>NW_026535834.1:2400000-4800000 GCF_028551555.1 Melozone crissalis
GCAGGTTGTTAGGAAGATCTAGTGAAATGTAGTCAGGAGGATGGCAAGGTTTAAAGGAAGCCTTAATTGAACCTGGCTTTAGAGCTTTGTATACAGTGTTTATGAGCCTGGATCTAGCTTCTCTCTTTTGTTTTTGATTACATTTGTTCCTTCCATCTTGTTTGAAATGTGATCGGAAGCTTTCAGGGCATGGCATTTAGGTCACAACAAGGTCCTAGTCCTGACAATAGATGACTAATTGTTCTGGTGGGGAATATTAGGGAAAATGCCACAGAAATACAAGTGTTTCTGGGGAGTAGTCTTGGCAGCCATGTAACTGGCAGACAAACTGGCCAGCTTCTGGGCCAGCTGCGCCATAGACTTGGTGCAGTGCAGGCCTGCCACTTGTGAAACAGCTGATAACTGAACCTCAGTGCTTCTGTCCAGGAAGAAAGAACATGAATTCTGGACTAGGTTCTAAGGTGTTTCTGTTCTTTGTTCCTCCACCATTGCAAGCACATTTTTTTAACAGCAGTGAGAGTGGAGATCTTTATGGCCGTCTCCGTGCAGCCACGACACCCTCTGTGGTGGTGTCCTTCTCTTCTTGCAGTCAAGTGAGAGGAACAAGCCCTTCTGAGGCATGAGTCTTCATCACCCCCCATAGAAGGCCTGCTTATCTTCAGGAGGAATCTGTGCAAGGAGCTCAAACATTCACCCATCTCAGAGGTGCATCATGTGGCAGTGCAGGGCTGCTTTGCTCAGCCCACTCACAGCTACAGTCTGTGAAAGGCACTGGGGATGGAGCTTTCCCATTTTCTCTGACTAAATCTTCATGAATGGGCTGGTAAATAGCTTTTCCAACACTCATCCTAAATTTCTCTGGGCTGAAAAGGGACTCCTTTTCAGTGAAAGTTACTGCTGTTAAACACAGCACCTCTAAATAATGAGGGAGAGAGGAAAGGTGGGTGTGAGTGGAATTCTATGATTATGTATATTTAAAGCTGCTGCTATGGAGTGCAGAAGAAAATAATTTACATAGTTTGCATGGAAGCATTGGCAAGTGTTTCTGGCCCCTTGGCATCATAGTTTGTGTGTGACTAATGTTTCACAGATTTTCATAGATTTTGGCTAATGTTTTTCTGTTTCCTTGCATTTTAATAATCCCATGCAAACATCTTTTCAGGTTTTTGGCGTTCTTGAATCGCCTGAATTTTCCAGAATCTCTTCAACCTTTAGACCAGTAATTAAAGGTGAAAAAGATGACGCCAGTTCTCAGCATCTAATCAGTGAAAATGGCACTAGTCAGAAGTCACCCTTGCTCCAGGCTCTTTCCTCAAAAGTTGTGAATGGGTCTCAGGCTGAGGCACAGGTATGAGCAGTCCAGGTGGATTTCCTGGAATGGTGGAGGTGTAGATGGGTTTTCTGTCTGCATGTAAATGTGATGTGTAGCTTGATTTCTATTTTAAACAGACCGAGTGATTCCGTGAGAGAGGAGAGATTTTGTGGCTGGGATTTTGTGTCCAAACCCTCCTTCTGACCTCATTTTCCCCACCTTGTTGTAGATGTCTGCAGCAGCTCAGGGGAGTCAGAAGTGGGTGTCAAGGTGGGCGAGCCTTGCGGACAGTTACTCTGACTCTGGATTTGCCTCTGGGCCGGGTGATGGAAGTGTAGGTAAGTCTCATCCAGCACTGTGGTTTGAGGGTATCTGAATCTAAACCAGGATGATCGGAAAAGCAGAAATTAAGGGCATCTCTGCATCTGGCTGTAGCTTGTTTTCTGTTTTTGCTGCAGTGGTTGGAGATGAGAAGCACAGAGTGAGTAGTTCCCAGTGGACTGAAGATAGAGAGAGCCTCTGCTTTGCATTTTGGAGTTATTCAAGAGGTTCTTAAATGTTAGGTTTGACATGACTAGGGGGAACCTGAGAAGGAGAAAGCTTGTAAGGGCTTTGGGTGTTAACCAGCCCCAAGCTGTGATTCCTTAGACTGCCATATGATGCCAGATGAGAACCCTTTGCGCATAGCCTTGGAGTTAGTTCCTGACTTGCATATTTTTGGATGCTTCTGCTGTGTCTGGCTGTGCTGAGAATTCAGGCTGTTCTGGGATTTGCTGTTGAGTGGCCAGTTTAAAGGGTGGAGATCAGCATAGAAAACTAGATGTGGTGGGGGAGAAACGATGGGAGTCTGGTAACCTCCAGCTTCCTAACTTGGAAGACACCTTACAGACCCTGTGGTTCTCTTGGTGTGTGAGAAAAGGAGAAAAGCACTTTGTTGGCTTTTGCAAATGTTTTCAACTTTTTTTTTTGCTTGTTATTACTTGTCATACCTTCTTGCCATCGACAGCTAAAAGATCAGAAGGAACTAAAGATTAGAAGGAATCTTTGTTTCAGAGATCATTGCTACTGTTTTCACACCATGTAGGATACCTAACTCCTGGAGGACTTGTAATATTACCATAGCCAAATAACCAGTGATCCTGGTATTTAAAGGTGTTATCAGATATGGAGGCCTGGCCAGAAGCATGGGAGAAATAGGAACACTCTTTCTGTGGAGTGTTAGTGTTGCTGCTGATAAGCCCACACAAGCTGGGGCAGGGAGCTCTAATTCAGAGCCTCTTGATTATCACAGAGTCTTTCTCCTGGGACTTTGCTCTGGGATATGAGTGTAGGAGAACTTGTACTGTGAAAAACACAGTCTATTTAGTCAAATGGGCAATGTTGTTTTGAATGGCACTTAAAACACTGCATCACTGATGTCTGATGGCTTTTCATCTCATTCCTGTGGCCTGATTGATGCTAGATGCCAGCGATGTCATTATACTCCATAGTGCTTGTACTGAGGGGTGTATTATGGGAGAATGAATCTGACATACTACCTTGAGAAGGGAAGGTGTTGAGCAGTGTGATTCAGCAAAGGAATCAAGTTTAATGTCTGTATTGATAAACCTGAGAGAGCAGATACCAACCAGGCCCTGCTGATGTTCAGATTACATAAAACCTTAGTTCTAAGCACACCTTGTGAGTGCTTTTGTGGACTTGCGCTTTATAGGATCAATCTCTTCCTAAACAAAGAAACAAATAAATGGCACGGTTTTACACTAATTGATTCTTTTCCTCTTAAGTCTCTTCAGAAAGTGGGGTGCTCCCAAAACCTGGAGAACCAGAAAACTCTGTGCCCTCGAGAACAAGGCGCCTTCTTCCCCAGCTCCCTCCAAGTGATAAATCAGACAGCCCCACTCCCGCAGTCCTGGTGTGCCAGGAGTCCTATTCAGAGGTTACCAAGAGAACCATCGTGAAGGATGGCTGCGTGGAAGCCTGTGGCGATTCCAGCAGCCACCTCTTCATCCAGGAGGACCTGGATCCGGATAGCCTCAGTGATGCCAGCAGATCTGACGATGGCTTCAGCATGGAAAAAGGCAAGAAATACAAAGAGAACAGCAAAATGCTAGAGCAGATGAGGGAAGACAATAGATCAGAGAGTCGGCAGCCAGGAGCCACCCGGATCTCTCACGTGAGAGCTGTGAGTGAGCCAGTTTCTACTTCCTTCTACATTGGTGATGACAGCAATGATGCAGAGGTTCCCTCCAAGCTCTCCATGAGTATATCCCATGCTCGAGCAGACAAGGACAGCAAGGATCCGGAGTTTTCCTTCAAGTGTGCTGGCACACCAGTTTCTGGAAAGCCACCGGTCAAAGATGTCAGTGCTTATGTAAACACGGCTGGAAAAGTTGTCATTTCCCTTCATCAGAGTCTTCCTCAAGATCAAGAAAACATGTCAGGAAAGGAAACGGCATCTTTTGTTAGACAGGAAAGTTTTACCAAAGATAAATCAAGCAGTGGTGTTCCTCAGAATAAACTCCCACATATTTCAAGTCACCCTCTGCTTAAAGATTTAGAGGCTCTTCGGTCAACTCGTATGGACTTTGGTCAGGACACTCATCTTCTGCTTAAGGACACTGAAACTGCCTTGGCAGCGCTGGAAGCCAAATTGCTTGGTCAAAGCCAACAGCTGGAGTCGTCAGAAACTGCTGGTCAGCTGGAGGACTCCTTGTCAGGGGACTCAGATGTAGACACAGCCAGCACAGTCAGCTTGGTGAGCGGCAAAAACGTCCCAGCAAGTGCCCCGAAACGCAAAGCGGTTGTGAGCTTGCAGAAGGAGAAATCTTCCTCGACACCATCCATCCAGGACCAGTGTGGGCAGCCCAGCGCTCGGGACAGGCTGACAGAGAAGCAGAAAACACAAGCACCAGAGGCACCCAACCGAGCAGAGGCTGCCAAACGCTTCCAGATGAAGCGGAGCGCTGGGACTCGAGGGTCACTCGACTTCACAGACGACGAGAGAAGTTCAAACTCACCCTACCTGCCAGTCCCAGATGCGGTTGTGTCTGACCACGAGCACTCGGTAACCCGGCCTGTTCCCAGGAGGAAACCTTTCACTCAGCCCACCAAGGAGGACCAGAGCAAAACGACCTCGAACGTGCAGAAAATCCAGCAGGTTCTCACTCGGTCCAACAGTTTATCCACCCCCCGGCCCACGAGGGCCTCAAAGCTGCGCCGCGCCCGGCTGGGAGATGCTTCGGACAACGAATGTGTGGATGCTGACAAAGCAACCTCCAACTCTGATGCCACTGCTCAGGGCACCAAGCAGCCCACAGAGACGAAGAAGCTGTCCCGGCTGGACATCCTGGCCATGCCCAGGAAACGGGCAGGATCATTCACAGTGCCCAGTGACTCGGAGACGGCGCAGGCGAGGACGGGCTTTTCGGGCCGCAGCGCCGAGTCCTATCGCAAGACAGGCGTGTCGGAGGTGAGAGCTGCGGCCAGGAAAACGGCAGCTGCTGCCTCTGCCAAGCAGCCTTTCAGCAGGACTCGTTCAAGCAGTGTCAAGTATTCCTCCTCGTCATCCTGTAAGTGCTCCTGCTTTATGTTTCTCCCCTCTTCCCCTGTTTCTGACCTACAGGCTGCACGTGGTTGTCGGCGATTAGTATCGCAGTAGTAGAGGTGCTGCCTTGGTGAGTACAAAAGTCTGCATTTATGAGCAGCGCAGATGTTGAGATTTCATGTGGATTTGGAGACAGCAGAGCACTCTTATACTCAGTGAGATGGTATTGTGGTTATGTCTGTGAGAATACTCCAAATAGGTACTCCAGTGGTTTGTTTCTTGAACAACCAGTTGCCATTTGACAGTTGGCCATATTTTTTTTTAAAGATAGAATTTAATGCCTTTCTAGTGCTGCAAAAAATTCTGAGCTCTTTTACTTGTAAAATTCAAAGTTTTCTCCTAGAGAGCCTATAACGGTGTTGGTGACAGCTGATGTCCAAGGTGGCAGGTTTGAAGGCATCTGAAACTGAAGAACAAAAAATATGTCCCTGTGTTGTGAAAGCTGTTCCCTTGTTGTCCTGAAAATACAAATACAGAGCTGGACACTGCACGTTGATTACCTCATGAGATCGACACTTCTATGTATTTTCACTGACTTTGGCCACAGCTAAGGCAGGTTCAGAGTTGGGGTTCCCATGAGGCAGAGGTAGGAATGTAGGAATTACATTGCCCTATAGTTGAGCACTCAATAGACCCTTGAAAAATCAGCATTTGTCATATTGAAATTAGCCTTCAATTAAGAGGTGGGGACAATTCAGATGACAACTTTGGGATGGTAATTAATTATGGGAGATTGTTCCTGAAACCTTTGGTTTAAGTTCAGGACAATGCCTGTAGTCCTTGAGAAGCAACAGATGTGGCAAAGCAAATGTGTTTGCTTAGGATTTTAGGAATGATTGGTAGCCAGAGGGACAGGAAGAACCCCTTTGGCTGGATTTCTCAGTAGAATGCTATTTTCAGCAGTTTCATGTTTTTGTAAGGGGTCTTGGAGTTCTGGATGTGTCCTTTAATATATTTTCATACAGCTGAGTATTTATCTCCCTTGCAGTATTAATTTTTATTGCATGCTAAAAATGTTATTTGCTGCTTGTTTTGGATTGTTTTAGTACATTCAGCTTCACCTTTAATTTTAGTGATTTTTTTCCTTACACACTTGTATATGCATGTAAATCAGAATGTGATTAAGCTAAAACAGTATGTACAGTCTCTGCTCTTGTCTTTTTTTGAGATGATGCTATTGTTAACTTCTTGTTAATGCTGATAAACAAATTTAAGGCAAGATAATGTGGTCAGTTTTCCAAACAGGAGGTGCTCTTTGCACTCCCTCTGCCTTTGGACCACAGGCTTCAAATCATTCGGAGAAAAATGATAAGTGTTGGCCAGTTCTTTATTTAAATGAATTGGTTTTTGATTTCCACACCTCTGTAGCAGCATGCTAACACCTTTCCTTGTCCATAGTTGCAGCAGATGATGCTAATCCTTCCTCTGAATTAGTCACTCTTAAAATACTAACCTCCTAATTCTTTGATAGGATTGTGAACCTTGTGCAAGCTCTGAGTACACGCTGGTGTATTTCGAGCTTCATTGTGCTTGCTGTTGTGTGATCCATGCTCCTGTACTAATGCTGGTGTAGACATAGCAAATCAGCAGCTAGAACTCCCTTCCTGCAACCTGAGTGACATGTTGTGAAACTGGACTCTTGCACTGTGCCATCAAGACTTTTTTTAGCACGATACAACAACCCTTGAAAGCTTTGAGTGTCAGGCCTAGGGGATAGGGAGGCAGATGTTGCTGATTTATTCCAGGAGTTCTTCGTGTTTAGCTAACCACAGGAGTTCCAACTCTCCCAGTGGGAGAAAGTTAATCTCACTAGTGGAGGAACAGCATGAACTGTCTGCCCATGAGACAAGAAATGCCGGTATATTGTTGGGCCATCTGAAGTAGCTTTCTGTGAAAGTCACAGATAAGATCAGAATTACCCAAGTTACCAGTTCTGAGAGCTAAAGGCCTGTCTCCCATGCTCCTCTGTGTGCACAATTTGTTTACTCAGGGTAATTTAAATGATACTGAGGGAGCTGATTCTGATTTCCCTTAGCATACAGAGATAGAAAATGAGTCTCATCATTTTAAAATTGCTGTTCAGTGACAGGGTGACCTCTTCATTCTAAAACTGCATTAAAAAAAGAGACGCAACTCTATGAATTGAATATGAGCAAATTTATTTTTATTACATATATAAATATCCTAAGCCAAGGCATTGTTGTAGCTACGGGTGAGATAGCAATGTCTAGGAATTCTTCTTTCACTATACAGTAATTATCTATAGTTTCTACCTGCATCTTACACACCAAATTAGTTGGTTTTGTTTGTATGGTGTATGATGCTGACTTAATTCACAGGTAGTGTTTCAGTGTTAGGATTGTCTTGGTAACACAGTGAAGTTTTTCAGTGTTGTAATTCCAAATAACTCGTCTGGTTCTGTGTTTGGTGGGTCTTCATTCTCCAGGGGTGGACAGAAGGGAATGAAGCAGTACCTGTAGAGAGTATAGTGAGGCAGCAAACATTGGGAGCCCAGTTTTCAAACAAGGACGCCTTGACATTTCCCATGCAAGGAAGACCCGGGTGTCCACAGATCTGCAGAACAAGTTGGGAAAAGTGAGCAGCTTCCACTTGGCTCCAGGGCTTGGAGCCAGTCCTGACTGTGAACACTTCCTTGTAGAGTGTCATTAATGGTGAATTGTGAGGCAGGAGGTGAACACAGGGTGTGGACTCTTGCAAATAACACCAAGCACCAACAGTCTACTCTTCACTCCAAAACCCCTCCTTCTGCTTGTACTTGAAGCTAATTAGAAAGGTATCTGCAGGCTTGAAAATTGGGCTCTCTTCAGAAAAGGACTTCTGTGGGACTATGAGGAGTCTGAAATGTGTGCTACTTACACACAGAGCTTCTGTGCATGGAAAGCCAAGACTGTGGTAGTAATTTACTACAGTGGAGGTGTTAACACAGTCATTATGATTTTCCATTGGAATTTTCCACTCCAAATTTGTACAGTGAATGGGAGCCATAGAGGGGCTCAACTTTGAAATAAGCTCAGAAAATGTGGTATTTTAACTTAAGATCTGCACAGAAACTCTACTTTCCTTGTGCTCTTGGGCTAGTTTTGTGTTACCTTTCAGCCTTTTGTAGTTACTCTTGACTACTGTCCTCGGTCTGAAACCAATTCATTTTTTATAAGCATCAAGGCGGAGACCACAGGGTTCAGATTACACTTCCACTTCGGAGGAGGAATATGGCTCAAATCACAGCTCCCCTAAACACAAACGCTCCCATACTTCAACAGCCACACAAACACCGAGGATACGTGGCTCTGGGCTGGGCAAGCAGAAGCACAACGGCAGAGAAACGGATGAGGATGAAGATTTTGATGACAACCCTGACCCCTACGGCTTCATTGCTCAAACAGCAGAGATAGCAGAAATAGCCAGGTGAGGTGGGGCTTTATCTGTTAACCCACGAGTTGAAAATGGGTTGTTCTCTCCTTGGTGTTCAAATCAAACCCAGGTGTGGGGGTAGTGTTGTTTGTGTGCCCACATATCCTTTATATATGAACATTGACTTGGAAGGGTTTCATGAGCCTTTACAGCCTGGATGTGCTGGTTGTACCTTGTGTCTACAGAAGGCCATGGTGCAGGGCATTGTCTCTTGGTTTGTTTCTTGTTCAAGCTGTGGGAAATCTAATTGTTTATACCTGCATAACTCTGCTCTCTGCTGGAAGTCACAGTATGCGTGTGTATGTATGGTGTGGTTAGTGTGAACTCTCTTAATTCTCTGCAGAGGAAGTCAAATGGATTAGCAAAGACTGAATATGTAAACTGTTGAAGCTGCTTTGCCTGAAGCTGGTCAGGGAGCAGTAAGAAATAGCTGCAGGGCAGAAACCTCTTTGCTTAGCACAACTGAATCTGAACCTGTCTAGACCTTGTATATAAATGAATCGTTGCTTAGCTTGATGTCCCTGGATACGGTGCTTGCTGTGTACTGGTGGTCTGTTGGTTGCCTGGAGGGCTTCAGCAATAAAGCAAATAGATTCTTTTTTTAAACAGTGGCATTTGAGGTTTGTCATCTCTAATATGCAACTGTGTTATGCCAACTTTCCAGAAATACTGGTCTTCCATTGTACTGGCCATACTTGAAATACTTTTGCCTGAGGAAGCTGCCTTGTGTCTGCTTTTGGCCACATCACCCTCGCCGCTGCCGCGCTCACCTCGAAAGGGCTTTTCTTGCTGAAAGTTGCTGTCAAGCTGCTAGAAAGTGTGTCAGCCTTTAAAGCAGGCTGCTCTACCTGTGCTGCACAGTGTGTGTGTGTGTGTGTGTGTGAGATGCCAGCTTCCCTCCCAGCAGCACTCCCAGCACCGGGGAGCTGGGGCTCTCAGCAGCTATAAATACAGGGTTGCGTCAGCCTCGTCTGGCAGGGCTCTGTCACAGAGTCTGCCTGCTAATTGCAGCTCTGGTTTCCCTTGCTGCTCCCGAATTAACTGGGAGGGGTTTAGAGGAGTCAGGGAGAGTTAAAAGGGAAAATGCCACTTGTTTACAGTAGTGAGTCACATAATGGAAGTGTTTGGTGACAGCTCTATCCAAACCAGCACAGAGAGGGGTTACCTTGTGCAGGCAGCTCAGTCTGCATTTTATTAGTTCAAGTGTGCATTTTCTTTCCAAGGAAATGTTTTGATGAACTGACAGTTTTATCACATTGCCTGTTTCCCTTGTGGGTGCCTTCCAACTTGGAATATTCCATAATAACATGGGGTTTTTTCTTGGGTGGGGTGTTTTGGTGTTTTTTTTGGTAGGCTGTTTTGGTTTTTTTCATTAAAAGAAGACAGTTGTTTCAAATGAATCTAGCTGTAAGATTATATTTTCTCATGGAAGTTTTCCTTAAAATTACCACAGCAGCTACTTCTGGTCTGAAGGAGTTTTATTAAAGCTCTACTACAAACAATCCAGAGACTTAGGAACTGTTTTTGAGCTCTAAAGCAGATAGAGCAAGGTCCTGCCAACACTGAATGTTAACTGGACACCTGTCAAGGGGCTTGAAGTTTCAAGATTTGGTTTCTGAAAACCAGATCCCTCTAACGTATGCCATGCTTATCCTCATAATCCCTCAGCTCTTGTGGAGAATGTGGAGGCATATTGTGATTTTCAGTCTACAGACCACAAGGAAAATGCAAGAGGAATTGAGGTTTTTTCTTTCAGTAAAAAAAAAAAAAAGTTTTTTCCCCTGTATGTACTTTTTAATGGAAAACAAGACCCAGGAAGAAAAATTAACTGTACTGTGTTAAGAAAACAAACAAACAAGAGAAAGAAGTAGAGTGAATAGGTGGGGGAGCAATAGCATAAATTTTTTTTATGAATTGTCTCTACTTTCTGGCAATGTGTAGTCACTAGAATTTGCTTTATATCAGTTCTCCACTTTGAAGCTGGATTCAGGAGGGAAGGAGATTAACTTTTTATGCAGCTAGAACGTTCCTCAGCACCCTGCCAAGGCAGCCCAAAAAGCCCTGCTTGCCCTAGCCTCTGCAGAGTTTATAGTTTCCACAAACCTTTTGTGGCTCCTTTTTTATATGTGATGAACGTGAGGAGTGTTGCATTCTGTGTGCTGATGGTTCTGCTTCGTTGCCCGTGCTTCAGGCTCAGCCAGACCTTGGTGAAGGATGTGGCCATCCTTGCTCGGGAGATTCACGACGTTGCTGGAGATGGGGACTCCCAGAGCTCCTCGGGGACAGGACCCAGCCCCTGCCTCAGCTCTGTGCCCAACACTCCAGCTTCCACCATATCTGCCAGAGAGGAGGTAAGGTGGGATCACTGGCATCTCTGCCCCTCGGTGCTAGTGAGTGCCTGGGACATGGGAGACCAGGGCAGCGTCCCCAGTTGCTGCAGCACTGAAAAACCTTCATTCCTTGTCCTCCTAAAAAGCCCCACTAGAAAGACCAACTGCAGCACTGAAAACCTTCATTCCTTGTCTTCCTAAAAAGCACCACCAGAAAGACCATCTGCAGCCTGTTTAGGGTGCTCTTTATTTTCTCCTCTCTGCCACAGCCAGAATCATATAATTTCCCAAGGGTTCTGTTTGGATGCTGGTCCCTGAAATTTGCATCTGAGGAACAGGATGGAGAGGATGTGTTGTGCTGCTGTGCTGGGGAGCCAGAGCCTTCCTCTTTGTTTCACAGAAGGCACTGACCGTGTGTGCTGGCTGCACTCTCTGTGTCAGCTGTGTTTTTGTCTTCTGCTGTGTCCTTTCTGCCAGGACTGTTGAAATGCTGTGCAGGTGTTGCTGGAATCCCTTCCCTCCATCTGAGTATTGATGGAGGAGGGCAAGGACTCTGGGAGCTGGGCAGGGAGGCAGGCAGGTAGCTTGGGAAGTGCTGTCCCCCAGCCCTTCAGTGAAGTTGTGGCTTCCTCCCAAACTGCTTAGCTCAGTTTGTCCACACTAGGCTGGGAAGGAGAGGCAATTTCTTAATTTGTTTCACCAGTGCTGTAGCACAGGGACCAGCTCAGCTCAAATTTTGCTGCAAGGTCACCAGGAGGCTTCAGATGCTGAAGCAAAATTGCCTTTGCTACTGTTTAAATCCAAATTCCCTCCTGTGTACCGCCAGTGTGGGCTTAAAAAATACACAGCTCTCTGCTGCTCAGATGGTTCCCCTGGCCCCGTGTTGTCTTTGACTGCTGTGAGAATTGCAGACCCATCCTAGGCAGGGTTCAAAGCTGAGACCAAGCCTGTTACTCTGCCAAGAGGGTCCTTGGAGGCCCCGTGATCCTGCTGTGGTCAGCACTAGATCAAGTTTAGGGAAATACCCAGAAGATCAGGCGAGCGTGGCTGTGGTTGTGCTAAACTGAGATCAGCTGCAGCCTGCTCAGGGAGGGGTTTGTCCTGGGGCCTTTTGGAGCCAAAGTGCACAAATGTTTCACAATAACTGCAGGCTCTGAGATAAAGTGTTTTATTGCTTTGTTTCCTTCCAAGTGCCACACCTGCCAGGCTGCCTTTTGTATTATTCTTTTCAAGCAGTAAAGGTGACATGCCTACTGTACTTGTGACTTGCAAATGAAACATTTTACTGGGCTCCCACTTGCTTACAGGAAAGCAGGGGAGGAAGAGCAGCATCCCTGCTTTTTTTTGGGGTGCCACTGAAGGGTTCAGCCATAACTCAGCTCTTACAGAGGGGGCTGCTAGAGGGGGACACCTGGAGAACAGTGTTTCTGCTCTGTGCAAAATGACAGGTGATGAATAGCAGAATCACAAACCCAGGATTGCTCAGACCTGGATGAGGGTTTCACTGTGGCTTTGCAGTGCTGCTGTGTGGGACATGCCAGCCAGTCCCTCACAACAGTCAGGAGAGCAAATTCAGGACTGTCACACTGTAGGGAACTCCTGGCAGTGCCCCCTGCCAGAGCAGTTTTTGAGATCTTACAGTGGTGTGAAGGATGAAGCACTGATATTAATCAGTGAAGACAGATCAGGAGCCATAACCTTTGGTGTGTTCAGGTAGTGGCTGAAAACACTCTAAAGGCTTCTAATGAGGCTTCCTCTGAGCAGGAGTGGATATCAGCATGGTTTCAGCAGGGCCAGCATCTGGCAGGCCATTTGAGTACACCCAAAATGCCAAAGTGCATTGGTGTTGATGCCTGACATGATTGATAGCCAGGAGCAGGTTCCATCAGCAGGGCTTTCTGCTGGCAGTGCTGAGATGTGGAGCCAGATCCTGAATAGCTTTCAATCCTAAAGAGTGCAGCTTGGGGGTCTTGTTATGAATGCCAACAGTATAAACTGATGTGAGTTTAGTAAACAGACACCTCATCTTTGGCACTGGACCAGATTCAGCACCAGTGCACTGCCATGCCTGCTTCCCCCAGTCTGAGTGTTGTTGAAACTGTGCTGAATTAATAATTTTGGCTTGATGCAGAGAAGCTGCTGGGAAATTTCTGAAGATCAGTGTGTGTGATGCTAAGCACTGTGAATTTTGTGTTTATCAAACAACTTTATATTAAATATTCTTGGAAAGGACATGTGGTGAGAAATAGCTACCATGGTTATAATAGTAATATATTGAAAGATCTGATAGAAGGAATTATGTGAATAAGAAAAATTTTCTGTGTGTGGGTGTCTCTTATGCTGCAATGGCTTATGCAGTGTTGTATTTCATTCTGCATTTTAGTACTAAATATTTATATCTATTCCAAAAAAGTGGGGGAAAATGCAGGAAAAATAAGTACTGATACTGGAATCACTTTTGAGTGTTTAATGCTGTACCAGAAACATCATCTGGGACCAGTGTGTGGTTGGCATTTCTCAGCCTCAAATGAACTGCTTTTTAAATTAGTTTCATTAAGAAGCTTAGTTAAAGTTTAAATGAGGAGTATCTCCTTATAAGTTAAGGTGGAGCCTTAGATTTAAACCTTATTCTTCACTTTCTGTTCTGCCAGGTTCAGTGCTGGCTTGGATGTTTGCAAAGGAGGCTTTCCATTTCCCCAGTGTATGTTTGGGGTGGTTTTGTTTTTCTAGGCTCAGCTGTATAGTTTATGATAAGATAGATTCTTGGAATACAGAGCTGAGTACTGCTACAAATTAAGCAAATTTAAAAAAAAAAAACAACAAAACAGAACAAAAGAGTTCAGCAAGGATGAAACCTTAATATTTCCTGTTTACCAAAGCCTTGGGTTGTTTGGGATGCCTTGCTTTGGGGATGTGTAGGTTTTGTAGGACCCAGCTTTCTGCAGAACTTGGCCATCTAACTTAAACCTCAGCTGCTGCAAACACAGTCCGGTTGGGTCATCCCAAATCACTGGCTACTTCTGCAAATTTTAGCCCTGCATAAAATTCTTTTGGCAGGTCTTTTAAAAAAAAAAGTTGATAACGATGTAACAAAACCTGAACAGCCTGATTAAGTTTGTTAAATTGTTGTGTAGCGTACTCAGTATGAGTGTTGGTACAACAAGAGGAAGTGCTTACAGAAAATGTGAGAACAGAACAGGTCATGTACAGAATCTGGGATGGTGGAGCAGGTGCTGTCCTTGCCTTGTTTTCAGCTGGTTGTGCTGAGACCTGCTCACTGTAGGAATATCTCATTCCCTTCTGACACTTTTACTGCTGCAGTCAGCCTAACTTACTGTTTCTGCCCTTTGTGAAAGGAGGCTTATTAGCTAAATATTTTGGCTGTTCTGCCCCTGTGCTGTAATATCTCACACCTGCTGCCTGTGTATAACCCAAGTGCTGCTGCATAGTGTGGGGAGCCTGGCCCTTGGATGGCACACAGTTTCCTCACAAGGAGCTGTGTGCTTTGCCAGCCAAAGAGCCTCTTGGGCTGGGTGTTCATCCCTTTCCCAGAGCACTCTGGATTTCACTCAGCACAGTCCAGTTTGGATAACTGGGAATCTGCCTGAGGCCACCTCAGCAGAGCTGGCTGCTGACAGGATCTCCGTGGGCTTCAGTGCATGATGGGGGGTGGGCACCAAGTGCTGGTCCTCAGGAATGTGCTTTTGGGAATGTCAACCCCAAATAACCCCAAACCCTGTGTTCTCTTTGATACTTGCTGTCACAGTCATTCACTAGCATTGATCTCTTTGTTTCTGTTTTAACACAGATTGCTCGTAGATCTTTTCGGCTGGCATATCCATCTCAGGTGCACTTTCCATCCCATTATTTTTGTATCTGTCTTGTCACTGTTATTTTCTTCCCCTTCTTTTAAAGGTTTTGTCAGTAAACCCAACAAGAGTAACTGTCTTGTCGTTTCTGTTCTTCTTGTTAATTATTTGCTTTTTTAGTGGTTTTGTATTGCTTTTTCATCTCTTTCATGTGTTACTAAATGGTTTCTGGTTAATTTGAGTGTGTCTTTAATGTTGCATTGATGTATTAAGACATAAGATATGGGAAAACAGGGTCCTTTTGAGTTTTAGCTAAATTCAAAAAAGACAAAGATTTACTTTTCCATACATGCTCAAGACTCAAAGTTTTAAAGTAGAATACTCCACAGAGTTTTGTGGTATGACTCCAGTGGGCAGGCACTTGCAGGATTGGGGTCTAATAATTCGCTTACGAGCCCATACCTGTCTGAACAAGACTTAAGTGAATCAGTGTTCCTCTAAATCTGCAATACCTGCAGTGAGTGCCTGTGAGCCTGCTTTCCCTACTAATTTTTAATGACTCATTACTCATTATTTCCAAGTTGGTGCAGCACATTCCAGAAGCAAGTCTGAACTACCAGAAAGTGCCTCCGGGATCAGTGGAACTGAAGGATTTCGACCAAAATATGAATGATAATAGAGAAGAGGATCCCTCAAGAAAAACAAGGACAAGAAACCGTGAGGAGGCAGGCCACCTTTTTCTTTACTTTATATATGACATGGTTTTAAGCTGCTGTATGTCTTCTTGTTCTTTGCAAGCTGCCAAAGGAGGCTGCTCAAAAAAACCCCAAACCCACACTTCTCAGCAGCCCTGATGTGTGGGTATAAAACAGTGTTTTAAAAGAAAACAGAGGAACAGAACCACCCATCTTGCCAGTAGTGACTGGAAGTTTCCCATCTTGTGTAAAATGCCAGTAAAACCTGAGGCTTGGTCTCCTGTTTTTGGGAGCACACATTCAGTGTCAGAGCCTTCTTAGGCTGTTTCACTGCTGTCTTAGAGAAGAGCTCAAACATCTCAACTTTGAAATCTGAAGCACTGATAGTTTAATGGCACTGTTCTGCAGCTGGCATCCTGGTTAGAGCTGCTCGTGGAGCAGCAGTGGCAGGATCTGGACCTTGGGAGGGGTGTGTGACTGGTGGCACAGCTGGGCTG
This sequence comes from Melozone crissalis, assembly GCF_028551555.1. NCBI lineage: Eukaryota > Metazoa > Chordata > Aves > Passeriformes > Passerellidae > Melozone > Melozone crissalis. Next base: position 2,415,680 of record NW_026535834.1, read on the forward strand.
CAGTCTGAGCATTGCTCCCTCCCATGTTACATGCAGGGTGACCTGCAAATCACTGGGGTGATGCTAAAGGCTGGGAAAGCCTGGCCTGCACTGGAGGCTGGGGATGGTGTTGGGATGAGGGGTGATGGTGCCAGGAAGAGGAGGAGAAAGCTGCTGATCCAGCACTGGCTGTTGCTCCTGCCTGCTGTGGTGGGAAGGAAGAGCTGGGCAGAGGCTTCAGGGGGGCAGAGGGGCAGAGCTGGCTCCTGCACAGCCAGTCTGGAGGTGGAGTGTGACTCACACAGGGACTGTGGGCTGAGCCACTGGAACTGATCCTGTCCTGTAGCTGCTTTGAATCAGTTCCTTCCTCTCCTGTAGAGAAGTGCCAAGGCTGGATAAAGGGTGCAGCTTCAGAGTGCCCCCAGCTTGGTGTGGGCTTTCCTGGCAGAAGCCTGGAGGCTCTGCTGAGCCACAGGACTTGAATATTTGGGGTTTGATAGTATTTTATTAAATCAGAATATAACATGGTGGGATACCTGGCTGTGAAGGTGATTTGAACTTATATGTGTCATGTTAGGTAGTTTCAACTGTTTGTGGGGCTTCTTGCATTCTGATTTGACTTTTGGGTTTTTTGGGGTTTTTTGTGTGTGTGGAAAGTCCTAAGTGCTGTTCTTTCAGAAATGCTTAAATGCTTATGTTACTGCAAACAGCTCTGTCTCTAGCAAAAGTCTGAACAAGTTGGTATTAACTTTTTTGCCAAAGTGCTGCAATAAAGCCTCACATCATCTTAATCTCCCCTGAACTTCAAGTATCATCCACACAAAGATGTTTCAGTGGGGATGATTTACTGTACAAAAAATTCCTGTTTTGTAATATGCTGCTTTTGCTAAAAGTTTTCCAATCTGTCCTCATATTTTAGGTAATCTTTGACAATCTGATGTTGAACCCAGTGTCCCAGTTATCACATACAATCCGTGAAAATACAGAAAACCTCGCTGAAAAAATGAAGTAAGTAACTTCTTATCCCTGGCCTGAAATATTGACTTGCTGGTGAGTTTGTTGGCTTGCTACTTGTGGAAGATATTGTACTGTTGTCTTGAAAGTTCTGTAATCTAGATGCAGGAAATCTACATGTAGGAAATAGTGTGTGTGCAGTGAACCAGAGGTAATATGATTATTTGCTATCACTTTTCCTCATATCTTTGGCCTTTGGAATTTGGATGCTGGATTTGCCTGTTGATGCCTTGGTTTTGAAATGCTGCCTGTGCAGAAGATAGAGCAGAAAACTGGTGGATTGTCTCTTTTTACAAGGCTCTTGTAAATATGCAATATGTTACCAAGCTTGTGAAATCTTTTCAAAGTTTGTTGTTGCTCTAGAGACATCAGAGGGAAGGACTTTGGATTGTTCCTAAATCAGCTGAAAGTTGCTTTATCCAGCTTCTAATCCACTAATCTCTTTTGTTGCCACATCTTGTGATAATTAAGTCTTTTAAACAAGCAGTTTTTTGATGGCAATTTTAAGATCTCCTCTACTTTTGTATTACAGGATTCTGTTTCAAAACTCAGAAAGGACCTGGGAGGAAATGGAGGCCAAAATCAATTCAGAAAATGAAGTGCCAATTCTGAAAACATCAAACAAAGTAAGTCCATGCAAACAAGTGAAATACTAAAGACTTGATCCATGAAAGCTTTGTAAGAAACCAAACCAACAATGTCTGACCCTTCTCAAATCCATTTCTGGAATTTCTGGTCCATTTTCATGTGTTGAACTGCTGGATTTTGTTACTGTTTGAAGTGTCACAGAGTGAGTTCCTTCTGTGGTTTTGTTTCACCAAACCCTTTCCCTGTTCCTTTGCAAATGATCTTCAAAGCCTGGGTTTTTTAACAGGTGTAGAAGTTCAGGGTCATTAGGCCTCATTTAAACATTTACCAGAGGGTCACCTGCCATGTGGTTCCACAGCTTCAGTTGCAGACAGGTGTTCCTCACGAATGTTTGTTTTCCTCACCTGGAACTGTTTGATATTAGGGCAGTAAAAATCCACCTCAGGGTGCATTCACTCACGTGATTCAGCCTCTCAAGATGGTGCTTGTGTTCTCATGGCCTTTCACTGTCCTTGGAGGGGATTGTCAGTAAGGATTTAAGGGCAGTAGTAGACCCAGTGAATATGATTAATGCTAAACAACCTCGTGCTAGACCTGTGCAGCAGTATAAATGTGGCCAAATACCCTGTCTGGTCTAGGAGTTGAGTTTATAAATATCTTTGTGTATTTCATGCTAAGGAGGAGTGTTTGTACAGGTGTAGCATTTCATAAAAGCCCCTCTGGCTATGAATATGAAAATGCTGTAGCAGCTCTTGGTGACACAGTGCAGAGCAGGCTCCCTGTGCACTGACCAAATGCCCCTCAGTACAGCTTTACTGGTAAATGAGCAAGGTTGGGCCTGACCTTGAATCTTCTTGATCAGATAATGCAGAAGCAGTAAGACTTGATTTCTGTGTCGGTCGAGTACTTTGTTGCTTAATTTTCCATTCTGATGCTTTTGTTTCTAGGAAATCAGTTCTATCCTGAAGGAGCTCAGGCGAGTTCAAAAACAGCTTGAAGGTTGGTTATCTAAAATGTTCCTGTTGTCTCTCAAATGCCAGTAGAGTTGCACAAAATAAAGTATTGTTGGCCTGATTTGTCAGTGAAAGCTGAGAAAGGATGCAGAAGTTCAGGCTGTTACCACAGTGCTGTCTGATGAATGCATAGGGAATTAACAGGAGATTTATCTTACACTGCCTGTTTTGAGGAAAAATTTTACTATTGAAATGTAGAAGCTGTTGCTATGGAAATGCTTTTTTTGTGGTAATTAGCATATTCCCATAAGATAAAATGGTGCAGGACTGGTCTGATGAAATAGTATTTAGCAGCTCTTTCAGCCAGTAAAGCTGTGCTTTTTGGACTTGAATTTTGCACATAGATCTCTGCACTAGGAAAAACAAGACAAGCTCTTGCATCATCTAAAAGTGTAATAAAGACATGTAAAAACATCCAGGCATCATTCTGGGCTCCTGCTAAAAGCTTGCCATTTGGCTGCTCTAGTTTGTCTTTTCCAATTTAACCAGAAAGTTGAGAGTCCACATCTCTTGAGTCTGGGAGAGGTTTTGCTTGTTAAAGCTGTTTAGACCTGAAGGTATTAATGAGCAAAATAACCTGACTAAGATGAACAGAAGTACTGCTTACAGTTCTACTGCTTTCAAAATGAGGGTAGCAAACTTCTGTTTGGAAACTTTGCTGAGTGCTGCTAATGAGTTTATGTCTCTTTTTTATTTTTCCCCTAGTCATAAATGCCATCATTGACCCTACTGGAAACTTGGATATAGTCGCCAGTAACAAAGCATCTTCTGCTGCTAAACAATCTACAGCCACTAAAGTCAGGACTGCTAACAATTCTGGGTCCACACTGGAGACTTTGTCCCTACCACAGATGAGGAACTACGCTCAGAAATCGAACTGTGGGTCTTCTAGCTTGCAAGATTCGAATTTCATTCCAGATGGAGAGAAATATGTGATCTGATACAATATTTTGTATTGCTGTTATACTGTAATCTACTGTTGCATTAGTATTGTGTATGAGTGGTTTGTGGACAGTTTGTGTGGAGCAGTTCTTTAGATTGCTAACATGTTGCACAAAAAAGAAAAATCTATGCTGTGAGGGTGAATGGAAAGTCTGTGTATGCCTTTTAAACAAGACTAGCACTGTGGAGCAGCACATACTCAGCACAGAGGCAATCTGATTTTTACTAAATTACTCATTTATTTATTCTTCCAGTGTGCCATAAGAAAACAGGCTTTGCATATTTTCCATTCAATACTGCTGAGGCTAAAGTGCTCTTGCATTGGCCTGTTTATAACTATTAAGTTGTAATGAGGCTCAATTTGAAAAAAAAAAAACACACCTTTTTGGTACTATATTTGTTTGGGTTTTATTTGGTTGAATTTTTTTGAAGTGTACAAGTGAAGCATTACAACTCTGTTGGAATCAACTTGCAAATCCAACAGAACAATTGTGCAATATCATGGGTTTCTGAGAGAAACCCTTACTTGCAGTTGTGTAAGATTTCCTTTCAGCAGTCATAAAAAAGAAGCCACACTGAAGTTGTGCATCTGTTTTTCAGTCCAAAAACGAAAACAAGACAGAATAAACCCTTTTTTTTTTCTCTTGGGAAAGTATAAAAGTTAATAATGGTATGAATGTAAAGACTACCGATACACCTACTATTTTTGATTATCTTTCAGACCCAAAGTTTGGGGTAGGTGCAAAATTTAGCTTGCCACATTTTCATGATTTTGGTACAAATGCTGTCTTTAAGCTGCTTTTCTTTTTTAATTTAAATATACAGTCTTTTCGTAATGAGCTACAAATGCTCTTGGCTGGGCCAAAGACTAAGATGTTTGCAATTACCTAATTGCAAAGAAAACCATCTGTTCCAATGGCTCGTGGAATAAACTCAATTACACAGTTGCTGTGAACTAGTGCAATCACTTGACAGCACTGAAAAAATAATGGCTTCAATGTAGCTCCACCTTTATGGCTAATTCTGTTAAGAATTTTTTTTTCAATGCAAAAGTGCTTTTGAAGGCCACCATTGTGGTGTTCCTCAGAAACTATTCAACAATATCAAGCACTTGTGTAGGAACGTTTGGGATTTTTGTCTCTGGATTTAATTTTTGGTCCATTATAATCCTAGAAACACTAAGGATTGTGTACAGTAGTTCGAGCAATTTCTTATTTAACAAAAGTTGGGGTTTATATTCTGTCTTTGTGTTAAACTGCAAAACACTAAGCAATTTTTCTTGCTTTAAGAACAAAAATTTTGGTTTTGAGGGGATCTCTTCCAGATGTGTTTGCTCCCAGTTTTTTCTGTCTTGTATCGATTCCTTTTTCATTCTTCCAGGTCAACAAACAGTAATCAGGTAAAGAAATTCTTTTGTAGCTGTGGAGGATACATTTACTGGGAAAGGTGAGCAGATGAGTTCCACTTTGCCCTCATACAGTATGTAGTTTAACCAGTGAAAATGGTTTCCCAAGCTTGACTGCTTCTTGTGTGCTGACTCTATATTTTGGGGTGAGTAGTGGATTCCTTAGTTAGCTTCAGTAGTTACCTGAGCTTTTCTGCTAGGATGTTGTAACTGTGGGAACCTGTTAAAATAATTTACATAAATAGGGATGCTCACAAAGTGTTTAACCTTACTAGTGAAGAAGGTGATTGCTTTCCTGGTGGAACCAGGAAATTTAATCAATTTCAGCAGAGACAGGATCAGTCCCAAAATGGGAGTATGTCAACACGTCATTAGTTTATTTTTGAGCCTGCAAGATGCTGGCTGGTAAATAGTAGGTGCAGATATCCTTCCAAGATTTCCAGTAGGCTATAAGCTCATCTGCTTGTGTGGAGATGCCCTTCCATGAAGAAATCTGCCAGATACATGAATGCAGAATAAAAAGAATTTGCCCTTGATGTTGTTCTGCCTGTAATATACGCACTATCTGAATGTGTTAATTCAGTTGTTGATTCTGATCTGTCTTTTCTTGAAATACCTGACTGTGTCCTTGGTGAATATCATAAGTGGTGGTATCATTCCTGACATATGAAACACAATTTTTCAAGCCCTTCTTAGTTAGGGTTTGAACTGACCAGGTGCTACCCCAACTCACTAGGAGTCAAAGGACCTTCACAGATAAGGTGTTGCTGTTAGTTTCAGTTTTGCTGTAGAAACAAGTGAATTACTAACACATAAATCTGACTTCTCTGATTATTTGTTATTTCCACATCTTCTTGGCTATGCGCAAGTGTATTCTGTTTCTCTGCAATGTGTCCTTGATGGGACTTCTGTTTACTTTCACTTGAAAATTGCTTGATTCTTCTTTGATTCTTGAACACATCAGGGAGGGATTTTTCTCCCTTGGTTGCTCTGTTCTGAGCTAGAGAGAGCAAGCCCACAGACACCTTGCATCAATTAAATCAACCTGCAAAATACAGTACCTCTTCAAGTGACTAATGAGGATGCAACAATCAGTGTCTCTCGATAATTTGGAAATGAGTGTGTGAAGGCAGGGAGGATGCACAGCTTGATCTGTTTTATTTGTGACTCAGCCAAACTGTAAAATGCTTCTGTGTCCTGACAATGCTCATTCTTGCATCTTTGCATTTGAAAAGGTTTTGCTAGTCAACGATGAAACGCAACATATTTTCTCTTGTGTTCACTGCTTCTGCCGCACTGTGGTTTGCACTTGTCTGCTCCAGATAAGCCAAAGAGCTACCCACTCCTTTGCTGATTGTTGGTTCTTACAAGCAGTACTGTATGCAGCCATGGAACCATGCCTGTGTGACTCCAGTGTGACCCTGCCCCATGTGTAGGGGTGTCTCTGGGGGGCCCAGGGTCAGTGCACGAGATTCCTGCTGCTCCTGTGAGCTGGGGATGGCCCTGCACTGAGCTTGGCAGGGCTGGCACTGCCCTGTGTGTCACTCCTGGGCCACTGCTTTTGTGTGTTTTGTGTTTGACTAAAGCAATGTAACCAAGGGTGGGATTTTTGAAGTCCTGGGGGAAGCAAGTGCTCAGGTCCTTTTGGGGTTTCCATAACGCTTCAGGTGCTTGATGCCCTGAGCACCTTCCAAAATCCCAGCCCTCAGCTCTTCCACTATACTTGAAAACTTTTCAGTTCGACGCTTTCAAATGTAAAATCCTGTTACTCTGTTCTGATGGGGTGAATGTAAATTCCTGTGAGGGTGTGTAGGAGCTTTGGGAGCGAGGACCCAGCTGGATCTGTGGTGGTGTCATGTTGTGGTCATGCTCCAGGAGGAAAGAACCTCTGCATCATCTTTGAGTATTTTAATAAAGGTACAATTAGTGGAATGTTTACATACAGCCTACTGACAAAAAAGGAGACAAAAAGAAAAAGATAAAAAGGTGTGTAAAGTATTTAAGTGCAAGACTCTACTAGTTTTTTCTTGTTTTGCAGATCACACTAGCTATTTTTGAAGTTGGTAAATCTGTATAACTTTTGCAAAGACCAGACAGAACTACCTGTTCACTTTCAATGTGCCCCGTGCTGAATTGTGCCTATTTCACTCTCTGCTGTTGTTATGCTGCTGATTCTGCTGTTCTGAACTGTTCACTGGATCATTCCATTTGCATGCAACACAAATGCAAGCTGAGCTGTCTGAGAGTAAAGCTGAAACACGTTTGTATAACTTGAATCAATTAATGACTTTCTCTTTTCCACGCCCTCTCGAAATGCTGTGTATAATTTTGATTTGTTTCTTCTGCCCTGATTTCTTTCCACTTTTGGTTTGTTGTGTTTTTTTTGAACCGTAATTTATTTTTGTTTGGATTATAGGCAGTATCTGTACATTTTGTTTCAAGGTGATATTGTGGATGTCTTTAAAAAACCAAATTGTTATTTTATATAATTTTATCATAAAGTTGCTCTAATAAATCATTCTTTTATCATGTGACAGTGATGCTGCATTTTGTGCATTAATTTGGAGGAGGATGTGTGTTTGGTGGACGGATTGTTTCAACTGCCTGTTCTCACTGGTGTTAAGTGCAGTAAAATGACAGAATTGTCAGCAACTGGAGACTCAGAGCACGACTGGATCAGTCCTGTGACACCTATGGCTGGGCAGATCCCTCTCCAAAGAGCAGGAGTCCCCTTATTCCCCCAGAACCTCTGGGGTTTAAGTCCCTAAGTCCCTTTAACATGGAGGTGGCACATCTCAGTATTGTATGGTGATACTTTATTTAATTTTTAATGCTGTTATATGTCATTGTCATGATTAACATGGTGGTTGAATCCAGCCTGGAAGTGATCATTCCCCAAGAGGTATGTGATTGCAGAGACATTATTAGGCTTATTTTTTTTAGATATATATATATATATATATATATATATATATAGCTTATGTGTCTGTGAAATAGTTTTTGATGTTTTCCTTCATTCCACCAGTGTCCTCCTTCCCTCCTGCAGTTCTGTCTGAGCTTTGCATCCTTCCTGGCACTTCAGAAATAATGTTAATTCCTCCTTCTCTGCACTGCCTTGAGCCTCCCCCAGCCTGCCTGGTGCCACGTGGGACTCTGCATTAGCACAGCTCCTGTAGGAAGCAGAACACATGCAGCTGATGAAAACATGGCATTGCTTGCCAGCAATAACTAAAACAGAATGAGGAAGAAAATATTAGTCCCTAACTAGAATCACTGGGAGATTTTCCATCTCCTGGTTACCTTTCCATCAGATACTTGTATATGGAAATGTTTTACATTGAGAAGTTTTAGGGGGGGATTTTGTGTTTAAAAAACCAATAAATCTTATGTCTCTCTTAAAAAGCCTTCTGCAGCTTTGTGTGCTGTGTCTGCAGAGGTTTCTGTGTTGCAGGGCTGCATTGCACATGACAATATTGCCTCTCCCCAGGCTTCCCTGACAGTATGGAGCAGTGTTTGAGTTGGGATGCTGTGCAAAGGGCCCTTTTGAAATCAATAGTGCACCCACTTCATTAATTTTTAACTGTTTGACTGAATAAACATAAGAGGCGTTGGAACTGCAGCCAAAACTATTTGCAACATAATGAAAGCTGCTAGAATTGAAAAATAAAGGATAGATGGGAAAAGTAATGATCTCCTCTGTGCATCTTCCTGCTGAGCCTTCAGCTGCAAGCCTGGCTCTCCAACATCCTCAGCTGCTTTGGGAAATACAGCCTGATTTTCCACATGTGCACAGCAGGGAACATCAGAACGCTTTGCCTTGAGCAGGGTTTCAGGATCCTTTCTCAGAACAAAGCTTTTCATTCTTTGGAGGAGACAGGTGGCTTTTTTGGATGTTGTGTGAAGATCCAGCAGCAGACCCTCATCTGCTGGGTTCTGCAGATGTGGTGTGGGAGAGCCAGGACAGCAAGGACATCCTTGGGCTTTGAAAAGCTGTAGGAGCTTCGGGGGTAGCACAGTCAGGATGGATGGAGATGAGAGATCTCTGCAGCCAGGTGATGGAACTCGTGGTTTATTGCAAAGGGCCTGGGTGCAGGGCCCTGCTGGGATTTGGGGTTTATTGCAGAGGGCCAAGTGCAGGGCCCTGCTGGGAGCTGCAGCCACAGCTCAGAGCAGCAAAGAAAGAAGAGAGTGGGAGAGAGGATGAGAGGGTAAGAGAGTGAGAGTGTAAAGGAGTAAAAAGGGTAAGAGAGTAAAAGGGGTAAGAGTGCAAAGTTCCTGTTACAATACAATAAATCATCTTCTGTGTTGAATATTCTGGTTCTCACTAACCAATCTAGTACGAGATACAAATCCTACAGCATTTCCATACAGCCTATAAGAATCACTAGATTACCATACTGTGTTACATTTTAAATCCTAAAAACTCCGCTTTGGGCCCCTTCTGCCAAGCTGTAGGGTCTGCTCTGACCCTTGGCTCTGTCTGCAAGCAGAGGGTCTTGTTTCATCAAAAGGAGATTACCTTCAGCCAGCCACACCATTGTTTTCCAGTTGTTCAGTAACTAAGGGATCTCAAAGCTTGCTTTCATTTCAATCTCCCTTACAGTTTCCATATTCTCAAAATCTTTTGCCAGACAATCATATTTATAAGGTATTCCTGTTTCATCTTCCCCAACAAAGAGCAAAGCCCTGCTGGTCTCAGCTGAGATGGGGCTGGTTGGGGCAGCAGTGTGCGTGCAGAGGTGCTGCTTTCCTCAGTGGGGTGCAGCCCTTTGGATGCAACCCTGCAAAGACTCTGAGCACCTGCACACTCCTGCACACTCCCCTGTGCAGTTACTGCAGTGGGCTGGCTGCTGAGCTCTGTGAGTGATGTGGGCTGAGAAAGAGAAGCCAAGAACAATGAGTATAAGACAGTAGCACTCATTAGGACTCTACCCTGATTAAGCCCTTCTCTCCTCAGAACAGAAAATACTGGAAATATTGTACTTGCCAAAAGAGTTGGTGCCAGAAAGGGTTTGTTCAACACTAAATGCTTCTGTCAACATTCAAATCACAGGAAGGAAAACACCTACCAAAACCCACAAAATACAGCATCCACCTGGCACTTGCAGACACTTCCCAAACAGGAGATCCAGAGGCCTGGGTGAGGTTTTGTTTCAGCAACAGCAATAACCACAGAGATAAGAGGAGTATAATTTTTATAGTAGAAAATACATTCAACACAGCACACACTGAAGTATTTTCCTAATACCTGCAAGTCATCTTTCCCAGGTGTGACTGGAGGGTGAGTGCTGCAAAAGATGAATGACAAGACTGAGACAGCAAAGGACTCTGCAATCTCTTGTGTTATATGAATCACAGTTTTACTTGTTTTCCCCTGAATTTTTTTTCTGAACAAAACATGGCTGGCAGGCATAGCATATTTAATCTCAGGCTGAATAAAATTATTCCAAATAAGTTTATATATATATATATATATATATATATATATATATATGTGTGTGTGTGTGTGTGTATATATATATATATATGTGTGTGTGTGTGTATATATATGTATTTGAAGTTAAATGTTTCAAGTCCATGATCAGATATCATAGTGAATTTACTGAATATTTTAAAAAGTGGAAACTGAGTAAATCTTTAAAAATACTTCCAAACAAATCACAATTTTATTTTAGACTTTGAAATTTTCCCATGGTTTGTCAGCTGAATCACTTCCCAGTTCTAAACCTGAAATAATTTCTTTTGGTTCCCCACCCCCCCCCCCCCCCCCCCCCCCCTTCCCCAGCTAATTTAAGTATACAATCTTCTGGTACAAAGTATAAATAGAGCACTTTTCTTTTCAGACCTTGACTACTCCTGCCTCCCATCCTTCTGTCAGCAGTTGGTATTTGGAGCCCAGCCTCGTTCTCATGAAACAGAAAGTGGAGTTTTGTAGTAATCTCTGCAGTGGTTTTGATGTTTTTGTCTATAATTACCTCTCAGATGAGGATGCATTAAACTGGCAGTTTCTTCTTAGCAAACCTCCCACACAGGCAGAAAAAGCTCCTCCACTGTATTTTTTAATGCGCCCTGTGGCAAACTGGAAGTCCAGGCATGATTTTTAGAGGGATTATGTTAAGCACAGAGTGCCACCCAACCATACAGCAAGAGGTGCATTTATTCTGTGTGGGATGGTGGCAAGTCAGCCAGAGCAACTGGTGGAAGGAGCCTTGTCTGAGAGATGGGGAAGAGGAAGAAGAAATAAAATTTCCTGTTTGCTCTAAAACTTGCTATTTTTGTTTCCTTTCCTCCCCCCAGCTGCATGAATTGGTCAAACAGAACCGTATTCTACCCATAAAACCTCTTCCATCCTGAAGCTGTCACAGCTACAACACTGCTGGCAAGATGAGAAATGCAGAATGGGTGGGCTGCTATGTGAGGTCAGAGGAGAAGGAAACCAGGATTGTGCAAGCTGGAGTGGAGGAGGACAGTGGAATTTATCAGTGCTGCAAGTGGCTAGAGAGCTGACAAAGAGGGGAAATACAGAGCATTCCTTTCCCTGGGAGCTGCTCTTCCTCTGATACAACCCTCTTAAACTGAACTTGTGATACTGGAGGGATAAATGATGAATCCTGAATTTGGTAAAAAGGTGCTGCTGCCCTGTGTGGTTTGATCCTGAATTCAGTGGGAGCTTTTGTGACTTATCTGACTGACACAGCTCATGCCAGGATTTCAGTCCTGCACACAAGCGGGAGCTTAGCTGAAATATTTGGTTGGAATGCTCAGCCTCTGAAGTCATCTGAGAGCCAGGGACACTTCCTGGGGGTGATTTGGGCCTTTGGCAGGGGTGGCTTTCTGGAGCTCTTTTCACTGGCTGCAGATCCTGCCTCCAGCTTTCTGTAACACGGATTTGTGACCGCGTTCACAGGGGTCTCAGGTTGAGGGAAGAGATGAGGATCTGACTCCATGTTTCAGAAGGCTTGATTTATTATTTTATGATATATATTACATTAAAACTATACTAAAATTATAGAAGAAAGGATTTCATCAGAAGGCTAGCTAAGAATAGAATAGGAAACAATGATAACAAAGGTTTGTGGCTTGGGCTCTGTGTCTGAGCCAGCTGACTGTGATTGGCCATTAATTAGAAACAACCACATGAGACCAATCACAGATGCACCTGTTGCATTCCACAGCAGCAGATAATCATTGTTTACATTTTGTTCCTGAGGCCTCTCAGCTCCTCAGGAGGAAAAATCCTAAGGAAAGGTTTTTTCATAAAAGATGTCTGTGACATGGATCTACAGGGACAGCAGCAGCCTTTGCTTTGTTTTTTGCTTTGTTTTTAAGTCCTGTTGTAAATCCAGAGATTTGGGATGGCTCCCATGGTAAGTGATCTGTGCACTGCAGTAAATTCAGGAGTGAGGTGGCTGGGCAGAGAGGTTCCTATTTGCCCACTAATTACTTTTTGGGCTTCTTTGAGTTCACACTTGTGTTTTGGTCTTGAGGGAAGCAGAGGACTCATGGCACTTGCAGTTTTCCATGGAAAGCCCTCTTTCTGTTGTACCAGACCTATCCTCTGGCTCCTTATTTTTTCCCTCTTCAGCAGCTTAGTACAAGGTGTGCTAAAGCTTCGTGTTCCACTGACTCCCTACAGCATCCTTCCTCTGGTACTGCACTGGGGAACTGCACCCTTGGGTTCAGTAGGAACAAGTGGCTGCCTGGAGGAAAACAGCATCACTCCCAGAAGGATTTGTGTTGGCTGAGGTGCAGCCTTTGGATTTTTATAGAAGGCATAATTTCTTAGAAGCTGCCCCAAAGTCAGTGTCAGATATAACCCCTGAACAGCATCACTGCAAATTCCAAATGCCACATGTTCAAGATGAGGGCTGCATTGTTTCAAAGGAGCTGCCTTGCTCCCTTGTGTTTGTCCAACCACGACTGTGCTCTCAAAAAAAAACTTTGTAGAGAGTTTGTTTTGGAAGGTTTGTTTGCCTAAAATGAAGTTTCTGGTTAAGAATAGTGCAGTGAAAATAGAGCCATGTTTGGGCTTCTAACAGCACCAAAGCTGAGCAGCCCTTCCAAGCAGTGTCTTCTCATGCTGATGTGGACTCTGACTTTCCACCACTGAGTGGGAGCTGTGCCATCCAACAGAGCAAGTTATGGCAAACATGTGAAGATCAGGACCCAGAGTTTAAGAACTGGGTCACAACAACTGGAGGATAACTCAGCACCCTGTCAGTACACATTGTGAGACTCAGTGTCTGAGAGGAAGTGATCTACAGCAGGAGGGGAAAAAACCAGAAGAACCCTAAACAAATGTGCTGACAGAGCATGAGTGTTGCCTTTTGTACACAAGGCTGGGAGTAACATCAGAATTCAGGGGGGACATCCACACAGGAGGAGACCTTCCAGGATGGTAAGTGCCTTTGTCTTCATCTTGAGGGAGTTGGGGGTGGTCATGGAGAGATGAATGCACCTTGTTCATCTGAGGATCTTCAGACAGTTCCTGGGGAGGATTTGGTACAGTGAAAAATCACATTCTTGTTTTTGGAATTCAAAGTCTGACACAATTTGTTGCTGGTGAAGAAAAGAGATATTTCAGAGGCAAGGAGAAAGCAAACTTAATGTTATAAACAGCAGAGTCCTGTGGGTACTCAGCAGACTGGCATCAGCTGGTGCCCCAGCCTGTGCAGCAATGCTAAGTAGTGCTTATATTTATTGCTCTTGGATGAACTTCATTCAGTCATTGAAAATGGCAGGTGGTAGAGCCCTGAAAACTTCAAGGGAGCTGTAGTTAATTTCTGACTAGATTTCTTAGGAATTCTGGTTGTTTCTGTGATGTTTCCATTCTTGAAAATTAAACTGTTTTAGAGCAGTTCTCACAAATTCTGTACAGCAGGTGGGACTTCAACTCATCACCAGACAAAAACATCAGGAAGGGCTTTGTTTGAACAGAATGGTAGATAATTCTATCACAGCACATACAAAATCTGTTCACCTTCGTATTTTGAGAAAAACGCTGCTTTTGGAAGACATTTTGCAACTGTTGCTGAAAAAGAGAAGTGAAACAAGTTGCTTCTGGTAAGCTCCATCCATCTGAGGCCATCACGTGGCTCTCATAGCACTGACACCTGCAGTTTCCTACCAAGACACTGCCTGGGTCACCTCATGGGGCTTCAGGAGCCAGAGGGACAAGGGAGCCAGAGGGACAAGGAGCCAGAGGGATAAGGAGCCAGAGGGACAAGGGAGCCAGAGGGACAAGGGAGCCAGAGGGACAAGGAGCCAGAGGGACAAGGGAGCCAGAGGGACAAGGGTGACAGAGGGACAAGGGAGCCAGAGGGACAAGGAGCCAGAGGGACAAGGGAGCCAGAGGGACAAGGGTGACAGAGGGACAAGGAGCCAGAGGGACAAGGGTGACAGAGGGACACCTCTCAGCTCCAGTCCTGTGATGAGAAGCACTCCTGGTGCTTGTTCCTGGCCAGCCCAGCTATTGGGACAGCTGTGCCAAAGCCACAAGCTGTGCAGTGTGACCTGCAGCCTCAGTGGGCTCTCCTGGCCCAGCCTGAAGGGCTGCTGCTGTTTGTCAGATGCCTTTCTTCTCCTCCTTTAAAATACCTCTGCCTCACTTTCTACCCAGCTCTTTCACATCTTCACTCTTGCTCTCTCTTCCCTTCCTTCCCACTAAGATTTCTGGGTTGCAATGTGACCACTTCCTCTCATGTGTGTTGCTGTCACACCTTTCTCTGTGTCGTGGGTAGATCCCCCATCTGTTTGGGCTGTCAGCTCTTTGGGGTAAGGCAGTGGGTCTTTATTTTGTGCTGAAAATATGAACTGGGATTTCAGAGCTGTGGGAATGGCCAACTGTCCTTCACTGCTGGCAGCCGCTCCATTTCTCCAGGGCTGGCAGAGTGGATGTGTACCTGCCAGCATTTGTAACTATTTCTAGTGGAAAAGCTTGCAGCTGAGCCTGGGGCAGCAAAAGGAAGTGACAGTGAAAAGTGTGAGTAAAACTGCTTTGGGAAGTGGGCCCTGCTACAGTGATTGCAGCTGATGACAACAAGCAGGCCCTGAAATGGAAAAAGGGCTTTCTTCTCTGCAGCTCCAGTATGCTTTTAAGCAGGACTGTTTGTACCTTTTCCATCTTTGTCGTTCTCTCTTGTCTGCTGTTTTACCACAGGCCCTCCCTTTCCACATCCCTCTCTGCATTCCCCAAGTCACTGTTTCAGACCCATCTCCCTTGTCTTCCCGTCCATCCTCCACCTCTTTGGTTCAGCCCCACCAGTTCCTGTGACTCAAGGAAGCCTTTGGGGCTGTGTCCAACCCCTGCCTGTTCCCTGCAGCCACAGCATCCACACAGAAAGGAGGAGTGGGCAGGAGCTGGAAGCAGCAGGGAAGGTGCAGGGAATGCTGCTTTGCTGCTGGGGGAGGCAGACACTGTGAGCCCACCCAGTTCAGGTGACAGCAGCTGTGACACATGGCAAGATGGATGGGACAAGCCTGGCAGGATCCTTCCTACATAAACCTTGTTTGAGTGTGGCCACCCACAGAGCAGCTCCACACCCAGAACCGCTGCAGCAGGTTCATCCTCCAGGCCACAAAGCCCAGGGGCTCGGGGGTCAGAGCAGGCATGCAGGGACTGAACAGGTGGAGGTATCATCTGGTGGCACCTTCTGAGATCTGCTGTACCCCAGGATCTGCTTCTTGCTTCTCAGAATGAAAAGTGTCATCAGGCTCCTGTTGTGTAAACTCACCTCTGCCAGTGCAGGGATGATTCATGACCCACTGGGCATGTGTCAAGTTTTTGAGGAGGTAAAATAGGCCAGTGCCAACTCCCCCTGTCTGGCCATCTGCTGTCATATTGGCATATTTTGGTATTTGCTCTTATGGTTGCCTCTGCTGGTGGTAACAAAAGATTGGAGAAATACTGCCTGAGAAGGATAAGAAGATAACTTATTTTCTACACCCGTGACTGCAACAGGGGAGTTTGTATTTCAGCCTAGTCCCTGTCCCCTTAAGAGAGTCACTTCTGGAAGAGATGCTGGCATTGAAGACAAGAGGCAGAGGAAGAGAGCAGAAGCCTGACAGAGTCACATGCAGGATGAGGCTGATGCTCTGCACACCATCACCCACTGCTTCTGCACTTAATTACTGCTTGTTGGCAAACATGTTCTCTTGCAACAGGACAAAAGTGGGTGTTGAAGGATGGCTGCAAGAGGCAGTGATGCAGCTGTTTACACATTATTTACTGCAGGGATTTTTGTGTGTAGAGAGCACTGGGGGAAAACAGTGGGGACACGTCTCTCTGTCACTTTGGAATCTGTTAATGTCACTCAAGAGCCATAATACCGGAGGATGATGCACACATCCATGCTCAAATCTCAGAGCTCTGTGTAAAGCAGTGGCACTAACCTGCACTTTTTGTCTGTAATTGGCTGTACACAAATGTTGTCATAAAGCTTTATTTTTCCCCTTGCATACATTTCTGTTTTTCAGATTGTGAAAAAAGCATTAAAAACATCCCTGATGTTTGATGAGTCCTCCAACATGAAATTAGGCGTGAACAATCAAAAAGACGTCAAAACGGTAATTATTGGGATGCACCACATTTGCTTACAAGGACTGAGATTGTGCTGACATTTCTGAAAAGAAATAACAGGTTGAGAATTATTTTATTGGCCATTTTAGAAAACTGTGTAGGTTTCAATCCCATTTGTAAACAAGTGAGTGACAAAACCCTCATTGATTTATCCGGTAGACTGATCAAACCTTGCCCAGAGGGAGCAATGTGGAGATAAATCCTGCAGCTCCGTCTGGCTCAGGACAAGGAAACCACACTTGTACAAACAGCCTCACCTCCACCTCTGGCACAGTGTTTATTCATGTATTCGTTTATTCAGATGGCCAGAGTACCTGGACATCACAGTGTGCAGCATGGTGGCAGCCATGATATGACTGCAAAATAGATTTCTTATCCTAGAAATAACTTCTAAAACCTAAGTCTTGCTAACAGGTTCATGTGATGAAATGGGGAACTGTTAAAAGTAGGTGAGATTATTTTTTTTTTGTGGTAGGGTGGAGAACAAGCCTAGAGGGCAAAAATTTAACTAGATAGCCTAAAGTTGATTATTTTATTCAAATCAATGCCTGAAATCTGTCAGCACTGTAGATTTTGAGAAAAGCAGAGAAGATTAAAAGCAAGAAGCTTTATCCACACAGAAACTGAAACAGAAACTTTCAGAGGCAAGTGGTTTCTGTGTGGTGTCCCCATGTGCCCTTTTGGGAGCTCAGATTTATGGCTGTGGCCTCACGACCACCCCCAGACTCAATTCTCCTGCCTGGGGGCTCAGAAGCTCAGCTCTGAAATCCATGGTGCCTATCAGAGGCTGCAGGATAGTTCCAGCTCCCACAAATTGCCATGGGGAGCCAGCCATGATAATTACTGGGGGGAAATAGGTCTGCATGTGTGGCTGGTTGTCTTTTCCTGCTGGGTACAGGGCAGCATTTAGAGCCTGGTGCTAAAATTTTCAGCATGTGAGTGGCTGGACTGCAGAGCTGAAGCTACCAGGTAGCCAGGCTACTTTTTTTTTTTTCCATCTACATTCAGGAAAAAAATTGAAAATGCAGCAAAAGGGAAATGAAACTAACTCACCATACTAGAGTGACATGGGAATTCTGTGCACATGGATAAATTAGATTTGTGTAGTTTCAATTAAGGGAGGTTTAAGACAAAACTAGAACGTGTTCAGAAACCACAAAATGTCTTTCTGCCCCTGACACTTTCTGAACTGTTTTTTCTCCCCTGACAACACAAACTTCCTTTTTATGGTAATGCTTGGCTTAATCCCACAGCTAATCTTGTGTTAGAAATTTCCTTATTTTGATTTTGGTAGAAATTTTGTTGAACATCCATTGGTCCTGTGCTAAAATAAAGCTGATCAATGTCAAATTGATCACAAAATTTTGGAAAAAACCAAGGGATTGATATGTTGGCACAAAAAAATTAAACTAGAAAATGGAACTAAAATCACAGTCTTCACATAAACCAACACCATTCCAAATTCTTTTTTCCCCCCCTAATTGCACTGTACTTGATCATATCTCTTCTCCAGAGTGTTTGTTCCACTTGATTCTCTGATTTCAAGATTTCATGAAATTTCAGGAAGGGAATGAAATTTTGCCATTTCAATGAGGATCAACTGGGCAAGCTTTGGTCCATTTCCCTGCACATTGTGTCATCTCATTGCCTTTTATTGTTTTCACTTAGTTTCAGAATTTTCTCTTTTGATTTTTAGCATTTTATTTCTTCAATTTATTCTCCTGTCTCTTTGTTTATGTTGATTCCCCAATTTTGGGGTTTTCAATGTGTAAAATTTTGGCAACTTCTGGTCCTTCTCACTGCACCTCATTTGAGTTTAAAGGGACCTTTTAAAGGTCATCTAATCCAAATCCCCTGCAGAGAGAAGGGCCATCTTCGACTGGACCAGGCTGCTCAGGGACCTGTCCAAGCAGACCTTGAACGGTTCCTCACTTTCAGTGCTGCCCCTGAGAACATTGTCTGGAGTAGCTGCAAGCAGATCTCCCATTCAGAGATTGCGATTTATTCACCTGCACAGGCAGTCATCCATTGGTTGGTGCATCAATGCCTTGGCGATCACTTAAATCTTCGCCTCTGTGGGTTCTGTTCCAGTTTCAAATCTTGGGGGCAATTCTGACGCTTGGTCTGGTCCTGGTGGCTTTTTACTTCCTGAGCATGGACAGCACAGCTGATGGTAATGGAGAAAAAGCCGCAATTGTCAGCATTTACAGAAATGTGGAGGAGGAAGGACTGTACAGGGATCTCCCAGAGGAAGAAGGACTCTATGGGGATCTCCCAGGAACCACCAACAGATGCAATGACTCCTGCAGGTGAGTCGGGTTAGACGGCACATGGAGAAATCATCACCAGAGGAAGGAATAGCTACAGTACTGATAATATCAGCATGGGTTTTATTCTCTTCTCACTGTATCATAAGTGATGAAGCACCACTAATTTGGGAGGAGTGCTAATTTGGGGATGCTGTTTAGGCACTGGGTAATTGGCAGCTGCCTGCTGTGAGGGGCAATGTCACAGCTCTGCTCTCAGTTCTGTGCCTGGAATGTTCATCCCAGCTCCATTCCTCCTCTGCCCCCTGCAGCCACCCTCCTTTTGTGGCAGCAGTGTCACCAGCTGGCAGAGCAGCCTTTCTCAGAGGCTGGAGGGGCAGGGAATGTCTGTGCTGCTTCACCTCTAGGGTGAAGAGGGTACCCTAGCAACACACAGCTATGGGGGCTTGCTTTTCTCCACATCTTAGGCAGAGTAAAATAAAAAGCTCAGAATGGCTACTGAGAAACCATTCTGCTGAATTTGGGAGGTCACTGTACAGCAATATAAACCTGGCTACAAAAACTAGGGGTGAGGAGAACTGCCAGCCTGTTTGTCCAGCTCATCTTGTTTGCTGTGGAGGTTGGCACCCAGCATGGCCAATTGTGCAGCCTGACAGGTCCTTGGTGTCCTGCTGGGGTCACAGCCACTTGCTTCACAACATAAAATTGCCATTGCAGCTTTGAACTTGTGGAAAATGTTCCTTATGACTTACCCTTCGAGATAAACAGCACTGCAGCCAAACCCTTGTACCAAGCCTGGACAAAACTGCTTGATCTAGCCCAAGAAAAAGTGTATGTGGCTTCTTACTATTGGTCTCTCACTGGGAAGGATATTTGTGTCAATGACTCCTCTTCCAAGCAGGTAAGGTAAAACCAGCAGCAAGCATGTCTGTGGTTGTTTTTCCTCATGTCCATGTGGTAGAGGACAGGCTGGCTGTGTGATGTCTCCCAGGCATTGCTTAACTCCTCCTGCACATCCAGGGAGGTTTTCCATGCTCTTCTGAAGCAACACTCTAGCTCTCCTCCTTTAGTCAAGTTAGGCTGAAATAAGTGAAATTTCTGACCTTCCTTGCGCCGGGGTTCTTCAAAGGAAGTACCCGTTAGTAACACTGCCCTTGCATATCTCTTACTACACCTTCTGTAACAAAATATAAAAAATAACAATTCACCACACAGGCTTGTTGTCGTATATATTACAACAGTTCTATTATCATTATATGTTGCCTTATATATCATGAGTTATTTTATCATTATGATGCAAGGATTCCATAGCATCAGAGTTTCATACCTCGATGTTTCTCGCAGGCATCTCCTCAAAGCACTGACTGTTCCTGGTCCTTGCAGCAGCCATCCAACTCCTCTGACTTCTCTCCCTCCTCTTCCCACCAATCCACTCTTTTATGCCACTAGTTCTTATTGGCTACAGGTGTTGCCTGTTATCATCAGGCCTGCTCCTGATCTTTAGTAATGGGTTCCAGCTGCAACTCATTGGGGGACAAGATTACATTCCACATTACCCATACTGTGTCCCCCTACACAGGGTGAAGATATTCTGCAGAGGTTTGAGAGGTTACTTGCACAGAATGTCTCTTTGTATATTGCAGCAAGCTCACCAACTCTGGCTACAAAATCAAGGGACCTGGAGCTTTTAGAGGAAAAAGGTAATTATTTCCCTTCAGTGATCCACTCACAGCTTCTGTATTGCAAAAAGGCATCTGTGGGAAACCTGGTTTCCAAGGCCTGTTCTGATGTAGCGCTTACATGGGTTCACAGGACAAGCACCATCTGCCCACTAGTTCATGCTTTCTTTCTGTGTTGCCATGCTCTTTAGGATCTTCTGAAAGTTTGCATTCTGCATATTGTTTTTCAAGTTACTGTGTTCCCAGGAATGAGTGCTTGTGAATTTTGGTCGTTGTTACTGCCTGTAAGAGCCAGACATGCAGATGTGTTCTGGCTGTTGAGGAACCACCTCCATGCTGTACCTAAACTCTTTTTTGCCCTCTCCATCTTTCTTCAGGGGCTCATGTGAAAAAGATTGATTTTGGACATTTGACAGGAGGAGTGCTGCATAGCAAATTTTGGATAGTAGACATGAAACACATATATATTGGTAGTGCAAACATGGACTGGAGATCTTTATCTCAGGTAAAGTCTGCTGCTGCATATTCAGAAATCTGGGGGAGAATTCATATCCTAGCAGATAACAGAGAAAAATCATAATGATGTAAAATATTGTAAGAGCAGAAGAAACAGCAAAGAAACCTGCTGTCATTACATTGCAAAGGTTCCATACTGTTGTCTTCTTAATGTCAGGGCTTTGTACCTCCTTGATGCTTCTCATAGGCAGCTCCTCCAGGCACTGACTCTTCCTTCTTCTCACAGCAGCCAACTGACTCCAGTTCCCCCTCAAACAACCACCCCACTCTTTTATAGCACTCTTCTTCTCATTGGCTACAGCTGTGGCCTGTTAAAGTCAGGCCTCCTACTAATCTTTAATAAATTAGCTCAGCTGCAGCTCTTTAGGGGTTAGATTACTTTCTATATTACCTTTATCTTCTTATATTCTATCCCGCTACAGAAACCCCTGGAGGTGGCTCCTCGTGGGGCTGGGACACAGCTTGCTCTCTTTGCAGGTGAAGGAGTTTGGTGCTGTGATGTATAACTGCAGCTGCTTGGCCCAAGACCTCTGGAAAACATTTAGTACCTACTGGGATGTTGGATATCCTAATGCTACCATCCCAGCCCCTTGGCCTCTTAATTACTCAACCGACATTAACAAACATCATCCTCTGGAAGTCGAATTTAATGGAATCTTGACAAAAACCTATTTTTCTGTAAGTATGTTTGAAAATAACACGTCAGGTTGTAAAGTGTTTAAGGATTGAGCAGGAAAGTTTCCTCAGCAGTCCTGCTTGTGTTCCAGGTGGATAATAATTTGTTCCTTATGTTTCTCTGGGACGTTCAAAGGATAGGGGTAAGCCCAGCATAAGCTGTCAAATTGTATGGCAGGAACAGTGTGCAGGTCTCTTTTAATCACCTGTAGGCTCAATACATCAATAAATATCTCACCCAGCCAGATATGGAAGGCATGAGGAAAGATGGTGATCCATCTCAAGTGCTTTGTGATATTTTAGTGAAAACTTGACAGATCTAAACATAAATGAGTTGCAGTCTGAGATTTAAAAAAAAAAATTAAAAAATTACATCACTGATCTGCATTTTCTTTTTTTATTTTTTTTCAGGCTTCCCCTCCAGCATTTTGCCCAGAAGGTCGCACCCATGACCTCCATGCTATACTCAGTATCATCAGTCAGGCACAGGAGTTTGTCTATGTTTCTGTTATGGAATATTTCCCTACCAGCCGTTTTATTCAGCCAAAAAGGTACAATTTCAATCCTGAGCAAATCAGCTACTTGTACTATATAAAGAAAAAAACAAACAAAACATATTATTCCCCTCCTTCTGCAATGGAAATATTCAGAATGGAGAGAGGCTTTGCTCTGCATTCACAACCATCCCATAGACTGTGCCTCCCAGGTACCAAGGGACAGGGTGAGAGGAAACAGCCTCAAGTTGTGCCAGGGGAGGTTTAGATTGGATATCAGGAAAAAGAAATTCATGGAAAGGGTTGTCAGGTATTGGAACAGACCACCCAGGGAAGTGGTGGAGCCACCATCCCTGGAAGTGTTTTAAAAATTCTGTGGCTATGGCACTTGAGTACATGGTTTAGCGGTGAACATGGTGCTGCTGCTGGGCTGAGAGTTAGACTTGATGACCTTAAAGGTCTTTTCTGGAGCCTGACAATTCCAGGGTTCTGTGATTCCAGTCCTGGTGCTGCAGGAAGGATGATTACCAACACCTGTGTGCTTTGCTGGTGCTCTGGGGCAGCCTCCTGTGCTCTACACACAGCAGAAAAGCTGTGACATGTCACACTAGGGACAGTCAGACCAGTGTCCTCCACAATTCAACACAGCAGCTTTATGAATTGAGAGAGGAAAGGGAACACCAGAAATTTATCTGACATCAGATTTTTCAGAGAAAACATTCCTGTGCTCTCCTTTCTTGCTCTCATTTTTCTTTCCTGCTGTCCTTTGCTTCTGAAGAGTCTTGACTTCCTGCTCTATTTCTTGCTTGATGCACTTGACCAATAGTTTAGAGGGTGGTTCTTGACTCACCTGACTTTTGCAGTGAGAGCTGAAACAGCTTCTAAAAGAAACTTCTGGGTTTTTTGTTTGTTTGGGGGTTGGTGTTTTATTGTTGCTGTTGTTGAGGGTTTTTTTTTTTGGTTGCTGTTTGGGATTTTTGTTTTGTTTTAATAATTCCATCTAAGTTCCAGCAGCAGCTTCAGAGATAAGGTGATAATGGTGATCTGGAGTAATCACAGAATCATAGAATGGTTTGGGCTACAGAACATCTCATTCCTCCCCTCCTGTGCCATGGGCAGGGACCCTTTCCACTAGACCAGGCTGCTCAAAGCCCCATCCAGCCTGGCCTTGAGCCTGAAGCACTGCCCTGGTCCAGAGACTGCCCAAGGCTCAGCAGAACTGCGCAGGCTCTGCACAGAACCCAAACCTGAGCAGCACAGAAAGTTACACAGTCATGGGGCAGCACTAAGGCCCCAAGATCCTCTTAGATAGGCTTGAATTGGGATGGTTATGTGCACCAAGTGCTCTGAATTATCTGCTCACAACATTTCTGAGTTTTCCAACCAGATCTGAGAAAGAAGTTCAAGTGAAAGAATTATGTACAAGATGTCTTGTTGAATAGGGTAAGCTCTAGGCTGCCATTCAGCCAGAATGATACCATGCATCGGGTCCCTCTGCCACAACTGTGCAAAGCCTCTGTTGTTCAGCTGAGGCAAAGGTGTGTTAGGGGAAGATTTTAGGATAATAGAGAGATGCAGATAATTCTACTGTCCAAGAAACAAAATCTCGAGACTAACCTCTACTTGGAGGATATCTTTAATAAATCAAACACCTCAGAGGAATTTCAGTTTATAGGTAATACAGTTGAGTCTCTGGGTTTCTCATCTTCTGAGAACCCACTCATCTTTCTGAGAATAAGTTCCCAGAAAGTCTCTTTTGCCCCTTAGGACTGAGTGCATTAATACTCCTTATTCTTCATCTGAAGGCTTAATCCACAGTTTGTGACATCTTGGGCTGATCAGATGCAAACAAGGGTTTGAAAGGCCCAGGGAAAGTGGCACAGGGCCTGGGGCTATCTCCACAGCAACCAGCTGTAGTGCCATGAATTGAAGCTGATTAGTTCAGGTTAGGTTCCTCCAGCAGCTGAGGCAGAGGAAACAAAGCTGCTGTCTAATGCCTGAGTGTTAATCAACTAGAAACCGATATATTTTAAAAATTGAAACCATTCAAAAATTGCATTTCAAATAGCATGGTTTTCCAAGCTTTTCAGGTTCTGTAAGTCAAGCCTGAGCCTCAGAGCACGTGGCCAGGCCATTGATTGCAATAGGATGATGCATGGGGGAGGATCAGAGAATTCAGGCCTTTGTACATAAGACCAAAAGGATTAAGTTAGGCAAATTAATTCATCATTGCTCATGGGACTGTGAGCAAATGCTGGACCTCTCTCTGTTATCAGCCCTCCAATCTGTACTAAACATGCCCCTCTCCCTCTGTGCAGCATTTGTTAGGATCTGTGCAGTGAAAACGCCGCGTGGGTGTTTGGAGTTACCAGCCCTGGGATGCACATTATCCAGCTCTTAGTGTTGTATGGCTGGGTGAAGGATGTTAAAAATGTCCCCCATAGCTACAGCCAACACAAGTGTCAGGAAAATGGATTTTCCCATGTTCAGGGAACATGGAGAGCACAGCTGTGTCCCTTACATTGGGCACACACAATGAGGAGCAGTGGAGTGGTATGGAGTCTGCCCATGCTGGCCGATGGCACAGGACCACTGCAGACACTGGAAACAGTCTCCAGGGGCCTGAAAAAGCCATATTCTGCAAAATGGTTCTTAGACTTTCCTCTGGGCTCTGCACTGCCCTTTTACTCTGTGGTGTATGAACTGGCTTTACCCTGGAGTTGCTATTGTTATCTTCAGTTTCCTAAGGAGATAAGGATAGTGGCACCACGCTGTGTGTATCTGTGTAGGGGCACTTTACTAAGCTTTAAACTTTGGGATGAATTTCACCCCAATTTGGCAGGGTCTGGAGGTCTCAAAACACGTTCTGTGAAAAGAACAGACTTGGTAGAAGGCAGAAACCTTGTTTGTACCTCCAGGGAAGCCACAAGTGCTTCACTTACTAGACATCAGAAACCCCATCTGTGCATCATCACTCCTAGATTCAGCTTAACTTCACAGCTTTCTAGTGAACTGTTTTTAAAAAACATCCCTTTTTGCCTCTTTTTCTGCAGGTACTGGCCAGCCATTGACAATGCCCTGAGACGTGCAGCTTTCAACCACCGAGCGCGGGTCCGGCTCCTGGTCAGCTGCTGGGCCTACACCGACCCAGCCATGCTGCACTACCTCAGGTCCCTGCGTGCCCTCGACAACCCACACGCCCACATCAGCGTCGACGTGGTATGGAACAAACCCCTGATTTTGGACAGGCAGCTTGAGGATATGGCCCCACACTGGTTTCTGAGAATGAGCTGCTGTTTGTGTGTACAAATGTTAGCTTCTAGAGAAGCTGGTTGTCTGATTTTGCAGTGACTGCTTCCCGGTTTTGTGAAAATAAGGCCCAATATATAATCTTTGAGGAAGCAGCTATTTCAAGCTACTAGTGATATCAGGTATGTGCCTGGCTGTGGCACTTGAGACATTATCCAGGCAGCGGCTTTTGCTGAGCTCTGTGGCAGCAACAGTTTATATGATAACTTAGTGCTCCTCTCAGAGGCCTTTTCCTGCATGGAATATGTTAAATCAGTCTAATTGATACCATTTTTTTTTAACTGAGAGCTTTGCCGTGTGCCTATACAGAAAGATCTGTTCTTGAGTACTAAATATTGCACACAGGCCATAGGCATTAGGCTGGAATGCATCAGGTGGAGTGGGGATGGTGTGGATGCTCCCAACTTGATGCAGTAATCACAACAGAGAAATACCACAGAAGAAGGAGTGGGTTTCAGAAAAAAAAAAAAATAGAAAGGAAAGTGTAGATTTTGGTAAGAGTTAACACAGAAAAGTTAGGCATTATAGTTGCCTACAGTACCCCTTGTGTCTGTGATCAGCCCATTCTCGCACAAAATAAGAGCAGCAATCAGTGGTAAATGCAATCTATTAAACAGCTGCCTAAAACTGCATTTAATTGTCTGCCCTGTAATGATAATAGCTGTGTCACTAATGGAACATTGTGAGGCAAACATTTTCTGTATCTGATCTTAATTGCTTATCCAGTTTTATGTATAGTGGAAGTATTATTTTCTAGTTTTCTTGGATAGGAGTAAAACCTCTTCTATGGTCTATTCAATGACAGAGTGCAGTATGTTCTCTTTTGTTCTTCCCACACTCTTCCATTCTTTGAAACTATAGAAAACATGCACTGTCCAATCATGATGTCTGTTCCTCACTCTAGTATTTGTGTTAATATTTTTAATTCCTCTCCCTCCAGAAACTCTTCATTGTTCCTGTTCTCAATCACACAAACATTCCTCATGGGAGAGTGAATCACAACAAATACATGGTCACTGATAAAGTAGCCTACATCGGTATGTATTCCATTATTCCAAATATTTCCAGTATCCCCAGATCTACTGGACTGAGGCTGAGATAGGACCGGCTGCAATACCAAAAATACCTCATTTTGCCATACAAAGCAAAGTCTGTCCTAGGTAAAGAAGAACAGATATGAAGGAGAGAAAATAATGTAGGTCAAGTTCAGTAAGGGATTATTTCATGTGACTGTGAGCCATTAGGAGCAGAGTGTGACAAGGCTGAGTGCACAGCCTGTGACAAGCACAGCAGGGATTTCACAGCCTGTGTGCTCACAGTAACACAGGGATATCTGGTGCTCCAGTCCATAACATTACAGTGCTTTAATAAAGAGGAAACTGCTGGGAGGAATTAATTCCATGCACTGTTTGTTGAACAGGATTCTAGGAAAGGAAATGAGAAAACAGTAATGTCAACTGTGTGCTGCTCCAGGATGGTGTTTACATTTCATTCTTTTATTAGGAACCCTCAAAAAAGGAGACATGAAAGTGCTCTGTCACTTCAGCCAGCTCATCCTCCCAGCAATACACTCCAGCAAATAGCCTCATCTTCCAACTGGCTGAGGGTTTACAGCTCCAGTTGCCTTCAATACTTTAATAACCTGTTTTATACTTAAAGGCAGATACGCAGATGATTTGTTTTCATGCCTAAGCACCTTCTGGAATTGGCAGATTTTTCTGGCTAAGGCAATCACAAGGACAAGTGTGTAAGTGATAGAATGTGCATTGTTCACAGTGCTTGATTTGGAGAGAGCCCCAGACAATGTCTGCAGCTGGATTTCCAGCTTTGCCTGGTTTAGAAGCAGGCTTTGCATGTCAAGCTCAGAACAGCTCCCGAGGGTTTATTGATCAGGAGTCCAGCTCCTCCTTTTGTTTTCCTTTAACAAGTTAAGAGAATTAAGTAAATTAAAGACTTTTTTCTTCAAACACTGAAACCCATGTCAAACACTGGCTTTTACTTCTCTTAATACTCAAATATTGCACTTTATTGCCATGTTTATGAGTCGATTTGTGCATTCTGTCACAGGCTGTAATGAATCAGAAGGTTGTGAACCTTCAGGGTTGCAGTTAATAGCAAGTTTTCAAAACCTGAGGTCTGGCATAAAAAGGAGCTGACCTGATTTTTGCTGCCTCGTTGGTCCTAATGAGATTTGCAGTCATAGAGCAAATCAACAAAGCCCAGAGATCAAACAGAACACTGGGAAATGAATGTTTTCTAATCAGCTGCTTTTCCATTGCACAGGGACTTCCAATTGGTCAGAAAATTACTTCACTGATACAGCTGGTGTGGGACTAATTATCAAACAGAATTCAACCAACCTGCAAAGAAGGCAACAACCTGTCCAGGAACAGATGAAAGATCTTTTTGAGCGAGACTGGAATTCCCAATATGCGGTGAATCTGGAAGATGTGCAGGGACAGAAAGACTGTAAATGGGATTAGATCTGAAGTGAATTGAAATGTGCACTTAAAATAGAAACAAAAAAAATGTATTTGAATCTTGTTCACATGCAAATCAAGGAACTCTCTTCTTTTTGTCTTTGTCAGAGAAATCACTTCCTCGTGGCATCCACACTGGTGGCATGAGAATTTCTGATGGTTGACTCTACCTGCAAAACCACCAGTCAGTGTGTGATGTTTGATTTTTTGGTGTGATTACCTCATTGCAGAGTTAATGAAATGCATACAATGTTGTATGACAAGCTGTCTGACATTAAAGCAAACATCAGAGACACAGATCATTATTGCTCTGCTATTTTATCTTTAGAAACTATATATTTCAACCTAAAAGTTCCATTAACAGTGTTTGCTTACATGTGTTTAAACATTTTTTAAAAACTCCTGGCCACCTTAACTTTTTAGCCATGTATAACGATCACCTACAATAGGAAGGGCAGATTTTTAAAGGCATTTAGAAATTAGAGACACAGGGATTAATGCTGGTTGAAGAAATTCGAGATTACCTGTTTCTAAGTGTTGAGGCTAGCTGCTAGAGATAAATGCCTGGGGTTTAACTTTGTGGCCTGGGATTTAACTTTGTGGCCATGTTCCGTTTTTTTTTTCCAGGCTGCTCCTTAGCTATCCCTTCAGACCTTTCCAAGATTCCTTGGAGTGTTTTATCCATCATAACAAATCAATGTTCTTGTTACTGTGGCAGATTTTCTAAAACATGTAGTTACATGTACAGATATCACAGAAATTTTGGGAGTATTCACATACATGCCAAAATACTGAGGAACATGCAGGTGCTTTTCGTGCTCTCATCCCCTATTTCCTAACAAGAGCTAGCTTGAAAATCTTTCTGAGGCGTTACATTTTCAACCAACAAAACAGTTTCCTGTAGAGGAGCGCACTCCTCTAGATGGCACTCCAAGCTGTGTTTTCTGATTTGGCAGGGATAGACATTGCAAGAGGAAGACTAAAACTTCCTTCTCTCCTACTCGGGAGCTCAAATCTGACAGTGCTGGATTAGTTGTTCAGTGGGACAGAGTTTCTGGATAAGGTGGCAGAATTTCTCTTATGGCCATATAAACCTCAGGTGGGTTAAGGTTTGGCTTGTAAAAGAAAAATGGATGTTTAGGAGAGAGCTCTTCTATTTTCTCTACTGACTTCACTATTGGTTTTCCTCTACATATGGGAAGGTGAGGGGGGAGTTTACAATTAATACAATGAACTGGATCTAAGAGGAACTTGGGAGTATTTCCCTGGTTTCTTGTGAGACTTTTGAAGCCTGTTCACACCTTGATTCTTATTTATTTGTTTTCTACTAGACATGTAAGTTATAACCAGGCTTTGAGTCTCAATTCTTTTCTATTTATGAAACAGGGTTAATAACAGTCCTTATCCATTAATCTCTTACTTATCTCTTTTGTTTAGATTGTGCTTTCTCCAAGCTAAGGACTGTACCAAATGTATCCTGGGTCCTCCAGTGGCATTTATTAGCATCATCTTTGGGCAGATTGGCTATTGGAAAAAGATTCTTAACCCAGAGGATGGTTGGGCAGTGAAAAGGCTCCCCAGGAAAGTTGTCACATCAAGAAGCATTTGAACTACACTCTTGGAGATGTGGTGTGATTCTTGGGGTTGTACTGTGTAGAGTCAGGAGCTGGACTTTGTGAGTCCCTTCTGACTCAGGATACTCTGTAATTTTCTAGTCTGACTGTAGGCTGTTTAGATTTTTGCCAGTATTGGTTTATTCATGTCTAGAAAAAGTCACTGTTTTGGCTCTTGAGCATGGATACTCTCCTCTGATCAGCTCACATCAGGTACCTGTGTGATGAGGGAGTACAAGGTGTGGGAACTGGCTCTGCTTTATTGCAGTGGCTTTCAGGAGGAGCTGCTGCACTGCTCCCCCAGCAGGATCACCTCTGGAAGCTCTTGGTTTGGTGCAGTGCCTTGTGCCTACAGTGCACATCAATGCAGGCGACAGCAAGACAGATCCCAGTTGGCTCCAGAGGTTATGAGTACTGACATGACCACAAAGTCACCTCAGACACCAGCTTCTTCCAAAACTTTAGTATTGTCTGTTCACATTTTTTCCTGCCATTACCCAGGATTTTCCTTTCCCAGTTGTTACAGATAAAACATACCTTTGTTGCTTTAATCCAGGTACTGGGAAAACCTTTCATCTACCATTTATGCCATATCAGGGTTACACTTAATTTCTTGACAGTTGTTAATATCTCCACAATCCTTAGGGGATAGCTCTTGGGCCATGGGCACTGACTCACAGTCCTCTGCTCTCTGCAGAGGCCCAGAAAAGTCAGCTTCAGTTGCAGGGTGGATTGTGGTGGTGCAGCTTCCTGAAGAGGGGAAGTGGAGAGGGAGGTACCAGTTCCTTCTTCCTGGTATCCAGTGTTAGGATGTGTGGGAATAATTCAAAGTTGCATATGGGGAGGTTCAAACTCGACACTAGGAAATATTTCCGTACCAAGAGAGAGGTCAAACACTAAACCAGGCTTGTCCTGAGAAGTGTTCAATGCCACAAGCATTTGGACAATGCCCTTAATAACCTCAATGTTTTTTCCATGTTTTGATCATCCCTTAAGTGGTTGAGCAATTGGACTGAATGATCATTGTGGGCCCCTTTCAATTAACTATTCTATCATGGTCTGTTCTATTCTAAATGTTTTTTAAGTGAAGCAGGGTTAGATAAAATATAAGGAAAAATTCTTTACTGTGATGCTGCTGAGGCCCTGGCACAGGGTGCCCAGAGCAGCTGTGGCTGCCCCATCCCTGTCAGTGTTCAAGGCCAGGCTGGACTGGGATCTGAGCAAGCTGGGCCAGTAGAAGGCATCCCTGACCATGGCAGGGGGTTAGATGGATGATCTTTAAGGTTCCTTCTATCCCCTTAACATTCTGTGATTCTGTGACAAGGAGAAATGAAGAAATTAAGAACATCTTAATCTACAGATGGTTAGACAGCCAAGTGCACTTCACTTACAATCAGTTTCCTAAGTGTTTTGCTGTGTCTGCCTTCCTGTACTAAGAAGAACATGGAGAAATATGAGAAAACTACCATAATGAAGCATGTCTACCCTTGTAATTCTGGAGAGAGAATCTTGTGACTGAAGTGGTGATTGCAGCCATCTTGGCCAAAGAGGCCACAGAGAAATTGAGTTTAAAATATCAACAGAAGGAAAAAGAACAGCAAAACTTCAACTCTGGACAGGAGGAGAGCTGACTTCAGGTTGCTCAGGAAACTAGTGAGTAAAGTGTCCTGGGAAAATGTTTTTGTATTTGAGAGGATTGTCCTGCTCTTCTCTGTGCTGGGGCAGCCTTGTCTGGAGTTCTGTGATCAGTTTTGGGTGCCACAACAAAAATAAAGGCATTAGAGAGAGTCCAAAGGAGGCCATAGGGATGATGAAGGGTCTGGAGGGGAAGCTGTATGAGGAATGGCTGAAGTCACTTGGTCTGTCCAGCCTGGCGGAGACTGAGGGGAGAGCTCAGTGTGGCCTTCAAATCCTCATGAGGGGAAGCAGAGGGGCAGGTGCCAACTTCTTCATTCTCATGGCCAGTGAAAGGACCTGAGGAAATGTCTGGAGCTGAGTCATGAGGGATTTAGGATGGATGTTAGGAAAAGATTTTTCACCTAAAGGGTGTTTGAGCACTGGGACAGACTCCCCAGTGCAGCGGTCACAGCCCCAAGCATGACAGAGTTCAAGCAGCCTTTGGACAATGCTCTCACACCCATGGAGGGAGTCTTGGGGTGTCCTGTGCAGGGCCAGGAGTGGGATTCAAGGATCCTGACAGGTTCCTTCTGATTTAACATATTCTATGATTCAACTTGGAGTGAAAAGTCTCCATTACCCTTACATTAAGGAACTGTGCTGTCATTAAGTACATGAAGTACCTGCATACTTTTACAAATTTAAGTTGGGATTTTCCAAATGAGAAATGCCAGCAACTCACGCCACTCAAGTTACTATTCATATAGTGAGTTTATTGTGAGTTAAGAATACAGACAGTGCTTTAATGGTACATGTGAAGGCTGTCACATACACACCCTGGTTTTCATAGTGCACTTGAGAGAAGCGTTAATATAAACAAAGGAGCAAATAATTATATACACCTCCTTTCCCAGAAAATCTCTGAGGCAATTTCACCAGTGTGGCAGATCTTTCTAAGCATTTAACTATCCCATAAGTATATACATTAAAATTTATTTATCCACATTTGAATAATATTCTTTGTAAGCATGTTTTATTTTGGTATCTTACAAACATGATTTAGTTACATGTTTTTTTGGTCTTGAAATTATTCTGTTGGTTTTTGCTGTTCTTTTTTTTTAAATTATTGTAAGGCTAAATATGACCTGCCACAATAATAAAAAAAAGAAAAGAGAGGAAGAGGCAAAGTATTAGTCTCTCTACACTAATATTTAATTTTTATTTTATATTTTAAAATGTTTGTGGAATATACATACTACCTTAGCTGAAATAAAGAAAAAGTATTTTAATAACAAAGCAAAAGTAGATCAGAAAGTTCCAAAATCTAAACAGGTAAGTATAGTTCTCATAATACTAGTTTAGAGCCCATTCTGGAAATAATCTGTAATCTAAACATAACTGGTGTGTTTTGAGAAGCCTCTTTAACAAGTCTTTTGGTATCGTTGAGCCTTTCAATTATTTACTTTCATGGTTCTGGTATCTACTCAGACTTTGCTCAACCTATGGGATCATCTACACCTGTCATAATTGTTGCCCTTGGGGCAGATATGAAAAAATCATTTTTATTAGTGTACAATCTAGTACATCCATGTACTTGAAAATTTGTTCAAGTGTTTACATGAATACCAACCTTGGCTTTTAATTTTCAGTAAGTAGAAAATTAGGAAAACATTCTTTTCTGTGGATGATTTTGTTTTCATTGAGGATTGAGAAAATACAACCTTCATTTGGCTGTATCTCCAACAATATTAGATTTACTATCTTTTTCTTCCTCCAACAAGATTAGTTCAGTTCTTGCTGAAGATGTCACAATAGATGAGGCCCCATCAATTTCAGCTTTTTCACCTTCTCCTATTTCTTTAGGTGATAAGCTTTCTTGTGCATCAAAAAACACATCTGGCTTATCTGTTGGGCTATCTTCATCTGAGAGTGTCCCCTCTTTATGATCCCCCTCTTCTTTGTCAACAGACTTAGCCTTTTTGGAAGGAGATGTGAAACCAAGCTTGGGAAATCTAAACCATCCAGCTTTTTCAGCCTGCTTAGAGGAATCATCTGATGTGTCAGCAGGTTTCACATCTTCTGGAACTGATTTTTTTATTTCTGCTTTTGCATCTATGCTTGTTTCATCCCCAGAAGATGAAAAGCCAATACTTGGAAGCCAAAATTTAAATCTTCCAGGAGATCTTTTACTATCAGTCTTTTCTTTCTCATTGGTTATGTCTTTTTCTTCACCTTCCACTGCTTCAACTACATCTTCTTCTTCAGAGAGAGGAGCTGCAGTTATTCCCTCTGGTGATTTATCAGGAAAACTCTCTTCAAGTTTACTGGAACCCTTTACTTCAGCAGCAGATGTTTTTAACTTTGACAGACTTACTTTTCCTCTAGATTCTTCAGACCCACGGTGTGGTTTGTGAGATAGTTTAAGCTCAGCACCGCCACTTCCCTGTGCTGCTACTCCAAAGCTTTCACCAGCACCTGTAGGTTTTCTCACTGATGCATCTCCTGTTGGAGATGGCTGCTGGACCTGCACATCTAAATCACTGTGAGATTCAGGCAACTTGGCCTTGAGCAACGAGAATCCCAAAGTAGCAGTTTTGACCTCTGATGACAGAATCTCTGACTCTTTCACTATTTCAGCAGTGTAAATCTCACACCGCTCAATAGCAACATGTTCAGGTTCTACTTTTTCACTTACTTCTTGGCCCTCTATGTAAGACCAATGAATGTCTTGCCCTGCACTTGAAAGGGAGGACTCTATGGTAGCTGTCATTTGGGCTGTTTTAATGTCAGGTTCAGTCAGTGTCATAATTTTGCTTTTTGCTTTTTGAATACCCCCCTCTACAGCTCCTGCTGTTTCTTCAGGGATAGCAGAGCTTGCTTGCAGTTGCACTATTTCAATGTCAGTACTAGAACCCTTTGGATCTGTTACTACTTTTGACAGTAAAACATCAGCCTCAATTGGGGGAGTTCTAAAAGTGAATCTTGGTATTTTTAGTTTGGGAATTCTTACAGTTACTTCTGGAACACCTTGTGTTTGGTCCACTGTTTCCCCTGTTACTCTGGCAGATGCTTCTATACAATCTAGACCTGGACTTTTCAGGCCAATTGATCCTTCTGGTTTTTGTAACTGCATTTCTGCTGTGCCTCTTTCACTTTTAGGTGCTGAATCAGCTTCGGACTTTGGCAAATCGGTATCATCTTCAAACCCCTTGATTTCAGAATGCAACATTCCAAACCTTGGAATCTTAAACTTGTATGCTTTTATTTTACTTGTTTCTGCTCTGTCTTCTACTTGCACTTCCACTCCTGCAGACACATCCTTTTCAACACTCTTCACTCGAAATTTCATTTCAGGATCTACTCCTGTAATTTTAACATCCGTCTTCAATGTTGGAAGTTCTATCTTTAGGTCTTCCATCTTAGCAGTAACATAAGTACCATCTTCTGATCCTTTTCCTGTAGACCATTCACACGTAGTCCTTTTTAATTGACTTTCTTCACCGTCTTTTCCTGTGATTTTCACCTCCCCCTTTATCTTTCCTTTTTTAATTGCTGCCTTTTTGTTTTGAATATCTAGCTCTTCCTTTGGAAGATTAACATCTATTCTCTTCTGTGTTGCATCCAGAGTAATTTCAGCTGATGACGGCTTGCATCCTACCCCTGATGTCTCTAACTTCATGGAACTTTCTACCTTTGGGACATTTATATCCTGTGATTTGCCTTTATGCTCTGGAAATGTCAGAGTACACGAAGGAAACCTATGTGTTGAACTCTTGTCTTTGTCAGTTTCTGAAGTGCTTGGGTATGATTTAGATGATTTAGACAATTCTGCTGCAGACACTGTGATTTCTGAAGTATGTCCTTCAGCACTGTGCTTAACTACATCTGCGTAAGTTTCAGGTTTTGGAATACTCACTCTACTGTCTGTTCTTTCTGTGGATAACGAAATATCACCTTCAATCTTTGGCAAGCTAATATTAGAACTCTTCACAGAATCTTCTAATTTTTGAATCCCTTCTTTTCCAATAGTAATTTCAGCAACTGCATGTGGTAATGAGAAGGTATTTTCAGGAGCACTTGTTTCAGTTTGTACTTTAACGGAGGGAATAGTTGCCTGAGCTTTTTCCATACTTCTTTCAATATCGGCATCACTTCTCTTTTCCTTTAAGGATGACCTGCCAAATCCAGGTATTCTGAATTTGGGCATTTTAAACCATCCTTGATGTTCTTCAGTCTGAACTTCTTCAGCTTTTATTTCATGTTCTTTTAATTTGATTTCCTTCTCCTCAAGACTCTCACTAACTCCCTCTGTCTTTGGTTTGGTGCTTATGGCTACTTTTGCATCTTCAATGCCACCTGTCAGAGCTTGGGGTGTTTTTATCTTACCATCAACTACTCCAGGATCTGACATATCAGATATAAGTTCTGATGCTGGAACTCCCACAGCAATGTCAGCAATTTCGTTTGTTGTTCTTAGTTGGGGCAGCTCAGCTTCTATTTTTGGAGAGCTGATCTCTGTCTCTGGGACTTTCCCTTTTGTTCGGGAGATTCCAAACTTTCCCTTCTGGAATTTGGGGATTTTAATCTTCCCTTCAGGACCTTCCAGCTTCACTTTTCTTCCATCCACAACTGATGAGCTTTCAGTTAATATATCAGGGCTCTTCAAATCAACTGAAGCTTCTCCTTTGGGGAGCTTAGTACCTGTTTTTTGAATGTTACATTCATTGGTAGAACTTATTTTTAAGTCAACCTGTTGAAAACTCCCCTCTGAGGGAGTTAAAGAAGCATCAATCTTTGCTGAGCTGACTGTTATTTCAGTTTTATAGGCCTCAGTTTCTACTCTGGAAAACTCCAGAGTGTGGACCGTAGTGTCAGCCAGTTTTATATTGATTTGTGCCCCTTCATCAGTCCCTTCAGGATGACATTTTTCTATATCAGGTATCTTAACAGAATCATCACCCTCTATTTCTCTTTTAGGAAGAGTAGCATCAGCTTCAACTTTTTGAGATTTTGGAACCTTGATCTTGGAGAGTGAAATTTTAGGCATGACAAATTGAGGCTTTTTAACTGGACTTTTTTGTTCAACTTTTCCTGCAGATATTTCCAGATCAAGGTCTGGCCCACTACCTTGATCATCAGTTGCAGATTCTTTCACTTCTGTGTCTATTCTGCTTGACATGACAGCAAGCTTTTGGTCTTCCAAATTTGCTTCAGAATCAGATTTAACACTTGCTTCCTTCTTTGGTGACCAACTGAAGGATGGAAGTTTGAATTTGGGCATTTTGAAATGTCCTTCTTTCTCTTCTCCATCTCCATCTTGCTTTATTTCCCCCTTGATCTTTACTGCTGCATCTGAATCCTGAATATCACTGT
Organism: Melozone crissalis; assembly: GCF_028551555.1. NCBI lineage: Eukaryota > Metazoa > Chordata > Aves > Passeriformes > Passerellidae > Melozone > Melozone crissalis. Next base: position 2,452,222 of record NW_026535834.1, read on the forward strand.
CTGTTTTTGGAATAGGAATGTCAGCTGATGGGAGGTGAACATCAGCCTCTGATGTCTTACTGTCAGTTTTGGTAATTTTGGCTTCAGGACTGTAAGTCCTTGTTTCTGTGCCACATTCTACCTTCAAGTCTGGTCCTTCAACAGCAATGTCAGATATTTCTACTGTTGCTTTTAGTTGGGGAACCTTGACTTCTGATTTGGATTGACCAACATCCTTTTCTGACCCTTTCCCTTTAGAAAGTGTAATTCCTACCTTTGGCATTTGGAATTTAGACAATTTTGGTTTCCCTTCAGAACCTTCAGCTTTTATCTCTACATCACCTACAGCAATTTCACTTGATGTTCTTTCAATACTTATGTCAGGACTCTTCACCTCAAGCGAACCTTCAGGTGTCATCTTAATCTCTGAGGTGGGGAGGCTGGCACTGGCAGCAGCTGATTTCAGTGTCAGATCATCTCCTTCACAGGTAGGAACTTTGACCTCACCTGTCGGGATGCTAATATCCATCTCTATTTTGGGAGTTTTGGCTTCTGGTTTAGAAAATTCTGAAGTTGGGACTGTAACTTTAGGCACTTTTATTCCCAGTCCTGCAACTTCTCCACTACTTCCTTTCTCAGATTTCTGAACAGAAACACCTTCTTTTTCTTGTTTGGGTCCAGAAACATCAGTTTCCACTACAGGCAGAGAGACCTGTACTTTCTGACCCTTAATTTTAGGGAATGAGATCTTTGGCATGGTAAATTGGGACTTCTTGGTTTTGGCCTTTTCACCATCTTTTTCTGTTGTATCAAATTCTTCATGAAGGTATTGATTCTCAGGAGTAGGAAAAGCTAATTCAGATCCCATGTCTCCAGACAAAGTGGGTCCTTCCACATGTTCCTCAACATGAGAAGGAGCAATAGCTTCTTTCTTTGGGGACCACCTAAATGAAGGCAGTTTGAATTTTGATGATTTAAATTTGTTTTCTTTCTCCTCAGTGCTCTTTTCTCCTGTAACTACTTCCTGTTCTGCCTTGCACTCTAAATCTGGGCCATGGATCTCTGCTTCTAAGTTCGGCAAGGAAACCTCCATGGGTGAGAGATTTGGATCCATTGTTGGTGCATCCAGAACAACTTCAAGTGAAGGCTTATGCAACTTTACACCAAGATGGGCATCAGATATTTGAGCTGGTTTTTCAATATCAGGACCGGTCATATCAGATGTTATCCTTCCCTTGGAAAGTTCAGTTTCCACGATGGAACCAATGTCACTTTCAGATGCTTTTCCCTTAGATCGAATTCTGAATTTTGGTTTTCGGAATTTAGGAATTTTAATTGTGACCTCTGTGTCAACCAAAGATATTTCAGCAGATGTGGTTTTGCCCTCTAGCTTTAAAACTCCTTGCTCCTCAGAACCATCTTCATTTAAAATTTCAAAATCTGAAAGATTTTCATCAGCAAGAGGTGCTATTTTTGATTCCGATTCGGTTAAATTAATTTGGTATTTAGTAAGAGTAATATCCCCCCTTTGTAATGAGGACTCCAGATCAATTTTAGATGAAGTCACTTCAGATTTAGAGAAACCAATGCTAGGAACATTGAATTTAGTACTTTTAGATGCACTAACCCCCTTAATATCAGAAAAACGTTTAGGTTCGACACTCTCAGAAGGAACAGAAGACGCTTCCTCAGTTGAAGGATAACAAAGAGTTTCAGAAACAGAAACATCATATCCAGATTGGCTTTGTGCATGAGGTTTGAAACTTTTAGAAAGAGAAATTTTAGGCATTTTAAACAGAGAAGATTTAGATTTACCAGCTTCCTCCTCTTTACAAGAAGAAGAATCTACAGCAACATCAAAGCTTGGTGCTTGGATCTCAGACTCAGAAAATGTTACATCCAGGATGGCAGGTCCCGAGGACAATGTCATTTGAGACTCTGGGAGGCTGACGTCCACCTCGGCGGCCACGGTGCCCTTGGCCTCTCTGCTGCTGGACCAGCCAAAGGAAGGCATGCCAAACTTGGGCATCTTGAACTTGCCGTCCTTGGTCTTGGTGACCTCCTTCTCTGGGACTTTGGCTTCTCCTTCAAGACTAAGGCTGGCCTCAGGCGCCTGCAGGTCGACGCTGGCTTGCGGAAGAGTGACATCGACGGAGGGCAGAGTGACGTCCACCTTGGGAGCTTTGATGTCAGCTTTGGGCATCTTGAGGGAGGGCTTCTCCAGCTTCACGCCAGTGCCCTCGGCTGAGGCCGTCACGGTGGCCGATGGCAGCTCAACCTCAGCGCTGGGCAGGCTGACCTCGGCTGTGGGCACCTCGGCCTTGGGGGAGGAGACTGTGAATTTGGGCTTGTCAAATTTGGGCATCTTGAGCTTGCCTTTCAGGCCCGTGCCTTCCAGCTCCAGCTTGCCCTCGGCGGAGGGAGCTTTGACATCTACGTCGGGCGCCTGGAGCTCAAGGGAGCCTTCAACGGAGGGCAGCTTGACATCGGGGGCCGTGACAGTGATGTCGGTGGCCTTGAGCTCTGCCTGCGGGAGGCTGACGTCTGCCTCCAGTTTGGGAGACTTGATGGTGGGCTTGGAGAAGACCACGCTGGGCACCTTGACTTTGGGCATGTGTATTTTCATGCCGCCGCCCTCCGCTTTGCCAGCGGCCACCTCCAGGCTGGCTTCGGCCTCGGGGCCCTGCAGGGCGACTTCGCCCTCCAGGCCTTTGGGCAGCGAGACCTCGGCCTTGGGCAGGCTGACCTGTGCCTGGGGAGCTTTGACTTTGGGCAGCTTGACGCTGGGCATCTTGACGTCGGGCATCTTGAATCGGCCTTTCTCACCCTCGGCTGCTACCGTGCCCGTCTCCACGGTCACCTCCACACCGGGCGCTTGGATATCGGCCGCGGGCAGGGTCACCTCCACTTCGGCGGTTCCGGAAGGCACCGTCACCTGAGGCTCCGGGAGGCTGACGTCCACCTCGGCAGACACGGTGCCCTTGGCCTCTCTGCTGCCGGACCAGCCAAAGGAAGGCATGCCGAACTTGGGCATCTTGAACTTGCCGTCCTTGGTCTTGGTGACCTCCTTCTCTGGGACTTTGGCTTCTCCTTCAAGACTAAGGCTGGCCTCAGGCGCCTGCAGGTCGACGCTGGCTTGCGGAAGAGTGACATCGACGGAGGGCAGAGTGACGTCCACCTTGGGAGCTTTGATGTCAGCTTTGGGCATCTTGAGGGAGGGCTTCTCCAGCTTCACGCCAGTGCCCTCGGCTGAGGCCGTCACGGTGGCCGATGGCAGCTCAACCTCAGCGCTGGGCAGGCTGACCTCGGCTGTGGGCACCTCGGCCTTGGGGGAGGAGACTGTGAATTTGGGCTTGTCAAATTTGGGCATCTTGAGCTTGCCTTTCAGGCCCGTGCCTTCCAGCTCCAGCTTGCCCTCGGCGGAGGGAGCTTTGACATCTACGTCGGGCGCCTGGAGCTCGAGGGAGCCTTCAACGGAGGGCAGCTTGACATCGGGGGCCGTGACAGTGATGTCGGTGGCCTTGAGCTCTGCCTGCGGGAGGCTGACGTCTGCCTCCAGTTTGGGAGACTTGATGGTGGGCTTGGAGAAGACCACGCTGGGCACCTTGACTTTGGGCATGTGTATTTTCATGCCGCCGCCCTCCGCTTTGCCAGCGGCCACCTCCAGGCTGGCTTCGGCCTCGGGGCCCTGCAGGGCGACTTCGCCCTCCAGGCCTTTGGGCAGCGAGACCTCGGCCTTGGGCAGGCTGACCTGTGCCTGGGGAGCTTTGACTTTGGGCAGCTTGACGCTGGGCATCTTGACGTCGGGCATCTTGAATCGGCCTTTCTCACCCTCTGCTGCTACCGTGCCCGTCTCCACGGTCACCTCCACACCGGGCGCTTGGATATCGGCCGCGGGCAGGGTCACCTCCACTTCGGCGGTTCCGGAAGGCACCGTCACCTGAGGCTCCGGGAGGCTGACGTCCACCTCGGCAGACACGGTGCCCTTGGCCTCTCTGCTGCTGGACCAGCCAAAGGAAGGCATGCCGAACTTGGGCATCTTGAACTTGCCGTCCTTGGTCTTGGTGACCTCCTTCTCTGGGACTTTGGCTTCTCCTTCAAGACTAAGGCTGGCCTCAGGCGCCTGCAGGTCAACGCTGGCTTGCGGAAGAGTGACATCGACGGAGGGCAGAGTGACGTCCACCTTGGGAGCTTTGATGTCAGCTTTGGGCATCTTGAGGGAGGGCTTCTCCAGCTTCACGCCAGTGCCCTCGGCTGAGGCCGTCACGGTGGCCGATGGCAGCTCAACCTCAGCGCTGGGCAGGCTGACCTCGGCTGTGGGCACCTCGGCCTTGGGGGAGGAGACTGTGAATTTGGGCTTGTCAAATTTGGGCATCTTGAGCTTGCCTTTCAGGCCCGTGCCTTCCAGCTCCAGCTTGCCCTCGGCGGAGGGAGCTTTGACATCTACGTCGGGCGCCTGGAGCTCAAGGGAGCCTTCAACGGAGGGCAGCTTGACATCGGGGGCCGTGACAGTGATGTCGGTGGCCTTGAGCTCTGCCTGCGGGAGGCTGACGTCTGCCTCCAGTTTGGGAGACTTGATGGTGGGCTTGGAGAAGACCACGCTGGGCACCTTGACTTTGGGCATGTGTATTTTCATGCCGCCGCCCTCCGCTTTGCCAGCGGCCACCTCCAGGCTGGCTTCGGCCTCGGGGCCCTGCAGGGCGACTTCGCCCTCCAGGCCTTTGGGCAGCGAGACCTCGGCCTTGGGCAGGCTGACCTGTGCCTGGGGAGCTTTGACTTTGGGCAGCTTGACGCTAGGCATCTTGACGTCGGGCATCTTGAATCGGCCTTTCTCACCCTCGGCTGCTACCGTGCCCGTCTCCACGGTCACCTCCACACCGGGCGCTTGGATATCGGCCGCGGGCAGGGTCACCTCCACTTCGGCGGTTCCGGAAGGCACCGTCACCTGAGGCTCCGGGAGGCTGACGTCCACCTCGGCAGACACGGTGCCCTTGGCCTCTCTGCTGCTGGACCAGCCAAAGGAAGGCATGCCGAACTTGGGCATCTTGAACTTGCCGTCCTTGGTCTTGGTGACCTCCTTCTCTGGGACTTTGGCTTCTCCTTCAAGACTAAGGCTGGCCTCAGGCGCCTGCAGGTCGACGCTGGCTTGCGGAAGAGTGACATCGACGGAGGGCAGAGTGACGTCCACCTTGGGAGCTTTGATGTCAGCTTTGGGCATCTTGAGGGAGGGCTTCTCCAGCTTCACGCCAGTGCCCTCGGCTGAGGCCGTCACGGTGGCCGATGGCAGCTCAACCTCAGCGCTGGGCAGGCTGACCTCGGCTGTGGGCACCTCGGCCTTGGGGGAGGAGACTGTGAATTTGGGCTTGTCAAATTTGGGCATCTTGAGCTTGCCTTTCAGGCCCGTGCCTTCCAGCTCCAGCTTGCCCTCGGCGGAGGGAGCTTTGACATCTACGTCGGGCGCCTGGAGCTCGAGGGAGCCTTCAACGGAGGGCAGCTTGACATCGGGGGCCGTGACAGTGATGTCGGTGGCCTTGAGCTCTGCCTGCGGGAGGCTGACGTCTGCCTCCAGTTTGGGAGACTTGATGGTGGGCTTGGAGAAGACCACGCTGGGCACCTTGACTTTGGGCATGTGTATTTTCATGCCGCCGCCCTCCGCTTTGCCAGCGGCCACCTCCAGGCTGGCTTCGGCCTCGGGGCCCTGCAGGGCGACTTCGCCCTCCAGGCCTTTGGGCAGCGAGACCTCGGCCTTGGGCAGGCTGACCTGTGCCTGGGGAGCTTTGACTTTGGGCAGCTTGACGCTGGGCATCTTGACGTCGGGCATCTTGAATCGGCCTTTCTCACCCTCTGCTGCTACCGTGCCCGTCTCCACGGTCACCTCCACACCGGGCGCTTGGATATCGGCCGCGGGCAGGGTCACCTCCACTTCGGCGGTTCCGGAAGGCACCGTCACCTGAGGCTCCGGGAGGCTGACGTCCACCTCGGCAGACACGGTGCCCTTGGCCTCTCTGCTGCTGGACCAGCCAAAGGAAGGCATGCCGAACTTGGGCATCTTGAACTTGCCGTCCTTGGTCTTGGTGACCTCCTTCTCTGGGACTTTGGCTTCTCCTTCAAGACTAAGGCTGGCCTCAGGCGCCTGCAGGTCAACGCTGGCTTGCGGAAGAGTGACATCGACGGAGGGCAGAGTGACGTCCACCTTGGGAGCTTTGATGTCAGCTTTGGGCATCTTGAGGGAGGGCTTCTCCAGCTTCACGCCAGTGCCCTCGGCTGAGGCCGTCACGGTGGCCGATGGCAGCTCAACCTCAGCGCTGGGCAGGCTGACCTCGGCTGTGGGCACCTCGGCCTTGGGGGAGGAGACTGTGAATTTGGGCTTGTCAAATTTGGGCATCTTGAGCTTGCCTTTCAGGCCCGTGCCTTCCAGCTCCAGCTTGCCCTCGGCGGAGGGAGCTTTGACATCTACGTCGGGCGCCTGGAGCTCAAGGGAGCCTTCAACGGAGGGCAGCTTGACATCGGGGGCCGTGACAGTGATGTCGGTGGCCTTGAGCTCTGCCTGCGGGAGGCTGACGTCTGCCTCCAGTTTGGGAGACTTGATGGTGGGCTTGGAGAAGACCACGCTGGGCACCTTGACTTTGGGCATGTGTATTTTCATGCCGCCGCCCTCTGCTTTGCCAGCGGCCACCTCCAGGCTGGCTTCGGCCTCGGGGCCCTGCAGGGCGACTTCGCCCTCCAGGCCTTTGGGCAGCGAGACCTCGGCCTTGGGCAGGCTGACCTGTGCCTGGGGAGCTTTGACTTTGGGCAGCTTGACGCTAGGCATCTTGACGTCGGGCATCTTGAATCGGCCTTTCTCACCCTCGGCTGCTACCGTGCCCGTCTCCACGGTCACCTCCACACCGGGCGCTTGGATATCGGCCGCGGGCAGGGTCACCTCCACTTCGGCGGTTCCGGAAGGCACCGTCACCTGAGGCTCCGGGAGGCTGACGTCCACCTCGGCAGACACGGTGCCCTTGGCCTCTCTGCTGCTGGACCAGCCAAAGGAAGGCATGCCGAACTTGGGCATCTTGAACTTGCCGTCCTTGGTCTTGGTGACCTCCTTCTCTGGGACTTTGGCTTCTCCTTCAAGACTAAGGCTGGCCTCAGGCGCCTGCAGGTCAACGCTGGCTTGCGGAAGAGTGACATCGACGGAGGGCAGAGTGACGTCCACCTTGGGAGCTTTGATGTCAGCTTTGGGCATCTTGAGGGAGGGCTTCTCCAGCTTCACGCCAGTGCCCTCGGCTGAGGCCGTCACGGTGGCCGATGGCAGCTCAACCTCAGCGCTGGGCAGGCTGACCTCGGCTGTGGGCACCTCGGCCTTGGGGGAGGAGACTGTGAATTTGGGCTTGTCAAATTTGGGCATCTTGAGCTTGCCTTTCAGGCCCGTGCCTTCCAGCTCCAGCTTGCCCTCGGCGGAGGGAGCTTTGACATCTACGTCGGGCGCCTGGAGCTCAAGGGAGCCTTCAACGGAGGGCAGCTTGACATCGGGGGCCGTGACAGTGATGTCGGTGGCCTTGAGCTCTGCCTGCGGGAGGCTGACGTCTGCCTCCAGTTTGGGAGACTTGATGGTGGGCTTGGAGAAGACCACGCTGGGCACCTTGACTTTGGGCATGTGTATTTTCATGCCGCCGCCCTCCGCTTTGCCAGCGGCCACCTCCAGGCTGGCTTCGGCCTCGGGGCCCTGCAGGGCGACTTCGCCCTCCAGGCCTTTGGGCAGTGAGACCTCGGCCTTGGGCAGGCTGACCTGTGCCTGGGGAGCTTTGACTTTGGGCAGCTTGACGCTAGGCATCTTGACGTCGGGCATCTTGAATCGGCCTTTCTCACCCTCGGCTGCTACCGTGCCCATCTCCACGGTCACCTCCACACCGGGCGCTTGGATATCGGCCGCGGGCAGGGTCACCTCCACTTCGGCGGTTCCGGAAGGCACCGTCACCTGAGGCTCCGGGAGGCTGACGTCCACCTCGGCAGACACGGTGCCCTTGGCCTCTCTGCTGCTGGACCAGCCAAAGGAAGGCATGCCGAACTTGGGCATCTTGAACTTGCCGTCCTTGGTCTTGGTGACCTCCTTCTCTGGGACTTTGGCTTCTCCTTCAAGACTAAGGCTGGCCTCAGGCGCCTGCAGGTCGACGCTGGCTTGCGGAAGAGTGACATCGACGGAGGGCAGAGTGACGTCCACCTTGGGAGCTTTGATGTCAGCTTTGGGCATCTTGAGGGAGGGCTTCTCCAGCTTCACGCCAGTGCCCTCGGCTGAGGCCGTCACGGTGGCCGATGGCAGCTCAACCTCAGCGCTGGGCAGGCTGACCTCGGCTGTGGGCACCTCAGCCTTGGGGGAGGAGACTGTGAATTTGGGCTTGTCAAATTTGGGCATCTTGAGCTTGCCTTTCAGGCCCGTGCCTTCCAGCTCCAGCTTGCCCTTGGCGGAGGGAGCTTTGACATCTACGTCGGGCGCCTGGAGCTCGAGGGAGCCTTCAACGGAGGGCAGCTTGACATCGGGGGCCGTGACAGTGATGTCGGTGGCCTTGAGCTCTGCCTGCGGGAGGCTGACGTCTGCCTCCAGTTTGGGAGACTTGATGGTGGGCTTGGAGAAGACCACGCTGGGCACCTTGACTTTGGGCATGTGTATTTTCATGCCGCCGCCCTCCGCTTTGCCAGCGGCCACCTCCAGGCTGGCTTCGGCCTCGGGGCCCTGCAGGGCGACTTCGCCCTCCAGGCCTTTGGGCAGCGAGACCTCGGCCTTGGGCAGGCTGACCTGCGCCTGGGGAGCTTTGACTTTGGGCAGCTTGACGCTGGGCATCTTGACGTCGGGCATCTTGAATCGGCCTTTCTCACCCTCTGCTGCTACCGTGCCCGTCTCCACGGTCACCTCCACACCGGGCGCTTGGATATCGGCCGCGGGCAGGGTCACCTCCACTTCGGCGGTTCCGGAAGGCACCGTCACCTGAGGCTCCGGGAGGCTGACGTCCACCTCGTCGGCCACAGTGCCCTTGGCCTCTTTGCTGCCGGACCAGCCAAAGGAAGGCATGCCGAACTTGGGCATCTTGAACTTGCCGTCCTTGGTCTTGGTGACCTCCTTCTCTGGGACTTTGGCTTCTCCTTCAAGACTAAGGCTGGCCTCAGGCGCCTGCAGGTCAACGCTGGCTTGCGGAAGAGTGACATCGACGGAGGGCAGAGTGACGTCCACCTTGGGAGCTTTGATGTCAGCTTTGGGCATCTTGAGGGAATGCTTCTCCAATTTCACGCCAGTGCCCTCGGCTGAGGCCGTCACGGTGGCCGATGGCAGCTCAACCTCAGCGCTGGGCAGGCTGACCTCGGCTGTGGGCACCTCGGCCTTGGGGGAGGAGACTGTGAATTTGGGCTTGTCAAATTTGGGCATCTTGAGCTTGCCTTTCAGGCCCGTGCCTTCCAGCTCCAGCTTGCCCTCGGCGGAGGGAGCTTTGACATCTACGTGGGGCGCCTGGAGCTCGAGGGAGCCTTCAACGGAGGGCAGCTTGACATCGGGGACTGTGACAGTGATGTCGGTGGCCTTGAGCTCTGCCTGCGGGAGGCTGACGTCTGCCTCCAGTTTGGGAGACTTGATGGTGGGCTTGGAGAAGACCATGCTGGGCACCTTGACTTTGGGCATGTGTATTTTCATGCCGCCGCCCTCCGCTTTGCCAGCGGCCACCTCCAGGCTGGCTTCGGCCTCGGGGCCCTGCAGGGCGACTTCGCCCTCCAGGCCTTTGGGGGGCAGCGAGACCTCGGCCTTGGGCAGGCTGACCTGTGCCTGGGGAGCTTTGACTTTGGGCAGCTTGACGCTGGGCATCTTGACGTCGGGCATCTTGAATCGGCCTTTCTCACCCTCGGCTGCTACCGTGCCCGTCTCCACGGTCACCTCCACACCGGGCGCTTGGATATCGGCCGCGGGCAGGGTCACCTCCACTTCGGCGGTTCCGGAAGGCACCGTCACCTGAGGCTCCGGGAGGCTGACGTCCACCTCGGCAGACACGGTGCCCTTGGCCTCTCTGCTGCCGGACCAGCCAAAGGAAGGCATGCCGAACTTGGGCATCTTGAACTTGCCGTCCTTGGTCTTGGTGACCTCCTTCTCTGGGACTTTGGCTTCTCCTTCAAGACTAAGGCTGGCCTCAGGCGCCTGCAGGTCAACGCTGGCTTGCGGAAGAGTGACATCGACGGAGGGCAGAGTGACGTCCACCTTGGGAGCTTTGATGTCAGCTTTGGGCATCTTGAGGGAGGGCTTCTCCAGCTTCACGCCAGTGCCCTCGGCTGAGGCCGTCACGGTGGCCGATGGCAGCTCAACCTCAGCGCTGGGCAGGCTGACCTCGGCTGTGGGCACCTCGGCCTTGGGGGAGGAGACTGTGAATTTGGGCTTGTCAAATTTGGGCATCTTGAGCTTGCCTTTCAGGCCCGTGCCTTCCAGCTCCAGCTTGCCCTCGGCGGAGGGAGCTTTGACATCTACGTCGGGCGCCTGGAGCTCGAGGGAGCCTTCAACGGAGGGCAGCTTGACATCGGGGGCCGTGACAGTGATGTCGGTGGCCTTGAGCTCTGCCTGCGGGAGGCTGACGTCTGCCTCCAGTTTGGGAGACTTGATGGTGGGCTTGGAGAAGACCACGCTGGGCACCTTGACTTTGGGCATGTGTATTTTCATGCCGCCGCCCTCCGCTTTGCCAGCGGCCACCTCCAGGCTGGCTTCGGCCTCGGGGCCCTGCAGGGCGACTTCGCCCTCCAGGCCTTTGGGCAGCGAGACCTCGGCCTTGGGCAGGCTGACCTGTGCCTGGGGAGCTTTGACTTTGGGCAGCTTGACGCTGGGCATCTTGACGTCGGGCATCTTGAATCGGTCTTTCTCACCCTCGGCTGCTACCGTGCCCGTCTCCACGGTCACCTCCACACCGGGCGCTTGGATATCGGCCGCGGGCAGGGTCACCTCCACTTCGGCGGTTCCGGAAGGCACCGTCACCTGAGGCTCCGGGAGGCTGACGTCCACCTCGGCGGCTACAGTGCCCTTGGCCTCTCTGCTGCCGGACCAGCCAAAGGAAGGCATGCCGAACTTGGGCATCTTGAACTTGCCGTCCTTGGTCTTGGTGACCTCCTTCTCTGGGACTTTGGCTTCTCCTTCAAGACTAAGGCTGGCCTCAGGCGCCTGCAGGTCAACGCTGGCTTGCGGAAGAGTGACATCGACGGAGGGCAGAGTGACGTCCACCTTGGGAGCTTTGATGTCAGCTTTGGGCATCTTGAGGGAATGCTTCTCCAATTTCACGCCAGTGCCCTCGGCTGAGGCCGTCACTGTGGCCGATGGCAGCTCAACCTCAGCGCTGGGCAGGCTGACCTCGGCTGTGGGCACCTCGGCCTTGGGGGAGGAGACTGTGAATTTGGGCTTGTCAAATTTGGGCATCTTGAGCTTGCCTTTCAGGCCCGTGCCTTCCAGCTCCAGCTTGCCCTCGGCGGAGGGAGCTTTGACATCTACGTCGGGCGCCTGGAGCTCAAGGGAGCCTTCAACGGAGGGCAGCTTGACATCGGGGGCCGTGACAGTGATGTCGGTGGCCTTGAGCTCTGCCTGCGGGAGGCTGACGTCTGCCTCCAGTTTGGGAGACTTGATGGTGGGCTTGGAGAAGACCACGCTGGGCACCTTGACTTTGGGCATGTGTATTTTCATGCCGCCGCCCTCCGCTTTGCCAGCGGCCACCTCCAGGCTGGCTTCGGCCTCGGGGCCCTGCAGGGCGACTTCGCCCTCCAGGCCTTTGGGCAGCGAGACCTCGGCCTTGGGCAGGCTGACCTGTGCCTGGGGAGCTTTGACTTTGGGCAGCTTGACGCTGGGCATCTTGACGTCGGGCATCTTGAATCGGCCTTTCTCACCCTCTGCTGCTACCGTGCCCGTCTCCACGGTCACCTCCACACCGGGCGCTTGGATATCGGCCGCGGGCAGGGTCACCTCCACTTCGGCGGTTCCGGAAGGCACCGTCACCTGAGGCTCCGGGAGGCTGACGTCCACCTCGGCAGACACGGTGCCCTTGGCCTCTCTGCTGCTGGACCAGCCAAAGGAAGGCATGCCGAACTTGGGCATCTTGAACTTGCCGTCCTTGGTCTTGGTGACCTCCTTCTCTGGGACTTTGGCTTCTCCTTCAAGACTAAGGCTGGCCTCAGGCGCCTGCAGGTCGACGCTGGCTTGCGGAAGAGTGACATCGACGGAGGGCAGAGTGACGTCCACCTTGGGAGCTTTGATGTCAGCTTTGGGCATCTTGAGGGAGGGCTTCTCCAGCTTCACGCCAGTGCCCTCGGCTGAGGCCGTCACGGTGGCCGATGGCAGCTCAACCTCAGCGCTGGGCAGGCTGACCTCGGCTGTGGGCACCTCGGCCTTGGGGGAGGAGACTGTGAATTTGGGCTTGTCAAATTTGGGCATCTTGAGCTTGCCTTTCAGGCCCGTGCCTTCCAGCTCCAGCTTGCCCTCGGCGGAGGGAGCTTTGACATCTACGTCGGGCGCCTGGAGCTCAAGGGAGCCTTCAACGGAGGGCAGCTTGACATCGGGGGCCGTGACAGTGATGTCGGTGGCCTTGAGCTCTGCCTGCAGGAGGCTGACGTCTGCCTCCAGTTTGGGAGACTTGATGGTGGGCTTGGAGAAGACCACGCTGGGCACCTTGACTTTGGGCATGTGTATTTTCATGCCGCCGCCCTCCGCTTTGCCAGCGGCCACCTCCAGGCTGGCTTCGGCCTCGGGGCCCTGCAGGGCGACTTCGCCCTCCAGGCCTTTGGGGGGCAGCGAGACCTCGGCCTTGGGCAGGCTGACCTGTGCCTGGGGAGCTTTGACTTTGGGCAGCTTGACGCTGGGCATCTTGACGTCGGGCATCTTGAATCGGCCTTTCTCACCCTCGGCTGCTACCGTGCCCGTCTCCATGGTCACCTCCACACCGGGCGCTTGGATATCGGCCGCGGGCAGGGTCACCTCCACTTCGGCGGTTCCGGAAGGCACCGTCACCTGAGGCTCCGGGAGGCTGACGTCCACCTCGGCAGACACGGTGCCCTTGGCCTCTCTGCTGCTGGACCAGCCAAAGGAAGGCATGCCGAACTTGGGCATCTTGAACTTGCCGTCCTTGGTCTTGGTGACCTCCTTCTCTGGGACTTTGGCTTCTCCTTCAAGACTAAGGCTGGCCTCAGGCGCCTGCAGGTCAACGCTGGCTTGCGGAAGAGTGACATCGACGGAGGGCAGAGTGACGTCCACCTTGGGAGCTTTGATGTCAGCTTTGGGCATCTTGAGGGAGGGCTTCTCCAGCTTCACGCCAGTGCCCTCGGCTGAGGCCGTCACGGTGGCCGATGGCAGCTCAACCTCAGCGCTGGGCAGGCTGACCTCGGCTGTGGGCACCTCGGCCTTGGGGGAGGAGACTGTGAATTTGGGCTTGTCAAATTTGGGCATCTTGAGCTTGCCTTTCAGGCCCGTGCCTTCCAGCTCCAGCTTGCCCTCGGCGGAGGGAGCTTTGACATCTACGTCGGGCGCCTGGAGCTCGAGGGAGCCTTCAACGGAGGGCAGCTTGACATCGGGGGCCGTGACAGTGATGTCGGTGGCCTTGAGCTCTGCCTGCGGGAGGCTGACGTCTGCCTCCAGTTTGGGAGACTTGATGGTGGGCTTGGAGAAGACCACGCTGGGCACCTTGACTTTGGGCATGTGTATTTTCATGCCGCTGCCCTCCGCTTTGCCAGCAGCCACCTCCAGGCTGGCTTCGGCCTCGGGGCCCTGCAGGGCGACTTCGCCCTCCAGGCCTTTGGGCAGCGAGACCTCGGCCTTGGGCAGGCTGACCTGTGCCTGGGGAGCTTTTACTTTGGGCAGCTTGACGCTGGGCATCTTGACGTCGGGCATCTTGAATCGGCCTTTCTCACCCTCGGCTGCTACCCTGCCCGTCTCCACGGTGACCTCCACACCAGGCGCTTGGATATCGGCCGCGGGCAGGGTCACCTCCACTTCGGCGGTTCCGGAAGGCACCGTCACCTGAGGCTCCGGGAGGCTGACGTCCACCTCGGCGGCCACAGTGCCCTTGGCCTCTCTGCTGCCGGACCAGCCAAAGGAAGGCATGCCGAACTTGGGCATCTTGAACTTGCCGTCCTTGGTCTTGGTGACCTCCTTCTCTGGGACTTTGGCTTCTCCTTCAAGACTAAGGCTGGCCTCAGGCGCCTGCAGGTCGACGCTGGCTTGTGGAAGAGTGACATCGACGGAGGGCAGAGTGACGTCCACCTTGGGAGCTTTGATGTTAGCTTTGGGCATCTTGAGGGAGGGCTTCTCCAGCTTCACGCCAGTGCCCTCGGCTGAGGCCGTCACGGTGGCCGATGGCAGCTCAACCTCAGCGCTGGGCAGGCTGACCTCGGCTGTGGGCACCTCGGCCTTGGGGGAGGAGACTGTGAATTTGGGCTTGTCAAATTTGGGCATCTTGAGCTTGCCTTTCAGGCCCGTGCCTTCCAGCTCCAGCTTGCCCTCGGCGGAGGGAGCTTTGACATCTACGTCGGGCGCCTGGAGCTCGAGGGAGCCTTCAACGGAGGGCAGCTTGACATCGGGGGCCGTGACAGTGATGTCGGTGGCCTTGAGCTCTGCCTGCGGGAGGCTGACGTCTGCCTCCAGTTTGGGAGACTTGATGGTGGGCTTGGAGAAGACCACGCTGGGCACCTTGACTTTGGGCATGTGTATTTTCATGCCGCCGCCCTCCGCTTTGCCAGCGGCCACCTCCAGGCTGGCTTCGGCCTCGGGGCCCTGCAGGGCGACTTCGCCCTCCAGGCCTTTGGGGGGCAGCGAGACCTCGGCCTTGGGCAGGCTGACCTGTGCCTGGGGAGCTTTGACTTTGGGCAGCTTGACGCTGGGCATCTTGACGTCGGGCATCTTGAATCGGCCTTTCTCACCCTCTGCTGCTACCGTGCCCGTCTCCACGGTCACCTCCACACCGGGCGCTTGGATATCGGCCGCGGGCAGGGTCACCTCCACTTCGGCGGTTCCGGAAGGCACCGTCACCTGAGGCTCCGGGAGGCTGACGTCCACCTCGGCAGACACGGTGCCCTTGGCCTCTCTGCTGCCGGACCAGCCAAAGGAAGGCATGCCGAACTTGGGCATCTTGAACTTGCCGTCCTTGGTCTTGGTGACCTCCTTCTCTGGGACTTTGGCTTCTCCTTCAAGACTAAGGCTGGCCTCAGGCGCCTGCAGGTCAACGCTGGCTTGCGGAAGAGTGACATCGACGGAGGGCAGAGTGACGTCCACCTTGGGAGCTTTGATGTCAGCTTTGGGCATCTTGAGGGAGGGCTTCTCCAGCTTCACGCCAGTGCCCTCGGCTGAGGCCGTCACGGTGGCCGATGGCAGCTCAACCTCAGCGCTGGGCAGGCTGACCTCGGCTGTGGGCACCTCGGCCTTGGGGGAGGAGACTGTGAATTTGGGCTTGTCAAATTTGGGCATCTTGAGCTTGCCTTTCAGGCCCGTGCCTTCCAGCTCCAGCTTGCCCTTGGCGGAGGGAGCTTTGACATCTACGTCGGGCGCCTGGAGCTCGAGGGAGCCTTCAACGGAGGGCAGCTTGACATCGGGGGCCGTGACAGTGATGTCGGTGGCCTTGAGCTCTGCCTGCGGGAGGCTGACGTCTGCCTCCAGTTTGGGAGACTTGATGGTGGGCTTGGAGAAGACCACGCTGGGCACCTTGACTTTGGGCATGTGTATTTTCATGCCGCCGCCCTCCGCTTTGCCAGCGGCCACCTCCAGGCTGGCTTCGGCCTCGGGGCCCTGCAGGGCGACTTCGCCCTCCAGGCCTTTGGGCAGCGAGACCTCGGCCTTGGGCAGGCTGACCTGCGCCTGGGGAGCTTTGACTTTGGGCAGCTTGACGCTGGGCATCTTGACGTCGGGCATCTTGAATCGGCCTTTCTCACCCTCTGCTGCTACCGAGCCCGTCTCCACGGTCACCTCCACACCGGGCGCTTGGATATCGGCCGCGGGCAGGGTCACCTCCACTTCGACGGTTCCGGAAGGCACCGTCACCTGAGGCTCCGGGAGGCTGATGTCCACCTCGGCAGACACGGTGCCCTTGGCCTCTCTGCTGCCGGACCAGCCAAAGGAAGGCATGCCGAACTTGGGCATCTTGAACTTGCCGTCCTTGGTCTTGGTGACCTCCTTCTCTGGGACTTTGGCTTCTCCTTCAAGACTAAGGCTGGCCTCAGGCGCCTGCAGGTCAACGCTGGCTTGCGGAAGAGTGACGTTGATGGAGGGCAGACTGATGTCCACCTTTGGTGCTTTGGTTTTAGATGGTGTGATTTCTGAAATTTCAGATTTTGATTTTTTATCTAATTCCCACTTATGTATTTCAATACTTGGTTTTGAAATCTGTACTTCTCCTTTTGTATCTTCCGGTTTTATTTCCATTTGGGAAGATTCTATAGTTGGTTTTTTCGGACTTGGCAACTCGCCTTCAGGTTTTCTTACTATATTGTGTTCATCGTTTTTTCCTGTGAACATTCCTATTTCTGTTTGAACACTTGGTAACCTAATTTTTTCTGGTGGTCCACTTACTCGAAGTCCTCCTACATTTTCCAGGGTTTGCACATTTACTTCCCTGTCAGTTATCTGTGCTTCGAGTTGGGGTGTTTCTTCCTTGGTATTTGACCAGGTAAATGTAGGGAATTTTAACTTTGGCAGTCTGAATTTGCTTTCTTTCCCCTCTATATCTTTTTCTCCTCTCTTCATTTCAATTTCTATGTTTAAGGATTTGTCATTTGCGGGCATGGCATCTTCCTCCATACTTTCCTTTTTTATGCTATCTTCTGTGTCCTCTTTGCTTTCTTCTCTTGTTATTTTCATGTCTGTTTTAGGTGCTTTGGCCACTTTGAATGATGGCATTTGTATTTTCCAAGTAGATACGTCTGATTGTGCATCTGGCAAAGCAGTTTTCACATTGAAATTCTTGCTGTCCTCTGAAGTCATATCAGCCGTTTTTTCTGGTACTGACTGTGGAACGTCACTTCCCTGTTTGGTAGTGTCAGTCTCTGTCTCTTTTCTTTTGAGCACTGAAATTCCATAATTTATTTTCTGAATATTTAGTATTTGTGTGTCTTCTTCTGCTTGTTTTTCTCCTGTTTCCAGTGTTTCAGATGTCTGTAATTCTACTTTAGCAGAGCCAACTTCAAGGCCTTTTACCTGTACAGTTCCTTTAGTACTGTGACCCATCAAGTCTATGTTAATTCCACTTTCTCCATCTTTTTTATCTGCTGTTCCCTTCTGTTTCTTTTGTCGGGATTTTGATGAGGCTTGTGGTGATTTTTTAGTTGGGCTCACTTTCAGATCAGCAGTTTCTAAACTAGGCTTTGGTATCTCTGTTGTTATGTCTGGCACTTCAGGTACATTAAATTTTGATGATGCTTCCTTGTCTTTTTTAATGCTTATTTCAACTTCAGGGCATTGTTTTACATGAGATGGAATGCCATTTTTAATTTCTTTTAAGTCTTTTGTTAAAGTTTCATGTCCCTCCCCTGTCTTCATTTCATAAGCAGGAGATGTGGTATATTCAACAGTTAAAATTTCGGGATTTTCCAGGCTTCTTTCGGAGATCAGTGTCGTTTTTATTTCTTTTTTTTGCCTCTCTTGTGGTTCTGGTTTGGACCTGTGCATTCTGAATCCAATGCTAGGGAACTTCAGCTTCCTTTGGCCTCCTTTTTTCTCTTTGGTATGGACCTCTTGTGGAAATTGAGACTCTGTGTCCGTGCTTGTAGGAGAAATATCCTGCAAAGCAGGCTCATATGCATCTGATGTACTATGAGATCTTCTGTGCCTTAATATCTTTTTATTTTTGATTGATTGAAATTTTGGCCATGATAATCGATCTTTTTTAGGTCTCTTACTTCTTCCTACTCTTTGGCTTACAATTAATGTTTCCCTGTCTTCTTCTGAAATGGATTTTCCTGAAACTTGCAGTGTTTCTTCAGGAATACTCTCACTGAGCTCATTTTCCTAAAAGAACAAATAGTATTCAGAAGATTAGCAGTAACCTAAATATAGGTGCAACAGAAAATAAAAAAACATACTTTAAAACACGTAGAAAAATGTTCTTTTTATTACTAGTATCTACTTGTTATATAAAAAAATAGTGAAGATTATAAAAATATGCAATGTCAGGCAGAAATTACATCAAACAAATGGAGTGTAATTTATTGATTTCTGAAGATATTCCTTTCAAAATATTACAGTAAACAGTGGTTTCTGTATGTATGTATGCAGGTATGTATGTATGTATCTATCTATCTATCTATCTATCTATCTATCTATCTATCCCTGTACAAATATATGTTATATATAGTATTTATCTATATGTATAGGTATATGTATATGAAGAAAATATGATCTTTAAGTTGATCGAAACCTATGAAGAGGTCTGTCAAAATATCAGTGGTTAGACACAGATTTTTTTTAATAGAAAAATCTTACAAAGAAGCTTTGAATTAAAAATTTTACTGATATTTTACATTTTGGAACATATTTATTATAAGTATTACAGAGATTACCCAAGTCTGTTCCATCAGTGGACAATCAACAATTAAAAAATGCTGACTCACTAAAGAATATTTTCACCACTTAAAACAAGATTGTGGATTTATATAAAATCCATAGTCTCACTCAAGATATTTAAAAAGCTGCAAATATTGTGTGGGATTTTTTAAAATAATGAATATTCATGCTAGTAACTTTAAACACATGTATAAGTCTTAAGAAGACACAAGCGTGTGTTTTATGATCTATTTCCACAGAGCACATTACTGTAGTATGTTACCCAAACTTTGTAAACTAATCAGAAATGTACCTGGCCTATCCTTTCCTTTTTGTGCTGGGCTGAAGAGTGTTCCAGATCTTCGTGCACGGAAATTTTTCTTTTGAGGCTGAATTGGACTCTGTAAGGCTCGGAATATTGGAGAATCTTGAGTGCATCTTCATATTTGATATTATCAAAAAATATTGTAGCACTTAGAAGCTGATCACCTGCAAGTGGAATAATACATAATTTTAATTACTTTGTGTTTTCTTATATTTTTTTTCCATTTTAGTTTTGTATATAGTACTTTCTATGTGTCTTTTCCACTGTTCCAGTGAAAACTGATGTTTTTCGATGGTATACAAAAAACATCACATTTCATTATTGTTCAAGCAAGTGATCTCAGAAATTATTAATATGGACAGGTTAAGCTCATAGATAACATTAGTTGGTTTAAAATCTACTATTTCTGATACCTAAAGAGATGGCAGATCACACAGCTACAATTCTCATTATTTAAAGATGCAGAATAAAATTTAAAAAAAATTAAAAATCAGACTTTACCTTCTTTAAGACTAAATATTTTTGAAGCAGGAGATTCCTTAAGTACTTTTTTAATAAATATTCCTTCATTTCCTCCACCTTTTACACTAAAACCACTAGCTCCAGCTTCCACTTCTGTTTTCAGGGTCACTTCCATTGTCTCCTAGAGATAGAAAAATATGCGAATTTATAATTTTTATTAATTTGCATTAAAGGGTTCTAAGTTGTTCTACAATAAAAATTTTAATCTCCTCAGGTATATTTTCAATAGCTCAAGAAAGATTATGCAAAATTGAGGATATACTTAGTGTGGGTTTGATTCTGTTCTAAATTACAATTAAGCACGTGTGTTAGGGTTATGTTGAATCAGGGTCATTGGGAAAATAGGTTATAATTTTAAAATGTGAAACATATGGAAACTTTTAGGGCTGAAAGACTGTATTTTCTGTGAAGATATTAACCACTCAAAGTCAATGGGCCAAAAAGAAAAGAAAAAAGTCAAAATAAGAGCTAATGCTGTACTGCACTCAAATCAGAGAAGGCTAAAGAAAGAATTCTAAAAAGAATTATGGAAGGACCACAAATAGGACAAATAAATGTTCCTGCCCGTGCCACAACTTGGCCATTCATGAAGTTCCTGATCAAAACAAGTCCAAAGTGACTCTTTGCCCATTTGTCCTTCCTTCTGTCCTCCCGTTCATGTCCGTGCGTTTTAACAAGCTTTACTATTTACAGGGCTCATACCTAAAACTACAGAGTGCTTTTAGACTGACCTGTGGATGACTCTGCTTTGATTTATCTGTAGAAAGTTTTTTGTTTTCTTCTTGAAGCTGAAAAACAATTTTGAATTATTTCAAGTTCAGAAGCCACGGTGATCTTAAGTACAACAAAAGTCAGTTAAAATTCCTGGTTTAGAGCAAGAAATGAGGCTGACTTTAATGGCACAGAGCAAAATCAGGATCAAGAGCCATGTACAACATGAATTATTTAACTATACTAATCCCAGCAGTAAATTAGATGCCAAGGCCTCCCTTCATTGTACCAGAATTTGCATTAAATCAGAGACCATTGTAACAAAATTTGCATTTGGTCAGAGACCAAATGTCTTAAGATATTGGGAGTCTTTCTGTGTCCTAATGTAGTATATTGTTCATCTTTCAATTTTGTAAACGTAATTTTTTTTTACTTATTCAGCTTCGGCATGAATTTTAAACTGTTGCCTACTTAACACAGCTGACTAATTAAATCTCTAACTTTGAATAACCAAGAGGTACAGGTAATTTTGAAATACTTATTAATTAGGTTCAAGCCATATATTCTAACAGGAAAAACACTACAATTTCTTTATGCTCTCTGTCTTGTGTCCTTTACACAATTAAGTCAAACGCATTTTCTCACCAAGAAACAAGAACATGGTCAGGAAGCCCAGCACAAAATAAATCCATCAATGAACAGAGATGCAGTTTTGATGGGGACAGGAAGACAATGTGGCTGCAGCCATGTCCCATTCTATGGCATTGTGGGAGCTAAAGCCTCTTGAATCAACTTGATAAAGCCATGCCTGCATGAAAATTTATTATCTTGCCTTTAAATAGTCTTCTTCTTCGGGATACTCATAAACTGGAGAGGATCCTTGTGGCCTTGGACGAATGTCTTCTACTGCCACTTCAGTAACCTGTGGAAAAGACATGAGCAGTGATAAAGGAACACTCACCATTAAACACTGACTTGTTTTTAGGACTGTTTCTCTAGCTGTCCATAGTGTCCTTCTGAGTAAAAATCTTTCCTTCGTGATGGTGGATAAAAAATAACCAATAACTCGTTTTTTAGGTCAAGAACAAATACAGTTGTCATGTTAAAGCGCTCAAACCCACAAGGGACAGAATTCTGAGAGACAAAACCCAGTGGTAAGCTTATTTTTATTTTCTTTATGTATTGTGTGTATCTGCAAACTGAACAGACTGAAAACAGACAGATCAATTAGTAATAACTGAAAAAGTTAAAAAAAAAAAATCCCTTCCCTGCTCTATTTGCACACCTCAACTTTGCATCCAATGGCTTCAAACTTTGTTGCTCTCTATAAGCAAGCAAAAGTCCCAGCAGGAATTTCTGCTGACAAGCAATTGGCATTCTTCCTTCTCCAGTCAGACAACAGGGAACCTAAACTGTCTAAATCCTTAAAGAAAAGTTACTGTAGTTAACAGCCATGTAATAGTTTGCTAAGTCTTGGTAGCAAACTTATGCCAATGAGCCATGGCAAAGAGCAGATGCTTTTACACTAAAACATCTTTCGGGGTTTTGAGCTGGCAGGACAGTCCCAGGCAAAAATACAACATTTTTAATGGGAAGGAAAACCACCAGAAAGACCTAGCCATAAACAAAATATTTAAGATCCCACTCTGCCAAACTGTCATCACAGAAAAATTCAACTCTATAAAACTCACAGAATCTTCCTCCTCTGCATCTGCATCTGCATCGGCATCAGCATCTCCCGGGGCCTCGGCCGGTCTCAGCTGCCGTCCAGGACCTGAAAGCAGCACACAGGTTGTGGTTGTTGGAGCCTCACGATCCACACAGAGCACAGAGCAGTCAGCTTGCAAGCTGAAACCCCTGCAGCAGCAGGGCTGTGCACAGGCCACTGGAAAGGCCTGCCTTAATTTAGATTCCCAGCATCACACAATGGTGTGGTTTGGAAGGGACCTTCAAGATCATCTACTTCTTCCTACTAGCCATGGGCAGGGGTTACAATCTGGTTTACTTCTAATTCCACATTTTCTCCAGGATGGGGAGTCTTTCTCTTTCACAAAAGCCTTTACATTTCTGGACATGAGTATTTCTGATATCTTTAGAAAAAGAAAAGCATTGACCATCTGCTGACCCCTGTCTCCTGCACCAGCCCCAGCTTTCCAAAGGGACTGAGCATAGCCCACAATGAAGGCTTGAAGGGATTGGAGACCAGAAAAGGGGAAGGAGAGGCGTACAGAGGGAATCTGAAGTGTTTCTCCCTGAATTGTTTTATTATTTAAAATAGCAGAATCAGTAATTAACAGTTTGCTAATTCACAATGGATTAAATTGATTGAAATCCCCCATATTGAAACTCCTCCTCACTTCTGACAAAGGTCTTAAGAACAGGAGAGTAAATATCATGAACCTTGACAGTACAAAAGACACTGTTTTCTTAGTTTTTAAAAGTATTGAGGGTACAGGTGAAGGAGATGGGCTGTCTGAATGTATGATCCCCTTGAAACGCTTTAAACGGGGCACCAAAGAATGAAAACAGCATGAATTAGAACATTTGCAGAGATCCAGCTTTAACCAGTAGAGGACAGTGTGGCTGAACTACGTATTCCCTAATGCACCAGCTATTCACACACATGCCCAAGTGCTTGTCCCAATAACTATGTCTCTTTCCTGTCTCCATGCTTGTTTTTTCCAAGCCATCAGGCTGTCTAGCTCCCCAACTCTCAGTTCTGCAGCTGCCATTACTATACATAGCTTTGGCTCTCCTAAACAGATCCTCTGGCTTAAAAATATGCTCAAAAACTGGAGAAAACAACTGACAAGAAGAACTGTGCAACTCATTGTCTGTCTCAAATGGAGAATCCTTGGGCTGGAACACAAGATTTCTGGACATTACACATTCTGTGTGCAGACAAGATGGCACAACTTAGTCATGTCTGCAATCACTGACTTACACACATTGCCAAGCCTTTGTTAAAGTGGCTGGAATTTTGCTGGTCACTCCTCATAGTCTTCTGATCTACATTTACTTCTTCCTCGATTTTTTTGAAGATGAAATTACATAGTACAGGCAAAGTTTTGCAAGAGTTATGCCCCAGTGATCAGCGATGGACCACTTTGTTAAGATGGATGGAAACAGTGTGCTTCCAGTGGGAATATCCTCTAACAGTCGGTGGGTCAGGCTTCCAAACTTGATAAAATAAAAGGCAATCCACATTAGCTATATGTAACAGCATCATAATCAGCTCTCCTGCAGCATTCCAGCCCCAGGGAATTAGGACCAACCCAGAACATATCAGGGCTGCCAGACCATTCATCCTTTAGCCTTCACAGCACTAGTCCTGACACCTACAATGGACAATTCTAGCAAGTTCTAGAAAATGGTCTTAATGCACATTTTAGCTCAGATTATTGACCTGCCTGAAATTTAGCTTGATTTTTTTTTTCAAAAGCTCTAGCATTTGTAGTCTTCAGAAGCTAAAAAATTTGAAAATTTGGCATAACCATATTAAAAAATTTAGACATGGAGTTATGAACCTGATTTTAAGCGTTTCTGCTTGAAAATTCTGGAATCCATTCATGAAGCACTTCACCAAATGTACTTTAATAAGCATCATATGAGGAGAAGAGCTGCAGGATTGATGCTCGATTGTTTAATTTGCCTAGCGCTGCTAAAGATTCAGGTGCCAACAATAAATTTTATGGCTGTTACTAAAATTCCAAGAAATAGTAAGGACTAAGTCTCGTGGCATTGCCATATTTTTCACTTGGGAGAATCCCACCCACAAGCCCTGCAGTCCAGCAGAATGACTTAACAGAAAATTGCTTGGATTGCTGGAGTGTTTGCTCTTCAGTGCAGCACTCCAGTGGTAACTACAGCATTGATCCCTGGTGGCTGCCAATAATTCTGCTACTGGAAAAGAAACAGGAAAGAATCATCTGTGGCACTTCTTAGGCTGGTTTACTCTTGTTTTACTCTGATGTAGCTTCAGTGACACTTTAACTGTCTGGAACTGGAGCAATGCAAGTACAGCACCTCTCCTAAACTGTGATAGCAGCGCCTTTTCCTAAAACAATTCAACCAACATATTACTGTCCCCAGGGCTAACAGAGAGGTGGGTGAGACTGCATGGAGGGGCATCAGACACACAGATGACCTTCTCTCCCAAAGCTTCACACTGAGGCTTTTCCATCCACCCTGATTTCCCCAAACTCTCCATAGGCTGCCCCTCTATGATAGCTAACCCATGGCATAAAAGACTCCCTGTGCCCTTGATTCCCACTGTAAACTAAGATTTACTTCTGATTATTTCTTGATTCAGAACACTTTCAAAAGAAATCTATAAAAGAGGCACTGCAGTACATCTTCAGCAAAGCTTTCTTTCTGAGTAGAAAAGCCTGTGCCAATAAACTATGATTTATATGCATGTCATTCTCATGCCCTGAATAGTAGCAATGCCAACATTTTATAGATTTTAACTTTTTTTTATGGACCCTGGACAATCAATGCTTTGTTCAAAATGTTTTCATAAACAAGATGGAATTTACATCAGTGACTACTTCTAATAGCTACTGGACTGACTTCAGAACAAGGGAATTTTTTGAAAGTAAGCAGTAGGAGTTATATAGGCTGGATCATTTTCATATCATATGACTGAAATGTGCATCTGCTTTTCAAAATGCAATTATTTTAAAATTATTTTATCTTTAGCCTAGCAACCCAGATGGACTGTTTGGGCAAAACCAGAAGGAAAAAAGTAAAAAGAGGCTATTTTTTTGGTATTCACATTCAGTGGGCAACAGTTTCCAAAATCACATTTCATACAATATAATGAATTCCAAGTATGACAGTGTCATTGAATTTAAATCAAATGTGCTTTAATGTATTGTATAAAGAGAAACCTAGTTTTAACTGGAACACTGGCATATTAAATTCCTGTGATCTGTATGCTTAAAAATTAAATTGTACATGAAAATACCAGAGATGTTAATAAAAGAAACAAAAATGTCTTTTGCTGATCATCCTAACTTCTCTGCTTCCAGACTATAGCCCTTTTTCTGCAGTTCTTAGATTTGGGCTTTTTGCTTTTTAAGATTTTGTACTAAAGTTATATTTGCATATGAATAGTGAAGTTAGGTGATCTGCTCTCATCTTTAAGTATATCACTTTTCCTTGCATCAACTTCAACATTACTTCAACAAATAATTTCTCTTAACAGACAGAAACCTGATCCATGATAAATGTCTGTCCACAGGTGAGAACTTTTATGCTTTGATCACTCACTTATTAAAAATAACACACCCTTATGCCTTTTCATTACTTTGTCACAACCTATGCCTTTTTTCATGAGGATTTTGGCATTTGCTAATTACCATTTCTAAGCTGTGACAAGAAACCAACAGTTCTCTTTGTGCAGTGTTGTGGAAATAACTCTGAGTCCATAGCCAGTTAGCAAACTTACACCTTGACATGTGGGCAAGGCTGGGACATCTTTAGATCAGGTCTTTTCTGACAGTGCAAAGCATGCTCTGGACACATAACCTCATTTGTATTATTAATAAGGAGAAGGAGGAATGAATAATTGGAAGACAAACAACAGCAGTAATAATTTAATGCCATTGTTGTTGTTGGCATGTATTTGACCCACTAAAGACTGCATACGTGTAGGTTAGCAGTTTTCATGGTGCTCCCTCATGGGTTTATGTCTTGCTGTAAACAAAGCTGTGCATGGCTGCTGTCAAGGACAGCTTCAGCTGGCTCCCGTACCAGAGCTCTCTTCCTGCAGCCATCAGCCCCTGTACCTGCACGTCTGTCTGTCCCTCTGCCCCCAGGCACCCTGTCACACAGGGCTGTTACTCCTCATGCATGAATGGCTGGTAACTGCTAATGCATTTCTCCAGAAAGTGTCTTGTTTCCAAAACAAAATTCCTCTCTCCAGATGGATGGTGTGCCTGACTTTCCCCCCCACAGCTTGTTCTCCCTCTCCTGCAGGTATCACAATTACTGGGATTCCTTTTCCTCCCTCAGAGCTCTCACAGCTCCTGAGCAGTGCTACTGTGAGGTCCTGCAGCTCCTTCTGATTCAGTTCTTGTAGTTGAAATAGGGAATACTTAGAATGACTAGAATGTTTTAAATTGCAGGTCCCAGTTCAGGAAAGCACTTGATAACAGGAACACTATGCACATGCCTGACATTAATCTTGGCCTCTCGAGAGCACTTTTTCAGATAGGTAAGCTCACCTGACTCCCAAGCAAGTAATGCTGGAGGGAAATGATCCTGCAAGCATCAGCTGCAAAGATAAGAATCTGAAAGTGTCTGCAAATAAACCTTGCTATGCATATGCTTGTTCCTAAAGGAAGCTGCCATGAGGTTTAAACATGGTTATAGCACAGGATCTTGCACAGCCTGTGCAGGCTCCACCATGACCTCGAGAAGGTTTGTGGCACTTCCAGTCAACAGCTCCAGCGATGTTGGGGAAAACCACCAGCAAAAAAAAATCAAGAGCTTCATCTTCTACAGCGATTTCCTAGTGCATTCCAGAGACCTGGATTCATTCCATTGTCCTGCAAGATCCCACGGACTGAGTTACAGCAACTGCTGGGCAGGGCTCCGGGGCACGGCTGGAGTGCAGCAGGAATGCTCGGCTGTCACTTTATCCAGGCAGGCTCCATGGCCATGGATGGGGACACCCGGCTGTCACTCTGTCCAACAGGCTCCATGGCCATGCATGGGGACACTCAGCTGTCACTCTATCCAGAAGGCTCCATGGCCATGGATGGGGACACTCGGCTGTCACTCTGTCCAACAGGCTCCATGGCCGTGGATGGGGACACTTGGCTGTCACTCTGTCCAACAGGCTCCATGGCCATGGATGGGGACACTCGGCTGTCACTCTATGGGGCAGCTCCATGGCCATGGATGGGGACACTCAGCTGTCACTCTATGGGGCAGCTCCATGGCCATGGATGGGGACACTCAGCTGTCACTCTATCCAGCAGGCTCCATGGCCATGGATGGGGACACTCAGCTGTCACTCTATGGGGCAGCTCCATGGCCATGCATGGGGACACTCAGCTGTCACTCTGTCCAGCAGGCTCCATGGCCATGGATGGGGACACTCGGCTGTCACTCTATGGGGCAGCTCCATGGCCATGGATGGGGACACTCAGCTGTCACTCTATGGGGCAGCTCCATGGCCATGCATGGGGACACTCAGCTGTCACTCTGTCCAGCAGGCTCCATGGCCATGGATGGGGACACTCAGCTGTCACTCTATGGGGCAGCTCCATGGCCATGGATGGGGACACTCAGCTGTCACTCTGTCCAGCAGGCTCCATGGCCATGGATGGGGACACTCAGCTGTCACTCTATCCAGCAGGCTCCATGGCCATGGATGGGGACACTCGGCTGTCACTCTATGGGGCAGCTCCATGGCCATGGATGGGGACACTCAGCTGTCACTCTATCCAGCAGGCTCCATGGCCATGGATGGGGACACTGTCACGGAGAGCTGCCTCTCCCAGCCCTCCATGGAATGTCCCTCCGTGGCTGGAATGCCCCTCCATGGCTGGAATGCCGTGTTACTTCACTTGAACCGCTGCCAGAGACACAGCGGGGCACGCAGCAGCTCCACCTGGAAGAACCAGCCCGTCAGCTCTGCACGGAACGCTGCCACAGTGCAAAAGCAGCTGTTTTGCCTCAAAAAAAGGTGTTCAAGTGAGCATCAGCACCCCTCCTTTAGTGCTTCCCCTCTGCTCTGTGCTGCCAGTGGGACTCTCCCCGGCAAGCCCTGAAATTTCTGTGGGATGAAGACAAAGGGCTGCTCTGTGGAATGAAGATAAAGATTTTGCTGCTGAAGGAGTTTAACAGGCCTCGTTATCAGCGGGATGCTATCAGAACCAGCTGGGCCGGTGTTCAAGCTACACTCCTGCCTTTGTTTTGCTCTGGTTTGGCAATGCCCCTTGGCTGCACTCTGTCCCGGGGCTGCATACTTGGGCTGTGATGAATGCAGCTCCGACCTGCGAGCCGAAAGCAGGGGCAGAGGCGTGCTAAAGGAGCAGCTACTCCCAAATAACCAACGTGTGTGAATAGTTTCCTTCCATTCAAGGCATGAACAAGATGTTTTGATTCATTGCCTTGGTATGTTAAGCTGCCCTTGTTGGCTGTTAGAGTACTTCATTAAAAGCCTTCAAATCATTTCATCTCAAAACCTTTTGAAGACATTATATATATGTGAGTTACAATCATGAGTCTCCTTGCCCAGCCAGAGGATTGTCCACGAAGTTAACACTTGTTTTTATCATAAGGAACAGTACTTTTCTCTGCAAAGTACATCCAAGCAGGGAAATGTCTCGGGAATTAAGGTTCCTTGCAGACCATACTGAGCTCTGTAGGATTTTATAGAGCATTTTCTACAGGTTGACTAATACCAGGAAAGATGTGTAAGAGCACTGGCAACTAAGAAATTATATAAACACTACCATAAAACCAAAAACTAACAGCCCCCAGATGAAAAGAAAAGTGAATGGCTTTCCCATGAGTGTGTGTTTATTGATAAGCCCTGCCCACAGATTTAAAAGTATTAAAAGCATTCCTGCTCACACTTCACAATAGGAGCAAAACTTTAGGAAGGCTGAAGAAAGAAGTTCTTGATTCTTACTGTGGTCTACCTTTTCTCTGATGGTAAAGATAAACTTAATAGAAAGCACAGAATAATTCAGAATGGGAAAATAAATCACTCTGGTGGGGCTCTGCACAGACCTTCTCAGTTTGAGTCATATTTTAACATGAAAAGCACAGGGGACTTTTTTTTTCCAGCTGTCAAACTGAAATTTAGCAGATCCCGAGTTAATGGCTTTCATCTAGCTATCATCATTTATTGGTTACTTGGCTATATAGGAAATGTAGTTTGGCCAGATCCACATAACTCTTCTGTTACAAGGATAAAATATTAACTAAAGTATTTCATTAGGCTAATATTTCACCTCTTACTGAAACAGAATAACCTTTCCTACAAGTAACAGAGAGTTCGAAAATAAGCTCTTAACCAAAGTTTATTGCAAGAACATGAATGGAGGGATGTCCTAGAGGGACAGCAAAAGCAGACAGCAGTGGCTGATAGCTGTATTTGGCTCTCCTGGTCTGTCCCTCCTCTTCCTAGCTAAAACATGAGTGAAAAAGGCAAATGCTCATGGTACCAGCAGGCAACCAGAGGTTTGGTGCTGCTTCCCCCAGGCCATGGTTCTGTCTCAGAAGCACAAGTTTTGTATCATCTCCAGATTTAGTCTGTTTGCATGGAGGGCAGGTGTAACTTCCTGCCCCGTGTCTCTGTCCTTCATGTGTTAGGCAGGAGTTTTCCTCTCTCTCAGGTTTATGTGACAGAATGGGTTTCCAGTCTGTGCTTTACTTCCTGCATGAATTCATACAGTGTTTTCTTACATAATATTGTGATAATGGAATAATTATGAATCAGGATAATTATAAGTTATGATTTTTCCAGGATTGCAGGGCCAGTTCTCACAAAGATGATAAGAGAAGGGAATAACTTTTTAGCAATTGTTGCTATTTGTGCCCAAACTCCTGGACTGAACCAAAATTGCTTACCACCCTTTTGGACAGAAAGTGAGTTAGCAATTCATAGCCAAATAAAGCAATAAAGACTGGTCTAATCCACTCTGATCCTCAACAGTTTTATCTCCTGGGATATACTGGTTTTACTTGTAATTGATTCGCTACTGTGCGAATAAATGTAAAGTAGTTGCATGGATAAATAGTAAATAGTAAATAGTTGTATGGATACCCAGATAAAATTTCCTGGAGTGTCACTGCCCATCTGGATGATGTGAGTTTTAAGAAGGGTTTCAGGAACGTGTTGCAAATGAAGAGCTCTCACTTGCTTATCAGCTTCAGAAACCCTGGTGGGAACTACTCTGCAGCTATTTCATTATCCAGTATATTGATTATTGAAATCTTGCAGTTTTCTCCCCTCTGAAAGAAACCCCGTCACCTACACAACAAATTAGACTTGGGAAGGAAATGCAGAGCACATCTGCCTTCCTCTCAGAGCAAGGAGTTGATTCCTGCTCCCTTCCCTGTTGGACAGCTGTGAACTCAGCTCCTACCATGACTCACCCAAATGCACAGGCAGGTGGGTGCCTATTGCAGATAAGGCCCATAAGGATCACAAAAATTAACTTTGCCACATTCCTTCTCCTCTCTGAATCACCCTTCCAAGAATTCAGGCTTCTACCAGAGCAGATTGCCTGTTCCACTGCCAAAGCACAGCCCTGCTCAGATTTATAAATGAATCAAATGAATGCATTTATGGAAAATGATCTCTCTGCCTGCGTAGGCTTGATTGGCAGCCCCAAGACTCAATTTCTCTGGCCACAGAGTCAGTATTTCTTAAGAAGAAATGGTTGTAACACCAAGCTGTCTCTTAAGGTAGCCCAGTACTGACACACTGAAGAAAGATGCTAATTCTCAGTGGTTTTGGTAGAAAGCACATTTGTTCTGTAAGAATAGGTCTTAAGATAAGAACAGAGGAACTGCTAACATTTTGCAAAAAGCCCAAAGAAACTGATGCAGGCTTTGTGTAAATGGCACTTACCACTCCAAATCAGAAACAGACATTTCAGACCAAACTGCTAAAAATGCTCTTCAAACCCTTTGCTTAAAAAACATCCCCATCAGAATCAATGCTCAGTAAAATGTTTGTATTTAGAGATAAATATAAACACATACATACATACATATATAGAGAGAAAGAGTTTGTACTGTGATCCTTATGGCCTTAAAGGTCTAGAAGACTTTTATTTCTCCTTACCCAACTGATAAAATTCAGTGCACAATCAAGTGCCCAGATACAGCAATATTAATGGAGTGATGCTACTCTGGCTGTCCCTTTGGTATGCCGGGCACAGCCCCTCTCAAAACAGGAATGCAGAAAAAAACCTGGTAGCTTTCCCACAACCTTTTATGGGGGGTTTTATATAAATATCTGCCTCTGGAAACAGGTTTTCAGCTTGAGAGAAAATTCCCTTGGCATCTTGTTTGGATGTAAATCACCACAGAAGAAAATATTTTTTAAGCTTTTAAATTCCTTAATGTATATGTAATACAAGAGATACGGGATAAAGGTGACAGAAAATTATTATGGGAAAATATTTTACATCAAAGATAAAGTTAACAGTTCCCTCACTTTGTTAAGATAAAAATCTTTTCTGTCAATAAACACTGACAGTAGCAAAACAGCATTTGGCACAGCTCACTTTTCCTTGTTTTTGTGTGGTAGGAGATTCTCTTTAAAATTGGAGAGAATTTCTGGATGCAGACTGTGGGTTTACAAAAGCGTAAAATCTCATTTACAGACAAACTAATCCATTGAGTCAGATAAATAAATAAATTAGCTTAGTTCTGCCCACATCAGTGTAATTCAAACCTGAATAAATGGACTATAAACTTGGGTTTCAGTCACCAAAAGGTCAGATTTCAAAATAATTGAGTTGGTCACATACCAAATTCTTTTTGAAAATGTTGTCTGGTGATTTCAGCCCATTGGTTTTTACCTCTTTTTGGAACACCTTTGCCTTACAGATGTATACCTTGCCCCAGTATTTTCTAAATATATCATTTGATACATGTCTTCTTTTACAAATTAAATCTGTTAACTTAATCTTCATTGTTTGAAATTAGAAATAATTATGTAAGACTGCAAAGCATTGGAATTTTAAGTGCATACTAATTTACAGAAGGAAAAACTGATGCTGACAAACTTTTGTTGCATTGCATTTTTGAAAAAAAATAAAATTGAATCCTTGCATGTGGTTTTTAAATGGTTCAGTACTGATTTTTCCATTTCTGTACTTCCTAGCACCCAAAAATAACAAATCAAAAGGCTTGCTTAATAGATTAGAGGGAAACACGGTTTAGTTAAGGAAGCAGCTTTCAGTTTTAGGTTTCACAGGCACAAGTATAAACAATAGGGAGAAACCATTTAAACCATTTCTTTCAAGACTCATTAGTGCAGTTCTGGATTTCTTTCTGGGTAAAGACTAAAATAGCAAGAAAGTAACTGCACTGTGGCTCATCCATGTAGTAACTGCTGAATGAATTGAGATGGGTGGAGCTGTTTGAAAGCACTAAGAGGAATATTTCTTGGATTTGATTATCAGCCCTAACACTGATTCATAGCATTTGCAAACATCCAGAGCTTCTCTGTAATACAAAAATAATGATATCTAATGGAAATGACTAGCTTTATCATAACGGTCTGTTCACACTCAGGTTAAGGATCTTGTAACTCAGTTAAAACAGGATGCATTCTTTTTGGAGGCACATGGTAAGGTTTTTCTTGATAAACAGCTGTGCTAAATTCAGACTAATTCATAAGGGAGAGTAAATTACATTTTGTTCTTCAGCCAGATCAAGAACTCCACTGAAATAAAAGAGCTTTGTACCAATACAAAGTATGAGGAAAAGGAAGATCCTGGAGCTTCAGTTACAGTTTTTGAGATCAGCTCCAAGGTGGCTTCTTCAGAGTCATTTAAATCTGTGCAACAGGAAAATCTAGTGGCTTGTCCCCACTCTGAAAAACAGCAATGAGCACCTTGATTTGTGGAACTGTGAAGAGTTTGAGCAAAAGGAAAGAATGGGAGGCACCTGGAGGGGCCCTTCAGTTCATCTGTAGGGTTTTCTGCAAAGAGTATTTTTAATATTTTTTAAGTATTAAGTATTTTTAAGTTTTTTTTTTTTTTCTTTGCAAAGAGTATTTTTAAACTAATGGTGTTTCACTGCCTGTGCTGACTCTGCTGTCTGAGCAGTGGTTCAGCTCTCTGTGAGCTCTGTGTGCAGCACAGAGACCACTGCCCTCTCCTGAGGATTTGCATTCCTTGTACTATGCACAGCTTACAGTCAATAATGCCAGAAAAGGAAAACGATTGCTACCGTGAAATTATCCCGTCTAAAACAAAAGGCTCCACCACCATCTTACTGTGACATTTTTAAATGCTGCAGTCCCAAAGTCCTCCGTGGGCTGAGATGTTAGAGGGTTTTAGCAGAGACTGAAATATTTGCTTTACACAGTGATGTTGGGGCAGTGTTGACAGAATTCTGCGACTACACTGAGAGCAGAATTTGTTTCTTTCTTCATTGCAAATACTTTGAACACTACTTAATCCCGCTTTGAACGCTTATGAAGATCTGCCCCCATTTGACCAAAAGAGAGTAAAAGAAAGGCACTCTGCTGACCTTAAAATGCCCAGAGCTCTTCTTTTCAGAGAGATCAAGTGCAGGGCTTGATGCAAAAGGAGACACATGAGAAAAGGGCAAAGACAAACCCACGCATAAGCCCAGAGTAAGTCACAGAATCATGGAATAACTGAATGGTTTAGAAAGGACCTTAAAGATCATTTCATTCCTACCCCCTGCTATGGCCAGAGGCACCTTTCACTAGACCAGGTTGCTCAAAGCCTCCTGAAGTCCTGCTAACTGAAAAACAGGTCCTTCTACACTTCTGCATCAGGGAAATCTACTGTGGAAAAATTATCTCAAAAGGTTTTGAAAATACACCTGGGCCAGGGTCTCAAGTGTGTAGGACCCAGATTCAAGAACACAAAGCAAAGCACAGAGTGAGGGGTAAAACGTAGGATCTACTGGGGGCATATCCTTCTGCTGACGGGTTGGTTAAGGAAAAAAACTCTTTGGTTTTGGAACACAACTTAGCCAATGCTAGGTCTTGTTCCTGAATTTCTAAAGCCACTTCTCAGAGGGCTCAAGCACTCATGTGCAAAATACATATTGCTGCAGGTTTATCCACTGGCCCTGTGAACAACTTCTAGACTGGTTGGTACAAGGAGGTTCTGATGGATTTGCTGCTCTTATCACTTGGGCAGGTGAGGATATTACAGCTATGTCACTCTGCACACCTCTGCAGCAGGGAAGGTCATGACCACTTCACACATACATGTTCAAAGACAGGGATCTGAAAATATATCTGAACAATTTCTAGGGAAGTTTAAGTTCTCCTTGCAGAGCAGTGCCAGCTCAGGAATACTGGAAAACACATTTTTCATGCATATGTTTTTTATTAAATGCAGCTGTCAAAACAGAGCAGGGCTCATGTTCCTGAAAAGGTGCAGGGATGAGAAGACAAATGGTTGGAATAAAGCAGGAATGTGCCTACTCTGCCTAGGCAAAAATCACCACTTCTGTAGAGCCTCCAGGGCAACCTTTAAACCAGCTGGCTCAGGGACTGGGAGCTGTGGGATTTCAGTGCTCGCCTTACAAACCCAACCAGCTCCCCAGGGAAGCCGGAGCTGCTGCACCAGCCACTCCTCCCGTGCCCAGCCTGGCTGGACAGACACCAGCTCTGCACAGACTGCACCTTCCCAGCGCTGTGCAGGCACAGACAGACAGACAGACACTGTCCTCAGCAGGGCTCCCTCCCTGCCATGCTGCACACAGGGTCCTCCAGGAGTGCTGGCAGTGAATTTACACCACCTACTGCAGTCTGGTAACACCTACCTCTAATCATTTTGCTGCTGTAGAATTATGGAGGTGAAAACAGCAAAGGAAAAGCAAGATTTTTCTTTAAATTATAATTTCCCTTTTATTCCATAGACACAGATTCAGATTTTAGCCTCCGATCTAAATTTGTGTCCTGAAGGTGTTCATCTGAATTTATAACAGTGCAACAGTAGAATCTGGCCATGATCTTCAGACAGTTAACAACATCACTTAAAAGATTTGCTTATTTCTCCATAATGTATTATTTGGGTTTTCTACGATGTTCCTATTCAACCAGGATTATAGTCTAAATACAATGCAGTTGTGTGGCAACAGTGTACCAGATAAATTCAGCTAACTCTGGGTAATATCACAAAAAAATATGTGTTTATAGCTTCATGCCAGTTTCTGACTAATGCTTTTGTTTGTTGCTATAGCAAACCACACATGAATCTGATAGCCAAAAGCATGTTTATGACTAACCTTAGCTCTCTGGGGATTGAAAATAT
This sequence comes from Melozone crissalis, assembly GCF_028551555.1. Classification (NCBI taxonomy): domain Eukaryota; kingdom Metazoa; phylum Chordata; class Aves; order Passeriformes; family Passerellidae; genus Melozone; species Melozone crissalis. Next base: position 2,487,269 of record NW_026535834.1, read on the forward strand.
GGAATAAAAAAAATCCCTCAACCCCAACACACAATGTGAGGAGAACATGATAGGAAACACCTTTTTTGGCACAAGCTACTATGAACATTAAGAGAGAAGAACATCATAAGTGGAAAACATTAGGGAATGGGAACTGTGGGAATAACTGCCTTTAACCCACGGCAATTCAAATCCAGCTTTCACTTCACCAAGTTGTCTGTGCACAACTAGAGAACTTTGCAGGAAGTCCTGGCTGCATGCTAAGAGATGGATTTAAGCCTCTGAAATCTGGAGAAGCTTTCTATCACACTTTAAAACACTCAGACCACTTTACTGGAGATCATTTTTACACCCTGCCTTGACACCTAGGACACGGGTATTCACTTAACTAATTTTTATTACCATTTATGCTTTGGTAGTTCCCAAGAGCCTGCCCCAAGACTGGCACCTCATTATGCTGTACAAATACACAATGGAGAGCAGTGCTGGCCCCAAAGGGCTTTCTGTTAAACTAACAGAGACAAAGGGGGAAGGGGCTGGACAGAGGGGGAGGCAGACACACAGAGGGGATGTGGCTGCATCACCCACCCAGGCAGAGGCTGAACCCAGGTGTCCTGCACCCCAGTTCAATTGACTGATTCTTGTTGCCAAATATGTTACTGTGAGAAGAAGAATACATTATGTACCCTGCAGAGGGGAGAAAATCAGTGCAGTTGAAGGGACACCTGAACTAGGAGAGCTTATAACAAAGCTACAGTACATCAGGAAAATTTTATACTTGTGTTACCATGTTATTCTTAATAACCTTTCTCCTTTGTAGGTTAAAAAAATAAAGGGGAATACTGCAGTAGAGTGTATAGATCAGATCAGTCTCCATCAATGTTTTCTATTGATTTTAATAATCACTCTGTCTCTAGATTTGAATACTGCATCTTTATTCTCAGATTTGTACACTGCATAAAGGCACATGATGACCACTATTCCTGACAAGTTCTTCCATCATCTGCATGATACTCAACAGAGTCTTGAGTTCCTGTACAACTTCATGGAGAGATAAATCTGCCCAAGCTCTCAGGTATTTCCAAAAGGTTTCATGAAAGACATCTTGACCCACCAGTAGGATCATAAGGACATATCATAAGCCATAAATGGAAGCTTATAAAAATCAGTAGGACTTAAATGATACCTGCTGGTCATCTAATGCCACAGGATCAAATCCTGAAGTACTGATATTTCATTCTGTGCCTACTCAAGCAAGACATCACTTGGCCCCACTGATACATGGCATGTTGCATTGCATTAATCTTGTAATTCAGACTGTGATATGGGCTGAGGTCAGCTTTGATTTCATCTTGCAAAATCCAGCAGAGCACACATCACTGCTCATAGCAATCACACCTGCAATCTTGTAAGAGTAAATGCTTTGAGAAAAAAATGCAAGGATTTTGTAGATTAGCCATGAGCTCCACTGGTGGATGCAGCAGGCAGCACTAAGACATCAGTGCTGTATAAAGCGAGGAACAAAGGCAAATAAGAGATAGGCAGGAATTTTCTGGGAATAGCCCAAGTATCACTGCTGGACCACAGTCGTGGTGGCACGCAGAGGGCCATATATGACTCTCTCTTGGCTTTCACATGCTTTCTCAGTTCTTCACATTTGGCACAAAATGCATCTTACGAAAAAGAAAAAAAAATGGAAGCTGCCAGCCTTCTTTCCTCCACACTGCGAATGTGAAAACAGCTTTGGGTGCAGGAAGCACAAATACAGAGACCATTTAAAAACAGCCACTTCATTCTCTGTGATTTAGCCCCAAAGCAATTGCTCTTCCCTGGGAGTGCTGTAGAAAATGAAATAGGAGATCACAGACAGAGGTTGCCAACCCAGCTTCAGCTCCAAATTACTCTGTGATGTAGGAGGCACTGGTTACTGGCACTTATGGACACAGGTTTGTGCAGGCATGGTGCTACTTCATGAACATCCTTCTCTCAAAAGGCACAGCTGCCCCTTTGCACCCTCTGTCACACAGACAGCACTGCCTGGCACTCATTAATCTGCCAGCTTGGCAACTGCCCCACCTTGGTCATGGTCACCGAAGGAGTCCCTCCACCTGCCCAAAGCACCACGTGAAACCAGGCGAGCTCTCCCCACACTGCAGAAAGTAAGACAGCAAAGTGAAAAAAAAAATTACTTGCTCAAAGTCACAAAGCAAGTTGGCAGCAGAGCCAGCAATAAATTCAACCCAGATGTGCTGGATTCCACCTCCTCCCTGCACCATGCTGCCTCTCTTAGCTGGAAGGAAATGTTTTACATTTACTCATCCCTCCTTTTCCTTTGTCAATAGAAATTAAAGCAGGCATCTGACTGCCTAAGTCTTGAATAGTCCAATGGTTTCCAAGGCTTGCAGTAAAGTCAGCCAAAATTTCTATTGAATCCAGCCCTAATGGACAACTAAAAGTGATTTCTTTGCCAAGGAGCCTATCAGTGCAAAACTCATTTAAGCACATACTACTTTTATATAGACAGGCATTGTGCATACATATATATATTTCATGATTTTGCAAAGAACCACTAATTACAAAACCACAGTTTTTCTAACTGTGATGGTTTTGGCTGAGGCAGAGTTAATTTTTTTTCATAGTAGCTGGTATGGGGCTGTGTTTTGGATTTGTGCTGGAAACAGTGTTGATAATTCAGGGATGTTTTTGTTATTGCTGAGCAGTGCTTCCACAGAGTCAAGGCTTTTTCTGCTCCTCACCATTGAGCAGAGTGGGGGTGCAAAAGGAGCTGGGAGGGGGCACAGCTGGGACAGCTGACCCCAACTGACCCAAAGGATATTCCAGACCATATGGCATCTGCTCAGCATATAGAGCTGGGGGAAGAAGAAGGAGGGGGAAGGACACATTCAGTATCACGGCATTTGTCTTCCCCTGTGTCTGTGATGGGAGTCCTGATTTCCTGGGGATGGCTGAACACCTGCCTGCCAATGGGAAACTGTGAATTAATTCCTTGTTTTGCTTTGCTTTTGTGTGTGGATTTTGTTTTATCTATTAAGCTGTTATTATCTCAGCCCACAGGTTTTTTCACTTTTACTCCTCCTATTCTCTCCCCATTCCACTGTGGGAGGGAGTGAGTGAATGGCTCTGTGGGGCTGAGCTGACATTTGGGGTTAAACCATGACAGCAACTTAACCAAGCTGTGAATAAACTGAGCTACTACTATTAAAAAACAAAACAAACCAAAACTAAACAGAACAAAAACTCCCAAAAAAGCTACAAGATGCTTTTTGTATGTATAAATTTAAGACAAGCTTCTATATCTTTTTATTTCGTTGAAAGGTAGTAAAGTCTGTCAGGATGTTCCTTTCATTGAAGCCACTCAGGTCTGCCAAAAGACTGATAGCTAATTAATGTTAATTAATGTTCCCATCAATTTATTTTGTGAACAGAATGTCCAAATATTTGAAAATTGCTCATTAAGCTTTCTATGGTGTCTGTGTGGTAGGCCATGTTCATGTATTTTCCAAAAGCAATGTAAATCTCACTTCCATCAAATATGTCATGTCCTGTCAGCAAAATATCCTCACTGCTGTCAGCCCAAGGTAAGTCCACACCACCTCTGAGCAGTTAAACACACTCTCACTTGCCTGTTTTCTCACCCTCAAGGTAAATGCCATTCCATTTTTCCTACCTGTCATCATACAAATCCAACTGAGGTTGTAGGTGTTGTGCTGCTGTTGCTATAACTCCACTTCCAGCATTCTGCTCTGCCTACTGAAGGAACTTCAGGGGAGCTGGACAGAAGTTAAAAAGAAATGCAGCATTTCATGTTGCATCCTCAAAGAGAAATGCAGCATTTCATGTTGCATCCTCCTCTCACCCAAAAACTCAAGGGGCATGACAGTGGGAACAAAAACTCCAGCAGCTGCAGGTTGCCTGAAACACTGAACTCCCTCATTTCTCTTGACTGGAAAACAAATACCCTCCAGATTCTGCATCCAGGTCTCCTGTCAGAGAGCAGCAGCCTCCTGCTCCTCTGCAGAAGGGAGGGCAGCTGGAGATCCCACACATGGCAAGATCAAAGAGCTCATGGTCTTCTTACATGCTCTGCATGAATCCACTGCTGGGTAACTGCATCCACAGCTCTGCTCCAGCAGCAGGGCTTTACTACCGCCAACATTTTCTGAGGTCTTCTAGACAACGAAACACACAAAAATGCACTTTGAAAAAGCCTCCCTTCTTTCTCTGTGGAACTGTTTATTCCTGTCACCTCCATTTTGCTCAACCTGTGTGGCACAAACCTAAATCCTCCAAGGCACACCTGGACAGGAGGCTGTGTATCACCTAACACAGTGGGGACCTTAACCTGCCCTGAGCAGCAATAAATGAGGACTAGCTCTTGACAAACATGGCTGGGTTGTGCCATTTTTGTGCAACAACAGTTAGTTTTACAGATTTGAGCCTGTGCTCCTGCCAGAGCCACTGCTGCCTGCAAAGTCCCTGTGAAGCAGGAAGCTGTCACTGCTGCTCCTCAGAGCTATTGCAGCCAGGTCAAGGACATTGCTCCTTGCTGCAATCTGTCAGTGCTGATTTAGCAATTCCCCTGGATGCACAGGCTCTGGCTGGCCTTCCCCATGGTTCCAAGTGTGTCTGAGAGCCAAAACCTTATCGCAGTCCATCTCTGTCTCCTCACAAGAGCAGAGTTAGTGGAGGAGTTGGCGTGGCCTGTTTGTGCTGGTATGACAGCCAGCTCCTGTTCTGGATTAGAGGATGATGGTTTTCCCTCCCCCCTAGATCCCTTACTGGGCATTTGAAAGAGGAGGATTTGTGAGGAGGGGAAACATTCATGATGGGTTTTCATGGCTCTTCTGCCCTCCCTCTGCTCTGGTGCAAATGAAAGCCCCAGCTCCATGGGCTATTTCTGTGTATGCTGTCATGGGGCCCAAACTTTGTCAGTCCAGGCCATGAAACAACAGAGTGACAGTGCAGAGGTGTTCATGCAGCACCTGAGCTCAGCTGCAGCTCCCTGCACAGAGGACAGCTGGCAGAGGACCAGTTTCCAGTGCATGTCACAACTTGGGGGATCATTGCAAAAGCGCCGCTTCCCTATCAAGCACCAGGGTGGAGATCTGCTGACTCCAATCCCCCTCCTTCAGAGTGAAGATCTGCTGACTCTGATACCCCTCCTTCAGAGCAGGGACTGAATGTGAACCAGCAACAAGCTCCAGACACACAGGAGGGCAAATAAATTAATGAAGCCCAGCTGAGGATGATGGGGTCAGTGGTCAGCAGAGACACCCCAAACACACTGCAGTGTGTCTTGTTGCTGATGTGCAACACAGCTCTGGGGCACCAGCATCTGATATAACTCCTACAAGGTGTTTCTCCTGAGCTGGAACTCCTACAAGGTGTTTCTCCTGGGCTGGAAAATGCTGTGGTTGCCCACATGGGATTTTGCTGCATGAGGCTGTCTCACCCACACTGGTTTTCACTGGCCTGTGGCTGGATGTGTCTGTGTGTGGCCCTGCTGGCTGCTGTCTCAGTGCTCTTGAAAAATAATCCAACATCACTGGTTTTCTTTCCATGGCATTTGCTTCTGTCCCTGCTCTGGGGTTGTCCCTAACTCCATCACAGGCACCTTTGGGCAGCCTTGCTGAGGCAGCAGCCTGGGGTAGGGGATGTGCTGGGGCTCCCCTGCTCCCAGACCTGTCCTTGTGCCAAGGTATCTTCCCTCAACATTGCCTCTGCCAAGCAGACTGATCCCAGAGGTACCAGCTGCAAAGGACTTCAAGGCTGGCCTGTCACAGTCTTCCTTCATGAGTGCTGTATGAAGTCAAACATTTCTCTGGGGGGAAAAAAGCTCTAAAAACTGAAAGTAAGAGATCAGATTTTTTTCCACAGGTTTTCTTTTCCAAGCCATGCTATCAAATACGGTCCACATCCAACAAGTTAATCTGACTCAGGTGCTTCACCCCCTCTGTTCCAGAGCACCTGCAGTGCTGAGTGCCCCCAATGCCCCTGCTAACACTGCACCTTTTGCCTGCCTGCAACCACCCAACCTGCAGAGCCACCACCCCTCTGCTCTGCCACCTGCCTGCCACAGCCCTCCCTGCCCTGCACCAGGCCCTGCTCTCCTGGAAAAGCCACGGTTCTACTGACAGAGAGGGACTGCAGCACCTTCCTAATCAAGAGAGGGGCAGCTCTGAATTTGTGTGACAACATGCTCTGGAGCCCGTGGCTTGACTACAACATCACCTTACTGTTGTGCAGTAAAGGCTGCTGACACATGCTGGCCCCAGAATGACAACACACTGCTGCCCTCCAAATACATTTCTGCTGCCAGATTCTCCCTACCTGCTGCTGCTGAGACCCTGCCTGTCTGGGATGCTGTATTTGCCCATACCCTCTGAGCAGCCTGAACAGGGAACCTGAACAGGGACACCTCAGGCACCCACACACCCTGCACACTCCAATCCTGCTGCGCTCACCAGCAGCAGCAGCAGGGAAATGATGATCCAGATCTCTGGGAAGGGTCCCATGGCCTGAGACTGGCCATGTGGTTGGGGTGTGAGGGGCTCTGCAGGACTGGGGCTGTTTATCCACAGAGAGAAAAGCAGACAAGTGAGAAAGGGAGAGAAGGGGGGGAAGCACTGGGCAGAGCTCCCAGGAAAATGCTGCTGTGGACAGTTTGCTTGGGCTCCTCAGGGACTCCTGATGGCTGCTCTGATCTCCTCACCATGAGACCCAGGGATGATTTGTTGTCACATGCGCTGACCACACTGTTTTCTTTCTAAGAAAAAAGCTGGTATATTAAGGAGAGATTACATTCATGCCTGAGCTTATCTGAAAGTGCTGGGCTTATTCTTTGGGCTTTAAGGTTTATTTAGACTAAATAAGGTTTATGTATTTGGTTGGTGAAGCATGCAATGTATACATTATAATTATGTAGTTAATGCACTAATCCCTGTGATGAGCTTTCCTGGCATAACCCAGTACAGTTATCCAAAAGCTTCCTTTTAATCTGTGAGGAAGGATAATTTTAAGAAGAAAAACATGATTTCTCCTGCTATCTCTATCCCAACCCTTTCATTCACAGATTGCTTTTAGACTGACTGAAGCAGTGGTTAAATCCCCTGTGAACATATAATCCAAATACAGATATAAGATCACAGTGCCATTACTGCATTTATTCCTTTCACAGCAGACCTGTGGGGGCCCTGCCTCCATCCAGCTCTGTGGATCACTGGAATGTCCCCTCATAAATACCTGTGTGTGAAGAGTCTGTTTTACACCACTTACATGGTCAATCATTTTCTAGTCTGAGACGTGCCCCCAAAAGGATACTGATAGCAAAACCTAAGAACACACCACCCATCACTGTTCATGGGAAGCCTGAGTAGCAAGATGGCATCACCAAGTGCTGCATGTAGTCATTCTCATGTGAAAATGCCCAGTTTGCCTCCAAAATGAGTTCTCACTCACTCTTTGGGCACTGAGCTATTCATTCTACAAACAATTTTTTTTCTCATAATCAAGCCCATTATGTGAAAAAGTCAGCCCTAAGGAGTGTGAGGACACAGTTCATATAAAAATCAATGCAACCTTTCACTGAAGCATAAATCAGATCAGCTCTGACATATATGAAAATATTTGGGGAATGTTTAATGACATTTTTGTGTTCTTGCAAATTATTTGCTTTCAGCTGATTTTAGAAGCAGGGATAGGGGAAGCTCAGCTCATATCAGGAAAACATCAGCAATTGAAACCACCAACTTTCTCATTATAGTTTCACAGATCTTATTCTCTTACAGACCTTCCAATAAACACACACACAGAATCACAGGATCTTTAAATGTGGAAAAGACCTCCAAGATCATAAAGCCCAACCTTTACCTAATACTACCATACTCAGTTTTCAAGCAAATAAAAAAAAAATCAAACCCAATCTTTTGGATGCTTATCTGATCTTCTGATCTGAGGGAGAGCTGCTAACTCCTTTGAGGTTCACCAAAAGCTAACTAATCTCTAACTAATTTTCAAGATAATGATGCCTAGTCCCACCGAGCCATTCTTCCCCTTCAGAATTCAATGCAAACATCAGTTAAACCCACTCTTGCTGTGTGGAAAAGTTACCATTTGCTAACTTTAATAATTTTTTCTCCTGCATGCATGTCCTTTCTTCTACTCAGGCAAAAATTCCCATTTTGGAATTCCCCCCTCAAGTAATAGTGCTGAGGCAAATTCTTTGGATTAAAAAAGAGTGATGTGAGGAAAAGGAAAGCAAAGTTCCTGCATGTGTTTACTTGAGGGAAAAGCAGAGCCCTGCGCCTGGCTGACAGTCAAAGGTCCGGGAGCTGGAGTAAATCACACAGCAAGTAAATGAAGAGAGGACCTGTGGAAACCTGATGACATTTGCTTCCTATGGCTGGTATGGAGTATGGGAATCCTGGGAAAAGTGGGGATGCCTGCACTAATAAAATGTGTGAGCTTTCAGGATGCACTTCAAGGTGGAATATTTTATATCTGCAACAGTTTATTAGACTATTTAGCTAGAAATGGAAAGAAGTGTGTGCAGCTTGAAACCTTTGCTTTTCAGTGCTGGCTGTCTGAGCCTGAACACACCACTGTTCAAGGGGAGAGAACTGGGAGGCCAGTGAGCAGGTAAAAGGTATTTAAAATCAGAGGGCTGCTCCTCTGACTCTATGAAAGTCAGGTACAGAGCACTGCTATCAAAATCAAGTAGTGTTTGTTCTCTTAACTACAGAGAAGAAACAACATTTGCCCAGCAGTGAAGAGCAGTTCCTGTGGCTTTGGAGCCTCGAGTATTTATCAGCAAGCTTGGAAATCATATAAACCTTATCTCCTTGTTTGTGTTTCTGAAAAACAGATAATTCTGCCCCCTGAAGACACTGCTATCTTTATTAGGCAGATGAAGTAGACTTGGTGCCTGCTCTTTTTCAGGCACTTGCATTCCTGCTCCATGGAATTTTACTGGGATTTGGGCAGTTACCATGGCCTGGGACTCTCTCCCTTGCAGACCTGCTGTCCCTTACTGATGGGTCCTCTATCAATTATCTTGGCCTATTTATTACTTACATGCCACAGCACCCTTAGCACATTCTGACTTGCTTCACTCTGGACTCACTATTTTCACTTCTGGACTACACATTTGGTCATCCCCTTCTCTGACAGAAAACTGCAGACTTACTCTCTGCAGTAAATCAGCGGTGACTTTCAGATATTTGGCTACCTATAGTCCCCTTTCAGGAAGTAAACATGTTGGTAGGAAGTATTTAGCACATGAACAGTCCTCTCCTAGCCTGAGGTTTTGTTTTCCAATACAAAATAATGAATTCCAGCCTTGACTCTGAAATCCGGAGCGAAACGAGCAAACACGTGGATTTAGCAAATTTTCCTTGGAGCAGGCATAACCCTCCCACACTGGGGCTAGGCACAGCTGTGGGTCACCCAAAAGACCTTCCCTGACACAAGGAGGGATTTCTGCAGCATGTGGAGAGATGGCAAACTAGTTTTGGTCGGGTTTAATCTTAGCTCCACCAGGAGCTGAGTCCCCTTCATCGCTCAGCCCTGCTCTGTCACTTGGCTGTGGGGGGAAAAGCCTGCTGGGATGTTACACCTAAGGGAAGCAGAGAAGGCAGCAGTTGTTAGCTGGTGTTGTCAGGAAAACAGTTTGTTGGTGCACTGGGGGTCAGGGACATGGCAATCTGCCTGACAGCAAGTGCTCGGCCTTGCTGGGTCTGCCTGTGCTGGCGCAGAGGGCCAGGTCCCCTCCTCACTCCAAACAAGGTTAAGGGTGAGGCTTTTCTCAGCCTTACTGGTTCATGGGAACCAGATTGCAGCTAACACTGTACCTGCAATACAGAGCCCACAAACACAAGAGAGATGTTTTTCCAGAGGAGGAAACGCTGGGTTTTTTTCAGGGCATATTTTCCTGTTTCAGGGCATATTTTGCTTTTTCCAAATGTAAGCAACATTATGGAATGCAAAACCAGCTAGATGTAAAAAATTAGATTGACTCTATTTACTCAAATATTTACTCAGATTATAAGCTTTCGCACCTTTCAATACTGCCTTGTATTCTAATTATTTAGGTCTCTGAACGTGAGGAATCCTGGAAAAAATCTTCTTCTAATCCCTCAGTGTTTTACACTTGTACAGGATGAAATTACTTCTTTTGCCCAAGTAGAAAACTTGAGGAATAAAAACAACCCAAATCTCTGAGTATATCTGGAGATTCAAACCTTCAAATGCACATTCCTGTGGCTTCATGGAAGGCATGTCATCTCAGTATGACCCTGATGGGGTTTACATGGTCCCTTCACTCGCAGTGACAACGTAAGTGAAACGACTGTGGAGTTTCATTTGTGGTGTGGCTTCACTTCATGGTGTGGCTTCCTGGAGGAAGGTGTGTCCAAGCACAGGGCACTAAACCCCCTGAAGTCAACAGGAGGTTAACTCAGACTGCAGCTATCCCCAATAACCACGCGTTACAGACTGCTGGATTTTGTTTCAGTGATGAGCTTCAAGTACAGCCAAAAGCAAATAGAGGCACGTTGACCTCATAGTTTTGTGAAGACAGACGGAGAGTCCAAGACAATTAAAAGCAGGGAATACGTGCCATCTCCAAACCCCTGGCCAGCCACTGCCAGAAGTTCCCGCTGCCCCGTCCGACTGCAAAGCCATTAACACCCGCTGCAGAGCAGCTTGGAAGGCAGCCATCCCCAATGGATTGCTTACGAGCACTGACTAGAGTCAAACTGACTTCAGTCAGAGATTTACACAAGCCTCATAATCTAATAGTAGAGTTTACTTTACGAGAGTGCCACACCAAAGATAGTAAAATGCAGTTTTAGCTAACAAATCTACATGCTTGCACAGAAAAGCTGCGGCCATCGCGGAGCGTGTCAGCACCGCGGAGTGCCTGGAGCAGATTTATAGTTCTCAGTTTATTGCTGAAGAGTTATTGTTAACTCCATTGTTATACACTTTCTGCAATTAAAAGTTCCAGTCACGCTTATCATTTTTAAACATGGCTGATAAAACCCAACAAATCCTGAGATGTTAGAGGTTTTCCCGTGCCGTTAAACATCTGACAATTTTTTTATGCTGGATTTTTGACCTGTGTTAGGATAGATTTTGGAAGAAAATTGGCTGTTGTAAGCTGGTTTACTTCTGATTTGCTTAGATCTGCAAAATTTGTCATTTTTATTATAGTAAAAGAAAGAGCGAGGCAACACTCAGACCTTTTCCCTCATACATGCAACAGGTGATCGTACAGTGTCTCTTACAAGTCATCTTCCAAACTTCTGTGCTCTTTGTGTCATAAATTATAAAGAATAATGTTTTTGTTTTGTTTTCGCAATGACTTCTGGTATTTTGTCTCATATGAGTAATGTTTTCTCTCTTTTCATTAAAGTTTTGAGAGAACGGACTTTTCATTTTCTCTACAGGTGGTTACAGTTACAAGTTCTACTTCTGACCATCTGTATTCACATGTTCAGAAAGGTATCAGGGTACATGGATGAACCTAGACAGGTGGACAGAATCATTTTTCCCTGTGTATTTCCCAGCACTTTGTGAACTAGCCTCAGCAGCCTTGCAGTGAGCACTTCCAGTACCCAACTTCTATTGACAAGGTTATGGATCTGCTTTTTGAATGCTTCAAGGTTAATCTTAGTCTCAAATTCCATGAACATTCAGAGATCCTAATGCCAAGTCAGTATATATATGTAGTGCAAAGAGTATCTATTGAGATCTAGTACCCACACAAATAGTATTCCTCTTATAGAAGCAGAGATACTATAAAATCCAAACATATCTAGGATAACAATAAATAACAGAAAACTCATATCCATCAGAAATCAACGTCACTGTAAGAACATGGCTCTTTGCACCCTGAAATTCATTGCAACTATTGGCATTGGCTCTTTGCACTACAAAAGAGTTTCACTATCTCTGAGATCGTCCCGATGGGTTAAGTATACAGACAGAGGAAGTAAGAAAAACAACATGCACGATCTGGAATCGAGATTACTGAATGGAGGGGTGTGTATACACTAAGAACCAACATCCCTCTGAAAGCCTTGGGAGGCTTAGAAGCTGGAAACCCGCTGCGTAAAAACGTGGGTCAGAAACTTTTTATCAGGGTGAACACATTTGTTCATCCCTGATCTCACCTGTTCCCATACACAGCAAAGGGGCAAAGGTTTACACCAGGTGAGATGCACCTTGGTCCCCAGCAGCGTCATTTAACACACAACATCTTCAGGTTTCACTTATCAAGTACAGCAGCTGGGAACATTGTGTCTTTACAACTGTGAAGTCCGGTTTCTGTACCAAAGGACACGAAATGCTCACACCCACATCTCTCTGCATTTTTAAAAGCCCATCATCTACTGCAAACTTTTGCAATCTGCACCAGAGATTTCATAGAAAGAAAGAAAGAGAGAGAGAGAGACGTTTGGGTTGTAAGAAAAAAACTTACCAAAAATAACTGAAGTTCTCTAAAGTTGCCCTGAAGTTGAAATAGCCCAGAACACCAGTGCAGAGCCTGCCTTAAACTCTCTCTCTTTCTCACTCCCCCTCTCTCTCCAGCAATTGGAAGGAGGGCTGTGCAGAAATTCAGCAAACAATTTTCCTTCTATGTCGACCGGGGCGTTGCTCACGGGCAGAAAGGGGATGGCTGAGCCGGGGCGAGGCTCGCCGCTCTCCCCAAGGCAGGGAGCGCGCTGTCGCGGATTACACAGCCTGTGAAACCCAATCCCTTTCTCTGCTCGGGCAACAGCTGTACGCCTTCAGCCGGGGCGGGAGCAGGGCACAGAGCCTGGGCTGGGCGCTGGTCAGGGTTTCCATGTCGGGGGGCTCTGAGGGATGCGGGCACAGGGGGCTCCGTGAGCTCCGGGTCCGCTCCCGGCTCTGCAGCTCGCAGGGCGGAGATGCGGGGCGATTTCCGCGGCGCTGGGAGTACATGGGATGTGGGCGCCCGCGCAAAACAAACATCTCTTTTCCTGAAATTCATTCCTAGCCTTGCTCCGGGACATAGCTGGGTAATTAACGTTGTACGTATTAGTAAATTCTCATGCAGGCGTGCACACACGCAGGATGCAGCCTGTCACAACAGCGCGGCTCAAACGGGCTTCGAGGCTCTCCTAGTGCCCTCTCTAAGTTCTTTTTTTCTTGTCACTTTTATCAGCTGTTTGGTTCTTTCCGAAAGCCCCCAGAATGCTGAGCTGAAGTGCTTAGACCAAGGGAAGAAGCACTATGGTGGCTGGGAAGGTGGCAGTGCCAGTGCTTAGTGCTGCGTTCAGCGTGTGCTGATACTCTACACTTGAGGAAAGCGGCTTAAAATCAGCAAAACCAGGTTTGTTATGATTCCCAGCCCCTCCTCTCACCTGTTTCTATTTCACAGTGTCTTGCTTTGAAAAACAAGTGAGTTTTTTGAGATGCTGTGGTCAAATTAATCGGTACTCATATTTGAATATTGGTACCTGGTGTAGCTACTGAAGACAGATACGCCAGCGTCAAACCATGACACACCCCATGTAAAGGAAAGAAATTTGCAATACAGCTGATTCCTCCCTCTCCCAGGAATTCCACTGATCATTTGACTCCTCCTCCCTGGAGCTTTAAGAAGTCACAGCAAGATTTCAGCCCTGGTTTCCGTGTTTCACAGAAGCATCTGGCTGCTGGTTTGCATTCTGTCAAATAGGAGTGAGGTGAGAGGGTGTAAAATACAAACAACACTTAAGTAGCCCTGGGAGTGCCCTGCAATTGCTCTGGGTGCTTTGCCAACACCCCAGAACAGGTAAAAAATGCTCCAGCCAAAGGAGAAGGAAAACCTCTGTGTTTACTGAGCAGCCTGGTTTTGCGTCCAGGCGGATGCTGTGCTGGGGGTTTTTCTGCTGTTGGCTCTGGTTAGGTTTTGACACCTGAAATTTTGCAGATCTTGGGTTTCTGGGCCCAAGTTTGGAATGGGCTCACTTGGTTTCCACAGAGGGTATTTGAAAACCTGAGAGGGAGAACTGAGTGTGTATCTCTGATGCCATCCTATGTGGGTGCTGAACAGGCATTTTATGAAAACAGGGTCACACATCTACAGTATTTATACTAAAGCAAATTATTTAACTTGTGCAATTAAAGTATATTATTACATCTAATTATACATTATATATTAATTACAGATCACAGATATAACTTAATTTAGAAATACTATATGCAATTTTATTTAATTAATATACAATTTTTCAGCACATGAACTGAATAACACTTCAGCAATTGTGTCTATTTATTATGGGATTCTATTGTATATTTATACAAAACAAATAATATATAATCACATATACTGTGTGATTATATACTATATCTATAATCATATATAATTAATATAAATATGTTGTGAAGCAGTATGCAGTTCATACACAACCTCTGTCATCTTGTGAGTGTGGCACCCACATAAAGAGTTAAAAGCAGAGGTTTTAAAAACTGCAGGGTGGTAAAGCTGGGAAGGAGGAAGATGAGGCAATGGGACAGTGTTAGCACAGTGGAAGTGAGAAGGTGGCACCCGAAGTGTTGAAGGCCAAGCTGGGTGGGGTTTGGAGCAACCTGATCTCCTGGAAGGTGTCCCTGCCCATGGCGGGGGCTTGGAACTGGATGGACTTAAGGGTCCCTTCCAGCCAAACCCATTCCATGGTTCTGTGTTCCAAGCAAGATCTCCTGCAGCTGCCCCCAGGATGGAGGTGCCAGAAGCAATAAGGGCCTCCTGAGGTGCAGTCAACAGCACACAGTGAACTGAGGCGGCTGAGAATGGGAACAAGACCTTGCTAAGAGCTGGCTCAGGCTGGCTCTGCTGCCATCCCTATTTCTGTGCACTGTCTTTAGGACTACACCAAGGTCCAGCCTTTCTGAGCCATCCTACAACATCCTGACGAACAAACAAAACACATTTTTAGAAACAGACATGCAAAACAAGAAGCCTAGCCTACATCGTGGATTGATGTGGGGAGAGCTCATTGGATGCAGAAATGTGACTCCCAGCTCCAGGGAGGGTGGTGCCAGCAGCAGGGACAAAGGGACAGGCTGTGGGGTGGCAGCAGCAGCTGCAGTGTGCTCCATCCCCAGCCCGTGCTGCATTTCAGCTGTCCTTGCTGAATATATGGATGGGCGTTGTTTTGATCTTTTAAGAATTTTTAAAGCCCACATGAGACAAACCCCTGGCTAAGCTGAGAGAAGCCAACTGTTTTTCCACAAACCTGGAAGAAATGACTATGTTGGTTTTCATGGTATTGGGAAATCCACGTTCACTGTCAGTGGCTTTTTTCCAGTTTCATCTCGGAACTGAAGGTGTAAGCCCGGATGTCTGAGCACTGCCTGCAGCTGTGACTCCACTGAAGACAACTGCTGTGTCAGAGATTTATCCCCACACAACTTCAAACCCAAAAATCTCCCCTCTTTTCAGCCAATATGGTGCTGTTCTGGGACTGTCAAATTATTTCAACATCATTTGACTGACAGGAATTCATAATGCTCACTTGGTTTATTTTTAAATATTTATCAAATCCACTGTTTGTCTACTGAGCCATTGAAAAAATGCTATCAGATCAATAAACTCCCAATTCACCAATTGGGATTTGGTGATTCCAGCACGAGTTATTCAGTGAGAACACTCCAAACAGCCCTTGTGTTTACTCTTCTTGACAGACATCTAAATATTAAAAGATAAAGCTCTTTGAGTTATGCTGCAGCAATATTAAAAAATATTCCTTTCTGCTCAACTGCCTTGCCAGGAAGCACCATTGTATCTCACATTTCTCTGTCCTGTATCTAACCCCATTTCTCAACTTCCCTGTTGTTTTCTCAACGTTGTTTTCTCTACTCTGCTCACAAGTAAATCTGCAAACACACAGCTGAATGACACAAGCTTTATTTTATTAGTGCTATTCACACCCTGCCCTGTGCATGGACTCATGTTAGATTTATGCATCAGGGTGTGCTGCTTTAATAGTAATTGAGAAATGAGATTAAAAACAACGGGGATGTTCACATGTTTTCTTTGACCCAAAGAGAGAGAGGCAGCATGTTCCATGAGATTGTAGCAAAGCATGCTCTGGGACACAAATCCTTGTAGTTTAATGTGGAGGGTGCAAGGGTGATCATTTCTATTGTTTTTCCTTTTTAACAGTTATGAATCTTCAGATATTTGGGGTAAAATTATGAAGCCATGAATTTCCATAAGTAGATAAGACTGGGTTGCAGAGATCAGCTAGAGAAAGCAAACTTGTCTGCACAATTCAGAAAGGAGTTAAAAAATTGAGGACCTCCAGCTGAAAGAGAGAGATAAGATAGGCTGCTAAGAGAAAGAACCACAGGAAAAAGAAAAAGGAAGGGAGAGATAAAATCAGTGTGAACTCAAGATGCAGAAGAGTGGATGGAACCGAACATCAGACTGGCAGTGAGAGGAAGGAATGGGTGGAAGCATCTGGCCACCAACTCTCAGTTCTAGCCCAGAGGAAGAAAAATGTAACAATCATCACCAATTTAGACATCTCCCATGCTTTGTCTCCCATGACTGCATTTTGTTACGACACAGGAATGCATTTATTTATCTATTTCACAGTCAGTTAGTTTGAACTGAAAAGGTATTTAAGGCAGCCACACAAACTTCCTCTGCATTTCTTCTCTTTTGCAATACATAAGACATTAATTTGATTGATTTGCTTCCACATTTTTTGCATAAAACTCTTCCATTTGCAAATGGACATGCAACCTCACAGAGAAAGAGAGCCAGGTATGGAAATGAGGTTCCATCACTGCCTCTTTTAAGAAACCTCAGGGTTGGACTCAAAGACCTCTTTCTGAAGTTAGTCAATTCAGATGAGTTCCCCCCCAAAAAAGTGAATGGGTGTCATTCATGTGTCTTGTAACTTAACTGAAGTCTGTCCTCCAAATAGTTTGGTCTTTTCATCTGAGAATTTACTCAAAAGAGGCTCCAGTGTCTCCCTGCCTGTGGCAAGTTCTACCAGCACTACCTGCTTCCTGCACTGACACCAAGATGCAACTGAAAATATTTTGTATAGAAAGAGGTTTCTGCTTTGTGAAGGTAAACAAATGTCAACTCCAAGTATCCAGGGATGGAGTTTGGCTGAATCCAAATTCATGGCAAAATAACCCAAACAAACCCAAATAAGGGTTGAACCTTTTCAGAAATTCAAATATTCTCTTCCAGGATCCTAAATACATGTTTTTTTCACTTTGTGGTTAATATTGTTGCTGATGGGGAAAAAATAAAAATAAAAATAAAAGGAGCCTAAAAATGCAGATCTACAACCAGCATAAACAAAAATCCCCAACAACAACAACAACAGAGAAAGCATTATTTAGAAATGAAACAAAATGAGACATTTCCAAGAGCACTCCTTTCACTACCAGGAGGAGAAGAAAGAGGAAACTAATTTATTTTGTCCTCAGGCATATGTTCCATCTCTCTTTGTCCCCCAAGTGCATTTCCACTGGCCCTGACAGTGCTGGCTTTGACCTTCTGCAGCCAAAATAGCTTGGACAGAACGAAACAGAAAAACAGGAGCCAGCCAGAGCAAGGGGCAGCGCAGCCGAGGCTGCGGACCTGGGGGAAAACTGCTGGAATTGGCAAGGATCACACAAAACCCAGGGCACCCCAAGAGGAGCTGCTGCCCTCCTGCCCTGCCAGTGGCTGTCACATCATTCAGAGGGGACAAAGCCACCACCTGCAGGCTTGTCACCCCCCTGGCCTGAGTTGGACACCCATCTCCAGACTGTGCTGCACAGGGCTTCAATTAAAAGTCAGTATTATACATAATACCATATGTAATAGTTTCATGTATATATATAAATATATATACTATATTATATATAGTATATATAATTACTCCATGTTCCCCGCAACCATCTCGTTCCCTGCTCTCTGCTGCTCTCAGTTCCCCACTCAAATGGAATTCAGAGCTGCCTGACCGTGGACCTTTATTATTTTACTATTTCAAAACCTGTCGTGTGTGAAAAGCAGGCCTGGGCTCCTCCCTGGAAAGTGAATCTTAGTGACAAATGGCCGACAGGAGGAAAACAAAAGGAGCTCTTCAAGCTGGAAAGATAGGTGTTAATTTGCCGTGAATAACCTGTTTGTGCTAGGTGGTAATGCTCAAGCACCTGGAAAAAAAAACTATTTGAAACAAACTGTTTCTCTTTCTGCGATGTCATTATGCTGCCTTAAGCACTTTTATTTCCACAGTTTTGGTACTTCTGGATATTACAAAGTCAGTAAGTTTTCTCGTTTCGAAATCCAGGGAAGAAAACGCCCTAAGGACTGTCAAAGTATGGATACAACATTCACAAACTCTCCATTTTCAATCCCTTACTGAGTTAGATATTTCTGGAGTACTTTTAAGCATCTGTGTGACATTTGTTATATTTGATCAAGACACTTTTTTTCCTATCAAATTGGAAGCTGAAGGATATTGCCACCGATATGGAATAATATAAAAAGATCTCTTATAAAAACCAGACATCAATAAAAGCCAAGTATAATTATTAAATCAGAGAAAAAAGAGCAGAATTTTTCATCTACTATAGCAAAACACATTTCAGATACTTCACTAGAGGCTGGGGTTTTTTCCCTTTTCCTTTTTACCTGTCCCTGTATGGAATGGCATAAACTCCTGCATTCTGTGGGTGCCCGTGTGGTTTATGGCATCCCAGCTGAGGAAATGCTTCGGTGAGCCCTCCCTTGTTGGCTTTCTCTCCAAAGCCTTAGAACAGTTCTCAAACAAAGATCTTAAAATAAAAGAGTCCTGGCAGATGATCTCACTCTGTGCCCTGGGGTTTCCATGGCATTTAGAGGTGGTCACCAGTGATTAGCACGTTTGCGGAAGGAGTAATTGGGATCTGCACGGAAATAATCCCTTTATTCTGGCTTCGGGTCCCTAACCCTGCTCTGGGCGATGGAAGGGTGTGAATGCTCACCTGGGCACCTGGCTGTGCCACACAGCCCCAGTCAGGAAGGGGCTGTTTGCTGGCAGTGGCTCTGGACATCTGTATTTCTTACAGATACTTCTTTTTTAGCAGTGTTTTAACCTAAACCCTCTGGATTAGCACCTGTTACTGGATTACCTGCACCTGTTCCTGTGCCCTGCCTGGTGGGCACCAGCTGGCAGATGCTGCCTTTGACAAGCAGCAAGAAGCCCAGGAGAGTGGGAAAAACAGAGAAACTCCCTCAAACGGGGACCAGGCAAGCACCAGCTCCTGTCTTGCTAATAAAACAAACAGTTTTCCTCCAGAGGATGAATGCTCACCCTGTTTTGCCCCTGTGTTGCAGGGGCGCAGAGGGAGGCTGGGGATGAAGGGAGGGGATCTCACACACACAGGGGGTGCTGTGTGTGCCTGTGGCTGGCACACAGCACCCTGGAAAAACGGGCTCAGAGCTGCTGAGACTCGGCGTGCATCTTCAGGGCGTGGGCTGGGACACAGCGAGGACTCAGCAGATGACAATGGGGCTCAGTGTTTGCTGCAGGATGTCAGCAACACAGCAGGGTTTATTTCTTAATGAAGTGAGTCACTCGATTGGTATCAAGTATCTGTTAAGTTGAGTGATGGGGTGGATCCAAATGTTAGAGGGCCTCGTTTTAAATATACCATTCACCACTCCGGACTGGCTTGCACTGTGTAAACAACATCAGTGAGAGATGGAAATACATTAGGTTAATTCCATCTGGGGTTTGTAAGTCTCCTGCTTCCTCACAGAGCTAAGGCTGATTTTCCAACAACACAAAATTCACCTCAAAGCCCTACATCCCATCACAAAAAAAGCCTTCCCTTGGAAAGGGGAATGCCAGAAGTACAGGGCAAGTAAAATCAGATAATCAGCACAATTATCTGACTTCTGTACTTCAGCTTACTCAGCCGAACTGGCTCACTGGTGTCCCAGAAAGGAAAACTCTGGGAAACAGCAGCCAAGAGGGAGTAAGGGAAGGAGTGCTCCCTCCACAATGCATTTGTGATTCACTGGCTTTGTCCTGTGCAGTTCCTATAGCTGGAATGAAATCTTTGAGCTTTAAGGGTCATGGCACATGTATATTTTGGTTTATATTCGCTTACTGTCACTGAAGTCAGCTATAGTATTGCCTGTGGCTTTTAATGGCAGCAATGTTGAGCCCTTTAATGCTTCATTCCTGACCTTCTCCCTCTGAAGAGCAGAGGAAAACAAAAGCAACCTGCCTCAGACAGGGGTGAGAAATCCATCATGTCATCTTTTTCACCAGTCAGTGCCAGAGAAAGGTAAAATGTTACTGAAACTGCCAGACTCCTCAATATGCATCCATAAATTGAATTTAAACATTGATTGATGCTCCTGGCAGAGAAAATCAGCTTGATAAGTATGGATAGGATTC
Organism: Melozone crissalis; assembly: GCF_028551555.1. Classification (NCBI taxonomy): domain Eukaryota; kingdom Metazoa; phylum Chordata; class Aves; order Passeriformes; family Passerellidae; genus Melozone; species Melozone crissalis. The sequence goes on from NW_026535834.1 coordinate 2,507,677, forward strand.
CTTTGGGTTCTGCTGAAGCCCTCAGCTATGAGGCAGCATTTCTGTGTGGAGGAAGGAGCCCTAAAAGAGATCTTTCCCCATCCTGCATTGGTGCCTTTGAGTTCAGCTGCCAGCCACTTGGCTGGGTGGAGAAACCCAGTGTGTAATAATTAATTCCTCCTAATTTTCAATGATGCTAATGGCAAACAAGGTCACTGTTCAGTCTTGCACAGCACACAGTGCTATATTGGTTCTGGCTGCAGTTGCCAATAGATAGGAATCAATGAAGAGAGAGAGAGAATAGCTCACTTTTTTTTACAGGGAGACATTATATATATTGTGGAGTTTTGGCAGCAGAAGTGCTCTCAGTTGCTGATGAAAACCTTGTAAATGTAGGCTGAGAAGAAAGAGCCCAAAATGGGTCAGGAGAAGAGAAGAGCATTTATTCTGAGATCACAGTAAACTGAACACTGCCAGCAGCGAGTCCTGTTCTTCCACAATCTGTTATCTCACACAAGTGCTTGTGTCTTCAGTCTTTGTTTGCTTATAAATAATGAAAGTATTTTAGTTTTATTTTTCCTTTTAAAAAAGGCATTGAATGTATTTGGGGAGTAGGAGTAGAACTGAATCTTGAAGATCTTTATACAGTGTTCATGAAAGGATTTGAAAATCTAAGTAAAGAATTACTGATAGTTTAGCTTTTTCTTTGTCTTGATTCAAATAAGAAGTTATGTTATTAATTAAAAGAATCCCAAGAAGTACCTAGATTGACCAGTGACAAAATAGAAGAGGAAAAAAAGAAGGGAGAGGGGATGTAGGGATGTAGCTCTTCTCTTTTCCACCTCATGCTTGGTCAGCTTAATTATGTTAGCTTAGTTTAAACACCTTCATTTTTAAAAAATGGGGAAAAGTGTCCTTAGAAGTTCCTTTATTGAAATGGTTAATCCTGTGGATGAACGGTTAGGACAGAAGTTAATGGGGAATTTTTTAAATGCATTTTTTAGCCACTGTTCAGTTCTTGCTCAAGGAACTCAGAGGCTGTAGTTTTCCTCAGGGTATCACTCAGGTGATCCTTCCTGCCCACAGGGTCCTGAGCTCCCTGCAAGGCCCTCTGGCAGCTGCAGGATCCTGCCTGGCCTGGGCTCTTGCCCGGGCACACCCACGTGCCAGGTCCCAGCCCATGACTCTGAGTAACGCGAGTGACTCAGGACACAAACACATGTGACACCTCACAAGCAGCTCTGTGGAGGCTTCTAATTTCCCACCACGCAGCCACATGATTCACCACCTTCTGCTGCTGCTGATGGCTTCCTATGTAGAGAGTGGTTCAGTTAAACAGCACTGGCCCTACGTATTTGCAAACTCTAAATCCTGGTTTCAGGAAACGATTCCTTTTCCAAATATTCAACAAATACGTGACAAAGGAGAAGGTGTGACAGGGAAACAGAAAAGCAGAACTGCAAGCATCACCTGCTCAGGTGTGATTTGTTAGTCCTTACTGAAGGTTTTTGGATGCAAGAAGAGAAGCCAGTTACCCTTTAAGCAGCACCCAAGGATGAGAAGGATGCTGAGTGTGACAGCACAGGTCCTGCAGGGAAAACAGCACAGGGTCAGTCCTCGGGCTGCCTTTTTCTTTTGCTTAGGGCAATGACAGGGCTCAGAGTGATAAACTACTGCCTGGAGCCCATTTCCATGTGTAATTGTTAGCACAGCTGAGTGTTGTCCCTGTTAGAGGAATAAAGGAATCACCGTTGTTACTCCGGCTCCCTGGTGACTCAGTTCTGAGCGCTATTTCGGGTGGCAGAGGGGAGAGGCTGCCAGGCTGGCATCCATCCCCTCCTGTTTCATTGTGGAAATGCCATGTGGCTGCCCAGGACAGGCTCTGGTGCTCTGTGGGCTGTCTGAAGGGATGTCACAGATCACTGATACCACAGGTGTGTTACAAACAATCCATCACTCACCTGCATGAGGAAAGCCAGAGGAGTGAAACCAAAACGTGAATCTGGTGAGCACAAATACCCAGCAAGTGATTCATGCTGTGTGGAAAATGGGCCTCACTGGGTTAGGCCTGTAGTTCTGCAGAATTATAATAATTTATCTCATAATTTATCTCATTTGCAACAGCATTTGTCTTTCTCTTGGTTCTGAAAAATGCCCAGGCACAGCACGTGCACCATGGGTGAGCCTTCACCCTGTCTGCTTGCCCAGGTGCTTTTCAGCTCCCACAGATGGCAGAGGGAGGTGGAATTCTGTTCTTCCCTTGTGAGCAGGGGGATAAGGGAGCAGAGCAGATTTTGCTTAGCACGCAAACCCAAATAAGAGCAATTAAACCAGATTTTATTTGGTTTGTATTCCCTCTCATGTGCAGCTATGCTGGGTCCAGAGGGTTTCTCATTCCCTCTCTTTTCTGAGCCCTTCTCATTGGGGACTTCTGTAAGAAACATGAACACCACTCTCCTCCCAGAGCTGCAGGGGGAGCTGCAAGGGCTGGGCAATTGCAGAAGGGTGCTCAGTTTTCCTCCCTCAGAAACACCTTTCTGCTCCCTTGCTTCCATTATTTTCAGCTCCAAGACTAATTCTGGAACCTCATCCATAATGCTGAGGCCTAGGACTGTGCTTTCCTTGCATTAGAATATTTTTGTAGTCCATTTTGCCAAGGAATCACAACAGAAAAGCTGCAGATTGCATGTTCTGATTATTCTCTCACTACTTGCTGAAAAGTTTCTCTCATCGTTCTGCTGAAATTTCAACAGGGAAAAGCCAATGAAACACAGTTTATATCCAGATATAAAATTCTCACTCAAAGAAAAATGGATTTTTTTTTTCTCTTGGGAAAATAATTAATTTCCTCTCCTGGATTTTGAACTTATTCCTTTATTACAGATCCTTTGGTGAGGAATGAAGGACCCATTAACCATCTCCAAACTGATCATGCACCACAGAAAACAAGAAGCCCTTGGAGGCAACATGAAGTCCCCAATCAACAAAATGAAACTTTAAAACTGGTAAAGGAATGAAGGAGTGAAACATCCCAAATGCCCAATTAGTCAGTTTTATTATCATATTGTGTGTGGTCTCTGTGAAAATCTGGCCACCTCTCACAAACTCTGAGACCATCAAAAAGATGTTGCATGTGCACACCCCATAATAAAGCCATTAGAAACCCAAGAGGAGTTTTCTAGTGTGAGTCATGATACTCAGGAAGAGATGAGGCAGGGCAGCCAATTCACTGCTAAACAGCAGCGTGAGCCCAGTGCAAATTCAGCAAATCCAGACGACCTGGATATTGCACAGAGTGTTTTATTTACAGCCTCAGAAATGCCTAAATCTCAACCAAGCTGCAAACCTAACTCCCTGCACTGATATGGAGGCAGGAGGGAGGGTGCAGATGCAAGCAACAGCTTTGAAGATTTATCTTAGCACCCACCTAACCCTCCAGTAAACCTGGAGAGGGGAGGACCAAGGGTTGTGAGGCAAAGAGTGAGAGCAGGGATGAACTGGTTCTTGGTAACTGCACAGAGGAGAAGTCTTGGTGAGACCTTAAAGACATCTTGGGAAAGAGATCCATTTCAGGTGCAGCACTAATCTTCTATTTTCTTAGTTCACACGTTTTTAATCTCAAGGAGATTTTGGCTTTTTTAGTAGGGAACAAGTTGGAACAGAGCAGCACCGCAGAACAGCCCTGGGGTGCCTATGAACCAGAACAGGTTTGGGAATCTGCAGCTCAAGGCCCACAGTCGTCATGCAGGGAGCTGCAAAAAGGAAAGTCACCCTGCCAGATGTTAGCTACAGTCTTCCAGCAAGGCCACCCATTAATATGAAGAAACAGCCACTTATGAAGAACAAACCAACCAGGAACTCAGCAGAGCAGAACAGTGCAGGGCCAAGATGCAGAGAACATCGGGTGTGTGCTTCAGAGAGAGCCAACACGAGACAGACAGGAGCCTGAGGCAGCCCTTCCTTCCCAACCATGGCAGTGTTTTCTTAACTCAATTGCCCTGCTTGTTCACCCCCTAAAACCTCACTGTTTCTGGACAGAACATGTCCTTGCCAGGAACACCCATCCCTTGGGGCAGGGGAGATGGCAGCACATCAGCCTCTGCTTGGGATCAATCCTGCAGATGGTGGAGGTGGAGAGGGGAGACAACAGGCAAGAACTGTGGCAGGCCGGAGGGATTGACCTCAGGTACAAGTTGGACCCAGTCAAGGCTCAGCCAAGGAGAGAACATCTTCACCTGGACTGAACAAGAAGTGTGGTGGAAACCTCCAGAGCTCTTGGAGGCAGATGCCAGCAATGCAGAAGAAGCTGGAATTTAATGTGTGGAACAAGGGGTGTTGGAGAGATGGGTCTACTGGGAAACAGTCCTCACAGGAGTGTAGCTAGGATTTGCCCCTTGTGCATTTTCTGCTCACCACAACTGCATTTCACAAATCCTCTAGCACACAGGTTCATGGGGAAGAGCCCAGAGGAAGATTTTGAGCATCCCCTAATAGTAGATGAAGTAATTGGGCGGTAAGATTTTTAGCCAAGGTGTATCCAGTGATGGCCAAACACCACAATTCCCATTTCAGACCCCAAATGTTCACAGAAAAAGTTAGGACCGACTGAACAAACCACCACCCACAGCTGGTGATTTCAAAACTATTGTTATTTCCCTGGAAATCTCTGACTGCTGAGCAAGTAATTTTCACTCATGAAAGATTTAAGCTTTTTTTAAGGTGGCACTTTGCCAGCAGAAAGAAAGGTGGTGCACATCAAAAATGCTGGTTTTAATTTTGGCTGTACCTGCTGACCCTGACCTGGTGACAGATGGAACACCCTGAATGTTTTATAATGCATAAATACTTTGTCCATCTGGACAGGAGGCACTCAGGACCTCCCATAGCATGACACACTGAATGGCCACCCTTTCTCCTGTGCCTACTGGCATCTCACAAGGCAATTAAAAGTTCATTTCAAAGCCACTGCTCCTGCCTGGGGGTCCCACAGCCCCTTGCATCCGTTTGCCTTTAATTTCAAAAAGCATCATTGTCTACTCATTCTGAAAACAAGGCTACCCCTCAGGTTTAGGCACATCCATGAGTTTGCCCTTCTCATCAGTGATCACAAGCAATGAAGGACAAGCACAGTTGGTAGAAATAAGGGTGTAGTTGCAGGTTTTTGCATCAAGTCACACCTTCCCCCCAACCTCTAGGCTGAGAAATCTGTGCATGCTCCAAGTCTGGAGAGGTGTCAGCCAGACTGAGTGCACTGAAAGCCAGTATGGGTAGATGTCTGGTTTAGGACCTTTCCATGATCCTTTGAAGTATCCATACAAGACAGAACAGCAAGAATTACAAGAAAAATTACACCCTCAAGCAAAGACAGACTTTTATTCTGAAAAAACTACTTAAATGCAATCTGCTGCTGTGTAATATATGTGCCAGAGGGACAAAATATGGTGTAAAGTAAGATCTCAGCAAGTTGAGATCCAGCTTACATATTTGGCCTATTTAATCCAAGGATGAAAATAATTACACAAAGTCAGTCCAAGCAATCCCAGAAGGATTTGAACATATGAAATGCAGTCACTGCGAGCAGCGGAAGGAAAGGAGAGCTTCACCAGTTTCAGTTCCCCTTGGCTTTCCTACCCTTGTGTGTGAATTTGGCCCAGAAAACTGTCTGGCACAGGGGATGGTGATCATTCATCCTTTCTATTTGCACAAGAATGTGGGAAGGGCTTAGAAAAAGCTCCTCTTCTCCCATCTGGGGGTCTGGGTGAGTGCCAGTTAAGTTCAATGATGCATAACCATTTCAAGAAGCTCCTTGCCACTCTCTGTTTTGCAGGCATTTGTAAAGAGAGCAAATGTACATGCCCCAGTAGCAATTTGGTTGCTCTGTCAGGGTAGGGGGTATCCTACTTTTCTCTGCTTGTCATGACAGCAATAACAGGCAGAAAGGAAATAAAACCAGTTTATCCCCTTAGCACACATCCAACAAGATTTTCAAACCCCATCAGCCGGGGAAAATAGAGAGAAGAAACTTAACATGCAGGTAGAAAGTCTTGATGTGGTGTGTGTGCTCAGGGAAGCCAGAAACTACATCTTCTCGAGGGCACCAGGTGCCTCTCCTCACACCCATGGGCAGCAAGGCAGGGGAGCGAAGCAGGATGGGCTGCAAGAGGGGAGCTCCTACCTGGAAGCCGCGGGCAGGGTTCGGTGCCATGTCCTGCTGACAGTGTCTGTCCTTGCTGGGATGGATGAGGTGCTTTGCTTTGGGTCATTCATGCACCCAGGCCCTTGGGTGGGGCCAGCAGGGGTGGCTCTGGCTCCAAACCCCGCCTCACGTGGTGTGAGCCCTTCCCAAAGGGTGCTGTCCTGTCCCATGGCTCTATGAGCCCTCCTGAGGAGCCTCTCTGCGCTGAGCGGCAATTGCAGCCAGCCTGCGTCGCCTTTCAGTCCTCGCCAAGGCTTTGTTTGTTTTCTCTTCTGTTTCAAGCGTCCTTTGTGCCTTTCTGGCTCGGCTAATTAGCTACAATGCTCTGCTTCTCCAGTTTGTAAGTGCTGTCCAAATAATAGCTGGTCAGGCCTAGAGAGAGTTCAAAGCCTGTGCTGGAGGTGTGCTGGGGAGGGAAGGTGGTCTCTGTCTGTGGCAGGTTCATCCAGCTCATGCACAGAACATCAGAAAAGACACAGGGGCTCGGGGTCTGTATCACAATAGGGTTTGTACCTTGTTATCTGCAGTGCCCTGCAGCCAAAACTGCCACATCTGTGCTCCTGCTCCTGGCACACATCACTGCGCTCAGGTGACAGAGGGGAAGCCACCAACACCTGCAGGAGGGATGGCTGTGACATAGAAAGGATGACAAATGAACACACTGGTGCAAAGGAACACCTCCAAGGCATCCTCAGCAGCCATAATGAGTGAGGAGCCTGAGAAAAAGGCACCTGGGGATTGGGGGAACTGCTCTGACACAGCTCAGAGGTAGCAGAAAGACAGAAAGGCCATGTATAGGCAAGAAAATCAGGAAGAAAAGCAGCCTCAGATATTTGGAGTTGTTCTATCAGATGGACCATCAAATTGTATTTTAAAGGTTTAAAGGTTTGTCTGAGCTTGACTGTTCCTACAGCTCCATGATGTCACTTATCTTTACCTACCACAAGGCAGTTTGTCCAGGGGTTAAAGCTGCAGTTTCCATGTGGCAGCCTGTTGTAATCCGCCCCTATTACATAACCCAGCAAATATTTTGCTAAAGTTCAGTTTAATTGCAGGATTGATGGTGGCGAGAAGTATATTCTCCTTTATGAGAGAATATTATTTATTTTTCCCCTTTGGAAATCAGGATAGACACATGCAAAGGGCAGGTTTTTTTCTCTGCTTGCCTTATTCAGTGGCCAAGAAAAGGCACTGTGCTCACCCTCACACCAGTCACGTTTTGCTTCTCAAGGGAAAGGTTAACATCTCTCCTTTCCCTACTTCTCCTGCTGTGGCACATACCAGAGATCAGAGTGCAAGAGACAAACGTGACACAAGTCAAGCAAAGAACTAGAAATAGGGTAGGGAGGAGGTGAGTTATCCTCAGTCCAAATTAGGTGGAGCCCAGCTATTATTGTGCTGTTTTCCTAAGGTCACTCTGGATTAGGGGAGGACACAAAGGGAGAGGGAGTGAAAGAAAAAAGTTTTGCTATTTAGCTTTTTCCTGAGACTGTTTATAGGTTGCTTGACATCATTTAATGATCATTCATGGCAAAGCTTTCTTAGGCTGTTTTCTTCCTCCTCCCTTTAATGCCACTGTTGCCTTTCTGATGATGGGTGGATCTGTGTGGCTCTTTCCAGATCTCATATTTTTTCCTGCTCTTCCTCATATGCTTCTCTCTTCTCATGATATTGTTGGCCCTTCTCTGTAATACAGAGAACAGCTGTTGGAGGCTCAGATATGCTGACTGTTGGGCCAGATCACAGATTTCTCTGTTCTCTACAACAACTTCAGATCCAGCTCTTTCAGATCCATGCTGACCCACCTTTCCCATCTTTTTCCATACCTTCTTGTAATTCTTTTTGTTTTTTCAATCATAGCTGCAATCCCCATTTACTAAAGCTTTTTGTGGTCCAGCTCCCTTTTCCAGTTGCACTGGTGTGAATCCAGAGTAAATCTGCTGGTGTAATTGGGATCATAAGATATGAGATGACTGCACCTTCCAGGAGCCAGAGCCAAACCCAATGTCACCGTCATCAGCACCTTTCTCGCCGTTGTTTCCAATATCAAAGAGAGATTGTAGTCTGGGAACAGTGATACCAATCATCAGACTGGGAGTTAAGTTGCATCATTTACCTACTTCAACCTTCTCCAGATGCTTTTCAGCCATTAATTAACTGTAGGAGCCCAATAAAAACAAGGGTTATCATTTGCAGGGTGAGGCACTAAGAAGGCAGCAATGTTCTCAAAGGCACACATGAAGAGTTCCCCCTGGCTCTGTGGTGAAACCCCACATGGATTTTACTGGCTCAAAATCAGCAATAGGAGTGAAAAAAAATAAAAAGAAAAGTCCCTGTCTCTTGTCTATGTCTTACCAGAATGTTGATCCCTCTGGGGAAATGGGTGCCACAGAATGGGTGCAGAGTCTTTGCCGTGCCACAGTTGTGTCAAATTTGGGGTTGGTGTTTTGTTGAATAGGGTCAGAGGAAATATAGATGTCTGTGACAAGCCACTCCATATGGCACTGGCTTCACTGGGGCTATCACATTTCCCCTTCCAGCCCATGGCAGCAAGCTTCCAGTCCCTCAGGATTTGGGGATAGATTTTCCCTTTTATGCTATTGCTGAGTCCCAAAGGGATTTACTGATGTTGGTTGTCAGTCCAAACTAAACACACATCTTTAGCCACAACACAAACCAGACCTTGAAAACGAAAGTGTGGAGAACCTGATCTGTTCTGCATTCATCCTCATTCCCAGCACTTTTCCTGAAACACATCTGATGCCACAGTAGCTTAAAGGATTCTGCTTCATGCTGTGTGTCATGAACTTAAAAAAAAAAAAAAATAGAAGCCTGGAAAATTTCCCAGATCGTGCAGTGCATCTGCCTTTTGTGCCCTAAAAAAGGGTGAAGGTGGTAGGGCTGTTTCCTTTAATTTTCTTGGCCCATAAGCATGCATCATGTTCTCACACAGAACTAGTCTGCTGGTCAATCTCAGCTGTGTGTTTCATTAAGAAAAGTTTGTATTGAGGTGAGATGGAGAGCCCCATGACAGTGAAAGACAGATAAAACAGTTTTGTTTCTTGTCTCTTATATATTCTCTGCATTCTAAATGCAGGTAGAAGAGTGTATGTGTAATGCACCTGTGTAATTTACAATTAATTTGCTAACATTAATTTACTAATATTTCTCCCACAGTAATTCTAACAACTAGATAGATTTTTTATTTTTTTTTTGTACAGCCTGTTCTGACAGAGGAAGATACCCTGATAGAAATCTAATGGTAATATGTACTAAAGAAAACTGGAAGCCCAGCCAGGACTAATTAGTGCAACCTCAGACCTGGCTGCTGTCCTCGTGGTGAGGCTCTGTGCAAGCACAGGGCTGGCAGGGTTAGCAGGGGAACAAACTGCTGCAGAAACAGGAATGAAAGGTTACACTTGTGCAACTCATGGCCCTCAAGATGCTTCAACACAAAATATTATGCCAGCAAGTTTTGGTACACAGACACTACTATTTAGTTGTAGTATCTACTACTAATAAGTACAGAGGCTTAAGGCTAGAAAAATTGGAACCTTATTGGCATTTTCAAACTCATCTGTGTCTCATGACTGGACACAGTTATGTAATTGTCTGTGTTGCCATAAAGGCAGGGGTGTTTCCTTGAGAAATAGTTATTCCTTTGGTGTTTGAGAGTTTGGGGCCCTGAGTTTCCTACAGTGAATGCACTCAGGCGTGGGCTGGCCAGGATGGAGAAAGCTCCCTCATGCAGAATAGAATACCAGCTCCATGTGCCTTTTCTTACACATCAACACTGGCTCTAGAAGGTCCTGATTAACCTTCTTATCCCTTCTTTGCACCCCCTGCACTGCCACATCATCCCCAAAGGTGTGCTCTCAGTTAGACCAAGGAGAAAATAAAAAATAACCTTCCTGCAGCCTCACTGCCAGCCAAAACTCCGTGGGGATATCCCACTGCTCAGTAATGCAGCCCCAGCCATCCCACACACCCAGGTTACCCGTGGTGGCTGCTCTGGCAGACACTGCAGGACAGATGTGCTGGGGATGGCATTGTGGCTGGCACCAGGGTGCTCTGCCCTGTGCCATGGGAAACACGGAAAGGAGGAAAACACAACGTCCATCTGCACAGGGCACTGGCACTGGTGACCATGCGTGCTGCAAGCTTGGATCCAGAGCTGTTCTGCAACCACTCCTCTGTGCAGACAAGCCCAGCCTGGCTGATTGTTTGAGTGTTTGTCTTGGCAGCGAGCCCCCACCTCAAACCAAGGGTGTCATTTATCTCCAGTGGTGGCAGAACACGGAGCAATAGCAGCAGCCCTGGAGGCCCTGGCTCGTGGGGGCTCTCCCCGGCCTTTGCTCACATTCCTCCACCTCTCACACAGTAACAAGAGCCCTGCAAAAGAGGCTGCTGCAGCCAGATGCCTTGGACAGAAACAGATGGTGCCCAAACTGCTGGGCAAAATGCATCATGCTTTGGTGCCCAGGGAGGGGCACGCTACCAAAGCAGACTTGAGATGTCTGTTGATCTTCCTTCTTGAAGTTTTGAAATGCAGCAGTAAAGAAAAATCAACATTTTTCAGCTGGTTTTGGTTTGCTGCTGGGGTATGTCCGTTCCTCACATGAATCAGGAGCTGTGGCAAACACAATGTGCTATGCCTCTGGTGGGTACATACCATCCCCATTTCTTGCAGCTTGATGGAGAACAGCAAACCCTTCATTGCACAGGGCATGGACAAAGAAAGCCTTGTTGCCTGTGGGGCTCTATCATGCCGATGTTTCTTTTCCACTTGTGCTCATAAGTCACCAATGAGCCTGTGCGTACCCATTGGAAATAGAAGTGTGAAACTAATAACTAAAAATATAAACTCTGGAGGGAAGAAGATGAGTCAGGAGGGAGGGAAGACCGAGAGAAGCCAGAGGGATGCAATTTACTGAGCCTGATTCAGGATGCTGGCAGGGAGCTCTCTGCCAGAGCCAGATGAATCAGATTCCCTTTCAGTCTGTGCTGGCACCACAGTTATTTTGGTGTCACCATGGGTAGAACAAGACTAGATATTGGGAAGCATTACTGTGCAGAGAGTGAGTGTTTGCTGAAACTGAAACTGCTTGTCATTCTAACAATGTACTCACTGAATGAAGTAAAAGGGGGGAAAATTAAATAGGCTGGTGTGTCAGGTCAGAGCTTCTCCTGAGAGCCAGGGTGGGTGTTCTTCACCCAAGCTGGGAGTCTGGCTCCTACAGCTTTTGTTTTGTCTCTGTCTCTTGATGGGCCTGGAATAGATGCTGTTGCAACTCATAGTCAAACATTTTGAGAAAATATTTCTAAGAAAAAGTGCAACTGAGCTGGCATTTTGGTTTAGATCCTCAAAATCTGTGGACCATATTCAGCAGCTCATATGGTGGAATGGACACGCAGCCTTTGGCATGGCAGACAAGAACAGAGGAGAAGGGATGTCACTGTACTTGTAGTGTTACTCTGGATGTCACAGCTTGCAGTGGAGCCCTGACCACGGACTTCTACAGCTCCAGCTGATCTCAGGATCTCAGCTGTGTTATTCCCACACCATGCAAAGATCAACATGGCACCTGAGAAGCAGCAATCTTGGGGTCCAGGTGTCCATTCAGCAAAGGACTAAGGTATGTGTTTTATTTTGACCCTTGCTCCAATCTGGTGGCAATTAGGAAACCATACACACGTGCTCCAGTGTCTTAGTGAATGGAGTCTTTCACAGCCATTAGTTCCTGGGGATTTAGATCATGCCCCAAAACAAGGCGAAGAAAAGGTTTAGAAAACATTTGTGCCAGAAGGACCTCTATATTTTAGGATTTGGCCAATTGCCACAGTTTGCTGATAGAGATGTTCTCTTCTCCTACTTATTTGTTGTTCTGACTCAAAAATTATCCATGTTCATGTTCATCAACAATAGCAAGACACTCCCAGCCTCCTCCAGATGTCAGATCCAAGTGCATGCCTGTTCTTGCCTGGCTAATAAAGAAAACTGGCACATTTTTGTTTATCTGTTTCTCACCTGTGTCATCATGACAGTCAGCTAAAGCAGGAGCAGTGAATATAGCCGGCAGAGACAGGAGCTTACAAAACCAGCCTATTTTTAGCCAGCCTCCCTTCCATGCTGGGGAGGAAACGAGGCATTTAATACGCTCTGCTTGATGTGGGATTCATGGTGTGGTTTTCCCCACCCTTGCTCAGATGATCCTGCCTCATCACCACGCTGATACTCCTTTCTCAAGCCCGTATCACATGCCTGGGCAGCCAGCCAGCCTACCTGTCTGAGACAAACAGCTGCTTCTCCCCACCACGCCCTGAGCTCCGTGGACGATAACCCATTGTCGATAACCCATTGTCGATAACCCATTGTCGGGAAACATCAGCAATAACTGTTTGGAAAGCAGATGCATGTCAGATTTCACATCCAGCCGCCTTTCCCTGCTGCACCCCTTGCCAGCACAGATCTTGTTGTAGGTGCCATGGCCCTGATCCTGCTTGGCACCTCCCGGGCACCAGGAGCTGGTTGGTGCCATGGCATGAACCTACGCAGGAGATGCTCCTCTTACACACCAACAGAATCCTTTCACACCATCAGAAAACTGCCACCATGGAAGTAACAACCAGATTCATGGCATGGGGGAATTTTGTTCCAAAATTAGCCAAAAAAAAAAGCCTGAAAAAAACCAACCCAAACATTAATCGGTGAGGAAAGCCTAGCTTGGTGGAGTGCTCTGTTAGTGCTCTGGTTGTATTTGTTTCTATTAGGTAGCACCTAGAAGTCCCAAGAATGTCTCTGATGTGGTAAACAGAAAGAGTAGTAAGAACCACAAAACTAGTTTGTTTGCTAAACAAGTAAATCTGTGCAGGCAGACAAACATTAGGAAAAGGCTACTACTGGAAAAGTCACATTTATAAAAGAAAATACTTTCACCAAAACAATGTCAAATATGTTTTGAATAAATCATATTTAAATACTGTCAGAGTGTAGTCCTAAAATATTTGCTATAACCTTATAGTGATTCAGTTGGTTTACCTAATCACCAGGTAACCAGCAGAGAGTCAGAATGTATCTCTTGTTGGATGGAGAGATATGAGTTATTCCTTGAGTTGTCTCCTTGATTCCAACAAGTCAACTTAGGCAATAACAGGACTCAGAGTCTGACAAGCAATTTCTGACTTTCCATTGTTACAGAAAATATAATCCTAAACTATTTACAAAAGAAAACAGTAATAATCAGGCATTTAAAGAAAAAAAAAAGTGCTCCACTTTTAGACTATCAAAATCTTTCAGACTGTGTTTTGTAGATTATAACTTCTACCAGAATAAATAGCGAGGAAATTTATTGCAGAATGAAGATAAACATAGTTTTTTGTATATTTTAGGGAGAAAAAGATACTGTAGAAATTTCAGATTCCTGCCATTTTTGTAGGAACAACTTTAGGACTACAAGTTGCTTGTTTTAAAATAGGTCAATCTCTGCATAAACTAAAGAGTAGATTTGTAATTTATTGATACTCTTCTGCCAGCTAAGCACTGTTTTGCATTACTCTTTAGACTCATTCCTCCAGTCACCGCTGTTCTGCTTCAGCAATATTTTATATTAAAATGTGTATCTTTTCCCCTTTTAAAAAAAATTAATTGCTAATTTCCCCCTGCTCTGCAGGGAAACCCAGGAAAACAATCCCTTCTTCCAGAGTGCCGTGTTGTCCAGCCAACAGACCGAGTACAGAGCACAGGACACGTTGAATTTGCAAACATACACTGCACAGCACAGCTTTAGCCATTGTAAATGCCGGGTGGATCATGCAGGAATCCTGCTACTCTGAGAAATGAAGGGCAAGCTCGTGAATTAAGGCATGCAACGCGAAAAAAAAGGTCATTTAGACACAGCTTGAATTCAATTTGTTTACAAAGTCAAAGGCTTCTTTAAGCATAGCTTCAACATGTGCAGGAAAGTTTAGAGGAGGTAAGGACAGGCTTTTCTTAACTCTATTTTTCCTTATCTGATTCATGCAGCATCAGGGAAAGCCACACCCCAGCAGCTGCAGGGCTTGCCGGGGAGGCTGAGCCGCAGCAAGCGGAGCGCAGGGAAGCAGAAGCAGAATACAGAAAAGTATAGAAAATGTAAGCCCACCACTGGCTGGAGATCCTTGCCAGTTAGGAAGAACTAGATGAAAGCAGTCACACATCTTGGTAGATTGTGGTGGCACAGCAATAACAAGAGAGGAAAACTTTGTCTTTTCAGAGGATCCCGGTGCAGAATCAGTCCCAATCCAGAGGAGGAGACGGAGACTTTGTGATTCTGTGCTGCAGGAAAAGTGCAGCTAGACTGCAACTAAATGCTGACACACTCCCCAGCCTCTCAGTGAATATACATCCTTGGATGCCAACCAGATTATTCCGGGCTGCCCTGCATTGCATTATGCCTCGCTGCTTGCAGAGCTGGAGTTCAGGTCATTGCAGAGAGGGAAGAGGAGTGGTGAGTGAGGATGTTCCTCGCAGAGTCTGAGCACACTCAGGGAGATTGATGAGGGCTGCCCGATTGGCTGCTGCAGTCCCCAGGCCCCAGCGGAGAGGCCACGCTGCCAGGAGAGCCCAGCAGGCTCCTGGGGATGGGGAGAGCCAGGGCATGGGGCTGGGAGTGCCCTGCATGGGGCTGGGAGTGCTCTGCATCCTCCCTGAGGAGATGCACGGGAGCAGGCAAGGAGGGTGAGCACACCCTGGGATTTTCCTCTCCCTGTCAGCAAGATCTGATGCACCCCCCCCACATCCCCCACCCCAAAATCAGCAGAAGGGAATCCCACTCATCATATTTAAAATTACATTCTTAAACCCCCCAGAAGAAGGGGTTTGGGACACATCTTGGAAACAAACTTGTATTCATGGCCAGCTACTTACCACCACCAAGAATGAAAAAGAACAAGATATAAGTTATACATAGATTTTCTGTGTTGAACTTATTACAATGCTCAGACATTTCATTAGTAATCTTTAAAAAACAGGAAAATCATGCTGCCCATTCCACATGTAACCAGCCTGGGGCCAAAACCAGCTGCTGTGCAAGAATGTGCACTGGGTCTGATCCAGTGCCCACTGAGATCAACAGGACAAGTTTCCCTATCCTGCTGGAGGCTGAGGAGAGATGAGAGCAGCCAGTGTGAGCCAATAGACCAGTGCTGCTAAATGTGCATGTGTCCATACCATCACCCCTGTTTTCTGGCTGTGCTATCACAGTGGTATTGGTGAAGCGCACAAGGTGGGAAGGGACTTCAAGGCTTCATGCCAGAGTTGGCCTCCTTGGCATTTATGGCAAGGAAGGCAAGAAGTGTGGCTGTACTGCTTGGCATCCACCTTAGACTATGCCTAGCCCTCAGTTTGTCCTGAGGAGCACAATCCCCATGACTCCAGTTAGCCTGGCCCCACCAGCTCTGTGGGGAACTGGTGCCTCAAAGATCACAGGAGAGGGGACTCCACCAGAAGTCAGGTCTGTGGGCCTCTGAGGCCAGGGTTCAGCTCCCATGGCTTTAGATATCTACAGAATAAAAGCTTCATGCTGTCTCCCATTGCAGCCAAAGGACTGTAGTAATCCAACCATACTTTGTTAATTGTGTCTCTAACCTTTATATTGTGCTAACTGTACCTGATGGCATAAATCCTTGAGCAGCAGAGCCAGTCCAAGGCCCCAGCTTATCCTAGTTCAAACATGGAGAAGATGGATCAGAAGGCAGAGTGGTGACTCAGGGATTCTCTGTGTGCATAGGATGTGGTTTCTCTCTATTTGCAGAACCAGCTGATCAGGAGAGCAGTGTGGTATCTGACAAGTGAATTATTCTTAGTGCAGTAGAGGAATAAAAAAATCCATGTGCTCTTCCCTGCTGCTGAAAGCCCTTTAAAGACATGCTTTTGAGCATAGTAAAATATTTAGTGAAGATGACAACAGTTCAAGTAAAAATGCAGACACAAGCACATGTGCACGCACACACAGGAGAACAACTCAGCTGGAAGATCTCCCTATTTACTCATTTCAGCCATATGTTTGCACCTAGAAAGCCAAAATACCTCTTGGGGCAGATATTTTTGGTTGGCTTTATTTTTGCTTCTGGTGTCAGTAGTGAATTCCTGCAGAATGCCGAAAGTGGGCAGGATAAGGAGTGCACCAATGTGTCACTGTCCAGCACAGGGAGCAGAAGGGCAGGGCCTGGAGGAGATCCATAGCTGGGGACTAGATTGAAATGAGGTTTCAGAGCTTGAAGCATGACATGTGCAGAAATGAGTCCAGCACTGTGCTGCTTGGGCTGCTCCTTGTGCTAAACACAAACATCCTCTGGAGGGACCTCGGTTCTGCTTCCCAAAAGATTGAATCTCTCCCACACAGGCCCAGAGGGGGCTGCTCTGCAGGAGAAGTTCAGTCCAAATGGATTCCTGAGCCTGCTGAGCTGCTGCATCTCCAGAGATGTTTTGTTAGGTATCCTTGGAGCTTAATTTATCCACGGTAGCAGGTCTGGGTTTCTCCAGCTGCAGTGGTTAAGGGGTGGTACCCACTTTTGCCATAACACACCAGTGCATGGAGCACTCTCCTGGCATGCAGGTGGTCTGGGTTCAGTTCTCAGCTTGCTCTGCAAGGGTGGGGGTTTGGATTCACATTTTCCTTACCTCACAGACATAAACATGGAGCTTCATTGGATCTGGAAAACATCCTTTCTTGACACCATTAAGAAAGCTCTGTGTCTCCTGCTTGCTGAATGCATTCCCTCAGAGTCTTCACAAATGCAGATGAAGGGAAAGTGAGAGCCCCTTCCTGAAGGAAATGCCATAAATCAGGAGCTGCTTGCCCATGGCCCAGATGTCACCACAGTCTGTGCTGAAACAAGGTCTGGGGTGCTGATAGAAGGCACCAAAGATTTAGAACTGCACAGCCACATAGACCTGCTGGCCACAGCTCAGCCTGTGCTCCCTGGGCTCTTCCCAGCCTTCCTGCTGCCCTCTGCAAGCATTTCCAACCTGGGAATGGGGCTAATGCTACAGTTTTCTGATCACGCCCTTTCCCTGTAAAATCCAAGCCTCTTGTCCTCTGAAAATGTCCTCCCTTCGTTGCTCATTAGTTCAGCCAGGTGGAGATGCCCCCAGGGCTGGCAGCTGAGTCTGATGGCCTCAGGGCAAGTGTGTCATGGAAATATCCACAGATGACAGAAGAACAGGCAAAAGCAATTGCAAAGTGCTAATGCTCCCTCAGGGGCTGTGAACAAAAATAAGATAAAAAGACAATACCAGACCTTTCTCGTGACATTTCGTAGCCCAGAAAATTTGTGGTGAGGGAGGAGCAGTCCCTGGTGCGAGTGGTTTTGGGAACGCTGCCTGTCTGGGAACCTTTTCCATGTGCTGTTCACCTTGCTGCTCTGTGTCCCTTCAGTGGACCAGGCTGAGTGGGACCAGGCCACCAATACAGCAATGTTCCAGAACAAGGCAGTCATTGGCTGCCAGAATTTGGTGGTGTGGCATTTCTGGGCTCTTTGTTCCCAACTGAGTCTGCAAAGACCCAAAAGTGAGATATTGGGAGAAGGGTGTTTGCATGACTAAGGAAGAGAGTATCTGAAGTGTCCTTAGCTTTTCAAGGGGGACATTACCATTGCAAGTTAATTTTCAAGGATTTTTTAATAGTGTCTGGAAAGAGAAATGTACCTGTGAAGGGAGATTCCTCTAGAGATGGGTGTTGCAGACTCACACACCTCTCCATTACTGCCCAAGGAGCCTGGAAGATGAATTCAGTCCAGTTTCTCCATTTTCTCCTGTACACAAAGGTACCTGATGCCCATCCTAGGTACCTTTGGGTCTCATGACATCTGCATGGGGCTGGCAGATCCAACCCAGCACCCAGGATAAACCTGTCCCCTTCCAGAGAGGCCTGCAGAGGGAAGGCAGCGTATCCTGGTTGTCTCAGAGAGCACAACTTGCCTATATTTGGACAGCTGAACCTGGCCAGGGAGGCTGCACTTTGACATTGTTAAAGCTGAGTCAACACATCTGTTCTGGATCTTGACAGTTCGAATAATGGGTAGATCAAAATTGTTCAGAGATGCAGATTTCTTTATCTGCATTCATTCCTCCTTGTTTTGTTTGAACTACTCTTTTCCCTTGCAGTTCAGCTCATCCAAACAGTGCAGCACAAGTGAAGATGGCTCTTCAAATGAGCTTGTGTTTCTGTCCTGTCTTTCCTTCCTGGATAGCAACACCTCACTGAGCTTCTTGTTAGAAATTCCCTCCTCTGGACGTGTGACCCAGTTCATTTCACAGGTGGGACTCCTCCAGTGGGATTTATGGCTCTGGCCTGGCACACCTTGTTCCCTCTGTGGTGTTTGAGGAGGGCAGCATTGCAGGAGCACAATGGCAGGGTGAGCTCAGGGCACAGACCTGATCTCCTCGATTCTCACAACAACACCACAGACTTGCCAAAAATATGAATACTGCCAGAAAGAAGGGGCTAGCAATATACTTCCTACAGGTATCACAGAATAGTTTGGGTTGGAAAGGCTCTTTAAAGGTCATATAGTGCAACCCCTCTTTAGTAAGCAGGAACATATTCAAATAGATCAGGTGGTTCAAAGCCCCTCCCAACCTGACCTTGACCACTTCCAGGGGTGGAGCATCTGCTGTCTCTCTAGGCAACCTGTATTTCACCAGTTTCATTGCAAAAACCCCTTCTTAATATCTAATCTTTTAGTTTGAAACCTTTCCCCTTTGTCCCATGCCCTTGTAAAAAGTCCCTCTCCAGCTCTCTTGGAGCCCTGGAAGGTTCTGTAAGGTCTCTCTGGAGCCTTCTCTTCTCCAGGCTGAGCAGCTCCTGGGTTTGTGGGACAGGTGCTCCAGCCCTCTGATCTGTTCTGTGGCCTCCTCTGGAGCCCCTCCAGCAGGTCCATGCTGTATCCTGAGCAGTTCCTCAGAATGTCAGCCCTCACCATGTCCCCACACACCCGCGTGTTCAGATGGCTGTGCCCTGGGTCAGTGTGTACAAGAGGGAGAATTCCAGCTGTCCTTTTGCCCTGCAGTTTCCATACCACTGAAAGGTTAATGAGGCTGAATGCCTCCCTGATCCTCAAATTCTTGTGCAGAGCATGGGGAGCAGAGCTCGTGCCTTTGAAGCTGGGAGCTGGGGAAGGCGGCTCAGCCCCGGCATCTGCTCCCAGCGGGGCTGGTTGTGTGTGCCTGCAGTGCCTGCCCAGCCCTTCAGCTGCTCTGCAGCAGCACATTGCTGAGCTGGGAGCAGCCCCCTTGTCCCCATGGGCATGGATGTCGCTGTCACTCTGCACTGGAACTTTCCAGGTTGCACAGCTACCCCCCAGGCTCCATTCCTACGTGCATCCCAGTGTGTGCTCTGCATCCAAATTAATACTTGCTCTTCTGAGGGGCCAGATTCCTCTCTCTTCATTCTCTTCTTTATTGCTCTCAGTGTCTTCATATTCTTTACCATTGACCCTCAGTGGTTGGTTATTGGTCAGGTGGAGCTGCCATTGCATGGGCAGTTATGGAAAATGGGTGGCAGGATGTTTTTCCACTGAGATCTGTTGGGATCAGAGAGGAGATGCATTGCCCTGGGAAACATGTTTGCATTTCCATGTCCAACAGGAGGCTCAGCTAGTCCCTCCTCAGCCTTCCCTCTCCCCTTCCATGGCCTCCTGAAGCGTGCCCATTCTTACTTGCCAGATGTCTTCTGCTTGGATTTATACTCTGTCCAGTTCAGCTATTTGGGATCTGCAAGGTCCTGCAACATCTCCTGAATTACCAATTCTCTTGTTTTCTTTATGTGACTCTGTGCTTTTTTTCCTGGAGTGTTTTACATAACTTTCTAGATGATTGGAGGTTTTAGTCTACGTGACATGGACCAGTTCCAGTGACTTTTCCCACTTCACTTTTGTGATCTGGTATCTGCTGAGTTGCACAATCTCCTCCAACAGTAACATTCAGCTCATCACTCCCCCAAGGTAAAAATCTGCTCTCATCTCAGATGCACAAACCTTTTCTGGCACAAATGAAGTGGGAAAGTCAGACAGCAAAGTTCCCTGGAGCCAAATGGGTGTCACTCATTCCTGCCATGTCCTGCCATGTACTTTTAAGCAGTACAGCAAGAACAGAACAGAGAACTTAGAAGCAAGTTTAGAAGTTGTCTGAAATTGTTCTTACAGGCAAGCAGAGCTAATAATTCTACATGGGAAAAATTAGATTAAAAAAAAATTAGAATATTTTGCCTGAAATAAAAAATAATAATACCCTTCTCAACTTCAGCCTCCCAGGCCCATCCCTCCCTTTTAAATATGTCTGTGACATCTTTTCCTTTAGTAACTTGGGACCACACCATTTTGCTGGACTAAGGGCAGACTCAAGAATTCCTGAGACTGTAAAGTATCTTGTCATGGCTATTTGTTCTCTTTTTTTAATGTGTATTTGGTGCATGTAAGTGAGCATGCACTGGTATACCCATGGGGCAGGAAAGGAGGAAAATATGCAGTGCCCAGTGAATTTCTGTAGGGCCCTGTTTTGCTGTCCTGACTCAGCTGTTCTTTTGGCCAAGCTCTACTGACCAGCTGTTCAAAGCTATTTAGGCACCGGATGTCTCAATATAGTTCAGCATCTGTCTCAGGCTGACTGAGGACTGTGAGGAGCTGTAGAGACTGATCCATTCATGATCATTATTTGTAAAGACATTGGCTTTTGCTGCTGGACCCTGTGTGCCCAAATTGCCTAAATTCCCCTTTTTTCTTTTTTCCTGGATAATTTCTACTATTGCTCTTTGTACCTTCCAGAAGAGTCCCCTCTCTGCTGAATGATTTTAGCCTCCTCCTGACAAGTCTCTAGGCAGAGATCAAGGCTTGGGCAGAAGAGATTCTCAGTGAGAAAAACTTGGGCCAGATTAAGTCTCCTGCACTCTCATCACACTATGGTAATGCTAAAGTGCAGTACAGATGTTCCTAGTAAAACACACTTGCTTTCAGGCTTCCTGTTTGAGAAAATCAGGTGTAATATCTCAGTGTTTTACCCAAAAAATACTCTTAGTTAGGGTTCTATTAAAATAACTTTGAAAGTTTCATTAAAATGTATCTGAAAATTTCTGAGTGAGATATATCAACCTCAACTATATAAAAGCTTTCATTTTTACAAGAAAGTATCTGCATACCCTGATTTGTCCAGTTATGAGGACAGTTCATTTATCTCTTTCTGTTTCAACCATTTGAGTACCAGAAAACCAATTTGAGAAATTTCTTCCCTTTTACAAGGACACATTTTTCAATGTTACATTCCTTGGGCTATGAAGAGGTATTGGTTGCCTAAAATCTGCTCATTTTCCATAGCTCTGTTTCCCAATCTCCTCTTCCCAGCTGAAGAGAAAATATCAGTGCAAGAAGGCCTTTTCCTCCACAATGGTCAGATCAGTGCTCCTCCATTAACCAGGCAAAAAACCACCCAGATGAGATGCAGTGCCCAGATAGAAAGGATTTTAGAGGCTGCAGGGCTGAGTATTTCAGGACTTTACCCCTTACATTTCTCTATCCACTTCTGATTGGAGTCCTGTGCAGATTCTGGTAGAACTCAGCATGTAAAAGTGGGATTCCCCAAGGACAACAAGGAGAAAATCCCCTAAGTTATCCTGAAGAAAATGCCAAGGAGAGTAGCAAAGAGATGCAGACACTTAGTTCTGAACTGCAGAAGTACCTGCTCTCACCTGGAATCTGCAACCACAGACTCTTCCCTGGAGATCATGTCCAAGTCACCCTTTTGTCACAGAGCAAAGCTGAGGAGAGGCCACCTGACTTTGCATGGAGTGGCTCAGTGTTTGCAGGACACTTCTGGAAGGTGAGAAGATGAACAGGAATTCCCTCTATGTCCTGAGAAGGTGCCTGAAGGTGCCCTCTCGCTGTGTGAGAGTCCTGGGAGCATTGGCTGCACCAGGGAATAGGAAAGAGGCACTGTGCCCTGCATGAAAGCACCCCTCATCCCAGCAGCAAAGTGTGTGGACTGGGCTCTGGCCAGGCTGGGAGAAGGCTTTGGCTGGTGGGCATCTCTCCTTTCTGTGTTGCCAGAGGCTGTGCTCCAGAGCTTGATGCCTGATGTGAGCCTTTCATGACTCATCTCTACAAAATAATCTCCCACATGAAAAAGGCCTTTTAACCCCAGGGTTCCATGTGTTGTCCCAGTGCTGAAATCTGCCCAGTCCATCTTTGCTGTGAGTCTTCTCTGTCTGCTGCAGACTTGTGTGTCACCTGAGCAGTGCCTCCCACTCCATCAGCCTCTGTTGCATCTGCTCTCTCTCATTCTCTCAGCTTCCTCCGTGCCAGGATCATTCCCCTGCTTCCTCAATGCTGGCTTTTTGACAAAGAAAATTCTTTTACAGAGTTCATAACAAATGGATCACCATCCTTATCAGTGGGATTTCCAAAGGGGCCATCATTCAGAAGTGAGAATGCACTAAGATCCTTTCTAGTGTTAGCTGACCTGCACAGCTCACCCAGTGACACCCAGTGCCTGGCATGGGGCTTGGAGCTGCTTGTGATTTCCACACTTTGCCTTTGCCTCTGGAAGAGGCTCTTGTGGTGCTTCAAATGATGCTGTTTCACAAACAAAAGCATTTGCTCTGTGCCTTTATCATTTCCTGAGAGGGCGTGTTCATCTCCTTCCTACTTGTGGCTGTCCTCCAGCTCCTGGATCTGAGCAGGAAACCTGCCCTGAACAACACGTGAGGGCTGCCAAGACAGGCACTACTGGTCCCCACAGGCACCAGCAGACAGAGTTACTTGTCCTTGGGAGATCAAGGGGTACATGATGTTCTCCTCCAGAGACCAGAGCACTTTCACATTGCACGGTAGCTCTGCCTGGGGACAGAGAAGGGACAGTGCTGTCACACTGGCACACAGGAGGCTGCAGGAC
This sequence comes from Melozone crissalis, assembly GCF_028551555.1. NCBI lineage: Eukaryota > Metazoa > Chordata > Aves > Passeriformes > Passerellidae > Melozone > Melozone crissalis. The sequence continues at coordinate 2,530,773 of NW_026535834.1, forward strand.
CATGTTGGTGTTGCAGCCTCCATCACATCCAGCTGAGCTGTTTGCTGTCAGCTCAGCAGGCTCTGTCACAGTGCTGAGCTGTGACTCCAGCAGGATCAGACATCTGAGCACACCAAAGGCTCGGCCTCCCAGATGTGGGAGCCCAGAACATCCCTCTGGCAGCCCAGGATGGCCAGGACCCCTGCCAGGGGGCTCAGAAGCCCTGGCACAGAGCCCAAAACACCTGTGGGTTTGATTATGAACCATGGAGCAAATTACCAACCTTTTATGAAGATCAGCAGGCCACAACAGTTTAGGTAGAATAATAGTGAAGTTATCACGGGGTGGAAAAGTAGATTTTGGGGTTTTTGGTATGGGGGTTCAGGGGGCAAGATGGAGGGAACTGGGCCTTTCTCCTTTCTTCTTCTTGGCCTCCATCTTCTGCTGTGATGTTGGCACTTTTGGATTGGTTTAGAGTAGAAGCTCACTGTCTAACATAGGTGATGGGTATTGGGAAGTTATTGTAAACATTGTACACGTAGTTTTTAGTATAAAGACATAACCCTGCCCTGGGGGCAGGCAGAGTGCCTGGAACTGTCCTGCTCGATGGACCTTGGCAGGGCAGGAGAAAATTTTTTATGGATAAGGAACAATAAACAACCTTGAGACCGAGAAGTGAAGAGCTCTGACTCCTTCTTCAAGCGCTGGGCTGGGAAAAGAGACTTTGCAATGTACCTTGGGGTCACTCTGACCAAATAGAGGTCCCGACACCCAGAGCCCAGGGAGTGAGGCAGGAGCTGTGGCTGCTCTCTGTGAGTGAGGGGCTTCACCCTCCTGCTTGCTTGTGCTGCACACCAACCTCAGGGCAGCCAAGGGCTGCAGGGAGTGGTTTTGTCCCTGCTCAAAAGAGGACAAAGCCTGAAGGAGGTTTCATGCAGACCTCACTCTACTCTCCCTGGCAGTGAGAGCTGTGCCCCTTCCAAGCCCAGGTATCCCCTCTCCAACCTCTGGCCATAGCTGTGGGATTTTTGCCCTTTTTCTCACAGAGGAGGGCAGGGAGAGCAAATTCTGAGGAGGGAGGCAGTTCTGAGTTGCCTGCTGAGGTTTTGACCTGGTCCTCAACAAGGCAGGAAGTTGCTGCTCTTTATTTCATATGTGTGGCACCTCTGTGAAGGGAAAGCATGAGAGTGACTCAGGCTGCTGCCTCAGGGATTCACAGTTTCAGCCAGGGACAGGGGTGGGACAGCCATGCCACCAGAACACAAGGACTTACTCTTAGTTAGGGTTCTATTAAAATAACTTTGAAAGTTTCATTAAAATGTATCTGAAAGTTTCTGCGTGAGGTATATCAACCTCAACTATATAAAAGCTTTCACTCAGCTGCAGCCACTACTCTTCACCTGCCATAAAATTTGGGATCACTTATCATTCCCATGTTAACAGAGGCCATGATCTGCACAGCATCACCTCTGAAAACCAGCCAGCTGTGAGGGCTCATAGGGAGGGCTGTTCTCCCTGGACAGCCTGACACTTCCAGGCAGGCTGTGCTGTTTTCCAGAAAATAGGGACAAAAATCAAATGTGTGATGCTCTTGAACTGGTCTCCCTAGGAAAATACTCTGTGTGTGAACAAAAATGTGATCCCAAACAGAAAATGGTCACATAACTGAAATGTGTATGGCTGGAGGAGGGATAAGAGCTGGTGGGAGGGAGGGTGGCTGCAGTTCCATCAGAGATAATGCACTCCCTGAGGAATAACCAACCCCTGCAGCTCTGTGGGAGCTGGGGGTGGCTCAGCACAGCACTGTGCCTTGCAGAGACCGGGAATGCTCAACCAGAGACTCTGGGCTGGAGCAGAGCCCTCTCCAGCAGCCAGCAGGGTCTGCTGCCCACCTGCCCTCTGCCTGCCCCTGGTGCCCACTGGCACATTCACTGGTTTCTTCTCACTGTCAGTGGCTGGCATTGCCCCAGGAGTGCCACCACCCAGCCCAGGGTGATACCTGAGCACTTGTGCCTCAGTGGGGCCAGTGTCCCTTCCAGGATTGCATGGAGACACCTACAGCCAGGTGTGGACCTTCTCCTGAAGGCAGGTGCAGACACACCACCTTGCCCAGACCTCACCAGAGCTGAATCTTTTCCATCTGAATTAATCCATTCCTCCTTTTAAGTGATTACACAGAATCTGGAGCTGTGGTTCAGGAACTGGGGGAGCCACATTTGCTGAGTAATGGGATTCAAATCCACGCTTGCTCACCAGGTATTCCAGTGGGAGCTGTAGGAATTCCCATCACATTTCCTGAAAATGGCTCTGCTGTGCAGCAAGAAGCTCAAACCCTGATCAGATAGAGAGGCACCAACTGTGATTTAGTGGTCAGGGTAAGCAGGTGGCTGCCAAACCTTGCTGTACATTTTGCATTAAATATTTAGCACATAAAAAAAAAGGAAGTGGTTTTCTGGAGCAGAGTGCCCCTTCTTCTAGGTGAGTGCCTTGACTGCTAAACCATCAAAGTCATCATTTTTTCCTTGATGCATATGCTAAGGTTTTTTTTGCTTTCTACAACCTGAAGGAAAAAGAGTGACCTGTGAGAGGTAACTTGCAAAATATTTCACTGGGGAATAGGAGAGTACCATTATCCAAACACTGCTTCTTGGTGAGCTTATGGGATTTTTGTACTGGTTCAGCTTACAGGATTTTTGAGTTGTTTCATGATGCAGGACTACCCTAAGCCTAATGGAGTGAAATGATCTTTCTTCTGAACTGCTGCACCTCTATTAAAAATAAAGGTGTTAATATGCCTGTTTACCACTGTGCTTGTCTCTGTGGTTTTGGTGTGAGCTCTGAGCAGCCAAAGGTACAAAGATGGGAGAGGTGGGCACAGGGCAGCATTTAACATCAACTCCAATACTTCCTCCTGCATTAAACCCTTCAATGAAGGGTGTTTTCTTTAGGAAGTCTTAAGTTTGCCCAGCATTTATCAGTGGGTAAGTGCCAGCACATGGGTGTGAAGATGAGGAGAGGGTGCAAGGCTGGGACCACTCTGGGAACAAGAAGGTGCAGAAGAGGAGGAAGCTCAGGGAGGAACCCTGGCTCAGTGTACAGCCAACAGGCAGGGTCAGGGATGGGCTGTTAGAGGGAACACTATGCTGGAAAATAAAATTATTTGGCTTTTCTGTTTTAAAGAAAAATTATCCTCTGTGTAAGGCTGTGCTGGGACGCCCTGTCTGACCTTGCTCTGAACCTGGGTGTGTGACCAGAGCTTATCTGGTGGGGCCTTCTAGAGGTCTGCTGTGAATGAATGCTGTTCAAAGGAGATATTCCTACCAGAGGAGGAGGAGGAGTTGTGCCAGGAGCAGAAATGAGGGACAGAGCCCCACTGATGGTGACAATGGGGTGAGGGCAGCATGGTGCCTGCCCAGCTCCCCACCTCAGGGCCACCCTGAGCACACCCCAGAGCTCTGCTCTATCTGTAATTCGTTTTGCATGATTAGCTTGACATGATGTAACCCCTGTCCTTGTGACTCAGCAGGCCAAATATAAGCATCAAATGACTCCAGAGTCATCTGATTTACAGGAGTCTCACTTATAACAGCTCATTACCGAGCCAGCAAAGTGTCTGTGAGCCAGCCAGCAGAGAGCACATTGGACAGCTTAGGAAAGCAGATTTTGGGAAGACTTTCCTAGTCATGCCTGCAAAACCATCTACTTACAGCAAACAAGCAAAATCATCTTGCCTTACCTTCTAAGTTTTCCTTTCTCACTTCACTTTGTCTCAGGAAGTGACGTTTCACCAACCAAAGCCCATCTCAGGAATGGTCTGGTTAAAACCAAGTGAAAATGAAATCTGGCTGAGAGCTAGGTGATGGAAGTAAAGTTTCCTTTGGTCTCTCCACAGGGTGAGACCAAAGGAAACTCTCAGACCTGCAGCTCTGTCAATGGCAGAATTTTCATGTGGTGTCTCTGCATGTCTGTTAGTGAGTCCTGTCACTGCCAGCCAGTGGTCAGAAACTCCAGTTGCCTGTGAAGTATAGTCCCTCTCAGGCCCTCTGCATTTATTGTATTATTTAAAGAGAGCCAGATCACCAAAAGTTTTCTTAAATCCCCCTGCTGTGCTTTACAGCTCACTCCTAAAAAAGCTACATTGGATCAGTGACTTGGGTGGTCAGGCTATGATGTTTTCTGAATTACTGCAGCTAAAACTGCTCCCATGGAATATCCCTAAATGTGATACTTGACTGCAAAGCACCCATTTGACATCACCTGTCTTTAAGCTAAATAAGGAAAGGAAATGGAGGCATTCAAAAGTGCAATGCCACTTGCATTCAAGGCTTGCCTAACATGATCCCTGCTGTCAGGTATTTCTCTTTCTGTAATTTCTCTTTCTGGGCTGCTGCAGGTCTGCCTGTGCCCTGAGAACATGAACTTGGAGGGATGTGGCTCCAGCTGATCTCAGAGATCTTGTACTTATGGATAGAGAAGACATTCCTAAGCCCCTCTCAACATGGTACAATGCAAACACCTCTCTTAACAGGGAATTTCCCTGACCTCCAGGCTATAGGATACTTGGGATAAGGGGTTTTTGGGAGCTGAGATGGGCATTCAGGTCTTCCCAAAGCTAGAGGGGTGTAACTCCAATCCCTTGCAGCCACTGAAGAAATAAAATGTTTTTATTCCAAATCTCTGGGTTGTGCCCAGCCCCAGTCAGAGGGGGTAAAGTAATCCCTACCTGCACATGTCCTCAACTGCAGGAAACACAGGTAAGAGATTCAGTTTTTAAGGAAAATACAGAATGTTTGGGTGTATTCTTATCCCATGGGTATTTTTCACTCGCTCTCCCTCTTTTTATGCAGAGATGTCACAGGAGACATCTGACAGAACTTCTTGGGCTTTGTCCATGTATGACCGGGTGTTTGTGTTTTAAAAAAATAATCTCGGAAATGTTTTGCCTCGTTCACATGATTTATTGCTTCAGGTTAAGGTTTTCTGGAAATCTGTGAGATCCTCCAGGATCAAAGCAGCCTAGCAAAGGCAAGGTGCTGTTATCATTACATCTTCAGTCACCTTGCTTTCCCCATAGGGAGCAGTAATTGTGCATGCAGTCTGTGTCTGGAGGCAGCATATTCCACAGAAATGCCACTTATTGCTGCACTGCTTTTCATCTGCAGAGGGGAAAAGGGATGTGAAAATGCCTGGAGGAGCAGGAATGTGGTAATATGAATCTCATTTTACCATGCCTAAAAGAACCTCATGCAGACAAGGAGTTGATAAAAGAGAGTCAACGCTGAATAAAAATCCCCAATTAGAGCCCTATCAAAAGCAGCACTTCCATGGTGAAGCGGGTTAGCTCTCCCTGCTTTTACAGAAACCTGTGCTAGTGTGGGCTTGCTTGGCTTTTTCATAACCTGTCTGTACCTCTCCCATCTTGAAGCCATGGATTTCTTTCCAGGTTCCTGCGTGCCATTTCCAGCAGCTGGATGGCCAAAAGCTCAGCAGTGCTGCTGCAAGGTCATTGCTCCAAGGCAGGGCGCTGGAACCCCCCTGACTCAAAATACAGAGGTTTTTGCCATCAAATGATGGCAACTCACAGTGGTTTGCCATCCCTTTAAAGGGACACATCCAGCCAGCTGTGAACCTGTTTTCTATCAGGTTGGTGGTGCTCAGCAGCTCAGGCCTGGCCTGTGGCAGCCTGGAGACAGAAGCCCCATTTTCAGGCTGAGTTTGGAAAGCAGCATGTGGATGGAGGGATAGCTTGTAGCTGCTGCTGTGGGGCCCAAGGTTTTGGGGAGGGCTGGAAGCTCCAGTTTGTGAGTGTTGTCTGCTCCTACTCCTTTTGTCCCAGCTGCCACTGGCACTGAGTGCCAGCTGCTTTTCTCATTCCTTGCACCCCTGACACCCGTGGGGCAATTCCTCAGGCAAGGATGTGGAGTTCCAGATTCCCTTTCACACTTCCTGCTCTGGAGTCTGTCCTTGCAGTGAGCTGTGCTGGGCTTCAGATTTGCTTTTACATTGCATTTCAGGGAGGTAAAGCATAAACGGCTTTTGCAAAACCTGAAATCTGTGCAGCTGTCCCCTCAGATCAGGTGAATCTTTCCCCCACAGAGACCTCCTTGCCCTCAGACAGAGCCTTATCAGCAGAGGCTGGCTGATAAACCGGGGCAGTGTTATGTGTAGGGGGATAGAATATAAGTAAATAAAGGTAGTATAGGAAGTAATCTTATTCCCTAAAGAGTTGCAGCTGGGTTAATTATTAGAGATTGGGAACAGGCCTGATTTTAACAGGCCACACCTGTAGCCAATAAAAAGAGTGTTATAAAAGAGTGGATTGGTTGGTTGGTGGGAACTGGAGTCAGTTGTCTGCTGTGAGGACAAGGAAGAGTCAGTGCCTGGAGGAGCTGCCTACAAGAAAATATCAAGGAGGTATGAAACTCTAACAATATGGAACCCTTGCACTATAATGACAACAGTTCTGTGCATCTTGCCCCACACAGAAGCACACGTGTGTGCACACACATTCCTGCCAAGCAGGAGGCAGCAGTGAAGCTCCCAGTGGTCCGGAAGGGACCTGGATGGCTCTCAGAGAAGAACTGAGCTTTCAAGACCCCCTTTAAGAACCCCTCTCACTCCAGGTACCAGTTTATTTGTAACATCTGATTTTCCTCTCAGCACATTCATGCCACCTGCTCTGACAATTATTTCTGATTTTTGCCCAGTGTGAATTTCTGCCATTTATAACTGACTGTCACAGGGTGCCACAGTCCTGCTGTCAGAGTGAGCACACGCCTGATTTATTCACCATGCCTATGTTAGGAAATCACTAGTTTACATGTAGGGGAAAAAAGTAATATTTTTTTCTTCATCCTCTCAAATTTTATCACAGCACCATCAAAAAAAAAAGGGATTTCTGAAAGTCATCCAGCCCTGGCAGAGCCAGGACAGAGTGAGCATGGACTGTGCTTGGCCCCAGTGTAAAGGCACAGCCACAGAGTCACAATATCACTGCTCTGTAGTGGCAATTTGCAGGGTTTGCCCACACCTCGTGGTTCAGGAGCCCCAGGGCTGAGCTCCCTTTGTACCAGCAAAGTTTTCATTTTGCTGTGTGTCTGCAGTAAACATGCTGCTGAAGGGGAGGTTTCACTGGGAATATTGTTGTTATGAGACAGAAGCAGCTCCACACCAGCCCCTGCAGAGTCCTGGTGGTGCAGGAGCAGAGGCACAGGGAGGGTTTGGTGCTGTGGGATGAGCAGACCTGGCAGGAGGGAGATCTCCCTGCAGGGAAGGGGCTCCCATCCCCTCATCTCCATCAGCCCAGCAGGACCAGGCCCTCCTCTGTGATAAACACACTGTGGGATGGTTACAGCACAGTGGGAGCTCCTCAGCATGCAGCCCACAAACTGGGAGTGTCTCCCTTGTGAGGTTGGTGCCCATGGTACCACTGCCTCCATGCCAAAACGCAAATCTACTGCTTCCCACAGAGGATGAAGCTGTTTGAAACAGCCATGGTGTTCCTGATAAGGAGTGATTCTCCTTTGCAGCCACCAGGTTTCCAAGCAGATGTGTTTTGTGGGTGGGAAGCTGTGTGTTGCCAGTGTTACTGCTGTGTGAATTCCTTTTTCAGATGTTTATTTCGATTGCCAATGTCCTCAGTGTGTCCTTGCTATGGGTGTAGCTCTGGTGCCAATAAAAACCTCCCCAAATTTCAGCAAGGGCATCTGATCCTGTGTTAGGTTGCAGGAATAATCAGTGGTTTTCAACTGGTACTTGAATTTAAAACCCAATCCTGATTTATGGCCCCATAGATCTCCTTTTCCAGCCCTGTGTGTTTCCTCCTTCCGTGGCTGTGCTGTGGCATCAGTCAGTGGCTCAGGACATCAGGGAGCATGTCTAGAGGTGACACACGTGTTGGTTTTCCCTGGAATTTGTCCAGGCCAGAGATTACTTTTCCAAAGTAATATCTTGCAAAAAGGGAGTTGTGGGGAGGGTTATGACACGTGGACAGGGGACACAGTTAAGGGGGGGACACTTGTTTCAGTCTGTTCTCTCTTCCTGTAGCTCATGGAAATGCCCAGTTTGGGCTCAGGTGTTGTTGCTTTCCCTCTCTTCTGCAGTTTCAGGATCAAGAACATTTCTTTATGTGCAATTTAATGTCGACACAGAGTGCTCAGATCACGCCAGTCACTGCATTTATTAATGCACTGCTCAGGGAGGAGGCTTTGCAGCCTGAAGCACATTTAGCAAAGTACAGAAATGTGGGGAGGGGAAGAAGATCCCTGAAGGCATCACTTGTACAACTATGCAGCATAAAAATTTTCACCCCTTCAATAAAGTATACACAAGTAGTTTACAGTTTCTCTTCAAGCCTAGCTGCTCTACTGTGATTTCTAAATAGAATATGATTAATGTTAAAAATAATCCAATATATGAATTCTGTCTTCTGGATTGTTTTTAGCAGGTCAAAGGCCATTATTGCAGTAATTGAATAATCCCACAGCCCTTTGCTCCAGACATTCACTATGGAAACTAAGCAGTGAGGACTGGCTATTCTATTTTCCAGTCATCCAGACAGCATTTTAATGGGAAAGAAAAATCTGGTGCAGTTAAAAACCCCTCTAAAAGCAGATTATGGGGAAAAAATAGATGCTCAGATGAGATGTGGGCTGATGATTCACTTCAGAATACTGTAATTGTTAAAGACACTGATAATCACTTTGGCAGGAATGCAAAGACATAGAAATGCTTTTTTACTCTGTGTTCTCTAGATTGAGAGACAAGGGGGAGGGCTGTTTTCTTTCCATGAGATCAGTGAAAAGCACATATTTCTAAAGCAGAAATCAGTGTTTGTTCTGAGAGTGTTTTAAGACTCTCAGATGAAAAATACTCTGCTGTTATAAATGTTGCATGTCATATTTAGACAACAGTATTTATTAATTACAGGAGAGAATCATCTAATGACTCCAGCTGAGATTGTGACACAGTGTACCAAGTATTATATACACATCATGCAGTGAGGTGTAAAAACAGCCAGGAACACCTCAAACCTCAGTAGACTTGTGACTGAACACTGTTTGTTTCACCTGCTTTTACATCCTTGCAAATCCATTGGCCTCAGCCGAGGTGCTCTTGACTTAGCTTTAGAGGGAGACAAATCATAGGCAAATTTTGTTATTCTCATTTTTTCTGAGAAAAGGGCAGAGAAAGGGTAGTTTATATGTCTGAAGTCACAGGAGGAATCTATGGAAAAGGTGGCATTGACTCTGGAGAGTGTTCTAGATGCATAAGACTGTTTTCCTCCTACAGGAAACTATAGGAGGAAAACAGACAGTTTTCCTCCTATAGGAAACACCCTAAACTCATTTCAAGATGAGTGAGAGTTAGCCAGAAACACCCAGGTGCTGTTTGGGATGAGTCTCCATCACCTCTCCTCCATCCCCTGGAGTTTTCTGTGTCCTGGTGGGTTTCACAACCCCCACAGAAAATTCTGCAGATCTTGAGAGATCCAGGGAAAGCAAGTGCAAGCTGCAGTGCAGGCATGAGGCACAATCCAAGCTTTGAGCACACAGGGCTGCCAGTGTGGCACTCACCAGGCTGGTTACTGAGCCTGCCAGGCTTGGCTGCTTGAAAACATCCTGGCATTTGGTTAACTTCACCTTTAGGAGCCCAGCAGCTGCTCCCCAGGCCAGGCCAAGCAGTCAGCATTTAAGATCCAAGATTTGAAGCATTGCAGATCCATTTTTTTATGCATCTTCAATACCCTAAAAAAAGCTGAAGGTCTGCTAAAGGTGCAGCTGCATTACCGGGAGGGAACCATTTAAGATCTGGCACAGGGAAAAGCACATCTTTAAGAGACAAGCCTATCAGTCTTTAATGAGGTTATGTGGGGACTGAGTGGTCATCTCATCATTGAGCAATCCTTAATGCAACGTGCTCTGGATCTATAATTAAAGCAGCTTCCACCTTTATCTCGTGTGCTAAATCTTGATTTCTCCCAGTTCTTGCAAAACCTCTCTCTGTCTTAAAGGAACACCTGGTGTGTCCCTTGAGTGGACTCATCTTGAGTGGCCTGGTGGCACTGTGAAGGGCTCAGTTGGAGCTGAGAAAGAGAAACTCCAAAGTGATGTTTCCTACTGAGTGAGTTTCAGCAAAATAAATGAGGTTTTAACAGAACAAAGCAACTTTATCAATTGTTATTACCCCCTGTGTCTTGCTGCAGTATGGCTCCTGCCTGCTCACTCTCTTTCTCTATGGAGAAAAATCTCTGCTTATTCTTCAAAAAATCCTCTCTCAACCCAGAGGCTCTTCAGATCTCCCAGGAGGCTCCTTGCCTTCTCCCCCAGAGAAGTTGCCCCAACCTGATCCATTGCAAAACTCTCCAACAGCACCTGTTGCTGGGAAAAAGCAACTCAGGGCAAAATTAATTACCTATATTTCTAGAAGCACTCACTCAGGCTTAATGGCTGCCAAGGTACCCTCAGGGATAAGAGAAAGAAGGAACCTTCAGGTTTTAAAGGGAAAATTCTTGCAGAGCAAAGTTGCCAGGCCAAACCCTCTGCCTCTTTCTTGGACGACTGTGAAATTGCTCTAAAAGCACAATAAAGAACACTGTCAGGTAATTGCCCTGTGGTCCAGGCACTGACCAACAATTTGGCATTTTCTATCAGTTCCTAACTTTATCCCAGGTTTCCTGTGTGATCTTCAGCAAGTTGCCCTGTGACAGTGTTCACAGGGGTTTTTGGATTGGGGGAGAGATGAGGATCTGACTCCCTGTTTCAGAAGGCTTGATTTATTATTTTATTACATATATTAAATTAATACTTTACTAAAATAATAGAAGAAAAGGTTTCATCCAAAGGCTAGCTAAGAATAGAACAGGAAAGAAAAAATGATAACAAAAGCTTGTCTCAGAGTCCGAGCCAGCTGTGATTGGCCATTAATTACAAACAACCAACATGGGCCAATCACAGATGCACCTGTTGCATTTCACAGCAGCAGATAATCAATGTTTTACATTTTGTTCCCGAGGCCTCTCAGCTTCTCAGGAGGAAAAATCCCAAGTAAAGGATTTTTCACAAAAGTTGTCTGTGACATTGCTCAGACTGAAGTTCCTCTTGCACAGGCAAGTACAGATTCCCACTGAATTAAGTCAGTGCCTGCCAAGGACCCTGCAGCAGTGCAGCCTCAAGGCCCAGCCTGTGCAGCCCTGCCTTGCTCCTGATGACTTTCTTGCTTGTTTAGATACACTGGGACTGGGTGGCACACACTGCTTTCTCTGCAGCATCCACAGCTGAGAGTTCCAGCTTTGATTTGGGGCTATCACACCTTCAACCACAACACAGTAGGAATAAACTACAGGTGGTGGCAAAGCTTTCATGTCTACAGGAGAAGTGCAGGGGCTGCTTTATCTCCTTGCAGCAGATAGCCTAAATCAGCCCCAGTTTTCCCCCTGCTGCTGAGCTGGAGATGTGCAGCAGGCACAGTTTCCACAGAGCAGTAATTTATTTAATCACATAGCACAGAGCAGTGGGGATTGCTGGCTCAGCACAAAGAGACAAAACGTGTCAGGAGCTTCTCCTGCAGGAGCAGCCACCTCCAGGCTGTGACTGTGGGAGCTGTGTTGTCTTTATTGAGAGTTCAGACCTGGTATGATTTCATAGCACCTTTTGAACACCAGGTGTTGAACACGAAATTATAGTAGGAGCCCCTGTAAAGCATATGTATTGTATAAGTGGCTGTCCTAGTTATTCTAAATGAGCTACAGCTGTGAAGTCCTTAGTTGGGCAGCAGCTGCAGCTCGTGAAGGTTACTGGGATAAAAGGGGGTGGGTTGAGAGCCCTGGAGGAGTTCCTGTGAAGCCAGGAGGAACTGCACTGCAGAGAAGAGCTTCTTGGTGGAAAACCAGCTAGAAGGTATGGACTTTAGATATGATTGTAACAGTATGGGACTCTAGAAATAGGAATACAATAAGATAACAACAATTGGTGACCCCGACGTGATAGAGATAGGACAATTGAGAGCTGTAGGACTGTGGGAAAAGCAGCCAAGAGCTGCAGAAGAGCATAGTCATTGAATCAAGGAGCCCCAGTGAAGCCACGAAGAACTGCACAACAGAGAAGAGCTGCTTGGTAGAAAACCAGCTAGAAGGTATGGACTTTAAGAATATAATAACAACAGTATGGGACTCTAGAAATATGAAATACAACAAGATAACAACACGAAATGAGAGGCATGTGAAGGCAGGTGAGCTGAGGGCATCTCTATAAACATGACAAGTGTTCTCCAAATAACTCGTGAGAGCTGCAGCCAAGCCCAGCTGAGCTCTCTCTGTCTGCTCTTGGAGAAGGCTTTTTGTGTACTGCTGCTGCTGCCCAGGCCCTTGAGGTGACATCCAGCAGGGGGGAAGGGCTCAGCCCTGGAGCCTGGGTGGCACAAACTGCAGAGCTTTCATTTCAGAGAGACCTCAGCATGGTCAGCACAGTGTTCACTGTGCCCAATTCCTGCACAAATCCCAGGCCTGCAGAGCTGGAGGGGCATTGTGGTGGGGTCTGGGTTTAGAAAACACACTGCTAAGGGGACATTTAGGGGGTGGCTGCAAAAAGGGAGTCCCACAATCTGTTAGTACTGACTGTGGCCTTTCACTGGCTTGCTGGGCTTGGAAGGGAAGGTGCCTACTGGAGGGTGGGATTTGGTGAAGGTGCCCACTGGAAGGTGGGATTTGATGAACTTGCCAGAGCAATTAAAAAAAAAAAAAAGAAAGAAAAAACTAAGAGAGTTGCACATTTTAAGCAAAAGTTGCATTCTGACTGAAATTAATGGAAACTAAGCATTAAGCAGATAAATGCATTTCTGGTTCTAACCCAAATTTTTTGTAGTACGTCCAGTGCCCTGTTAGGAAGAAAAACTCATTGAATGTCACAGTTCCTCTGAAATAGAGGTGACTGATGTGTTGGTAAATTGGAAATGCAGCTTACTCCATCTTCAGCCAGAGAACTGTGTCCTGCATCTGACATTGCTTCATTATTTTAATGTTTTTCTTTTTCTTTTTTGGAGATCATGTTCCCAGACAACTTGAGTCACAAATAAATCAACCTGTCTTACATGTCAGTTCAGCTTTTTCTTATTAAATTGAACAACTACTGGAATTTAGAGTTTTAGGAAAGAGCTTTCAAATTAATGCAAAGCTTGAACTGGTCTTATACTGCAAACCAGTGGGAAAGAGTAAAGCTCCCTCTGACTGGCAGCCAACAGCCACTTAAATTAAGGAAGAATCAAACCTTTTGCCAGTTTCACAAAATGTCAACACATCTGTCTGAATTATGAATTACTAATGCTGAGCTTAAGTAGAAAAAACAGACAAAAATGGACAAAACCAGATCTGGATCTCCAGGTTGGATGCAGAGAATGGAACTCTGTTACTTCTACTTTTATGTAATTCAAAATTCAGATTCTACTTTTATGTAATTCAAAACAATTCAACGTTGAAAAAATTCAAATGTTGAAAAGCACCTCTGCTTAAATAACTTTAATGCTCAGTAAAGTACTAAAAACCCTGGAATCCCTTGATACTTTTTCTTTAATTTAGCCTTTTCTTTGTTGGTTTCCTTACACTAGAACTCCATCTTGAAATTAATTGCATTTTTGCTCTATACTGAACGAACTTGCAATCTTCTGGCTTATTGGGAATTGTTGTATATGTTGTCTGAAGTAATGAAAAAAATTAATACCAGTTTTAATTATAATTTAATTATGATGTATATGCAAATTATATATATGTATATAAATAAAATTTTATATTTATATATAATTTGATTTTAATTTCATTATAATAGCCATTACCAGCCCTGTAGGTAACACATACTATGAGTAGGCTTCAAAGCATTTCACAAAGGGAATAAACATATAATTAGCACTGCTTTACGGATGGGGAAACTGAGTCAGGAGCTGTCTTGGCCAGAAGAAGGCAGAAAGTTATCTCCAGGTATTGCACCTCAATCCCCTTGGCCCAGCTCCATGCCCAGGCTTGGTCAGATGCTCAGGTATCTTTCTGATAGCAGGGGCTAAGCTGGATATTTAGGAGCTGTAATTCCTTTTTCCAAACCCTGCAAAATCCTAGGCAACATCCACCTCCAAAAGAAATGCCATTAGGCAATAGATGCTAATTATTATTATGGCAAAACTTTCTGTCTCTGGCAATCAGCCAGACAAGACACTGCCGTGGAAGGCTTGTGCACCTTTAGCCACTTGTCTAGCTGTAAATAAAACACCTCTGGAGTGACTGTCCCTGCTGAGACCTCCTGGGGCTTCCCCTGTCCAAATTGTTGCCCCATTTGTGATCTGGGACATTCTGAGATCCCTCCTGGCCACTTTGGGCAGCTGCTGCTCAGCCCTGCAGACAGACACAGCCAGGGCTCACCCTGGGCTCTGCCACATCATCATACCAGGGAGATAAGCAGACCTGGGTTGCTGCAAGAAATGTGTGGGTGAGGAATCCATCCTTGCTTAATTTGCTGCTAATAACTGCCTAGCTGTAACACACTCCACAGCCAGCACCCATCAGTACAGCTCCAGAGCCTAAGAGAACAGAAATACATGCCTAAAGCACAGTGTGAGCCAAAAGGTGTAAAATAGAGATGTGTTTATTAGGAAAAGGAAGATATAAAAGAAGGGATTGTAATGAATAACTAGGTGTGTATATATATGTATATATGAATATATATATATGAATATCTGTATATATGTCTATAAAAGAGGTAGAGAGCTTTTTCCAATCTGATTGGTTTTGTGATCCCTGACATGAAGGTTGTTGTTGATAATTTCAGTCATCATAATAAAAAAAAAAAGAACTGACACTATTATTATACTGGTGTATATATATAGTATATGTATTGTATATACTATATATATAATAATATATATAATACTATATATATAGTATATATTAGTATACTAGTGTATATATTATATATTAGTAATAGTATACTAATATATATAGTTAGTATAATAATATATAATATACTATTATATATTATATATATTAGTATACTAGTATATTTTATACTAGTGTATACTAGTGTGTATATATATATATATATGTACATACTAGTATAAAATTATACTAGTATACTAGTATAAAATACAGTTTTCCCCCTTAAAAAAAAAGTCACTTTTTTCCTGTGTACTGGTGACATGACAGGGCATTCTCTGGAAGAAAGTAGAGTGAGACATAGTTCAAATAAATTAAAAAGGAATGGGAGAAGTATGGAGTACAGATATGTCTGAATGAGTCATGCATACACTGTCAGGAGAGATGAAGTTACAAAGAAAAGTTGGCATGTTAGTGAAATTTCCTGCCCAGATTGTGCCAACAGAACTCACATATGGGCTTTTGAAACTGCAATAACCCTCGTGTGTCTGTGCCAGAGGCTTTTGTCCGTGCGCAGTCTCTCTGCAGCCTGGAACAATCCCCTGGTCCCAGGCCAGAGGGGAGGGTGGCTGCAGACTCTCAGCAGGCAACGTGTGAAATGTGCCCTGGCACTTCCAAGTGGTTCTTGCTATTCTGGGGAGGTGAGAATTGAGGAAAAGGTGTTTCATACCGTTTTGTTTAAAGACCTGCAACAAAGAGGAGTGTAGGATCCCTGGATTGGAATCCTGACTTTGGACAAGACCCTTAACAGTCTCAGCTTCCCCTTCATGGAGAGGATACTGTCCTGGCATCTCCCATGGAGCAGTCCCAGCTGCACTGGTGAAAAAGACATTTGTGTTGTTATTACCTTCCTTTAGCATTTCTGAGTGTGTGCTATGGGTGGGTCATGTCCAGCAGGCAGCAGGCTCTGATCCAAGTGGGGTATATATGTTATATGTGTGGCAGCATGAATAAAATAAAATAGGAAATTATCACAACTACCTCATAGCCAAAGCGCCTGGAAGTGGGAGGGTGGGTGAAGCACACTTTGCAGGCATTACCCTGTACAGAAAACCTCCCTGCTGCTCCACTCACAGCTCCACTCTGGCCAGGAGCAGCTCTGCAGCTCCCTCAGCTTCTCCTGTGCTCCTGCCCACAGGAGCCTTGGTTGTCACTGTGGAGATCCAGAACTTCCATCTCTGGAGCTCTGTTGCTGCCTAATTGTAATGAAAGATTCAGAGAGGTTGGCTTGTGCAGTCAGCTCATCCAAGGGCACAGGAATCATAGATTTATTTAAGTTGGAAAAGACCTCTAGGATGGAGGTAAGGGGAGGAGAGCATGTGGGAAGCACAGCACAAACCTCACAGCAAGAGTGAGGAATGGCATGTGGGTCTGCATTAATGGATTAATGGAAGAGCACACCTTGGAGATGATGCTCCTTGGGGAAGGGCTGCTATGGAAGATGGCACAGAGCAAGGCCAGGGTGAAGGACACAGGCAGCACACCTGGCACAATGAGGGACTGAAGGAAAACATGGCCTGGAGGCAAGAGAAGCATCCAGAGAGAGGGTGACAGGATAAGGGCAAGAGTGCTCAGGGGTAATCAGAAGAGAAAATCTCCCTGGGATAATATTACATAATTTAATTTGTCTGAACATTACATCACATAATTTCTGACTTGCTTTCACTGTAGCAATCACTGACAAACTCCCCAACTTACTTAACACACAGAAATGCACAGATGAGCAGCCCCCCAGGCCCTGTGAGATGCAGCCCAGGGGCAATTCTGTCCTGCAGGCAGCCCTGGGTGGATGGGCTCTGCCTTTTGTACCCACCCCTGGGACCAAGTGAGCTGCTGGCAATGCTGTCCCACTCTATCCTTGCTGCTGGATGCTGCTGCCAGCCCAGGCTCAGTGTTTACAGCACTGAGGACACCCTGATTTCCAGCCAGTGGCTGAGGGATTGGCAAGGAGGTGCCTCCAGGAGATGAGTTGTGCCCTCAGGAAAGGTCTGAGGCTCATGAGACTTGATGAGGGAAGATACAGACACCCCTGGAAACTTTCATGAGGCTCAGAGGCCCATTGTGAAACTGCTGTTTCTTGGTGCTGGGAAAATAGACAGAGATAAAAAAAATTAATACTAATGTTTTTCTCGAACTACAACTTTCAGGGTCAGGACAGCAGGTCAGAAGCTCTTTCCTCTTGCACAGCCCTTTCTCAGCTCTCTGCCCTCCCTAAGATCATTCCATAAACCTCTTGAGGAATGCTCCACAGGTGGAAATACCTTCACTCCCTTGGCTTTGGGTGGAGATGGGGATATGGCTGATTTGAGCCAGCTGAGGCTCTAGTCTCTCTGAGCCCAGAACAGTTTGATCTGAGAATAAAATGCCATCCCAAACATGTGTGCACCTCAGGAGCAGCCTAACAGGTGAATGATGTCTTGAAAAATCTGATTTTCAGCAGTTACATCACCTGCATTTGTTATTCTTCATCTGTTTCTAAAATCTGGGTTCCAGGATGTCTCTGTTCCACTGCTAATGGGAAGCCTGTGTGTCTCAGTGAGATGTTATTCATTCCAAGTGAATACACTTGTTAGCTTTTCTAATTACCCTCCTCATGTTCTCACATAAAAATGACTCAAAAAAAATTTGTATTTCCTGGAACAGTCATTGACAGCATGTTTACCATCTCTAATTGATCACCCATCACAGGCTCCTTCTCTGCCATAACCACTCAATATTTCAGGGCCAGGCCAAGAACTCGCTTTAAGTGGGGAATATTTGCACAGTGTGTCTCCAAGGCAAGAGGAGCCCTTTGAAAGGTTCAATGCTGGGGTCTGCAGCACTCTCAGTCTTGGCTGGAGGCTGGGATGCTGCAGCAGGAGTGTGGGACACTGCAGCAGCCTCAGCAGGCTCAGGACTGCAGGCTCAGCAAGGCTCTGGGTCTGGAAGGTGGGGGAAATGGGAGCTGTCCTAGTCAGAAGGTGATTACAACAACTTAAAAACTTATAAACTTAAAATTTGCCTTCCCACTCTCCTAGGAATTCTTTGAATCTCCAGTAAAACCATGTTTCAACACAAGAATAGAATTATTCTCTTTATTTATTTTCTTCCTCTCCAAGTTCCATCAGTGCCAGATTGGAGGACTCAGGATGGAAAAGCAGAGGAGGAGGAGGAGCAGCCACAAAAAATCTAAACAAGTGAGGAATGTGAAACATCAGGAAATGTTTCATTCTGCATCAAAATGGAATAAAGTTTTTGTTTGCAAATTGAGAATGCTGAGCAAGTTAATGAACAGCCATAGCTCTTGTGGTATTGGAAAAGTAATCTCTTATTTCAAAAGCACTTCTCACTGACAACACTTCAGGTTCTGACCATAATTTGCCGTCTAGATTCCTGTAACACACAATGTTCCTGGGTGTGGGCTGGTCTGGCTCAAGGAGGTGGGATATGGGGTGTTTGGAAATAGAAGATATTCCTTGCCTTGCAGGGGTGGGGCATTTCCTGTGGCTCCAGCCCAGTCTGGACATGGCAGCAGGATGGCCCAGGATGGTCCAATGCTGAGCAGCAGGATGGCCCAGGATGGTCCAATGCTGAGCAGCAGGATGGCCCAGGATAGTCCAATGCTGAGCAGCAGGATGGCCCAGGATGGCCCAGGATGGTCCAATGCTGAGCAGCAGGATGGTCCAGGATGGTCCAATGCTGAGCAGCAGGATGGTCCAGGCTGCACCTCACACTAACAAAGGATCTGTGACCAGGTCTCCATCCAGAGCAAGGCTGTGCCTGCTGGGGTGATGCTGCCTTCAGCCATGCAGGGCACAGAGAGCTCAGGAGCTGTGATGAATCAGCCCAGAGCCAGCATGTGGTTGTTCACATTAGAGCCATTCCATTAGAGCCATTTACTGTCGTTAAAACAGGTTGGTGAGCAGCAGGACTTCCCAATCTGTCCATTTCTGGGTGGGCTTGTAAAGTGCTGTGTGTCCACTGACACACAGTAATTCACGGAATCACAGAATGATGAGGTTGGAAGAGACTCTAAGATCATCAAGTCCAGCCTATGCCCTCACACCTCAACTAGGCTATAGCCCCAAGTGCCATGCCCAGACTTTTTTTAAACACTTCCAGACATGGTGATTCCACCACCTCCATGGGAAGAGCATTCCAGCACTTTATCCAATTATCCATGGCTAACTGTGTGGGGTGCTGTAAAAGCAAACCTTTGGAGTGAGGCCCTGCACTGAGCTGCTTTTGGAGAGGAGATTCAGGGCATTTGTGTGCAGTGAGGTGTGAGGGAGCCAGGCAGGCTGGCAGGGTGGAACAGAACAGCACACAGCGCTGAGAGGGGAGCAGGGAGCCCCAGGACAGGCACTGCCTTGGCTGGAAGATGCTCCTGCAGGAACAGCACTGCTACAGCCCAGCTATGCAGCTCCCAGCCCTATAGCCTGTCCACCCTGGGCTCATTCTGGGTCCCTGCACAGTGTCTGGGGTTCACTCTTTGTCACCAGCATCACACAGGTCTTGCCAAGCTGAGCTCCTCTTGTTTCAGCTCTTTGGTAATACACTGGGAGCTGTAGGATGTGTACATTGCACAGGAGTTTTGACATTAAATCCATCAAAACTCAGGGTACTGCTCAAAGGAGGCCATGTAAGTCCCATCTATATTTTCTGAGTTGTTTTTAATTTGATTCAGGTCTTATCTAATCATGATGCTGCATTCAGAGAGAAGCTGGTTTAATAATAGACATTTCCCAGCAAGGACAAGCTCCAGCTGCTGATCCTGTGCACCCTGGTGCTGAGGAGTGGTGTGCTCCAGCTGCACAAGCAGTATGGACATTTTCACTGTGCATTTAGCAGATCCCACCTGAAATCCCTGTGAATACATTGTAAAAGTGGAAGGGGATATCTTTGATCCACGACTGAAGTTCCCTGCTATATTCCTGTTTCTCTGGCAGTCAAATGACCGCTTTGCCAGAGATTGCAGGTGAATTCATGAGTAATTTTAATCCCCTTTACATTATTAATCAAGCACACAGCTGTCTGATCCAGCTCCTACTGGACTTGGTTTTGCCCAAGGTTTATCCCAGAGCACTCTGAGGATCAAACCAATCACCCAGCACTGCCCCTTAATCATCGCCCAACAAAGAGCTGAATACCTCCCTCCCTCCCTCCCCAAATCACCAGCTCCTGAGCACTGACTTTGGCATAATGCAGCATCCAAACACAAGCAGACACAGCAGGATTTACTGGAAGAGGTTGTCTCTCACAATCCATTATTTATAGCAGTGCTTTATGATTAAACCTGAAGCCATTAGAATGGAAAAAGCTCAGGCTGGAACTGTGTCAGCTTACTCAGAAAGGACACAGGCATGGCCATACCAGAAAAAAGCATGTTTCCCTGCTCTGCCTTTGGGACTTATAGGGAAAGGGTAAGCAAGCAAACAGGATGACAGTGTCAGGCTGCAGGCATGGAGTCTGATCTTGTGGGAGCTCACCATAATTTGTGTGGGTAGCACTGGGGCTGTTTGTGGGGCCACCTTGTCTGCACAGACCTGGCTGGAGGTGCAGCACCCTCCTTCTCCCCGGCTCTCTGGGGCTGTGCACCCAATCCCAATACTGATCATACCCAGGATGCACCTAAATCCTGGCCAGTGCAGCCCTGTGGTGGTTTGGGTGTAGCTGCCTCCATGAGGGACCACAAGGGGAGCACTTGGGGAGATGCTGGCAATGTGATGGCAAAGCAAAACTTCTCTCCTGGAGGCTCTCTGCTTGGTCATCACCCTGCCACCCCTCCATCCCACTGCAAACTTACGGGGGGTAAAAACCCCTGTAGAGCTGCTCTTCAGCTGACCATCAGCCTGTGCTGACTGTTTGGGGCCAGTTTGTCCAAGTTTTCTCCCCCTGGAGGGCTGTTCTTCCCCTACCACCAGTGACAAAACTGCACAGGTCAGTAGCTTTTCAAAAGTGAAGAAAATACTCTTAGTGCAGCCTGGTGAAAGCTTTCCCATCCCATTTAGCACAAGATCTCAGCTCCCATGTGGAGCAGGGCTCTCACCATGTGGAGCAGGGCTCTCAGCCAGCACTTGCCTTATTTAGGGGAGTATTGTAGAAGCAGGTGATCTTCTAGCTAGGGAAAAATGTGTTCTGACTCCATGATTCAGAAGGCTGAACAATTGCTTTAAATGACATTAATAGTATATTAAAATTATAATATATATATATATATATACTATATATACACTATACTATATTACATTATTATTATATTAAAATTATGCTAAAGAGATACTAAAGAAAAACCCGTGGCTGAGACAGTCAGGACTCAGCTTTGACCCAATTGGCTAAGGAAAGAAAACAGTCCTAATTGATAAATCACTTTGGGTAAACAGTCTCCATAATGCATTCCACATGTGCGAAACAACAGGAGCAGTGAATAGAGATAAGAATTGTTTTCTCTTCTTCTCTCTGTGCTTCTCACTGCCTTCCCGGGAAAAATCCTGGGAGAGAGAATTATGTTTCTCTCTCTATTCAGAGAATGTGAATACCAGCGGAAGTCCCAGAAAAAAAAACTTTAAAATGAGCCTCTTGAAGCCTTCTCTGTGCATCCCTGCTCTCTATCCCAATAAGTTGGAGGCATGGGATGCCTTATCCCACCCCACAGCAGGAGCTTCATCCAGCAGTGAGACGGAGATGTCAGAACCTCCCAGAGGATTTGGAAGGGGTGTGGGGGTGCAGAGGCCAGAGGAACTGCAGGTTTTCCCTTTCGCATGTCTCAGCCCTGGCAGGCAAGAAGGGCTGAACACAAGCACACAAGATACTACAGAGAAAATTAACTCTACCCACACTAAACTATGTTTGGCCTCCAGCATGGTGAAGTAGGAGAGACAGACAAGGAGAAAGAAAAGAAGGAATTAAGGGAATGTTGTATTTACAGGGTGGCCTGTGGCAGGAAGGAATGAATCTGACTCCCTGTTCTTAGAAGGCTATTCTATATTATATTATATTAATTATATTAATTACATTATATTAATTACATTACATTACATTACATAATAATATAGTATATTATATTATAGATATTATATAATATAATACAATACACTATATATTATAGTATACTAAAACTATACTAAAGAATAGAGAAAGGATATAGACAGAAGGCTAGAAGATACTAAAGAAAACTCGTGACTCCTTCCAGAGCCTCGACACAGCTTGGCACTGATTGGTCAATAAGTCAAAACAATTCCCATGAAACCAATGAAGCAACCACCTGTGGGTAAACAAAGTCCAAACACATTCCAAAGCAGCAAAACACAGGAGAAGCAACTCCTGTGATAATTATTGTTTTCCTTTTTCTCTGAGGCTTCTCAGCTTCCAAGGAGAAGAATCCTGAGCAAAGGGGTTTTTCCAGAAAATAAGATGGTGACAAGGGAAAGGCCCCTTTTTTTCTCTGAAAGAACAAGGGCAGGCAGCTGTAGAGCAGGGTTGTCTGACAGCTCCATCCCTTTGGTTCTAGCAGGAGAGCTCCTCTGCCTTGGCTGCCAGGGCTCTTCACCAGACACAGCAGCAGCAATCTTCAGTGTCCTTCAGAAATGTTTGCAGTGATGCTCTCCAGAGCCACTCTGCTGGCATCCCTTGCTTGGACCCCTTCCTCACCCAGGAGCTGACCCTGAACTGCTCCATGTGCACATGGGGATCAAAGGCCATAAACTTCCAAACTCAGAAAGAAGAAAAATTACTTTCTCCACCAAAAAAGGTAAGGGGAGAAAAAAATATCAACCAAACCCCCTGATGGCAGCATTTTCCAAGGCAGTGAATTGAGGGATCTCTCTATGGCAGAAAGAACATCAATATGGCATCTTTTTCCACTGCTGAAGAGTTAGAGTTGTAGGTTCATCACAGATTTTTTTTCATAGCCATAGGTCAGTCTGTGACACTTTAATATTACAGTTCATGTTTGGGGCACGAGACCTGTTTGGGCACCTCCTTCCAGCCCTGTATCAAATGTTCCCCCATGGAGAATCCCCACATTGGCATAAGAAAAACTCAGTGTTGGCCTGGCTGGTGGAGCACATCACACTTAATTCACAGAGCCACTCATGCAGCAGTGAGCTCCTTCAGCTCAGCTCTGCACTGGTGTAAATTAGGAGTAAAACACTGTGGTTCAGTGAGATAAACCCATGATGAATAACAGATTCCCTTGGATCTCCTTATCTTCCTGCTGTGACCTGGCTGCTGAAATGTAACCTCAATCCATCACTTATGGAGAATAAATTCCATTACCAAACGTCAAGCCTGGAGTCTGTCAGTCCCTGGCCATCAGGGTTAGGAGATTACTTTACACTGCCTGACCTCTGACACTATTTAAGGGCTCATCTACAGCTACCACTATTCATAACAATTTAATATTTTCATATTTCACACATGTGATTTCATCTGCCTGGCAGTAACATTAATCAGTGTGCAAAACCAGTTTTGTTAAAACAGCTGCCTCATAGGGGGCATTGTGGGCAGACAGTTTTTCTGCACATCTGTCAGATTTCTTTGGCATAACCTTCCTTTTAATCATCCTATGGGGTCAGTCCTGTGTCTCATACTCATTTCAGATTGCACTGTCAAGCTGTTTTGCAAGAAGAGTGTCCCACCTTATTTAGAGGTCACAAGATGCCAATAAAAATAGCAAGCATTTGCTTGTTCTAATAAAAATTCCTTGTCCTGTGTTGGACAATTAGCTAATTTTGTACAGCCCAAAACCACTTCAGGTGTTGTTTGAGGTTCATTCCATTATTTCAGCAAAGCCTTGAGCCAAAGGATGCTCCTGTTACCCCTCCAGAAGGCATGTCTGCTTTCAGCAGCATTTCCACACCTCAAACATCCAACATCTTACATTTGTGTGACTCAAAGACAAGCAGAGTCAAGTTGGTAAGAACTGGGCATCAGTTATCTCCTTTGAATGCTGCTGAGCTGTACTTTGGACTAATATGTGCAAGGATATATTATTGTACAAAACAAAATCAAGGCGTTTGGGTTTTTTGGCCAGGAGACACAGTTCTGTCAATGCTGAAAAGATTCACCCAGTTGAGCTCAGTTTTGCTGTGGCTAAACCAACTGTAACAAAATGGATTGGGTACAAGAACTGGTGCATTTTCAAGTAGATGAGGGGTATATTATAGAAAATATTATATTGTAATATTTTTGAAGTAGATGAGCGGTCTTCCTGCATCCTAAACCATTCTAAATTGAAACACCTGGGGATTTTTTAAATTTCTCATGGGCACTTTTGCCTTTGAGTCATAAAGCAGTTGATCCACTTCATAAGGATCATTATTAGGTCAGGCAGAAAATATTGGATTGCATTGAGGGCACTGGCCTCGGATTCCTGGCATTGAGGCACTGAATAGCAATAAAGCAAAAATAGCAATAAATGAGAAGAACATGAGAAATTATTAAAGGGGAGGAAATTAAGAGGGTTTTACGGTCACAAAGAAAAGGTGGTTGAGGATCAACAGGGCATTATTTGTCATACATGAGAACTGAAGGGTGTCCAGTGAAAAGAGCAAGTAGCAGATTTATTTTAAAGTAAACAAGGGGAAGTACTTGTTCACACAATGCATAACTGAGTCGTGACTCATTGCTGCAGGATGTTGTGGAGGACAAAAGCCTGCACAGGTTTCAACAGACTCGGGGAGAAGAAGTCCATTGAGAGCTCTTGAATAAGATAATTCAGATGTTCCCTGTAATTCCCATTCCCCCAGCACTGTTGCAGGGATCTAGGCTGGAATGGTGAAGCAGGGAACAGGTAACTCAGTATGTGCTGCATTTCCTACCTCTTCCCCCAGGAATCTGCTTCTTGTCTTTGTCAGAGAGAACTGTCAGAGGACTTTCTGACCTAGCAGGCATTTATATTTAGCAACATAAGCTTATTTGTGGAAGAAATTGTGGTTGTATTGATGGCTTGCCTATGGGGAAGATTGCTGGGAGGGGTCTGCTGTGGGTGAGAGATGTGTGTGTGCCTCTTGTATGGAATAAACCCACTGCTCATCTGCTTTGCTTCCAGGCTGAGAAAGGCTCTAGGGAGCACAATCACAGCGAGGAGTGCTGGTTTTGTGACATCCTTACTGAGAAGGGGAAAGGCAGAGAATTCAACCAAGGGTCAGAGTCCAGCTGGTTTTGCTGCTTTGTGCTCTTCTAAGAAATCAGTGAAGGAAGGAGATGTTGTTCTGGAACTTAAATAAGTGATTTATAATAGGTTAGCTAAATCCATGTAGGAGCTCAGTGTTGGAGAGCACTCACAGGACCCTCACAGCAGTTTTGGATAATTTGGTTTCCCTCCAGCATCTCTGCCTGCTGAAACACAGAGGGGTTCAAGTGATCAAATCAGTGAGGAGGTTCTTGTTCCCATCCACTGAGCAGCCTCTCAGGAAGGCCTCTGTAAATTTCATCTTTGTGTCTATTTAACCTACTTAATCAAATCTACAAGGTCTTGTAAGGCTTTTAAATCTGAGGTTGTCTCTGCCTGCCTGGGGAATGCGGGGATTTGCAGCTGGGCTGGAGAAACAGTGACAATTACAGAACTGCTGCTTTTGTCCTCCTAAGGGAACTGCACCTAAGTGTATCCAAGGTCCCACTGCAAAGTTTGAGTAACTCTGGAGAATGGTGGCCAGCTAACAGCAGGGTTAATAATATTATAATATTTCAAAGAGAGAAAGCAGCTAATATTGTACCAACCCAAACACCCCTGCAGAGCAGGCAGGCTGTCAAAAATATTTCCTTTCTGAGTTTCACTTAGAGAGTGAGGTGGAGAGACTGTAATGGCAAGGAAGGTGTGAACCAGTAAAACTCAGGGACCAAAGCTGGGACCCAAGCAAACACTCCAGTGAGGTGGCTCTGTCACAGAAGACATGACTCTGTGACAATGGCTCTGTGCCATTGCAGGGATGATCTGTAGGAAAACTTGTTCTCCTCTCTTTTCCTTGGCTCACTGGATGGGGATTACCTGATCCATCCAGCTCTAAAAGCATTGAAAATTCATGGCTTTTCCTGTGATTTGTGTTCTCCTGGCCTTAGGTGAAGAAAAAAGATGTGCCCATGTTTAATTGGGCCTGTCTCTTCTGTCAGTTCTCTGAAAATATAGAAATTGGATCTGGCCATGTTTTCCCCTTAAAGTCTGGAAAATGTACTGGATCAGTCAGATAAAAGAAGCTGTACAAATTAGCTATCAGCTGCTAAATACTTGGCAGCCTGGACAATGCCAGTATCAATCAAGCTAACAATTCAGTGCTTTCCTCATTCTGCTGGCTTAGAAAACTGAACTTCTCTGCTCATGTAAGAAACCACCAGAATTCATCTTCTCTGTGCTTGGGCTGCTCTTCACCCAAGGAGCCCTCAGTAACATTTTGTTTCCAATTGCTGTTGGAATTATGGCTATCTCTCTGTACTATCTGAGAAGGTGATTTGTTACTCACTGTTTTGGTGAGATGAAACAAATTGCAGGAAATTGAGGATGGATGGAAGCTCTGGCTGACATTGGGTGGCACTGAGTCTGTGCTGAATCCCTCAGGTTTTAATTAAGGGGCCTTTTTGCTTCTTGTTCAATTTCTCCGCTTTAAACCATATGGAATTAACTGTCCTTGGACGAGGGAGGAACGAGGTGAGAAACTCCACCAGCTTTGTGCTTTTCTTGTCCTGCCAGAGCTGACTTCTGGAAGGGATCACAGCTCTTGCTTTCAGTGGTCCCCTTCTCTGGGCATTATGAAGTGCTGCACTGTCCTGACCCTTGTCTTTAAAACCCTAAGACGAGAAAAGTGCTTAAGATGCACCCAGTGACAACAATACATAGAGTATTATATCTGCCAATACATAGAGTATTATATCTGCTTAGGCAATTACTACCTGAAAAAAAGAATCCAAATCTGTTAGTCCTGGACTGAAGACCATGGCAGACAATCTGGTCCTGGCAGGAGCAGCAGGAGCAGATGAGCCTGCCCATGCCCTGCTGCTCCCAGTGAGTCTCAGGGGCAGCTCTGACAGCACAGCACCACAGCAAGGATGTCCCATGGCCAGCCAGCTCAGAGCTGGGGCCAGCAGCAGGGAGAGCACATGGGAGGACTTGTTGTCTTATATAGCAAGAGTTCTATTATTATTGTAGTGCAAGGATTCCATACCACCAGAGCTTCAGGCCTCCTCAATGTTTTCTGTAAGCAACTCCTCTAAGCACCAACTCTTCTCAATCCTTGCAGTAACCATCTGATTCCAGATCCCACCAATCCACTCTTTTATACCACTTGTTCTTATTTGCTACAGGTGTGGCCTGTTAAGATCAGGCCTGCTCCTAACCTTTGGTAATTGGTTCAGCTGCAACTCGTGGGGGCATAAGATTACATTCTATAATCTTCATTCACCCATACTGTATCCCCCTACAGGGCTGATTTTTTGGGAAATATCATCCCTTTTAGCTTTATGCCCTTTCCTACATAAGAAATACTCCTTAAAACACCAGTTCTTCCTTTTTATGCTGTTCCTACCAGCAGCTCCACAGAAAGCCCCTGACAGAACATCCACACTCACAGAATCGCAGAATTTCTAGGTTGGAAGAGACCTTTAGGATCATCGAGTCCAACCCATGTTCTAACACCTCAACTAGATCATGGCACCAAGTGCCACATCCAGTCTTTTTTTAAACACATCGAGGGATGGTGACTCCACCACCTCCCTGGGGAGATGATTCCAGTATTTGACCACTCTTTCTGTAAAATACTTCCTCCTTAATTCTAGCCTGTATCTCCCCTGGTGCAGCTGGAGACTGTGTCCTCTTGTTCTGTCTGTTGTTGCCCAGAGAGAGAGACCCAGCTCACCACAGCCACCCTTCAGGAAGGTGAAGCTCCCAGCTCCCAGCAGCTTGGTTTAAAGAGATCTTCTTAAAAGTGGAAGCTCTTATTCAGCAAACAAAAAGAGGTTTTTGTAAAGTGGCTTAAGCCATTTGGGAAGCACATATGTGCTTTACCATCTTGCTGATCTGATGGATGAGTTGCTTGAAAAGAGGATGGGGAGGCACAAACTTCTCCTGTCTCCCCTTTGCTGCCTGCAGCCTGCTCACTCCATCACAGTGCATTATATGTGCACTGTGGGCACATAAAACCCACAGAGAGCACCCTCAGTGACTGGAATGTTGTGCACTGGGGTGCCAGAGCTGTGCACAGCCTCCAAAGCCCCCCTCTGCAGCCACCAGCTGTCCTGTGGCAGCTCTGTGCTGTGAGATGTGCATGATGCATCATCCCATTAAATCTCTAGGATTGCTTCCTCACACTACAGCAAAACTCTTTTAGACTAGACCTGTGTGTCTGTCCTTTCTTAGTGGGGAAAAATCCCCACTACATTTCTTATATTGCTTTTTTCTCCAGGATCAAATGTAATTCATCCTGCCCTGTAATGCAGCATTTCACAAATTTGAACTGACTTGGTTGCTTATCCAATTGCATAATTGTTTCGACTACAGAAAACTAAATAAAGACTTTCCAGAGATTTTTATTTTGCAATGTTTAAGTAGGTTTGAAGTGCTAGAATTTAACTGAGCTTTAAAAAACCCAAAAAAACCCTTATGCTTTGGAAGATGTTAACTTTGGCTCCTATAATGGACTAGCCATAATACTAAACACATGCTGTCAAAACTCAGGAAAACAGACACACAGACCCTTTTTTTTCCAGTTATTTTGGACATTGTCTCCATGTGTAACTTTATACATAAATAAGAATTCTTTCTCTCTCACTCCACCCATGCATTTTTAATATTCTCTCTGGAAAGAGTTTCATTAAACACTTTAAGGAAGCTGCTTCTTCTTCAAAGACTTTTTCCTGCCTCCTCACTTAAAACAAGAACTTGGGTGGCCTCTTCTGTGATAAAGGGCGTCAGCTCTGTGAGCTTTGGGGTTTCAGCTCTTTCTCTCCCTGAGCATCTGTCCTGGCTGATGCCTGCACACATGGAGAGTGAAGCAGGTGCTCCAGAAAGACTCCAGGAGAAAATGTTTTGCCAGCAATGTTCCTGTAGCAATAACTGCAATGAGCAGAAATTAAGAACTCCTTTGGCAGCCACACTCATGAGCACTTTGGATCCAGAGGCTGCTGTGCTTTAGAAATTGCTGGTTCTGGAGGAGTGTTTTGGAGCCCAGGGAGCTCTGACAATGCCCCAATAACCTCAGTGCTGTTGTTCTCTCCAGGAGGGCACAATTTGGACAGTGGGTCACTGCCCAGCTGGACTTGTTTATCCTTGATTCAAAAAGGCCTAAAAATGAGAGGGTTCAGCAGAGAGGATGGGTGGGAATCTGGAGAACATGATGTACAGGGATGGACTCAGGGAACTGGGCTTGTTCAGCCCTAAAAAGCAAAAGCTGAGGGTGATTTTCCTGCTCTCTTCAGCTGCCTTGTGGCAGGGTACTGGAAGATGCCGTCAGGCTTTTCCTGGAGGTGCACAGCAATAGGAAAAACACAATGGACAAAAGCAGGAGAGAGAGAAGCTCACCTGCTAAGGAGAATTGCTAGGAGCACTGACAAGCACTGGGCAAGGCAGAGGATGGGAAATCTCCATCCTGGAAGACAGTGAAAACCTAGATAAGGTCCAGAGAAACCCATATAGTTGGCCCTGCTTTGAGGAAAGACCTGAACTAGATGACAGCTAGGGGTCCCTTTCAACCTGAATTTTTCAATGTTTCTGTGATTTCTCATCTATGATTCCTTACAATTTTCTTCTGTGTTCATAGTTTTGTGTGCTGTGCCCAGTCATTTTATCTGAAATGTGCACAAGAAACAATTTTGTCTGGCCCAGATTTCAGGATCTACTGAATGATGACTTTGGGATTCAGCACAAGTGGCCAATATTCCACCTTCACAAACATCTCACTTATACATCATGATTTGCTTGTTTCATTGACATTCCAATCTATAAGAACCCCAGTTATGATGCCAGAGTGGTAAAATTAAAGAATCTGTTACACAGGTGGGTAAGAGAAAAGGAGACAGTGCCACACACTTGTGGAAGATTCTGGAGCAGTTTCATTAATTCTGCCTTTATACACAGACTTCTCTCTACAGTGGTAGAGTTCTTCCTTCTGATAGCTCCAGCACACTGCCAAATGTGAAGATAGGGATCTTGAGCCACCTCCCTTAATGAATCTAATCCAGCAGAGTATCAAAAGCACAGAAATACAGAGCCAGGAGGAGCCTTGTCTCACAGAAGTTACAGCAAAGAAGAAAATAAAATAGATTGCTAGCATCGCATCCAGTCAAGCCAGGAGTGCTAGGCCTTTTCTGAAAAGAAACCACACAAGTTCACTCATCTTTTCTGTTGCCATTGGTAGGAAATGAGCAAATGTTCCTATTTCTTCTTCTACATAAATATTTCCAATAAGTTAATACAAGGATATAGGAGCATGAATTATTCCTATGCTTGCCAAGTACTTTGATATCTCTGAGACAAAAAAAGTCTGTGAAGGTTTTAGCCATTATTAATGAACATGGTTATTGATTTTTGCAAAATACTGCCTGCTTGGAATAGTGTAATGTCACTGTGAGTGGTACAATAGTGCAGCATCAGCCAGAGCATGGTCTGTGTTTCTCAGGCACATGTGAGACACAAACACAAGGCAAGTGCTCTGTGATCCAGCCATCTCTCCTTCCTACCCTGGTTTTAGGGCAACAAGGGCAATATTGAGGAGCCCCAGCTGTTCCAGTGGGCATTTAACATCTCAGTAACCAACAGAGGAGCTGATGGGCCACAGAGATGAGTCACAGACATGTTTTATGGAAAATCCTTTCCTTAGGATTTTTCCTCTTGAGAAGCTAAGAGGCCTCAGGAACAAAATGTAAACATTGATTATCTGCTGCTGTGGAATGCAACAGGTGGATCTGTGATTGGTCTCATGTGGTTGTTTCTAATTAATGGCCAATCACAGTCCAGCTGTCCAGACTGTCTCGGTGAGTCACAAGCCTTTGTTTTTCTTCCTTTTCTATTCTTAGCTAGCCTTCTGATAAAATCCTTTCTTCTATTCTTTTAGTATAGTTTTAATATAATATATATCATAAAATAATAAATCAAGCCTTCTGAAACATGGAGTCAGATCCTCATCTCTTCCCTCCACCTGAGACCCCTGTGAACACCAGCACAGAGATGAGCCAGCAGTGGTGTGTTTGCTCAATCAGTGCCCAACTCCTCCTTGTGCTCAAACAGTGCTTTGTGTGTAAATTGTGTCATTTCCCACTAAGTTTGCAAAACACACTTTGGTTTGGGCTGCAGACCTGTGGTTTGTGTTGGCTGCACCCAGCCAGCCCTGTCAGCATCCCTGCAGCACAACAAGCTCAGGAGCTGGTGGCAGTGTGTCATTATCACAGCAGTGTAACCCCACAGCTCACAGGGAAATCCACCATCAGTGCTGGGGGCTTGGGCTCCTCAGACAAGGAGCAAGTCCTCCCTGTGCTGCCCAGGATCACCAGGTTGCTGGGGGAAGAGCAGAAATCACTACATAAACTTCACCCACAGGCAGTAATGCAGCACCTTATGGAGCTGTTAGCCTGGGCCTTTACCCATTTGGGATCCTTATTCTGCACCCTGTCAAGAGAGGGGCCTCAGCCCCCTCAGGGGCTTTTTCTTAGGAATAAAATCCACTCTTTTCTTTCAAAATATGTGACACATCATGCTGAGGAAGGTGTATGCACTCTTGCATGAGGAGTATTCAGAGCATTGAAGGCAGGGGGCAGCCAGCACCAGTCCCTGACAAAGGTTTGGGACAGTCTGAGTGATTTCCAGCCTGATTTTTAACCCCTTTCTGGGACTGTTCATGCACTACATCTGAAAATCATCTGCATGAGCAGGTGAACAGGAACAAGGTTTGTACTACAGGATTCCTGACTCTGAAGGCATTACCTTAATATGAACATTTTCACTTGCTCTCTTCCTGACAAAATGCATCTTGAACACCTCTCAGGTGGAAGCTGGGAGAGACAATCCCTTTGAGGACATGGTGGCTTAGACCAAGGGGGGTCTAGGGAGAAATGCTGGCCCTGGAAACTCTGAACATGGGCAGACAAGAATGCCAGGGTGTCCCTCAGCAGCTTAATGAAGAGGATGGCCAGATGCAGTGCTCAGATCCAGGCCTTGTCCTGTTTGCTCACAGGGAATGATCATTTAGCTCAGACTACAGACTCACACATCTATTTAAGGATGTGCTGTGTTTACCTCACAGTGTACCAAGATCCCTTGGGAGTTGTTCTGTTTCTGCTACACTTCCTCCCAGATAATGATTGACGCATTTTCTTTGCTTCTCTTGAGTATTTCCACCTGATGGTGGATAGCAGGTATGGCAATGCTGGCACAGCTATGGGCTCTCCCCCATAGAAATGTAATCAGCATTTCAGGTTATAAAGGCTGTGATGGCAGACTATCTTTCCTGTAGATTGAAAGGTGCTTTCTAGCCAAACCAGTCAAGTATGATCCTGATCTCCCTATCCCTGTCTCTTAAATGAGAAGCTTGGGCATGTTTCACCTCTGAAATTCCTGGAGCAAAACCTTCAGGCCCTGGTCTGCTGTGATTACTGGGGGAGGGTTTGCATCTCCAGAGAGCTCACCTGAGCACCAGGTGGAGCTCAGAGGCAGCAGAGGACGGTGCATGTACCTCTGGAGCACAGATGTCAGCATGGAAAGGCCAAATCTGAAAATCACTACAACTGTTTCATAAACAACATGGAGGATAATTAATGACCCCGTTATAAAGACAGAGCTATGGAAACAATTGCAAATTGACTTTTGGCAGACATTTTTGGCAGATCTGATGTGAAATACCAGAGAGGGTCTCACAGGATTGGGGTCTGTTTCTGCACACAGCATCTGCATGTTGATTCCTGGGGAAGCTGAGGGACAGCATCACAGAATGGGGAAGGCTGAACCATCCATAGAGATGGACAATATTCCTTCCAGGTCTGCCAAGCACTCACTTGCTCTTCCTTGAACTCACTTCTGCTGCAGTTCCTTCAGCCGCACACTCTGCTCCCACATTTCACAAATTAAGTTTTATGATTTGATAAGCTCTCTGACTGCTTTACCCTAGTGTAATCCAAGGACAACAATTTTAAGTGCCCTGACATTTCAGATGCTTCTTGGAATTTTTAGGATTTCAGATGAAGACCAGTTAAAATGTTCAGTCCCTTCAGTCTTTTCATGCTCAGAAGCCTCAGCCTCCTGATGCAGTTTGTGTTGCAGCAAGTGATTTGCTGTCTCATTAAAAAAAAAAACAAAAAACGAAACAAAACAAAACACAAAAAACCAAAACAAAACAGAAAGAAAAAAAAAAAAAGAGAAAGGAAAATGATGCTTATGTGTCCAGGCAAGGAAATGACACACATCCACCTCCTTTCTCAAGCAAACAAACAGCTCCAGAGCAGTTGCTTGAGTCACAGCTGACTGAAGAGAGCTGAGTGTTGAGCTCCAGCCTTGCTCATCCAGGACATCAGAGCGATGCTGCCCCTGGTTATAACCAGCAAGCAGAGCTGAGCCTGTGGCAGTCTGACCACACAAAAATACAAATCTGTCTGTCACTTCATCCTGCACAAGCCCATATTTTAAGTAGCTGTACACAAAAGCCCCTGCAGCCATAACAACACTTTTTAAACAAACTGCTCTTCAATGTAGTTTTTTATGCATTTATGTAACCCCTTCTTAGGCAAATATGGGAGGGGGGTGTGTCTTTATGGTTAGAATTTCAACATGTACATATTTACATTGATAAATATATAAAGATATTGATAGCTGGAGGTACATACATGTAATGCAGAATTATGGTGAATAAAGATATTGATGGATAGAGGTACATACATGTAATGCAGAATTATGGTGATACCCTGTAAGTCAGAGTTCTGTGAAGATGCTCAGTGACTTAAAGCTCTGCTCATCACCCTGAGAGAGGAGGTCAGGTCCCCATGGCCAGCTCAGCCACAACCTGGCAGCAAACCCAGCAGAAAACCAGGGAATGTTGTTGTTCAGTGTTAGAAAGCTGATCTGGCTGATGGGAGAGCCTGGTGAGTATGAGAGCAAGCTGGAGGGAGCAGACAGACTGGTGGAAGAGACATTGCTCTTGCAGCATCTGTTCCTGAGATCGATTCAGTGCATCCCCAGCCCCAGCTGTTCTCCTGGAAAAGCCTTTTTCTCTCTGCCTTGCCTGTGGAAAGAGCCCAGGCAAACAAGTCTTCCTTGCCTCAGCCTTACCAAACATCCCTCACATTGCTTACACCAGGATTCAGGACAGCTCAGCTGAGCAGAGCTCGGGACTGATTAAAGCAAATCCGCGGAATTCGGGACGCGGAATTCGGAATTTCCCCAGTCCAAGCACATCAGCTGCCTTCCACTCCTCCTCTGCTCCTGTCCTCTTCTGCAGCTTGTCCACGGCACCATTGCATGGCCCTGCAGCTGGAGGGTTCCTCAAGCTGTTTCTGTTATTTGAAGACAACTTGTAATGGGAGGAACAGCTCAGAGGGAATCTTTGCACACTCAGAGTGGAATTCTGTGGCTGTCACAGCCAGAACAGCTTGGACATTTCACCCCAGGCCTCTCAAAGCTGGAAGATAAGAACACAATCCCTCCCAAAGGCAAAACACCATAATATTTCTCACTTGACACCCTGTACCCATGAAAAATGCCTTTCAAAACTGCTCAAATAATAGGAAAATAATCATTAAATGTTCTTCTAAGGTGTTTTCTTTAGGATTAATATTTTGCAACTTTATATATACACTGTGAATAATTTAGTCTGATTATTTAAACTGACACACACACCTACTCTTTAGCACTATAAATCCACCTCAGAAATATAAAAATCTGGATTAATTAATTCAGAATCTCACCTTGGAAATCTATAAAATTACTTGATTAATTTTGATATTACAGAAAGATCAATTGGGGAAAACTGTTGGATCAATTGGAATAACTAATATTTGATGTGAATTTATGATATAATGCAATTATTTCATATGTTATATTAGAGTAAATTGCTGCCTAAGAGAAGGGAAGAATATTTTAGGATGGACTTTGCAAATCTTTTTCCTGATTTTAACTATTCCAAACTTGTGATTATGCTGGTAGAAAATCTGAGCAAATGAAGGAAGGGTTTTACTGAAACACATGAGAAAAAACTCTGTAGCCACAGAACAGACAGTATTCTCAAGGCCCTTGCTGAGCCTCGTTTTTTATAGTGTCAGGAGCTTCCGTGGTTATTGTATGATTTTATGGTTCTAGAAAGCAGAGTGTAAAATCATGGATTCTGTGTCTTGTTGAGAAAGTCTCTGCATGGAAACTGGAAACTTCCTGGAAAGTTCCTGGGGAAAACATAGAGATAGAAAGGGGTATAGTGCTAGAACCAGGCTTCACTTTTGTACACACATAATTTCTACTGGTTGTAATTGATTCAAGACTATCCACGTTATACACCAGACATTTAAATCAGTACTTTGGTCTGGTTTACTGAATGTCGAAATCGTTGCAGTAAATGAAGCCAAATTAGCTAAGATACTGCAGAATTTTTTTGAGATGTGGTAGAAGAAAAGGGTAAAAATAACAGCAAAACCAGGAAAGAGACAAGTGGGTTACACAGAGTACTCCCAATGTCAGGCTGCTGGTGTGGCTGTCTGAGGAGTGAGGTGCAAAACATCGATTTATGCCCATGGCTGTACAACCATCTCATGGACTGTTAAGTTTGAGAAGAGAGGTAAGTGATGGGTGTTTTACCCTCATGGCAGTGGGTGAGAAGGGCAAGAGCCTCTTGCAGGCCATCCTCAGGGTGGACTGACACTGAGGGACACAGGGCATGGCTGGGCTCTGTCCCTGTGCAGAGCTGGGTGACACCTGGGCAGCAGATCACAGTTTGCACCAGGGGTGATCCACCGGCAGCTCATGCTGCTGCTGAGCAGATGGAGCACAGATCCCGTGCAGAACTGCAGCTCATGCTCGCTGGGTTAGCAAAATCCCCAGTGTGGGGAGCAAAACAGACACACATGCTCCAGCTGAGCCAGCCAGTGTGCCCAGCAGTGACCAAGCCTTGTTCAGGGTATCAGCAGGATGGAGGGATGGAGGGATGGCTGCTGGATCCAGCTCTTTGGATGCTTGTCACCTAAGAGCAGCAGATTTTGGCGTGTGGCTCACAGGACCAGAGGGTCCAAGCGCTCCCACCACCAGGGCTCCCTGGTTAAGCTGGGATTTCCCTTGCACCACTGGCATTTCCCTTGCAGTGCCAACATTTCCCTCACAGAATCGTGTCTGAGGATTGTTTTCAGCCTGTGGAACCACCTGGGATGCTTTTTCCTATGTTACAGGCTCTTCTTTGCTGCTTTTCTCTTCCCACAGCATATTGTCCCTTCCAATACTCAGCAGGCCTGCAATGAGATTTTCTTGCCACAATTCATCCCAGTGGGGTAGTATGGAAAACAGGATGCTGTAACACACACACACAAAATCCACCATCAGTCCCAACTGGGGGCTGAGGAAAATTGCACTGCTGTGCTCCACGAGGCTCCAGCCTGGAAAACAGCAGCCTGGAGCTGGCTATGGCTGGGAAGGGCCCCTGCAGCCCCCCTGATCCAGACTGCCTGCATTTCTCATCTAATGTCTCTGACTTGCAAGCCTCTCCTTGGGGCTCTCTGGAAGTTGCTTTGTGCTGCCACAGCCCTTCATGCAGATCTTGTCAAATGAATTCACAACCCTCACTTGCTCAGTAAGGAGCTCCCATTAACTGGAACTAAATTTAGCCCAGTTCTTCCAGTGTTGAAAGATACTGTATAGAAATGCAAAATGAATACATTAAAAATTAAACAAGGCAAAGATCTAAAATACTAACCTTACCACAATATATTCAGCTCAGTCTTCCCTGTATTCTCAATATTTTTGCCAGCCATCTCTTCCATATAAATTTATTTAAATATGGAAGCCTTGGTGACATTATTTTAAAAGAGAGGACCCAATCATTTTTCCAATTATAGCTAGACAACTGATCTCACTGATTGTAGGGAGAACAACATCCAGATGTTAGCAATAAACTCAAAAATTTGAAGTGTTCTAGTCACCTTATTCTGCAAGGTTCCACTCCTAAACAGCACATCTAAATGGGTTATAGGAAAAGAGCAACTGGTGAATAGACTGACAGGCTAGTTTATGGTTAAGTATTTCATAAAATTTAATGGCTCACTAGATTTACTTTGAAAGAGCATTTTATTTAACAAAATGCTTTTTCTTGACATGTTCCTACACATATATAACTTCTGATTTTCCCTGACACATTCATACCCTTGTAAATCATGTCTGTACTCAAGCTAATAATAAATGTATGCACTTTTATACAATGTTCAAAAATGGAAAATTAATATAAAGTGTGATTGAACTTCTCAACAAATGTTGTTTCTTTTAAAAAATGAACTATTGGTGTGTCTGTGCATCTCAAGTTTATATTTTGCTGTATTATTAATTGACATGAACCGTGTGCTTTGATGTCTGAATTGAACAGCCTTTTACTGCAACTGCTTCCTTTAATGTAAAATGTGTGTGGCATAAGTCTCATTGCTAATTGCAACCTTATGATAATATTCTGCAGAGCCCTGCTGACCTCATTTACAATAGCATAAAAAGCTGAGGCCAGCTGCTAATAGATGCATGCTAAGCCTTTTCTCTTTGGTGGGGTTTTTTTAGCATAAATAGAAATGAACAAAATCTAAATCTTAAAATGCAAGTCCTTAGGCACCTGGGGAGAGTTTGGAACTAGACCCAAACTTTGAATTTCCAGGGCAGAGCCAGGTGCTGCAGCAGAGGTTCCCTGCTTTTGCTGCTCATTTGTTTTGCTCTCAGAAATGTGGCCTCAGCGTGGAGTAATACAAAACATTAAATAAAACACGTGCTGCCCTCTTCCAGCTGGAGCTGTGATAGCTCCTCAGCGCAGGAGGGCCTGGCTGTGCTCCCTCCTCTGCCCTGCTTTGGTTTTGCTGTGAATTGTCCAGCCCTGCATTTGTGGTGTTCCCAACAGGAGTGGGGAGCAGCCGCCTTTGCCCAGCCAGCTCCTGGCTGTCAGCTCCAGCCTCGGAGCTTTAATCAGTTCTAAACAGTTTTAAACAGTTTTCTCTGCTACCTTGTGATCCAGTTGGTTGTATTTCCTTTTACCACGTGCAATACAGGCAAAACAAGGCTAAAGCCTGACTGCTTATGAACTGCATGCTGCAAAGAGCATCTGGAAACACAGCTCAAGGAGGGGCTTGTGTAAGTTTTTAATACAGTCCATATGATGCAGGCACAGCTCTAAAATGATTGTGGTGTGGTACAGACTGTGAACCACAGTTTGGGGAAGGGAGGGGAAGGGATAGACAAGGTGACATGAAGAAGGTTCTGGCAAAGGTGGGAGAGAAGGATTTGTTCCCACAGACCCTTCCAGCATTCCCAGGCATGCAGGATTTCATTCCTGTGGTCCTCCTGTGCCCAGGACAGGAGCTGGACTCAATGATTGCCATGGTTCCATTTATTTCAGGATATTGTATGATTTGATGGTTCTGTGGCAGCCTGCCTGGCTGCTTTGGGCTCACCTGCATCCCAACGTGATGGACTTACTGCAGCTTCACCAGCTGCCATCTGTCACCTGTCCCAGCCCTGGGACACACATCTCAGCTCTCCCAGCTCTGTTTGAGATTGCACATTCCCACCTCCCAGGGGCATAAGCAGGCAGAGCAGGGGTTTGGGAGTACAGGAGGCAGTTCAGATTAAAAACTGTCACCTGTTTTATGTGACAGCTGAGCTCTTGCCTGCTGTCTGTTCTGCAGCCATACTGCTTTGCTGGAAAGGTGGCACTCTCTGGTAGGAAAGGCAGGTGACTGTTTTACACGCATATGCAAAATTCAAACAAATTCTGTCTTTTTGCTATTTAATTCCACAGGGTTTTTTTCTTGCAAGGATTGCAGAATCACAGGTAAGATTGGGTATTTTGGTCCAACCTCCCTGCTCAAGCAAGACCATCCCAGAGCACATGGCACATTGGATTGCATCCAGATGGTGCTTGAATATCTCCATTGAGAGAGACTCCCCACCTTCTCTGGGCATCTGTTCCAGTGCATGGCCACTGCACAGTAAAGAAGTTTTTTCTCACGTTTGGGGGGAATTTCCCATGCATCGATTGTGCCCGTTGCCACTTGCTCCATAGTGTCACATCATATTTTCTGAAAAATCCCTTTGCCCAGGATTTTCTCCTGGGAAGTTAAGAAGCCTCTGAGAAAAAGGAAAACAAATCCTTTCTTATTTATCTCATTTGCTTCTCCTGTGTTGTGCTCACATGCAGAATGTGTTTGGAGATTGTTTACCAACAGGTGATTTTTTCATTGGGTTTCTGTGAATTGTTTTGACTCAATGGCCAATCAGGGTCAAGCTGTGTCAAGGCTCTGGAAAGAGTCACAAGTTTTCATTTTCATCTTTTTAGCATTCTGTAAGTATCCTTTCTGTGTTCTCCAGTATAGTTAGTTTAGTATTCTTTAATATAATATAGTGTCATAAAATAGTAAATTAGCATTTGTTGAATTTCTTCTCTGCCCATCTCTCCAATCTGTTGGGGTCTTTCTGAAGGGCTGCACAGCCCTCTGGGGTATTGGCCACTCCTCTCAGCCTGGGAGGATGGCATGTATTTTTCATTCATACTGCAGTGCTACATTTTAAGCAATAAAATTACACCTTTACTGACAATTTAATTTCACAGGGTTTGGGACGTGGAGACATCCATCAGGGACTTTGTGTTTTCTTTTAGGGGAAGATAACTTGAACCATCTTTAATGGTGTTTCCCCCCATGCAAAGTGCAGTGATGACCACCATGCACCAAGTTTATAGCCCTTGCAGAGCTCACTTGCAGAATGCAGAAGCAAGATCCTTGTAATTAAGGAGCTACAAAGATGCTAATTATCATGATTTTGTGTTCTTTCACGTGCTGCTTGAAGTGGGGACTTGAGTTTTTAAAATATTTTTTTATGCTAATGCTTTATTTGATTCTTTTTTTTCCTAGAGATTTGCTAAGTGTCAAATGTAATGACTTCAGGTTGAAGCACAGCACTTCTAATGGATTGTGTGACCTTCCCACAACCTCCCTGAGCAGCACCGACGAAATTTCCAGGCAAGCTAATTAATACACTGGTACAGCACCAGGCTGGTGAGCCTCCAGCAGCTTAGCTCTCAGCTGAGAGGATGAAATCCTCCTGCCCTCCCCACACCCACATCTCTCTAACAATGATGGATTTGGGACCTAATCAGGCATTAAAACAGAGGATTAGCGAGCTGCAGGCCGCAGCGATCGCGGCTCGGCTTACAGGGCTTGCAGGGGACTGGCAGAAACTGCCAAGCATGCTCCCAGTGAATTAATGTCTGTGTACCTGAAAAACCTCCGTGGGCAGCAGAGACTTCATCTATAAATGTGGTGATTTTGAAAGATCAGCAGAAAAAGCAGCACAGAACAGCAGCTTAGTGGGAAATTTTAATAGAGGAGCAGGTATAGGTAGGTGGGCGTGAGGCATTGAATACAATCCAAGTGCGGTACCACACCCCACTGTCTTACACCTAAACAACCCCCTTCTTGAAGATGGGGCTTAGGTAGTGCAGGGCCCACTTTCCTGTGTCCAAAACAAGGAACCACAGGAGAAGGTACCACAGGAGAATACATGCTCCTAGTTTTTCTGCTTTGACTACGCTCAAAGCAAGAGAAATTGAAGTAGGAAAAGGAACACAGCATTAAGAGAAGCAGGAGCTGGAGGTTTCAGTGTGGCCTTGAAGGAATCTTCTGTGGCATCCAGGAACAGCACCCTGGAGCCACATCAAAGCACTGTCACCTCCCCAGGTCCCCCAGCATGGTGACAGAGTCCATGTGAGCTGTGTTGTGCTCTCATAGCAGCTGAGTGTCTGCTGTGCTCTCAGTGCAGTGTAATGGAACTTCAAGAGGATCCCCTTTATTCTCTGAAATCTGTTGCTGGCCAGTGCTCTCAGACAGCCATAACATCAGCAATCTCCTGCTTCTACCAGCACATTATCCTGCTACCCAGGAAACCTTTGTCCCTCTCCTGTCCTGCTCACTGGATAAAAAGCACCAGCACTTCCATCAGTGGCCCAAGCCTCAACTCTCTGGGTTTGCAGGAGGCTGAAGGCAGAAGAGAGAACAGTTGGCAAAGGGATAGCAAAACAAAAGATCTGATAAAATAATTGAGGGGCTCAGCAAGTGGGACTGACAACAGAAGGGAAAGCAGCTGAAGAGAGGAAAGGATTTCAAATCAGCAGTGTCACTGGTGGCAGAGTGGAAGGCAGGCAAATGCTGGCCAACAGGAAGGTGCTTGTGACACTTCCCTTTTTCATATAGGCATAAAACCTACTTTAGGATCTTGTGAGGGCTCTGAGAGTCCCACAAGACTGCTTTGAGAGTCTTCTTTCACCGCATGTGCTGTGTGAATTGCTGGAAGATCCTGAAGTGGTGCTGCCCACTGGATTTGGCAGATGATGTTTCCATCAAGTGCCAGGGTGGAACAGAGTTTCACTCCCTTTCTCCAGTTTGTGCTCCCCAAAATCCCTCTGAGAACCAGGGTAACTGTCAAAGCAAGTGTGAGCTTTGCTTTGGAGCCACAGTGATGGGCGAACACCCACGGAAAGGCAGCCACTGAACACAGGGCACTGATGCCTCTTGCACATCTTGCTTTTTCAGAGGTGGACTACAGCTCCCACGTATTTCACACCTGAGACAAGAAAAGTATGTAAAATACACCTTCCACCTGCTACACAGGGTATCACTTTCTTTATCTCTTCTGCACTGGCAGCCCACCAGTGAAGGGCTCCTGGGGGATGGATTGTGTGTGGTCAGCACACAAAGCAGGCGCTCCAATGCCTTTACAGAGTGGGGTGAGGAGGGGATTGATAACTTCCCCTGCTCAGGAGCACTGACAGATGTGCTGTGTGCAGGAGAGAGACAAGGGAGAGCTGCCATCTGCTGTTGGAAAAATCCTGGTTCGTCTCACAGCCCAGGCACTGCTGAGAGCTGCAGGTGGCTCCTTCCTCCCAGAGGCTCCCACCACGCTGGGATGGCACACAGGGCATTATTCCACAGGGAAAATGGGAATCCAAACCCTGCACTGGGGAGGGGAAAGGTGTGCCCCGAAGATCTGCTTTTCTCAGGTGTGAATCAGGAAGAAGAGGATGGATTCACCAACCTTTCCAACCATCCACAACAGCAGCAAAGCAAAGAGGGGAGAAGGTATGGCAAACCCTCTGTGCCTCCAGGAGGGACTTCAGTGGAAAAATCAAGCCCATCTTCAAATGCAAGCCACAGATAGTCAATTAGATCAGTGTTTAGACATGACCTCTGCAGTGGATTTTCAACAAGTTGAGCATTCTGTATTATTCTGAAAAATTGGTGACATCCTACATTCTAAATTCTGGGTACTCAGGATGAAAAAAACCCCAATCACTAACTGAAAAGGCAGCTCATTTATTGAAATGCCATTCTGAGTCATTCAAAATTATTTATTTGCTTCTGGAAACATGTTTGCTTCTATTTTCTAAGTGACATTTTATATCAGTTCAGATAAATGTATTATTTTTTACAAGAAAAGATATGCAAGTATTTAATACAAATTAAAGAAAATATTTCAGTCCTTTAATAGCAAGTTAATGTTGTTTAAAATTTCAATTAAGTAAGCCCAAGGAAATCTGAAAATTCTGCATACAAAGGTATCTCTTGCTTATATTTTTTTCCAAAAGAAAAAATGAATGAAGGAAAAAGCAATCCATAAAAAACCAATCCTGGTCATTTACAAGGGAGCCACACAATTCAGTAATCCAGGACCAGGTCTTTCATAAGCAAACACAAAATTGTAATACAGCAGCATGGTGCTGATTTGACCTGAAAGTAAACACTTTTCAGTTATTATGCTGAATTTTTTCATTGCAAATTGGTATTTTTCAAAAGGATAAAAAGAAAAATATAATAATTCTAGAGTACGTGTACTAAACTCTAATGATTTTCCAGCAGGAATGCTGAGAGGAACAGTAATAATAGTTAAAGATCAGTGTTCAGTCAATTCAGTTGTTTGCAGTGGTGAATTTTTGAGTAACGGTGTTCTGCTCTGGCAGATGCATACCTGTGTGTCTGAATATAAGCTTATAGTCCATGTCTGAAGCTTTTGACCTCTTTACCTTTTAAATAAGGACTGAGTTATTCAAAACAAAAATAAGCAAAAGTAATAAACCAAGCCCCCATGGTGATAGTTCAAAAAGAAAATATTGATTTAATGCAGTAATTATGCACAAGGCCTGGTCTGACAAAACTATAAAATTCTTTATTTCCCCCAAACAGATAACAGGAATTTTATCCCACTGTACTTCAGAGGGGAAAATTCTTAATCCAAGATTGGTGATGCTTGTAACATAACCCAGTGTCATTTAAGCAGGAGCTGGTGATCCAGCAGCAGCTGTCACACACTCAGCGGAGCCCAGAGGCTGAACTCAGATGGGGCAGGTGAAATCCCCTTTGCAGGACATCTCTACTTCACACTGACCCTTTTTGAAATGAAAACCTCCCCAAACCACACCAGTGCAGGTTTTTCTTGTGTCTGTGTGCGTTTTCAGCAGCATTTGCCTGGGAGCAGGAGGCAGCTTGGTTACACCCAGCAGATGCTGCAGCCGATTGCTCCCTGCAGGGACCCAGGGCTGGCAGCTGGGTTTTCCCAGGTGGGCTGTGAGCTGTGCTGGGGAGAGCAAACAGCAGCGTTGCCTGGCCAGCCCTTCAGAGTTCCTGATGCTACCCTGGCAAGAAGGAGCTGGAGTTTCCTTTTGTTCCCACATTCTGGTGTCAGAGGCCTGTGGCAGCTTCTGAAGGTGCCCAGCTCTGCCAGAGCTCCGCTGTGCTGCAGACACACCTTGAACCTGCAGGGTTTGCAGAACCCACACAGCCCACAGGGTGTTGGTGCCGATCAGCACCTGAATATCCCTGCAAAGGTGAGACAGGTGAGATGGGACATGTGAGATGGGACAGGTGAGATGGAGCTCCATGGGACAGGTGAGGTGGGACAGGTGAGATGGGACAGGTGAGGTGGAGCTCCATTGGACAGGTGAGATGGGACATGTGAGATGGGACAGGTGAGATGGAGCTCCATGGGACAGGTGAAATGGGACAGATGAAATAGAACAGGTGAAATGGATCTCCATGGGACAGGCGAGATGGGACAGGTGAGATGGAGCTCCATTGGACAGGTGACACAGGATAGGTGAGAGGGACAGGTGATATGGTTCAGGTGAGATGGGACAGGTGACACAGGACAGGTGAGTGCACCCCCGGGTGCTGAGCGCTGTGGAGGAGAGCATCACCTCAGCCTGTGTGCCGCCTCTTGGTGGCCTTTCCTTCGAGAAGACACAGGTGAAAGCATAAAGCCGAGCAAAACAATCTCAGTCCCTGCAAGAAAATGTTGATTTCCCTGGAACACCGAAGGGAGAGCCCTGGGTGCCCGCGGCCCCGGCGGTGTCGGCGCTCGGGCTGAGTCAGCCCCGCCGGGCCGGTCCGACATCCTGAGCTGCCGCGGGAGGGCAGGAACCGCTCCGGAGCAGAAAGAAAACACATTTAAAAAACCCTTACAGGCAGTTGCCAATAAAGTTTCTTTGGCTCTGCGTCTGGGCATGGCTCCCAAATCCAGCCTCTTGCCCTCGGATAAAGCACCAGAGCCTGGAATGAGAGTCAGATGCGTGGGAGGAGTGCATGTGTCTGTG
Organism: Melozone crissalis; assembly: GCF_028551555.1. Lineage (NCBI taxonomy): Eukaryota > Metazoa > Chordata > Aves > Passeriformes > Passerellidae > Melozone > Melozone crissalis. Next base: position 2,575,416 of record NW_026535834.1, read on the forward strand.
TCTGGGCTGGAAAACATATGAACTGTAGTGCCTAGAAAAAGCTTTTTACTTTGGGCCTTGCTCCAGAAAACCTCTTTCCTTGCTTTTACAACTGTCCCCTGCTCCTTGGGACTGCCCAGATGTTTAACCCAGCCTGAGGACAGGGAGCTGAGGAGTTTTCTTGGTGTCATTCCCTCTGAGCCCCAGGCCTGGGAGCAGCCAGCCAGCTTGGGGATGGGATGGGATGGGATAATGGGATGGGATGGGATGGGATGGTCACCAGGCCATGGGGTGACCCATGTGCAGCACTGCACCCACAGCTTCTGCCTTTACCTGTCAGGAGGGGATCAGGCCTCAGCCTCAGCAGAGACACCCAAATACCTGGAGGGCAAAAGAAGAGAGGAAGAGGGTTGTTGTTGGTCTGTTCCTACTGTTTAATCCTGAGGTTCTGTTAATGAGTGGACTGTATCCTGATTTTTAAAATCTGTATCCTGGAACTTTCCAGCTATGTGGGAATTTTTAGCTAGTCTCAAATGAAAGGCGTCCAGGAACGACTACAATCAAACGGCGCTTCCTTAGCCTGCCAGGCTGCAGCAAGAAGCTGAGGGAGGAAAAAAAGAGCGAATACTTTTCTTTTTCACATCCCAGTTTGAACCCCGGCCTCCTCCGGGGCTGTAGCCCGGGGGATGCGGCTGCGAGCGAGGCCCGGTGGGAGCGGAGCGAGGGCGGACAGACTGACAGCGGTCACGGGGGATGCGCTGAGCCTCCTCCACGGGCAGGGAGGCACCGAGGGAGGGCTTGGCTGTCCCCGGGCGGTGCCGGCCCCGCCGCCCGCCCCGCACACCTCGGCCCGCCCCTGGCGGCCTGCGGGCGGCTGTGGAGAGGCTGCTCGGGGAGAGGCTGCTGTGGAGAGGCTGCTCCGTGCCTGCACAGGTGACACCCCCCTGCTTGCCCAGGTGCCATCTCCCTGCCCGCACCGGTGACATCTCCCTGCCCGCACCGGTGACATCTCCCTGCCCGCACTGGTGTCATCTCCCTGCCCGCACTGGTGTCACCTCCCTGCTTGCACCGGTGACATCTCCCTGCTTGTACAGGTGACACCTCCCTGCCCGCAGCGGTGACACCTCCCTGCCCGCAGCGGTGACATTTCCCTGCTTGCACAGGTGACACCTCCCTGGCCCGGTGACACCGCGGGAGGAGCAGCCGCCTCCCCGGGGCAGCGCCCGCGGCTCCGGGCGCGCATCCCCCGCCCTGTCGCTCCCGGACTCCAGCGTGTCCCTGGGGCAGGCCAGGGACCGGCCGCACCCCTGCTCCGTGCCCGGCCCGCCTCCGAAGGAAACCCGGGGACAAACACACATTCGGGTCTGTTAAACACCGCGGCAGGTCGGGAGAGGAGCGTTTAGTGAGTGCTCTTTAACCCGCCCCCCAAACCAGCTCGGGAAAATGCTTGAGGAGATGGGGTTAATCTAACACGGCCAATGCAGCACGGTCTGTATCGTTTAAGATGCCAAACTGAATTTATTAGATCTGCCTCAGTTACCTACATAGCTGGAAATCCTGTGTTTTTACAGGATTCTAGTTGTTGGGATGGGGCAGCCCATGCCGGCAGAAATAGCATTATTTCAGTTTGCATTATTTGAGTTTGCATTATTTGAGTTTACACGAGGTGGATGAAGTAGTCACAGAAAATATTTTTAAAGTGTTGGATGCTGACTGTAGTTATTTGAGTTTGTCTCCAGTGTGCTCAGTCAGTTCTGAGTTAATAATCCAGCGACTTCTGTTATGTATTTGCTGGGTATTGTTCACTAATTTAATGGCTTTCTTGTGGTCTGGGCAGATAGTTCTGTGTAAATTTTAAATAATTTTGCCTACAGCAATTTTCAGTGGATAATGCTGGAATGTGTTTATTTTAACGCAGGCATTCTTTCTCCTACCTTATCAGCTATCTTTATTCCTACACAGGCCTTATCACAGAGGTATTTATTTATAATCCTTTCTTTGCAGGCTTAATACTCTGCACAGAAAGTGAGGCCGAATAACTGCACATGCCGAGTGCTGGAGGAGAGGCTGAAGGACATCCTGTTTTCTTTCAGCAGTGCTGTTATTCTTTGGAGTGAAATGAAGAATTTGATTTTGTTTTGGAAACACTCATATTTCTGATGCAGCTGAACTTCAGTAACCTTTTTGCAGTACAGATTTCAACAAAATATTTTTCTCCTCTTGGACAAAGATGCAGAACTTGTCAGCGGTAGAAAGTCTTGGTGACGCAGACACACCACACTGTGAGCCTCCAAAAGACCTGGCAGCTGGGGCAGGTGGAGTGTCTTTCCATGGAAATGGCTGTAGCTGGAATGAAAGGACAAGCAATGAAGAAATTGTTAATTTTGAAGCAACGCAGCAAAGCCTCCCTGCAGCAAACAGCGAAGGGAGAAGTTGTGAAGAGTTTTCTGAGAGCAGCTTTAGTCCCTCAGAACCCAGCGGATCCTGGGGTGATTTTGAAGGCTTCACGGAGCCCTTAGACAAATCAGAGACATTCAGTGATAACCTTGAAGTTTTGGTGAGTTCAGCAATAACTCGTGGAGCTGATGTGGGGCTGAGCAGCGGCGGCTGCAGCATTTCCATTTCTGCTGCCCTCGCGTGTGCGGAGCCATCTCTGTGCCATGGCAAGCAGGAGGCTTCGGGCTCTCTCAGTGAGGTACGTGTGCACAGCAAGCCAAAAACCAGAAATGTTTGTGTTTCTGCTTCCCACACCTCCGGGTCTGTATCTGTCTTCTCTGTACAGGGTAATCTGCACATGCAGAGAAATTGTCCAGCCACGTCGCAGCCACCTCGAATGGAACAAAAGCAACTTCTGTGCAGTGTTTGACAAATACTTAAGCTGTGCTGCTGGAGAGCTTTAAAGAATGTAATGCACTATTTTGCTTCTAGGCACCAGGAATAAGTAGGCACATAGGCAGGGAAGCACATAGGCACCATGAACCTTGCCCTGAAGGACATGCAGTGTAAAATTTAGACAAGAAAGAGCATAAGAAACAACAAATGGGGAAGGTGGGTGACAAAAGCAGGGTGGACAGAAATTCTGTGAGTTGTCTCACAGAATTGAAGTATTACTTATTGAAGTAAACCCACATATCATTGAGTCAGAAATTGGCGAAACCAATGTATTTTTGTTATTTAGTATACTCCCTAAATAATATCAACAGTTTTTCTGGAATTTTAGTCTGATGGTGACACACAAGACTTATTAGTAGAAATAATATAATTCATATTTTAGCATAGGATATAACATTCACTCTTACAATGTTACAGCTAAAATTTTGAGTAGGTAATGCAATGAATTCTTATCAGCACAAAAAAAAATTCAGGTAAAGGGTTATATATTGTTGGGGATAAATGTGTTTCCATGTGGACCAAACATGCATCAGCAAAGGGAAGGAAAGTTACAAAAGGGCAGAAAGAACATATTAATACAGAACAAAATCTCCTTGTTCTTACTACTTTCATCCTAAATGACGACATTTGAAAAGAGAGAACAATCAGCTAAGACTTCCGTGGGGTTAATCTGTAGCTGTAGTAACTTACTGCTTGTAGTCTGTTGGGTGAATTTTAGTGTGCATAGGGAACTGAGACTTTCCTGGAGCCAGGATTTCATGCCCTTTGCCTAGGAATTTTACTTGTTGCAGAGCTGTTACTAGTAAAAACACAAAGATGCAGGTGGGAAAAGCTGCCCACACTGATTGAATGTAGATACACAAAATACCTGGTTATTGGTGTGCACAAACAGAGAATTCAAATGTTTTGTAATGCTGGAAGTGGCAGACAAGAACCCTTCTGTTGGAGAAAGAGAATGTTGTAATGACTGAAGCTGAAATGGAATATAGCAGGTTGCTTGGTTTCTGTCCAAAAGCAGTAGATCTTAATCTTACTTTTCTTTTTTTGCCTTTTCTTTACTTTGCATTTGTTAAAGGCAGAAGGAAATGTCCAGGACGAGTTAAATAAGTTAACCATGATTAGAGTTTCAAGTTGTCTTTTCTCATCTCAAGGTAGAGAAAGAACCACAGAGCTGCTGGATATTCCTTGGAGTGTAGATACATGTGTAGCTTGTCCTTTATCCTTGTGCTTTTTGAGTTGTTAGTTTGAGATCACAAAGCCTTTGGACTGGGACTCTGGCTTCTGTATGATCAATAGAAAAAAGGCCAGGTGGGTTGGAAGGGACCTCTAGAAATCATCTCAGGTCAGAGGTCTGACCTTGAGTATTTATTGCTTCAGTTAGTTAAATTACATCAGTTGGGATCAGAATCATGTGCTTTAAGATGGAAACAATCATTAATTTCCTTGCAGTAGCTGGGTATTCTGCCTACAGGATTGAACACTTCCAGGGTTTTTCATGTGCTCTTTAAGCACTGGCCTTTGAGAGAGGGACTGGTGCATGTGTTTAAGCCATGGGGTATTTTGATATAATAGGATATAGAGGATTTGTTCAGAAAGTACTGATGTGAACTTCGTACATTGATTTTTTTTCATAATCAGTACAAAGCCACAAGATAAATGGAAATATACCCAAACTTTGTTGCAGAAACACTCACCGAAATAGACAGTAGTAAAGGTGATAAAAAAATCTCTTGATCCGTCTTGGCTAAACTGTAAGTCAGTGACCTGTATGTGTGTTGGGGCAGCACCAGGGCTCCAGGGAGCTGCTGCAGCTGAGGCAGAGCTGTGCTGCCCTCAGTGCTTCCCTGGGGCTGTAACTCCCCCCATCCCAAAGCCAAGAGCAGCTGCCTGGCTTTTCCCTGACTCCCATCCCACTTCACTTTTGGTGCCTACCTGGAAGTTGTTTGGTTTTTTCCCTCACCATACCTGCCTTAGCAAATGTAACTTCACAGAGCTCTGCTTCTTGAGCATCCACCAGGATCCTCCATGTTGTATCCCTGTTTGTAAATAATTTACAAATTGATTGAAAGCATTGTGACACTTTGGGCAAGATTCAAAGGAATTTACCCAGGAGTGTCTGAATGTCCCAGCATTGAATCATCAGGAAGGATTTTAGCAAGGCCTTACTTAGGAGGGAGCAGCGTGGGGCACAGATTCTGTTCCTTGAAGCATGGTCAGAGGTGCAGAAGCTCTACCAGCTCTGTTGATTTTGCCCATTCATCCTTAGATTAAATCCATACTCTCTCAGTATTCACCCCACCTGACTGAGTTCAGTGTAATGACACTGTGGAAATATTTCAGCTGTTCAAATTACAATTAAATGAAACTACAAAAATATGGAGTATCCATGCTTAGGGTTTTCAGACTAAATTGTTGATTGCTGGGCAAAAACCCCAAACTGACTGGTTCCATTCTTGAACACACAGTGTTGCTGCTCCTGCATTGCAGTCCCTGGGCAGGGTGGTGAAGTCAATTAATTTGCTTTTATTTGGAAAATTGCAGTAATTCCTTGCTTGAAGGAATAAAAGGATACAGCTTCCAAAGCAGATGGCATGCCCCTAGGATAGGATGTAAATTATGCATGTTCTCCCTTGTATATGTATTTCTTGGTTGTCAGATAACCCCACTTGGTAGCGCTTACTTCCACTCAGCCTGTCTGGATCCCTCCTGTTCTGTGGCCATTCCTCCAAACCTGCTCATCACTGCTTGAGGAGGAACAAGGGTTTAAATCTGGCTCTGATTTTTATCATAGCCTGGAAAAAGTTTGGTGCAAAGCAAGGATATAGAAACATCCTCACCCCAGCTTTTTTGCAGACTTGCACAGTGCAAGTATTTATTGGTAACTGTAGCATTTGGCAGGTGTGTTACATTTGAATTAGGGGTGTTTGAACACTGAGTTGGCAAAAGAAGCTGTTGAATTGATACATCAGATTTGACCTGGACTGAATTAGCTGAGCAGAAGGAGGAATTCCAAGTGTTAAATATGCAAGTCTGTGACCAAGATGCTGGGAAGTTAAAGAGTAAGGATCATCAGAAGCTCTGGGACTCTTGCTTCCTCTAATTCTAAGTACTCAAAATACTCAAAACACTGAAATATGAGCTCAGTCCCTCTACTAGTAATAGTAATAGTAATAGTAATAGTAATAGTAATAGTAATAGTAATTCTAAAACCAAGAAGACAATCTCTAGAATTATTGCAGTCTTTGGACTAGGTCCTTCATGAGCTATAGGGATGGCTTGTATGATGTATGTAATAAAAATCTTTTTTTTTTTTTTTTCTAGGAAGACCACAGCTATGAGGAGATATTTAAGTTGGGCTTTCCAGAAGTCTTTGTGCCACAGTCCAGAGAGTGCATAAGAAGCTTAGAGCAAGTTCTTGATGCAAGTAATGAAGATGTTTGGATTCCTGAACTTTTGAAGAATCAACTCTGGTAATGAGTTTATATTAACAGTTAAAAAAAAAAAAAGGAAAGGAAAAGCTCCTCATCAATTGCAATGTTTCATAATTTAGAAATCAGTGGTGCACTTAAAAATCTTTTCAGTACTGTGCATTCAGTATAGATCTGACCAGTTTTGTAGTGCGTTGTTAAAGGAAGTGGATGGTGTCTTAGCCATTGGAAAACAATGAAGGGAATATATCAAAATTACAAATTCCTGCTTAGGGTTTTTCCTGCTGTTGGTGTGCCTCATTATGACTAAGCCTCTGGAATGCCAGAACCCAACAGGCAGCCTGTTCTTCCTGTTTGCTTGTCCTTTCTTTACAGCACATCCCACTTATTTCTTCATCACTGGAGGCTGCTGCTTCCACTAACAACTTGCTTTTTTTTCCTCCCCTCTCAGTTTTCCCAGTTGGTAACTTCTTCTCATGTTTAACCAGATGTGCTTCAGAATCTGTGCTGCATCTGGCTTTTTCCTGGGCTATGTTAATAGCAATTAGTATCATTAGCTAAGCTTTCTCCAGCAACAGCTGGAACACTTCTAGCTCTGTTCCATGTTTTTTAAGGATCAGCAGCTTCAGAGCAGTATTGTAGTTACTGAACAGCATTGCAGTTGTTTTTTCATAACTTGGAGGCTTTGTGTCTAGAAAGGACTGTCAGACCTACTTGAGAAATGTCCTAAGACTCAGAAGAAATGTAGGTAAAACTTTTAATGTGGGCACTCTTTCAGCCAAGTTCCCTGCATATGTGTTATATTTTAATCAGCATCAAACTTGTGGAGAAATATAATTGTAAAGAGGACTGCACTATTAGGTAAAAACAAAAATTTCTGAATCTGCTGTGATGGGTAACTAAGGTAAATGACAACTGCAAGTTAAGTAAAGCCCAGCTGAATTTTTATCTGTGATGAATGCAGTGTAAGGATGCAAAGAACCACATCAGGGGAGCTCTCTCCTCTCTGTTTCAGCAGTGAGTGCCTTTGCCTTGTTTTGTGGGACAGGTGAAGTGTCACCTGTGGGATGGAGAAAGCCTTGAGAGACAGAGAAGGCAAAGTGCAGAGCTGACAGGGCTGAACTCTGCCCACATTTCACAGAAACAGCTGAACACTGGGAGCCCTTGGCATGTGCCAGTCTCTGGGATGTGCTTCTCCTGCCCCTCTTATCTGAGGAGCACAAACAAACACTTCTGCTGACTTACTGCCCCCACTAATTGTCGTGCCAGCTCATTAGCGCCCTGGGCTGGCAGCTTGGACAACTGTAAAGGAGTTTTAAGACAATTTGCTTGTTAGGTGAAGGTTAGTTAACAGCTGTGTGTAGTGAAAATACCTGTTGCATGTGTTCACTGGAAACCTCAAAGTGTGTTTTGTTTCCTAGCATGGATTCTGGAAATGTATGGAGAGCACTCAGGGACTCTGATAACGCCCCCAGCTCAAGACATCCCTGGAGTAAATCCCATTGCCAAGAAAACCTCCTGAGCGTTCTCGGAGTAGATGCAAATCAAAAGGTAATTGAACAATGGTTTTCCATTCTGCTAGCATAAACACTGGGCTGGGAATCTGATCTTCTGTGAGCAGGACCTGCAGATGCAGGAGGGACCAGATCTGGGTGAGTCACAAGGTTGTTTTCTTTTTAACAGGGAACTTTTAAAGACAATAGCTTAGTGTTTTCTCACCTTCATGTGTAAGTAACTATAAACGTGCGCAGGATCACACTTTAATTGTCTTTAGTGAAGTCTGCCCAGCACAGTTCCCTGTTATTAGCTTTGGTAGAGAGGGAGAAGCAGCTTTCAGGTGGTAGAGATGGAGAATCAGCTCCCTGGTGTGTGGGCAGCAGGATTGTTTACTTTTTTTGCACAGAGTGAAAGGAAACTGTCAGCCTCTAATATCTGTATTCACTTTCTGTTAAGTGAAAATCAGATCTGAATCAGAGAGGCTGTTACAGTAATTGCTGGATGATTTTACTGTGAAGAAACTGAAAGTGTGTTCAGCCTCCCCTTTCCTCACATTATTCCTCTGTCTGGTTTTGTGAGGCTTGAGGGAGAGTATGTTTTAAATTGGATTGAAACCAAACCAGCAGTGTTGAAAGATCTCAAATAGAAATGTCTCTGTTTAACAATCTCTTGTTTTGAGAAGGTACAGGTGTCAGGGATGGTTTGGAATTCAATTTTTTAGCTGGGGTTCATTAGTCACACATAATTTTCAGAAGTAACTATTTCAATTGATTATTTGAATGCTGTGGCAATGGGGTTGGCAAAGTAATGATTTTAGGGGAGTATTTGACTTTTCATGCAAGTTATATGCAAACAGAAGGATGGTGCTGAAGGTGGAAACCTGTTTTGCACTTGAAAAAGTCACTTTGTAGAATTGTAATTTAACAGGGAGAAAATTGGAGACATTTCTCTAACATAGCTAAACTCCCATTCTGTTCCTTTCTTCAGGTAGCTTAAACTTGCATCATTCTTATCTATTTATGGAAAACTGTATTGCTTTTAACATTACTGATTAAGAGGCATTTCTCAGCAATGCTTTGGTGCTAATTAAGGCTAATACTAATTGGAAATGGTTTTTTATTAATTGAAGTCACAAATTCATGTGTGTAGGTGATGCCTTGAGGAGCTACCTGGAGCAGAGGCTAGACAGAGTTAGAGAATAAATTTGGTATTTATTGAAATGCTTTCAAAGGAAACTCCTTGGGCAGTGCAAAGCCTTGCAGAGGCTAAACCCAAGATTGACAACAGTCACCAGTTTTCTCAGATGGATATAAGTTTGGTCTGCTTGCATATCAGAGGTTAATTTTCCAATTTTGGTTTCAGGTAATGAAACCACATTCCCCCAGTTTGCTTCTCTCCCCAGTTTAATTTTGTTTATATTTTTTGGGCCTGAAGCTGTGTTGATGACCTTGTTTCTCAGGCCTAAAAGGATTGTTTAGTCTGACCAAAATGTGAAGAAAGCTTGCTAGCATTCTATACACAGCTCAGAGTTATGCATTAATGCAGTACAGAATCTGAAAAATACAAAAGCTGAAACATAAGGCATCATCTGTAGAACTATTTCTGGCATAAAATTGTTTTAATGCAAAGGGAAACATGATAAAATGCAGCTTCAGAAAGTAAAATCTAGTGGTTGTAATTTGAGGGAAACCTCTTTAAGTTGTATGCATTGAAATCAGAGAGAAATGCATAAACAAATTAATAAATAAAATGCAAATTATGTTTTTTAGGACGTTTCAGAGAACCAGGCTGATATTTTTGAAGATTCAAATGTCAAAGATAATGAGGACTTTGGATTTGATGGATTCAGTGTTAATGATTGCAAAGCATTGATCCAGACCAAGGTAAGGGTTGCTCTGGGAGTGAGAACTCCAGAGAACCACGGAGTGTGTTCAGCATGTTCAGCATGCTCCTCCCTGCTGTTCCAGCTCATGGTCTCATGGAATGGCTTGGTGCTGGTAAAACTTTTGGATGTGGAGTTGGATTTTGGTCTTTGAAACCTCTTTGACTTTTTCAGAAAGGATACCTTGGCACTTGTGTGTTTCTTGCTGTAGCAATGCAAGCTGGAAGGAAAATTGTGTCATTCTCCATTGCTATAAAACACCTCAGTCACCTCACTTTGTTTTTTAGCAAGGTATTTTGGAGGAATATACTCAACCCAAGGTCCCTTCCTCAGTGCAGAATAAAACTGAGCAGCTGTTGTGGAGACAGATAGTTTGAGACACATTTTCATTGCTCTGTTTTATTCTATTTACTGCCTTGGACAGTCAGGGTGTATAACTGGTCTGGGAACCTGGTACATAAGAAATGATAGACTGGACAATTCAGAAATAAAACTTAAAAGGACTGGACAGCTCATTCCTTCATAATTCAGTTCTGCTTTCTTCAGTGAGCACATGAGGGGGGGATCACAGTGCCAAATCACATTGGAAATGTGTAAAATACAGGCACAAGGTTTAGAAAAAAGAGAAGTGGTTTGAGGTAGACAAAGAAGGAATAAAAGAAAAAAGAACGGTGGTACAAAGTTAAAGTAAAATATTTTTCTGGGATAGCCTTGTAAGGGAAAGAACAAACCCTGCAGCTTGGTGTCTCAAAGAAAAATTAATTAAAAACCATATGTTGCTATTTCTAATTTGAAGTAAGTCAAATCTTACAATGGGATGTTTTCCATTTATCTTAATATTTATGTCCATTTTTTCCCTCTAAAAAAATTCAAATAAAATTTTAAATATTATTTTAATGAAAATTTATAAAAATTAGGCTAGCATATGCAAAGTGATTAACCTCCTATTGGATGGAAAAAATTAACTAAATTTTTCTTTTCACTCAGCTTTCTGTGTCACCGGACTGCAGACATGGTCACCTTTTCACCTGCAACCTCTTTTTGAAGACCACGTCATCAAATGAAAACACACAGTGTATAACAATCCCAAGGAAAAAGCAGATTTTTTCTACACACAACCTAAAAATGAAATTTTTCGGTAGTAATGTTTGTTGAACTAAATGCAATTTTTTTTCTTTTTTTTTTTTTGAACTGAATGCAGTTTACCTTCATTTTGTTACTGACTTGGTACTATAGACTACAGACATTCTTTAGCAAAGTGACAAATTGCTGTATTTGAGGGACATAAGGCCACATTATTAGAAAACATTTCTCCTGTTTAGTTGAGAAGTCAAATTTTGTAATTTTGCCCTGCTACATTTTGCTGCAGAGTCATGTCTCTTACAGTAAATGCTGCAGCTGCAACCAGGGTTGGAGATAACTCTGGTGGGCTCTCCTGAAATACTGACCTTCCAGGCCTTAATCTTCAATCAAAAACCTTCTTTCCCAAGTCTCAGGTGTGTTGTAATGTGCCTTGCCCCCATCTCTCCTCATACTGCTCCAGTGTGGATCAGCTGAGAGCTGTGGCTTTGCCACTGCTGGCTGTGACGAGAAGAGCCTTTCTTCATTTGGGGACTTTGAGTGGGGTTTAGAATAAAAGTGTTTTAATTTCTGTCTGGTGAAGCCTGCTGTGGTGACAGGGGTGTAGGCAGCAGAATGCTTCATTCTGGGATGGATTTCTGGCTGAAATAAATCACCCTTTGAAGCTTTTTGAAGCTGATTGTCACAGGACATGGATTCATCCAGCCACACTTACACCATGCACACCCTGCTTGTAAAAGCTCAGCAGTGGTGCAGTTCAGGATGTGAATAATGGTGTAAATTCCTGCCCTTTTAAGATTTTATGGAAACTTTCAAGTGTTGCCCATCTTCCTGCATGCCTGGGTGCCGCAGGGGATGCACTGCACTGTCACTCAGGAGAATCCCTGCTGGTTCCCTGCCAACTGCAACAGCTTCATTTATTCATTGGCAGTAACTTTTGCACAAGTTACTGATCTATTTGCTGCTCTGGCCATTCTGAATATGGAGATTTTATATGGATTTCTGTTTTAAAGAGATGATAAGCACGGCAGCTGATATTTTATGTGTTGAAAGCAGCGAACAAAGTTGGGTGTTCCAAAATGAAGTCAGTTAATTATTTAATGATGTGCATATTCTCTTCTTAGAATTAAGAATACTGTAAAGCACTGGCAGACTTCAACCCTCAATCTAGTAAACTGTTCAGCAGTGACTTCACAGTTGCTGTAATAACTTCAGTAATGCTGATGATACCTCGGTGCTATTAGCATGGGGTGAACTCTGTCCTGCTTACTCAGTAGATGGAGCAGGGCATTTGGAAAAATGCTCTTTAAAGTGGCTCTGCAGCTCCCCTGGCCCTGGAGGGAGTCCTGCAATGCCAAACTAGAAACTCCATCTATATACCAGAACAGGATTAACTTTTTCAGTTAACCCTGGATTTGAATTAATTTCCAGTTTCCCTTATATTCTTTCAGAGCTCATAAACATGTATTAAATAGGTTTAATTAGTAGTCATAAACTCACAAAATGTTAAATTGCCAGTAAATGGTGAATGAATAGTTGAGGTTAGTAAGAAACATTATTAAAATCAATTATAAGATTAAAATCCCATTTTTATGCCTTCAGACAAGCAGAGGCCTGCAGAGGGGCTTTAGGGGGCAACTTGTAGTGTGTAAAACATTCACTGATGCATCAGAGCCCTCTTTTCCTCTGGGCTTTCAACTCTGCCTTTGCTTTTGTGAGCACTGGATGAATGGATGGAAAACTGTTGGGCGCTGTTGCTCTGGGAGAAGGGTGAATACGTCATCTTCCCCCATATTAGCAGATTTTACAGCCCTGTCCAAGGTACAGAATGGGAAAAAAAGGGTTCAGCCCTTGTGATTCAGCAGGGAAATGAACTACTGGGGTTCCAAAGGTGCTGGGCTCCACCTTCCAGGACTTTTCCATTTGGGCAGGTGCTTTGGGCCAGCTGAGCCCTCCCTACCTGTCAGCACTGGCTGCATTAGACCACTGAGGGGCTTTGTAACTCCCATTCCCAGTCTGGAATAACGAATTCACCATTCCAGGGGAAAAGACTGGCAAAATTTGAATGGCAAAGTAATTCAATTCAGCTTCAAGGTTGGGCAGTTCTGGCAACCCTTCAGCCCCCATGGGAATTGGGACACAACTGGCACATTGGGGGTACCCACAAAGACAAAACTGGGCTCTCTCAAGTGACAAAAGATCAGGGACACAAACCAAAGAGTAGCAAAATATTTTCAGGCACATTTCATGGCACAAACACAGCCCTGCCTCCCGTGGCTCTCGGGGAAACGAGGGGTGCCGGAAGCGCCTCTGACGCGTTCAGCGCCAGCGGCGCCCGCTCACACCCTGAGTCACTTCCTGCTGTCCCTCTGCTGTCCCTGCCGCTGTCCCTGCTGCTGTCCCTCTGCTGTCCCTGCCGCTGTCACTGCTGCTGTCACTGCTGTCCCTCTGCTGTCACTGCTGCTGTCACTGCTGCTGTCCCTGCTGCTGTCCCTCTGCTGTCCCTGCTGCTGTCCCTGCCGCTGTCCCTGCCGCTGTCCCTCTGCTGTCACTGCTGCTGTCCCTGCCGCTGTCACTGCTGCTGTCCCTGCTGCTGTCACTGCCGCTGTCCCTGCTGCTGTCCCTGCTGCTGTCACTGCTGCTGTCCCTGCTGCTGTCCCTCTGCTGTCCCTGCTGTCCCTGCTGCTGTCACTGCCGCTGTCCCTCTGCTGTCCCTGCTGCTGTCCCTCTGCTGTCCCTGCTGCTGTCCCTGCTGCTGTCCCTGCCGCTGTCCCTGCTTCTGGCCTGGCAGCCTGCCCGGGTGCCAGCACACTGTGTCACCAAGGGCCAGCACTGCCTGTGTCACCAAGAGCCAGCACTGTCTGTGTCCCCAAAGGGCCAGCACTGCCTGTGTCCCCAAAGGCCAGCACACACCGTGTCACCAAAGGGACAGCATAGGCTGTGTCCCCAGAGTGCCAGCACACGCCGTGTCCCCAAAGGCCAGCACACACCGTGTCCCCAAAGGTGCCAGCACACACTGTGTCCCCAGAGTGCCAGCACACACCGTGTCCCAAAGTGCCAGCACACACTGTGTCCCCAAAGGGGACACCAGGGGCACCCGATGTCTGTGCTCTGGAAATGGCATGCAGAGTTAATATCACTTTGTACCTCGGCACATTTAAAGCTCCAAATTTCACCATTTCTAACCTGAGTTCTGAGCTCTGAGCTGTGACATCCCGAGTTCTGATGAACTGAACGTGTCACTGTACTCTGTGTTTGTGGAAAGCAAACACTGCAGGCTCCTGACATTTGCTTAGGATTTTAAAAAGGTGACAATGAGAGGAGTTCTGGGCAGGAATGCCTCTTTCTTCTGCTGGGATTAGAGGGAAAATATACCCACAGAACAAAGTTTTCCGAAGTTCCAATCAGCAGTGTAATTACTGAAATTACAAATTCCTTTGTGGAAGGAATGCTGCAAACATTCTTCAGAAAAAAACCCCTCAAACCAACTTCATTGTAGTTCAAAGACTCATCAAAGACTGAAAATTTTTCAATGCATATTCTAAAAGGTGGAATTTAATTAGTTATAATATTTTTTTAAAAAGTCAAGAAAAAGAGGGGGAACAGTCAGACTCCAGAATGATTTCTAACCATACTGTAAGCCCACCATTAGTTGCATATGCAGAAGATGGAGTGAAAACAAATTAAAAAAATAAATCTTGTAAAGATTTTTTTTTTCAAAATGCAAGGTTATTGCAGGATTTAAAAGCACTCTAGTGACAATGAAGATCAGCTTTAATAGTTTAAAAATGGGACTTCCTGGATTATGCCTACCCCAGTTAAGCCAGCAAAAGGAATTTGGCTAAAACTGAGCTACTTGCAAACTAATTGTGAACTCCCAAACTTCCCTGTGGATCCAAGTCTAAGTTTCCAGATCCACTCTGGAAGATTCAAAAGAGAAGAAGTTTTTGCTCCTTCTACTGAAATATGTCTGGGAAGCTCCTAAATTGCCTCCCACAGCACAGCTTGGATGCCAGAGCACAGCCAGCCTGGCTTAGAGCTCTGCTGGGTGGGATAAGCAGGCCCTGACGAGGGAAAAATGTATGGAATGAAGTTGCAACATTTTTTGCTTTTTTCAATCAAGGCGAGATGCCTGTGAATGCTGGGCAAATCCTGAAATGCCAAAAATCCTCCAGCTTCCCCAAACTTCTACTTTTTCTACAGACACACTTCAGGGCTTAATGCCTCATTTCTAACACTGATTTTGAGCAGCTCAAAATTAGTTTTGCTGCTAATTTATAACTCATCTTCCTAACAGAACTAATGGGTAAGCTATTTAATTTTGTGTATTTTATTGTTGATTGTGCTGGAAAATTAGTTTTTTAAAGTGTGCCTTCCAGCAGACAGATCACAGAGCTGGACAGAGCACATGGGCAGCACCCAGCCCTGCCCAGCAGCTCTGCCCTGAGCTGTGCTGCTCTGAATGCCATAAGTTCAGATCTTTCAGCGTGGCTAAAATCAATGTACGAAAGCCTACACCACTGAAAGCCCCACAAATATTTTTCTTAAAGCACTGAACTGCAGCACACCCTTGAAAGGCAGCGTTTTCTGCTGCCACAGGCACAGGCTGAGCTCTGTGGCGCAGCATCCACGGCAGCTTCCTCAGGAATGAGTCACTCCAGGAGCTGATGGCACTGGTGGGCACAGCACTGGATTTGTGAGCAGCTCCTTCTACACCTGGGCTTTGCACACTGTGGTCAGCAGCTCCATGGCAAGGGGAAGGGGAATTCTGTAAGCAGCACCCAGGGCAGTCTCATCAGTGAAAGTGATGCCTCAATCTATATGATGATATAAACCTTTATTCCCTTAAAATGGAGGGAGCTTGATGTAATTCTTGGCATGGCTCATAAAGAGGTTCGTCTCTAAACACTTAAAAATGAGGGGAAGTGGTGATTCTGCTTCAATTCAAACCTTAAAAGTTCATTGCAGAAGGGTCAGGATCTCAGAGGTCTACAATAGGAAGAGGGTAGAGGAGGAGTTTTTTAGAGGAAAAGTCAGAACCTGGAGCTGCTGGTTTGATTTTACAAGCAGCCCTTCACCAGCCCAGAGAGGCAGGGCTTTGGTCCAGCCTGAAGAGCCACCACTGTGTGTGTCAAGGACACCTGTATGTGACACTTGCTCTGAGGCACAGCAGCCCCTGAAGGGACACAAGAGCTGCAGGGGCTGGGGACCCTCACAGGGCGCTGGAGACAGAGCCCAGAGGACAGCTCAGTGCCAAAACCCTGTGTCACCTGTTCCCAACAGGAATCCCCTGCCCCACCAGCTGGAAAATGCCCTGTAGGCCATCCCTGCTTCGGTGACAAACCCCTTTGTGAGGGTGTAGTGCTTTTCAGTGAAAACTTAAGAGCCAGAGCAAAGCTGCAGCTTAGGTATCAATAGCTGAAGAAGAGAAAATCTATGGATTGTGGTCACTGAGTTAACAATATTAGAAGATTCCAAATTCCAAACTGGGAGGATGAGATGCTGTGTAAGACAAGGACCACTGAGCAATGGAGGAGCAAACACCACAAAGACCCCCAGACTTTATTATTATTATTAATCTGAATTATTACTGTTATATATATACTGTTATATTACTTACTGCCCAGGAATTGCAGTGTTCACAGTCCCTCTTTGGAGGCACCCAGCTCAAGCTGTGGTGCTTCCCTAAAGGAATCCATCCTTCAGGGTATGTGGAAACCTCATGTGGAACCTCATCCCTCCCCTGTTATGGGGCCTGGGATGGGTAATTATTTCTGTACAGGTTTGTAAGGTGTTTATTATTTCTAGGGACAAAGGATGGGGGAGAGGAGGAATATGGAGAAGGAAAAAAGATTCAAATGCCTTGGAAAAATGTTATGTCTTTGTGAGTGAAAGACCAAAGAAAAGGTGGCAGGGTGCCATAGATTTTTTTATGCTTTGTTTTTAAAACAGTCACATACCAAAGGCTCCAAAGTATAACTGGTTTAAATGCAAAACTGTGGCTTTTATTTCCAAACATACAATAAATAGGTCCACCACAACTAGCCTCTAACTTCATTTTACATGGAAGGATTTTAAAATTAATTTGTGCATATTTAAAAATTAAACTTCCCTTTGCACATAATTCCAAACATAACCGAACTGCATTACACACCAGCTCATGGTCTTGGCACTGTGACACAAGCAACCAATTAGAAACAGAGCTCTGTAGCCAGGACTTGTACAAAAATTGCATTTTGAATTGTTGATAAAAGATCTACCAACAATTAAATCTTTTGCTGCAGTATACAAAAAACTTTAGTACATAAATGTTGAAAAGCAAGTTGTCTTCTCTTCCATTTCTGTAGAGACTGCAAGGTAAGTGGATTTATTAAGTGATCACTATTTGCTATATGATACAATTTTCATACCAAAATATCTTTACTGCATAGTAACATTCCATATTTCCAAATGCAAAAAGAGATTAGATGCAGTCTTTTTATTTTATCCCTCACCACTGAATTTAAAGACATTTTTAACCGCATCTCTGTTTCATCACAGTGCAGAAGGCCCTTAATATTTCAAGGATTTATTCAGTCATATTTTTAATACAAAAGTAGAGGCTGAGGAAAAGCCAGAGTAGTCTATACACAATGCACAATCTGTGTACATTCTGAAGCTGTACCTCTTCAAGAACTAGTTATACACCCTTCAAACAAATCCCTTTATCCAGCAATTCAAAATGCTTTAGATCAGAAGTTTTATATTAGAATCAATACAATATATGCATATAAATACATTTACACCCTTCAGTTGCTGAACAACCCAGATGGCTGCGAGGATGTGGCCTGAAATGGTTCTCCATTGGCCTGGGATACCAAATTCTGTCGGCAGCTAACTGTTAACCAGGAGAGTCACAGTAAAAAATGGAGATCTCTGCACAAGGCAGGTGTGCCACAGCATCAGTTAAGACTAGAAATACCAGGTGACACCCTGGCCCCTTCAACAGGGCCAGGATTTCAACTTCTGTGAGATGCAACACACAGGCAACATTTTTTCCCCTCTGCCGACACTCCGCTCATAAAAAGCCTCAGCAGAACAACAAAACCCCAAAAAATACAACAAACCAAAGAAAAGGTTTTACAACTGCAAGTTTCCAAGACAGGTGCTGCAGCTTTCAAAAACAAAGAAAAGTTTTATAATTAAAAAAAAAGAAGGAAAAAATAAAAACAAAATCCAAACCAAAAAGCAATGTGCAAGTGTGAAACTCAGAAGACGATAGCAGGGATCGATCTAGCCCTCGGTCCAGGCTGAAACACAGAACCCAAACTGCCTGATGGAAAACCAGATAAAGCCCAGAGCCCCCAGCACTGGGTGGGTCCCCAGGGCTGTCCCAGCACAGGGTGATGTGTTCTCAGTGCTCTCAGCTTGGCTTCTCAAAGGATGCAGAAATGTTGGCTGAGTGAGTATCCTCCAAAGGTGCTAGAGGTTTTAAGTTTGAAGCGTTTCTTCCCACCAATGCCAGGTATAAAAATGTGTATCTCTTTAAATAATATTGCACATAAAAAAATCATCTTAAAATCTGTAGTGAAAGCAGGGTTGAAGGACAGTGTTTTCCAAAAGAGAATAAAAAGCTACCTGTACATAGTAAATTTTAATTTAAAGAACGCCAAGATTATTCAAAATCTAAGCACATAATACTGACAGAAAAATGTTAAATTGCACAATCTACATATAAATTAATTTGTAAATACTTAAAAGTTTTTAAACATTGAATACCCTTGATTTCACAAATCAGCTAGGTCACTGTCAAAGGATCAACTTAATGAGTTAGAAGTACTTTCCCCCAGAAAGAAACAGAAACAAAAAGATCTGCAGTCTCAGATGAAGCACTGGAAAGAGTTAAAGCATTTCAGCTCAGAGGTAGTGCTAAACACATCCAACTAGAAGTCCATTATATTTGAACTATGATGAAATAACGTAGTAAAATGTAGAAAGACTATAAAATTTACAAAAATAAATAGTTCTGAATGCTTTAGAAAATGCAAGAGACTTTGTTGGTAAGTGTCTTGATCTGCTTTTCTGACCAAAAGAAAGCAAAGCGTGTCTCATTTTTAAAATATACCCATCTCTAAGAACGTGTCTGCAATCCACACAATCTAACTCTGCAACTTGACAGATGCCAGCTTGGCATAGACTCTGATATTAAAAATAAAGTGGAGGCTTTGTAAAAGATCACCTCATATGAAATTTGCTTTGCATGTAAATTCTTCTGTCAAATTAAAAATTGCACATAAAAAAGTTTATTGAAAGAGGCATGAGGGGTGATGAGGGTATGTGCCCATTGTTCCACATACACCCTGGAAGGAAAATGATGATTGCACAGTTCTGATAAATAATTTTTTCTTTTTTAAAATCTGCCACTTTTTTGGTTTATGAGTTTTGGAATTATTTAGAAAATTCTACTATGGACAAATTATTATTTAGTTTGCTTTTAAAAGAATTCTTTACAACTATTCCAGTGGCTTTTATCCTGAAACCAAATGCAAGTGGCAGTCTAAAAGTATCTTTGGGTAAAACAAGTATCAGGATCCAACGAGAATTTCCATGATGTGGTCCAACTCACTCAGATCTGTTCTGCATATCTGAATGTTGTTTGCTGAAGAAGAATTACAAGATGGGAAGGTTTTCAATGGTTCTTCTGTAGCAAGAGATGGTGATCTGGGCGGCATCAGGGGAGGGCAGCAAAAGTCTGAGTCATACATTGAAGTGTCAATATCTTCAAAAATGTCATCTATTGCCAAATCCTTCAAGTAACTGGTTGAATTTGAAATCTCAAAGGAACCAAACACACACTCAGCTCCCTTCAAATCCTGCCTGTCATCTTCTAGTTTCAGACCAGTATTTTCTGGAAACTTTGGCTGGTCGTCTCCAGTAGGAACCAGACAAGTAGGTGGGCTGATATCTTCTACAAAGTCCAAATCCTTCAGAATAGATGAAATAGCAGATGACATGTCATCATCTGACACGATGAGCAGGCTGCTCTCAATGGGGTCCTCCACGGAGCGCAGCTCACAGCAGTGGGACTCCTGCTGACCAACACCTGCGGGCAGCTGCAGGGAGATGCCAGGGGCCTCCATCCCTGGGTAGCTGTGAGCAGCAGGAGCAATGCCAGGGCAGATGCTCACTGGCTGCTGGCTGCTCTCCTGCCTCATCTCCTCCTGGATCTGGCGCACGGTGTTGGCGATGAGCACGGAGCGGTGCAGGTTGGGCTCCACCAGCATTTTGTACGTCTGTAGCTTGGTGAGGCACATGTTGAGCACCAGCTGCCTCTTGAGGGGGTAGGACAGACCTCGGCTGGAGTCAAAGGCACTCGAGAGACCAGCCATGCTCTCCTCATAGTCACTCAGCTTGCGCTTTAGGCCTCTCCCCAACATGAACCTGCAAGACAAAAATCCTGAGTTAACCTTGGGCAGGCCCAACAGACAATTCTGAAAACCCTCTAGTGTACAATGTACTGGTTAGCTGAGACTTTTGATGTCACAGAACATCAAGAGGTAGAAGGAAATCCTACACAATAGTACTTCCACTGAAAAGATGCACTTTCCAGCTATATTGTTTCATGGCAACTTTCTTCCTAAACACAAAACGTGGAAGAAATATACTAACCCTTTTTTTATAAAGCTATATACTTCTAAGTATATCTGACTGTCCACATGAAATAAAATAGATGCTTGTATTAAGGATCAAACTAGAGAATATTTCATAATTTCTATGTTAAAGTTCATTCTTGGGTACAGCAGGTAAGATTTCAAGCTAGTTTTCAACACCCATTTTGATCTCATTAAGCCATTCTAATGTCTTGCTCTAACATCTCTGAGAACATACACAGAACATACATACATACAGAACTATGTAGGGCTGATTCTTCTCTTTTTTTCTTTGGTGACCCAAAATTGTTTTCCAGCAAGACCAACATCAGGGCCTCCCATGGGATCCTTATATCCATTCCACATCTTGATTGTTGGGTTAAATGTGGGAGGAAATCTGGCTGGGCCACTGAGCTCACAGAGACACAATGGGCTCACAACTTGCTACTGACTTCACACTAAGAACATCAGGCAGGAAGAACATCAGAACATCAAACAGCATTTTAAAAGTGACCAATTTTGGGAAGGGAAAAAAATAGAACTTAGTTGCTTTCATTCTGCTTTGTGTGCTCTTGCACTGAAATACAGTAAGTCTAGAACAATGTGGTACAAAACCCTGTACACACAGATCTAAAATCCAAACAAATACCTGCTTGGGTACTTTGCAATTACCATCCCAAGTCTAAAGAGTTTTATTAGGGACAACAAGCCCTATGCAATCACTCATATAAACACAGAAAAGGAGTGTACTCTGCACAGAAAACACTGGTAAAATCTTAGTTACACACATCCTGAAGTGTCCATGAATACAGACACCTTGTTCCTAAACTATTAAAAAAAAATAGGCAATCATAAATTAGACACCAGTGGCAGATTAAGGGCAGATCTTTCATGCACAATGATCCAGACCCTGCATGCTGCCGAGGGCCTCCCAACTTCCTTTCCATGTGAGCACTGGGTGCTGCCAGCAACAGCTCAGCTGATGGCTGCAGCTGCCAGCTGCTCCTCTTGCTGGACTTTTGGGGACAAGGAAAAGGCAGCAGGAGAAAGCCTCTTTTACTTTCAGGGTTTCTCCAGATCTGCAGGGCTCCATGGCCACGTCCATCTGCCCAGACAAGGCTTTGGAGAACTCAGCTCCTCTGGAGGAACAGAAAGCAAGCAAGCCGTGCATCCTCCTCAGCAAGACACACAAGAGACAACAGCTGCTACAGGACTTCAGGTGTCACACTTCTCAATAGTAAACACCTTCTGCTCTTTTAAGGACATATCTGGATAAAATTCAACTTGTCCTAGGACTGCATTTTTACTTAGTAGGGAGTAGCCTGGTCGATCTTCAACACAGTCACTCTTGAAACACCAACAAACTTTAATTACTTGCAATCTTACCACCTCTGCAACTTTTTAACTTTGGAACTCTGATTTTCTCCAAAGTTTTCTGCTGAAGCGCCACAGCACGAGCTGAATCTCTCTGAAAACCAGAAGGTGTCTGGAAGTGGTGTACCTGTTCACCTGGGTCATGATCCCACACTGATCATGTAGCCCTCTCCCACTCCAGCACTCCATTAAGAGCAAACAGACTCAGCCAGTACTGAGCGCTCCATTACAACAAAATCAGAACAAATATGGGTACAAAGTTCAGGCAGAAAATATAAAAGCATTCTGGGGAGGCAATGTGTGTGTGTGAAGGATCCTCAAACTACTGACAACACTGTCAGTAACTGCTAATTTTTGACACAATCTATGGAAAATCACATTTATGTGGTACAAGTAGACTACAGCTAAATATACCGACTGTCGTAGTGGAAACAATTTATGCAAATCATAAACTCACAATAAAATTCAGAACTCTCCATTCAAGTAGCATTTAAATGTTGTGTACTACCTCAAGCATTACCTCACAGCATCACTGTAAGAACAAAAGTTATGCAACAAAACAGCTCTTCATTCACTAAGCACCATCATTCCCATACACTGCACACCAGCGGGGTTTGTTTGTTTTTCTCTCAATTAATTAAACAGACCAAAATTTACACCCATAAGGGAATGAAGATATGACCACACAGGAAACAGCAATTCTGACATATCACACATTCAGAATGCTTGGTTTTGATAATTTACTGCTCTTAATATGTTTTTAAAATACACATTTATACTTTGTTAGACACACAGGACATACTATTCTTATCTCTTCGATTTATAAAAATGATGTTAATTCCTAACATCTCAAAAATGTGCTAGTATTTAAATTCTGTAGGCAAGCTTAAAGAGCAAGCAGACTATGATATGCAAGGATGTATAATTTCACAGAAACAACTTAATATCACGTTTTACTTTTCAATTCAAACAGTAGTCTTGTTAGACTAAATACTTCATGCTCGTATAGGCAGACACCCCCTTTTTAATTCCACAAATTTCCTTCATAAAATTTGTCCCAGAGCATTTTACAAACATGAAACAATGCTTGAGTACAACAGCACTTGACTATGAAAATGAAGTGCAAGAAACACTATTTGCTCCAACTTCAAAATGTTTCTACTTAACATACTCCCCACTCCCAAGATGTGCTTTTAAAATAAACAAACATAGTACTACCTTACATTTTAGAAATTCTGCCTAACACTGATTTATTTCCTAACAGGAAGGATCCTCTACTCTCCCATCCAGGAGCAAGATGACTTCAGAGGTTACACAAAAATTTGTAAAAGGCAAATAAAAACCAGAGTACCATTGGTACAGTGGATTTAAAAATTACTAGTGTCATGGTTGCTACAGGAGACATTAAATTTCAGTTCTTGTCAAACACACTCAGCTGCTGACCTACAAAAGACACAAAGCCCCTTTGTTAGCAGCTAATCTACATTTTATCAGGCCTTTTGCTTTACTTTCTAACACAAGAATTTCTGATGGGATCAGATCCTTAACACACTTCTGTGTATTTTCTAAGTACCGTGTTCTGCTGTAGCACTGCCATTGACACCTCATCCCAAACCCAAAATTCACAAGTCAGGCGCTCTCTTTCACAGCATTACTTTGCAGCAGAAGATGCTGATGGCATTGTTTAATTATGCAATGCTTATCCCACTTCAGTTTTGGTGGTGAGGCAAACAAGCAGCCGTGCACACACAAACCCCCAGGTGCCTGATCAGAGAGGAGCAGTGTCAGCCCTTCCATCAGCTCAGAGCAGCACAATCTGGGCACACCAAAGCAAAGTCTTCAAAAACTGCACTCTCCTCACTCCAGCCTAATTCCAGGAACCTACTCACATCTCAAACAATTGGGTCAACTAACAGGATTTTGGGATGTGCCAATCTGATAACTCTGTGATTTGTAAGTAAATAAACGAAATAAAAATGAAAAGTTTATGCCAACTTCAAATGTAAGGTACTCACATAGCTGTTCAATTATAAAAGCAGCAAGCTCTGAATCACCCTCTTCTTGAAAAAGTTCCACAACAATTTTTTTTTCTGTCGCAACAATTTTTTTTCTCTTCAGATGATCTATTTTAAAATCTTTTGTCATGAAAAACACAGAAACAATAAGGAGCAACACATCTCAACTTTCTTCCTGGCATCCTCTCATCCTCTCCCATTATAGCAATGCAAACTGAGCTACAGCCCGTTTATGGCAGAATGCTTTTTTAATGAAAATAATTTTTCAGATACAGAGAAAAGGAAGCAAAGTGAACTCAGTATTTGGGAGTACCAAACTCTCTATTCACATCACTGAACTACAATGGAGTCTACACAGAAATTCAGCATGTTCCTCAGTTCCTTCCAGTCCTCCATGGAGGACATTTCATTGCAACTCCTCCCTGCTAAGATGGGAAGAAGCATCCAAGCACTGTAATCCTACACCAAACCAGGCTTTGAAAAAACCTGGGAGGGAGGAATCACGTCCCTGGTTGGCAAATCCACACAACACCAAACAAACAGGCCTGGTCAGGGTGCAGCTACTCAGGAGAAACATTCCAGGCTACCAAGAAAAACTCACATTGCAACGTGCTGTGGACAATGCAGGGCCCGTGCCACCATTTCAGCTCCATCTGTCACACGGCCTGACAGTGCAGCTGCCACTGACACATGGCTGAAGTACAGCTGGGAACACGCTCAAGGAATAAAGCAACATGTGAAAACCCTCAATTACTTATAGCTGGGCAAACTACTACTTAAAAACTTTTTTGGAATATGAGGGAGAACTAAAAAGTTGAACAATGTTTAGAACTTAGGACCTCACAGAGCTTTAATTTTCAGTAGGGAAGAGCTTAAAAATGAGAGTATGAAACACAAGTGCCACGGTTAGTATTGTCTGAACACAAACTTCTCATGCACTGTATTAAACTACACAACAGTTATTTATTTACCACTAAATATGTTTAAATAGCAAGATCATCAATAAAGTATCTGGCCTTGTACCTGGCCTTTATGATCCAGGTAAAGATAACTGAATTCATAGTGGTACCTTATGGCTTTTCTTTTTAGAGTATTATTAAATTCAAACTTGCTTGATTCTTTCTCTACAGCCACACTGCTGTATTTTTCAGAACAAGACTGCCTCAAATTTTGAAATACTACTTTTTCTTACAGGACAAAACTACCAGCTTTGCAGGTGTGTAAGCACCTCATGAGTGAAAGCTGCCTGTCCAGTTTGCAGTAATGCAACTTAGGTATTAAAATCAAAATTAAGAGACTCCTTGCTATTGTAATTTGGGCAATTCCCTTTCAAACTCTCCTTTGTCTTGTAACTATAGAAACCATGTAAGGGTAAAGACAGACAGACTCTCTGGGCTGTAGATTTGTGTTAGGGACTGACCAAGGCTGGCTGATAACCTGGTGTTCTGCTCTCCCCTCTCTTCATGGACACATCTCACAAGCACACATCCATCTGCAGAAGTGCAAAGGAAGACAAACGCCCCAACAGTTACAGCTGTTCCCCAGAGTTATTTGATGTAAACCATACATTACTTTTAATGATAATCCTTCCCCTACCTGACACACATTTTTAGGCAACACAACTTCACAAGTAGATTTAATTAAGTGCTGGACCGGCTCTTGGTATTTCACATAGTAGAAAGTGCACAAGGAAATGGAAAGGCTGAAGGTGCAGTTAACAGACACAGCACAAATCCCTTCCTCCCATCCAGGCTTAGTGCTGATCACTTGGACATGCCTTACATAACAGTGTAAGCTGTCAGAGCACACAGAACATCTCTGAGCTGGAGATCCCCACACTACATCTTGCCTGTTACCCTGAGCAATGAGGGAAGGACTAAATGCCTTAGGGAACACCAAATGAAAAAAGTTTAGACCTGAAGATAATTCCAAACATACAGAAGTGTGTTTAAGTCCATTGCCTCCCCATCCCCCTCAGCCCTGCCCCAGTTTAGCCAAGATGAGTAACTGCTGGAGAAGGCACAAGTGACTAAAGTGTGCACACAGGGAGGAGTGCAGTCCTACCAGCTCACTCCCATACCTAAACTCCTATGCAACAGCTTCTCCACAGCAGTCAGAAATCACCAGAAAATGGCTGCTCAAGGAAAGAAGACTTAATGTCAACTTTTTGGTCAACAAATCCTGACCTATAACACACCCACAGTCTGGTACAAAGAACTGGAACACAGGACTAAGATATGCTACTGTTCAGACTCAAGAAACCACAGCAAAAACAACAAACAAACCCAAAACAAACACACACACAACAACTCTGCACACAAAACAGAAAAAACCCCCACACATAAGGATTTCCCCATATTTTGAAAGTAACACTAGCCTGAATAGCATTCATTAGGTACAGGAAAGGAATGAGAGGGAGACTGAGTTTAGTACAGAATTATTCTGGAATTAATAATGTTCCCACTGTCATTGACTATGTGTGGAAGTATAAAATAAACCTGTATCATACACAAATATTTTAGGAGCTGAAATGATGTTCAGGAAGCACTTGGAAAGAAGTTTTACTTTGATTTAGAAGTTAGTCTGAAACCCTCCCAAAACAACCTGTTTATGTTATGTCTACTGGGATCTGGAAAATTCCTGTACTTAAGGACATCTTTCTAAGTTCCTTACTCCCATTTCATTTCACAAAGCACTGATAAGAGCTTTGCTTTACAAACTGTGGCAGCTGAGTTTCAGAGCATGCCACTTCACTCTGGAGAAGGAACTCCTCTGTTAGGATCTGTACCTTACACAGCTAAAACAAGTGGGTTCCTGTGCTCAGTAGAGAGAAACTTCCACCCATAAAAAACCCCAAACTAAACTACTATCACTCTAGTCTGTCACTTGTGTACCTTGTTACACACTTATTAATAAATCTCATATGTAGATTTTCAATGGGAATGTGTTTAGGAAGGTTTTTTCAGGGATTCTGGGTGGATTTATTTTTTTTAGTGGAAGAAGGGCCTGGAATAATTTAAACTAAGAATCAATAGTAGTTGGCAAAAGCTAATACATAATCAAGAGTTACTAAACCTAGAAACTCCCATTGTAAAACTAAACTATAATTAAATGAGAACCTAAGACTCATAAAGGAAACAACAAGAACCAAACCACCATGGTTCCACCAAAGCATTTCACTGGAGAAATAAAGGATCATTCGAGCTGTAAATAAAATGCCAGACGTGTTCACAGCTTGTTCTAGTCAACTAACAGTTCTCAATCCCACATTTGCTTCCAACAGAGACACTAGATGCATTCCCCTACATAACACTGACACACCTTTTAGGGCTACAGTGATCTAAAAGATCTGCTAATAAAGGAAGTTACAGCTTATTAAATGTTAAAAATTGGCATGCTCATACTTTTAACAGAAAAAATTGGACCTAACAGTGAAAGCAAACAAGAAAAAAGCTCTTTTCCTGATAGAGATCTGAGCATTTATTCTTTCTGTAACCAAATCAGAAATCATTGAATTTTCTCTTGTAGTACACAACTTTACTTCAGTATCCAAAGTGCCACCTTCTCACAAGACAGAACTGCAACACTCAATTTTAGCAGCTGAACAGTGGATCTTACCATAAGAGTGACATCTTAGTTAAGTAATTTCCAATAAGAGTGTGATCTTAAACTAATATGTTCTATTGCATTGTAATAATTCCCCCCTTATCAAGGAAAAAATAGTAAAGGAAATTCAGAATACTCAAACCAAAGTTTTTACCTCACTTTATATTATAAATCTCATTTTTAAAAGATATATTTCAGTTTACCATTCTAATCCACATATAACATCTGCAGCCCATTATCAGAACATGTCCTAGGCATAAGATACAATTTCATAAAAACATACAAAGTAGTTACCCTTAGAAAACAGAGAGGAGTCCAGGCAGGAAGATTCTGGATTTTGCATAAAGTGTGGTCATCCAAGAGCCTTGAGCTATCCCAGAGGCCAAGCCATCCACCGAGGTAGGATGAGGCAACTTAAGAGGAAAAACAAAACAAAATCAGAGTATTTAATTACTATGTGGTGGTTTTTATTTTTTTAACCAGAAGCATTAAGTACACAATTCAATACAAATTTTAAAATTATTTGTGGTAAATTCTATTAAAGCAGATCAATGTGGGTTAAACCCCCTAAGATTCACAAATACACTGAAATAAGAGGACCTAACAGTTTTACCTGTGAACACATACAATGTGGAAATTATATTTTGTAAATGAGTATTGCAGAATGCTGATCCTCTGAGCATTAGGCTTTAGGATAAGGACTTGCACTGCTACTTCCTAAGGTTATTGAACACCAATTTACAATTGCAATCATCTCCAAAATTACATAATCAGGAGAGAGAATACCATGCATTGTGAAGAACTACATTTCACAATTATCCCCTAACGCTTACAGGCTGCAAAAGCAGTTAGATTTTTATTTAATTCTCCAACTTTCCTCTTTTTTCAGCATACACAAAACCAGTATGAGGAGGCAGGTGACAAGGTGTCCTGTGATTGTGTCTAATGTTGAGTGTGGCACCAGTTCCATCAAACTCCCTGATATAGCAACATCTGCAGTATGGCCAGAGACCACATGGATTAAACCATGGAATAGCTCAAGGCATAACTGGGAAACGTGAAAAGGCTGAAGTGACAGTAAACTACGGGCTAGGCTGGGAAATGTGGAGGGAATCGCACGATCCATGCTCTTGAGGTCTCACCTCCACCTGGAGCACATCTTTCTAAGTTCCTTACTCCCATTTCATTTCACAAAGCACTGATAAGAGCTTTGCTTTACAAACTGTGGCAGCTGAGTTTCAGAGCATGCCACTTCACTCTGGAGAAGGAACTCCTCTGTTAGGATCTGTACCTTCCACAGCTAAAATCAGTGGGTTCTTGTGCTCAGTAGAGAGAAACTTCCACCCATAAAAAACCCCAAACTAAAAATCAAAACAGTGTACAAATTCCAAGGATGGAAGGCCTTGCAGGGGCTAAGAGCCTGCAGGCAGCAGAGGATGTGACATGTTGGTTTGTGCACATCACACACACAGACACCTGACCCAGCTACGGCAAAGCACAAATCACAAATGCACCGCAGGAGCAAGGATCAGCACTGGCTGCACAACACAGCCCCTGGTGAGCAAAAACCCAGAGTTCACACATTATTGCGCAAATCTTAAAATAATACATAGTGAAAGGCAGTCTTACATTCAGACAGACGGGCAAGTAAACGCCTACAGTTCATCTTACATAGCAACTCATAGCCTGATGCTAGCAAAGGGCTCCTCCGCTTACAGAACCTGGGAACTGTAAAAATGCAGTAAAACAGCAGTAAAACGCCCGTGACCTCAGCGAGCCAAACCTAACCCACAGCAACAAACACATCAGCATCTCCCTCCTCCTCCTCCTCGAAGCTGACTTCTTTCCCAGTATAATGATATCCACGCTATCTGTAAATAATTAGAAAATAAAAA
This sequence comes from Melozone crissalis, assembly GCF_028551555.1. Taxonomy (NCBI): domain Eukaryota; kingdom Metazoa; phylum Chordata; class Aves; order Passeriformes; family Passerellidae; genus Melozone; species Melozone crissalis. Next base: position 2,604,693 of record NW_026535834.1, read on the forward strand.
AAGCCCCAAATAAAGAGATAAATGAAGATTCATAACCTATTTGCTCTGAAACAGCAGGACTTCAGGTGGTCACTATTGAGGTTCATTTAAATGTACTTGTTAGGTCACAGGGAGATGCGTGCAGTCACTGCATTTTCTATACACTAAATATAAAAACACATGTTTTAGAGTTTTAGGATTCTTTAATGCTAAAACAACTTCACAACGCCAACAAGCAAGATAAAATCTTGAAAAGTTTTAGATTTCAGCACTTTAGGTAAAAAACCCCAAACCCAACAGAATTAGAAGCACTGGATTAAAAAATATAGTACTGTTACTTGTGGTTTAGAAGTCCAATATTTTGCTAGAAGGAGATGAAGTCAAGAAGTTTTCAAATTTAATTTCTTTATTAGATACTTCAAAGGATTCCTGCAGAAGTAACTGTGGAGGTTTTGACTTTTGCCCTGTATGATTTCTAGGCACACTGGGTTAAGTGTCAGGAAGAAGTACAAAATGTAAGGTTATTAGGTGTAATTTTTACAATCTGTTAGGAAAAAAAACAACCATAGAAGACAGAGTAGCTGCAAATCATTATGAATTATATCTCTAGTGGATTACTTTCTGTCTTCCCTTCCTAGAACGTGTTTAGGGGTCACTTTAGAATTTTGAAATTACAGCATCATTTTAAATGCTAATGGAATTTCCCACATTGCAGTTAACTGCCCGAACTATGGAATTTTAGCCACATCAAAAATAAAGTGGAAAACTACTGCATAAGGCTCCCACCTATGCTTTTAGAAACGAGCATTCCAACGCAGTTCGAAAAATTCCAGGCCTAACTAGGGCAGAAATTATTAACTGCACCTATTCGCGAGCTCAATCTGCAATATGCACAGCTCCTCCAGTCCCATCCACCTGCTCGTAGCCCAGACTAACACACGTTTATTAAGCCCGGCAAAACCTGCTATTAAAAATGCAGCTTATCCATGAGTCGCAAGCACCGAGCGGCAGCGATCAGGAGAGCCAGGATGGAGCGGCCGGGATTCAGGGGGAGCCCTTTCCTGCCGCCCTCCCGCGGCTCCTGCCACCATTTGGCCTTTGTGGAAGGAGCGTCGGTGCTTCCTGCGGCCGTCCCGCCCCCGCCGCGGCCGTGGGCAGCGGTAACCAGAGACAACCTTGGGCTTCCCGAGCTGCGAAAAGTTACACTCCTCCCCCTTCCTCCCTCCGCCCGGCTCGCTCGGACCCCGGCCGGGCTAATTATAACTGCGCGAACAACTTCCACCGCCGCCCGCGCTCCGGCCGCTCCCCCCGCGCCCAGCCCGGCTCCCCGGGGCCGCCGCACCCGCACCCGGCGCCGCTGTGCCCCCGCGCCCAGCCCGGCTCCCCGGGGCCGCCGTCTGTCCGCCCCGCACCGCCCCGGGGCCCGCCGTGCGCTCCACCTGTCCCCGCTGTCCCCTCCTCTCCCTCCGCACCGCCGGCTGCCCCTCCGCCCCTCACCGGCAGGGCCCCCCCCCCGCCCCGTCGGGGCTCCCACCGCCCCCGCCTCGGCCTCCCGCCGTGCCCCGCCGTCACCCCGCGACCGCCGCCGCCCTCCCCCTGCCCGCGGCTGCCAGCCCCGCGCCCTCCCGCCGCCTCCCGCCCGGCGCCCCACCTGGGAGCGGAGGAAGCCCCGTTCGTTCGCGGCCGGCCGCGCTCCCTCCCTTCGGCGGGGCTGGGACTCGGGCCGGGAGTAGGCGGAGGCAGCGCCACCCCCGCCGGGCCCCGGCAGCCTCCGCTCCGCCCTTCCCTCCGCCCGCGACTCCCGCGGAGGGGCGCTGCGTGCGCCGCGCGCGCCAGCTGCCCGCCCTCCCATTGGCCGGCGCCCCTTTCAACCTGCCCGGCAACCATTTTCTGACTGGCCGGGCAGCCGGGAGGGCGGGGCTACGACTGGTCCCGCGGCGGCGTCCAATGAGAGAGCCGGGAGGGCGGGGCCTCGCGGCGGGCTCGGCCAATGGGGGCGCGGGCGCCGCCGAGTCCCGCGTTCCCGGCGCGGCGCTCCGGGGCGGCCCCGCCCGCGCTGCCGGGGATGGCGGAGCGGCCGCGCTGGGCTCGGCTCGGCTCGGCTCGGCTCGGCTCGGCTCGGCTCGCACCGCGCTGCTCCGCCCGCCGCTGCCGCCGTGAAACCACCGCGGAGCCAGCGGCCAGCCCGCACCCAAGCCCACAACCACCCCCGCTCCCTCCCACCCTTTTTTTTTTGTATAAACTCGCAGTGCGTCTCTGACCAAAACTACCCAATTTCAGTGAAAGGCACGCCCAGGGCTTCTACAGAGCGGCGTTCCTACAACGCCCCGGTGCCAGGCCTGTTGGGAAACCAGGCGCACACGTCTCCGACCAGCCCTAGAGCTACGTCAAACATTGCACAATTCTCCCATGAATATTCACTTGATTTTTTTTTTTCCTTCAAAGACGAGGCGGTTTTAGCCGTGCTCAAACCTCATATTTGCTTTTCACGGGCATTTGCGTAATCAAGTTACATTGGCACGAGCGTTTGTACAAACCAGATTTCAAAATCTGACACTGAAGCATTTGTAAAGATTGATTTTGGTCCTTTGTCGAACCCGCCATGAGTTGGTTACCTGATGCATCCCCTGAAAGCTGCTTGATCTAAACCCATCTCTGGAAGAGGCAATCTCCAGGACATTAAAACCAAACTAACTCAAGGACATTTGCACAGACGGGTTCCTACATGGACAGCGAGCACAGACCAAGCTCGCACACCAGCTTCCATGTCGGTCTCATAAATACTGCAGAAACATTTGCAGTTTTCTGGTGGAGATACATTACAACTTCGAGGAAAGATCAGCTGCTTTTTGTAATTATTCAGCAAAGGAGATTTTTTTCTTTTAAACCCTCAGGTGCTACAGATTTTAACCCTTGTGTCTCCTGATGGGCACTCGGGGTAGGAGTGTGCTATGAGGGCGAAGAGTGGAGAGACAGAAAGCCAAGGTGGCCCCCACGGGTGAGGTGTCCCTGGCTGAGGACAGGGACATCATCTCTCCAGGCCACCTCTCTCCTGCAGCATGGTGTCCCCAGTTCCCCAGGCACAGCTGTGCTCTGACCTCGCTGCTGGGGGTCACGGAGCACAGAAGGGGAGCGAGTGCGGCCATGAGGAGCACTAATGAATCCTTTTTGACACGCTGCCGGAGCTGGGGGTGACACCCCGACCCCCGTGGTCCATCTGCTGCACCAAGGGTAAGTGCAGGACCAGTGTCAGCTCTGAGGGGGTGGAGTGGACCAAACACCTCCCCCAGATCCCTTCCTTCCCACCACACACTGTGGCTTAAGTGGAGGAGTAACTCTGAGATGTTCAGGATTCTTCTGGGTGCTGAAGTCAACCAGGGACAGCCAGGAGTGTGGCACCAGGACAGACCCCTGCCATCTGCTGGGGATTATCTCCAAGGAATAGACACAGGACAGGCCTACAAAGGGAGCTGGTGCAGAAAGGATGGATCTGGAATCATTATGTCTAATACAGAATACAAAGGGATAGTTTAACTAGCAGTACCACCAAAGTGTCCCCAGAGCTTGAGCCAAGATTAGGTTTTGTAGACTTGATCCCTATGGCCAAAAGTCTGTGACCTCTGGGCATCCCTGCAGCACCAGGACAGTCCTGGACAATTCTCCCTCTCCAGCTCAGTGCTTGAGCCTCTGGTACAGCAATTCTCCTCCAGTCCAGCAGACCTTCCAGAGAGCACCAACACTGGTCTCCCTGCTGTCCTCACTCTTGCTTGAGTCATTAACCTGAGGTGGTCAGCTGCTCTGTAAGCAGTTTTTGTTCTGTGCAATAGAAAAGGCTGAATGTGCCTTCTACAGTGGGAGTTTCTAGAAAGGTCAGTTGTTTCAAGCATGATCTGACAAGAGCTACAGAAAAAAAGAACCCGGAGTTGTTTCAATGCATGCATCAGAACTTTGGATTCATGGCTTAACACCTGAAGAAGTTAATATAAGTGACATAAAATATGGTGATTATTTGCACAGGGTTTGGTCACTTTTTGCTTGTGTAAACAGTGGGATTCACATAAAAGAACTGGAACCTCGTTTAGCTTGGCAATGTTTAATGTCTCCTGTGCTAGAGGAGCCATGCTTGTCTCACACTGAAAATTCAGAGGGCTGAGCTCACATAAAAGGTCTTTCTTGACAAAAATCTTCCTTTAAAAGGTCCTTACATTCTCAAATGAGGTCATGATCTAGGAGTCTAATGCTCTCCCATTTTGAATTGAACTAAGCTTGAGGCAAACCAAGGATTGTATATGATTTTTAAAGCTTTAAACATGGCCTTTCAGTATGACTATACTCACTACAGCAGGCCAGGACGCCATTCCCACAAGCAGCATATTTCCTTTTGCAGCAAATTTCACATAAACCAGGGAAAAACACAACCCCCAAACCAATCAAGATCTCCATATAACTCATCTGAAAGGAATGCTGGGGGTTTGCTACTTCTTCTTACCTTCATACTCGGCATCTATTCCAAAACACAGTCCAGGAACACAAGAACAAATGAAGTCTGCTTTCCTATGGATTTATGCCTGTGATTAATTACTCTGTGTCTAAGGTATGAGCTCTAATTGAAGCTGGTCTCATGCCTGGAAACGTATCTCTCCCTTATCTGGATTAATGGTTATCAGTACAGAATGCTGTTTTCTTCTGATATCTCCACACTTGGAAACATTCTAAAAATGTAGTGACTGTGAGATCTGATGGATTTGATTGAAATGAAAGAGCTGTTCTAAAGCTGAATGGCAGAATGATCCTGTAATGCCACCCTTCCACAGGGGAGTGAGAAAGGCAGAGCACACTGCACCAAACCCTGGTTAGTTTTACCACCTCTTCTTGGTGTAAAGCCTCTGTGAACAAATTATTCCTACACCTACTCAAGTTTATTAGAAAGGCCATGACACAAGATGCTTATTACAAAACCTAACAACACCTTACTGAATATTTCTCAGATAGAAATTAGCCATTGTTCTCTTTTGTCAAAAGAATCACAATTTACAAGAAAAAGCACTTTCCTCCATACCCTTCAAACAAAGCAGAGGCAAAAAAGCAAATGATGGTACCAAGCTTCAATTTAAATAATTAACCATTCAACAATTTTGTCTTAAACTTCAGTCAGTTCACTGGACACAAAATAATCCAAACATCCAGTGCTTTCCATGTCTAGCCTTTCTCTCAATAATGATTTCTAACACAGAAAAGTGAATTTCTTACAAGCATTGGGTTTTTTTTTTCTTTTACATATTAAACTCTTTTGGGTTTAGAGTTTTTTCATCAACATACCCACTCTTCCCTTTGGGAGTCCTGTTTTGTCAGCTTGCACAACTCCAGGCTGAAGTTACTTTTTCTTGATTTCCTCTCCAAATCTTGTCTGTAAATGGAACATGAAAACTAGTATATACAATTTCCTTTGCTGCAGCATTTTACTATTGCAGTACATCCTTGCACTTCCCACTCCATGGGGAGCTCCATGGGGACTTCCAAACACAGCATACATGGGGACACAATTTCTGTTTAATTCTGGTTTTGCAAGCAGTCATGTAATCACCTGTACCTTCAATTACTCTTCCCTAAAAAGATGCCAGTTGAAATTACTCAAATGTTTCCCTAGCAATGCAAAGCAGCCACTGGCATTGGTTTTCCTGTTGACATGTTTGTCATGCATGGACCTTTACCACAATAATTCTTCAGGTCATAAACCACTCCTTTTGGGGGAATGTTGGCTAAGCAAATGAATAATTATTGTTTTTTTAAGAGCTGCCATACAAACTTAAGAAAATCATGTCAAGTAATGAAATTTTTGTATTTTTCACTAGTTTTTTTTTCAAAACAAAAAAATTTTTACAAATATCTAAAATAAGTCTCTTTCCTGACAAATTATTCGATGGGATTTCATTTCTCCATGAAAATTCCTTGGGAAAAAAGTAGGAAAACTTATCTTAGATGTCAACTTTGCAAGAGACACCAAAAGAAGTTCACACAATCCTTGCAAAACCTTGTATTTAACAAGCCAGATTGACAAAAATGTGCATGTTCCCAAGATGTTTATTTCATTTCTTTGAAACTTGGTGGCTTTGTACTCTTAGTTTTAGTCAGAGTGTGAAATAACACTCATATAAGAACTGATGAGCAAACAAAATTTGTCATCATCAGTCATGGGGGTTTTTTGCATATGGGACTACATCCCAGGCTTGAAACACAAGCATATTTTCACTTTGAACAAAAGTAATTTTTGAAAACATTTTTATTTGTCTTATCATGGATGTCAGAAAGCAAATGTCTTGGGTTTTTTCATTCTAGCTTTTGACAGTTCATTTACCTATAAGGGAATATGGAATAAGCTGCAAGACTGTAAAGCAGTCACACAAATCAATATTCTGAGACACAAAAAAAATCCATGATGGTCTGATAATTACAATATTAAACTATACTCTCAGTCAATTTACAATAATGCCTTTTAAAATGCTTACTAAAGTAGCCCAGACATACCCAAGACTTCAAAAAAGTCTAAGGACAGCTTTGAGAACAGGTAATTCCTGGTGAGTCTGAAGGCTCAGCTCTGTGTGAATCCCTCACCTGCTCCAGGCTGAAACCCTTCACTGCTGTGCCTCCAAGGCAGTCTGCTCAAAAAAGGTTCTTTTTTAATTCAAACACCTGACTCTCTCTTCACTCACCAAGTTTGTCCTTTAGGCAAATACAGCTCTGGTTGTAGAGACAGGTGATGTTTTTTGCTAGGCAAACTTCCAGAGCTGCATAGAGAGAGGGGGTTAAAAGAAACTAACAAACACCACAGGAACAGAGAAGCAATACGCAGACAAGCCATTGTTACAGCAGCCTGGATCCTTGCACTTCTTGTGCCTGATCTCTGATTTTCTGGCAAGGGAAAAGGAGAAATAAAACCCCAGGCACAGAAGAAGGGCACAGATACTCTGCTACCTGCAAAGGAAGCAGATTGGGTATGAGCTGGGTGCCTGACAGTGCTTGCTGTGCTGCAGCTCCACAGCCCAGTGCCATCAGCAGACCAACAGCCCTGTCTGACATGGCACTGATGCTGTGCAAGCTCCACAACTCTTCCCTAGGAGCACGAGAGGAAAAAGGCTGCTGGGAGTGGCAGCAAAATCTGTCAGAAGCCTTTCCTAATTACAGAAGCTATGTCCTTTAAATTTCCCATTTACATGTAGAAATTAAGAAAATCCCCAGCAGCAAGTATCATCTCTCACCATTTGTTGTAACAGCTCACTAAAGAAATGAGAATAGCAGTTAAAAAAATAAAGCTTCTTTTTTCTATTCTTTTTTTTTTTTTTTTTAACCAGGAGAAGCTGAATTAGACTGAGACACATTATTAAAGCAATAGGGAGACAAGCTGATTTTACAGACTGGTCTCTGCAAAGTCAGACCAGTTGCAGGCACCCAGCAGTTCTGCATGGTGACTGTGCAAGTTTCAGCAATACCAATTCTTAACCCTGCTGAGCCAAGATACCAGGCTTGTAAGAGCACATAAGATTTGGCATAAGTTTTAAGAATGTAATAAAACAGGATATATATTTCTATCTAAATGCTTAATCCACAAATGCCTGCTTACCTAACAGCTTTCCTGTTAAGCCAAGTGGACTCTATAAATTGTTTTTAGTAGGCACAGCTTCCTCAGTAAAGGAATGCACCCAGCTAGATGAAGTATAGAGTTATAAATACACACATGTGCACTTAACATACATAGTTTAACAGTTATGAACAAGTTATTCTGATTCCTCTCTGTAACTTGTAGACTGATGCACACTAAGGAGGTGGGGAAGAGCATTTTTAAAATATCTTAACGTGAAACTGCACATTTAATGAAAATGGAGGGTATGGGGACAGAGGGGAACACACACAGTTGCTCAAACTTGTGGGTTTTCAACACAGTTCAGAGCAGTTTTGGAAAAGTTTCCCAGAGGAACAGAAGATATTTAGTTATTCCAATCAATGCTGATGTTCCCTTTATAAAACTGAAATTAGTTTTCTGTTTTACATAAGGCATTTGCTGTCCAGTTCTGTGGTTCACCCACAGAAAAACATCAAGAAAAATTACCTGCAGATTTATAATTTTTGAAAGAATTTCTGATACTACAACAAACACTACCACATAAGCCAGCTTTATTTCACTGTGAGATATGACAGTTTTTATCTATATTTGGATCCTCCTGAATCAGCATTTACTGCTGCAATACCTATAAGAGATCTCTCAGTTAAGGCATGGGCTTCTCTGTGGTCCAGCTGTATCCCACAGACTGAACTTGCAAGTGCCTATTTGCTATTTCTTCCTTTAATATGAAGTTATTAATCAAAGTTTAATTACAGCAACTACAAGTTATCTTATGCCAAATTGAATACAAGGAAACATCTTCCAGTTCACTGAAGACTCACACTAAGTGCATGGTTTCAGAAGATGGAGCCAATACACATTCAACTGTTGAGTTTGCAAAATTTAGCTAAATGATATCTTTCCTCAAAGCAGATGATTCTAGAGCAGGTAAGCTCAGTGGTCTCTTTATTCTTGAAGTGATACCCAAATGTTCTTAATATCCCTTTGGCACCTCCACCTCCAATCTCCTTCCAGGTTTGAGAATGTGCATTGTAGGTGAGGTCACTCATGGCAAGGCAGAGCCTGTCACACACAGCAAGGTTCTCTTTTCTTCTTCAGCAGCTGCCTTGGCTCACATCTACAGAAAACAACTTGTTACTGACAGATGTCTTCCCCTGGCACAGCCATGGCCCACATATTCTAGAAACCAATCCATATTCCCCCCCTTCCCTACACCCTGCTAGCTTGGGGCTTTTCCCCAGTAGCAGCTTCTGATGGGAAACATTTGTTATTTTATAATGAAATCACAGACTATACTCAAATTATCCCTTTCCCCAAAAAAAGTCTCCTAGGAAGAAGATTAGTTAGATACACTCTAAACCAAATGTGCTGGAAGAAAAGACCACCACCCCATGTTGTATTACATTTTTTGTTATTAAAAAAGCCAAGAGGAAACCCTTGGTAAGAGTGGAGCATATTAATTATGACAAGACATCAACCAGTGAGATTAAAAGGCCGCTAATAACGCTTTTTGTAGTAATTAGTGCAAGGTAGTTATCCCATATAAACAAATATTTGATGGTAGACTTCAATGATAAACAATTCACTTGATGACATTTACATATAAATACACATAAATAAAAACCTGCATCATTTAGGTTTGTAGTTAACAAAAAAGTATGGTCTGAAATGAATTAAATGTAATTTTGTCTAGCTAGATCAAAGATCTTCCTATAATGATACTCAAATATGTGGAGTATGAAAAGCATAGATGTACAATTCTCAATTTAGTAAAGTACTACTCTATAAAACAGAATCATGAAAACAGCTCTTACATTTTAATGCAAAGTATAAAACTGCATATTTACATTAACATACACTTTACTGAACTACATTGGGTAGCTCATGGTAAAAAAACATCCCTTTTTGAAAATCTTGCAAAAAATACATCAACTGCAGATATGATCAAAAGTTACTAAGTTAGCAGCTGACACAACATCTGTAGTAAAAAATATATTTTAGGAAAATACCTGGAAAAATCTAAACACCAATAAACACTTTAAAACTATTTTTGAAGTAAAAATTCTAGCAAAACCCAGAAGCAGCTAGCAAGGATAACAAGAACTATTGCATACTGCTCTTTAAGAGCCATGTAGGGACTTAAAACAGAAGCAGCAGGTGTGGTAGGAGTTTTGCCATGTAACAAAATGGAAACTGGAGGGAACAGGAAACCAGTTATCCAACTTCTTGTCTCTTCTGTTTATTACCATTTTTATGGGAGAAGTGTAAGAAGATAAGAGAATCCCTCTCCCAGAGGATATCCTCCATCAAAGGCTAAAACAAATTGGTAAAAGGAACCCAATTTCAAGAGCCTTTGACCCCCAATATAGAAACATTTACCATATGTACTTACAGTTCAGTGGACAATAAATCAGATTATTACACTACAAGTTGCAGGTCAACTGTAAGAGTTAACACTATTTTGCAATATGAAGTGCTTCTTAATATATGTATCTATATAATATATAGATATTTGTAAAATACTCGTGCAGATTTGATAGAACTAACTGTGGAAATTGCTCTCTCCAGTCTTTTCTTCCCATTAACAGATCTTTACCTCCACACAAGGAGCTTCAGGATTCAACAAGGATTTCCACAATATGATCAAGGTCATTAAGATCAGATTTACAATTAGAGTTAGAAGCTGTATTTGTTGGAGAAGAAAATGTTTCAAGACTATCACAGTGTCCCATTTTTGTGTTGCTCATCATGCCAGTTAACATAGTATCAAGATCATAATAAGAATTGTCAACTTCTGAAAACAGATCTTCAACAGTATTAGGACTTTTATTCTCCAGTGTCTCAAATATTTGATCTAAAGATTTTTGAAAGTTTCCTTTATTTTCTTGTGGACTCTCCATTTCCCACACACTGCTCTGCAGGTTTCTTGGTGTTTGCACTGCAGGGGCTGTTGACATAGTTTCTGAATTATCTTGTGCCTGGTCACTCTCAAAGTCTTTATTGAAGGCACCATAGGCTGGCCCATGCTTTCCCTCAGCTTGGTGATCCCTAGATGAACGACAGAGGATATCTGTGGAAACGAGACGATCCAGGGATGCCTGCCCTGTGCTCTGTGTATTTATCATCTGCCAAGTCCCATCTTGAGTCATCTCCTCCTGGATCTGCCGTACCGTGTTGGCGATGAGCACCGAACGACAAAGGTTGGGTTCCACCAGCATGTGACACAGCTGAAGTTTAACCAAGGACATGTCCAGGAGCGACTGCCGCTGCAGATTGTAGGAAGGAATAGCCTTAATACCAGCCAGAGTGCCTTCAATATCTTCTTCACCATCAAAACATTTTCTCTTTAATCCTCGCACAAACATTGTGTCCTGTCATAAAACCCAAACAAATAAAAAAAAAATCATGTACAATATAAACAGTTCAAGAGGGAGGAGGAAAAAAACGGTACTAAAAAAAGAGAACAGCGAACTTTAATCTTTTATTAAAAAGAAACATCAGAATTGTCATACCATGTTCTAGAATGGCCAGTGTGGTACAACAGGGGTCAGGAACTTGTGGACCGGGTCCCAAAGGCGACATCCGGGAACCAGGGGTAAGCAGGTCCACAAGGCATCGGAGAGGGCAGGGGCTCCCAGCTCCCACAAGGCATCAGAGAGGGCAGGGGCTCCCAGCTCCTGGCTCCCACAAGGCATGGCATTGGAGAAAGCTCCCATTGAGCTCCACTCTTGATGCCAGCCAGGAGCTGCTCCCTCGTACAGAAGCAAACATCTCATCGGCTGCATTTCCCCATCTCTATTACAGAGGCAGTTTCTCCTCGTTCCTCTTTGCCAGTAGAGTTTCTACTCTCATTTTGGAAATAAAAATACAACCTGGCACACCATCTTTAAAAGATTTGATCCCTCCACAACATTATTATGCTTAACAGAGTAACATGAAAAAAAACCCCATGGGCAGCACATGTGAAAAGATTAGCTTATTTGGCTACAAAGACAGCAATATCTAGATTTGTTCCTTGAGATGTAACTTGAGACATTGAGCAGAGGTGCCCAAAGCAGTCCTTCTGGTTCCCTTCCTTAGGTGAGTAAGTGAACTGCGTAATTCCAATAAGAATTGGGCAAGTGCAGTAAGGACAGTCCCAGTCATCCTCTGTATGGGCTTCTGTACTCCTTTCCCATTGACTGTAAGACAGGAAAACTCCTGTATTCATAGCTTGGGTTCAACAGCTAAAAATTAAAAATACACAGATGCATGCAGGCTTTTCAGTATTCACACCTAAAATCACTTGCTGAATTACACAAGGGGTACCTCTCAAATACCAGCCTCAGCTCTTCTGAACTGCACTAATTTTGACAACAGTGCCCCATGCAAATATTACAGCTGGTCCCTTGGAATACAAAGTATTTTTTTTATGCAGTATATAGCACCTCTTTAAGTCTTATAAAAATTGGGCTGCAAATGAAAGCTGATACCTGATCTTTACATGTATGCATCTTCTGTCCTTAGAATTCCTGTTTGCCCAATATTTGGGGCTTTTTTTCAAGGTAGTGACCCAAACAAAACAGTTTTTCAACTAAAAGCTGATAAAACCAAAATACTATTGCAGTGTCTTTCTATATAATCTCCCATCTTCCTTGATAAGCCTTAAACTCTGCCTTGCTTTTCTGGTTGCTATGGTACATTCCACATATTTTCATGGAATTTTCTCTCAGCTTTTTCAGAGACACCAAAAATCCACCAAAGGGCAACAACACTGTTCTTTCAAAATACATTACATGCTTATCTACTGTGAAAACCTGGAGATAGCACAGTAGCTAGATAAACACTTGGTCTGACTCTGTACAACACTTGTAACACTGCTGTATATATCCATGAAATAACCTTCAGTGGGATTTGCCAACTCTTAAAAGATTTCTTTCCACTGAAGGTACAAAACTCTTTACAAATCATAATGTGCAGAGACTACAATATAGAATAAACCTGGTCTTGTAGTCATTTTTCATAACTTCTTAAAAGCTATCCATGGATTAGCTATGTATTAAATACCTTGGATGTTGCTTCTGAAATTTTATCCTGAAACCTAACATATTTCAATTACTCCTATTAAATACTTGATGTTGTTGTTGCTCTATAGTTCCTTTTCCAGATTTTTAGACATTCCTTTTAGAACTTCCTATCAGAGGATATCCTATTTAAATTTTCCAACATTTCTATGTACAGTAATTTCTGAACATACCCTTCCTCCCCCTTGTGAAACAACCTCTAGAAACATCTTTTGGGACTGTTTACAAATCATGTATGATTACATCATCAAACATTAAACACTGTGTAGTTTGAAGCTTCTTTTATTTCAACTTACATTCTTGTGAAGAGTAATTAAAACTTCAATTGAATGTTAACCTGGTTTTCATACATCTATAATTTGGCATTTCTAAGGCACACCAAGAGAACAGAGCACAGGAGAAAACTTGAAAATAAGAATAAGAAAGAATACATCACACACACTTCGGCACCTAGAAGCAGAGGAAAAACATTTATCTATTCTTAAAGATAAACCTTTCACAGCATTCACCGATTTTTTTCTAACACTTGTTTCAATTAGTATCTTACATCATAAACCAGTTTTTTGCCATCCTGTTCTTGCACAGAGCACCAGGTCAGGGTTTCATTTAAGAAGCAAAAAGCGACGTACCAGGAATGGTGTCTGATGCAGTCCTTCCTCTTCTCCCATGCTACTGAGCAAGAGTCCATGCAGTACAAGTGACAGCACCACCTGCCAAGCACAGGGAAGCAAGCAGGATGTCAGGCAGGACAAGGCATTTTCCTTCAGTATCTCTGTCCTGTAGGATGTGAGCATCATTCCCACAAACATGAATAGTAGCATTAAAGCCAATGCACAATTAGAGCACAAATGTGATTTGGCCAACAATACCCCCAGAATCTGCAGCAGGAGGAAAATGCCAGTTTAATTCCAGGTCCTAGGCTACTGCCCTGACCTTCGGACCAGCCTTTCCCTTATGCCTACAGCTCTGCCACTTAAAGAGCAAACAAAAATTTTTCATATGAGCATTAAAGTGTACACAAACAAAAGGTAATGAAAGCAAGTCTTCCTTACTTTTATTACAAAACTAGAGTTTTCACCTTTGCTGTACAAACCCATGTATATCTCTGTAGCATCTAGAGAAAATGAGGTGGCACAAACACAAAACTCTAACACAGCAAAACATGAGAGAATTTTCCTTTACCAGCATAGAAACTTTATGACTCATTTTTACTTAGCAAGATGACAGTAATGAAAGTAATGACAGTAATTAAACTGCTTTAACAATAAAGGCTGAGTTTTTAAAACCCATTTAAATCATATTAAGATTTGATATCTCAAATACAAATTCCCATCATATGCAACAATTCCCTGAACTACTGAAATGAAAAAGAATGCTGTTCCAACAGGCTATAAAAACTTTTATAATAAACTATGGAAACAATTCAGATACTTTTCTAGACATGTCTGTGCAGTACAAGACAGTTCTGTGTCTGCAACTGAAATGCATACCTGGAAAAGAAATATTAAGAGGATGCACATGGACATCTGTTCTTATTTTCTGTTTTGTGTAGTGATAAACAATTTTTCAAGATTGCTTGCTCTCAAATGGAGGGAGAAGAAGGTGGATGACAAAGCACTTGGGGGTGGGAGAGCAGAAAACATGTTTTTCCTCAAGAAGCTGCATACTCGTTAAAATACCACAATGGAAAAAAACCCTTTAACATTCTCAAGCCAAAACCTTTTGACTTGATCCCAGATATCCAAACTAAATGATGTTATGTCATGGAAACTGTATTTTGAACAACTCATAGTCTCTTTTTAATGGACTGAGCTCACAGCAGCTAAAGCATTTCAAGGACTCTGAACTACAACTTCAGTCAGACTCCCTATCAAGTCAGTGAACTATCTCTCATTTCTGGCAAACACTTTGTGACACTGTAAAAGTTCAGAAGTTTTTGCTTCCCAGGTACACTTTGAACACATTCTGTAAATGAAAAGTGATCTCTTTGAGAGCCTGTGTCTGGTAACTATTTGAATCCCAAAATTTCTATTTTATTGGAGGGTAGGTGACAAGGGCATAACAAACATCCAACACCAAACATCCTCCCACCCCCCTGCCAAGAAACACAGGTAAAGATGGTGCAGTCATGAGAAAAACAAATTGATATTTGGTACATCTGACAATTTTAGAGGGAGAGGCTGTGGCTGTTTGCCTCCCAAGATATTGGACAATACAGGAGGGGACCGCTGCTGTTGGTGAAAGAGCCATTATCACATCCACAGCCTAAATGACAGGGGATGGTGGCAGACCAGGCCAGTCTGTAGTCTATTATCTATTTACATACTACAGAGGGAAAGTCTTCCCATGCAATATAATAATGTGCAAAACCTGCTGCATGTGATTCCAGGTTCTTCCCTAGGTCAATAACCAAACCACGTGGACCTCTGCTAGTATAATGCATTAGCCATTGTGCAAAACCTTTTTTGGTGCTTCAGAGTCAAGGTGTTCAAAATCCCCTGATAATTTCAAGCAGCATCTTTCTCCATCCAAGAGGCAGCATCTGGATGAGCTACATCATCTCCTTTCTTCCTCTGCTACCTCAGTGTCATGAGCCCAAACTTTGTGTATTCAACTAAACTGCTGTTTGAAACAGCTATGCAAAAAGAAAAGTTGTCAAGGAGACAGAGCTAGCTGCAGCACAGTGCACTCGGGGAAAAGGAGTTTTGTGGGTTTTGTTGTTTTGCTTTTTTTAATAAATAATAGCACAGCATTATGTAATTTATCACAACTTTTGCTTTTAGGATCAACAAATTCCCAGTCTGCTTTACAAAAAAGGTGCTTGAAATTTGATCCAGTTCTTATTAGAGCACCAAATTAAGACATTCCACGTTCACACTCAATTTGGACTCTTAGTGATATGCTGCCAAAGAGATAGTTAAGTACTTAAGGGAAAAAAGCTGCTTCCCACTAACTGGGCTAACAGAGAAGATAGGGAATTTCAGCAGTGCTTATCTTTAGGAGAAAGCAGACAAGACGTACCCAGGCCAGTGCTGGAGGTTCAGTGAAGCACGGTGCTGCTTTTTGTACAGCCCTAAGTACAGTGATGATGGTTAGCACGGGAAAGCAAGAAGGGGCCGTATCTCCCCTCTACTAACACTAATCCTCTCCACTCCAACACTGGCTTTTCTAAGAACCGTGGGAAGGAACCAAAGCTCTGTGTAACAGCGGAGAAAAAGACGGAAACAGAGCTACTCCTCCTCTTTAGCCAAGCACGTGTGCCCATGTGGTGGTGTCGAGGTACAAGGTGGGATGCAGCCACAGCACAGGGATGGTAAGGCCAGAAGCATCGCTATTCACACTGGAACAAAGGCCCCTGTGAAGCACTGGGGTCTGCCCACCCCCGGGGCGTAGGGGGCTGGCAGGCACCTCTCCGGCACTCGAGAGATTTGGGAAGGGGTCCCCGCACCCAGGGAAGGAAGGGCAGGCTGAGCAGATGGGGCAGGAGCTCCGGGACACGCAGGTGGGGGCCGGGAGCGCTGGGCAGGGGGAGCCCGCAGAGCCGGGGGGAGAGGCGGGACCGGGGCGGGGAGCGAGGGGGAGCTCCCCGGCAGTGGGAGGGCAGCGGAGCGCCGGGGAGAGGCGCGGACGCTGAGGGAGCGCGGCTGCGGGAGGGACCGAGCGGAGGAGAAGTGCGGAACGGGCCCCCTGTCCCGCCGCCCCGGCCCCCTCAGCGCTCCCGGCGGTTACTCATCCCCCGCGCTCTCGCCGCCATTTTGAATCGATCCCGTCCCTTCCACGGGTTCCGCCGGCACCGGCTTCCCGCGGATCCGACCCAGCCCAGCCCGACCCAGCCCATCGTACTCACCGCCTTGTCACTGCTGTCGCCGGCGCACGACCGCGCACGATCTCCCGCTCAGCTCCCGCCTCACCGTCCGCTCCGCGCCTGAGGGACGGGCGGGGCCAACCGGCCCCGCCTCCCCCCGCCCGCCATCTTATTGTCAAACCCCACAAAGGGACCCGCGTCCGCCGGGGGCGGGCCTTCCCCGGAGACCGCGCCCACCACTGAGCAGTGGCGGCTGTTATTGGCTGCCGCCCCGCGCTGCAGGCGCCATTCGCCGCTACGATTGGCTACCGCGTCCGCCTGTCCCGCCCTCGGGCTTCGCCCCCGTAGGCTGTGGGGTTGCCATGGCAGCCGGGCCCTGCCCCTCGGCCGTGAGAGGCTGAGGGAGGCGGGGGCGGGGGCGAGGCGGGGCCGCCCCGATTTCAAATCGCAGCCAAGGGCCCGCGGTGCGTCTGGGCTCCCGGCCACGGGCTCCGGCGGGAACAGGTTCAGACCTGGCCGCGCTGCAGCCCGCGGGGAGCCCTGGCGGGGGAGAGGAGAGGAGAACGAGCGTTAGCCGCCCCGGTCCAGGCTCTCCCCGCTGTCAGGCGCCACTTCCCTCAGGGCCAGGGAGCCCCGGAGCTGCGCCCCGCGGGGTGACAGGAGGCCTCAGCACTCCATTAGCAAGGCCTGTGGCATTTCCTGTTCGGGCCCGGCCGCCAGCCCCGGGTCTCGCAGTCGGAGCTAGGAACCCGCGTGCTGGGGGCGGGGTGATGCCTCACAGCCCGCAGGGAGCGGCCGTCTGAGCACGAGTCAGCAGGGAGTGCCCAGATAGGCGAGAAGGCCGGGGGCATTCTGGCCTCTGTCAGGAATCGTGTGGCCACCAGGACCAGGGATCGTCCCCCTGTGCTGAGCACACCTGGAGTGCTGTGCCCAGTTGTGGGCCTCTCAGTTCGGGAAGGCTATTGCGGTGGCTGGAGTGTCAAAGAAGAGACCAGAGCTGGTGAAGGGTCTGGAGCACAAATTTTATGAGAAACAGCTGAGGCAGCTTATGGGTGTTTAGCCTGGAGAAGATGAGGCTCAGGGCGGACTTTATCACTCGACAATTTTTTGACAGGAGGGTGCAGCCAGCTGGGCTTCGGGCTCTGCTCCCAGGGAACGAGTGACAGTGCAAGAGAGAACATGGCCTTAAGCTGTGCTGTAGGGAGTTTAGGCTGCACATTAGGAAGAATTTCCACACAGAAAAGGTGATTAGGCACTGGAGTGGACTGCCCAGGGAGGTGGTGGAGTCACCATCCCTGGAGGTGCTGAAGGAAGACTGGACGTGGCACTTAGTGCCGTGGTCTAGTTGACAAGGTCCTGTTTGACAGGGCTCGATCTCAGAAGTCTTTTCCAACCTAACTCATTCTGTCCTAAAGCTGCCGCCGCCCTGCTGAGCGAAACCCCCTCCCCAAACCCTGCTGGCCGCCGTGACCCCAGCCCGATGCAGCTGCACATCTGCAAGCACTTAGGCCGCCGCAGCGTCTCTCGGTCGCTCTCCCGGCCGAGCCGCTACGTGCCGGCTGCTCCGGAGCAGCCCGGGGGAAGGAGGGGCGGCTGGCCCGGGCTGCCGAGCGCCGCACAGGCGGCGGCTGCTGCCTCCCGCCCCCGGGCGCGGCGAGACGGGGAGGGGAAGGAGCTGGAGAGAGGGTGGGATAGGCAGCCGGAGCTGGAGGATTGCGGCTGAGGTTCTGTAGGAAAGGCTGGGAAACAGCAGAGCTGGAGCGTCATACAGTAAAGCAGGAGGAAATATTTCCTTAGCACAACAAGATCTGCTTTTTGGGAGAAGACTGTGTCATCTCTTTTCACTTCTTCTGGCTCTTCTTTGTAGAAGTAGCCCCAAGTTAATTTGCAATTTCGTAGTTGCTTTCAGTTTGCTCAGAAATGTCAACTCTCTGCTGTGCATTCAGGCCTGCATAGGCCTGAAGCCTCTATGCAGTTTGGCCATCCCCCGACTGGGTGGGCTGTGTTCCCTTTTGTTCTGGCTGCTTGAAACATCCTTTACGTCAGAGACCATCACTGATCTGACCAGGAACACGGTATATCCTTTATTATTGTGGATTGCATTGTTGACCATGGTTGCCTTGGAAAATGTCATAATACTCATCTAAGAAGTTGTCTATAAGTATTCCCTTCTTGCAGCATTGCTCAACAGAGTGCATGCACTACCTGGATATATTTCCATAGCAGCACCTTTGGCATCACACAGATCTGAGTTTTTCATTAATAGCTTGGCTGATTTCTGCACTGTTACACCTCTGGTTTCAAACTCTAACACACAGTTCTCCAGGGTGGTTTTTCCATGATGGACATTTAAAATCCCCTTCACAACTTCATGTGACACTCACTTCAAACTGGAGGTCCTTTTACTGGATTCTGTACAGTCAAGAAAGATGTCTCCTTTCTTTTGTTTTACCACAACATAAAAGGCACAGCCTTTGAGTTCAACTGAATCAGCACTGCAGAACAGGCCCTCTAGAACTCAGTGACCAGGACAGATGATGGCTGTGTCTCCTTCATAACAGGCATTTCCAGCTGTCAGTGGATTATGGTGAAACTGTATTTCTAGGTCTTTACCACAATCAGCTACAAGCCCAGAATCACACCATGTTCTCTGATGTCAGAATGCAGCCTCAGTCAAGGCAAAGTAACACAAAGTAATCCAAGTTACCTTCCTCCCTGGTCCAGTCCTCCACATGAACTGGTGGAAGAGCCTGACGTGCTCTACAGCTTGTACTGTTTGGTAAAACTCTCCTGAGTCATTGTACACAACCCACAGCTCCCACACTGGTATCTGGTGTCCCTTAAGCTTCAAGGAGCTTCTGCTTTCAGAATTGAGTACTCCATACCAGCCACCCCAACAAGAATCTAAAACACATCTGTATGCCAGATCTCCTGCTGTCCACAGGTGCAAAGACTTTGTCCATACACTCAGCTGTGAACTGTGTCACCTCCAAAGTTTTGCAAAGTTAAGGAAGAGTTTTGACCCTGGGTTCTGAGCCAGAATTGGTTTCTTTCAGCTTGAGGTGGTGCCTCTGGAGAAGAATCCCAAACCAAGAAATTCCTGGGCCCTTATATCCCCACAGTCTGTGCACCTGATCTTCCTGCACCCAATGGTGGTTTATGGTCTGGAGTCTTCTAACGCCTCATGGAATTCTTTCTCCATGTCCACGTGGGCAAGCCGTAATTGTTCTTATCTCCCATCCTGGGGCCCTTCAAGATCTCAGCTCTTATCTGAAGATAGCCAGTCTTTCTCTGTTTACTCCCTTGCTTAGCTCTGCATGCTGACAAAGTTCACTTAAAGTTCCTTGACACACGTTTTGAGCAGGACCCACTCATGCTAAACTGTCAGCAAGTTACCATTAAACTTAACCCCAGACAATTAATTTCTAACATTGTAATCCCCAACATGCAGTCAGCCAAGATGTAATCCTGGTAATCTCTAAACTGCTTGTGAAACAAAAGACGGTCAGTGTGAAAAATATCTGGAAAAAGTACATTCCCGTTGGGCAGAGTCTTTCCCAAAGCAGTGCCCGGTTTGTCACGATGATGCCTTAGTCACTCCGGGAGCCATCACGCTCCTGGAGCAGACAGATCCAGGCTCTGCGCCTCGGCGGCTCCCGCAGGGCACCGCCTCCCACAGCTGGCGGCAGCAGGGCCCGACCCTCCTCCCGCGGCCCCCGGCAGCCCCTCCTCGGCAGGAATTCAAATAGGTATTCCCACAACAAATCCTGCAAGAACCTTGGAGCCTCCGTGGAGGCCCCTCTGGAGGCAGTGTGGGGGCTGTTCCCTGAAGGAGCACAGCTTGGAGACTTCATTTGCATTGCTCTTTCTAGTGATAGCATCATCTATGTAGAGTAAGGTACTAAAGTCCCCTCTCCTGATGCTTTTTTCTTTTTTTTCTGTATAGCTACAGTGAGAGGATCACAACATTTTTGTTTATGGTTTTTCCCCACAAATAACCTCTCCAGTGAAACTGGAGGATGTTTTATGGCTTAAGAACTACATAATCTAAGTTTCTGACTAAACCAGTGAAAGAAAAATTGTGAAAGATTCTCCATCTTCGTTAAAAATCTGAGAAACTAGTGATGTCTCCTCATTTGATTATAATCAGCAGAAAGCAACTCTCACATCTCACATATGTGAGAAACAAAACTTGAAAAGTCAAAATGGAAGAATCTGGACAGATCTTTGCAAAACAATGCAGCCTGAAGTATTTACTAGAGAGCTGGAAAGAGATGTCTGCAAAACTACCTGAAATGAAGAAAGTAACTGCATACAAAGAAAAGGAAAAAAGCGAGGGAATCACTGGCCAGGATTGTTAGTGAGAGGAATAGCAGATTTGTCTTTACGAACAAGCTGTGGGTATGCTGGTACATAAAACTAGCTCTGGAAAATAAAAGAACCAATGGGAAGGATTCCACTGATTGATGAATGGAAAAAGATATTTGCTTTTACAAGTAAACTTTAGGTTTGCTGATAAACGAAATTAGACATTGAGAGATGAAAGAAACAATGGGGAAGAAAAACCCCTAAATTCTGTAATAATTAAAAATTCAAAGGGAGGGTTATACATTAAAGGGAAATTTTTGGGGAATCTTCGGTGTCAGGTGTATCGGGGAGTCTGTACCTCTCAAGTACCTCAGCCAATGGGGAAAGAGAGAAGGGAAATGTGGCTGGGAAATTAGGTTAAAAATGATGCTGTGTCCTCCAAAAATTCGAGAGATCCTAGGGGAATGTCCCATGGCCTCTCCCTTTATTTGAATAAAGCCAGAAAGGACTCCTCTGTCTCCTTTTTGGACATAAACCTCTGGTGTTTGTGTGTTAATATTGCTAACATCAGGAGAGCTACTATTACTTCTAACACCAATCACTTATATTTTTCCCCACATAGTCCTACTACAATACATCTTGCACAGCTCTAATTCCTTAAAATATCTAGTCTTTTTACAAGACCATATTTTAAGACTTGTTGAAACTTGTTTGTAGTTCAATCTCTCTCAACAATATAATCTCTATTCTATAGCCTTCCTAAATCAACACACCTTATCTAAGTGTTTACAAATGTATAAGATTGTGTCAACTTTCTATCAGATTTTAAGAATTCTTGACAAATACCTTTCTCACAAGAGCATATACCCAAAGCTTCTAGACAATTGGAAGGCATTGCACCTAGTAAGACACTGCAGAGCAGCCTGCCTGCTGAGGAAGTGAATAACATGGGTGACAGGGACAATGGTGCAAATCAGCTCAGCAGGTCTCTCCTGGGAAGCTGGGTCACCACTGACATGCAGCAAGATCTCCAGAGCGAGTGGAAATTCTGAAGGGATTTAAAAGCACTGGCAGCCTGTATAAAATATGAATGGGATGCTCTCTTTGTCTGAAGCAGGAGGCAGCAGGGCTGGTGTAACAGGAGCAGGCATTGCCTCGATCTTTCCAGCCAGGCCTGAGGTGTAGATCCATCCTCAGCACATGGAGGCAGTGATTTGAGCTGCAGCCTCAGCCTCAGAGCAGGAGGGCCGGCCCGAGCGGAGCTGCTGCCTTGAGCTGCTGCCTTGAGCTGCCTTCCCTTGGCCGGGCAGCGGATGCCTCGTGCTCGGCGGAAGGACGGGCTTGGCTTCAATCCCTGCCTGAGAGCTGCGTGTCTCCAGCCGTGCCGTGCCGTGCCGTGCCGCCTCCCCGAGCGGCGCATCCGCGGTGCGGGAGCTGAGCCACAGCCAGCTCCGGCTCTCCCCACCCCGCAGCAGCTCCGACTCTCCCCATCCCGCACCCGCAGCCAGTCCGGCTCTCCCCGTCTCGCAGCCAGCTCCGGCTCTCCCCATCCCGCACCCGCAGCAGCTCCGACTCTCCCCATCCCGCACCCGCAGCCAGCTCCGGCTCTCCCCGTCCCGCACCCGCACCCGCAGCCAGCTCCGGCTCTCCCCATCCCGCAGCCCGCCCGCAGATCGGGAGCCCTGCCCGCCTCTCCCTCTGGCCGCGGCTGGTACCGGCTGGTGTGACCTGCGTGCCACGGGCGTTGGAAAGCAGCCACTGCTCCCTCCCTCCCTCCCGCCCAGCCCCCTTCCTTCCCGTCTGGAGCAAGCCTGTGCTGGGCTGTGCTTGATGCCTTGGGAGCTTTGCAGCTCCTTTCTCAAAGCTGCTCAGGCCCCTGCTGAGCTGGCCAATCTTTCACACATTGGCTGTGACGGGAAGGCTGTTTAGAGCTGGATAATGTTTATAAAACCGCAGAAATTAACAGAAATGCAGTGTCCAGGAGCACGGCTGACACCACCCTTTTAAAAAGACAAAAAACCCCCAAACCCAACAAAACCAGACATGACTCAGCCCTGAACTGGAAGCTGTGAGCTGTCGCCAGTGCAGTGCTCTGCTCTGGCTGGCGACTCTTTGAGAGACAAGGTGTGTTAGCTCAAGCTCTGTGCATTACCAGCACAACTGCCTGTGATTTGGAAGAGCTTTTTGGCTGTGATCCCACTGGTTCAGAGCGGGGACAGAGCTTGCTTGCCTCTGCCTGCTAAAAACAACGTGGACTTGTTCTGAGTCTGTATTGTTACTCTCATAATTACTGTTTAATTAAAGCATTTAAGATATGTTTGTCTTTTTAATTTTGCTCTAGAGTAGGGCAGGAGGCCCATTCCTAGCACACATAGTTTCCTTTAAGCCCAACCTGGCAAATTCTGATTACTTCTGAGATAGGCAGCATTATGAATCAGTCCTGAGTGCTTCTGCAGACAAGCACATTCCTGCAGCAGAGCTCCCCTAAAAAATCCAGAGGCAGATGGAAAAAGAGCTAAGGAGTAATTAAATGTGGCTGCTCCTCAAGAAACAAGCCTGTAGTAGCAGCTCAGCTGGGCCCCATAAGCCAGGTCCAGGAAACAACTTCACTGTGTTCAGTCTGCAGTCACAGTGCACTGAAATGTGAGAGAAAGTGGTTTTGGGTCGTTGCAGTGTGTTAATGCATGGATCACCAAAGGTGGCTGGAACTTCTCAGCCTTCCGTGAGGGTAGGCTTCTCCTCCACTGCTCTGGGCCTGGCTGTTACTCCTACCTGTAGGAAGGATTAAACAAAGAGCAGTGGGCAACTGGAGCCTGTAAAACAAACCAAAAGGTTTGTAATAAGCGAGTGAACATTTGTGGGCTAACTGTAGCTTGATGTTGGATGATAATGGTGCTGGCATCAAATGTTAGTGGCTTACAAAATGAGAATAGCACAGTCAAGAGCACTCATCACCCCAGCTAATCCATGCAGCAGCTAATACATGTCTTAATATGGCACTATTGGCTCAGCTGGGGCTTAAAAAACTGAGCAGTGGTAGTAGGCAGGTGATGGGAGGGGCGTGTGGCTGTCAGCACAACAATGGCAAAGCATTCTGTTCCTAGGCACAAATCTGTCTGCCTCAGGCCGCCAGCCTCAGGCCTTGGCTTTTATGGCTGTATCTGATCTATCTGCAAGGAGGCCATGGGGATTAGCAGTGGCATGAGCCAAGAAATGAGTTCTTTGTAAGAACTTGTACAGACGAAGATACTCTATGAGCAAAAAGCAGCCCTGCTGTTTTTACCCAAGCCAGCTAGTAGCTTTATGGAACCAATAAGAAATTGCTAAGAAGTATTTGTGTGTTTTGATTGCAGGAAATAGAGTGAAGACAGGACATAGGGAAGCAGTTAGGCTTGCAGTAGTCCACTCACTCTCTTAGCCTGCCTGGCTAAAGTGGTTTGGTTGGAGTTAAAGACCCCTCACAGGCCCTCACTGTTGAAGTCAGTGACTATGAGTTTCCTCTTACAGTGGAAAGGCACTGAAAGAGAGTGCCCTCATTACGGTATTTGTTTAATCTCTTCAGCCAGGACGATGTGACAAAATCAAAGTAAAAATCAGTGTTTTCAGCAGGATCTACAGTTGCCAGCCAATTCAGAGAATGTGTTCTCCATGGCAGGTGAAAAGTGTATTGTAGTGGACATTGGCAGGGAGGAACAAAGCCCATATGATACCAAAGCCCAGATGATACCAAGTTAATGACAATAGGAACCTCTAGGGACAAAGCACCATGCACTAGACCAAACAGCAAAAGTCTCCAAATGTTGCACTAGCAGTCAGCGAAGATGGATTTTTAAAGTCCTAAATGTCCTTTGGTGTTTTATTTTAAGGTAGCTCATTGTGATAGTTCAGGTTTACGTTTGTGAGGGACAAGACTGTTTTCTTGTTGCGAAAGTGCTGCCTTAGAAAGGAATTTTAATAACTAAAAGAACACAACTACTTCTTAACAGGGATTTTTTAAATGTACATTTTAGATACTTGAGTGCCATGTTATCTGGTGCTGCTTAAAAATATGTGTTCTGTATCTAAGCATAAATATCATAGGCTATGACAGTTGCTATAGCAACTAAGCATCTACTATTAAATAGCACCCACAGGCTGAAAAACCATGTGCAGCCTGCCAGTACACAAGGTATTCCTTTCTTTTCAGCCAGCTAAGAACAGTATTTTCATCTCAGGAGCTAGTCTATTTCTGATGAATGTGTTTGTGCTGGTCATGTGAAGATCTTTTCTCCCCCATCAGCTCTACCTTCCTTTGAAACAGCAGATACTGTAAGAACAAAATAGCCTGCAGTGGTTGCAGGCTGAAGAAGTTAATGAATAATTCCTTTTTTTGTATATTTTTGAACATACATTAGAGTGTGGCTTTCAAATCTTTTAGTCCAGATTTGAGCTTGCACCTTTTCTGTTCTGCATCTTTTGATATGACAGTGTTTTGCTCCTGAAACCAGCCTTTCAGGAGGCACCGTGCTGTTCCTACAAGCCGTGTCCTTGAAAATTACAATATCAGTGGGAAACTAATTTCTGCAGTCATGGCAAACTGGAGAGTTATAATTCAAAAGCACAGTTAAAACTAAAAAAAAACTTTTAGGAATATGTGGTGTAGTTATTTATTTTTATGCTTACCTTAAAGTTGGTAAGCATTTGGACCATGAAATCTATGGGGGAAAAGTAGAAAAATAAGAACACTGAGTTTCATATGCAATAATAATTCTGGTGGTTGAGACTTCAGTAACAAGCTGTTGACAATTGTTTTACATTTTCCAAACCAGAAACGCTATTTTCTTTAGACCCATCATAAACAACAAGGAGAATAAAATGAGGCATCAGTAAGAGAAATATGCTGGTTATAGAAATAAATGCTTTATCTGCAAATTAAAATGACCCTCTATGAGCCTTGAAGAGTAGAAAGCAGCTGTGATGGCTTATTGGAGTGTTTGGATTGTTTCCAAATTTTATTTGAGAGTCTGATGAATCAATAAGTTAAAAGGAAAGTATACTGTAGCCACAAATTATTGCTGATGTTGATTTGCTGGTGGCTTAGCAGAATGCCGTAGTCTGTAAAAATATAAATTATAGTAGGAACAAAACAATTACAAATTATTAAGAGTATCAAAAAGTGAGGATAAGCAGTAGGTAAAGTAAGGCATAAAAAGGCATATTAAAAACGTGTTTTTTTTTTCCCAAGAGAATGACTGCTAACACATGTGTGCCTTGTGTTTAAATGGTTAGCCCAATTAGAAGCATGACTATGAACAGAGATAACAGGCTGGGAGCTGGTCTTGTTCCCTGCTCTGGTCCTGCACCTCGATGGGAATGACAGCCTTGACTTTTGTAGCAGTAAAGGAAAGTTAACTCCTGTCTCCTGGTGGCCTGCCAGTAGCCAGTGGTTTCCCAGCAATCATTTCAACATGTCTCATATTAATGGAATAATAAATCTTTAATTGGTGTTACTTACAAGTAGCACCAAATGCCAATAGACTTGGGATAAAGTCACAGGAGCTGTTGTGAGCAGTGGTGCAGGATGATGTGGAGAGAGGTTTGCTGAGGCAGAGAGGCAAAGTGGGGCTCATCAAAGAGTTGTTTAGAATTTGCTGGGTGTTTAGATACTGCATGGAGCTCAGCTGAATGCCTTAGATGGTCTGCCTGCCTCCTGCCACTTACATCCTGTCCAGGGAATCATGGACACATCCTGGCAAGTTCCATCATCCTCCATTTTTTAGATTTAATGCAAGGGAATTGTCTCTTTCTCCCTGTGATTTCCCTGTTTTTCTGTTTGTTTTGGTTTTGTTTTGCTTTCTTCTTGTTTCTCAGCTTGTTTGTAGCCATCCTTTGCAAAAGGTTGTGTTTCTGCCATATTTGGATAAATAGTATAGCCTGATCTTGTGTGTGGCTCAACAGCTATTTGTATGGTGAGGATAAGCACACAGGCACACTCCTCTGTGCAGACTGTTCTACCTAGGAGCAGCACAACCTCTTACAGATTATGTTTACAGGATGTGAACTTTAGGGATATAAGGGGTCCTAATGTTTTTTTCTTTCACTGTGAAGTCCACCACGCTCGGCAGGAGAAATAGGGTAGAGTCTGGTGCCCTCTTGTGACTACATTGAACTACTGGAAAAACATTATACTCTGACTTTAAAGCGGTCAGAGCGTGAACTGCCCTGGAAAACCCAAAGAAATTGATTCTAAACAAAAGCTGGAAGTATCGAAAAGAGTGAATTAACCTCTCAGTATTATTTCTGAGATGAAAATTCTACGTGGTTCACAATAGAGGCAGTAGTCACAACTCAGAGTTGACTGATATACTGAATATTTCAATGACATGTTGCTTTCATAAAAACTTTTCTTCATGCTATTCAACTAGATATGGTACTGAAGGATGGACAAGTCAGAGTTATACATTAATATTGCCCTACATAATGGAAGATTATGTCCAAGCTACATTTCTAAATTAAAAACTTCCAAAATTCTCCAAATTCTGGGAGGTTGAAGTCATGATCTGAAACTATGGTCCAGCAAAAAAAGTTCAGATTCACATTCAATTTTCTGCAGCCTTAAGGGAGGAGGAGGATGGTTATTTTCATGGCTTTGGTTTAATTTCACATTGATTTATTTGGAATGGGTTTTAGTATCTCCAGGGGTAAAAAAAGAAAGAAAAAAATTACTTTCTGGGATTTCTGATTTCTTCTACAGTGTTATTTTTCTGAATTTGACTAAGAACTTTTTCTAGTATCTGAAACTGAAGAAAAACATTTAGCATAATTTCCAGCTTCCCCAGTCTCATGAGAGGGGAATATTTCTGGTCAGAAAAGGCAATGACTCATCCTTTAAGAAATCAAGAAGTGTCCACTCAGCCTCTCTAGGGAAAGCCCCATGCTGAGTTATAAAAACACACACACACCTCTGAATTCTGATTTTGTGTACAGTGAAGTCACCCACTGACCTTTAGTTTCCCATCAAACTTTTCTGACTTTACAATCTGCCTGTATCTGCTTCACGCCACTGTGTACAGAGGAAGATTCTCATTTCTCCTCTTCTTGTTTCTGCTGAAACTTCAGCTTTGTTCTTGATCTAGAATCTCCTAACTTTTGCTGGTGGGCCATTCCCCCACGTCAAGACAGCAAGATTTGGTGATACTCTTTGAGTTCCCTTGCTGTTTAATGTACTTTTTTCCTTCCCTTTTCCATATCACTCCATCCAGTCCTGAGTTTAGTGTGAAACTTGTGGATTTGTCCCCTTTGGGATACAGCTGTACCTGACAGTGATGCAGTGATGCACCATTCCAATGAGAGCCTTATTTTAGGGAGGATTTGAACAAAAGAATTAGAGACAGTTAGAAACCATACATGCAGCTAAACAGAAAATTACAGGATTTTTTATACCTTATCAAATGTCCTGTATCAAACACACTGCCTCATCACCTATACATGTCAAACATACTAGAATGAAAACTAACTGCAGTGGGTAGTGTGAGCCTCATTTTCTTGACTTATTTAAGAAAGGTAACCTCTGCCCCCAGTTAATCAAATTGATAAGTAATAGTTCTGTTGTCTCAAGTGTGTCAGACTCACACTGTCAGAGACTTCATTCCAGAAAATTGGTGCTAAGGAAGTGCTTCCAAACTCATGAAAGTAGTGTCAGGAAGGGAAGAGCTTGAGAGGCAGGGTCCACATGGACAGATCTTCAAGAACTAGGGATTTTAGAGATTATTGCTGGGGGCCTCCTGTGTACAGCACTGCAACAGTGCTGCTGGTGTCTTCAGTCCTGTACCTTGACAGGTACATGAGCCTTGTGAGTGCTTGGCACTGAGTGTTTCCAGTCTGGAAACCAAATCTGCAGATCAGTATCACTCTTATCTTTTGAAAACAACAAGACACCTCCAAACACCAGAATATCACAGTGAGAAAAATCCCAGCAAAATCCCCAAGGGTCTAATGCCCATGTAACCAGAAGGAGACACAAAGTTAAAATGAAAGCCTGTGTATATTTTCTTCTGATGCCTCAGCATAAATAGAAGCAAATAAAGTACTTTGAATCTGACCCTGAAAGTGCTGACTAATTAGAATTTGTGTTTTAATACCTCCTATCTGCCTCCACACTGTTCTCTGCTCCATTGCAGTAAGCTCTGAATATGCATAGACACACCTGCTCACACTTTCTAGGATCTCCTGCAAGGCCTTGTATTTTAAACCAAGAAGCCAGACAATGCTCAAGGGAAAAAATTTCACATTTTACAGATGGGGAACTGTGATACAGGCTGCTGCATTTCTAAGTAGCTTTCTGAACATGGATATTTGCATATTTGTTCAGAACATCTGTGACTTAAGGTTTACAAGGTTTTTAAGGACTTTGTATATCATACAGCACCCACTTCCCACAGTATCTGTCTTCTTTTTGATTCTTCATTGCCCTCAAGAAAATATTTCAAGACAGACCTTTGAACATAGAGGGATGCTCTGTGATCATGGGCTGCAATGCACAGGCCCTGTCACTGACAGAGACTACCAAACAGGATGGATCATTTCATGGTGCAGTGAGAGGTTGCTCTTGCAGACAATATTCATGTGATGCTTTGTAAAATTTTTACCACATCTTATCATATGTCCTCAGCAGACTTTCTGTCTGAAAGGCTGGTTTTTGCTTCATCACCTCTGAGCCTTTCTTACAGGATAGAGTAAGAGTGTAAAGACCTAGAAGTTCTCAGTGATGTGAATTACAGATTAGACATAATGAGTTCAGATCCCTATTCTTTCTTACCAACAGGTCATGATGGCAGCTACTGACAGCTGTTACCAGGGTATTAGTATGAGTCCAGTTTGGGATAACATTTCTCTTTTTGTGCTTCACATTCTTGTCACTCTGAGGCCGTGCTGCATCCCTGCTGCAAGCAGAAGCGCCCTCTCCTGTGCAGAGGTTCATTTTGCAGGGAAGGAGGGAGAGCAATGCCATGCAAACCACCCACTTCCAGCAGGCACCGAAGAGATGGAGAACTGGTGACAACTGGTGTCACATCCTCTAGACCCGGCTGCAGAACACATGCTGGGTGTTCCAGCTCTGGGGATGCTGGCACCTGTATGCTTCCCTGCATGCCGGAGAGGTAAAGAATTATTGCATCTCTTTGATGCAGTCCCCCACTCTTATTTGCTACTGTTAGTTTGTGCTGGTTTGAAAAGAAGATGGGCATTCCAAACTGTCAGGGAACTTTGGCATAATTTCACTGTACAGAGGAAGTTTCCTAGAAGACCAGTCCCACAGTGTGAGCTGTAGAATGACAATATCTTCACTCAGAAAAGCTGTTAAGTTGTGGATGTTTCTGAAAGCCTTGTTCTGAGTTAGATTTCATCACTCACCACCCAGCAGAAATTTGACATTAGGTTGACATGAGTACAACCTAATGTCTGTACATGTACAGTCATGAGGTGACCAACTGCACAAGAAACTTTGTCACACATGGAGAGTCTGAGTTCATGCCTGTGGGGTTTTGCCAGCTTTGTAGCAAAATTGTAGCAATCCTCTTGTGGCAAAATTTAATACAGAACATGAAAGCATTTCTTAGTCAGGAATAGAGTTTTATAAATGAGTTACCCTAAACATTTACTTAAAAAAAAATGCAGTCTTCAGATATAACTTAAAATTGATGAATAAGCAAACAAATCACATATATTGTCTGCAAAAACTAGTCTGGCCAGCTCTAGTTCATAGCCAGAAATTATTCACTTCATGTTTTATAGTCATACTTAAAATAATCAGCAATGAGGTTATCTCCCAGGTACATTATAAGTGTCTGAGACACATGTAAAAATAAAATAATGTTTTATTTATACAGTAGCCCACTCTTCTTTTAGTCAAATGATTGAAGTTATACCTGAGTAAATGCTGAGTACAAAAGAGTGAAATTTTCTAATCCCTTACACTAGTGAGCAGCTAACCCGCTCTGCACCTTATGTATGGAGACCTGGCCATCTAAAGACCAAATTGGGAGGCACAGCCTTGGTTTTGTTTTGTATTCACTCTAACTCATAGCTTGGACTGAGTTGAGGAGGTTGGGAGCCAGATCCATATGGGTACAGATCCAGATGGCTGTGTTGAGAACTGCAGATCTGATGCAGCAGGTGAACCTTTCTTCACAGCATGAAGCAGTCCCTGTGGGCTCACTGGTGGTGCGTCTGCAGGAGGAAAGGATGGAAAGACCCACACAATCAATCCACCCCCAGGTCTGCTCTGAACAGAAGAGTGCCCTTTGCTGTGTATCTCACACTTGTGCCACTGCTGAGACCTTTCCTTTGCCCGAGTGGCACAGTCAGGTACTTCTGACAAAAAATAGATTGTGTGTGTAGTATATAGTAGAGATAATTCATGCTATTAATGTATAAAATATTGTAAAATCCAAATTACGTCTTTTGGCCATCCTGGCCGGGAGCAGTGTCTTATTCATATACATCGAGTTCCCAGCACGTTAAGATAAACATCGGGGTTTTAACGTAAGAATAGAAGTTTCCAGGTCGATAATCACTGGCTTCCCTGGGTCGGGTTGGGTCGCTGGGCCCACCTAAGAGTGATTATCGCCTTGCTGATTACATCTTCCACGATAACCACCCTGATACATGTGAATACATGGCTTCGCCAGAATCGACTGACAACATCGGGACACCTGGACTGAACCTTTGCGCAGCTCTGCACATGTAAAGCCACGGTGATGCATGTGAAGAGACACAAAGAACATTTGGTTATCTCTGCCTCGGGCAGAATAAAGTGTATAAAAACTTGCTGCGAGGCAGCATTCGTGAACTGGGCAGACTCTGACATTCGGAAGTCACATCCGTGTGTTCACCCAGCGCCGATCCCGGGCTCGACACTGACTCTGGTGGTTTCGACAACCGAACTTCAGTCTCGCAGACAAATTAATAAATCTTTGCTAAATTTTCTTATAAGTTTGGCTCACGACTTGGTCATTTATAACAGTGTACTTGAATTACCAGACAAGAAACAGTCACTTTTTCTGGTGGGATATTTTAACAAGATGGAATGTTTCTTGATGCCCTCATTCAGCCATAAAGCTGCTTTTCGGTTTATCCAAAGAACTCAGCATGTGCAGTTTTCCCATGTGGATATGTTGCTTGGTACCAGGCCCCTAACCCCTTCAGTAATCTATCACAGAATATTTTAGTTTGGAAAGCATCTCTGGAGATTATCTAGGTAAATTTTTAAATTAGATCAGGCTGCACAAGTCTGTCACTTCTAAAGCTTTTGTTTCAGAGTGTGGCTGAACAAAGAAACTCCAAGGATTTTCATGAAGAGAAGATGCAGAATGACATAGTAATTTAGAACAGCGTGCACCTTCATTAAGGCAGCAGAACTGTAGCTGTTGCATCAGACCTTTATAATCCCTGGCCCCTGCATCTGTGCCACTGGGTTCTAAGGTTGGTTCACAAAATTGTAGAATATCCTGAGTTGGAAGAGACCTACAAGGATCCTCAAGTCCCAACTCCCGACTCTGTGCAGGGCACCTGAGAGCATTGTCCAAATGCTTCTTGTACTCTCTCAGGGTTGGTGTTGTGACCACTTCCCTGGGGTGCTTGTTCCAGTGCCCAGCCACCCTCTGGGTGAAGAACCTTTTTCTAACATCTGACCTAAGTCCCCTCTGCCTCAGCTTCAGGACATCCCTCAGGTCCTGTCCCTGTCACCAGAGAGAAGACACCAGTGCCTGCTCCCTTGATTCCCACCATGACGAGGTCTCCCCTCAGACTCCATGCTGAACAGACCAAGTGACATCAGACACTCCTCATATCCTCCCCTCCAGAGCTTTGACCATCCTCATGGCCCTCCTTTGGTTATTCTCAAATAGCTTGATGTGGCAGTGTGTTTTATGAGGTCTACAGTTGTTTCAATTGCAACAGTTAGTGGTTCAATGTTAATTAAACAAAATGTTTTCATCCCTGTACCCCCGTTTTATCCCCTTACAATGGTTTCTCCCAAGTTGTTTACCCCTAAGTTTTCCCGCCCTTAGCCGCCACTCACCCTGCCTGTTTCCCTGCTCCTCTCTCCCTTCCTTCCCTGGTGTAGACCTGTCTATCTAAGCTGTGCTGTCCCCTTCCCTTGTCCATCAACCTAGATCCATCCCTTTTGTTCCTGAATGTTTGATGCCCTGGTTCTAACAGTTGATTTGTTTTAGAGGCTTCTCCCTCCCCTATGTTAACCCCATTGGTCTTGTTAGATCCCATGCTCCTCCCTGAGTGTTCTCCCCTTGGTTATGTGATGTTCCCACTCTCTAAAGTAGCCTCCTTTAAAAACCCTAGCCGATCACTGTTCCCTTGTCACTCCTCCCTGACCCATCTTTGAATTAAGCTTCATTGGACTGCATAGAGTGTCCTCTCCTTTGGCTCTTTCCCTTGGGATCCTGGTGTTGTCGTGCTGCGGTGTCACCCACGGCGCTGCACCCACTGCCACCTGAAAGGCCTGGGTGGAAGCTCAGGGGCAGCCTCTCCTGTGTGCCCCTCTGGTCACTCAGGGAGCTTTGCTAGCCAGCATTCCAACACTCTGTGACTGCAGGAGAGCCACAGTTTAATGTCATCTTTATATGGTGGCTCCTAAAACTGCACGCAGGACTTGAGGTGAGGCCGCAGCAGCTCAGCGCAGGGCAGGACAATCCCCTCCCTCAACACTCACTCCTTATCAGAGGAAAATCATCAGAGATATTTAAATTAATCGAGGTCAATAGCTAATGAGTTCAGAAGCCTGTACTTCTGGTTTCTTCTAAATTCACTGCTGCTTTTCATTAAGGTTTGATTTCAGACTATGAAAATCCTGAGGTCGGGTGGTTTGCATGTACATCTTCAGAGATGAGTCACCAGTGCTCTGTCTGGCAGGGGCTGTCAGCAGCCATGTTCTGCTGCTGCTGCAGAATTCTTCAGCAACTGAAAGTTACAGATACTCAGCACCTTGCAGCTCTCTCCATGATTCTCTCTTAGAGAATTTGATCTCTGAGATGCATATAAAAATAGAAATCCAGAATTTTTTAATTAGCACCTCAACAGAATGTCATGTTCTTCCAAGGAACAATCTCCAATTTAGTATTATGTGGACTACTTTTGAGGACAAAGCCATTTCACATATAAATACCAGAGGAGTCATTCAATAATTAAAAAATGAAATATGTAATAAATATAGTAAGTTGAGGATATATAATTTTGGCATAAAGGTTCTTTACAAAAGTGTAAGAATATATAAAAATATAACATACAAAGATATCTATGGCAGTTTTAAGATAAAAAGTATTGCATTTATATTAAGACTGGTTAATATTAATTCAATGCAGAAATGTCAATGTCAATAACAATTTCAAAATGTCACAGGAATACAACACCACAGATTAAATGGAATGATGCTATGAAACACTCTACAAACTCATACTCAAAATGGTTCATGATCTGTCTGTTGAATCACATAAAAATATGAAGAAATTGTTTAGGTAAACATTGCCAGATTTGTATCATTCTTATTTTTTAAATAGTTGCTAGAAGGCACAAGGTACTACCATCAACAAGTTATTCATAATAGAAGTGACAGCAGCAACAGTGGAATTTGCCCCAGCAGGTCTGAGGGAGTTCCAGCTGTGGGGAGGAAGGACTGTGCTCTCCAGACTGCCAACCTTCCATACCATCTGTGAGCCTACCCATAGCTTCTGCACACTCCTGCACAGTAAAAGTGGGATCAATAACAAAAGGGAAGGGTTAGCTTAGTCAGAAATGAAACACGAGTTCAGCAAACATTTGGGGATGGCATAAAAGCAGTCCCCGACTCCACTTGGAAATGTATACATTTTCTGTATATTTCAGTGCATTCTTGGTCTGACTACAAAACAAGTAAAATTTGCTAATTGTAAGCTATCAAGCATTAGAACTGTACATTTTAGGAATTTCAGGGCAGTGCAGAATCTTGACTAATGCAGCAGCAGTACTGTTGGTCTGTGTTATCAGGCATTTTTTTTGCCATCTAATTCTCCTGGAATGTGTGATGTGCCTGAAGTCACATGCTAGCATACGAGGAAAATGTTCACTCATTTTTAATATTTTCCACTGGTTAACCACAAACAGTAACAGCAGAGGGATGTATGAGAACTGGAGCATGTACCTCCTCAAGAAGCAAAAATTTCAACATTAAGAACAGTAAATTGTTCTCCTCTACAATGCTTTTAAAAAAATTTGCTCAGATGTTAAAACTGGTTTTATTTCATATGAGAAAGAGTCAGTCCAAAAAAACCCCAAAAGATCCAAATTTTAGTCCAAGTAAATTACTTCATTTATTTCACATATCCTTAGCAAAGCAGTGTTTTCATCAGTGATACTGGTGGACAGAGTTTATTGTAGGAGACAAACAGAAATGTGAATTATTGCTCCCATAGCATCCTCAAGGAGTTAATGGCCCATGCAGGATATGCAAGATGATGTCAGCATGTAAAAACTTGTGTCCTGCAGCTGGCATTGGGAACTTCTTATTTGTTCCAGCAGCTACCAGCTAGCTGCCACTTTCCTGGTCTCTGCCACTGGTGCAGGCCTTCTGAATGTCAGATGAATCTGTTATTTCTTTGAGTTTTCTTTACTTTGGCCCTCTTCCTCTGATTCTTTTAGCGTTTCCAACTTTATGTTGTCAGTATTGTGATCGGTGGATGAATTTGGCTTGGATGAGTTCCATCTCAATCTTCTCAGGCTCCTATAGCAGTCATTTCTGACGTTTTCACTGACCAGAACGTAGATGATTGGATCAGCAATGCTGTTTGCAGTGGCTAAACACAGAAACGCTGTAAAGGTTGAATATATCTTATTTTCAAATGGACATGGGCAGTCCTGATGAAACATAAAGTATATGGCTCTTACTATGAGAACCAGATGATATGGAGCAAAGCAGATCACGAAAATAGTAATAATGGCAATAGCAACATGCTTCACTTTGGCTTTCTCACGACAAGTCAAGCTGCTGCTTCTTTTTGTAGCTTTGAAAATTTTGCAGTTTGTAAAAATCAGGATCAGGAGGGGTATGAAAAATCCAAACAGGAATCTAGCACAGCTGAAATAAGCCAATAATAAGTCAAGGGGCACTGTCTCAAAGCAGGTTTTCACCTCTGTACAGTTTTGCCCATTTTCCATAAAAAATACCGGCGTGTGGATTCCTGCAACCACAGTAAAGAGAAAACCGACTATTATGATGGCATTTTTCTGTTGTCTTCTTCCCCTTGATTCCAGAGAATGCACCAGTGCCATGTAACGATCCACAGAGATGCAGCACAAAAGCAGAATGCTGATGTAGATACTGCAGAAAAAGATGAATCCTGTTATCCTGCAAGCAGTGTCACCCATGGTCCACTTGTGCCCATTTTGCACATAGATAATCCAGACAGGCAAGGTACATAAATACATCAGGTCACACAATGATAAACTGAAAATGTAGATGGCAACTACTATATTCCTTTTGATTTGTACAAATGTCAGCAGAGACGTTAAGCAATTTGCTGGAAGGCCTATTGCAAAAACAATGCTGTAAACAGCGACCAGAAGTGTCTGACTCTCTTGATAAGGAATTTCTGGGCAAGTGGAGTTACAATTTTCATTTAGACAGCGTTCCATTATTCTTTCTCCAGCTGATATTTCCTAAGAATCAGAAGACAAGGTGGAAAGTTAGCATTGCATCACTTAAAAATATGTCAGTAAAGGTTATGGTCCCATAGGTGCCAACTTGACATGTTTGTGGAGCAAGTGTAATGGAGGATGTTTGAAAGGTTCCTCCTCAGACATGAACTGAGAAAGAGAGGGTCACAAGATCCCTCCACCTCTGAGAGTTGGGCTGGATTCTGGTGGCTATGTGGAAGCTCTCTCAAGGGGGATCTGAAGTTTTGTCCCTGGACATAAAATCAACCATCTCCTTTTTGTCAGTTCCCATTCTAAAATAGTGCTGTAAATGCTAAAACTGCCATCATTCCTCATGCCAAGTGTCACCTGCACCCAAAATGTCACATGGGGATCAGTCTACAGAAATAAGGCAGATGAAGTTGCGGACCAGCTTAGACATATTTGAAAAAAAAGTTGGGTTCAGTATTGTCCCATCTTCAGAATGACAGGAGAGAAGAATCTTCACTGTTGTGTGGAGAAGATGGCACAGTACTCCGACCAGTGACAGGACCTGAGGGAATAGCCTGAAGTGGTGTCAGGAGAGGTTTAGGCTGGCTATTGGGAAAAGGTTCTTAACACAGAGGGTGCTTGAGCTGGCTTTAACTTATGAGCATGGTGGATACAATAAGAGAGGGCTGGTGGTGATGCATTTTTTGCTGCCTCTAAGCATCTGCCACCTTTGGTGGAGGAGGAGTGATGTCTTCTGGGCCACCTACCAATCTGCTGTGTAGTGGGGATAAAAAAGGTGCTTGATTTCAGGGTGAGCAGTGGTTCTCTGCCCAAGCCTCGTCTGTGAACTGACATACAGAGCTTGTCTCTGACTCGAAACATGCCTGGTGGTGTGAGAGCTGCTGTACACTGCACACCACAGAGCTGCTGTACACTGAACACCTCAAAGCTGCTGTACACTGCACACCACAGAGCTGCTGTACACTGAACACCTCAGAGCTGCTGTACACTGCACACCACAGAGCTGCTGTACACTGAACACCACAGAGCTGCTGTATACCTGCACACCACAGAGCTGCTGTACACTGAACACCACAGAGGGCCTTGGAGACCTCCCTTTCTATGGTAAAGCACAACAGGTGAATACAGCTCACAGTCAGGCAGATGGTGACATCCAGGGCAGGGACATGGCACAAGTCACACACCACCTCAGTTACTCATCAGCTTGTCTACCCCACACACCTCAATAAAAACACCTTCAGGAGTGGTTGAGGGTGCTGTCTCCTTCCCTCCTCATGGTTTTACACACTTCTCCTGATCCTGTGCTTGTCTGAATATTCTCATTTCTGTAAGGCTTCCCCCAGAGCAGCCAGTGATGGTGCAGGGCAGCAAACAGTGGAAGAGTTCGGTGGACACATACTCCCAATGCTTGTTTTTCTTGCCTCCTCCTCTCCCACTTTTGCTCCAAGTCTCCTTCCCATGCTCAGCACCCTTGAGGGAGCCTCAGGAAGGAGATGCCTGTGACTTTCTAAGCTACCTGCCTGGAGCAGGCATTTTTCCTTGGTGTTTGGCATATGGACTAAGCCACAGGGCTGGGGCTGAGCTCAAGAGACCTTCTCATGTAAATGGCTGTCAGCGCCAAGCACAACGCCTCAGCTGACAAAGTGCAGCCATGGGCATGGACCTACCCTTCAAAAGAAAATCAGGTGCTGAAGGGCTGTCGTGAAGCTTTGGCCTGTCAGCTTTGGAGCTTTGGAGGAGGAGTGCTCTAACTCAGAGCCCAATATAAGGAAGGAGGAGAGGAGGCCATTTGTTCCACTCCTCACCTCTCCAGGCTCTCAGCCCTGTCCAGGGAAGAGTCTTCTTCCACTGGCCACTGCATCCACCCCCAGTTCAGAGCTTCACTCTCTCCACTCAGTTCTCCACGCCTGCAGAGAGGTTTCTCCACAAAGCAGCACTGAGCAGACAATTTATGACATTTCTCCTGGTGACATTTTCTCTTGTGTTGACACACCCTTAAGGGGAAGGAAGTAACACCACAATTGTCCACCCTGTGACTAAAGTCGACTTCTTTGTGCCTCTACAGCCCTCTTCAACTGAAAGCATATTCCTGTCTTCTCAGACCTTTAGAGTTTAATAGTTTGATGCTTGGCTCAGCCCAGATGATTCCCAGTTTTTCCTCTGGGATGTCGAGGCTAACCTGCATCTCAAATATTAATTCAAATGAAAACCAGTAATAATTACACCAGTGAAAAAAAACAGACACCATTTTCTATTAATATTTGTGATGATCAGCCTTGGTTTGAACACCAGAACTCAAGAGATTTATCACACCCGGCAATTTTCAAGCATTTTTAAAGGGTAAAACGTAGTGATGATGACATGGATGAGCAATATCTAAGAAAGCATTTGTGAGACACAAACTGTTCCAGTGAGTTATGTTTGCTGCCCTGAATCCTTCAGTTGAGCAAGCCTCTCCACAGTAGCTGTTTTCACCTTTTTTGGCCTGTCCTGATCTGGTAGGTCTCACCAATCATAGGTGTTACAGCAGCTGTGCTTTTCATCAGCAGCTCAGTGTATTTTTATCAGCACTCTGAGGCTTCTTGCTCTGTGAGAGTCACTGCACGAGACATACCGCAGTTATCACGTGCACCTTTCTCACCTTCAAGATGTGTGAAACATCTCATCTTCCAGAACAGAGAGATCACGAAGCACCTGAGCAAAAATCACTGGGAGATGGGGTAATCTGCTAAGATTTGCTGCATGCCTGCTCTGTATTTACGCTCTTCCATTTCTAATATTCTCATGTTGTCTCCATGCTGTTAGACAACTGGATAATTACTTTTCGTACTCCTAAAATGCAGTGGCTCCTGCTGCTCATTTGGGCCAGTTGCATTAATCTTTTCTCAAGAAAAGTCTTTTCAGTAACACTGAAGTGAAAAAAAAAAAAAGGAAATGAAAACAAGCAGGAAAGCAAAAGGCTTTACTTTCTTTTTTTTTTGTTGTTTGTGTATGAACTACTCATGTGAAACTGTTTAAGTTTCCAAAGCAGAAGTTGGAGTGATAAAAATAGCCACTATTAGAAAAAGTAAAAAAAGAAAATTACAGTTATGGTTACAAGGCAGAGAAGGATAAGTCAAAAAAAAGCACTGTAGTTTGACAGAGACTGGTTGGAAGTCTTTGGACTAACTCATCTGAGAAACACAGGAACAGGAGAAAAAAAAGGACACAGTAAAATCCATAACATGAGTACAATTACATGAGCAAAGCACATTAATTAATATATATTTACTTTTCTAATATTTTTCTGATCATCCATCGCTTCCAGGCATTATTGTTGGAGATTAAAGTTTTGAGGCATTTATTAGGAACAATGTGAAATAACCTCTATGATGGTTAAAATGAAAACAAACTTTCCCTTCACACTTTCCTTCCTGTCCCCAATATCAGTAGAGGAAAACAACCTGAGTGTCTCAAAGCATAAATCAGCCTTCAGTGAAAGAGGACCTGAGTTTCTCCTGAGGGATTTTGTGTGCTTTCCTGGGTAGAATGTGGTGCTGGAAGGGTTTGACACGAGGGTGCCAGCAGGACGTCAGTTGGACACTCAGATCTATATTGAAACACATCAGTTCCCAGATGTGACATTGTGCCACCTACAGTGCTTGTCACCAGCAGTGTCACTCCTCCAACGTCTCAACCTGGGCTTCTCCTCATGCAGAACTTACAATAATTGTCTGTAAATTATCAACTGATAAACTTTTGTGTCTCTTAACTTGAAACTAAGAAATTGCTGTGCTATTTGCTCTGCTGTTCTTGAAGGAAGGAAAAATGTTTGTGGTGTCTTTGAATGGAAACAGATCATGGCCCATATGCCCAGCAAGTCAGTGAGCTGCTATATTTTTTTTTTCCATTATTAGTTTA
Organism: Melozone crissalis; assembly: GCF_028551555.1. Classification (NCBI taxonomy): domain Eukaryota; kingdom Metazoa; phylum Chordata; class Aves; order Passeriformes; family Passerellidae; genus Melozone; species Melozone crissalis. The sequence goes on from NW_026535834.1 coordinate 2,645,038, forward strand.
AACAAATTAGCAAGTGAAGTCACTCCTATAAGCAAATCTCAGCATAAAAAGGAGAAACCAAGTGCCATGGCTGCACTTGGTTACCCATCAGACAAATCCTTTTTACTGACACACAAAACACAGCGGGATTTGAAGCTGTATAGTTTGAATTTTGAACATAAACCCATTTTCAAGCAACTTGGTTTCAAATTTGAACATAATATATGAATATATAATCTTGGAACAATATAGTTTCAAAACTCTGTTTAGAAAGAAAAAAAAGTCTTTTAAGGCTATCCTGGCAATCCAGCCTGAGCACAACTCTATCCTAAAATATCTTTCTTCCACTGGTGGAGCAGATGATCCCTCTCTTGCCTAGTGCTGGTTAAAACAAGTTTCAGCATTTGTAGCTGAAAGCAGCAATACCCTGGGATTAGCTACACAGCCTTAATATTTAATTCTGTGTTGCAGATATGAGATGTAATGCAGATGTAAGCAGTTATATTGCATCATGTTACAAAGATATTAATATGAAGATAATAATAAATATAAAAATAAAGAAGGTACATGGCAGAAGAGAGAAGTTATTAATCAATTGCCTTTCAGGAAGGGAGGAGCTCAGCAGTCTTTCCTGAGGAGGGAAAGATACTTGATTTACCTCAAGATAACACTGTTCATAGCTGTGAACTCTCAATGACTGTAGATTTTTAAATGCAGGTTTTTACATAAATCCATACATCCACTTCCCCCTTTCCACAATCTAGAAATCCCACAATAGTACTAAACGTGCTAATTTGCTCAAATGAGCAGCTGTGGTATTACTAAGAGGAACTGTCATAATTCAGGTTTGAATTATGAGGCCCAGTTTTAAAAAGTGATCCTTCCTTAATCTGGGTGTCCTAGTGCCTTGTTACATGGAGAGAGACTGCACAGGAGAGAAGAATGTCTGATGGGTGAGGGAGAAATGTTGACAAAAGATCCTTGTACTGGGTTTAAGACCACGTTATTCAATGTACATAAAAGCAGGTAAAACTGCTTAAACATTGTAGGTAGAGGAAGCTCACAGGTTAAAAATAGACCCCAAAATCCACCTGTACCAGGGGACTTCGGTCTCATGATTCAAAGGCTATGAGTTAGGATTTTGTAACTTCAGACCTAGCAAAGTTTCTCAGTCCTCCCTGAGAGCATCAGAGTGCAGCTATTGCAGGGCAGATTTACTCCCTGGTATCCACCAGCTTGTGTGGAAAAGATCCCAGGGCCAGAGGAATGGCTCCATGGCCAGGAGAAGCAACAGGAAGCCCAGAAAGGCTGTAATAAATTTGGGGCTAAAGTGTAAAGTGTGTCAAGTCAAAAGGCTGAGGTAAGTGTAGGTGTTGGAGCAGCAGCAGTGAAAGTGAGCAACTGAGAGCAGCTCTGCTTCACACCTCACCACACCTGAAACCACCAAGCACTCAATGTCTCCCTAAAGCTATTGCAGCGTAATTGGTGGCCTTGACATTGGGGGCTAATTGTATATAGCTTCTGTTAAGGAAGGGGCTCATTTGGAAACCCAGCTGACCAAACTTTCCCTCTGGTTGTGCTGGAACTACAGAGTTTTAGAAAAAGTGGATGAGTGTGGTGATTCCCATTCCTGTCTCCTGTATCAGGGTGCTCAAGGATGCTGAAGCACAGCCAAGTACCAGCAGCTTTGGTACTAAGGGTATAGAAGTGGATGGATACTGCTCTGGATTACTAAAAGAACAGGCTGGGATGTTGGAGAACAGGCTGGGATATTAGGGAACAGGATGTTTTAACAAGGTGAGGAGGTCTGGCTGTGCTGACACACTGTCAGAGATGAATGTGTTTTATTGCCAGGTTTAAGGAAAATTTGACTTCAAGCAGCTGAGCAAAGAAGCACCAAGACCTCTGTCCAAACCCACCAGTGTACCCCTTAAAAAGAGGTGCTTTGTTATCCTTAAGATTTTAGGATTTCCCCAGAACTGCTGATATCATCCTCCTTATTCTTGGCCTCCAGGCCTTCAAGCAGGAGACTCCTGCCAACCTCTGGCACCTGCAGTTAGAAACATGCTAAGAGCCATAGAAAGGCCCAGTCCAGAGCCATGTACCCCCCCAACCTACTGTGACTCAAAATCATCTCTGGGGTAGCAACTGAGCATATTTGTAACCAAACACATCTGTTCAAACTCCCAAATCCACAAGTGTCCCCTCTTTCCTTCACTGCCACCTTCACTGCAATCATTACAGTCACAGGAATCACAGGCTCTTTCTGCATCCCCAAAATGCATTTGTCTCTTTCATCCCTGTTAAATCCCCCAGTCAGAGCATGGCTTAACTGTGCTGCAAAGAGTGAGCACAGATAGGATGGCTTCTTTTTCCAGGAGTAGGAAAATGTGAAAATAATGTTGGGCTTTGACCTTGTGGCAGTAGATTATCTGTCCCTGATGGGAATCTTGCCCCTGCCCTCGTGGGTCTCTATGGAAGCTGCTGTGGTGGCATCATCAGTACTAAAGATGGTGCTGGGGAAAAACAGAGCAGAGTTGCTCAAAATAATTTAATGATCTGTTAAACCTGGGCTCACTGACATAATGACTGGTACTGACCAGTTTAGGTAGCTTCATCTTAAAATTGTTTTACTTTTGTCTAAAGTGGATGTCTCTGAGCAAGTAGGATTTGTAAAGCCTTGCAAAAACCATAGTGCCTTTTTTACTTGAAACAATCCTATTTTTAACAGTGCCTACAAATAGTATTTGTAACAGTGCTCTGAACTTAGACACAAATATTTCCTCCTTCTCCATTTACCATGAAACACAATTTCTTTGTTCCTTTTTGTCCTCTGATTTGCTCTCGGCTAATTGGAGAACTTCCATTTTCCTTTTTGACATCTAGGTCACCTCCTGTAGCTACCTTACCATACCAACAGCAGGGCTTTCCTCTTAAGATTTAGTGATACCAAAAAAAAGGCTCAAAGGTTCCTCTTTGCATGTACACACACCTCTGACATCTCTGTGGGCACACTCACTTCTGCTAATCTGTGGTATTTTGTCTGAGTTGTCATCTCTGATCTCTTCTGGCTCTTTATACACCTACCACAATGAGCAACTTTGTTTGTTGGCACACTTTGGGTATATCCTGGAAGCTGTTAATGTAAAAATCCCAGTAAGGAGACATTTCCCAAAGCATCCTGACACTTGACAGCAAAATTATTTGTATGATCATGGTGAGGCTGTAAGATCAGTGTCTCCCAAGAGGCTTGGGAAATGCTGAACCTGAAAGAGCCATCTGCACTTTCAGGCAGAAATCTGTGCAGAGGGGGTGCCCAATTCAAATTAAATTTCTTTAAATATTCTTTAAATTTCTCTAAATATAGTGTCCTGTGTAGAGAACTTTGGAAAACTTCTCAGAAGAAAATCAGTCTTGCCCATTGTGTGCTAATGAGCACAAGTGGGTTTTTTGGTTTTGTTTTGGTTTTGTTGGGTTTTTCTTTGGTGGGGAGGGAAGTTTTGTTTTTTTTTTTTACTTTCTTTTGGGTTTTTTTTTATTTCTCCCCTACACCCCTCTTCCCCACAACGAAGTTGCTGGAAGTTAAAGAGCTGCTGGTTTAGAGGCAGCAGCAGATCTAAATGGGATTATGAGAAAGACAGGTTTAAAATAAACCCAGATGCTCTTTGGTCTTTGGAAAAGTAGTCAACTCTGAAAATATTTGACAAAAAAAAAGTTAATTTAAACTCCAGTTAGCCTCCACATCCCTGAGTGCCAGATATCAGCAGTGCTGTGGGAATAAAAGTTGGAGAAAAAGAAGGAATGTAGTGTATCCAATTAGTCTTTATAGACCAGCAGGTAAACTTGACATTTAAATGCCTACCTTGGTTTTCCAGCAGAGTAAGGATGAGAGGAAGGGCTGGATGTGAATTCTTCTGAAAAGAAACCCAGCATTCATATTTCTATTATAATTCTGCATTCATGGCTCATGCACTGCAGCAATAGCTAAAGCTCACCTCACAGCAACCTCTATTCTGCCAAAATCCTTCAATTCTAGTAATTATCTATTCCTGACTGGAACTAAAGTTGATTTCTAAGAGAAATATGTTTTTTATAGGAAAGGGAATTCATAAGGAAAACAGGTAGGAGGGGCTGCATCAACTGCAATTAATTATTACAGACCCAGGCACTACATCAGTCACAAGGAGACACAGACTGTGGTGAGGCATCAACACAATCTGCATTGCTTGAGCACACACACACGGCATGGAGAAACAGTGACCAGAACAGAACAAAGGGAAACGCTGCCAAATAGAAGCAATGCCTTGACTCAGAGATGGAACACTTACCTTTTTTTTTCCCTTTTTTTGCCCTGGTTTTCACAGAGGAGACGATGGAGTGCTCCAGCTCGTGCCGTGCTCAGAGGCTGCTCTGAGCTGGAGGAAGTAGCTGACGATACCACGTGCAGTCCTGAGTGCTGTGAGCTAAAAGAGTTTCTGTGGGCACAACTTCATCAGAGTCTCCAAAAGTGTGTCACTTCTAGGGTGTGCACAGAAAGCAGAGGCTGCCCAGTGTCAGCAGAGCACCTAGGAGGAGAAGCAGCCTTAAAAATTGTTTGCTGTCAAATTCTGTCATTTGTACAGAATTGTACAAGCGTGGGAGGTTGGGAGGTTGTACAGAGAGTGGGAGGTTGCTTTGGTGACTGCCAGGCTCTTGTTTGGGCTCCTGTTCTGGATGTGCACCTAACTCACTGCAAACATGCCCCAGAGAGACAAGGGACTGATGAACTGCCCCAGGCCCTTGGCTCCTTGGGGCAGAGCACCTGCAGGGGGTGCTGATTCCTACAGTGGAGGAAATTCCAACTCTGGGAATGAACTCACCTGAATATATGTGAATTGGCTGGGTATTGAAAAATGGGAAACAGTGTTAGAGCCCAATAAATGGTGTGGTGATAGGAGGGAAAGCCTATTCTGGTGCCAGCTGGGATAGAAAAGGCTGAGAATGCTAAAGGAGATTTGATGGTGGTTTAAACACCTTCTAGAAGTAGAACTGAGTTGCTGGAGTTCCTTAATAGCAAAGAGCATTGATGAGAAGGACCATATGATCTTTACCAAGTGCCCTAGTTCAGGCTTTATGTGAGGGAGGAAGAAGACCCCAATATTACAGTGCCAGTATGTGAGACCTGTTGCCTGTGGTTTTGCAGATGCTGTGTGTGACTCAGTCAAAGTTAGTTATGACCTTCAGGCAACTTCTCCATCATCTCCTACCAGTTCCACTTTCAGTGAGGTGCTCACAGGACCCCACGAGGGTCTGTCAGTGCTTGCAGACTGCTAGGGCTAAGGAGGACAGGAAGGAACTGTAGGGTGGCAACCCAAGGTAAGCAGAAAACTGAATTTACTTTTGGTATCTGTCTTGAAAGTGAAACATTTATTCTGAAAATTAAAGAAATGCTTGGTATGTACTTTCATTCTGGCGTAAAAAGGTTACTTTGGTTCTGTTCTGGAGGAGGCTTCTGGAGATGGGTCTTTCTGTAAAGAGCAGTTTATTCTCAGGAACCAGAAGGAATTGGGGAAAAAAGAGACTGAAGCTGGTTTCCATCTGTGGAGGAGAATAAATGAAATTTCTGTTTGTACCAGCTCAGCTTGACTGGACATACTGCTGGAACCTGTCTGTGCACTGCCTCAAATGTGTGACTTCATGTCGTTCCTTCTCTGTGTAGAAATGAAACCTAAAGGAAAACACAATGAAGGAACAATGTTTCTGAGATGACTACAGCTGATTTGTCTCTGTGCCTGTCTTTCATTCAGACATGTGGGATAGAAAAGAGCAGAGTGCTCTGAGACCTGAAGAACTGGAATTCTCACAGAGACCAGGGGCTCCTCTGTGGTATTTGTCATGTACCAGCTCACAGTTCCCATTTGGCTGCAATCAGCTGTGGGGTCAAATACCTGCCTGATTGTTTTCTGATGTTGGGTTTAGGATAGTCAGAGACATATTTGCATTTTCCAAGTGGATTTAATGATGAAACTTTGAAAATTACATGATCCTCTGTAGGGAAATGAAAGATGAGACATCTCTGTGCCCTTGAATCTTCCAGTCAGACTTGAAAAATGTTACTATTTATCTTCTTCGTGCTTCTCTCAGTAGTACAGCCCCAGCTGACCTCACCCACAACCATTGTCTTGCAAGATGAAGACTGGTGCACGATTTCATGTTGGAAGATGCTTTCAAAAACTTTTGATAAGATCTTCTGTGACTGGAGATGAACACTGAGGTAGACCTTCTGTGGGTGGCAAGACCAAAACAAATACGTCAAGTGTACTCTAGTTTTGGTAGAGATAATACAAGCAGTACAGCAATATAAATTTTGGTCTGAGCTGCATTGTACTGATATCTCACCTAGTCAGTAAAAAAAGATCAGATGAAGAACCATTTAAAGCAGAGTACAGAAACTCTCTGCCAAATCCAACTGAAGTAAATGGAAATGTTTCTTTTAACCTCAGTGAGTTCAGATTGGGCATTTTGAGAATATTTCTTTCTGCAATTTAATTTCTGGGTGCTATTTAGTTAGTTGCCTTTAGGTTGTGTGTTCAAGCAAGGTAAGCTGCATTAGTGATGTCTTCTATGCACTCTTCATCATTTTCCTGCCGAGGTACAGTGACTGTTCAAACAATAAGAGAGAAAAAGGTCCAGTCCTGTTTTAACTCAGATCTACATAACACATTTTTTGTTTTGTTTTTTTAATTTTCACAGCACTATGATAGAGAAATTGCTTATGCACCACTGATCAGTTAACAGAAATAACTGTGGAAAGCTGATGGGATCCAATGTGTTTGAAAGACTTTTAGACTTGAGTTTTTCACTCCCCTTTTCTTTAATTTAGAAACTATCAAGAGAAAAACAGGTAAGATATTTCTCTGTTCCACTGCATATGAAAATGCTCTATGTTAATGTCATCTTCCCCTGGTTGTGACCAACAGGAACCTATAAATGGAGGAAATGTCAGATCATCTGCCCCTCCTTTCTCCACCTGCAGCTGAATACAGGGTTGTGTCATATATTGCAAAAGATTACCCAGGAAGACAATTTTGTACAGTCGTGCATCTTTTGTGTAGGTAACCAATGTTCTTTTTTTTTTTTTTTTTCTTTTTGGAAAATGAGAGAATGTGGCTTTAAATTTGCAGCATGGGAAGTGAGGAAATGAAAACAGTATCTTCAAGTACAGGTCTTAGGATACAGCCAAATGTGTGTCCCTTTGCCTGTTACCAGGGAGTGCACTGAATGGGAACAGAGCTGTAACCTGTCCGGGGAGTGCAGCATATACAGGATGGCAAAAAGGACTTTCTTAATCATGAGCAAGGCAGGAAAGTGCCCAAGAGTCTCTAGGACAGCAGGGTCCAGGGGCTAGGAAGCACTGAGCACTGAATTCTGCTCTGTGCTGCTGTGGCCAAAGCACTGCATGAGTGCCCCTGCACTGGTGTGATCCACAGCTGTGCCTGGCAAAGAATCTCAGTAGCCTGGGCTGTCTGTGACACTGGCTGTGATGCTGTTGGCTTGGCACAGGGACAAAAGCTGGCCATGGTGCTTTTTTTCTATATCAGTCTATATCAGGATCAGCCACAGGATGTGTTAAACTCTGCTAAAACTGAAGCTCAGCTTCCTCACAGTCATTTCCTACCTGCAGAGTGTTTCTCTTACACACGAGGCGCAGGCATGTACCACCCTGGCAGCCAGGCCAGCTGAGTGGCAAAACCATTGAGCTGAGACAGCACAGAGCTTACAAGGATTTCTGTCTGACCATGCACACCCAATCCTTAGCATGCAGTCTGCGGGGAATGCAGACAAGTCCTGCTGCTGGAAATTAACAACATGGGGCTGTCAGTTGCTAAGATTTTTGGTTCAGTGGCTTTCCTGCATGTGATGGGTGGGATGACACAGTCAGATTTCTGCTGCTTAGTCAATCTGCATAAATCCTTGCATTTCATATCTGTGTTGGAAAGCCCTCCTGCTTTAAATTTGCCTAGTTTTGTGAGTGGTGTGTAGAAATTTGGCAGCTCTCCTTTTTCACCGGTGTAGTGATGTACTGTGTGCCTCAGGGGTGGAAATCCACTAAGTTGAATGTGACTGATCATGCCCTCATCAAGGAAAGGTCTCTCACTCTGAAGAGAAAATCTCTATCTGTGTTTGACAGTCCTACCCTGTCCCATGCTGGGATTGACGTGGTCCCTGTCAGGAGCTCTCTGGCAGAGCACAGCTGGTTGTCACACAGAGCTTCTGAGAGACCTTTGGCACCACTGACTTCTCTGGGGCAACAACAGCTTTATCCTCTGATGGTAAGAGTGGAGAGGTGCCAAAATGTACCTTAGGGTCCTTGGGATGAGGTGGGGTTATATCTGACAGCTTTTTTGGGTCACTCTGCTGCCAGTGGTGTGGCTGAAGCTGAGACACGAGTGTGCTGCTGCAGCTCAGGGAGTTTGACTCCAAACTTTGAATTCAGTCTCTGGACATGTGTGCTCCCAAGCATCCCAGCCCATCCACTTTGTCCTTTTGTTCAGCTCCAGCTGTCAGAATAAAAGGAAACTGAAAACACGATGAGTTAGCAGGAACCCATCACTACCTGCCACGCCGGGCTCGGCTCCGCCGCTCACGCCGCACGTGCAGCCCTGTGACAGATTTGTCTGGCTTTCCTTCTTATACTGAGAAATTCTTCTCTTATACTGAGAAACCCTAACACCCCCACAGGGGTAGAAAGGTTACAGTTGTTAGCACATGGGGAGGAAAAGGGTGCGGTTCAGAGAATACTCAATTAGAATTTTTTTTACAGACTCAAAGCAGTGGCAGTGCTGGGCCAAGATCTGAAATCGGTTTAACTCTCACAGATCAGAGAGGAGTTCAAGCTGGTTTTGCATCTTGTGCAAACAGCTAATATGGCTACCCCGAGCTCTGTGCTGCTGCAGGGCTCTTATATTTTTGGATATTAAATGTTGAGTTAATGCAAAAACTGTGTCAACCATGGAAGCAAAGTCATAAAATTCATCCTCCCATTCCAAATCCCGAGGGAGCGGAGTGGCTGAAGGACAAGGAATTGACACACACAGCAGTGCCTTGGAAAAACCTGGGGTTCAGATAAACCAAGTTTCACTCAAACACTCTGCCATAAATCTAAATATTTTTGACCATTGTTCTCGCCTTAGGCTCTGTAAGAAGGCTCCTGTGATAGGAGAGGGGAATAACAAGCCACGTGATATAACATAAACGATTCAGTGCAATATAGACTACTCAGTGCAAATCTGAGTAGTCTTTATATTGCACTCAGTGCAAAACAACAACTAAATAAACTATTTAGTGCAATACAGCAGTTTGCTGGGCAGCCAGGCTGGGCCTGGCTGAAGCAGCAGGGATTCAAAGGGATTTGGTGTTTGCGTTGCATCAGCTCCTCCTGCTGTGGTCAGGGACCCTGGCTGCCAGCTCTCCAAGGCAGAGATCCCAGCTGCCCACCCTGCAGAGCTGCACCAAAGCCCCACAGGTGGGTGGCTTTAGGAAGCTGGTACCCTGCAGGATGTCACAGGGCTGGCAGGTGCCTGTGGGTGACCCCAGCACGGCTGTGCTGGGGCTCAGCACCGAGGGCCACCTCAGAGAAAAGCCGCAGACAGGAAAGCAGGAAATGTTTTGCAGAACAGAGATAACATAGAAATAATGCTCTGTAAATGGTTTGATTTACAGATTTACATGTGCAGGGGCTGCCATGTAAGCACACAGGAAAAGGAAATGGAACGGAGGAGGAGGGGGAGGAAAAAGGCAAGAGGACAACAAAAAGGGCTGGCAGGTTTCATTGGGAACAGGACTTGATGTGCTGGGTTTTCTCCTGAGCATAGTGTGTTGTGGAAACCTGCAGTCACACATGGACACTCAGGATTGTGAGCCCTTTGGTTCAAAAGGGTATCTGTCTTTATAAAAATGGGCAACTTACATCATCTTGGGGTCCTTCTGCACTGAGAATTCCCTGCTGTGTACAGCTGGAATCACCCTGGGCACGCCAGACCTTATCAATTCCTGAGCCACTGATCTGAACTTCAGCTGTGTGATGGAGGAGTCACAGAGGGTAGAGTTGTGAGCCCTGTGCTCTGTTGCTCAGATTTTCTCAAGAAAAGAAGACTTCAAAGGTCTCAGTGGCTTCCTTTGGGGTGAGCCCTCCCTTGGCATTAGCCTCAGCCAGCAGTGGGATGCACACTCCTGCCAGCAGCAGCTCTGTCTGCAGAACCCTGTGCACAAGTGATTTGTGTGAGCCTTTGCCAGACTTTTTGTGATCCACCTGACTGCACCTCAGTGGGGAAGCTCACAGACCTGGGCAGGTATTGTGGTATTGTATTTGCAGGGTGCCTCGTGGCAGGAAGGAATGATGAATCTGACTCCATGTTCTTAGAAGGCTAATTTATTATTTTATGATACTGTATTATATTAAATACTAAACTAAGCTATACTAAAGAATACAGAAAGGATACTTATAGAAGGCTAAAAAGATACTAAAAAAACCTCATGACTCCTTTCAGTGTCTTGACACAGCTTGACCCTGATTGGCCAATAAGTCAAAACAATTCACAATGAAACCAATGAAACAATCACCTGTTGGATAAACAATCTCCAAACACATTCCGCATGTGAGCACAACACAGGAGAAGCAGATGAGATAAGAATTTGTTTTCCTTTTTCTCTGAGGTTTCTCAACTTCCCAGGAGAAAATCCTGAGTGAAGGGATTTTTCAGAAAATATGACTGTGACAGGCAGGCTCTACTTTACAATTGTTTGCTTCTTAATTTGATCACTTCCTTTGTGTCACTGACCTCCAGTGGGGAAACTGAGGCTCATATGTGGGTGGTGAGCTGGGTGATGATTCCACTCTGCAGTGGCCAGGCCCTGGAACCATCTCCTGCAGTTGGATGGTTCCCTCTGATGTCTTTTTTGAGGCATCTCCTTTGAGTCTTGGGGGGTGCTGGTGGGTGTGAAAGACTCTGCTGGAATCATAGAATAGAATCAGTTAGGTTGGAAAAGACCTCTAAGATCATCCAGTCCAACTGTTAACCCAGCACTGCCAACTTTGCCACCAAACCATGTCCCTAAGTTCCACAATCACACATTTTGTCCCTAAGTTCCACAATCACACATTTTTTGAGCACCTTCAGTGAAGAGTTCAAAAAATGTATTATTATAAGCAACTTAATGTTTTGAAGAAAGGAAATTACCTGATGAAGGCATGATATTAGGCCTCCAACTAAATTGAAAGATTTAGTGGGGCATATTTGGGGATATATGCTTCACTTTTGCTCAGATAAATTCCCTGATACAGTCTGAAAAAGGAAGTATGGTCTTCCTTGAAATTTCTAGGTATGTATACACACCCCAAGGAGAAAGAAAATGCAAGCTTTTCCCCCTCCTTTCCCACCAGTTTTTCAGATCCTCTTACCCCATCATAATAACAGAACAGACAACAGAAAAATCTACTGGAAATCACCCTTGAAAACACTGACTTTTGAGCTCTGGCACATTTTTTTTCAATATAAATATATCTTGCTATAAATTGGTCTTCCTATAGCCACCTGAGATTTTGTTCTGTGTTTAGCAGTTTGGTTTCACTTAAACAATGAATTTACAGCCTCATTTTCCAAGCACAATTTCCATGCCTTCCTTAGTGCTGGGAATCTACTTTTTGAAGATTCATTTGTGAAGCAACCATATAAATTGGAAACATTCTCTGACATTAAAAATCATCCCTTCCATTCTATTTTCTCCTGCCACTAGCAGCTTCAATCATTTTGTAAATAAAATTCCTCATGGAAAGACAGATGGTGAAGCTTCACCTGGTGCTGGGGTGGCACAGGCACATTTTAACACGTGACACTGGGGATGGGAAGTCTTGTCTGTCTGTCTGTCTATGGTGTGTGAGAATGATTTCTGTGGCAGCTTTTCTGGAGTGACTTTGCAGAGTGGAAGCAGGTGGACCTTGACAGCACAGCTGTCTGTGCACTCCAGGCTACCCAGATGTGGGATATTTTTGCATGAAACCTCTGCTCAGCCAAACCTGCAGGTTTCAGCATTTTACAAAATGCAAATATTTTATAATTCTCTGCCAGCTTTGATAGTGTGTGCTGTCAAATAATGGGAAGAAAACAGATACAGCTCAGTTCTGGACTCATCTTGTGGTCTCTTTTCATTAATTTCATCTCTGTCTGAGTTTTAGCTTTCTCTGTTTAGAAGATATCTGTGAATTCTTTTAAAGACTTCCTCTGCAGATATTTTGAGATGAAGTGGCAAAAAGATACTTTGAGAGACACAGTTATTATCATAAATTAAAAAAAAAACAACAACAACAAACCAACCAATTATAGATATCTATATATAATGAGACATGGAAATCCTGGAATTTTCCAGAACCAAATGCCAGTGCTCCCACTGACCTGACTGAATGGAAGTGTCTGAGCATCACTGCTCAGGTCCCAGGCAAACAGAGTCACTGGCAGGAATCATCCTGGAGCTGCAGCTTATGGAATACACACAGCAAATACATGGGTGAAAATAAAGGGTGTCTTGTTATACCACCATGCACTGAAAACCACAAAAATGCAAGCACACCCATAAAAAACGTCTCCCATTTCCAAGAGACACAAGTGTCCAGGAAATGTCTTCCTGTCTGAGGTGCCTGATCAGCTTGGGTGACATCCTGGCACTTTCAGGAACAGGAGGGATTCGAGGACAGAAGAAGAAAGAAGATGGTGCAGAAAGAATGCAGTGTCTTTTCTCTGCTTGGTTTCAGGATGTTTGAGATACAACATCAAGGGGGCTCTGGGCAATGATAAACAAGCTCATGTCTGCAGCAGAGAGATGGATGTGAATGTCTGCAGGTAGCTGCAGGAACAGCCACTGCTATCCTGCACCTGGTTTGGGGTGGCCTGGAGAAACCTGACACTGCACAGCCAGGCAGTCCCTTTGCTCAGGACTTCTTTAAAGACCAGGAAAACAGATTGCTCAGAGCCCCATCCAGCCTGGCCTTGAACACTCCCAGGGATGGGGCAGCCACAGCTGCTCTGGGCACCCTGTGCCAGGGCCTCAGCAGCATCACAGGGAAGAATTTCTTCTCAGCACCTAAACCTGCCCTCTGACAGTTTGAATCCATTATCCCTTGTCCTGTCACTCCTTGTAAAAAGTCTCTCTCCAGCTCTGTTGTAGCCCCTTCAGGCACTGCAAGGTGTCCCTGGAACCTTCTTTACTCCAGGCCAAACATCTACGACTTTCTCCAGTCTGCCTTCATAGCAGAGATGCTCCAGCACCCTGAGCATCTTCATGGCCTCCTCTGGGCCTGCTCAAAGAGATCCACATCCCTCTGGTGTTGGGACACCCAGAGTTAGATGTCCAACAAGTGGGACAGAACCCCCTACCTTGACCTGCTGCTGAGGACATGGGTGGCTTTCTGCACCCCAAAGTCCTTTTTAGCAGGTCTCTTAATCCTTCCTGATTCTGTCTGCTGGCTGGTGGAATGACAGCCAGGGATATGTCAGCTAATCTTTTTGCCTTGAATTTTTACTTAAAAAAATTATTAATAAAATGGACACAGTGGATACCAGGCCTCTTTCCCTAAAAAGCTTCTTAGCAATCCAAAGCAAGAAAAGCAGGAGGAGTAATGAAAGCTGCTGTACTGTTTATAAAAAGGCATCTTCTGGTGTTCTTTGCTACTGTTCTATGGTTCCCTTATAGTGGTTTGTTGTAAAAAAAATTCTGAGCCTATCATGGTAATCTAAGATTTGTGCCCTTTCTCCTAGCAATGACATTTCTGTTAGGGCACCATCTTGTGTCTCATGCTAGAGGGGGTCTTAGTAGAAACATCAGTGATAGGACAACAAAACAAGAAATAATCTGTTATGATGTCAAAATCCTTTTGAAAAATGGCAATTACATGCTGGTATTTGCTCTTCAAAGTATTATCCATTATTTGGGAATGAAGGAGCAACCTCTTTTAGTTAAAAACCTTATCAAGCTCAATCATAAAATCAAATGAAAAGCTGTATTCAAATGTAACCTTATTTATAAAGTGAATTATTACTTTATTGAATAAGAAATTTAAACAATCTAACATGAAAAATCAGATTCTATCAGCTCTTGATCTTTCTTTGGTAACCACCAGATTACAAGTAGTCCCTAATTCTATGTCTGCTACTGAATTTCAGTTCACTTTATTTTAGCATATTTGAAGGGAGTTTGTTTATGGTACAACTGATGGGAAATTCCAGACGGAAAGGAGTTAGCACATAGAAAGACAGACCTGAGCTTTTCTTCTAAGCCTTGTTTTTTTTCTGAGAAGGAAAGAACAAAACAGCACCACCCTTTCACCAGTGCTTTTTCATCTGGCTGTGTGGGTGGTATGTTGAAATAATAGTTTGGTGGAGATTAAAGAAAAGAGTGGCTGCTGTGTAGCTGCTATCAGAAGGGGGAATCCCAGCCCTTTAAAGAGTGTGCACAGCCAGACCTGAGCAGAGTTATTATAGGGTTCAAAAGAAAAACCAGCCCAAACAATCCCCCTCTCACCAAAGCTCCCCTGGATTTCTGTGTGTGCAGCAGGTCTGGGACTGGGAGATCCCTGCCAGCATGTGCCTGCTGAGTGCGGGCTCTGTGCTGGGTCTGGGTTGAAGCATCTCCTGCAGAGATGGGCAGCCTTGCTCTGGAGGTGCAAAGGATGCAGACCCAACCAGTCCCCCGATGTGTTTGGTGTTTTGTCCCAGTTATCAAAGAGCACTGGTGAAATCTCTCCTTTCTTCCAGTCTGGACCCAGCAAACAACACTGTGTTGTTGATATGAAAGAAATACACCTGCTTAATACATAAGGAGCACACCTATTTCAGCCTTCCCACCTAAAGCAAAGCAGTCTTTAGTTCCTGGTGTTTTCTTCCGTGTCAATTCAAGGTGCAAAAAAAAGGCAGCCATTCCTCCCAGAAGCCATTCTTAGCAGACACTTACCATGAACCCCCCCTTTTCTAGACCACATTTAAACCACAGTCTGCTTCCTCTTTAGCAATCACACATTTTGTTTTCTGTGGCCCTGAGATACCTACAGGTGAATTTTCCTACGAGCCAGTGCTGAGCAGTAAAGCACCTCAGCAGTCTCACTTTAGTGCCTGGTAAGATTATGGAGGTTGATCTGTGAGTTACTGAAAAACACTTGGAAGACAAGGCAGATACCAGTCACAGCCAACACAGGTTCATGAAGGAAAGTCCTGCTTGACAAACTTAATTTCTTTTTATGACAAGGTAGCCAGTCATAATAATAATCCTTGAGCAAGGGAAGGCAGTTGATGTAATCATTTTGGATTCCAGTAAAGCTTCTGACACTGTCTCTCACAGGATCCTTTGGGACAAAATGTCCAGCAAACAGCTGGATGAATACAGATCTATGATTCCATAGACATGGCTCCCCAGCCAATGTCAGGTTCCTGTGGGTTCCTCCAGGATCTGGGTTGCTCTGGAGAAAGGGCATGATGAAGAGAGGAGGGCTGGAAGAGGGTGAGGGCTGTACCTCTCCCACTGAAAGCAGGCCAGGTATGTGGAAAATACATCGATGTTTCAGAAGGGAAGCAGCGGGGAGCTGACTGTGGCTGGGGAGCTCAGCTCTCAGAAGGAAGTCCCAGTCTCTGATGCTGAGTTTATTTTTATCTTTTAACCAACAACTGTAATGGATCAAATGGAAAACCAGCCCTGACAGCTGGGTCTGAAACATGCCTGCTGCCCATGCACCCTGCCAAAGGTCATGCTCAACTGTGCTGGCACAGTTAGGAGCCTGTGGTGATAGTTAGGAACTCAAGATACTAGTGGTGTATTGTGGAAATATTTGTGCAGTTAAGCCTACATACAGTCACAGTAGACTGAGAAGAGATTTAATGTGATGGATAAAGCAAATAAAAGACCAAAGAGCAGAGTGAGTCCTGAACCTCACACAGGGTGGTGTTTGCTCTGGTGTTTGCAGGTCGCTATTGCAGGTAGTTCATGGTTTCCTCTTTTTAGAGTCCTTTGAAAACGGCACACATGGAAAGTGTGCAGACAACAGAAGGCAGCAACGGTGGTGTTCCTGGGCAACCAAAGGTTTGCCTGGTTCAAAATCCAGCCTCCAGTGGTGGCTCAAAGCAGCTCCTGGGGAAAAGCAGTGCAAGGGGGGCAGCTCCCAGTGTCCCCTCCCCAGAGCTGCTCCCTCACTCCATGGGTCTGCACGTCAGGGACTGTTTCAGCAGTGATCTTTCTCCTGCTATGCATGAGTGTGGAAATAATGTCCCTACATCCCTGCCTACACTAACAGGTATACTCATGCCTCCTTTATTCCCTTTTCTCATAGTGCTGTACTGGGACCCTGTGCTGTGACCATTCATTAGTATTTGCAATCTCTCACTTCTCCACCCCTCACATTAATTATGGTATAACTTTTAGTGTTTTACAGGTCACAACATTGTTGCCTGGTACAGCCTTGGAAAACCCCGAATCTGTCATGTCTGGGCCAAACTCATCAAAACTGTAGCTCAGTTTGGCAAGTAATTCTTGTTCTTTGAAAGATGCCAATTACAATTTCTTATTAATTTCTGTTTGATTGTACTTACTCCATTCATGCTCTTTACCCATTTGGAGTATTGATACACTACGAGCACTTCTTCAAATGGAAGTGGGAGAGAGATCATGTCATCTCTTTTGGGAATGCTAATTAGCCATGGGGCTTATTTAAAATATTTTTTCCCTAGTAGATCTTGCTTATGAGACTCTTGATGTAACTGAGCAAAAATGTTCATCAACAACCCTGTGTTATACATGTACATGGTCCCACTTCTTTCTGAATACAGACAAATATCTGTTTAGTACCTTTCTTTTTTGCATTGCCATTCATTTTACTACCCCTCTCTAGTAATATTCCTGCACTATTTTTAAGCTCCTTTTGTTCTTACTAGAAGAAAAAAGACTTTCTTTGCTCTGTTCTTAGGTGTTTCTATACAGTTCTAATTTTACTTACTAATTTCTCTCACTTAGTTACTTCTATTTTATGGTAACTGGCAGCTGTTTCCCCCTTTCACAGCTGTGATTGCTTTTGTGATTGATTCCTTCACTTTGCTGCTGAACCAGGATGAGATTTTTAGTGTGATCTGTTTGCACTCTTGACTTGGAAATCCCGACTTTTTGACCATCTGATAAACCCTTCATCAAAGGCCTGAACTTTCATCTGGGTTCTTCTACCCACATTTTGTCTAGCCATGAACCTGGATAGTAATTTTCCTTTGAGCTAGAGAATGCACCTTTTTAAAGCTGAGTGTTTAGGGCAGGTAAATAATCAGGTCACAATCAGGTCACAATGATGCCTGGCATTCAGAGGTCAACAAACTTTCCACCCAGAATTTGGTTCACCACGTTATGTTGCAATGAACACTCTCGCTGTGGGTGTGACCCTCTTGGGTTAGAGAATTCACCTGCACCACCCAAATGCTGTTTTTCTATTGGCTACTTGCATCTCTAGCATGTGTCTCCCACGTGAAGCTCTCTGTGCGTACAGAACTGTTCTGTCCACAAATTGGATGAGGGTTAAATGAATAATGGGTTTAAAGAACAATCATGCTGCTTTTTGACTCAGTGACTTTGTCTGGTGGTCTGTAGCAGATTGTTCTGCAGATACTCTCCCCCCTGTTCTGCTGAGCATCTTGTCAATCTGACCCAGCAGCTCACAAATCCACAGTGGTGCTGAACAGAACCACCCCCAGCCTGCCCTTCCTAATCAACAGTTTTATTTCAGTATCAGAGCAGTCATCTCACCAGGCTTCCGTGACATCAGCTGCGTCAAATTCCATCACAAGTGACTTTCTGTTCCTCTCATTTCTTACTGGCCCTTCTAGCACCTATATAATCAACCACAAGTTCTCTTTTTTCGTCATTCAGTGCTTTCATCATTCAGTCAGCAAGCTGCTGTGTGTGTGGAGTTGCATGACACACGCTTTCTTGGCAGTGTTTATTGATTGTTGCTGCTCTAACCAGCCCTCTATGGCCCTCTCTGAAAATCTGGGCAACCCACATGTGACAGTATTTTTTTTCTTGTTTCTGATGTTACCTCTCTTCCTCAAAGACAGGAGACAAGCAAAAACAAACCTGTTTCCCTCATACCCATTGTGCTTGCCATTCACAGTTTATTCACGAGTTGTCCTGCTGTGCTTTGGTACACCAAAATTCAGTCAAATACAAATATTTTTTTGTGTGTGTTCAGGCTATTATTTTGTGTCAACTCTAGAAGGATGAAAACAGGAAAGACCTGAATGCTCATGAGAAAAATCTTCAGTTTTAGGATGTTTCAAGAACGATTTTGCTGATCCGTTGATACACATGAATATTGACAACTGAAACTGCTCCTGAGTCACATTGCTGTTACAGCAATGAAAAATGAAACATCATCTGTATTATTTGGGTTGAGGGAAAGTGATTGTGAAACAAGCTGTAGTGGTGGGAATGTCTTTCCAGAAGGAGGAAATGAGGAGAGTAAAAGACAATAACAGTGAATGTGTATGGGGGAAAGTGAGAACCACCCTGGGCCAGAGAGCTGTGGAGCTGCTGCAGAACATGGCAGGGCAGTGTCCAGCAGCACCTGGACATCCCAGCTGCTGTTTCTCAGCTCCCACCCCATTGCAGGGCAGCCAAATCCACTCAGGACCCACCCAGGTGATGTCCTTGCTTCTGGCTGCAGAGCCTGGAATGGGCTGGGGGAAAATAATGGGAATCTTGAGCCAGGTGAAAGCATCTGGCAGGGAGCTGCTGAGGCAGAGAGAGACCAGACCCCATGGATGCTGCATTAGGAGGTGTGGAGAGGGTCAGAGAGAGCAGCAAGAAATGTAAAAATGGAGAAGAGTCATCATTGTGCCATGTCTAGAAAGTCAGGACAAAACCTGTAGGCATTACAGCCAGAGTAGGCACAAAATTAAAAGGCAGGAAGAGTGGGCAGGTGCATGGAGGTAAAGGGAGTTTCTACAGCCATGGCATTTGGGATGGGAAGATGGGGGAGAAGAATTTTGAGCTGCTGAAGGTGGGAATGGTGAAGGAGGTGTGGGCAGGATGTATTAGTGTGGGCAAGATGAGAAAAGTCCCAGAATGGTGATGCTATAGGCAAAGGTAGGAGTTACTGAGTCTGACTGCAAGGAGAAGTTAAGGAGACAGGAGAAGAAAAGGAGAGTGAATGTGTCATGAAAGTGAAAGAAGGCATTAACAGGAATGGCAATGGGTCTAAAAGAAAGGTTTGTGTAGGAAGAACAGGCTTTGAGCTGCTTTTCCTGCAAGAACTTGCAAGGGCCATGCAAGAGCTCACAGTTACAGACAGGTCAGAATAGCAGTGCAGATGAAAATGCCCTTCTCAGTGAAGTGGTTACTGTGATGGGAAATTGGGATCAGTCTGTCAGAGAAGGGAGAGGCAAATGGTGGGGGCACCTTCACTGGCAAGGCCTGCAGAGCTGATGTGAGGGACAGACACCAAGCCCAGCTCCTGGAGCAGACTGGGCTGAAGGTTCACCAGGGAGGATCTGTATGGAGTCACCACTGGATTTGCTAGCTTCTCCTCAGAGATGAAAATGGTAAGGAGGAGCTTGGAAATAGATACTGGGCAGGTGGACAGGCAGTATCAACTGTCCTGGGGGGTGAAACATCAAGCCACCAGTTTTTGGAAATGAAATGTGGCTACAAGAGCGCTGAGAACACCCAAATGGGGAAAGGGCTGGGGAGCTACTCCAGGGCTTTGAGGAAGTGAACCTAGGAGCTCCCGCCAGGAGGGAGTTAGGAGAACATCTAGTGGTGGCCTGGAGTTTTGTGGGGTTTCCCTCCATCCTGTGACTGGTGGCCCCATGGTGTATTCCCAATGACTCAGAGAATTTCCCAAGGCCCTGCTGAGAGCTCTCTCTGCATGCATCAGAACTGGTTTGTGGTTGGTTTCTTTTCAGCATCAAAACTGCAGAAGAAATTTTCTAGCTCCTCTCTGTCTGGGAAATGGAGTGGTCACTGGGAAAGCACATGTCAGATGGGAACTGGGTTTGTCTGTCTGTCTGTCTGTCTGTCTGTCAGCTTGTGTGTCCCCAATCAGGACCTCGTGGATGGTTGGATCCTAACGCCTACAGCCAGCCTGTCACACCCTGCCACCTTGCCAGGGTCACAGCTCCAGGTCTGAAAAGCTGTATGAGAATGTACAGTGTGAGTGCAGCCCTGCTTTTTGGTAGGAAAGGGAACTTCTAATACTTAAAAGTAAAAACTTTAATTTTACTTTACCTCTTCAGTGCTTTGCTACTCTGCTTCTTTACTGCTCATGGATAATCACAGCTCTTCTCTCCTCATGGACATATGTTTGTTTCCACTTGTCCAGAAGATTCCCACAGATGGAGAAGCACAGCTCTGCCCAGGAAGCCACTGGGGAGGAAACCTCACCCTGGGCCAGGAGCAGCTCAACAGAGCTACCTGCTGCTGCCATCAAGCTGTTTTTAATTTTTTCCTTGGCTATTTATTACAGAGACCCCTCAGTGGTGGTGAGGAGCCCATGCACTCTTGGTATATGAGCACTAAGCTGGTGCTCATTTAGATTTTCCCTGTGTTGTGTCAGCCTGGCTGCCTCAATAAATACCTTTGAGGGTATTTGCTTGTTGCCCGTGCTGAGATTCTCTTGTCCCTGCATGACTCAAGGGATCTCACACACTTCCACGCAGAGGACTCAGAGGTGGCACAGAAAAGCCATAACAATGTGTTAATCCAAAGAGAACCCTTCACAGCTTGTGCAGTCAGGGATAGCTTCTTGTTTTTTCTTGAGTCACTCATTGTAAAACTATTCAAGATACTCAGGGATAGAGAAAGCTATCAAGGAGTTTAAAAGAGGCAAATTCAGACATGCCTTGGCTGTTCAGGCTGCACATCCAACCTTTCTGCTGGTAGATGGAATGTAGCTGTTTCCATGCTGAAAAAATAACATGACTAAGATGTAGTGTGTTTGAATAATAAAGCAGCCCAGTCTGGGCCCCACTGAGTGTGGAAGCAAGACTCAGCTTGTAACGTGGCTTCCAAGCCTCTGACTGATTGGTGATGTTTTGTCTGAACCTCTCAAACCATAGGAATTCAGGAATGGCCCAGGCCAACTCTACAAATACTGCTCCTGCAGAATGGATGTCATCTTCCAGGCTCAGAATCATGGAATGGTTTGGGTTGGAGGAGACCTTAAAGATGATCTTGTTTTAACCCCCTGCCATGGGCAGGGACACCTCCCCCTACAGCAGCTTGCTGAAAGCCCCATCCAGCTTGGAATGGGCACTCCTGAGCCATCAGTCTGTCCCCTTGATCCCCTCCTCACACCACAGCTCCTCTTGGCTGTGCCTGCCTGGATGACCTTGCTCTTGGGAAATGTTCCATCTTGGCCAGAAAAAGGTCTGCGAGTGTGGGTACAGTCAGCAAAGTCAGGGAGGCCCCTGTGAGCCTCAGGCTGCAAAAGTGAGACACAGAGAAAGGGTTCATGTGCCTCTGTGGCTGTGGCTTGAGCCAACAATGAGAAAAATGTGGGGAAGAGCAGTGCCAGCATTTAGACTTTGGGGCCTTTGTTGTTCTCCCCAGGTGCTTTGAAAAGGGTGGATGACACTCAGATTCACTGCCTGCGCCATTCACCTTCTTTCATTAGTGATTTCAAGAAAAAACCCATTAAGGCCACAAATTTAAAAGAATACCCCAAAGCCTACAAAGCTGTGAATTATTCTAGGAGATCACTTTCAGCTGTCATTTCAAAGCTTTTGGACAGAGCATTCTTGAGGAGCAGCAGCTTCATTTGAGTGATTGACACCTGTCATATTAAAAATGTGGACTGGTGAAGACTCCATTTCCAAGGATGGAGACTATTCCCCTGGCCCAGAGATGAGCTTAAAATCACAACCAGGCATTACCTTCCCATGCTTTGTCCTCGATTTTTAGAGCTGGCACATGGTCTCATCCCACCCAAATTTTTATAGAGACTTTATTTTCCCCAACTCATTTAATATAATTTTCCTAAACCACCACACACCACAGATAAATAAATAAATAATCCTGCATCCCAAAAGCAGATCAATTATTCAGGGTGCTCCCTGGGTATAAAATCTCTGGAGCAGCAACATTTAAGAGGCTGTGGATCAGCTATTTTGCAGTGTCATGAAAATTTCATGCTCTCTTGGCAAGGAAGTTAGTGAGTCAGGCAAATGAACTCCAGTGCTGTCTCCCTGACCTGGATACAGGCATACAGAGTTTCAGATTACAGCTCTGTGTGTGTGGCACAGAGAAGAGGAGCCCAAGTGCATTAAGGCCTTTGACATCCAAGGAGTCCAAGTTTCAGATGTGTAACTCCAAGGAGTCCAAGTTTCAGATGCGCAACACCATTAAATTTGAAAATTTCAGCCCTGGTGACCCTAAAAAAAAAAAAAAAAACAAGCAATAATGATAATTTAAAAAAACCTTACGAATGGATTATTGGCTTCTAAATGCAAATGTTCAAGTCAGGTGCAGAACATCTACCCCAGAGTACCTTTATTGGCCTGCTGGCACTGACTCTTCCTGCTCCTGGCTATGATTGCTACAGCCTCAAGGCTGTGTGTCACCTGGTCTGCCAAGTGTGCCTGGAGGTGGAAAAGAAGTGGAAACAGAAAATGTGTCACCTGGTTGCTAAAACGTTGAAGTTTAAAAAGAGCCAGGCGTGGGGAAAATAAGAGAAAAGAAATGGAACAGTAGGCCCAGCAGGCAGGTTTAGCCCCAGCAGAAGCAATTAGTACAAAGTGAGAATGTGAATTTTTGAGTTGCTTACAGCTTGGTTGCACCGACTTTGCTGCACTGTGTGGCTTTATTGGCTGCTCCTGACTGTCACACTCCCAGGCTCGCCTGCAAGGCACCAGGAGCATCAATTCACCTCTCAATTCCCTGCAAGGCCCCGGGGGCAGTCAATGAACCTCTCAATTCCCTACAAGGCACCGGGAGCAGTGAATTCACCCCGCAATTCCCTGCAAGGCACCAGGGGCAGTGAATTCACCCCGCAATTCCCTGCAAGGCGCCGGGAGCAGTCAGTTCACCCTGCAATTCCCTGCAAGGCACCGGGAGCAGTGAATTCACCCCGCAATTCCCTGCAAGGCACCGGGAGCAGTGAATTCACCCCGCAATTCCCTGCAAGGCACCAGGGGCAGTGAATTCACCCCGCAATTCCCTGCAAGGCACCGGGAACAGTCAGTTCACCCCGCAATTCCCTGCAAGGCACCGGGGGCAGTGAATTCACCCCGCAATTCCCTGCTCCCCGATGGGGCTGTGCCAGCCCGGGATGCTGCCGGAGGTACCGGCTCTGGCCAGACGATGTCACGCTAATCCCGCGGATGCTCGGCAGCCCGGAGCCCATCTCCCAGCCACAAGCACTGCAGTGGAGCTGCCTCCTGTCCTGCTGCATTAACATCTTCCCAAGCTCTCCTTCTTGTACCAATCACACGGCACAGGAGGTACCATTAAGGCTTTAAAATGGAATGAGCTCTAATAAAACCTCTCCCTGTGATATACAACCCAAGAACAGGCTATGCTGAGGAACATTGTGTGTGCCTTTATATCCTTTCCTCCTCTCTGTTTTAACTGTATGTTCCCAATCACTTTAATAGCATTTCTGCATCTTTATGTGGTGGATTTATTGCAGATTAATTCCAGAAAGGTAGGTAGGTGTCTAATTGTCTAATGTGGGGTGTCTGCCCCACCTAGCTGGAGCATTTGCATTCCTGACATGCTGATAAATGCAAACCTGCCTAAACCTTGGCTTGGCTGAAATGGTCATGCCTAAATCCTGCTTGATGACTTCCCAGCCCACGGAAACAAACAGGAAGTCCATCCTCCTCCTGATTTGACCAAGAGTTCATCCTCTAAATTTACAGGGTGCAAGAAGCTCTGTGAGTGGCTATATCCCATAAGCTTTCTCAGCACACCAGTGCTGTTCACTGGAAACAGATGGCACTGGTCTAAGCCCTCTCTCAGGCTGCTGGAAACCCAGACTGAACTTCTATTTCCCATGTGGAGCCTCCCATGTCCTGAAAACCTGCTGTGAGCATCCAACTGTTAGATCCTCTGGGGTCTGGTCTCAAAGTCTCCATGTGACATAAATAATTAAAGGTTCACTGGACCAGAGAGAAGTGGAAGATGGACTCTCCTTCCCCATGGTCGGGACACTCATATGTGTAATGTGGGAAAGTCAAGTTACAGGTTCCTGCTCCAGTGAACAGCTAACCAGCAGCACAAGCTGGACCAGCTCCACCAGGAGAGGCTGAGACCCCCCTTCCCGGGACCATCCAGGGCCTGCTCATTTGGGAATTTCCATGAAACAGGAGAAAGAAAACCAAGGGCAAAATCTTCAAGGCCCTGAACTACTGGGTAAGAGCTGAGATGTCTCTGTGGGGAGGACCTGAGCTACCTCACGTGAAGCCTGGAGGATGAGTGGGATCAGAAGTGTCCATCCTGCTCTGTGTCTGTCTCTAGCTTCAGCTGAAGGCAGTTCTGGTGGAAGAGCAAACCCACAGGGTAAATTTTTATTGATACCTCCCCAAGATACACACTGGACCCAAGTGGATAAAACACCTGGTCACCTCACTGATGTTCTCTGTGGTTTATTCTTGGGCCTTACTCAGCTCATTTCCTACACACTTCAGCCCCTTATTTTTCTTGTACCTGTGGCAGAGGGCTGCACAGCCAAATCTGAACTTGGAGATCCCTGGGGTGGCTGTGTGTTGGAATTTCAGGCTCTTTCTTGCTCCAAGGTCAGGGTGAATAAAACTCAGGAGATGTTGTTTCTGAAGTCTCACTCTGAAGTTTATTATCCTTATCTATTACAAACTCATGAGATGTGAGCTCTCTCTAACAAGTTGAGTAAGTTACTTAAAATGGTGTCTGTTCAAATGGTGTCTGTTCAAGGCTATTTAACTCCCAATTATCCAGTAAACAGTTGACATCTATAATTATTTATGTTTCTGACCTAATTATGATCACCCAAAACCTGCAATGTGGACATCTTTCATCCAATTAGAGAAAATCACCCAGATCCATGAAGAAGAAGGAATAAGAAGGTGCAAAAAGACATCTAATCCACACCCCAAATTCTCCATCTTGGCTCCCATATATAACCAAATACTAAAACCCTAAATCGAAGTTTTTTCACCCTGGAGATCACACAATACTATCCAAACTACACACACACTGTTTCTGTGCCATCACTCAAATTTTGAAGCCTTTTCCAAGGTCTCAGGTCAAACGAGGTGTTTACTTGAGGGCTGGCACCCTTAAATTCAGAAAGCTCCAAGCTTTCAGCCACCAGAGTTCCATCATCCGTGTGATGTGCTCAGGGGTGAGCACAGACTCTGTCTGCAGGTTTGAACTGAACATTGTGCATGTCTGAGGCCCACAAGCATCACCACAGCACAGACCTAACTCTGGTTCTGTGGTTTGCCACTCTAAGTGACACCAGTCTCTGTTGTTTTTCACCTGGAACTTTTCTTTAATGACCTGGCTGTGCAAGACCATCGGAGGTGATTTTATTTTAGTCTCAGATTGGGTTTCCTCACTTTGCAAAAAGAAAGGGGGAAGGAAAAAGTGTTTCTTCTTGAAATAAGCCTCCAGCAAAGGTTCTCTCAATTCCTCAGTCTGTTGCAACAATTTTAAAGAGGGGGCAAGGTGTGGAAAGAGAGTATTTTCCATTTGGTATATTTGGACAGAAAGGCAAGTGCCCAGGTCTGAGGAAGAAAACCCCAGGCCTAAGTTTAGAAGCTTCTATTTCAGTCTTGGAAAACTGCAGGAGTATCTGAACTTATCCAGATCATGAACTTATCCAGAGCTAATGAAAAGTGTTTCTTTGCAGATCTTCCCCAAAGGATATCCTTACATCACCTCAGCTGGCTGTGACACTTGGCAGAAATGAGTGGAGCAGCACAGGTGTTGAAGCTCAGTAGTACACGGAAAACCAAGGCTCCCATGTAGGCTCCTTGTTAGGAAGCACCTAACATGTTTGCAATTCCCCTGATTTCAAGTCAAACTCCTTGCTTAACACATTAAAAGGAGGAATGACTTTGCTTTGGAAGCCCTGGAGACTTTGTGGAGAAGTTGTTTGACCTCCTTGTGTCTCAATCCATCCAGAACATGAGAGTGAAAAATAAACAGCACCTCATTAAAAAAAGAAATAGATAGTGTGACTGACCTGAGCTTGCCTTGGTAAATAAATTACAAAGCCATAAAACTGCTTGAGGAGCTGCTTTGCCCCTTTGAAACAACACCCACTCCAGGCACTCTCCAAACACCGAGCTGGGGGTGACAGAGAGAAAACACCCAGGAGCTCTTATCATCATCTGCCTCTCAAGCCCCCATACATTCTTCCTTGTCTGAGCTAAGCAGAAATTATAAACCAGTGATGAGAAGTTGCAGTAAACACCAAAAGAGACTGATTTACCCATGAGCTTTCCCAACTGTTCTTGGCACCCAAAAGCATCCCAAGGTCAGATTTATACCCGTGTCCTTCTCTGTTCCCAAAGGATTCACCTTGGTAGCTCAGCTACCCAGGGTTTCAGAAGATGCTGCTCTCAGTGCTGTTTGCTGGGATGCCCTGTGTTTCCTTGGTAAATGGCAGGGCTTGTGAGGCTGGCATGAACAGTTGCACTGGATGATATTGGTGTTAAAGTGGGTGTCTTCCAACTCTCTGTGAATAAGGGACAAAACAGCCAAGGACTGCTAGGAGAATGGTCAGAGGAGTGATCTAGGATCCTGAAGATTAAAAGAAACAGCTAACCAAAGTTTGGGACTGGTCTGGGTCTCTTTGAGCACAGAGATGACAGAGTTTGTCTGAATGAAAATCGGTGCCTCTATTTCAGCATCAAACCTGAATGAAGAGTATAAAAGTCCCATGGGTGTAAAAGCAAAAGTTGTCTCTAGAAAAGTATTTGTAGTATATTGTAGTATTTGAAAAGCATTTCACCACAGATGGGGATGGGTACTGATATGACAGGACTGGAAATGGGGAAAGGCTCCATATAGCACAGAACCAGGTGAAGAATGATTCCCTGGCACACCACTGCTTCAAATAAACCAAATGCACATCATCCCCTCCAACAGAGCAAAGTTTTGCTTCCTGCCCAGTGCTGCCTGGATTATCTGCCCATGGATTACCTTCCCATGACCTGAAACTCTCATCCTGCCCATTCCCTCATCCCTGGATAGCCTCTGTCTTTGGGAATACAACCTGCCAGGGGTCACTTGAAGAGATTACAGCCTAGACATTTAAGCTACATCAACACCTGTCCCTGTGCTGTGTCCTAAGGGCAGGATGGCAACAGGATGTTTCCTCCATGTGTGAACAGAAACCTTCCTGATGGACCATGGTCCCATTAAAGAGAAGGTGCAAACTTGCTTTTCAGTAGCTGCAGAATCAGTGTTTAACCAATGTGGAACTGCTGATAGATGCAGTTTCTTGGCATGTCCTTTCTATGCTACCTTTAAATTCTTGCGTAAATAAAGAGAAGCAAGGAAAAAACCCCAAACCACAACAAGCACCACTTTTGATTGCTCCCCCTGTGCTTAATGGAGTCTTAAAGATTAGAGAAATGTGCAGACAAGACACCTGAGCATGGCAGACCAGAGCTTGTGGGCTGTACCCTGCCTGCTGCTGGCACTGCAGGCATCCAGTGTGGCTGCAGAGCATCTCTAAATGATTCAGGTCACTTCTGATCCGGGACAGGGAGCCTCAGGCACAGTGAGTGGAGAGAAACAACCGTGGAACTTAGGTCAGGTACCCAAATGCCCCTTGCCCTGGGCAGAAGGTGAGATTTTGTGTGTCCTGACAGCTCCACTGCCTTGTGAAAATCTCCATCACAACCAGATGCTGCAAGATGAGGATGGAGTTTTGCCTTTGCTTTTAACCATCTAAACAGCTGTGTTTTGCCTCTGAATGAGTTTCAGATGCATTTGGAAAGCAGCTGAATGGCAATCCCTGCGTTTGAGGGCAATCACATTCATTATTTAATTTTCCTGCTTAGTATTGCGTGTCGTTGTTCATCCTGGGGCAGGGGGAGCATTTATTGAGAGGAGTGCAGCATTCCAGACAGCAGAGTAACTTAGATTGCCATGATACAGATGTTCTCCTGCATGCAGAGCAGTGAAAGGAGCTGTTTGCTCAGGATGAATGAAAGCATTTTGTTGGCCTCCCCTCACAGTAACTCATCTCGGGCCATGCCCTGTGGGCTCTTGCTCAGATGGGTTTGTTGATGCTATCAGCAGCAGCAGCATACCTGCAAATGTCTCAGGGGTACAAACCTTGGCCAAGCCACCCCAGGAGCCCATGGAGTTGCCCTGACACACTCTGTTTTGCAGCTCGACTTTTTTTGGGCCATCTGGGTGACTTTGTGGGCAGATTCCCTCAGGCTTGGATGTGCTGAGCAATATTTAATGGGACATCTTGGAGAGTGAGAGGCCATTCAGTCTGAGTGGGGACTTGAGACTGGCCATGACTTGGAAATATTGCATATAGTTAAGATCTGCACACTCCAGTGAGATAGTTAATGTGGTTAAAATCAATGGGCTGTGCTAATTTACCTCAGCTGAAGTCTGTATTTCACATGGCTTTTCAGTACTTCCTTTAAACTCTATTAATTCCAATGTTTAATTGCAAACAAACTGGATGATGGATCAGTTAAAGAAAAATCTACTGTAAAGGGTCGAGGATTTAACCTGTACTATCTTTATGACTCCCATGCAGATCTTTCAGACCAGTTATTTGCATATGTTAAAATCTAATTTGAATTGTTCATCACATAGAACTAGGTAAGCTTTTTTTTTTTAATGAGAGATGTAACTTCAGGGCACTATTAAATTCTAATTAAAAATCAGTCAAAAGCACCCTTTTCTTAGTGTTTGTGCCTGCAGCAACACTTTCACTGTGGTATCAAAAGCTGAGTTCATTACTTCTTAATTAATTTTGCCTTGAGAAGCTCTAAGTTCTCAGAGGACCTGTTGGGTTTTTAGAGCATTGTCTACATCGTGTTTGCTTGTACACAGCAGCCACAATGACATTCAGATCAGGAATCCTTACCCATTTAATCCAATTTGATACAATGTCTGCAGCCTGCCAGCTTTTGGGAACCTGAAAGATGCCTCAAGTTCACAGCACAGAGGATATCCTGCCTGAAGCTACTGGTATTGTAGGGATTGTCTCATCTCCCTATTTCCAATGTGCCTGTTTTACAGTTGAAAAGGCTGGTATACAGGTTAATTTTAAAATTTGGTATACAGGTTAATTTTTAAATTTATTTTTTTTTTTTTTTATTTTTTTGGTGAGGAAGATAATGATGAGTAGGAAACTAGTCTTGCTCCTGATCCCAAAGAAATCTTGTCTGGAAGTACTTGAGTTGGCCAGGAGGGACCTGGATGATACAAATTTTTATTAGGAACCTTTGTATTAAGCTTAGTTGGCACAAGCAGACCCTGTAACTATCAAAGGCAATAGTTCAAATCTGCCTTCATGTGTGTCCAAGCCTTCTTGCTGCAAGACACAGAGTTAGATGGGTGGGGCTGAGGGAGCTGTGGAGAAAAAACAGTTTAAATTGTGTTGAGGCAGTGTCAGCTTCCAGCTTTCCTCTTGGAGAAAGTGCACATATAAAAAGGGGAAAAATTTAAAATAGAAAGAAAAAAAACTTGATGAGGGGATGTAGGTAAGGTGTTTTTGATTCTGGGAGGAGCCTCCTTCTTTCCCCAGGTTATCCTGTCCTTTTCTTCAGCAATGCTTCAAAGAAAGCTCTCCTTTCTCTTCTCAGATGCTGATTTGGGGACAGAACAGTGGCTGGATTTTTTGCTCCTCCTCTGCTGGTGATGGTGAGGGGGCTGAGCAGGGAAACACACTGAACTGCTTACAAATGACCCTCTCAGCTCTCTCCTTTCAAAGCCTGTGCACACTGGCATCAGCAGGAGCAGAGCTCAGGGCTGAGGTCCTGAGGATGGATGGATGGATGGATGGATGGATGGATGGATGGATGGATGGATGGATGGATGGCTCCATATCTAAATGGTCTCATTTCATGGCCCGGAGAGGTTGAAAATCATTACCAAGTTTGATTCATAAGCTGCAGGGTTTGATTCTCGTGCCATGTCATAGAGCATCAACACTCAACACCAAGCAGCTGCCAGTTGACTTGAGCATCCAGCTGAGGTCAGAGCGCTGCAGCCCAGCCTGTGTCAGGGACAGATGGTCATTATTTCTTTCTGTCCTCAGAAAAGAGCCAAAGCCTTAAGCTTTTGATGCTGCAATTGTAGATGTGCTAGGTCAGCATGCAGCTGTGGTCAGAGCTGTGTTGTGCCAACATAGACATGTCAGTCCTGGAGAGAAAAAGCTGAAAATTTCCTCAGTTTTGATTTTCAGGTTCAGTTTGCCAAGTTTTTGTTACTGACAGGCAGCAGACCTGAGCCTAATGTGCCCCAGAGATGTTTTCATTCAAATGTCAAGAACCACAAGGGATGTGGAGCTCAGAGAGAAGACAAGGGAAGGAGGGATGTGTTCTTACCTAGATGTAGGAGCAAAGCTGGCCAGGCTTTCCATGGAGAAAAAATCACAGCAGGACTGTGCCAAGGCCACAGTGGATCAAAGATGGCAAGTTCCAGGGGAAAACATTGAGGTCCTTGCCTATTCCATGCAGCTGGATAGGACAAATTTTCATGGTACACTCCAGGATGTACCATGAAGGTACTACTAGTAGGTAGCTACTAGTAATAAGTTTATAAGGAGGTGCAGAGAAAGGGCTGGACAGAGTGTGAAGAGTCTGTGGATGGGCAGCCAACAAACCTGAGCAGCACTAAGGAGAGGGATGAGGCTCTTACTCAGTCTGCAGGAATAGCCTGAATTTCTGTCTCTGTGCCTTCCCAGAGTGATTGTTCCCACTTTGCACTGAGTGCTGATGAAAGAGGAAATACTTTTTGCTCAGGGGGCCTTGGAAGATGTTAATGGAAATTTTGGGTGAGGAGGTGAGCAAGGCTGCAGATCAGTTCTGGCAGGAATCTAAACTGTCCAACTGTGTAGTTGAACCCACCCCTCTTCTTTTTCCACTGAGAACACCCAGCCATGGGGCTGTCACTGCGGTCTGTGCAAAACCTCCTGGCAGGGAAAGCAAGGCACTTGTGAAAGACTTCCTAAGGGAAATGCTTGCATCCACTGAGGTTTAGCACACTTGAAAATGTACAAAAAATGAAAAAAATTATTGTGCAGGACAGAGGATGGCCAGGATAAGATAAGATAAACAATCTTGTCAGGCTTTCTAAGCCTGTTTGTTCATACACCACATTGCATCAAGTGAGGGTATATTGGTACATCCTCCAGCAACCTCCTCACTTGCATCTGGGCAGAAACCCCCTGAAGAGACAGAGTCCAGCTGCAGAGCTGAGAGGGGAAATGGACCTTCTCCCTCATGCCCTGCTTCCAGCCCCTCTCCCTCTCTCCCCTTCCTCCATCTCTCCTCAGGAAGAGCTGCCCTTTAGAGTACGTGCCTCTGGCCACCCTGCGCTCCCCGCTCTGGGATTACCAGCAGCAAGTTTCCAAGGAATTCATTTGTCACTACTTGCTAAATAAATGGGGGGTGATAAGAATCTGCATTCTGCTTCCACAAGGACCTGTAGATGCTGTTGCTGGTGTCCCAGTAGTTTCTCACAAGAGTGCCCAAGTCACTCATTCTTCTCCATAAAAGCCGGAAAGGGCTGCCTGGCTCAGCTGGTGTGGTCAGTTCTTGGGAGGGAGCCTCAGCACTTTCATTATCAGCACTTGCCACGAAGTGTTGGACAGGGAGGGCTCAGCAGCACAGCAGGAAAAGGGTTTCATATCTGGAAATAATCTCGTAGAAGTTTCTCCTAGGCCTGAATTCTTGGCAGTAGCCTTTCATCCAAATCTCCTGAGAGGAGCAAGGGACTTTCATCCTTTGGTAAAGCCTGGCAAGTTTTACTTTATTTATTTTTTTTTAATTTTTTTTAAACTCCCCATAACAGAAACCATAAAAAGAATACATACAGTCACTTTTTATGATGGGCATAAACCAACGTATTCCACAGGTGATTTCCTCAATTGTCTCCTTAGGTGCAGGTTTGGCTCCAGAGCACCTGAACACCAGATCTGCAGACACTTGATTGCTGCTGAAATATTTGGTTAGCTGCTTAAATATCTCTTCAAATTAAGCCTGTGCTGCTTTACATGTGTTAATACATTTATTCTCATAAAACGTCTCTGAAGCAGGACTGTATTTCAAGGGTTGGGGTACAAGGGCAGAGTAACATAAGAGTCACATTTTCTGAAGAGCCTGGAGTAAATCCCAGCAGACTGAAAACCCTTCCCCTGCAATTTGTCCAGTGTCTGGGGATGACATTCACATCTCCATCCTCCAAACTTGGATTGTGCAGTGCCAAGCAGGCATCAGCTAGAGCTTATTAGCTCCAGTAGCCTTTTAATTTTTCTATTATTATATGGAGTGTTTCCATTATAGAAACACCCAGCATTGGGGAGGGAGGGGATGACTTTTGTGCTTCAAATAGGTCTTCACAAAAGGGCTAAAAAAATCCCCACAGAACACCCAAGATAACATTGTCGTCTGTAATCTTAGTAAAGCACCCAAAATGGAAAGCATTCTTGTTGTGAAACTCTCAGGTTGCTGTTTTGTTTGCTCCTTATTAAGAGTTAATAAACAAAAGTGTTTGGGTTAATTTTGTCATGTGTACTGTGAGTTGCTAAGGAACACGGCTCCACTCTGCCTGAAGTCTCTCTAGTGAGACAACTGAGAGAGGCATTAAAGTGCTGTAAAATAAATGGGATGGAGCATGTTAAAGTGTACCAGGCCCTGGCATTTGGAGTATTTTTTTTTTTAGGTGTACAAAAGCCAAAGATACAGAGTCCAGCTGACACAGCAAGGGCAAAGGTTGGCAGGTGGAAGCTGTGCAGCTTTGGCTGAGAGATGGGGCCTTGCTGGGCTGGGTGTGATGTGCAGCAGCAGGGCAGGCACCAAAGGGCCCAGGTGGTCAGTGAGAAAATTACCACAAGATCTGGGAGGTTTATGGACAAGATTTTTGGTCAGCAAAAGGTGGAGAGGGCTTGGTGTCTCTGAAGGTCCTACGTGGTGGCCCATCACAGCAGGGAGGGCACATCCCATGTTGAGGTGACACAGGGGCCACAGTCCCACCACATTTCCCTGAGTCTTCCCAAAGAAAAGGCTCTCTCAGATGGCTTTTAGCTCCCAGCAGGGCCAGGAAGGCCAGGGTGGGAAAGGAAAAACTGGATTAAATGGTGTCTGTGTGAGTGCTCTGAGCAGAAGCCTGTGTGCCATGGAGGGCTGAGGGAAAGGCTGTGATTTTGCCACAGCTTTCAGACAAATGCACTTCTCTTCAAAATGGTGATTGTCACTGATGTATGAATGCAAACTGAGAATCATTTTCTGCAGACAAGCACAAAAAGAGGTACAGTGTGTTAGGTCTAATTTCACACTGAAAGCAAGCAGCAGAGAACAAGACACTATGTGAACAGAAATAGCGATGGAGCATGTGGCAGGGCTGGGAATTACCAGGGAATACTCTTAAAGGTTTATCACTTCTCTTTTGCAGGCATTGTTCAGTTTTGAAGAAATCCTAATCTGGATCAGAGAATTTCCATCTTGCAAAGTGATGTCAGCAGCAGAGCAGTTTGCCTCTGCCTCAGTGTCCTCCCAGGACAGGTTTTTCTCAAGAAAGAGACACGAGTGTTTGGGCTGAGGGTGCTAAAGGAATAACTGCACACATGTTTCTTAGGACCTTTTCATTCCAGGACTGGAGATGCAGTCTGAATAAAGCAAATCAAGTTAGAAAAGTCTTACATAGGTCCATTTGTAGGGTGAGCCACAAGTTTTCAGCAAATGTCACAGCTTTCAGAATGACAATTTCAATGCTAACACATGTTCAGGGTACAGCTTTTCAAATGGGAATTATCCCCCTGAATTCACTGAATTTAGATAGTATAAATTCTACTATAAATTGAGCAGGTGTTAGAGGAGGTGAGAAAAATGAAATCCAGGAATACCAATCAGCCAAGACAGATGCTGGAGGAATGTGAGCAGTGCAAGTTTCAAACTTTCAGAGCTTCCCAGATTTCTCAGGGCTAAACTAACATTTGTCAGTGTGGAAAAAAAAAATCCCAAAACTCCAAAACTTTCCATTTTGTTGAAGTGTGGATGATAACTGCGGGTTTAGGAATCAAATGACCTGTTTCAGTACATACCTAGAGCTGTTTTCTTCCAGGTTGTCCAAGCAGACAACCTCCAAGTGCCCACAGGCATGCCAGGAGAGAGCTCCTCACAGCCTCTGCGGTCATGGTCAAAAGCACCAGGCTGGGACTTCCCAAGAATGCGTTAAAAGATATATTTATGGACCTCATTTATGGCTTCTGCAAGCAGAGGCTGGGCAGGATGCATTTCAAAGAGCTTAGGTGTAGAACACATATAGATGATGCATACCCAGTCTGTTTTATTTTGCCTGCAGTGCCTGACATAGCAGTGTCTGCCAATGAATCACACACATTCAAACAGTCCAGCAAGCCACAGATTTAAACATGTAAGTGCCATTTCCTATTGTCCCCAGTCCAAGGGGCTGGTGGAGCATCATGTTAAATAATAGGGCTGCTATTAATAAAGCTGAAGAGTCTGTGTTCAGCACTGCTACATGACAAAACATATCCCTGAGGCTGAGGTTCTCTTTTGCTGACACAGGCAGCTAAATCCAGCTGTGCTGGAGCTGCTAACATGCTTTTCAACCTGGCTGGAGACCCTCTAGAAATACTGAGGTGATTAAAACAAGACAGAGCAATATGACTAATGCAAACCATGAACCCACACTGCTTTTTAAAAATGCTGTTGTGTGTATTTCTGCTGGTGGAAGGCAGGCCAAGTCACTGGAACTGCCTCAAATGGTTGCCTTATTTGTATGAAATTGGCTCTGCCAGATGAATGCTTATTCCAGGGAATACATGGACACCCTCAGATCTCAGAAGGAGGGGAGATGGGGGACACCTGTTTTAAAGGGAAGCATCTTGGGAGAGTGGCCAACACAGCAGGCTGAGACAGTGAGGTGTCAGGGCATGGGCAGCAGACCTGCCAGCTCACAGCAGGAGGGGGAAGTGTGGGTGACACAAAGCAGGGCAGCCAAAGGGCTGTTTGAGTGCTGCACAGTCAGCCCAAGGTGTCAGGTGGATTACAGATACTCCTGATTGCACATTGCATGAGTATTTTAAAATTAATTCTATTCTGGAAGGGCAGATTTGATGTCATGGGTTGCCAAAGCTGAATTTCCCCAGACCAGCTGTGGCTGTGCAAGTGATGAACTGGACCTGCTGGCAGGAGCCAGGAAAACAGCCTTGGATTGAAACTGAGGCCCAGCTTCATTTCACTTGGCGGTAAGGACTTGCCTGAGTGCTTGAGCACCGCTGCATCCTCCAAAGAGAGGCAGTGGGAGACACCCAATCCCCACCTCAGTTATGCTTTGGGGTTGTTTGTCTCCTTCAGGGTTGCTTTCTCATGTTTGGCATTGTGGGGAGTGAATCCAGGACTGAGCAGCACCTGAGACCACACAAGGAATGTTCCTCTCCTCCTGTGGGAGCATGGTGTCTCCCCTGGCTCTTGTCTTCTGCCACTTTTCTGCCTATCTTGACTTTCACTGCATCCCAACCTTGCTCTGTGCTGGAACACCTTGACACCCAATCTCCCTCCCAAAAATGGGGAATGCTAACACTGAGCCTGTGAAACTCTGACATTTCAAACTCAGTTTTTCCTCCCTCACCTATCACAGGGAGAGTAAGGAGCTGCCATATACTTCCCATGTTTTGCTTCCCCAGACAACAGAGATGCTGGTTTGCTTCTGCACCCTGTTCCCATCGTTACTTGCCACTGCAGCTGATCCCACCCACCTGGTGCAGATAGGTCAGACAGGAAAAAATTCATTTAAATTAGGGCTTCAATCCTGCTTTAAATGGCATGTAGGCCTCTCAAGGGCCTTTCTGACACCAAGTGAATCTCAATTCATTGAAAGTTTCTTCCTGAGCGAACAAGAGAATTGAATGGGGCTGCGCTCTGCTACGTGGTGCTGAGGTTGATATGGCAACAAAGGTTCTAAAAATGATGAGAGGCAAATGATATTCTCCTGTGTTATAAATAACTGTGTCAAGTTGTTATGGAAACTGTCAAGTAAACTGGGTTAAGGAGGGCTACTTTTCCTGCTCTCTTTTGCCAAGGCTTTCTGAATCAGTCTGTGCCAGCACAGTATGAGGGGGAACTACAAAAGCTGGAAAATGCATTGCTCAGAGTCTCTACAAACGAGGTGGGATGGCATCACAGCCTCTGTCCTTGAGACTGGGACTTCAAATGGCATTGCTGTCCCTGCTCTGTTCCTCATGACCAAGTCATGATGTGGTCTCACCAGAATCCCCTCCTGGAGATCAGGGCCTCTGTGAAGACACAATTGTGTGGGCAGCTTTTTTTCCCCTGAAGTCTCAGAGAAAACACTCAGGTGGGTGAATGCCAGATGGAACTGCAGTCACAGCTGTGCATACAGTAAAACACTTTTGGGGCAGGCAGGTGGAAGAAGCTTCCAGCAAGATAAAAAGTGTAGTTCAGAGGGTTTTGAAACCAATGTACCAGCTGTGAACTGGAGGGGGCATCATGTATCCTTTGATGGGAATATAAAAAAAGGTGACAATCAAAGCAAAAATGTTGAATTGCACTTTGGGCACCAACGTTTTGTCTTAAAGGCATTCCAGCAGTAGACAGACCCAAAACACCCAAATCCTCTCTGAAGGATCCCTCTATTCTTAGCTGAAAGGTTGCTTTGACATCTTGTTTTCAGCCCCAGTCCCTTTTGTGAGCTGCACAGAGGCGTCACGTAGGTTAACCTCCCCTTGTGAGATGCCCACTGTGCAGCATTGTCAGAGGGGTGATTTTGAGATAACACACTTGTTCTTGACTCATTTTATGTCCTGAGGAATTTTCCAGTAATGAAGCACAATTTGATGTCTTTGAAAGATACCAGGCAGGTAAATGAACCACTCACCTATTAGTGCTGTCCTGTTATTGTCACTGCATCTGTCCAAGGCCATAATTCAAGCAGTACAGCTGCTTATGATATGCACAGCCCTCTTATCTCCATTTCCACAGATACAGTTATCTGGCACCTATCCCTCTCAACACGATCAAGATTAGACTCAGAGGGAATGAGGTTGTTGAAAGGTCTGCCTTTCATATTTCCAAAG
Organism: Melozone crissalis; assembly: GCF_028551555.1. Lineage (NCBI taxonomy): Eukaryota > Metazoa > Chordata > Aves > Passeriformes > Passerellidae > Melozone > Melozone crissalis. The sequence continues at coordinate 2,682,317 of NW_026535834.1, forward strand.
ACATGATAGCACAGAGGATTTTGAAAGGGTATTCCTGAGCTGATGTACAGTGGGTATTCAATACCTATAAAAAGCTCTCTGTCATACATTCAATACACCTTTCCAGGGCTTAGCAGTCAGCATGTGGAGTTATGCCACAAGGGGTTAGTGGAATGTACTTTGTTCCTGTGTATAAATAGCTGGCTTTTAATAAAGAACATTCAAAAGTATGCAGGAGCAGACAGGATGTTAAGGCTGAGAAATTCTTTTCCTCTGGAGCTGTGCAAAAAAAAAATTATATAAAAATTCACACATACAGAGGAAAGAAAGTAAAACACAGTGAATTGGCTCGGTGTCAGCATTACAACAAGGGGGGGGGGGGGGAAAGGACAAAAAAAAGTTCACCTTTGTCTCTGGGAGCAAATTTTTGCTTTTATCCCTTCAGTGAAGAAAAATTGCCATTTTCTTGGCAAAAGAATAGAATATGTGCACAATGGGGCAAGGCTGTGTGACACGGGGGTCAAACGGTAACAACTGTGCCCTACAAATCATTTTTGGAAGGTAAATAAGTTCCAACACTCTCATTCTGGGATGGAGCTTCCATGCAGGAGAACCTGACAGACTTCCTGGCCAGGAGCAAGAGACATTGATTGTGTCACACTGAGGATAAACCTCAGCTGGGGACAAGGAGGGATCTGTGGTTGAATTGTGGGGTCTAAGAACAGTGGTCAGTCCTTCTGCACCCCAGGTGTTCATCTGTCTTGACCATTTCAATCATAAGGACCTCAGATGATGGGCTCTGTCTGGCCATATTTGTGGCAGTGATCTCTGACTCCTATAGAGTACAAAAATATGAATAAGTAATGAGGAGTGATAAGGAACAGATGCAATGGAGATGGGCAGCAGTAAAAAGACAGATTGATAATGCAAATATTCCTGCTAAGTGGTAAAGGTTTCAGGAGGGAAGAGGAGAGGATCAAACAGGAGAAAGTTCAAAGTACCTGATTATGGGAACTACCTGAGAGATTATGTCCAAAAGATGGAAGCTCAGAAACTCTGTCTACCGAAGTTTAAAGTTTCTATTCCTGAACTATTCCTGACTTATTTCTGACTAAAAAGATGGGGAAGAACTGGTGCCATACCTCCAGATGAGGACAGCTGAATACAAAGCAGAAGCAGAGCTACGGAATTGAACCGAGCATTCACGTTTCCTGTGTTATTTTCAAGTTGTTTTAAGAGAGACTGCAGTGAAAGAGGAACTTGGTGGCAATTTCTCAGAAGTCATATAACTCTTGAGCAGCTCCTGGGGAAAAGAAACAAGCAAAACACCCCCTGCATCTCAGGGCACCATGCAGTGATTTTCCAGTCCTCTCCAATTGCTTCACAATGCATAGGCTGAGCAGTGATTGGGAGCTCTTACATTTTAATGCCAAGTTTCAGAAAGATCTTTCTCGATGTCTCCTCCACCTTTGTTTCCTCTTTTCTTTGTGGTTTGGGTCTACCTTGACTCAGAAGTCAAAGAAAAGTGGATGGGCTGACTCACTAGACTTTGTACTTGAACAGCTTCAGACATTTTTCATTCATTCCAGTCCTCCTTGGAGGCACTAATAATATTTTTGCTTTTATTTTTTTCTCCCCACAGCCTTAGATATAGATACATTGCACTATCAGACAGGGTAATGCTAAGCATTAAAGGAGTGTGCTTGTTCACATCTTCTAAGTGATGTCAGACAAAAATGCAGCCTTCAGCTCAGCTCTCTGTAACTCTGCAGCCACTCAGAGACTGCCCACGGCAGCATCTCTCCTGCTCCCTGAGCTCTATCCATTTCTTAATTTCATGTTCTTCCTTGCCCCATTGTGTCTCCCTGAGATCAGGATGCACGTCCCACTTTCCTACTGCCTTTATTCCCACTCAGCCAATCTCATTTGGCTTTTTTTTTTTTTTTCTGAAGCCAATCTGTTATCAACTATGTTCTACTATCCCATACACCTAGGGAAAGTTGGCCCATGGTCCCTGCTGTTTTCTTGCCTGCTGGGAGCTAAAATTTCCTCATTGAGTCCTCCCAGGAGATCCAGTACCTTTCAGAAATATTGTTCCCTTTTTTCTTTTTCCCAACAGTGGAAATGCTTGACATACTTTGCAGATGTGTAAGGCTGTTACGTAAAGCATCACAAGAAGGCAAGGGCCCTTGCAAATAATAAAACTGCAGGCTAGTTGAAACCAGCCCCCTTATATCATTTTTCTTAACAAAATGTAAATCTACACCCACACAAACTATGCGTGCTCGGAGCAAAACAGTATTCCACATTCTGTGGCCAGGAGGGAGCTGGTGGAGGGGCAGCTCCTGCTGCAAGGAGCTCCTGCTGCATTCCCATCCCAGGCTGGATCAGCCTGGGCACCAGCACGGGCACTGAGGCCAGGAAGTGGCTTGCCCATCCATAACTCATCAGACAGCCTTCCCTGAGGATCTTCCCTCCCCCGTGGGCTCTGCAGATGTGGACTGGAAACATGTTTTCCTCCCTGAAGTCTTTCATGTGTCCAGGCAAACTTCCCAGGCAAACAAGGGCACGAGTGCTGTCTGTCCAGCCAGTGTTCATCCTGGACCTTTTCCATCTGGGGTTTGTGCCCTCCTCCCTCCTACTCAGAGCTGTCCCATTTTCACACTAACTTTCTTTTCCACCATGCATAGGCCTGATTTAAATATGGAATAAAAATAATAACCCTACTTTCCACCACTCCCTCCAGAAAAGTAAAGGCATGCCAATCTTGGAGCAACATTTAAGTGGGCATCTCAAAATTACTGCCACAAAATCCCTGCCAAAGAAGTGACAGGGCAACCTGCAGGATGAGACATTTCTCAGTATGATATCCAGGAAACTGTTTAACGTGACTACCTTCAATCAAATTAATTGTCTATTATTCAATTAAAAATAAGGAAGTAAAGAGACAAAACCTTATTTAATTTCTTTCTGTCATCAGCCAATGTAATCTTCAGTTTAATGAACCTGATGGGTTGTCTTCACATGAATAAAGAATTTTTCCTCAGGCCACATACTCCAGTCATCACTGGGGGCTGGGAAATCTCAGTTCCATTAACAAAGAAGGAGTCCAAAGGTGCTGCTCTGCAGATGGGATAGGACAATTCCCCATTGCTATTAAAGTGCCTTAACTGGAAAAGGTGCAGTTGGGCTTGCAAAGGGACAACATACCCCATTTTCTGAGAAAAATTACTTCCTTTTCTCACATATATTTGGTGACAATTCATTTCCTCTCCTCTTCCCAGAGGTTTTATATGCTGTTGTTTCATAATTTGCTGTCAGATCCCAGGAACTGCAGAACAGACAGAGACAGAAGCTCAAGAAGAAATTCTTCCACTGAGCAAGGATATCTTGGCTCCAGCCTGGTATCCAGGAAAACTGCACAGGAGCAGTGCAGGGAACCTGGAGGAGGAACACAGGCTGCATGCAAGCTGCCTCTCTGCTTCTCCCACCTCTGGCCAACAGCTCAGGGCCAGGGTTAGTTTCCCTGGAATTATACTCCTTGAGGCAGCATTAGAAAGCCTCACCTGCATGGTTTTGCCCCAGGTGATGCCCAGCCAAGTCCATTTCTGTAACAGAATCAAAGAACATAATTTGAACTGCACCTCTGTATTTCCTGCACCTACTCACAGTGTTTATGGTCCAGCTGGAGAACATGAAGTTCAACAAATGGTCAGTTAAATTAGACTGGAAAAGGGACAGCCAGGGGGAGCAGGGAAGATAAGGAAGGGCTCTACTGGACATGGTAGCCCAGGGTATCCCAGCTAATCCAGATGCTGATGGAGCTGGTGATGGCTGTTCCATTCTCTGTGCCCTACAGCAGCACGCAAATAGATGGCCAGGAGTCACCTGCTCCAAGAGTCTCCCCTCCATTTTGGCCTCAGTTCTGAGTCTAATGTCCACTGCTGTTTGATGAGTTTGTGCCAGTTCCCCAAGCCTGTCACCCACCCCAGACCCTTGGGCCACTCTGCAGCAGACACTCCAGCTTGTGAGGCTCTTGGGCCAAAGAAGTGATCCTAAATCCTTCCCGATGCTGAAGTGAAGCTGCAGCAGTGGCAGAGCCCTGGTGTGACAGTCCCAGCCTCCAAGGGGATCTATGCTCTCATCTACCTGCTCTAGCCTTATATAATGTTTCAGCTGCAGCTAGGGTGACACTGGCACCTTTGTGTCACTGTGAGGCTTTTGTGCATCAGCTAAAGTGCAATGCTAAACCCATCAGGGTAATGAGGGCTACCTTTTTCCCAAAGGGGGATTGTGTGCTATTGCCTGAGCCTTTGGAAGTGTCTGTTTGTGGCTGGGCTAAGTCAGAGACCAGGTGGGCTCCTCCTGGGGCAGGTTGGCTGTCCAGACTGGGTCACACTGGGCTCTCCATGGAGAAACCCCACTTGCTATCCAGGAGCTTTGTACTGGTGGGTGATGGGAGCCATCACTGCAGGACTTGTCCCTGCTACACCTTCACCATCCAACCCAGCCCAGAGCAAGCAGTGAGATCCAGCATTCTTGGTGGGATATTGCAGAAAGGGAACACAGAAGCTGTGGTGATTCAGAGATTCTCTTTTCCCAGGCGAGATGCTCTGGTGGAATTTGAAAATTTCTTTCCCTTGTCAGAAATCTTCTCTGCCTCTGTGGCTCCCAGAAAGGTGGTCCCAGAGCCTGAGAAATGCTTCCATGTGAACCCTCAGGTTGAACTTGGCCTGACACAGATCTGTAGAAGGGACCAGGTTTTTCTTATCCCTTGCCAAAAATAAAAGAGGAATGAGGCAGAACAAAAAAAAATGGAGGTGTGGAGGGTTTACTTGTCAGTCCAGGCTCCAAGTCCAAGGAGAGAGGTCAGAGGATTCCCTGTGAGGCATTCAGAAACTGCAGGAGCAGATAATGAAGGTTCATTCAGGTTAGCATCTGGCATTGCAGGGCTGCCCAGCCAGTCCTCTGGAGTCTGGAGCAGTGTGCAAATAAAGATAAAGTGACATGACATCCTGCTAGGAAGGTCACTAATTGGCCATGGAGCAATCAGGATGAAGTGCAGAGAGTGGGTTTTGGTGTTGGAAATGCCACCAGAGAAGGTGGCTGTCACTGCAGGGAGGGGCAGCTCCCCATGCCCAGGGTGCAGCATTTGCTGCTGGGGTGGACAAGTCCTGACTTCACCCTCACCTTCCTGAGTGTCTGTTTGCAGCTGAAGGGAGGCTCAGCCATGGCTTGGGGGCACTGCAGGAGCTGAAAGGGCACTTTGGAGTGTAGAACAGCCCTAGTTTAAGAGATTCTTACCACCCAGGGACAGACCTCTGTGCCTGCAACCTGTTCTTATGGATGGACTCCTTTGCACGTCTGCTGCTGTGCACAGCATCTCTCTTGTAAAGCAGTAGGGTCCTGACTCAGAAACCAGGCTATATTTAATGGAAATAAGTGTTTAGTCATGAGCTCAGCTGTCTTGGTCTACTGTGGCAGCTCCTCAGATGTAACTGGCCCATTTCTCTGTGTGACAGTCAACAGAAACTCTGGTTTTAAGTCACACGTGAAAAATCATTTCCCCAGCTTTTAGCAGAAAGGGGAGGCTGGTTAAAGCTATCCACTAAAAATGGCAGTTCCAAAGGCTTTGCCTCCTGGGCAACTCCAGTAATTGTTGCTCCAACACCAGCCCCTGGCCAAGCCTGATCCCAAACTGAGGCACTGAGCAAGGTTTGCACACCACTCCTCCTTTTTGTTGGTTTGGTGTGACAGTGACTGCCTCCTCTAGCAGTCACCTGACTATGGTAATTTTGTTCTAAAGCATGTGACTCCAGTTATCTTCTCTGAATTAAGACATGCATTGCAAAATTTAACATTTTTTCTGTACGGCCTAGAAAAGCATATTTTTGACAGAGTATGACTTGACACCTTTCTGGAAAGCATGACTACTTGTCTCTTAGTTTGCCCAATGGGAAATGTAAATTACCAGTAAGCTAGCATGACATATCAAATTCAGCTCCCTGAGTAGAGCATATTAAAATGCCATTTTTACATCCCAAATTATATTTCATTATGCAGTTACAATTTTGACAGTAGCAGTGTGCAGAATGCATTTCATATGCTAACTAGAACAGACTTTTTTTGCTAATTTGCTGAAAAAATATTATGGTATATCTAGGGCATAATGTTTCTGGAGTGAAAAGAACAGCAGCATCAGGGATATAGTCTGTGATCTTTGTTTTGGGTGCTGATTGTAGTTGTACACTCTGCTCAACATGAAGTGACAGACATTTCACCCACTATTGATAAAGAACCATCCTCCATTAGATTTTTTGTCTAATTTTAGTAACTTCCATGCATTTGGATTAGATGATCTCTGTAGGGCCCTTCAACTAAACTCTTCTATTCCACAAAAGCAATTTGTTGTTTCAATGGGTTATTGTCATGGAAGATGACATTTTTCCAGATGGCTTTTAAAATCCTTATTTCTTTCAAGAAAGAGAAGAAAAGCTGAGCCTAGGATTATAAACTTTATCTAAAATCTGTAGAGGTGGTTGTGGACTTTAGCCCAGGGCAGAGCAGAGACCATTTCTCTTATCACACATTGGTAAATAGGAGAGACTTTGCTAACTTTTTATTTTCTTGAGCTGCTCTCATGTTGGTTACTCACTCAGGGAGGGAGGGAAGAGCATAAAGTATCATCACACCTCTTGGTATGGGCAGCAACAGGACAAGCTGTGACCTCAGGGAAGTGTCATCGATTTGCCACCTACTTCATGACATTGCTTTTTGTGTGCCAACAGCTCAGCTGGAACTGGGGATAACCTGCATCCAGATCCAGATCCAGCAACTGCTACTTCCTGACATAATCAGGAGCCAGATTAGGAGTCAGGTTGTGCCTCACAGACTTTTGCTTTTAATACTGATGTTATGTCCTAAATGTGTTCCCTGTGTCCTGTGTCCCAGGGCATGGCTCCATGGTTTGGCCTGGAGCCATCCCAGCAGGAGCTCCTGTGCCTGGCTGGGAGGTTCACTGAGCCCTCCATTCCTCCTGCTGTCACCTCTGCCAACTCCCCCCTGCTCCTGGCCTTGGGCAGCCTTCAGAAACTGATGGGAACAGCAGAACGGACCAAAGATCTGTTTAGAAAGTGGTATTTCATTAATCCATGGCCGATGGGGATGGTGTGTGGCCTGCAGGGGCACCGGGCCCATGACAAGAAGCTCTGAGGCCTCTGTGCCCACAGGCTCCCTCCTCCCGGGCACCATTGCAGCACCTCCTGGCAGCCCTGTGTTCTTTTTGGCTCGTGTCCGGCCAGCAGAGCACGATAAGAGATAATTAGTGATTAAATTGAACCTTTTATCTCAGTAAATGACAGCTGCTTCCTCGTAGGCCGCCTAGGCTGACGGCGAGCGTTCAGGACGAGCCGAACAAATCTGTTTGCTTTGATCCCGAATAAAAACCTGGGAGAGAAGCTTCCCACTCCTAAGGCAAGGCAGGATGGAAAGCTCAGTCAGCTTTGGCTCTGCAGCCTCTGGGAGCCTGCAGTGGGAAGTTTTGCTGGAAACGGATGCATCCCTCCGGCCGCCTCCCTGTCCGGGCCGCACAGCAGCAGAGGGCAGTAGCTCAACGCGATGCTCGCCCCGCTGCAGACGGCTTCCCTCCTCCTCGGCATCTTCTCCTACGGGTTTGTGCAGCCTCCAGGTAGCTGCTTGTGCTATTAACATCAATCACGCCTTTTTAAATAAAGCTGGGAGTCCTCTGCAGGGAAGGAGGAGGGCTTGCCTGTACCCCCAGCCTCCTGCGAGGCACCCACGGGTAGCAGCGAGTGCCTGCAGTGAGTCAGTGACTGCCTCGGCGGTGGCACAGGGGAATTGAGGCTCTGTGTGGGACGTGTAGGTGGAGCAAACACCCTGGAACTGAGTGAAGAACCAGGCTGGCTGTTCTGCTCATTAAGGGCTCCTTTGCAATGGATTTGGGCTCCACAGGAGGGGCCAGCAGTCTCCCTGTATGGGGCTAGTAAGGGTTTCTCCAATACTTGAGTGATACGGGCTGATGCAGAGTCCTGCATGTCAGTATTTGGGAATAAAAACAGTTTCTATCCTATTGAAGGGTGGTTTCTGATCTATTATTGAGCACTCCGACAGTGCCTCAGCTGCATAAAAAACCTTCCTATTTGCAGTTTTCTTCCTTGTGGAAGAAAGGAAGATGACAGAGTGATCCCAAAGCTAAAGACACATAGAACACAGAAAACAGGCAGAGGCACAAAAATATGATTCTCTCTAACCCTCTCAAAAGCCTCTCCAGAAGCTCCAGAAACCCCAGCAAAGAGAAGGGAAATAAATCATGGAAACCTGTGATGAACCCCACCCTGAACATACCAGCGCACACACACTGCTGGGGCAGAGAGCAATAAACGCCAAGCACAAGCAGCAACACGGCGGGAGGTGCTCAGAGCCACATTTTACACAATCCAGCGCAGGTATGCGAGCTATTGCCTGGTGCCCTCCTGCCTCGCCGGGACGCGGCCCGAGAGCTGCACCGACACGCTCTGGAGCTGCAGGTTATATCTTTGCCTGCTTTGGCAAGCTGGGCTGAGCCAGGAGCCCGGTGAGAGCTGTGCCTGCCTGGCCGCAGCGCCGAGCCGCAGCTGGCCCGCCAGCGCTGCCCCGCGTGTGCCGGCGCGTTCCCCAGGCTGGGCTGGGCTCCCAGAGCTGCTCCGGAGCCACAGCTCACCCCTGCCCTCCTTGGCTCCTCAGTGAGTGCCTGCTGCCTTGCACAGCACAGAGCACGGAGGGGCACAGAGAAATCTGCAGGAGCGCGATGTTTGCCTTGCCTCTGCTGTGCCTGGATGCTCTCCAGAGCCAGACAGACCTCAGGAAGGGCTGACACTTGTTAACCCCATCATTTCATAGGATTACAGAGTGGTTAAGGCTGGAAGAGACTTCTGAGAACATTGAGTCCAACCATTAACCCCTCTCTGCCAAGCTCACCACTAAACCATGTCATGGAGGGGCACGGAGGGGCACAGAGCAAATCTGCAGGAGTGCAGTGTTTGCCTTGCCTCTGCTCTCTGTCTGGTTGCTCTCCAGAGCCAGGCAGACCCCGGGAAGGGCTGGCACTTGTTAACCCAATCATTTCATAGAATCACAGAGTCATTAAGGCTAGAAAAGACCTCTGAGAGCATTGAGTCCGACCATTAACCCCGCTCTGCCAAGCTCATCACTAAACCATGTCCCTGGGCACCACACCTAGATATTTCTTAACACTTCCAAGGATGATTGTTTCCTGCAAGGGCTGTGCTTGCTGCAGCATCCCAGGAGTCTGGTTTTTCTGTCTGCAAATGTCTCACTGTGTGCCTCAGGACTGGTCTGCACACTGCACCCATAACCTTGCACCAGGCCTGGCCCTTCCCTGCCTGCTGCCATCCAGGGAGCAAACACAACAGGGAGGAGAAGCCCATCACATGGGAGTGCTTCCCTCTCACTGCTGCAAGGGAACACCTTGCACCAGCTCCATCCTAGGAACAGACCTCCTTGCTCTGCAACACTTTGCATCCAGACTTTTCTTCATGCACCGCATGCAGAAACCCAAAGGGAGTCACCTGAAATAAGGTTTTATACAGAACCTTCAGAGTGTTCAGGCTGGATCAGATTTATAAGGCTATTACCACATCATAAATCAGTACATTCCCCATCTACTTTCTTCCCTTCTGTGGAAAAAGAAGGTCCACCCAGCCCCTTGAGGTTCCAGACACAGTTTAAGTATCATCAGGATTTGTTAAAGGACTCTTTTGGCAGTGTCTGAACCACCAGAAGTAAATGGTGTCAGCCTCATTGTCTCAAGGAGTTTTTTGTCCACTACTTGGACCTTGGCACAAATAATACTGAGCTCTGGACACCCAGCCCTGAACTGTCTGAAATCAATAAAAAGACTTAGGATGACCTAGGGAACATTTTCCTGATTTACAGGAGGATGTCACAGCTCTATCCTGTGCACAGAGCCACCAAGGTGAATAAGATCATGCAGCAGCTGAGTGGCAGAGGCTCCAGTTCCTTTGCATCACACTGAAAAACATCCTCAGAGAGGGGGATTGATGCCACAGGAGTGTTTCAGAGCTCACATGGTTGAAGGAGAGACAGAAGTCTTGTGCAGACAAGAATGAAGAATCAAAGCATGATATAATAATGGGGCAGGAAGAGATCACTTGCTGGATGGGCCAGAAACTCTTAGGGCTGAGTTCTGGCTCTTGGTCTCTGCTCTGAGGGTTGGAGACTTGAATCTCCATAAGATGGTCCTATGGTGATCACTTCAAGGACAGTCTTGGAAGAGAAAACCAGCAGTCCCAGTTGCCACCAGTCCTTACCAGAGCTGGAGAAGGCACTGGTTATGAAGATTTAAAGAGGAGGATTTGCAATTAACTGGCTGTTAATAATCCCCAGGCACTACCTGTTGCTTGCTCTGTAGATGGCAGCACAAGGAAACCAACCAGCTTCATGAACTGTGCAAGGCAAGTCCAGAGGTCTGTCATTAACAGGGGCAGTGGAGGGAGTTATTTCACGTGAGACTTGAACCACTTTCAATTTTTAACAGCAATGGGTTAAGAAAACAAGAGAGAAGCCACAGCTGCAAACAAGTAGTAAAAGTAACTTGTAAAGAAAGAGAGGGCTTATGTCATGTGGAGATAGTCTTCAGCTCATAAAACCCTCTGATGGTTACCACAGAACTGCAGCTCAAGGGAAGAAAGCCACCTGATGAGGCTTATTAATAGTCTGTGTTCTTTTGGGCACAAACCTGACCTTTATTCCGTGTTTAAATAGCAAATAGGCATTCATTGTCTCAGTCCCCAAATGTCTGTGCAAAAGGGGTTGGTATGGCAAAATTTATCAAAACACAGCATGTTCTAAAGTGCTTGGAATTTCCATTTGAAAAATGTGGGTGGCTAATAGTTCTCAATCACCTCCTCTGCAGATCTCCCATGAAATAATTTTGGTGCATTTTGATATGTTGAAATATTCCACTTTAATACATGGACTCCTAATGGGGCTGCCTCTCCACTACAAAAGTGAGAAGTAGTAGAGCCTATCTGAAGTCAACTGCCTGCAATCATGTTTCTCTTTGAGAAAAATCTCACTTTTTCCATGGCTTAGCTTTGCAATTTAAAGCCATAAATGTAGAAATACATTTCTACGCCCTCCTGCAGAAAGATAGGGCTTTTGTTTTTCCTTCCACAGGGCACACTGGAAAGGGAGCCTGGAGGGACCTTCATCTCATGAACTCCCAGGGCTGCTATTTCTGAGCACTGATTTCCTACTTGGGATGTAGATCTTGACCTCTGTGCCCCTGGCTGACTGGCTTGCATAAACAAAGAGCATCGCAAAGAAGTCAGAGCCGGATGTACCTACAGCAAATAAATCTCTTCCTCTCTGACAAACAGAGGATGAATTGACCTCTTGCACGTCATGTCTGCTTGTCTGACCAAAACTGTCAGTCACAACTTTCTCTCTGGAAGCATTGGATGAGACAAGGCATGAAAGGGACATAAAAGTGACATCAGTAAGACTAAAACAATGAATGACAGGATTTCCTCTACCATCTCCATTACTTGATTCCTACAAGTTTTCCAACCATGGCTGGTCAAATCCCAGACACTGTCTGTGTGCATTTGACTCACACAGGTTGAACTAATAAACCATCTCCTGTCACTCCTGCCCCAGCCCCGTTTTTGCATTCATTTTCTGGAAACGGTCCAGTGAACAAGTTCACCAGCCTGAACATTTGGGCTGGAGTGAATTTTAAAGCAAACATCTGGGGTCTCTGCAAACAGGAAATCCACCACCCTTCTGGGCTGGAACATTTGTAGCTGAGAAGTGGGTGCTTTCTCCTCTGCAGACAAGAGATCCCTGGGAGACGCCCTGCAATCCACACATCCAATCAAGCCCTCGTAGTTCTCCTCAGATTTCAGGTGGTGAATCCTGGAAGCACAATACTGGGAGTCATACCATGAATTGCAGCAGGAATGATTATATTGTGAGTCATGGGAAATTAATTTGTGAGTGCTGGACATTGCTCCTGGGTAATTTGGCCATGCCCAGACTGAGGGGGAGTCCAAGGCAGAGCTCGTCTCCTCTCCAGCCTTGTGGAGGGAGGGAGTCCTTCCCTGGTGCACTGGGGAGACAGGATGGGGAATCATGCATGGCCAACATGTCCTGGCACACATTTGGGGCTCAGGAGAAGAATATTTATCGGTTCCATGCTGGCTTTCTGAGCAGTGATGTGGCTGGATGATTTAGGGGCGAGCTATTTGCTCAGTTTCACTAACAATGTGACATGCAGTAAAATGCCACAGACAATTCCATCCCAATGAGGTTTTTCAGTTTTTCCACAGTCACACAGAGCCTTGTTTTCTGCATACACCATCTGGCCCTATTGGACCTGCACGTGTTTATGCCAGGGAAGGCTCTGACCCAGCAATCTATGTAAGATGTATATGTATATATATATATATATATACACACACAGACACACACATGTATATATATATATATATATAATCTCCAGTTTGCAGGGTCAATATGCAGGGCAGACTGTAATGAGAAACACTCTCACGTGGGTCATGAAACTGGAGTGTGAGATCTTGGAGTACAAGTGCTGCCCCTTGGATGATAACTGAAGGTTTGGAACCTTTTCCCAGCCTTTCAGTTATGTGTGAAATGTGAAAATACAGGGTAACCTCCTCCCCATGGACTGAGGACTCACCAAGCCCTGCTAAAGCCTCCCTCCAGACCTCCTGGGAATGGGGAAACTGAGGCAGCAGCTGCTGCAGTGGTCACTGTGGGCACGTGGTGTCTCCAGGACCCTTCCAGGGCTCCTGGATGGCTGCTGAGCTCAGTTCTCCTCTGGGCTGAGCTACACTGCTGGTGTAAATCCAGACTAATTTGGCCACCATCCTTTCTTGTGGGAATGATGCCTGGAATGCACATCTGCATAATTTTTGTCCTTTTTGAAGGCAGATTCCAAGTGTGTGAGGAAACAGCATATCAGGCAAGAAGATTCTGCACCATGGAGCAAAGCACAGAGAGGATCAGTGTTCCTGCTGAGGATCAGCATTCCTGCTGGGACAGGCTGAGCTGTCTCCATTTTCCAGTCCATCCTGGAAACAGGGGCTCTATTCTCAGACTCCAGAGGGTAAACTGGGAGTTTATCCAGAGCTCTGAAGTTCACATCTGAAAAATTCTGCACCTACCTCTAGAAAGGATGTACCTTTTTGGGAAAAAGAAGAAACAAAAAGGTTTCATTCAGATTAGAAGGCAATGGGGCAAGTTATTTCCTGGTGGTTCCAGTTGCTTTATGTCTAAGAGGAATGTAGCCCATACATTTATTTCCACCTTTCCCATTCTCCTAATACTTCAAGGGCTTTCCTTTGGAAACACCGCATGTAAAGCAAACAAAGCTGTAAACCCTGCAGTGCCCATCGTGTTTCTGCAGCAATTTTGGGAAGCAGGGTGCAGGTTGGTGTTGAGCTCGTCACAGACCATTCCTTCATTTTGGATTTGGATGCATGAGCCCTGCATGGGGGCTGATGGGGAGCACGCCTCGCCTTTGGGTGCAGGTGACCCACAGGCTGCACTCAGGTCCGTGGAAGGGACCCAGGAGCATCCTTTGGGCTTTGTGTGCCCTTCCCCACATGCAGCCTGGTCCCTGTCCTGCCCTTCAGCCCCTCACTGAAATAGAGGGGGAGAAGAAGAGAAGGAAGGAAAAAATACAAAAGACTGATAAAGGCAGGCTATCACCTTAATTCCAGGTCAGGTACATCATCAGCCTTCTATTTTTGTGGATCCTGCATTTAAGAATTCATCCTATTGTCATGGAGGTTTCTAGTGCCACACAGCAACCCACAGGCTGGAGGACAGAAAGCGTCACCATGCCTCCATTCAGTTGGCTCAGTGCTCCATGAAGACTCTTTCTGGCAGCTGTGAGCGCTGGGAAAGGGTTAGGAAGGCTTCAGAAGGCAGGGAAGTGTCTCACTCCTTTGTTGGTTTGGATGTTGTTTTAAGAGCAGAGCAGTACAGCCTCTGGTTTGGCTGCCCCAGAGGCCAACTCCCAGTGCTGGCCTGAGTTTACTCTGCCAGAAAGGCTTGGAGTGACACCCTCAGGCATCCCCTGTTTATCTACACAACATGGCTGTGGGAAGGGAAGTGCTGTTAGCCCTGAAAAAAAATAAATTAACATGGAATGACTGACAGGCAGATGAAGGCTCTGAACCCCAAAAGGAGGCAGATAAAAATCAAAGTGTGGAACAGGGCTGTGTGATTTTCCCAGGGGTGGCACAGGTAGGACAGGATTCCTGACAGCCAGGTGGTTCCTGGTAGATTTGCCAGTCCTCTGTCCATGAAGCTCTTGGAAAAGAACCCTGAGAGGAGCAGGGGCTGGCAGGCAGGAGAGGCCAGGCCTTCTCCTGTGTATCTTAGGATGCAGCTCAGCCAGTATCACATCACACTGGGCTAGAAATCTCATTCACTTCAGTTCCCAAGATAAAGCAGCATATAATATCTCAGTAATTTTCCATCCATCCATTCAGTCTCATACACTCAGCATTTACTATCATCAACTTTATTGTCTCTTCCAATGCAAACAGCCTTGCAGCACAGCCTTTATCTTCCCCTCCTTATCTCCAGGCTTCCAGGCTAGGGGAGCCCTCTGGAAAAAGTGAGATTTTTCTCAAAGAGAAACATGATTGCAGGCAGTTGACTTCAGATAGGCTCTACTACTTCTCACTTTTGTAGTGGAGAGGCAACCCCATTAGGAGTCCATGTATTTAAGTGAAATATTTCAACAGCGGTAAAAAACCCCATCTTGCTACTGAAAATTGAGGGAGATTCAGATGGCTCCAGCCAGCAGAAGCCAGGAAAGCTGTGTGGCCTGACAAAACGGGGGCATTGCCTGGTGTTTATTTGGAGCAGGGCTTTTTGTCAGGAGTTTTGCTCCCTTCCTCATGGTGCTGCCTTCACCAGCAACCGGGATATGGGAGGGGCACCTCACATTTTTCCCTGACAAAAGTAGGCTCCAGGGCACATGAAGCCAGGAAACACTTCAGGAAGATGCAGGGAGACATAGCAGATGCTCCTCCAGACCATTTCTGGGGGCCATGAGGGTTCAGGGAAGGATGCAGGCACTGCCGTGCTCACAGCAAGACTCATGGGGTGTGAGGATCAGGGCACGGAGTTTGTATTGCTCTGCATGCTGGAAATTGTATCCACTCGGTTCAGCTTCTTTAAAAAGTCATCCAGAAGTATTTGGTGAAGCTGAAAGAAGCCTTGACTTGAAAGAGGAAGTGTGGATTGAAATCCTAACTGCTTTCAATACTCTAAGTCCACATGTGAAGCATGATTTAAACCGAGATATGTGTTGCCTAACTCAAATGATTGCAGTGACAGCTACATTAACCTCTCTGGCACCAGAGAGATCACATCCCTCCAATACCAGCTCTAAACAATAAAATAATGCCAGTTGAAAAGTTAACACACAACTGGCATTATCTCTGTTTTCTCTCCAGGCTGTGCCAAGATACTCTTTTCTTATGAAGATTTGATCCAGCTCAATTTAGAGGAGAGAAAAAAAAAAAATCATCAATTCTCTGAGTCTGAATCCCAGCACTTGGCAAGCTGCACCCTGGTGAGTACTTCTCAAAGCAGGACACATCTTGTTCTCTGGAAGAGCTTAAAACCCAACACCTCGGGGTGCATTATTGCAGGAACTTTTTATCATGAGGGAGCAGTTTCCTGAAATCACAGTGAAAAGGGTGTGGGAAGGTATGGTGTCTTTTTTCCATTCTGCCCTGGTGAAAATACCTTCTGCAGAAGCAAGATTACTTGCAGGCAGGTTGAACTTATGCTGCAGCTCTCTTGTTCTGTGGTCATGTAGCATCACAAACCACATCTGAAATCTGTTTGGAGGTCAGTGGAAGTGAACCACCTGAAATTCTGTTGTAAGGAACACTCTGACCAGCTACTATATTTGGAAAGGCCAAGATTAAGCAGAGCTTGAAGACTGAGGACATTCTCAAGGTCTAGAGTGCAGCAGGACCTCTAGGACCGGAAGCCATGAAAGCAGAGATGCCACAATACAATGCTGAGGGGTGCTGTATAAATATGTCATTTCCAGTGACTCACTCTTCCCACAGATTCTTGTCTGTGCCGTGTTGCTATTAGTGTTAGAAGCAATTTGTGGGTGAGACAGTGTTTCACCAAGGACAATGTCTGTGATTCAACACTTTCCCCCATCCTACTTGTTTTCAGAGCACGTAAAAGAGATGCCTGGGTAGGAGACACATTTCATAGTTCCTCCACCTGCTGGAGGCTTCTCACTTCCCTGACCCAAACCTTTTTGCTTTATCAGTGCTGTGGCTGTGCCTGGGAGCTCCAGCTGAAACTCAGGTGGTGGCTGTGCTGGGTGCTGTACACAAACATGCCCCTGTCATCCCCCTGGTGAGAGCAGGCACCAGGCTATTGCATATTTGCAAACTCTTCTTCTCTCTCTGTCACACCCCCACCACACATCACCTATTTTTGGACTAAACATCCCCACACTTGTTCCCCACACTCCAAAAGGGCCCTGCTGAAATTGCCTGACTTTGTGGCTCCGGATGAAGCTGTTGCTCTGAGCAAGTGCAGACAGACAGAGCAATTGCCATAGCAACAGAAGTTGTGTGTGAAATCCCTGGGAACTGCTCCTCCTCCTCCTCCTCTTCCCCCACCCATTCAGGTCCCTTTTCAGATTTCTCTCCTCTTTTTTCCCCCAAGGTGCTGGTGCCAATTCACTCCCTGTGCTGAGCACCTGGGGAGATGCTTTGAAAGCAGCCTGCTGGGTTATGATAACATGCCACCAATTACTGCAGTGGCAGGACAACTTTGTAGAGCATCATATTGGAAAAATGCACCCTGCTGGGTCTTGAGAAAGTCTTAATGAGGAGAATTGAAAGAGGGCAGACAGTGGGAGGGTTGCTGCCTGCATTTAGGACCTCAGGGGCATATGCCAAATTTGTTCCTGATCAGATCTGCACTGAACTATTTACTTTTTGAGACTCTAAGTCAACAGATGTGCATCAAAACAAATTAAAACCATTTAACATCGAGCTGCTAATGGCTAGAACCACACAAAATAATGCAGGTTATTAACCCCATAATAAGGAGCTCATTAAAATGGGAATTGCCAATTACGTTACTTAGGAGTTCCATTAGGAGAAATACAAGCAACAGAAAAACCACTGAATATTTGCCAGTTGCTGGATGCAACACATTGTGAAGACTGATGGCCAGGGAGATGTGTCCAACTGGTGCAGACTGCAAGCATTGCCAAGGGCTGCAACACAACCAAAGTGTCTTAAACTACAACAGGATAAAGTTCAAATGTCTCATGAAGTCGAATCAGACCTCAAAGAGGTGCATTTTCTGCAGGGAGTGCTGGAAATTTCATTGTTGGTGAGGGTTAAGGATACCAGTGCTACAACTCACATTTGTATTTGCATTGACAATTAACTTCCCTTGGCAAGCAGTGCTTCCTTCTGGTCAAAAGGGGCATTTTTAAACACCCTTTGGACATGACCATCAGCCCAAAACTTACCAAAAGCTTTTTGTGTTGTAATCTCTGACAAGACAGACATTAAATAGGACAGCTATAGGCAGCATGACCTTGCACATAGATATCTCCAAACTGCTTTGGAGAAGAGTTTTACTACTCTAGTCTTTGCTCTGCATTTTACTATTTCTCACAGCTCTGCATTTTTAACTTATTCTTCCTAGGTACTGGCGTTTTTATATCATCTGGAGGGAGCTAGCAGCCACTCAGAGCTTGCTTTGCTTTATATGTGTAAAAATATATTCTCCCCAACATACTGAAAATGGCATGCACAGAAGATACCTTTAAGCTTTATTTTGTTGCTGTATAAAAGTAGCAGAGTAATGTCCTCATGTTGAAATCCCCATTTCCCAATTGGCACCCGTCTTGCTTTCCCACTCACACTGGAGCAGGTTTCAGATATCACAGAATCACAGAATATGCTGAGTTGGAAAGGACCCACAGGGATCACTGAGTCCAACTCTTAGCCCTGCACAGCACCATCCCCAAGAATCACACCATGTGCCTGAGAGTACCACTCACACACACAATGCTCACAAATGTTCCTAAACAGGCTGTTAGACATAGTAGGAATGAGACAAACATTTAGAGGTTTCTGATTTTAAAAAATGCTCTAAAAAAGGAAAATCCTTATTTTCCCTTCTGCAGTCAGAGAAAGTCCCAATGTGTCAGGTGCTTCATGAGATGAGAGAAGGAAGAAGGGAGCAGGAAAGGCTGGTGTGATGCCTGAGTGCACAAGGAGGTTTCTGTGGCAGACACAGTTTCCTGAAGCACTCTGAAAGCATCCAAAAGGGGCACTTTTTCCTCAGGAAAGGATCCAGCACTGACCCTGGAAGGACACAGCTGTGATAACCCATTCTGGGGCACACCTGAACGGGTCTACACCACCTACACCTATACCTGAGGGACCACACCATCTGGGAATAAGAATTACTGTCAACATAAATGCTACTCTTCCCACAAGGACTGAACTTCCAGAAGGTACATTTAGTCAAGAAATCACCTTCCACTTTGACAACACCCATCTTTATCCATGCTTTACTTTCACCCCCTCAGAGAAATGGGAAATCTCTGCAGTGACAAGCTTGATAGCATGTCAGGATATATCCCACTGTGGGTTTACACTGCACTGCTCAGTGCTGGGGTGAGCTTAGTAGGGAAAGTGGATTTTGCTGTGCTGGAATGCTGCCCCTGGAGCTGACACACCTTTGGGAAAGGTTAATTCCAGCCCCTCCTTAGGCCAGCCTGCAGTCCCTGCTGAGAGCCCTGCTCATGATGCTTGGTTTCACTCATGGTACCATCCCAAAGCCACCAGGGGGAAATGAGCCCAGGATGGGGGAGAACACAGAGTTCACTGCTCCATCCCACAGCACCATCAGCTCCTGAGAGGGGCTGGAGATGAGGAACCACACAAGGCACCACCAGCATGGGGCACCTCCAGGCCAGGACAGAGCTTTGCCATTTCAGGGCTTTACATGGGCTCCTGAGAACAATGTGTGTGTGGACTTCTTTTTGGTATGACTAGACTGGCACTTCAAGGGGAAGAATGATGTGAGCATGTGTGTAAAAGCTTTATGCAGTCCAAGGTGAGCATTTGAAAGTTATTTAAGAGGCAAAACTGTGCTTTGAGCAGTCAGCAGATCAAGGTCATCTCAATCAACAAAATCACAAAGAACAGCAGAAGTGCTAAATCAGTATGGTCATATATTTACAGTGAATAATTTAAGCAGCTCCAGAGTTGAAACATGGAAGAAGATTTTCTTCAATGCTTTGAGTTTAGCTTTGTTTTCAGCATCACTTAAAATGGTAAATTATGTTCTTTTATCCCACTGGTCTTATGGAAACTCAGTCCTCCTGTCATGACTTCATAAGGGATATTTGCCCTAAAGTTTGAGCAGGGACAGGTCCTGCTCTCTTTCATCCCTTCCAAAATGTTAACTTTTGCACATACACTTACTGAGGACAAAAACTGAGATAAAACAGGTTTTTCTAGCATTGTTTGAGAAAGCATTAAAAAGATGTTAAGTATATTTAAAATTAGAACTGTGGTGTAATCTCAGCTGGTATAGACTGACATATTTCTGATGGTGTAATGGATCTATGCCAAATTACATCAGCTGGCCACAGCATAAGATGTTAAAACCAACTGGAAAACTCATCTGATATTTAAAAGCAACATATGGGAGCAGCAGAGGCTTTAGGAAGAGACTTCATTTAGGATATTTTGAAAACAGAATATGTCCTACAGTAGTGTGGAAGGAGGTGTATTAACTTGTATCTATGTCCTGTGGGCAGTAATTATAATTTAAATCTTATTAATATTGCTCCACATCTTACTTAACAGTATTTTTCACGGTCTTCTGGGGTAAATGAGTAGAAAGTGAATGAGGCATTGTCCCATGTGGGTTTAGGAAAAACAAATTTTAAATGAACTAACAGAAGTGCTGACCCAAAAAGCAGGACTTGCTTTTGCAACTCAAATTCTACATCTTCTAAGGACTGCGCACAAAATATTGTAAAGAATGTGTACAAAATATATACATTGGAGAGAGAGAGACTATTTACAAGGGCATGTAGTTACAGGACGAGGGGGAATGGACTCAAACTGGAAAAGAATAGGTTTAAATTAGGTATTAGGAAGAAATTCTTCCCTGTGAGGGTGGAGGCCCTGGCACAGGTTTCCCAGAGCAGCTGTGGCTGCCCCATCCCTGGGAGTGCTCAAGGCCAGCCTGGATGGGGCTCTCAGCAGCCTGGTCTGGTGGATGATGTCCCTGCCCATGGCAGAAGGATTGAAACTGGAGGATCTTTAAGGCCCCTTCCAACCATGGCTGTTCTATGGCTCTATGAAAAAGTAGAGACTTAGCCACCAAATCTGAAGAAATCAGAATTTAGTGGACACAGAGGGTGTGCTTGGCGAATGGAATGGTCACTGTGAATATTCCTATTTACCTGAATGTTTTCATCACACCCCTATTCAGCAAAGTAGCCTTGAGAGGATATCAATATAACCTGGACTGCTCTGCTGAGCCAGGGTCTGTCTCACCTGTGCTTTGTACAGCAGTTCCACCTGCAAGCCTGTCAAAGCTCAAACACACAAAGGGTGCTGTTGGTAGAACAGACACCATGAGAGGATGACACAGACAAACATGGGAAAGGAGCCTGCTCCCTCGCTCTCCTTGGCAGCAGGTTGAAGAGCACAGAGCAAATTTTGTAGTGATTCAGCATTTGACTACCTAAAGAAAAAAAAAATCAGTATTTCCAATGCTGTTTCCCTAATGTCTTTTTAATCCTTTAAAGAAGATGCAGTGGTGAAAGCTTTATTGTAAAGATTGGTGTCATCTGTAAATGAAAAGTACAACTGATTGTTCTCATAAAACATAAGACTGCTATTTCTACAGGGTTTACAAAGGAGAATTAAATAGTTACCATAAAAAATTCAGATGGGGCACAATATTAAAGGGTATTTGTCAATGGAAGTGATGTTGATGATGTAGATCAACATTTGGGGTGAATTTTCAGCTTGGCTGAAGATCTCATGCTTTATCAATATACTTTGGCCTATGCATTAAACCCATCACACACCTGCTCTGAAACCTAGAGATTTCAGGCTGCTCTGTGTCAGCTCACTTAACAACTTGAGAACAGAAACAGAAAGGGACATGCATCAAACATAAACCAAAAGTGGCATCAATACTGCCAAGAACTCTTGGTTTGCGAGCACTGACACCTCCCTTTCCACCCACTGATTCAAATAAACCCATGCAGGCATGGATAAGAACCACTAAGACTGAAATATTAAACTCTCCTTTCCTATTAGCTGGCAAGAGGGGACGGAGAATTTGCCTCAGAGATGTTTGCAACTCAGCCCCTGCTGAAAGCTGCATGCAAGGGCACAGCAGCTACCTAAGCTAGGACTTTAGGCTTTAGTTCTCTATGAAATCTGTGTATGACCTGGTGGGAATGGCTTGTGTGGATCACCCTCAGACTGCAGACATTCCAGGGCAGCTGATCACACTGACCCTGGTGGCTGCAGGGACAGTTGTGTGTGAGCCCTTTGCACTCTGGCAGAGCCTTTTCTCATAACCAAATTGTCACACTGTGGTAGGCTCTCCAGCAGGAAGGGTTCATTGCGTGGTTGGCAACGCTGGTGATTTTTCAAATCCTGACACCAGCCATAGAAGAGCAGGTCAATAATTGCTCTACAGAGTTGTTTCTCCAATGACTGTGGTGATGAACATAGATTAAGCTCCTGAGTTTCTGAAATTGTATGAGGTTTCTTCAGGCCTGAATGTGGCCCTGAGCATCCTCCAGGCAGCAGAACCTGCTCACCATCACCACAGCACTGACTCAGGCGCACGGCACACAAATTCTGCATTTTTAGCCTAAAATGGCTAAAACCCAGTGAAGTTTAAAGGCAAATCATATGCATTATGTGCAACAAAATGGCTGGTTTATACCATTGTGCTTTGATTTCCTCAGGAAACCTAGGACAATTAAAGGCAGGAAGGAAGATCATAAATTTGAAAGGAGACATGAGGATCACCACTCACCTGAATAGGAAGCTTTAAATAGTCTATCATTGACTCATCACATTTGGAAACAGTATAGCTTACACTTTTACTCTTGCTTACACAGCACAGAATATATGTGACACTTATGAATTAAAATAATTGGTAATCTGTGCCAAAACAGGTAAAATACCTGTTTTAGTTTTAATTATATGTGTTAGCCTTTCATGGTGTAGATGAATAATAGCTATTTTTGGAACCGTCATGTGAAAATGAAGAGTTAGTCTTCAGCCTTTCAGCCACAATAAATTCTCTGTCACAAGACTTGGTTGCTTACTAAACCACTCAGCCTCTAGCACATTGCCCACACCAGGACAGATAAATATGGCTCTTTAAGCCAGAGAGACAGATACATGTAATATCTAGTTAACTGTGCTCTAGAACTGCAGTTTTCTGTAGTAGTCTTCCTTTGTATAAAAGAATATGTTGGGACAGCTGAAATTAATATAAACATCAATAATGTGTAAATCCTTAATCAAGATGAGGTACTCCACTGTGCAAGAGGTTGTGCATCTTTATATTAAATCTTCTCTCTGTCTCTCCCCATTATTTAATAGATTAAATAGATGAAGTGTGGAGAAAATTAATATTATCCTTATCTCCTGACAGTGAACTGTAATATATAGGAGGATTGAGTAACCTGGGTTCTGGAAAGCAGGGCTAGGACCAGGAACTAACCTGGACTACTTGTCCCATCATCTCAATCAGGAGCTTGCCCTTCCTCTCATTTAGTAACACCAGAATGGAGTGCAATTTGAAGGTTAGACAATGAAACATTTCCTTTGAAAAAAAATTCCTTTGAAAATTTAAATTTCCTTTAAAATTAACTTTGGGTCCTTGATTACAAGTCTGAAATCCAACAATTGCTCACATATCTGCATATTCCCATTGTGATTGTGTCACAGTGGTCACAAGGGTTGCAGGATGAAGAGAGAGGTGAGAATGTTGACCTCGTGTTCAGAAGGCTTGATTTATTATTTTATGAGATATATATTACATTATGACTATACTAAAAAGAATAGAAGGAAAGTTCTCAGAAGGCTAGCTAAGCTAAGAATAGAAAAGGAATGAATAACAAAGGGCTGTGTCTCAGCAGAGACATAGACCCAGCTCTGCTTTGAGTGGTCAGTAAATCCAAACATCCACCCGAGACCAATTACGGATCCACCTGTTGCATTCCACAGCAGCAGATAACCATTGTTTACACTTTGTTGCTGAGCTTCTCAGATGGAGGAAAACTCCTAAAGAAAGGATTTTAATGAAAAGATGTCTGTGACATGATTGTTTCTCTGAAACAAAACTTAGGCAAGCACTACATCGCCGAGTCAGAGTAGGAGCTCTGGAGACTTGGGACACCACCTTAAATCTATTTTCAACAGCTTGTTGCACATGTATGGTTTTTCCATGACAACCAGGCTCAAAAAGCAGGTAATCCAGCCAGCATTTGAGCAAGATGGTGCCTGAGTGCGGCTTCTGTGCAGCCAACACACTCTTCTGAAACAGGCACAGTAACCACAGATGAGCAGGTCCCAAATATTTTGATAGACAGAGCCCCATAAAGCATCAAGTTAGAAACTTGGCAGCCCACAGACTGCCATGACTTCAGTGGCTGCCTCAACCTGTATCCAAGCAGCAACCCACACCAGGCAAGTGGTGGGAGGGAGTTTCTCATCCCCTTCCTGCAGAGCTTCCCTTGGTGATGCTCCAGTTGCTGTCACGGGCACTCGAGTGATGCTGTGTGGTTCTAATGTGCTGTCACCCTCCCAAACACGTGGGTGGGCTTCACATCATCACTGAAGCGTGGTGAAACCCTCTCCACTGAGAAGAATTGCCAGGAATTCCTGTGAGCAGCACTGCCAGAGCCACGGGGGGGAAGAGCTGCCACCTGTGGTGCAGATCAGATAAGAACCAGGAGTGTTTCTGCTGGGTGCAAATTCCAGAACAGAGGGCCTGCTGCAGGCACATCCTGATGTGGGGTCCCCAAAGCCCCCTGTTAATAAAGGCTTAGAGGTGATGTGTGGGAAAACAAAGAATTTGCTAGTTGGCCATGCATATTTTGGGATTTCTGGATCATAATTTGCACTGTGAATCTCAGCTGGAAATCAGTGGGCAGACAACAGAGAGAAATGGGAGCATTGGTGGAACAAGTGGTCCAGCAGTTTTGTAAGGAAATCAATGAAATTCCCATTAAGTCTTCTCATATTCTCCAGATTGCTTGGTATTGTCAAGTGTAGCATTAATCTCCTGTCTGTGGTAAAATCTAGTTGAGGTTGTGAGCTAACAGGATTAGGTACTTGAGGTATGGCAGTGTAGCATTCCTTTCTCACAGCTCCTGCTCTGGAGATCCATGGTACTACTCCACAGATATCAAAAAGAAGGTGAGATTAATCCCTCCTCTGGCCCACATTAATTAGTCACCTATAAAAAGGAACAAAAAGCAACACTGCAAAGAGCATCTGCAATGCTTGTGCTGGGTCTGGGCTTCCCCATGTGATAATTCATGTCCTTTTCTTTACCTGCCTGATGTCTGCCTTGCCAGGCTCTGTCTGTACACATCTGGAGTATTTAACCCCATGCCACTGGGATTTTCCACCTTGTCTGCAAAGAAATTCCTTCCATTACACTTTCCCCCCAGTTTTCAAGCCCTGTTGATTTTGCTTTCATTTCCATGTCTGTTGGCCCAAGGAACATTGCCAAAAATGTGACTGCAAACACGCTGTGATCCCAGAGGCAGCAAGATGGTGACTCCATGGAGGTGGGGAACCAAACACAGGACCTGACTGTATGGTGGTTTTAAACCCTATTTTTCATTGTACTGGAGACATTTCCAAGCCAATCCTGCTGGAGATCCAACTCATCTGGTCAGTATCCCCTTCCCAGTCTGAAAGTGGCCATGTGTGTAGCCCCAACCCTTGCTTACTGATGAGCCTTGGTTCTGTCTCCCACCCAGCAGCATTCTTTCATGGTAAGGTTTGTCTCTGTATCTGACTGTACCCTGCTTTGTTTATTTTTTCCAGGCTATGTATGTGTTTATTTCCTTTGATGTTCCTAGTAAATAGGTCATTCCTTCCACCCTCTTGTCTATACCAGTTAATCTATACCATTACCTGTTTGCCGACACTCTTTTCAGAAGGCCCTGCCCCTAGTGGTATTCCTATTAGCACTTCAAAAGAGGATTGATCTGGGTGTTTTTAATGAATTATCAGCTGTAGCTTTCTATCAAATTAGCATCCAAGGAGCTCTTCTGGATTACTCCTCTCCACAGCCTCTGGGGTTACTGCTTTGACCTCTCCTTAGTGAGCAATGTTACCCTGTGGATGTTTCTGCACTTACATTTGTTCAATTTCTTGCTATTCCCACTACGTCCCACTTTTCATTTATTGAAATCCCTTTAGGATGGTGCTTCTAATAAATGATTTGCAATTCACACTCCAGCTGAGTGTTATCTTTGAATTTGATTGATGTATTTTTCTTCTCCTTCCTCAGTGCTACTGCAGATGAATATAATGTCCAACTCAGCAGGAGTCCCTGAGCAGCCCAACATGGCAATATTTATAAGCATACTCCACTTTCTATTGTAGAGGCTGATTTTAATCTCTTTCATTGTTATTCTCTGTATCCACCCTACATGTTTCATGTAATGCTTTGGGCCCGGTCCAGCCACTGTTAAAGTCAACTGTGTCTGCATGGAGTTTTGCAGCAAGCAAAGTTCTGCAAGCAACCTTTCTGCAGAAGAGTTCTCTGTAAAACCAGTTGTCTTGTCAGCCAGCGAAACCCTTTAGGGTAAATTTACTGAGTGACTCAAGGGACCAGATCCCTTCTTCCTCCCACCAGCATGTCCCACTACGCTGTAAACTCATCCCACATGATGGATTAGCAGCTGCTTATCCTTCACCCTCCCCACCCAACACTTCCCACTCCACGTGGTTTTCCTCCTCCCACCAACACTGTGAATATAATCTGTCTGTAGAGTCTATCACTTGGGTGCCACTGCCCCTCTCAACATGACCTCTGTGTGTGTGTGTGTGTGACACATTTCTGCTTTGTTCCTCCTGCAGAACAGCTAATGGTGCTTTCTGATTGTTAGAGACCAAGTGTCACCTGGAAAGGATGCCAAGTTAATTGATCTGTAATTCCCCTTTTGGAAGAGAAGCGTGATGTTTTCCCTCTGCCAGTCACCAGGGCTTCCTCAGTTCTCCAGGAGCACTTGAATATAATGGATAATGGGCCTAAGAGTTTTTCAGCTAATTCCTTTAATACCCTTGGGTATGTACCATCTGGCCCTCTGTGCCGATTTGAATGCATTGTGCTCTTTATATTTCTTTGCTGTTTCTTTAATGATTTTGCTAACTCCTGGCTCTCAGTTTCTTGGCTTTCCTTTGATTGCTCATTGCACACAATGTTTTTAAAGGAATTTTAGAAAACTAGAATAGGTGACCTTTTTTTAGCTCTCTGTATCCATGGCAGAAATTCACTTGCTTTTTAAATTAACCTTTCATCAAGAAGCATTGTGTCTCAAAAGGTTGAGCTGAGATTATTAGCTTTTATCCTAACCAAGCAAGACTGCGTCTACAGGACATTTCCTGCTATTTGAAAGAGAAAGGCATCCAAAAGAATTTTCTTTATGACCCTATATCCTAGTTTTGTCTTCTCAATACTGGTAGGGAATTTTCCCTTCTTTCTATAATGTCCTATTTTCTCTCTCTTCAAGTGCATTTGTGTGACCCTGCTTGCATCCTTCAGATACTTGTAGACTCAAGTCTGCTATTTTCTTATCTCTTTGCCAGCTAATATCTAAGCCCAACTTCATCTTCATGAATCAAACCTACTCCAAACGATCTGATTATGTCTCTACTCTCCTTTGAGGCCTCTGACTTTGCAGTGTATGGCACTGAGATTCCAAGGAATTAACAGCAGCCTTCCAGCCCTATCTAAGACAGGCAGATTAGGGTGATGCCCACTGAGGATGGCAGGGAATTTCACAATGCCAGCTGGCTGCCAGAAGTTACACATAGATTCTCTTCCTATATCAGTTCCCAGCTTTCCTTAACATGGCTACTTCTGAGGGTCCTTTGGGGATATCTTTCCCTGAGTGATGGTCACCCACATTATTCCACTTTCATGATGTTATTTCCTGGCCACATTGCTAATCTCCGTAGGTGCCACAGGATAAAGTCTCTGTTCAGTTGCTTTCAAATCTCCTCCCATTTTACCATCAACACCATCTTCCTGTACTGTGAATTTTCCCTGCTAACTTGCATGTGACTTCCTTTCATTTCCCCCAAAATTTTTCTTTCTATTATCCAATATTCTCCCCAGAATATTTTCCATTTTAAATGGCTTCTATAGGATTTCCTTTTCTAAAAACAAACCAAGGGTTTTTTCTTCTTTCTACATAGACATATTGGACATGACCGGTCCACCTCTAATACATAGTGTCCCTGAAATAGGTACATACAAGGATGGGTCTACCCACATGCTGAAAGATGGAGTAAAAGGTAACTAAAATTCATTAGATGAAGCAGCACAATGACCAGGGCACGGTCACAGGATGGTTTTGATTTGAGTGTGAATTATTCCCTGTACAATCCACTGAGGTTGGAAGAGGACAGTCTCCTTCTCTCTTGCATTTAGGCATCAGGTGAGGGCAGTTGTTGTTGCCTTCCCTCCGCCCTGACTTTGGAGGATTTTCATGACAGGGACCCCAGTGCTCCATTCCTCTGGCACATCCAGCGAGGTGCTGCCTGGATATGGACTAGTCCATGCCTGTCAAAGTGCTGGATGGGAAACAGAGCAGGATAGGACACTCAATAACTTCCCTGAGCCTTCAGGCTACGGAGAAAAAAATGACCCCCTTTTTCTTTGCAGAGACAATAAACAAAAGGCGGCATTAAAACCTTTGTTTGCAGGAGATCATGAAGATTTCAGTGATACCATACTCCCCTGCAGGGGGAGGGATTAAGAGGGTTACAGAACAGATTTACAAGCCCTGGAGAGAGTAAGTATCCAACGGAAATCTTTGGCAATCCCCTTCCCTTCCTCTTCTGCGTCTCACCCTGGCTTCTGCTAACACTTACAACAAAACCACCAGCTCTTGCTTATTTTAACGTGTTCTCTGTTTTACCCTGAACCCAAATGAAACATCAAAGGTCTGGCTCAAGCACTTGCAAGTAAAAATAGCTCTAAGGCCAATATATTTAAGGCCCCTGAATGATATTTCTGAAATAAGTCATCCTAAGCCCATGAGAGAGGAACGGTGTTTTTTGTTGTGCATGGTGCTGATAGTGGGCAGCACTGACATGTAAAGAGGAATGGGTGATACTATAAAACAACAGGAAGGTGAGAAAAGGGGCATGAAGACTGCATTGAACTGTATTGTGGAAGAAGAGCAACATATATGTAAGATAAAAGCCAGTTTCAAGCTGCCTTTATTTTCTTTCCAATCTGATCCTTCTCATCCCTTCTGAGCAATTTGGATTTGAACGTGTCTTTCTTGGTACATGAGAGAATGGTAAATCTTGCTACATCCTTGGTACATGAGGGTATGACCCTCTCTTTTCCACAAAGTTCTGCAATGTGTTTATAACCACCCAGGACTCATTTATTCCCTGTGATGTGCCTGTTTTTGAAGTAAGATAAATCAAGGCTATGAAGGCATCAGGCACATCCCATGTAATCCTTTTGAATCAGCCTTTTGTCTCCATTGCTCTGCATTTGAACAACTATGCTTTTATTCTCTGTCACTACAAACTTCTGTCCTAAATTCCGCTGCTTCATAGGTAAATAATATTTTCTCTTTCCATCTTCTAGTAACAAGGTGAATGCACTTTTGCAGTCATTAATCCATACTGCCTTCACATCTGCAGTCTCTCACTCAAACTTGGCAAGGACAGTTTGAGCCACTGTGATACCAGTACCAGGTGGGATTTTCTGGAATAGATCAGTGTAAGTCCTGTCTTCCTTTGACCTGATGTTTTTCACCATAATTTTCCAGCAAATGGCTCCCAAATCCAACATTTCTAATTAGGTTTTCTCAGATACGATGGAGGTATATCATCTTAGGATGTAAACACAGGGTATTCCACAGATTCTTGCATGCCCTGGCCTGTCCTTGCAGACAATTTATGAAATCCTTTGAGTCATGAGGGAGGCTTTATTTACCAGGCAGGTACTCGAAAGAAGTTGGGAAGTATACTTGATTTTAAGCACACATATCTTTCAAAGGCTGATGCACAGACAAACCCAATGAAGTGAATCCTTATGGTTCAGCAGTGAGGGACATGAATGTGGCCACATGGAGCAGAGGCAGCTTTCAAACCACTGTCTGTGAGCAGTGCAGCTGAGTCCCGTTAGCTGAACCAGAGAAAAGGACAAAAATGGATCAAAACGGGCCAGACTCACAAGGGGCAAGTGCTGGAGGGTGTGAAAAACCCCAGCCTTGTGCCCCTTGAGGCTGCTCTGTTAGCATGAGGCCTTGCTGCAGTTATTTAAGCAGGATGAACGAGATAAAAGGGGCTTGTTGGTGTTGGATGCTGAGGCAGTGTTTAAGACATCCCTGACTCACAGCACACAAGCTGGGACTCGTTTTGCAAATTCAGTCCTTGTTCAGATAGGATCAGGGAATGTCTCTGGGCTGGATTGCGAAGGAAGCAGCCTTGCCAAATATGCTCTGCCCACAGCACCGTCCAGACCCGTCAGATGATATTTCTTCTAATTTTACTAATGTATGCTTGGCCCCAATTCCACGCTACCTGAGGCTACAGCCGTAATAAAAACACAGCACACATGCTGTGGGTGGGTGCATGCAGCTGGTGGGAGTTGAGGCACGTGAAAGTGAAAAACACAACCCTTCCTTAATTGCAGGAGAGGGATCAAGAAACAATATTCTGCTGAATCCTTTCCTTCTCCCTCTCGCTCTGTGGCTCACCCATGGCTCTGTGTGTTGCTGAAGATGACAGCAGGTTTCCTCTGTGCAGAGATTGTTCCATACCTGAGCAACGCTGGGGTTTTCAGGCAGGAATGGGGCTTGTGTTGCCACACACAGCTTGTGTTTGGGTGTGGCTCCTATACCAGCATCATCCCACGTACCCACCTTGCGGTTCTGCTGGTGGATGGTGTGTTGGTGATCCAGTCCCTACCTGAGGATGAAACCATCCTGCTGCTGTCTCACTGTGGCCTGCTGTGGTCATGCAGGACATGCACTCCTGGAATGGAGTGAAAGAACTCTGGGCATGCATTTGTCTCCTACCCATGAAACTGCTTCCATGAGCCCCTCTGGGGGATGGGGTTGGGCTGCAGCTCTGCACTGGGTGGAAATCTCACTAAGCACCTCATGGGTTTAGAATGTTTGACTTCTTCAAGCCACGAGCCCTCATGAATATGGCAACTTCCAACATCACTGCTGTGTCTGTAGAGAAGAAATTAAAATAGAGACCTCAATGAAGGCAAGGGACTGTTGGGGAAAAGAAAAGCTAGCCCCAAGGAAGGGGCAGAGAGGAACTCCTTGGTGCAGGCCTTGTTTCTCTCTCAGGATGTAAACACAGGCATTGAAGGGATACTCCCTCATAGGAACAGAACATGTTGGGGTCCTGATACCATCCTCACCACTGAAACCAGCCAGCCACCACAGCTCTGGACCTCCCTGCCACACCATCATCCCACTAACATCTACCCCTGATATCACTTGTTAGGGGCCACCTGCTCTCTGACAGCTATTCCTGCTGGAATCTCTTGCAGAAAGAATCAGCATGGATTAGAGAAACCCATAGGTAGTTTTGAGAAGGAAGTTTGTGTGCTGGGAAATTTGGAATTTTCATGGACTTGCAGAAGTTTCAAGATTCTGACATTAGTCTGAATCCTTTATTTCTGACCTTGTAATGAACACTGCAGCTATTAAGAGTACTTTCTGTCTAAAAAATTATATTCACCACACATAGCACAGTCTATTTGTGTTGACTTTCAACAGCAGCATTTTATTTACTGGCAGCATTTTTTGTTGGCTGATATTTAGCATTCTCCACCTGCAGATGCCCAACCCTGCAGGATAACATGCAAGTAAATATGATGCAAGAAACACAAAATGGTCACTTCCTTTTTCCACTTCTTCTGATTCATTTCACACACTTGGTATATTAATGATTGCTTTTTTCCCTGGTCTGTGCTGTCTCAGATGCCTTAAAAGCACTGGCTCAGGCAATGTACTGTCACATCAGAAGGAGTTTCTTTTCCTTGCTCTCTCTAGGGGAACCTCCACCCCTCTCTAGGCAAAACACATGAGATGCTAAGGCTTAAAATTTATGGAGCCTGATTTAAAAGCCAGGATGTCTCCTGGTCTCAAGGGAAGGGAAATGACCCTTGGCTTATTTTGCAGTCACTCCTTTTCAGAGAAGGAAGTGCTAATAAGCACTCACTTGAGGCACAACAGCTTAGCACAAATGAAGGCCAAAAAGCAGACACATAATTGCTGTGAGTGAGAACAGAGGAGCCAAGAAGAACACGTGAGAAGTTTCCCTTGTGAGCAGTGCTCTGTTAGTGATGCACATCAGCAGTCACACTACATCTGAGATGGGAGCTACCCAACATCCAGGACTGCCCCAGGGATCCTGCTTCCCCTCCCAAAGCAGCTCACTTGGAGCTGGGGATGGGCCCATGGATGCAGCATGGGAGGGGAGGGATAGGAAGGAGAGACAGCCCTGGGAAAAGGAAATGCCTGAAAAGCATCACAGGTGTTGGTAGGAATTCCACATGGAGACAGTCCATTGCATGCTGCACATACATGAGCTCTTGAGCAGTTTGAGAACAGCTCTGAAAACCCATCCTGCTCACCCAGGGGAAATCTCAAGTGGCATTTCAAAGCAGAGGACCCTAAGGCTCTTGGGAGCCCTCCTGGAAGAATATCAGGGCATTTTCTTCCATAGCACACAGCACATTCCCCTTAAGGTGAGCCTTCCCACAGCCTCCCTGGAGGGGACATCTCCCTGTCTGTGACACCTATGAGTGACCCACCCTGGTTTCCCCTCCACACACCCCAAAAGTGACCATGCTCCAGGCCCAACCGAGCACCAACCACAAAACAACATGAACACAACATGTGATGCAGCTGGAAACCAGAAAGGGCCATTAGTTTGTCTTACCTGGCTCGGCAATCACAGACCATGGGATTCCACACATATACTGCATCCAGGGACTTGGTCACACCAAATATCTTGATCCTCTCAAGACTGTAGTGTCTCAGTCAGAATCTGGGAATGGAATGGACTGATCCTCAGCAGTGGCAGAAAAGGGCTTGGGTGAGTTGTGCCTCCGTGACACCATCAGGCAACCTGCAACTCACTACCCACGAGGAAGGCAAAATAAGTCAAGATTCTTGTTCTCTGGTCTGAGGATAAAAACAGTTTTGAACCTCAAATGGAGCATTCACTTTGACCCTGAGCAAGTTAGAGTCTAGAGTCAAAAGGGGATGTGGAAACACTGCCATGTACAGCTGTTGCACCACTTTTCTTGTTGCGCTCCCACTTATTGCTCAAGAACAGTCCACAACGTTTTCGGCCAGGACTTGCCAGTGTTTGTGACTAAAACTTCAGCAGGATAGTGGCTAACACCCTTATTAGTAACTTTTAATAGTTCCCAGACAATGTGTAAAATGAACATAAGTAGTTTCTTAAAGACTTGCAGCACAAAGGCTTGTGCATGCCATTTGAATACTATAAACAGCTTATAAGAAAATTGCTTATAAGGCAGTAAATCTAGGAGTCCCAGGCAATTAATTCTTTTGTGTTTCTCACTTCTGTGGCCTTTTCTTGGTGTTACAAAGTGTCAGAAGGGTATTTGCTGTCGCAGATGCACACAAACACACATTCCCACCTGATTTTTCAGAGATGATGCTCCTCTCTAATGTCCTCACCTTGGAACAGGGAGGGAATGGCAGCACCTCAGCCTCTCCCCAACAAGCAATCCATGAATCAAGACAGGGGACTATCCTGCTGTGTTTAGCACTGATTCAGCCTCACTTTGAGAACCATGTGCTGTTCTGAGCCCCAAAATTTAAGAATGTTGTTAAGGTCCTTGACTGCATCCAGGAGGGCAACAAAGCTGGTCAGAAGGCTGGAAAGAATCCTGTGAAGAACTGCTGGGGATTTTGGGCTTGTCCAGTTTGGAGAATAGGAGGCTGAAGAGTGACCTCATTGTTCTCTGCAGCTCCCTGAGGAAGAGGAAGGTGCTGATCCCTTCTCCCTGGGATCCAGATAGGGCACATGGGAATGGGTCAAAGCTGCTCCCGAGGAATTTCATTCTTGACATTACAAAATATTTCTTTACTAGGAGGGTGACCAAACACTGGGATTCCTTGAGAGGTGGCTGATGCCCCCAGGCTGTCAGTGTTTAAAGAGGCATTGGACAATGCCCTTAACAGCATGCTGTAGATTCTGATCAGCCCTGTGGAATCAGCACTTGGACTGGATGATCATTGGTCCATTCCAACTGAAATAGTTCTATTCTATTCTATTCTATTCTATTCTATTCTATTCTATTCTATTCCATTCCATTCCATTCCATTCCATTCCATTCCATTCCATTTCATTCCATTCCATTCCCTTTGTTTTAGAATTCAGCTACTGGCAAAGGCCCCTGCTTGTCTTCCACACAAAGTCTGGCTTTGTTGGGTTGTTCACTGAGTCCAAAAGAAAGAACAGCCTGGTGATTGTGCTTTGGTGAGTCCAGCCTGACAGCTCAGCTGCCTACACTCGTGCTCTGCCCAGGGGAAATGACACCTGGGCATTTCCAGTAAGCTCAGCATCCTTTCACTGGCTGCTGCTGGGAACTCCCCACTGAATCATCCAACCCTCTGCAGACAGACATACACTTCCTTCTGTTTCCTTCTGGAGAAACCAATCTGTGTGCACCCTCTGAGAGCATGTGAGGTCTGACAGCAAGGCCAGTCAGCCAGGTATCAGACAGGCAAAAGTGTGTTTTCAGGAACATTTCCATTTTCAAATTTTTCAAAACCTTCAAAATGAAAGTCTGTCACTCGTACTGCCATATTGGAAACTGGAATATCCTGAACCTTCAGAGGGAACTGGTAAATGAGCAAAAAATTTACCCTTAGAATGTATGTACTCCTGCAAGAGCCATGAGCTTGTATTACTGTCATATTCTGAAGACTCATCCACATGCATGATAACTACAGTGGGGAAATTGCAGCTAGCCTTCCTCTCTGTAATGTCCAGGAAGAGGGAGAGCAGGAGTTGGATCAGAGGGCAGAGTATTCCCCACACCGTGCAGGTTTGCACATACTCACTTCACTGAAGAGTAGTGCCAGCAGCTGGGTCAAAACACATAATGCAGGAAAAATATCCTTCCTTGTTACAACAAAGTGGGAAGGTGAGGTGTCAGTGGGCTCCTTACTGGGTTTGCCAGACTTCCTGCTGTTTGCTCAAGTTGCACCCTCAGTAGCAAGACTCAAAAGTGCCTCCAGTTCCCCCTGTTCAGTTCTCTTCCAGGTGGAATCACCCACCCACCATGATTAAATCACTTCTCAACCTCCTGTC
Organism: Melozone crissalis; assembly: GCF_028551555.1. Lineage (NCBI taxonomy): Eukaryota > Metazoa > Chordata > Aves > Passeriformes > Passerellidae > Melozone > Melozone crissalis. Next base: position 2,717,029 of record NW_026535834.1, read on the forward strand.
TGACAAGCAAAGAGCATCCTGGCCCCCAAAGCTCATTTTCCATCTGCAGCCTGACTTCACTGGTCCTCCTTTACCCCTCTGGTGTCTTCATGTCCCTTCACTGCCCCAGCACGAGCCACTCTGGTAAGGGATGTGAGATTGCTTTCCTGATTGCCTGTCACTCCACCTTCCACCCTCTGTGAAAGAGCCAGACATTTCTTGTCACATCCCTGCACAGAAAGCTTCTCTAGACATTGCTGGCACCTCTTCCCCAAGCAGTTTTCCATCCTGTGGGCAGGCCCAGGGTTTGTTTGAGATGGAGAGCTTGCAGCCATGCCAGGCTTCCCAGGTAGCATGTGCCAGAGCATATGTAGTTTAAGGGAACAGAAATGTAAAGAACAGGCTGACTATCCCTCCCCCTTGCCAGCCAAGCTCTGCACATGTTCCCCAGTAAAATTTCCAAATGAGGTCAAGGCATTTCACTCATTATCATCATAGAGTTCCCCCACCAGACTGAAGGGTGTCCAGACAGATGACAAACACTCCATCTGAGCAATGTGGATCACCAAAATCCAGCACTGCAGCACAGCTGCTTTGGACTGGAACACAGCAGCTCTCTCAAGCCAGGAGTGTTACACAACCATTGCCTAGAAAGGAGGAAATCATCAAAACTTCTCTAGTTTGAATCTCAGCAGAAAATTAGGTAAATTAAAAGTGGGCTCTGCCAATGACATTCAGACTCCAACAGCTGGGAACAGAAGGTCCCAGTGGTTCTAGTGGCCACAAGCCACCAGGAAATGAAAAGTAACTTTCTCTTTTTGAGTCTGGAGGCCAGCAACAGCATGGCCCCTACCAGCGCTGAATTAGTCCTGGGTTGACCCCACCTGACAGAACTTCCTGCGACATCTGGGTATTCTTTGGATGTCTCTGCCAAGCTGCAGCTTGTTCCCAGCCTGCTGAGTTCACGGGACCTAGAAACACACATCTGCCTGGGAGCTGGCAGTGTCACAGGAGAGAACTGTGCCGAGAGCTTGGCTGTGCCACTGCCAGCAATCACCTGGGCACAGACTGGGCACAGGCTGCCAGGAAGGGTCTGGACTTCACTGGCAACAGCAGCCCCACGGTGGCCAAGGGGGCTTGGGGGTGGCCTGGTCCTGTCCCCATCCCTGATCCCTCTGTCCCCATCACCCCCAGAGGGGTGATTCCCACATTGGAGCAGCCTGTATCCAATCAAGCTCAACAGGATCCACTCTCAGGGAGGGATTTGCCCTTCCTTGCACAAGCTGACTGTAGAATGGTGGGTGAGTCATGGCACCTGGGGGGCAGCTGAGTGAGCAGGGCTCCCCAGGACAGATGTGCCTCTGTCTGTCCAACACATTCCCTACAAGTCCTTGGGCCAAGCTTGCCCACAGACAGTGACTCCAGAAGAATTTCATGTCTGTTGTGCAAACTCCCACCCAAGCACAGTGCTTTCCTATTTATTTAAAATGTTGGTGCCCTCTGCATACCAAAGGGCATCTGCATTGTAACAAAACATCAGATTTGGTTTGCAAAAATATCATGCTGCGTCAGAGAGACCCTACAGGTCACAGGGATGATAAGGACATGAGCAGATTCCTCACAGTGATGGCTCATGGTGGCTGGCAGAGCCCATTGGGGTGCCCATGCTGGCACCGTGGGTGACAGGCACTGCAGGTTCCCTCAGTGGCACAGCTGAGCTGAGCTGCATTTCTGAAAGAGAAAGCAGAGCCTGGTTGGTGTTTTTGTGCATGGGGAGGGTGTGCCTGGAGCCAGAGTGTCTGGGACAGCCGTGGCCAGAGGAAGCCGCGCGGCCGCTCGCGCAGAGGAAGTCAGGGAGTGCTGGGTTTGTGCAGAGCAGGGGAGCTGGGGAAGGGAGTCCAGCCTGAGGAAAGAGCACGGAAGGAAGAGGCTTGGAAAGTTCTCTGCTGTTGTGGACGTGGAGGAGAGGGCCGGGAAAGGAGCCTGTCCTGCAGACGGCTTTGTGAGATGTGGGAGAAAGGGATGAGGTTTCGGGACGGAGGGGCTGGAAGGAGCAGGGAGACACAGCTGAGTGAGGTGGAGAATTGCTTCCAAGTGGAAAATAGTCCAGGAAATAGAGGCTGGAACTGGAGGATGAAACCCAAACATACTAGGAGATACAGAAAATGTCACTAGTGATTGAAAGCCATCATTCAGAGCTGCTGAAATTGTTTGTGAGATGAGAGGCATCCTGGAGTAGCCAAGATGAGCAAAACCCAAAACTTTGGCCTCAGGTATCTGTAGCCAATACACAATCAGTCTTACCTTGTAGACCCATGGCTTCATTTAACCATCAGTTTTGTTTTCCTTGGTTGAAACCCTTAAGCTTTACCTGGCACCATTTAAATGTGATGGAAAGGAACAGAAAAACAGAGAATGGGCACATGGGATGCTGGAAAATCCCCAGGTGTCTGTACACAAGCAGAGAGTAGACCAAAGTCATGCAGTCAGGAGCAGGCTGGAAACACCCAGCAGTACATGAGGCACACCACCAGCATGTGCTGCAGGCATCTCTTCCACTGCATGGAGAAGGCAAGCAGCAAATATTGGTGTACACAGCTCCAAGGGCAATGGGAACTGGCCACGGGGCAGTGCCAGGGCGGGATTTCTAGGGGGCTGGGGCAGGAGAAGAGATTTGCTATGTCACAGCCACAAGATAGCCCCCATAAAGGAGTCAGGTAATGGTGCTCTCTGGGGATGAGTTTTACCAGCCAGCTCTGCTAAACCAGATACAAATATGTATGTCCAGAGCAGGGTGGCACAGCTGGGGGAGCACAAGGCCTATGAGGAACACCTGTGGAAGCTGCAGGTATTTGGCCTGGAGAAAAGGAGGCTCAGGGGGCACCTTATCCCTCCTACAACTCCTGAGAAGAGGTTTATCAAGGTGGGAATCACCTCTTCTCCAGGAGAAAAAATGATGGACAAGAGGAAGCAACCTTGAGTTGTGCATGGATTGGATGTTAGGAAAAATTTATTTACTGAAAGGTTGGTCAGGCCCAGGAAGACGCTGTCCAGGGAAGTGGCTGAGTTACCGTCCCTGGAGGCATTTAAAAGATATGTAGATGTGGCACTCAGTGACATGCTTTACTGGTGGACTTGGCAGTGTTGGGCGATCATCTTAGAGGTCTTTTGCAACCTTAACAATCCTATGATTATAAGTGCTTCCTGCCCAGCCCAGCCCAGCCCAGGATTAAAAACTGTGTTTGTTGTTGTGTCCTAACATCTATATCCCTTTGAATGTGCCCTGGAGGTGTCCTAATCGACTACAGATTGAGCAAACTCCTTACCCAAGGGCAGTGCAGGATTTAGCAACAGCCTGCAGTGCAGCTGGCAGCACCCAGCAGTGCTCCCCAGTGCATGGCAGCCCCATGGTTTATGCTGCTTGGTCCCTGGCCATCAAAGGGTTTGCAGAAATCCAGCTGGGAGATGGCTGAAGGCAGAGCCCAGCAGTGCCAGGGCTGGTGTGCAGAAATGCTGTGCTGGGCTCAGGCTGGCTGGGGTTCAGAAGAGATGTGTGAGTGAAAGAATTGGGTCTTGCTGATGTGGTTTGTAACTCCTGGGCTGTGGGCTGAGTTTCTCATGTTGGCATCTGATGTGTACCTAGTGAGGCTTAAAAACAAGTAACTCCAAGAACAAACAAAAAGGGAGAGCTGAGCTGCCTGGGGTTGCCTGTCTTGTGACTGGAGACTCCAGAGTGCAATAAAACATGAAATGCAGCTGTGGCAGAGCATTACAACATCTGTGGGCACCCTTTGTGCCTGCTGTGGTTGAGGTCCTTTTGCTGCTCTTCCCTGCCAGCTAATGAGGTTTCTGTCTCCTTAAAGCAGAGGCAAGAATTCACAGCAATAATAGGAGTGCAGCATATCTGAGTGCCATCCCCTTCTGCCAAGTGTTTGTTGCAAGCAGCCAAAATGATCAAAAGTTGACCTGGAGGGGAAAAGAATGATACAGACATGTTTGCAAATCCTGACTAAAGACACTGCATGAAGAAAAGTTACAAAATTGTAGCTTCTTTTCAGTTAAGTAGAGTTTTAGTGAGGAGTGGCATGTATTGTGGCTAGCACATACAGAATTTGAATGTATTAAATATTTCTAAAATTATATGGCACTCTGTTGTGTGTTATTACAGGTCTATTTGGGGTTTTTTACCTGCAACAGCCCCAACAATTAAGTCTGTATAATTCTTGCTAAACTATCCTGCAAGGTCAGAACTGTGGTCTGTGCATAAGCAAAGAGAAGAGCTGAGGTTGGTGAAGAACAGCTTGCCAGGCTGGAAAACATGGAGCACCTGCATTCTCCCATCACACAGGGGAAAACAGGCTCTGGTTTTCCCCACCAGCACTTCTCCTGGGCTGCAGTATCTGTACTGAATGCTGTCAGCCTGTGGAAGGAGGTAACCATGTCACAGGAACTGAAGTAATTTCTAATAGCAATGGAAAGTGTCCAAAAATGGCTTCCTGCAAACACAATCTAAGTTCACCATTTCTGCTCCTGAGGAGCAACATCTTAGGCAGTTCTGAATGTCTTCTTGATTTTCAAATGTGACTTGGAGTGTGTTAATGTTAATTACAAGCACCAGGAGCTTTGCAGGTTCAGCTGATTTGGATGGAAAAGCAAAGTATATTCTGTCTTGTTTCATGATTCAGCCCTGTAATTGGTAGTTTCAGTTCTGATGGCAAAAATCACCATGGTAGTAGAGATGCAGAAATAGTAAGCTGCTGTTCAGATTCCCAGCCTGATCTTTACTGTCAGAGTTGTAAATCTGAAACTTGCACAAAATAAAAGCTGTATCATCTTTCTTAGCAGACAGGGAATTTATAGAGCATAATATACAATTACCCTACAACATGTATTTCTTTCTTTAGTAAGTCTGTCACTAGAACTTTCCACTAAATATGGAAAATTTGGTGTAAATGTATTAAACATTTGTCATAGAAAAACATTAGCAACTGTATAGGCATATATGTATACATATATGTGTGTATATATTTATATATGCATGCACTCACATATATACATACATGCATAACTAAAAGTACATGTACTTTTTTCATAGGTTAGACATTTCTCACTGCAAGAACCTTCTGTTAGTGCTGGATACAGGTATTCACCTGCTAAGTATATATATATATATATAATGTTTAGGCAACCTGCCCATGACTGTATCCCCCCAAGTATCGCTGATCTTTTGCAATCTGCTTGAATAGCTGAAAATAAAGACCTTAATTATGAAAAGTCAACCTGCTCTGCTTGATCTTAGGCACCCTTCTTCCTGCTTTCAACCTGAAATCAGCTTTCTATGAGGCAGGGAGGAAAATCCAGTGAAAAACTGGTAAAGGATGAGAGATGCACTCAATACAGAGACCCAAAGAGAAATAAAGGCAGGGCTTGTGTTTCATCTTTAGGCATGAGGTAAGAGCATGGCCATGAAATACCTCAAATACATTATCAAAACATGAACCTTGTTTTCTCTTACAACAGCCTTTGCTCAGGGAACCTGACAGAAAGGTCTAGAAATGAAAGTGATGCTAAAAAGGCTTTTTATGTCTATAGACTCAATGCACAGGATGGACAGTGAGCACATACAGGTGTTGGACAGCTGTGAATATAAAAACATTGTCAGATTTTGCACAGGTGCAATAGACAGCCATAGAAATGAACAGGAAGTTGCCCAAAAAGCCTGTTTGTTTCACTCAAAGAAGACTACGTGGACAATTGGTAAGTAGGCATGTTTCCAGGGAAATGGCATGTTCCTGCAGAGGTTTGGAGCCAGGAGGGGCTGAGGCTCAGGGTGATGTAACCCCACCAGCTGGGATCAGGAAGCTGCACTGGTCCAGTGCATCCACTTTCTGTGTTTGACCCCATTGCAGCACACATGGTTTATCTGCACCCACACTTACCAGTGAGAGTGTTCATTCTCTGAACAAGCTGGGCAGGGAGCTGCTGGTTTCTGCCTCTTTGGTCTGCCTGGATGCTTTGCTGCAGCCTCAACATGAAGTTACAGGGCTGAGCTTGGGGCTCACTGGAAGAAACACCGTGACCTGCAGCATTCAGGAGGCTGGCCTAGGTGACCCAAGTGTCCCCTTTGGCCTCAGGCTCTATGAATACTCCTGCAAGACCAACTGCCTTAATCCCTTGCCAGAGAGGTGGGGGGATACTGATCTTCTCTCGTAAGACTTTCCATCTCTATTATGGCACTCAGTCTTAAGCAGCTCACGTTCACCCATATGGCCAAGCACATACTTTGCATTTGTCTTCTGCTCTGGTGTTAATGATCCTACCAGATGCATTCCCAAATTCAGCCAGCACTTGCAGTCCTTTTGGAATTGTGCATCGGGTAAGAGACACCAGCTTCCACAAGCTGAGTATGGGGAGCTCCTGTTGTCTCATCCCAGAAATTTGTGGACAACAAAAGAAATAGGTAAATTCCCTTCTTCCTCACAAAGTCTCCTGTCACTGAGACAAGTGTTTCTTAAAAAAAAAAAAAAATATTTCCCCCCTCCTCAGATGTCCTCAGACACTGAATTTGCAGTATCTGATAACACACATTTCCATAGCAACAAATAGTGATGACCCAAACACAGGATTATGTGACTTCACTCCGAGTTGAGCAGAATATTAACAAGGATACTGATAGCTAATACTTTCCACTCTGTGGCACCTCCCTGCAGAGGATTTCAGGGAGCTTTGTGCACATCATTCCCAATTTGCAGATGGAGAAATGAAGAGGAGAAGCAAGTGATCTATTCTAAGACCAAGAAAAGAGGCTGGGCTCAGAGTGCCCAGAAGGGAGGGAGGGAGGAGAGGAGTCACAGAGACCAGGTCTTGTGGATTCCAGGCAGCAGTGGAGCTGTCAAGCCCTGCTCTGCCCAATTCCTGAGAGCTGCTTTCTTTGGGATAACACATCCACCTGGCTGCTTCCCATCCCCTCTCTCTGTTCCCTCTGAGGGTTCTCTGTGGTAAATTGGCATCAGTAGGTCCAGCTGTCCTCTGTTAGTACTCAGTGTGCTGGTGTTGCCCTCCCTAACAAGCCCCAAAAGCTTGGAGTTTTCCTTCACCCAAAGTGATTTTCTTCAGGTGATGGGAAGGCAGAGGCTGTTTACAAACACAGGGTACCTCAGACCTGAAATACACGAAATGCAGCTCCAGGAGTTCAAACTTCAGCAAAGGGACATTAAAGAAGCAACTGGATGAGCAAGCATCATGCAATGCTCTACTGGAGTCAGGGGAGGAGGGAGAGATCCCACTGTCTGAACTTGCACAACACATCGTGGAAAACAACCTGTATCTCACTGACGGCGAGTTGAAAAGACTGTTGCATCTTCAGGAAATCAAGGAGCCTTTAATTTCAAAAGAAATTTAATGAAAATGATAAAAGGAAGTGCATCCCTATCTCTCCTCCCTCAGATAATTGGGTGTAAATACCAGCTTCTTTTCATGCATCAAACCTTTTATCTGTAATTAGAATTGGCTTCATCCAGATCCACTGGTATCCCGTGCTAAGAAAGTTCTGGTGGTGGAATAAAGTGCCATGTGATTATTTATTTACTCTTACAATACGTGTCAGAACAACTTCAGGAGATTTGTCTGGGTTTGGAAATGGAGCTCTCAACGGCTGCCCTAGCTGCAGCCCAGGAGGGGATCCCTCATCCTTCTCTTTGATACCCTGCTGTCATGGTTTTATCCCTGTGCTCAGAGAAGAGAGGGAATTCGTTCAGTGAAGCACTTAAGCATGAGTTTACATCCAAGTATTGTAGAAAGTACCTTTAGAAACCAGGGGAAGTTAAGCACATGCTTTAACCCTGCTTGAAAAAACCTGAGGCTTTTTTTGTTTGCTGTGTGTTTCAGGAAACCAGTAAAGCTTTAAAAAAACAGACTAAGTAAAACATTTTTTTCAGTCCTAGTTATCTGTTTCACCTGGGACTACTTGAAGACTTCTGTAACTGGAAAATACAATAATAATTCAGAGGCAAAGGGACTAGTGTTGGAGATGGTTTTGGATGTGTGGGTAGCATAGGGAAGCAGGGACTGGGTGCTACCTGTATGCCACAGCCCAGTGAGTGGGATGCCCACCTACTGCATGGGAATCCCCTTTTGCTGTACTGGGGGAACCACATAAACCTTGGTTCTTCCTTCCATCCCTCTGGGTGAGTGCCCAAGCCCCATTTTGCAGAGCACTGGTTGCATGAAGCCTGTTTTTCATGGTCCCTCTCAGAAGGCTGCAGCTTGCAGGGAAGTTGTCAGCTATCCATATGATGTGACCTCAACCCTGCAGCAAACAAATGGTTTCTTAATATTAGTAATGCTGAGCCAGATAAAATGTGAGAAGGACTTTTCAGATCTGCAGATGTGTTGTATAGTATGAGAGCACAGAAAAAGGTGTCCTGTACTCAGTCTGCCCCTTCTCACCAAATATAAGCCTCCCATCACTTTTTGAGAGTAGTTTTATTTTTTTTCTAAAGTATTTTGTGACTCTCAGGGCCTTTTAGAGGGAACTAATAATACTCTGTGACAAAAGACCTGACTGGGTTTAGGGTGGAATTTCTGAGTGGCAGACCTTGCCGAGGATTTGAGGCAATCCCGTATCCAGTTGCTGTCCTGGTTCACAAAATGCTATGTATAACACAAAAAGGTGCAGAGCAAACCAGCTGAGTGTTAAAGCTCCAAGCAAGCTCATAAATTAACATCCACTATGAAAGAAAATACGTGTGTGTTACTGCACAGTTATTACACATCTCTGCTGGAGAACAGCTGCAAAATCCCCGAGCAGCTACTGGAGCCGCGGGCTACGCTGCACAACTCAGAGAGATTTGAGCTCTGGCTCGTGGGCCCTCTAGGGAGACAGGCTGGGCTTTGGAAAAAAACTGAAACCAAACCAAAGCCACAGTAAACCAGTCTTACTCAGGGCTTTCTGCATGTGACACCAGCAGTCAGCCTGTCAAAGGAGAATTCCTTTAGGTTGTAACTCCAAAACATGTTTTCTTGTGGCTTGTTCTAAAGAAGAGACATTTGAAATTTTTGAATAACACAGGGTATTGATGATAGAATTTGCAGAACACTGTGATACTGATGGAAAGTAAATTTGTCTTTTTTCCTGTGGCTGGAATAAAGTAAAAAAAAAAGTGCTGTGTCCAGCAGGGTCATGTCACATTTGTACCTGGATGACAAAATGTCTCCAAATCTTCAAGTGAATTCAGGGAGACAAGTATTTTGCATGGCAATCTTTTTCCTATCACTTGACACACTCTTCTTACTAGTGCCAGCCTAAAAAAAATTAGGGAAAGGGGATTTTGTATCAGTCACTGAGCTACCTAAAAACTGTAAAACAAAGCAGAGCATCTTCCAAATAAATTCAGGCCAGCAGTTAGAAGTGACTTGGAAGCCAAAGCACATTAGTCTGATGCCAAAAGCAAGCTGCAGTGCATCCTGCTGAAGTCCAGAGGGATCATCACACCCTGCGCTGAGTGCAATGGCCTTGCAAACACCCACCACCAGCAGCAGATGTGTTACAAGGAAGAAGCCTGTCTGGGAATTCAAATGCATCTCCGTGCCCTCTGATACATCCAGATAAGTGGAGCAAAGAAGCCATCTCAATTCCTGGACAGGCTTCACCCACATCCCCATAAATTCCACTGGGGGCTCACAGCAGTTCCCAAGTGTTAGGATTGTGTTGGCAGACCTGTCTCTAATTGTTTTCTTCAAGTAAAAAGCAGGATATGACAGGCTGAATGTTGCCCTGAATTCTGTGGATAGGATGACTCAGAGACTGGGATATTTCAGGGGCAAGATAGATCAGTTCTTGCTGGGCAAAGGGAGGTCTTTGCAACAGGGAAGCAGATGCAATTAGCCCTTGCCTTTAGGGAGCTGACACTCAGCTGTGGTAGCAGCCAGAGACTTCTCCTCACCATGTCACTGCAGACATTGCTTGAGTTAATTTGGTGATGAAACACTGCAGGGAAAGTGACTTTGATGTTTTCTGCAGGAAAGTACATATACACCAGCCAGTGCCTTGTGCTTTGCACCCCTGGCCAGGTCAGGGTGGATTTTACACTCAAACACACAAGAGTTATAGCACAATGGACCTGTGTGTGAGGGAGGGAGGGACCAGATGCTCAGATGCTTCTTTCCCCACCTGACCCAGTAGTGGCATGCACATATCTTGCTTCTTCTTCCTAAAGATCGTGGTCATTTCCAGCTCCATGCAGCACTTCCCAAGGGCTCAGCTCTAGGCTGCCTACAATTAATTTCCACCACTTACATAACATAGAATATTCCTTGTTAATAATTGTTTTGGAGGGTTTTTTTGTGTGTGTGTCTTTTTTGGGTTTCTTTAATGTGATGGAAGAAGAATTAACTTGGACCACTTCGATCTTCTGCAAATAAAGTGCTTAATTTTTCTAAGCCCTTAAGAAAAACTTAGGAGGAGAGTCTGTGAAAAGAGTCTGAGAATGGAGCGAAAAGAACATGTTTCCAAATGAAACAAATAAAATTCAAAATCTTGTTTGGCCTTTTCATCATCATTTTCAACCTCCCATACCTGTCTTCTATATCACATCCCTACACAGAATGTGTTTGCATTCAGCTGGGCCAAAACTCTTGGTAAATTCCACCTGTTTGCCCAAATAAGAACAGAAACCCCATCCAGCTCTAGCACTTTAGTCAGCAGGAAGCTATAGGTACATTTTTCTTTCCTAAAGTGATTATTAAAACCATTTCTCATCAAATCCTCCCAGGATTAAAGACTAAGGAAAGGCTCAAACATGGGCTGAGCTGTAATATCACTATTGCTCAGTGGGGAGGCTTGTCCCCAAGGTAACTTGCACTGGAAAAGTTTGTTTGCCATAAAAGTAAACAGTGCTATAGTAACCTGCCCTGTGCAGAATGGCCCATGCCAGCAAATCTAGTAATTCCTTGCATTCACAGAAGTAACTGCAGGGCAGATGCACCCAAACTGCCTTTAAATGACTCACTTTTGAGCAGGAGGATTATTATTTTGTTGGAGGATTATGCCACTGTCTGCAGTTCTTGCCTGCACTCTGCCCCAAACAATCCCAGCAGCTCCTCTCCCATCTCCTCATCTGGGTGGTTTATGTCTTCCTCATGTTTCCCACTATTTCCTGACCTAGGAAATGAAGCCCAGTTTCATGCTTCTTGGAGCCTTCACCAAGACTGTTTTTCTTGCCTTGTGGTCAGTGTCAGCCTCACTGGCTTCTGGCTTCTGCCTTGCACCATCTGACCTGCTTTGCCTCCTCATCTCTTTCTGCCACTTTACTGCCAGTTCCATCTGCCTGAACCAAGCACCATCTCCTCAGCCTCTGGAAAGGGCATCTTTGCCCTGTGCCATCCTCCAGCCCCCTCTGCCAAGGGCTCCCTCTGCCCCATCAGTCCTCTCCTCACTCAGTTCTTAGGAGTCCCTGCAGCAGGGTTGGAGAGTCCAGAAGTCTTCACAAAGTCACCACCAGATCACAACACAAGAAATTATTGAGGGCTACGTGGGTACAAGTCCGGGCCTGGGAAGCAGGAGTGCCATATAACCCCAGAGGAAAGCAATATTCCAGAAACATGTGCATCTGCCATACTTTTATCTTTTTACAAGCACCACAACCAGCAGGTCAAGGCCAAGAATGAGGTTTCAGAGCAAGATGTGTCTGATGACTGAATTGGTAGGACCTTTCTCATGTTTTTATTTGTCCTCCATATCTTCCATTCTAGAGTGAACTCAACCCTCTGCACACACATCAGTTGTCCACCATGTCCAGCTGAAAAGAGAAGGAGCAGATTAAGCAAGTTCAGCCACTGGAAAATGTTGAGGCTGCTGTTGGTCTGGAGGGGGTCAGCTTGCCAAGACCTCTCCTTGGTGGGCTCATTCTGCTGTCCCAAGCACCAGTGAGAGCACAGGGACTGTTCTGTCCGTGCTGCTGTTCCTGTCCTCGTGCTCTCCTGGTTTAGGAGGTCATTGGCATTTCCCCTTCCCCTGGTCTCTCCATCTGCCACAAATTCCTACAACATCTGCTCAGAGGGACTGAGATCTTTTGGACTCTCTCCTCCTGATTCCAGAACCACCTTTGCTGTCTTTTAGGCATCCCTAAGAAGCAGATGAGCTCTGGGGAAATCTGTAGGGTCTGTGAATGTCCTCGGTAGTACACACTTTGTTTTTACTGACCATCTTGCACAGCCTGGGTTTGTGCAGTTTTTAAAACATCCTTCCACACATTTCTATAAACACAATCCTCAGCCAGTCAAATTAGGAGCCAGGGAGAGGCAATTCCCTCCCTACCTCATGCACACAAAAAGTATCACTACGTTAGGACACCTCATAAATAAAACACATGTCAGAAGTTTTCCTTGCATCAAACACTGCAAACAAATGCATTCAGTCCTGTTTGAGCGAGGAGACATTTGTGACAAGCAGTGCTGCAGGAAATCATGTTTATACCTGCACAGAAATTGCTCAAGATCATTATGTCCTTGAGAAACTATTACCTCTGTCCCCTCCCTCTCTCCCCCACCCTCACCAGAGCCAAGGTCTGGGATAGCCAAGGCTCTTTGGGCACAGGATTGAAACTATGCAAGTGCTGGATGCACTGCTCTGTTTGTTCAGTGACTCAGAGCACTCTTCTCATTCCTCCTTTTTCCCAGTTATTCTTTGTCTCCTCTCATTCTTTCCTCATGCCCGGATTGCAGTAGGAGCCCCTTTTTCCTTGGAAAGCCTGGAGAACACTCCTGGAGCAGTGCACAGCTTTTGGGAGAGGGCAGGCAATTGAACTCCACTCCCACCTGGCAGCTGTGACCCTGCTGGGAGCAGCCATCACAGGGAGTGCATGGAAAGGGATGAGGAAAACACCCAGATCAGCAGTTGACCATCTTATAAAGTATCAGCAGAGAAATCCTGTCCAAATCATGTGTGGTTTTGTGTACTAACCTACAGCTGCCTGAAGCAGGACTCAGTTTAGAAGCTCAGAATTTCAGGGACTGATAACAATGACCGGGAAGAGGTAAAGATGGATGTGACAGAGAGAGACATCTGACTTCTCTCTCTCATTTCATTTATTAGGAAAGATAGCTGTCTTAATTAGGTTTTTTTTTTTTTGGTTTTTTTTTTTTTTTTTTTTTTTTTTTTTTTTTTTTTTTTTTTTTTTTTTTTGTCCTGATCTGAATTTGGCCATCCACAGTGCAGTATGAGTGAGACTGGGCATCAACATTTCTCCTCTGTCTCTGATTCATTGCTGAGCAACTGCTTTGCAACAAAACTTCTCAGAGACATTATAAGTCAGGACCTCTTTGTACCCAGAAGACACTTGTCCATGTGCACAGGAGGGCTGGAGCCAAGCCAAACCTTTGGAAGGTCTAGAAAATCAGGTGATGTGTCAGGGAAGAGGACACTTTGCTCAAGAGGGGCAGGTGATCAAATACTGAAGAGTCTGTGAAAATGAAGAGGATGCTTTCATTATTATTTGGAAGGGAGCAGAGATGATAATCATTTCCTCTGTTCCCTTCATGGCAGAGAGCAAATGTTCATCACCAATTTGCCACTTGCACAGAAACAGAGGCCAGTGTGAAGTGAGAGGACATCACCTTTCCCTGGGCTGCCTGTGGGAACAGTGTGAGCTGTCACAACACCTCTTTAAGTTCATATTCCAGCTGCCACTCCAGTTCCAGCTGCTGAACCCTTGCTGTGTTTAGGAGCCCCACTTGCAATTCTCGGGTAATTAAGTTGATCCATAGAATGTGTCTAAGTAACACAGCTGAGTAAATGAAAACCAGAGCTTGCAGGCAGTGCTGGGTCTGTGAGGGAGGCCCTGAAACAGAGCTGCTTTTTAGACAGGTAAACAGCACATCACTGCACACATCCCCTTTTACTGAACTCAGAACTGAACCAAAATCAATGCCTGACAAAGGGCCAGAAAGATCTGATCATTTACACAGGGCATGCGATTTCACTTCACTGTTCCTGAATCTGCTCTCATAACTTCTGGCTGATTTAAAGGAAGCCTTTCAAAAATTATCTGATCGTGATTTATCAAATTCAAGCTTTAAGGACTCTGTGGCACCCATTGGCAATGCCCTACAGTGAGAATTTGCCTTCTCTGATCATGAGAAAAACTGTAGTTAACTTAGAAGCAGGATTTGTTTACAGAGAGCTGCTGGCCATCAGGTATGTATTTTGCTCTCTAATTATTTAATATTTTAAAGTTGGGCTAGAAAATTGGAAAAACAATGGAAATAAGATAAATTGTTTCTATTAAAATCTGGAAAATTGGTAAAATCAAATAGAAAAGTTTTTGAAACATCCTATCCCACCTTTTGAGAATAAAGTACTTTTCAATTTCCACCATAGAACAACTTCTCATTTTTATATCCTATTGTAATATGGATCACAATGTAAGAAAGTAGAAAATATAGTGCAAAAATGGAAACATCGAAAAACAAAAAATTAATCAGATCAAGATATTGAATTTAAATCAAACAACCTCATGTTTGTTTGTGTTCTTCCCCCCAAAAGGTTCCCTTACAGCAATTTTGAAGTTTCAGGTTTTCAATACTGTTCTGAACAAACTCTGGAAATCTTCCTGAGGCAAACCATCAGCATTCAGTAGGAGCTTCCAAGATTTATGTTGCTGACCCAGCTTGCATTACCAGGGGACACAGCAGAGCTGTGTCAGATAGAGATCCTGCCCTAAGTGTGTTCACAGCCACATCTGGGGTCTCTGCCAGCTCAGCCATTCCAGCACAACCTCTGAAGGGGAAACTCAGCTTCCATCATTGCTTATCTTCTCTGTTCCTGTTTAGCTTCATAGCTCCACACTGGCTCAAAAATGTGCATTTATCTGAAATACAGTTGGAGCTTTGGATTTCACTTGGCTTGTGAATTTTGGTCCTACCCACTCTTATTTTGTTTGATTTTTTTAAAGTACACACATACATGCATACATATACATGTGCATTCACACACAGACAAAAACATAATAGCAAAGACAGAATACAGGCTTTTTAAAATATTTTCCAGGTGGTTTTCAGACGCAACAGCTGAGACTCTCTTTTTTTCTTTCTAAAGTACTAAGAGGATAAATATTGCCATTTAAAAAATAAACTTCCTCAAAATTGTCCTTTCTGTTCTGAAAGACCGTCTTGTTCTTTAGGTGATTTATGATACCAATCTGTAACTACACGTGTATTGTTCAGAGTGTTCAGCAAACAAGACCTGAGTGTTTGAAATACTTCAGGGCAGGAAGAGGCACAAAACATTAAAACAGCCTCCCAGTTCTAGTACTGCCACTTGAAATCCAGTGTCTTCTTTCCCGTTAATGCATCTCATGCTGTCATTGCCTCTTCATTTCCACATAAGGGAGCACTGACAGGCCAGCTAAGCCAGGCATTTGCTGTGCAGAGACCAAAACCAGCTTAAACTGAGCACATTCCCACTTTTTAAAGTGTTAGGCCATTGGCCAGCTAGGCCAAAATATTTTGATTTTTTTTTTTTTTGGGTGAACGATTACTTGATGCCCGTACAAAATTTCAGCATAGGAATGAGGGCCAAGTAAAATGCAGCAGCATGGTGAATGTTAGGAGGTTGATGTACCATGACCATGGAAACCACCATTTGGTGGCAGGGTTGGGCCAGCCCTTTCCCTGGCCAGTTAAATCCCAGAGGTTCCCACCATGGACCTGCTGCCTGAGGAAACCAATTTCTGTTTCGAGGGGCTGGGATGGGAAAGTCTCCAGAGAGAAGAGCAAAAATTTAGCCTTAAATGGCCTGAGTCCTGGGAGTATTATGGGAATCCTAAAGTCTACAGCCTGAGGGTTTCTGGGCAAGAGGGGAGACCCATCCCCCTGCAATACCAGCTGTGTTAGGGTGAAAGCAAGACAGTGGGGAGGAGAGGGAAGAAAGAGAGGAGTAAAGAAGATCTGCTAATTTGCTTAGAGAACCAAGGAATAATTTAGTCTGGGAGGCACTTCTGGGACAACTCAGTCCAACTTTGAGTTGGACTGAGATCAAATTGCTCAGGGACTTGTTCAGTCCAGCCTTCAACAGCCCTGAAGATGGGAAATCCCACAGCCGCTCTGGGTGACTTGTGCTATATTTGACCACTGTCATGGTAAAAAATTTTTTGGCTTTATATCTAACTGGAATTTTCCATGTTCCAACTTGTGACATTAGAGGGCACATGCCTGCTTGCACCTTTTGTTTATGAATTTGTGTAATCCCTGGCTCTGCTGGCACTCCTTGTCTCCACAGCCTTCTAAAGCAACAAACTCCCCAAGGTGAGTACCAGCTGTGCAAGAAAGGCTAATCCTGGTGGTCTAAGCCAAGAATGACCTTGGGGTGGTGGCAGGGAGATGGACAACAGATAGGTCCCTCTTCATACACCTTCTTCCTGTTAAGACCCCTTTTCCCATCATAACCTATTTTCCATGTTGGGGCTCTGGGACCAAGTTCCACAAACATTTGATTTGCCTAAAGAATATTGCAAAGGTTAGGAGTTTAATCAGTGACTGATTTGCATAAATTTGTTCAGCCAGCACTACAATAGCTCTTTCTGGCCAAGTCTGAATGAATTACGCATCTAATATTGTATATCTCCCAAATGTTATATGGGTATTACCTACGTGCACACGTACTCACGCATACATTCATCACCTCGATACATCCTTTCATGTCAGGTATGTGAATTATTTTGTTTGTAAGAAACAAAGTTCCCTCCCTGTGCCAGGATTAAGAAGACCTGCGTTCCTTTCCTGCCTCTCCTTGGGATCCCATGTGATCTGGCCAAGTCATTTCATGTCTCTGTGCCTCTGCCTCCCCTCTGGAGAGCAGGGGCAGCGCTGGAGAAGGATCGCGCGGTTCGCGCTCCTCGGGGCCGCATCGCCGCAATGCCGAGCGGGAAGAGCAGGGATGTGTCATTCTCTGCAGAACAATGGCAGTTCTGACATTCCTAATGCCATGGCAATATGAATATTCAAAATAGCAGGGCCTTTGTTAGAGATCCTGATGAATTGGTGATTAACATCGCTGTCATTTCCTTAGAATAACGAGTGCTATGCTCTTATCTGGAGAAAAGGGAAGGAGAGAGAGCGGAAAGATAGTGCTGAGTGTACCGGTACGTGGACTTGAGTCGTGTCAGACAAAGCCTGGAGACTCAATTAACAACAAACACTGCTTCCCAAACCAATCCCTGTTCCTGTGACATTTACACTGCTCAGGTTCATGTACTTAACACTCAGCTCCAGGAACCCTCTCTGATTCCCAAGTGGTGCTGGTGTAAAGTGTCAAACCCACCAAACCCTGGGATGGCAATCAAACACTGCAGCTATTTTCATCTTTCTCTTGTGGACACGCCATACCCCTCGCCTGATCCCCTTGCCTTGGCAAAACTCTCCTTTGAGCCAGAGAGTACATAGAAAATCCACATTACACCTTGTCATAATATTGGTCCCTAATTAAGTTGTTTCAACAAGAAGGCATCTTTGAAGGACACGCATATTTTAGTGGAAAATTAAATTATTAAGCACAGTATTTGGGATGTTTCTATTTCACTGGAACATCTGATGATAACTTTACCATCAAAGCGACCGTATCAGGTAATTGCACTCAAGCTGCTGGCCACAGTACATCTCCAGAACACCTTCTCACTCCATTATGTGGCTCAGACAGAAGAATTTTGCCCTCAAATTCTTGTTATGCACACATATAGCGCATATTTTCCTACTAGACAAAGCTTAACTGTATACAATTCCTCTGCAATGAATTACTTCTCTAGGATTTAACTACAAAGGCCCATTTGGAAACCATAAATGCTGCATCGACCCCAAAGGACAAATCCTACACTTTCCTCAAGGCAAAACATAGAAACTACATAACTATGGCAAAACATGGGCCAAAGCACTCAAACATCTCTTCAGAAGGGGTCTACATTTGGCAGGCAGAAATTTCTACTTCAACCAAGGAGCTAAGAAAAGAGTCTAGTTCAGTATAAGGAATAATCAAATGGGGTGCAAATTTCATTCATACCTCAGCTCTGTAAATTAAGATGGATAAGAAGATGTGTGTTTCTAAGAAGACACTTAAGCAAAGATAAGGGTTTAAGTGCTCACAACTTTGCTTGTGTCAATGTTATCTGCAGATACCCTTTTTCCATAACACTTTGAGTGACTTTTTAATGTACAGATAATATGTTCCTTAAATGCAGCCCATATGCATGCACTGTGAATGGCTCCACCATTAATAATGTAAATTTTGCCATTTAATAAAAATATCGCTCCTTTCAGGATTCTTCTTTCTGGTTTTGTTTGATGGAGCCTCTTTAAACATGCTGGGTGCAGGATTTCAGGAATGGCTTTTCCATCACTGCTGCACCAGACTGCCCTGTCTGCTGAGAAAGGTGGTGGCTCTGTTTTGGTAGCAGAGAGGGAAGTTTCTTGCCAGGAGTCTCACACTTGTAATTCTTAGAAAGGTCAGACATGGGGACTAAATTTTAAACAGATGCAGACTTTGCTTCCCTGTTAAAAGCAGCCAGATCCTTCTGGGTTCTCCAGGCCAGGAATGTCCTGCGGTCTGAGGGAAATTCTCATGTCCTGGTTGCTCATGTTTTTCTTTGTGAGGAATCACAATGGCCAAAGTTAAACTCCCTGTTTTCACTCCCAGTCCACTCTTTTTCCATCTCCCTCCACCACACTTGGCAAAATATCCATCTACTCTGTTGTTAGTGCTCTCCTGACTGTGTTTCCTTAACTTTTCCTACATGATCCCATCTCTGCCAGTCACTTTTCTGTAAATTCATCCTTCAAGCCAATCCCTGCTCCATGTTCACCAGCTCATAGCTTTGACTATTTTCTCCTTACCTGATCCTAGTTGAATGGCTCTTTCAAACAAGGGCTAAACAAACAGACATATATTTATATCATGCACAAATAATCTTAAGTATTGCAGCAACAAAACCAACAGCAGAATTTTTTTCTTCATTTAATCACAGTGCTTCTAGCACCTGAAAAGTTGAATTACACTTGCAGTAAGCCCTGTATGAAGATGAGTATATAGAGAGATATTCACCAGTTTAAGGAATTTACAAAGTACAGAAGGAGGAAAATGCACACTGCAGTGAAGGGAAACTGAGAAATGGAAGAAGCACAGGCACTTATCAAGGTCACAAGGAAGCTTGTGGCAGAGCGTGGTATAGACTGCACAATGCTCAGGCACCAGCCCAGGCCTTTGCCAAGCAACTATCCAGCTTTTTAAAATATTCATGGAAGAAAGACAGGCTTGTGCAATGCTCCACAAATAAGACAGAACAAATGACAAGTCATTACCCTGTAGAGGGGCAGACTGCAGAAACTGAATTTGAGAGGCTATTATCTTCTGCTAGAAGGTTGTAGATATTGCCAAATGCTAATTTAAATGTTTTTTTCTGGTTTACAGTGCTTAGGAAAAGAGAGAGGTTTTATTCTCAGCCTTAAGCAATGCAGCAAATTCTGTCCTGTGGAGTTAAACTGGCCATGTTAGCAATCCAGAATTTATATGTCACTGTTTTATCAGATTTCCAGAGACATATAATGTCTCTTTCTCCTGCCAGTAAAACCAGATGCAGAAGGATCCTTGTGTGTTTATTTAGCCCAGGATTGTTAATGGCTGGGAGTAGCACACACTGGGGTGTGGCTTCCATGTCTTGCACAGAGAAGTCAGTGCTGAGAGACCAGAATTAAAACAGACTGAAGCAGAAGTGCAACCCACTGACCTTGGCGCCAGCAGAGTGGGAAAAACATTATGAAAATCTGGACTCAGCATCCAGGTCAAGGCTGATTTTTACCCCTTGAAATTCAAAGGTACTTAATACAAAGCATTAATATAAGTAAATTCTTTGCTTTCCGTTTCCTTGAGGAAACAAACTTTCAGGCTGCAGGCAGTGCTGTTCATCTCTACTTGAAGGGAAGAAAGAAAATGCTGGGTTGCTCTTTTCAGTGAAGAACTTTTTGCATAACTTCATTAAAACAAAACAAGATGGCATTATAGATTAAAGACTTGTGTTAAGCAGGAGGTTAAGCAAGTCTTTAAACACAGCTCCTGCTTCATGTGCTAATCCTGATTTCATGACAATTTGGAGGTACAATCTTTTCCTCTGGCTCTATTTGGCTCAGCTTGAGTCTGAGCATCCCTGTTTGAAAACAAGTCTGACATCTGCAGGGATAACTTTGAGCAAAAAGGGGGTGCTGCTCCAATTTTGGTGGGAAAATTATGATATCCATGGAGTTATCTCATCTCTCACCCTTACAAAGCTCTTCATCAACAAAAGGCAAAGCGCTCTGAACTGTCCTGCAGCAAAGAACTCAGGGAACACAGAGGACCAGTAGGAAAGCAGCCAAATTCTTTCGCTGGGAGAAACGGTGTGGTTGTTCCTAACACAACTGCACAACAGTTCCAGCCTTGCTGAGAACCCAGACTGGGGTTAAAGTAAAGGTGAGGGCTGAAAACAACAGTTCCAGAGAAGGGTTAATGCAGGAGAGCAGCTGGGCCATCAAAGGCAGCTTTGGGTTAAAAAACCCAAACCTAAGAAAGTCCTGTGCACAGAAAATGCTCATGTTCAACCAAGGCAGCATCCTTACCAGTGCTAAAGTCACATTTAAAGCAATAAAACTCCTCACTCTGCCTCTGAAGAAGCAGCAGCAAAAATCTCTGATAAGTAGGAAGGGAGGACAAGAGCATTTTACATTCTCATGGTTCCTTGGCTCACTCCAGCACTGTTTGATTAACTGGGAGCAAGATTTATGTGCTATAAAGTGCTCTGGGGAGGTTGCTGATGCCAAACCTCTGCACCTGGGTTTTGAAAGCCTCTCTAAAGTTATGAGAATATCTGTATATTCTCATCTAGGAAAAGAAAGCCCCCCTGAAAACCAAAAGTAACTACTGCTTTTTGGCAGAACAGCAGAGTGCAATTTCACCTAGGAGGGAGATTTGCAAAGATACTGACAGCCACTAAATGGCCTGGTCCCACAGAAATTGGATGTGAGTGAGCATTTCATGGCCATTTAGCCCTGGGGAGAGGTGTCCCCTTACCCCTGATTAGTTTGGATTCTTCCATAGAAGGAAGATTAAAGGAATAGCTCATTAAATTATTTCAGGATTGTTATTGTTTTTCAATTTTAAATTATTCTACCCATGGGATTATTCTAGTATAATCCCATGGAAACTTGCTTCAGAAGACAAAGGAGCTCAGTGTCCCTTAATGGTTAGTGGAGTCACATTCTTGTGTGACATCTGCCTCTAATATGATTACTTGGGAATGAGGAGTGCAACCAGGGATGTTATCAGCCTCTCAACTGACTTGGAAATTGATTTTCATCAACTATTGTTTAAAACTGTTGTGCTGAGCGTTGAAATTGGCCTGTTTTGTGAATAATTATGCTGTGCTGATGATGTTTTCAACCCCTTTTTGAAGCCATCAACAGTCTGCAATATTTGGGTGTTGTGCAGGCTTGGTCTGGAAATGGCATCCAGCCTTCAGAAGGCTTGGACCAGGTGGAAGCTGTTCAAGGGGACCTGTTAACACCAATTTCCACCAAGCAGGGTTTCTTTCAGAAATGTTCTTCTGTTTATCACCAGTTGATGCCACATGTGGTCACAGCCCTCCTCTGATTTGATTCTTGTTTCAGGGTTGAACATTGTGAACTGGGACAAAATTTACAGCCTGCAAGAGCTGTGGTGGCTTCAGACTATTCATGAGCAGGATGGGAGAAGTCTGCACTTCAACAAAGGTGGATAAGCAGAAAAGGCAAAACAGCCTTGAGGAAGGGAAGCTGAGGCAAACTGGATGCTCAGAGACCAAGATTTTGACAAATCTTGGAGGTTAGTGGCCTTGGGCAGAGAGAGGGAAGGGGGGAGAAGATACTTTAAATGGAAAAATGCAGTCCAAGAATTTCTTTGGTCTCGTGCCTCCACACCAGTGTTCAGTGGTGCAACCTTAGAGGCCCATCCCTGGATGGCTGTGGAGCACAGCTGGACAGGGCTCTGAGTCTCACCCTCATGCACTCCAGGAGTGAGGGTGACAACCCAGAAGGTGGTGGTTGAGTGGCAAAATACTGGGAGAGGAAGAGGGTTTGGGGTGTGAGAAGAAGAGAAGCCTTGGGAGGAGTGGAACGCCTTTGACACTGAGGTGAGAAAAAATTGCTTTTTCAAAATCAGTTGGGGTCTCACTTCTGGCGCACACCGAGGAACCTGCAGTGTTGGAGGCAGTCCCTGCATCATCACAAGAAAACCTGAAGAGCAACTAGCAGGACTTTTATCTTCCAGCCTTTTTGTGGCTAGGTGCTGCCATTACTTGCTGCTGATCCCTCATACAGGCAGGCAGCAGTGCCCTCTGCACCTCCCACCTCTGTACTCACGCCAAGCCCTTCAACCACACAAGGTACAAGAACAAAATTTGCATTTAGCCTTTGAAGCAAAAACAGTATCTCCAGGGCTTCACGTGGATTAGGTCATTAGATCTCTCCTGTTGGACAGGAGCTCCCTGAAGGAATGCAAGGCAGTAAGCACTATTTTGCCTTTGAAAGAAGTCAAGAGCCATAGATTTAACTCCCACTTGATCCTTCCAATTATGCAACCTGGTCCAAATCTAGAGAGGACTCAAGGAAAAGAGAAGCTATGGCTCTGTATGCAGTTTGAAGACAGCATCAGTCCAAATTAAGTGGTATTTGGCTCTGACAACAAGCTGGTCTGCAGGCACCCACACTGCCTGACTTGTTTCTGGGTATCCAGGCTCCCTGGGACTTGATGTTCATGTGAACAATAAGTGCATAAATTATCCAAATGTCAGGCATTTCCTGGCACTTACTGGATGCCTTGTACTGACTGTTCAGAGCACAGAGCTCCCTGCTGGATGATGCTGATGCCATTGGAAGGGACTGCAGCCATCTCCAGCCTGTTATCTAAAGGCCTTGTGGGCACCTCTGTGTCATCTGAAAGCTTTTCCTGGCATGCTGGAGGAGAAAGGGAAACCAGGTTTACCTGCATTGTCTCCAGCCCTCTGCAAGTTCTCCTCACAGGAGCAGAGCTAATTGGCAGCAGGATTACAAGTGCTGCTGGACCCCTTGGAAAAAAATCCCTCTTGCTAGCACAGGCATCTGCTTTGTTTTCTTTCCAAGGAGGTGCAGAGCACAGAGTTTGTTCAGCAGGTCTGGAGGCATCAGCCATCCTCTTTCTGAGGCTAAAGAGAGGCTGACTTTTTAAATCTCTTATGGTGCTGCAGGTATACCTCAAGACCAGTTTTACAGATAAGTGGTCCATCTCATTTTGAAATGCAAAATAGGTAACTGTATATGCAGAAGGACTTTTCCAGCTAAACAAGTAACCAGCTGATATGTTGGAGTAAAACAATCCAACAATATCCCACAACCATAAAGTGTGAGGAGTTAAATAAGCATTAAGAGATTAGTCTAGAAAAGAGATATTTCAGATGATGAGTTCATTGAGCCACTAGTGCAGACTGGGCCTGTGACAATCCTGTTAACATGCTGGTTATAAAATTGCCCCTACATCCATACACACATTTATGCATAGGTATGCATATTAACCTCCTAATTGGCCTGTAAATGAGATTGAGTACTATCTAAAAATGAGACTTAGCATAGTAAGAAATGCAAGGATTTTATCTGTGGACTTATTTGCAAAATGCTGACATTTAAATACAATGCACTTCTAATTTTTTGTCATCTGGATGCCTGGGTGGGGAAAAGTTATGGTGGTGCTGCTGATGGAGGTCCAGCAGCACAGATCAGCAGAGGACCCAGCCCATGCAGAGCAGCAGGAACATCAGTTCCTCCTGTTTCCTTGTGAAAACTGGTGTGATTCCTCTTGCTGATGAAGTGGCAAACCCGTCTTCCAGGATTCCAGCTGGCATGGTGTAAGTCTGCACACTGTTCTCCATTGATGGTAATTTATGGAACTTTAACAAGAGGGAGTTTAACTGGTGCTAGAGAGCTTGATTTCTTGAACCTCAGACTGAATGTATGCAGTGAAGTCCAGCTATAAATAATTCCTGTGCTGTTTTATAAACTATTCTAAGTAGCAAATATCATCTGTTAAGCTTATTTGCAATTGGTACATGCAGCTAAAGGAAACAAATGAACTGCTGCTGAATTAATTCGCAGCCCATCCAGAAACTTTTTTGCACTTTGTCTGGAAAGTTTCCAGGCAGCAGAGCATCTGGCATGCAAAAAGTGGGTGGCTTCCTAGGAAAGGGGGTTGGCTTTTTTTTTATATTTAATACATTTTTTTTACAAAAATATCCACCTTTGGCCAGATTTAATTCTGCCAACCTGCCTGGAGTAGCCCAATTTAAAGAGTGTGTTGGTTCAGACAGGCCTTTGTTATTGATAGGAGAAGCTACAAGCCAGTGAGAAGACACAGCCCCTTCCTCTCAATAATCCTCTTAGGGTGAGAAAACTTCCTGGTGGTGTCCTCCTCTCTCCTCTGCCACACATGGGACTAAAACAGCTCCTCTGGATGAAGCACTGAGGTTTTTCATGATCCCTGGGAGGGCAGGAAGACAGTGTGATGGTTTTGAGGGTTGCTGGTGCCTGAAGGTAAAGGAGCTCTCAGTGTGTGCCTCTCACATGGGTTAGCAGGCAGATCTCCACTGGGCTGCAGGCAGCTCCTGTCTAGGCAAGAGCTTTATTAATAATCCCTCTTTTCTAGGAACATGCCCAATTTCTTATGTCAGTTGCCCCAGTGTGTTTGCAGTGAGAGAGAAACAATAAAAGGAATTTCTAAAACGCTCCTTCTCAAGAAAAAACACTTCTCCTAGAAATGCAGCAACAAAAATTCTCCTTCATCTCTTCTGCACAAGTTTGTTTTTTTGGTTTTTTTTTTTTTTTTTTTGCTGTTGCATGTCTGGGTCAGGCCTCCTATAGTGTGTGCTGCAGGATGTGCAGGATGTGGCCTAGAGTCCTCCTGTTTCCATGCCCTGAGCTCACTCTTGTTCCAATGGTAATGACAACACTGCTAATAAGGATAATGACTGCAGAGCTGGAAAGCTGGAACAGTATATCTGATGTTTTCACAGGTGATGTAACTTTTCTTGATATGGAGATGCCTCTCAAACCCCTTCAGCTATACTTTTTATTACACTCCATTTTCTTTTATCTTTTTTTTTTTTCTCTAAATACATTTTTGATTCTGGTATAAAAACAGCTGATGCATTCATAGACAGGCAAGTTCCCACAAGCAATTAAATTTTGGGTGCAGCCATTGGTGTCCTATAAATGACATTTCTTTTGAGGTAGGGAGGAAACACAATGAAATATAAACTATTTTAACTTTAAAAACAACAACAATAAAAAAATTGAAGTAATTTCCTAGAAGAGAAAATAATTAAGAGCCAAATCACTGCTTTAAGTACAATATGAAGCCTTCATGAGTAGTAAAAATATCTACCAAAATGTCTTGAAAACCCTGCAAGGCTGAAGAGGCCCTTAGCTGTGGGGCTGGAGGTGGCACCATAGGGAAGATGGCACACATGCCTGGTCCTCTCCCAGTGGCAAAGGACACTGTGGTGTTGCTATTGAGGCTGTTTGGAGAAGTTTTAAGCCAAAATGTGATCTCAGTTACAGTGTCTGGAGCAGCTCCACTAACTTAATCTCAAAATGCTACTCCAGACTGTGTCATGCTTGTGGATGGTGGGAGTTTGGTCTGTTTGCCCTGGAGTCACTCTGCAGTGTGCTTTCCCCTTCCCTGCAGGAGCAGGTCCTGCAACACACTGCCTGCTGCTGCTGCAGGAGCAAGGGGAAAATTGCACTTGTGATTAATGCCTGAAGTTTTTATGGGTGTTCATAAGACATCACTTTCTGTGACCACAGGAATTCAAAGCTTAGTCAAGCTATTAGATCTGAAATGTTTTCACTGAGATATTTTGCTTTTGAAAACAGAAACAAAGCAAAATCCTTATTCTTTCATCTTCACCAAGAAACATACTCCTGAGGAGCTACAGGAGGGTGTAAAACAGAGCAGATTCCCAGGTTCCCTTCCCATGCCAACCCAGGGGCAATGCTGAAATCACCACTCCGGGGTGGCTCCATGTCATCCTGGGATGAAGGAGAGACAGTTTGGAGCTGCAGCCTGCCAAGATGTCCACTGGGAAGGCTGCCCTTGGGTACCTCTGAGCCACCTCGGGGACACCATGGAGCTTTCCAGAGCTCCCAGGGGATGGCACCCTCTGCTTGGCTCCATTGTTAGTGCTTGCAGGAAGCACTTGAGACAGCGTGGGCAGCGTGGGCTGGCACGGGAGGGAAGGCACAGCCACCATGAACGAGGCTGAAAGGTGTCCCAGCACGCCAGGCCTGGGCACGCTGCCGGGCTGGGGCTCACTGGGGCCATGGGGCTGGCTGGGAAAATCCATGGCAAGTGCTACAACATCACATCAGGATGGACCAAAGCAGCCCCACCTTGCCTTGGAGGGGAACAAACAACAGCTTCACTTGGTGCTGTGCCCACCTACTAAAGTTTTGCCCAGCTCTTTGGGGTAGGACAGCAATTACAAGTGAAGAGAGGAAGCCACGTCCCTGCCTTGCTGCAGGACCCCCTCCCTTGGCCATCATGCCAGCCTCAGCAGCATGTGGGTGAACATTGCTTGGATTTCACCCAGAGCAGCCAAATCTGTGCCCTGAGGGTGCCCATTCCTCCTGCCCTGTGTTCTCTGAGTAACCCCACAGGAATCAGGTACTCTGGTGTTGGCCAAGCTGCCAGCACCACCAGCACCATGGTGTGCAGGGCCTCTCCCATCACCCAGCAGCCATGGAGAGTGTGTTCCTGCTGTGAGCATTGCTTGGATTTCACCCAGAGCAGCCAAATCTGTGCCCTGGGGGTGCCCATTCCTCCTGCTTCATGTTGTCCAGCCAGCTGAGTAACCCCAAAGGAATCAGGCACCGTGATATCGGCCGAGCTGCTGGCACCACCAGTGCCGTGGTGTGCAGGGCCTCTCCCATCACACAGCAGCCATGGAGAGTGTGTTCCTGCTGTAACCATTGCTTGGATTTCACCCAGAGCAGCCAAATCTGTTCCCTGAGGGAGCCCATTCCTCCTGCCCCATGTTCTCCAGGCAGCTGAGTGACCCTGCAGGAATCAGGCACCACGGTGTTGGCCAAGCACCACCAGTGCCGTGGCGTGCAGGGCCTCTCCCATCACCCAGCAGCCATGGAGAGTGTGTTCCTGCCCTGAGCATTGCTTGGATTTCACCCAAAGCAGGCAAATCTGTGCCCTGAGGGTGCCCATTCCTCCTGCCCCATGTTCTCTGAGTAACCCCAAAGGAATCAGGCACTGCGGTGTCGACCGAGCTGCTGGCACCACCAGCACTATGGTGTGCAGGGCCTCTCCCATCACCCAGCAGCCATGGAGAGTGTGTTCCTGCCGGAGCCAAGAGCGAATACCAGAGGCATGAATCCTGCCCTAACAGCTCAGGGTTTGCAGAGCTAAATTAAAGTTATAAAGGGCTGCAAGGCCGGGCAGGCTCGCTGGCACGGGGCTGGTGGCAGCGGCGGGGCCATCAGCTCCGCTGGGTTCTTGCTAGCAAGGGTTTGAGCCAGGCAAGGACTGCTCGTGCCCACTCCTCTGCTGCTCCTGTTGTCTTTGGAAGGTGTCATCTGCCAGGACAGGGAGGGATTCACCTGGTGCTCAGCTCCCACCCTTTCCCAGAGCTTGGCTGAGCAGCTGTGGCGGGTTGGGCCCTGTTTCTGTACACACCCATTTGGAATACCCACTGTGGTCTGCACCAAGGGACACCATTGCCATTTTTCTCTTCATCTTGCCTTTCCCTTCAGCTTTTGATGTTTAAGGTTGAGGCTGTTGGAAGGGCAAAGCATTTGAGGTATTTGCCTTTTTCCAACACCCACCACTGCACTGACTGGAGGGATTCAGCTCATCCTCCCTTGGTTTAGGAAAGCTTCAAGATTTTAACCCATGCAGAGGTCCTACCCTTACACACTGTGTCTCTGGTCCACCAGGAGAGACCCTTTCCCTTTCCTTGGCTTCCACAGGGAGAGGCAGTTCCTATGACATTTGATGGTTTTCCTACACCCCAGTTTAACCATGAAATTTGATGGATTTCCTATATCCCAGCTTAAACTGATAGGTTGCTGCACGTGCACATACTTGTGTCCACACAAAATTTCCTCAAAGTAGTCCCAAGGATAAGAAACCTTTCACAGATCTAGTCGTACCTCACCACCAGTGCTCCTCTTCCATCTTTCCCACAAAAGCTCCCCTCCCCTCTTGCCATCCACACCCATTTGTGGGTTTAGGTACTCAGGAGTAAATGCCATAGGGAGCATGTTCATATGGTTGGAATATTCCTGTGATCCCTGAACAACTTCTCTCTTTGCTGCCTGTCTGTAGGAATAAATGCTATTAAAATGCAAATGATTTTCAAAGGGCCTGAATTTTTACTCATTTTGTATCGGGATCCTTTACTGTTCTTAGAAATGTTTTGCCTTTCCAACATCCAGCAAGATGTCACAGGAACCACAAAAGCCTAAGATACACACATTTATGTTTCCTGCAGCTCACTGGCTGTTACAGTTCCCTGAGACATTCTCCCTGCTCTTCCTCCTCAGGGACATAGCTGAGCTGCTTCAAGGACAAATATTCCAATTATAGACAAAGCAGAGAGCTCTCAGAGGCAGGTGTTAACATTCAGCTTACTGCTCCAGCTTCTCCAGTGCCTCCTTCGAGGTTTCCAGGCAGCAGATGCAATCCCCTCTGCTTCCCTTTCTGTCCACAGCTCTCTGTTCTCTGAGTTCACATCACTGTCATCTTCTGGTAGAATGGGAAACATCTGAATGGCACCTCTGCAACAGCAGAGCAGGGATGGAGGCGTGACAGGTGTGTGGAGCACCCTGAGTTCATGGCAGAGCATGAGTGGTCACCCCAAAACCCACCACCAGATGAACCAAGGGTAGGGTTGCAAAGTTGATGGCTGAGGGGAGCAGCCAGGGGACTCGCTCTTCATCCCCACTCAGCTGTTGGAGACACCCCTGCATCACCCACCTCCCTTTGCACAGAGGAGTTGGAATACCATGGGTTCATCACTTGTACACACAGGACAGCAGTGGGACCTGTATCAAGCACTCTTGCAATGAATGTCCCATCCTGTCTTCTCCTATCCTAAACTACCATTTCTCAGTGGAAGAAGAGAGAAAAGAAAAATGGTGTCAAAGAAAACCAACCTTTTTTTCATGGACCATGGAATCTGAGGATTAGTTCCTCTGTAATAACTGCTCCTGCAAATAGGTACCAGGTGAAAGCCCCTACATTCATTGGTAATATTCTGTTCTGCCATATTTTTCAGTAAACTTTTTCCATCACCAGGGATAGCAGTGTCAGAAATGAATGGACAAAATACCTGACAGGGAATGGGGCGTGAGGAAAAACAAAACCCAGTTTTAATGCTGTGACCTCAGGCAAATCTCTTATCTGCCCCACCACTTATGCTTGCACACTTTGTGTATCTTTTCTGTCCAGACTACAGGTGCTTTGGGACAAGCACCATCTCCCAAAATTTGTTTGCAGCAATTCCCCTGGGAGAGCAAAGAAGAACATAATAAGTGCTTAGTGTACCATAAAATTATTTAGTAAATAATAGGCAGTTGTGAGTCACTGCCCTGTAACTCCACATCTGGTTCTTGGTGAGTATTTTTATACACAACTAGGAGACATAAGGGCTTACACCCTATCTTCAAAAGGAGGAACCTAAGGGTCTTGACTCACATGGAGTTAAAAATGCAGTGGCTGAGGCAGGCAGATGTCCTGCCTCTCTGGATGGGGAACATGAAGAGGACAGCTGGGACCAGTCCCTGACTTCAGCTGTCCCACTGTGTAGTGGCAACCACGAGTCCCTGAGCTCCCATTACCTCAATCTTTTTAGTCCCTTCTGAAAACAGCTTCATTTCTTGACACTTAAAAACTTACTGGTCTTTTGGCACTAAAATATCTGTTTATTTTGTTGTGTTTGTTTTGCCTTGGTTATTTTTTTTGGCCTCTGAGCAGGATTTTCTCATCTGTATGATATAGTTTCATGATATAGAAAGGTTTGTTGAGGAACAGCTGTGAATGGGTCTGCAGAGCACTTGAGAAGCATCCAGCTGTGGGGACAGTTTCATCTGTGGTCACCTTATGAGTGATGTGTCCCACTGCCCCTTTCTTTCTTCACCTGTTGTTCAACTTCATTCAGGCTTTGTGATAGCTTGGTGAAAACTATTGGGTAATCCTGGCAAATGCACACCACAGGAAATGAGATTTTTTTACTGAAGGGCCATTTCCATACCTGGTAATGTTGGTGGGTCTCAAGCTCATGCTGGCAGGTCTCTTCCAGTGGCTGTTTCAGCAGTGCAAGTACAACTGCTGCCAGGTGGGCATATTGATTTTGCAGCTGGGGTAATTTCCAGTTTAATGAGTTACTACTAAAGTGAGAAGAAAGAAGGTTTCTCCCACTCATTGCAATCACACAGGGCTGGTAGCCTGAGGTGGGATAAGGTGGATTTGTCTTGGTGAACATGAAGATCTGGTAAGTGTGGCAGCTGGATCAGCCAGATGTTTCACCAGGTTCTGAGGACTGTTTGAAGGGGTGAGATGTGGAACCAGCATGTTCTTTCTCTCATCAAAGAGCTTTGCATGTATCCCCAAAGATAAGGGAGCAATCTTAAGTGTTTTCATGTGATAATCTTGTCTGACTGATTAAAGCAACCTCCAGATTTTGTGTCCTGTATCAAAATGAGAATATCTGTGCAATGGTGCCAGCAGGAGGACAAATTAGAAATTGGAAATGCACAGAAACATATGTTACAGTGAAAAAATGGGGCATATTCACAAGGGAGTTGTGTCCAGGAGAAAGCAAGAAATCAGATCCATTCCTTATCCTCCACATATACATGCCACCAAAGCAGCACCACGACCTGACTGGCAGGGCTCTGCTTCTATGTTGTCACCCCAGAAAAACCCTTTGCAGACAAAACTGGCCATCAAGTCCCAGGCCATCAAGTGCCTTTCATTCAGGCAAAAATGGCAGGGCTATTCATCCTGGGTCCCTGTGCATTCCTCCTGCCACTTCTCCTTAAAAGGCATCACCCACCTGGCCCGATTATGAACATGAACTCAGCAGCCCCACACTCACCCTTGCGTAGCAACTGCTGGATAGTGACAGATTTTCAGGGAATTGGTGGTTATCTGATACATAGTTGAGCAGCCACGTTCAAGGCTATAATTGATCCTTGCTCTCTTTTCTTTGTCACAAGCCCACCTGCTAACTGCAGCTCTTTCCATCAGGTTGTCCTCTAAAAAAACCAAGGGATTAATCTTGTGGCGTAGCTCAAGTTACACAGGAGTTATTTGGCAGAATAATATCTGTGCACTGAGCTAAAGAACCAACCTGGGAGTAAAAAAAGTCAAACAAAGCTGTTCTCTTAATGTTTAAAACCTAGAGAGATGGTGTAACAGGCAACACAGAGGGCAGATTTGCATTTTTATTTTCATTTTGAAGGGGTTCTCTTGTGCTGTGACATGTGCTCCAGGCTAATGCTGCTTTACCTTAAACTGCTCCCCTCGGGTGAATTCTAACAGCTAGCAGCTCTCATGTTATTCCAGCTGTAGGCAGAACGTGTGGCACTGTGCTTTTTATTTGAAAAAGAAAGTCACACTGGTGCAAATAAATGAGACTGGAATCACTGATACTATGGATTATTTGCAGCTTGGGAAGTACATGAGTTTGAAAAAATACCTAATTTATGGGCAGGTCATTATGGAGGTTAAGACCTGAAATGGAGTCATTAGCCATGTTCTATAGCTATGTTTGGTAATGTTTCTTAAATTATTCTTTCTACAGAGATAAAATCACTGCTTTCTTTTCTCCCTTTTCTGGTTTTATGATCACAGAATACATTAACATATATTCATTTTTTTGCACTTTTATAGTTGCCTTCACATGTTTGTGAACACAAATGAATTTAGCACCGAGGCACTTGGACACAGACAACGTTTCACCAGCTTAAAGGTGAGGAAAAAGACCTGGGGGCAAATAGCAGGGAAGCAGAAAGTGGCTGGAGGCAGCTGAGAATGCCAAGGAGAATCCAACATGCTTCACAAAACTGCCACCCGGATCTGCTGGTCACCAGCACACGACCCTGAACTCGGACATCAGCACAGGGGAAATTCCTTGGGGAAGAAAGGACCATGGAGCCATGGCCTGGGAGTTGTAATTACTGCTTGACTGCCAGTTCTGCCAAACACTGATGTCAGGACAACACAATGAAGGGGAAAACCCCCACTGGCCATGCTGCCGCCTCATGCCTCTGTGTCCCCATGTCCTGAATCTCTCATTTCACAGTCTGTCTGAGGATCTCAGGGAATTCTCATAAGGAGAACAAGCTTGCAATAAAAGTAACCCATCTACATCATAGGTATAGTGCTTTAGAAGAAGAAAGTGCTTTTTTTCTGACAGCCATACTGACAAATGCACTGCCAAAATAGCTGTTTGTTGCACAGGAATTGCAAACGTTAAACCCTGACCTCAGCAATGATTACATGGGGCACTGCTGCAGTTGATATCACCTCAGCTCATGGCAATTGGGAGGTAAATTAAACCTCTGTTTGCAGAAGGGGCTGTGCATTCATATGCCCCTATAAGCCAGGGCCATATCGATTTTCCAGCTGGGGTAATTTCCAGTTTAATGAATTACTACTAAAGTGAGGAGAAAGAAGGTTTCTCCCACTCATTGCAATCACACA
The DNA here is from genome assembly GCF_028551555.1 of Melozone crissalis. Classification (NCBI taxonomy): domain Eukaryota; kingdom Metazoa; phylum Chordata; class Aves; order Passeriformes; family Passerellidae; genus Melozone; species Melozone crissalis. Next base: position 2,749,802 of record NW_026535834.1, read on the forward strand.
GGAGCGCTGGGGCTCAGCTGGCCAGCCAGAATCTGTGAGATGCTGTTAAACAGAGCAGATCTCCAGTTATACAGGGGACTTCTCCAGATTTTGAGCATTATTGCATGTCAGCTCCTCTCAAGACAAAGCAGAAAGGTGCATGGCCTGAAACCCCAGACTGAGCATCTTATCAAACCACCTCCAGTCCACACCTCCCTGCAATGGCACATGGAAAGAGCTGTGCGCAGAGCTCCTTGGAAGGGGCAGAGTGCCTGGACAGGCTTTAGGCAGCAGAGCACCCCATGGCATTAAATTCCACATGGCATTAATTCCTTAGCCTCAATTTGTGAATTATTTGGGGTTTTATCTATGCTCCTGTTCTTCCCTTCCCCCCACCTCCCAAGTTTATAAAGTAATTTATGCGTGTGTGGAGAGATTGACATTTAATAGGATGTTGGAAAAATGGAATTAAAAATTTCAGGAAGGAAAATCGGTTGGAAAATTACATTTGATCTTTTAATTGAGACAAATAGGGAGAAATGAAGAGATGTCAAGGGATGATATGGGGCTGACAGGGAAGTGGAGATAGAGGCACTTAAATGTCACATGAAGTTCTACAGATTTGTTTTACTTCGAAAAAGAAGAAAATACTGGAACTTTCTTCAAGTTTTAGGTAATTTTCTGATAAGTTTAATACCTGGTTTGGCTTTATGTTTTTTTTCAGACAATGCACCAGGGCTCCAGATAAAATATGTTTCTGATCCATGTGTTGGGTTCCCCTTTTGTCATTGGAACATCTGTCAGATCACAGAACACATCTGCTACCTGGTCAGTGACAAATCTGCTCATAGCTGCTAGAAGGTTGATCTTGCTTAAAACATTCTCTCACCTTTCATGAAGTATTCAACTACATGCTGGGAAGTTTTAGAGAAATAATGTCTATAATTTTACTAAATCTGGTTTGTACTTTTCTGCTTAAAATGCCCTTTTTGCTCTAAATTTGGAATATATGTGAAAAGTTTTGGATTTTCCTAAACATAGCATTCCTTAAAAAAAAATAAATCTCCTTTTCTGACAAGTGGAGAATTGTGATGTTCTACTTTTTTTCCTTTCAAATTACATCACGTCTTTGTTTTATTCCTCCTTTTGTCCTTGTAAGCCCAGTAACATGCAGTTATTGGAAAGTCACAGATGACAGGGCTTGTCACCCTCTTTCTCTGTCTCAGGTTTAGATGTCCAGTGAAAGCTAAGCTCAGCCTTTAGCCCCTTCCTAGAGAGCGTGGGATAAACTGCCAGCTGGGTCTCCCTCTGCCCTCTGTAAATGGAGAGGAGCAGCCTGGGTGAGTACCTGACTCTCAAATGGCTGAAATTGTGTCAGATGATTTGCACCCAGAGTGACTGAAGAGAAACGAGACACGGGCAAACAGATGATTTCAAGAAAGCTGAAAAGAAAATGCAGATTATCACAAAATCTATGTGATGTTGAGTGACAAGTGAGGAACAAAGGGAATTGGAATGAAGAGTAAAAAGGGGAAAGATAAGGAAGAGAATTGCAATTTCGAGTGCTTTAATAGATCAATATCAATAGCTTAAATTATTGATGTTTTTTGGTAAAAAATTCATGATTTCTCACAAGTCTACCTTCGTCATTATAGGATTTGTTTCTAGTTTGTCCCAATTTCTATGTTGCAAAATAAATGAAACCCCTGCATCTACCAAAATAGATTCTGGCATTACTAACAGCTTCCTCTGTCTTTCTCTGCTTCTCCTTTCCAGCTTCAGCTGTTGTCATCTGCCTTCACACACGCTTTGTGCTGCTCCCCCTGGTTCCAGATGGCCAGAGAGAAGACAGACAGATATCACAGTGCAGGCACTATGGAGCAGCCCCAGCAGCCTGGAGAAGAGGCAATCCATTTTCCCCTTTCTGGGATCATCCTGTTGTGTGTCTCCTGACTATGCAGGACGTGTAGCTGGTAGAATGGCCCTTATATAAGTGATTATATGGATAAACCTGTCCAGCTGCTGATTCCTGCAGCATGGAGTGTGGCCCTGTGTTCTTCCATCTTCCCAGAGCTTCTCTCCAGGACACACATTGCAAACCCTCCATTTAACCCTTCTGTCCGGTGACAGGATGGCCTCAGTGTTGTTTTCATCTGCAATAATAGGTAAAAAATATTCACGTTGGAGGGTCATCTCATGGGGCCAAATGAAGACCTGCTCCCAAATGCTATGGAGCATGGACACAGTCAATTTTTGTCATTTGGTGCCCATGTCTCATCACACTCAGAGCCAAGAATTTCTTCTCGATATCTATTCTAAACCTGCCCTCTGTCAGTTTCAAGCTATATATCCCTTTCAAGCTATTATCCCACAACACACCCTGTAAAAAGTCCCTCTCCAGACTTCTTTAGCCCCTTTAGACACTGTAAGGCTGCTGTCATTGTAACCACTGCTTCAATGGTTCCCATTCTTGGTTTTCCTAAGGCTGTAGTAGATTTTCAAAAAGTTGCATCATCTAAAATGGTCACTGGATGAAAGGTTCAACTTGTAGATGCATATTCAAATCTGGAAGACTGAGTGCAAAGCAGACCCCTAGACTTGTAAGGGGAAATGAGCAGGATATAACTGATTTCAGGCTGCAACAAAAAATCCAACCCCTGTCAGCATTATGACTTGCCATCCTTCATAGTACTATGAATTTGGAAGCTGAAAGAAAAATAGGGAACTTTGGAAGTTCTCTAGTAGCTATTACGGGAAGTGGTATAGCTCTATTCAAATAAATGTGTCCCACTTCCAACATTCTAATGTATTTTGTCATTTCTCTGGAAGAGGTGAGAGAATATAATGGAAATTAGGTTTCATTTTCCATTATTCATTTCTAGCAGTTCTAGTAATATCTGCAGAAAACCTGCTAATCCCAGCTACACACCCACAGGGAGACTCATATTAGAAGCATGTCTTAAAATATTTCCAGCCAGCCCACAGGTTATATTAGCATTATGATACCTCCTACAGATGCTAAGATTGGGCACGTTGGGGTAGTCCTTGAACAAACATATGGTGAGAAATGGTGTTTGTGCCACACCACTGGCAGAGCCAGAGCTCAGGAGCGTATAAAGGTGGGCAAGGATTAAGATGCAATGCCCAAACTGGAGTCAGACTCCTTAGAGTTGAAGACAAAATCCAGTTCTAAACCACTTCTCTGGCACACTGGACCAAGTTGCCTACCCTCTTACATTCATAAATGCTTTACGTCAGTCAGCCATAAAGAGCTTTACCCATATCTTCTTCCCTTTGAAATGGACATAAACCCAAATACCAGTGGATCCCTGCAAAGGCTCTTTGGCCATTTCTGCTGGCTTTGTAACTTCTGATGTCCCGCTGAGATCAGCCATGACCAATCTGATTTGGTGCTAACACGCAGCGTTGCCATGACTCTTCCTCTTGCAAACTCTTTTCTTCTTTTCCCAAAGTCAAATATGGAAAAGCTGTGACAGCAGCATGAGCAAAAGGATATTGGAAGTAATCCTCTTCATTCAGCCTGCATGCAAGATTTAGTGGTGCAGTAGCATTGCAGGGATGATTTCCACGCATCTGATAACACTGTGACACCCTGTAATAAAACATATACCTTCTGTTTCATTTTATCCATTTAAGCCCTTTGAGCAACCAGCAGTTGTTGAGTTCCCCACTCCTGCTATTAATAGCTGGGGCAGACCACTCTGCCTACTTAGATTTATTACATTTTAACTAATCTTGATTGAAGTCTTCACATGTAAGGGCTCCAGGGCAGTCACTCACCAGGGTTACACACAACACACACACACACACACAGAGTTTGCCCTGAAATTAGCTCATTAGATGTCACATAATAACCACTTAATGTGAAAAAATCAGGTTTTGGTTTCCCCTTTTTCATATGAAACCTGGACAAGTAAACAGAAGGATTCCATCTTTCACCATGATGGATGTATTCTGGACTTTTACCCATGCAAAAATCCCTCTGAAGTCTGTGGGGAGATTTCCCTGAGCAGGGAAACTTATGCAACTCCACAAGTTTTGCCTGCAGTGGGTAGCCATGATTCAAAAGATATCACAAACAGGGAAGCAGAGAAATTCCTCCCCATTATTTTTTGTTGAATATTTTCTATGATTGATTTTACGTTGTGGGATTTGTTAATGACATGTGAAAACCCGCTCAGGGGAAAATTTGTGGTGCAGTTTCTCAGCTGCAAGATGAGATCAAACAGGCCCTATGTACATATTGTACAAGGATGATGAATTGATGCTTTCCCCATGGCAAAGGGGGTTTGGAGGCTGCCATGTCCCTCTGTCCCTGCTTCCTCCCCCAGGACAGCATGAGCAAGCCGAGTGCCTGGCTGAGAAAGGACACCTGAATACACACTGAACACTTTGCTTTAAATGCACCTTTGCAGTTCCTGTAGACAAAATATTTTGTTGAATGTTCATGTTTCAGTTTCTATTACTCCAGTAAAAAGTCATTCATGCTCATTTTCTAGGGATAGATGAGTTTTAAATGTTTTTCCGAGAAGCATCCAAAACCTGAAAGCAAAATAAAATAAAATAAAATAAAATAAAATAAAATAAAATAAAATAAAATAAAATACTTTCCATTCTGGCCAAGAACATCACCATTCTTAGATTCAAACCACCACTAGTCTTTCCAGGAACTGAATTTTCTGGTGAACAGGCAACACACCAGCAATGCACCCTGACTGCTCACAGCCCTCTCTAGGTCAGCTAGGCAACCTTGGGAGCTCCTGCCCCAGGAGAATAGGCTGCCAGCCTTTAAAATCCCTCGGGATGAAGCTTATTTTGCCTGAAGCTGATTTTCTCTGGATGTCTGCTGCAACTGGTGCTGGGGGCAGGCATGGATGCAGCAGCATCGAGGCTGGGTTAGTAAATGCTCCTATTGCAAGAATAGGATAAATCTCTTGGGTTTTTAAAGACTGACTTCAAAGTGCCTGCAGCTGGTGATGTGCAGCTCAGGCAGGGCAGTGGGTTTGTTCCAGCTGAGAGTTGCCTGGGGAAGGTGCAGTGGGTATGCACTGAGAAATTGCACAGTGCAGGGAGGTCCAGCAGTGGGGCTGGAGGCAGTCAGCTCCTGGAAAAGGCTCTGTACAGGAAATCTGATGGGTTCAGAACACATGGAGCTTCCTGACCACACACAAACCTCCTCCACCTCTTGTGCACAACAGGTCTGAGGCATGCAGGGTGCATTCAATACATTCACCACGTGCTGCATGTACAGCCTGAAGGTGACCAAGGCTGGCCTGTGGGATTTGGGGTGCTGTCAGCACTCTGCAGGCTCCTGTGAGAGAGTGCATATGAACTGCAGAGACATTCTCATGTGCTCCTGGAAGCTGTGAAGAAACTCGGCTGTTGCCAAAATTCTGCATTTCGGGGAGGGGTGGCAAGAGGCTGATAAGAAACTCTTTTCTTGAGAGTTCAGCAAAAATCCCAGGGGGAATGATAACCAGGGAGGGGTTGGTTCTGTCTGAGGTTTGGCAATGACTTTTGGGTCAAACCCAAAACTCACTAGTTTGACTTTCAACCTATAAAGCCCTCCTACTCTGTGGGGCCAGGACAGAGGTGACAACTTGTTTCCTCTTGCTTTCTGCCTCTGGCACACTGGGGTTTCTGACTTTTCTCAGAAATTTTTTAAGGTGTTGGGCACACCTTAAAAAGATGCTTTGGGTGGCATCTTCTGCTTTGAACAACTGCTCTGACCCACAAGCTGAGGGATGATCATTCGTGCTGCTCAGATGTGGGAAACAGGTACAAATTTCACCCTTTTACAGATCTTTCTGTCCCTCGTAGTGCCTCTGCCTGCCTGGTCAGAGAAGGAGCCTTTCATATAAAGCTGTTAACTGGTGAGATTTGTTGTCAAGAACAAAACAGAAGGGAGATGTGGGAATCAGTGTTAGATGTGGAAAGGTGATGTGGAAACTGCTTCAGTGCTTGCATGGATGCTTTAAATAGAGCAAACTGTGTGTTTCAGTGATGTCTGCTGGGAGTAGCACAGTGTGTTTGGTTTGTGACACTGGCACACACCACACATAGCTAAAGGGACCTCTGCATACCCACTTGAATCGTAAAAACATCAGCTGCAGGGGATTTGCATCTAATGTCTTTCTTGGCACAAACAGGACCTCACCACCCCCAGCATCCAAATAATCCATCCCCTATCAGCTTTTGCCATAACATGTAATGCAGATCAGCATTCCCATCAGGGAAACCTGAACACTCTTATAAGCACTTTCATAAAGAGGTGTTTCTCTGTGCCCACATAAAGCAGAATCTGGAATAAGAGAGACAATACAGTCATGAATCCATCCATCCACTGCCAGCAATGTATTTGGGAAATTTTTTGGTCTTTTTCTGTCTCACCTATTGCAAAACTCTGTATCTTATCAGTTGCTCTAAACAGTGCCCATATTTCCTTTGTAAATAATTTTTAATTCACAGCCATCACTTTGTGACTGTTAATGACACTATTCACAAGATATTTTTGCAGTTACCAGCAGCTTGATATATGTATATATTCCAGTGAAAAAAATAATGGAGCAGCCAAGCAAAACACAAAGATTAAAATGTTGTTTTAGGACTATTGAGGCACAACAGGAATGGAAAAAAGTTTTGGTGGAAGAAAGAGAGAAATCTCAGTTGACATTTTGGAGCAAAGACTTGAGCCATGACTGTGATTTCTGCTGTTTTCTTCCAGCTGGGAAACCCTCTCCTTTTCCCTGGGTGCAGATATTCCTTAAACATTGTGACTGCAATGTGTTTTCCCAGGGTTTTGCACAGAAGGCAGGAGCCCATGGAGCAGTGCAGGGGGGCAGCTGCTGTTGCTGCCCCCCTTCCCCAGCTGATGGGGTGCCCTGGTTTGGGATGGAGAACTTACCCCCATCCCAGCCTGCAGGGGCTTCCAGCAGTGCTGAACCCACAGGAAAACCAGACCTTGCCAAGGGTTGAGGGCAGCAAAAGCCCTCCCTGAAGTTCATTCCTGGGCTGATCTCAGCATGAAGTTGGCCCATAGCAAGGAAATGTGTGTGGGAGAGCAGGCAGGGAAGGGAAAGCGTAGCTGGGAGGAAGGGGAGAGGCAGGGATGGAATATCCATGACCATCAAAAGCCTGAAGGAAAAGCTCCAGGGCTAGGCAGTGGCTACTGGGGCAGGACTGAATCCTCCAAATGCTGGGGGAAAGCTTTTGCAATCCAGCAGAAAGAGCAATCAAGACCTGGCAGAAGTGTTTGTTCAAGCTGTACTTCTTTGATGCTGCTGTGGCCAAAGTACATTGAAAAGAAAAACCCTGTTTAACAGAAAATAAAGGGCTTAACAGAGCGTATCAATTATATAATGACAATGCTTATAAAACCATCTGCTGGTCTCTGAATCTTCACTTAGTCATGAGCAATTGCCTGGTGCATTTTACTTTCTGAGGAGCAAGAAGATCCCTGCAGAAATCAAACTCAGAGCTACTTGTTGGGAGAAGCTTCTGTGAAGTGAAGCAACACGCCAGTTGTTGAAACCCCTGCTGTAAGCCAGCACATCAAGGAAAAAGAGCATTTCACTCAGCTTTTCCTCCTGGGAAACATTTTGGAGGAAGCCTTCACCATGAAGCCAGAGCATGTCCCCAGCTCTGGCCCACTCTTTTTAAACGTCACCCCAGGCTTTGCAGCAGGCTTGGGTAGGCTCAGCCAAGCCTGGCGTGACAGGAATCCCTTAAGAAATGATCTGCATGCTCCCCTTGAGCCTCCTCATGCTTGTGCTCCCCCCGCCCTGGGGAGGCAGGAGGACTTTGTGAGGCTGCCCTGGTCCAGCCAGACTCGGAGCAGCCCCACGGGGGTGATTGATGTGCACTGTGCTGGTGAGAGCACTGAAAATAATCCCAACACATGTTTCCCAGCACCTGGCAGCCAACCAGAAGACGGCACTAGCATTTCCTAAATACTGGAAAAATGACTGTCATTGCAGATGCCTCACTAAATATAACCTGGGTGATGTGGCAGCCTGTGAAAGGCTGGAGAGGGGCAGCTACCCCGGACATGGCACAGCTCCGGTCCCATCTGAGCCCTGGCTGCCATCCCTGCACTGCAAGATCTCCAGCACTGCTTGTGGAACAGGCTTTGAAGCCACAGACCTGGTGGGGAAGTGTCACTCAAAGCACTGGTGCCAATAAGATACTGGAAATTAGAAATACAGAGCTCTCTGAGCAAAGCAGGCTCTTACTGTCCATGGGTGGGAGAGATGATTTAGGATGTCTCTCCATGTTTTGGTCTCTCTGGGAGGGGTTTTTCCTTTTTCCTCCTTGGGACCATGGGGTCCTCCATGGTGCCTGCATAGGACACAGGCAAGGCTCTACATGTAGCACCCACACAGCTTGCACACCTAAAGTTTCCTGGCTCTTGTGAGTGTTCTCACAGAACAAAGTGCTACCCAGAGGTGAAACACAGTGTTTAATTTTTAAAGGAGGTGGGGATTATCCTCCTCAGCGAGCCCCTCTCCCCTTTGCCCCCTGGCCTCACCACAAGGAATAATTTTCCAGCAGAGTCCAGTGGTTCCTCGGGTGACTGCCAAGCATCAATCAGTGCTGGGAGCTCTCTGTATTGTGTTACAGGACAAGCCAAGGGGTAGTGCTTGCTGCCTGTGTTTGCTTTAGCAGCTTGCTGGGCCACCAGATGCATCCAAACACATGGTTCTGACTCTGATATCTAGGTCTCATTTTCCCAAGCTGGCTTTTGCAGGAGGGAATAGAGTTGAAGGGACCTCTTGGGTCATTCATGAAATCTGGGCTCTGGGACAAGCCCTGGTCAAGGTGTTTCATGCTTCTGAGACTCAGAAGTATCACTTTAACAGCCAAAATGTTAAATAACATGCCTAGGTGTGTGCTTCTAAGACAGAAGAGTTTGTTTGCAGAAGCTTCATTTGCTCTCAGCCTGTTGTCATCCCCCAGCAAGAAGTGTCAGCCCTGAGCTGCTCAGCTGCAGACACAGCCCTAAGGAGCTCGGCCATGAACCCTACCAGGTGAGAGCAGAAATCAGAATTTTACATGAATGGTATTTTTCTCTGCTGCTTACTCCCTCCATGGGACTCAGGAGTGACAAGAAAGGTGGTGGAGGAGAGCATTCCACCTGGGAGTCTGGGAGCACAGAAAGCCCCAGTGAGGAGGAGGTTCTAGCCAAGAGGTGAAACACTGGGGGAGGCTGCAGAGCAAGGTGGTCACTGCAAAATGCCCAATCTGCCTTCATCTACCTCACAGCAGCAATGGGGCACTGAAAGCATCCTGACCCTGCTTTCACCTGACTTGCTCAGGTCCCCATCAGGGTTGTTCTCCTGTTACCTGCGCTTGATAAAACTCCTGTCATGACATCCTTCTGGAGATGTGCTGGCAGTGTTCTAACATGTGGAAAATGCCACAAACAAGGAAAAAAAAAATCTAAAAGTGTTTTCCTGGTTTTGTACTCTAGGAAATTATGGAAATATCTTTGGCCTCAGTTTAATTTCAGCAATGCAGAAGGAACATCTCAGTGGGAGATTTGTTTTTCTGGATTTGCCTTGTCACAGAATCACAGAACCTGAGCTGTGTGAAGCTGCAAGTCACCTTTTCACAGCTCTTATTAATGAGCAGAAAAAGAAAGAGAGAAAGAAAGAAAGAGAAAGAAAGAGAGAAAGAGAGAAAGAAAGAGAGAAAGAGAGAAAGAAAGAGAGAGAAAGAGAGAAAGAGAGAAAGAGAGAGAGAAAGAGAGAGAGAAAGAGAGAGAGAAAGAGAGAAAGAGAGAAAGAGAGAGAGAAAGAAAGAAAGAAAGAAAGAAAGAAAGAAAGAAAGAAAGAAAGAGAAAGAAAGAAAGAAAGAAAAAGAAAGAAAGAAAGAAAGAAAGAAAGAAAGAAAGAAAGAAAGAAAGAAAGAAAGAAAGAAAGAAAGAAAGAAAGAAAGAAAGAAAATGTAAACTCTGGGCTATGTCCTTTCTATATGCTTGCAGAGTGTGTGCTAGAGCAAGCTCAGGGATCCTGAAAAGTTTATCATCAGACAGTTAACAAAGGAAGGCAACTGCAGAAGTCCATCTCAAATCCATCACCTAATACACTGGCAGAGGGTAATTTTGCATATCACTATCTGAAGCTGCCATCTTTTAGATGCAGCTCCCCATATGCAGTTCTGTCCACTCTTTGGAAATTCTCATTTCTCCCTTTTTTAAATGACTCAGGCTTCAGCCCATAGAGATGAACAATTAATTTCCAAGCCAAGGGGCACAGGGTTTGAGACTTGCAGGTGTTCCCTCTAACAGGAGCTGTCATAGGAACGGTTCCTACAGCAGAGTAGGTAAACAAACTGATATAGAACACAGTCCTGCAAGGGACAGCTGCTGAGAAAAGCTGGAAGGGCAGAAGTGTCATTTAAACAAAAATAGCTAATTTGGGATCTCCTGTACAGGATCCTTATGAGTTGCCAGTGTTTGACCATATTTGAGCATATGGTGATGGCTGATCCATTTTTGTCTCCAGCACTATCTGTACAACCCAGAATGCAGCGTGTGAATTTTTTGATGCAATGAAATGGGCAGAAGCAATCTCAATACAGGGATGTGCAGCTTCATAAGCACCTCCTGAACTTTTGGATTTCCTTTTTTGCTGAGTGCTTCCCTCCAGCCTGGCTGTCTGTGCCCACCTGTTGCCTCTGCTCTTATGTTTCCATTGTAAGTGCTTTGGGATGGGAAGGGTTATCTTCATGTGGGGCACTTGCGCAGGGTCTCAAAGCACTGACCTGATATTTAATGGTCTCCTATAGCACTATGGGAAGATTTAGGGGTTTTTTGGTTCGATAAACCTGAAAAGCTCTGTCTGTAGATATGTAGGAAGCCTTGTGCTCACACACAGGTGCAGACTGCCTGGTGTGGCATTTTGTGACCCCTGGAAGATGGGAAGCCTTGGGGTGTGACCAGCAGGCAGAGAGCTGGATGTGGGGGCTGCTGAGCCACCTGCATCCCAGCTGGGGGAAGGGACACATCCTGTCCACAGTGCCTGTCTCAGGGCCCAGCTGTGTGTCCATCCCTGGAGCTTGGTGTGGTGCTCCTGGCATGGGGCAGCAAGGGGCTGTGGTGTGTGGGGGCAGCAGCTCCTGATCCAGAGGGGAGAGTGGGGCTTTTGGGAGTGAAGAACTCAGCTGAAGTGTGAGTGATGGAATTCTGTCCTCTTCCCAGCATTCAGTAGGGTAAATCACCCTCTCAGGGCCTTGCTCCCACACTCACGTTTGTCCTGCCATCCTCCACCTCATCTCCTGCCTATGTCCTGCAGAGCTGTTTGTGTTTCACACCCCTGTTTAGGGCATGTGGTGGAGCTGGACTGGATCCTTGCAGGTCCCTTTCAACTCAGGAGACTCTATGGTGGAGCAGTGAGCACAGAAATGGGTTTCTCAGCCCACCTTTCTGGTTCCTCCCTCCCTCCTGCACAGCTGTCCTGCAGGCAACGGGAGCAAAAGTCTCCAGGCAAACCAGCTGATCTGGGACTTCATCACTGCTAATCTCATATCCTAGAAGAAGATTTCCCAGGATTCCCCCTCCCTCACTTCAGCATGCTTGAGGATGCTCTCAGGTGGTTTTGGGGAGCAGCCCTCCAGGGCTGAGACTCAGCTCTGGGTCCTTTTGCTTCAGCTCCCCTCCAGTGGGATGCTGGCTCCCAAGAGGCATCAGAGGGTATGAAGCAAAATCAGCAGACAAAAAAGCTCCCTTTATCTTCATAGTCATCCTCTTTATGAAGCCCATTTTTTGTCTTCCCTTGCATTCAGTTTTAGCAAAGTTAACAGACACCTCAGGAACCATTAGGATTTTAATATTAATCCACTCTCCTAATTGTTTGCTTCCCAGTGCCTTCTCTTCCTGCCAGGAGATGGAAATGTTCCTTGCCTAGAGCCAGATTCCTCCAGCTCCCTGACTAATTTCCCTACAAATTTTGCAGCCAAAGCAGTTGGCTGGTAGACCTGTTCAACACCTAAATTGTACCTAGGGTGAAATTCATCTCCCTAGCTCCAGGTGCCTCCATCTATCTGGTTACCATCTAACCTGCTGTTGTCTTTTTAGAATCAATGGCTTCAAGAAGGATCTATCTCATGCTGAAATAAGTGCCATCCTTTAGTCTGTGTTACAGGGCTGTGGAGGGAGCTCTGATAGGACAGCAGCGGTGTGAACATCTGAAATGCTGTGAGGTGGATCCTATTCTCATGTCACAATCACAAACACTCTCATGTTCTCAGGTAATTAAAACTGCTTAAAAAGAATATAAGGATCTATGGAAAATCCCCAGCTGCATTAAGAAAAGTCATCAAAGGATCTGTCTTCTTTCTCATTGCTCCGATTGAAGAGTTCCTATTTCCTCCTAATTCCAAACATCCTCTTGAACCTCCCAGTTCCACTGGCAGCCCCAAGAAATTTATGGAGTTTCTGTATCCATTTTCTGGGGCTATGCACACAGATTGTTATCTTATCTGTAATGAAGTGTCCTTTTCTCTAGCAGAACTGCAGGTTTGCATGCCTGAAACAGCAGCTGTTGAGGTCTGTGCCATGAATTCAGGGCAGGCTCATGAGCTGTACCTGTGCTTTGCACACCCATGTCCACACCAGGACAAACACAAGCAAAAAGGGCATCAAAGAACCTCAGAATGCTTTGGGTTGGAAGGAACCTTAAAGTTCATCCAGCCTCAACCCCCCTGCCATGGGCAGGGACAGCTTTCACCAGAGCAGATTGCTCAAAACCCCATCCAGCCTGGCCTTGGGCACTTCCGTGGATGGGGCAGTCACAGCTGCTCTGGGCAGCCTGTGCCAGTGCCTCAGCACCCTCACAGGGAAGAATTTCTTTCTAATATCTAATCTAAACCTGCCCTCTGTCAGCTTGAGGCCATTCTCCCTCGTTCCCCTTTTCCTATCATTCCATATTCAAATTTCTCCTGAAAGCCTCTACAGGTGGGGAGGAGAGAAAACTTCACTTCAGCCATGAATCTGGCATTTTCAGTCTTCTCAGTGTCTATAAAACCTTGCAGAGTCTTTAACTTAGTGGGACTTTGGCACACGTTAAAAGTCAGTCACCTAGTGAACCTCCCTCCTGAATGTGACACTAAACACCTGGGCCCTTTGAATGGAGCATTTGTGTTTATTTTAGGTCTTCAGGTTATGCTCTTGCTATATGGATGTCCAATGGACTGGAGACTGTGAGCCTGCAGATGCACATGTGCACAGACACACAGCTGGACCCCAAACTATCAATTACAGCGCCAAAAAGAAAGTTTGATATCTGCCAAGACACTCAGCTGAAGAAGAAAATAATAAAAGAAGATGGGAAAAAAGGAGAAAAGGGAAGGGAAGGGAAGGGAAGGGAAGGGAAGGGAAGGGAAGGGAAGGGAAGAAAAAAGAAGAGAAGAGAAGAGAAGAGAAGGGAAGAGAAGAGAAGAGAAGAAAAGAAAAGAAAAGAAAAGAAAAGAAAAGAAAAGAAAAGAAAAGACAGAAGTGGCTAGAGAACTGTCCAGAAGTAATAAGTGAAGTTTTTAAGCTAAGTTTGAAGACTAGCTGCAACTTGCCACACAGGAAAAAACAGAAGACAAAAGCACCATTATGCTGTCTTAAAAATGTAAGAGTGCAGCACACACATTCCCTGACAAGGTCATTAAACATGGGTTCAGAGACCCACAGCAGCATATGCTGGGCACAATGGGTGTTTACTCTCTGACTGAGCGAGGTGCTGGTATGCATAGGGGTTACTGTCACCTGAAGAATATAGTTTTTGGCGCCATGTGGATCATAACTGCTTGGTTTGGTTAGTGCACAGAAATGCAGCTAAACCCTCCCCCTTCAGATATCTAATTTGTTTGGAATGACAGGCATGTCCTGACTAAAAATTAATTCTGCCAGGTGATATAACTTGTTTCAATTTGCAGGAATTTGCCATTTGGAAAAAGGAAAAAGGAAAGACATTTAATTAGGGATGGAGCTAAAGCAACTAATTTGATCTTTCTATGGAAAAAAAAAACCCAACTAAATTACAGGTTAAATATGAAGACTGTGTGCTCTGGGTGAAGCATGCTCCCTGCTTGAAGGTATGCTTTGATGAGGCTTCTCCAGCTAAGAAACGCAGCACACATTTCTGTGAAGCAATAACTTTATCTTGCTGTTTGTTGTCTTCCTGCCTCACTCTGAGCAGATGGGCCAGCCATGCCAGGTGTTTATCCAGGGGGCTTCACTCTGGCACTGGGTTCTTTGTGGCATGTGGCACAGCACCCGCAAGGAGGGGAAAGGCAAAGCTGGCTGCCGTGGCAGGAGGAGCCCAGCTGCCTCTCCAGAGCTCCCCACCCATGCACTGCCTCAGCTCAGCCTGTCCCCTCGCCTTCCCAGGGGAAGGAGACTCCCTACTCCCCTTCCTTTTCCCTGGAGCTGGGCAATCCCTTTTACCCACAGTGTTTTATCACCCCAAAACGCTGTGGCACAGCTCCTGAGACAGAAATGGTGTGGTGGGGAATTAGAGGCAGGTGGGCACAGTGCCACCATGGTCAGGGCTGGCCCAAGCTTGGCCATGAGACCACTGCCCACAGCTTTGCTGTGCCCTGGAGAGCCTCAGGACAGCCTTGGAGCAGCATCTGTGTTTGCCACATCCTCAAGGATATCTCAGCCCCTGCCCAGGTGCAGAATGAGCCTTGAAGATTGGTTTGACCTCCTGCCCACAGAAACCCAGGAAAATTTCCTGTTGACTTCCAGAACTGCAGATCATTAACAGCACCCAGGACATATCCCAGCAGCAGTGGCTTTTGGTCTTCCTCCTCCTCAGGGAGGTCTAGGACTCCATTGCTGCTTCTGCCTCCCCTGGGACACCCACTCCAGAAGCATGATTCAAGAGAGCTTCGTCACCCTCCACATCAGAGTGCTTCAAATGCAGATGGCTTTAGACTCACTTCCCCTGGCCATGACAAGATGGTCTAGACCACTAAAACCACACTTTCTGGAAGTAGATTCTCAGATGGAGTCACTTCCTGACGGGGCTCTTTGTCTTTTATCAGGAGTAGCGAAATCAGAAAAAAAAATCTAATTATTTACTGGAGGGAGATTTTTTGTTTAAATCTTTTCTCTTTTCTTATTAGTGTTCTTCCAGTTTATTACTCATCTGTGGCTTTTTTACAAGTTGTCTTTCAGGTGAGGCGCAGTGAAGTGGTGTTACATTCCATACATGTAGGGGCTTAGCTGCCGTTTCATTGTGTATTCAACCCTGTAATTAAGACTCAGATGGAAGACTTTATGCCTCTAAAGTAAAGAAATTCTAGGTTTCTTGGCAAAACATTTGGCTGAGTACATAGAGAGCACCTTAAGTACTTAAATGGTCTCTACGTGAGGAAACCTGATGCCAGAAATGATGTACCTTAAAGGCAGGCTGTTGGGAAAAGGCAAACAAACCAGCGCTAAAACGCTTGATGTCTCAAGGTACATTCTTCCTGAGTATTATTTTTTTCTTGGAAGATGCTCTGTGAGAGGAATTGTATTCCCAACAATTACTTGTTTCTGGCACCGGGTTGATGTGAGCCACATAAGGAGTGGGAGTCAGCAAAAAGCACCCGGCGGCTTCTCAATAAATTATGAGGGACTCGACCGTCGCTTTCAAGCAAATCAATGCAGGGCTGCTGTGGAGTGCCAACAGAAGGAACACTCATGGGAGGCAGCCAGCATCTTCCCCAGGGCATGTCCATGCATGGCTGCAGTGCCTGGTCCCTTCAAAGGGAAGGAGGAGGGCCATGGGACTGCAGGATGAGTGCATGGCAGAGTGGGTGTTTCAGTGTGGGGTGTTGGCACAGGAGGGCTTTACCCAGAGAAAACCCCCACAGGGAAAAGGGGAACTGTGTCTCCTTCAGCCCAAAGCTCTGCACAGGACAGCCAAGGGCTGTGCTCCTGCCTGGGGATGGGCTGGGGCAGTCCCAGGGGGGAGGAGGTGCTCTGTACACAGTGGTGTTTTCCACCTGGGCATGCACTCATCATCTTCTCCTGCCTCTCCTCTCTGTGTGCTACCCTGCAGCCTTCCTGCATCTCCCAGGGCCTGCTGATGGGCAAACCACTGCTGGAAGAAAGGCTTTGGAGAGGGGTCAGCAGAGCAGCCCCATGACCCACCTCTCCAGTTAACCTGCTCTTTGATTTGTTGTCTCCTGCTGGAAGGCAGTGCCACTCAGTGCAGACTGAGAAAATGGAATTGATAGGTGGAAAGAAGGACACAGTCACTGGACTCAGGAATATCACCCACCTTGTGCTCAGACTCCTGGGTGGAGCAACATGGGCTCACAGCCTTAGAAGCCACCGCTGGGGCAATAAAAGGCAGCAACAATATTAATGCTAACAGTAATGGTGTCTGATTCCCACAGATCTTCCAGCAGTTGGTTTCAAAATACTATAAAAAGGGATCAATAACTTTGTTTTAAAAGATGGAGAAAGAGTGGCACAGAGCAGTGACCTTGTCACTGTCATCCAGCTGGCTGCCAGAGAGCCAGAAGCAGAATTACATTCTTAGCCCACGCTTTCCTCTGCCTAAAACCAACTCAGCTTTGCCAATTTGACTTTTCACAGTGCCATTCTAAAATTTGGCAGAGAAAGATCCATGTATCCTCCACTCATCTCCCCTGTGTTTGGAGCCTATAAAATGCTAAATGAAACAGCAAAACCAGAGCAATAAAGATTTCTATCAATGGGGACCTCCCACTGCACAAGGAATGTATTTAGTTTGACCTTCAAAAGTAAGCATTTTGTTAAAAGCCTGCCCGAGGTTTTTAGGGGTATCTGTGCTTTCAAGGAGATGGTCTGCCTAACAGATGAGCCAGAATTTTTTGGGATGTGCAAATTACAACAGCTTTTTTTTTTTTTTTTTTTTTTTTTTTTTTTTTGTTATTAAGCATCAGAGTAAATAAGTCCTACATGGAGCATCTTGTTGGGGCATACAATGTATATGCTCCAGGGCGCAAATATTTTACACACCCTCCCCTTTGATTTTTTTTTTTAATGGAATATGCAAATCGTGCATGTTTCAGCTGGGATTGTCTCTCTTTGATCTGACTGTTCTCCATCCTGGAAATTCTTGCAGCAGGGATAAACTGAACTGAGCTGTGCAGCTAAAGGGAATTTCACTCTGTACTTTCTCCAAGCTTGTCAGGAGCAGCAAATCCACTGCAGAGACCTTGGAGGGTGGCAAGAGGTTCAAAATAAAGTCTCTGCAAAGGGAAGGCCAGGGAGCACTGCTCCAGGCCTTTGCAAAGGATGAGCAAAAGGGCTTGGATACCATCCATGCGAGGATTTACCAACAAATGGGGCAGTCACATGACAAAAAAGCCATGATTTCCTTTGAATTGTAATACCTGTTGGCAGCATGAGGTGGTGGAGGCACCGATAGCAGGTCACGATGTGCGGAGAGCAACATTTGACTCTCCTGCCCAAGCCAAGACCTACACCAGTCAAATCCCTGTCAGCACCTGCTCTGAGTGCTGTTATAAGTGTGTTATGTTAATGGCTCAGTTTGCTGCCTTTGCACAATTGGCCCCACAGGGTCTTAAAAAAAAATTGAGGGTGTGAACTGTCCCATGACAGCACCTTCAGGTGTCCTACTAAGCAGGGCAGGAGCTGCTCCATCCGCAAGTGAGTCACGGGAAAATGGTTTTAGGAAGCACAGCAGGGGCAAAGGCTGGGGTGAGAGCCACCTGCACCCAGCCAGGAGGGCAGGCAGGGCTGCAGAGGAGAGGTCAGCTGGAGCAAGGAGCAGTGCCTTGGCTACGCTGCCAAAACAGCTCCCGCCAGGGCTTGAATTACCGCCTTTGTGCAAACAGCGCTCGCCACCGCCACCAGCTCCATCTGATGGAGCAGATAGGGCTGAAAGGAAAACACAGCAGCAGAGAAAGCAACATATGGTGATAGGGGTGGGTGTGCTGGGTGAAACCTGCTCCTGCACCCGCTGCAGCCAGGGGAAGTTTTGCCTCTGACCACAGCGACAGCAAAAGTGGAGCTCAGGGGACTGGACTGGACTGGACTGGATTGGAGAGGTGTTTTAGCATGCAGAGAAATGTGTGATGAAGGGACATATCCATGGCCAGGATGACCATCCAGCAGTATTCCAGGCTGTGCTGCAGTGAAGCAAGCAGGAATTTAGAAGTTTTCAGAGAGAACCATTTGAGTTGTCTGCAGAAAAAAATCTACTTATACTGGGGAAATGAGAGAGGGAGGAAGGGAAGGAGGGAGGATGCCCTTCCTGAATTTGGAAAGCATTCTTGTTTATTTCTGCTCGCCTGTGGGGGAGAGGGAAGCTCAATGAATCATCCCAGCCACATAAAGAGCACAACTAAGATTTTACCTGAGCGAGAAGAAAGCTTTTTCATGGCTCATAAAGGCTTATTGATTTGTCCTTTTCTATTTATGTGCCTCTGCATTTCCAGGAGCACAAGTGGAAAGAAAACATCCCTGAAAAAACTCACAACACTATTAGCAAGGTCTGACCCTCAGCCCCTTGACAGAGATGTTGCCTCCAGCAATGGGTTTGGTCCATCCTCTGCTGACAAAAACAAACCAGCCCTGTCATGTGGAGTGCCTGGCATGTGGAGCCCCCGGCCTGCAGCAGTGCCCTGTGCTCCCCAGTCTCTCCCCTGCACACATTTGCCTTTCAGGCAAGTGCAGGACACTGCCAGGGGTCAGCTGGGGGGTAGCCAAGAGTTTGGCCTGCAGTGTCTTGGGGCTTATCAATGGGCTGTTGTTCAGCTTGGGATTCCTGAGCCCCTTAGTCACATCTTTGCAGGTAACTATAAATCACCTTCTGCAGAACCTGGGGTTTTGCAATACTTGGCCCTCTGCAATTTTGCCTCTTCTGCAAATAACAAGAGAGGCCATTTTTGCTCTGCTTCAGTCAGGCCTTCCAGTTACAGGCTCTGGGTTCACAAAAAACTAGTTGGGCTGATTCTGCTTCCTTGCTGAAGTTATTAAATTTCATTAAAACCAGCTAGAAATACATTAAGTTTGTCTATGCTCTTGTTTTTCCATATAAGGAATAGTTGCCAGTGGGCTGGAAAATTGGCAAAAGCATCCATAAAAACATCACTAAACAGGCTCAGAGAAAGACTGGGATGAGATTGCATACCTGCCCAACAGTACATGGCTGGTCCAGGCCTTTCTCCTCAGGTGGGCTCAATGGTGGCTGCTGCTTAAAGCCCTCCTGAAGCCCCCAGTGCTGTGACACTGATCAGTGCTGCAGAAGCAGGTGAATTTTGGGGTCTCCTTTTCACCCCACATCAGATCCCATCCACCTCTATGGGTGATGGAGTCCCAGAGGGCAAACCCTGCATCCACACCCTTCCTCTGTACTTCACACTGTGCAGTTTCACAGGGCAGCAGCTTGGCTGGGAACAGGCAAATGTGAGTCCCAGGCAGTTTCAGCAGATGGTTTAGGAGTGCTGTGGCCATGGTAGGGCTCTGCCAGGGACAGGGGCCCTGCCACCATTCCCACACGTGCTTTGGGACCGAGGGGATGTGCTGACCATCCACAGTGTCCAGCAGCCTTGGGTGACAGCAGTGCCACCCCATGTCTGTGGGGCTTGGATTTGGAGCAGCTCATCCAATAGCAAAGTATTCCCACTCCCTCAGCACTGAGCGAATTAGGACAGAAACAAGTGTATTGGGGAAAGCAAATTTAACATTTACTGCCTCATTTTTCACACAGGCTCCTTCCCTGTCTACAAATTGGCTAAAACCATGGAAAAACCCCAGGCTACTGCAGCAAACCATCAGCATGGCTGTCATGTCCCTGTGCCTGCTCTGCCCTGCCCGTGGGAGCAGCTGCCGCATCGGCTGCTCAGGGGCTGGATTTATTTTTAAATTTATATTTTATTGCGGGGATAGTTTTGACTTTTCCACTTTTCAGGTTCACTCACCCTCTCTTGGTCGGTGTGTCTCCCTCTCTGAGCTCACTTAATAATGCATGACAAGGGCTCTCTCTGCCGCAGCAGCAATAATGCAGCGTCCCCGCTCCGTGCGGGGTCGGGTTTCTGCCGCTCGGGAATTCGACAGATGGAAACGCTGGGATTCTTTCCATGGCCCTCCTGCCTCCCAGGCCCCCAGGATAGCAGAAGATTATCGAGGGCATATCCCAGCACAGTCACAGGCATGGGAGAGGGAGGACCTGTGGCGAGGGTGGTGGGGAGGAAGAGGGGGTATGAGTCATTATTTTAATGAAACTGCTGAAGATGAGAACCTTTCCTATGCCTGGGAAGGCAGTGCACTCAATCATATTGCTAATTAAATCAGTTTGGCTTCCTTAAACTGATTTTCTTTCACTCTCATGACTCAACTAATTTGAAAACTCAGACACAAGGCCCTCTCACCTCCGTCCCTAAAATGATGCTGGTGTTTCCTTTCCTTTGTTTTTCCTTCATCTTATCAGAAGCAGTGCTCTGTTCCAAGGGAGTGTGAAGATGATGTCCAATGTCTCAGCCAGCAGGGATGAGGCCATTATTAGAAGCTCTAGTGCTTCTCCAGAACACTGTGCTGCCACCCTTGAGTCACTGCTGCTTTTAAAGATGCCAGGACTGGTCCATATGATCAGGTTCTTACCCTGTGGATGCTGCTTCCACATCAGCCCTTTTTGTGAAAGTTTCCCCACAGGTGCCAGCCTGATGCAGTAGAGGAGGAAAGGGAATTTCAGAAGCTGGTCTGATGCTAGAGCAATGTGTACCTTATTTCCCAACCTATAATCTGTGTTGACTGTGAGAGCTGGGGTCTTCAGATGATCAAAGACAGGACAGAAAAAGGTGGATTAGGAAAAGCAAAAATGAACATGAGGTCACTGAAAAGAGGAGCAACTGGGAGGATGTCACAGCCAAAGCTAAAAAAGATCAAAAAGCTCATTTGAGCAGGCTTGTCATACAAAAACAAAGCACTAATGACAATTCCCTTGTCATATGTCTTTGTTTCTTTATACTGAGAAGTATGGGTGGGAGCAGCAGCATGCACAGAGCAGGGATATTGGGATTTAAGGATAAAGTGTCAGCACATGCTTGAGTATGCACTGGTGAGGCCATTCTGAAACATGGGTTGAAATCACACTCATCCTTCAACCCTGAGGCTGCCTCCCATCAGCTCTCACATTCATTGACATTGGGACATGATAGTTTCTGACTTCAGCCCCAATCCTTTCTATATGTGGAGAGACCTGGGCTTCTTTGTCTCCAGAAGTCATCTTTCCTTCCAAAAAACCAAAATCCCAGCTTCCTTCTGGATTTCATCCCAGATGGAATAGCTGCTTGTTTCAGCAAGAGTCATCTGCACAGTAACAAAAATATTCATTTCAGAGCAGGAAACATTGCAAAAGCCAAAGCTGGTTATACTTTATGGTTATGTCAGCTGGCTGAAGCCGTCTCACCAAAATAATGTTGCTGTCAGAAATTATTGCTGGGATATAGAAACACTAGTGGGTCAGAGTTTTGGGGACCATTCCACTGCTTCTGCAGCTGCTTTCAGTGGAGAAAAGGTTGAACAGGAACCCATTACTCAATGCCATGCAGTGCCAGTGCCTTCCTGGGATGCCCAGTTATGGCTGAGAGTGCACAAGGACAGCAGGCTGCTGCCTAGGCTGGGTGCATTCCCTCAGCCTTCTGCAGCTGCAGCTCACATTTTACTGCCTAATTCTGCCCCACACAGCAACAAAGCTGCTGAACGTGGGACTTAGACACATCCATAGTGTGAATTCATTCGTTTTTGTCTTGGCCAGGACATGCATGATGCTCTGGCAGCTGTGGGAGCTGAGCAGGCAGGAGCAGTGATGCTGTGGACACTGGCATAGCTCTGGTGCTCCATGGCCAGCAAAGCTGGCAGGGGAAGGAGGATATGTGCTGAATTTTTGCATCCTCAGGTCCCAGTCAGTGCTCAGGGTGGCAGAGAGGATGTAGTGTGGCACAGCAGAGCTGCTTCAGTGCCTCTGGCTGGAGAGGGACAGCTGGCTGCTGGCAGGGGCATCACCACGGGCGCAGTGACCCTCCCCTCAGCTCTGGGGATGAGAGGCAGGGTGTAACAGGGAACATCAGGCAGCCATATCATTTGACTTTATCACTTTATGAGGCCACTTTGCGGTCTTTGTCAATCCTGGATGACAGGATATGTAGATGGAAGTCAGCATTTGCTCCGTGTCTCAGTTTGCCTGCTCCAGCCAGGCTTAAAGTGCCTTGAGAGCAGGGACAGAGACAAGTCCTGCACCAAAATATGTCACTGCTGGCTGACGCAATCCAGGCAAGAGACAAGGGGACTTAAGACAGCTCATGAAAAATATGCCATGAGAGTCTCCTTTAAACCTTGCCTTCAGGCTTCTGGACTTAAAAATAACACACACACCGTTGGCCATTTATGTTTAGCTCACTGGGGGCTTTCTTTCCTGCAGGAATGCAAGGATTAGATGGTCTCCTCCACTTGTGCAGTGACTCCAGCAGCTCCCATGAAGTGATCATGTTCTTCTCTCCTAAAGCCTGACTGGATTGGCAGCAGTGGTGCCACAGCAGATGCATGAATGAGATTCCAGCACTCCCAGCCCCGGCCTGGTGGGAAGGAGGGCACTGCTTGAAATAAACAGGGCAGGAGATCTTCCTCCTTTTAATGACTTTATTAAAAATCAGCTCGGGTGGGAAGAATCAAGAGGTCACGCTCATGCTGCTGCTGCCGCTGCTTCCAGGCGTGGCACGGAGGAGGAGGAAAAGTGCAGCTTTGTCCACTGGTCTGCAGACAGAGCTGGGGCTTCCGTCCTCACGAGAGCATCAGGAGATTTCCAGTGTTTCATTCAAGGTCCTCTTTCCTAGGTTAGGGTGAGGGGTAAAAAGGGTTTTAGCGGATACTGGATTCTGTTCCTCATGTCTAGATATCACTTCAATCTCTCAATTCCATCTTGGCTCGTTGTTTTTAGGGGTTTTTGCTAGGTTTGGTGAGGGGTTTCTTCATTTGCATGCCAACCCTGATGTCCCCTCCTCTTCACTATCCCGGGTGCCATCCTCCAGGAAGCAGCAGGGTGCCACTCGACAAAAAGGAGAATTCCCAACTATCAACAACAGGTAGTTAAAGAAAAACAATTAACAATAGGTGATTACAACAACAGCCAGTTAGAACTCCACTGTGGCAGCAACTGGCCCAAACTGTGAACTCTGCAACCTTTAGAAAAAATGGGAAACTTTTCTACTCATAGCACTGCTGGGCAGGACAGGCCCCGGGCTGGCCTGGAGCAGGGCCT
Organism: Melozone crissalis; assembly: GCF_028551555.1. NCBI lineage: Eukaryota > Metazoa > Chordata > Aves > Passeriformes > Passerellidae > Melozone > Melozone crissalis. Next base: position 2,773,054 of record NW_026535834.1, read on the forward strand.
GCCAGCCAAGGGAAGGCTCCCAGAGGAATGTGGGTGACATCCAGGTCTGTTTTGTAGGCAACAACCCCTCCTGATTGCAATGTCCCCGTTTCTGAGGGTCAGAGCCAGCTGCCTGGCTGAAATCGGGATGGGTTGCCAGCAGGTTTCAGTGCACTGAAGTGGGAATGATGGCAGGATGAAGCTGCAGAATTTTGTTAATCAGGGAAGTGTTAGAGAAGCAGGTTTGATTAACAGGATGCAGCAAAATCTTCAGAGTAGAGAGGGTAACACTGGCTGGAATATTGGCTGTGGCTGGGGGGTGCTGGGGACGCATAAACCTCAGTTTGCCCTCAGAGATGAGCTCTCCTCACTACATAAAACAGTAAAGCAACGGGCCCAGTGCTGGCTCCACTCCAGTTTCCTTGATTAAGCATTTTTTTGGTCATGTAACCATCTGGGGGTGTCACAGACATCTTTTATGAAAAATCCTTTCCTTAGGATTTTTTCTCCTGAGAAGCTAAAAGGCCTCAGGAACAAAATGTAAACATTGATTATCTGCTGCTGTGGAATGCAACAGGTGCATCTGTGATTGGTCTCATAGAGTTGTTTCTAATTAATGGCCAATCACAGTCAGCTGGCTTGGACAGAGAGTCCAAGTCACAAACCTTTGTTCTCATTCTTTCCTATTCTATTCTTAGCTAGCCTTCTGATGAAATCCTTTCTTCTATTCTTTTAGTATAGTTTTAATGTAATATATATCATAAAATAATAAACCAAGCCTTCTGAAACATGGGGCCAAATCCTCGTCTCTTCCCTCAACCTGAGACCCCTGTGAACACAGTCACATGGGGGTGGTGGGGAAGATATGAATAAAAGAGGAGTTTTACTAGGAAAGGCCTAGAATGAGCATCCACACAACCTAAGAGCGGGTTTACATCTCAGAGCACACCTGAGGTGTGGGCTCTGCATCACAGCAGAAGGCAGCTTTGTCACAGGGAGACACACTTGTGTTTCCATCCCTCAGATGGAAGCAGATGAGTGATGGAGCAGAGTACCAGAGCAAACCTGACTTGCCTGGGGATTGTCTTGCAAATATAGGGAGGTAAATCTTGTTCAGAAGGAGTTTCATTATCAGGGACAGTGAGGTTGGACCAGGTGCTGGCTGCCATGCTGGGTGTGATGCGCTTTCCCTGGGTGGTTCTAGTCCTCTGTGCTTCCTCAGGAGCAGTCCAGAGGGATGTGGCAGCAGGCACTGCTGAGCTCTGGGCTGTGCCCTTCTGAAAATGATTCACAGAGGATCTGGGGAAGTGGTTTGTGCCCAGATAACACAGCACTTCCTCATTCCCCCACATCAGTTCAGGGAATCAGTGCTGCCTGTCAGAGGCTGCTGAGATTGCCATGACTTTCTCCTGCAGTTTCAGGCCTTCCTAGTGCCTCCTTCTTGTGTCAGCTCACCCATTTTGTGGTCTAATCAAAACTCCTTCACACTCGTGCCTCTTAACACACTTCACCTCCAACAGGTAGGAGCTGCTGCTGTTCCTTTGGGTCACAGGCCTCCTAAGGCACTGCTTTTGGAGGCTCTGTCACAGAATCACGGCTACACATGGGGAATATCCTCCTCCAGCTCACTGGACTGCTTTGGGATAAGCAGCCTTCCTCCAAACTGCTCCAGCCTCCTATGATCTTTATGGAGCAATTTGTTATGTCAAGTGTAGGATGTAGCCTGGGACACCAGGGCAGGGGTCCCTAAAATGTGCTTGTTGGAGAAGGAACACTTTGAGAAGGTGAACTTGAGGTGAGAGGAGCACGTAGCTCAGATGTCAAGTGCTGTGCTGAAGAAGTGTTTGGTGATGAAATAAAGATTGGTAAACTCTGTTGTGGTGGCTGGTTTGAGAGATCAAGTATTGCCTTCAGGCTAACTGTAAAAATGTGGAGAAACTAAAGGCACATGGGGCTGGCGAAAGAAAAAAGTGGTAGATGATCATTCATACCAATCTAATAATGCTGGAAATAATTTGAAACAAATTAGAGGTGGAAAACAAAGAGTCAAATTAAAAAAAAAAAGAAGATAGGAAAGAGCAACCTGTAGGTATTGCTAATATTTCTTGTCCTGTATGAGAGAAAAATTTTCCTTGTGGATAATTGGACTCTCCAGCCAAGTAAGAATGTGTTATTGTAATTCATGTGGAGAAGAAATTGTTGGTTGTCATCATTAGTGATAATATATTAGTACTGGATGTTCTGATGAGGGCCTTCTGTGGTCAAGTAAACATGCCTGCAAGGCTTAGCAATAGTCCCTTCCTTTGAGGGAGCACTTAATTACATCTAGAGAGACCTATTGCACCTTCAAACATGAAAAATTACCATTGCTAAGCTTCTGACACTGGAGTTGCTTATCTGCTGAGCAGTGGTAGGGATCAGGAAACTCAGTAGGTGGTTCCTCAGTAAAGTAGAAATCATTGCCACCATCTGAGTCTTTCCTTAATGTGTTTTACTTCTACACACCTCCTCATCTCCTGGGTCTGAGCTGGCCAAATGACACACACGATTTTCTTCTCTTCTGACCTCCCAAGCCCTTGCCAAGGTGCAGTTCCCAAGAGACAAAACACCAGGAGAAGGTCTACCACAATTGCTGACCCAGCTCTCAGGATGAAAGAGGTACCTCACCCAGCAGGTGTTCACAGGACTAAGCAACCCATGGGGATTAATGACAAAGCCTGTGTTCAACCATTTCACCTCAAGACAGCTGCAGAGGTATTTACCAGAGAACTTTCACTGCTGCTGAGGGGAAGAGAGTGTCTCTGCCTCATGAATCCCTTGCAGAAGTCAGCTTGAGGAACAGCAGAAACCCCTGGTGGTCCCTTTGTATGCAAATTAGCTCTTAATGGGAGAAAAAACAACTTCAAGGTGTTTTTTCTGGTCACCTTTCTGACTTGCCAGGGGGTCCCTGTTGAAACATTCCTGGGGAGCCATTGGGGTGGCACTGTTCAGGCAGGCCAGGAAGAGCTCAGAGGAGGAATCCAGCTCTCCCAATGCAAATGAGCCCTCTGAGATAGCTGGAAAGTTCTTTCTTGTGGGCTTTGCTAAATTCCATGGTCTTACAGCCCCCTGGGCTCTCCTTTGTCCTGGCTGCACGTGCTGGGTGCGCACCCTGGCCTGACGTGGTGCTGTTTGTCCAGGCTGCAGCTTGGGCACCCAAATTCAATCAGCACAGACTCACTGGGCCTGTGGGAACAAGAGGTTCACAAACCACCTTCAGCTGTACATCGAGTCACACAGGCATGGGTCTTGTTTGGGCTGTTTTTGCCTTGGTTTCATTAAGTCGTAAAATCATTAAAGTCGGGAAAAACTTTTAAGATCAAGTCCAACCATTAATCCAGCACTAAGACCACCACTAAAATGTCCCCAGCTGCCACATCTACATGTGTTCTAAATTCCTTCTGAGGTTGGTGACTCCACCACTTCCCTGGGCAGCCTGTTCCTATGCTTGAGCTCCCTTTAAGTGAAGAAATTTTCCCTAATATCCAATCTAAACCTCCCCTATGGAACTTTGAGGCCCTGTCCTCTCACACTATCACTTGTTAAATGGGAAAGGAGACTGTCCCCCCATCTACAACCTTTTGGGTAGTTGTAGGAAGCAACAATCTCCCCCTTTAGCCTTCTTTTCTTCAGGTGGAACAACTCCAGATTCCACAGCTGCTCCTCACCAGACTTCTGCTCCAAGTTTCCCACTGCCTTAGGCCCGATGGCTTCACTGCCATATAAACATGATAAGGATCCCATAAGAAGTGTCTGTGTGATTACTTGAATATAAAACAGTGGTACAAGAGGTCTGCCCCTAAAATCAAACCTGTTTACTTCAAGTAACTGTATAGAAAAAAACAGAGGCACAGTTCTGAGCAGGTCTGGGGCTCTCTGCTTCAGCCTGCTGCTGGGACAGCAGCTAAGCACACTATGAAGTACCAGAAACCCCTGTGATCACTTAAAAGGAGAGTGATGATTTCCCTCAATGACTCAAGGGAAATCAGGCAAAACCCTGTGAGTGAGGTCCTAATTCCTCAAAGTCTTTCTCCACAGGTCAGGATATGGTCTACCCTAAAATATGAATATCAGCCTGATTGTGATGTGTCTAATGTTGAGTAAGAGCATTTTCCAGCTCAGTGCCCATGCAAATGGACAGTCCATATCTGAGAATTCCCCAACCCTGCTTGTTCTGAGACAGCAGGGACTGCAGTGACAGAGCTTGATCTAGTTTGACAGACAGGCTTTTTCCCTGGCAGCCAAGCCAATAAAGCCCACAGCACACATCCAAAGCTGCAGAGAGCTTTTCTGGACTAGGTGGCCAGGCCATAGTGGTTTGCAGCTATTTGGGGTGTGCTGGACCACCCCAATGGCGCAGTCATGGCATCCCTGGAGGAGAAGGGAAGAGCTGATGGAGTGAAGAAGATTTGCATGGCTGTGAGCCTCAGCTCCCCTGTGGCACCCAACTGCAAACTGCTGCCATGTAATCTTAGCTGCTTTTTGTCATACTTTCCACACTGGTTCACATCCTGTTCTCTTTTCACTGAGGCTCTTCTCTCCCTGTCTCTTCCAAGCCTGATGCCCTGCCAGGCTATTTCCCCTGGAAATCTTCCTGCCTGAGTCCCTGAGCCTGCACCCTGCCCGGGATGAGGGCACACCGTGACGTTTGTTTGCCATGGGGCATCGGGGCTTGCAGCTCTGGTTTGCTCCTGCTTGCCTGCACATTCCCTGCTGGGATAACAGTATTGTCTCAAGGAGTGGCTGCTGTAGGTATGGGATCAGGAAACTTGTTTGGTCATGCTGTAATCAGAGCAGGAACTCTCTTATCTGCTCTTATCACGCAGCGCTGCCGTGCAGCTTCCCCAGCACAGCGGATCCTCGGGGACCCTTCCAGCGTGGGACCAGGGACTCCAGCATCACTACCCAGAAATGGATCAGACTCTCCTCCCTGTGCTGACAGCCGTGTTCTGCTTCCCTGAGGATCCCACGAAAGCATGGAGGGAAGGGAGAAGTGCAGGGGAAATCCTGTGCATTCATTGGTGTTCCAAATCTGAGGCCAGCTGCTCCCTTCAAGCAGCACAGTATACAAAAACTGGACTTGGTCATGTTGTAAACCCCAGGGAAGGGGGTTTTGGCTACCCATGAGCCTGCCCAGGGAGCATCAACACCCCTTGGCATGAGACACTTTATAGAGCACCCATCAGCCAGGATCTGCCTGTGCTGCCTTATCCTACAGCCAGCTTTCCTGTCATCTGCTGAGGAGTGAGCTTGGAGAAAGCTGAGCCAGAGTTTTGGACTGCTTGAAGGATCCAAGATAAGATAAAAACTTCATCACAGTGTTTTCTACCCCTCCAAATCCTGCCTGGTGCTGCCTGCCCAGTTTCTGATCAGGAGTGAGGGCAAGTGCCAGGTCTGCTCTGTACTCAGCCCTTGTCACAGGAGGTGGCCTGTTCCAGGCAGTGGCAAGCAGGAGCATCTCATTAACCCTGGCCATATTTGAAATAATTGCTATTCAAAGCAGAGGCACACCAAGCTGGTTAATGCATACCCTACTTTGTCAGTTGTCTCCTGGTGCTCCTGGGCAGCCAGGTTTGATGTTGCTTCATCTGGACCTCTCCTTTTCCATCTGGAGGGGTTGTGAAGGTGGAAACTCCCACTCTGAGATATGCCCAGTGCTTCCCTGCTGTCAGCTCCATGCACGTGTGACATGATGAGGCAAGAAAATGAAACAGGAGTGGGAACTTCTGAGCAATTGAGCAGAAGGAGAGGTTGGTCTTTAGAAACTCTGGGTTCAGGCTTGTTTCTGCACTGCCTCTTCAGTGGAAATGCTTCCAGATTTTTCCAAGCCTCTTAGAAAAAAAGCTGTTGAGCTCAGCAAATGTATTTCAGTGTTTTGCCTCAGACCTTTCTCACCATGAAAATACTGTGATATTCAAAAACACAGGGACAAGCCAACAGTTGCAAGCTTTGTGCTGGGTCTAATTATGGATGAACTGACCCAGGACTCTTGCTATCACAGCACCAATTTCATCTTCCTCCCTTTGGTACCCCTGGGGCTGCTGTGGCTGACAGCATCTTTATGGACCTCCCCCAAATGCAAGAACAAACAGTTTTCCATCATCAGTGGGGACTGCTGTGATTTATTGCAGAATAATCTATTGAAAATGGGTGGAAGAACTGTCAGGATGGGGAGAGGGGGTCACAGTGTCCTGGACAGGGACTGAAAAAAATGGGACAGGAGGTTTTAGTGCAGAGCTGGGACATTGGAACAGTACAGATGCAAGGAATAAGCCTTAGGTTCTGCAAAGCAAGCTGCTGGCTTCAGGTTTGGGCTGCAGGATTGAACCCAGTAAAGCAAAAGCGAAAGAGAAGCACCACTGCTTGTTTGTCCCCCTCTCAGTGTGCTGCAAGGAGCATCAACAGCTAAGCTGCATCTCATGGGCTGGTCCTGCCTCTGAGGCATTGCCAGCATCCACAGGTCCACCTTGTCTATTATTTGACAATAAATCACAGCAGCTCTTCCCCTGGAAACTCTCTGTTTGTTCTTGGATTTAGGGGCAGAGGCACGCTGGGGGCTGGCCGGGCTGAGATTGAATGTGTTTGCTCAGTGCCTCCCCTTGTGGGATTGAATCCCTGTCAGCCCAGTGATGGATGCACTGCTGAGCCAGTGTATCTGATAACCACAATCATTAACCAAGTTGTTGGAGGGTCAGGGGTTGCAGGGCCAAACACCATCCCTGCTCCAGCTTTTATAAGATGCCTTTGAGGCATTGTGTGTGAGCACAAGCCATGTGGGCAGGGAGAGCCACTGCCAAGCCCTGCCATGGTGGCTGAGCCACAGGGGGACATGCTGAGCAAGGGACAAGCTGTTTGCACAAAGGTGGGGAGAGAATTGCAGGGCTTGGGTTGCTCAGGCACTGGGTCTGCCCTGTCTTTGGGAATGAAAGCAGAGTTTTCCCCCACTCACATCTTTGCCTTTCCTTTCTGCAGGAGGAGGAAGGGCACTGTGGTTGAACTGGCTTCCACTCCTCTTCTCCACTGCCCTCCCCTCCTCCTTCTCTGGCAAAGGTCATTCATGGGCCCCTCTCCTCTCTTCATCAGGGCCTCCCTGCAATTTCTTTCTCTCACACACATGCCCAGGATCTTTTCTGGAGAATTTCCCTCCATTGATTTACATCTGGTGCACAAACACGTACAGAGCCCAGGGAGGCAGTCACTTTCCCAGGCAGATGTCTGCAAGTGTTAAAAAAATAATCAGCTGCAAGCTGGGATGCTCCCATTCATCCTGGAGGGCAAACTGCAGTGGAAAGAAAGGGATGTGCCTGTCCCCTGGCTCTTTATGGAGGGTCTGTTTCTTAGGAGGCTATTGAACCAGATTCAATGCACCACTGAGGCATCTAAGAGGGGATTTAGGGACTTAAAATTTCCCTGTGGGCACCAATACATACTTAGTGAACAAATGGCTGGGATCCTGAAAAGGTTATCAGGCTGACAAAAGAGGGGGAAGAAGCAATCAACTCACATAGGGGCAGAAAAGAGAGAATGAGAATAGGACAATTTGGCAGCAGGATGCTCAGGTGGGAAAGAAAAATCCCTGTGATGAAATTCCTGAGCAGAGACATGTGCTGCCCAGCAGCTTTGGGAAATACACTGGAAAAAGTGTGGAGGGAAAATGTGTGATATTAAGTACATCCACTTCAGTGACTAAAAATACTTTTGCTCATTCTTCAGTGTCACAAGAAGACATTTTTGTCATAGCTTATTTAGACAGCTGCCTGCAAATAATCAGGTTGAGTCCTAATCTGTCAGTAACATAAAAAAAAAAAAAAAGGAAAGGAAAAGAAAATGCCATTCCTTAAATAAATTCAAACTTTCTGTGGGAACATGTAGCTTTCAAACAAAAGTGACTTTGCAGGAAGTTGCACTGGCATTTTCTTGCCAAGGTCAAGATATTATCTTGATTATCAAGAAGAGGCTTCTTTTTGTTTTTTTCTTTTGAAACAACTTTTCATTAATTTTTAATGCAGATTCTATTACAAACAGCAGTGTACTTCAGAAAGTAAGCCTGGAATAAGGAGCATTGATTGTATTGATGGAAAATGTTCTTCTGACATCTCAAGTCCCACTTGTACCTTTTCAAGGAGATTTCAAACTTTTTTTTTTTTAATAATGCTTTGGTTTGGAAACAATATTTCAAACTCAGATAGGTTTGAAAACCAAGTAAATTGTGTCCCTCTATATCATCAGCAAAGGAAATTCTTGTCCTGTGTAATTTTACTCACTTCTCCCACAGACCTGTGAAGTGTGTCATCACTTCTGCTGCCAGGCGGAGGGACAAGGAGTGGCAGAGCTGAGAGAAGCCACTTGTGGGCTGGGAGGAATGGGAAAGCCTGAGAGAAGAAAACAAGCACCACCCACCCCCTTCATGGACATTCTTAAACTAAAAAGCCACAGGTATCCAAACTGAGGACACAGGGCTGCAAATATGTGCATCCACTTGACTTATCATCAACATGATTGCAGGGAGAACTCCTTGGGGAACATGTGTGAGAAGAGTGGGAGGCAGCAGGGTGAGAGACCCTGTGAGCATCCCTTGGTGCCTTCTCCATGTTCTCTCCAAACAGTGCCCCAGACAGGCTGTTTGGGGTCTGGGCTCTGGCTCAGGAGGGCTGAGCCACAGATCTGTGGCTGTATTAACCCTGCTGTTGGTGACCTCTGACAGGAGACAACCTGGCTGCCATCCCTGGGGAGCTGTAGGGAGAAATGGAAGCAGAGGATGGCTGGAGAGTGAGCCAGGGGATATCAATTTTCATGGCACAACACAATACGGAGGAAAGAACTCCTGAAAAGCAGGATATTCAGAGGGCCTTTTCTTCAGCTGCTCCTGGAGTGGCTGCACTCCCAGAAATGTCAGACTGGCACTGGGAGGACTCACTGCAGGCTGTCCAGCACAAACTGGAAGGAAGGAGACTCTGCAGAGAGGATAACAGCTGAAGGGCCAGTGCAGGCACACAGGGGAGATCTGATTAGAGAGGATCCAAATTCCTGGCCTGTGGAACACTTGCCAGACAGGTTCTCTCATTTGCACCTCCAGAATTTGAGGGCTTTCCATGAATACAGCATCTGCATACCACAATGTTTGTGGAAAGCAGTGCCCATGCCCAGGGCTGGCCCACAGCAGCAGCACAGAGCTGGGATGCTGGGCAGGCTCTGAGGTCAAAGGCAGGCTGGCCATCCCTCCCTCACAGCTGTCCCACACCCAAACCCCAGCCCAGGCCCAGGGAGCAAGCCTGGGAATGTTTCTGTGCATGGGCAGATGCCAAGCAGGTGCTCTCAGACGTTCTCATTAACTCTCCATCAAGAACTCAGATTCTGGACAGAATGGGGAAGGTGGAGAAAGGAGCTGCACTAAAAGCTGGCCTTATGCAGTAAGTTTTTAACACATGTTCCTCTCCTGGGCCTTTCTGTCCTGCACAGAGAGCCCCTTAGCCCTGACTCAACAGCTGGATGGTGTCCCAGTGCCACTGCAGATGTGTGGGCTCCAAACCCTCTGCACTCAACTCCCCATTTGGGAAACCACTCTGAGGTCACTTGGGAAACTTCACACCCAGAGGTTTCAAAACTGAGTCTGACTCAGAGGTGCAGGAGCTGCTGCCACGAGCCTGGTTTGTGAGATGACTATGCACAACATCTCTGACATGAGAGCTGATTAATGCCACCCAGGCCATTGCTGAAGTGCTTGCTGAATCACCTCCATCCTCTACCCAAGAGAGGTATTTTTCATTATTTATTACTCATAAGGAAGACAATTTTGTCATGTTTGTAAGCCATGGGCTGCTCTGTGGCATCCCAACAGCTTTGCAGGAGAAGGCTTCTTGGTCTCCTGTCCAGACTGAAAGCAACAAATATTAAATGTTTCTTTTTCTGAAAACCAAAGGATTCACAGCAAGGTAAGTGTGAGTATTTCTGTGCAAAGGCTTTATATTTTAAAGGAGGAATGATTTGATAACCCAACAGAACCCATACAATGCCTCCTTTCAGTGACATTATTTTGTGGATTTGTGGATGAAATGGTGAAATGTTCTTCACTGGAACAAATGGTGAAATGTTCTTCTGTGCCAGCTGTGGGCAGAGGATTCTTAAATTGTCACCTTGAAAAATTGAGACCCAACACTGCATAGAGAGACACAAAACACTTCCAACCAAGCTAATAATTCCCAGGAAGGAATTTGTTTGGTGAATGTGAGCAAGGTCTCTCAGAATTCCTTGGAGTTATTGACTATGGCCTTTGGTTTTTCTTGGCAAGTTGTGGGTGGAGAGATTTGTTGGGTGGAGAGATTTGTTGGGGCTTTTTTTTCCTTTCTTTTTTCCTTTTTTTTTGTTTGTTTTGTTTATTTTTTTTTATTTTTTGTTTGTTTGTTGTCAGAATTTCAGGTGCATTCTGATGAGAAATGCAGCATGCGCCCTAAGTTTGAACTGAATAAAACTTCACAAAGGACCTGCACTTACAGAGGACTTTCTGTAGCAGGAAGGACAATTCAGTGAGGATCAATATTTGTGTCCAGGGAATAGAAATGGGAGATGAGCTGAGCTGCTAATTGTTCTGTCCTGGTGGATACCAGTAGCTGGCCAGGGAGCAATGGGGCATTTCTCCCTGTCCCTGGTGCACACCACCAGTGCTCCTGGCGCTTCTCCACCCTGGGCAAAGCCAAAGGCACGGTGAGGTGAGTGCAGCACTTGGGTTGTGCTTGAGGTGGAAGGGAGCTGGAAGGTGTCTGTCTGCCCACTCTGCTCTCCAAATTGAACACAAAAATAAGGATGCATAGGGGGTTCCTTTTGGTGTTGAGCTAAGAAACACGTGGAGAGGAGACCTCTATCTCCAGTGAGCAGTGCTGGCTGTCAAGTCCTATATCTTGAACTTTCTCCCAGTCTTCTCTCAGAGATTTAGGCCCTAAAAGCACTGCTAAAACTGTGCACAAATAGTCAGATTCTAGATGGAGAGACATCGTTCCTCCAGCATTCAGGTGCTGTTGGTGTTTTTATGCTTTTCCTTTTTGATGACATTAGAAAAGCCCTTACAGTAATGCTTAGAGCCTGCTCCACCTTCAGTGTTGAGTCAATGCCTGTCCTTCCAACATGGACTCAAAACACCACAGGCTGCTCCCCACAGCACTGCCTTCAAACCTGTCCTGGCTGGTCAGGGATAACGTCTGAGGTGCCAACACCCATATCCAGAGCAGAGCTGGGCCCTGAGTTGTTTCGCTGGCCTCATGTTGTATTTTCATCACATTTATCAAGTCATGCCATCTCCCAGCAGCACACGGGTATTTTGTCAGGCTCCACATAGATAAAAAAACTATCTTTTCTTTCCATCTTTTGAAACCCATTGCTTGTTCTTTATTCATTTCCTTTTGCTGATTTAATCTGCTGCAGAAATGAGCCGTGTCATGGTGGCTCCTCTGAGCTCCTGGAGGAACCCTGCACTTGGGCACCATCCCACAGAGACCATCCTGGCTCCTTGTCCAGGGTGGCCACTGACCCTGGAGATGCCTGCCCAGCACCTGCTGCCCATAGGAGGGTCTTATCCCAAAGTTTGGTGGCAGGTCTGATGAAAGGATGAACCATCCTGAGTTTTGGAAATAATTTGTGGGAGACCAGGTTTCTGCTGCTGATTGGCAGGGATATATGCTATCCATCAGGGATATGAGAGGCAGGGGAGAAAGGCACACCTTAGGGGCTCATAGCCTCCTTAATTTTAGCAAGGAGGATTGAGAGAATCACTGATACATATGCTTTGAAGAGGTGAATATATTCAGCTCTTCTGGGGTCTGCAACATTACCAAGGCAGAGAAGGAGAAGGATTTTTGAGCCAGAAGGAAAGCACATGAGTGAACAATGATGATGACCAGTTAGTGGGACAAAGAGAAAGAGTTGCTCCATCTCCCACTGCCTTCAGAGGAACATGAGCTTCAGCGAAACAAGCTGCTGGGTTTGAGTCCCTGAGCTCAGAGATCTGTGTAAATCCAGATTTAGCAATCCCTTCTGGCCATAAACACCACAACCCTGCTGGTTCTCACAGTTTACCAGTGGGAAAGGGCCGAATTTGGTAAACTCAGACATCCATGTCACGTGCTATATTTATACAAAGCAGTGCAGCTCTCTCCTTGTAGGGCAGCAGCCCTGTCCCCATGTGGCAGCAGTCACTCATCAAAGGCCAGCAGCGAGTCTGGGATGGGGGGACAGTCCCTGGGAGCGTGGCTGGAAGCTGTCCACAGCTGTCTGGCTGTAGTGGTGTGCTGGCATCCCAGCCTGGCCTCTCCACTCCCAAGGAAGCTCAGAGGCAGAGAGGGAGGGTTCTGTGCTCCCAGAAAGGCACTTGCAATAGGTCCAGCGTTGGCAGCATCCTGGAGCACCCAGCCAGGAGCCTAACACAGAGGGCAGTGCTGTTTCTGAAGGCAGTAGATAAACAGCATTCACATGGCTGTGACCAGATCTGATGTTGCTCTGCTTCATCTCACATTGATATAAATGCAGTTCTTAGAAAACCCAGAGAGACCTAAGCTTTACCAGCCCACTGATCCCTGTAATAGCAAAAGAATCCAAATGAGGTAAAACCCTGCAAGAAATATAAACTTTGTAAGTCCCTAAACCCACTTTGATTCCAGACTGTTGCTCTTGCAAGACAGAGGAGAATTTCCAGGTTTTGTCTGAAATTCAGGTTCACCTCCTGTGCAGGAATGCCGGGCACCAGCCCTCTCTCTGTTCCCTGCAGGTAATACACATGTGCAGACAGAAATGTTGCTAACTCACCTGAGTTTCAGCACCAGTTTTTTGTGAGACTCTTGGTATTAACCAGGCCTCCTCTGAAAGGATCTTGAGTGTGGAGGGTAATGCAGGAGCAGTGTGAAACCCACTGGGGAGAGTAACCAGAGCAGCAGCATCGCTATGGCCAAGGAGATAAGGGGCAGCTCTCACACCACAGCTGATGAGTGACATGATTTCTTGCCCTTTCAATGCCTCCAAGTGTTTTCCTCCTTGACTCAAACTAGAAGTACCACAGCTTAAAAACAATGTCCTCTTGGAGAGGAAAAAAAAAAATAAAAAGAAAAAGCGGCAATTTTTCCTTCTATTTTTAAGTCTCCCTTCACCACAATAGCTCCAATATTTCACTCCTGGCTCAAAGGCAAAGTCCGAGGGAGCAGGATATGCTGTAGGGTATCTCTCTTGCCACACTATTCGTGTTATTTTCAAGTTCCTCTCTGCAGGGTTGATCTTGGCAGCAGATCACAGCGCCGGTGCTGCACAATGTAAACTGGAGCCATTGTTACTCCATCTCCCGCTCCTCATCGCTGCAACAACATTTCCCCACACGCCTCCCTGCAAATTGCTGCGTGTCCCATCCTGCTTCCCACCCCCCTCCAAAGGCCATTAGGCTGCTGCAGTTCAGCTATTCATCCAGCCCCCTCGGAGGCACTGAAATAAAGTGGTTTTTCTTTGGGGCAGGGTTTTGAGAGCTGGTCTCAGTGACAGCAGTGAGGGGCTGTGCTCTGGGCTGCCCAGTGTTTCATGTCATGTGCACCAAGCAGGCAGAAGAGGGTGGTAGGGAAGAGGGCAGCTGTCAAAATGGCCTTAAATGGCTTCATTTTCTTCCATCACCTGCTGAAGGCACAGCTGAGGGTCTGGTACAGGGCTGAGGAGGGGATCCCTCTGCATGGGATCAGCCTGTGGTGCTGTCTGAGGAGTGCACCAGGGCTTGGATCCATACAGCCAGGGGGCTTTGGCTGATGGAGACAGAGCGGAGGATGAGGATTATCAAGGGTCTCAATCTTCATCACTGGGTTCTGCTAAATGGCAGCTGTTTCTGGGATTTTTCCATACAACTTTGAGGCCCTGATACACATAAACATGATGTAAATACGTGTGTGCATCTGTGCTCACTCTGCCAACAGCACAAAGCCAGAGGGCACTGCACAGAACCAGCACGATGCAGAACCTCAGCTGACCCACCTTGCTTCATGAGGGTGCTTGGCACCCTGGACCAGCAGCTGCAGCAGGAGGAGGCTCCACCAGCAAACCCAGCCCCATCCCCATCCCCAGAGAGCTGCTGACAGCCCCACTCTGCCCAGGCTGCTGGGGATGGCACCCAGGATGGGCTGGGAGCAGCGATAAACGTGACATCCATGAGAGTGCACCGCCAGCTTCAGCGAAACAGGATCAAGCTTTCGGTCACTTGGCAACCTGCTTTATCAACCTGAACTTGTATCTCTCCCTGCTGCTGTTTTTCCAAGGGCTATTCATGGTTCAAAGCTGTAGACAATGCTGTTCCTTTCTTCACTCACTGCCACCTAGTTATCTCTGGCAGAGTGTGACTCTGGAGAGAAGCAATTTGAGAGAGGAAATACACTGGAGATGGAAATAGCATGGAAGATACAACAACTTGACTTTCTTGTTTCTATCTTATTCAAGATTATGTTTCCTGACTGAATCCCTGAAGACATTTGAGTTGTTCTAAAATTGTGAAAGGAACAAAAGAAATTTTTTCATGCACATTGCAGAAGATCCAGAACGATTCTGCTGATTTCCAAAGTGTAGAAGTTGTGGAAATTGGGGTTGACATTTGGCCCTTGGCTAAAGTATGAAATATAGGGAAGGCCCAGGGGCATGGAGGAAAGAAATGTGTGTCCCACTCAGATACATAGATGGGAACATTTTTTCAGCATCCCAGTCCATAACCCTTTGGAAAATTCATCTTGGTCTCTGCAAACATTCCATTTCATAAAAATTCAGTAGGTGGACAAAAAGTTATAGAAAAGGATAATTGTACAAATAATACTGTGACAGGACAGGGTTTTGTTGAAAGTTTTGACTGATGGAACCCAAAGCCACAGGTTTCAAACCCTGGGCATGCTCCTGTTCCTTGGAAAGTTGCTGGATCAGCTCATCTGCACGGTGAGGAAGTTTGTCTTCTCGTCCTGGGCTTACCCTGAGTTTCCTAACTTTACACCAGAATTTGGCTCAGGAGCTCTCACACATTTCATTCATGTAAAGGTGCAGTTAAACAAGTGCACACACCCCGTACAATTTTTATAGCAAGGGTTTTGCAATCTGGACAAAACTTTCCTTGAAAGACTAAAGTTGTCCTCCCATGGGTGAATCTGATCGGACTGACTTGATATTCTGAAAAAGGTATACGTAGACATCAGTTATATGATAAGTTTGCAGTGAATTAACAAAATTAATGAAGAATGAACAAAATAAAAAAATACAGGAAAATTTAAAAAACAATAACCTTGAGGAAAAAAATTTAAAATCCTATTTTTCCTTACTTAGCTGACCTGTAGAAATTAAGGCTAACAGGTCCCATACACCCCAGTGGGATGGTGGCTCTGCCTGGAGCAGTTCCCTGAGGATGGAGGGTGCTCAGGAAAGCATCCCATGGGCAGAGCTCCTGCCCTGTCCCATCTCCTGGGACACCTGCACTGGCCAGGACGCTGGGGGACAAAGTGGCACCAGGACATGAACTCATCCCCTCCATACCATGGGGCTGTGTGTTGGAAAGCCTCACTGAGAGTAGCTCTGAAGAGATCCAGAGCTGCCAAAATGCCCAAACTGAAATTTTCTGTCTATTTTAATCTAATCCAGCATGATTGCAAAGTTTTTTTCCTGCCTGATCCCAAATGGATTTTCAGGCAGAGAAATTTATGAGAAGTAAACTACTAGAGTTAAATAAACACTTGCAGGCCTCTGGCTATCCTGGCAGGGGACTAAAAAAAAAAATAAATAAATAAAACCTGATGGCAAATATTAGCAACAGATTTTTAACAGGTGGAGGAATTATCGTATGTATCTAGGAAAGAAAACAAAACAGGCGCTCCTAAATCACCAGTGCTGATTTAAACATGAGCTTTTAAATATAGTGTGTGAGCAGCAAATGAGTTCTAATTGAGGAGAGCTTGTAAACAAACAACAGCTTTCATCTGCAGCATCACACACAGGCCCTGTGCTGGGGCTGGACCTGCTGCCACAGCCCAGGCCTGACAGTGGAGAGGGGAATGAGCTCTGATGTCCTCAAGGAATGCCAAGGCATCCTGGAGCAATGAGGAACAAACCTGGGCTCACACTTCCCAGGGTCTGGATGGGCAAAAGGAGCAGCTCAGTGAACCAGGCGTGCACCAGGATCCTGGCACTGCTCCTCATCCAGCTGCTGCAGGCACCCAGAACAACATCTGGAGCAGACAGCCTGCCATGAGGGCCACTTTTTAAAGCCACCTTTGAGACACCTCATTTGTCTTGCAATAAGAGAAGTGAGGGCCCTTTCCAGCAGCTGTGTGGGCATCTGATCCGTGCCACAGTCACTCATCATTCCTGCTCTGCTCCAGGGTCCATTCAGCACCATGAGGAGCCTGAGGAGCAATCTGGGAGCTGGATAAAGGAGGGGACGTGCCTGGAGCAAGGCTGTGAGAGGCAGCTGTGGTCAGAAAGGAAAGGTCTGCTGCAGCAAAGCATGCACGGTTAATGCTCAGCCTGTGATGCAAGAGCGGGGGAGATGCAGCATGTCAGGAAACATCCACACAGCGCAGATACAATCAGGCTGAAAACACACAGAGCATGCCAAGGAAGTAACCTTGGATGTCTGCTGGTATTTTTTCTCTGGAAAGCAACAACAGGATATTACAAAGGGACAGAAGCATGGACATGATTGCCAGTTCTTACCAAGATACATAAATTACCTGCCCTGGAAATGAGCATGAAAGGGAAAAGTGTTTATGCCCAGTGCCTGACCAGGGCTCCTTAAAAGGCCACTTGTAGCAGTGTCCCACTGAGCTGTCACAGCCAGCTGGAGGTTTTGACAGCAGGGTGGTCACACTCAGCATCAGAGCTCAGCCTTTCCACTGGTGTGCAGGGAACAGGCCTTGGAAAGAGCTGCCCCTGCAAGAGGGATGACCTGCACCAGACACACTGTGTGTGTCAGGCATCTGCTGCTGGGAAGAACCAACTAGTCATATTCAGATTTTATTTCTATAAATTTTAATCTCTCTGTGCTCTGAAAAATGATTAATCGCTCAGATGAGCTGAACCAGAAACTGGCAAATCAAAGCCACCCTTGTTTTGAAAACACATTGCCCACAAACCCCAGATTAGCACCGTGCCCCCCAGCAGGAGAAACACAAACCCCAGCAGAATATAGCACCCGCAGCTCCAACCTTTAGTACCCAAATTTAGGCATGCAGAGGGAGCAGCTGAACCCCGAGCCTCGCTGGGACCCATATAGACCACCAGAGTCCCTGGGAGCAGCAGGTGCTTGGGAGCACTGCGAATCAAAGCACTGCTTTGGGGCACTAAATATAGAGCAAAATCCAAAGAGCCAGGCTGGGAAATGTCTGCCATGTGCTGCCTGCACTGTCCTGTGCTGGGGGTCCCACACAGCCAGGCTGCTCCTCAGGATGCCCCTAGAAGGTGCTGCCTCCCTGCTCCCACCACCCCTGCCCACTAACAGGCTTTATCCAGGGTGACACGGTGCAAAGAGAGCTCTCCTCCTCACTTTTGCAGAGGATATTGCTGCACTTGAGATAACCTCACTGCTTTATCTGCACTGAAAGTGATGTCAGCAGACTGTCAGAACCTCCCTGGGGACCTGCCCTGTCCTGGGGCCTCGGGGCCATGCACGAGGGATGTCCCTGTGTCAGCATGCCAGGGAGCCTCACCAGGCTGAGGGTGGCATCCAGGCACATCCCAGTGGGCCAGGGAGCCCAGGCAGCATCCTTGCACTTCCCAGTGAATATCTTGAGAGAGCAGAGCTCTTCACTGTTCAATTTTTTCTCTTCTTTCTTCTTTTTGGTTATCACAGAATCACAGAATTTTTAGGTTGGAGAAGACCTTTAAGATCATCCAGTCCAACCCATGTTCTAACACTTCAACTAGATCATGGCACCAAGTGCCACATCATTTAATTAAAAAAACAAAAAAAATAAAGAAAGAGAAACAGAGACTCAGCACACCTCACCACACTCACCTTTTAACTTGCCCAAGTGTTCAACTCCTCCCATTGAGAAGCTGCTGCACTCACCATTTGTTTTCTTTTGGGAGGTGGGGATGAGAAAATGCAGCAGCCATTGAGATGCAGTGCCCTGTGGAGGGACACCCTGCCTGGGGGAGTTTCAGCCCCACAGAAGGCAGAGCAGGACAGGGACACCAGCTCAGCCAGAAAAAGGGCTGTTGGCACATTGCCTGCCCAGGCTGGCTGGGGGTTCAGCATTGAGCAGCCCTTTCTCCCAGCCCTTTGCACCTCCTTGTAAGTAACACATGGAGGATCTTGGAGAGGAGCCCAGTCATGCAGACACATCAGTGAGGGGACCACCAAAGAGGGAAGCACTCAGACAAGCCATGTGGCAAAAGGAGAAACAGATACAAACTGTCCCAGAATTTCTAACCCACAGAGAGGCCAGGCCCTGGGCCCACGGCTAAAAAAGGTACAAAAGAGGGACAACCCCCTCTTCCCAACAGCTATCATGCACTATTTTGAAATGATGCTACACCTACATGTTTATTTGAAAAGAGATACGCAAAACTAATTTTGAGCTGCTTTTTGCAGCACTTGCAGGTATCAGGATCTAGAAAAGCCCTGCCAGAGGATTTCTTCTGCTCCTAAAACACTGAGCTGTCTGAAGCAGCTGTCACACATGGGTAAGCTTTCCACAAGAGGCAGCCCAGTGATGAACCAGAGCTGATAGATAATGGTGGGGAGGAGCCTCTGGGCTGTGCTCCTCCAGCTTGAGCAGCCACATGTCTGCCAGGGCTGGGCACAGGGCAGTGGCCACCAGCCACCCACCCCTTCGTCATCCTCCTCCTCCCTGCTGCCTCCCCAGCAGCAAACCACACATGGTGATGGTGGTGCAGCATGAATGTGGCCCTTTCAACCTCACCTTGAAGGGTGCAGGGTTGGGACTTCACCATTTGGGGACTGGCTTTGCCAGCTGCGACTTGTGGCACAGAGCAATTGAAGAGGGATGAACCAGTGCAATGTGGTACCCATGTAACCCTCACCTCTAGATCTTACTGATGTAGCATTCCCTAAAACACAGCCTTCTTCCACACTCACTAATGCCCACATCCTTTTCAGCCTCCTGGCTGCTGGGGAGGCTGCAGGGCTTGTTCCTCTGCAAATCCTTGTCATTGGCATATCCACCCACTCCAGCCCTGCCCCAAATATACACAGGATCACAATTCCCAGGCCCACTGTGGACCCCCACACCCCAGTGCTGCTCCTTGCAGACAGACATGGCAGAGAGAGCTTCTGGAGGGATCCCAGCATCCACAACACTGGAATTCAGACAGTTCTGCTCTAACAAGAACCAGGAGCATGCAGAGCCAAGGCATGAAACAACCACCTCTTCTTCATCATCAGCCTTGAGGCCAACATGGATCAAAAAGAAACCATTGCACCAGGGATGGTCATGAAAGGATTTGAGCAGAGTATAAAACAGTGCTGGCCTTTGTGGGGTGCCCACACATCAGATGCTGGTCAGTTTGGTCAACCTGACTCTAAAGGGACAGAGAATAATTTAGAAGGGCACAGAGGTCGTACAGGAAAACCAGCTGGAGACCTGGAACAGGCCTGCAAGTAGAAAAGTCTGTGAGTTTGAACTCCAAGACTTAGGGAGAAAGTGGTGTCTGCACTGTAAGCTCCCAAATGTTGTGGAGATGCAGAGGGAACCACTGCTTTCTGGTTTTACATCACTTTATTGAGGAGCAGGTTCACAACAAACAGAATGAAGTGCTTTTCCACCCGATTCATGGTGCAGTTGTGGAACTCATTGCCACATGATAAAAAAGCACAAAAAGGACGGTATGATGCTACAGAGGAGAGATGCCTATCAAGAATGACCCTAAACTGCTGACTGAAAGAGCTGGATGGTGTGAGAAGGGCTCATGCTGCAATTTGCTGCTGCCTTGCACTTTCTGTAAGCATCTTCCACCGGCCACTGCAGGACAGAGGATGCTACAGCAGACGGACCTTTGATGTGCACCAGTGCAGCTGTTCCACCCACAGGTGGGGCTGCACTAATGAGCAGGTGGGTTATGCCCAGAGTTATGCCTGCAGGCTGATGGCCAAGCCTTCAAAGGCCTTCTGAGACCGCTGCCACAGCACTTTCCAAACCTGCTCCACTGCTCCTGCCCAGCCTCCTTTCACAGCCTATCAGCACAGCGCATCTGCCACAGGGAGAATCCCCTCCAACCAAGCCTCCTTCAGATGGGTGGGAGAAAAGATAGGATAGCAGCTGAGAGACCCACAGGTTAACAAATCTCTCCCTACCCAGCAGGGCTGAAGGATTTACATTTGGCTGGCTGGTTCTTCTTTTTGCCAGAATATGTGAAAGCAGCAGCCCGTCTTGGGAACCCAAAGGTCAGAAAACATGGTGCCTCCCTAATCATGGTCTTGCATCCTTACAGAATATCACATTTACACCTCCAAAGTGATCCTTCTGCCTTATCCACCACTGCAAACCAAGAAGTCTTAGTTTGACTTCAGCAAAGCACATTCATTCCTTGTGTCTCAGTGCTTATAAAGAGTAATATGGATGAAGTACATTAATATGAGCAAAAACATGACATCTCCTCAATATTGGATAAGTTTTCCCTGGTTTTTTCCCCATCTAGAACAAAACCTGAAGCAGCTTTGTTGCCAGGGAAAAATAAATAGAGCTTTTCTTCTGAACTTCTAAAGACTGGCTCATTGGTCCCTCAAGGCAGTTGACTGATGTACTCCTTTCATAAAGACAGTGCAAAGTATCCTTTGAGAAGGATTTCTACAAAATCATGCTGGATATCTGCAGGAAACTCCAGATATTTAACTTTGAAGCAGGACAGGTGGGTCTCAGTTCAGCTCATTTGTAATGTACACTGCCCTGTACATTGTCTGTTTCTTCTTGCTCTAGAAATAGTAAACACAGTATAAAAAGGAGATTTGTATAAACCATCCAGATTTCCTAGATGGATGCAATCTAGCTTTTCAAAGGGAAAAGGTGACCCAATGAACCATGAAACTTAATGATTCCTATAAAAAACCCAAAACTTCCAACTTTGGAATATTACCTATGACATTCATTTACAAACTTTTGATTGCAAGCACGTGTTTACAATCAAGTGGTTGAAGAAGAGACACTTTTGCACTTAGATTAAGTCTCTGTCACACTGAAAAAATATAGAGTTTCATTTATACAGAGCAAAAGCAAAGAGTTCCACATATTCATAGAAAAACAAGGATGGACTTGGAAAGGATTTAGTCATCTCTTAAGGGGACCTTTGTTCCTTTACTGTTTTATAAGCCCATTCTATACCACACCACCTGTGAGGTAAAATAAGAACACAGGGCTAGTCAGAGACTGCTTTGCAGCACCAAACAGAGCAGGTCAGAGAGTCACATAATTTTTTCACAGCAAGAGCAATAATCTAAGCTTGATACAAACACCAGCCCTAGTGTTGAGGATAGAGGAAGAGCAAAGACAACCTCTACTCCCCTCAGACACAAGAAACCTCCTAAATGTCACTCCTAGGCTGCCCAGGACAGCTCACAAGCTTCTTGAACTGTTCTTCAGGCTCATCCTTTCTCCAGTGCGTCCAAAGCACCAGGGCAGCCCACCAGTATTCAATGACAATGAGAGTTCAATTCAGTCACACATATCATATCTCTAACATAAATTCCTCTGCAAATTTGGTACATGCTAACCCCATCCCTTTGGTTTAAGTTTCCCCACATCTAGAACTGCAGATATGGGGATGCCTTCTGCAGCTTTCAGGGCAGTGACCGAAATGCCTTTCAACCCTTAGCTTGTTCTTGAAAAGGTATGGGCAAAGTGAGTGATTTTCCTGGATAAATTAACTTGCCATGCAAGCACAGTCTGATCTGAAGAGTAATAATTACAAGGCCTGCTGGAGAACAAACCAGACAACAGCAAATGGCCAAAAGAAAAATTGAGCTCAGCAGGTGTTTCAGGTTAACATCAGGTCTTGGAAAGAGTATCAGGGAAGAAAAATTAACCCAGAACTACTCATGGCTTAGAAAAATCACAAGAGTGCATTTATTAGTGTGCCTCATTATGTAGTTCTTGTAACAGAGAGGATTCTGGCAGCACCATAATGCTTAGCACATGTGCATCAGCAAGAAGTTGAGATGCAAGAGCAACATCTGTAAAAATAAATCAAGATGAAACAGAACTACTGAATAAGGTGAGATGAGGCATGTGGAGACATACAATTTAAGAGCAGCATAGAAATAAGATCTGCATAAAATTGATCAAGGTTAATTTGTGGAAGTCAGAAAGTTTACTTTTTGTTTGTTTATCCTCCTAAACTTATTAATCGTGTTTCACGTATCTCAGTGCACATAACTCACTCATCACATCAAGGAGGCATCAAATCATTCTTGCTTTTGGCAGGGAAAGAGCACTACAAAATTGAACATTTGCCTGTGTTTTTTTTTGTGAATCCACAGAGGAACAACTCCTGGACATGGGATCAGTCCCTTTGTTTAAACAGTGGGTGATGACCACTGGTGTGCCCCCTTGCTACTTCAGTACTGGCAAGAAGCAGAATTAGCACCTTTGGGAGCAGTCAGGCAGCTCATGACCAGATGACAGAACAGCAGTGATCTTATTCCAAACATATGTAAACCTATTTCTTCTTTTGAGAAAGATAACAGAATTAGATTTTGTGGACTGAGTTAGCTGAGAGTTGTTTCTGTAACAATGAAGACAAGCAAATACTCCAAGAATAAGCAATAAAAAGTATTTGTATGATGACTAAAATAAAACCTTTGCTAGAATCTAGAATTCTCTCTCAAATGCTGATAGGTACTAGGAAAAATTCAACTTTTATATTCCATATTATTTTACAGGAATTCATCTTTTACTGTGTAAAATATCATATACAAAGGAATTGTTAGAGAAAGAGGAATAGACCTCAACTGAGATTGGAGCATGACATGCTAAAACTCAGAATGGCTGCACAGTAGAGAAAGGAATTACTTCAAAATCCAACTCAGTTGGGAAAGGACACTTCCTCAGGCCCCTGCATGCTCAGCCAGCCCTCTTCTCACCCAGGAGGCCAAGCCCTGCTCAGAGAAGGCTTCACTGAGCAGCCAGGAGGAGAATCACTGCAGAACAGGCACGTGGAACACACAGAACATCCCGAGCTGGATGGTGCCCACAGGGACCATCCAGTCCAACTGCTGGCAGCCAAACACAGCCCTGTGCTCTGCAGGGAGAGCTGGAGGTGTCCCCAGGGCCCAGGACAGCACCTCCTCCACAGGCTGCCTGTGGCTCAGGAAATGCTGGAGTTCAGTGCTGCACACTCGGATTATGGGAAATACTGGGAATTAAACCTGGACTTTCACTCCTCCTCTCTTTTCCCTGGTCACATCTGAGCTCCAAGAGCTTAGAAAGCAAACAACAATCTGAAGTATCTTACACACAATGAGGGAATCATTTTATTAGATTATGGAAGACAGCAGCATTACAGTACAAAAAGTTACAAGAGTAGCAGAAAAAAAGTGTTTTTGGTTTAAATACTCAGGATTATACTGGGGAACATGAGAAGGATAGTACCCTTTCCTAAACTAACTCCTAACCAGGTTATCAAAATAAGTTTTGAATATTTAGCACAAGTAAAAAAGTTACAACAAACATCATTATAAAATGCTTTAATAAATAGTTTCTTTTCTGAAAGTTTTTTTTTTTTTAAGAACATGTCAAAAAAATGTACTAAAACAGATGATCCTGCAAAGCAAATCCTGCATTCCTGTATAAAATAACTGGTTTCAAAACATTCATGTTTACATTGTTCGTGGGCCAGAGTTTACACTCTCAGACATCCGTTCCTCTCAGTGGTAGGGTAACTAGGTGTATGTAGTGTTATGCTTCTTCAGTAATTAAAATAAACTTATAGTCTGCCCAGTTAACAGCAATAATAAAAGCCTTAAAAAAAAAAAAAGCATAAGCCTTTCAAAACATTTAACCATTTCTACTGAGGTACTCCCATCCTCTGAGCTTGCCAGCCTTTTTCCTTTAGAGCGAAAGATGAATAAAGCACAACAGAAACAAGACTGAGGAAAATATTGTTCCCTTCATTAGGCCTGTATTTAAACGCAAAAAAAGTAATACCACATGTAATTAACATATTCACAAAAGAAAAAACAATGCCTCTCTATGTTGGTACTGTACAGTAGATGCACCCGTTAGTGTTCTTGAGATGGGCTGAACATGGGGATAAACAAACATTTCTGGATCTATTTACACGTAAGTGGTTATGCTCCTATGTAAATACAAATGACCAACAGATTCCTAACATTGATTGTATTAACATCATTTTCTAATCTGGACATAATACCAAAAAAAAGTCTTATAAACTGCCATAGAACCTCCTTTTCTGCAACATAAATTAAAAGGAATGACATGTAAAAAAAAAAAAAAAAGACCAAAATATTTAACTTATTAAATCAAATATACAGAGTGATTCATTTAATATGTACATATTTACAAAAAAGCACTTTCACTATTAGAAAATAAACTGTGTCAGTTGGGGAACCTAGAGTTCTCACAATTTTACTATATTGATATGGCAGTCTTTGACAGTTGCTATAGAAAAAGTTTAATCTCAAGGCACTTGTCACATGCTTCAATACTGCAATTCTAAAGTAATTCAACAGAAATAAAAAGGCCACTTTTAAACCACAGTTGAAAGATCTCTATAATTTTTTTTTTTGTTCCTATTACAAAGTGTGTAAGGCAAATTTGGAAAAAATCTTACAGAAGCTACTAACGTAACAAGTGCAGTGAGCTGCCATTAATAGAGATTCAAAGTCAAGAAAGCAGTTTAAAGTTCACACAATTTCCTCAACCAGGAGGTTTTAAAGCCACCATTAAATTAGAGCAAGTAATAAAAAGAAATACATTCTGTAAACAGTGTACAGTCTTTTGTAATAAACTTTACACATATTGAAAATACAACCTCTCCTCTGCCACACAGCGAGTGTATTATAAGTAAACTTTACAAAAATAGCAACTATCAAAGATTACTCATTTTTTCATCTGACAGTCATTGAATAATTTATACAAGGCTAAAGAAACAAAATAAATTTTATTTATTATTTTTATTTTTTTTACGCAAAATAAAGAAACTATGAACATTTGACTCCAGATATTTTTAGTCCTTGATGCAAAGTGGAGATGTCAATTTTTCCCCTCCCCAGCAAGCGCAGGCACAGTCTGCCTACATCCCAAATACAGGTTAGTCTCTACTGCCTTCAAAGTTTGATGCATTCACATTTTTTACAGATCTGTTGTCCATTTTGCCTATTTGGTGGGATTTCTTTACTGGACTGCTCTCTGATGTGTCAGACACCTTTGTCGGCAAAGGCTTTGCGAGTTTGTGAGAGAGGAATTTGTCCATTTCCTCATCTCTTTCCTCCTCTTCATCCTCCTCTTCCTCATACTCTACATACTCCTCCACCGCATCACAAGTTCTCTTTTGAGGAGATATGAAGTTTTTGCATTCATAACGAATGTCTTTGTTACTGTAAGATCTGTCTATAGGATTTCTTATGGGATTTAAAGGTGCCCACTGGTTATTGGCACCCTCTTCTCTGGGAGGACGGCTTCTCTCTCTCTCTTTTCTCCTCTTCCGAGTCCACCACACACAGATGATGATACAAGTCAGCCACACAATGCTAAACACCGCACAAAGAATTGGAACCAAATAATCTGGAGGGCAAATGGAAAGAAATAATCTTGTGTTAACAGAACAAGATATATAGCATTGGACATTTGCAAGAGAAGGATCCATACTTGGCTACAGGTGATTCTCTGAACCATTTTTAGGAGAAAGGAACTAAGATGTTTTTACAGCACAATGACAACTACCTGAATGCACCAGGTCCATTTGAAAGTGCTCTTTACTAGTTTAGTTTTACATGATTAATGATGAGGGAGGAAAGTTCCATTTGAGATCTTTTGCCCTCTCCAACAGACAAACTGGTTTTGTTAAGTAGCATCTTTCTCTAGCCCATATGCAAAGTTGGTCGAGAAAACCTGAGTAATCCTGCTAATTTCTTCTAAGAAAAACCTTATCCTAGCAGCAGGCAGACAATGGAGTACTGTGCACCTAGAAGTACTGGCACTTGCACCTGCATTTATCATCAGAAAGAACAGTCCTTTACCATCAGTGTCTACAGACATTTGTGTATCAATGATCTCCAAATACATCCAGGTTAGGGCTACATAACCAAATTGGCCATGAATTCTTCAGCAAACTCCTGTTCTACCTCAGGATGAAATACCAGAATATTTGCCCTAGGGAGAAGAGTCTTCACTGTTCAATGAACAAACAAAAGTTGTTGAGGCAATTGCTTTTCTCCACTCTCTCAATCCAAATCTCACTATAGTGTTCTCCCACATAGACACAGATTATTTCTCTAGGAAAGTATTTCTGAAAATTTTATGTATATTTGGATTTCTTCTGCCCCCCTTCCTCAAGAGCTGTACAGCTAGGAGAGAATAACAGCTCTTTTCTGTTCTTGATAAGCAAAAGCTCACACATGGTAAGGGGCAACAACAGATGAGGTGCTTTGTTTTTATAGAGAGCAACAGGGCTGTTCAACAGCTCTGCAGACAAATGCTGTCAACCCACCACTCCAATGCCTGATCCAAACAAACTCCCTCAGCAGTTTTACATCTGCTTACAGAATAACCTGGAAATGACTATACAAAAACAACCAACGTTTCAACACCACAGTCCTTCCCTCCAATGTTCAAGTGCCTTCTGAGCACATTCTTATGTGGAATGTGACACATTCTCAAACATTTCCTTTTGGTACAGGAAGGTGAGTACACTGCCAACATGGCTGGCCTCAAGGGATCTCAAAATTGTATTTTAACAGTTATGGGAAGGGCTGCACTCACATGAGTAACTGCTATTCTCTCCTGATTTTTCATAAACAACCTAACATTAAATCATGAATGGGAGAAATACTTCAAAGAAAAAGAAGCTCTTTATTACAGCTTCTCCAAGATTAGAACACAAAGCTTGCATTCTCACTGCTATCACATCTATTACTTCATCATATGACCGTGGATCCAAGTTCACTTAATAACAGGTTCTTTATACAGAATTTTTGGCATACAGATTCTAAATTCAGACTACTTTTTCTTAAAGCTAGAGAAGCCAATGAAGCATCTGAATTATCAGCTCCACCTAGACACTTGAGCACCCCACAGAAATGAGATTCTCAACACATAGGGCTCTCAAGCACATTTTCTGATAGCTTTTCACCCACCTCAACCAATTAAGGGGCAGCAGTAAAATAAATAAAATCCCAAAACAGGTTACAGTTTGCTTCATAACAACTCCACTTAAGAACTAAGGGCTAGTGGTCAATACTGAGCACCCATGTTAAAATGAGGAGTCTGGAAACCATTTTGCAAGAGAACCCAAATTAATTCACTATTTTGGGAGACTCATTTAAATGTCATTGAGGTGGGAGGCAAAGTAATTTGCAGCCCTTTAGCCCTAGAATTTAATAAGCAATCAGAAAAGCCAGAGGGCTGAGGCATGCCAAAATCCCAGCTCAAATTCTTATCTCCTACCCAACTGCTGTTTAAGGCAAGCACACTCCTTCAGTAGAGCTGAGGAAACAGTGCATTTGCCAAGACTTTAACAGATGAAAGGCATTTCCTAGAAGGAAAATGCAAGGGAAGTGGAATCAGGCAATTGTTTAGGCTATGGATGGAAGATCTTTCAGAAGATTATGTTGGGGAGGTCTAGGAAAAAGCTGGGAGAGCCTCCTACCATTGTAAGATTTTCACTCTGGGGCTTGGTTGAACTTGAGCCCACCAGTGGTCTTCCACAAGCCCATCTCCTGCCTCCCCCAGGCAGGAACACAGGCATGCAAAACCTCCAACAACTCAGTTTGGCACAGCTCTTGGAGATAAAGCTCTCCAATCACACCATATCCTCTTAAAGAGGAATGAATGCTACATTTCAAGCCAGCTGTGCACTAGTGAGAAACACATGTTGAAAAAGAGAGCAAAGTTTTACATCATGGCCAAGTATTGGAAGAAACTAGACATCTTTAACTCTTGTTAAGGTAAATAAATAGCACATGAGCACTTCAGAAGAGATTGGGATCACACCACACCTTCTCCCTCCCCGAATTTTCATTTCCTCACAGCCTCAGTGCAGCAGCATCAAGGGCTGAGGCTGGTTCAAGGTTAATGTAGGAGAATTGGACAGGCTTGGAATTGCACACAACAACTGCTGATCTTATGAAAGGTGTGCTTGGGCTGGAAGTCAAAGCCAAAACCATGGCAAGAGTATCTGAGCATGTCACTTAGGGATGAGGTTAAGTTTAAATGAGCACACAGGCACAGAATCTTTATCTCAAAGGTGCTTTCTCTTCAGTTAGTAACAGCAACTAAAAACACAACCCAGTGGATAATTTTCTCCAATATGTAAAGAAAGATAAGAAAAGTCTGAGAGCAGGGGAACAAAAAACACACCACAGAGGAGGCATGCACTGGAACCTTACCTGATGATGAATTCCCAACAACGATGGTCTCCACTTTGACTTCAGTTACTGCCAGCATGACCGTGCTGTTCTGTCGCTTGGTGATGGCATTGACTATTGTGTTAGCAGCATTCTGAATGAGGCTGTTATCTTGTTCATCTCGGTGTGGGACAAAGGACTAAAGGGAGTGAAGGGGGAAAGCAAGAAGTTATTGCAGTCACCTAACCACGGAAATGTACTTTTTAAATCTAGAAACATTTTAATTGAGTTCACGCAGTTGAATCTGCCTGACAGTAGCTACAAACAGTTCTGTAAAAGCTTATCACAGCAACAGCATGGCTGGCTCTACCCAAACTGCAGATGCAGTGTCAGACTTGGTGGGTAGCACACCTACTTGTTAATTTAACATACCTCAAAGCATAGGCAGTGACTTCCATGTTACTTAAACTGATGAGCTAAACTTAGTCATAGTTTGGAGCAGTTCAAGACATGTGGATTATCTAGATAGAAGCTTGGACTAGTAACAGTCTGCTCTATTTATACCATACACTCTGGTCCTTGCGTCATGGCTCAGCATGTTCTTTACAGTACTAGCAGAGAAATACAGTCCAGCTTCTGCCTGGATAAACATTTACCACGAAGATTAACTCTTTCTTGAAAACTAAGCTATGGAAGGGATTGAGCTGTAAATGCATCTAAAATAAGTCTTTAGTTCATTAGGGCAAAAGTTACTTTCATCTACTTGACTTGCACCTTCTTTCACTTCTCACTTAGTACCTTTTGTTTAAAGAACGTCCCTGAAGCAGCCATACACTAAATGCACAGCAGAAACCTCTTCACAAGAACAATCCAGCCACCTGTAACCATATCTCCTTACTGAGAAGGTCAAAAGCCCAAGATTTCTGACAGAACAAGCAGGCACCTGTTCACTAATTTGGGCTGAACTGGTCCTTAAAGTAATTTATCATGAGCTTGTAGTAGCCATCTGTCATTAACAAAACCTGTAGTTTCAGCTCTCTGGCAGCATAGGAAATTGTGAGATCATAAAATTGCTTTGCAGACAAGACTAGGCCACAGATTGGTCCACCTGCATTCAAGTGAAACAAGCTTGAACAACTTCTTCCCCAGCAAAAACTAATAAGAAAACATATTTGTATACATATACACACACGTCTCATACTTACAATAGCAACTTCCACTGCATTCTCTGTGGAGTAAGATGGGTCACACAATATTATCAGAGTTCTGTCCCTAGAAACAGTCCTAGTAGCTGGTAAATACCGGATTTCAGAACAGATATTTTCTGTTGTAGTGCCCTGTTAGGAGCAAGGGAGATTGTGTTATTTTAGTTCAAGTAAAAAATAGCACGTAAAAATAAGGATCTTCAGACTTCTTACAGTTGCTAAGAACTGATGAAGGCAGCAAAGAGGGGAGCAAGAAAGGGCAAAAAAGTGAAGAACAGGGTTTTGGAATGAAGGGCAAAAAACTGAGCTTGCATGATTATGTTAGTACAGTCTGAGCTTGAAATGTAAATAGTTCTTCGAGACTCAAGAAGATGGAATATTCAGCACAAACCCAAATTTTGCCTCACCCTTTAGACACAGCTCAATTAAAAGCAACAGGAGTCTAGTAATAAAATTTCCAAGCTTATAATAGCAAGGAGTCATACTAGAAACCTTAATCTTGCATGCTGTGACATAGAATAGATCCCTACATATATTGCCACACTTCATTATGGATTCCATTCTCACCTGGGGGACTTTGTCTCCATTAAAGATTAAAGTAATTCTAGCACAGTCATTGTCCAAGTACCCAGAATTAGGCAGACACTTGATATTGATAGGCAGAGGTTCAGAGGCACTGCATTCTCCCCAGTCTGTGCATGGTGGCTGAAAGCATTTCATATATTTCTCCTGGCATTCTTGACCCATGGGACACTGGTTATTGGAATTATCCCAGTATTTGTGTAACAGACAAGGCTTTTTTCCACACCACACCTAGGAAATAAAAAGAATGAAGCACTGTTACAGGTAGTTGCTCTCATGCATCAAATCCACATAATTCCAAATAAATCCAATCCAATTCACACAGAAAAATATCTGTCTTTGATACTGCTGTAGTTCCATTAGCAGATGGAACTTAGCTCTTCCACAAAATGAGGACATTTAGTACAGACACAAGAGTAAAAATCTGTGCAAAGATAATCTGAGAAACCACTGAATGGGCATATCTCCTTGAAGTTTATAGATTTGTCCCACTTAACTGAGTTATACAGAAATTTAAGCATTTATTTTAATTTAGTCCTCTGAGCTTCTACAATATAGAAAGAGCAATATCAACATGAAGATTAATTTCCTTGATATTCACAACTGAGACCCTGCCAGAGAATGCAGAATATGTTGAGAGCTGATGCACATTGGTGATAAGCACAACCACTCCAACCATGTTCCCAAATGGTAACAGTTTGCTGGTACCCACAAATTACTGGGGTGCAGCAATTTCCAAACACAGCTCCATTCCAGGAACTGGACTTGGATGATCCCTGGGGATCCCTTCCAACTCAAGATATTCTACAATTCCACAAAGCCTTTAAGATCCTACATAGTACTGCACAGCTATTAGGAACTTAGGGATTTCTTAAAGCACAATTGTGAGTAAGCGTTCCATTACACATGGAAGAAATCAAATACCACACATGGATGAGCTGAATTTAAGGCACATGTTCAATCTGCATTTAGGTCTTTTCCTCAGTCACAAAACCACTAGGATCTAGTTCACACTAAACATACAAAGGTTGAAAGCTCTCAAT
The DNA here is from genome assembly GCF_028551555.1 of Melozone crissalis. Classification (NCBI taxonomy): domain Eukaryota; kingdom Metazoa; phylum Chordata; class Aves; order Passeriformes; family Passerellidae; genus Melozone; species Melozone crissalis. The sequence continues at coordinate 2,804,421 of NW_026535834.1, forward strand.
TCATAAAGCTACTGAAGAACAATACGAAAAGGCAGTCAATACTCAGTGAAAAATTTCTTCATCTTCATGTCCCCCACCTATGGAACTCACTCAATTTCACAGAATTAGGAGTTCTAAAACTGTGTTTGCAAAGCTTCAGCAGTGTGATTTATTTATTATTTATTCCAGGTCATATTTTATTTCCTACAAGTGGTCTAGAGAGCCTGTTCTAGCAGGTTGACAGCAGGACAGTAACTTATGCATTAAAGAAAATCCATAACTACTTTTACAGGAAGCCACTTAAAAAAAAAAAACAAAGGAAATTTGGAGGAGACAAAGACTAACTGGTGCATCAAGAACAATGAGTTTGTTTTAGCTTTTAAGAAAATAGGCCAAAATGCCTACCTTGGTGCAGTCAATACGTCCATCCAAACAGTGGCAGCTGTTGCACTCCTGCTCCCACCGGCTGCCATGGGGAAAGGTCATTCCTTTCAGCCAGCAAGGCTTTCCAATTCCAATCACTAAAGAGAAAAATCAAACAAAAAGCACATTCAGACAATTCACCTCTTCAAGTTATATAATAAATACTACTAAAAAAAATTTAAATTAAAAATATTAGCTACTATTCCTTACATATCAGACTACTGTGTATAAACTTTATACTGGCTACATTGTGCCCTGTTGTGTTTTGGGTAAAGGTTGATAGCAGATATCAGAATACCTTCTTGGCATCTAGGACCAATTCTTCCAGGGGGACAAGTGCATCGGTATCCATTTATTTCATCTATACAGGTGGCACCATACCCACAAGGAGAAGACTGGCATTCATCAATATCTGGACAGAAAATAGGTAAAACTCAGTGACAAGGACACAGGACATAGTAATTAATAATTTACTGAGGTGTAATCTAACATTACCTTCTTTCTGTAAAAGCAAAGGACAGTGTGGCTACAGAATTAATCTTGTAATTAAGCAGTTCTGCCATTTCAGCAATACCCTGCAACAGATTTCTCATAATTGCACTCTAATTGAAGTTCTGGTAATCAAAACAACAGTCAAATGCTGACTCATCTCACAGAGCAGAGGTGTTGGACAGCTGAAGGTGTTAATGCCTTGTCCACATTCAGCTACAGAACAAGTCCCACATCCTGTTCTGGCACTAATCTCAGACATTTAGGCTTCACACAAAAAAAAGCATGTGTTTTCATGAAGTTATCAGAGTGCAAGAGCTGAACAATGATCTTGCTCAACAATGCTCAAAGAAGTGACTTGCTGCAATACAACTGACCAAAAGGCAGAAGAGTAACAGTTTAGTTTGTAACACACATTTGATGAACATTAATAACCTTGAAATAGTGAGTAGATTAATACATAGATACTTTGCATAAAAACCTCTTTTTTTAAAATCTTCAAAGATTCAGAGGCTTAGCCACAGAAACCAATGGCAAAAGGCAGGGAAGCATGGTCCATTCAGAGGGACAGCAATGTGTCATTTGTTATCCTGGGGAAGTGACCAATACTGATTTATGCAACAGAAAGCAGCACATCAAGTTGTGAGCTACAGGCACCAACTGCTTCATTTTCAACCAGAAACATCTCTCTTCCAAAGCATCTTTTGAAAGTTTTCTTCCATTGAGTATGAACGTCCTTTCTAACCCCAGAGAGAACTGTTTAAACATCACTTCTGGTCCAATACACTATCAGCTTATTTTAAAATAGGACTTTGAAAATGAACATGAAAAATGGCAGTAGAGAGACTGCTACACTTGTAGGCAATGCACAACAATCCAACAGATATGGGAGGGCTTTGGGTTCTATTTTGACTTCACTTCAAAAGTGATCTAAACTTCTAAGATCTTCTAAGATCTAAACTTCAACAGGGTTCAATTACTCTTTCCTCCTGTCTTCACACTATATAAGTTTAAGATTCTCCAGCCTCTGTATGCTGGAGAAAAAAGGTGGTTTAACTCTGTTTCTGAATCAGCCACAGAAGGCATTTTTTCAGAGCTACTCCTTCCATCTATACCAGTCTAAACAAGTAAAAAAATGTCTGCAGCTCCATTACAAATGCACAGTATTTGTATTTGTGACATCCTAGCCTTAAGGGAAAAAGGAGCAGGCAAGGAGAATTCAATATCCCTTTCTGGGTATCTGAATCTAGACATGCAATGATTGCCATGCCTGGTTCTGAACTGAGACACCACTGAGCTGATGCTTCCACAGTGCTGCCCTCCACCCAGAAGTGCTAGCTTGTTTGCTCTATGCCAGAATGAGGATGAAGTCTCAACTTGAAAGCACATCACCATACTGATGGAGTGGAAGGACCAAGCCCAGAAGCCTTGAGGCTACAGAATATTCAAAGTCTGAGCTTCCAAAGCAGAAAGTAAAAAAAAAAAAAAAAGGTATATATCCATTAAAGTTAAAATGGTAAAATTCCTTCAAAAAGACAAAACCAACCAAACAACAAACCCCCCCTCACCAGCTTGTTCCACAACACTTCAAAATACTTTTAGGGTCTGTTTTTTTCTCCTTCTTTTTGGCCTCCAACCTTCAGAATAATTGCAGCGTAACAGGTTTGTTTTCTAGCTTTGAAAGACCTTTATCATACTTCTGTTATTCATGTGCCAGCACTACACTCAATGTTTTTGTTTCCATTTGGAATGTCTCAGTGCATTCTGGTTTCTTACATTAGGTGGAACACATTCAGATAGATGTCATCTTTACCAACAAGATATTTATCAACAGAGAAATATTTAAAATTTAAGCTTCTATGAAGCCAGCACCCCAGAAACATCAGAGTTATCCAAGAAACTCCAGCAATCAAGTCTTGAAGCATGATTTAAGCTAACTTATTTCAGTGCCATTTAATGAAATGAGTAACAGACCATAACCTGCTATTATTTACAAGGTATCAATACCTGGCTAACAGGTGGCTTCTGCTTCATTATTTGAAATTCAGCTGAGCTAATGTAAAAAGGCTCACCAGGTGTTCTTTCCAATTTGTGCAGAGTGGTACAACCAGCCAGGTACTTACTGATTCTGCAGTCAGGACCAGCAAAGCCAGGGGCGCATTCACATCGGAACCAGTTCACTCCATCAACACAGATCCCTCCGTTGTAACTGTGAATAAAAAAGGTGCTTAAAAAGCCATCTACACTGCTTCACTGGTCAATTAAAGCTCTGTTAATTAAAGTTTCTGCTGCTCTTTAGGGGGACAATGTATTTCTATCAAGAGCAAAAGCATAAAGCTAGATAAACAATATTGCTTAGCAAGTCTGCAGCTAAACAGCAACATCCTACAGATGCATGAGGAAGCACATCCACAGAACTCAGGGAGGTAAAACAGCACTTTCAAGGGAATACAAAGAAAGTCCAAGGTTTTCTAAATTTAGTTGCTTTTTTAATACATGAAGCACAGATGATGGCATCAAAGCAGATAACTGAGAAAGATAAGGCAGATTGTTTCATCCACATCAGTTTTTTCCCTCTTCAATCATAAATAGCAGCCTCTGTATTTAAAATATTCCCATTTTCTCTCCAAAAAATTCAGTTTTGTTTTTAAAAATGTTTATACATAGTAATTGGTCCAACAGGACATTTTTATATTATTTAAAATTATTTACGGTAAACTAACATGCTTTGATTTCTCATTTTTTACTCTACCCAATTACAAATGCTTCAAATGTTATTGCATGTGATTCACTTCCTATCATTGTAATTTACTGGTCAGTTTCACCATGGAGACTACACTAAAATACTTTATTTGTTCATACATGAATCAACTCAGCTTGTTTTGTGGTCTTTGGTGCTGTCAAGGAATATGGCACAGCAAAAAAAAAAATGGTTATAAGATATTTTACAGAAGCTGGCTTCAATTATTTTAGAGTAAAATTAGTTCCAATCTGTAATGTAAATCCATATTACCGTGCTCATTTGTATTTTCACAATAGGTACAGGACTGGAGTTCATGTACTTACCATGGATGAGGGTTGCAGTCATTGGTATCTAGAAAAAAGAATATTGGCTAGTGTAAATAGTGGCACAATTTATTTTCTAAAATATAACACTATAGCTCAGAAGCCACTATATTTAATAAATAAAGAAATATACAGAAATGAGTGTTTTCTTCCACACTTGAAAAAAAAGTTCAATTATCATATATATCAACAGTAGGCAGCATAAAAACAGAACTCAAATTTAGAGTTTCCCTCCCACTCCCAAAGTCACACCTTGGGGGAAAAAATAAAAATCAAGGCTGCAGGCTTCACTCTACCTAGCCAATTCATTGTCTTGGTATGTCAAAGTACTTAACTGCTATCCTCAGAGAAAACAGCTTATACACTACTGCCTGCCTTCCAGATACTCTTCATTATTAAAATTATTATTTCTGTGAGTATTTTTCCTGCTCTGCACACATTTCCAAAATTATATTTTTATAGAATGTCGAGAGTCTTATTTTGGCAGAGACTGGATGCAAAAAGCAGCACGACAAACTCTCCATTCATTACTCGAGCATCGTCTTCTTTACCTACCTCCCACTCTGAATGATTCAGATATTTTGGCACATGAACCCCATAAACTTGCTTTGTTTCAGTTAACAGCTCTCTGCCAGACACTCCCAATATCCCAGGGGGATGCAGGGGAAGAAGGAGAAAAGCCTTACTCTGTGTGCATGTGCGTCCTTCCCACCCTTCCTTGCAGATGCACGAGAAGGAATCCCCGCTGCCAACACACGTTCCACCATTCATGCAAGGGTTCAGAATACAGCTGCTGTTTTTAGCTTTGAAAACAGAAAAAGTGTCTGTTAGCCCAGAAAACAAAGAGTACCTATCATCTGGATATGTCAGTGTCACAGTCCTAAACAGCATTTAAGTCAGCAGTTAAAAAACTTACAAAATATTAAAAAAAACCATCCAGAAATACCCAATCACATGACAGTCTCTCATCCATTTTCACCATGGTCCCAATTCAATTGTTTAACTGAACCATGAAATTTTAATAAAAAGGAATTACCTCCTTTCTGCCCCATTTGTGTAAGCATTCTTCAAGTACTGCTAAATTATTACTTTAGCAGTGAGTTACCCAGGCCGTGAGGTGTTCTTTGCAATAAAATACAAGTATTTAAAGCTCAAGTTTTGGTTAAAAGCTGCAATTGTATCTAAAAAAGTAGAAAAACTGCATTAAATGATCTTCATTCGACTCCCTGATCATAATGGAAGTTTCATTCTCAGAAAGATGAACCACAGCTACTACATTCAGTCTCCAAAGGGGAAAAAGAATAAAAATCAAGTAGTTCCCCACAGCAGGCATTAACTCTGCAAATCCCTCAGGAAGAACTGCTTAATTTCATTTTTCCTGGGCATGCCTGCTCATACACCTCATGGTCACAAACCTTGGGACTCTGCAAGCCAAGCAGGGGACTAAATTCCCAGGAAAATCTTTACACAGGGCCTCTAAAGACCAATAGAAAAGTCAATACACAAGTCCAAGTTTTCTAAAAAGTGCTTAGGAGAGAAGCTATGGAAAAGGCAATATAAGATGCCAGAGGAAAACAACTTCCTAAAAATCAGTGTCATGTCAGGTGAGTGGAAGAAATTATTTAAATTTCAGTCACCACCCAACTGGAACAGCTTTGAACTGGCCAGTCAGAACAGTGTGTGTATTTACTAAACAGTTGTTTATTTAAACATTTCTCTGCTTCATCTGTAGAAAATTTTAAAAGCTTACCAGTGTTGCAAGTACTTCCTATCCACTCTGGAGGACATGAGCAGCGGAATGTGTCCCCATCATCATAGCATGTCCCACCATTACTGCAAGTGTTTGCATCACACTGGTATTCACCTACACAGCACAACAAAGCAGTTTTAATTTCCATTGGTCTTGCTGAAGGTACTTTTAAATCACAAAATTAAAGAGACTTTGTATTTAAATGCACTAGTATCAGAAACACATTGTTCTGCTTGCTGCATTACAATAAACAACCCAAAGAATGGAAGCTAAGGACATCTCTCACGAAACTGTTTCTCACTACATGAAGGAATACATTTTTTAAATGTTCCATTTTGTGACTGGGAAATTGGAAGGGGTAAGGAAAGTGCACCTATTTTTTCCACTGTGATTGTTTTATTTTAAATTTCAGGAACTCCAGTCCCACGAGAAGAAAATAAATCTTTGGGTACTCTAAAGATCAAAGCAAGGAACACTTACGTGAGTGACAAGTTTTGCCTTTCCAGTCATTCTTGCACTCACAATAGAAGTCATTTACCAAATCAATGCATCGGCCACCGTTGTGACATGGGTTAGGAGAACAGTCATTGAAATCTAAAAAAAAAGTTATTCAAATTAGATGATCTAGCTCAGCCAAGGCCATGAGAAAACAGAAAAAACAAAATCTCTTTATAAGGAAAATACATTTTGTACTACCAAGGAAGACAGCAATCCTCATTATTATGAGGTTATCTTTATACAAGCAAGGAAAATACTTTGATTTAATACAGAACAACATGAATTATGACTTTCTGACAGCTTAGGAATATTCAGAATGGCTTCCCAGTAAAGCACCAGAAGTAGCTTGGTTTTTACAAACAGCTGTATTCTGAACTTCAGAAAGAGCTTTCTAGTAGGGACCACAAAGACCTGAAAAGGAGCCCCAGCACAGGACATGCTGGGAGATGAGAGAGCCAGCTAAGGCTCCTTTGTTCTGTTTTAAAATACAGATTTACAGCCATTAGAGGTGGCTTAACCACATACATACATATGTTATGTGCACACATTAGACACACTTACACAATTATGGATTTTAGAGAAAGCTCCTTTCACTTGAAACAAACATTTTAATAGGGGGAACATAACTATTCCAGAACAAACTTCATCCAGACCACACAAAAGGCTCTTCTGACAGCAATAGCTGCCAAAAGCTGCTCAGAATGTATTTCACATCTTAATTGATGCATGTCCTGTAATAAGTCTCAGCAAGTCCTTGCCATCATGTTTTAGAACAGGCTTCGTTCAGAGCAGAAAAAGAAACAACTGCAGTTTCCTCTGAGGTGTCTTAACCATGAACTGGCCCAGTTCACTTCCTGGCCAGCACTCTTGCCTGTCCCCAGGACAAAAAGTTTTCTCCTCCTGCAATAAATGCTGAACTATACCAAAGAATTAGATTCGGCTCCTAGTAAAGGAGCTGAGGCTTTTAGAGCAGCTACCTAAAGGTATTTCTGAAAATGCTTCTGCAAATAAAACAATTATGGAACAGAGAAACTACCCCATTTTTAAGCACATGCCAACCATCTCTGTTACAACAAGGCTGCATCATTTGGCCCTGCAACACTGAGCAGTACTCACTTGTGTCACACAGCTCTCCTTCCCAGCCACTTGAGCAGAAACATCTAAATGAATCTATTTCATCAATACATGTCCCACCATTCTTGCAAGGTTTCCCAAGACAGTCATTGATATCTGCAACAAAAAGTCAACAATTATTGCTCAAAGCTGTTTTCACCTACTCAGAGGACTGATCTACATTTGTGTCTCTAGGAAAAGCAGCACAGAGTTATTGCTGCATTTGTACATGCAAAAAAAAAAGTTCAAACACCTGTTTTCAAGCCTGATAGGGTTTCTGGCTGTATTGTCTCACATATAACAAGTCAAGACCAACCAGAGCATTACACTTACCTGGAAAGAATATTCAGGGGTTTAAAAACACCCAGACCAGCAATACAAGTTCTGGTCCCCTCTTTGTGTTCTCATTTTGGAGAAATCTGTAGCTTGTAAGATTGTGCATAAAGGTAGTGGCTACAAACACATTTACACTGAAGCTGGACTAAAACCAGTTTTCTATCACAGAGGAAATGCAAACCACTACACTACAAAGACTGCTACCAGAAGAAACAATTTCAAGCAGTACATCTGAAACAGCACCTTCTGCAACTTTACTGACATCTAAATGTTTTATTTTATGTTGTAAAGCTTCATAACACTAACTTTCAAATAAATTTATAGCAAAAAGAATAATCTTTTACGAGCTCCTACTTACTTTCATGACAGTATGTTCCAGTAAAGCCTCTGTCACAGGCACAAGTGAAATTCCCTCCTGGCTGACTAATGCACCGTCCATGAGGCCCACAAACATTGGATGAAATGAAACGGATTCCTTCCTGGGTAGCATTAGTGAAGACTTCTATTGTACAGCTGTCTATTACTGAAAAAGAAGTGAGGTCTTTACACTAATGATCTCTATCACCCACCAGATTTTAGTTTTAAAAGAAGTTTTACAAGAATTAAAACTAATCATGATTTTATAAGTCACCATCAAGCTCTTCATAAATGAAGAGCACTTCCTCTCACTGCCTCACTATTTTATGAAGTCTAAGTGAGTGAAATAAAAACATTTCTGCATTATACTATTCCCCAAAATGCCTTTTTTTTCAATGTACCACCACCAAGACAGATTTATGGACAACAGCAACTACCTTTACAAGAATTGTTCTTGCAGTGGTCCTTGAGATGAGAACAATTTTTTCCATCATAGTCATCAGGGCAGGCACAGTAATAATCTCCTCCCAGATCATAACATTTAGCCCCATTCTGGCAAGGGTTAGGCTCACAGAGATCAATATCCATCTGTAAGAGAGAGACCACAGTTAGCAGCAGCTGCTTCATTTCCCAGGAGTAAGCAGCATTATCTGCTCTGCCAGAGACACAGATGAATGTACAAGGAACCTCAAGTTTTAAGGTTTATGAATCATAAATATTGCATTCCACCCTGCAAGACAGAGAAACTTCAGCTTACTTTAGTCTATCCTAATACAAAGCATGTCTGACACTGCTAAAAAAGTACTCCTTTGGAGGAGGCTGAATAAGCACATTTGCAATAACTCAGAGAATAATTACTTAAGCCATTAGGAGACACCTTACTGCAACTTCTCTGGATCATTATAAGCCACTTCTCTGTCCTTCACACCCATGTAGCAAGTGCCACAAGGCAAGTTAAACACCAGTGCACTTGTCAGCATTCTGTCTGCAAGAGACTTAAAATGCACAGAACCTGAATAAAATCCCATCCCCTAGAGCAAATTCTCTTCCCATCTCAATTAACACATAGAATTTATTATAAACCACACAGCTTGGAAGGGACCTCTAGAGGTCAGCTACTCCCCACCTCCTGCTCTAAGTAGGTCTAGTTAGACTCAGCTTCTCAAGACCTTATTTTAAAAAATACTATCACTACACCACTTTAGACATAGTTACATGAAATGCACTTTGAAATCTGACCATCTGATCCAGAGAGCAAAATTTAAACCTTGCCTTCACAATACAACATTTAACATGAACATTGCTGTGGCAAAACAATTCTGCTGCTTTCTGCTTTAGACTGACACACAAGATCACTGATTCGTGATGCCCTAAATTGGTCTCAAAATCCACAAAGCAGCCTCAAAAGGGACATTTTTATATCACATATCTTTCCTCCAAATTATTTTTCTTAAGGACTGCTTTTCTCCCCCTCCAGTTAGTTTTTCCTTTTTCACATCTCTCTTGGGAGAAAGATAATTTCATGTCTGTAAAGTTGAAAAGCTAAGTCCAATAGAGGTTTTAATCCCTATTTTTAGCAGTTCAGTACCTAAATAGGAGAAAAATGCCAAACTAGCCAAAGGAGAAGGAACACAAATGGTGTTAAGTATTTAATTCAGAGAAGCACATACAATTCCAGTCACAACAGAAAATTTTTAGCAAACCATTTCGTGCTCTCACACAGAACATTCAAAGCAAGCTATAAAAAAATAGCTATGGTCTGAGAAAGATTCTCAGATCTCCTCTATCAGATGTCTCCATTTGTTTCCTTCCATTAGTGTAAATTTCCCCTTCCCAATGCAAGTTCAGTAGCTGGTACTTTAGCATCTGGAATCAATGGTAGATATTTCCTGCAGCACACAAGGCAAGCAGCCAACTCCCCCTATTATTCAAGCACATTTGCTAAAACTTTAATTACACAGTATTGTATGAATCAGCCCAGAGTAGAGCACTGAAGTTATGATCCTTATGCAGAAACAGTTCATGAGCTATTAGGTCCTGCACCAGTTTGATTAAACTGGTTGGTATCTACAGTCCTTTTAAATTTTGACTAAAATGAGGGCCCTACTTCTTTAATAATGCAAATAACATAGAATAAAATTAGTTCAATGTTTAAGAGAGATCACTCCAATATCCTCTACAAAAAATTTCTGGAGCAAATCCAACAAAATTCTAGCCTAGTGCCTCCACTTGATACTAAGCATAACATCCAGATGAATGTGACTATCAGCAAAAGCCAGAAAGTGAATACTTCATGCAAAATAATTTTACCCTGAAAACCTAATGTCCTCCCAAGAAAAGAGGAATATCTTTACCATTAATTACTTCAGGAATTACCACTAAGACTTCAATATTTCAGATCTGAGTCCTTAAGCACTAGAACTCCATGTTCCTATAATGATCTCAGACAGTTTTAAGAGCTAATACTTGTCTATCTGCCTGCCTTTAGTAATTATGTTAATCATCACCATTATATATAATACAAATAATTGATATATAATTATTCTACTCCTGCCAATAGCAGTAGGATTAGTTGAAGGGTAATTCAATTATGTGCCTCAGAGTTATTAGGATGAGAACCTAAAGCACTCCAGTGAAACAAAAGGACAAAGATCCTGCAAATTGCAAAAGAAAACATTTAAAGCTTAAGGAATACTTGCACAGCCTTAAAACCCTTAGGAAGGCCAACACCTACATACAACAACTTGCAGTTTATCAGGCTGCAAATTCAAGTGTTCCAGCTACTATGACAGCGCTGCACAACAAATTTGCTTATTCAGAGTATCAGGTAACAGCTACGGCAGGCAGTGACGCTCCAGCCCTGGGTTACTCCCATTTAAACACAGAGATATATTTCTTTCAGGAATTCACTCCATGACAAGCATTGCAGTAATGTCTGCACTGGCCTCACCTCGCAGAAGACTCCTGAGAATCCCTGGGAACACAGGCAAGTGAATCCATTCACCAGGTCTTTGCAGCGGCCCCCGTTCTGGCAGGGATTGCTCTCACACTCATTGGTTTCTATCTCACAGTTTTTTCCTGTGAAACCACGAGGGCACAAGCAGTGGTATCCGTTCACTTCATCCTTCACAGAGTAGAGAAAAGAAGCAAAAGAAGAAGGATTTGTTTATTGACAAAATTGGCACACAAAACTTCACGTTATTTCTGTATTCTGGATTTGCAGACAGCAGCAGCACCACAGAATTTTATTATGTGAAATGGGTGCAAGACTCTGCAAGTACAGTGTTACATCTTTAACATTTTAACTCATTAAACCAAACTGTAATTGCAAACTATAAAACTCATAACCAGTCAGACAAAGATTAATTTTCAACATGGAATGCAGTGAACAAGAATTACCTTGCAAGTCCCTCCATGCTGGCACTGTCCATGACAGTCATTTATATCTATGGATAAAATATGCAGAGCATTAGAATTGAGACTGCAAGACTAAGCTGTAAAGTATAGGTTTAGCATAAAAATGCAGAACAAGTGATTTTCAAAAAGGCTTCTTTCTAGATGTTTCAATGGAAAGGAAAGATTCTTGATTCTTAAAAAGATCCTTATTTTTTGAGAATAACCAATAGAAAATTACATTCTATACTTCTACTACATTGTACTAAACATGAGATATCAATATAATTTAATATCAAACATTTCAGCTTTAAAGTATTTTAAATTGAATCAGTATATATTATTCAGAAACATGTAAGAGTCAAAATATTTATTAAAGTGTATCTCTAAGATCACTTTAATACCAATTACCTTTCAAAATACATTTTCAAACACTATTTTAAATTTACATTGCTATAAGTTAGAAAAATCCTGACAACAGGTATTTCTTCTTGTTAAAGTATGTATACTATCACTTATAATATATTTTTCTAAAGAACAAAGCATCCTACTGTCAACATACATACTAAAGAAATACTAACTGATATGACAATTTACTCCTGTCCATCCTGGAATGCAGTCACAGTAATATCCACCAATGAGATTTTTGCAAGAGTAAGCATTAACACAGGGTTTCCCCTCACACTCATTAGCATCTGTGAAAGAAGAGAAAATAAAGAATAGAATAAAGAACAAACCCAGAAACAGATTACCACAGCACCAAGCAAAGTGTCCATGCAATCCCAGCATCAGAAGCTCATATTAAACATTGGTAGGGCACTAAAACCATTTACATACCACAGGATTTTAATGCACACTTGCCCATAGTAGCACATGCATGTTATCTTACTCTTCCCTTGGCCAAAACTCAAAAAGGCAATTTGTTAGTCAGGGAAAATCCCTCTCTGGCCTCCACAAGCTTAGTCACTGTTCTGCCACCATGGAAAAGGAGTTACCATCACCAGTGCTGCATTTTGCAACAGAAAAGTTATGGGGCATTCTAAAAGACCTATTACAAGTAAGCTTAAATGGGGCTTAAATAGTTACAGATCCACTTGAAACTTCTGGCTTTGAGATCTGCTAAAGAGGAGCTAAGATACCAATAACAACACACATATTCTACATTTTCTTCAATAAAAACCATGCCAGAAACACACAGAGTTATTCATTGTTTAGGAATAATCTCCAGTGGTCTCCAAAGCTGTAGAATTACTTACCAAGCTGGCAAGTTGCTCCAATCCACTGCTGTGGACAAATACACTCGAAGGCATTGACACCATCAATGCAGGTCCCTCCCTGAGCACAGGGGTTCGAGGCACACTCGTCAATATCTGCAAAGGCAAAGGGGGACTCCATCACAGAGCCTAAAGCTTGGCTTCACAGGTTCTGCTTCAAAGTTGGCTTGAGATGAAGGGGGAGAATGTGCAAACAAGCCCAGGCACAGACTAACATTGCTAAACAAACTTTTACTTAGGATTTCTCACATTTTTGTGACAGAGATGATCAGCAAACAAGAATCAGATAACCTAATAACCTACCTATAATTTGCATGATCATTGAAAGTCATGTCTTTATATTGTGACACATATTTAGCCAGTTTTGGTTCACTGGTTGGTAATTTTCAGGGTTTTTTGGTTTGGCTTTTGGGGTTTGTTATTTATTTTTGAGAATAGTTGCTGTTTGAAAACAGGCAAGCCACCTGTGTTCATATCACAGGCGACAATGCAAACCTAATGCAGTCCCAAAATACATTTCAACCACTTCTGTCCTCTGAACCAGACACTTAAATACTTAAGTGTGCAAATCTACTTTTCTGCTATTAAAGAAGGGGAGAACCTTTGACTTTCACATTTATATTTCTCAAAATGAAACCATTCTGTATTTTGCTTCAGGCTGGCTGAGTCAGGAATTGACAAACAAGCTTTGGCAAAAGGCATTTCTTTGGATAGAGTCCAGTTATGCTTCTGATCACTTTTTGATAACAGATCTCAACTGCATTGAGTCAATACTGTGGGCTGCACAGAACCCTCCTCTTTTCACTCTGCCAATGCTCAGCTGTTAAAAGACAGGGAAAGTGAAAGACTACCACCAAATTCCACACCCACAGAGCATGTTATCACCAAGCATCAACCCTTCCAACCCAACATGTCAGGCACCAGCAAACCCATACCCACCAATAGCACATGTTGGTCCACTCCACCCCGATGGGCAGTGACACTTGAAGCCTGACGAAATTTCGTGACAAATTCCACCATTAGCACAGGGATTAGATACACAAGCATGCTCAGCTGGGGAGAAAGGAGGAAAGAAATTCTTGCTAAATACTCTTCCAGTATCAATTAAGGAGAACTTGCAGTTAAAAGTTGCATTGGGTAAAAGTAATCTAGAGAAATAACAGTGGAGAGATACCAGTACAGAAGTTTGGAGCTTTCCTCTCCCACCTGCAGAGAGTTAAGATTCCCAGGAGGAAAATGAAGCAGAATTTCACTGAAGATGTATCATCCTTCCCACCTAATGACTTGAAAGCCTAAGCACAGACAGCTCACTCTATTTCAATTCCAGCTAAGTTCCCCACTGACACTCTGCTTCTAGCCATGCACTTCCACCTCCAGAGCACTCCAGCACTTCTTTTAAATTCAGTGAGAAAAAACAGACCTGTATGCAGAGGCCTGAGTTGTAGTAGTTTAAGGTCTGTTTAGCTTCATTCTAGCACTGCTCTTGGAAACAGCAGGGAACAGAGGTGCTCACAGGCAGTGATGCTGCTTGTCACTCCATGTAGGGCTGTAACAGTACAGGGGCTGCACAAAACCATCAGGTTGAGGAGGGACAAGCTTTTTGTAACTTCCCCTCTCAGAAGCCAAGGAAGCCTTTTAGTATCAGTACCTAAAGCAGCTCACACACCAACCTACCGTTAAAAATCACTGTAGATCTCAACAAGTATATGGCTCCCTTTTCACTGTCTCCTCACTAAAAAGACAAGCTACTCCCCCACAGCTTTCAGGACAAGCTATGGCAAGATTTCCTCCATTTTAGCCTAAACTTACATCATGTTCTACCAGCTGAAGCAAAATTTAAGTTTTGATGGTATCTTTAATACCACATAGAGCTTTAGGAAGTTCAAAGATTCGCATCCCGATTAACTCCAAAAACCTTCTGCTGATAATAGTTTAGTGAACTTAAAGCCAAGCAATGAAGTGGAAAAAAAAAATGTTCTTTCCACCTAAAATTTTAACTATCAAGAACAGCAAAATTCATAGTGAGAAGCTATGAATATCACATTTCAAAAAAGGATTAAACAATGCATCATGATAAAGAAAAAGAGCACCCAACTAACCACTATATGAAGCAAAATATGAAAGAACTAGAAACTGCACACTGTCCATTTATTTCAAAAGTGAGAATAACCAAGAAAAGTCTCCAGAGACCAAAACTGTCCCTAGAACATGAACATTTTGGTCTTTGTGTAACACAGTAACACATACACAGATAGAAAAAAGCAACATGCTATCTTTGTATGCGGTTGAGATAGGAAGCAGTTTTTCAAGACACAGATCTGTTAAAGGCAAAGCCATTCTTCCTCATAAATGTGGTTTAAATGCTCTCCTTCATTTTGCCAATAGGCACAAGGAAGACACTTTTTGTTCAGACTGCTCAAGGTGACTCTGTAAGAGAGCTTCAGCACATTTCCATAGGAGTTAACATTTCATTATTAATCCAAATATATTAGAAGTCTTACATTAAAAGATTAAGTTTCAGTTGATTAAAAAGGGTAGTCAACACATTCAGCCAACTAAAAATAGGGCCAAAGCCCCACATTAGAGTAGAAATTGAGGTGTCCATCACTTCCACCTTTCTTAGTCCCCAGTTTGGAAAAGACGCATGCTTGCCAGAAAGCCAGAAGACAAGAAAATGGGCAGCAGAGAGTAAGGCAAAAGGGAAAGCCACATGTCTGACCTATTTCATAAGACCACAGCCCAACTGCATATTTGGATTAAGGAAGAGAAGTCAAAGGGAAGAAATAGTCTCAGTCTTATCTAAAGGGAAACTGGTGCAGCATTTCTGTTGTGTTTGGTGATATTTTGAAGAGCCATGCTCAGGCCCCAGAAATGAGGGGTGGAGCACATCCCCAGTGCAATGCAGCAGTGCTGGGGCAGTGCAGGGGTCCCAGGAGAGTATCCCACGTACCGATCTCGCAGTTCTTGCCCGAGTAGCCGTCGGGGCAGGCGCAGCGATACTCGTCCGGCTCCGTGTTCATGCAGGTGCCGCCGTTCAGGCACGGGTGGTGATTCCCACAGTAATTCAGATCTGCACAGAGAAAAGGCTCAGTCAGCAGGGAACACACATCACACCATTCCAGACACACAGATGCCTTCCTGGCTCGAACATCCTTCACCCACATCATCCCCATATTCCAGTGGCTAGCCTGTGATCTGGTAACTATCCACAGAACAGGGAAGAATGAACAAGAGACAATCGCAGGAGTTAGAAGAGTCAGGACAATTCCAAGCCTTTTGTCTTGAACTTCCTATATTTCTGATGCCTAGGCATCATCTGCCACACAAGAATTAAGGCACAGAAACACTCAGGTAGTTGCACACTAGCAGAAAAGAAAAGGGGTTAATTATCAGTTAATCATGCAACTTAACTCATTTTTCCTGTACATTAATGTTAAGTACCTTTGTTACAGAGCAGGCCACCCCAGTTGGTTTCACAATTACACTGCCATGGTTCATTACAGCTCCCATGAGCACAGCCTGGGTAGCGGACACACTCATCACAGAACTGTCCTTGCCAACCATAATGACACCTAAGATGTAAGTTCACATGTTAAAAGTTAGCAACATGATGCTTCATCATCAGCATTACATGTATTTACAACACTACACTTACCATTCTCAAGAACAAGGCCAACTGTTCAATGTGCAACAGATAACAACACTTTATCCTGTTTAGAAGGGACACAACTAGTCCTGTTGAACATCCTTTATGGGAACTCAACCTGCTCAGATGTGTTACACACAATGGCAACAAACACCACCAAGCAATACACGTTATGAGAACTGGACATGAATTAGTTGGTCTTTCACAAGAAGTCCCATCTTCACATCATCATCTCACACTAGGACAAAACTTGTGATTGATACAAGAAAGCTGAAATTGATTTTCAGGAGACTGCTGGCTTACTGCATTGAGCACCAGAGTGTTTTCCTGTGAAGAGAGATTTCAAGATAATAGCCAATTTGCTCTAGAGTGCTACAGCCTTAAAAGGCCAGGGCAGCCAGAAAGGCAGCAGTCTTGACAATTTTCTCAGTGCCTGGTTTCTCAAGAAAACCTTTTTTCACAGATTTATTCCATTACATCCTCAGTGTTCTCTACTGGCACTATGGAAAAAGTACTCTTTGGAGAAAGGAGTGAGAACAGAAACAAAAGTCATTAATAATTCATTTGGTTTAGAGTTGAAATTTCCCCACAAGATTTCTTCTGAGACCAGTATCTTTATGTTAATCTGTATCAGAACTCCTTAAAAGAAGCAACTGTTTATGCTACTGGGGGGGGGGGGGGGAAGGGCATAGGCTAATGATTTTTTAAAAACATATTTATATTTCACATATATTTAAAGTACCAAGAAATAGTAAGCTTGCTCTTTTGGGCCAACAAAACAAATGTTCTGTCTGTTAAGAGAATATTTCTTATACAGAATTCAAAAAACATACTAGCAATAAAGAGATCACACTGAATGAGAGTTGAGCACATGCACAAGAGTGCAGCCCTATTGCCTAGAGGAAAAAAAAAGCATTAGAAATGAAACTACATTTTTTAGATTTGACACTACCATTCTGTTATCCATGTGATTTAAATAGTATAAAAGAGCATCAAATAAATGAAGTCTTTGCAGGGGGGGGAAGTGAGAGAAGACAAGGAAGAGAAGTATAAATGAGGAGCCTTAGTTCCTTGTGAATCAATCCCCTTCCACTGTTTCAGTATTCTGGATCAATCCCCAGAGGAGCAGAACAAGCTGTGATGGCAGCACAGTATTTAAACCCTTACTGTTTACATTGGAAGTAAGGACTCTAGATGCAGAACCTCTGCAAGACTATTCTTTTCATACAAGTTCTAGAACTACTTTGAGCTCCTGTCCTAGTACCTGCTCCTGCCCTGAAAAGCTCCAAGATCTCCAAGGAGAGCCTCAGCTGAGAGCCCAGCCCAGAGGCCTTGATGCTCCTCTGAGCAGGGCTGGCAGAAACCTGGACAACACTCACATTTTAGAAGCCTCTTTCTTTGGCTGCAGCAGCAGCAAGAGGAAACAAATACTGCTCTTGCTAAATTTGATCTCTTCCTTCCTCCTCAAGGACAGAAAAATCTTTTCAGAGGATGGCAATAATAAAAAAAGCATTGCAACTTACTTTACTGGCCCCGACCCAAATCTTCATCCATGCCAAACCTGGCACTACTGCCAGTGATTCACCATGACTATCCCAGCCAGAGCCAACTCCCCACCCACATACAACAAGCATTTTCAAGAGCTGAAAGTCTGCATCACAAAGCAAATAATCACAGTAACTCAATTTATTCTCCATAGCCCATGGATAACAAGTTTCTTTGTTTGACAGTGCAGCAGCGCTTAAGAATGCAAAGAAAAATACAGCCACCTTCTAGAACTTGAAGGCATCTTAAGCACCTACTTGAGTTTCTAGCTATGCTTGGTGACATTAAAGTTACTTCAGCAGAAAAAAAGTTGCTGCTTTTTCATGATATTCAACACAGTCAAAGTTTACTGTTAGAGTTACCACCATGCCTGAGGGAAATGATTTCTAGAAGCTAAAAGCAGTCCAAAAGAACACAATGTTTACAAGTCAAAAGGTTACTATGTGGTAAGCTGATCAGCCTCCAGTTTACAAGGAAGAGTAAATTAGGATTTCCTCCTGAACAGGAAGTCTGGTCGCATCCTACATTAACAGGTGCTAGAGCAGCATTAATTCCACTTCCTTCTGAAAAGATAATGCTGATATGAATCTCAGCCCACCCCAAGAGCAAGATGGGATCAATAAAGGTAAACCTACCCAGAAATGGGTATGTTCTATGTCATTTATGGGTATGGATGTGTCATTTATGACAAAAATATCAAGAAAAAAAAAAAAACAAAGATGAAAATTATTAATGATTTACTATGAGAAGCCCAAATGGTACAAACACAAATTCAACATCATTTAGGAAAAAAAAACCCAAAAAAATTCAAACCAGAATTCCTTTTCAAGTACCAACTACTTGTGCAAAAGCCAAAAGGAAACAGTCAGCACAGCTAATAGTGGGCTAAAGTTACTTCTTCCCTGCCTTCCCATCCCAGTCAAGAATCAACTAAATAGCAATTCTAAATTTTTCACATCTGACAAAATAAGAAAGCCAAATATAGAGAATCTATAAGGATTCTCATTGTTCAACAGACAAAGAAAATTCTTATTGGAATCAAGATTCTACTTCCTTTGTCCTTCCCCTCTGCTGACTTCATCAGCTCAAAGTTGTCTTCACAGTCCAGCACACTCAAAACAAAAATCAGACCTGGCTTAATCTTAGCCCTTGCTGGGTTATTAGCAGTACAAAGAAGCTACCATAAATAGATTGTTACAGTTTAGTAACTTCCTGATGGAAGGCTGAAGCACAGGCATCTGCTCCCAGACTAAAGCATCTCCCTTGGGTCACAACTAACACAGAGTGTAATTGGGAGAGAAAAATTGTTGGTTATCTTGAAACCAACAACTTGGAGAAGAGATCTGGTAATTCTACCATTTCAGGAGAGAGGACGTTTTACAGTAAATCTCAGTGCATTTAAAGTAGTAAATTTAACATCAGGGAATACTACAAAAGCACTCATCACTACACACAGTTCAAAGTCAGAACTTGGAACACACAGTACACAGTCACATGTGTATTCAGAGGTGGGGAAAGTGGGGAAAAAGCATGAAACAGAACATTTGGTGTTTTTATTTTTCCTGGGGTCATTCAAAACCAAAATTTATCAAGTCTAATACAGAATTTTTCTATAGAAATATGCTTTCCTTATGTTCTTCTGAAAGAGATATAATTAAGGAAAAAGCTGACAGTGGCCTTTGCTTTCCTTTGAAGAAGTTTGTTATAACAACAACTCTTATTTAGTAAGAGCTAGGTTGAAACGGAACATTTCCAAATCAAATGGAACTAACTAGATAGGAATAACTAGACCTCCTTGGGCAAAGAGGGGAGTATATGACCCTGGAAATGTTGTCCAGACTCCATAAATTTATGTCAAATCCTACAGTGGCAATTATAGAAGTGATATGGAAAGGTGAAGAGATGTACTCAGATCCTGAAGGTCTGTGAACCATGGCCCCTCAGCACCTTGAATGATTAACTCTTCCTTATCCAAAAGGAGGATGCCTCTGCCACCACAGCAGAAAATCAGGATGCCCTCAGTGGTCAGCTTCAACTCAGCTTTTCTGTATTATCTTCATACATGCTTTATTCTCCTGGTTCAATCACTTCTGGTTATTTGAGAGTCTTGATCCTTCTGTGCAGAAAGATCAACTGAGAAACTCTGTATTGCACACCTCATCCAATGACTAATCTATGCTGGTTAACCTTAAAAAAAAATCTCTGTAAATTCTGTTCTACACCTACTTAGAGAGCTTTGTCAGCACTTCATGCAAAAATACACCTGAGCCACCAAACTGAAATCTATTCCTGAAGTCATTGCAAGAATATGGGGCCTAAAAATAAATTTTAAAAAATCTTAGGGAGGATGTAGGCAATGCGGTTCAAACCATTAAATATCACAGGTTACCCCTCACTGATATATTGCTCATCATACAAAGAGTGAAGACAACATCATTGTGAGGTTTTCTTACACCTTTTGATAAGCAGACTTTTTGGAAAGAGCCTCTTCCCAATCAAGTGGAAGCTGGGGCCAAAACACTCAATACAGGAAAACAAAGCAAAAACAGTGACATTAAGAGCAGAAGCAAAATGCATCATTCAGGGGTGGGGGAGAAATAGCCCTCTTAAATAGAAAACCACTAAATTTTCTAATGACGTGAACAGGATGGTGTTGCATAGGCCAGAACAATAGCTTTATATTAGTTATTTACTTAAAATAACCATAAGAAAGTCTGTTTAAACTTTTAGAAGATTACTTGTTGCACAGCAGGCAGCAATATTGCCCAGCTGTTAGATGCTACAATTCTGAGCATCTGGATTCAATGTTAATAAGCAGTACAGTACTTATTCACTAAAACTTGTCACAGAAACACTTTGCCCACTTTCCTACCTTTGAAATAGGCAAGATAATTTTGTGAATAGCAAATAGGCAAGATAATTTTGTGAATAGCAAAGGAAAACATACTCATTTATGAGCTCAAATAATTTAATTACCTGAAAGCTTGTTATCTTTTCCTCTCACCCCCAGCCTTCTTATCACACCAAAAGACACAAACCTTTCCCTACAAACGTTTTTCTCCTCTAATAAAGGAAGTTATTGAAAGCTAACAGTCCCACTCCAGTACTCTGTAGAGTTTTGAGAACAAGTTAGAAGAGGGGATGGTTCAAAAATTTTTAGCCAAAACATTGCTCAGTTAAGTTACATAAATGGCTCTAAGGGTGTGCCTGCATTTGCATTAGTTCACACCAGGAACATGCTTTTTACGTGAACTGCCTGATCATTCCTGTTGCTGGTGTGTTAGCTCACATCACAGAGCTGTTCTGGAACAAAGGAATTGGATTCCTCTTAGGTTAAACTAAGGTAACATCAATGTATGCCAGGAGCACACCCAATGTGTTCCAGCTGCAAACAGGCATTCAGGCCACAAGAACAGACTAGAGAGTCTAAAATTTAAAGTCCTGAAGTGTTTGGAGTGTGATACTGAGTTCTCTGCACTGCTTTGATCTACTGTTCTAGTTCAGCTGCACTCCCCACACTGCTGCAGACACAGTTCAAGCACTACATGTTTTTCCTTCCTGCACACCCACTCACCTTTCCTGGATGCAGATCCACCTTTAGGATATGTTCTATACCCTCCAACCCACTCATGCAGAGCATGCCTCAGTTCCTTGACCAATAAAGAAGCAAAACATGAGATTCTTTGTCTAACTTAAGGTGTCTACTTGTGAAAGGTTTGCCAACATTCCCTAAGGGCTCACCACTAGGACATAAAAGAAAAAAAAAATAAAAGCACACTGGTTGTAACAGCAGGCAGGGGAACTCAACATGAGGAAAGACACAGCAATGGTAAGAATTTTACAAGATCTTTGAGACCTGAAGCTGTGATAGGGTATCTTACACCAAAAAGGAGACAGGAGATGTCCCAGTCATGGTACCAACTGCATTCATGCAGGGCCAAAGAGCAGCCTCAGACTTTTTAGGGATCATGGGCAGTGCAGCATTGCTGGAATTGAGCTGGTCAGATGCCAAAGCAGCTAAGCACACTGCTCCAACCAAGTTTTTTCTAGTTTACTGCTCAGAGCAGCCTATGAGATTTCTAATAATTCCATTCAGGAACACCTGTGGAAGATCCCCATCTCTTACCTTCTCCCAATTTTTAGAAGCTGGAATTTTATTTCCTTTTTCTTTCAGCTCTATAGGACCTCTGCTAGTCCTCTACAGTCTTCCAATAACAATCTGGTTTGAAAAGCCTCACCAGATCACTTTATACCCAAGAAGGAATTTACAAGAATCCAGATGTTGGGTTTTTTTTAAATAAAAAGTTTAGACATAGTTCCCCAGCATTGATGTTAAACATGTTATCCACCAAACTATCACAAACCACAAGTGAGACATCAGTGACATTGGATAGCCTCTGAGAAGTCTAAGATTTAACAAAGACTCACTAGAACACTTTTTACACCACCAATACTCCAGGTAGTTGTAGCTCATTTTGCAGCTCCAGCTTTTCTGCATCTCTAAAGGAAGTACTGGATAACAGCTGAGCAGGGTGTGTAAAGTGTGTATAGTGACAGATGAAGGGAGCAAAACCACTTGGGAGATGCCCACAGCCCTTACAGGCACTGCAGGACTGCTGAAGGGGAACACAAGGACTACAGAAGGCATGGCACTAGGCAGAAAGCTTGAGAAAACTTTTTCAATGGGGCAAAGATAAGGTACATGTTTAAACAAAACCAAACAAACATAAAGTCACCAAAACTGTAAAACTAAAACTGTCACAGATAGTTCTAGAACAAGTCAGTTCAAACCACACAAACCTTAATTTATATTAAAAGTTCTTTTAAAAATAGTACCCTTGCTTGGTCCACCTCGCACAGAATTCACATTAGAGTTGACCCCATTTATAATTCATTTCAGTTAGTCTGCACACTGTAAAGAAGTTTTCATATCAGTTGTAGAAAGTAAGACTGGCATTTCCCAGGATAAAACCTGGCTCTTACCATGGCTGCAGAACTCAAGCTGAGCAGTGTTAGGGATTCAACTCCTCTTGTTTTGTTTTCAGATGAGAAACCAACATTCAAAGGCAATGAGAAAAGTAGAAAGACTTCTGAAAATACCACATCCTGGCAGGGCTATGACAATGTAAGCCAGATATGAGGCCTATCTGGACCTCAACCAAAGCCATACCACTCTGGATAACAAGGAAGTGAAAGATTGAGCTGTTAAGCCTAGTGACAGCTTATGAGTGGTACCAAACATACCCAGGTCAGCAGTTTTAATCAAGGAAAGAGACTGTCACTGGTGGTTTCTTTACATTCAACTCCGCTAACTTCATGAGGTCATTGAACCCAAGCCAGATATGAGCCATTAGATCAAACTTCATTCTCCTCTAGACAGCTTAATGGGATTTAACAAAGTACTTTAAATGATTCAAAAACATACAAAGAGTACCAGCATCAAGGCTCTGCAATGTTGTGTCTTTGATAATCCCTCCTACTTCTTTGGCCTGGTGAAGTCAATAAAAAAGAAAGACCATTTATCCTGCCACTACAGACCAAAGTTTGTCTTTCTTTATGCACTGTGGTAAAGACTGGTTTGTTTTCTCTTTAGGATGGTGGCATTCTTCCATCCTTGCAATATCAGCTAAGTTGCTTTTGCTTTCCTCAAAGATGTATTTTTTCATCTTTATTCAGGAAACTTTTATTTTTGCTGAATTGCCTCTACAATGACAAAAATACAACACCTAGACCCAGCCACACCACAAAATCATTTCCTACATCAGGTCATTTTGAGATTTCTGGTCATCCCTAGTTATTTTCCATTTGATGGAAACAAAGAAGAAATGGAAAAACATTTCAACACTGTAACTGCGAAAGCATATGGGTGCATGAATTTGACCAACAGATAATGCACACCCAGAACCATTGACACAGCCTCTATTAACAGTCTCAGGTCATTCAGCTACTTCTGATTGTAGTGTAACTTTTAATCCAAGAATTACTCTAAATTACACTGGAACATAAAAGATGGAGGACAGATCTTTTCTAGAGACCTTGGTTGAAGCCTTGGGACCTCTAAGTTACCTCCACATTCATGCAAGTTGAAGATGGAAGCCATTTTCCAGCTTTTCTATTTACTAACAGCACTGCAAGTTTTGGCAATGAAGTAGCTTTTGGCACCAGCTGGTTCCCAACTACCTCACACCCATATTTTTTCTCACATTTTCATTTTCTTTCTGAATTAAAAAAGGACATTGTTTTCACCTGTTAAGTTACAGTGGCAGCTGTCCAGAAACCAGGATGAAGGAATCTAGATTAAAATTCAATAGCACCAAACATAGCAGTGTCTTTTAAATAACAGCTTCCTTTGTACAGCTGAAGATAAAGGTCATGTCTGTAAGCCTTGTTTATTTTTAGGCCAGCATCATTTTTCTACAGAAAATATTATCCATTTTGGTTACAAGCAACATTTCCAATATAGTCTAATAACTATGACAGAGTGCTATTTAAAAACACAATTTAAACCTTATGTGTGAACACACTTAAGCTACCAAATCACCATTAAAGATACAGCTAAGAACTTTCTGCAATATTACAAAGAGTGGCCACACAGAGAAATGCCATTGTTTTCCTTCAGTTTGCTGACCACAGCTCTGACTTGAGCAGACAGGCATCAAGAAACGAGGTAAACTGCACACAATAATCCACTATTCCTTCCCTCAGTGCTTTCTTTCAGGTGAGAGAATCACCCATCACAATAGCAAGATAACTGGACAGAGTTCTTCAGTAGATTCAGGGTTATTTTTGTGGGCTCAGTTTAACTGGGTGGATTGCAAGGGAACACCTGGATTTACAACCCCAAATGCTTCTTCCCATCAGCTCCAGGCTGCAAGGAAAGGCTTTGCCATGTGGGATCACCTATTGACAGCCCCCTTGAAAAGGTAACAGCACCCAGCCTCTCAGCTTGAAAGGTTTTATATTCCCTTCTTGAAACCTCCCTCCTCCTCTCCAGCTTCTGTCTTCTCACATACAGCTGGTATCACAGAGAAAAGGAAGTTAAAAAGGAAACTACACCAACCCCCATTCAAAAAAAAAAACCTCAACCAAAGGTACTGCTTTGTATTTGTTTAAATTTGTTTCTTTTACATATTTAGTCAAAGACTTCTTGCATTCAAAAAGCAAATATTCACAGGCTCCTAGGATGCTACTTTGACACCTACAGGACACCACAAACCCTTACATGAATCAAAATTCATTAAAATAGGCTCAAGGGGAACAAATGCATTCTTAGAAGGCTCGAGGGAAGGAGTGTTTCTTCTTCAGGCAGAAATGATACTGGTCCACCTCTCAACAACAATCTCTATTTGTAACAAAAAATGCCCAATAGCAGTAGGAGCACCCAATACTTGAAATCACAAGGAAGACACTTAGTGATATGCAAAAATGACAAACAACTTTATATATAAATATTCTTACACAAAAGGGAACTCATCATTTAAACATCTTCCTTGAAAAAAAAACTTAAGCCATTTTTATAGGTTGAGAAGTGAAACCACACACAAACTGAAGCCCTGCACTTGAAATTTACACTTCTCACTCACACCAGGGGGCTACAACACAACAAACCTTCCAAGAAGTCAGCAGCATCTGATGCAAGTTTCAGGGCAGTAAGAAACCACTCAGTGCTGCAATGATTTAAGGTTTGCTTTGTTATCTGCCATGCCCCAGTTTTAAAAACATGAGGCTCTGCAGCAGGATGAGACTTATCTGCATGTCACCTACCACAGTTCATGAACTGGCAGCTCAAGCCCAGCTCAACCCTAAGCCCAGCTAAGCTGGACTATCTGCATCCCATTTCTGCCACTTCTGTGGAGGCTGCAGTAGTCAGAAGGATGAAGACAAATTGCCTTAAACTGTCACAGCTTGTCACAAAGTGGTATTTGTCAGCTCTCAGGGGTTCTGGCAGCCACAGCTCAGTTTCACATTGTTCCAATCAAGCAGGTTCAACACAGTTCAATCAGGAACCATCATGTGAATCCACCTTTACAATGGTGCATACCACTCTGACCACAAATAAACTCAACTTCACACAGGATCCCAAACTTGCAAGTGGACCTGTCCCATTTCTTCAACAGCCAGAGTAAAAATAACACCCACTTCCCCTTGACCTACTACATTGAATGCCTGAACCTTTACAGGAAAACAATCAACTGCCCTTGCTATCACAGTCTGCTTCAGCTGTATCACAAAGTTAAGGGAACATTTCACTCTGTTCTCTCACATTTAGGGACCAGAAAAATTTACCTGGGGGAGAAAGTTGAGGCTGGGGTTGCTACTGTGTCTCTATTTTACCAAACCTCTTTTGTTCTTGGAACAGCAACATTTATATTTTGGCCATCAAAATGTAATTGAGTGCTCTAGGACTGAGGATTTGCTCCTCTAACAGTCCAAAGAGCAAGCTTTCCCTTTCCACTTGGGATGAACAAATATATAGAGATTAAAAATCCTAAAGATTTTGAAAATAATAATAAAAATATTGATTTTCTCACGCAATAAAGGCACAGTTTTGAACTACATAAAGCAAATCTGTTTAGTCCTATATAGGCAAAAAACAGCATAGCATCACAAAACAGTTCAGAGTATATGCAGTTCTTAGACACAAGACAGCTACTTCAAATCCATTTCTATCCATGTTCTTGTACAGAATTTTTCCATTTTAAAGTAGACTTATTGAGAAGTAGCAATATACAATGAGGATACTTGAGAGATCAGTACCCCTCCCCCGCAAAAAAAAAAATAAAGATAAGCATGCAGACTTACTTGCATTCCCCAGGTACACTGCAGCCCCCATGGAGCAAATTACATCCTTGTTTACACACAGCTGTAGACACAAAGAGATTTGGGCATCAGTCTGGGCAGCCAGGTATCCATTAGTGCAGCAGCAATCTGGAGCTCCTCAGGCAGGGCTCCTGTCATTTAGCCTGTCTGTTATGTGGGCAAAGCAGATTGCCTTTGCCATGTTCCAATAATTGTTCCTCCCAGACTGTTATTTCACAGAACACAGCAGCATTACAGCCAAAAAGCTTTGTAGCAGGAGTGTCAGCACTCAAACTTTTATGAAATGCAGTTGTTTTTAAAACCTGGTGTAAGACTGGTATTATGCTGGAAAACCCAAACTTTAAGTGATACCTGACCTTGAGTAAGCTGTAAAAACAGTCCTTCCCATCATTAACAAGCATTTTACTGAAAAGGAACAGAAAAAAAAACCAAAAAGCCCTCAGCAGAAAGAAGACTATGTCAAATAATTTTAGCACTAATTACTGAAGGTGAAATGCAGAGATATTTGATTGAGTGGTACATTTAAAGACACAACTACACTTCAATTTCTGTTCCCATTAAGAGCTACCAAAAAGCTTTCAGATTTGCACACTTTTCACTTAAAATTGTTTCATTTGCAGAAACAGTGTTATGGGTGCATTGTTACAGCATTGAAGTCTACTGTGTAAGTGATGATATCACTTCAATAAAATCTTACATTAACAGATGTAATGCATCATTTTGCTTTGAAAGAACACCACCATTGAATAAAGTCAATTAGTAAAAGGATGTTTGCCTGAATACTAGATTTGTTCAGGTATGTTCACAGCATATACCAGAAGCACTGTATCCTGTGCTCCACTTTCCACTGAGGATGTTTAAATTAAAAATTTGTATTGAAAGGACAAAGTCTGTAAGTCCTAAAATTAATATGCTATAGCACTGACACCACAGAAATACCTACTGCAGTTTACACCTATTCCACATACACCAGGGCTAATCCAAGACAAAACAAACATATTTACCTTGTTTGCATTCTTCTCCCATCCAACCTTCCATGCAGGCTTTGTTTCCATTTTGATCACAAGTGTAGTGACCAACAAAGTCATCTCGAGGGCCACAGAACTTGTTGCACAGAGCACTGTAGTAATTTTCATCACATTTCACCCTTATTTGCACTTCAAAGTGAGCAACAGGACCATTGATCTGCAAGGTCTTCCATCGATCTTCAGGGTTGATCATGCCAGCATGTGCCACTCGCTCTATTAACAAGTTTTCACCTTTTTGGAAAGAAAGGTAAATTCAACAGGGGGTTAAGTTTGACAGCACACAAGGACATATAGAATCCAATCAGAAGTACTCAACTGGTTAAGGGAAAACCAAGCAAAGAAAATGTTAAGATGATAAAGATCTACTGTATAACTGAATTTTCCTTTGCCTTGCAAAGTTCATTACAGGAAGGCCAATTTAAAAAAGTGTCCCAAAGGAAATATTAAAAAACCCTGGAACATAATCCATAGGAAATAGCTTATTTTTCAAGGCAGCCAAACATACCACACCCACATGCTGACAACTAGCAGCTTTATCTTGATCTGAGGCTCTTCTTGCCTCTTTTTTGTTCTTATAAAATTGCAAGATCTGCATAATTTCATAGCTGAGATAAAGTTCTCTGCTGTGAGTTTAATTTAAAAAATAAAGCAAAACACAATATATTAAATTTGCCGCAAAATTACTGAGCATTAGTGAATGCTCCTCTAGGCTTGCATTATATACATAAACTAGCTTATTCCCATTTTATTATTCACTTTAAAATAAAGGCAAAACATCTTTAACAACCCTGCCATAGAACGCTAGACAGCTAGTGTTTGACATTTTGAGAAGAAATAAACAAGTGAATCCAGGATTGTCAAGGGCCATTCTCAGCTCTGCATCCTCCTTATCCTCACCCCCAGGGGAACTCCTGATAACTGTGATCCCTGTTGCAGAACACTCTGTGAGCATCCTGCCTTGTCCCCATGGAAAGCAGCAGCTCTGCTACTGCCAGGCTCCTCTCACTGAGACCAAACCTGCACAAAGAATTACACATCCCAGGGGAAAAGAGGATTCTAGGCTGTAACACTACAGAAACTGCCAACAATAAGTATTGTCATTTACATAAATATCCATTTTGTATCTTTATCCATGCAATTCTTTGTACAGAAGCTTCAATACCAGGAGGTGAGACAATTATAGCCAGTACAATGAAATGACAAAATTGCTTCAGCAAATATTAAGAATAAAAAAAGCTTGGGGATTGAGGTAAAGGCAGACAGTGAGCAATCCCAGTGGCAGGAGTTTTCTAATGGGTTCACCATTCAAATCTGGTACCACCCTGCTGTACAGCTTTTCTGGGTGACTGCAAATTGCATCTGGAACTACAAATGCTATTCAAGGATGAGAAAAAGGTACAGAAGCTTCATTTGAACATATGAATTTCATACACATTTATGAAATAGCTGTAATATTGCCAGCTTAGAGCTTCAGCACTCATTTTCTTTAAATAAAGACTCTGTAAAATACATGTTAAAAGAAATGAATAATCAAAAACCTGCACACAGCAAGAGGCTGAGATGATAGTGAGATAAAGCCTGAAGTTCAAATTAATAACAATATAGAATAAGCCAAGCTGGTAGCAAGCAATTCTAAGCTATCACCTTTAGCAAAC
The DNA here is from genome assembly GCF_028551555.1 of Melozone crissalis. Taxonomy (NCBI): domain Eukaryota; kingdom Metazoa; phylum Chordata; class Aves; order Passeriformes; family Passerellidae; genus Melozone; species Melozone crissalis. Next base: position 2,833,793 of record NW_026535834.1, read on the forward strand.
TCATTTTACCTACCCAGTTGCTTTCTAGAACTCATTAACCTCTTATGTTTAGAAAACAAAACCCAAGGAGTGACTGTTTCTCAACCAGAACATTACTGACAGTTTAGAGGAATCCTGTCATTTTTTAGTAAAGTGTTTTCAGCTGCTCCAATATTAAGAGAAAAAAATAATTACAGAAGTATCAGGCTCTCCAAAGTATCTTCCCCTCTTGGCATCTTTTCCAAGCTTGCTTCTATAAAAATGTTTCCTCTTGAAATGAAAAAACATTGAACTTAAAAAGAATCCCTTTTAACTAAGCATTGAAAGGTACTCCAGTTTTTAAGATCTCACAGTATCTCTCTGCTTTATTATTAAAAGTGGTATTGCAATGTATAAGCTGTAAGTCATGCTTGCTTGGACTAGACTGCATGGAACATTTTATGGCTAGCCAAGACACACTGAAGCCTATCCCTCTCTTCTTTACCTCTCATTCCTGTGCATAAGCTGCTCTGTCATCCAGCAGCATGTGTAAGATAGAAAAGGCTGCCTGCATTTTATTTTTGATCAACAGAATATTTACCACACCAGTCACCACTAAAAGTTGAATTATTAGATAGAATCACAGAATTTTTTAGGTTGGAAAAGACCTTTAAGGTCACCAAAGCCCAACCATTAACCCAGGACTGCCAAGGCTACCACTAAACCATGTCCCCAGGTGCCACATCCACACGTGTTTCAAATACTCCCAGGGATGGTGACACCACCACTTCCCTGGGCAGATCTCAGCACCCTTTAATAATCTTGTTTTCCTCCATTGACTATGGAGAAACTATAACGGAAAACATGCTGAATCATTGGATGGTCAAGGAAAATTGAACCAAATACACATTATGGAGCTGCTTCTCTGCTGTAAAAGCAACATAGGCTCCTTATAAACAGCTGCAGCAGCCACTGCTGTGAAAGTGTTTCCTCTAAGTGCATCAGATGGACTGAAGAACAGGTCCTGAGATTAAAGGAGTGGCTCATATAATAAAATTCTTATCAGGCATCTTCAGGCTAATGGAGATTCATCAGACCCAGTTAACTGGAACAAGCATTACAGCTACTGCAAATATACCTATGCAGAACAGACCTCTTGATACCAGAGGTCAAGAACAAGGGAAATAACCCAAGAGTGCTCTTTTTATCTTTTTGAACACTCAAACTTTATCTTCACAAGCTCCTCTGAAAAGGAATGTATTCAGAGTCTTAAGGGTTTTTCCTCAAGCTTGTATCAGTACAAGTAGGGTTTAACAGCCTAAATAAGCAAGCCAGATAATTTATCCTGAGCCACAAAAAGCATGAGGGAAGCAGCTCCAAGTAATTTCATTTCTAATACTAAATTCTTAAGTACCACAGTAAGTATGAGAGTTCTGTTTAACTTCAAATTTAACAGTGATCCTAGTAGAAGGTGCATCTTCCAGAGAGATCTGTAAACACAGGGAGAAACTTGTTTGTCAAGGTTTCTCCTTCCTCCCCCACAATACCAGAGCGTGTCTGAAGAGATCCAGCCTCTCACACCTAACTGTTTTGATGAGACAAGTTTGCTCCCTGCATCTGACTCTGCCATAGAAGTTCACCTAAGAGGTTCACACTTCTTGTTTTAGCTCTCAGTAAAGGCATAACTGAATTTCTCTGCAAAAAAGCATCATTCATTGCTCAAATTTACATACACACAAACAGCCCGCGAGCAATTTCCTTGATTAACAGGTTTTCTACAAGTCTCTCTAGAAAAGCAGATACTGGTACAGATGTTTGCATAAAAGGAGATGATGCCTAAAAGGTATTTCTTTAATTAATGGTCCCAGAGCATCTGATTTTTGGAAGAGAAAGTCTTGTCTGAAGAGTATTTAACTGTGCAGTACACAAATAACACTGCCCATGAGCACCCCAACCCTTTGCAGAGTCAGACATTCCCAACAGGGCTGTACAAAAGGGGATGCTGGCAGTTGTTCGTAAGGGAACACAGTGACATCACATGAACTTCACACCCAAAGGAGCAGGAGGTGCCCCTCTCAGGAAGCACATTCTCTTCAGCAATAACTTTTGAGCAGTATGGACAGATGAATCTCCTACAGGTTAATGGGAAGGACCAAAGCAACCACTGCATGCCTGCAGCAGACACAGAGGAAAATGGAAAGTTACTTCCCATGTGAAGATGCCAGCTTGCTTTGTCAAGGCAGGGCTGGGTTGGGCATTGCCCAGAGCTCTGCTGAAGTCTGCCAGGTCAAGTGACTTACCTGGAAAGTGGAGCTGCTGTGACAGATGACAGTGAGCAGGCCCTCTGCAGTGACTTTGTATCTAAGCCAGCTTCCTCTCCCCCTCTTCCACCCTCCTAAAGCAAACAAGTGGTAACACCACACTGCCACAAGCTTACCCCTGAGCCAACCCTGCTGCACACAGGAGGAGAAAAACACACCAGCAGTTCAGGAATTGGGGGTGAAAGACCCTCTAGGAATTTGTACAGGAGAAACATTTGCTGGGGCAGTCTTGCTCCTGAGATGGTACCTCACAGGTCAGCTCTGAGTCCCCCTGCCCTCACTGAGTGCAAGAAGAATGCAGGATGCTTGGACACAGGGAGGGAACAGTAACAAACGCTCTACAACCCTCAAGTTGTTCAGTGAAAGCCTCTCTAGGTTTTAGGGGAGGTTTTTTGTTTGCTTGTTGTCTTGTTTGGGTTTTGTTGTTTATTTTTGTTGCTGCTGTTGTTTTGGTTTTTAATACCCACTTTAGAATCCAAGCTGGAACACAGACCCTACTTTTAACTTTCAGCCTTACTCATCCCCATTAAAGGAAAGCAAAACCTGACTCTAGAACTAATTAATCAGCTTATAAACAGACTCTGGCAATTACTTTGATTAATCTATCTTACAGTAGCAACAGAAGATCCATGTAACCTGATCTCCAGATCAGCACAGCACTCAGGATTGACAGGGAGTTAAGCTTTCCACAGACATTCACTTCACCCCTCCAGGACCAGATATAGTCTTTTCTCTGGAGGAGCTGCTGTATTCCCTTTCCTCTTCTCTAACACGTGAATTTTTACTGATCTGTGCCTGTTTGGCAGTTGGGTGGTGCTTGCAAAAATACTTCTTTGAATTGAAGCATCTTTGCGTCTCGACAGATTCACAAGGCAAAACCTACTGCCAAGATCCTTCAAAAAAGAGAAAACCTTCAGCATTAAGGAATTCTTCCTAGGAATCCTATATGCAAATCTAAATTGAAGCACAGCTAAGAAACACATCTCTATCACAAAATCAGAAAACTGACTACAGAAACATTAAACCAAGACAAGCACTTTGCTAGTCTTCTGCCAAATTACAGGCCAAGAAAGCCTTCCTAAATTCACCTGACAAGCCTTCAAGCTTTCAGCTGCAATGCAACTTTGCAGTACCTCTCTCTGGCAGCCTAAATTAAAGGGAAGTTCACTTTCCATCAGCAGTTTCTCATAGAGCTAAACTGTAATCTGACACTTATATACTCTCTCACAGTTCATAGAAACTGTTAATTTAAGGAGATGGCACACTGGGCCTCCAGAAGACACTCTATATCCTGTTGGCCTCAAGTTCAGGGGAAAAAAAAAAAAAGAATGCAAGTAAAGAGATTTGTTAGAGCTTGTTAAACTAAAAAGCATAACAAAGACCTAACACAAGCCTGAGATGACTGTCGTCTTTTCAAGTGTATTCAAAAGAAATCTGGGGTTTAAAGCTACAGATTTGCAAGAGGATTCAGCACATTCTAAGAAATTAACAATACTATTATTTGTTACAAAGCTAAATAAAAAATGAAATCCAGCAGTTGAATGCATACAGATGATTTACAGGATAGGCTGTCTCTTTATGTCCAGTCCTTTCTACAACATCTCATGACTTGATTTGCCCTCCGTAACAAGGACATGAATATTCTAATATTTGTTGTACTAGCTGTACCTAGATAAATTATTCCCAAGCTGGAAACCATTTAAATTAATTAACATCACATAGTATATTTTAAACAAAGCATTCAAGAGGATTCCTCCAATCTGTTACTATGTAGGATGTCTAAATTTATTCAGGATATGGGCTTACTCTGCTCAGCACACAAGATCTCATTTTGAATACCACACCCAGCTTTAGGAAGTGCCATTTAAGAAGGCTGTGGACAAACTCAACTGAAGGGCTGCAGCAACATTAATCAGAGATGTAAAGAAAAAATAGCCAATAGAAAAAGGCTAAAGGAGCGCTAAACAAGACAAGTTTAACTCCAACAGAAGAAGGGTCCAGGTAGCAGTTAAACTAAAAATTCATCATTACTGATACAGAATCTGATGATGATTTGGGACATATGTAACCTCTTCACTATCTTAATGTTCAAACACTTACCTTCCCCTACATTGATCCCAACTGAAATGAAACAGTCCATCAATAACCACAATGCAAGCCTGAGGTTCATCTTTTTCTTGTAGCCAGAAGCATTAGTTATTTTAGGACATATTTGTAAACCATTTACAAAGAGTAGGTTCAAGGTGGAGTCCTGCTTTAGCAGCTTTATGGCAATCTGATTTTGAAATATTTATAAAATAATCTTGCTTTCACTTCAGATCAATAACCCTGCCTTGACAATGAGTATTACCTTGCATTTTCAATCTGCAAATGCTAAGCTCCAGTACTTGAGAAGAAACAGAGAAGGGATCATACCATTATTTAGAACAATTTCAACAAAAACATGAAGTACTTTTCTTATGGGGAGCAAGAATGTTTAATTGCTCACATGATCATGGAAATTATTGCATAGCCTGATCACAAGCAGACTGAGGAGAATCTGAAGTGCAACTCTACAGATTATCTTCCTTTTTCTAAAAAAATAAAGGGTCTAGCATGATCTGTAAACATTTTTAGAGCTAATTATCAAGAGTCATTGTAATTACATCCTTTTGTTACAACTGTCCATTCTTTTTCCTATACAGCAATAATATTTCACAGTTCCTAACCCAATACTCACTGTTTGGATTTGTACATGCCTTTTACTCTGACATCAGCTTTGCCTAGAGCTGATCTGGAGGGATGGCTGATTGCAGCAGGATATATTTTGCACAATTTGCACACATACAGCACAGAATAAGTACAAACTCCAAGCTTTACATAAAATACTCACCAGCTTTTGTATCATTATCCCAATCCCATGCTTCTAATATTAATGTGAACGACCTCTGAAAAAAAACAAGACACCAATTAGACAGTAATAAAAAACTGTTATAACCAGACAAACTGATTTGAAATAAGCAGACATTACTGCTATGAGAAAGTCAACTGAAAGCAGTAGCAAATTTCCCTTCTCTGTTGTCATGTGAATGCTCTTGAAAGCATCTTCTCAAAAGCATGAAATATAACAGCATTAAACATTGCGGGACAAGCCATGCTACCAGCAAAACAAAAACATTCCATGCACTCACACATATTGAGGACTGAATTATTATTACTCTCCTCCCACTGCATCTAATTCTCAGCTTTGCTTAGCCACAGAAATGCTGTTGAGAAGGAGCCCTAAAAGGTTTAAATGAAATGAGGTTCTGAACCTTGGGAAACAGCTGGGATATTTAAGACTTAAACAACTGAACCACCTCCCCTAAAATGGAATGAGAGCCATCCTTTAGAAAGCACATGAAAGGCTAAGTCTGTACCAGATCTGTTTTACAGAAAAACGTATCTAAAGAAGAACACACAATTCATCCTGCATCCATCAAAAATGTAGACTTCTTTCTCATGAAAGGGTAGCATAAAAAACAGAACTACAAAGGCAGAAACAATTATTACAGTAAGCACACCTGGCACTGTACTTTTCCCTGAGGAAAGAAAAAAACCCATGATTTCAGACAGTTCCTAAATGATTCAGAAAAAACAAGAAGCCTTTACTTCACTGAACCAAGGCTTCAGGCATTTTCCTTGGTTTATGATCAAAAATGTAGGACAGATGTTAATATTCAAATACTAAACTTATTTAGAAAAAAGTTATGCATACAGGTAAATTTTAACTGCTTTGAGTTGAACAAGAATAGGTGTCAAACCATTCAGCTTTGATAGTTTCCAAGTGCTACAAGTAACATTGAGAACCCCACATACATTCAAAATCAAGGCAAAACCATTGAGAACAGAAAAGAGTCATTGCAGCACTATCCTAAAATCCTCCTAGACACATCTTCATACAGAGCCAAGCCCTGATGTGTGCACAGTTCACTCCCTAATGATCTATAAATCCACATGGGTATGAGGACATTCAGCCAAGAAATTGCAAGGACCCTCTTTGGAAGAGGATTATGTAAGAATTCAGCCATCTTTCACAGGGTTATTAGGACTATTTTACTGTTACATCAAGAGAAGTGTGTTTTAATTTTGAGATAGCTCCTTAAGTGCTTTACACACCCCTCAAGTCCACACCAAGGAGAGCTGATCATAACACTGAAACCTCCCCATTTTAGAACAGCAGCAGCAATAAGATCAGTGCAGCTCCCCAAGCAGAAAGGTTCTGTTTGAGGTCCTCCATGACTACAGCAGAATCATTCTACTCAGAACTAATGCACTTAAGTGTTTATTTTCCACTGCTCAGTTACATTAACATACAAACCACCACTCAGCCTTAGAAAATAAGTCTTTCTACTGTGTTTTAAGCTTCAGACATATACTAGGGAAGATAATTTTACATCACTGAAACAGAAACAGGTTTAGTGGTGATTATTTAGATTAGACTAAAGAAAGGAAGGAGAAAGGGAGCTCAGCAGTGACCATACTGGACAGAGACATACTTGAGCTTGTACTGCCCTTGGAAATGGACAACTGAGAGAGATCAGTTGAGAAAGCAAAGGGCAAAAGACAGCAAAAGACAGCACAGCTCAACTACATCTAACTTCTAAAGATAAACATTCGCAGAACATTTTAGTAGCTTCACCCTCCAAATCCCTGCACTCCCCAGTCTCAGCACTTAGGGAAGCAGACAGGATTCTACTGTACTCTGAAAACACAACCTGCAACCCCTCTTCCTAACTGCTACCTGAAAGAAACACCCACACATTGAATAGCTGAAAAAATGAGTTCTATATCATACTGCCCTAACATCATCTTCTGGTAACACAATGTCTCCTTATTTTGTATAAAAATTTACTAATTCAGAATTCTGCAAATCAATGCAAAGTCCAAAGTTATCCACATCTTCCGCTTTTAGCTACTTACCTTCTAACATATCCCTTAGTTTTCCTGCGCTCCATTGATTTGTATTAGAAGTATAGACCAGTGTTCAAGTGCCTCCAGATGTCCATTTACTTATGGAAGGGCTGGTCTTTCCTACTGCAAATTGGCTGTTACATCTGACTGCCCACAAAAGGCAGCAAAAAATTTAACATGGATGTGCTGTCTTAAGAAACAGACCAGTCATCTATGCTTTCCCATCATACCATTTGAAAGCAGAGTTGTATCTGTACTCAGGATGCTAAGGAATTTTGATGGGTAAAGAGCTGCATGCAATGAACTGTTTCAGCACGATTGTGCTGGACAGTGTGAATGAGGATAAATAAGCATTTTAAGATGCTTAAGACAAGAAATCCCACAGCTCTGCTGGCAAACCTCATGGTCTAAGTTGGCATAGTCTCTGGAGCAGAAAATACTGCTTTATGATCTAATAAAAACTTAATAGCACATCATGAGCAGCTATGGCTCTGGTGCAGAGCTGCTCCTCCAAAATGTGGAGGAGCCCACACAGCTCATGCTGCCTCCTCGTGGCTTTGCAAGCCCCAGGTCCCACAGGCCTGGTCCCCAGCATTTTCTTTGACCATCCTTCCACTGGTCAAGAACCACAGCTCACATGTGATAAGTTTAAAGAACCTACACAGCAAACACAAGACAAAGCCTTTTAAATCTTTTCACTTCCCTGTGTCTACTTTTATGGGTGACCAGGCTGGCACTTGGCTGTTCACACATGAGCAAGCATTTGGAGTGTAAGCTTTCAGGAAGGCTTGCAGTCACACTTGCAGGAGATAGAGATGTAAATCAAATGACATTACACAGTATTGATAGACAAATCTGCATTTACTGGACTGTCAGCTTCAGCTGGGACAGTTCTCAGTTGTGCAACTTCTGCTCTCTGCTGAGTTACACAGTCACCCTTCAAAAGCCCCAAACAGACACAGCAAGAATGCAACTGTAAAACTGATTTTTATTATACCTCTAGAGAAGATAGTTAAGGTTACCAACCCAACCTGTCACCCTTCCTCGTCTCCAGCTGGCCAATAACTTGAAAGAGGAATTCCTCCCTGTGGTAGTGCAGTGGATCATCACATAACTACTGCACCTCAAAAGAGAAAACTGGTCCTTAACCCACTTGCTCAAAAAACCCAGTCTTCCCACTACCACATGTACCAAGTCTTGCACTAGATCTGCTTACATGTCTTTGAATTTTGCACTTCACTGTAAAACAACAGCTGAAAACTTACAAAAAAAGCATCTGTGTTACTAAATATGTTCATAAAATGCAGCACTGAGAGCTTCCCAGTTATGGCTCAATTATCAGAAACACATTTTACTACCAAAATGATTTATTAGTGGAAATTTTAACATCCATACACTCACCCTGAGTGTAACCTTACCTATTAACCAGAGTAAGCACTGAAGTTTAATAACACTAATGGATATAAGTTTTAAAGGATATTTTCAGCTTCACACTGGCCATACTCATTTTATGAAAACTCTACCATCAGCTGACATTAGTCACATCTGCACTCTTCTACAGCAAGTCTTAACACAAACTAACCAACACATCCACTGACACCAGCTGCAAGTAACTCCTCTATAGCAGAGACATCAACACCTGACATCTTTCTTAAAATGTGCTTACAGAAATCAGCAACTGAACTTGCATTAATTTAGCTCTTGTCCAGAACCTAAGGAGTACCTATACAGCAAATATTTAACCCCTCACATCATCCAGCAGGGTCTTGGCTTTTTGATGTATCTTTAATATGAACAGACTTGCTTGAAAGTTATTTAAGAACAGGTTTTCCACAGAGATGTAAGTGTGCTCAAGTCTATGTATAAATCTAACAAAAAACACTACACAAGTATCCTAAAAATGTCCCAAAATCATGAGCCTGACACATAATACACACACACACCACCACACCTTCTGCTTTAACTTGCACACAACTCTTGCTGTAGGCTAATAGAACAGCAGGACATGTATATTCCAGTCTGCTCTGATCTCTACAAAAAGCTTTGTGAAGTATTATCTGTTGTTCATTGCAACCAGTACTAGCAAAATATTTGGAAAATATTGTCAAAGTGGCCATGGCACTGATTTGGGGGGGAGGGATATGGAATATACAGCACTGGAAACAGACTTGATTCTACTGACTCTGGTGATTTTTTGAAAGAATTAAACACACATCATCATTTGTGCTCATCACATTAAAACTCAGAAGATGTTAAAGGCTACAAGTCAGAAGAGCATCAGTGCACTTCTGCAGAAGAGCAGAGCTTATGCAAGAGCCACTCCGTAGGAGTTAACTAAACAGATATGCCAAGTAGCTTGGAAAGATACAAATTAAGTCTGTTGATCCTGGTGATGCTGCCTCAGTTGTGTTTTTTTTCCCCTCAGGATTGGTGTTGACACAAGCAACTTCAAAGCATTATTCCTCTGTTTACACTAAACAAAACACTCCCCATACTATCCCAGAGACCTCCTTTCTGGGGAGGGGGGGGAACAAGACCTGTAATATTGGTTTGGCACTGTCTTTTCATGAACTGTTACTATCACCTTGGTATCTGCAAATCAACATTCAAAAGGTAGGGGTTCTTTTCTGGCAAACCAGTCATGTCAGAATTTTCATCCCAAGAGAGATGATCAATCTGATGGCAGCATTTTCAGTCAGGTATAGAACTTAAGAGTCTCCAACCCACAGTCTGAAAAATGCCAAAGGTGAAGCGTGAGCTGAAATCAATACTTGAAGTTTTCTGCATCAATAACATTCTATTGTGACTTTTATGCTAACAGACAAAAAGTTATTGATTTCACATGAATAAAAGGACTGATTGGATTGTCTACACAGAAAAAGGTTTTAAGAACCAGCTATGAAGTAGAAAAAATGTTGCTCCTAAACAAATCCCAAGCCCACCTTGTCTTCCTGTTGTACAGTCACACAGTAAATGCAGGGGCTCATCTCCAGTAAATACTGTTTCTTTTCAAGCTTCAATCAAGCACAGGAAACATTTGTACTCAAACATTTCAACTGCCCAAACACTGGATAGCATAGTCTTACTGCAGGTTAATTTCTGTAACTTCTGGAACAAGCCACCACCAATATCTCTCACAGCCAAGACCATTAAGTCTTGACCAGCACAGTCAATTCTCACACTTGCTTTCATAGGAAACTTTGAGCCAAGTGAGACAAGCACAGGTCTAAGGGCTTGCCCCCTCTTTTTTTTTGTTTCAGCACCTCTCCCCTCCCCCAGGCAGCCTGCATGCCATGGAAAAAGCTGACTTCAAGGCAAGCATATTTCATTTCCTTCCCCAGGAACTCTGCAGCAAGTTCATACAACTTCCTCATGAATAACCCAGAGGTGGAAAATGAATAAGGAAAAAATGAAGAAAGATTCTGAGATGATCTAGGACTCACAGTCAATCCAAGTCTAAGGGCTGCAGGTTTATCTTTTAGAAACAGACATTATAAAGCCATAATAGGGACCTTTACTGAAGGAGTAAATCATCCCCATTTGCGGTGAACATGGGGGTTGGGGGACAGGGACAGGGTAGGGGGCTTTTTCTGAAACCTGAAGGATATTTCAGCCACTTGCACGTAAGAAGCTTGTTTGCTGAATTCAGAGACCATCCACCATCCAAAATCAGAAATATGACCATTCTCTACATCTTAATTTTTCGTTTAAGGAGTGAGCATAGTGAGTCCTAAACCTTCTCATTGGAAATCGGGGCCAAACAACCCCACTTTATTAGGAGTGGAAAGCTGGGTCAGAGTCCTGCAAACATCAGCAGCAGATAGCAGAAAGCAGTTGAGCAAGTTCAAGTTTTCTATTTGAGAGCAATTACTGCAGTTATACTCCTCTTGGCCCAGTCACAAAAGCAAGATGATGTTTACAAACTCTGGAGCCCTACTGCTGTGTGAGGGGAGCTCTTTGTGAATTAGCCCCACCTGACAATCTTTAGGAAGTCTGCAAAACCAGGGAGGGCTGAGAGGGGCTATTTTTTGCCATGGTTAACAGACAACAGGCTGATATCTCCTCCTACATGAGTCTGAACACTCATTCCACTCCTCCACCAAACTAAGCAAAACCTAAGCTGGAGGAGTGTGTATGTGTGTGTGTATGTGGGGGTGGCAGAGGGAAATCTAGACTATTAAGATAATTTCATTGCAAAAAGAGCATAAATAAAAACAACAGGTGAATAAGAGTCAGTCCTGGAGTTAATATATCAAATTTAACACCCAAGTAGAGACTCACTTCAGGTAAAGAAAATTACCCAGCAACTAGGTGGAGGTAATCCTATCAACAACCAGCTGCATGCATCTGAAAGATAAAACAACTTGAAGGAGGAACTCAAAGGGGTATTACAACACCTATTTGGCAGTGCCCAGTGTTTTACAAAACAGGAGCAGTGTGCTTCTCTCCAGGGTGATCAAACCACCAGGATCCTGACATATCTTACCAGAGAACACATTTGTAGTAAGATCTTCAGAAGTCTGAAGATACTCTGATCCTCCTGCTGTGGCAGAATGCAGCAGGAGTTTCCCAGTGTGAAGGGGGTCTTTATATACCAAGGAACATCAAACATTTTGGCTGTGGAACTCTTAAAATCATCTCAAGTCACATACAAGCTTTAGCTAATGCCTGTAGGAAACAACCATTTTCACAAAAGCCCAAAATGCCATAACAGACTGAAGCTCCTCAAAGCAGGACATTAATGCAGTCACCTCAGACCACATAAAAGCAAAGTGAGAGCCCTCAGGAGATCCATCTGCATATGGGAAGCTAAACCATGGGAATAAAGACTGCACAACTTTCCTGTAACTTAGCACCCTTGACAGAAACTCAAAGCACATCTCAGCCAAGTCAACCTTGTGACAAATGGCAAGTCAGAGATGGCACATTTGGTTCAGCACTGGCCCTGACCTCTGATAGCACCTGTCAGACAGCTGCTGCAGCCAGGGCAGCAGCATCCCTGAGGAAAAAGGAAACAGGCACCCCAGGAACAGTTTGCACAGCACCAGAAACAAGAAATCAGCTTCTCATTTAAAAAACCTGCAGGAGATGTGACCAGGCAGCAGTCATGGGAGGATTTCATCTGAAGAGGAGCTCATCTGCTGACTGCTCTCAGCTCCTGGAAAGCCCCTCCCTGTTTTAAAGCAGTGCCTTTCACCATTACACACATAGCAGTAATGCTAGTCCAAGGGAACAGCAGTAATGCTTGCCTCTGCTTTTTATAGCTGTCTGCTGTTCATCCCCACCCTATCCATCCCCCTTCCCCTGATTCCAGCATGTACACATCTCTGCTGTGTTCAGGGAGATTAAGTTCCAACTATGAAGTCTGAGCTGCCAACTGTGGCCACTTGAATTTCAGCAAACACCATGGGATTGACTTAGAAATCATGTTTGCCATATACTTTCAGAACAAAACAAAAAAAATTCAGCTACTCAGGACTCTCATGATAACTTGCCTTTCTTGAGATTTTCCAGCAAGAAACAAGAATATCAATGTTTAATACCAATCCATGCTATAAGTTGTCAGTTTTCTTGAAGCACTTCTGTTTTCCTGCAAATGCCTTCTGTCTATGCCATTCCTATGCACCTCCTCTGTGACACAAGTCTCAACAAAAGTATTGGCTCATAAAACTAATCAATACATCAAGGAGGAAAGATGATTTTTTCCCCAAATAAATAAGCAAGTTTAATGCTTATGAAAAAATAATTAATTTCATCTTAGATGAATAATCAGTAACTTCATTCTAGTTACTAAAACAATAAAATTCTAGGTGGTCTTTCAAAAACTTCTTATTCTCATCTCTTTCCATGGTGTCTTGCACAATTCTTTGTTGAATTCTGCTTTAGTAGGAGTACAGCATTGCAAATCTCATTTTAACTTCCAACCTTGTTGAATGTAAACTAATTTTCATAGAGCCCATCACAACCCTGGGTTAATGACACCTGTGACCTTGTTCTTCTGTGCAAAACTGATAAGCAAGGTTTCACTAAATAGATCTTTTGATAACCATAACCAGCTAGTCCTTCAATCCACCAAAGCCATGCAGCTTCTCCCAGCTAAGCGAGTTCCCTTCACAAACACAACACAAGTTCTTTGATCACAGTTAAGTGATCTGCCTCCCACTCTTATCCATGTCTTGACTACTTAATATTTAGAAGTCTGTTGAAAAGAGCACCCTGGATAGGAAAAGAAGTTAGAGAAAAACAAAAATCTTCTAGGAGGGGGATTGTAGAAATCAAAGGTCCAGAGAAATGCACGAAGAAGTAACAAAGAATCAAGTTATTTCCATGAGAGAAATGAAAGAATTGGCCAAACTCCTCACCCTGGAAAAGACACAACAGGAGTATGTGACCAAAGATGAAATGCTTCAATAGGCCCTGGGGATGGGTCAGGAGTAGATAATCTATTTCCATGGTCTTGGCAAGAACTAAAAGATAAGAAAGGAAGCTAACAGGAGTCATGGCCAGAAGAGATGAAGTCAGAGAAGACTTTTAGGCAGAACTTGGCAAAATCTACACACAGGTGGCCCAAGGGAAAAGTGGTTTTAAGAGTTTTGTGGGTCCAAGGGCAAACTGGCACAAATACTTTGAAGAGAGCAACCACAACTATTTCTGGAGGCTCTCATGTTGAAAACAAAGCTAGGGACAATGACAAGCAGTTTTCTATATTCTTGCCCTTGACACCCTATGAACATTGTTTTACATTCCCTGAGCTCCAGTTCCAGTACAGGTGTGGTTTTGAAGCAAGCATTTCACTTTTTCTGATAGCTGACATTAACACAAGACAGTGCTAAAATTAATAAAGCAATTACACTGTGGAACCTTGCACACTTGCCTGAGCCATTACCATCTATCCAGTATAATCAAAATTGTGACCAAGCAGTGTTTGAGGGAGAAAAGGAAACCAAGAGAAACAAAGCACAATTCTAAATCAAATTTATAATTTTATTTTGGAACTTCTATTTGAAAACCATGACAGAAGACGACATAATTGAAAAATCTAATCAAGATTCTCCTTTCTGCAGCACTGAAATGTCACATGAAACAGAACAAATGCAGAAATCACCAACCCATGCATGCTATTCAGTCAAGTACCTGTTGCAGTGAATGCAACAAATGCTATTCAGATAAAAGAGACAAGCTGAGCTAAATCTACTAACTGGGAGATATTATTTAGAATAAAGGTTTAGGAGAATGTAGGCTTCTGAAATTTCCCCTGAGGAAATGGTAATCCAGACAGCCTTTTAATAGTGATTAAGTCAGGTGACACAAAGCAGAACATACTGTCATTCAAGGCAAGACAACAGAAATGCTCAAATACAGCAAGCACTTACTGCACTAGAAGAAGATTGACAAGTGTCAAGTGAAAATAAAGCTTAATGATTTCATAGCAATTTTCACACAAAAATTCATCAGCGCATTTGTGACAAAAATCCTGGTTTAACTGCAAGGAAAAAACACTACTTGTTTTGGAGAAGACTGGTAAATCAAGATTTACACAGAAAAATAACTGAAATAATTTACAGTTCCTCTCCAAACTTTAGCTATTCTATTGACACTAGCTAAAACCAACCCCTACTGGCTTCCATGTGGCACAGATGAAGGGTAGTGCTATTCCTAATTAACCTTCCTCCACTGGGAAAGTGATTCTGCACTGTCTACGTGTGTCACTGAGCCAAGTGTCACACCAGCCACACATGTTATTCCATACCAGCTGAAGAGTAAGCAAGAAATACTTCCCCCATTAAAAGCTGGGCCTCTCAGCCACTCAGGAACCAGCCTAAGGAACAAAACAGCATCTTTATTCTCCAGGGAGAATTAGGAGAAGAATAGAATAGGAAAGGCAAAGATTAGTTTAGCATGACTGGCACAGAAGCTGTGAAGGCAAGAGCATCTGTGACAGTCTGGAAATAACAGTTAAAATTGTTAGGAGTTAAAAGATGAAAGGGAATAAAAAGTAAAAAACACTCACAGACTTGCTGCAGGACTTCCCTTACTTCACTGAACCACCCCAAATACAACACTACTCTCCATAAAACACAACTTAAAATCACCCATGGAATCCTTGTCATTACACAAGACCCCAGACAAACCAATCTCTTCAGAGCAAACCAGGTTAATTAGCTAGATTTCCAAAAGATGCTTCTAGATAGTCTGCATGGACCCCTGTAGCACTCCTGATAAATGGAAGCAGTAGATACATCCTTTTAGCCATTTGGGTGGGCCTCGATATTTGTATGCCTGGCAGTTGCTACAGGCTCAGCCCAGGCCTCAGACGACACAAATTTGGAATTTGAGCAGAGATCAGGATTCTTAGTGACCTCAGGAACTGCATTTTAGACCAAAATAAACAGGAGTAGAGAAGCAGGAATTAAGATATCACAGGTCTCCTGGAGCCATATCTATATACACGTAAACCAACTGCTGGTAACATTTCATTTGATTTTTTTCCACACGCTCCAGTAAGGCAAAAATGCCTTTAAATTTTTTGTCAAGACAGCACATAAGACCTTCTCCTGCAGGTCTCCAACAAGTCCTGAGAAAAGACTTGCAGAAACTCAATAACCTTTGAAAGCTCTGTGAAACTGCTTTTCACCCAGGTAAAGGAAGCCCAACTCGCCAATTCTATTCCAACCTCCTCAGATCTGCTGGGCAGAAGCCTCACATCCCATAAAAAGCTTTAGACATGTGGAAAACAGCCTTAAAAAAGGAGAGCTTGTCCCAGCAGCCTGAGCACAGCAATGCTCTGTTTATACATTGCCACTGGGGAAGAAAAATCAACACCATAGAGAAGAATGACAGGTACACAAGGTAAAATCCACCTGAAAACAATCTTAAACCACCCTGCTCATCACTTTGCTTTGTTTCAAGTAGTTGATAAGAGCTAATGATGAGCACAGAATACAAAACAGCTATAGAAGAGTCACTAGTCATTCTTCCTAAAGGCACAGCTCCCCTCTGCTAATTTACCCAAGATATCTAT
Organism: Melozone crissalis; assembly: GCF_028551555.1. Taxonomy (NCBI): domain Eukaryota; kingdom Metazoa; phylum Chordata; class Aves; order Passeriformes; family Passerellidae; genus Melozone; species Melozone crissalis. The sequence continues at coordinate 2,850,026 of NW_026535834.1, forward strand.
ATATACTAAACCTTTGTGTAGTCTGATTAAAAGTTAAATATTTGGGTATCCTTTGATATGGGTGTTACTGTGCCTGTCCCAGTGAGGTTTCTCAAAAGTATATTGGATTATAAAATAGCATTTGCAAGATATTCTTCTATACCTAAGAAATTAAGTAGAGAAGGCAGCCAATTACCAACACTATTTTAAGTATAACAGCTACCAACTAGAGCAATAGGATTTGGTATGGAACACTACAATCATATAAAAGGAAGAGACAACATCCTTTGAGCCTACTGATAACAGTCAAACAAATATCACAGTTTGTATTCTGCCTCTCTCTCAAACAGGAGGGCCTAGTTAACATCTCCCAGTTGCATTTCTCTTTTTGAGAGTTCTACAGCAAAAGCAGCAGAAAGGAAAATGAAATTAACCCCACGTGCATCAATCCTGAAAACACACTTGAACCTTAAATAACACCCTTCCATCCTATTCACTGGGAACACAAGGTGTTGATTTTTGAGACTAGAAATGAAATTAAATCAGAAATTATATACAAGATCAGAGTAGCAATTCCAGTAGATGTTTGCTAGTATCCAGTTTTAGTGGACCAAAAGAACAAAAAATCAGAATCCACTGGTTTAGACAGAGGATCACAGGATTAAGTATCAACACACATTTTGCCCAATCATTATGTTACAGAAAATAATCCAGCTACATCTTAAGATACTTTCATGACTTCACAGCTCATGAGCTCCAGTCCTTTCCACCACAGCTGGAGCTGGCACTGGGAGTTTCCAGAAATCCACCCAGTTAATCCAATAGCAAAGAACAGAAGAAAGTATTGATGAAATTAGGGAACAAGGAAAAAAGACTTTTAGATAAAGAGACATGTACAAGAACAGTACCAGGCAGACACTTGGGGACCATCTGAACATCACTCTATTAGATTTAAGAGGAAGCTTTCAGCCTTGCTACCACCTTTGAACTGTTTCAGACAAACTTGATATTAACCAAGTATCCACGTCCTACTCCTTTCCTAAAGTTCTGGAAGAAGTCCAAGATAAATTAAGCCCATTATACACACACTTTCTTGTTGCATTAATGAAAGCATAGCTAGATTGTCTCTTTTGAAGTGGATGTAACAACCATGAAGACCCATTAATGGTTAGTGCAAGACTTGTTTTATGCTAATATTTAGAATTCAAAGATGAACTAGTAATTAATACTGCTCTTCCCCTCCCCTCCGCACTCCATGTGGCATGGATATTAGTGTCCTCTGGGCACTTGAAGCCATGCATCATTGTAATTTCAGCTTGAAGTCAAGAGGGAATTAAACTAACTATGTAATAACATACTTTAATTATTGTTCTAAACACAGAACACCTGCATGCACTCTCTTTTGTATTGGAAATATGCATACTAAGAAGGTAAGCAAATATATAAAAAACCCAGATATGTCCCCAAGTTCTATGTATGCAAAGACCCCAGGAAGATAGAGTAGTGTTTTAATCTTAACCCTTTTAAATAACGTTAGCTGCTAATAGCACTGCAATCTTTGCCTTCATTTTTGAAAAAGCAAATGCCCACAAAACCAAATGCAGCTAATGAGCTCTAGATGTCTTGCCTTTGGAAGAGGAGAGGCCCACACTCAAGCACTGTTCCCAAGGGAGCAGAGATTGTGGCACTGTTTTTAAGTCCTCCTCAATTCCCTCATCAGTCCTACCCAACTGAGTCACCTCCAGAGTTCCTTGGGCAGCAGCAGCCACAGCTGAAAGGGGACACCAAACAAAGACTCCACTGGCCACAGTGGTGGCAGCAGCTGATGGCTCAAACCCTCATGCAACTCTAAACAAAATCCATTCTTTTCCTCCCATGGCTTTGGTTCTCAGCACAGGCATCACCACAGGCCCTCTCAACAATAAAACCACAAATATTGTGTTTCTGTTTGTCTCTGTTTTATTGCTACATTGAGTCACACAACAGCTTCAGTCAATTTGAACTTCACATTTCCACAAGAGACTTATCAAACAGTGTAGAACTGCTCATGGCTAGGAACAGAAGTGTTATTAATGCAAAAAAAGGGACAACACACCTAATCTGTCCTTCATTTCAGCCCCCAGCAAAACACCAGCTCAGTTGTCAACTTCTGCACATGCTAAAGAGGCTGGCAAGGAAGCAATCAGAAATAAAACACCTTATTTTAGTTCTCTGCAAATTTACAGGAATAAGTTGAGCAGAAAAATAAGAGTCACCAATCCAAGAGTGGGTGCAAGTTCTTTCATGTAGATCAACATACACAAGGAACTTGAATAAAGGATTAAACAAGGATTATGCACACAGTTAAATATACAAGGTAGAGTCAGAGTTTAGCTGTAAAAAAACTAAGTTCATAAACACATTCCTGAGACAAATGCTTCAATCACATCCCAGCAGCAGGACAATCTTCTGAACAGTGCTTTGTGGCTATAGTAAATCTTTATCACATTTGCAGCACCAACCACTACACTGGATTTAATTACTATTAAAAATAATTGCTTACAGCAGCAAAGAAACACAGCACAAAATAGCCTATGTAGCACATAATTCCAAGCTATTTGAATATACAACAACCAAGACATGATCAATCCCAACAAAGCAGCATCAGAACTTCAATATTCAATCATCTCTTTCAGATTCCTGTAAACTGGAGGGGATCTGATATAGCTTTACTTTATTACAAATCAGAGAAAAACCACAAATGAGAACACCTTTGGAAGGAAAACTTTGTAACAACGGTAGAAAAACACATGAAGCAGCCTTTGAAAGTAAGCACAGGCCCTGCAAATTTACTCTAAGCATGTAAATTCAGAACACTCGTCTATTTTTTCCCCTTCTCCTCCCACTAACATGGATCTAGGAGCTATGAAAGGGACATTATGTCAGCAAGTCTTCAAATTTATTTCATTGCTGACCCCCAGTTGCTCCTCTGGTGGGTAACAATGTTATAGCTTTCCTCATAAGCATGACTATCAATAGAGAACACAACAAAGCCATGGAAAGTAGGCCAACATTAAAAAAAGCCAGAGTAATTTTGTAAGTCCAAAGCTGGAGCCATAAATCAAAAATATGTCCCAATGACTACTTTACAATTTCAGCACTTCATTTGCCACTGACTCCCTGCTGTTCCAACTTTCTCCACATTCCTTGGCAAGCTGAAGATTCACAGAGTACCAAATCTTTAAAATCCATTCTAATGGCTTAGGGACAAACAAATTATCACTGGTAGCAAGCTGCCACAAGCCAAGACTATCTTTCCTGTCAGCCAAAGCTTATTTTGTTTACCTTACATCTGCAGTGATCTGGGAGTAGATATGAGCAGCTTGAGAAGCTCTGGTGATACACAACATTTGTACTTCTGCTTGAGCCTGTGACAATTAACATTCTGACCAAGCCCAGGATACACAGTGTTAGATAAAGGGAATTTGAATTCTGCAAATTAACCACTGAAGAAATCCTACCAGCTGGGTATGGGCAACCACTTGACCTTCACTCTTCTAGATCAAGAAATTTGTGGTTTATAGCTTGGTAGTTTCCCCACAACCCTGAAGTTATCACAGCTCAACAGCAAACATCAGAAGGCACTGCAGGAGCACTAAATATCTGACAGCCAACACCTTACACGTCTGTGCAAGTCCAAACACTTCATTTTCCCAACTTCCTTCCCTTCCTCACTTTCTGATAGAAGAAAGCACCAATATGTGTGGATGAATCATGGAAAAATACTGTTCTACAAAGGTGCCCAACAGCCAAACACAACACTAAAATATTCTGGGCCTATATATAAACATATGATTTAAACAACAGCTTATAACCAACACAGGGGTGCTCTCAGGTCATTGTGGTGTACAAAACCAGTCACACTGAGGGGCAGCACATGGATATACCTGCCCTTACCAGTCTAAGTAAGCATGGTCTGACTTTTAGACTTTGCTGATTACATGTACCCAGTTACAGCAGAAATTCCATGCTGTGACACATCAAAAATCATGTCATTGATAAGAGAATCAGAACTGTCAAAATCACCACTATTAAAAAAAAAAGGAACAGCAGCTAAAACTATTAAGCAGTAGCACAGGTTACCAGACAAGTGCTGTTAAAATTGTCCTCAGTCATTAGGAAGAACACTAAATAGTACCAAAAACTGCACACTCTAAAAAGCTTCTACTTCAGTAAATTAACTGAAGATCAATAATTAAGCTATTTAAATATTTCTCAACTTACTGCTTAGAGCATATGTCAATCATGTCTTCCAAGTATGAACAAGTTCCCTAATTAGATCTTAAGTTCTCCAGCTGGAATCCAGGACCTATTACATTAAAAGTGTAGATTCTGTCTCTGCAAAGTACACTGTTGAACTTTGCAATGCTATAAACAGCATCATACATATTCAGGAAAAGGGAAAAAAAGCAAGAAAAAAAGTAAGAACCCTGTTTGATGCTTTAGTTAAGTGTTAGCTCATACAATAATTCTCTCCAATTTGCATGAAGGGGTAAGGATATTTTTCCACCCACCATAGGATACTGCATCAGTATTAAGATTCACTAAGAGTCTGAAAATGTAAAATTTATCCAGTTTGAACATTATATGCCTAAAGTTATTTAAGATGGTATGTTCACAGTACTAGAAAGTACTGGAGAGACTAGATACACAGTGGACTATGTGGAACTAGAAGAAGCACTGTAACAATAATTTACATGTTATTATAATCAAATTGTAACATACTAAACAAAGCCCACCAGAACACATCCTGCTGGAGCAAGATATATATAACCAGGACTTTCAAGCCCAAAGCAGGATGTAAACAGATTGCAGTTTGTGTACTAATACTCCAGCCTTATCTCAGATTTAAAAATTTAAACCCAACCAAAAAAAAAACAAAAAAAAAAAAACAACTTCAGAGAATGAGCACCTGTGCATCTGTCCTAGGGGCATATAATTGGTTACTCAAGGACTATTAGGCTGTTTCTTAGCAACCTCTGCAAGCTCTAATCAAGTAAGACTAAGATTGTCATTTAGCCTTGAAATGCCTTGTCCCTTCCATCTACTGTAGCTTTCTACTGAGAAGCAAGCAAGTCATTGCAACCAGAGATAAAATCCAGGCTTACTACATGATTCAGAGTTGTTATCAGAAGATCCTTACGTTAAATATGCTTTTTACACTTTGCTTAGCATCTGAAACAGTAATAATAAAATATTTCATTTTTCTTCTTTATATAGAAATTAAGGGCTAGTTGTAACTATGAAGAAAACCCTTGGGAATGGTTTAACAAATGAGCATAAGGTATAGCTCAATTCTTAAACAACATTTTATAACTGTAAATCATTCCCCAAATATAATAACAGGAAAAATGGTTAATAGCAAAAGCAGTGGTAATGACATTTCAGGTAAATAGCAAGCATTTCTCTCAGAGCTGAATAGTATTTAAGTCTTTGGTGATGCTGAAATCTGTCTACTATGTTGCACACACTGGACTTCTAAAAACAACTATCTTCAAGCAGAGTCTGGCCGTCAGACCAGAAGAAATAAAAAAAAAGCAAAAGCATTGGAGTAATCAGAAAATAAACTCATCTGTTCAGTCCTAGTCTAGCACTGCTGCTTGTCTGCAGTATCAATGGGCACATGACAGACTGCTCAAGACAGCACTCAATCATTTATACAGAGTATTTTTCCTGACCAGTTAGCAAAGGCACCAAAGAGTGGTTACATCAGGGATGATGATCTACACCAGAGTCATCACAGCACTCTCCCCAGCTCTGTCCCTCCCAACAGGTCTGCTCAGGTGCACAGAGGGGAAGGAGCAGCTCCCAGGGTGTCCCACCACCCCAAGGGAGGCAGGGGGTGAGTGGTGTCTAACACGAACAGGCAGAGATGCTCTCACCTACCCACACTGGTTCATGGCCCAGCCCTGAGAGCAGGATGGAGTGGTCAGGCTGCATCTCCTGCTCCTGTGAGCAGCTCCAAAGCACTGAATGGACACAGCACATGCCTCCAGCAGTCACCTCTGACCAGAGATTGACCCGTTTTAGACACCCACTGACCAAAGCCAGAGCAGATTTCTAGCAAAAAGCCCATCAGAGGTTTAGCACAGTGCAGGAGAGGGAGGGAATGGTGGAATTACTGCCAAGGAACAGCAGCAACTCTCCCCTAGGTAAGCAAATGGATAAGCATCAAGGAGTGAACAGCACTGCCAGTATATCATTACTGCTCACTCCTTGAAGCAGCCTCTCTCCTTCCCAACTGATGCTCTCAAGCTCCTTCCAGATTTGAGAATTACTGAGCTAGAACTGCAGAGGAAAAAGGGAAAGCAAATGGGCATGCTGGCAGAAAAGGCAGGGTCACTTTCTGATGATGTCTCCTCTTCAGGTTGAGCAGCTCTGACACAGAGCAGGCAACAAGCAGGACCCACAGAGAGTTGACAAAACACTGGGCCTGTTTTCAGAAGAGCAGGGAGGGAAGATCTCTGGCACACAGTCACCTAAAGCTCCTGCAGATGACTAAGTATACAGTGTGATCTTTATGAACTTAGGGTAGTTTTTAAAGTACACCCATAGCATGTATTTCAGAGCCAACACAAAGCAACACCTAGAGGAAAAACAAGCAAAGGAGTCAGACTACACAAAAAAAGAAGAATTCCACTCATCTCACCTACATGAAGTGACTCAAAGGCATTACTCAACAGAGCTGGCCACAGGGGATAAAAGTAATTTTCAAAGTTAAAAACCAAAATCATGATTTACCTTACACATCTGTCTTAAATCTCCTTTCATACAAGAAAAGCTTTGTGACAAAAATACATATTAACAAATATACTAAAAATTCATGAGACCATTTCTGGCATTCTCTAAATCCAGCAAAGGTATTGTTCTACATTATTAATTGTTTGACAAAAGCTTAATTTTTTGCAGCTCTTGTACTGAAAAACAGTGAACCTGCAATAGTTCCCAAAGCAAGCTGCATTTGCAAAAGAAATACAAGCAGTAGCCTCAAACACAGAGGGCAGCTTTTGCCACACAGAGCCTCTCAACATCTACACTCACATTTGAGCTTCACAGGCTCACTCAAGCCACCTAAAATACAGTGGGAACACAGTCTAATTAGGCCAAATATCATAAGTCTGATATAACACAAACCAATTACAATTTCACCCCAACTACATTCAGGATAAACATGACTATTTAAAGATTAAAGCCACAAGTGGTCATGTCTCTAGCAAACCTTTCCTATGCAGATTTTTTTGAATTGAGAAAACAGCATTTGGAACATTAAACAGCCCAGACACAAAGCCTGTACTGCACTGCAGTGAATCAAACACGCTCTGCTTCTACCTCACATCCTCTCGTGTAAGAATAATCCTGACTGCTTTAATACCTATTCCATTTTCAGTCAAAGATTTAATGCCCACACCAGCTGTGTGGCTGGGAGTGTAGCATTTCACAGATAGGCTGCCTGGAGCACCTTCTGGAATAAAGATTAGAAAGCTGACAAGAGGTGCACAAGCACACTGTCAGTGTGTCAGGCTGGGAGGTGAGGGACTCCGTCTGCAAGTTCTGACTTCAGCCTCAGTGTTTCCAATAAATAAGCACATGTTTATTTAAGGAAACTTTCAAGGAGTATAAATAGAAGTGTTCTTTACTATCTGACCATCTCTGTGACATTCAAAAAACCCCCAGAACTTCAAGGTATAAAGTTTAAATAGTTAGCAGAATACTGTCCTTTGAGGCATATTTATTTCAAAGACATAAGAAATTCTAGATTTAGTGACATGAATGCATGAAAGATTAAGAGTGCAAAGAGCACTTCTGCTTAAAATTAGAAGACAGATTTCCTATAGTTACATGAAACTTAAGTCTTTAGACTTTCTATTCTGGGCAAGCTGCAAATAGTTGCTGGCACACACAGCATGCCAATAATAAATCCCTTTTTCAAAGAGTGGTTCTGAAGTGGTCACCATTAAGGCCTTGGTTCTTTTTTAGAGGTGACACCTGCAGCTGCTATTGAAATCAACTGGAGTTGTCACTTCCCAGCATTGCTGAAGTCACTCTCTAAAACATCATCCCATTATCTTCTTTTAAGTAAGAGCAAAACAAAGCCTGAAAACTACCTTTTGCATTTGTGTCATTTGAGACCAAATGGATATCATTTTTATAATAAACCATTTCCTCAACCTTTTGTTTCTGATCAAAAAGGCTTCAAGGCAAACGCAGTACTGAGCAGGTGAAAGCATATAAATTCCATTAGGTACCTCCCCAAAAGTGAGGAAACATGGATCCATGTTTTCTGATTCACAGTGTATTTGTTCATGATTTGCAACAAGCAGGGGAAGGCTTTATGAGCACAAGGAATTCAGGTGTTTTGGCAAAATATGAAATATTTTAGCATGGCAGTTCCACAGGAGTCCCAGAGCCTGCTGACAAGCCCACCAGACAGAGGTAGGAAGCATGCACCAAGTTTGGGGAGGGAAAGTCAAAGCAAAGCCTTCCACCTGGGGAAAAAAGGCTACTGGTAAGTAAGACATTAAACATTTATGTAGATCATCAATATACAGCTATCAGCTAGATTATTTTTTCTATTCTGACTTCCCAAGCTAACCAGGTGTGATGCATGTACATCACAGCCCATCACAACCAGGTGAATTTTACATTTTGGCATAAGGTCTGGCTCTCACTTCTTATTCCCTGCCCTCAGGTCTTGCTTAGAACTATGCTTTTGCAAGCAGTTTCCTTAAGAAGGAGTTTTAATGGAGCAAAGAACAACTAATTACAGGTAAAGCTTGCTGTGTGTCTCTCCTGATTGTAATCTTTTTCATAAGAAAAAGCATACCTCCTGTTCCTCTGGTACAGCCATGCCCAAGTTTTTCCAGTGCTAAATGGCCTAACTTTAACCTGCCTAATTTAAGCATATCTGTCCTGCTGGGTTGTCATCCAAGATGACAGGATGCATGTTTACTCTATCAGGGAGCAGAGAGTAATCTAATCCAGGATATTTTCATTACAAAGCCTCAAGATCCTGATCAGAGAGCACTGATGGCTGTGTTGAGACAGGAGGTAGACCAACTGTGGGTCTACCAGCCAAACAAAAATAGACAATAGCATTTCCTACAGCCAGGCTATCTGGTTCCCTAGAGGCACCAAGGATCCCAGATAATGAGCTTGAAGGCTAGATGTCTTCCAGGGCCCTAACCACCTTCATGTCTCACATTAAAAGCACTGGGAGAGCTTGATGCAGAGTCCTACAGTTAACCAGCCAACATACCAGGCACAATGCTGTACCCATTAAGCAATAAAAGCTTCAAGGTCAAGTATTCCTGCTCAGGTTTTGGCAGGGGAAGGGGCAGGTTGCTTTCTAAGAAATTTAACATTTACTGCTGCAGCCAAGCTATCCTCTCAACAGATTTACATATTTGATGGTTCACACTCCTGTGTATGCTTTAGATCAAGACTCAACCCCTCCAGGTATTTGGATGAGAACCACACATGGACTGGACACAGATGAAACTCACACACAGCCTGGACTTTAAAATTATTGACATTTTTTATCTACCTGAGAGTTAACATTACTTCAGAAGGTTACAGAGTGGTGCTACAGTCACACTCTAAATAGGAAAAACCACTAAGTGCCAAAAAAAAAAAAAAAATCAATTACTTTCCAAATCCTAGCAAGGAAGGCACCCTTTATCCAAGCAATTTGCAAGGGCTGCCTGAACCTCTACTACCCCCCCTCCATGTTGGTTACAGACTCCTAGCTAAGCACCAAGGAAAAGGAGAGGTGAAAATGCTTGTTTCTGCTTATCTCCAAGACCCTGAACACTGAAGTTCACCTGGGGAGCTCAGAGTATGCAGTGCCCATGGGTGTGCTGTCAGTCACAGCAGGATCTCAAAAACATAGGGGCTGAGAGGAGCCAATGGTGCATAGTGCAATACATGATTTCAGCATCCTCAACTAGTCAGAACAATTCCTCTATATGACTAATTAACTGAAGTCATGGATGCCATACCAGCATTTACGGTACAGGAAAAACTCTGAATTCCCTGAGGGAAAGAACAGGGTGGAGGGAGAAACCACACACAACTCCATTTCATGGCATCTTGCAAAGGAGTACAAGAAATGGTTCCACATAGCCCATCCCACAGAACAACCAACTTTAAAACCCCATCTTCAGAAGCAACCTTCAATTAACCCCAAATCTAAATTCTGCCAATGGCTACTGATAAATATTAATGTGCCAGGTATTTGTGAAGCTTCAGTGTCTGAACAAACAACTTCGTGTTAGGGGAAAAAAAAAAAAAAGCTCAAGACTTAACAAGCCTAAGCTGTAACTGATCAGAATCAACTTCAAAGCTACTTGAATTCTTCTGTCTTCTTTGTTTTAAAGTTGCACATAAATTTTAATTGCATCATTTGTTTGTTAACAATCTCAAACAAGCATTAAGCTTCAAGTTTTACAGCAGGAGGCAAAGAAAAAAATGTGAGGTAGGTGGGTGAAGAAGACAGCTGTATTGTTCTAGCTGTTCCTCAGCCTCTCCCACTGCCAGATTTCTGTGGATGATGTATCCCAAGGTAGCAATTTTAAGAACTTTCTGGCAGTATCCCAAGCTCCCTCTTGCAAATCAGAGATCAGACTAATGATATTAAAAAAAAGAAGGACAGGAAATAGGAATAAGCTGGATAGCTGACACTGTTTCAAACACTGGAAGTTACTGAACTCTGGTACTGCAGCTTTACAGAAGAGACAGTTGTCCAAGCTAAAAGATTTACTTCATAAAATTAAAAAGGAAAAAAACAGTAAAACAAATCACTTTTCAAGAAATTAGTTGCATTACAGCTACTGCTAGCTTGGGACATTGTGGTATCACACAGACTTTAGAAACTCCCTCCCACCCTGAGCAATTTATACATTGCTGCATTAGTGTCTAAGTGAGGGAGTTACCACTCAGGTGAGGTTCACAAAAAACTCTGCATATACTCGTGCTGGTTTTCCTTACTATGAAGCTTAAAAATTCAAGCTAGGACTACTGAAATAAATCCTCTTCTCACTGCCAACACCAAAGCAAATTTGTTTCATAAGTGAAGGACACTATTTCCAATGCTCTTTACTCTTGCTCCTTCCCATCACATTAAAGAAACAGTAACTTCATTACAGTTGTACACCAAAAATAAAAGTCATAGGAAAAGACCATGCCCATATTATTGTTTCTCAGTTGCAAACTCGAATAGAGAAAGAATATTATTTAAGAGTAATTTAGAAATTACCCCAGGGAGTTGAAACCTAACCCAGGAACTCAATCTGCTTCAAAACCCCCTCGTGATAAACCAGCACTACAATTAAGCCTCTCCTTGCAAAGCCTACACAGCTTATGCACAGCTCTGACAAAAATGCTGTGTTTCCCATCAACAGACTGAACTCAGAGTTCAAGATCTAACTACAATATACAAAATATACAAAAGGGACCTCTTTCTATAGGTGTATCCACAGACTATTGTAAGTAAAACTACTCCACAACTTATTTTTAGAACTCAGGGTGGGCTGGGAGAGTATTCAGTAAACCGTCCAAAAATCAGCTAACCACCCACTAGACTGCAGTGGCACTGTTTAAATAAATTACAGCCCACTCTGCAACAGCTGCAGGGAAAAAAGTGGTGGAAAAAAGAAATACCCTGAGTATTTCAATTCCCTCAAAATGCTGCAGCCAACGGTACAAGAAACAGGAGCAGACAGGGCAGTGTGGGCTGGGGACACAGAGTTAATTCACCTGCAAGAGGCAGGTCAAACAAGCCTTACTTGGGACTGGGTGAGTACAGAACAATACCCAGCAGCTGCAAGGTAAGAATGTGCTTATTCCAACAGAGGAAAACTCAAACAAGGCTGGGCTTAGGGACCTGCAGTGCAAGGATTATCAAACTCTCCTTGTGTTTCAAGTAGCAATACTAGAAACTGGCAAAATAAAAGCGTGAGTTAAATTACCTTTACTTCCTCATGCAGATAACATACAAAGTTTGAGGTGCTAACGTTACTGAAATCTCCTGCTGAAGAGTTTACAATTTCATCAAGTCTGTATTAAACGGCCAATAAAGAGGAGAAAGAATCTTAATTTTCTCTTTGATCTTATAACTTAAGAACACAGTTCTAAATACCCTGGTTTATGGTATCGACTATACCCATTAACAGGAACATTTCCAAGTTCAAGAGGGCACAGGACCAACAAAGGCCATCAAAACACCCCAACCTGGCAACCAGAACTTAAGTGCCTCTGCATGGAAAAAATTATCTTCTACTTTCCTTGTTTTTAAACATTTAACTGCAGCAAACTCAGTCCTAAATTCGCAGGGCACGAGCATCAGAGGTTGGAGGGTCCCTGGTAGCACAGAAAGTGAAATGATTTATGTAGACTGGCTTCCTTTAGCTTGAAATGTAAATGAAGCGTTTTTGTCCCTAACCATTCCCAGCAGGCATTCTCCAAGCAACTGAGATCCCGCCAGCTACAGTCTGAGAGGTCAGCAAGGGCCATTTAATCTCTTAGTCACCAGGTGCCAAACGCACCCCGCAGGTACCGAGGCTTCCGATACGCATCTCCGCACCGCGCCGGGGCACTGCACCATCCCCATTCCTCAGCACCTCGCAACTTGCCAGCTTCCACCCCGTGGCCCACTTGGACGGGCTGAGGGCAACAGCTGTGAAACTCCCTGCAGGATCCTACCTGCCTGCAGCCGGGCAGGGAGCCCAGCCTTCCCTCCCTGCCTGCGGCCGCTCCCAGCGCCGGGCGCTGTCCGCACCCAGCTCCCCCAAAGCAGGAGGATGCAATGCATGCAGGCTGCAAGGACAACAGCAGCACTGCCTGCAGTCCCCCATCCCGAAAGGCGTTCAGAGCCAGGCTGGACGGGGCTTCGAGCAACGCGGGCTAGCAGAGCTGTTCCTGCGCACGGCAGCGGGGCTGGAACGGGATGGGCCCTGAGGTCCCTTCCGACCCACGCCGGTCGGTCCCTAAGGTCCCTTCCAGCCCGCACTGTTCGGTCCCTCAGGGCCCTTCCGACCTGCACCGCTCTGCATGCGGCGCACAAGGCGGCGCGGCCTGAGGGGACAGCGCGCTGCTGTGGGGGCGACACGCTGAAAGCCCCAAGCGGCGGAGCGGAAGGCAGGGCGGCGCGGGGGCGGCCGCGGGATCCCGCACGGGCGGGCGGGCACACCGAGCCCCTCAGGCACAGCGGCGGTGTCGGGGTTCGAGGCGGGCTCGGCCCAGGCGGTGCCGAGGCCGCGGGCCCGGCCCAGGTGCGGGGGCCCCGCCCCGCGCAGGTGCTGGGACCCCCCGGCGCGCGCCCCGCCCCGGCACGCGCCCCGGCCCGCGCGCTGCGCCCGCCGCCAGCGCCCCCTGCCGGCGCAGCCCCGCACCGAGCCCAGCGCGCCGCGGCCGCGCCGTCGGGCTCCGCTGCGGGCGGGGACGGGGGGGCTCTCCCCGGTATTGTGATTTGCCTGCCTTCAGCCCCTCAGGGCCCGGCCACCACAGACGCGGCTCTTCCCGCAGCCAGCCAGGACCTCCCGCAGTACCCGCGGTGGCTCCCGCCGCGCAGCCGCCCCCGCTCCCCGCGCGGCCGGCCGTGCCCCGCAGCCCCGGGAAGCGGCGGCCGCGCCCAAGGCAGCGCCCCGGCAGCTGGCCCCGCTCAATAACGGGGGAGCGGGAGCGGCGCCGACGGGAGCGGGCGCGGGGGAACGGCACACAAAAAAAGGCTGATAACGAGAACGCGATAAAAGACCTACCGGCCACGCGAACTGGAAGGGAATAACAATCCTGCCCGTCTCGGGAGTTCTGCCTTGGTGCGAGTATTTGTTGCTGTTCAAATAGAAAATATTTCCACCGAGAACGGGGGTAGATCCGAATCCGTAGTTGCAGGGTCCGACCGGGGTGATCTTGGCCTGATATTCCTTGAGGCAGACTTTCACGTAAGTGTCGCACTCGTCCCGAGAGCAGTCCAGGTTCTCGGGGCTTTTCATGCCATCGCAGCATTCCCCATTGAACAACTCGCCGTTTACATTCCGCACCGAGTTAAGCTGCAGCTCGAAATAGCCCGTGGACCGGGACACCTAAAAATAAAAACCGAAGGGGAGACAGCCTCGTTACTACCGCGGCCGGGGGCAGCACCAGCAGCGCGGTGCTGCGGGTCCCCGGCTCCCCACGACAACTTTGGCCGGCAGCGGGTTGAACCCCGCCGCGGCAACATACATATGCGTACACATGTATACATACACGCACACAGATATAGACACAAATACAAATAAGAAACGAGCAAGGTGCAAAGGGAGCAGGCAGAAGGCAGCCGCGGCGCCCCGCGGCCGGAGCGCAGCCCCTCCGCGCCCCGTCCCTACCTGCACGCAGGAGGCGAGGAGCAGCGCCAGGCCGAGCGCGGCGGCGCGGGGGACCCGGCTCGGCCAGCCGGCGCCCCGCATGCCTCCTACTCCCGCTGCTGCTCCGCGCCGCCGCCGCCTCAGAGGAGCCCGCCGAGCCCACCGGCCACGGACCGGCGGCCGCTCGCGGCATGGGCGGCGGGGGAGCCGCCCGCAGCGCGCCGGGGGGCGCAGGGCATGGGCTGCCGGCGGGGCCGCCCGGAGCGCTCCGCCGCCGCTCCCCTCCCGCGGGCTCCGCTCGCCCTCTGTGCGCCTCGGCTCCGCGGACACCCAACAAGTAGGTGCCGGAGTGACAGCTTCATTACCCATTCGCCGCCGCGGCCGCCGCCTTCATATTAATGAGGGGGACGGCCCGGCCCCGCGGCCGGCGGGTGGGGCCAGCGCCGCTCCCGCCGCGGCTCTTAAAGGGCGGCGGGCGGCTCTCGCTCCGCCCTGCGCTGACCGCAGCGGGGCCCGCCAGGTGCTGGAGGGAGATGAGAGGTGCGGGACACCCGCACCCAGCCCACGGTGTTGGAGGAATAGCCACTGGATGCGTAGAGAAAGTGTAGGGTGGGTGCACCTCTGCTTGTGAGGGAGCAGGCGATGTGTGCGCCCACACTAGGGTGGAACTGCCCAGGGAGTGTGCACACAGGCATAGAAGGGCACATACAGCCAGGGAATGCTTGGGGTGGGAGTACCCCAATGCAGGAATTGGCACTCCTGTGCAGGAGTGCTTGGGGGGAATTGCCTACAGCTGTGTAGGAGTGCTCAGGGTGGGATCACCAACAGCTCTAAAGGAGTGCTCAAGCAGAGATCACCTTCAGCTGTGCAGGAGTGCTCAGGGGGATCACCTTCAGCTGTGCAGGAGTGCTCAGGGGAGATCACCTTCAGCTGTATGACGTGCTCAAGCAGAGATCACCTACAGCTGTGAGGAGTGCTCAGGGGAGATCACCTACAGCTGTGAGGAGTGCTCAGGGTTGATCACCTACAGACGAGGAGGAACACTGTGCACTCAGTCACAGACGATGGCAATGGTTGGCTGTGCCTCCAGGGATGTATGTGCATTGCATGTGCAGATGTAGCCATGGAGGAGAACAGAGCATGGGATCATCCATGCCAGTGAAAGAGCACTCACGGTGTGTGTAGCCACAGCTGTGGAGGAGTGTGTGGGGTGGACACTCCCACGCGTGGATCCAGAGGAACACTGGGGGTGGTGACACCCACGGGCCCAGAGGAGTGTGTGGGGTGCACGCACCCGCAGCTGTGCAGAACCACACACGGCTGTGGCACAGTGCACGGGGTGTGAGCACCCACCCTCATGGGGAGGCACAAAGCGTGCGTGAACCCACAGCCCCGCAGGAGCTCACACGGGAGGGCTTGCGGAGTGACATGTGCTGCACACAGAACAGATGGTCGAGTGCTGGATCATGTCCTCCTCCAGTGGTGGCTCAAGCAAATATAAGGGTAACTGCGCGGAGATTTCTCCTTTAGTTTAAGCACCCTGTGATTTTGATCCCCGCTGACAACTATGAAAGCTATACATACAGACAACTGCATGCTATGGATACAGTATCAAAGCCCAGATCTGCATTTAGGACCTAAGTTTTCCTACTGTTTCTCTCCCTCCCCCCTCTCCCCGTTTAACTCTTTCGTACTGCTCATCCACTGGAGTGGACAATTGGAGAACAAACAGCTCAGAAATCAAAGGGCTGTCAAGTTTCCCCGTGCAGAAAAGCTTTCAGAGAGCCTCCCCCTGCCTTTTCAGCGCCCCGCTGCCCCCGTCCCTCCAGCAGCCAGCCGGCACGCTGCTCCTCTGCTATTCATGGCCAGCGTGCAGCTGCAGCTACTCTCCTAGGCTGACACAGCAGCAGCTGCTATGTGTGTGCCAGCTGGCTAGCCGCTCTCCAAAATCCTCTTGTCCGCCCCGCTCCCCTTGCTTTCCTGCTTCCCCACCTACAGACCTGCTTCTCCTTCCCCACCACGTCTCTCACTTGCCACAATCTGCTCCAGTTTCCTACCTTCCCCACTGTCCTGAGCCTACCCCTCTGCTGTCCTGGTTCACCTTACTTGCTCTCTAGGAAGCATCCCTTACTTTCCCTCTCATCCCTCTGGAGCTCAAACAGGAGCTCTCTGAAGTGGAGAGGTGAATATTGCTTTTAATTATTTTTATGTGTCCTCTCTTTGAAACTGTGCCTCCCCAGATAACTGCATTCAAGCATTTTTTTTGGTTAAGATAACCTCTGGGATAACCACCTTTAGAAGGCGGCAGGGGGAAAGTGGGAAGAGCTGAGGGAGGGTTGTTATGCTGGGTTGGAGTCTCCTATTAAAGTTGCTGCATTTTGTTAATCAGAAACTCCACCAAGCCATGTTCTTTGCCCAGCTGAGCTGCTCGCTGGCTTCCAAATGGACAGGCAAATGCTTTTTAGTTTTTTAATTACTCTTTCTGGTGGCTGAAAAGAAGGAGTTTCTTAGATGAGCTTTCTGCCTAAAGATTATTTTGTGGTGGATGGCAGCCAAAATATTTTGCAAGACAGGTATTTTGTTTGCATGTATCATGATAAACAAACATAAAACCTCACAATCTACCTTCAGCACTATGTGGTCAATATGCCTGTGGAGGAAGACATATACTTTTATCACCAAGCTAAGCAAATGTAATACAGAAGAAAGATGATCCAGTAGTTACAGCATATGCTCAGTCTCTACAGAGCCAAGCTCGGTTACCTGCTGTATCACAGAATTTCTTTGTTACTTTGAGCACACTGTGTGCTCTTTTTTTTTGCTTTGGTTTTGCCTTTGTAAATATTCCACACTACTCAGAAACTCTGGTGCCATTTAAAAATGCCTTTTCTCACTGTAACCTGACTTCACAGGAGCAGAGAGGGAAGGTGCAGCTATTTCCTGCCATTCTCTCTGCTTGGGGAAATTTTCATTTTATTCTTCTTGGTGCTGCAGCCCCGTTTTCAGCCTGAACTCCTTAGTTCTCTTGCTGTGGTTATTATTTTTTGAGTGCTGTGGAATTTCACTCTATTCTCCTTTGGGTATGGAAAGCTGTTTTATTGCAGTTATGTGAAGGTAGTGATGGTTTTCAGGTAATGCAGCAAGAATATTTCTTAGCAAATGAACTTTGAGCTTTTAGAAAAGCCTAGTGGCCAGATCTGGAGGTGAATTCTGAGCACGGTTAGAGGGGACATCCCTTGCAGCTTGGAGAATGTGCATCAGATGTGAGTGTGTGACCAGCCCTGGAGGAGGGCAGTCCAGCCTCTGGAACTGTCCCTCCCTTCCCACCGGGGCTGCCTCCTTCCAGCTTTTGGAGAGAAAGGAAGTTCGGTGCCTTGCTCGCTTCCAGCAGGCCACCAAACCCCTGCATCCAGGAGTGCAGTGGCAGGATTTGCCCATTTTCCCCCAGCATTTCCCGGGCTCTGGGCTGCCCTGCTCCTCCTGCTGCAGGACAGCTCCCAGCGCCGGGCTTCCCCCGCAGGAGGCGGCTGCCTCCATAACTCATTCCCAATCAGCTGCACGCTCCCGGGGCTGCCAAGTGTAAGCCAGTGTCTCCTCTTACACACACACCTGCAGCCCAGGCTGCTGTCACCCAACCCGCCGCCTCCCTCGGCCATCCTGCATCTGCCCTGCGCCAGCAGCCATCCTTTCTCCAGTGGGGGAGGCCAAGGCCTCTCCTTCCCCTCTGCGGGGTCATTGTCCCCTCACCTTCCCCAGAGAAGGTCCCTGTGCCTTTGTGTTGGGTCATAGGGCTGTCCATGCAGTCCCATGCCTGCAGGCACCTGCCTACTGCTCATGGAGTTGATACAAATTTCCCTATGCTGAATACAAGCTTTGAGGTGCTGTTCTTTTGCTCCCTCCTCACCAAAACAAAGGCTGCCAAGATCCAAATTAATAAAAAAAAACCAACATAAATATCCTCCCATTGCTCGTCCCTTGCTTCTTCCTGCTGCTGCTCCTTTTCCTTTCTCTGGCAACTCCTGATGGTGGTAGCAAGGGGGAACCAGGGGCTGTGCATGACAGAGGGGTGGAAGTAAGGCTGAGAAAATTCATGGTTGACTTTAACAGGAGTTTGAGCGTGCAGCCAGCAGTTACTCATCCTGCACAGGGGACAGGACTGGAGAACATTGGTCCCTCTGGCAGGGGAGGGATGCACTCACTGCAAGCCCCAGGCAGGGTGGAGTCCCAGCAACCCACACCTCCTCCTTCCCAGCCCTCTGGGCCAGGATTTTAGCATTTGAGCTCTAGACCTGCACTTGTGCTAAGGTTATGCCTGCATGCAAATCCTTTGGAAGTATGCTCATTAAATAATTTACATAAAATATCCCTGGAGGATCTCAGCAGCTAGGAAGTGGTGGGGTTTATCCATATGCCTTAGAGGGACAGGAATGCCATTTATCTGTATGCATAGGGACATGGACATACATCTCACTTACCCAGGCCAGAATGTCTTCACTTGGGAAAGTTTAAGGCAAGAAGATCACTTTGGATGCTATCCATCTGAAATTTGGCAGGGTAGGAGTTAATCCTCCCTTTGTGGCCAGAAAGGCTACAGCTGCCTGTCCTTGAGAGCAAGGCATTGCAGGACAGAACCAGCTGTGAAGAATTAATTTCTCTCCTTCCTTTTCCATGTGAAGCCTTGTGTGTCAGGGTTAAGAATATGGATGGAGAATACTGCTGAGGAACAGAGAGAGAGAGTAACCAGCAGAGAAGAATTTTCTTTTTTTCTTCTTTGTGTAACTTGACCGGAGCAAGGTATTTTGAGTTTTGCTCTGGGCTTGGCAGACAAGGACATGTCTTGTCCCTTGACTTTGACTGAAGACTCCTGTTGGGTTTGTATGTCTTGTGTAATGTCATTAATAAGGGTGTACATGCATGTGCTTGCTCTTCATGGAAGCAAACCAGATCTAAACTGCAAAGATGTTGATTTAAAATATTATCCAGTATAAGCCCTGGGAGTGGTTTCTCTTGGTTGGGATTGAGCTGCCTGTATAGCCCAAGACAGACCAGGTGGAGAAGGCATAAGGTAGTGCTTATATTTGTCCTCCTTCATGACTACTACTATGAAAGTAAAGTTATGCCTGATGGAAGTTGTGTCAGGGGAGGAGCTGAGATCTTGGCAGCACCCTTTGCTATTTCAGTGGTTGCCCAGCTCTGATCTGGCACTGGTCTCTGTGGGCTTTAGAGCAGAAAAGAGGTGGTTTCCTATTGTTTTCACTTTGCAGCCTGGTGTGCTTTCTGCTTTTGGGGCTGGTCTTCTGCCAGAGAAGCATATGCTGAGTCTGGCCCAAGAAGACAGTTGGACACAGTTTGTGCAGCTCTGGGTACTAAAGGCCACCAACATTGATAAAGGGAAGGAGAACCACTGAGCACAGCCTTTGAGAGTTACTCCCAGCTCATCACCACCTGTGTGTGAGCCCTGCTTAAAGTGGGAACACCTGGGGTGAGGGTGGAGGTGTTAACTGGTCACTTGGGAAAAAAAAATAGAAAACCAGCTCAGCTCACTTCTGAGAAATAATCCATTCTATTAAAAGTGAAGTTCTTGCTCTCCTAGTGTTTATCTTCATTGTGGGTTTTCAGAAAACAGCCCATCAGAGAGGCCTTTTCAAAACTGGCTGAACCATGCTGTGTCTGCTGCTCACACTCAGCCTCTGTTCCTCAGGTTCACTGCAGCCATCCTCAAAGAAACACCTGCCCATGGCTTTCCTGGTGCATGAATCACAGAGAGCAAGGTCAGAAGGGATATCCAGAGACTGCCTAGTTTATCCCATTCCACAAGGAAGGAAAACCAGTGCCTGCTTCTTGCATAATAAGTGATTAAAAGACATCCTCAGATAGAAATTTCTTAGCTGTAATAGCCTGTTCTAATGGTTAACCATTAGAAAATGCATGCTGTTTCATTACTACCTTTTGATCCCACTTCTTGCCCTTTTTGCAATGGATGTGGAGCTCAGCAAATTCCTTTCCTCTCTGCTGCTACCCTTTATGTATTTGAAGACTATTGGTGTCCTCTCTCTGATGTCTCTTTTCTACAATTGAAATAAAAATTAATTTTTGGGTCTTGCATGATTGTTGAGCATATTTTTTAGGCCTTTCATCATTTGTGTGGTTCTATTGTAGTCTCTCTGTCCCAGTTCCTCAATTAACTTAAAATCCAGTGCCCCAGATGGGACACAGAATTCCAGTGAGATCTTTGCAGCACTGGATGAGATGAGAGGAACACATCACAGGCCAGGCAGAAATCACTCCTGGCTGTAAATGCCACATGATGCTTGCTTAAATAATTTTTTCCTTTTTTTTTTTTTTTTTTTTTTTTTTTAATGTGCAAAAAACACACAGTGTTGTTGACTTCAGTTTGGTTTTGCCATCTATTGAGCATCTTTTAGCCTTGGAGCTTTAGGAAAAATATTAAGGTGATCTAATGAATTTGTGTTAGCCGTTACTCAATTCCTTGTTATTTTCCAGATGTTTCAACAACATTGCTTTAATCCAGTTTTCTCTGGAAATTCCCATGGTGTTGGCTTGGGCCATATTCTTAAGCTCCTCCCTTTTCCAAAAAGGAGTTATGTCTCACTTCTGCAGTATTCTGACACCTTGTTGGTGCTCTGTGGGATCCCAGAGAGCTGTTAACAGCCGTGAGATTGCTTTAACAAGCAGTCTAAGCACATTAGATGTAATCAAGGCAAGGATTCTTTGCTTATTCTTTCTTTCTTCTAGACTGAGATGTTCTCCTGTCATCCATGGCACCATCTGTGCAATCTGGGTACAAGTGATCTTTTTACTGAAAGCTGTGGTGAAGGAAGGCAGGTGTTTTTCTTTCTTGTTGGATATTTCTTATGATAGAAGGCCTTAATGTCCCTGATAATGTATTTTAGGTTTTCTTGATGTGCTCTCGAACCTGTTGGCTTGTATTTCTTTTTTCATCTTGATTTTTCTTGTTTGGTCCCTGCATTTTCAGCCTATACATTTACATTCCCATGCCAGTGAATCTCTTTTCCATTTTCTGAATAAATCATTTTTTCTTTACAGGTCAATAAAGTGGTCATGTTTTAAGAAAATAGTTTGTTCCTTACAAAAGCTATTTTCCCTGCTCTGCTGGGATTGTTTGAATTGATGCCCTTACCATTGTTTCTTTAAGGTTCTGCAAACTTTCCTGAATTCTCTTTTCTCTGAGACTTATTATCAGTACTGTAAGGTTTTTGAAATATGGTTTCTGGAAGTCCATTGTATTTATTTTGCTGTTTTCCTTTTTTCCTTTCCTATGGCTTGTTAACTATGCTGTTTCATGGTCATTTTCACCCAAGCTGCATTCCTCTTGCATGATATAAGTGGTTCCTCTGTTTGGAAAACTTAGTTCTCATTTTGATTATGTATCAAGATTTTAATCTCTTTTTATTATTCCTTATGCTGTTTGTATGATTCTATCAGATGATCCCTTATCCTCTTCAGCAGCCCTCCAATGATATTCTAATGAGTAATGGTATTTCCCCTCACTTATAATGGCTCTGCCCAAGCACTTGATGCTTGTATTTACCTGCTCACTTCTGAAATCAGTCCTTGTGGATCCTGGTTTCATTAATCCAGCAGGTCAGGGCACAGAGATGCTAGCTCTGATCACCAGCTCTTTTCCTTGGAACATCCATCCAGGTTTAAGCAAGCCAAAACCACCTGCACAGCCATGCATTCATTTCCAGGAATAGAGTTATAAGTAGCTGGTGCCACTCGTGACCAAAATAGCTAGTGCTTTATTCATGGAAGGAATTTTCCCTTCCTCCTTTAATCCGTGAATTAGCCTGACCAGTGCTAAGAAAACCACTCTGGATAGGCTGAGTCTAGACAGCTGCCAACACATCAGATCTCTGATTGCCATGGAAAAATCATAGGAAATTACCCAAGATGCAGCTAGCAGTTTATCTAATTGAAACCTAATCTAGATTTAGACTAAGCCACTGGCATCTTTGACCTGTGGTGGGACCAGGGAGGTCTCATATCCCTCTCCTGTGTCTGGACCACTTGTCAGAGCAGAAGCTCTCACTGACCAGAAGGTGCTGTTTTTCTGCTAAGAGGTGGCAGAATTCAGAAAAATGTAATAAAATGTTTGTGTCTGTGGAAAGGACATATTCAGCGAGTAGGGAAAAAAGCAGACATCTGTCTATGCAATAAATTGCTATGGTGCAATATATTGTGGTGTATTTGCATAGATAAAATGGTAATTTTCTCTTCATACAGAGGTAGTCCTTTCTCCACATTAGCCATGTGGCTGGGTTTGACCAGCTCACACCTTGTTAAACCTCAGTGTGAGCAAGATGGAGAGTATGGTAGATGAGGAATTAAAAGTATGAGTTATTTAAAATTATGATCCCATCTTCTTTGAGAGCATCCTACTCACTGTCAGCAGAGCAGGGTTCCTGCACTCCTCACTGGTATTAGGCTCTTTCCCAGCAGCTGATAATGTTCATTATTTCTGATGACCTGGAAAACCTACCCAGCACTGGAGGAGGAGGAATTACTTTTTGCTAGCATCCTCTGTCATGCAGAGACAGCTGTAGGACAATTTGTGCTAGAGCAGTCAGACCTAAGGAAATGCAGATCTGTACCTGATCTGCACTGCTGAGCATGACCTGGGGATGTCCCAGTGTGAGCATCCTGCCAGCCCAGCCTCAGCAGCAGAGAGGCACCAGAAAAGCTCTTCCAGTGCAAAGATCTGTTAATGCACTTACACAGTGACACTGATTTAAAGAAGGAGAAAAAAAAAAGGACAATAAATTTCTTATCAACAACACTCTTATCAATTTTTCCAGTTATTAATGAATTTATTTGAATTGCTCTTCAATGTGCAATTTGATCTGATTACATGTTCATGCAATCCTGTTTCTCTCACTGACACCTCCAGCCATTTATGTTTTGCAAAATAAACTTAAGTTTTCTTTTTAGGGCTTCTCTTATGACTGAGATTGTCAGAGAAGTGATTGTCCTTATCACAGCTCTTAAACTAAAATACTTTGTGCCCCTGTCTGCATTAACACTGAGATCTCAGTCAGTCTCTGTTCCCTTCAGCCAGTGCCTTCCAGCACTTTCCATAGGAAGGTGATGTGCAGGAGGTGATGTGCAGACCTCAAGCTTGCAGAAGACAGCTCAATTCATCCACTGGGATGGATCAGATTGCCTTTCACAATTCATCTATTTATGCCCCAATTAACCATTCAAATAAAATTTTTTATCGCTCCTAGTTAAAAGCACACATAAATGGAGCTTCCTCTTCTGAACAGGAAACTTTGCTCCAAAACAGAATTCCTTCTTCCTGAAGCCAGGCAAAATAACCAAGAGGGGTGAGAGATGATTCATCTACTAGCACTCTCCATCAAAAACTGCAGCTAAAACAAGATTACTAAGAAGAAGAGTGCTATTAAAGGAGGAAACTGCTGCTGTAATTTTGTTAAGGAACACGAGATTATTTAAAAGCCTTTTAAAAAGTGTGTTTGTTCCGGGAGAGGAGGAGGGGAGGGAGGATTTTAGAGGAAGGGAGAAAGATTATTAGTCTTTCTTGCCTATAAAATTCATGCTGCTTCCCTTGGCCTAGCCAGGGATTTCAGGAGCCATTGTAAGTCATTACTCCAGCCCTAATGAACAGGGGACAACCTGCACCTTAGCTTTGCAGAGGCTGAAAGCATTGGAAAGAAAGGTTGTGAGCTGTAGAGGATTTGGTGCACTGTACTGCATGCAATTACAGGTTAAGATTTTGTTTCCAGCAATATTTGCTCCTGGTGGTGACAGTCCCTGGAATACTCACACAGCTACAGTCTCATATTGTTCAGAACTGCTGTATAAAACTCTCAGAGCCATGAACAAGTGAGCCTCAAAGCCTGTGCCTCACTTCCCTCACCCACAACCAGGTTTGCACCTGCCCAGCACACAAACAGTGATGAAGCAGGGAGTGAAACAGGCTCCCACCACTTCCAGCAGCCTCTGCTGCGTTGTTCCCAGCAAACTGCACAGCACACACTTGGCAGTGCAGTGACCCCATAGCAGGGGCTGCAGGGGCAGAGATTGGGGTGATTCTGTGGGGATGGTGTGGTGCTGGCTGCACACCTTAGCCAGGCACTGCTGCTGCTGGGTTTGGGCTGTCTGTGGTGCACAGGGTCTGCTAGCAAGCAAAGCAGCACAACTGTCCCAGGGATTGAGGGCCAAACCTTAGCCTGGGAAGCTGGAGATCCTATTCTGCTTCTGAAAGTGGCTTCTTTGCATAGTGTAAGTATTACTGAGAGAGCTAGGAAGAGGATTTGTGCAGATGCAGATCACAGGCCAGGAGTTACATGTAGTCTCTCTAAAATGGGATTGTGCATAGAGAAAGCTGAGGGACTGAAGGGATGCATTAAACCAGGCACTGCAGCCATACAAAAAGCATTTTGTGTACAGTGTCAACTTGCAGCCAGAGCTGTGCATTTTTATCAGGTTTTCAAGGTCAGACAGGAACTTGGTGGTCAGGATCTGGTCTGACCTCAACTGGTTTTCAGGCTTTCATTCTGTTTGCTTGTATTAAAAGAGAGGCTCTGCAGCAGGGCTCCCCAGGACTGAATCAGGACAGGCTGCTCACAGGGCAGAATGTGGCCCAGGGGATGCCAGAAATATTGAGAAAACACTGCTGAGCAGCAGAAAGCTCCAGGAACCAGCATGGGTTATGTCTATGCATTTCTCCCTGGCAAGGGAAGGGTGCTGTGGAACAGAGCTGATACCTGTTTGTTCATTCTAAATTAATGGCATGTTTTAAATGCAGAGCTCCACTGAGTGCAATGGCATAAAACTTTGGCTTTGTGATGTGTCAGGATGGGGGGCTTGAGAAAACTGTGGCAATTCTGGACTTCAAAAAGAGAAATGTTACACAAAGGAACTTGGAATTTGAGAGAGGTTCCAGTAATGAACAATTTTGAATAAAAAGATTGAATTTATGCTGGAAAAAAGAAGTTCAGGATGTGGCTTGTTTTCTGTGGTTAATCCCTTCTAAATATTTAAGGAAGAAAAAAAGAGGGAATGGAAATAGTGCTTTGTTTAAAAATAGGATCAGAGGTTCTCCTAAACACATGAAGGAATGCTTCAACATATTGTACCCCGGGATCCCTCCCCTCAAACAGGCTCACCCTACTCAATGCATCCTGGAAGAGTGAAAAATGAGCTTGCATTTTTTAAGTCTACATCTAGGATTTGTTAGCCTTCGAATTTGGGTTCAGCCCTCAAAGCATGTGTCTAAAGCATATGTCACCCACAAGCCATGTTGGCCTTATGCAAAGAAACAAGGAGTCAGACCTGCTGTCACTGAAATGTGCAAAATGACCTGGGGCTGGAGAGAGACCCTCCAGCCGTGGCACCAGACCCTCTGCACACCTGGCACAGCCTCCCCTCACTGCCCTGCCCTGTGACACCTCTCTCTGCAGGCCAGCAATGTGCCCAAGGCCTCTGAAACCCTGGATCCATCCAGCATGGACCAAAACACAGGGCTGGCTGCATGCCTGAATGCAGGGGGTTGTGGGTGTATTGTGTCTTTGCATACATTTCCAGGGAAAACATATTACACCTAGCTTTGGATGCCAAACTTCTCCAATTATGAGAGAGCAGTAATTCACCAAGGAGTAAGTATTCCTTCAATTTCCATTCCTTGGAAATGTTACTGAGAATCTGTTCTGAATGGAGGCAGATGAAAAATGCTACATGTTAATGCATATTCTGGGTTAGCTGTCTTTGTTAAATTAGAATGAATGCTGCTCATTTCCCATCTGGTCCTCTTTGACATTACTTCCAGAATATATTCACAGCTCTTATTTGTACAGTACAAATGGCTGGCTGTAGTACCAACTTTACCTTTTATAGGCTGCTAAAATGTTGGTGCCAGATCGCAAAATAACATTCTACTTCTAGGAAGCATCTGTGGGCATTGCTTGCTCCAACAGCTTTCTTTTTTTCTTCCTCTTATTTTCTTTAAGTGTAACCATGTATGTGAAGTGAGTTTGTTGTCAAACCAAGAGAAAGTTGACGGCTTGACAGCCCCAGAGCCTGCAATCTTCCTGGAGCAGCGAGGATGCAGCAGGCAGATCAAGCAAAGTGCTATCAGCCTTCTCATCTCTTCTGCACAGCCTTCCCCCAGGGCTGAAAGCACAGATATTTCTCCATCTGCAGCTGCTGGTTGGTGCCTTTGCTGACTGCTGTGGCCAGGGATTTTGTGCTCTGGATCCCTGCATGCTCCGGGTTGCCCTGAAAAATACCAATGCAATGGCAACTGAGCAGCTCTGAGCCAGCGCTGAATCCGGTGCTGCTGACCTGAGCTGGTTTTCTGATTATTCTAAATCTTCCCATCCATGAGTGTTTGTTTCTGGCAGTTTCCTTAGCAGGCTCCCCGTTCCAGCAGCCTCCGCCCCTGCCCTTCTGTGCATTTCAGACCTACCTTGGTAAACAGAGTGTTGTGATCCGAAACGCCCACGTTGTTCTGCCTGGAGTGACCAAGGGCTGCAGCGTCGCGCTGGGAATTCTCACCATAGCAACTACCAGCATTGACAGAATTTGGTACTCATTAAATAGGCTGTTTGTTTACCTCTTGGGCAGCGAGAGTCGACTACAACCAGAGCTGAAACACTGCCAGCTGAACAATGCTGTAACTTCACATGTGGCACACATAATTACTGTGTTCTGTGAGTGAAACAGATACAGGAAGCCTGTGTGGGATGGGAGTGTTGAAGATGCAGGGTGACACGGTATTATTATCAGAAGATCAGCGAGCGTGCTTGTCAGACACTGCTACGTGCTCTCCATGGATCCAGCAAAAAGAGAGTCCTGAGTCACATCCCTTTGACAGATGAGCTAAATGATCATTCACAGGGGTCAGTACATGGAGTTACCAAGCAGCAAATGCACAGGGGGATAAATTATTGGTACACCAGCAGAAAACCCTGGAGCTTGCAGATAGAGGCTCAGTGCTCTGCCTCTCAGGGATCAAATGTGTGGGAGTGGTTTTTAAGATGGTTGTCAATGCCTGAAATGTAGAACCACCTAAGAGTGCAAAAGTGACTTTCAGAAAACAAATCCCATTGTCTGTGCAGCCATTTCAGTTCCAGCAGTGTGGCATCTGCCAGCCTCTGGGCAACCCTGTGCTTCCAGTGGGGCATCACCTGCTGCAGAGCTGCTGTCAGCTCTTCAGCAGGGATACTGGTGATACAAATAAAAGGAAGCACCACAGTTGAACCTCTTCTCCCACCACAAAGCTGCCCAGCCTCCATGGCAGTCTCTGTTGGGGTGATGGCTTCAGCACCTTCACAGGGGTGCTGCTGGGCACCCACCACTGCTCAGGCAGGAACAGGCTGATGCTCAGCCTCAGCACAAGATCTCCACACTGTGGTGTCCCCCTGTCACAAAACCTTCAGGCAGCCCTCTAAAATCAACTAATGAGTTCTCAGCACAGCCAAATCCAGAGAGAAGGAGCACATGAAGCCATGGCCAGAGCATGGACTGGGAGTATTGCACGCTGAGCACCCAGTATCCCATGGCACACAGCTGAAGTTTCTGTCCAGCACATGAATGCATTGGCCACTCTTCCACACCCCCTGCATGGCTCCAGTCTGGATAGAATTGCTGCTTGCCCCTGCCTGCTGCCAGAGCACCCCTGAGGTCTGGGATGTTGCTGGCAGTGAGGACCCCACTCCAGGCAGCAGCTGCAGTGCGTGGCTCTAAGATGCTGGGAGAGGAGAGAGAAGTCCTAGTGGCCATTCCTCATTTGGCATTCCCTTTAAAAGGGGCCAGGACTGCTGCTTGAGTCCCTGCCCCAGGCGGGGAGGGGGCAGGAGGTGGACTGAAGTCCCTTTTTGCAGTCACCTAATTAGAGCATTTCAGAAGAGGGACAGGTCCCAACACCATCCCCTCTGCCCCTTAGGGAGCACAAGAGGTGTCCGGTCACAGCTGGCACGCTCAGGACTTTGTGCAGGCAGGGGCTTGTACGAAGGGAGGGCAAAGGGGAGAAATACCTTTGAGACAAAGGTGAGCCTGGGAGCCAGCCCCCACAGCTCTGCTGCCTGCAAAAGGCTGAGGATTCTGCATGCTGTTATTAACACTTCTCCTCAGGTCATACCTTGAACTAACCTTTTTCCCTTCCTTAGGCAGTAATTTTTGCCTTTTTTTCCCCCTAACCTTATCACCTTGTAAACAGCCCTCCCTTCTGTGCAGGTGCTAACCCTTCTTTTCACTTACCCTGGGTAATTAACAAAGTTAAACTCCATAAGTTGTGCTCAGATATACCTAGACTGGAACTGCTCCTTCTTTTCCAAACCCAAAGAAGGGATTTTAGAGCTCCAAACTTGCCTGTTTCCTCTAACCATATGAGTTTGCCTGATGAGGGTCACTATACTTCTTTTCCAAACCCAGAAAAGGGATTTTAGAGCTCTAAATGTGCCTGTTTTCTCTAACCATGTAAGTTTGTCTGATGAAGGTCACTATACTTCCATAAAACTCTAGCCTTGCTTAATGGCAGGCAGAAGAAAGCCCTGTGCTCGTGTCCCTGTTCCCCCAAATCTTTCCACATCTGTTCAATTTTAAATGCACAGGATTTTCCTTAGGGATGCCTGGAGCATGGGGCTGGGGAGTTGTTTTCTCTCCCCACCTCCTGGCACAGTTATTTTTGTTTTGGCATCAGTGGCAGAAGGGATGGGGAACACCACTCTATCCCAGTCCAGTGTGGATGGCCTCCTGGGGACCCTCAGTGACTTTGGCTCCTCATCTGATTGTGCACAGTGGCAGCCAGGGAGTCTGAGCCCCACAGCTGCCTCCTCCCTGTCCAAAGCAGCAAGGAGAGAGCCCAGAAGGCAGTGGGGAATAAATGACACTGCAGCAATGGGTTCAGCTACCAGGGCATTGGGAAGGATTGTGCAGGCTGAACCACCACAGCTTTACTGCCACCACCCAGGGCACAGCTCTGAGCCCTGCTGATCTCACCCAGACCCAGACTTTGATGTAGAGGGTACCACTGTGATTCACTTGGGCATCACAGACCCTCACAGCTTCAGTATTCCCTGGGTGCTTGACTTTAGCTGGCATAGATCTCATTTTCCAAGGTGCCAGATTCTCCTCACTCCCTCTGCAATGAGGCCACAGCAGAAGCATCAAACTAAAGCCTCCAGTTTGGACAGAGAATGGGGAGAGCAGCAGCAGCATGCCCAGAGGGGAGAGGTTATGGCTCTGCTTTGAAGGGACAAGGACGGAGTGCAGGGAAGGCATGAGGATTAAGCAAATGCTAATGGGGAGCAGGTGAATGGGTGATCAGATCAGAGGGAGAGCTGCAGGCCCTTGCATGTGGGGACAGGCAGAATTGTGGGGCAGCTGCTGGCCATGGGGCTCTTCACCTCACAGAGGTGCTGCTGTTTCCAGGCTGCTCATGGCAGGCTGCTCTGTGCTGCTCTTGTTCCAGCCCTACCACTTATTATGAACAGGCACGTTGCACATTTCAAAGTATTTTTCTAGTGACTGTGATATAAGCAAGAGTATGACAAAAATGTGGTCATGAATATTTCAGGGCGATCATAGGAAGACCTTCAACAGCTAAAATTTCTTCAGTGTCAGACATTTGGTGGGGCTTGAAGATGCAGAGGTGTTAAAAGATGGTTCCCTGCCATTCAGATCTGCAAGGAGAGGGGCGATGGCATGTGTCAGGCTCTGATGGAATGGTAATTTCCCAGTTTCCCAGGAGACCTTTCAGTCATCCTTGTGTGGAGCTTCCTCAATACAGGGGAAAATTGCAGTCCCATAGAAATTCATCCCATGGGCAAAGTAGACTTGGAAGTTATGTCTTTGCTCAAAAAATAAGCAAAATGCAAAATTATTAAATTAAACTTTAAAAAAAATTATGTGTCATGATTTAACCCAGAACAATTAGATTTTGTACATTACTTAGCTAAGAGGGAAGATATTTTTCCACTGGAGTATTTCTTTCTGCTTTCCAACATCTATGATTTCTAATGAGCAGCAATTCTTCAACTGCACTTCCAAACACTGAGGGGAGTAATTGAGGACATTGTGGAATTGAACACTGGAAGGAAACCAGAAGACTGTTTTTCTCAATCCATAGGGGTGTCTCAACTTGAGTCTTTGCTGAGCTCAAACCATCCCCAAACGCCAGCAGTTGTTTCTGGTTATTGTCTTAGAATAACACCAGTGGCTTTCCTGGGGCCCTGTTCACAGCAGAGACTGCTTTGGGTTCCTCCAGGGGGAGGGAATGACCCAACCTGGTGCACATTAACCCTGCTAGACCCTTCCTCCCTGCTCCTGTACTCGGCTGCCAGACATAGGGAGCTGAGCCTCTCCCCCCCTGTGCCCTGAGCTGTGGGACTGTGGGCACATCCACCTGCCCACTTGGAATATGCTCCTTCCCACTGTGAAGCTGCATGTCCACGTTTTAGGGCTAAACTGAAGCTGGGCTTCACAGACAGCTAAGCCCAAACCAGACCTGAACCCCCAAATTTATCTGGGTTCAAACACCTGGCAGTCAACTGCTGTGAATGAGACAATAAGTTGCTTTGTTTCCCATTCCTGACTCATCCTCTTTTACTGCCTCATGTTTTCAGCAATGAATGAGTCCAACTGCCAGTTTGGAGAATTATTTTTGTGGCAGAGCGTGCCTGATGGAAGAGACAACCATTGCTATCCATTTCCATTAGCAGCCTGTCAATAGAAATTAAATTACATGAATAAGGCACTATCAGTGCCAACATCACTGCAGGAAAACATTAATTAATCCTCATTTACATTAGTCAGTGCTACCATCAAATAGACTCTTCTGTTGCTACCAAAGCCATTTCCACAAATGATTGTTGCTGTCTGATAAACAGATTCACAGAACCTCACTGACTCACTTGTTGGGCACTCGCCATCGCATTTGGGGTCTGAAGGAGGCAAATGCTTTTGGGATCCTTTCAAAGCCCAGGTTTGACATTAGGCCTTCCAGTCATGTTCAAACCAACACAGACACCAGAGAGGTGGAGCTTTGGGCTGCAAAGAAAATAAATCCCCAACTAACTTATAATACTCACAGCAAATTTATTTTTGTGACGAGTTCAAGATGTGCCCATCACCAGTGTAAATAAACATCCCTGAGGGTCTGATGATCTTTCAGAGAGGGCTGCACAATAAAGGGAAGATGGATGGGACTGAGGGACTGATCCTTGCCTTCTGGCTCATGGAGGAAGGATGGAAAGCTGAACTCCCTTCTAAAAGAACATTTAAGTCTGACATGCCCTATTTAAACCACAGGATGTCTTTACTTGTGACTTTTTGAGCCTTGCTGAAATCCAGATTTGCGAACAGGCTCTGCCTTCACTGCAGGCTGAAGGAACAGACATCAGAACTCCAGTGCCCTCTGAGGGGCTCCCAGCCTGGCTCTGCAGCCATCCCCACCTGCCAGCCTTCTGTCCCAGCAAAAGAGAGCAAGGAGCAATGCTGCTGCATCAGGAGAGCTGCCTTTTGCACACACCTTGTGGAAGATAAAACATGGTACATGCCGAGATTCACAGCTGGGACTGGAGAAGTGACATGAGTGTGACCATAAGGAGTCATCATCGCCCCAAAGGCTTCTCCCTAAAGCTCTCACCATTCCATACATCCATTGAGCTGGCACACCTGACTTCACCACCAAACAACACTGACATGGGTCTGCAGCATAAGCAATGCTAACCCTTGGCTTCCCTCTGGGTCTGCAAGCTGGGATGGTTCAGAAAGCACTTTGGAGAGGTACTGTGCCTGATTTGGGACTGTCAGCCCTGTTCCCAGATCTGAACATGGGACACAGCAATATTTCACTATTTCCAAGTCCTCCCATGACTGTGGAGGAAGCACTGTGACCTGATGGAGCAGATTCCTGCTCCAAAAGCTGTGCAGGTGTCAGCTCACACTGAGCCACACACAAGATAGAGCTGGTCTTTACAGGTGCCTCTACCTCTGGTGGAAACCAGGAATTATGACAGCAGTCCTGGTGGCAAAAAACAGAGGGACGGAGAAGGATGAGTGAGGAAGATGCAAAGAAAATACCAGAAGATCTCAAAATAATGGCAATAACTTTCTAAATAATTTGCACTGCAGGGCTTGCTTGCTGGCCACTGAGGTGACTGTGTTTCAGCATCACAAATATGTTATTCTGCTTTGCTGCAGGAGACAAAATGGCCTAGGAGGTTGGAATGGGTGGAAATGGAAATTACAATCAGTAGCAGCTTTTGCCAAGAGATAAGAAATGCCATTAGCATCTCTTCTCTGTGGCAGACTGCTGGGTCATGGATGCTGCTCCTCCTCCCTCAGCATTCAGGAAAGCATTTCCCCCAGCCTCCAGCACTGCCTGATGGAAGCACAGACCTGCAAATTCACATCTCCATGGGAGAACTGTGCACTTGTACTTGGGGGTTTTCTTTAAACCCCCAAGTTTAAAGAAGAACTAGTACAGGTCTATATGCTGAAAAGCACTATTTTGAGCTAATAATGGTGAATAGAGAAATATCAGAAAAATCAGCCTGAAATCTCTGGGTTATGATAGGATTTGAAATCCTTTTCAGTGCTTTGGCTATATAGTATCTGGCACAAACTGCTGGTTACTGTAATAAGTCTTTAAATCTACTTTAAGTGCCCTTCCACTTCTTTTCTTGTGTTCATCCAAATGACTATATGGGGATGTATTAAGCAATAAACAGTAGAGTCCAGATAAAAAAGCTTAGCTAGGATAAAGCTAAGGCAATATCCACACAGCCAGTGCATGCACAGGCAAAAGCAAGAGCAGGAAATGTAGGATGCACCTCAGGAACACAGCACATGAAAGCAAAATATACCCCATAACCCTCCTGAGAGGAAATGGAGATGTAAACAGCATCTACTTCTTGGTGCTGTTCCAGCATGAGCAGTCCTGGGAGGACAGGGATAGGCAGCAGTTCCCACCCTGGGTAGGAGATGCTGAAATGGGGCTTTGAAGCCCTGCTGGTCTGTCAGCACCCAGGACATCCCTCTGGCTGTCCTGAGCAGCTCACAGACCCTGGCACAGAGCCCAAGATGCCCCTGTGGGTTTGATTATGACCCGTGGAGAAAGTGATCAACCTTAGATGAAGATCTGCAGGCCATGACAAATTAAGTAGAATAATAGTGAATTTATCACAAGGTGAAAAAGTAGTTTTGGGGTTTTTTAGAATGGGGATTCAGGGGGCAAGATGGAGGGATCTGGGTGTGTCCTGCCTTTCTCCTTCTTCTTCTTCTTGGCCTCCATCTTCTGCTGCGATGTTGGCACTTACAGACTGTTTAGAGTAGAAGCTCCCTGTCTAACATAGGTGATTGGTATTGGGAAGTAATTGTAAACATTGAACACGTAGTTTTTGGTATAAAGATGCAACACCACCCCAGGGGCAGGCAAAGTGCCCTGGACTGTCTTGCTGAGTGGACCTCAGCTGGACAGGAGAAAATATTTTATAGATAAGGAGCAATAAACAACCTTGAGACTGAGAACTGAAAAGCTCTGACTCCTTTGAGCACTGGGCTGGGAAAAGAGGCTTTCTAACCTTTCTTAGGGTCACTCTGACCAGTGAGAGACCCTGAGGTTGGTCCATGGAGGGGCTGCCTCCTGCAGAGCCCAGCCTGGCCCCGCTGGATGTGGGCATGCAGGCATCAACCTCCTGCTCCATCTCTTCTCCATCCCTCCATCTATGGAGAGGGAGTGTTTTGGTGCATGTTCCCCTGACCCTGATGCCTGAAAATGTCTCTGTGGGAGATAATGGTGAGCAGCCCTAGAAGAAAGCTGAGTTAAATCTGACTCACAGTGATTGCTTGAAACGTGCTCCCCAGTCACCTGCTGCCTTGTACTGAGTGCCAGATTAATATAATGAACCCCTGATCCTTCACTTAATAGCTACACTGTGGCTCAAAAGCTGGGGACTCCTACACCATGTAAATTTGCCTGGATTTGATACGCCTACTGGTGACCTCCAGCCCTTTGAAAATGGTTTTGTTCCCTGGAATAGAATGGATTTATTCTTTTTTTTTTTATTTCAGTGAGATAAATGGAACAGGAGTCAGGTCCCTAATGTTATGTTAAACTGCATTGAATTAGCTGAGGCAGAAAAATCTCAACTCAGGTAAAATGTCAGGTATTTAGGATTTTTAAATGTTTATCTCCAGCTTTCCTTGCATGAGCTGCTTTGTTTCTTTGTTTTTACACAGTAAATAAGTTTTTTTTTACTTTTCCAGATAATTAACCTTTCTGCTTCAAAGCCAAGGGTGAGGATGTGAGGGCTGATACTCAGGGGGACAGGTAAAATTAGAATCATAGAATAACAGAGCACTTTGAGTTGGAAGGGACCTTAAAGTTCATCCCATTCCACTCCCCCTGCCATGGGGAGGAGCATCTGATTGGGAGTAATCAGATAAAAATAATGTGACACCTGGAAAGACTGATAGTGCCAAAATCAGGGAAGAAATTACAGATAGTGTTACCTTGATGTGCTTAAAGAGCAGGGAGTTAAAGAAGTCAACTGCAGTATGTGCTGAGACATCAAAGCCAATAATCACCTTCAAATTACTCATCACCTCAGAAAACACACTTTTAATTTAAATAAATCTCCTTAACTAAACTCAAAGACTTGTTTCCATCAAGCCCTGTTCCATCTGGCCAAGTCTGTATTCAGCAGCTGGGATGTCTCCCACATGGCCAGTACTCCTATGGCATGGTGAACAACTTTGTGTCCATGTACCAAGCACTCCCTGGTTTCTCCCACAGCCTGGGCAGCCAAACAGGGAGCTTGGCAAGGGGCAAACCCTGCTCTGTGCCTGTGACAGAGGTGACTTTCTTCTGTTTTGCTCCTGGGCAGAAGGTGAATCCAGCTGTAAGAGGAGGTGGGGCACTCTTCATGTGCTGTGTGCCATTTCCCTCCAGCTCTCAGTCTTTGCACTCCAGGAGGGGCTGGGGGCTCACTGGGAGCACACAGGGCTCTGGGGGGCTCTTGCAGTGACTGCTGAAGAAAGCAGGTGGTGGGTTAGATGAGGGAGAACAGATGGTCTGAGGAGGGTGTTCCTACACCAGGCTGGAGAAATCATCTCTTCCCTGCACCTCCCTCATGCAAGCTGCACAAGCTGTGGCTAACTATTCACACGCACTTTTTTGATGTATTCCTCTATTTTTACTGTGCACAGTATGAGACACTAATTTATTTTACTGTGACACATTGCCACCACCCTTTATAGCACCTGAGTGCCTTCCACATGAGGAACCAAGGTGAAGTCCTTGGACAGGAATGATCATTTTCTTCTTGCTTTCTTGTCTCTCCTGTCCCTTTGTGGGTCTGCTGAACAGGCATGTACAGGTGCACCTCAGGTGGGAAGGGAGGGGAGAGGTGGGAGATATCCACTGATTTGGCTGTGCTTCAGCAAGCTCTGCATTAATACTTCAGGTATTCTGATGTCTGAATGCTCAGAGGCAGTGCAAAGTCTTTATGTTCAACCACAAAGTCTGCTTGGTGCTATGAAACATGAAACATTCAGAAAAATCTCAGGCTGAGCACTCTTAGCAACTGGAAAGTAGCAAAGTTGACCTTAATGTCCTAGTTTCTCAATTTTTTTCAGCTTTCCAAAAGAGGTAATGTCACTAAGTCTCTCAGGGAGGTAGGTGCAGGTGGGCTCCTCAGTGCTGGCAACCTGCTCAGCTACTGCAAAGTCTGAATGACTCATGAAAACTGAGGTGTTGATGTAGTTAAAGACATCCTTAAAGCTGCTGATTTACCTGTGCAGTACTTGGTTTTTCCAGTCCTATTTATAGTTTCAAAGATATGAACAGTCCAGGAGAAGTAAGAGGGAAAGAAAAAGACCATCCTCAGATTGCAATTCATTGGTTTGATCCTGGGATGGCTGTTCATTGACTCAGTTAAAATAACTTGAAAGATTTTCTATCTCTAATGTCAGTTACATCTCAAATGAGACAGCAGAATGGTGGGCTGAAAGCTTCTGTAGAAAGGAGATGAAGAATGGCCAGGATGGTGAGATATCGAGTCCATTTGGGTACACAGACTTCTTCTTTGTGTTGCTGTAACACTTGAAGGCCCAGCTGCCCAGCACCTCAGTTTGGAAAGCTCTTGCTGGTGCTCCTCCTCTATTGCACATTTGCTTTGAGATAACAGGTAATTGCATGGGAAATAGAAGTTGGGCAAGAGACCAGGACATGCTTTTGTTCTCAAAGGCTACTCAGAAAAAGTGAGGCATTTCTAAAGATAAGTACATGCCAGACATCCCATCAGGAACATGTTTTATAAGTCAATAGTGATGACCCCCCCTAAAAATTGCCATTTGCCTTAGATAAGACATATCTCTGTGATAACCTCAGTATTTGCCTTATTCAAGATAATTCCCATAACAAGTAAAATGAACTTGGTGCTATTTGTTTAAGCAAAATTATTTATGAAGGGAATGGGTGGTGCTGTAACCTGCAGGTGTTCTCAGGTAGGTGATGGTCACAGCCATGGCCAGCCTGGGCCAGTGAGCACAGCACCTCAGGGCTCTTCCCATCCACTGTCCCTGGGAAGCTCACCCAGATGTCTGCCACAGCCCAGCTGGCCATGGTGAGACTGAGCAAAGCTGCTGATTCAATTTTAGTCTGTGTTTTCAGTGTCCTTTCTCAGTTTTCAGCCAAGGTCCTTCCTGGTTTCCAGGTGTTTTGGTGGCTGTGGGCAGGAGAAGGTGGCAGGCTGGGAAGGGCAGTGGGTGAGGATGTGGCTGGTCCATTATCTGAGGGACATGGAGGTGGACTAGATCTCACATGGATGGGAAGGAGAGCATTGTGGCCCCAGCCAAGGATGATCTGTCCTTTTTACCTGGCAAAGCAAAATTCTAAGAGATAATTCTATGCAAACCAAAAAATTGAGAAAATGCTACAGAAGAGAAACCGAAGAAAAAATTCTCCTGAAAGCAAGACAAGCTTTCACCATCAAGAATTTTTTGGTAAAAGAAACAGCGGAGATTTTAACTTTTTCATTGTAATGTATATATATATATATATATATATATATACACACACACATATATATATGTGCATGGATGCGTGTGTGTGTCAATGTCAAATCCCCCAGTCCAAGCCTGGTATGCTGACCACTCAATTGAACCTGTGAGGAACATTATACAGACCTACAGACCCAGGAATGACAAGGATTTTACAATGGGCATATACACACACAGGACCCTGAAGCCTAATAAGGAAACTCTTTACCATTTGTTTAAAGACTACATAATTTATGTTTTTCATCATCTCACACGGGAGAGAAGGTTGTTTACTTTGATTTGTTGATGCAGCAATTTTAAACACACAGTATGGTATGTGGAGTGTATCTGGAACAAAACACACCTTATTGATCATGGTGTAACCAAACCAAAAGCCATGGCAGGTAAAGAAGGAAACTGTGTAAAGCATAGACAGTGCACCATTCTCACTCATATTATACACCAGAACTCTTTATGTGATGTTTGTGATCAAAAGCACCTTGCATGACAGAAAAATTAAAAAGTAAAGTTTAAAATGCCAGATCTGAGTTGTGCCTTGAGGGAAGAAGGAGAGAGAGGTACCCACAGAGTCACCCCAAGCTGCACAGCTCCCAGAAGCCGTGGGTTGAGGTTTGAGCTCTTAGGGGCAGGTAGCTGTGGAACCAGAGGAACAGTGGGGCAACTCCATGGAAAATCCGCAGTGATAAATTGTTTGCTCTTAATATAAGCAGGTTCATAAACCAATCTGATCCGTGAAGCTTGATAGAGACCAGATACCAGAAGGCACATTTCCAGCTGCAGAGCTGGCAGAAGCCATACCTGGGATCCTGACCCAGGTGTAGCATTACACGGTGTTTCAGACAGGTTGGATTACTCGCCGTGTCCTCACTAGGTTACCCAGTGCTGTGCTGTACAGTGAGGCTCTCAGTGCTAAAACAGGTTTTGATTTGGTCATCACAGGCAGAGTGCTCTCTCTTGGGTCTGTCTGGTGCTGCTGCCAAGCAAAGCACCATCTGGCATGGGTCTGAGTATGGCCCATCACTGACACCAGCAGCACAGAGCTGGGCAAGCTGCACAAGCCTCTGGGATGGGGCTTGCCCTGGCCACAAGGTCCCCCTTGGTGGCAGAGCAAGTGCAGCAGTGATGCTGACCCCAGTTTGGCCACAGGGATCATTCTGCAGCCCAGGTGGCCTCATGATTTCCTTCTGCACAGGTCTCATCAGCCCATCCTCCCCTCAGTGCCCACAGCTGGGAGCTGGCAGCCCCTCCTTTCGCTGCCGTATCCTCACATCTCCTCTTGTTTTCATTCCCAGTACACAAGTGCACTGACGGTCCTAAGTGGGGAGAGCAGACCTTCAATTCTTCAAACTTTTTACAAGAAAAGAGTGCACTTTGCCTAATATGGGCTGCTCCCTGGGCTCTTTGCTTACATCTATAATTTTAAACAGAAGGAGTGGGTTTTGCTGGTGGCTTTTATTCCCTCCTTGTTCCCGTTTGTTTTACTGTAAGGAAAATGTAGCCACATAGTCTTACTTCTTTGTGCAATGGGTTTGCATTCAGGCAAGAGATGAGAAGTAACAATTTAAATTTGATAGCACATTTTCATAGACCTGATGATCAAATGTTAGGTGTACACTGAAAAAGCCAGATTCTGCCTTCAGTTCCTGAGCCAGATCAAAGTAACTGGACTAACCAAACTAGAGATCTAATTCAAACCTCTAGCTTTGTTTACACCAACTTCTTTTTTTTTTTTTTTTTTTTTATTCTGAATGCTCTTAACATAAATTGTTACTCTCATTTTATTTTTCTTTTGGTAAGACTTGTCTTTTATGTTTACATCCTAATGCAGCTGGGAATTTATTGACAGTAGCTCTTATCAGAACCTCTTGCATGGTGCCAAACATCTTCTGAAGAATTTTGTAGAGACAGAAAAAAATAATTCCATCATGCAGGGACTTGTCCTGTAGCTTAACTTTTTATTAGAGGTCATGAAATCAAGATACCAAGCCTCAAAGTGGTTAATGGCTAGAGCAGACTAAGAAAATCCTCTCCTTATCTCTTCCTGCCCTTTTCCCACTGAGATATTTTTTGACAAAATGAAGTTTTAGATGCAGTGAAGCATTTTGGCTTTCCTCAGGAAAACCTAGTTTCTCTTATAGAATATAGCAGCACTTTTTTATAGCAAAATTTCCAGCTTCTCATAGCAAAAGTGTCTCAGCAGAAATGTTTCAACTAAATTAACTAATAGCAGTGTGCCTCTGTTCCTATCTATTACTAGAATATATTCCAGACAGAACTTGAAGTAGACAGCTATTAATACAACTCCTTTCAGCATCTGAATTCTTATGTTCACCTGATTCCCTCTGAATTTTCTTTGTTCATGCAATAATCCTTCCTTTCCTGTTCAGAACATGCACTTGGTTTACCTTTAATGCTCATTTTGCACTGAAGTTGCCAAATATGAATAGTGTGAACATTAAATGCTTTTCAGCATCTCATCCCTCTGCTCCCTGGGTTTGTCAAGGTACAGGCTGTCATTATAAATACAAATATAACTTGCTGTTATGCAAACAGCAGCAGCTAAAGGAGCATCAGGCAGGGCAAAGGAGGGGAGGCCACTCCTGTGTTGCCTCTTTTGCAGCCTTTGGAGGCCTCAAGGTGATGCCCACATGGATGAGCATGGTGACCCAGGTATCAGCTTGGCACAGGTAGTGTGACAACCTGCCTCTCTGAGCTCATTAGCTCTGGCCATGCTGAATTTCAGCCAGAAAATCCCTTCTCACTTCTCCCTCCCAGCAACTTGCTCCATCTTCTTGGCCATGTTTCTGGAAGGGTCCTGGAGTCTGGAGAGGACAATGTCAGAGATCAGAGTTGGTTGTGGGGAAAATGTGGTGTT
This sequence comes from Melozone crissalis, assembly GCF_028551555.1. NCBI lineage: Eukaryota > Metazoa > Chordata > Aves > Passeriformes > Passerellidae > Melozone > Melozone crissalis. The sequence continues at coordinate 2,890,331 of NW_026535834.1, forward strand.
TTTTTCTCCTTCCCTGTGTTATTTTCCAGCTGGATCAGTTTCCTAGGCTGGCTCACAGACACGCTGTACAAGCAGGTATGTGTCAGGAGGGATTTTCCCCGGTGCTGGCGCAGGATGACGTGTGGAGAGATCAGGAATGTCAAGAACCAGCCACGCTGTTGAACAAGACCCCTCATCCCCACATCTTGGCCCGGGTGGCTGGAGCAGTCTCTGGTGAAATGGAACCCAAATGCCTCCAACAAGCTCTTGATTAAGCCATTATGTTTGTGACTAATTTCTTAAATATCTGCTTTTCTTCTTATGTTCTCTCAAGAGCCTCCCACCGTGCAGTTGACTCACACGTGAGCAGGTGCTGCTGGCAGAGGCAGCAGGTGCTGGTCCCTCCACCCCTGCCCCCATACCCAGCCCCAGCCCTGCTCCTCTGGTATCCCCCATCCCCAGCACTGGGGAGGGATTCTGCCCAGACCTGTCCTGCTCCCAGTGGGGTCAGGGAAATTACACTGTGATGTAGCTCACAACATCCAAAGACCCATCTAGGTGGGGAAAGAAAAGCAATTTTCCTGTTTGCTTTCTCCCTCAATGAGGAAGAAAAGGGTTTGCAGTGCACAAGGTGGGTTCTGGCATAAGAAATCAAAGAAACTGTCTCATCATTTTTTTCCATCCAGAAACTGTCTCATCATTTCTGTGATGCATCCACATTTCAGAAATCACCATTTTCAGTGCACAGATTGGGCAATGGCATCATGGCTGGTGGTCAGGTCAGGCCTGTGAACAAGCTGGTCAGCTGCACAGTGGGAATGAGAACTGTGTTTAACTGCAGCTGTTACACCACTGACAAATGAACCTGCTCTCCTCCTGAGTCAGTCTTTCTTAAGGGAATGACAGGAGGGGCCAACTCACACAATGCTGTAATGAAAATACCACTGGAGCACTTGTTCAAAAATTGCAGCTCAAGCATTGCCTGAGAGTAAAGTAATCCAGCAGCCTCAGCCCTGTGGGTAGAGCTCACCATGCCTCTAGTCAAGGCATGGACACCAGAGCTGGACCTCACTTTGCATTTATGGGAAGGTCAAGCAGGAAGGAAGCCAAGGTAAAGAGTTGCATTTCCTTCAATCAGGCATGGGTGAGAGAATTTTCACTGCTTGTTGCTACTGAAGGTCTCCTCTGTCTGCTGGCAAAACCCAGCCATGATTCAAGGTTCGATTTGGGAGCTGTGGGCTGCTGGAGGAGGGAAGGCACCTGTGTGTTGAACACCCTTTTTCCACCGAGGTTCCCTTGGTGACCCATAGGTCACATCCAGGTGCAACAGGCTCCATCCATCCAGAGGAGGCAAAGAAGGATTGTGCAAGTAGGGAATGCTGCTGAAACAGCTTCAGACTCACTCAGTATGGATCTGGGTTTGGTCCACAGGGACCAAAATGGCATAATCCACTTATTTGGGGAGCTATAGATCCCCTTGTCCTCCTGCAAGCCATTTGCCAGCCATGCTCTGCTCTCTGCACTGCCAAAGGCCCTGCAGGGTCAGGGAGGGCCAAGACAACCAGCCAGCCAGGCAGCAGCAAGAAATGCCACCACACAGCCTTGCAGTGAGGAGAGAAAGGGCAGCAGACACCTGTCTCCAAAAACCTCAAAACATTATTAAGGTCTGGTGGCAGGAAAAATATCACTGGGAAAGATGTTGCTGTGCAGAGCTGGGGCAGGGCTGATGTCTGCGCTGAGACTGTGCTGAGCCAGCTGGTGGATCTATACAATTGCCAGACCCCTTCCCTCCTCGTCCTTAGCCTGGGAGAGCAGATGCAGCACCACTGAGCTCATTCCTGGTTTTTCTTCCATATTAGGTAGACCCCTAAGTGTCGTGCCCTTCGCAGAGCTCACATCATCTCCAGACAGCAGCAGATGGCACTCGACGGCTTGTGTGGTGTCCGCAGCTCCTTACGCCTGTCTCACCCTTCTGCAGCTCCAACTCCCTCCTGCAGCATCGTGCTCCATCACATCATCTCTTGGTGGTGCTACCACTGGAGCATGCCCTTTCTCCTTTTTAAAGATGTCCAAGTGCCACCAGTGGCTGTGAGCTCCCCATCAGTGGGTTCTGCTTGCATCGCACTTCTGGTGCTGCACTGTCCCAAAGAGGTGGCAAAGACATCTCTGCCTCTGCCAGTGGCCTCCTGAGGCTTGTACAAAACTTGGAGCCCTTGTATCAAATTTGGGGCTTTGTATCAAGCTTGGGGCTTTCTATCAAACTTGGGGCCCTTCTATCAACTTGGGGCCTTCTATCAAACTTGGGGCGCTCTATCAAACTTGGGGTCCTTGTATCAAACTTGGGGTCCTTGTATCAAACTTGGGGCCCTTATATCAAACTTTGGGCCTTGTATCAAATTTGGGGCCTTGTATCAAACTTGGGGTCCTTGTATCAAACTTTGGGCCCTTCTATCAAACTTTGGGCCTTGTATCAAACTTGGGGTCCTTGTATCAAACTTTGGGCCCTTCTATCAAACTTGAGGCCTTCTATCAAACTTGGAGTCCTTGTATCAAATTTGAGGCCCTTGTAACAAACTTGAGGCCTTGCATCAAACCTCAGGCCTTGTATCAAAAGTTCAAGAGCACCCTCACAAGCACAGACATCACCACCAAGGGAAACAATCCTGTCTCATGGCAGTGGATGTCAAGGAACAAAGCATCCCTGGGTCACATTGTACACTTTTATATTTGACAAGGTTTCACGGGGGCTTCATCCTGCTTTGAAAGAAAAGCCCTGGGTGCCCAGTCTGGAGTGCTGGGCCTGCATTTGGTGGCTGTCAGGGATGTGGTGCTCCAGGCCATTGTGAGGGGCTGAGCTGGGGTGGGACAAAGGGTGGGGCTGGCCTGCCCATGGTATCCCTTGTACCAGGCTGGAGGCTGAGCTGGACAACAGCCAGAGCACAAACCCGGGCATTGAGAGCTTCCCCTCTTGCACCCAGAGCCCAGTCCTTCACAAGAGCTTCTTGGGCACAACTCAGGACGGCTGCTGCTGTGGCTGTGGCTGTGGCTGTAGCTGTAGCAGTGGCCAGGCTTTGGTGCCTGCCAGCTGCTTTTCTCTCTCTTCTTCCTGCTCCCACTTCCCCTCCTCCTATATCCCTTAGAGCCTTATCCTCATCCCTCATCCTTTGTATCCCTTGTCCTGTAGGCCATGGCGGCCATCATCATCCTGGTCCGGCTTGTGCACAGCCCTATCCAGTATGCACAGGTGGTTGGTGAAGGGCTGGAGAAGGAGACATATCTGCATGGAAGTGTGTGCAAGTGCCAGGAGTGGCAGAGGATTCAGCTGTTGCAGAAGCAGAGTGGCAGCTCCTGGGGAGTCACGCTCTGGGCTGCCTTGCAGCAATGGCTGCTCTGGGCTGCTGCTGCAGCCCTGGTCCTGCTCTTGGTGCTCTGCTTTCTCCTCCAGAAAAGGAGCCATGAGCCACAGAGCAGTGGCCAGATCCATCCAGCAGCAATGTGGATGAGACCACAAAAGACGAAGGAAACAATGCTGTGACAAAGAAAGTCCTGGAGATGAGTCCCAACACACAGAGCTGAGCTTGTGGGGGCTCACACCTAACGAGGTTAGTATTAGTATATTAGGAGTAGTTCATGTTTAAGTAGTCAATATGTAGATAGTGCACTTATCCCCCACCAACTGATTAGTTACTATGCTGTCAGTGGAGAGATGCTCAGTAGGGAGAGTTAGTGTATTCATCCCTGCTTTCCTGTCTTCTCAATAAAATATAGTATTCCAGAATCTGGATTGTGCAAGTTCTTACTGTAGTCCACCAGCCCTATTGTGCTGAATTGGTTCTAATCAGAAATTCAACCTATTTGCACTCTGCCCATCTTATCTCACATGATGAGCTGCAACTCATTAGGGTTTAATTTCTGCTGAATTTCTCTACCTTTAGTGCATCAGTCATCCTATGGCCTTGCCAGGGGTCTGGTGTCAAAGTGGGCATGCTGGATACAGAAACTGGGCTGCTGTATCAGCAGTGAGATTTGCTGCTGCATTTTTCCTCCAGATGCAGAAGCAGACTATTGATTCAGAGTTGATTTAGCTGAGAAGCCTGTGGAAGGTAAGATCAGTGTGGGCACTTTGCAAAGAAAAATCGCTTGAATTTTTTTCAGGTATTTTATGCTTTCACTTCCCATCACAGAGCAGTCTTTGCAGCCAAGGGGAGAAGGTGTGCACTTAGCTGATAAAAATAAACAGCATTCTCAGCTGCATTCCTGGATTTAATATTTGCAGGTCTGATATTCACTTGTGTTGCTCCGGCAAGCTTGAGTACGCTCAAATACTAAATATTTACATAGTGTGTGTCACGTGTAGATGGGGAGGAGGGAAGGTATCATCCCTCCCTCTTACAGGGGAGTTAAGTGACTACTTCCATGCTTCATCTGGACCCTAACAGGACCTGAAATCCATCAGAGCTCTTGGGGCACAGGATTGCTCTCTTTCCCTGGGACTTTGGGAGCCACGCTTTTGGGAAATGGTGTCCCTTGCCAGGGGTAAAGGAGCAATAGGGAATTTGGCATAGACAATTGGATAAAGCTTTGGGTGCCCCATAAAAAATCAGGTCCTTGTGTACTCTGTGATAGCATCAGTGAGACCAGGCAACTGTACCTCATGCACGGCTTAATTGCACCCAGGAAACCGTGCCAGGGACTTTAAAGAAGCAGCTGCCCCCTAATTCCAAAACTCACCCAGACTTCTGAGAAAACTCATCTCTTCCAGCCTGTGCAGCAAACAAATTGTTGCTCTTTCTGTTGACAACAAGCCATAAATTATCCCATTATAAAAGGGAACAGCAGCCAGAGGAGCTGTGCTCAAATCAGCCAGCAGGCATTTTATTTTAGCAGGGAAAGGCAAAACCCTGGTGTTTAAAGGAGATGCCTCCCAGTTTACCCAAAGTGCCCAGCAGCCTGCTGGCTTCTATAGGTTCCTACTGTAAAGGTCACATAGATGGCTTGGGAATAATGCATTCCCCTTGCTCATGTCAGGCAGATGGAGCTGAAAGTCTCTCAGGACTGGTTGTCTCCTGCATGTTTATTTTATTCAGTGGTATCATGTCAGTGTGTCTGCCTAAATATAGCTTCTGTGAAGAGCATTTCTAAGTTTCCTGTTACAGTTTCACTCGCAGTTACCTTACAGTAAATGGAGGAAAATCAATGTAATCTCAATTACACACTGCTTCTAAATGTGCCTTGCTGGAAATTCTGCCCGGATTGATTCTCCTCTCATGGCAACTGCCCGTCCTCTCTTCCTTTCTCCCTCTCTATCTCTCATTTTTGTTGTAATAAACCACAATTTTATAATTTAAAACCCCATCACTCTCCTTTCTCTGATGTGCCCTGCAGATAAGGCTTTCACAGGAACCGGCAGTGCAGAAACCATGGAGTCCCTGGCCAGAGTTGCAACTGTGCAGTTGGGATTAATTGACTCTGTGGCATTAGGACATGACAATTTCAGCAGCTTCAACAAAGTAAACTGAGCAGAAGGGTCAAATTCAAGGTAATCTCTGAACAGCAAATATAAGTGTAAAGATCCCTTCTTTTGTCTTTTGCAGACAAAGTAGCAAGAAAATGATTGACTTAAAAATTTATTCCCTTTGCTGTGGTGTTTAAAAACAGCTCATTCATCCATCCCCACTGCCTTCTAGTAATACATATCCACAGATCCACAGAAAAACTACTATTATCAAATCCCTGCAGTGTCAGTGGCACCCGGTCACCAGTAAACAATCACAGCTATAAAATGATCCAACAGATGTTATGCTAGAGATGAGTAGTCCAAAATAGAAAGTCTAAAAATACATCTCCAGGGCCAAATCACACCCTCTTTTTATGCTGTGCTCTGCCACTTTTGGCCCACAATTGGCAATTTGATTCCAAATGGAGGTAGTCCCACAGCCACAAGCACACTCTGGGATGGGACAGGATGGGGGGGATGTTGTCACATGGGGCCCTGACTGCAGTGACCACACACAGACTAGTCCTGATCCTAAACAAGTTTATTGGAGATATTATTGTTATTATTATTATTATTATTATTATTATTATTATTATTATTATTATCTTCCTATCAAGCATCCCTGTAATCCAACACCTGGGCTTTGCTGATGCAAACAGGCTCTCAGAAATTATGCACACTGATATGTATTTTAAAAAACTCAGACCTGAGGTAGGATCTAACATCCAGCATGGTTTTATTGTATGTGCAAAAATCAAAGCATCAAAGCTTCAGCTGCTGCAGGAAAGTGGAGTGGAGTTATGGCAGAGAGAGATCAAGTCACAACAGGGGATGACACCACTGTGCTGCTCAACCCAAGAAGGGGCTGTGGCTGGGTGTCCTGCACTCCCATCATGGGTCCCCAGTTCCTCAGTCCAGCAGGGATGTTTCATCAGGAGATTTTGGTTTTATCTTGCTTTCACATCCTGAGACTGAGCCAAAAGGAGAGCACAGATCCCTCAGGGGCTGAGCAGCTGCTTTGCATTACAATGTCTATTAAAGCCTGGAGATAAATGCAGGGTTATTCTCTGCTCTTTTGAAAGGAGAGACCCAGAAGATGTGTTGGCAACATCCTCTCTGCAGAGAAGGGTGTTTCAGCCAGAGGGACACCAAAGAGGGACCTCACAGACCTGTCACCATTAGGTCTTAGAGTTTGTTCCTACAAGCAAGGAGCAGGTGACAGCAGTCATTTTGGCCTATCTGGGTACTATCTTGGGTTTTGATCCTATCAGACCTTGTGAGCCAAACAAGACAAGGCCGCAGCAGCAGCTGGCTGGGAAATTTCCAGGAAAAAGAAGCAAGCAAGCAGCGTTTTCAAATCTGACCCTCTTCTCAGTTCAGGGCCCCTGCAAGGAGACTGGGACATGAGGCAGGATGGGGCATTAAAGTCTCAAATGCGAGGTCAATTCAAAGACCTCACTCCCAGCCCAGCTCTGTGACATGGCCTGGACAGGAGGCTGCATTTCCCAGAGTTTCTTTGGCTCTTTAAACGTTGTGTATTTAGCTTGGGTCACCATCGAATGGAGGTGGATGGCCATGACAAAAGCCCTGAGCAGAAATGGAACTTGCCCAGCCAGAAAGGGGGTATGGGATTAGAGGAAGGTTGAAAAGTAGAAAAGCTCCTGGAAGAGTGTAATGTGTTCCACTCTTACCCCTGAAGGCAAGTCACTGGCTGCTTATATAAGAAACAGACACGGCTGGAGAAGCCCTGGCAGCTTCCATCAGTGCCAGGATGGGGCAAGAAGGATGATCCAGAGGACACAGAGAGCTATTACAGGGGGTATCCCAGGGATGGCTCCGGCTGCCCTCCACTCTGCTTGGCAGGACTGCTGTTCAGTGAGCCTGACCCACCAGGCCCATTTCTCATCCCAGTGTGGCACAGCCTTCAGCCATGCATCCATGGGCAGCTTCCACTGAGAATGCAAATGGGATGGGCTGGAAGGAGCTCTTCATGCTCATCCTTCCAGACCAGGAGCCTGTTTGCTGCCTCTCTTGGCTGCTCTGGGATGGTCAGAGAGGAGCCCTTCTCGAACTGCCAGGTGAACTGTCCTGCAAAGTGCCCCGCAAATTGTCCTACAAACTGCTGGACCAAGGGCAGGGCATGCTGCTGGGCCGTGCGCCACGCCTGTTTGCCCATTAGTCCAATTCTTGCCCTTTTGCCCATTTCTTGCCCATTTGCCCATGAGTTCATTTCTTGCCCTTTTGCCCATCGGCCATTTGTCCATTTTTTGTCCATTTTTGCCCGTTCGCTGCTCCCCGGGCCATTTGCCCCTCCCTCGGCTGCTCCCGGCACCGCCCCCTCCTTGCCTGGTTCTGGCTGGACCTGCCAGGCCCCGGGGCTGTCCCCGGGCTGAGGAACCCCCGGCACTGCTCGGTCTAAGCCTCACCCCACACTTACTTACCTCACACACCCACTGAGGTTGTCACTGCTGTTCCTCCCTCTCTGCAGTGGTGCAAAGACAACTCCCACATCCCCAACGAGATGGGGATGAGATGGGAGGAGATGAAGGCCAGAAAGTGCTGATTTCTCATTTCACAGCTTGAATAGAAAATTTCATGTGATCTCAGCATCCTCCCTTCCCCACTGCCCTTCCCTGGTGATGAACATGCTTGTGCCAGCTCAGATTCAGTGCCTGAACCATGGAACACCATCTCCCTGTGGCACTTACAGAAGCTTCCAAAGACATGGAGGTGGCTTTGTAATGGAAACCAAATGAGATGTCTCCTGAAACACGTTTTCTGGAAGGCTCCTGGCTCACTTCCAGGACAGACCCTTTGGTTCTGCCTGGCACAAGCTTTACATGAACTCTCCCTGCCCAAAGGACAGTGGATTGTAGGTTTGGCTGCCTGCATCCCTCATCCAGCTGGGGCACATAGCATTAGCTAGGATGTTCATATTTCTTGGTGAAAGAAAATAATAAAAGCAGAGCAAGTGTTAAGGGATGCCCAGCCTGTGCTTATTTTCTCCTGACGTGCTCACACATCTCCAGTTTTTCACAGATTAATTCTTACTCCCCGTGTTGTGGCTTTTTTCAATTTTACAGAGACTTGAAGCTGAACTCATTTACACTAGAAAGAATGTTCCTTGCTTCAGCTTCCCGACATGGGTTAAAATCAATAACATTAAAGTTTATTTTAAACACTTTAGTTTAGCAAAGCAATTTTCTCAGCATTCCAGCCTGCTGTCAGTTTTTTCACTGCTATTTGCAATGCATTAGGTGTAGTAAAGGAGTGTTTCACAATCCCATCTGCTTTCAAAGACCTTCCTAACAAACCCTGCAGTGAGGATATAATTCATGTGATGACCTTGGTCAAAAACAAACACAGGCCCCAAGGTGCAGCACGTGCAAAGGAGTTGATACACACACAGGTTTCATTTTAAAAGAGGTTTTATGTGACACTGTCTTGCCAAAGCTGGCTGGCCTTGTGTACACCCAGCAGCATCACTGCTGCTGGGCAGGGAGCTATTCCTTGGCTCATTTGGAATATACATTTTATGGTTTTAAAAAGACCCCACACCCTCAGAAATGCCCATGAACTGATGTTTGCAAATACACAATGCCATTACCTTGTCAGCAGAATAAACCTATGTGCCATATTGTCCAACAGCAGAACTTAAAAGGGATGATGAGACATTTCTGTGAGTGTGAAGGGGCTGGAGGAGGCAAGGTGGGTGAATAAATTTGCCACAGATGACACAGCTCTGCAGGCAGGTCCCCTAAGGAGAGGGCAGTTGGGTTTTCTGTGCTGCAGACCTGACTGCCACAGACCAGGCTTCAAGCAGCTGATCTGGAGCAGCTGCAGACTCAGCTGCTGTCATGGAGCATTGAGCCATACATGGACCAGGCTTTGACATTTCCCCCCACTTCTGAAAACCAGGTCACCTCTCAGGTGCTGGCAGTGGCGTTAAAAGTCTAATTTTAGGCTCCTGGCTGCAGCAAGCATCCCTGTAAATGCTCAGTTTCTCTGCCAAGCTTCTGTAGGCTGGGAGTGGAAATTTGGATCAAGAAGGCTCCACTGTCTGCACTCTGAATGGAAATAAGAAAAAAAATACTCAGGGAGATCATCTGAACAGAGTTATCTCTGAGAAGGCAACACAAGCAAGAGAGAAAGAATTTGTTATTTTGTTTTTCAGCACAGTTTTAGGACCCAGCTTGTGACTTTTCCAACCCTCCCTATATGAGCTGCAGGCAGCTGCAGGCTGCCACCACACTGACTGTCCCTTGGAGCCCCTGGAATGGTCCATGCTCAGCACCAGCTACATGCAGAAACAAAACTGGACCAGGAGGTAGCTGTGAGCAGCTTGAGATGCTGTTGGCTCTGTTGTCACACCTCACATCTGCTGCACACCAAAGGGAGATGGGGACTGCAGGAATCCTGGCATTTTGTGGGAAGGAGGTGGGAGCAGGAAGGGATGGTGAGGGCTTTGAGGAAGGAGGGGACTGGATTCTTGCCACCCTGTCCCTGTGGTCCCACACACATAACTGATACTCTGGGATGACCCCTGGGTTATCTGAGGCTGCAGATTAGCCAAGGACTTGTTTGAAAGGACAGTTATTTTACAGTGGTGTGAGTTATCTGAGATGCAGGCTGCATGCATGAAAACACAATACTTGGAGCTCCTCAATTCAAAGCATTGTGATGTGATAGTGAGATACATATTATAGGGCCTTAAATCATGTCTACAGCCCTGATTACAAATTCACACAGTCCTGTCTCAGCACGCACCAGGAGCAGAGTCAGACCTGGAAAAGATTCTTTGGGGATGGACTATTCAAGTGCTCCAAATTCCTGCTCAGTCTCTGGGACAGGATACTGATTCAGTGCTACCTTTGTTTCCCCAGGATTTCATCTTGGAGAGAGCCTGTGTCACTTGCAGAGAAGGTCCTGCAGATATTTGGGGCACAGCAGTTCCATCCAGCCCCTGCCACTCTCCTAACACAGGAGTACAGACACAGGCCAGCTGGCACAGTGTCAAATCCTGGCCCTGCAAAAACTTGTGGATTTTCTGGCATAGGCCAGGGTTTCACCAGGCACATTCCTGCTCAACTTCATACCTTTTATCCTTGTTCATTAGAACTTAAAATCCAACTGAACAGACCACCCAGGCACTGGTCAGAGAAATGCATTTCCCAGTGTCTGGAGGAACAAGGAGGATTGCCATGTCCCTTTGTCCTGGGTCTCTTGTGTCCATTTACCAGGCAGAGTCTGCTGTATTGTTAACCACAGCACTAACTGCCCTCCACCTCCTTATTCTGCATTTTACAGGATCTGGACCACTCCTGCATTTGCTCTCAGGGTCTTGTGCCTTTCCAAGGATTCTGGAGGATGAACCTGCAATTGGGCTACCTGGTATAAATGGGTAAGCTGGTTTTCAGGGGATTTAAAAAAAAATATTATCTTCATATTTAAATGGCAGTATCAAACTATTACCATAAGTTCTGGTCCAATGTATCATATCCAGGGAGGAAACCTCTGAGGCAACCACTCTGACAGAGGATCCAGAGACAGCAGTAAGGAAGGTGCTGCAGGCACATGGAGAGGAGTCAAACATCCATCCTGACCCCTCCTCTGTGGAAGGCAATACAGACCCTACACTGGGATTGCTTTTGGCAACTGTGTTTTCCAGGCCATATTTCTAAAGGAGAGAAAAGCACTCAAATCTGTGACTTAAGGGCAAAAACTCTTCACCTTCTCAAGCCTCTCTGTAAAAACTCTAAACTGTGTGAGGGTAATGATGCTCTTTTTAAATGAGCCTTACTGAAAGAAGCCCCAGTTGTGCTGAAGATAACTTCAGATAGGGGAGCTAATTACTTTGCAATCTCCAGCTGAGAATATGAAACGCTGGAAAAAGCTTCTTGTTGTACCCAACTCTGCAATTCTACAGAGGAAACAATGGCCATGCACTGCTGGGGTAGCCTCAAGCCAGGGCTGCTGATAAGCAGCAGCAGCAGTAGGCAGGCAGACAACATCTTGAGCATCTTGAGCAGCCTCAGGGCAGGACTGCACTGGGAGCAGCCACTGACAGATGCTGGAGACCTTTTCCTGACCAGAAAAAGTCCTGTAGGGAGCTCAGAGACAGGTACAGCTCTGGAGGGAGGGAAGAGTGGTTTCTCTTCACATTTCTATCCCTATGTCCTTTTTCTGGTAGGGTCTGTGGTCAGAAAGTCTGGAAATGCAGCAAGTGCTCATTTTACTCAACAGCAGATATGGATTTTGGTGTTGACAGTTCTTAGTAAGCTATTGCAGCCAGAGCTGTGCCAAAACAATCAAGGCAAAGAAAAGCCACTCTATCTTTCTGTGTAGGGTAAGTCAACAGAGATCCTTCTCTGGAAACAACAGAGCTGTATTTATTTGCATCCAACCTGGTTTGGCCCTGATTTGGCAAATAAAACCATGTAATTTCCATCAGCGAGCAGCTGAAAATTCCCCTCTGCTTTCAGAGACCTTTTGAAGTGGGGATGCCTCATATTTCTTAGAAAATTGATGAAACCTGAAAGATTAAACCACACTTCTCTATCATTACAGCATGGGGCACCTGGACTTCTTTAGGAGGTGGCACAGAAAGGTTCTGTACAGTCTGAGGTGATCAGAAATGCCACTGTGGTTGGTAAGGTCACACACTTGCTGCAGCAAAGGTGTGGGGACAAGTCTGCACCTGACTGAGGGTCCACAGGTTGATGCCACCGAACCTGTGGCCCTGTCTATGCTGGGCTGGGGGGATTCACCAGCCCCATCTGGCAGGAGCCACCCTAACATATTCTTCAGTGTGAGAGTGGTGAGGCATTGGCACAGGCTGCCAAGAAATCCATGGATGCCACATTCCTGTAAGAGTTGAAGGCCAGGTTGGACAGGGCTGTTAGGAGCAGCCTGATCTAGTGGAAGGTGTCCCTGTCCATGGCAGGGGGGTTGGAACTGGATGATCATGAAGGTCCCTTCCAACACAAACCATTCTAGGTTCTGTGACGATATGAGAGTGGAGGAAAGGTTTTTGTGCTGGATACTTCTGGAGTTATGATCCTTTCTGGGGCCCTCACGGGTGGGAGGTGCTCTGTTTGTTCTGTGGCACAAGTTCATCTCCTGGGCACTGCAGAGTGATGATGACAGAGCTGTGTGCCTCTGAGAGCTTTCCTCCCATCCCTGCTTGAGCAGACCTGACCCTTTGGGATCTTCTTCTGTAATGGTTTTCATCAGTGCTGAAAAGAAGCTTTTCAATGAATTCAGAGCAAAACTATCCCCTTAGACAGGTACCAACACACAACTCACTGGGGAAAACACCTTCCTGAGAAAGAGCCTTCATTTAGCTGTGAGGCAGAAAAGCTCCCACTGATGGCTGTGAGCAAAATTAAGAGCTTTTGGCTTGTGCATCTATAATTAGACTGAGCAGAAGGCAAAATATTCCATTATGACAACTTCAGAGTTGAAAGAAATAGGTCTGAGCAGATGTTGATTTGCAGGACAAACAAATTAATTCAATTCAATTTAGCCCCCTCTACAGTTACAGTCCTTTGTTCCTCGATTTAAAGTGTCAAATACAGGGCTCATGCTGTACACATGACAAAAAACACATGCCAGGACAGGCACATAAATCTGAAAATAGAAAATATATCCAGTATCCTTGAGGTCTGCTGTATTTCCATATCATCCCTTAACCTTCAGGACCTTGGCTGTTACCCAGGGCTGGTGTTCCACAAACATACACTGGATTTACAAAGCCTTCACAGCTTGCCAGTGGAAGATTGCCTTTGATGCAGGGACCTCTAAGATTACAGGGCTGCATTAGGCTGATCATTAGGTTGGAGATTGAGCCTCCCAGTCTCCAAATTTTCTGGTGAAAACAATGTCCTTTCTAAAAGGCTGTTTGGTGGCTGGATGATGGGAGGGAGTCAAATGGACACAATCATGGGGTTGGTGCTGAGTTGCTCCCTGCACATCCATCTGTTCTCACCTGGGAGGGCACAATCCTTTGGAATGGGACCTTCCTGGAGGCTCTGGAAAAGCCCAAGCTCATAAAAGGTGTCAATGCAAATTGCTTGAGAATAAGCTTGGCTGGAGACAAACAAGCAAGCAAGCAAACAAACAAACAAACAAGGGATCCCTCCTGGAGTCAAATGCTCTTTCTGAAAAGCTGAGCTGGGGTTTAAAGGGCTTTACTTCCTTCAGAGGTCTTGGAGAGGTCTGGGGCTTCTCTGACTTCCAAGTTTAGACTGAGACATAATTCAGCCCTTTTAATAACTGAAAGGCATTGAGTCTTCTTAGTCCAAAGGAGCAGATAAGCAGCTTTCTGAGTACTCAAACTCAGGTTGGTTTTATAGCATTGGTGCAATACTCTGTCTATGCCTAATAATGTGTTTTGTATCAGTGGAATGTCAGTGCACAAACAGGCTTAGAACAATTATCTAACATTTTTATTGTCTGGCATTCACTTGTCCAAAATTTTAGAAGGATTTATTTGCTCTAGAGCCCCCATGACCTGCATGCAAATGGCTGGTGGGAGGGCTGAGCACTGCATAATGACCTGGAATATTGTTGAGCTGCTCTGTATTGGATGCTGCTGCATGGGATCTGACATCTCCAGGTGGCACAAAGAGGCAGGCACTGCTCCTTGTCCGTCAGAATGACCCAGCTGGCCCAAAAGTGGTTAAAGGGAAGGAAACAGTTCCTAACCTGCACAGATGGCTCCTGTTAGCTCCCCTGTGTCACCCCTATGGCTCAGTCTGGAGTTTCATGGCAGTGTGTGCTGTTTGCTGGCAAAACAAGAGGGGCTATGAAATGACCCAAGCTGCCTTTGATTGCTGTCCTGCAGACAAGATCTTTGGTTATGTTTTGAACTACAATAGGATGGATATCTGCAGCTGGAGCATGGCTGTAGCAGTAGGATATGTCAAAATTCATCAGACTGCTGCCCCAACGGTCTTGTGAGCTTTTCCCAAGCACTGAAGGCTTCCTCATGCCATGGAGGTCTTGGCTGGAGATGGGTCCTGAGCCCCCTGAAACATTTAGAGTGGTCCTGCCTTGCTCCAGACTCCCCTGCTCCCAGGGATTCAGCAGTTTCTGCTTTTCTTGAAGAGACAACCAAAGTTTTATTACACAAAAAATATCTAAATATAGTACCTGAGGGAAAAAAGTTCCTCTTTTTTGTATGAAGTGTAAATGCTCTGTGCAAATTCTGCAGTGCTCTATGCACTTCCTGGATGTGCTTTATGAAGCCAGTGAGGCAAAACCAGCCCTGGGAGCACCAGCCCTGCAATCCCAAACCACCACTCTCAGCTCCAACCTTCTCCCATCTTGTTCAGAAATAGGACTTTACAGAAGAACATGTTTTGTAAGCAAACAAGTTCACAAAAATGAGTAATTTTGTTAAATGTTTGCCTCGTTTCATTTCATGTTTCCATCTCCCCTCTCTGCTTGCCAGGCAGCCCCGGATGGATGCTCAGGTACAGGTGACAGAAGAAACACTGGGAGAAATTCATCACCCTGTGGGTGGCAGAGCTCATGGTCCAGCTCTGTGGGATGCTTGTGCTTCAACTCCATGGGCTTGCCCTCTCCAGTGGCATTGTTAAACTCATCCTGGAGCAACCATCCCATCCAAGAGGTGGAGGTGCTGTGGTGAGCAGCAGCCAGAGCCCCTGCTCTCACAGGCAGGTTGCATAAGCCTTGTTTCTCTGGAAAAGCAGCTAAAAATAGCCAGGGGGGATGTGCCAGGGGCTGCAGGCTTCTGCTGCCAGGTTTGTTTTACATTGCAGCAGCTCTGGGACTCAGTCCCAGGCCACGCACCGTGCCTGGAGCCAGGCTTTGGGAAGGGAGGGCTGGGGCTGGGCTGCCATGAGCCAGCACCCACAGCTGGGCTGGGGACACAGGAGGTGCCCTGTGCTCTGCCCTCGGAGCCACAGTCCTCACTGGGAGCCTGCCCAGCCCCTGGAGACCCCCCGGCCCTGACCCACACCCAGAGCGGCTCGGGAAGATCCTTAACAAGGAGGAGGGACGTGGTCTCAGTTTCTTTATCCCTTGTAAGAGGGTTTGCACTATAAGGTGATACCTTTCTCCAGAGCAGCCTGGTCAAGTGGAAATCAACACTAGCTAAGTAAATGCTGATCATCCTGCTTAGAGACTTGAATTAAAAAGCTTTACCAATCAGCCTTGATTGATAGAAAAAGGACAGGGCATTAGGATCAGGCTTTAGAAGGCAAGACATTCCTTTCAATCTTTTTGTTTCCCCATTTATTAACCAGGAACAGACCTGTATCATTAACAACAGAATATTTACACATTGCTTTTGCCAGTGAGAAAAAACAAATGGACATGTTAGAGTCCACCTAGGAGCTAAATCCTGTGCTAGAGAGAGCTGCTGCTCTGTTGTGATCAATAAGCCTGTTAGCCTTCACTCAGTGCCTTGGCTCCCAGAGAGCCCCTGCAATCAGATCTGATTATGGTGATGTATTGGTGTGATTTTGACTGTGCTCGTCTGAGAGGCTGGGATCAGGTTGTGTGGAAGAGCAATAAAACAAACAAAAAATAGCAGTAAAAAAATTACCCTGAAGAAAGACATTAGAGGTAAAACAAAGCCATTTGAAAAAAATGAAGCTGGCAGCATGACTGGGAAGATGTAGCAGGTGAGAACATTGGGTACAAAGCTGGTACCTGGCTTGGCCATGTCCTGCTCCAGCTCTGGGCAGCCCAAAATGATGCTGCTGCTGCAGATGGGACAGTCTTCACCTTTACAAAATCAGCTGATCAGGGATGTAAAGGGTTGTGGCTGCCTTGGAGGTCAGCCTGAGGCTGTGCAATTTTCATACACACCCTGCACCAGCCTAACCCTGTTCCCTATTTTCCCGGCAGCCTGTTGCAAACCTCTCTCCCTGCTCTTTACAGATACTGCATAAATATCAGACAAAGGTTGCTCACTCCAGCAAATGGGGTTTTCTGAAGCACTTCCATGACTAAGCATAAACCTTGAATGTGATCTTGGCTGCTTTGCCCTGATGCTACCCCAGCCATGACAGGAAGAGACAGGACAGATCCTGATGCCATTCCTAAAGACCCAGGAGGTTTGCTGTGGATGTGGAAGGTCCCAGCTCTGTGGCTGCATTCAGGCCCTTCAGGCTCGGGGCTCCCCGTGCTGCTGACACCCTGCTAAGCTCCTACAGTAGGAACAAGCAGGCTGCAAACTCACCCTGGGGCTCGCACATGATTGATGGCAGAGAGCAGTGGGGCTGGCAAGTGGATGAGCAGCTGATGGATGGCTGTAACTCAAGCCTCTGCATCCCTGCTGCAGCTCCAGGGTCAGCAGCACTCGGGCTGTGGCACAAACCCAGCCAGGCCAGCGAGCTCTCACTGAGAGCCCGCTCAAAACGGCAATCTGTGGAGCAGCAAAACCCAAGTTCTGCCTCTGGGGAGACCCATGGGGGGTGTTGAAGTCTCCCCAAAGTCTTTTGCATTAATAGTGACTAGAAAAGGGGTGCTGGAGAAAGTGGGGCAACAAACTCTGGTTTTGTTTCCCTGATTTTATTGCAAGAGGAGACCCTCCAAACGCCAGGGTGGGAGCGGGGGGAGCGTGAAGGACCAAAGGAGGAGGTTACAGCAGGGGCGTGTGGGTTATCGCTGCTGCGAGCGCATTCCTGAGGGCCGGGCGGGCCCCTCGCACCAACTCCGCCGCGCTGTTTGCACAGCGCCCGCCGCTCGCCCCAAGAACATTTCTTAAATTGTTTCTAGCACTCTCAAGAGCGTGATTGTGCCTTGAACAGTTATTTCAGCGATTGCTGCACAAGCGTTTCCCCAACACCCCCTCCCCACGAAACGGGGCAGGACTCCGGAGGGACCCACACGCTGGGCAGGAGATGGAGGCACCTTCTACTCACCTTTTACTCACCAACTCCGGCCAGACACGTTGGATTGGTGACCAAACCACATTGGTGACCCTGGGCCCAAAGCCTGGCCCCATCCCCAGCCCCAGGAGAGCTGGGGGGCACCAGCAGGCTGGAGCACAGCGATTCTCATGGCCCCGGCCCTACCCACAGCCCCCAGGGTGGTTTCAGAGGTGGTGGCTGGGCTGTGCCACAGACAGAGCACAGGGCACAGGGCACAGAGCACAGGGCACAGAGCACAGAGCACAGAACCATCTGTGCCCACCATCTGAGGACTTTGGAAAGGGCTGGGTGGGGCCAGTGCTGTGCCAGACACCCCAAAGCACTGGGGCAAGGCTCATCAGGTGTTTCTATGGCACCTAGGGCCAGGTGAGATGTCCCTCTGGGCTTATTGTCAGGGAATTAACAAACTGACCTTTTTTTTTTTTTTTTTTCCCAAGCTCCTCTCCACAAGTCCCAGGAAACAGAGTTAAATCCAGGCTGTGTTCACAGTGTGATGAACATGCTCAGGATGGCATCATTTGGAGGGGTCAGTCTCTCACACAGCTTCAGCCCCAGGGGCTTCCCCCACACAGCAACAGTTTGCTGTCATAAAAGGATCAAATAATGCTTTTCTCACTGTTGAATGCTCTACCCATCAACCCATACCCCGAGAACTGACACACAGGTGGGCACAGGAGGAGCCCAGGGATTTTTCTGTTAACGAGGCTGGGGCACGAGGGCCACTGTTAATGATGGTGGCTGACAGACATTCCCACATTGCCCATTCCCAGCCCCTTTTCCTCGTAACCAAGGGTCCAAAAGGGGTTTCTCTGAGCGTCACTGCTTTGAATGTTTTATTAGAGAGTGGAGCCAGTACAGGATATTGAGCACTTCAGCAGCAGAGCAATACAGGCCATGGTTGGCAGGGTTTAATATGGATCTGATTGTATTTCCAATTACGAGAAATGCACTGAAGCCAGTCCTGAGGCAGACCAGAGAGCTCCAAGCACCACAAATCTGGGCCATTTAGCTGCTATGAATTCTTTCTCTCTTCCCTCATGATTTATCTCGGGAGCATTTGAGTCCTTGTAAAAATGCATTGCCAATTAAAATGTGAGAGTGGCTCTGAAGGATTAGACAAATTGAGAAGTACCTTTTGCAGCAGGGTGGGATTTGAGCATCCCCTTTTTTTGTTTGTATCAAGCAAAATCCTGCATGACCCAGTGGGAATGAAAACTCCTGCTGAAAAGCTACTCCAAAGTCCATGGCATCCTTCCTTTAATGAAAGTCAAGTTTGGAATGGGGCAGAGCTCCATCTTAATGCTGTGCTGTGTGAGATGCAGCATCCCAAAGCAAGCAAACCCAGTTTTGGAGGGGCTGAGCCCAAACAGGCTGGATTGCAAATCATTGGTATTGGATGCCAGAGTCATTGGGCAGCATCCCTGGGGCTGCAGAAACAGGAACCTGCTGTATCCTAGAATCACTGTCTTGGGAAAGACCTTAAAGATCATCTGATTCCAACCCCCCTGCCATGGGGAAATTCTCAGAATTGGAAATACAATCATGGGACACCTCTCATCTGAGCAGGTTGCTCTCGTCCCCTGTCCCAGCTCAGGCAGCAGCACTGCCCTGCCTGTTACCTCCACCAGGCACAGCCACCAAGACAGGAGCTGCAAATCCCTCCTGTGTGCACAGGCTTCTCTCTGATCCCCCTGAAGCCTCTGCAAGCTTCAGGCTGTGGCTCCCAGCGGCTTCAAACAAGCGCATTAATCTGTGACAGCCTCCCCTGGCAGAGCGCGGGGAGGGAGCACAGCAGGGGCGGCCCAGACAGACTTTTATGGCCACAAAGGCCACGTCGCACCTGCTGACGGTTGTGAATAGACTTGCAGACAGCACCAGGTGTGCCATTGCAACAGATTGCACAACTGGGTGTGCCTTTCATCTATGTATAGAGCCCCGGCCAGGGGATGGAGCGTGCTCGGCAATTGTCCTAATTTAGCAAAAATGCTATTTGTCCAGCGGGTCGGCAGGTGTATTTCAGGAGCAATTATCTCGCTTGTCCTTGGCCTGGCCCCGGGCCGGGCCCTGCGGGGAGCCGGGAGCGCCGCTGTTCTGGCCGGGGCAGCGATGGAGATCAGGGAGAGGGAGAGGGAGCGGGCGGCGGAGCATCCCCGCATTCCCCGGGGAATCCCGCACCCCACGGGCCGATTCAGCTCGCTTGTTTACACTGACAGCCTTTTAGAGAAGGCGTTTTAATCACATCTCTGCTCGTGAGAGCCGGGAGCAGCTCAGGGCTTGCAGCCACTTCACAAATAGGGTCACAAAAAGTAGTACCAGACCACATCCATGGACTTGCAAGGTGCTTGTGCCTTCTCTCCTGCCATCCAATAGTGAGCCTGACAGCGACACTGCATTGAAGATTTTATCATTCCAGGCTTCATTAGAAGTCTGAGTCATAACTTCGGGATCATTAGATTATTTCTGCATCTCAAAGTCACATCGTAAAGACAGCCGAGATTCTAAGACTTGTGTTATAAATGTGGACCACTCAATTGTACTCAATAAAAGATGCTGATCTCATGGGGATGGTGGGATGAGATCAGCTCAGAGTTCTGCAGGCTGGAGCCAGAATTCATTAGCAGCAAATGGGGACCCTGCTTTATGCTAGCTGTCCACCCTCCATGGATGTATGTGTGGTGGCACATCCACAGGATGCATCTAAAACGCAGACATGATTGTGAGATTCCATTAGAAGAACTTTCTCCCTGCCTGGCTTGGCCAATGTATATTGAATTTGCTCTAATTAGGATCTTTGAAATGAGCCCGGATGAGTTAAATGGCATCTGAATTGTTCTGGTTTTATTTTTATAAACATGATTCATCTACTGTATTGAAAAAAAACCCTAACAAGGCCAAGCCCTTTGTCTCACATTTTCAAACCTTTATAATTGCTTATAAAATCTCCCACCAAAACTGACATAGAAAAAGTAAGAGGTGGAAGCCACATTTATATTTAATATTGCAGATTCAAACTCCAGATCCCCCATTGCTTTATGCACAGCTTTCAGCACTGATGTTCCTGTGGAAAATTCCCAAACTGTGGCAGAAAATGGAAGCAATCCTGTGACTGTTTTGTGTGTTTGAGAATTGCACAATGCAGGGATGGTGAGGCAGAGCATAGGGATGGAGTCCAGCATCCCTTGGGGTGTGAAGGTTTCACAGCCACTGCAGCCCCCCAGGAGTTTGTGGGTGTGTGCCCAGTGGAGCCCTGGAGGAGCAGACTGGGAGCTGGGGACAATGCTTCTTGTCTGGCTGCCTGCATCATGGATGATGCTGAGGGAATGCCCAGCTCATGCCACTGCCCTCCATCACCATTATCCACGAGTTTCAACTGCCTAAAACACTCTGGAGCCTGTAGGTTGTGTTGGTGGGGTCACCTCAGAGCAAGCAGAGCACTGATGCCACCCTGCCATCCCTGTGGCTTCCTCCACACTGCCACGTGTCCCCCTCTTCCCACAGGGTGACCTCCAGCTCTCACCCCACCCTGGGAAGGAGCAGGACCTCGGGCCAGGTTTTGGCAACCCTGGCACCGCCCCAGGGAGGTTTGGTACATTGAGGAACAGTCACAGCGCCTTGGAGGGGCAAAATATTTTATTTTTCCCAATTTCTGCATTATACAGAAAAAAGATTTTTGACATGTATGCACACAAGCTGCTGTGTGACCAGTAATTTTGGTGGAATCAAACAGAAACTTTGGTTACTACAGCCTGGAATAAAAGGCATTATTTATTCTATGGACTGTAGTAGTTCATAAAGGCCTCAGCAGCAATCAGGACACACTGTACTAGACAGAGCAGTGGAGACCCCACCTTGAAACACCTTCCAATGTAAATACATCAGACAGACAGAATTTATTTGCTTCTCACAATAACTCAGCCCTTGACTCACCATGGACCAGGCCCAGCTCAACACAGCTGTGTCTGAACTTCCACAAATAGCCTGACTCCACAGGCAGAGGCTGCTCCTTCTTCAGTGGCTTTCCAAGGACCTTTCCTCCCTATCAGGAGGAGAACCAGCAAGCAGCAATTCTAAATGCCCCTTTAAAAAAAAACTTTTTTATTTATACACCCATTGAGATAAGCAGTGATTTAAAATCAGCCACTGGACACCATCAGACACCTCTGCTGCATTTACTTCAGCTGTTAAGTTTGAGTTTGCATATTTGCAGCTCTCTTCTAACCACACTTAGCACCTCAGTACTCCTGGAGGCATTTATAATCTGGGCATGTTGATTAAGTCAGTGAATAACATAACCCAGTGCATAATTAAATTGCCAGACTTCATTCTGTTTCATTCATGCTCTTAACAGTTTCACATGACAAACAGTCCACATCCAAACTACACTGATAGAACAAGTACTATATGTTCTAATTAGAGCACTTTACTAAATCAAATTATTAAATCAAGATGTTGATGTAAAGAGCCATTCCTCAGGATATCTGTGCAGGTTGCACAGGCTTTCATGTAAACTGCACAAATGATGATAAAATCACAATAAAGCACTTCCAATCATTAGATTCCAAGAAGTGTTATCTGAGGGGTAAGTCCCATTCCTCCCATTTGGTGGTAAGGAAATTGAGACCACAGCAACCTCAGAGCAATCCCTTGTGTTAATCACCTCATCGTCAAATTAAAAGAATTCGGCCTCTCTGGTCCCGCTCTAGGGGACAAAGTTTGATCTGATTTATCAACTATTGCCCATAAAGCAAACAAAGCAGCATGTGTTCCAGCAGAAGCCCCCATCCTTCACCCCTCCATCCCCATCAGTGCTGCCCAGTATTGTGATGGGAACAAACAAGAGCACATCACCCTACAGCTGCTGCACTGTCAAGGTGACATGTTAGCAGGACTTACAGACCTGTTTGTTTATGAAATAAAAGTTTGCATGTTCAGAAATGCAAAGGCCTCCTCTGCACAGGAGCCACACACACAGAGAAAGCTGCTCCCTGAAAGCTGTGCTGAACTCAGGAACCTTGTTAAGGTATCTGTGACTATTAAGGTTTGCTGCTTTCTTCAAAAAAATATCAAAACTGACAATGAATACACACTGCCAGTATGTAGACATGGTGAGAGGCTCCTGGGGCAGCTGTGCTGAGGGCTTGGGCAGCTCCTCAAAACAGTGCTGTGAGAAAGGAGATCTGGACACGTTCAATTAACTGCACAAAAATCAACATTTGATTTTTTAACTGCACAAAAATCAACATTTGCCTCTCCAAGGCAAATCCTGGCCCCAGCGATTCCAGTTAGTGTTTTGCTAATAATGGAAATTGTGTGAAGATTTTAATTCCGATTATACTTCTAAGTTTATTTAAAGAAAACTTTGTGAGAAGTTGAGTTGATTGAGGCAGGCAGATTTTGCAGCTTTCTGCAGGCACAGCACCAGCAGAAAAGCTTTCCTTAAAATCATGGTGCTTTACTTTTTGGGTAGTTTAGGTGCTATGTTGTTGTGGAACCACATGAAGCTGAAGATGACACCCATTGTCTTCGGGAAAGTCTCATCATAAGCAAACTTCATGGATTCTGCTAAAGGTATTTCCACAACTTCTATCAGCTCTCCTTCTTCAGGCTGGCCACCTCCTCCACTGGCTCTCATCTGGTCGTTTACTTCTGCATAAAACAAAGTCTGCCTAGAACCTGTCACACCAACTCCAGACCTGCAAAAAAACAGAGAGGAAACTCTGGTTTAGACAGAGAGAAGGCATCAAGGAGCTGGGAATGGAACCCTGGGCCCTTCATGTGTGAGACAGAATTATTGAGACAGAAATTGATTGCAACTTTCAACCAGAAATATCAACAGTTTTGAATATAGTTCCATATAAAATAGATCCATCTTCAAATGTATTCCTTGGAAATATGTGATTTTGGGATAAAATAAAAAAAGAAAAAAAATTTTGCATTGGTGAACTGTTGTCCTAGACACACTGAAGTCAACAGAAGTTCTTCCAGCTGACCTCAGGGAGAGCAAACTGCAGAATGACTCACAGAGATGCACAAACAAAAGGAGGAAGCTCCCCAGTCTATCTGTGTGCTGTCGTGCTACATTTGTTTGCTTGTTTTTACACAAATATTTAGATTTTTTACTCTTAAGAGGATTATGTCCATTCACAGCTGGAGTCCTCCACTCATGGACTGGATAGGTAAAGAAGGGAAAGGCAGTCTGAGACTCCCTTTCTATCCTTCCTGAACTTTAGCCCTGACCCAAATGGACCACTGTAAGCACGCACATGTCCAAAGTAATTCAGTCTCCCTGCTAAATTTGCTTCAGTGGATTTAGTTGAGGATATTTTAGATTATGTAGTCTTTCTTCAGCTAGACTGCTTGCTGTGTATTATACTTCTTATTTGTTAATCCTCTATTTCCTTAGGACTATTTAATTTAGGTATTATTAAATAAGGGATAAGTAGATAATCCACTCATTTAGTCCTTCCAAGAAAATATTCACATTGTAATTGCAATTTCTTCATTTCACATGATTACAAGCGACTTTTCACATTAAATCTGGATCCAAAGTTCACTGAAACTATGAATGAGGCATTAGGGCAAGATGAAAAATTAGCTTTCATATTATTACACATACAGAGGATTCTCAGATTTGTAGCAGTGTTATGATCTTAAGAGTGTATATCCAGATTTACCCAACCATTAGTCAACTAAATCTTTCAGTTAATCCAGCACACATCACACCCCAAAGCAGGAATTAATCATTTGTCTCTCGGTTTTCTAAGAACACTGGCAATTATTTTGTTTGAGGAATTAACAGTGACTAGAGAAGTTGGTTTCTAATAGTGATTATTGAAATTGGTTTCTTACATCAATATACACTTTTAAAAAATATTGAATAGGGAGTGAATCAGTGAATTCTTTTCCTAAAATTACTTCTGATGCATTCTGTGAATTTGGACAAGATGTGTCACCCCTCCAGGATCATTCCTGTACATCTGTGTAAAGAAACTTGACCATCTTTGGCATTTTCAGGAACTCTAAAGGTTGATATTGGACCTCTTTCATTCTGTGCTCATCACTTTATTCCAGGGCTAGAACTGGGGTTTTTGATCCATGTTTTAACCAACTTTGCAATACAAAGAACGCAGGTAGCTGGTTGTCACAGGTTCCATGAAAAACACAGGACTGTGTATAATATATTTAATGTCCTGTTTTGTAGTTTTTGGTTTTTTTTTTTTTTTTTTTTTTTTTATTATGAGTGTCAAGTCTGACACCTTCCTCTGGGGTGCTCCACCTGGAGACCAAAAATTATCCTAACTTGAGTACTTCCATGTACACTTGATATTATATAAAGGTTGTATGAAAAACCAGCAAATTTATATAAGAAGTATTTCTACAAGAACGTTCTGGCTTGATTATTTACAGCATAATCTCCTTCTATAGCACCTGTGACCATTTCCTTATGAAATAGCTGCAGCTGTGAAATCAGTTCACTTTCCACACATCTTTTCTCTAAAGTAAAGGAAAACCAATTTCCAAGGTGCTACACTGTAAGACTCAGCCCTTGCTACCACAGTTCAAATAGCAGGACTGATTTCCATATGGTGTAATTTCTTTGTACTTATTCACATGATACTCCCTTGTTATGAAATAAATATATCAAGAGTAGCTACTACACTTAATATACTTGAAAAGATGAAAGTCCTGGACATAAAGGTCTTTCCTTTGTTATGATGCCCAAAGTTATGGTATTTCTTCACATCTATTGACATATAATTAACCACAGAAATGAACCAGAATTTCTAACAATACAAATTCAAAGGAGGACATACCCACATGGTCATTCTCTCTTACTTGATTATCTAACTTTCTCTTCTCTGGTGCAACTTTGCCACAAGATATCAGCTACAAAGTAATAAAAACTTCCAAGTGAGCTATAAATAAAATGAAAGAATGCTGGTATCAGTACTCATTACATTCTATTCTACTCTTTCCTCCCCCAAACCAGCAAATCTAACATTTCTAAGCCTACCTAGAACTCCTTCACTATTGAGATGGTGACTTTGCAGATTGTTGCAGGATGTTATTTATAAATATATTCACTGCTTTAACTTGTTGTCTAGTCTCCCTCAAGAGAGTTGACAGTTCCTCTCAATTTGATGATAATAAACTGTGAGGAGCTGTTGAGTCCTTCAAGGGCAGAGAGACCTCAATGAATTAAGAGAGGAGCAATCACCACCCATATGGAGTTTAATAAGGACATGTGCTGGATTCTCTCTCAACATCCTCACAAGGTGCAGCAGAGGGACAGACAGCCATCTCCTCACTCCTGTGGCAGCAACAGGACCCGAGGAAACAGCACAAGGCTGAGTCAGGAGAGGCTTAGGTTGGATATTAGAGAAAGGTTCTGCACCCAGAGGATGTTTGGGCACTGGAACACCTCCCCCAGGGCAGTGGTCACAGCACCAAGGCTGACAGAGCTCAAGAAGCTTTGGACAAGGCTCTGAGGCACAGGGTGTGACCCTTGGAGTGTCCTGTGCAGGGCCAGGAGCTGCACCCAATGATCCTCGTGGGTCCCTTCCAACTCAGAAAATTCCATTAGTCTCTGATTCTAAAAGACCATTTCAATGGTTTGAGAAAGAACATGAAAGATCTAGAAATATACTTTTTTTCTTAAAAGAGGCAAATACCTTTTCTCACTTGCTCTTTCATTCTCTAAATGCTCTTGTTTACATTGCCAGTTGATCATTTTTGCATCGATCCACATGGACTGCCCTTTATTAAATTAAATATTCTCCAGTATTGCTTACTGATGTCTTTCAGGACATTTCCAGACTGCTAATCTATCCTGCTTGTCCTTAGAAAATTGCACAAAAATCAATTCTATTCACATTTTGTCTGTCTTAGTACCTTTGGCTTTTATAGAAATCAAAAGTTAGGTTTGTTGCTTTGAAGCTTTTCAGGTAGAAGTAATAAAGTGATTTTCCATATAACCTTGCAAAACATTGTACATTTCAGTGATGTTGGGCACTGGAAGAGAGCAGAGGGAGAAAGTGAGTCTGACTGGTGAATAGGCTACAGGAATATTATGTTTGCAGTGTGCTTTCAGGTTTATCTCACCAGGAATTTTCTCTGCTTTTGCACAATGACCTGTACTTTCTGAATATGCTGCTTAAGGAATTTTGATGTGCCTTTAATCCTGTCTATATTCCTCTTTCTGCTACAATCTTCTTCTATCCCTCATCTGCGACATACACTTTTCCTTACCCCAGTATTTCCCACTACAAATAAAAAACTTTTGCCATGGTCTGAAATGAGTCACCTATTAACAGATTACAGCTATATTCATTAGCTTTGCATCTGTGGAAATCACAGGGGTCAGCACACCCGGACTGCAAGTGATGAGTTTCAGCCTGGGAAAGCCACCTTGCTGATAAAGGTGCCTTCCTGCGACAGGAGAGCCTTGGCTGGGGGAGGGTGGGCAGGTCTGAACTCAGGTCTGAGCCCAGCACCAGCCCATGGTGAGACTTCAGGCTTCAGTGTCAGTCCAGGGTTTAGCACCAAACCCAGCAGGTCATGGCTCACACTGACCCAGACCTACTAAGCCTGGCTTGACCTCAGCTGGCTGCTCCAGCTGCATTCTGATGTGTCTGCACAGGGCTTGGCTTCTGTGCCGCTGTGGGACAAAGGCAAATGATCTACACAAAACACAGCTCAGTTTTCCTTGCCTCTTCATCCTGAGGACTGGTTTCCTCTGAGGAGCTGATGGTCATTCCAATTAACAGCTCACAAATATCCTTGTCAAGTCATTAGGGCTTAAGCTCACAAGTCCTGTAATTTCAACAGAGAGATTTTAAACCCCAAAACTCTATTAGCACCGAACTTTCTGCATTGCTTCAGACAGTTAGAAACCTCCATTACCTTTGACAACAGCAAGTCTAGGAATGTAAGCATGTCAAAGTAAGGATACCAAAGTCGTATGGTTTTTATCACAATAGTAACTTATATATAAGTTTAACACATCAAAACAAGATTGTGTGCTGCCTTCCCATATTTCATTTTGAATAGAACACTCAAACAGTGAGATTAATTCATGCTATGGCTTTTAAAGCCCTGGGCAGCACACTTTTAGGCAATGCCACACCAGAGGAGGAGCTTCTGCAGAATGACTGTGAAGCACTTCTCTCCTGCCCAGGATGGGATGGGCTGGCAGCACCAGGCTGTAATTACAGTATTTCCATCTACTTCCTCCTCAGACCTGGGGAAACACAGGAGGCAGACCGTCACTCCAATCTGTTTTTGAAACACAGCAATATCAGCTACCACAAAGCCTTTGTTTAACTGCTCCCTTTTATCAAATGCACAAGGAAATACACAGTGCTCGAAATCGAGCTCACAAAATGGGACTTTTCACTTGTCCTAAGTTCATGAGCATAAAGATACAGTACATATATTTTTTATCAGAAGAGGGAAACAGTATCTTATGGCTTAAAAAAAAAGGTTTAGAAGTGTCTGAAGCCACAAGTGAGACTGAGTTTGCCAACAGTCAGTGAGTTTTTTCTTCACAATGAGTGTGCTCATGTGTGCATGTCCACACACAAACACGTTGCTAATCAGGGCCAAAATTCAAAGCTTTGGTTCAGATTAGCTTTGCCTTTTTCTCATGTCTGGGTGCTCGCCTATGCCAGCCACTTGTCTCATTCATAAGTATCAAGTTTGTAAATATTGTATTTTGAATTTGAAGAAACAAACATGTATGAGAATATAAACAGTATTTTCTAATCTCCTCCTCTGCTACAAGATGGGGAACAAATTAATTTATCCTTGTGAAGACTTATGACTTTAGTTCAGATTTCTGACAGACAGCAATTAAAAGCTAAATTTCTTGTAATGTGTTAATATTAAACAAATGTAAAATCTATACACAATCAAAATTCTTATCAACACAGAAATATATCCTTTTTTTGGTTTTAATCTTACACAGTGAATGTCCAAATTCCTGAAAGCAATGTATCCTTTTCTAAGACACAAGCCATCTGGATGCAAAATTTGGGTATAGAGTGAATACATAATTCATGTTTACAAATAAATGTGACACAAATCTCTGTTATTTATGCTTAAATCAAGATCTACTTCGGCATGCAACATGTAAACTCATGATCAGTGACATGCAGCTCCCATTGTCACTTCTCAGGACCTTTGTACAGTTCTGACATTATAAGCGGCAGGTGCAGGAAAAAAGCACAGAGGTAATTAACATAAAATTATATTACATTATGCCATCACCCAACAGGTGTACTAGCAGGTGATCTTTCTAATTATAATGCACTCTAAGATTTTCAAGGCTATTATTCTTTCTACATAAAAACCTGTGAATACAAACCATTTTTACCTCATTGCACAGAGGCTAAAAGCCATGGCACAGTAATTGGAACATCCAATATTAATTCTCTGAATGCTCTTCTTGTACACTTTGGGAAAAGAAATCAAATGTAGGAAGATTAAAGTAAGTACCTATTTTAATATAGTCAGTCCTTTAAACTAATCCATCTGATTTCTTTGCAGTGGGGCTGAGAACCTACAGCTCCTATTGTACCCAGGTCAGAGCCAAGAGTTTTTCACAGCCTCTGGGAGAAAATAAAGATGTAATGAAGGGAAAAGGAAGTTTAACTAGCAGCTCTGGTTCAACTCTACCCTGATGTTCTGAGGTGTTACTGAAGTCCAATTAATTTTATAAATATTCTTCAGGACAACCATCATTTTCAAGAACTAAAAGAAAATACTTTGCAATAGCAACAATAACATCAATGACAACAACAACAAATTATTTCACTGTCCCTGTTAGCTGCTGCCATAATTTAAACTAACCTTTCTGCAATACCAAAATGAAGTTACTGGATGCCAAGCACAAAAGTAGAAATTTGTGATGATACTAAACTCACCATACAGGCTGCAAACAATGCAGATTCTTTTCAGAATGATCCCTCCTCTGTCTACACAGCAACATGAACCATCTGCATTTCAATTCACCTCCTGTCTGACAATTTTCTATAATAGGAGTAGATATTTCTGATTTCCAAAGTGTGATTTCTCTGCTCCTCCAGTCAGTTCCTCTAAATATGTTTGTGTTTCTTGTTATCTGCCCCCAGCCCGGCCTCCCTCCCTCACCCACACCATACTGTCCTCCTGCTGCTGGAACAATTTGTTCCAAAGATTCTTACTGAAATGGCCTAAATTCCCCAACTCCTGGCTTCTCTCCTGATTCCTCATTGACTCCACAGCTCCTCTGTGGATCATTCAAGGTAATTAAGTCTGAGATCTGCTTAATTCACTGTCTGACTTCTATGTGATGAGTATTAAATCACTGGAGCTTTGACAGAGCTTAATCAGGGGTCCAGTGGGTTACCTGCATGTGTATGAATTACCTGTGGCAGTACTGGGCTCACACTTTCCAGCTTAGCTGAGAAGCACAAAAAAAAATCCCCCAAAACTGCTACAGGCCCTGATAATAAATGAGGAAAATCCCTGCTATCTTCAGTGGAGATAACCTATAAAGTTATAGAACAATGTTGAACACAGTCTAAGTACTTTCCTCACTTCCTTACAGAGAAATCTCTTCTACCACAATGAATGTACTTTCCCCAGGTCCATTAGTTCTCAGCCTATGATTTTTCTCTGCATTGTTCCTTCATCTCTTCTTCTTCTTTTGCCACTCAAGGTTTTCATTTTCATTTCTTCCCCATAGTCTAAGTTCTCCCTATGGATTGTCCATGCTCCATCTTTCTTAATCCATTAGGCACAGAAATGTATTGACTCCCCTAGCCAAAACCATTTCTCCCTTTACATTTGATGTGTCTTTGGCTTTCATGCCCTTCTGTCAGGTCTAACTCGAATCCTGCTTTTATTCCAGGCAGACAATTTCCTCTGATGATCATGATTCCAGCAAGGGGTGTCATTAGGAATACAACTCCCTGCTTTCAGATCAAAGGCTATGATGACACAGAATATGGACAGGAGGTTAATGACAATGCAGAATCATGGAATATTCTGAGTTGGAAGGGACCCACAAGGATCATCAGGTTCAAATCCGAGGTTTGAGATAGGGGAGGCATTGTGGAAGAAAAATTACATCAATAATGTAATGCCTCCGCAAAAAAGGCAAACCACAAACTCCAGTGTATAAAGAATGATCTGTGAGATAATGCTTCCACTCTCTCCAGGAAAGCCCCCACTAAAGAACTGTGCTTCACTTTGGGCACTAGATTTTTAAGAAATGTGCAGACCAGATGGAGAGAAGGCAGAGGACAGCAGAAGGGATGATCAGCTATCTAGAAAATATGATCTGAAGAGAAAGACTAAATCAATTAAAATAGTTTTGCACAGGCAAAAATAAAATAAAGGGAAACATGCTTTAACAAGGAAGTGGAAGGGGCAGAAGTGCTTCATGTCCACTGGGGACAGAGGAGTAAATGTCAGTATTGAAGTAAAGAAAGGGAAATTTAAGCAAGACATGAAGGGAAAGTTGCTTGTGGTACAGACAGACAGCACACTTCAGACAGAATGCCAGAACCCTCCAAGAGAGGCCACAGAATGGTCACATTTGAAAAAAAGCACAGATGCACATTTGCCACAACTGGTGCCAGTCCAGCTGAGGCTGATCTTTGGAAGAGGAGCCATCTAGAGAGAGCCCCCCAAAACTCTGACCTGGGGCACTGGATCAATAAATAATGCAGAGCAGCTATTACACAGATTGCTGGGATGGGAGATAAGGGTACAAGTGCAGGATGCATTGCAATTATAATGGCATGCATATGCATTAATGCAATGCTTTATGCCTGTGCTTTGTATTGACAGTCACAGCATGAAACAGCAGCAAAATCCACTTGGAAAAACCTGCTGCACTTAGAAAAAGCCCAGGAATTCTTATATGTTGTGCAGTGATTACAGAAAAAATGTCCTTAGGAGACCATAAATGAACTGATTACTTCCTTTCTTTGCATCAAATCCTCAAGGATCAGAAAGATGCCAATCCTTGGCTGGAGGAAAACAGGACACTCCCAACAAGAATATTTGGAATAAAATCCTAAAACTAGAGCATGGGAAATCATACAAAAAACCCTGTGAAATATCATCTTTGAGGCTTCAAACTTTCATATTAATTTAAAAATGTAAAAATTATACAGGCCCTTCTGACTTCAGCATGGATCTCCATGGGCAGAAAGCTGTGTCCACATGGACAATGGAGGATTATGAGCTGTTTGCAAAGGTCTCAACAAAGAAAACCCCAATTGTGTACACTCTTCACAAATCAGTGCAATTAAGAAAAAAAAAGGCAAGCAACTGAATGAACAACCACCTGTAACATATAAAGACATTTATCAACACCAAAACACAGAGAATTTTAAACAGATATAAATCATTAATATTGAGTCAAACTTCTGCACTAAATCTCCAACCTTCTACAGGAATTGTATTCTGCTTTTCCTCCTTTGCATTTGTATGCACATACATACATACACATACATATGTATATATCTGCATGCAGCAGCCTGTCAGTGTCACCCAACCTATGAAATTCTATAGACAGCTTTTGCTCATAAATCTGGAAGACACTTTTTCTTTCAGTAGAACAAACCCTTAATCTGGTTTCAATGAGTTGTAAAAGACAGCTCCTGTGATTCACCCCCTCCCCTCAACAGAAGCACTGCTTGTTAATCCAGCAGGAAATAACATTTGCCAGGATTGACAGCTGTGGATTTGTATTCAATTCCCAAATTAAAAACCAATGACAGTGCCTAGTTCAATGGAGTTGTCAAGTAAAATAAAGAAAGTAAAAAACCTGCTGCTTTCTCTGTAAAATACAAACATACATACATTTTGGATAACAATACTAAAAGCTGGGAATGAGATATAATAGGATTAAAGCTGTGTGCAAAGTTTCTCTTTGTTTTTTTTTCACCAACAACTCATGTTTTGTTTTTTCCACTTACATATTAATTTTTCCCTTTATTCCTAACACGTTTTAAAACATGTTAAAATCTATTTCAATAACTATTTGTAACCCTGCAAAAATAAAATGTAATAATTTTGACAGTCAGATCTGCAAAATCTTCATATACAACAATAATTATTGTCCAATTCAAGGAAGCTTTAATCACAGACCAAATATTATGAAGAGATCTAATGCCACAGGTTCTCATGCTTCTGAAAAATCATGGTAAAGGTTAATCAGAGAGCATCGTGGGCAGTTTCTATTGTTAATCTGAATAATAAGAATCAGAGATGGAAAACACCCAGTATAGTAAAGATAGGCTGTTTTCTAGTGCTGTAACAAACTCTGAAGAGCCCAATGCAACTTCTTCCTCTTGTAACAGTCTTTGGAATAAGTCATAATAGTATGATTCTTTCTGGGAATTCAATCCCATAATTATCATACTGATTATATATTTCTAATTCCTTACATTTCTGCAAATACTCCTCTCACTTGCAAAAAAATTACACCTTTCCTGTACCTTCAGATGTCCACGTTCCTCCAACACTGCTTAAACAAGGCAAGAGGGAACACTCAGGCCACTTCAGCAGTCTGTGAAACAATGAAATGCTAAGAGTTGTAACTTGCTGCGCTTTACCTGTAAGAAGTGATCCTCCTGAGGTCTGCAGTGGAAACACGATAGCCACACTCTTCCAAAACTTCCTCACATGCAATTTCTTCTAAAGAAAGGCCTGGCTTGTCCACAATGCCAGCACAGAGTTCATAGGTCACTCCAACCACAGCAGGTAAGGGATTTTCCAGGGAAGGGAAGCTCTCCTTGTCCCGATTCTCAAACACTTGAGGCTGATGCCTTTCTATTTCACACATGTAAACAGCTTAAAAAATCCCAAAAGAGAAAAGAAAAAGAAACAAGGGGCAGTGAGTTAGTCTCTTTATATTAAATATAAAAAAAGGTTGCAGACAAATTTTGCCTGGAAATTAACAACCATGAGAGTACTTGAGAGTAACAAGGAATTCAGCTGTGTTATCTGTTAAAATAATGACACACAAAACTGGAATTTCAAAGAACAAAGGTTCGCTTGCCATGTCCGTAAAATTATTCTTTAAACTCTTACTTTTATTTACATGAACTGAAATGAATTCATGGACACCTTAAAATAAATAAAAATTGAAAAAGGAAGCTAGTTCATCCAAGAAATTGAAGTGCCAGAAGCACCACACAGCTCCCATTTGTTGGGCAATGCAGATATTGCGATTTAATTTAAACTATGCAGTTATCTTGCAGGAAAGTTGGGTTGCACATAAAGTACCATGTGCACAATGATGAGTCTTTCAGCCTGTCAACTCAGCTGTTATTTAGAAAGGGTATGAAAAGCATGTAGTTTGTTTGAAAAAAAAAATCCTCTTTTGAACATACAGTTCCTTGCAGAGATTCCTGTGTGGGGTCTGAAAAGGACTTCTTGAACTAATCTACAAACAGCTGCCACTGTAATGCACTCCTAAAGAAAGTGCAAATGTCAGATTTTAGTCCTTATTTAAGCAAAATCTCTCACTGATGTCAAAAGAAATTTTGCCTGAGTGAGAACTGCAGGACTGGATGTCAACACAGAAAGAATCCCTACTGACAGACAACTCCAGATCATTGCAACTTTAATATACAGGC
Source organism: Melozone crissalis (assembly GCF_028551555.1). Taxonomy (NCBI): domain Eukaryota; kingdom Metazoa; phylum Chordata; class Aves; order Passeriformes; family Passerellidae; genus Melozone; species Melozone crissalis. The sequence continues at coordinate 2,924,350 of NW_026535834.1, forward strand.
ATCATTCCACTTGTTTTTCCCTTGAAATTTCCTTATGTCTATCCCCTTGCTTTTCATGAAAGCTTTCCAAGAGAGTGTTATAAACCACCCTATTTTAAACTTTGAACCTATTTTTATTCCATTAAAATACTTTACATACATATTTCAGATACACATAACATGGTTTTCAAATTAGTGTCTCTTTTATTTCCCCTTCTAAATCTTGAAGAACTGATAAATAACAACTGAAGTTTAAGAGGCAACTTTTTGTCCTTCCAGGTACAGTAGCTTGGTATTTCTTAAAAAAGGTCTCTGGAGAAATGATGTTGCATAACAGTGAAGATCCACAGTGACTTTTTAAGCACTTGGTCTCTGAGGCAGAGTCCACACCCCAGCAATTTGTGCCTGGGATCTTTCTGCAGTGCTCATTTTGACACCTCAGAAGTGCAGAATAGCAAGATCTGCACTTGAAAGGGAGATGTCCAGATCAGTCCAATATCCCAAATCTAATCTTTCTCCAGAAGTTAAAACTTTCAAAGCTGCTACTCTTAGATACATCCAGGTCTTTGAGATTCAAATAGGTATGGATTAGAGTCTCCATTTCTTACTTGAGAGACGTGAGTTAAGAGCTCAGGTTTTTTTTTTTAAAGTGTAGCATGAAGCCAGAAAAAAAAAAAACTCCCTGCCAGCTTTAAGGGACAGCTCCTTGAAGGGTGTCTATTGTCATTATTCCAAAAACTTCTAAAAGCTAGGAAAATTATCATAAATGACAGCCACATCCAAGATTTCTCTGAGACAAGCCAAATCCTCTGAAAGTTTTACTTCTTTTTTAGTACTGACATACCCATATCAGATAGTTAAAAAAGGAACAACACATGCATCCCAATAAAGGCTTTGGGCAGGATAAAACAGGATACAGGTAAGAGTGTGGGGTACAGACATATGAAGCTGTGATGTGAAAGTATTAAAAGTCTTCTGTATCCCTGTCATTCCATCAGGCACCTGCCATTCTCCTTCTTCCTCAGCACAACTGGGCCCCAGGTAGATCAAAACCTACATTCCCAGAAGGACCTAATTCAGCAGTCCTCTGCAGAGCAAAGTCCTGTGATATGGCCACACTTCAAGCCCAGGAACAGTTTTTCTCTGTAGATAAGGAAGAAAAGAAGCAGTACCAGCCACTTCTGTAAGAGCTCAAATATTAGAGCATTCACCAAGGAGTCTGATTATGAATTTATTATCACCTGGCTTCAAAGGTTCAAACTCAATTGAACTCTCACAGATAAGCAAAGCCTGGAAAGCCAAGCTGCCTTCTCATGTCAGGGAACAGAGAATCACCCACAGCTCTCTTGAAGGTGCAAAACTGACTGCACAAGTGATGCACTGGATGATGAAGAACTGGATGGAAAAGCAGTGTGTGACCTACTGGCTAAGGCACATTATTCAGAGGGAAACCTGTGACCCTCCTCATCCTCACCAGAAGTTGTGATCTTACTGCAAATTCACAGAGGCTGGAAAGCAGAATCCAGAAGCCCCAGCACAGTCACCCACCCACCTGTCCCATGTCTGCTGTTCCCTTGTCTTCCAATGCCTCCTTGGCCAGGAGCTGCCTCTGCACCATGGCTGGGCTGTCTCCTCCATGGCCAGATGGACACGGCCATGAGCAGCAGCACAGTGAGGAACCAACCTGTGCCAGGGCAGCTTCTGGCTGCTCACCAGGAAGAATGACAACAGAAAGGGTTGTCAGGCCTTGGAAAAGGCTTCCCAAGGAAGTGATGGAATCCACATCTGGACTAATTACTCTGGAGCCACTCAGCTGTAAGAAAGTTTCCACTCAGTGGAAAGTCCAGTAGAATTGATGTTCTCACCTTCCTTTCTGTAATGTGGGACAAAGGATAGATGGTTCAACCAAATGGAGCAAATAAGATCACTGCTGTTATTAAAAGCAGCCTTTGCAGGTGACACATATAGGGACTTGTTTGCTGTCCCCAAACAGAAGAAAACAACAGTACAGACTAAGGAGCCAGTGGGGTTTGGCTGTCTGGGAAGGCGCTGGCTCCTCTCTAAACTTCTGACTGTGCTTGTGTTTTGTACCTCCTGAAAGGGAAGATGGCTTATGATTCAAATCTTTGATACTGTTTCTTGTAAGTCAGTGGAAAAACAAACATGACAATACATTGAAAGGTCATGATACTTACAGTTAATAAACCAGAGCACATGTTCATAGGTCCCAACCCTAGCAACGTATCATTTTATTATATTTGAAAATGTGTGGTCAATTGCCTACCAAAATAAGCATTGACCAATACCTTTGCAAATTAGTCATGGGTGAGGCACATATATAGAGATACATGCTTATCTTTCTTCTCTCTGCTCCTCCCAAATGTGTGATTTCATGACCATTCAAGATGATCTAATCCCAGAGCACACTGTTTGCCTCACTGGTTGTGTGCTTCTGCCACCCTCAAGTCAGCGTGAACTCCTTCAGCTCCCTGCTCCTCAAAACCTCCTGTCTGCAGCCATTCTGCTGTGGCTGCATAAGGGCTGCTGCTGCCAAACAGAATGGGAGGGACGAGTGCCTTTACAAGCAGCACAGCCATCAGTGGGAAAAGCTGCTCCTGCCAGCACAGCCTAGGGAAGGCGAGCACACATGGCAGCAGCACACGTGCAGGGCCGTGCCTGCAGAGCGAGCGGCAGCTGCTCCCTCCCAGCAACGAGGGATCGCCTTCCTGGTGGGACCCTGGTGGGAGCTGGCAAGGAGAAAAGCCTCAGCCTTTGTCTTGGCTTTGTGGAACAGGCACCAGAGCAGACAATAACCATGGAATGGAGATGTAATTATAAATATAGGGATGTGAGTAAGGGCAGGGCATGGTTGTGATCACTGAAGTGCTGTGGGGTATCTGACTGACCACTGTGCCTATGGCCAGGTGTCTGAGCAGCTCCAGCCTCTGGAATGGTTTCACTCCACTCTTTTGAGGCTGATTTGACACTTTCACAGAGATAATGCAATGAATGTGTTGCTGCTCTGCACATATATATATACGTGTGTATATATATATATATATGCATGCACACACTTCTCCCTGAGATTGCCTCAAAGAGAGCAAGAGCTGTGGGAGCCATTTGTTCGCTGGCAAATAAAAGACAGTGGATTAGTGATGAACAAATAACCAAACACTTTATACAAGTCAATTAGCACTTGATGAGAAGGATGCACTCTCGATGTAACACTGCTGCACAGCACTGGAGAGGCTGTAATCACTGTCAGGAAGAAAGGGCAGTGTGACACTACCCTAGAAAGTTTTCTATGAAGTCTACCATGAGCAGTCTTGAAATGGTCTCTTAGCAACAGTCAGTGAAATACCTTGTCATTTCTTTTAATTAAAATGCAGCGAATATGCATTTTGTTTTTAACTTCCAGAAAGTAAATAATGCTTTGAGTTAAAAGAACTGACACAAATAAAATATTTATTAACCTAAATTAATAATAACTGGTAAAATGAAGTTGTCCACATACTGGTGAAAAAGCATACAGTCCTGAATCTCCCTCATTTCAAATTCCCAACTATACAATGCACAATAAGACAGTACAAATAAAAATAATATTTAAGACAGAACAAAACAAAAAGGAAAATACTGTGCTTCTGTACAAGCAGGTCAAGAAGGAACTTCAAATTAAAGCAATTTCTTGCATGATCATTGTAGAGATGTTTGTAATTTCATCCAAAAAAGGACAATAGCCAGCCCAAGAGCAGAATGTAAGACTACCCTGATCATTCGTTTCATCTGTAATGGAAATTTCTCTGGTTAGAAATTCTCACTGACTGAAAAGGATGGGCTATCATACAAAGAAACAGAATATAGAACAAAGATTTTATCACCACAGATGCACCAACTTTTAACTGCTAAACCCTTAAAAGCTTGCTTCACTAGAGAGCAAAAGTAAATGTAAAAAGGAGGATTACCTGGGCGGAACTGCTTCACCACAACAAAGCACTGCCGAGAAGTATTAAAGATCAGGATTGACACACTGAGGAGGAAGATAAAAAACACCAAAAGATCAATGCTTTATGAAGGATTAATGCAGAGCTATTAAACTTCCATCTTGTGAATTTAATTTCAACTACATAAATACACGTAAGATTTATTACTAAAGCCACAACACAGCAAGGTTCTTGTCCAAAATCCATATAGAGGGATAGATCATGTTCCCAAAGCCCATGACAATTTTGTTTAAAATTAAGTCCCTTTTGTCTCCTGGTATGCAAATAAAGCACCAATCAATTCCTTTTTCCCAACAGGAACACTACCACCACCCCTCTTCCAGTCTAGGAACACTGGTACTAGACAGCAAAAAATCCTTACAAATAAAAACATTTTTTCCCTTTATATCAATCTCAAATTAGGATAGTCAAAACCTCAGGCACAATCTAGTCTCATTCAGAGACAGTGACTCCTGTAAAAGCACAGAGCATCTCCTATCTGCAGCTACTTGCTGAGCTCAGGTTTCCAAACAGACACCATCCAAGTCCAATTTTGTACAAATTTAATCCAGTAGCTTCACCTGCTACACTCAGTGGTTCTTTGGTTGCTTGCAGAACATGCCATGGGGACACCTGATGGGCTGAGCATTTGGACATGTCTGGATGTTCTGATATAATACTGATGTTCTCTGCTTGCCTAACACACTCCCAGGTTTTACTAGTTTAAGAAAATGCAGACAAAAGTTTTTCTTCTTAGTTGGTAGCCCACTGCCACCTGAAAAAACAAGTGTATATTTTGCTCATTACCATGGCAGCATTCTCTCATTTGTTCTGCCTCACTGTATGCAATAGAGATGTTAATTCATTATTCCATGAATTCTACAATGGATTAGACTCACAATGGCATATTTGCAGGGCTGAGTCAAGCTTTCAACTTTCCTTGTAAAAGAGCTGTATATTTATTTTCACTATTTGATTTAATAATGAGTTCTCAAGCTGCCAAAGAAAATGCTATCTGATGATTATTAAAAACAATGTTAATGTTTATTATAATAATATATAAAAACCAAAACAGAAGGGAAAAGTCCAGATGTTAATATTTATATTCATGCTTGCTATTCTCAAAGACCTGTACTGCATATTGATGGCTTCCTGCCCTGGGAGATGCCATTTGCAGGCAATTTTAAAGCAAAGGTTTTAGCCTTCAGAGAGGCTGGAGGAGAACATTCACTCTGTTTCCTGGCACTAAGGTTCTATCTGGAATATCTGGGAGTTTGTGCTGGAAGAAATGAAGTTAAACCACAGACCATAATATCTTTAAGGTTACTTAAACATTATTCTTTTATTCTTTGATTTTTTTTTTTTCTTTTTCATGACTGATCCTCTCCCCAAAGCATTACTGTCTGAGGGCAACACTGCTCTAAATAAAAGAGGAAAAAGAATTACTGCCACCAAATCTTTGTTGTTTTGTCCACAGGCACTGCCTGAAAGTGGAGAGAGCAGCAGCCTAAAGCTGCTGATGGAGAGTGGAAGCTTCCTGAAGCAGATGGTTGCCCTTTACCTTTCTTTACATCCACCACCCCAGGCCCAATCTTTCCTTTGGCTTGCCTTCTTCAGCACGTCTCATTAAATAACTCATACCAACTCATTAAAAATGGCTCAGCTATTAGACATTATTTTTTCCTAGGAGTCAATCACTTGAGATTTTTATGGAACAGATGGGAAAATTAAAAACAATCTGTCAGAATTAAGGAACAAGATCAAATTAGCTGGAAAGGAGTAGCAGCAAGTTATTACAATTGTCTGCTTCTCACACCATCTTGAGATGAGAGGGTACAGAAATGGCACAAATCTGTAGAACTTTCTATTTAATTACTTCTAATTTTCTGAGAGACTGACAAACAATTTTGAACAGAAATTTACATCTTTTAACAAACCACAACATACAAGCTCTAATATTTTCTGTCGGAGTTGGAGACTCATGGAAGAGAAAGTACAGAATTACACCTTCTTAGAAGGGGGGTAACACTGGGAATGCCATTTGCTGTTTCATTGTTCACAAGAAACAACATAATATGAAATATTTCCACAGGTCACCATGTCTGTAACTTCTGAAAACCCACTGAAGGCTGCATTCAGGACAGTTATCTGAGTATTACACAAAGTTAGAGCAAGACAGTTCAGCTGAGCTGAGTGGAGGAGCCTCACTCCCTTTTTCAATGGGTTTCCTTGTAATGACTCAAAATGTGGGTTCACATTTGGGTTCACATGATTGGTCTGGCCTATAAGGAAAATATTTATCCTCTGGAGTTTTAAACCATCATACAAAGAATTCACGACAAAATCAGTTTAAGATTGCTATTTTTACAGATGATACAGGCTACCAAAAAGAACTAATACAAATGCATTAGTAGGTCCAAACACATCTTTCAGTGGTGCCATACCATGGGGCATTACAGAGGTCTTTGATGCTTCAAGGTAATTCCCTTCAAAATATTACAACCAGATCTATATTAGAGTATTATATACACAGTTTTTAAGTGAGGAGTAAACATATAAAAATTAAAACATCCACAAGGACTTTTGTGAGCATCTCCACAACTAAAAGGTACAGAAAAGAAATGAAGTAGTACATTTGGGAAAAACACATAGAAGCACTAAAAAAAAAAAAAAAAAAAAAAAAAGCCCAGCCAGATTCCCTAAAAGAAGGCAGTAATACTATACAAGAATTTAATCTAAAATGAATAACAAATGTCCTAATGTAGCAATAGGCTTCTTTTCTCAAATAAGAGTACAAGAGCACTTTTTTATTGTATTTTACAAAGGAAAACAATACCCAGATATAAAAGGATCATGATAAATCCCAAGCTTCCATCCATGCCTTAAAAGAAGCTGTAACACCTCTGCACTAAGGAAACAGCAGTCTCAGGTGTTAGAAGGTCTCAGCTCAGACCTTCTAATCTTTACACTTTTTGTGGCAGATTACTTTTACCATATTCCAGAGGTGTGGATCTTTGCTGGCTACTCCTCCAGCAGCTGACGCTGGGGGAAATCAGAGGTGTAAAGGGAGAGCTCAGGAATGCAAATACCACTGCCCAGTGAAGGAGACTCAGCTCCTCCACACCACATCTGTCACGGCTGCACTAGGGACTGCAACCAAACAGAAAAGGAACTTCTTAAGAGATGACAGGGTGTGTAAAGTGTCTTCCAGGGCTGGTGAAGACCACAGACCTACTTAACCTTCAGCTCAACCTTGTCCTCAACTTACCACTGCAGTGGCTCCCACTCACTTTATACATTAAATAAATCACTACTCTAATTACAGCAGTTCTCCCCAAAGAAAGCATGCATGTAAACAGCTTACTGTGCAATGATGTAGAATATTGTTCTTTCTATAAATATGGGAACAATTAGAGTAGCTTTAAAATATTTTAAGAAATATATGTACCTAAAATGTCACATACAAAGAGCATTTAACCTGTACTTGAGCTGTTGTTGTACTGAAGTTTGCAGTTGAAGTGTGTCTGTCTTGGCACACAATGTTTTCTGAAAGGGATTCCAACTATTCAACCAAGGCTCTCTTGTAGCATTTAACCATTTAAACTTCAAAAAAGCCCCAAGTGAAACAGGTGTTAGGATTCATGATGGATATGTGACTTCCCTAAACTAAATCAATGTGCAGAAATCAGAAGCTAACCCAAGGGCCCTGCAACATAAGAGTGCAGAACCTTAATTCCTCCTCCACCTTTAAGACTTTTATGAAAAGAGAAAACACCTACCTGAATACAACCTTTACAGCTGAAAACACTGCTGAGAATAGTTTAGAAAATGACTCTATTGTGTGCCACAGAAAACTACTTCCACAATTTTCCTTCCCCCAACATAGTACAGCTCTGTATTTACTGGAATCACAGTAACTGATGTATTGTGATATTCCAGCTCAGCAGACATTTAGCAGAAATACTACAACTTCCCACTCAAACCTGAGAAAGGAAGGTGGTGTTTCATGGAGCAGCACAAGACATGCAGCATTTGACCACAGCAGCTCTGAGGTAGAGGGCAGATGAAAACTGACATCCTTTTAAAATGTGCACACACACATATGGACCATGCAAAGTTAATTCTTTTAAAATCCATCCCAGAAACTGAGATCAGCAAATGAACTTTACCACAGCTTCTTAAATGTGTACTTCTAGGGCTATAGTTAATCCACATGCAACTGCTGACACTTACTAATTGCTTTTCATGAGACAAACTTTCAAAAGCCTTTAATAAACAAAGATGGATTCAGTCTTTCTTTATTCTCAGATGTGGCCTTAATGCTGACTTTACAAATGTGAATTTTTAAACTAAAAATAATTTTAGAAAATTCCCACAGTACAGCAATAGCAAAGACAAGGACAAGACCCCTGTACTTCTGTCAGTGAGCCAAGACTCTCTCAAAGCTGGAGATGACTTTTAATGACAATATCCTGCATTAATAACTAAAATACTAATACATTAGGTAAATGATGAGGCAACACAGGCAAAGAAATTGACCTTTCTTAAATCTTTGTAAGAGCAACTCGGGAGCTGCTTGTGTCAAGCATGGATATGTGTGTGACACACCCAAATTGTGATCAGAAATGAATAGTGGAGAATAAAGCACCTAAAAAAGACTGATATTAACATTGAAAGCTAAGACTTCTGAGCTATTAACCTCAGCCACTTTCAGCTACTTTTAAAGGTTAAAAAGTATCTCAAAATTAGTTTAAATCTTGTAATACTGGTACGTGCTGCCTACAAACAAGAATCTCAGCTCCATGGGGGAGACTTCAGGAACTAATGATGTACGATTTCTAAAAAACCACAACAAACCAACCAAACCAAACCACCAAAATCCCTCCAATACTACTACTACAGCGCCTGCAGTATTTCAGTTACCATTTTCAATAAAGACAAAGAAAAAAGAATGGCAGATTCCAAAAGGAGACACAAAAATGGCATGCAGGAATAAAAGCAAGTAAGTGATTTAATCAGCCCCCTTGACTCTCAACAGATATTTGGTTTTAAAATTCCCTTTGATACAATCAGAAGAAAATAATCAAATATACTGTGCAACCACAGAGGTATTTAGAGATGCATTCATCTCTGCTGGAGAGCATGTGAATATAAAACATACATTTAATATTTTTGCCCACATAGCTCATAAATGAGAAAATGTCAAGATTTACGAATCATACTAGATGAAAAGTTAGTAAGAAATAAATAAATAATTCAGAAATCCCATAATTGTTTTAGCTTTAAAGTATAAATATGTTTTTCTTCTTGAACTTATATGAATTTGGCTTTCTTTGTTCATAGAGGGATGACAAATTGATTATTCATAGTTTTCTATGTCAAGCCTATAATTCCATCTAGTCTTTTTAAAATATCGTATTTGAGAAACACGCCAGATCACAAATAAATTATGTTTATAAAATGCTAAAGGGCTGGAATGGACCTTAAATATCCTCTACTCCCCCACTGCCACAGACAAGGACAGCTCCCACCTGACCAGGCTGTTCCAGGTGTTATCCAACCTGGCTTTAAACACTTCCAGGCTTGGGGCATCCACAGCCTCCCTGGCCAACCTGTTCCAGTGCCTCACACCCTCACAGTAAAAAACTTCTTCCTAATATCCAACCTAACCTTTCCCTCTTTGAATCTGTACCTATTGCTCCCTGTCCTGTCATTACAGCTCCTGACAGAGTCTCTCTCTGTGGGTCCCCTTCAGATCCTGCAAGGTGCTCTGAGGTCTCCACACAACCACGTTCACATTTGTGAATGTGTCCTCTCCGTGTCTGAATCTAAAATGACTGTGTTTTCAGTTTGAAATGATAATCAAAAATCACCTAAACCTGTTTGAGAGCCAACACTCAAAAGCAACCCTTTGGGAGGAGTCAACCTTCAGGAGGGCATGCTTCATCTTATTTCCAAATTATTTTTGATGTCTATAAGAAAAAATTGTATGTAGCTCCTGTGCCACTTTTGTATTCCAATTTCCCATCCATTTCACAGCTGGACACATTCTGAAAACTTCCAATGTGGTGTCTAAAGTGCTGTCTTCTTCCTTTTATCAGCACAGCTCCCAGCACCTTAAGCCAGAGAAAACAGCCCCTTCGTTTTCAGAACAGAGATGTAATAAAGCTGTACCCTTTGATTACTCTCCAGTGCAATTCCTTTAGTTTCCCAGAGCTTTAGCTATAATGCAGATAGTCCTGAGATTAAATGTGTGTGCTTGCACAGTCTTTACTGGTTCATTTAAGTCTTCCTTCAAAGCATTTTGCATCTTTCAAAGGCCAACACCAATCCAATTGGCTGCTTAAAATGCAGTCCATTACAAAAGCAAAGCTATAAGCTCCTGACAAAAACATTCACCCTTTCATACTAATCACAGATAAAGTGGATTTGGCAATAGATAATTAGAGATGTCTAAAAGACTTCTGTATGCTGATGAAATTTGAACGCTTTCTCCAACACAATGTAAATATTTAATACTAAATAAACCCAGAATAAAGTGGTGAGCCACGTATGCTTGAGAAAATAAACTTTTCTTTGGAAAAAATCAAAAGGAAGTTTGGTTTCAGTAAACTGAACTGCAGCAGGAAGTTGTTCATGACACCATAAAGCAGGAAGCATATATTTGGTTAATCATCAGACCAGCATAAAAACGAACTAAGAAGTGGTAACAAACCCATATACATGCACTTTAAAAACACATTTTGTATCTACTTGTAAAGTAGCAATTTGTATTGCCAACCAGAGAATATCATCAGGAAAACTTCTTTGGAATAAACAATTCTCTCAGCAACTTATTTTCATACAACATAGAAAAATGAGAAAGAAAATTCAACTGCAAAATAAATGAGACATCAAAGCACACTGCTCTCAATAACATTCCTGAAGTGTCATATCTTGGCCAGTATCCCAGGATACCCTTAGAAATGACACATTGCATCTCAATGGGATTCTTTCAACAAAATATTTTAATAAATAAATTCAGGTTTTATGCTAACTTATTTGATTAAATACATCTTTATGGGAATTATGTGCAACAGATGTCAGAGCCTGATGGGCTTTTGTTCCAATTTCTAACTGTTTGTGAAACTGCCATTTATAAATGCTATCACATAGTAAGACCAATAAATAATCCACCTAAAAAGCCTAAGTATGTTTCTATTCCATTCTGAAATGGCAAAAGTCAAAAATTTAAAATACCACCAAGTTACAAGGAGAGCTCACAAAACAAAAAAGTTCAATGTTCTGCACTAAGGTAAGGGAAATGAGCAACTTTGTTTATTACCTACCAAAACCCAAACATGACGTGAATAACAAAACCTTTTGCCAGGTATAACTTTACATTCTCAGTACCATCAGTGAGAAACTGATAGTTGTTCACATTTTCCTCAGTTTTCTAGAATAAGGTTTAAAGAATTCCCTCATTTCCAAGAGATATTTTCAGCTAAAATTCTAAAATACAGGCATTCCAACTACAGAACATTTCCTGGCTTTCCTAAGATTATTTTTACCCATCCCAAATGCAGGCCATGTCTCTAGGCCATGTAGAAACTCCTGGCACACTTCACACAAAACAGGTTTATTTCAAAATCACCTGAAAGCAAAGGGAAGACTCTTTCTGATTTCAGTGATTGTAAGAGAATGAATACATTAATTTATTTTGCATATTGTTGGAAACACTAGAAAATTAAATCCCTAAACTTGTGAAAAATCCAAGATGTTTCTAATCTGGATACCAGAAACTTGTATTGAGAAATTAATGACTAACCAGTCAAAATTCTCGTGTACCTGCTTAGTTATATGAATTTTGATGGATTCTATTCTTGGAATTAGGCAAATATTCAACTTCCCAATGAAGCAATTCCCTCTATAAAGATTTTATTGCCATTTTACCCTGTTTCAGTGATACAGCCAAGAAGAGATTATAAACTATAGGGTGCTTTCATATCACATGCTTAAGAAGATGAAATGAGAATCTGAAAATTTATGACTTAATGTTTCTCTCTGATAACTTTACAACATCTCATGTTTCTCTCATTCCTATGCTTTTATTTAAATTGGATCCTAAGGTAACAACATAGTAACTCATTTTAAAAGACAGTAAATACGCCTGCAGAATTCCTGGCACAAAAGCAGAGGATCTGTCAAGTCTTCACTGTAGAAAACCCCAAAAATGAACAACAAAAAACACAGCATTAAGTGCATTTTATTTGCAAATATTGTATGCAAACAAATCATGTAATTACTTGGGTTGAAGGAAACTAATAGGCTACTACATTTTTTCCTTCTAATACCAGGAAAATTATCATTATCCTGATAACATCCTTGATAGACAGATATCAAGCCTAGACCTGAGCATTTTCAATGACAGTGATTACAAAACATGCCTTCTTGCTTATTGGTAAAAACAGTTTCTTAGCGCTTAATTTTAAAAATTCTTTCCCCACCATACATAATTTCTCATTCTGTCATTGATTACTGATGAAATTAAATTATTCTGGCCTGTTCTGTAACGTTCCTTTACATTTTATGATAAGTGGTAATTTCTCTCCTCAGTTGTGATATCCTTTGCATGAACATGCCCAGCCCTCATTCCCTTCTCTCAGCTATTATTTCCCTAAACTTTTTATCATTTTTGTTTGTTGAACTACTTCCAGTTGATTTTAAACAGTGCATTATCTTCCACACTATCTTTGAAGATTATCAAGAAAATTCCACATCATTGACACCCTGGAGGAGACATTACAAAGACAGACAAGATTTACAAAATAACAGCACATCATTGAAAGCAAAAGGCATATGCCACCCAAGAAAAACATTTTTCTTTTACCTGTAATGATGTTAAAAAGCTGTATTTTAAAGCTACTGTGATAATTCTTGCACAAAGGAAGCATCTGAGTTAAATTTCATGGTGTCTTATAATACACTAGGACATAAACCAGAAAAATACATACAGGATTAAGTTTCCATAAAGCCCAAATGATCTGGCATATGAAATAGGAGAAGGAATTTAATCCACTCCTATAATGTGGTCAGGGCACATGACTTCCACCCTGTCTCCATAGCTGCCTGCTCCAGCCACTGAGCCAGAATAGCACCCGTGGCTCCTGCAGGCCACTGGCCCAGCTCTGTCACCATCCCTGGCTGCTCCCTTGGCCAGGGCTGGGATGCAGCCACAGCTGCTGGGCTGTGACCCTCAGTGCCCTGGGCAGCACTTCCTGATCCCTGCCCTTGGCCAGGCAATGCACAGCACACAGCCTCCACACCTGCACCTCCTCCTGTGGAGTTATGTCACTCCTAACCTGCCTGGAGAACCTCCTCCCGTTTGCCTGCAGGACTGGGAACAAGCTGAGGTGGAGATTGCTTTGGTTTCCTTCATCCTGTAAACTCACTCCTGATGGAAAACTACACTTTTCAGTCGTCTTTGTAATAGATAAAGTGTAAAGTCGTTTCTTCCGAGGAAGCAAATTAGATTAGGAATTAATTTGTTTGAAATGTGAAACAAGTTCATCTCTTTACTTGAAAAAACAAAAAGGCTGTGAAAACCCAGGACACCAGGAATATTTCTCAGTTTGTTCTGGGGTGCCCTGACCCCCAGGGGAGCACTGACTTTGACCCTCATTCATGGAGAAAGTTTCCTAGACTTCAAGATAGACTGGAATCCACAGAAGTGTGAAACAGATTATAGAGAGCAGTGTAGGTGTATCACCTGGTGAGAAATTTAGGTTTTGGGGTTTTTAGTATGCTGTGGATGGAAGCAAGATGGAGGGCACAGGGTGTTGTCCTGGGTTTCTTCTTCATGTTTCTTCTTCCTTCTTCTCCATGGGTTTGGGTGGCATTTTGTAATTGGGCAGAAGAGTCTGCATTGCAGCTCTTTGGGATCAATTATTAGGTTAAAAGGGGAAATAATCTAGGTGTCAGTTCTTAATTGGATAGTTTAGTCTTAAAAGACCTTGTAACAAAAGATTGTTGGCCATTTTATGCCTTCTCATGAAAAGCTGCCAAACTCGCAGTATTGAGACTGTTTTACTGATAAGAAATAATAAACACTTAAATCCAAACACAAATTACTGTCTCAAGTGCCTTCAATCCAGATCCAGAAAAACTGATGAGTGGTATACCCACAAAAGACAAATCTTATAAAGCAGAAATATAAGAATAAACTTCCAGCTTTTTTTATTAATAATTTTTAAGTCAGGAGCTACTGCTGAGTCACTGTGACACATTTTTGCAGGTAAAAATGCAGCATGAATGGGGTACAATGCACATGTAGAGTCGCAAGTTTTTTGGTCCAAATGCTTTTTATTCATCACATGATATTTTCAGAGTTCAGAGGAACTCACATAAGTATCATGCACACAATTCAGTCTCCTCAAATTTGTTCTATTTTAAATGCAGTAAACTTTACAGTGAATTTTTCATACTTTCACATAGAGAGGTAGACATAGTTTTGTTTTGTCAACTAGGAAAAGGTACAGTTGTGTCCCTGTTCTCAGGCGTTATTACTCAAAGCACAGAAGGAAGCACATGACTGTGCACTGACCTTCATCTGTTCCCAAATTATGCCTTTTAAAAGCCTTGAATCTGTTTAAGGGGAGCTGCTGAAACCTGAAACGAATGTGGTCTATTGCTTTATAAAGTAGATGAATGTAGAACTTAAGTATTACATTTCAGGCTCTTACTGTACTATATATAGCAAAATTAGGATGAGGGAGAATATAACTGTAACCTGAGTCTGGTTTTAGAGAATATTTTTTTGTTACAGGTATCGATGGTTACTCTGTAAAATTTAGTATGTTTCTATTTCTAACATAAAATCACCACAAAGTTGCAGAAGGAAAATGTTCTCCTGATAAAGATTTTAATTTTTAAAAGCAGAGTCCTTAAAAAAATTACCAGCCCACAAATTGCTAACCAGTTCTGACAGACCCAAGCCTAAAAAAAATCTTGAAATAAACCTTGTATCTAAATTTTCATTGCTTGCACTCTGCCTGATTTTCATCAGGATATGTTTAATAATGACCAAACACATCACCTTGAGTATTAAAGTGAAAATTACACTTAATTAGAAAAGTAAGCAGTGCATAACTGCAGAAAACATCTTTTGCTGTGTGCCTGACACAACAGGCCAAAATTATTTAACTCTTAGGAGCAACACCTCAATAAACTTGTTCAATAATTACAGTGGAGAAGAGGTAATCAAGGATTTTTACTTCATTCATTTTGAGTAAACTTCATTGTTGTTTCTAATGACATTGTAAAACCTTCCAATGAGCTCTGACAATGTTCATCTGTGTGTTTCAAATACATATTAACTCAAATCTAACTCCACAGGACAAGAACAATAGTAAGCTCATTATTTTCCAATAGAAAAAAATGGCTTGTGAATTGACAGATTTCTTGACAAGTTTACAAATTTTTGACAGTTTTCAGATGGGAATTGTAACACTCATTAAACATTTAATATGCCTGTAAAATCATAGACACCTTCAGGATGTAAGTGACTTCTGGAAATCATCTGATCCAATCTCCTGTTTGTTAAAAGTCACTCTAAGTTAGGCCTGACTTCTCAGATCCTTGTCCAGTCAAGGTTTGGATTTCTCTAAAGATGGAGACTCTGGGCAAAGCATTCCAGGACCAAACTACTGTCCATAGGTATTGTCCTTGTGTTGTGGATCTTCCTCCTACTAGAATTTAAACCTAAATATGGTAAGAAATGCTGCTTCTTTTGTCTATGCTGACACACAGTTGACTTCTGACAGCACAGGTTCTGAAGGTTTGCCTTAACACAGTTTATTTTGTGACCAGTAATAAATACTATTTTTGTCTTTTAAGTGGCGGTGAGGGATTGGGAATAAGCAATTATTTGTTCAACATGAATTACAGCAGTGACATCAGGATGGATGTCTAGTTCTGAATGATCTTGATCTTAAGAGAGCTCATGAACTACATACAGTAGACTCATGCCCAGATGTGCAATAACTAAAGGAAAGAAAAGAAATAAAAGGAAAAACCAGAAAAGTAATACCAATTCTGCTATTTTACCTTGTGCTAGAGTTACACCACCAGACTACATACGGTTAAATGATCTTGCCCTACTGCAACATATAGTGAGATTTTAAAAGATGACTCACATCTAAGGCAAATGAAGTGACTACTGCAGCCCTTGTGCTTTTGTCTTTGTACAATTTAATCAGCTGTTCATCTGAACAGTTGGAAAGGATTCATTTATACAACAATAACTTCATCTCTCTTGGTAAATATTTTCTTGTATCTTCTGATACAAATCTATTAAATACTGGCTTACATTGACCTAATTGGAAATGAGACAGAACACTGGGGTCCCAAAGGAACCCAGCACACAAGCTCTCATTTCACTACCATGCAGCAAGGAAGTCTGTCTTAAGCATGTTTAACTTGTGCTGCTGAAAGAGGATGACAAATAAAGACATGGGTTAGGCACAATGTCTGGTTTTATAGGATTACACAGTTGTTTTTTTAATTCATCATCACTAAATTTGTAATACATATAAATTCTATGTAAATATATAATATATACATGTGTTCTTTACAGATCTTTACAGAACATGCTCAGTTCAGGTAAACAGCCCTATTACAGATACTTGGAGCATTTAACAGTCTTACAGCACTTCTGTAAGTTGTAAACTATGAATACTTATGAAAAAGTATTATGGAAAAGGGATCTTAATTCTGGAAAACATCTACAATCTTCTTCAAGCAGACATACACACCAGGAAATGCTGACCAACAGAACTGTGTCCCAGAAACCTCTCCTCTTCAATATTTATCTTTCATTGACAGTAATGAACCTGTAAGAGCTCTCTCAGCATGAAGTTCTCTATAATCTTCAGGAACTAGTTTGCATGACTTTTCCATATAATAAGCATCACAGCTATTAAAATACATCAAAATGTAAAGCTTTAAAGTATTATAAGGGATTTTGAATCTGACTAATGTATTGGGTAATAACTGCCTTCCTATTCACAAAAACAAATTTATGTAAACCCATGGATTTCCTATGCAGGAAGTTCACATTACTACCTTTGGTGTCAGAAGCTGCCATGAATTTCCTTGTGAAAGAGTGTTAGACATTCTGCAGTTCCACAGTAGTCACTAATAAGTTGGGGTGGCAGCTGTTGTGCATCTGAAGCTAACAAATGTTATGTGACCAGAGATGACTGGCATGACATGTGGCTGTAGCCTTTTTATAAAGTTATGTTCTCAACTATTTTAAAAATGTCCACAAAAGTCCTTCAGAAATACTGTTCCCAAGAAGTTCATGGAAAACTGATCCTTTAATACTTACCCCACTCAGTTAGCTACATATATTCACACATTATCACACAGTGATAAACTAAAGTTTAAACAAAAATAGTCATATAAATTCATCTGGAAGTCATGTTCTCAGCACTGTGACTTGAGGCTGGATTCACTTGCTTGAATGGGAATATATTAAATTTCCAGCAATCAATTATCATTTCAGCCTTTGTATCTGCCATCATAAATTCAGGCACATGCCCATATGGACAGACAAAGTGCAAAGACAGAACTGTCTTCCAGGCAAATTCCAAAAGCAAGTGTGAAGTTCAGTATTGAAATATCACTCCCTTTTCTGTCCTCATTCTCAAGCACTACAGGCATTTTTAATCCAACTAAGACTTCCCCAATTCTCCTGAAAATTTTACCTTCATAATCTTTATATAGATAAAAACTGCTGCTAGAATTTTATATCCCTCCCAGGCACCCACATGCATATAAAGACTCACATCACAAAAAGAATCATGTAAGGACTTAGAGGGTTTCAACAGAGAAGAATTTCCCAAAATGCAACTGATTTTAGTAATTTAATGCACACAAAAAACACATCTCCTGATGTGGCTCTGGTTATGTCACAATTTATTTTAGTGTTTTGCTACATTTTTTACACTTAATAGATTTAGAAAAGCTTTTTCTTGGAAAAAGTTGTTACCCTTGCTTTTTATTTTTATCTTCTAATGCTTGAATTTTCAGCAAACAGATTAAATATTAATACTTTTTGAAAGACATATATAAATATTTTAGTTTTTAATAACACTGAGACTTGGTCTGTTTTATATACACCTTATTTTTTATAATGTTGTATGAACTGATCTTTGAAGTCAGAAGTTAATTGCTTTTCTTCTCTGATCAGAGAAATACATTTGGAAAGACAGAATAAACTCCTTCCTTCAGGTAATAAATTCTCACTCAAAAAAGAGAATTTCATACAATCCAAACTTTCAGTTCCATCTTCTATGTAATCATTAAAATGTACAATAATGTGTTAATAATGTAATGTGTAAATAATGTGCACAACAATGTGTTAATGCACAATTATGTGTTAAAATTCTAATACTGGAACAGTCAAGAAAAGACAAAACTTACTAAAAACATAATAAACCACAAGGAGATTTTAAAATTTCTGCTAATTCTATCTTAAACAGTAGAGAACCACATGTAAGTATTACACAAGAAGTGAGAATTGAAGAGGAAATTGGAGGAAAGAAAACATCAACAACACCTGACCAGTTAAAGAGAATACAGTATGAAATACAACAGGAAGATAATGGGAAATAATGTGATGCCATTGTTACCTGTCATGTGTCCTCATAAAATCCCAGAACTTCTTTGTGCCATTCTGGGGGAAAAAAATTAAAAATCAATTCAATCAACTCCAACTGAAAAATTACTATAATGAAATTTAACAAAACTTGAGAGGCATTTCTTTGAAAACTTAGTATAGCTAGCTTTATTTATGAGGCCAGTACTCTGGATTTTGACAGTTAGTATTACAGACACTGGAGCTGTCTTAGGACAGTTCAAAATCTTAGACCCACAACAATATGATGACAGCTAGCAGACATTTATTGCAGCCTTCAGGCCCAGTTTTGGCCACAGTATCAACTTCAGCTGCCCAATCTAACTATTCACAGTGCCAGGAAGCCATAAACAGCTCTGTTTTAACCAGTAAAATAACCCACAGGTATGTTCTTCCATGTCCAGAAATGCTCTTACCTGGAGAACAGCTCAGCCCTTAGCTCCTAACTAAACCCATGTGGGACCCAGGAACAAGGCACCTTCCCTGTAAGCCCTTACAAGGACCAAAATAGGAGTTTCATCCACACCTAGCATGAAGGGGTCACACTCCACTCTGCACAGCAGCTGTTCCTCTGCACTGCTGGTGGAGCTGAGGGCTTGAAATCACAGCACTCACTCAAGAACTGGGAGACATAAAATGGCTGATTTTTCTCAAGATGGGCCAATTCCTGTCCTCTGCCAGCTTAAAAAAACCAATATCCACTACAGCACAACTGACAGTGATCTCTGAAAACAAGTGTTCCTCCACCATTATAATGAACACATATACCTTGCTTACATTTATATTATACCTTCTATGGTTACCTACAGCAATTCATACACATAACTTAATGGAGATGCATACAATTCTTTACTCTGTTTACTGGAAGTGTGATGGTGTTTTTCAGCTCAAACACAACTCAAGAGATTTCACTCCCAGGTCAGTTTTAAGTCTGTGTTAGGAATCAGTATGAAACCAGAGGAAATTCTTGTGGTTGATACCTTTTTCTTACAAGCAACACAAAAACGAGACCTGCTGAAGACCTACACACCTAAAATATGCTTAATGTGAAAAGCAGCACTTGACTTCTATTATAAAGTATGGTTAAATGGATGATCAAACCCTGAGCAACTGGTTAATGATTTAAAGCAGGTAAATGTGAGCAATGAGAGAAGAATCAAGTTCAGTTGGTGGGTAAAGGTGCCAACCAATATAGACAGGCCCTTCAGCTCTATTACAGATGTCATGGCTACCAAGTACACAACAGCTGGTGGGGATTAGATAACAAGCACTCTGGTTCAGAGATTAAGCCCCTGAGCTTCATGAGTTTACCAAGCTTTTTGGAAGAGGGACTGCTTGCTTGCTAGCTGGGTTTTCCTTCATTCCCACAACTCTAATTATAAACAGTTGTTCACCTCAAGAGAAACTCTAATCCATGCTTCCATTGGTGTGTGCACATACCTTCTGTTAGCACTGACAGGAATCCAACGTGTGCAGCACAGGAGAAGCCCTGTCATTGCTCAAATGCAATGTAATGTTGAAAGGAAAATAAAGACAGCAAATTCTTAGTGTGAACTGAAATATTAAAGGCATTGTTTCCAAATCTGAGTGTATATCCAATTCATTCCACCTGCTGAGAGACAGAGGAACATATTTGATAGGACTATGATACAATACACAGCTGCAACATGGGCTGTGTTGTATGGTAAGATAATTTAAGGTATTAAATGTGCAAGGTCAGCTCAATATTTCTGTAAGTTTATTTCTACCTGTAAGCAAGGTATTTGTGGGATTTGTTAGCAGATTGCTGAGCAATTTTCCATTTAACACAAAAGAACTGGAAAACTTTGTACCAAGGGTAATGTCTTCTGCATGTAACTCCATATTGTTTCTCTAGTCTCAACCTTCCCCTGCCCCAAATCCTAAATTGGTGCTACCATCATCCATTCTCCCTTTGTAGTGTCCACTTTGGAGAAATGTGGGTGTCCAGGTACTGGAGATGCCAAAAAAAAAAAAGCCTGAATCAACTCTCTCCCTGCATTAATTTAGGCTATTAGTCCTGTGATATTGCATTCTAACATACAATCCCACCAAAAATCTTCCCAGCTCTTTCCTCTTGCCATCATTTTGCAAATTATAGAACCTGATTGCTTTGAAGCACTTATGAGAGGGTTTCAAATAGCTGAGGAAAATTACACCCAAGAGAATCATCCTCATACAGATGGGATCCATCAGAACTGATTGACCTCTTCCCAGGGATGAGCTCTATTACCATTAACAGAGCCTACCTCACAGACATGCACATAATTTTTAGCAGAAAGTCAAAGAAGGAACTTAGTACATAAAAAGAAATTAATCAGAAAATAAAATCTGTATTTTCTATTTTCTAGGTCCAGGTAAAGCACTTTCTCCAGAACATGATTTGATTATTCTAAGACCCAAATTCAAAAACAGCCACAGACTAAATTATTTTGAGTCAAGACATTGGTTAATATCATATACTCTGACTGAACAATGCTTACTAAGCTATTTTCTGCCTATATTTGAATTATTTTTTTTTTCATATGATCAAGTTGCACCTGTCCAAATAAATAAATCAATAAACAAATGCAACATTCCAACATCTCTTTGTTTACAGTGGCAGAAACTCAAATGAGCCCCATTGTCGAAGTCAAATGTAATTTGAACCCAACGGAATGGAGTTGAGTTTCTATTGTACCCAATGCATGGTTCTTTCCTAACAGACTGCTAGGAAGGTTGCTAATTATTAATAGCATGTAAACAGTTACCAATGGTTCTTATGCTGCTTTACATACTTTACAGAACATTAATTCCAGCTAGTTTCTAACCAACTATATCAAGCTGCATGTAGTATCTCTATCTTGTCTTTGAGACAAAAACATTACTTGCTGAACTGATAAAAATTCATGCTTTTAAAAGCCAAGTGGCTATGATTACTTGTTAAACTGTTCAGCTCTATATATCCTGGTCTTTGACAAAGCTCTGCTATCACCACAGTTACAAACAGCTGCAATATTAAAGGTATCAGTGGTCAACATCATTCCTGAAAAAGAGAAGTATCTTTGTGAAACACAAAGGCTCTCTCAAACCCTTAACATTTTTCATTTTAATAAGCATATGTAATTACATTATTACAAGTAGTTCATTCTCCAATGTCCAATAAGGAACAATCACAGTATCTCTCAATGCAGTGAGAACTGAGTATAACTGATTGCCGGGAGATCTAAGCATTGATGACAGGAAGGAGAAAGAATTATTTTATGACATTTGAGAAATATTTAAAAAATTATGCTTCAAACAGGAAATGTGTCCTGTGATGTTTATAAAGATTAATATGTCAGAATTATTTTACATTAGTTTTAATCTGTTCAGAATAGCAGTTCTGATACTACAGCAACCTTGTGTAACACATAATCGATTTGGTAAATCTTTAATCACAAAGTAATCACACTCTAGTTCTGTGCTCAGTGATCAGGTTCTGTGATGTTGCAACACTCAACTAGTGCATATAGTATGTGTAAATTAATAAAGCTGTATTCCAGGAGAGGCAGCATGTGAGACAACCTCGTTTCACATTACACAGAAGACAGATCACTTACATAAGTACTAATTGCATAAGAAAGCCATACCAGGTCAGACGAGATGTCCATCTTGCCTGGCAACCTGTCTCTAAAATTTAAGAACAGAGAAAGCACACAGCAATGCTTCCCCAGAACACTCTTCAAGTCTGGCAAAAGGCACCAGAGGGTGGCAAAAGACAGTGCCTTAAAAAGGCACCCAAATTAAACTCACTCCTTCAACTCTAAAAAGAGAGCACAAGTAGCCATTTCAGTACTACCTGAATGCGCAAAGTGTGTCACAAGACCATATTGTCTGTAAGACTGACTTGGTAATGGCATTGGTAACTAAATCAGAATTAACAGCAGTTCACTCCCAGCTTGGCAGTCTGCACAAGGAGACTCACTGCCTTCTGCTTCAGGTGATCGCAGGACAACCAGGCACTGCCAAGTGCTCTCTGCTAGACAAGTGCTGACAGTGGCTGCAAGTTTAGCAGATGTGACTCCTACCTGTGCAGAGCTGTTTATATCACCCATACTTGATCTTCACATTGTCCTGCTACCATCCTTGAAATAATTTTCTTCAGACTCTTCCTGCACCAGCTCAGTGCCATAATTACAAGCAGGAGTCTCTTCACACTGTCTGTAATAGATAAGTTGGACTTGTCTGCAGCCTATCAAAATACCATTCTTTTTACCACATGCCCTCTAGCTAAAATGCTTTAAGAATCACTGTGCCAGGATATTGCTGTCCTTTGCTTTTGTCCACCACCTGAGGCAACAAAATATCTGAACAGCAAGGTCAAATCACTGCCAGAATGCCTAAAGGATTGCTAGAGGAACTTGTCTAAGACTTAACCCAGGCAGGCCAATAAAGGAGAGAAGAAGGATTTGCTGTGCAAATGATGTAGAAAGAAACATTCACTGGCACTGACTGTAGGGTGACACTGGGTATGCTCTACATGTGACAGACCCTGGACATGCTCTGACACAAGTCACTGGAAGTTTTTACTCTTCACTTAGGGCAGCTTCAATGCCTTCCTCCTTTTTTTCCCTGAGGGCAGTGCCCATGCACAGTCTGCCACCTGAGAAGAACCAGCGCTTGAAGCAGCTCTTACATGAGGTAAGGTGTCTGCACAGGTAGCAATACTCATCACTGTTAGACTGATCTGATATCATCCTGGGCTTTTAAAATACCCCCAACCCAAACAAACCAATCCCCTCAGTCTTGCTGTGGTGTACAGCCCTCTAGACATTCACAATTTCTCTGCAGATGCAGCTTTTTCAAATGGAAGGAATAAGTACTTGAACACAATTTTATAGAGACAGGTATAAGACTCTTCCTCAAGGATCATTCCAAGAATCGTCCCAAAGAATGAGATCCTTTTCACAAGTCATTTAATTAAATTAGAGCTGTGGTACTCCAGTTATAAGATGCTACTGAGTTTCAAGGTGAGGAAGAGAAAGGACAGGGATGCTGTAATCCATGGCACACTGCTTATGGTAACCTTGGTACAGTGCCACACTAAGGGCTGACACAGCAGAAGTCTGTAAAACCATGAATTACACAGAGATGGTGAAAAAATATTCACTATTTCTCATAATATAGAAGCACTATGTGATAGCTGCCTCCCTGGGAAAAAGGCTGAGGTTTTTCTGGGCACTGATCTTCTCTGATCTCTCTCATCTCAATGAACCAGTGCTCAAGTTCTGCAGCTGCAGAGAGGTTTGCCTTGCTTATGTATAAAAGAATTAACTGACAGCTTCTGAAAGAGCGGCAGACAAACTGCATTACATGTATGTTTTAAACATGTGCAATTAAAGCCTTATTCTTCTTAGATGTTGTTAGAAGTTTTATTCTGAAGAGTAAGCCAAAAACATGTTGGTGTAACAAGTGAAAGAACACTCACAAAACTGCTCTAATGCTTCCTTTAACTTTGTGTAATAATTTTTTCACAACATCACACAAGGATGTATAAAATAAATCCTCCATACACAGGATTACAGTAACAGATTTCCTGTAGTTACTCTGTTGGGAGTTTTATTCAACAAAACTGTGATTGTCACTTATTTAATGACTCCTTTAAATGCGCTCTGGACAGACAACACATAAGTGACAGAGAAATGATCTTTACCCAAAACCTACTTAAAGATTCTCCTATATTATTTGCCTTATACAACTACCTAAAAATTTAAAAAGTGACCAAATTAAAGGCACTGCCTTATGTCATCTCCCACGTTTATCCACAAACTTCTGCTTGGGCAGAGAATGTCTAAGTGGCCAAGAACTGTAAAGTTACACCATAACCACCTCAGCAAAAAAGGTTTTAAACGTTGTATTACATATTTTTGAAGAGAAAAGTAACAGGCCATGCAGGCAGATCACTTAAAATATAGGAGACATGTGTCCAAAATATGTCAAAATAAGCAAATTAACATCACATATACCACTAAAAGAGAAAGAAAAAAATCTGCCCATGACAATGATTAACTTCTTTCTGTTTACATTACAGGAGAGACAACATGAGGCTTGGTGCCTCATTGTGAAAGGCACTAAACACATATAGTGGGAACAGTTCCTGTTCAATGATCTTACAATTCAGTTAGACCCCAGACAAAAGTTGATGTAAACAAACAGAGGCAGTTAAGACAAATACATTCTGATTTAGATAAGCTACATGCACTAGTTATGAGGGTTAAAATGACAAACAAGTCATGATTCCCCAGTCTTTACCATTTGGATTGGGTTTAAAGCAGTCACCCAAGAAGTAAATGTTCCATATTTGTGAAAAAAAATCCAACTGGAAAAGTTGAAACAATTATAAAATAAAAATAACTCTGTCCTCATTACTCCATTTACACTGTTTCCACACTCCTAAGACACAAAAGCAGTTCATGTCCTTAATACAAAGGGATAATGAGCATTCTTCATGTAATAAAATAATTCTACTATGGGTGCTGAAAAACAGATAAGAGAATTAATTGGCAAATAATGGTCTTAAACCAGAATCAGCAAAGTCAAGCAAGAGTGAGGTCCCTGTTTAATGATTTACATGGACCAAAGCAGTAAAACTCCCTAGAGTAATAATAAATTTTTTGCCTTTTTTCTGCTCTCAAAAAATTTTTTTAATGGTTTGAGGGTTATGCTTTTCTTTCAAAAAGTATAAAACTTGTTTTTCTATTGCACTTATTTTCACATTCAACCAATCTTCTACCAATGTGTTCACAAAGTTTGGTACCAATGTGCAAAGCAATGCCTCTATCTGGAAATTCACCATGCATTCACCATTGCGGAGGTGGCAAATTGCTGCCCAAACCTTCATAGCAAGAGAACACTGAACTTCTCATTTTATTAGATGGGTTTTTGTGAGGTTATTCCACATGAGCAGTCAAGAAACTGAGTCATGAAGACAAAAATCTGCACCAACACAGCCAGCACCTGCTACCTCCTGCCACCTTTATTTCCTTAAGTGTCTCAGCTTAATGCTTTTCAGCCATATTCACCTTTTTATGACCAATAAAAGCTGTCAAGAGATAAATTTGCAATAAAATCAACTAAGAAATTCAGAACTTTTTGGTTTATAAAAGATATGGTTCTACAACAGGAAAGATGTGTGTTAGCTGCTGCTTCTCAAGTCCCAGATCCTGGGTTAAACAGAGTGGATTTCCCCTGTGGTAAAGCCATAAAAGTTCTGTCCTCATCCCTCTGCAAATGAACCTTCCCCTTCCTTTCTCCTCTCACTGCTGAAGAAGTGCTGCTACCAGTTGAGGATTCCTTGTTATGTTTCCTTTTTCCAGCCTAATGGAACCTGATGTCACATCTACAGTGGTTTTCAGTGGCAACATATGAGCATTGATAACCTAATGTAAACAATTTCTTGCCAGCTAAATTATTAATGCTGGAACTCTGTGTTCTATAGAATCAATACAAAATGTTTTCGGTGCCTGCAGAAACTGCACTTTCAGGACAAACTTAGGACTTTATTCTTTTCACTTCACTATCAGAGACAATTAGTCCCCAAATTGTCTGTACCTTGCATTGTCTGAACATTTTTCATAGTATTTTCAGCATATACAAAAATTACGTGAATAAAAAAAAAATCACCCTCAAAATAAAAAATTTGGAATTTTTTTAAAGAAATAAAGCATTGATAGTCATCACAATGCTGTGAAACCTGTATGAACTGAGACAGACAGCTAAAGCAAGTTTAGACTCCTGAAGTTTTCCAAATGACAATAAAATACTACTCAATACTTATTCAATACACTTTAAAAGCTTTATTGCTTCCTGTTGAATATTTTTATTGATGAGTCAGGGGGGTGGATTTTTGTATATAGAAGCTGAAGAACTACCATGCTGTATCTATAAATCTTCATCCATTAAAAAAAGCTGCAAATGAACAGTCAAAAATTCAAGGACATTTAATATTCAACTTTTTCATCTAAAAGATAAATCTCATCTTGAATAGACTACTTTGCATCTGAAATTTGTTTGAAATAATGACTTATCATCATTTTTTTGTCTACTTGAAAGGTTTGATCTGTAGCAAGCAGGGAGAATGCTGTCTTCTTTTTATGTAATTACAGACTTCACAGAAAGTTCTGCATTATCTTTCAAAATGAAAGGAAGCACTTTCAGCTAGAATAAAACCATGAACTCAGTTACAAAAATATTAAAATATTTTTATAATATTATTTATAATAATACAAAAATATTACATTTGTATTATTATTTATAATAATACAAAAATATTAAAATCAATAAAATAATTTCAATTTGCATTAGTTGAGTGACCTTTTTTTTTCTTTACAATGTACACAAAAGTATTAGGGAACTGTCTTATGCTGGGCTCTCTTACAACATAACTGCTAATTCAAATGTGATGTTGAAGTCACTCTGTCCTGGGGTGCAGTCCCAAAATAATGTAAGTCAGACAAAAAGCAAGCTGCCCCTTTTCCTACACTTGCACATCTTTACTCTACCCTTACCCCACCACTGATATTTGTGTGGGCTGGCTCTGGGAACTCACCTAATCAAAAAAAAATTTTTTTTGCTCTAGAAAAAAAAATTATTAAAAAATTATTTAGTAGAATGAAAGTGAAAAACTAATAATAAAAAATTATTAGTCAACATGAATGCAATGCAGTCATACAGATTTCAAGTCTTCAGCAGTGACTATTAAATAGAACAGCCTTGATCCTCTCACAACTTCTGCAGGAGGACAGAGATGTGTGTGATAGGGAGTGTTCTGCAGAGAGACCCAGGCACACAAAAAAGCCCAAATTACCATTTCAGTCCACACCCACTAATCCACTCCATCAGACTGCACACACGCTGGAGTAAATGAAGCCTCATCTTCAAAAGCAATTTGCAGAATTACTTGCTGATGTTGAAAAACTACTTCAAAAGAGTTTAAGTGTTATGGAATTTTACTGGGTTTTTTAAACAAGCCACTGTTTAAGCTCAAGAGAAAGGGGGAGAGTGTTTGCTTTTTAAACAAAGCTTGTAATATTTCATTACTAAACTATCCAGAGTGTTTAATTTAAAAGCATCATGATTACAAATAATGGCATTTTTCAGTTTTTAACTTCCCTATTCAAGTATTTCAGTTGGAAATTATTCAGTTTAGTGCCCTTGTAGAGTACGCACCCAAAATTACACAAAATGATGACATTTTAACAGAATTAAAAGTGAACATTCTACCTGAGGCTAAACACTAGTGCTGCTAATTGGCTTTAAATGACAATATGAGCAGTTTCAGAAGTAAGACTGAGCTAGTGAAGTCCATGCAGACAAACACCCTTCAACTACAGGACATCATGCCAGATGCCCAGCAGTTCTGGGCAGGGCAGGACAAAGTTGTGGGGTCTCACTCAGCTCATTTTAAGGCTTGAACAAGAGACTGGAGTGCTCAGCACTGTGTGACAGGCAACTCTTTGATGCATGGGCATCTTATCTGAAATTAGCTGGAAGACATAAAGGTATTTCTTGAAGAAACCTTAACATCCACCAGCGGAGACCACACCAGGGATACCTCAAGGGACATAAAACCTAAGGTCAGAGACCGTAATTTTTACAACCCATATCAATTTTCTCTTCAAAGAGAAGGTTATTCTGGTAGGAGTGTGTAATGAAAGTGCAAACAGATGGTTATAGCAATAGAGTTTACTGTTCAAAGGTGCAATTTTTTCACACTTTGGGAGGTAAAGTAAACAATGGAGAATACATTAATTTATTCAACTGTTAATGCAATACTGGGCCAAGCCACTTTGTTCATTTTATGTACATCAACTGCCAGAACAATTACAACTAAGATACCTGATGTGTAAGTAAACTTTCTCCTATAATCCTCTGGAAGTTTACTTTTCAGGTCACGGTTTGTTTTTTTGTGTGTACTTTTCAACAATGGAGTTGTTGCAGTTTACCTTGGCATTCAGCTATCATTAAGATCACTTACCTTTGAATGAAATTTATAAAACATGAGAATTAAGCATATATAAGTACATTAAATACAATCAAATCTCCTTTCTCACCTTGTTTTTCTGGTTTTAATACACATAATTATCAGGAACAATTGCATGTACAGATCAAACACACTTTATTCCAAGTCAAATCCACAGCAGTGCACTGAAATCTATACTACAAAGAATAAGGACATTAAGAAACACAATATGCACAAAGGTCAAATTTATGACTTTTCTCACATCATTTTACTGCCAAGTCAGCATATAATTTAAGGTTATAAGTTGAGATACAGATGGGGATTTCCTACTATTAAATTAAATCCAATTCTGTACAAAGGAACCAATTGCTAACTTCAGATTCCTCTCTCATTGTATACAACTGATAAAACTTAAAGTGAATATTCAACTGTTCTTTTGAATTAATTCCTTTTATATTATTGAATTTTGCTGCATGTATTTCTCCATTTTCACAACTGTGTTTTCCCTCTGAAGTTTGTAGCACACTTTCTTATTTTGCAGGGATAAAAGGAACATACGCCTTCCATATTTCCAAAATTACTCACACTATTTTTTCTAGAACACTATAGGAAAACATAGAACTTTTAACTTTGACTGGACGTAGATAAGAAAAATATTCCTAATAACAAAACAAGTTTTAACAGAGATAATGTAATTTGGAAACTGCATTCAGCTGATGTGACAGCAAAATGCTTTACTGTAAATAAGTGCTGTACTTTCAAACAGATGTATTGCACATCTCACACTTGTGCCTATACTTGCTGAAAACCTCCCCAACAAAGGCCTTTTCTCTAATCTTCTACCACTATTTTTTCTGATATTTTTTTAAGAAAAAATCTCACACAATTTGCAATAACTACAATAGGAGGCTTAGTAACAAAGGTCCAGGATGCACATCTGCTGGCTCCAGCTCAGAGAATAAAAGCCAGAAAAATACCTCAGCCAAAGGCTGCTGAGACCTCCTGGGTGTTCTGTGCCTCAGTACTTTTTCTGGAGTTTTCCTTATTTGTATAAATTATTGCAAATTGTTGTAGTTGGAAACAAACAAACAAACAAGCATGGCCTTTGTAGCTCTGTAATAAATTAATCTGGGGAACACAGACGTGGGTTCACAGCCCTACTTCGAATTTATAATAATTCGTTAACAACTCCAAAATATGAGATTTACAAAGGCACTTTTTAGCATTCAAAAACCTTCACCTTTAAGACCCTCACTAGAAAGATGGAAGAATTGAATTTAGACTTTACTATGGACCACTGCAATTTCAGCCTAACGCCAGAACCCCCCAGTTGCATCTAAACATCTTTATTGAATAATATAATTTCTGTGGTGGGACTTAGACTGCAATATTTGTCTAGGATCACAGAATTATTTCTGCTCTACTACCTAATGGAGTGTTAGTGAAATTAAGTGAGACCAACTCCTGAAAATTCCTTTGCAAAATGGCACTTAAACTCCTAAGTTCATATAGACAATATTTTCCAAACTTCTAAATTTTACTGAGACTCACATAAATATGAGAAAAATAAATTTTGCTTAATTTTGTTGGTTTTTTTTAAGAGAGACCAAAAGAATTAAAAACATTTCCAGGAAACCTGTTTTCATCTTTTCTTGTCCACTGGCAGCTGCTCCTTTTGATGAGTTACCAAGATAAAGGGCCTGACTGAAATTTCAGACTAGTGATATTTAATGACAGGCAGGGGCAATAATTCTGCACTCATCATAACATACCTAGATCAGTCATGTCTGTCTGTTGTAGCTGTTTCAAGACAGAATGAAACTCAATATAAAGTACCCACTGCAAGTTCGAGACCCCACAGTGGATGAGAATTCTCACTGAATATTCTTGAGCTCCTTCCTGTACTCATCCTGTGCACTCATCAGTCAAAATAACCTTTCAGCCCCTTAGCAAGAGGATTCTCCAAATGCTGCACACAGGGCAAACACTGCTGTGGTCCACAGCTCATGATTGCCTGGTCAGTTCTGGTACAGCACAGCCTCACGTAGGATCTCTGACTCAGAGAGGGATTCACCCCCCTGGCTTAGCTGGGATTTAGGGCTTTCACCTCATCCCTGCAGGCACAGCAGGCAGAAAAGCAAACACAAGTATAATAGGCAGAAGGAGTAAATGAATCTTAAAATCATCAGTCCCAAGGCAACCACTACGCCTACAAGCATAATTTCTTCATCTTTGCTACCCTAGGTCATGACCCTCATCCAAGAGAGGAAGGAAAGAAACTGTCCTTTCATCATTAATTTTGCTATGTCATTCGGGAAAACAACACTGACAACACCATAAAACCACAGTTTAACTTGCCACTGGTACTTCAGCCAAAAGCTAATCACCACCATCAATTGTCTAATATTTCTCATTACCTCTTTAGTCATTCTAACAATTCATGGCAACTTATATAGGATCTGATTAAAATCTTTTCTGGCTGACAGAGAGCCAGCAGGAAAATAAAACTATCCCTCTTCTACCACAATACTGGGCCACTCCACATTTAAACAGATAATAAATCTGCATTCAAAAGCAATGCAGCTGATGAATGCTGCTCCAATTTAAAAAAAGAAAAAACAACAACTACTGACTGTGTCACCTGAAGCAGAATGCTGTTAAGAAAAATGCTGTCCACAGACTGCTGTATCATTAAAATTGGATTAAAAAACTCTCCAAACAACACAGAAAACACTCCATCATGCATAGCTGCCAAGTTACTTGGTTTTCCTAATGCACCTGATAAGCAATATCATGGATCACATGAGTATGATTTTAAAATGGTTCACAAATCTATTCATTTATATATATAACTTACGAAGGACAAAATACTTCTAATGCAGCATTCAAATCAATGCAGAAAATGCAGCTCAATGAACTGTACACCTGGCCTTACACACCAGGCTGGTACCTGCCAACAAAGACCCAGCATTAAGAAGCTTGACCAAGGTTAGTAGGCAGCACTTGGTACATTCTGAGCCTCAACAAAGCTGGGAACAAAGCCAGGAGCAGCACTGCTGTGTCTCCATGGTGAGTAGGAGCAGGGGAGGACACATCCTATACAGCAAACCTCACAGGAACACAAGGCTACCACTTCCCCTAAATATGTTCATAGACACAGTCCCAGGATTTTGAACATGTCTCCTCAGCAGTACTGTGAGCATGTTAAAACTGTTTCTTGGCCTCTTCTGTTGGGTCCTTCAGTAGAACATCAAGACACTTTAAGCCCTAAGACTTCATTCTGAGCATGCAATGGCACGAACTCAGCATATACAGAAGAGCCTAAATCTTAGACAAAGAATGAAGGTCACAAGTTCACCCCACAGGGTCAGCAGGGCTGGTCTGCGAATGAAGGTCCAACATTCCCAACTACTACAGGCAATTCCACACCTTCCCTTGCAAGAGCAAGACACACTTTTCTCACTAAAATGTACACATAACACACCACTGAAGAAAGTTGTTCTTCCTTTCATCCTCTCCCCAAGGCACAACTGTTGGGTGTGGTTTATCATCCCACTTAGGGCAGGACTGGAAGGCCTGACACTGCTCTATCCCATGGGCTGCAGAACAGGGTACAGACAGAGGGGAGGGAAAACACAATACCAACTGGCATTCATCTAGGTTTTTTCAGAAATACTTCAAAAGCAAATATCCTGGCAATTTTTTTGTTTAATGAAATAGTTTCCCTGACTTTTTCAAGCCCCTGGGTGTGATTAAATCTCTAC
Source organism: Melozone crissalis (assembly GCF_028551555.1). Classification (NCBI taxonomy): domain Eukaryota; kingdom Metazoa; phylum Chordata; class Aves; order Passeriformes; family Passerellidae; genus Melozone; species Melozone crissalis. The sequence goes on from NW_026535834.1 coordinate 2,956,750, forward strand.
TTTCCCACCCCTCAACATAATTCTTACACTTAAATCTTAACATTCATATTATTACTTTAACAAATTAATCTTTGTCTAAGGAGTGTCCCATAATGCTCTAGGGAGGCTCATATGCTCCCATGAGTCCTGTCAGATTTCTGCCAAGAGGTTTGAACTCCTAGACACATCAAAGAGAAAGTAAGGAGATATAAAAAAGAAGGTTCTCCAGACTGACAGGTCAACCACCTCTCCTTGTCAAGAATTAAGGGTGGTTTACAGAAACAATAAGAGAGACAGTAGTGTTTCAGATTTGGTGGAACTATCCTGTAAAATACTATAGCAGTAATTTCCATACTAATGATTACTGATTGCTTTCACTGAATTGGAGGCCAATCTTCACAGAAAGATTTAGGCAGGAAGAGACCTTCAAGATCATCAATTTCCAGACCCTCTGCCATGGGCTGGGACACCTTCCACCAGACCAGGTTGCTCAAAGCACCATCCAATCTGGCCTTGAACATTCTAGGGCTGGGGCATCCACCCACAACTTCCCTGGTGCCTCACCACTCTCTCAGCCAATAGTTTCCTGCTTATTGAAAATCTAAATCTATCTTCTTTCTGTTTAAGGCCATTCTCCCTTGTCCTATCACTACATGAAATAATCTCGTACTGCTTTTTAATTCATCTGAACAGTACAAATCAGATGAGTTACAGATAAAAGTTTAGGCTGTACAAACTGCAGTGCTATGGAAATGTCACTCTGAAAAGCAACACAGCTTTGCAAAGTAAGCCAGAAATTGCCTGTGTCCAATATTTTGAAGTGTCAGAAATGGTACAATGCTGAAAGCAGAGTGCTAAGTGCAGACACACATATGAAATTCTACAGCAGATTTGCCAAAAGATTTGATTTTTGAAAGCCAATTTTTCTTCTAATCCTGCTGCTTCAGAAGCTCAACAAGTTTAAGTGGCATAATGATAACCAAAATGAAGCCAAAATGAAACTAAACAAAGTCAACAGTGATAGTTTATTTCAGCAGTTCTGGATAAGAATGCATACAAAGCTATATAGCATCACAGCCTAATTTTTTTATTATTATTATTTATAATGTTATTGTCAATACATAAATGTACTATTTGCTCCTAATTTTCCCCATATTGACTTCCAGCTCAGTTTGTCAGAATATATAATTTCTGGTTAAAAACCACTGAACTGCTGCTACTACAACAAGCATACCTACTAAGTAAAAAAAAAGTTACTCAAATTGCTTTTGAATTTGCTTAAACCAGGACTGAATAGAAACAATGTAAGGGACAACCTGGGCTTATCAATGAGAAGAGTGAAAATGCTAAGGTTGGAATTTCACAATGTTACAAAAATTCATAATGTGGATCTTAATATATGGCCAGACCCACTTATTGTCTAGAATCTTTTTATGCAGCAAACCAAAATGCTATATCCATTCTAAGTTCACAAATAACAATTACAACTAATTAAAACATCATCTAAAATTACAAATATCATTTTATAAACAAATATCATTTTCAAGAATCCTTAAAATAGTAACAGCAAGTGACCAAATTCTATGTTAGATGATTGGATAGTCAATATTCTTACTCCTTATTTAAATGATCTCATACATCATGAAAATCTTACAGATTTCACTCAAATAATGTCATGCCTTTTGGTGAAACATACCATTTCTAAGCCTTATCCAGTAATTGCAGTCATCACATATTAGGCTCTTGGGAAAAACAATTTTCTGCATTTCATAGAATCAGATCTGGGTCAGAATCATGCATAGATGTAGCTGCTATACTCTGGAAGGTACTTGTGAATTAAAATTGGAATTACAACACTGAATATTTTTGAAATCTGAAGATGGATATTGTAGTTTATCAGCTTGCTGAGGAATTATTCTAGTCTTTAAAAAGAATTGTTTGTATTTGCTTACTAAAAGTGCACCTTGATATGCAGCATGAGATCAGAAATAAAAAAAAAAATGAGGCTCATAGTCTCAGTGGAAATGCTGTTTTCAATGTACACCTTTTTTTCCTTCACTTTTTCATATTAGATCTACAATACAACAGTAAAAAATACACTATTTACTGATTGGGAGAACTGTGGAGAGAACTGTCAGTGGGGAGAGGAGAGGAAAATAAGAAGGCAGGTTCCAGAAGAAATATGCAATTAGTAGATGATATACAAATGCACTTTGCACACACTGAACACACAGAACAAATATTATGCACTGCAACACAAAGAAAAACAACTATTTCAGAACTAGATAAGAATTTGAAGCACTAGTTAATTAAAAATACCAGAAAACGGCATCCCTTAAGACAGACAGAAAATTAAAAAGCACAGTAACGACCACCTACATATTTTTATGCTTTGGTACTTTTCCATCTATACATGATGAAAAAAACCGCAACACTCATGGAAAAAAAAATCATCTTGCAGATATAGAGAGGGTCATAAAAGCTACGAAAGAGATACTTAACATAGGTTCCTGAGCAGATGACAAGCCATTAAACTTTCACCTTTAGGTAGTTATGATGATCTGATGTCTCTTTTATGATATCAGCCATTTTTTTAATTAAATCTACAACGTGTTTAACAAGCAATTCTTCCATCAATCTTTGATGTGTTTTACTTATAAAGCAATGACAGTTTTCAGTTCAGACTCCTTAAAGTTCCAGAGAAACCATTTTCCACTCACTTGCTTTGAAAGCCATTAAAACAACTTGATGAAGAACAGCAGCAGGGGGCTAACAGAAGCCAAGGCTTAGGAACAATCTTTAGATTTTTCTCCTAAGACTTTCTCACAGACCCTCCTCACAAAGATCCTCAGGGCTTTTCATCCTCTCCTTCCTCCCTACCCCCTCCCAAAAATCAAAGTTCAAAGTGACAGATGCAACCAGCTCCAGATTCTGCTCTTTTCTTAATTTCACTTTTACCTCTCAATTTTGATAGACTCAACTGAAATCTGATTCCCACAGAGGCATTCCTCTTATCATCTTCCCACTGGGAAAAAGAAATGCACAGAAAGATTCAAGTGACTCGTGAACACCTTCTAATCTCTCATCCATTCTAACAGAGTGCACTACTAGTGAGACATGTACCTATTACTTAAATACTACTGGCATTCAGTAAATTGATTGAATTAGTGATTAATTGATTAGTGATTAATCTACAGTTCTATGTGTTACTGCAGTATTTCTGAAACTTGCATGACAGTGGCCCTATAAAATATAAAAAATATAAAGAACTGTGCAAGCCAACTATAAATGGTCTTTAAAATGGGAATTGCCTGTAACAAATGGTAAATTCTTTGGTTGTAGTTTCATGCAAATGCAGAAATCCCAGTTTTATGGAAAATACACCTATTAGGACAGTACTTATGCTAATTAGAATCAGTAGAGCAGATTTTTTTAATCTCTGTTTTGCTGTGCTCACCATAATTTTATTTCTTTGATTATGGCTGGCTGAAGGACAAATTTCACTGATTGCTAATTTTGTAGACATCTGTAACTCCAAAGCTCTCCCAACTCTTCAGCTGCTGTATTCAAGTGATGTCACTGCAGTCAAGACACCGAACATGGAATTTCTCAAATGTGAACAGCTATTTCCATGAAGCAGGGCTATGGACACATCAATCCCAGATTCTGTTTACAATCCCTTGTTCTTTTACAAATGAGAGCTACAGTTACAGGACACATGGCTGGAGCAAACAGGGACTGAAGGAGGCCAGCCTCATGTCTCCTCAGCTGGAGGACAGGGGCAGCACATATGAGGGATTTGAGGTCAGGAAGGACAGATGGTGGGCATTCCCATTACAGCTAAGTCACCTCTTGTCCTTACAGCATTGGGCTTTGTATTTGCCAGTTGGTGACTCTCACAGTTTGTGTTTCGACATTATTTTACCAAGCTTGTATTTGTAACTCAAACTGTGAGAATACATTGTGGAATGAATTTCTAGATGTCTTGTGAACAAATCTGATTGGTACTTTCTCAGAACATTAACAATTATACTTTCTGTTAGTCCTCCCTTCAGCTAAAGTAATACATTATTAAAATGTTAGTGTGAGATGTTTTTTAATGAGTTTATCTTTACAGAAATTTGAAAGAAAAAATCTCATAAGAAATTCTAAGTCAGAAAATTGACATACAATCCTCTAAGAGAACATGCAAAAAGTTTCTGTTTGCTTTCTGACATAACTATACTATAAATATTGGAAAAGGATCCATCAAGAATATAAACTAAGGAAGTCCAAGAAGTAAAGAAACAATACCCTAAGGAACAGGAGGAGTTATGTATGATATTCTACAAGCATTCAATCACTTTACAGAATTAAAAAAATGTTAAGGCTGGAAGGACCTCACAAGATCACTCAGTACAAGTCTCTTAACAGTGGCAGGATCAAACATATGTTATGTGAGTGCTATGTAATACATGCCAGATACAGAATATGCTTCTAAGCATTATCCAGTCAGAGCCTCAATTCCAGGCTGTTCCATCATTCAAACTATTCCACCATTTGTGCAGTCTCATGACTAAAATAAACACTTTCGATCCTAGATATGTAATAGCACTGTAAGATTGTTATGCTGGAAGTACACGACTTAAGAGTTTATCATGAACGCTCTTTCAGAATAATAATTTAATTTAAATTAGCATTAGCTTTACTTCTTTATGTATTAACTTTCAAGAATGTTTGATTCTCTAGAGGGCTAAACTTTTCCCATATTTTCTATTTCAAGAGAAAGACCATCTCTCACCTTCAGGAGTTTAGCCTCATTTCCCTATAATGTATTCATCACCACTCAGCACATCTGTCCCAGCAAATCCCATTTCCTGTTCTATTCATGAGGCTCAGCAACCTGGAGCTTTAGTGATTGGCGCCACACTTTTCCCATGGCCTTCTCACCTCTCACCCCCCCACGCACCCCGCTCCCATTGTTTATCATCTGTTCTCCCCTGCTGCAAACTGCTGTCAGATGTTCACTTATCCCTAATCTTACTCACTGCCTTTGATATTCTTTCTAATCCAACAACCTGTCAACTGGGGCATCAGCCCATGTCCACACCAGCTGCTCTGTCACAGGCTGTAAGATTCCCTCTCTGCTCCAAGAGGTATTTAAAGGATTTTGACACAGCAACCTCAATGTGAAACAAATAATTAATGCTGTTTTGATCAGTGATCAGGGCTTTAGTGTGACATGAGCTGACCACTAAGAAAAACTGAGCTTTACTTTGTTTAAACTTTAGTGTTACTATATTAACAAGATTTTGATCAATGTCTGAAGGACGGTACCAGAAAGCAAAGTTCTTTAACTCTGGTTAAAAATTATGAAGAATAATTAATCTGAGTGCAAGTCAGAGGGACAGATAACATTATATGCCTGCTGTGTAAAACATGCTCATTTATGCAGTATCAAGTTGTATAGTTTTCAAAGCATGGGAGCTGACCTTTTATGAGTTACAGCTGAAAATACAAATGTATTTAAAATACTGCAGCAGTTGAGATAAAATTATTTAAAATAAACTTGTTTTCAGAAATAAAGTAGGATAGTTTCATCCCCTATGGACATCAAACAATGACATTTTAAAGAATATTGCCATTTACAGAAAATCTAATTTTCACAATATTCAGATTTGTTATAAACATTAAAAATTTTACAGTGTTCATCTGCTTTAAAACATACCAAATACACATAATGTCATAGCTGAGATTGTGACTCAGATGACAGATGTATGAGGAAAAGTTTTTTTGTATGAGGAAAAGTTTCTACTAGTTAAGCAAACACATGGATTTTGATCCAAACTGAAAAACAAATACAGCATTTATTTGTTGGAAGAACATGAGCACTATTTTATTTCTCAGATCTATCTGCAATTACTACAAAAGAGATGGTACCAAATGAGACAAAAAAGCCTACTTTATACCCTACAGTAGCTGTATTTCACACACAAAAGTATAATAAAACTTCAGTGATGAATTTTACAACATGGTTCATTCACTTAGAACTAAACCACTTTTATTCCTAGGGCTTGTCTATACCAGGACATCAAGAAAATGAATCTGAAGTAAGTACCTTGATGAACTTGAATTCTGCTACTTAAACTCCATTAAACCCCTGTGTGGACACAGTCATCCAGTTTAGTTTACTGCTCCCTTAGGGCACACACAGGAGAGTTAACATGGATTAAGGTAGGGTATGAATTCAAAGTGCAATCGTACTTTGAAAATGGTTAAACGTAAACAGAACCAGACTCTTTGTTGTAGAATGAGACATGGAGTTAATCAGGAAAGTCCTGTGCAGACAAGTCCTTGCTCATGAGGCTACTGGAGTGGTATTGCCAGAGCTGATGGTTTTCAACTTCTCCTTTTCAGATCTGGAAACATCTTCAGGGAAGCTGTAGCCCATTAAGCCTGCTAATAATTGATCTGCTTTTCTCAGCTGCCTCATGTGGATGACCTGCAAGTATTGCAATGGCCCTCAGTGAGCAGCACATCAGAGCTTGAGAAGTAAAGCTCAGGCTCACTACAACTTCTGTACCTCCTCCTACACTCAGCCTTAACTTCACAGTTAGTGCAGTAACCCAAGTCGTCTGATGGCATTAAATGAGATTTTACTGATCGTTTATGTAAGTGCAGACACATTTCAGCTACAAAAGGTGCTCAACAAGGCCTTATTCTTTCCATTATGTGACATTTGCTGTCACAAGTGTGTTAAATTGTAGTACGACTGACCTAAAAATACAAAGTTTTGTCACTGTCAACTACTTTTCATGCATTTACTTCAAAGCTTACATTCACTTGTCAAAGCATGCTGGATAAAGAAATTAAGACTAACATGACATAATTTCACTGAAACAAAAACACTTGTTTCAGAACACTAGTGTTCTTTTCAACTACTACTCTTATTAACTAATGCTTCTCATTTCCCCTTCAGTAATTAATAAATGTGTTATACAAAAATAACTTGTATAAATTTTCAGAGTTGAATTCAAAGCATATGGCAGAGTCAGAAGCAGACATGCCTAGATTCCTGAGCTCCTTTTCTTAAATCTGTGTTCTAATTGCAGAGAACACCATTTCCCTCAAAGGAACCTTCAGTACTCAACTCTCTAATGCTGTCTTTGCAAAATCTTTTCTTTCACACATAGGAAAGAATTATACTGCATCTCAACCACATTCACTGTTAACACAGCAGCAGTCAGATCAAAAATCAGTCTCATCCAAGATTTACCTCTGACAGAAGCCAAGATGCCCAAGTAAGAATATATTGTTAAAACACTCTCAGACTCCTGCAATTTGCAGCTCAGGGACTCCCTGAGCTGGAAGCAGTATGTTTCCATTTAAGATTAATACTCAACACTGACATAACAGACTTGACAAGCTGAAGAAAATGAGACAAACTTCACAGGGAAAAAATGGCATCTCCTTTCACTGCACTATGGCTTTAAAAAAATGAACTGCAAATAAATGTGTTACTTGGTAACATATTTCCTACTACTGGAACCTTTTGAAGATTCAACAGAAGACTTACTTGTTTGAACAGGTAACTTAAAAATCTGTTTACTCCCTCAACAGCATAATTTTTAACTGTCAAAACAGAAAAGAATGTTTTATGTTTATAAAAAAGCAGACGGAAGTCCCAGAGAATATTTCAGGCAGCTGGGCACATTTATGTTGCTGTTACCATATACAAAAATTCCTAAATGCAAAATAAGATTGTTAATATTATTGTTACATGCTTTGCTTTTTAATCTTCAAAGTTTTCACGGCATTAATGGTACAGGGCTCACTTCTTTCTCCATGCATACACATATTATAATCTTGATGACATCTCCAATACCGTTAAAATTGTAAGGCACAGTGGTTGCTCATGGTCACAAAAGAAAGCAGTAGCAAACTCAGATCAGAAGAAATCTTTCTTTGCTGATGAACTGCACCCTGCTCATGAAGCACATTTTCTACCCATTACAAAGTTCATGAGGTGTTAAAATCTGCAGCAGCCTTGAAAATTGCTTTAGAACTACTCAAAACTCAAAGACATAATAATTTTACTCTCTTAACAGTGAATGAAAAACATCACGCATTAAAATGAACTCGAAGGGAGAATTTTTCTTGTTTAAATTTTAAATAAATTATTCTACGGATTAAATCAATAGAGGAAATGTAATGCTAAGGCACTGACCTACTCTGAAGTGTGGATGGAATGTGAAGCTCAGAAAAGAGCAAATAGTTCCAATTTACCATTCCTGACTGCATGGTTCAGTCGATATGCATGGAGTTTTTGAGGTTTATCCCACCCACAGCATTGAAGCAGATGCCCATTCACCATTCCACAGATCCAAAACACAAACTCACTCACACACAAACACGCGGGGAAAATTACGGACACTTGGTTCTAGTCTGGTGGCAAACTTCTAAAAGTTCTGGGCAGAAGGCACATATATGTTTATAGAATGCAAGGAAACAGTGGCAAGAGCTCCCCTGCCAGAACAACTTTCAAAAACAAAGGTATATGAGTTTGGGAGAGATCCACAAAGGCTTTGATATGTGAGCTCTGGACAAAAGTTTCTATAAGAGCTCAAGGTATTATTCCAGCAGCCTGATGCTTCCCCCCAGCTGATGGATGCTGTGCCTCCCCTTTGAAGGGAGCTGTCCCTAGCACAGAGGTCACCAAAAAGAATATGCAAAGGCAATTCACTCAGTTCTGTGTAAAGCTCAGTGGTTTGGCTTAAAGGGCTGATGGCAGTGGGTTTGAATTGGAACAACAGAGCAAGAGCTGCACCAAAGGCACCTTCTGCTGATTCCCAGGGGGTAAGAACCATTAGCACAGAGAAAACTTGAATGCAGTAACTTCTTAAATTGCTACAGCAAGATCCACCATAGCTCTGTGTAAGGGTCCAAATCCCTGTGTAAGGGTCCAAATCCAACATGCAGAACCACTGAAATCCCTCCCTGCTCAGGTGCTGATTAAGATTTCGTTATATCCAAACACCATTTGGATACTTAATGCTGCTCAAGTCATAACTACTCTCCTTAACTGTTGACCACTTAGAGTTCTCAAAGTTGACTTCATGACTTGGAGTCTCAGCAGAGTTCTTAAACTTGGGTTTGGGGGTTTTTTTCGTTTTGGGGTTTGTTTTTTTGGTTTGGTTTTTTTGGGATTTTTTTTAAATGTAATATATAGGCTAGTGTCTGGCTAGCATACACAAAAGAGAGCTGAAGATTTACACACAAATGTGTTTCCCAGCAGTGAGCACACTCTGCTGTGATGTGGGAAGCAATATTAATTGAAGTGAGATCTTGCAGCCTGACTCTACCACATCCCAGGGAAATGCCCTAGCCCTTGGGCATTGAGTTAATCTCTCATTAGCCATCCCTCTGGTCTCTTGAATAAATTATTTATGAAAAGCAGAAAAACTTCAATAGGAAAAAGTGAAAAGAGATTTACCATGGAGTTCCTGGTAAAGAAGCCAATTCTTCAGGAGGTGATGTATGTTTAAAAAAAAGGCAATTTAGATAACAAATCAATTTGCACTTTGGGGGCAAGCACACATTAAAGCTAGACAGATGCTCTCCTCTATGTGAGAAAAATGAACTCTCTTCTCTCACTACCAAGCAGAACCAAAATATACAGGAACACAAGGTTCCTACTGACAAAATGAAGAGAATATTCCTCAGCCTAAGAGAGGTACCTTGTCCATCTCTCAAACTCAGGCCACCTCACTTCAAACATGGTTGATTTGACTAAGGGCCCCACCTGGAGCAGGACTGAGAGTTGAAAATCCCAAACAGAAGCTGAGGTCCCTTTTGAAATTCTGTCAGACACCCATTTTGAAGAATATAATCTTAATTTGTACCGTACCTTACCCCTCCATATTGGCCATCACCAGGATCTGACTGCAGTTTGCTGAATTCCACAATTCCTTGGCTGCACTTCCATTTCTACCTCTAAACTACACAAAGACAGATTAAATAATTTAAATGAGTCACTGGTACAGTGATTTGTCCAGCAAGCCAGGCTATTCTCCACAGCTTGGATGCCCAACATGAAGCTGCAGGGTGCCTCAATCTGCAAGGTTTGAAACCTGGAAGTCTTTCAGAAGGGTATACAACTACTTTTGTGCTCTACAGGAAAAATTCAGAGCTCATTGCTGTCATTTAAAATACAGATGGACAGAAGGAGAAGATGATGAAACACCTCATATGAAAAGCTCCCAGGGGAAGAACAGAATCTACCATGGCCATAAATTGCTGTATGGTTTTCTACCATTCCTACTTCAGGAACTTCCATGATTTCTTACAATCCTCACTTCAGTGAAACAGCCAGAAAACATTTTTCTCATAGACTTCTGGAAGAGTATTTCTATATGTAACCAAATGCAGTCTAAAGGATGACTCACCCTCTTACAGCACAGGGGAACTTGGGACCCAAGCAAAACCTACAAGGACAGTGCTGTGGTTTTTTCTAACATGACAGTAATAGCCTGATTGGATTCTATGTAAACACAACTCTGTTCTTGTGTTTGTCCACAGTTTCCAGTCTGAGCATCTGTATGTCCAAGGAAAATACTCAGCTGGCCAAGACATCAATGCAATCCTTGGGCCTGCAACTGTAAATGTGTAAAATGCCTCTGAAAGCAGGTAGAAAATGATCTGAGTCTGTGGCTGCACTCTTCACCAGGTGTGACCACAGCCTCCTTCAGATGTGAGACCTGTGTGGGTTTACAAAAGTATTTCCAGAATCACAGAATATTCTGAGTTGGAAGGGACTCACGAGATCACTGACCCGACTCTTGAGTGAATGGCCCCTACAGGGACTGAGCCTTTGACCTTGGTGTTATCAGCACCATGCTCTGACCAACTGAGCTGATTTACTCAGCATTTTGTTTAGATTTCAGCCCCCAAATGAATCCTCTTCTGGTGTCTTACAGATTTTGAGTGGTCTGTAAAGCTTTGAGAACAACAGTGGTTTACAACTCAGTGGGGTGCAGGTTGAGTGGATAAAATCAGACTAGCAGGGTATCTTGAAATATAAATCTAAATTTATCTTTAAAATAATAAAAATTATGTTTATTTAAAAGACCTTGCTATATTAGATATAGTAACAGGACTCAAATTATCTCCATACAAGTAGCATAATTTTGGTATGAAATGTCTAGAAATCAATGCTGTTACTTAAGCTTTCATGAATGCTTATAAATAATCTTAAAATCCTACATTATATCTAAAAATTCTTTCCATTTCCTATTTGTACCGAAAAGAAATAGTTGTGAAACAAATGAATAAAAAAACCTCTCACTCTCTATGTGTCCTTGGGTAAAAGATTTATGTTAAATATCAAAGCCTGTTTTACGAATAAAGCTTTTTGAAAACAGATTTAAAATTCTCAGTCTTCAAGGCCCCAATTCTCCTTCATTAATATTATGTGAACACCAAAAAATGCATCAATGACTCTTTTTCAGACCTACAATGAATTATAGGGAATGTGTCATAGCTTCACAAAATGTACCTCTAAGACCACCCCAAGCCTTCCAACTACATCATAATGCCACATATTGCATAATTTAAGCATCCAAATTAGTTTCAGTTTTCACAGCGCAACAAATGCCATTATTCAAAAGTTTTACCCATTAGATTATTCTGTTATCCAGAAAGACTTTTTTATTAGATTTGGGTCAAGTTCAGCGAGCAAGTGTAGGGAATTCATGGATGGGGGAAATTAATGTTACTTAGAAACAATTAGGAACTGGGAAGAAGAAAAGTTTCTTTTCTTTTTCCAGATAGTGAATTAAAATAGTTGGACAATGGAAGACCTACTCAGTATAAAAGCATTAAGATCAAGGGCTAGATTTTGGAAACAATTGTCAGTTTTAAAGGAGTGGTGGAATTTTCAAAATTTTTAAGCACAACAGGCATTTAACTTTCTTGGATTTTAGACACTTGACTGTTTAATGGGGTTTTGAGCAGACCTAAATGCTTTTGAAACAATTAGTCAAATGAGTGAAAATATTTAGTATTTCCTTTGGTTAGTACGTCGGTTTTTAAATGCAAAATGGGTTTCAATAAACCTAGGGCCTGTTTCTCAGGTCAGGTACAGACAGTTGTGCTCACACTGAGCTCATGCTCTCCGTGGGCTGGACCCAAGCCAGCCTCTGCACACATGCCATAGAAACTACATTTTCAACTTCATTTTAAGACAGTGCTGCAGCCAAGAGAAACAATCTCTCACCAGGCCCGAAACACTCATCCCTAACTACCACATTACCACCTCCCCTCTGCCAGCATAATGAACTGAATCACTGATCTTGTCTACTTAAAACTGACTTCTTTTTTTGGCTAGATTAGGTTTTACCCTGGTCCAGCTCACTCAGCTGCTGCACAGACACTTGTGCAAGGAGAGGAAGTAGCAAGAAGGGCAAGTCTGCTTCATTTAGTGGCAATGCTGATCTCTGTCAATTCACAGCACATGACCAAACATATCCTTACTTCTTCTTTACAACACTCATCACATCTAAGGCACATCCATTCAATTAAATGTAATTTTGCAACACTGTTTCAAACATTTTAATTAAATCCCGTTTTTCATGTAAATAGAGCATGACTCAGAAGTGAAAATTAATTTAAGTAGTAAGACCCATCACTCGTAAGCTAAGCCAGCAAAAATTCAGAACGTGAAAGAATGTTTTTCAGGTTTACTGTGACTGTGTTCACAGGGGTCTTAGGATGAGGGAAGAGACGAGGATCTGGCTCCATGTTTCAGAAGGTTTGATTTATTATTTTATTATATATATTACAATAAAACTATACTAAAATAATAGAAAAAAGAATTTAATCAGAAGGCCAGCTAAGAATAGAAAAAGAAGGAATGATAACAAAAGCTTTTGTCTCGGACAGAGAGTCCGGGCCAGCTGACTGTGATTGGCCATTAATTAGAAATAACCACATGAGACCAATCACAGATGCACCTGTTGCATTCCACAGCAGCAGATAATCATTGTTTACATTTTGTTCCTGAGGCCTCTCAGCTTCTCAGGAGGAAAAATCCTAAGGAAAGGATTTTTCACAAAAGATGTCTGTGACAGTTTACTTCTGATACCTAAAAAGACATCTCAGTATAAAGCTCTCAGCTGTTCATGAATCAAAATAGTTTATTTATCCCAATCAATGAGAAGAGAGCTTTCTTTAGGAAAATCATGTATAAAACGCATTTTTAAAAATGTTAAAAATTAGCTCATCTGCTTTGATGAAACCTATTTGAACCTTTGCTTTTCATTTTCTGCAGTTTATCTCACTGTTGGACTCAATAGTTTCCTCTTCTGCCTTTCCAACTGATGTGTTTAAAAGCGAAGCAAAGAAGAAATGAGAGATGTGTTTTCCACCATCCATTTTTAGGTCTGTCCAAACTCTCCTTCCTTTCCCCTTCCACCACTCTGCCTGGGTAAAAGCTCACCCTGGAGCAGCCACCAAGCAGGCCCAAGGAAAGCACCCGAGGACCATGCAATGCTTTGTGCTGTGACAAGTGACTTTCTTTTCAAAGTTCCCATTCCTGCCGCTGTCGGAAGCACCAGCTCTCAGTGATCCTGTGAAAGGTGACTCATGTTGATACAAACATGACAGGGGACAGGATTTCCTTCCCCACTTCCCACCTGCGGGCATTGAGGTTATTCACGGAATCACAGAATAGTCAGGGTGGAAAGGGACCTCTGGAGATCACCCGGTCCAAACCCCCTCTCATGGCAGGGTCACCTGGAGCAGGTGACACAGGAATGAGTCCAGCTGGGTTTGGAATGTCTCTAGAGAGGTGAACCCGAACACCAGCACGGGGTGAAAGTGACAGTGAAAGTGACAGTGAAAGTGACAGCCCCGCGCGGGCGGAGGGCACAGGGGACACCCATGGGGACGCAGGAACCGCTGCCACCCCAAGGCAGTGACCCCACGGTCTGTCCTCCTGGAACCCCACCTCAGGGCGGGCCGAGGGAGCGCCGGGGACAGCGCGGCCGCCCCGGGGGTGCCATGAGGCGGCAGCGGCGCTGCTCCAAAATGGCGCAGGCGGGGGCTGAGGGGCCCTGCCGGGTCGGGGCACGGCGGGCGGGCTGGCGGCGCCACTCACCTGCCGGTAAGAGAGGCGGAAAGGCCGCAGGTAGAGGGAGGAGGTGCAGGGCTGGACCGCCAGCTCCTCGATGGCCTCCATCCCTGCCGCGGGGGCAGCGGCAGCGGCGGGAGGAGGAGGAGGAGGAGGAAGGGGAGAGGCGCGCGCAGCCGCCGGCGGACGGGCCGGGAGCGGCACCGGAGCTGACGGACGCGGCCGCGGCGCTCTGCGGCCTCTGCCCTCAGAGGGAGCCGGAATCACGGAATGCTGAATTTCACCCCCGCAAACCGGGACATAGGAGCCTCGCCGCCTTTATTCACAGAATCACCGCGGTTGGAAGACATCTTTAAGATCATCCGGTTCAAGCGTCCGCCTAGCACTGCCTCTGTAACCCTCACTAAATCACGTAGCTCAGTGCCAAATCCAGACACCTCTTGAACTGGTGACTTCACCATCTCCCTGGGTAGCCTGTTGCAATGTCTGACCATTATAACAGTGAAAAAAGGTTTCTACTGTCTATTCTGCATCTCTCCTCTCTTAGCATAAGGCCATTTATTCTTTTTCTCTCACTGCAGGCACGGAAGAAGAGACCGGCCCCCACCCACCTCACTACAAGCTCCGGTCACAGAGTAGAATTATTCTCCAGATACACCTATTCACCATCCTGTTTTCTCTGGAGCTTGGCGGATGTTCTCAGAGGGTCAGTTATTCCCACATTTTACACCAAAATTTATAGAGTATGCCGGCATTGAACTGAAACCCGCGCCCCTCCTCCAAAGCCTTGATGCGATCTAGGTGCTCCCAGGTTATCCCATTCCTGGACACCATCGGCTTTGCAGGATGAGCACCTTGCTGTGAAAAGCACAGTCCCTTCTGCCTGCCTGCTTGTGTGCTGCTTTCCTGCCAAATGGAGATTGTATGAGTGGTGTGGAAAATTCAGGTACAAATGCAGATTCGTGGATAACCTGCAAACCATCACTTGATGCATCTCCAGTTTTCCTTTTCAGTCAGCTTCCAGTACTGGCCATGCACCAGCCCATGGCAGAAGAATAAAAGCAGTTCGGTTAGACTCCCCTGGCTGTTTTCAAGTTATAAAACAGTTATCCCCTCTACTTTTATGTCATTATTTTTTAAGCAAAACACTTGTAGATTTAGCAATTTCCTAGTTTTTGTAGGCATTTGATCACAGTTATGCAACATTAGGTTACATTACTCTGGGTGCTTTAATACTCCTAACAATTTTTTTCCAGGTTCATGAGCAACAAAGCTCACAATTTTTGGTGGTTGTTATCTCTCTGATTTGTGATCACTTTCCATGCAGATGTGCCTGTGTACAGCAATTTAAGTGCCATATAAATAAAAATATTTTGTCAATGTGTTGGCCACACTGAGAAAAATATGAAGTTTCTTGTATCTTTTTTTCTATTTTTGTCTTCCTCTGTACTTCCACTGCATCACTAAGAAAGTTTATTGTCTTGTCATGTGGTAGTAAGAATTTCAGCAGTCTATCTAAAAGGAACAGATCCAGCAATTACAAAACTCACTAAGAAGTAAATGAGGCAGCACTTACATTGCAGAATGCTTGCCATCAGTTCTGATAACGCAAGTGGCAAAAAAAATGCTTGGTGGGGCTGAATAGTGTGGTTTTAAAAGTATGTTTGCAAAGCTATCATAAAAAATAGGCAAGGAAATGTATTTTATTAGCTGACTTCAAAAATATTTGTGTAACTCTGTTTGCATCACTGTATATGTCTACATATTTCTGTTTTTTTCAGAATGATCTCAAGGTCATTCAGAGCTCCTGGGAACTTAAGCTATATTTTTCTAGTAAGTTATTTCAGTCTTCCAAGTCCAATTTAAGTATAAACACAGTTTCCATGCACAGCAGGTTTACAGTATCTCTGTTTGCTTATGTTAAAAGTTACCGGCTACCCAGGTCGGTTCAGCCAGTCAGATTGCCCTCTTCAATAAACAGTCTGACACCACTCTCAGGTTTTGAGTGTGTGTGTGTTTTGGGGAACGTGTCACACTGTGTGATGGATTGCTTATTCCATTCCTAGGCTGAGGTGGGAAGCTTTTGGGGTTGTGATGTGTCACAGACCTGATCCCGTTAATGTACCTGGAGCAGTTGAGCACAGTGTCACAGGAAAATGCATTTTGGGATGCTCTGGTGTTGCAGTTGCAATGGAAAGCTGTCAGTTCCTTTGTTGGAAAATCTTCTTTGTGAGAATGCCAGCTGAATTGAAGTTTTAACAGGCTGAGATTGAGGAGTTGCCTTAATGTTCCTGTTTTACAAGTGAAATCTGAGCAAGAAAATAAATAGGAAAAATATGTTCTGATAGAGGGACTAATCGTTCAGCACCTGGACCTGAATTTCATTACAGTTCTTTATTAAGGCTTAGATACCCTCTGCAGCAAGTGGTTTTGCATTTGCTAGTGCAGGAACAATCCCAAAAAGGAAATTTCTCTCAGCTACCATTTATTCAGAGGATAATAACAAAGGGGAACAGCTTACTTTTGTATGGGTGAGACCCACTCCTGCTTTCCTGTTCCCTTTCACTGCTTTTGTGGCTGACTGGCACAGTGACACAGCCTGGCTGAAGGTGCCCTGAGTTCACAGCAAAGATTAGGAGATGATACAGCTCAGGGGCCAGGAGAGCTCCTTTCCCACTGGGTCCCAAAGGACATGGTGTGTTTGCTCAGTAAACTGCCCCAACTACTTAGTTGTGTGTTCCTTGACATCCCTGTGTGTGTGATCCTGTTTAAAGCAGAAATACCAGCAGTGGTATGTGTCCAGAAACTTGGGAAAACAGACATCCATAATTCCAAAGTGTTTATGGACTGTATTCATGCCTGTTACCTTCAATGAGATATTTCCAATATTTAAGTCCATGTGTAACTGCTTGCAGAATCTTTTGAGTTTGATTAGCATTATTCTAGTATAATTTACATTTCTACAGTCCTGTCCCTAGTTCATCAGTTCCCAAATTTCTTACACCTTGGATTACTCTTGCCTGTGACAGTTTCTTAGCAGGGCACTGTCCAGGTTTATCATTGCACTTCTAATCAAAACCACTACCTCTGATGTCCTTCCACAAACCAAGTGCTTTATGCCATCACATCTTTCTTGCCAACTATGACTGTTAACTTGACTTCCAGAAAACCAAGAATGTGTCAGAATGACAGGTTGCCTTTCACTACATTAAATACATTCCTTTTTCTCCCTTAACAGTGGCTTCTGGATTGTTTTTTTGTTAATAAAAAAACCCCAAAAAACACAGATACTAAGTTGTGAATGCTGTCATGGGTAGTTTGCTCATGGGTTCTTCGGTCTCCTGGAGCTGCCGGTCTCCTGCTGTAAATTACTAAAATCCAGATGTTTGTCCCTAGGCTGTATTAGCTGAGAATGGTTTGTGTAACTGTGATAAACAGCCCAATGAAGAGAAGCAGAAAGTGTGAATAAAAATTTGTGTCTTTCCTGGAAAGGAGAGTATATCAGAGAGGGAAAAAAAGAGAAGTGTCCTGTTTGGAGTAAAGAGTCTTAAGGGAAGATTCACTGGCATTTCTTACAAAAAATGAAATGTCAACATTAGTGTTAAAAAGGAATTCTTTCTGCAGAGTAAAGTTCTTTGTTTAACAGACTTCTCTTTCCTTCAAAGCAGTGTTTGCTCTGGGTTACTTCGAGAGTAACTTTTATTACCAGCAAAGTACCCAAACTTTTTTTTTTGGTTGCTCTTTTAAAAAATCCCCTTGAGCTTGGAGTTTCTGCCGGCACAGTCCTTCCCTTCCCCTTGCAGCCCGCGGTCCTTGGGCAGGCGCTCTGCAGAGGGTCAGGTTGCATCCTCATTAGCAGTTTGTTTTATTGCTGTTTGCTTTGGGACACAACCGGGAATGTTTCCGTCTGCTCGCCTGGCCCCGGGAGCCAAGCACACCTCTCACCTCGGCCCAGGCTTACAGAGAGAGGACACTCAGGAACGTCCCTTCCCTCTTCCCACTGGAGCTTAGCGAGGTGCCTGAGCTGTTGGGTTCACTCGTGCAGAGTTAGGGAGCACATTTTCCATAGTGATTTTTGTGTGTGTACGTGTCTGTGTGTACTTTTAATCTCCGTCAATCCCTGCCAGGCTTACTTTGCTCTTTGACATGCTGTGGCTCATGAACAAAAAATCATCAGGTCCTGAGCCTTTCATCTCCAGAGGACTCCTTAGTGTATTGCAGAGTATCATTACTTTTGATATTTGTGAGTACGGCTGTTACTAAGATACTACAAGTATGAAAGCCTCAACAGCTAGAGGCATGTTGACTTGCACTTCTCAAATTCCATTTTTAAAAATATTTCTAACCCTCATGGTTGCAGGGAAAAATGGGAAATGCAAATGATGGAAATGAAAATGATGGCAAACTTCGTGGTTTGTGAGCTGTTAAGCGGAGGTGATGCCACATGTTTGGTAGAAGGGCTTTGCTGTTGGGGTGACAAATAACCTGGATCCCCAGCTCTGGGCAGAAGCAGAGGCTGCTGAAGCCAGGAGGAACTGGATCCAGCTGTGTGCCCACATCAGCCCCATCCAACTGGGATGCCATCAAAGCATTGTCTTCTGCCTAGAAACTGCTCCCAGAACTTCTTCCTTTGCCTCACATGCAGTTTTTGTTAAGGTCACATAGGGGTATTAGGAGAGTAGAACACCTTTGCTGTACAGGCGTAGTGAGAAGGATGGATGAAAGTGTCCCAAATGAAGCCTATTTTGTAAACTCATGTTGGGAATCCTTATGGTTGACACATGAAATTGTATCCTCTTCATGTGGGCCATCCTTGCATCGCCACAGAGATGTTAGTTTTGAGTGCTTTTCTGGGGATCAGATGCATGTTCTTTCTGTAATGAAGTGGCTGCTGTGAAGTTTGCCTTCTAAAGCTTATCCCTTAGGCTCCTGGGGAAAAGCAAGCCTGAAGCTGCCAATATCTAACTTTTAATTATTATTCAGTTCTGGGGCATAACCACCCTGGTTACATTCATGAAAGTCAGGAATTGTGCTTATGCAATTCTTCTGGCATTGTAAATAGAGCCCTAGAGAAATTTGTTTTGATTTTAGTTGTAACTTTCCTGAGAGACAACTTTTTCTTTTAATAAATTATTTACATTTCAATTACAAAATACAAAATTACAGGTCCACACTGCAGTACATGATATTATGTTCCTACAATTTTGTTCACCATCAATTGGCTCAGTGCTGCTTTAATCCATGAATAGCCTCAGTCTGAAGAACTTGGAGCAATTATTCCTGAATTTGGTTTGTAAGGACTAACAGCATGATCAAGACAGGCATGGTGTGTGGTATTCCTGATGCGCACCACAGTGAGTTAGAGGAATATGTCAGTTTGTTTCCCTTAGATATTTTGATTAGCTCCACCTTGTTTTCAGAAAAAGTGTATCTCTTTTAACAAGAACAACCATCTTGGTCTTTACTTTGCAAAGTCAAGAACTGTCTCATGGCTGTAGTAGGAAATTCACCTGGGTCTACTTAGAATAGTGTCATTTCCCAGAGGAGCTGAAATTTATCCATCTGCCTTGTGAAATGAAGGTCTGATAAGTAGCTTTTTTTTCTGCCTATCATCAGTAAAAGCCTTGAACTAAATATGGCAAGAAAAAAAAATTAAACATATTCAGTATAAATATAGATACAGATATCATGACATGTAAAATTGGTCTCTCTAAAAATAGTGAAGGAAAAAAGCTCTGCAACATAAATGTGTAACTAATATGTCAAATAGGTCTTAAGTTATTCACAATATAATATGACAAGTTGCAATATGGTATAAAGTAGAGGAGGGGAGGTGAGAACATGGGAAGTAAATTCTCATTCTTAGCTTTTAAGCTGGAGGAAGAACAAACACACACTGTGTGAAAAAAAAAGAAACAATATGCATGCAAAATTTAGATACTTTTATATTATATTAATTACTATCCAACAAATGTTGCCTACAGCTAACAGTGAAAATGATTACAGGGAAGGCTTTGATTTTTCAATAAACTTCTCTCTAAGGAAGGAAAAAAGAAAATGATAACACCATGTTGTTTGTCTTGCATAACCACGTACAACCAATATCTGGATCTCATTATGCTGGGAACTGTTCAAATGCAGGTAGAAAAATGATGTCTTTCACAAAAAAACCAGCAAAATAATTTGCACAAAAGAACAAACAAGATGAATGTACGGTAATAAGGAACAGCTGAAGGGGAGCAAAAGATCGCGAAGGATCTTCTATTGTTTGCCACATATGTATGCAATAGAGCTGGAAGGAGAAAAGTATTTTGATTTCTCAGGGAACCTTGATGTTCCAACAGTTTGAAATTGCCTGTAAAAAGGCCTGGAGCTGGAGCTGTTGGATACTGGAGTGCTGGCCATGTAGCCATGAGCCTGGTGTCTCTGAGCTCCCCAGTCACCAGGACACTGTGCTGTGCCGGGTACTCTGCGCTGGACTGGGGGCATTACAAACCCAAGGGTCCTTTATCTTCAGGCAATTTGTCTAGCAAGATTTGTTGAGACTGTGGGAGCTGTAAGCCCTGGTGCTCCGGAGACTACCAGCTGGGCTGCTCACAAGCTGGGGCTGGCACGGCTCCAGTGGAAGCTTGCCTGTTTTTCAAAGGAATTTAATTGAATACTTGTCTGGATGAAATGTTTCTGTTTGGTAAATTGAGACATTCCAAAATAAAAATATATTCAGAGAGGTTTTTTTTTCACCAGATGTAGGGAGCAGGTACATGGTTTCTATTTCAACATATTTAAATATAAATATATGTATATGTGTTTTGTGTGATAGAAAGGTAGAGAGACACAGCTGGCCATTTTCCTGCCCCCTCTTCATTAGACATATTTTATCATTTTCCTGTTTATTTCTATTGCACCAGTGATTAGGAACGCAGAGCTTTATGGTGGTCATTGGGTATCGAATCACAGAACAAAACAACCTAAATGCTCTCGTGAGATTCTTGTGGTTGGAAGTGAGATGGAGAAGAGCTCAGAGGAAGGACAGGGTAAGCACCCCACAAGTTCAAGGAGTTGTAACTTTTCTTCAAAAAACATGTGGTTGAAGGACAGCACAGACCCTGGTTCTGGGAGTGCAGTGGCAGCGTGGGATGTGGGCTGGAGATACAGAGCAGCAGGATTTCATTATCAGAGACTTGATGTCAGGAAGCAATATAAGGGTTGGACTGAGTCAGTTGAAATGATTTAGCAAGTGATCTGGAGGTAGTTGAGCTGGTTTGTTGTTGAGGGCTAGCTGGAAAGTTAGAATATGGGTCTTTAAAAGATTGGGTCTGGAAGAGATTGGATCTCCATAAAAATCAAAGTTCTGAAAAACAAAATCCTAGGCATTTTATACTGGAGTCTCAAAACTGTTGGCACTGACCTTTCCTAACTTGGGAAAGTGCCTGACTTTGAAATCTTGACTTTTTTTCTTTTTTAATAAATGTTCTGCATACTTTTCAATTCTTTAGTTGTAGTCCAGAAAAAAAAAAAATTAACCACAAAAATCAACCCTTCCTCCTCTTTCCTATTTGTGATCTATCTTGCTGGAATTATTATTTTGCTCTGTGTTCTTGGAGGCTGCAGAGAAGGTTTCCAGAGCATTTCAGTTGGAGATGTGGGCATTAGTATGCCCACAGTAAAACTGAGCCTGGGGATATCCAGCCCTAATCTCTGTCGATCTCCTGGAGCAGCCTATTTTCATTTTACTTCTGCAGTGCTCTCTCTCTTATGCCTCTTCCTTGCCTGCAGCCACTTCGTTAGAAAGGCTGTGGAGCAGGAGAGGCGGATGTGTTTAATGCTGACAGGTGTCAAGACCAAAGGAAAGGCAAAGGAAAACTTTGTTTGGCTCCATGCTCCTGTGTGAGGAGTTTGCAGCTCAGCTGAACACGCTGGACAAGGCATGGGGTGTTAGGGAATGAATTGGCTTGTGCTGGGCAGGGGATATCAGTGCTTTTAAACTGGTGGGGATCTATCCCCTGCATGGCCTTTTTGCTGAGATTAGATTTGAAATTCTCATAACTAAGCAACCTGTAGGAAGAAATTGCCCTCCTCCATCAAGATCAGGAATTATATATTGTTTTAACCGCAGTGCTCTCTAAAAACTACTGCAGTTTTCTGCTTTATTTTAAAGATATACAGTCCATGTTTGCTAATATATCTGCATGAGAAATTGTGAGGGCTTGGAGGCAGTCTTTGGCAGGGACAATAGAACAGGCTCACAAACAGGTGGTTTTCATCACTGGGTGCATAATGCTGTGAGTATGTTTTAGCCCCTTGCCTGATGCCCTGATGCTGCAGAGGAGGCAGTTCTCTCTGGATGTAAATCAGGATGCATTTGCTGCAGAGGGTATCAAAGTGCTTCCTTCACTGAGGCATCCTGCCTGGTACCTGCACAAACACCTCTAGGCAAGCAGGTAAACAAACAGCACATAATCTGTCATTGCTGAGGACAGCATTGCTGCTCTGTGTACACAAGGAAGGAAAATATGTTTAGAATGAATGTGGATATTCCGTTCTTCATTCATGTGTGACTGAATTCTAATCTCTTTTAGTGTGCTGTAAATCCAAAATAACATACTGAAGTCAGTGCAGTTCCTGGGGATTTGTGCTACTGTAAATGAGAACAGAATAAAGAATTTTTCCTCCTCTCTTGTAATGGTGAGAAGAAAAGCTGGATTGTCAGCCTGGTTATGCCTCTTTGCTTTGCTGACTTTGTCATAAAATGGACACCATTTAAACATTCTTCATTTTTTTTATATTTAGAATATATCAGAAGGAGAACCTTGATGGTTTTTTATTTTACAGAAATATAAACATTAAAGTAATTTTTCTTTTACACGTGACTTAGAAAGCATAATTTACATGAAAGGACCCTATTATATACTCTGTCCTGTATTTGTTTATCTAATTGAATAGAAGAGCATTTACTGCACTTTCAAAGTTAAGCCAATAAACATTTGTCTTTGTATTGCAGCGGTGATGTTTGACAATTGGGTTGGGTAACACCCGTTTTAACTTGAGTTTATTTTATAGTATTGACAAAGCAAAACTCCGAGTCCATTTTCACCCCCTTGCTTGCACTGTTGCCATAAGGTAGATATTTGGCAAAAGATTTTCTTACAAGCTGCCTGTGTTATTTACATCATCCTTATTCTCTTCACCATATAGATCATTCCAGAACTTTACATTTTATTTCACATATCCCTGGATATCCTGGATGCCTGATGTATGAAACAAGATATAGAGATATGAGCAGAGGGATTTTAAATGGACCTATCTTTATATATTTCCAGTTAAAATCAAGAGGAAAGCAGAAAAAACCAAACTGAACCTTTTTCTCTTATGTGCCATGCTCACACCAAAACATCTGTCCATCCACTCTACCTGCTTCAAATCCAGGAACACCATGGTTATAGGGGTGTTAAATGCTTATTTTCACTGTCAGTTAGATGCCGTTGTCGTACTTAGACATAAAAATACCTAAAGACTGCTGTATTATTTTATTTTTGCTGCATAAATGGCATTCTGGATTGTGCTGCCTGTATCAAATGGCTCCTAGAACATCCCTCCTAATCAGTTCCTTTTGGGAGCAGGATGGTCGGGCTCGTTCTGAAGCCGCGCCAGTGCCAGCAGTGCATGGGTACTACAGATGAGAGCTTTGTTACAGAGGCATGAGATCAATTCACCATTCCAGGCCATGTAGTAAATGCATTCCTGACTGGATGTTACATCGTTTTTATGTTCCTGGGACAGCATTGTGCTGTGTCTCCTCACTGAAAGAGCCATGTTCATTAGACACAGGAAGTCCTGCTAATCATCCATAACGCAACATTAGCAGCTGCTGGTGGATCTTTGTGTACCCACTGATCAGGGGAGAGCTTGCAGGAGATTTGGTGCTTCTTTGCTGTGATTGTTTTCCTCAGCATGCTTCAGAATCTGAAGTTCTGTGGAGAGAAAAAAAAAAATTAAAAAAAAAAAAGGGCAGTTAATCCTTGAGGTTGTGAGGAAAACTTTTAAAACATGCACCAGATGGAAATCAATGCAGTAGTGTCTGCAGACAGACACATACACTGAGAAGCAATCTGAAGACTGACACTATTTGGATTAAAGGCAAAAGAGCTGCAAAGCAGTCACACAATTTAGATATCATCAATACAGTCCAGGGGCTCTGCAATTCTGCACTGAGCCCTGTCTTGTTTCACATGGTTGATAGCTTTGTTTTTGCCAGTGGCTCAAGATAAACCGAATTTTCTCTCCTGTTGATTTGTGCTCCCTTTCTTTTGTACAGACAACTTCCATTACTTCCTTTAGCAGTGTACACAGATAGCTGACTCAGGAATGGAGCTGACCGGAAAAAGAAGTATTTCCAGTCTATAGACAATAAATTTGTATTTCTCCACTTGTTTTCTGCCCATTTTCTCACAACAAGAAAAAAAAAAAAAAAAAGGGAAAAGAGCATAACTGATAAATTGTGAGATGTTTGTTTTGAACTGTTTTGATCTATATGAAACCCTCACACTGGAGTTGATTAGCCTAGTGACTGTTTCATGTATAGTGAAGTCTTCAGGAATCTCTGCAGGGTGCCAACAATTATTCCTTAGCCCCAGCTTGGGATCTCTGACACCTCTTTGTGGGTGAGATATAGCAGGATTTCTACAGATTATTCTCCAGAACAATCCATTGTTCATGCAGGAGTCCTGTGTGTCTGGCTCCCATCCAGTTCATGGGAAAGGCTCTCTGCTGACAGTGTTGCTGATTTTGGTAGAAAAAATATTAATCCAACATCCTCCTGGTAATACTAAAATAAATTATGAAATAAATCCCAAGGTGGTTTACAGTGTCTGGAAGGAAAATTATATAGCAAATCACATCTTGTACCCTGGAAGCCAAGTGGTTCCTCAATGTCAACAGCAAACAGGGGATGTGACTTCAGAGGGCTGGATATTTCATGTGACACAGAGGGAATATGGGCCAAAAGCACATGGAAGCCCCTTCATTCCTGGCCCTTCCAACACAGGAAAATGCCCATAAACCATCAGAACCTGCTCAGGAGTGAAAGCTCTGCCAAATGAATAGTGCAGAGCTGGTAGCAGCTGCTGGCTGAGACAGGAAGACAGCTGGTGTCTGTGGACAGTGCCCATGGGGGGAACTGCCCTAGGAGGTGGCAGAGGTAAAGCAGAGCAATAATCAAAGAAATGCCCATCCTCTGGGTGGAGGTGTTTGCATGCAGCACCTTGCTGCACACCTGAGTGCCTGGCAGCTCGAGGTTGTTGATGCTCTGCAAGACCATACATGGCACCATTTGCTTTAATAGTAGCAATTAGTGGCCCAGTAGAATAAACAATGATTTTATGAAAATAAGGACTGATCCATTCATGGATGGATCTGGGACAAAGATTGAATCCCATGCTTGTCATCAGTCAGTGCTCCCCTCAAGGTGTTCATTGTTCAGCCAGATTTCACTGGCTAGATCCATACAACAGACCATGCAATTTTGTACTTTTGCTGCATTGCACAGTTCCCTGGGGCTCCAAAGCAGCTCTTTGCTGTCAGTAATGCTTGCTGTATGCTCTAGTGCAGGCAGGCAGAAGAGCAGGTCCCAGAATCTATTCACAAAACTTAAAAAACCAATATCATGGAGTGCCTCGATTTTGCCCAATTCACCCTTGCAGGGAGATGCTCTATGGCATTGCAATATCCAGAATTTGCAGTAAGAAGCTGCAGTAAGGCAAGTTTAAATGAAAATTAAGAGGTGTGTTTCCAACAGTGGGCATCACTCACCAGGGGAGCACAAGCTCCAAGAGAAACCACCTGATGGCTGATAATTAGTATGGTATTTTTTGGTAATTTATAGACGAGTTGATAGATTACATAAAGTTTCATCTGTTACAGACTGTAAGCAAAGCAAGTAGGGATTTGTCTGGGGAGAAGTGCCTGGCAGAAAAACACATTGGTTCCAGTTCTCCACCACCTCCTGTGTCCTCTTTCTTGGTGTCCCTCCTTTGTCCCCAACAGGGAGCCTCAGGAGGTCAAACTGCAGGGCTGGCACCTTTTGTGCATGCAGCTAAGTGACAACAGGGCTGCTCCCTTGATATTTAAGGTGATGTAGGTGAAAGAAGACTTAGGTTTCATGTTTCTGCATCTACACCCTTCCTTTTGTGCTTCCCTCCCTTGAATTTCGGAGTTCAGCACTGCTGGGAGAAAAGGCTGGGAGATCTGGCTTTGAAGGAGATGAATCCTAGAACAGAACAGGAGTCTTCAGGCTGCAGTTATTTCTACCTGGTCACAGAGAATAAGTTTCTGCTGTTACTGGATGATACATGCAGACAGGACAAGATGCTTGAAGCCCTCAAATGTTATCTGCTGTCAGCCAACAACATAAAAAATGCAGCATTCGAGTTCCAAATCCTGGGAATTGGCCATGAGGATTCACAATAAATAAGCATTTCAATTTCCCTGCACTAGAAGTCTTTAATGATTTTGTGTTTTTCTTCACAAATATGGAGGCTTGAAATGAATTATTTAGGTGAAACATGGTCTTTCTTATGATAGTGATTTCTTGTCTTTGTCTACTTAGACACCGAGTACTGTAGGTTAAAGAAACACATCAGATTTGCTTTGATATCCTTAAACCTGGAAACAATGGATTCATACCAGAGGATGAGACTGTTGTGAAACTGAAGATGAAGTCTTGGCTTCAGCTGCTGAAGTAATTTTAACAGGCATCCAGATGTGTTTAATAAAATCAGATTTTCACCTTTCCAACTGGAGCTTTAGTCACAGCAGCATATTTTGCAGTTCCCACTCAAGCCAAGCAGTATGTGATAGTAAGGACACTTGCTGGAGCAGGGAAAGTGGAATCAAACAGCATGGAATCCATCTCACACTTCCCAGCCAACAAACTGAGCAGGAAAGTGTTAAATCTCCTCCAGCAATGCTGTGTGGGAGCCTGCCAGTCATCTTTGCCTTTATTTGCAACTCAAGCAAAGTAGATCCTCCAAAATAGGTCATCTGTTTGCTTCATTCTGAAAGATTTTTATTAAAATTAAAAGTGTTGTCTGTTTCTTCTCCCAGAGAGAAAAGAAACATTGGCATCTGAAGTGGTGGAAGACAAACACTTGGTGCTGGGCAGCTTGATTAAAGTGTATTCCTTGCAATGAGCGGTGCCTCCCTTATCCTGCCATTGTGTTCAGACAAGAAAAAAAAAGGAGGGCCTGCCCTTTCCCATTGTACAGTCACATTTTCCAAGTGCAGTGAAAATGGGTTTTATAAAGAGCTCTAAAAAGTTAAAAAAAAAAGAAAAAGAAAGATGAACTCTGTCTTTTAGTAAACCACTGAAGCAACTCTTCAATGAAGGCAACCTTGTGCACCTTGTGTGTAGGAAAACTGTTGGAGTTGGTGCTCTATCTAACCTAGCAGAGAAGGAAGATAATAGTGATAAAAATGGCCTGGGATAAATGTTATCAGAGCTTTGCTTAAAAGTTTGCTACTGGAATCAAAGCTGGGAAAGGTAATAAAGGAAAGAGTGATTTGCAGCAGAAGACTGTGTTTGTACTGTTATGTTTTTATCACTGCCATCACCAATACCAACATCAGCATTTATCTACCAGTGTACATTAACCAGAAGTCCACTAATACATTAACAGGCATTATTGGCTGTAATAGCCCAGTTCAGTGAGATGTAGTGAGAGATTCACAGAGTCTCTGCATGATGTTTGCCCTTATCCAGAGAGAATTGCTTATGGGCATTCACCTGTGTGCAAACTGGGCAGAAAAAATGAAAACTGTGCATTGTATGCTTTCATTTTGGAAACATTAAAAAGAAGCTGCAGTCAGTAGAAATACATACCTATCCTCAAAAATAAAAACCCCAACAAAGAAAATTTGAGACTCAGGCTAAGCCATGTCCTCAACTCTGTATTGTGGCACTTCTATTTGTTTTAAAGACTCAGCATGAATTTTCCTTGGTATCTTTGTGTGCTGAGTTCTACTGTACTGGTTCCACCAGCAGCAGACTCAGTAAACAAGGATGTGCCCAGGGAAAAACAGACATGGTTAAAAAGATCTGTGTTGCCAGCCAAAATCTGATGAGGTTAGTTTGGGCTTCTAGCAGCCAAAATAAAACAGTTGTGCAGGGCCAAGAATTTTGAGATAGTGAGGGCTAAAGGAATTCTAAATATGCTACAGAAGTGGAAGCAACAGGACTTGGCAAAATCCTTGGTTGAGATGGAGAAACAACATTTCTCTCTAGCCAAACAACAGGGTGGTGTTGAAAGAGAGAGTGAGATGGCAAAGCTCTTGGGCAGAGAGAGGATATCCAGGAAGGAGTGTTTGAAACTTGGGCCCAGATGGAGATTAAAAGTTAGCTCTAATGCAACCCCCATTTGCTCAGGTATTTGGTTCACTGTAAATATAAATTCTTGACCTAAAATTCTTCTTTAGTATGATCAAGGAATCTGAGCTGACCAAATAGTTCTGAGATCCAACAAAAACACAGCACTCTTGAAGTATATATAGATAAATATAATATATATACCTCCATCCATACTTACAAATATGTCTGTTAAATGGACATGGTTTTGACATAATAGTTGAAATAATAGAAATATTTAATACTAGAATAGTATTAAACAATCACAGTAAAGATCTCTTCTCCTTGTGCTTAACTTTAGTTCTGTATCGACACATTAGCTTTTAGGTTTTCTTCTTTTCCTTCCTAATTTTAGGAATAAGTTTCCTTCCTAATTTTAGGAATAAGTTACATTCCCTGTAGCTGCTTCACTAATAGAAAGAAATTTACCTATGGAGCCTGCATCAGAGAAACTTAAGATATAAATACTTGTACCTGTTTGGCAAGAGAATTAGCAAAGTGATGCTAATTGACACTGAACACCTTGAGGGGGGATATTTTTATAGTCACCAATTACACACTAATGTGTATTGATTGAGAGGAAAGCAATGCACACATCAGTTCCTCAGCACAAAAAAAAAAAAAAATGCACTCAGCCAGCATAGCATTTTTGCTGTGTGATTTTCTTTGTTTTTAACACCAAGTCCAATATAAAAGGCAGGTACTTTCAGTTAATTAAAATTACACATTTTATCCAGGAACACATCAATAGATAGGCGTGTAAAAGGTAGAGATGTTATCTCACTCAAAGGGAACATGGGTTTGGTTCACTCTTACTCTTTGAATTTGTGTTTGTGGCTTATTACCATTGTAATCAACAAAATATAAATCTCCTTCCAAGTGCCTGCTTGAGCCTGACAGCTCCAAGGGAGCATTTTACAGCAGGACCCTTCATCCAGCCCCCTGGACTGCTCAGGGTCTCTTTTAATTCTTGTGCTGGAGCTGTCAGAGCTCACAGATGCAGAGTTGTGGTTAGTCAGCAAAAACCAGCCCCGTGTTTCTGTGCTGGGCTGCAGGAGCAGGAGGGATGCACGTGCCCCACAGGGCCTGGAGCCCACCGAGGGCGGAGACACAGCTCGTGCCAAAATATGCCAGGAATTGAAATGAAGGCTCTCCTAACCCCATACAACATGCATTTTCAAAAAAATGCCTAGATCTCTCATCAAAGTGAAATGTAATTAGGGATATTATTGCATTCCTTCTTAATTGGAACGGCTTGTGACAGAGAAGTGTTTGGGAGGATAACAAAGTGCAGACGTTGTGTGTGCACGGCTCCGGTGGAAACTCTGCCCAGCACATCCATGTGCAAAGCAGAGCAATGGGGAGGGTCACTGGGACTGCCCCCGTGCCCAAAGTGGTTCATGTGCAGAAAGAGCTCAGAGTTTATGCTGTAATCACAGTAAGACCCTGTTAAGGTTCCTCTGGGATAAGCAGGAATCTGTCACTCCCCTGTGAGCAGTGGGGAGTACTTTAACAAGTCATGTGTGTGACACCTTTTCTCCAGAAGCATGAAGGAATTATCAACCGTCTGCCTTGTCTTGAAGTTACTGTCCCAAATGCAAAACTGGCCATGTCAACGAAAGGACGAACAATTGTGCAGCCAGTTCAGAAAACTATTCCTGTGAGACCCAGCCATGAGAGTGAGACAGCAGCAAATGGATGGGAAGAATTCCCACAGACAGGGCAGTGGAGAGAGACCATAGATGGGATTTGGGCACAATAAGGGAGGGGTTGACACTGGGAGGTGAAAGATGCCTTCATTCTTCTCATGTGGTTGGCTCTGCCCTGCCATAGCCAGAGGAATAATACCCCAGGGGACTGCTCTCCCAGACAGTCTGGCCACGGGCCAGGTATTAATTTCTCTGGGTTCCTGTGTGGAAGCAGGGAAAGTGAAGAAAAGTGTTAGAAATGAAAATAAGATGAGAATATTAATGATGTTTGCCATGAGCTTCTTCTTAGGCAGTGTGCTGCTTGCACACCCCCAGAGTAAATGTAGAAACAAGCTTGTTATTTTCACATGACTAATAACAGAATTTTTTTTGCTTAATACATTTCTTGGTGGAAGGGAAGTGTAGCTGGAAAGATTTATTTTAATGTGGTGCATTGAGAAGAGCTGTTGCCTGATATTCAATAGTTAAGTTGAAGTATCGGACACTGGAGTAATAAAAACCTACTTGCTTTGATCTTGTAGTTAAAAAATGATTAAAGTATAGAATTGCATGTGCTGACATTAGACCTCCACCCACAGAGAGATTTAAAACTGTCAGGGGAAAAAGGAAAGTTGAAAGACAGCTTAAATATAATAATTCAGAAATTGAGCTGCTTTGTTATTTCAAAGATGGTCAGAGTAAAGGGGATTTTTCATACTCTATTTGTTACACTAGATCTGAGAACCTTATCCCAGGACATTTCCTCTTGCATACAACCAAAAAGATGAAAATTGCTAAGAAGAGGTAGCATAGGAGAGACCTGCATTTCCGTACTTCGTGTTGAACTGAACTCAGTGAATTTACAGCCTCGGGGATTCCCTCTTCCTCTCCTGGTACCTCCACCCTGTGCAGGGTGACCTCTGCCCTCCCTTCTGCATGCTGCAAATAGAAAAGATCTCAGAATTCAGTAATACAGTTTGCAGGGATGAAAAGCTTTCTTCTTTTAATTGTATGCATATTGTCATCTCCCAGGCACATTAAATTACCTTGTGGAATTGCAATTATGAACTTATTACTGGTTTATCTAATTGTTAAAGAATACAGAGTTGCATTTCTGGCCTCTGACATCTAAACTGCTCCAACAAAGGCACACCCTACACCCACACACAATCCTGATTTAAGTCAGTAGGAAGCCTCTGGTTTTGCATAAGCATTTTGCAGCCAGTATAGAGACTTACAAAAATGTATTGGCTGATGCTTGCATGATTACATCTGCCCAGCCAGGTTTTTTAATTCTTTTGTAGCAACAGCTTTGCTTATGCAAAGTCAATATTTGATCTTGAAGTGTCCTTGATTATACAGATAATTTTGATTCTCTGGCAAATTACAGACCCTTAGCATTTTGTCAAACATTCTTCAATTAAAGGACTTGTGTGATTAAAATAACCACGGTAGCACTCATTGCAAATGACCCTGGAGATCAGACAGAACGTTAGATCAGTGAGCTGGGTTTCACTAAGACTGCTTCATTCCTATTAACATGATGATCCTGATCAGAAATTGCAGAGTGACTGAGGTTAATGCTGCTGTTCTCTGAGAATAAAGACCCAGAAATCTCACCATGTCATCTCTGAGATATGCTGGGACAAGAAGATTCCAAGACAGCTTTCTGGAATCAGCTTCATTTACACAGGGATTCAACATTTTTGCTTTTGAATTGCCTGCCATATTGGCAATGCCCTGCTGTTCTTCTACTGTATTCTTTACCAGATGTTCATTGCTGAAGCACACACTCAGAAAACATGTTGATTTTTGGGATAAGTAGGATTCTTGCAGCTCACTGGTTTGATATGCACTGCCCTTTCCAATATCAAAATTTAAATACTGTGTGTCCAGCTGCTGGGGTGGTCAAAAAGTTCATTTTGTTCTTCCAACCAGCAAGGATCCGGTTGCCACTTGAAGAGGTCCAGGACTCCTGCAGGACAAATTCCTGAGGACAACAGTTGCCTTCAGAAAGCCATTCTCATCATGCGTGTGGACAAGGGAACCTTCCAACCATGTAGGATTTCCTCTATGTTGTTTGCTGAAAGGATCATTCCTTTCCTGATCATCTGCAAAGCACACTGAAATTCACAATGAGAGCTCTCTTCAGGTGAGAAAAATAGTGTTAAACTCTCAGATTCTTCTGTCTGAAGTGTTTCCTGGTTGATTTTGAATTTTCATTGCTTCATGAGATGGAAGGACAACAACCTGGCATGATGAGGCAGGGTTTGCCTCTTGGAAGTGCAGGTGTGTTCTCCGGCATCTCAGTCCCTTGGGGGCATTGAGAAACTGATTTAGGATCTTACGTATCCTTAAGTTAGTCTTAACAACAATTGGAAGTCGAATTTTAAGATCATGATGTAATAGGGGATGTAGTAGCATTACATAACACATGGATTAGGCATAAATGGGGAAAAATAAGAAATTTCCACAGAAAATCATAGCAGAGTAGATCTCCATGTTTGGCCAACTTCATCTGCACTGACTCTGGCTATTAGGGAATATCCATTGGGAAATGGGCTCTCTGAGGCAGAGCTGTCAAAGAGAGGTACCCAGTCAGACTTACATCACGTGCCTTTGGGCCCCTCTGAAAATTGAAAGAATGAGGTGTTTACAGATCATTTCAGACAGCAAAGGTTTGTCTTGGGGTTCTACTACAGCAAGGCAGAAATGGACATATTTTAAATGCTCATATACTCTATGCAAAAAAATAACGCTTTCAAGTTAAAATAGCAAAGAACATCTTGAAGCTTATATCTGTAGAAATAAACCTTCCAAACTAATAGTAAATGACTATTTATAATTGCCTGTTGGGATGCCTGACATCAGATGGTTGTACTACTAACATGAGAACGGTATCTGACAGGTTGGGAAAAACACATGGCAGAAGATGGGAATATTGATTCGTAGGCAAAATTTGGAGGGAGGGGGAGGGAGACAACAGCCAAGAATGTGCTTTACTTTTTAAGAAAGTGACATTCCTACCACCAAAACAAAAACCTGAGAAAGAAAGCACATTCCAAAATGATATCATCACATTCCTTCTATACGGACAAACATGCGGCGCTGTAGCTGCTGTTTCCTGCATTTGTGATTTCCCTCAGAGAGTGTTTCAGTGAGAGAGGTTTTCAAATAGGAAAAGAAATTCAGCTTCAATGTCCTTAAGAGCCTCTTAGCAAAGTTAGACTGTCTCTCTGAGGCCAAGACTGGCTTAAATAACAACATCTGGGTTGGTTAACACATCAACTTGTAAATTTGTGATGGAGGTAGAAAGTAGGTTTTCCAGTCTTCAGTGACACTTTTCAGAGAATATCCACATATTCTGGTGGATGCTTTAGGCTGAATAATAGACCCAACATGAGATTTTAATTTGTATTGTACTGAAATAGAATCTTGAGTGTCTTGGTTTCCAGGTTTGCAAGTGGATGGGAGGCCTGTGAGGCCTGAGAGGATTTGTGTAAATTGACTCACTGAGTGTAGCAAACCACAGCAACACCTGACCAGGGATGTGGTGATTCTCCATCATCAGGAGACTGGACCAAGCCATATTTTTTTAAACCACCAGCAACCACAAATTGAGACCACAGGGTTGAGCAGAAGCTTCTGCATGGATTTCTTCCCCTTGGGTTGCTCTGAAGGTCAGACTGAACGATCATGAGATCCTGAGCTGTGAGTGCATGGGCTGCCACAGCCTGGGATCAGCGTGGGGCTTTGCCTGTGCTGTGCCCTTCTAGGTGGGGAGAAAGGGATGAGGAGATTCAGGCTCCCATGAATAACAGGCTGTCAGGTGTCTTAGAGCAGCACAGCAGGCAGAGTCTCACTGCATCTGCATGGCAGGGACTTGCTGTTGGTCTGCTCCCTCTGAGTTCCATTCTGGTATAACTCAGTGGCTTCCCACAAAGTAAACCCAAACGTAACTGAAGGGAGAACAAGTTCATGATCGGTTAAAAAAATTAAAGTCTGAGATTCCTGTGCCTTTTGGGCTGCAGACAGCAAAATCATGGCTCTATGTATGTTATTGTTCAGTATGTAATTCTGAATTGTTATTGTGAATAACACAGTGTTATATAGAAACCCTGAATTTCATCATCAACCATGAATACCTAGGGAATTTCTGTAACTGTTTCCCCATAGTTCTACCTTCTATCACTAGCATCCTAAAATCAGCATTCAGGCACACACACTGTCCTCTTGTGTGATTTATGACAACCTAGTCCTTCCCTTTCCATTTCTGTTATCTTTGCTATACAACATCTCCCTCACTGATTTCAAATGCAAGTTTTGAGGGGCAGGGTCTACCTTTGTAAGTGTGAAGAGGTTCTCACTCAGGGGTGCAGTACAAACGTACAAAATTATTATACATATTATTATAAGAAGTAATATTTATTTTTGAAAGGACAAACATTTACTCAATCACTGACTCAGGTCAGTAGCTCAATCCTTATACCAAATAAGTGCATTTTGCACAAGTGATGCCAAATTTCTATGTCTTCACAAACACCAGGGTCATTGTAAAATCTCTCTCGGTTTCAAGATTACTTTTTGGGTGATGAACATCACGGCAGAAGTCTGATAGTACTGCAAAGAGAATTGCCATGACAAAATTGTGTCTCTCACAGCCTTTTCCAAACCACTGCTGATTGCAGTTTGTCTCCAAATGGTATTCTGCTTTTACAGAGTGTGTGAACCTCCTCCATCCTGCTGCCCCCAGAGTGGCAGCTGCTCCTTCTGTCCTTGAAGCACTGAGGGAAGCTGTGGCTGGCATGTGGCTCTTCCTCCCCTCCAAGCAAATGATGAGGTTGTGTGGCAGATCCATGTTTCCTTTGTTGTCTTTTTTGTTTGAAGAAAAGGGGTTTAGCCTGAGCAGGTCATTCAATTAAACAAAGATATTTTATTTTAGCCTCTGTTTAATGAAGAGGAAACCAATAGACAATCCTGTCTTCCTCTGGGTGAGGAAGGCATTGGCAAGTGCTATATTTAGTTGTGAGCTAGTGCAAAGGATGTCCAACTTACCAGGAAATGAATCCCCCTTCATTTCTATCAACTTGAACTTCAGGGAATGTGAGCAGCTCACACTACATTGGAAACTCATGCTCCTAAATGCACTTGAGTTTTAAAATGAAACAAAGAGAAATCCAAACCAAAATTGGGTGGAAAAAGCAGCATTTTAATACAAGTAATTATTTTCTCAGGCATAATTTGGGATACACTTGCTGGCACTGGAAGCCAAGGTTACATTTTGTTCTTGTTCCTCTCAGTGCTGATAGCCATGGGGAAAGGATGGCTGAAATGGACAGGATGAGGAGCTGTGGGCATGGCCATCCCAATGCTTATCCCATCTCCAGGGATAAGCATTGGCCTCAGTTATGCCAGACAACCCTCCTGAGCTACAGGAGTTTGATGTATTTATTGCTGCTGCTGATGATTCATAAGACACTTGAGAAGACAACTAGTTCCTCATATCCCAAAACACGTTTCCAAGTCTGGGTAGTGTAGCTGTAAGCTGAGCTAATTAAAGATAATTTCTTGTATATGACAGGAAAATGCTGATAACATCAAACCCTAATGGAGGGAGATGGGAGAATTTCCCTGAGCTACGTGATTGCTGCTGAGAAAGTAGAGCTTGGCAGATGGAGTAAGATGGAACTGATTTCCAATTTAGCCTTCTATTAATGTTTTATGAATTTAAATTTAGCATAGTAATTCACTCTTCTGTAATCTTTGCAGGTCTCCTATTTCCTTTCCATGACCTGCTAAAATGAATTCTGTAAAAATATCTGTGTATACACAAATCAGAAGTCTCTCCTGTCCAAAGGAGGAACAAGAGAATCTCAGCACAAATTCCACAGCAATTGCCCTTCCTACCATGTGAGGCTCAACATCCTCATTCTGTCAAAACTTCCTCTGAGCTCTGTGGCTTAGATCCAGGTTTGCCTGGGTCCAGCTTCTCAGGTATAGATGGGTAAGAGTGAGCAGAGGACACACATTGTTTTTATTCTCCTAATCTCTCTGAGCAATTAGGCTTTGGCAGAGAAAGGGTGAGAGATGCAGTGAGAGTCCTTTCCTCCCCACTCTGCGTGGGCTTGAGCTACGGGCTGTGTGATTTTATCCACTGCATTCCTATGGCACTTGGGGAGTGCTCTGGCAGCAGGCCATCAAGGCATACTGATGGCATCCCAGGAAATCTCTTCAGAGAAATGCAGGAAAGTGAAATACATATCCACCCACCCTGGGCACTGGGGACTGTCTGAGAGATGGATGCTGATTCATTCTGCCAAAAAAAAAACCCACCCAGTAGATGGAATGCCCAGCATGAATTACCTTCTGCCTCTCTTTTCATTGATTATAATTTAATCATGTAGTGAGTTGGCTTGGACTGAGAAACCTGAGATTTAGGGAGATGAACCTGGACAAAAAGCACTCAGCTCCAAGACGGAAACACAGAGTTATTTCTCTCAGGGCATGTTTCATCCCATGATTGATAAATGTGGCTGAATCCCTGGGAGCATCCCCATGGCTTTCACACTGCCAGGCCCTATGCAGGCTGAGGGGCCAGTGGGTGGAGGATCAGCACATGCTGGCAAGTTAATTGGGGTTTTGATCATACTGGCATGAATCTGGGGCAGCTCTCCCAAAGCCAATGGCAGCTGCTCTCTGTCTGTGCCACTGACACTTGGAAACCAGGGAGCAAAACGCTGTGAATTTGGGAGCCTCAATTAGCAGTTCCAAAAATGATGGAATCCTATGAGGTAGTGCATCAGCTGAGAGCAGGCAGAAGGATTCCCAAAATATAAGCATGATTCTGTAGAAAATCAGTGAGAAAACCAGAGTGGGAAGGGAATTTTGCCCAGCAGGGTGTCCCCAGCAGGGAGGGAATCTTTATTTGGAGAACCATGACTTTATTGTGTCGATTGTAGCACTTTTCCTTATTGTGTGCTGTTGCACAAAGAAAAGAGAGGTGTCTGCAAGGAGACCTAATATGCTGATGCTGATCTAGGTGTGACTGGGTGTAAAAACACAGTAATTTCAGAGCTGGGGAAGCTGCTGCTGGCGATTTAGCACTGCCTATCTCAGGGTCTGTCTGCTCTGACCGGCTTCCTGCCACTATCCACCATTATGTATCAGCAGGAAATTACACTTTTATGAGTGATTTACCTTTAAACAAACACTACTACACAAACAATATGGTATTGAATTTGGTGGTTTGCCTTTTAAGTATTACAGTGAAAGACTGTAACAGCTGTCTAAGCTGATAACTACTACCTAGGGTAAGAATAATGTTGACTGAGTTATTAGTCAATTGTTTAACGAAATCTAGCTGCATCTCTCTCTTTTAACTGTGTGGCATTTACAGTTTCTTTAAACAATATAGTCCCTTGAAACATGTAACTGGTTCCTTGGGTGGGAACTTTATGGATAAAGAATTGTTTTGGAAGTAATATTTTTAATTTTTAGTCATATTTTTGGAAGTTATATTTTTAATTTAAATTTTTGTATTTCTCTGTTTCTTCCTTTATTTTTCATAGCCAATGCCTGGAGGGAACAGTCTCCTAGAAGTGAATTTCCATGTGGCTTTCTAAATTTAGCAGATGAGTTGCAACCACAACTTGTGGCTAAAGGTGACTAGACTGCACAGCTGGATGAATTTTGGCAGAGCTGGATTGAGACAATGTAATGAAACCACTGCATATCTCCTTCAGTGGCTTTTGTGGAAGGTTTATCCTAAGATGGGAGGGTCATTTTGTAATGTGCTGAATGCCTGCAGCCTTCAAGAAGACTCTCAAGCCATTGCAAAATAGGACACAGCATGTGTGGAGGAGGTTAACCTAACAAAATTCTTGTTCCCTTTTTGAACAATCAGGGTTAACTTCAAGCCCAGTGGAGACTTCCAGACTTTGAGGCTCCACAGTTTGGCCCAGATCCAAGGTCCAGTTAAGTCACCTGGAGATTTTCCACTGACTTCACTATGCTTTGGACTAGGCCCTTTGAAAGGCTATTCCCGTGAATTCAAATGCCTGAAGTCAAACATGGCTTTATACAATTGAAAATCACCTGCTTTGTATGTTTTCAAAGGCAGCTCCACCACTCAGCAGTAACAATGTAGAATTGGGTTGAAAGGGTGAAAATAGAGGTGGATGTGAAGTGACTCTTCAAAAAGTCCGTGGCAATGGTCCAGCTCTGCCACACTGAAAATGAGAAGTTTTAATGCAGACTTTTTATGGTCATTCCTGAACCTGATTTAAAGGGAAAAAAAAATCTTGTTGCTATTGCAGAACAAGCACTCTCCTCGTGTTTTATAGATTTGAACAATCCTCTCTGCATTCTTTGAAAAGAGAAACACTTCAATGCTTCAAGGCATTCCTTTTGTTGTATCACTTCCACTACCATTTTAAAGCCAATTTTTTGCTATGAGCTCTGGCGATACTCTGGAGTTGGTCTCTATCAACAGCCCATTTCCATCAAATCACACCTGGAGTCGTTTGCCCATTGCAGGAAGGATCAGTGCTGTGCCTCAGAGACAAACTGTTCCCTGCAGCTTTGCACCTGGCAACAGCCTGGTTCCAAAGAACCAGCTCACCCCTGAATCCGTGTACAATCTACCAATAAAGGCAATCTCATGTCTTTTGTCCCACCGTTAGTTTTTTGAAAGTACAGTTCCCCTTTGCCTATAACTGCTTTTTGTAACAAAAATCCTGAATTTTTAAGTCGAGCTTATATCACTGTCTTTATGGTTTTGTTCTTTCAAACAAGGTCAGTTTTGAAAATTCTTGTACATATGTGCAAATTCTTGTACAATTATGTGGGTTCTGATATAAGGGCCCAAAAGTTTAGAGGACTAGGCCCTTCTTTGTCTTATTGCATGGATGAAAAGGAAGAAAAGAAAGGTGACAGAGGATTTATAAAGCCTCATGATCTACTTGTATAGCTTATTTTCTGCCTATGTCTAAGTTTCTAAAGGGTCCTTTCTTCATTAGAAGGCTAATTATTTTGTCTAGCGAGCCAAAGCATAGATGAATATTGGATTAACAGTGCCCACTAATTCTCCCTCAGCAGGTGGAGGGTTTGATTTTGATCTGCTTGGTGGTGGTGTAGAGGAAGAGTCATGACCTGGAACCAAATGAATATGGAAGGGCACAAAGGAGGATGAGATCAGGAGGATTTTCTATTACTGTCTGGGCAGCTCCCTGCTGATGTAGCCATCCTTGAAAGAATAATAAAGTCTTACAGTTGACTTTTCAGGTGCTTGTGTGCTTTGGGGCACAAGAGCTATTGGTCACAGAGAAAATAAATTATTTATTTTCAATCTATTTCCCTTTTTTTGTTGTTTGTTTGTTTTTTGCTGTTGTTTTGTTTGGTTTTGTGTCCGTACCAAACTGGGAAGAACTGCAGGTGATGATGAGTATGAGATTCTGAAATGCACCAAAATGGCAGAACAGCCTTGAACACACATAAAAGGAGAACTTCTCTGTAATACAAGTTGTCAAAAGCACTGCCTCTTAATGTAGAACAAAAAAAAATAATCTTTTCAAACAGTTTAACGGCCAGGATGAATGAAAGAATCTGTGTATGCTTTACAAATGACCTGATTACTGCCAGCTCACATGCTTGCTCTGCAGTTGTAGTACATTAGAATTTGAAGTAGGATGTTGTTAGCAACTCTTTGCGTGGGGTGGAATTTGAATCAAAAGCTATAAATGACCTGTGACAGCAAAAATGAAAGTGCAATTGCTTTCTCACATGACCTGTTTCTTTTAGTGTCATTAAACTCAATCAATGATTAACCTTTGGTTTAACAGTGCTTGTCATTTCGTAGCAAATCAAGTAGAAAAAATGTTGTCTACCTGAATAATTCCCTAGAAAATGTCTCTGAGGCACATTAATAGTTTGAGAGGTGAGAGGCTGGCCTAAATTTGAAGTGCAAAATCACTGAGTGCAATTGAGGGAATGAGAAACATCTGACTATCCATTTGGCTTGTAGAAATACTGCATGCAAACCCAGACTATAGGAAGGCCTGGAGACTTCTTGCACGAACAGGACAGTGTTTGACTCACAAATAACACATAAGAAATAGCATTGAGTGATTTCACAGAGCCTTCATCTCACAGAGATTGTTTTTTGCATAATAACTTTATGTAGTAAATATATACAAACAGTGTGTTGTAATCCAAGATTCTCTGGAGATGGTTGTGTTTTTTTGATCTTCACTGAGATCAAATGAGTTACGTTACTTTACCCTGAGTTAAGTTCTAGTTGGAATGAATTTCCTTTTGGCAACCAATTAGGATGTTTAAAGAATTTAATTTTATTTCTTGATCTCAAAAGTATTTGTGGACAGTTCACATGGACAATATATTACTGTGCCTAACTGCCTGTATAATTATGTCATTTGCATATGCTAACAAGGTACATTATAGGTATGGTGTTTTCACATGCCTTTTATCCAATTAGCTCATTGTGCCCAGCAGTCTTGTGTTCTGTCCCTCTGTCACCAAATTATTAAGAGTTGTGAATTGAAAATGGTTCCATTCACACGGTGTGTCTGTGCAGACAGACCTTGCTCAGAAGAAATGTAGTTTCTGCTGTTTGCAATCCTGATTTATTCATTACACACGAGGGGAGGGTGTGCAAGGCCCCCAGATAAGCTGGGGAGCTTGATGTGGGAGATGAGAATTGATTGAGAATTTCACAAATATTGTGCTCTAAAAAATGCAGAATTCCGAGGATGACTTCTTGTGCTCATCAAGTGCCTTTCAACTGAAGGCACATGAAATAATTAACCTTTGCTTCCTTTCATTCTTTTTGCTCTCAAAAGGCAAAGTTGCACACAGTGAGATCTCCTTCCTCTTTTTTCCTGTGTCCAAGTATTCCAATGCACTTTGTGTAGCATTTTTAGTTCAATCCCATTGAAGTGGGATTCATTCAGGTGATTCAGCCATGCTCATGTGCCTTCATGTGCAGAATCATATACCCAGCTATGTTTCTTTTAAAAGAGGATTTGCATGTAGATTTGCACTAAGGGGATAAAAATTTTCAGTGAATTTCCTTCCTAAAATTTTGGCACAAAATATGTATGATCCTGCACAAGCATCATGTTGAAATCATCACCCTGTTAATAGTGTTGCAACATGATAATACTGTCATCATGGTCAGTGAAGTCAGAGCAGTGTTGGGAAAGTGTAAGGGACAAGAAGGTTAAATTTATTATCCTCAGTGCTCTTTTCTAGCTTATCCTTTTTAAAATTGTAAATATTCCCAAAGAAAACTTCAGAGTCAGGTCTGTTGAAATCTCCTGTTTTATTGTTATATGAGTAAAACCTCATTGACTCAATGACGGCCTAATTAATCACTGGAAAAGTGAAAAGGAGAAAAAACAAATTGCAATCAGTATGCAGGCAAGAAGGAAATGGGTTAAAAGTGTGGAGAACATGGTGGTTTTTAGTTACTTTGTTTTCTCCTTTTCCCTTCTTTCTATCCCATCCATGGCACTCCAAGAAAAGCAGCTGG
Source organism: Melozone crissalis (assembly GCF_028551555.1). Lineage (NCBI taxonomy): Eukaryota > Metazoa > Chordata > Aves > Passeriformes > Passerellidae > Melozone > Melozone crissalis. The sequence goes on from NW_026535834.1 coordinate 2,998,470, forward strand.
CATCTGTAGCCTGTTGTGCAGATGGGTTGAGAGGAGCACATATTCCACGATGTGTCTGGCACACTTCAAAAGTGGCTGGTGACTGATTGTGTGTTTGCCAGCAGCCAGTGATTAGGGAGCCTTGCTGTAGCCATGCATGTCTGGCAGCACAGGGAGTCCAAGAGACTGAGGGCATAAGGAAACATCACATTAATGTCTCTCAAAACCCTGGCCACATATGCAGCCACTTGGTAGACACAGCCTGCAGGGTGAGCATGTCCCTTATCCAGACTTGACAGTTTCACAGGAGCCCCAAGTTTTTGTTTTTATTCCTAGATGTATGGAATATGCACTGGAATATGTTGTTGTGTGTGTACACCTTGTGAGAATTGATGCTTGGCCTGAACAGCTTGCAGTTTAAATAGGCAGGAGCAGCAAAGGGCTGGAGACAGAAGATTTCCCCATTCCAAGGGGAAAGAACTGAAGCACAGAGAAATAACATTGCTGGGTGACACGTGGGTGTTGTGACAGTGGTGAGAGCTAAATCCCATTATTGCAAGCCTTTGTTGAGGGTTTTAGCTTCAAATTGATTTTTTGCCTGTATGTACAAGGCACACCTTTGACTTGATGTCACTTGACTGTTTCTTCCAACCAGGCAGGGCTCTGCTCACCTTGAGCACAGGTCAGATGCCAACCTTGCCGGAGTTCTGTGCCTCTCCTCAATTTCCACTGTGGCCTTGCTGTCACCCCTCTGCAGCACAGCTGGGACACAGTTCTTGCTTTTTGGATGAGGCACAGGAGCCACTAATCCCTTTCACTGTCTGCTCCCTGCCCACCCAGCCTGGTATAGGACCAGGAGAGAAAACAAGGCACAGGCAGATGGCAAATGACACTGAGAGGATGCTGACATGGCTGGAGCAACATTCCTGCAAAGAGCCAGCTGCTGGCAGGCAGCTTTGCCATGGACTTTGCCATGCAGGCAGGACATGGCATTGCTCAGGAACTCTCTGGAGCCTCTCCCTTGTTTTTCTGGAATGGTACCAGCACAAAGCTGCAGCAACATGCTGGTGATTGAGGCCCAGCATGAATGGTGGGGCTGGACTGGTAATTTTGCTGCATGCCAGGAGGGACTCTGCCAGAAAATTCACCGCCAGCAGCATACTTGCACCACATTCAGCTTTACAGACACCTTTCCAAAACAAATATATCTGCTCAGGATGAAATTCAGCTCTTTGTGAAGTGGCGTCAGGCTCGGCTGGTTGGGGTTGTTTATGGAAAGTCACCAGCTCTCCAGTGGTGAGTTCTCCAGCAGCAAACCAGTCTCTGCATTCCTCATTGCAAAATTAATAGCCCTCTTCCAACCTACACTCAGGACTCAAACTTGTGATGATCTGAAGGAGAGGCCAAGGCAGGATATCTTCCTCCTTTTCCTCCATCATTGGGTGATCTTTTTTATTTTGACTTATGCACTTCCAGCTCTGTGCCCGTGGTGAACTGGTCTGGTCATTGGTCACTAAGCCACCTCCAGCCTCAGTTTCCCAACAGATAATCCCAATGGCACCTCCTGCCCAACCATTTGGCTGTGATAGACCACCCATGGGCTGCAGCAGGACCTCAACCAGCATCCAGTCACTGAAAAACAAAAAAACCCCTTTATTCTGACCCACTCACACCTCTTCTGCATCGATGCTCTTCCAGATGATCCAGAACCGAAGGAGGATTGGGACACCACTGACAAATATGGTGGCTCCAGAGCTGTCCAGCTGGCAAGGAATGGCTCTCTGCCCTGCCCTGGGCACAGACAAGGACCCTGCTGTGGCTGAGCAAGACCCAGGACCAAGCTCTTTTGCCAGAGGTTGCATGAACAAAATACTTGAATGAACAGAAATAAAACAGGTGACAGAGAACTGGGAGGATCAGGATTGCAGATCAGTGTTGACCACTTTTCTCTGCAGTGGGAACACCTCTGCATCAGAGATGGAACCTCAGTCATTGGCCAGTTTTTATACATTATTCATGGTTATAAATTGCTATTGTATACCCTGATATTGCAACCTGTTGGCTGACACTGCCATGCCCAGTGATTTCATCAGGTATAATGGCTACCACCAGCCTGAGCCCCGGCCCAGAAGCCTAGGAAAACCAGGATATTCACCAACTGCTTTTAGGAGAGGAAGCTTCCCACAGACAAAGCTTGTATGAGGAAATAAGAGGAAATGCAAAGCTGGCACAGCCTCAGCTTGGAAAAACTGACAGTCAGACAGCAGTCCCCAGGGAAAATATCCTAATTTGGGAGAGCAGGAAGAATAGCTGTGGCTTGTTTGGTGCAGGGTTGGGAATGCAGCCAGGCCAGTGCCAGGCTATGGTGGGAGCAGCTGGGCAAGGACAGGCACTGCAGGGCAGGGGCTCCACAGGTGGACATGGGATGTGGCCTGTGGGGCTTGGCATCCTGGAGGAGCCTCTCTGGCTGATCCGAGCACTAACACAGAGGGAAGCAGTGTGGGAGCTTTGCCTCACTCTTGCTTTCTCCCTCTCAGAGGTAAACTATTCAACCCTCTGCACTCCAGCCCCTCCGGGGCCTTGCCACCCAGCTCGAGAGCAGGCGCATTAATAAACCAACAATATCTGTGTCTGCATCTAGATCTAATCTGAGCTGCTAAGTGAGATTTGCTGCTTCCCACCCCCAGAAGCATCTCAGTTCTCCACCTGCAGTTTGAACATCCCATGGAGTGGTGTTAATTTGGAGCCCATTCCTCCACTGTTCTGTTGACCAGTCCTAGGGAAGCCTGAGTGATGTCCATCCCTTCAGGAAAGTGAAGCCTTTCCTGCTTTCACTGGTTAGTTCAGAACATGATTCTGGCTTGCTGGATAGACAAGCCCTTGCTGGATTTTGTCAGCTGAGGGGCAGCATTTACCTGCTTCACTGGAAGATCTCCAGTGGCCATTTATTTGGCATCAGTATTTCCACCTGAGGTTGCTGTCAGGTTTTTGTCACGGTCTCACAGTCTGATCTCTGTGGAATCCTCCAGAAAGATCCTGATGGCACACAGGGCCAAGCAGAGTCTCTGCTTCCCCAAGTTGCCTTCCTGCCACCTCTCTTCCTCTGTTTTGTCTGAGCTGCAGCTTCACACAACAGTGTTTAGTACCTTCAAATTCATTATTTAGCTACATTTTGGGCAAAACACTCTAAATATTAATGCAAACAAGGCCTGTTTCTTTTAACTGTTTCCCTCTGCTTGCTGATGGAAACAAGAGGAGAGCTAATCCCTGGGGACAGCCTGCCCATCTGGAGTATTCAGGCTTTTAGGGGCTGGTTTTCATCCTCTTCCCTGGCACTTGCTTCTTGCAGGGCTGGGCTGCACATTCACAGGTATATGACACTACTGCTAATACTGCAACAAGCTGGCATTCATCAAGCATCTGGGATGAAAGCTGTCTTTAAAAAGGCAGGTAGGGGCCTGTGCCATGGGAAAAATGACCAGGTTTTCTCATCACTCATATGGAGTTATCTGGACACATGGCTACCTTTCATCACTTAGGCTGAAGCCAAAAAAAAGGGATTATAAAGCCAACATGCCTGTTGAAATGTCTGTGTGTACTAGCTGTCATGGACTTGTTTTAGGTCAAAATAACACGTGTACTTGATTTCTTTGTTTTTAATTTTTCCTTTCTTTTTTTTTTTTTTTTACTGTCCTAATTTTCTTGTAAGAATGTGAATATAAAGAAGATAAAATTTATCGACAGAAAATATAAGTAATAGTGCCATTAACCAGCATTACTTTTTGAAAGCCATGCATAACCCAAAGCATTATGTAATGGTAGAAGTAAATACAAATATCCAAGCAATTTTTCTCTTAAAAACCAAACACTTCAGTAAATGGGTTTTAGCAAGCTGGTCTAGTGGGAGGTGTCCATGCCCATGGCAGGGTGGCTGGAATGAAATGATCCTTAAGGTCCTTTCCAACCCAAGACCATTCTCTGAGTCCATGAGCTACAGCCTCCTTGTCACCAGTATTTGTGCCACAAACATAAAACCAGGAGAGCAGCTGTACCAGGTCACATCAAGGTCCATCTTGACTGGCATCCAACTTTGGACTGAAATCATAAATAGATGTCTTGGGAAGAGAAAGGAAGCAGAAAACCTGTAAGAAACATTCCCCTTCCAGCATCAGCTGTTCTCAGGTCAGGGACTCTGAGCAAGGTGTGGTTTGTCTGTTTTGCAACCTCAGTGCATTTCTCTGCTGTGAACTTGTCCAGTCACTGGTTGAACCCTAATAAAGTTTTATCATCCACAACATCCTTTGGCAAGCAATTCCACAGATCTGCTGCATGTAAAACTACCACTCTTGTTTGGAACCCAGTTCATGCACAACAAAAAACAACTGACAGTCCATCCCCATCCAACTTTTCTGTGATAATGTTAAGCAGCCATGCAAATTAACAGCAGTGGCATTATTCAGATTTGGCTTTACATCATCCATGAAGTTGTGCTGACATATTGCAGACTAGCAAATGCTCATCTTCTGCAGAACCTGCTTGGAAAAGGCACAAACCCCCTAACAGCTAATAAGAGAATGCATTCAAAAGATTTTCTGGCCTACACAAATAATTGAACAATTTGAACAATCTCTAGGGCTTGGTTTTCCATTGCATGGCAGTAATGGTGTAATACTTGGAGAAGCTGTGTATAAAGCTCTATGGGCTGGAAAGGAAGTAAATTCCATTAAAATCCTATGAAGAAAAAAAGGTGCAGCACTGGACAATGTGGTGCTCAAAAATATGCTGCAAGAGACAGAAAAAAAGTATATCTTAATTTTAAAAATGTCATTGTTCAAAGGTATAATATTAGTCCTTCCAGGTTTTCCTGATGGCTGTGAGTAATAGGGCTCTGCTTTGCTCCCCAGTGAGTCAGTGGTGTGCACCACCCCACAACATTTATGGCTTTCCATTTATCATTGTGCAGCATTTTGTCCCCATTCTTGTGTGTTTTCCTCTGCTTCTGCCATTTGTGCCATTCCAATGAGGCAATTTAACTGGGATGTCAGTAAGCAGCAAAGCAGGGAGTCTCTCTGAGGAAGGAGCCATCATCTCCAGTGTCTCCAAGGAGGGATCTGCAAAGAATGGCAAGGAGGATGCCAAGCCAGAGAGTCACTGTGGCAAGGGAGGAACAAGAAAGGGAGGAGATGAGGAGGGAGCTTGCCACCTTTCCCTGCAGGACTCATGCAAAGCACTGATAATGTGTGTTTTATTCATTCCTTGCCTTTGTTCTCTAACCATCTCTTGAGAGACATTTCAAAGAAAGGGAGGTGAGGAATAGACTAAAAGTCTCCTTTTAGATTGAGGAATGTAGGCTCCACCCTTGCTCCCAGCTCCATCCTTTTTGTGCTGCTGCAGCTGGGGAGTCTCCCTTGAGGCTCTAACATAAACCTGGGCTTGGTCCTAAGCCAAATGGTCCAAGGATCAACGGAGCCATTTTCTGCTCCAAGCTCAGGGCTGGCCTTTCATTACAGTGCTGGGAGGTCAAGAATCCCTTGGGAAAGGACTCCATCCCTTGCACCACAGGGAGCTGGAAGGATGCAGGGGTGACCGTGAGCAGCCAGGTGAATGTCATCTCCTTGTGTGATGCTGCTGTGCAGAATGTCCTGGACATGCCCAGGAGGAGCCACGACCTGGATTTATTTATGTGCACAGCAGCACGGGGCAGCCATGGGAACGGTCTGCCCCATTTTCCAGCCCACACTTCAAAGGAGATGTTGGCAGGTTGGAAAGGCATCAGGGAAAGGTGCATGAGCAGCCTGAGATCTGTAAAACTTTATGGTAGGAGACTGAGAACTCAGTGGAATTCTTCTGTTTGAAGGAAGGCTGAGGGGTGACTTGCTTGTGGTCTACAAGTATGAGCATGGGGAAAATGCAACAGATGTTCCAAGCAGAAAATAAGCCCATAATAAAATCTAGTGGTTGGGTGTTGATGCTAGATACATTCAGAACAGAAGGCAAGTAAAAAAAACTGACTGTAATTAGCCACTACTTACTGGAGTAAAGTTGGATTCTCAGTTTCTCTTTTAAATCTAGAGTGGATGACTTCCTGAAATCTCTTCTGCAACATCTAAAGATGGAGAAGAGCTCATGGGAGATGATTTTGTATCAGGGTTATACAGCAGTTCAGATGACCATCATGAAGGCTCCCATGGCAAAACCGAATGTACATCAGAGTTGATGTTCCAGGCCAAGTGCCTTTGGTCCTTACTCTGACAACTCTTGTGTGACCCTGGGTGCACTGGGAAACCCACATGGTCCATAGTCACAGTGTGTTTATGTACCCCAGAGAGATGAATGGGAGAAATGTTTCCATACTGGGTAATCAGGATTAAATCTCACTGAGATTACAGCATTCAATGTCAGCACCTCTGAAACTGAGATAAAGAACAAGAATAAGTAAAAAAAAAAATAGCCCCCTTTTATTTTCACACAATAGATCTGCTATCAACAGCAGCCGACCTGCTTTCAACAGCAGCCAATCTGCTAGCAATGATATTAAAATGTATTATTGTGTTCAGAAAATGTACAATTTTTTGGTCTAGTTGGTGCCCTCACCTAAAGCCAGTGTGATCTGGCCAGTTGGGAAAAAATTGTGTCTGGTCACTTGAGCTCAGGGAGATCCACTAGGTTACCTGTTTGGATTCAGATCTCCACAAGACTAAATCTTATTTAAAAAAAAAATACCTAATGTGTGTGGATTATCATGTGCATGTCTGGAATAGAGAATCTCGGGTTTAGGTGTTTGGCTGGAAATGTGTCCCGGGTGAGGTTCTCACTCCCATTCTGCAGTGACCTCTGCTGGCAAGGGCAGCACCCGGGATCTCCCTCCTTCCTTCCCTCCCTCGCTTTGTCTGGAGGTGTTCCATTACCCTCCGTGTCAGTGCGGGGCAACACGGGTAAGGTAATGGAGCTGTCATACAAAAGCAAAAAAATGCCATGGGGCCTGTGAAGGTGGTAGTTAAACAGAGATAGTAAAATCTGATTAACAGCAATGATAGAGGAGTGTCAACATACGCCAGTCTCGATGATTAAAAGAGAAAGTAGCTGGAAATTAGCAATTGTTATAGGTAGCTTAAGGATATTGTTATTTTTTTCACCTTTTGAAACTTCCCTTGGGGCATGTGTCTGCCGGTGAATCACTGAGGTGTTTTTCCAGGGCGTAAGGAGCTGCTGTCATGCAGCGACTCATCAGAGATGCCCCTTGCTCTTCTGGAGGGATCTGTGCTTTTAGTGGCAGAGTCTCTGTGGCTGTAAATCACATTAGTGCAATTTACCTCATTGCTTTCTTACCCTGACTGTGAATCTGGCTCCAAATATTCACATTACAGTTGTCCAAGAGCACCTACGAGCACTGGGTTAGTTCTTGGCCCTTGGACAAGTCCCAGTGTTCACTGTTGCAACTTGCCTTCTTATAGCTGATTTTTTTTTTCCTATGTAACTTGTTTTTCTTTCTGTGATCACCATTTGTTTGCCACTTCAGGCCCATTGTGTTTGCACCCCTGTGACCAATAAACCCCTATTTCCATGCTGGTTGCAGAGAGGAGCAGTGTTTGTTTCTAGGTGATATTCTCAACTCAGTGCAGGTGGAAATGCTGAAGTCCCGGCTGCCTGCCTGTCCTGACCGTCACTGTCTAAATATGCAGGGCCAGTTCTGACTGTGAGCAGCAGCTCAGAGCCAGAGCACGAACAGGGCCAAGAGGGCAAAATTAGCTTACAAATTAACATGCAATGTGTAACCTGAGTTTTGGCTGTGTGCTGGTGCTCTCAGAGAGCAGCCAGGGGCTGGTGTCTGAGGAAGAGGATAACAGCAGGGCAGCACAGAGCAGATAGCACCAGCCTGCTCTGCCAGCCACCAGTGACTAATCTGACCCAGGTGAGCTAATCTATAAGGGGTTGATGAAAAATTACCCATTTCCCATCACCTGTGTCTATAACGCAAGTAGCTCCAGCTCTTGGGGACATCCTGGTCCAGGAGGCTACAAGAGTTTGTAGCCCCAAAATCCTTCAGAGGGCTTGGGGTTGCAGTGGCAAATGGAGATGGAATGTATTCCTTCCCCTGCTGAGGAAGTGGTTCATGAATAATTGTGTTCCCTGAGGAAACTGCCCAGGGCCAAGTGCTGGAAGGCAAAGAAAAAGGAGAGGGAAGCTTTATGACTCCAGCATGGCCAGAATGGTTCTAAGCACCAGCAGACAACTAAGTTCATGTCTGCTGAAGTTCTTCTCGTGGTGAAACCCTTCAGGCAAACTCAGTTTTACCCCTCCATGGCAGAACACCCTGCCACCTCCACACTGCTGCATAAGAAGAAGTGGCACATCAAAGCCTGAGCACCACAATTTCTTCATGTGCCCCCTGTTAGACAATTCCCTGGACATCCTGGTCAGGGCCAAACCACCACTACATCCCCTGTGCTGGGAGCAGACCACCAGCCCAAGCAGCCTTGCTGCCTTCTACCCCTCCCAGTTGACCCCCAGTACTTTATCTGGATCACTGACAGTCCTGGTTAGATAATGTGGCTCTCCAGGGCCTTGCAGAAGACTCGCAGCTCTTCAGGTCTATCCTGTGAACTCCTGGGATTTCATGAACTTTGTTGCATCCAAGGTGCAGGGGAATCTCATAAATCTTCCCCTGCCCTGTTGTATGCTGTTTAGTGCATCTTATCACGTTCGACATCTCTAGTTATAGTAATCACTTTTAAAAATGTACTTCTGCCATGTCAGTAATTAATCAAATGCCTTTGTTTCATTAGCCATAATAATTCCTTTGGTTTCATGCTCTTAGGTGTTCCTCTTTATAAACCCCTCCTGACGAGTCTCTCCTCCTTAGCACCCCGTCACTCCAGATGCTTTAACATTGCTGATAAGGTGTTTAATGGGAAGACTATGAAAATTTCTCTTCTCGTATCAGACTGGGATCTAAAAGGGCTGGGATCACCATCAGGTCTGCTTTGCAGCTGCAAATGCTGGCTATGCCCTTTGATCCCTGTAGCTCCTGACTGACTCCAGAGAGCTTCCCCTGCAGCTCCTGGCCCACCCCTCCTGCAAGGTCCTGTGTTGGTTTGAAAATAATAGGATCAGTTCCTAGAGGCAAGGCAAAGTCCTGGCAGTCTGTAGAGGAAAAGGTTATGAGTGAGCAGGCTGTGTGGATTTTGGTAGAAGTGGAAGAAAATGAAAAGGATGTCCAAACCCAGCACTGTATCTGTGCTGATAAGAGAGCAGCAAAGGTGAAGTCATTGCATGTGTCCCCCACTAAAAACTGGTGTGTGAGGACATCACCTGTCACAGCAATGTGCACATCCAGCTGACTGCTGAAGCCTGGTTATTCAGTATCTCTAACTCTGAAATTTGTGCCACTGCTGTACACTTCAGAGTCGTGCTGTGTAACCAGAACTTCTCCTCTTCTCTTCTCTTCTCTTCTCTTCTCTTCTCTTCTCTTCTCTTCTCTTCTCTTCTCTTCTCTTCTCTTCTCTTCTCTTCTCTCTTCCTCTTTCTTTTTTCTGCTGGAATCATTCCTTTTTTTCTCTTTTACTTTTTAAATCAAGGAAAAAAAAATAATTCTGGCATACTTGGAGTATAATAATTGTATAAAGTCGCTGGCAAACAATCTTTGCCCAAACACGCATGCAGAAGGTGAGTTCTCACAATTATGGTTAATGCAAAATGAAGTCAGATTATAGAGGCCTCCAGCATGATTTCTAGCATGATAATGATGAGAAGAGAAGATTAGGCTTATCACAGACAAAGCCTGTGTGCTGAGATTTTTAGTAATTCAAAGATAGCCGCCCTGCACTTACACTGCTTATCTGCTGCATGGTGTTCACAAACGCTGTAGCTTTGCAAAGTGAGGCAAAGGAGGGATTTTCTGCACTATTTTTCACTCCAAAACTGCAATGGTGCAGGCATCACCTCCATCTCCAGCACGTGGAGCAGCTCTGTGGGCTCAGCTGGGAAGCGCTGTGTGCCTTGAGGTGCACAGGTGCTGCTCATTACCTGGCTGCTCAAGCAGTTTGGTTTTTTGGTGGGGTTTTTGTGTTTTGGCTTTTTGGTTTGTTTTTTTCTTTAATTTTGGAGGGAGGCCTTATCTGAACCTCCTACAGCTCTGTGCATCTGCCATGGGAAGGCTGGGAAGTCTCAGAGAGCCTGGTGGGAGCCTGGAGCAAGGCTCGCCCCCTCTTTTGTTCAGTGAGGAACTCCAGAGCAAAGCCCAGAGCTGTTATGCCCTGGTGGAACGTGAAGTCGGCAGAAACTGCCTAAGTGCTGGGCATGGCATGGATCCAAAATTCCTTACACGTCCATATTCCCACTCCATATGGCACTGGATTGTGATGGGGACTGTCTCAGAAGAAATGAGTCTGAGTGTGGTTTCCTACCCCCTGATGGGTCCTGCCAGAGGGCTGGTCAGCTCATGGCAGCTCTGTTTTAGCTTTTTGTCATTGCTTTGCTTTTGCAGCTCCATCAGGACCCTTGACCTCATAGCACTAAGTTTCTCAGCTCTGATCGTTGTGTCTGAAAATTGTGTCACTTTGCCTTGATCCCAGTGAGGGTCTGTCTCGGCTGGCAGAGAAAACCCTGTGTTCTGGATAACCCAAATTTCACAAGACAGCAGGACACGAAGAAATGCAGCCTCTGAGCAGCCATCATGTGAAAGAGCCCAGCTGGAAGGGAGCCAGGCTGCAGGAAGGGCAGTGCTGAGTCAGGCTGAGGGGTCACCTACACTGCATCCTGTCCATGGCCAACCTGCAGCCAGTGCTCAGCCAAAGAGCACAGGAGCAGGACAAGGACAGAGATATTTCCTCCACTTCATCCTTCCAGCTTCTGGCAGTCTGGAGTTTAGGGCCTTCCTGATCCAGAGCTGTATCTTCATCTCTGCAGTCTAGGGACCTTTTCTCTCAAGAATTTTCTAATTGTATTTGGAGCCCGTTTATACCTTTGGCCTCCAGGACATCCTGTGGCAGTGGGTATCACAAAGTGCTTATGTGTTGGGTGTGTTTGCTCTAAACCTGGCACTTCATCATGTAAAGTCTCCCCAGTCCTCACAAGATGGGAGACACATTTTTATCCCATTCTCCAGGCCATTCCTCATTTCACACACCTCTCTCATCTGCTGTCCCAGTGGTCTCTTCACCAGCTGAGCAGTCCCAGCCCATGTGATGCTTCTTTATTTTTGAAGACTTTCCATAGATTTGATCATCCCTGTTGATCTCCTGTGAACATTTCTGGCCCTGCTCTGTTTTTCCTGGGCACAGTGATCAGCCCTGCCTGCAGGGTTACACACCATCAATGTACACAGCAGCACAGAGATGAGAACAGCTGTCTTTTTTTTTCTCTGTTTCTTTCCTAGTAGTTCCTGATGCTCAGTTTTGCTTTCTGAGTGCTGCTAGACCCTGAATTATGTATTTACAAAGCACTATCCACACTGATTGCAGTGTCTTTCCTGAGAAGAAATAACTAATGTAAGGTCCATTACTGTACAGACATTATTAGGCTGTGGTTTTTGCCCTGTAAGAGTCAGTTTGCATTAGTTATCAAGAAACTTTTAATATGCTATTTCATCTTTTGCTACTGTTAGATCACAGTCACTGGTAGAGCAGGATTTTCTGTGTCTCTCCACAACCAGCATTAGCTGTTTCACTTTTCAAAATCAGCCTTCACTTTTTAGCAACTGGGCAAGATTAGTACAGGGATAATACTTAGGGTCTCATCCTTAAGGGAAGTACTGGATAAAACCCACCAAACTCTGGGGTTTGTGCCTATAGGATGCTCTTCACAGGACCAAAGGTGTGTTGGACATCTCAGAAGCAGAGATTACACCAACACCTCATTTCTTGAATTACAAACATCAATCCTTGCCTCATCCTGCTCCAGGGATACAGAGTTGAGATGCCTGATTAGTGAGCTGGGTGTAATGGTGATGCTTTGGGGCTACTCCAGGCACTGGAATGAGTCCAGGCTGTGGGGTACAGCAATGGGCCCTGAGCTGTGCAGGTTGCAGATTGGATTCCATGTTCCATTTTGAAATCAAGTTTTTTGGGGTTTTTTTTGTTTGTTTGCTTGTTTGTTTGGTTGGTTCTTTTTGTTTTGTTTTGTTGGGGTTTTTTGGTGTTGTTTGTTATCTTTTAAGTTGTTTTTATTGATTAAGTTATTTTTATTGATTTTCTTTATGAAGCTTTAAATATCCCAGAATGCTTATATTTCAAAGGCATGACTCTTCTGAGTCTGGTCTTTGACAGTGGCAAAAAATGCATATTTGTGACCTTGAATCCCTCAGGTCATTTGTTGGTTATCTCATTCCATGAACTAGGATCTTCTTCCCTCTATATACAGAGTCTATATATTTGACTCTATAAATCCTAGGGGTGCTGTGGAGGAGCCATTGATCTATTGCCTTGGGAAGCAGGGAAAGAGGAAAGAGTGGAAGCAGGGAAAGAGTGGAGCTGGGGATGGTTTTTGAGGCTTCCATTTGATCATGTTTGGCTGTGGCAGGGTGGGAAGAAGGAGCCGGCTCTCCCTGTGACAGATGCTGGGGAGGCAGAGCCAGGATAGGTCGCTTCCGATGGGAGCTCACGGTATGAAATAAATAAGGGGAAAGTGAGAGTGAAAGACACATTGTATAAGATGTGCAACTGGCAAGGTGCCAGCATAAATATTCATTGAGTATGTTAATTAGCAACTATTGCTGTTACTCATTAACTAATTTATTCAACAAATAGCATTCAGGCCACTCTAGAACACTGCATACTGTTACTGCTAAAAGGGGTATCAGTTTCCCTGGCTGTCACCTGGAGACATTGATACCCCCCCATCTTTGCAAGTACTTTGATGTGTGGAGATGAAAACTGCTGCAGGGGGCCAGTGGAGCACAGTGTGTCACTTATGGAGCAGGAGAAGTCCAGTCCCATTCCCAGCAACCTGCTAAGAGATTTAATTCACTAATTCAACCTCAACTGGAGAAGAACTGGCAAGTCCACGACAAGATTTCTGTTTGGACAACAGCAACAGTGTGTAAGTAGGAGAGAGTCTGCAAAGAAATGGATGGGCTCCTCTGTGAATTAATTATTTTTTAAAAGAGAGGAATTAAAGGTGTCTTAAAGAGTCAGCTTTTGTTGTTTCCACCAAATACTGTAAGTCCTGCCTGTCAAAACTACTGCTGGCAGCAAAGAATTGCAGAATAGGTTGGTGTTACTGAGTGGCTGTATGATAAAACAGAAATGGAATTTAGTGTTGGAAAGTGCAAAGTAATGCACTGCAGAGAAAAACAATCTGAATATTACATATGTAATGAGGGCTTCTAATATACCAATTACCAATCAGGAAAGGGAAACTGAGGTCACTGGGGACAGTACTATGAGATTATCACACCACCAGTGAGTGCTCAGTAGTGATCAGAAAGGCAAATGGGATGTTGGTAATTACAGGAAACAGAATACAGGGAAAAAAAAAAAAGAAAGATATTATTAAGCCATTACTCCAATCCAAGTACATTCAAATAGCCTGGTTCCCCCATCTCAAAAGCTCAGAGCAGAACTATATTACATCTGTAACTGTGACAGAATATGGTGTGATATTTATGGAGAAATAACTTCCATGCAAAGACTGAACAAGTAGAAAGGAATCTACCTTATGGGGAAGAAAGTGATGATGAAAGGCAACATCTGAGAAAAAAATGTTTTCCATCCCAAATGGCACAGAAAAGGTAAATAAAGACAGCTGTTCTTACAATAGAAGAACTGAGACACATGCAAAGAAACGATCAAGCAGCAAACTCAAATAAGAAGAAATACTGCTTCATACCACATCTAACGGGTTGGTGGAACTCCTTGCCCAGGGTGTTATGGGGGCCAAGAATATAACTGGTTCCAGGAAAGGAACAGAAACAATCATGATGAAAAATTCCTTTAGAGTCTGCTAAAGCAGAAGTTGAGGGAGTTGTTGGTTGCTACGAGCTGTGTGGAGGCCATGCCCACAGGAGGATTTCTGCATCGTGCCCTGCTTTGGACTCTGCAAACCTGCTGCAAGTCACTGCCAGAGAGAAGGTCCTGGGCTATCTGGACTCCTGGGTGGCTGTGTGTAAGTGTTTTTATGTCAGTGCTCTGCACTGAGGACTGAGATCCCTTTGAGGTCCCTTCCACATCATCTTCTCTAACTGGACTTTGGAGAGGAATCCTGATCTATCAGTCTCTCTAGCCATCTGCTCTCTACCTCAGCACCCAGATAAAATGTGTCACTCAGCAATGGCTTTAGCTTCATGGTGTATCTTACAGTACCTAAGACAAATGGACCTTCACAAGCAGCTGAGACACCAGTGGTGTGCTGCAATACCCTGCAGACGTGGATTGCACCACAATCTATGACTCACTCAGAGAAAGTGGTGAGCTGCTCCTTGTGGGCTGCTTGCTCCCACAGCAAGGGCTTTGCAGCAAGAGACTCAGGCAGCAGCACTTGTAAATTCAGGTGTGGCAGTAGGATCCCCATGTACTGTGCCTGTACTAGCAGAACTTTAGAGCATCCTGACAGGAATTTCGTAGAATCCTAGAACCCTAGAGTGGTTTGGGTTGGGAGGGACCTTAAAGATCATCTCACTCCAAGCCCCTTGCCATGAGAAGGAACACCTTCCACCAGACCAGGCTGCTCAAAACCCCATCCAGCCTGGCCTTGAACACACCCAGGGATGGGGCAGCCACAGCTTCTCAGGGCATTTGCCCATTGTAACTCTGTTCTCAGGCACAGCACTTAGTCCAGGGTCCATTTGCAGTAAGTGGTTGCCATGTGAACAGCTTTAACCAGGCATTCCAGGCACAGGCACTGCCTTTCCCAACTGGCTGCAGTGCCCAGGAGTGCTGCTGCCCATGTTTAATTTAGTGTACATGTGGCTTCTGTGCCTGGATTCAATTACAGGATTAGGTCCACAAGGACAGGAGAGATGAATTTGTGAATCAAAGCAGTGCAAATTTATTTCCTATGAAGGGCAACATTTTCATGTGAGGCCAAAGGTAGAGCAGCTCCTCAAAGAAAACCCCAGTGATTCTTATCTCAGCTGTAAGGAATGTGTGCATTTTGGAACTACACCATGAATGATAGTAGGATGCTGAGCTGGAAAGTAAAGAAGCTGGAACAGAGGTTCGAGGACTCTGAACCTCAAGAAGGAATGGCCTGGAGGAAAACCCTAACCAAAACTAAAAAAAAAAAAAAGGAAATAAAGGAGCAAATAAAAACATAGCTGACATTTATGCAGTACCTGAGACAATGACCTCCTAGTAGAACTTCTTAGAACTGGTGTATTTTAAATGAAATGTAAAGTGAAGTAGCAATTAACTAAAAAGGCAGTCCAAGTCCAGCCCCTACAACAAGTTGCAATATGTAGAGAAATATGTATGAAATTCTTTGATGGGGGTTTAAAGTGTGAGATAAAAGTGGTGTTGAGAAAACAGTATTCTCTTTCTCCTATCTGGTCCATCACCACCAGTGACTGTGGGTTGGTCCTGGTAACTGCACAGCATTTGGTGCTGCTGCTTTTTAGGGTGGTTGAGACTAAAAGAAAAAAATGAAGATGCACCCTGTTCCCAAAGTGTTGGATGCATTTTATTAAAGCATGAAAAATATCAGTGAGCCTGACATTACTCATGCTCAAGGTGACAAAAAGCACTGCAAAAAAGTTAATAAAAAGCTGGCCCTCTCCCTTCAGTAGCAGCTTGTGAGGACACAGACTTTGTGAGGAGTGTGGAGCTGTTCTTCCTAATCTGTGCTATGCTCTAACTTTGGAGCAGGACAAATCCACACCAAGATTTATGCACAGAATCACCACATTCCCTGGTGTGGGAGCAATGGGATGGATGTGGCACACCAGTTCATGTGGCAAAGGAGTCCCAGTGTGATGGGGAAGAGCCAGGAGACGTGGGAGGACTCTACAGCATGGGAGTAGGAGTGGAGGGGCAGGAGCTGGGCCAGCAATGCTCAGGCTTTGCCCTAAGAGATTCTTGTGGATCCACTTCAGGAAAACTCTCCCTTGCTCTCCTATTTTAATATGCTGAGAGTGTTTTCTCACATCATACAGGCTCTTTATTTTTATTATTATTATTGCCAATCTTTTCCACGTTTATTTTTAATTTGGTGCAATGGCTCATGCCCAGAAGGGCTCTTTTTAATAAAATGAGGAATCTTTTCTCTTTGGATAAAGTCTTCATGGGAGAAGAAGATTTTAAAGTAGTCCAGGGAGGGAGGGGAAAAAAAAAGGCAATTGTTTTCTTTTAAGGAAGAGCAACATGTATCTACAAATCAAAAAGATTTCTGCAGCCTACGCTTAAAAACCCTGGAGAGTCCCTTGCAGGGAGGATATCACCTCAGGGAGAGTCCATCCTCACTCCTTCCAACCCACCACGTGCTGCTCTGGGTGCAAATGAAGTTTACCCTTGCGCGGGAATAGCTGCAAGCCCTGGCTCCAAACCCAGCCAGCCTCTCTCCCCTCCCATGGGAAGCTGGACAGAGCAGTGCACACAGGCTGGACACCACATCCCTCCTTCTGCTCCCCAGCAGGCATGGGGATGTGCTGGGGCTCCAGTCTGTTCTAGACCAGCTCTGGGAGCCTGTCTGGGGACAGAGCCCTCGGCCCATCCAGCCTGACATCCCTCAGACACACAGGCAGTGTCTTCACTGAGGTCCAGAAGGAAATAACTGAGCAGTGTGGGATCACAGTTACTGCTCCTCCCTTGGGAATTCAAGGCATTATTTTGGATGAACCCAGGCCAAAAAATTCTTTAACGGTGTTTGCAGCAGAGGTGAGGGAAGTGAACAGTCCTGAGGGAAATGTATTTCAAATACTGGCAAATACTGTCATTTCTAGCTGATGTCTAACTCAATTGCAAATCCTTCCTTTGTCTAGTCACTAAAATAAAGAGTATTCTTTAGTAGCTGGTTATAGAAAGCAGACCAAAAAAAGGTGATTTTTCATTTGGAGCAAAGGCAGTGCTGTGGGTGTTTTGTCTAGTGCCATGCATAAAGATTTTTTTAATGTCCCCCAAGGAACATCTCTTTAAAGCAGCCTGTCAGCTTTACACTTTAATCCATTAAGCTACAAAATACAGATAAATGAACAGAAAAATACCTATCTTTAAGCTACTGTTGCTTAATCTGTTTCAGTATTTACATATTTAGCAGCAGACAAATAATGGGCTCGCTCATTAGCAAGAATTTGTTTTGTGCCACTTTTATTTTCTTTGCAGCTTTGTTGGAACCTGATCACCCACCCAACAATACACTGGGGGAGCTAATGTCATTTCATATGATTTAGCTGCAAGGCACATCTTGGACTTCCAAATGCTTGCATGCATTGTTTCATTCACAGTATATGTTGTCCCACTCCCTTTTGAATAAGGACAAATATTTTTACATATGCAGGTCATCAGCCAGCTCAGGCCCATTCTGTTTTGACTGGGTGCTGAAGGACTGCACTCAGAAACCAGTCACATGGATTCCCGCTCCTGCCTCATTGTCCACATGTCCCCACAATCAGTCAGTTGTCCTGCTTGGCTTTTTTTGCCTGGAGCAGCTGAGTAAAGCCACATGCTCTCTGGATAATCAAACAGCTGATGCTCGGGGCGTGCGTTGCCAATCGTGACTCAGTAGATATGGAGACAGTCGCTAGCTGCCCTTATGATTTGCTCCTCGTGGCTCCTCAATAGGCAGTAGCACAAAGGGATGAGGACAGGCATTCAGGTCACATGCACCACCAAAACCATGGCATGGCAAAGCTTGTCTTTGTTTGTAAGCCTCCAGCCAGGCCTTCATTTGCTGCACCTGGATGGCACATCCTTGAATGTAGCTCTGCACCTACCCACTGCACCCACAGACACAGCTC
Source organism: Melozone crissalis (assembly GCF_028551555.1). Taxonomy (NCBI): domain Eukaryota; kingdom Metazoa; phylum Chordata; class Aves; order Passeriformes; family Passerellidae; genus Melozone; species Melozone crissalis. Next base: position 3,016,336 of record NW_026535834.1, read on the forward strand.
TTCCCTATCCTCTCTTTCAAATGCTCTTATTTTGCAGAGGAAACTTGCTGGGGATCCATTGCCCAGTCTAAGGACAGAACACATGCACAGAGACCCCATTCTTCCGTTTAATGAGATGCCATCTCCATTTAACTACTTTCTGGCAGAATTTTCAAGCGTTGCAGATCTCACATTCCAATTACATCAGTCGGTATTTTGCTCCTTGGCAGAGGCCACTGCCTTCAGCAGCTTGCTGCATTCACCACCAGTAGCAGTGATTACCTCCAAAACAGGGCCACAGGCCTAAATAAGCAAGTTACACGCAAGGAGCCAGATCCTTGGCCCAGCTGGGGCCGCTTTGCCCAGCTCCAGCAGCACAAAGCTGTCACCAAGCCAGCCCAAACAGCTGTTGGAGGATTCCCTTGGCGCAAAAGAATTCCTGAATGGCAAAAAGCCACTAAAGCAACTCCTACACAATCTCACTCACTGGTCCCCAGAAATCCCTGACAGCTGGGGAGGCACAATGGGGCCAGAAGCACCTGTTACCATTCAGAGCGGCCCAAAGGCTGCTCTATAGGGCAATGAATGGCAAAAGGAGCACCCAGGATCTTTGGGAGCCCTTTTGGGAGCACACAGACAGGCCTTCATCACCTCGCCGCCGCAGCCGGAGGTGCAGCGTGGGAATGTTTGTTGGAGGCATTGGCAGAATCAGGAACTCAAGGCACTCCGTGTGAGGCTGTGCTTTCTGACCTTTGTGTGTGTGGAGATGGGGAGACAGGGAAGAAGGGAGCCTGGAGGCCTGCAGGGGGAAGGAGCCTGGAAGCAGAGCCAGGTTTCTCAGCCCTCTCAGTGTGGGCCCACCTCAGGTGTCAGCCTCCTCCTGGAAATTTGTAGCCATCTATTATGGTAGCAAATATTGTAGCTCAGCACCTTATTTAATTTGTCATTTCCGGTCAAACCCAGAGTTTTCTCTCAACCAAGAATACCAGAATCTTCTCCTTCATCCTGCTTGATCTCACAGTCAGTTCACCTTTGCTAATTCCTGTTGTCACTGGCCCCCAGGTGTCATCATGCCCCCAGCTCATCTCTTGGACAAATACAATCCTCTCTTATTTAGTGTTTATCTGCCACAGTGTTCCTCCAGGTCACAGAGTCATGGAATGGTTTGAGTTGGAAGATCATCTAGTCCCAGCCCCACTGCCATGGGCAGGGATGTTGTTTGCTAGGTTGCTATTCACTAGATAACTGATGCTCTTAGAAATTCTGTTCTACTCAATTTTTGGGTCTGATGTCTGAACTTCACTAATCCTTTGGCACATGGGAGCTGATCCGTCCCTTAGAAACACAGAGCTATCCCAGGAGAGGATGCTTCTTTCTGCAAATAGCCATAAAATTCTGTGCTGTGTGTCTACAAAATTTGTAAAGTAGATTGAAGCCACAGATTATGCTCAGGCTCAGGGGCTAATGTTTAGGCCAATTTTTCTTTTTTTTTTACCCAGGATCAATTTGTGTCTGAATTTCTAAAAGTTATATAAATGGTGCACAGTACAAAGAAAGCAGTTGTTATTTTTATTTTATTATACACACACCCCCACCAAATTCCAAATAAATAAATAAAATATATTCAGCTCTGTTAATAATATTTTTCCTATCCCCTGCTTATCCTGGGATTCTTTCCAGCCCTAGACAGATTTCACTCAAGTGACAGTATCAGCATCAAGATTTCATGCAGCATCTGAATGGAGCATTGTCTCTGTGCTGTGCTCTTAACACGCTCTTGCTCTTATTAATTGGGTACTTAATAAGAATTTGTGAGGAATCCACCTTTCATATATTGCCAGTATGAAAGGGATTAATATAGAAGAGATCTAACAAAGGAAACAAAGACAAGCCCTGACCCAGAGACCTCCTAATCAAGGATTTAGACAGTACACAACAGGTGAATACCCTGGTAGGATAAATGGAGACAGGAAGGAGGAATGGAAGACAAGTGCATTTGCCTAAGCTAATAATCACAGTGATCTCAAGAGTCACAGGTGGTCACTAGCTGAACCCATGACTCAACAGCCAAAAAACTTTAGTCCAAAAGCTCACAAGATGAATGTGCTCTATGTGAGCACAACTCAAAGCATTTAAAAGCCACTGGAAAGACTTCCATTAATGAGGCCTGAGGAGCTGAAATATTCACCTCCTGGCTTTAATCATTATTGGATGCAAATTTGTGGATGCAATAAAGACAGTGGTTTTATGGCATGTTCTAATCCCTCAGTAACTATTCTCAGCAAATGCCTCTGTGTTCCTGAGGTGATAAATTACCTGTCTCTTTCCCTCTGAACCACACAGGCTAATGCCCTTTGGGACTCCACTTTTAGTAGCAGTCTCTCCTGACACTAGCAAGCCACAGGCACCAGCTAGCTTTCATCTCATGTGATATCTCTTCCTGCTCTATTAACAGATTTCAAAGCAACACTTTTCAACCTCTACCCGTTTTTGAAGATTGGAACTTTCTGACATTCAGGGGTGTCCTTAAAAACTTGCCTAACCCTTCCAAGCACAGTAGGTGGTCTAAGAAGAGCTATTCCTACTCCTGAAATTTTGACATTCCTAGCTATTCATTGGAAAAGTTGCTCCAAATGGAAAGCAAGCTTAACATTTTAGTTCATCAAGTCAATGATTTTCCATTGCAGCTCAGAATAATGCAGGTGAGATCAGGTAAGCATGCAATGAGGGAGAGATTAAAATTGCTGTAAGTTGGTGATGAAAGACCACTCATTCATACAAGGATATGTCACCAAGCATTTTTGGTTTGTACAGGTTATATATACTCCCTAGATATGTGCCAGAGGAGCATTTCTGCCACAGAGTAGAACTCTGAGAACAAAGTCCTCAGTAGTTTTGTGTAATACTGCACTAGATATGGCAAAAGTAACTCACAGAGGTAGCCAAATTCAAAGCCAGTGGATACAGACTGTCAGCTGGTCTGTGCTGCAGTGTCACTGGTGCAGCCACATCAGGCAGGGCATAGAGACACCCCTTCCTCGGACAGGTTTTTACAAACAGAACCCCTTGCTTTGCTGTTCTGGGATAACACATGTGCCCCTGGGGGTGGAGGTGAAATAAGTCACACTACCAAAAGCACAGTTCCGCTGATAGGAGCTACATTCACAGTAAGGCATTTTGCTGGTGGAGAATACTGTTCAAGCTGTACTGGCAGAGTAGAGGGATGTGGACCTGATCCGAGAGAAGCTGGCAGGTTTGCATACTGTGTGTTATTCCTTTCCAACCTTCTCTTCTGAATAAAAAATGGTGTGGAGTCTAATTTCCTCTCTGAATAAAACATGAATATAGATAAGACAAAGTAAGGACCCAAAGACCACAGCAGCATACTTTCTTGTTCTCCTTACTATTCAACATCATGGCAGCTCACATATAGAGCAGCTCTAGAAACCATCTGTCATTGAGCAGTTCTTTATTCAAATGAAATCAACTGTGAAGTAATCATGGTTCTCATTTTTATTATCTCTCCTTACAGTGAACTTGATTAAAATCCAGCGCACGGTATGCAAACAGGCTGTTGTAAATTTGTACTCTGACAAAAGGGGAAAGTAAGTGATCTGCCCACATGCCTAGAACTTTGTCATTATACATGGGGACAAAAAAGGGAAGGGGCATACTGGGTTGCATAAACAAGTTTGTCCGGACACAAACTGTCCTAGCCCTATACAAAGGCCACGTCTGCTGCATGACACCATCAGAGGGGCCGAGGAGAAGCTAATTTTACTAGCACATTTAAAAGGCTGGGGCATGTTCTGAATCAACCAGATAGCCTGGCTTCAGCAGCACGTGCTTTAAAGTCTTTTGCCCAGGAGGATGATCTGAGCTTCTGAGGAATGAACTCAAAACAGACGTGATTCTCCTTTCACTTCTGGCGGTGTAAATGGGGAGTGATTCCATTGTATGGCTGGTATGAATGAGACTGGGAAAGAGTCCCAATCAGTCAATCATTCCCTGCTTTGTCTATTCATTAAACCCCTCTTCTCCTCTGCACAGATGGCCAATGTACTATTGTACTCTAAGAACTGGCCAAGTTAAAAAAACAACACAAAGGGATATGCCTGACAAGTCAGCAATAAATGTTTGTTTTTCAAAAAAAAAAAAAGGGGGCATATTAGCCTGTTGTACAGATAAGGCTTAACCTGTGCATGTACACATATGTGTAAGTTGATACAGATCCATATATATGTAGATATGCAGAACCTCTCTAACACACTGTGAGCACATGTGTATATATACCTCGCCCCAACGCCCACAGATTTCCCAGCACAAGGCAAAAGGTGTGATTTTTTAAAATCACAGTAGCTGCTGCTGTGTTAACAAACCTTTCTTTGTGCTTTGGAAGCAGCACAGCCAGAGAATGAGACTGCAAGAGGCAGTAATTTGGTACAGCAGCCTTTTGCAGCCCCCTAAGAGCAGGAGCATGACCAGGAGTGCAGCCACGAAGCTGAGGCTGTGCCCCAGCTCCTGGAACTGCAGCTGAGGCAGCAAGCACTGGGCAGGGAAGGCAGAGGGTGGAGGAGAAGGATGAGGGAAGGGCAGGCAGGGGATGCCATGTCATCCTTGTCAGACTCCTGGGGTATAACCAGAGAAGAGATTGTGCCATTCAGCAGACCCCAGCACATCCTTAGAACCAGTGAGTTAGGATTGGGCATTTAGGTCAGCTCTCCTTAGCCCTAGAGTGCTAAAGTATGAAATCTTTGTACCTTCTTCTAGCAAAATCCTGTAGAATAACTACCTGGGATTAATACTTATACAGGTCTCACTTCCCCTCAGGGTCGAAGGAATTCTAGGAAGGGTGCCTTTCCCACATGCCCTTAAGAGATACTACAAAATTAAATCCCTACTAAAATCTTAGAGCTCTGGCTAGTCACAGGGACCCACAACAAATTTGGTGGCTGTAACATTCACACAGTGCACACACTTGTATTTGGCAAAGTGTTTTATGGGGTTTCCATCATAGCACACTGCTGAAAGGGTGATCCAAGTCATCCTGAGTGCTGTGGGCTGAGCAAATGCACCCACCACCTGCACCCAAGTGGCTTCTCATTAGCTGGCATGCAGACATTAATCAGCAAACTTCTTGGACAGCTTGGGTCATGCCAATGGTGGCCACAAACCTGTGTGGGGATGGACTATACTGGCTGTGCAGGAGGCACTGGATGTGCAGGAAGCACTGGCCACACTGCTTCAAAAAAGTCAGATGGATCTGATTTTTTTTAAAGCACTGTCTGGGACACAACTTGCTTGTGATAAGAAATACCAGGGTTGTTGCTCAGGTAAATCTCTCCAGTTGATGGTGTTTTGTGTTGAGCCTTATTCAAGTCAGCTTTGGCACCACCCAGGAACAGATTCTCTGTCTGTAATGCCCTCAACTCATTTAATTTGCCATTGCCAGGACTGAGGGTGTCTGTGTCTAGGACATGAACAATCTTCCTACCCTGGGTAATCCTTGCCTTGGCCCCCAAGGACCAATAGTCACAAGCTCAGGTCACATGTCATTTGAGATGTTGCTTCTCATCCCATACTGAAGAGACCATGTTCTTCAAGATTTGGAGTCTGTGGAGGGGTCAAAAAGCTGTTCTCCATCAGATGTTTCTTTGCGGGAAATGTGCTGAAGCTGGTGCATCACTGGAACATGTAGTAGATGTACAGAGGGAACAGGGTGGTTTGTGCTGCTGACTCTGCTCTCCTCGGGCACACCTGGCACTGGTGCCACTGCCTAAATCATGAGTTGAGAGTTATAGGGAACTGTCTTCCCTCCCTACAGGGCCTTTGATACCCTGCAGACATAATTCACTGAGAATGGATTTCATAGCCTTATACTCAGAGAAATATCAGGCCTGATAAGATGGGACAGCTTTGTGTAAACTTATGAGTTTTCAAGCCATTTTGGTCTGAAAATTGGAAGTATTCTTAGTGAAAAAATAAGCATAGGGAGCATTTCTTACATATAACAGGATGTTCATGGTAGCCATGGTATATGTCATTGTTTCCTGTGCAAAAAGGATGTTGCTATAGTTCTTCAGTGAAGGAAATTATGCCAATAAAGAGAAAATAAGGGAAAATCTGAGAGAGCACAGGGCACTTCTGAGTATACAGAGAGCAGCTGCAAGAACAAAATGCATGTTTTGTCTGTGATAAGTAGGAACTCAAATATGCAGCACCCAAGAAATAAAGGGTTTTACCCAGGCAATAAACAGAAGATGATTACTTTGGAGCTGCACATAAACGCTGAAATTCCTTGGCAGTGATTTCATACCTTTTCCTGAGGCACACTCTGCTGGTACGTAAAACCTGTATCTTCCCATGTCCCACAGGGATTTATGCTTTATGTTACTCACTCGAGGTGGGACTGTGGGCAGGGTCAAGCAATCCACCTAGAGGTGAAAATGTGGGAGCAGCCCTCCCTCCAGCTTCTTCTCTGGGGGTTTCATTTGCTGCGTTTTTAATAATGAAAACCAAACCAAAACAAGAATACAGCATCTGAAGTGTTTAGAAAACACAGGGCCCCGCTGAGATGAAAGCAAACTGTGCTCCCTCATCAGGTATATGGAAGTCTGCACCCTCCTGTATTTATCTGCTCCCTGCTAACCTCAATTCACCTTCATGGCATCCAGGGAATCTTTGCTACAGGGCTCAGGTATCAAAGCCTTCAGTTTCTGAGTGTCTCGTGCTTCATCAGATTAGGGCGTTGCACATCCTTCCATTGATCCGCTGGGCTTTGGATGTGGCTCCTTTGTGCCTTCTCCAACCAGCACATCCCGGCTTCTCTCAGAATGCCTGCCTTATTTTGGACATAGGTAGCCCACCCCTCAAATAACTTTGGATTCTTTAAAAATACCCACACTTGGAAACAAAGCTCAAGAGGCCCCCCAGGAACCTGTTGAGATAACTTGACCCACAGCTGATCCACACAGAATGAGAGCAGCAAAAGAGAGGAGCTTGCTGCATGGAGCAAGAGGAAAGAAAGCTTTGGGGTTGTCCTCAAACTCTAAACAAATAATTTATTCTGCTGTTGAATGGCAGGGACTTTTTCTCAAATAATCTAGAGGGTAATCTAAGGGCAAAAGTATGGGAGGTTTGGATCTGCCTGAACTGCAAACCTGCCCTGACTGGGTCAGACAGCCCTCTGAATTCAGGATACACACAGCTGCCACACAGCACTGGGGAGATGTCTTCGTGTTGAACAACTGAGGAAATAAGACATCTTTAACAAAACAAGATGTAAAGACTGGCTTATTTCATTCAGTATATATAATCTGGGTACATTTATTACTTGTGTAAAAGAGTGACTCACAGGGCTGACATGAGGCAAGTGCATCTCTTGGGAGCTCTTTGAAGGCCATCACTGATGGCAAAGAAGTTCTTAGTTCTGACTTGAAATGTTCTCTGCTGTCCCAGACAAGAGATTCTCTTCCCCAGACACCACCATTTCCAGTGAACTGAACTGTAGTTCTGTAGTCTGTGCAAACTGGAGTCTCCCAGGGAAATGAAAATTAAAATTACTTTTGAAAGTAAATTAAATTGCAGAATTGCAGTAAATTGCAGAATTTCCCTTTACATTGATTTTATTTCAAACCAAACTCAAATTTCTTTTTTTGTCAGTCTGTACATCTCCTTAAGGCACATTTTAAAGCTTAATCTCACATTCTTCATTTTCTCAAGTAATTATATGCATGGAGTCCCCATCTCTCCATAGTTTAGCACTGCAATAATTATGATTATTTACAAGATCAACTGAAGATGACCTGATGTGAAAAAAAGCAGACCTGAAAAAGTCTTGCATTCCCCCAACCTTATCTTTGTTTTCCCTCCGTTATCAGCTGGATTAATAAAGAGATGCTATCTCACCTTCCAAACAACTGCCTTGTTTATGTCGTTAGATCTTCATTACTTTAGCAACTCTCACATCTTGTCTTCACCCTTGGAAAGACAGACATTGCTCATGCTGCTGGCTACAGGTTCTGTGCTAAAGCATTATCACTGCCTGGCTTTGTGTCACTCTGGCTGCACAGGGAGCTAATTTGAGCAGCTTTAGAGAGAATCACAGAATATCTCAGAGTGGCAGAGACCTCTCAGTGTCACCTGGTCACACGCCCGCTCACAGCACAGCCAACTTCAAAGCCAAATGCAACTTCAAAGGCAGATCAGGTTGCTCAGGGTCATCCCTGGCTGAGACTGGAGTGCCTCCAAGGATGGAGACTCCACAAGAGTTGCTCTCTGAAGCACTCATTGCTCTCTTGATGCTGTGGGGTACCTGAGTGCATCCCACCATGCAGCTATTCAGCGCTGAGCTAGTAGGAGTTTGTGTGCTGGGCAACACAGTGCTGGTCCTTGGTCCTTCAGAGGATTTGCATTCCTTCTTGTTCCTCATGAAAAGAACAGTTACCCTCAGTGCTGGAGTGACTAGTTAGGACAATGTGAATTGCTGCTGCTTTCATCTTCATCTTTGTTCCTCTTGGTTTCAGAAAATATTTCCTGCCAGTTTGTCTGAGCATTTATCCTATTTTGATATTCTTTTTAGCCAGGAAAAAGAAAAAAGAACCCCCCAAATTCCAATAAAACCTCAAACACTGGAGATATAATTAAAAAAATAAAAACTTATAAACTTCAAAATGAACCTGAGGCAAAATCATAGAGCAAAAAACCCGTGTGCTTAATCCAAAAACTGTTTGCCTGCCTTTGCTTGCCTCCAATTTTACCTGATCTTCATTGACCTAAAAAAAGTTTTCAGTTATTTTGCTGCCTTGCTGCGCAGTTGAATTTTGAGCATTATCTGTGGTTGTGTGGACTGAGCTTTTTTGACTCATCCACAGTGGCTTAGTTTTGGTTTGAGACATCACTGGGACATTCATAACCTCTGGATACTGTGGAATCAACTCAGTGGATGAGAAGCAGAAAGAGTGGAAATTATCAGGAGATATTCTGCAGTCACTTTTGGCCAGGGGAAGGAGTTTAGGCATGATTTATAGGGGGAAAAGTGTGGAGGGTGTGTCCTGTTCTAGAAGACTATTAAAGCAAATCCATATTTGTAAATGGAAGTAATCAGATACATATAAAAGAGCACAGTTTGCTCTTTCTAGCATTAATGCCACTAATAGTAAAATGAAAGCATATGTGTTGTTGCTGATGCTTGCCAATATTTCAGGGTATTGATTTAGGACTGTACAATATATTTCAGTGATAAGAAATCCAAAAAGTCTACATCCAGTCAGGTTAAGAAATCTTCTAACATTTCTGATAGATTGTTGATTTCACCTAATTGAATTTGTATTTTGCTGCCACAATTTCTCTGCTAAAACCTTCCAGGTTTTAAGACAGCAGCTCATATTTTCAAATGAAGCACTGACATTTTCCACTGAACATTGTGTTAAAAGCAATTTCTTTTCCACTTTTGTCAAGCATTTCCAGCAATATATTGCCAGTTTTCTGCTGACTTTGCGAGAACCAAAGGCCATTTGAAGGTATTTGGATAAAAGTCCAATACACTTATAATTGCTTTTCTCCCTCTCAGCTGTCCTAATTCCTGTAGTCCAGATTTCTGGCCCTTCCTGATGAGTTGAATGTAACATGACTCATCTCCTTCTTGACCTACCCAGCTGTTCTTATTTCATTTCCCTTTGCTAGGTCAGAGACAATCAGATCATTTATTTCAACCTTTCCATGATGAAGGGAAAACAATATTTCAAAAGGACAACATATGATGACCAACAACCCAATTACATCATCTCATTCACATATTTGTTACCCTGGATTTTGAGTAGGACTTGATTATTTGATGTTGATTGATAATATTTGTAGGTATTTGGACACCAGAATATTGGAGTAAACATGACATATCTTGCTGATTTGTAAGGTCAAGGAAAAATTCCTCTCTATAGCAAAACACCAGAGCTCAGTGTGATACAGGGACTTTTCATCTTCCTTTGAAAGACTGATTAGCAGCCACATCTAAAAACAGGTAACTGGCCCTAGTGAGCCAAAGGTTTAGGTTTTTACTGCAGTCTCTGTGTATATCACTACAGAAATATCAATATAGCTTAAGGCCAGCCATTCAGGTTTCTATCTGCCTGCAGATTCTTGTCATGTTCTCTTTTGCCAGGTCTCTCAGAGGAATTTGTTATGGTAGGATCAGCCTTGCCTTGAGTGAAACTTCACGAAGTGAAGATAACAGGATGGGAGAGTTAAGCTGGGCAGGAAAGAAGGATTAATGAGGGGAATGGAAACAAACTGGAAAGAGGAGATTATTTCTTTCAATAGGTTGGCCAAGGCAGGCAACATTTTTTTTTCTGTTTTTCTGTGGCTCGATGTCAAAAACTCCATTATCTATGAGCAAACAGGAGAAGAAACAATTTGCAAAATATGAACACCTCATCTTTATGTGTCTGGCATAGACCTTCCTGATTTTTTTTCCCCATCTATGTTATTTTCCTCTACAATAACGAAAAAACAACCTAATGAAAGAGAAGACCAGGACAGCAAGATCAGTGTGTTGCATCCACCAGTCCTTCCTTTCCAAGTAGAAACTTCTGCTTACTTCTGGCACTCAAGAAAAACCTATCAAAAATAAAAGACAGACCTTGCTCATATGTAAGGTCGAGTAGGAGGCCAGCTCTTGCTTGCCTTACTCTCATGAACAAGCCAGCTGAACTTACATATTTGGTGTGAACCTAAAGTGAGTGAAGCTCTGGAATGTACTCCTGATTTGCAAAGGGAAGTCAATCCCCAAAAGGAACTTCACTTGGATCCAGGTGCCCCTCGTGTGTAAATACAGATGCAAAGTGGTGGTAAGCAAGTCTCTTCTATTGTGTAAATTAGCAAGTTCTAAGGTGGGGATTTAAGGGGAACTTTGTCCTGCAATGGATAAAAGTGAGGGAGCTCTTCAGTACAGAAAAGGAGCCAAGGGAAGAATGTGCAGCTAATCCAGACGAAAGACCTACAGGCAGTCTTTAAAAACATGTCAGTGCAACTGCCTGGGAGGTTTCCAAATGGGTGCCACATCTTGAACATCTTTCACAGCTTTATATCTGCCTTCGGTATGGAAATGAGAGAAGGGAAATGCTGATAGGAGGGCTGAGAGGAATAAGTGAGGTTATTTGAAATGCAGTTGTTGTTCCCTGGTGTTCATTCCCTCCTCCCCTTAAGCCCCCCACAACAGTTTCTCATTTTTACAGAGAGGAATCTGCCCTGCCGATTGTCTGGCCCCGAAGGGCAGGGCTGGGGACGGGTTTGCAGCCCTAGATCTCTTTTGAGACGGGAGTTCTCAGCATCAAGGTCAAAAGCAGGGGTCATGATCCCTCGCCTGCCTGTCTTTCACACTGCTCCTGGCTACATGTACTTCTTTTTAGACATGGCAGATGGTGAAATACTAAAAGTACAAAGGATTACCCAAACCTATTCAATAGCTGAACTATTTGTGTATTATTGTTATTTTGGAGCGGGGGTGGCCTTGGGACGCCCTCACTGTGTCTTTCACTTTAAGCTGCCCTTAGACATGTGAGTTTGGAAGTTTAATGGGAAAAATAGTGTTCTTTGCACTGTTTCAAAAGACTGCAAAGCACCACCTAAACGCCTTTTCTGCAAATTTTCACATAAAATCTATGACTGTTCATCACAGTGGCAATAAAATTACTACTAATTTGAAATGAGCTGTGGCTGTCCAGATCATTGCTAATAATTTAGCAACCTGTGTTTTCTTTAGGCCAAAACTCTGAAATGTGAATGAGGCCCTAAAACTTTATTTGAGAGTAAAATTTTAGTGGAATTCTTCACAAACCAGAATTGTTCTGTATTCTGTGCAGCTTTGGTGTTGTGCGTCATGTGTGAGCAGAGGAGATTAGAAAGTGGAAGGAGAAGGCTGCCTGCCTCATTCTGTTAGAATGCTGATAATTTTTTCTATATTTTAACATTTCTCAGTGATAGCCATACATAGAGTTTGTGGCTAAATTCTGACTCTGAGAACACAAGAGTTTTTTTGAACCAAACCAGAAAATGCCTTTACTAATTTAATGCATTTTCTAGAAGCCTTTAACAATTACTGCAGGGGACAGACTGAGCTGCTGCTGTGTTGATATCAGTTGTGATGGAGAATGGTTCTGAGACTTCTAAAACTTTCCAAACCACTCACAAGTGTCAACATACTCTCAATTTTCTTCAGAATTACCACAGCTGGGATGGAAGTGTGTGCATGAGGACATGGCAAGAGAAGGCCACATTCATCCTATCATTAAAAGAAAAGGAAAAGATTGGGGGAAAGGATTTGCGCTAAGATGTTATGGTGTTTCAGCCATGCTGCTCACAGGCTGTCTTGCCTTCAGGAGCCAAAGGACACGCTCTGGTGTCACTGTCACCAGAAAAATGAGAGCAGTGTCTCAGCAGCCACGTGAGGAGGAAGCCACTGCTCACAGGTGTTTAGTGGAGGTCTCAGAGCTGCCAGCATTGCTGGAGCTCAGCACACAGTTCTGTTGTCTGGCTGACAAAGACACACAGTTGGCAGCTCATGTAAAGGGAGGGAGCACTTGGAAAACCCAGAGCCAAACCTGGTTCTCACAGACATCAGGGCAGATCTGACATGGTTCCACTGCTGAGTGAAAGTTTGACAGTGTTGATAGCTCTTTGGGCCCTGTTAGCAATCACACAGAGCAAGAATGTACCTTGAGCAATATCCAGCACCTAAACACAGGCAAATCTGAGAGAATTGTGCTTCTGTTTTTCTGCCACACGAACAGAAAGCTTCTGACTAGCATGAAATGACAGTAACACCAGCAAAGTGAAAGGAAGCAATTTTGGGGGCAATGGAAGTGTCACCAGCAGTATATTGTTTTGTGGATAATTATTCCACGGTACAGACCACACAAAAGGCTCTGGGGTACCTTCAGCTGTCAAATTATGTTTGCTGTTAGCAGAAAGCCACAGCAAATCTAAGACCATAATTTTGTGCTCGTGTGGCATTGGGAAAGCTCTCACCTGAGCAATCAAAAATTTCCTCCTGAATACCCACAGCATTATGCAATGCAGGCAACTTTTAGCATGCAAAGCCAGGCATATTCAGCTGAATGCTGTGGTGTTCCACCTCAGGGGCATAAACAGGGCTTGTTCTGTCAATCTCAACAGAAGATACTGAACATACTCATCCCATCCTACAACCTCTTGGGATTTTTGCCTCCATCATACAGAACATGACAGAACTGAATCCCCTCAGACCAGTGTTTTTCAAACCATAGTCTTATCCATGTGCCCAGTTTAAGCTGCATTTACTGAATGCAAGTCATGTATCCACACACAATTTCTAGAACCACAATGTATTTAAATAACCCTGGCTTTAACTTAAAGGTCAAAGGAAAAATGAGTAATGAACTAATTCTTAAACAATGCAAAATTGAGAAATGTTTCTCGTGTGCAATGTATGTGGCTGTTATCCTCCTTGTGCCACTAGAGTTCATAAATACAATGTAAAGGAAATGTCCTTTCATCTAATATTAACAATCAGAATCTGAAAAAAATACCATTGACCTTAACATGAACAGAATTCAAATGAGTAATAATTTCCTCCAATTTTAAAAAAGCTTTCAATAAATTTATTGTTTTTAGTTTTCATGGGGCTTGGCTGGTGTGCTGGGAACACTGCTATTTGCTTATCAAGCTTCTGCCCATATATATTCCAAATTAATGAAAAGCTCTCTAGCCTGGTGCTGGCTATGATAGGGCTGTGCTCATACATGCTCTGTTGAAGGGTAGGTGGAATATTCTGTATTTTCTCATGCACTATATTTCATTGTGAATTTTTTCTGTGTGGGTGAGGGGGGAAGTGGGTTACAAAATTAGGACTTTATTTTAGTTGCAGTGTAATTGCTTCAGCCTTAGATGTTTTGAATAACTCAAGAAGTAACAATGCACAAAAGCACAGGAAGCAATATGAGAAGCAAGCCTTTACCCAGCCTAGTTAAAACACCCTGGCCACAGTTTACAGAGTTGGGTGCACAACATTGAGCACCAAAACTTGCACTTGGTTCCCAAGAGATGCTCCCTCCACAGCCACAGGCCCCACTACCTTGGTTCTGGCATCAGATTCTTTCAGCATGGCTGAAACACCATAACATCTTAGCCCAAATCCTTTCCCCCCATCTTTTCTTTTAATGATAGAAGAAAGTGACCTTCTCTTGCCATGTCCTCATGCACACACCTCCATCCCAGCTTTGGCAATTCTGAAGGAAATGGAGAGTATGTTGACACTTGTGAGTGGTTTGGAAAGATTTAGAAGAGCACTGAGCTCATAGAAAGAGATGTTCCACAGGGTTGGTTTATGCCACTCCTGCCTGGCATGTAGTGCTCATGGACTGATGTGTCTGGGTCTGGCCACTGCTGCTGCCCAGGTGTCCCTGGCATCACCTACACTCTGGACTGGTCCTACAGGTGAGCAGGAGATGCCCACATAAACAATTCCAACCTAGCTCCTGACCTGCCTCAGGCAAAACAACATCAGAGCTTCCCCCACAGTGAGAGGGAAGCAGGGCCTCTAATTTATCCTTTTCCTTCGAGGAAATGATTTCAAGGGCAGAAATTGTATATCTATGGGCACAAAACAAATCTCCCTCTTGTTCTTTCCGGGGCTGTGGGCAAGTCACTGCCTATCCCAGGGACAGGGTTTTGTTCTGGTTTAACCTCACTAGTTGGTGTGCTGTGGAGAGACTTTGCATAACTGATGAATTTGGGTTATTTTAATGAAATTGCTGCATTACTGAATATTATGTTTGAGCTTGTTGCAGCCTGGAAGTATCCTTGAGATGTTTCCACTCTTTCTGTCCATACCATGGCAAAATGCTCTACAGCAAGGAAAAGAGGGTCTCATTCCAGGCTCTGCTTGAATGCCAGAGATTCAGAGAGTGAATCTGGCCTGAGATCTGAAACTCTGTAGTCTGAAGAGAAAGGAATACTCAGATGGGAGGAAAAGAAACCAGCATGTTCTCACTTTAAGAAATTGTAAAGGGGGAAACGAAACTGGGGCAGAAGAGAGAAACAGGAGGGTAAGCTTTTATAGCAAAGGAGCTGTTCCACAGCAGAGGATCCGAGGAACTGGCTGCAAAGGATGGAGAAACTGATCAATGATCCATGGGAAAAGCCAGTAGCTGCAGTGAGGGCCATCTTGGGACACTGACCAAAACCTACAGAAGTCTTAAAAGTTATGAACTTCAGCTTGGATCTCCATCCTGCTCTTCTACCACTTCACCTCAATCTTCGTAGCTCTTGCACTGGTGAGGATGAAGTATCACTGCTTTTAACACACTTTGTAAAGTCTGGAGCAATTTCACAGTAATTTTTCCTTCCCTGAAGGAATAAGTTGAAATCCACAGCATCTGCAAGATGGAGGTAGGGAAGTGTTTGATCAAGCAGCTGGACATCTGTGGGGCTGCCCACACAAGACTGGACAGCTGAACTGCAAATTTCTAGGATGGAGTTAGTTACAAAAAAAAAAAAAAAAACAAAAAACAAAAAAAACCAAACAAAGGCTAAAGGAATAGCTTGGGAATGATCAGGTCACTTGAATTGAAGAGTTTGTGGAATAAATACAAAGAAAAATTAAAAATCCCACCCCACCAATCCAGCAGCCTCTTTCACGGGGAGCCACGACAGTTTTATGACTCTTGCTGTGTGTGATTGTGATGGACTCGGTGCTTTTTTTGCCGGTGATTCTGCCATGCAGGGCAGCGTGAGCAAGGGCTGGGCTGCACTCGTGAGAACGGTCAGGCTGAGCCCTGCTGTGTTTATTTGGGCTGTAGCGGCACCTAAAGGCAGCCCAGAGCCTGAGCCAACCTGTGGCAGGCACCAGCATCCGCCTGAAGATAAAATCCCTTGCCTCTAGATGAAATAGATGAAGGATAAAATGCTGTTGTAGGGATTGAGCTGAGCAAGCTGCCCCCTGGAAGTGGAAATGTATGTTTATTTAATTACTTCAGTAATTAGGGATTTTCCTGCCTTGTGCTGTTTGCACTCACACTCCTTCCAAAGCTGGCCATGGGTACCAGGCTCCTTTGGTTTGTTTTGCACCCTATGAACCAGATGCTACTTGGGAACTGACACAGAAAAGAATAATTTTCCTGTGGTGAAATGATGAATTGGGTGACCCAACTTTCCAGAGGATGCACCAGGCTAACATCTCCTGTGGGTGATTCAAAAATGCCAAAAAACCAACAGATATGCCAAAAACCCAACAGATATGCCAAAAAACCAGATACTGCATAGATTGCAATGAGTTTGGAAACTGAGCTCATTTCTGACCTATGAGAAACACCCAGCTGGACAATAAAATGTTTCCCCAGCACTTTTTGTCGCTGTCACCCGTTCTTTCCACGAGAGACATGTGAGCTGGGACTAGTTCTGATCTACTCACTGCAGTTCTCCAAAGCCCAAAGAATGGCTCTGATTAGCTCCAGCCAAATATCTGGGCCACAGACTTTCAGGGGAGCCTTCTTGTCTCAGAGCTATTGTTAATGCTTCCTGTTTATTGCAGTTCAGCACAAAGCCTTGCAGCCTGTCCACAGAGCAAAACAGCCAGAGGAGCTGAAACACTCTTTAGTAAAGGTCTCATGCCAGCTTTTGAATGTTTCTCATATCAAAGACAAGAACTGAAGCCTCTGCAATGTGCCCAGTGCCAGTGTCCCCTCCTTACAGGTATTTAAGTATTAGTTTGAACACTTCACAGAGGGATTTTGGAGTAACCATATCTCTCTGGACAGGCTTTTTTACCATGCAGAAGATGAGATGTGGGGACTTTAAAATTTCACTTGCTAAAGATAGATCTAGGATAGTGAGTTGGTAATTTTTTCAATACACTATACAAAGAAATCCAGAGGGCCTGAGCTTTCCCAAAGGACAGAACCACAGCCAGGAGCAGAGTCAGGCACAAACCTGGAGAAGAGAAGGAACAGGTAAAGGCAGAGGAGTGAGAAGGACAGAGTGCAGGGAACAGGGCTCTGATGGACAGGCAGGCTTAATCATACTTGAATTAGTGATGTGTCAGACCCCACAGGGAGCACTTCCTTCCTCCCCCATGCTGCCATTAGTGAGACATTTCCAAAGGTACGAAGTGCCTGGTGTCCATGATTACTCAGCAGGAACTACCATTAAAATTGCCTTGTAATGGCACCAAATGTCATTTTGGCCTGACAAGAAACACAGTCTAAGACCTGGCTCCAGTTTATGGTGAATTGCTCTTGTGGTGAGAATTGCTTTTGCTCATGGGTCAAAATCAAATTGAACTGGTGCTCAAGGCAGAAAATGGATGGAAAAAAAGCCATTATTAGGGCTAAACAGTGCAGTGGTGCTGGCAGCAATGGGTTATAAGCCATGTCATGAACTGCACCACAGTTCCCCCCAGTCTTTTGGCACAGCTGTAGAATATCCTGATTTTTGAGCTGTGGGAATTGAGCAAGGTGCACAGAGATGTGAATTACCTGGGCAGGGTGTATCTCCAGCCCTAATACTGGATCTGTGATATAGACATGGGCAGAAAATACGCAGACTGAACAAAATGTAACACAAATTTTTTAGATGGGGAGCTACACAAAGAAAAGGAGCAGACCCTGCCTGTGAAGTCTTCTAATCCAGGAGCTAGGCAAGGCTTATGAAGATGGCAGGGAAAGTCACTGAACAAATGAAAAGAAGCACACTACAGATGGTGTAGATGAGCTGTAGAACTTCTTGGTGTGGGGTGTTGTTGATGGAAAAGCCTTAAATGGAGGCAAGAGGAAGCTGCACAAGGTCATGCAAGAAAAATCTGTTGAAGGTTACTGAATAGATAAAGACTACTCCAATTTAGAATATCCCTGGAGCAGGAATGGCTGAGGGCTGCAATTACTCAGGGCATCTCATAGTTCCTTGACATGTTTCTATAGTCTTACTTAGGCATTCACTATTGGTTGCTGTTGGAAACAGTATGTTGGACAATATGGGTAATTAATCTAATCCAGTATGGCCATTCTCATAGTTAAGTGCAATTAAAAATGATACTGTGCAACAAGGATCAGTGTCTCTAGTGTGATACTAAAAAGCTGTGACCTCTCTGAGCACCTTCAAACTCCAGGCAGCATCAGCAAGGACAATCTGAGGGGAGATGGAGGTAATTAATTTTGTCATTCTGATGAATTAATACTCAGGGGTGTCACAGCACTTTCTCTTAGCATTTGACTGAAAAATACCTGGGATATATGGGGATTGTCATGTTTTGGCATATTTGATATATTTTGGGTTTTGAGCTCTATTCCTTGGACAGTTTGGACAGAAGAGAGTTGGATTTGGATAAGAACCCACTTTGCAAAAAGAAAGAAGCAGGACTAAAACATCATCCCACACAGACACACACAGACCCAAAACCTGCTGCAATGGCTTGAAACAGAGCCATCTACTGACTCACACTGATACTGCCTGTCTCTGCTCCTGGGAAGGGTCCTCAGGACCAGGCTGCATCCTGCCTGTGCTCAGTGGGGATAATGATTCACTGGGGAGAGCAGGCTTTTAATAGCAAAGTGCCTGAGAGTAACACAGCCATGGGAATGGAAGCAGAGATGATTCCTCGGCCTGGAACAGCAGGCTGCCTGTCGTGGGGGCCAGATAGTGTGATAGCTCTGAACTCTAGCTGAAGAGCACAGCCATGAGAATGGTGTTATTTGATGAGAGCTTGGAGCAGATGGGCAGTGTGGTTAATTAAAGGGCTAGGGATAATGTTTCCTAAATTAAAAAAAAAAAAAAAAAGTCGTTGGAAAGCATTTTAAGAAACCACAATCTGCATGTGCAGGGTATCTCAGGAGGGAAAAAATGAGATAGTGGAAATCTATAAAATAAATTTTTTAAAAAACTAGTTTGTTTAAAGTATTGGAATGTTCTCACAAATGAGATAAGTGCTCTTAAAACAGATTGTGTTGATGATTGCATAGCAAGGTTAGCAGCAATGGCAAGAGAGTGGGATAAGTAACCTGGGAGGTTTGATTATTCCTACGTGCCTAATCTCCGTTAACGTGAAGAAAGCTGATCCACACAACACCACCACAGATCTGGTCTTGGCAATTTGCTATCTGAGAGATCTGAAGAGAGTACTGAAGATCTATGCAGACTCTGAAAAGGGCAAGAGAGCACATCTGATCTGGAATTTTTGCTGCTGAGCATTCACACTGTGGTGGTCCCCGGGGTTGTGGTACTTCAGAGGTGCTCAGGGTTGTCCTATCAGCTCTCCTACTTGTTCCTGCTGTTGCAGCTTAATTTGCTCCCCAGTCAGATAAAGGTGCAAGCAGAGGTGGAGAGAATGTTTGCTAATGGAGCTTCTTTGATGCCATATTTTTATAGGTATAACTTGTGATTCAGATAACCCATATCTGTCCTTTTCAAAGTGCCGTATCTTAAAGATTCATTTTCCCTCAGATACTTCTGGGCTGACTCACTCTCCCTTTCATGGGCTGGTTGCATAGCCCACAAATTGCCCAGGCCATGGTGGAAACTACCTGCTGAGGGAGTCTGGGGTGGGGAACAGGTCAGGCATGGGTAATGTTGGGATACCAGGAGAGAAATTCATGTGAAAAGCGGAGGCTGGTGGGATGTCAGGGAAGAAATCTCTAGGTTAAATTTCCTCTTGTAGTATTCACTACTTAACCCTCACGGGTCCTGAAATAATTATGGTTTTGGAAGCTAAACCTCAGATTGTACCTGTGACAACATTGCAGATGAAAGCAAAGCAAAGCAGACAAAAAGAAATACCAGAGATTTAGATTTTCAATGTATAAGATGAAGATAATATCTATCCAACTATGAAAAGAGCTAAAAATTAATATTGTCCACAGACTTTTCAGTAATAGGGTAAACTGAATTATACTGATGTAGGGCTGCCTTTGAACAAAAGCATTGCAAAGAATGTTTAAGAGATCTGAAGACTAACAATAGATTAATAGAGTTGCTAGAAGAAATTGAAAAGAAATTAAAGTATGAGTAATGCAAACAAATTTCTATGAAATGACCATTCCTCTTGCCCACTTTGGCAGTTAACATGGCAATTATGCTTTCTATGCAGACAGTCAAAACTCTTTTAAATTAGCACAGAAGGTATTTTATAAGCAAAATTTCATTTGATCAGGAGTTTTAGGCTGATAAAAATAGCTTTCATGTACTGTAGGTTTGGCCTGTGGTCCTTACTGTACCAGATGTCCTTGAATCAGGAACTTGGCACAATTAGGGCAATTAGTCATGTTTGAGTAAGAGAGCAGCCCAGGTTATATAAGGCACTTAGACTGGACCATAATTAAATGAAAAAAAATTGTGGTTAAAATGAGAGTTTTGTATAAGGATCAAAGTGTCAGAGGTTTTAACTGGAATTTTGGCTCTGTTGACAGTGATTGGGGTTTTGCATTTCACTCATGGCCCATGTGCCTAATTAGACTCCACCCAAGGCCTCCTATTGGCCTAAAATTTGAGAGTTAAAATTGTGCACATGGCATTATTTATGTGATCTTTTAAATTTTCATTTTAACAGGTCTTGGAAGAATAATCTGTGATAATTCTGAACTATAATGATGGTTAATTTAAAATTTGATAAGTCTGACTTGGCCCATTGGGAAGTGCTTTATACCTTTCTAATTCGTGGGAATGATATGACATTTCTCTGTCTCATGAAACCACAAATTTAATTGTACATCGTTGAGCTCTTGGAGAAAAATTAACTTATGTACCCCAGAAGAAATCACTTCTTACTATGCCAGCTGCAGCTGCAGCAGATAGCAAAGGATATAAATGTCTTGCATTCTTCCTTAGCCTTTAGGGCAAACACAAAGAAATGGTGTAGCTATGGAGAAAAACTAAATTGCAAAGAGTGTAAAGAGCCTTTCCAGCAGAAACAGAAATCAGGAGATCCCAAAAAGCTTCTGCAATGAACTCTGTCACACCAAGTGAATACAAAACATTAAAATCTGGGTTTATGTATTTTTTTGTTTTCCCTGAAATGAGAAAATAGGAAAGTAAAAGAGAAGATGTTTAGTTTTAAGCACAAAGACCAATTGAGAAAGGAGATTTTTAATAACTCTTTATTCTGGTATGTTGTGAGTTTACCAGCTTCTACAAGTTTATAAAACTTTGTTTGGAGCAACTGGCTTCTCATCCCATAACCCAGTGCAAGAAACTTGAATGAAGTGATAGGAGATCTATCACTGCTTGACTCCTCCTAAGATAAACATGAAACAAATATCAGATTCCCCAGCAGTCCTTATTTTGGCTGCCTCCCAGAAGGTGTTGTTCTTTCTGGAATTTATGAAAGATGATAGGTTGACCCATGGAGGCAAATCATCCACTCTGTAGTAAAATCATGAAGTGTACTTTGTGTGCAGAAGTGGAGATGGGTCAAGTGGTCTCCTGTAATGTGAGCATTGGCAATCTCAGCCTGGGGCAAGAATGGGAATAATGTGTCTTACAGCACTTCACATCATTCATTTCAGCAGGGAGATCAAGTGTGCAGCCAACAGAGGCTTCTCCCTGCTCAAAATACTTATCTGCATAAACACACACACACCAGCTGCAGTTGTGTGAACACTGGCACCTATATTAATTAAATGATCAAAAATCATCATTTTACAAGGACCAGTTAAGCATATTCTTACAGAACTCAAGAAGGAGGCTTTACTTAATTATAGGAGTGACAGAACACTATGAAAAGCACCCATGAAGATTTCTCCCAGGCTTGAGACCTGTTTAACTAAAAGCAACATAGTACTGCAAACATTAAAAAAAAAAAAAAAAGGCAATCCCTAAAGACTCCTGTCACTATCAGCAAAGGAAACTCAGTGGCAGTAACTATGAACAGTAACTGAACATTAACTAGGATTCTAATTCATACAGCATCCCTTGCAAGGATGAAGAAGAGAAAAACATCTCAAAACATTCTTCCCCATGGAACTGCATAATCACCTCTCTTTCTTTGCTTCTGGCTCAGTGAGAGCCACATCCGACAAGTCACACAAGTATTTGTTTATCTTGAAGTGAGTAAGTGCTACAAATGAAGTGAATGGGATTACTCACATGCTGAGAGATAAATATGTGCTTTGCTGGATCAGAGCCACAGATCTCAGCAACTTGGGCTGAGCTCTAAACATGGGCTGCAGAAAGATCCAAATTCATTGACCAGATATTGCACTACTGGATTCCTTCTGTAGTAAACATGTCTGGCTGCCAATTTCTACATATTTCACCTTGCAATTCACAGAATCACAGAATCATAGAATAATGAGGTTGGAAGAGACCTCTAAGATCATTGAGTCCAACCTATAATTGAGAATTTTGCTCTGTTATCTGTGGCAGGTAAGACACAATTATCTCCTAACATGCATAACATGACACACCCTCAGAAAAATAATAATAAAAATCCTTTTAAAGAGTATTTCTCTGTATTTAACCTCTTTGCCTGCTCTCTCACAGCCTTAGCAAATAAGTGACTGTCCCTGGCAGTTGAGTCCTATCACAAAGAAGCCAATTCTGGCTCAGGAACTTCCTGAGCCATCAAAAGCAAAAAGGGAGTAGGAGAGTGTTCAGGGGAGGATTTCTGCATGCTTGGGATATCATTCAGATCAGCCAGGAGTATTGTAGTGAATGGTTGTTCTAGCTTAGGCAGAGAAACTTAACTTGAGGAAATTACCTGTGGAACATCTCCAGCTTCCTGTTTCCTGACCCATTCTGAGCATAATTCAAGGTTCACACACTGTGTTCAGGGCTGTCATGACCTGAAGTGTCATGAATGAAGAGGTGAGGGAACAGACAGCAGATTTACAGGCAAAGAAGAGCTGGAAGACAGGATGGGGCTGCTGTGAAGGGAAGAGATCAACAGGAATGCCTGGTAGGGTGGAGGGGGTGGTTAGGTATAAAAGGTGAGTAACAGATGGAAAAAAGGATTTAAGGAGTGTGGATCATATGAATGTGTCTCATTTCTGGTTTTGCTGGGGTGTATAAGCCCTCTTACGTGGGACCCATGTGGGTTGGTGTGTGGTCTCTTACACGTTCAACACTACGAACAAATGTGTGGAGCACTTTCCCCATTGTCTTGGCACACATCCTTGGAAGGGGTGTCCTTCTGTAACAGTGTTCACAGGAGTCTCAGCCTGAGGGAAGAGACAAGGATCTGACTCCATGTTTCAGAAGGCTTGATTGATTATTTTATGATATATATTACATTAAAACTATAATACTAAAAGAATAGAAGAAAGGATTTCCTCAGAAGGCTAGCTAAGAATAGAATAGCAAAGAATGATAACAAAGGTTTGTGGCTCGGCTCTCTGTGTGAGCCAGCTGACTGTGATTGGCCATTAATTAGAAACAACCAACATGGGCCAATCACAGATCCACCTGTTGCATTCCACAGCAGCAGATAACCACTGTTTACATTTTGTTCCTGAGGCCTCCAGCTTCTCAGGAGAAAAAATCCTAAGGAAAGGATTTTCCATAAAAGATGTCTGCGACATCCTTCAGCCCTCTTCCCCCACCAAAGGTGGTTCTGTTTGAATGCTTTGGAGAAAGCTTTCTGACTGAAAACATCTCACTCCAACACTGGTTCCAGCCAGAGGCCTGCTGGCAAATCCTTGCCTCCTTTCCAGGGCTGATGTCCCAGCAGGAGCTCAGGGCCCCCATGGGGGATGATTTGACACCATCAGTCCCCACATGTTCCAACAGCCCTGGGGAAAGGGGAGGGTGTGCAGAGTGGGGCCTGTCAGGGTGCACTGCCATGGTGCACCTCAGCCACCCAACCAGGGCTGCATCCCCTGACAGAAATGAGGCCCTTGGAGCTAACAAAGGCACTGGAGTCATTACTGCTCCTTTGCATAAGCATGTGAAATTAAGGGCAATTATCTGTGGCACATGGCACAGGAGGCAGTGTTTAATTAATGTCTGAGGGAGGCACGTGCTGCTTCTGGAGACAAGCAGCCCTCCCTCCCCTCGGGTCACCAGGGCTCTTCTGGAGAGCCTTCCTTCTGTCAGGTCTCCAGGGCTCTTCTCCTGGGGACATCCAGGCCTTCCTCCCCTCAGGTCACCATGGCTCTTCCCCTGGAGACATCCAGGCCTTCCTCCCCTCAGGTCACCATGGCTCTTCCCCTGGAGACATCCAGGCCTTCCTCCCCTCAGGGCTGTTCTCCCTCAGGTCCCAGTGCAGAGATGGGCCTGGTGCCATGGGATGGTCCTGCAGAGATGGAGGTTTGGCATCAAGGATGCCAGGCTAAGGTGACACACTGAAAGGCCTGGGTGTCCTCTCCCACTCAGGGACTTTAGTGCTGTCAGCAGAAGGTGGCCACTTCATGGAGTCTTTGATTTTGTGGTTTGTTTGTTTTTTTCAAATGGCACTTTTGACATGAGGACCAACACTCTGCCCAGGAGCTTGTGTAGTGTTTGTGTGTTTGTCTCAGAGGGCAGGAGGGGCTGCAGAGGTCAGGAGAAGCAGCATCAGGGATGGTGGGCAGGTAGGAATAGAAGCTCTGTCTGTGCTCAGAGGGAGACAGAAGATTCCAACACCAGTTCTGGCTGTGAGTGCAGAGCAAAAGCTGAGAAATGCTGTCCCTCCTCTCCTGCAGACTTGCTGGACACCACTTCTGCTCTGAAGAACAGCAC
The DNA here is from genome assembly GCF_028551555.1 of Melozone crissalis. Lineage (NCBI taxonomy): Eukaryota > Metazoa > Chordata > Aves > Passeriformes > Passerellidae > Melozone > Melozone crissalis. The sequence continues at coordinate 3,040,990 of NW_026535834.1, forward strand.
TGACTCAGCAGCTGCACTGAGGGCTGGGCACTCAAGGTCCCAAAAGCTCCTGCCAGCTGACTGCTCACTGCAGGACAGCCTCACACACCAGCCTTTTTGGCATGGTCGTGCATGCTGTTGTGAGCTTTTCTGCATTCTAGGCTTCCAATGAATTTTGTGAGGAGGGACATATTCCCCCACTCCTCCACCTCGTCCTTCCCAGGGCTGTCAGTGCTGCATGCAGCTGACAGGACCTGGGCTCTCAGGGGCTTGATCTCCTTGCTTGGCAAACCCCAGAAAGCTCTTCCTGGGATGGGAACTCCTGTCTCACCAACTCAGACACAGTGCTAAGATCTATCACATACAGGTTTGCTTTCAGAAATGTGGTACTGAGGGACAGTTCTTTTTATTATAAATGTTTTTCTTCACCAAATAGTTGATGGATATTTAACAGAGGAATAGCAGGGCACTTTAAAAGAAGAAAATATCATAAATATATGCAAAGGATGTTGAAAATGGATGCTCAGATTGCAGAGACTTTTAGGCTCTGGTGTAATATGACAATGTTGAGCAATTGGCAATTGGCCTGTCAATAAGCTGTTGGCAGCATTGCTGCAGATGCTGGCAGGCCCTAACATCAACCTACATTGAAAAACATTTGCAAATGCAAAACAGAGACAGCTGGTTTCAAGTTGTGTTACAGCTACACTTAGCAGCTAAAAAATGGACCTTCCATCCTCTCCTGAGGTGTGTGGTTAGGGGGAGATGTATTAGCACTGCAGCCTTGGCAGCTCCTCTCCATTTGGAACAATTAACATGGAAAAAAACATGTCAGAAAATCAATACTGTTGAGGATTAATGAGCCAAAGCATGTACTTGAAGTGAAAATGTTTGCAGTTTTTCTTTAACACAAAGCCCCATGTAAGATAATGACCAAAGGGATGAGTGGCAGGAAGACACTTGTTCTGTGCTGTCCCCACTTCAGAGCAAAAGGTGGCACAGTCTGGTGTGTGAGGGTCTGCTGCAAACCAGTCAGCTCAGACACTGCATGGTGAGGTTGATCTTAGAGAAAGGAATTGAGTTGGGCTCACTGCACCCTTTTTCCTTTCCTTTCCTTTCCTTTCCTTTCCTTTCCTTTCCTTTCCTTTCCTTTCCTTTCCTTTCCTTTCCTTTCCTTTCCTTTCCTTTCCTTTCCTTTCCTTTCCTTTCCTTTCCTTTCCCCTTTTCCTTCCCCCCTTTTCCTTCCCCCCTTTTCTTTCCTTCCTTTTCCTTTCCGCCTTTTCCTTTCCGCCTTTTCCTTTCGCCTTTTCCTTTCACCTTTTCCTTTCGTCTTTCCCTTTCCTTTCCACCTTCCTTTTCTTTTTTCCTTGCAGAGGTTGTGTGTATGTTGCTATTATTTCTCTCTGCTGATTTCATTCAGAACATGGTACAGATTATTCCAGCTGTTAGCAGAGGCCAGCTGGAAGAGTCTCTCTTGCGTTGTCCCTCTGTCCCCCCTGCGTGTCCTCCCGGCACAGCCGCACATCCAGCTGCGCTTCCAGGTGGGAGTGAGGACCTGCAGCCCTGCTCGAGTCCAAAACACAGCCCACACGGATTCTTTCCCCAACGATGGGGTCCTGCCGGCCCCTGGCAGCGCCGCTCCTGCTCCGAGATGCTGCGATGCTCTGAAGGGACAGAGGATGGCACTGCAGCATCGCCTGTCCCCTCCTGCTGCATCTGCGGCGCCGCTCCTTCCCAGAGCTCTGACCCCTGACTTCAGCTTCACTTTACTGCGGGTTTTGCACCCGTTCTCTCTTGGAACAGCACTGGGAGAGGACATAAATAGGTCCCGTCCGTCGCTGGCACGGGTTATGCACAGAGAGAGCCGCGTTCCCGTCATTGCACCTGGCTGTGCGAGGGAAATGCTGGAGCCTCCCCTTGGAGCGCACGTTCCTCCCCCGCGATCGCTGCCTCTTTCCCAGCGCCGTTCATCTGTCTTCATCAGGGTCTGTCGCATAGCACGGGGGTGACGTTTTTCTGTCAGTTTGTACAACAGGCAGTGCCTCTCCTGACACCGCTTAAGACCACGTTTTCTTTTTACACAGCTACATCACATTGGCAGCATGTAATCATCCCATAATAACCTCATATGCACAGGTCTTTATCTGCTTCACTCAATTCTAGCAGAGTTCACAGCTTATAGAAAACGTTTTGTAACCAGCTCCTCATTGCAAGACCCTGAACACTACTGTGAATTAGGTACTGTGAATTTCATAGTATTTTTATTCATACTCCAGTTCCTTAAACAGTTTTTCTCATACTGCATCCTTGTATCTTTTCTCCATGGATGATGCTTCATACCTTTCCATCATCAAAAGATGCCATTAATAATGCCCTTAATATTTATTTCAGCCCTCTAATGCAAATATTACTCATTATCCCCTCTGATGATCTCCACTAACAGCTGTTCTCCGACCTATTTCTCACCTTAACATCAGCCACTGGCACATCCCCTTAGCCAACTGCTTCTCCACCATACCCTTTCTACAACAGTAGTTAGAGTTTCTCTAAGTGAAACAGAAGTGACTTTTCCCCCTGCTTTTGATCAGGGCAGTGCCTGGTGAATTGGGCACAACACAGCAAATCCAGCCCCTGCTTTCATGTCTGTTTGTTATCCATTTTGTTCCACAGAGCAGAACTCTGAAGGCTGTGCCAGGGAAGTGGTGGTGGAGTGGTCAGCCCTTCCTTGCAGCTCCCTCCTGCTCTCCAGAGAGCCAGGGAATGCTGCAACCAGTAACTCCTGTGTGCTGGCTCCTGTGCAGGCCTTGCTGGCAGAGATACCTCTTTGCTCTTAGAGCAGCCAGCTCACAGACGGAGCTCCAGGAGTGATCATGCAACTGTGCTCAACCAACAGCCTTCAAATCCTGCTTTGGCCACAGGGAAGAGCAAAATGAGGTGGGCTGACTTGGTCGAGATCACTGAGCAAAGCCGAAGCCAATGCTCCCCACAGGAAGGGTGGGAATGGCACACTTCCTTCACCTTCCCACTGCAACATGAAGCCACCCAAGGGCCGCTGCTGGCTGCTGGCTGGGCTGGCTGCAGCTGAGAGCAGGGCTCTGATGCACACACACATCCTCATGGGTTGCAGGCACACACAGAAAGGGCTTGGCTTACTTTTTAAACTGTTGCTGCTATTTTAGACCAATGTGCTTAAATGAAACTGGCAGGCTCCACTGAGAGCTTTTCCAGACAGTAGGGAGCACACTTCCTTTATTTTTCAGCAGCTCAGCTGGAGCCACCCAAAAAAATCCTCTGCATTTCAAAAGAGGCCATAAATGAAATGCTTGTGATGTGGCTGCACCAGCTAGACAGGGAGCTCAGTATGTGAAGGAAACTTTATAGCTGCACTGCTGATGGGGACTGGCTTGTGTGGGTTTGTGGCAAACCCTGCTCCATGGCCCTGGGACATGATTCTGCTCTACACACTCTGGGGCCACCACTTAATTAAATATTGCACAGCTTAAAATCTTTATAGGATTTCATTTTTAGAATATGTAGAAATTTCTAGCCTAATGTACTTATGATTCAAATATATGCAGTTAATTGATGTTTCCTGTGGCTTCCAGATGGTCTAAAAGGAACATTTTATATTGCCCTGATTACTAGCACAAGAAAGAGATTTTAGGAAGGAAATGGAGCACTTCAACCTGAGACAAGTATTTACAGTGCAGCAGAGAGGGAGGTCACAGAGATAAGGAAAGGACTCTCTGGATGTTCTCCTCTGTCATCAGGATGTCATTCTTGCTTTGGTCTCATTCTTGAATGATTTTCAGTATGAGGAAATGTAACTAATTTTATGTGTTCTTACCTGATAGAAGAGGAAAACAACTGCTGCAATGACTGAACTGCCTACATGGAAATTATGGGCAACTTGGGCATCCATTTCTCCATGAAGGGAAGGAATGTGGTGGGTGTGGCATTGTTCCTGCTGGTGTCTCTCCCAGAGACAAGAGTCTGGTCTAGGAATCTTGAATACAGTGTGATCAGGAGGAAGGGCAGAACCTTCCTTCCTGTTGCTGTTTTCTGGAAGTACCTGCTGTATTAAAACCAAGCACTGTCAGGGTTGACACTAAGATTTCAGAGGTGCTTAAAGCTCATTCTTATGGCATACTCAGAGGCACCTCAGCCTTAACAAGACTGGTCAGATTGCTGTCTATCCCTTACCTGGGCCTTCTGCTTTTAAACTGAAGTGATAACTGTTAAAGTTCACTGATACACCGACTTAGTGATCAAATAATCACTGACTTTTTAAGCAATGAAGTGACTGAGTCTAGCTCAGAGTGAATGCAGCAGATTTGGTGCAAGCTCTGCCTGTCAGAGAAGAAGTACAGCCAACCCAGTTTGAAATAACTTCTGAAGACACAACAAAGGGAAATATTTTCATATTCTCAGAAAATTATTTGAAAATTCATTTACATGAATGAATGCTCAGATGTTGCCCAGAGAAACTGCAGCTGCTCTGTCTCTAGGAGTGTTCAAAGCCAGATTGGATGGGGCTTTGCGCAAAGTAGTCTGGTGGGGGGTGTCCCTGCCCATGGCAGAGGGTGCAATGAGATGACCTTAAAGGCCCCTTCCAACTCAAACTATTTTGTGGTTCTATTATTCCATGTACTTCATGTCCTAGAAGTACTTGATTGCATAGCTGAGGAACAGAAATAGCTCTACCTGACCTATCTTCCCTTTTAAGCACTTCAGTTTAAAGGTTGGGGTGTTAGGCAGTCTCACTGTACACACTCTTCTAAAAGGTAAAAATGTGTTTGGCAAACAGGGTCATGAAGCATAATTCAACCCTGGGAAATTCCATCTAGATCAGAGGCTTTCTGTATTAGCTGCTCTAAGACAGAAAGAGGCCCAGTTCTTCCCCAGCCAAACAGTTTGCTGTGATTATTTCACACTGAGCTGTGGACAATGAATCACACAGCTCCTACACTCATCTGCACCCCGGGTCACCCAGTGGGGATTCCTCTGCTGCTGCCATTCAAGGCAAGATGCTATAATAAACCTTACTAATAATACTGCAACTTTGTCTGCAAGCACTGTGCAGAGTACAAGGAAGCCATTTGTCTGGAAAAGGGTGAAAAAAAGTTTGGACAAGACAGATTCCTCAGCTCTTGCTTGCCTTTGCTTGCTATCAAACCACCTTAAGCTGTTTAGTGTTTGTTTTGTTATTTTGGTTTTGTTTTTGTTGTGGTTTATTTCTTTTTAATATTAAGGCCTAATAATATCTTTTGGGAAACACACAAGAATATATTCAAAAGGCAAAAATAACCCATTTCTCCAAGGCATCCTCATATTGACTGGAGTATTTCTACAGGGCTTTAAACAGGGAAAAGCAGACACTCTCCAAGGCTTGCAAACATGTATGTATTTCTCTGCTGATGCACATAGGGGCAGAAGTTAGCATCTAAAAGCAGGGATGTTTTTGCTGCTTTATCCATCAGGACTCTGATCACCTCCTGATATTCCAATTAGTTCTGTTATTAAGGACGGAGTAGAATTGGGGTTAGAAGGGTGCCAGGTCACAGCAAAGGTTTGCCATCCCTCCAGATGAGTTATTAAACCTGACCTGTTTTTTTTTTTTTTTTTGTATTTATTTCTTGCTTTTGCCTGGACATCTCAGGGGACCAGGGTGAAGACCCTGGACTTGTAATGTGGCAGCAAATCCTGCATGTCCTTTAGTCCAGCCTGGCTGAGTGGGAGTGATGAAATGAGTCTCCATTAAGTGTTTTTGATTGAATTGGTCTGTAAGAGGAAGGCAACTCCTTTGCTGAAGCCTTTGCCTCAGTCCCATTTACTCCTTGCCCTCCATTCCCCAGCTCCCTGATCTGGAAAAGAGAGGCAGAGCACGGGGTCAAGAGCTGCCCACACAGTCCCTGCCCTGCTGCCCTGCAGCTCCTGACAGGCACAGCCTCCTTCTCCTCCAGCTCACAGCTCCAGACAGGGGGGATGCTGCCAGAGCAGCTAAAGAGGACAAGAGAGGGGTGTGTTTTCTTCCCTGATGGTCACACGCTGCTCAAGATGCTGCATCTGCCCAGCTGGGCAGATCTGTGGTGAGCCAAGTGCTTTGCCCCAGAATTACTGGATCTTGCCTGGCATGGGATTTCTTTTCACAGAGATGCTCAGATTGAATTGTCTTGTGCAGCACCTTCCCCTTTGTTTTTTACCCAGAAGCATCTCATGCCAGTGTGAATCTGGAGCCAGTTCATTGGCTTCAAAGGAACAACAGGTTTGCCTGAGAGCAGAACCAGGCCTCACCACAGACCATGAAAAATTTGGGATGTGTGAGATTCCTGCACATTTAAAAGTTGCATCACATAGGCTGGGCCAGATTATCTGTCCTTTCCTTCCAGCTCCAGAGGAAATAGGGAACAGCTTGATCCTTTAGGGCTGACAAACCCCCTCAGCACCAGGCTGACCACAGAGCCTGAGGAGTGGGTAAAGCTATTATGGCAGGCCCCAAAATAGCATCTGAGAGGAGGACATGTGGCCAGGCACTGCTGAGCACTGCCTGGGCTGGGCTGGGAGGGCAGCAGCCTCTTGCTTTGGCCCAGAATAGAGCAAATACTCTGGGGCTGCTTGTGAAAGAGAAATACTTTTCTTTCTGCCCTTACCAGAGAAAGGGGCACACTGTGGGAACAGCTTTGTATTTACAGAAAAGATGACAAAGCTCAGAGTGTCCAACAGAGATTAACCAGCCAAAAGTTGTGAAACTGGACACAACAGGGTCCCCTCCTATTGGAAAGGAAGCTGTACTGTTTTTATTGTTATAATGAAGCATTAATTTCACTAGGTACCAGCCTGTTGTCCCTCCCAGCACCAAACTGGGAACTTTACTGAGCAGCTGGAAGCCACATGGCCCAGTGTGGTTTATTTAGCAAAACACTTTAATATCTTACCTCTGGATCCTTCCTAGGCAGGTGGTATCAGTGATAAGGGGTGAGTCAGCTGCACCATGCCTCATTTGCCTCCTTCAATAAATTGCACTTTCCTTCCTCCTCAGTGGGTTTTGATTTTGTCCCTAGACTTCTTGCTCCAGGAAACAGCACACCCTGTGTTTTCTTAAAGAAGCCTATCAGCCCTTCCCCTGACTCTACCCTGTCTTTGTACTTAGCCCTTTTTTAAGTAAGCTCACTTTGTCTGTGAGGCTGCATTTGTGCTTAGAATAATGCAATATTATTGTTATCACATTAATTTTTCTTTCTTTCTAACAGTGCAGTGTGGTGTGGTGCTGATCTCTGACCTTCTCTGCACACCCCATTTTTAAAATCAAATTAGAATGGACTTCCCCAGCAGCACATGTACCACTGCTTCATGTACCACTGCTTCAACAAACAATCCTGGTGCTGGGCAACTTTTCTAGAGAAGCTCTTTCTGGCTTGAAACAGATGTGCAGTTGAACTTGGTCCAATCAAGGCAGTCACAGCCCTGTGGGTTCTGCTGCCTTCTCCTGCTTGACTTGTACAAGCAGATCCCAGCTGGAATTTGGGTCCTTGCATAACACAGCAGCAGCTGCTGCTGGTCTGCAGCACCTCATCCCACTCCTTGCCATGGAGGCTGAGTTCCCATGGCAAACCTTGCTGCACAGGGTCAGGCATGGTGTCTCTGCTGGGTTGTTGGAACAGGGAAGAGCAGGGATTGTTACTGCCTTGTCTCTGGGCTCTGGAACTGGGAGCTGCTGGTGCATGGTGAGACAAAGGTTTGGAGAAAAAACACAAGAGTGGTTTGGGATGAAATCCATCTCTTTCTGTGAACTGGATGGGATTCTCACTCCTGTTACTGAGTATCAGCAAATGGCATTCATTTCTTCTGCAATATATGCTAATTGGAGCTTTTAAGTCATTAGCAGCTCAGTTTTATTACAGCTAGACATGGTGGGCACCGAACTGACTGTCTGACTCTGCAAGTCAGTCCCAGCCATGACAAGTCTGCCTATCAAGCACTGAAACATGGCTGCAGCTGAAAGCTCTTTGGTGGTTTTGCTTTTTTCCTTTTCTTTTTTTTTTTTCATTCCTGTTTAAATGAGTTAGGGCTGAGGCAACAGCATTTTTATTTAGTTCTGGTTATTAGTCTCTAAAGTTTTCTTTAATTAAAGCCAGATCCTGATGCTGTTACTTCTGTTGAATCCACCCAAACTCAGAGGGGTGACACAGGGAGTAAAGAGCGACACAGCTTGAATCTGGTCTGTGGACATTATGAATTCCTTGGATGTTGAGATTCTCATATCATTTGCCTGTGAAGTGCCATGGAGCTGTGTAAGCAATAAATAAATAAATATAACTTTTTATCATCCTTTTTAATGTTTATTGTCTCACAGACTTGGATAAAGCAGCATTTCCCTGTGTTGCAAGAGCAGCAATGTCCTGGACTCTCAAGGCAATATTATGCACCTGACTTAGTTAATTAACAAAGGAGAAGCCATGTTGTGAATGCTGCGTTTGCTTCCCACTGGCTTCTTCCATGCTGTGCCTATCAAAAGAGAACAGCAAACATGTGTAGAGAAATGAAAGAAGCCTCTTTGATTGTGTGGACTTCCTAATAAGTGGCACTTTGCATTTTGTAGATCAAGGTCTGGAAATAACACTGGCAGTAATTATGCACATGTGGCATGTCACCTTGATGCACTGGTGTGGAATTGAAGGGGAGAACAAATTTACATAACTAATCACTGACAAACAAGATAAAGTGATTGCTATTAGCAAGTTAACTTTTCTCTACAATTACCACCCTGTGCTATGTGAGATACCCCACCTAGTTATCTCTGTGAAGAACAAGGAGGGCCTGCTGTGCTTCAGATATCAGCACACTGCCTTTTTTGTGGCAAATCATAGAATATCCTGTTAATTTACTTTTCATCCTTGGCTGTGAAACTTAGAATCATCCCCTGGGAAGAAGCAGAGAGAACAAGGCTCTTTCCCTCTGGCATATAAATAAATTGAGATTATGAGCAAATATAAGTTGCAAAACTTGTTGATGGTTTTTAAAACTGAGCTCATTCAGAACACAACATATGGGGGGCCCAGACAACAAGTTTTACATGGGATTTGAAACTGGATTATTTAATTATTTTCAGGCTTCGAGAGGACACATTTCCATGTTTCTATTTTCAGCTACTAAGGCTGGAAACACTGTCTTTAGCTGTGAGATTTTTCAGTCAGTGACTGGGATCCCAGATGTTGAGGTGTTGGCATTAACTACTGTGGATATCATAATTAAAACAGGGACTCCTTTCAGGATATGCTTCTCTTTGTCACCTGGATGATTCCTGTCTCTGGCAAACAGACATTTCTCTTTGCAAGGAAGGTGACATATGTTTCTGTGTCTGCATGTGGATGTGTGCAGCTCCTTAGATCATGGATAGGATTGCTGAGATGTTGTTCTCTCAACACTGACCTTCCTTTCCCCTTCCAGATGCTTCTTTGTGTCCCTGACTTTTCAGTTACACTGTGGAGGGAAATGCTTTCCACCTGCCAACCAGCTTCTCCACTTAATGCATCCTGCTTATCCCTTCCTGTGGTTCCCCTCCTTGGTTTTGCATGTAGGACAGAGATGTGGATATTCAGCAGACCAAGAGCTTGGAAAAGTTTATTTTCAGGTCAGTGGCACCCTCATCTCTGAGTCGCTGAATGATTAGTGATATTCTGTAGAGTGAATGGAGCTGGAATGAGTGCAAGGTGTTGCCCAAGTGGCTTGGCTCCATGGAGAGGTGCCTCTAATTCAGGACTTTCCTGATCTGCAGAGCTGGGACTGAGAGATTTTGGTCTGTCTCATAAGGGTTAGAGGAGAAGTGGATGTAAAGATATGCTAAAGATCTTCATGGAGTCTTGGAACATCATGAAATATTTCTGAGTCTTTTTTATTGTTATTGTTTTTCTGGTTTTATTTTTAGGTCTGCTTAGAGAAACAGAACTTTCAGTCCCATTCTTTGAGAATAGAGTTGGGCCAAAAATATTTCATTAACTACACCATCATCTTTCTTCCTCCTATCTGGAATGGCCCTCAAAGAAAGGGAAACCAACTGTGGACAATTAGCACAGACTATGCCAGATAATTGAAACAAAAAATGGACCAAAAGAATAAATAGCAGAGATGAAGAAAAGAAACTTCTTGCTCCATAAGGAACAAAGAAAAACCAGAGGATGAGGCTAAGATAGCACATGGTAACTTTGTAGTTCCTTTTTTCCTGCTGATTTCAGAGATGGGAGAGCTCTGGAGAGTTAAGGAAGATCATTAACTTTTGACGAGTTTTGATGATCATTGCTATGGGAAAAGCTTTATTTGTCTGTGGTAAGAAAAGAATGACTTGGGTTTATATCAAGTTTATGTCAGGAGACATTTTGTCTTTATTGCACATGGAGGAAAAGAAATGGGGTCTGTATGGAGGACATACACTGGCAGTGATTTAAGTGATTGTCTCTGGAAATCACCCCACCCCCAGACTCTTGAATGAGCCACTTCCCAAAGCAGAAAAGAAGGCAGCAAAGAGATAAGAGAATAGAAAGTCAGTGTGACATCTGTCTTGCATGTATGCTTATGTTTCACTTGCTGATCTGTGAGTTTTTCAGGCACAAAATGACTAAATTTCAACAAGTTCAAATCATGCCTCGGATCATCCTATACAACGAGTTGTTTACCCACTCTACTACAGGCAAGTAATTTCAATATTGACAGATTGGCTAAAGCCCAAATTTGATATGCTGCTATTAGCATATTTTTACTGTTTCTGTGCTTACAAAGGAACCAGAATGTTCCCTGGCAGTCAAGGCTAATAAGTATGCAAATCATGATCTGTGCTTATAGGCACGCTCTTTTTTTGGTACTGAATCATTATGCCAATTTGGCACTCCCCTTTCTGATCAGAGATAAACAGAGCTGCAGGGATTAGGGTGACAGATAATTTCTCCTGAAAACCGTCTGGGTTTTAAAAGATGCAGAACTGTGCTTAATCCTCCTTGCTCTGCACTGTGGATTTGCTTGAGGAGAAGCTACTGACTGAAGGGCCAGCACATGGGTGTCTGTGCCAGAATATGTGAACCCATGAGGCTTTCTACTTTGTTCAGGTCACTTTGGAGTTTATATCTTCAACAGCTAAGAAGCAGCTTTATGTCTAACAATTTTAGGGTCTGAAAGGAGGTTTACAGTATTAAGGGATCTGTATGAACCAAGAACACCTGAAACAAGATCTTAACACATGTAGCGTGCATATATTTTTCAAGCTCGCATATTCCATATCTGTGCTCTCTCTTCATTCATCACCCTCTCACTGTGGTGATCAGACTTTCTTGGTAAATCCTACCTCTTGAGTATCCCCTACAAACCACTCTTCCTTTTATTGCCAGGCTCTGTCACACGAACCTGTGTGACTTGAGCATCTCCATGTCTTCCAAGGGAAATGGCATCACCTTTCCTGTTCATTTCCAGTGCTGCTTTTTAACTGTGAGGCTCCTCCATCCCTCCTTCAAAGCAGCACTTTGAGAGTGGTCCTCTGAAAACCAGCCAGCCTCGTAGACATTGCAGCAGTGGAAGTCGCTGGAGTACATAAACAGACAAAATTATACTGAAGGTTACTAAGGAAGATCAAAAGGAAAACTTAAGTCTCTTTTCATGTCGCAGGTATTTCTTTCTCTCAGCCTCAGCCAGTCCATCCTCTCTTCAGCCCTTTGTTATCTGCCCCGGGCTGCTCTCTACTTACAGTAATAGCTGCTGTTTAAGTCCCACAGTAGAACTCTTTTATCTCAACTAACAGTCCTTTGAGAGCATCAGCAGAAGGGCTGCTAAGTGTCATCCCTGTTGAATCTAAATGGGAGTCTCTCCTGTGTTTGAATATCAATGTCTTTGATCTGGAGTCAGACCACGTAGCTGATGGTTTGGGAGCTTCTTGGTGTGTGCTGCTGCTGATAATTCCTTTTATAATTCTAGTCATTGTCTTCTCACTTGGAGAGCTTGGACGTGCACTTTGCTTTTCTGTTGCCTATTTTTGCATAGAGAAATAAAATGGCCTTATTGCATTATTTTGCTTTTTTCCCCCCTGGTATAAAATGGCTTCATTTTATTCTTTTTGGGGTAGATGCAAGCCTTTTTTGCCAGCTTTGGAAGCCCTGTGAACTCACCGTGTAAAGCAACCTGGACTGCAATACACGAAGAAAAGAAAATATAACCAGGAAGCCCTGAAATGCCTGCACCCTTGGGGAATGCCAACTCAGAAAATGCATCTTTAAAACCCCAAGATATGTCTCCAGCTGCAAGATTCTTGCTGAACATCTGGCAAGGCCATGTGCCATACCAGGTCTATGTGGGACCTTAATTGTCTGCTGTGGTTTGTTCAAGTGGTGAGGGCCTAATCTTGGATTTAGAAGCCCTGATCTCATTTTTCTGCTGTGTGACAGATGTACTGGGGCTAATAATTTAATCTCTGTGGGCTCCATTTCTCTTCTTCAAAAGGGGTGAATTTTGTACTTGCTGTAAGAATAGGTAAAGAAATTACAGCACTCAGAAACGACTTATGGCAAAAAAAAGGTACTTTATGCTGGAAAATGTTTAAGCAAGAAAATTGAAACCTGGGAGAAATGGGAAATTAGAGTTGTTGGAGAAGATACAGAAGAGCTCATTGAGATAAATGAGGAAAAAAAATGAAGAGTTTTTGGGAGAGCAAAATATGTAAAAGAGTTCTCACTCTCCAGGAAAAAAAAAAAAAAAAGGAAGAATGGATTCCAGGCTTCCTGAAGATTCCTAACTTACAAAACAGAGAGCACTCATGAGGCCATTGGTTTTCCAAGTGATAATTCAAATCCTGAGGTAAGTGCCAAGGCTTCTGAAGAAAAATTGTATTTGATACATAGGGTGTTAAGCACATGGTGACTACCTTTCTGTCAAAGTGGAGCTTCTATTTCTGCCAAAGATCCACTTGTACAGAAAATTCATGGGCTCCATACCCATAACAAAGTGACCCCTCTCAAGCTGAAGCTGAATGAAAAGACCACACTCTATTGCCCTGGTTTTACATAGCATTTGAAATGTTGGCAGCAAACGTCTGAGCCTTCTGTGCAGAAAACCACAGTGTAATGGAGATGCTTTCAATTTTCCTGTGGGATCTTGCAGAATCTTCCCAAGGAGAGCAGTTAATGGAGTAGGAGGCATTATTTTATGTCACACAGGGAGAGGGAGCAGAGCTGATCATAAGAAGGTGTTTTTTTAATAAAGATGTGCCTGACACAGCAGTGCAGCTAAGATACCCTTGTTTTGTGAGGATGTGGTAAGGTCACAAAACTCACTAAGCTTTGCACAAAACTCACCGTAGACCTTCCACTTGCCCACATTCCTGATGGAGAAAACATGAGAGCTGCATTTTTTGTACCCAGAGAAACCATTTTGATGATCTAAGTTGACCACCTTCCTAAGAGAGGTGAAAGAACCAATCTCATAATCCTTCTGTTGGAAGCTCATCACTGTTATTTGTGTTACATGTTTGAAAGAGTTGCACTTTAGCCTTCAATGTATCAAATACATGAGGATCTATGATATCCCTAGATATGTTATTTAAGCAGTTAATTAGCCTGACAGGTCTTGTGTCTCACTGGGAGAGTGACCTGGTCCAGCTTCATTTTCTAAGAACTGGCTCCTAACATGAGCTCCCAAAGGCTGTCTGACACTTCCCTGGGCAGATCTTTGCAAAGGATGAGCAAGAAAACATTTAACTTCAGACAGAGGTTAATTAAATATATCTTGAGGCTCTTGGATGAGTGAGATGTATTACACTGCCAGATATTTCTGAGTTTTAAGCAACCTTGGAGATCTTTTCTGCCCCCCTTAAATTTTTCAACTTACTTTGTGAAATGTGGAAAACAGGATGGACCTAACTGTTCCAAAAAGGGCCTTGTGAGACCCATTTGCAGAACTGAAGTTGTCTCCTTACTCTTGATGCATATGCTATTGCTTATCCCTACCATATATCTATTTAAATGGCTACAGCATTGCACTTGGAACACCTTAAGTGTTTGTCACTGCTCCTAAATTGGTATAAGGAATCTACATATGACCTGCAGCCAGCAGAGTGAGTTGGAAAGCAGGCAGAGGCATTATACCAGCTTGATAGTAGTAGTTCCTATTTTCATGTTTTTACCAGGTAGCACATGTTGTTTATTGTTTGTAATTGTTGTTGTTTGTAAAAATATTATTTTATTTTATTGGACAGACAAATGGCACAATCCTTTTCAATCCTTGTCAAGGGGAAGGTTCTTCTCCCAGAACTGAATCTTTCTGAGAATCACCATTCACTCCATCTTTGCTTTGATCTCAACACTCATAAGGATTTTTTTTGGTTGCTCTGCACTCTTAGTCTGGACAAGACTGACATCCTCAGCACTACAAGCTTTGTTTTCAGCCATTCTAGTAACTAGGAAGGACTGGTAAGCTATCGTTGCAATTCAGCTTCCATGCTGACTTTTGTCATGACAACTTTTAGTTGTTAGAAATATAATACCTGCATTAAAGAAGGAGCTTTTTGCCCCAAAATAAAAGGTCAACTTTTTGCAGTTTTCCCATAGCGGCATCCAGGAGTGGTCCCCACCAAGCCTTCTGTCTGTACACAGACTGTGAGATATTACTGTGCAAAGAATTCCTGGTTCAGCAAAATATTCCTACATGCTCAACCTCACACATGTTTGAGGAAGTATTTGCTGTAGCAACAGAAAAATATTTGTTAATTGAAGAAACTGTTAGCAAAATCAGGATAAAAGAGGACAAGATGTGTGAAAAGACAAAGCAAAATCAAGCAAAAATAAACATTGCTTTGCTTGAATGGCAGCCTGTTTCTGTGGATGATGTATAGATACTGGATTGGGCACCTGCTCCAGAGGATCCAAGTGATGAGAAGCAATAAGTAACAGATCTGTGACCTCTTTTATGACAAACTCCTAAATTTACATACAGAAAATGCCTGTTAGTAGCAGCATATGGTCCCCCGAGGCTCTATTGCTCCTCACAGTTGCAGCTATTGCTGGTTGAACAGCACAAGGCAAAGAAAGGGAAAACATTCCTTAGAAATGTTATTTTTAAGTGGCTATTGATTTTTAGAGGTGTTTCTGTTAGTCCTACTGAAAGCATGCTTCAGAAAAGCTTTTAGAAAGCATTTTTGCAAGCGAAAGAATATCTCTGTAAAAGCATGCAGTGCAAATTTAAATCTCAGCCAAGGCTGGCAACAATGCAGCAATGTGCACAACACTTTTAAAATGCAGGGAAAATGCATCTTTTGGTAACATTCTTCTCTAGAAAAAGGATCTTCTTCCTTGTCTGTGATATGAGCAGCTGCTACCATTTCATCTTAAGGCTTCTCAAATCCTCAGTCCTGGAACGTATTTTGTCATACATCCTTAATGACCCACAGTTTAGGCAGAAATAAACAGAGCTGCCTCCAGCCCACTGGCCATGAAATCATTCTGTAGTGATTCCAATCTCTTATGGCCTTGTTAAATTGCCCAGGCCAAATAATTTGTCAGAGTTACCCGGGAATAAAATCATTTTATGCTCTTGTCAAGTGCCACCCAGTTCTGATAATGACATTCAGTGTTCTGTTTTTCTTCAAACCCAAATTGGAAAACAAAGCCACCATCACCTTTAAAGATGGGAAATTACTGCAGTGAATTTTACAAGGGCTAAAATTCACATGGCTCATTGGTTCAGTTTTGTGTTTCCTTTCAGTGTGCTCTGGATCCAGATGTCCAGATCAAGAATATTTCCTGTATTTTGAATAGGGCTCCACTGCAGAAGTTGGAGTTTACCTTTTCCATTTTACTGTAAAAGATTTGAGGCTGGGCCACTGCTATTTCTTTTTTTTTTCCCCCCTTTATTTCCTCCTCTTTCCCACTTGGAAAGAGTGTAAATAAATGGGAAAACTACCTACATGCCAGAGCACATTTCCTCCCTAGTTAAAGCACTGAAAATCAGCGTGAGCTTTAGGCATGAGAGCAGCTGGATTTGAGGTAGAGAGCCCTTGCTCGAAATGGTGTCAGTGCTTCTGAGCAATGAGGCTGCTCTGCTGCCACTGCTCCTCCAGATGCAGCCTCCAGATGCTCATACCAGATCCAGCAATGATCAGGGAACACAGGAGATCCCAAATAATTTCACAGCAGATGCTGTTCTAATATTTCATCTGGAAGCCTCTTTCCCATTAAGGGGTTAAGGGGAAGCTTCAGAAACACGTGCACATTCTTATCTTTAAACCAGGTTCATCTAATGAAAAGGCAAAATGGATAAAGTAAAATGTCCACATTCCTTCCCAAAATGAAATTACAGCCTTGCCACAGTCAGTCTCCCACTGACTGCTGGACTTGGAAGAGCAGCTGGGAGTGTTCAGCCACAGGTTTCAAAATCAGGTGTTTGCTTTCTCCAAAGACCTTTTGCCTGTAAAAGAGTCAATGGTAGAAGTAAAACCCAAACATCAGTGCAACCACACACATCTGCAGCACATCTGTATTACCCAGCAGCCAGGGCAGGTGCATGACAGCCTCTCTCCATGTACCACATTCCAAAATTGCAATTTTCATATACAGCTTTCTAAAAAAAGAACAAGAAGCACCCATGAGCTGAACATAAACAAGCTGAAAGCACCACTCTTTGGCTGCTGTTGTCACATGTTCCTGCCTTCACATAGTTCTGCCCTGTACTTAGGAAGTGTCTCATAACTGGTTATCTTCCATCAACTTGAAAGCACTCATGAATTCAGGACTGCAAAACTCTCTTGGTGGAGTTAAGTATAATTACTTCTTTGCTGTCTTTTTCTCTTTCTTCTCCAACTAGAGAAACAAAGGAGACAAATTAATCACTAAGTTCTGCCACCTTTATTTAAGCTGAACAGCTCTTTTGTCCCTGAATAGTCATCTAGATTCCTCCTGGCTGAAAATACTGCTTAATTTGAGAAGAGGAACAGATGCAGGTGTGAAATGCTTTGTATCGAGACTTGATAAAGGAAACAGAAACAAAACCTACTTGCCCTCAATTTGCTAGTCTGAAATTGTTAAGAGTATGTAATTCATCCAATAGGATTTTTCTGCTGGGCATTGTCAGTAGTAAGATGTGTTTTAAATTATCTTTCACAAATCCACCATGCCAACTCAATGCAGAGCAAATTTGACCTTTTTGTTGGGTTTTTTGACAGGTTTGTATCTCTTTTCTAAACTCATAGTGATGAAAATAAGCTTGTGTGTATAGCTTAAGGAAAGGAAAGAACTGGAACTGTTGAATTCTCTGTAGTTTATTACCATTTCCAAAGCAGGGGCTGGCTTTCTCCCAGTGCCATCTCCACCTTCCTAATCAGTGCTGAAAATAGTGCAAAGGAAAGCCAGGCTTCTCCCTGTGGCATTGGCATAGAAGCTGATGGCAGTTTTGGTGCTTTACACAGATTTTGCTGTCCTCAAATCTGGAAGAACTTTTTAACATTCCCCCAACAATTACCTAACCCACAGGTAACATTTTTCTACTAAAAGTGTACCTCTGGAGGAACTATGCCTTTCCACAGATTTCCATGGGTTACACATTCACCTTGATCAACTTCCCTGTTCCTCCCTCAAAACGCATTACAAAAAAAAAGGAAAAAAAAAATGTTCCCAGATAATTTGTAGGAGCGCATTATGCTTGCTCAGTGCTGCCTAACAATTAGTGTCACTTGGCATGTTACTGTCTTTTTCCTTCTAGAAGCAAATTCAATAGCTGTTTCAACAGAACGGGGGTGGTTTTGGCAGCTCTGTGACCCAGATACAAGCCTCAGTTTGAATGTATTTTCAGCCTTGCTATCTTGGCTTATCTCGAGTTGGGAATCTGAAGCTCTCTGTGAGCATCCAGCTGCAGTGGAGTCAGGCAGCTGGAGTCCTGGCTGCTTGCTTAGGGCAAAACGTTAAGGGCCAAGCTGCATTGCAAATGCCCTTGGCAGCTGCTCAAGGGAGGGAGGGGAGGAGAGCAGGCAGCAGTACTTCGTTAAACAGGTCCTGGAAATGAGGAAGAAAAGAAGGCTTTGCTGCACCTGAGATGAGGAGATGTTTGTTTTTATGCAGGCAGGGTCATCTAAATAAAAGGGTTTGGGTTTGGTTTGCTTTGAGGTACCTCTTAGCTCAGCAGAGTGCAGGGTGAAGAGGCTCAACACAAATCTGCAAAACCTTGAATGGATCCAGGGGGATGTAAGCAGGGGGATTCACACCATCCTGCTTTCATCACCTGTTAGTCTGGGGAACAGTAGTGTCCTGTCAAAAAGTGATTTAGAGCAGGGCTGGATGCTGCCCTGGATGTCTGCACTCTGCTGTGCCCACACAGGGACACCAGCCAGCGAGTCAAGTGCCTCTAATGGGACAATGGATTCATTTTCCTGCCTCCAACTGCTGCTGCTGCCAAGGATGTGCCAGCGTGCCACACAGCCAGCCTCATCCTCTCCCTGGCTCCCTCATTATACTGAATTTTATAGGCTGGCAGAAAGGTGCCTGTGCCAGCTTGTTGTCACCTAAGAAAGCTCCTGTTGTTGTGGGGAGTTTCTGACAGCTTCATTTGGGCAGCTTTGTTTGTTCTCTGTGCCTTATTAGCGGCACAAATGGGTGGAAACCAGACCAGCTATCCAACTTCCAGCATATGAACTGGGATGAGCCAGTTCTGGTAACATTTCCCCTGCATTTTGTGACCACCTCAGGAGGTGGGGGTTGGCATGGCTCAGCATCACCTGCTTGTTCCTCACTGTGCTGTGGATGGGGTCCAGCAAAGCTGGGGAGGAAGCTTAGCAGGTAACAACAATGCAAACAGATTGAGAGGATGACTGTGCAGCTGGAAAACATGCCACTTATCTCCAAATCCAAATGTCTGCCCCCAGACATATCAGTCACAATAACTGGACCAAGAAATAACCATGGTGGTTCTCAAACCAGGTGGAGCTGGGTCCAACCTGTTAAAACTTTCTCCACCTTGATTACTGCAGTGCAGAGAGAGGAGGAATTAGCCAGTTAAAAGAAGTGCATATCATGCAAACCATAAACAACATTTGTGCCTAATCATATCTCCTACCTGACGACTTCAAATGACAGAATGAATAAATGGAGTTTCCAAAACCTTTAAGCAGAAATTTTCTGTGCTTATCTTCTTCTTGTTTAAGCAAATGGGGAGAAATAAACCAATGAAGTGTCCAGTTCTGATGGACAGAAAGGTTTAATCCCAGAAATGGAGGCTGTTGTAAAGAGAAAATGGTCCAGTCAGTTTAAATAAAATATTAATTATGCATATGGTTGATACAGATAAAACATATATATGCATACTGGGCACTCTTTTCCAGCTACAAGTTGCTATCACATTTCCCCAAGCCTGTGACACCAACTTCCATGCTCTCTCTTTTTCTGACTGTGTCAAGCACATGACTGGATTAATTCATTTAAAGTGAAGAAGGATTAAGATGCTCAAAGTGAAGCATGTCCTTCAGGGGTTTGCTGGACAAAGGCCAGAAATGTGAAATGTTCCTCCTGTCTTATCACATACATGAGACATCCACTAATAAACAAATAAAACAGGTTCTGTCATGTGCTAATGGCATTTTTCCCCCCAGTTTGCCAACCTACATGTCATCCAGTGGAGATATTTTTGGATGCCAATGAGGAGAAAACTTCATTAAAGGGGTCAACATTTTGGTATTCATTTCATTCCAAAATTACAACTTTAAGAATGATTTCCCCTTGAATCTTGGTTTTGTGTGTGTCTTGGCACTTACAATGGCACCATTTGTAGAGCCCTGAGAGGAGCAGAAGTGCTGACATACAGAGCTTCACTCCAGCTATGGGAAAGTGCCATTATAATTAACTCCAGGGATCATCTTCATTGCTGGTAAAATTATGTGTTTTCCCCCACAATCTGAAAAATAACTCTGGGGTTGAATTTTTGCTCCAGCCCTCACTTTTCACTTCACATGCATTAAAAAAAAAAAGTTAAAATATATTTTTAACTGTGATCCTCTGTGAAACTTATACAAACAGCAGTTAGCAAAATAATATGTTTCTCCTAATTTATGCAAAGAATGGAAAAGCACTTGCACTAACACTACAGATGGCTGTGCCCTGTCTGTAGCAGCCATGTAAACACTTTGGTGGAGATGTGAAGCTTCTGTGGTCTTAAACACAGCTACAGCACCTACCAGCTCTAATGGTCTGAAAACAATGGCCCTGCCACTCTGAGGGAGCCTGATGGACAAACTATTCCTGTTATGTTACTGTTATATTTCTGTTATGTTTTCCAGAGCACTTGAGAAATCAATGATGCATGAGCCTGGCTAATGCTGAGAAAAGCTGTTGAAAAGTCTATATGGATTGTGTGTTGAACAGCCCTGTTTTCCCAGCATGTCAGGAACATCCTGCACCACAAAATATCAATAATATTAGCTGCTGGCCCTGGTTAAAAAATAATCAGTGTGAAGATGGACAAGAGGTTGTGTCCACATTGAGTGTGAGGGAAGGCAGTGTGATCAACAAACAGGGATCTTTCCCCTGGGTCAACAAGCTTTGGATAAAACTTTCAGCTCTCAGGAGCTGCCTGTGTCCATCAATCCCACCCTCAGAGGCTGTCCTGGTGGAGAGCACAGTGGACCAGAAAACCAGGGTTGAACAGGGTTGCAGGTAACATGAGAGCCAAAATACAGAAGCAACCCAAAACACATGGGGCTGACCAGGTTAGCCGAGTCCTCTGTGAAATGGCTCTTCATGCTATTTATTCCTCTTAGGTGGCAACTCAGACAGATTTCCTCTGGTGCTTAAACAGAAATGTAAGAAAAAGTTCCACTGAAAATAACCACCACAGTCTCAAAGAGCTGAAAAGACCCCATTATCCTGCAGTATTTGAACAAACACCTTCCCACCTCTAAAACATTTGGTGGCATTGAGTGTCACAGCATCTTGGCTGTGTGCATGCGAGTCTGACAGGCTCAGCATCTGAGCAGTGTCCCTAGTGAGCAGACATCTTCTGCTCACCTGAGTGTATTTCACTGGATGGGAAAGATCAGTGTCATAAAACATCTGCAGAGTGGGTGAGTCACTGGTGAACCCCATTTCAGCCCCCTCCTCCTGCTGTTTGGAGCATACACTGCATATTCTGTAAATAAGGAACCTACTTATGCACAGAGAAGAAGGCAAAGTGGTGTAAATTGTAAAAAGGTAAGCCTAGAAACTGCACTGTAATCTTTTCTCCTGTAAATAATGGGGCTTTTAACCTGAGGATGAACATCCAAATCTTGTGCTGAAGCATGTCACAGTGAAGTTCCTTGCTGTGTTACTTTGGTGGACTTCTCACAGCAGAGGCAATCCAGGTTATGCAATGGCTTTGGATGGAAATGCTAAACTGAAACACTGAAGAGTTCCCCTCTGCTGAAAATTCCTCTTCAGAAAAGAGCCAAAACATCTTGGACTAAAACAGAGGCCCTGTGGTACTTTCTGCCCTGGTCCAGCTGTTTGTCAGAGTTTGTGACAACAGGCTGGGTGCATGAACTGTCCAGATCTCATGCCCTCCCAGGCCCTTTCCTCCGCTGTTTATTAATTTTTTTTTGTGAGACTCTTCCCAGTTATAAGCTCCAGCTCTGGCTCTCCATTAATTCCACTTAAGAACTGGACTGGTGGTTTGGACAATTAATAGCCCACTAAGTGAAGATACCTTTCACCTCTGGGTTGGAAGTTCAGACCCAAGGCACAGCAATAGTCTGGGGAAGTCATTAGCAGCAGATGGCTCATCTGCAGCCAGCTGACATGTGCTGGGTACCCCTCACACCCCTTCTTGCTGCAGCATCCAGCTCCCACATCCTCTGAGCCCCCATGGTTACAGGGACAGACTTATCCAGGCAGGGGAAAGGCTCCTCACCCCTCCCAGGCTCCATAGCAGTGTTTCCCAGTGCTGGGGGTGACACCAACTTGTCCCAGTCCTGTGGCCAAGACAAACCCTGTGAGTTCAGTGAGAATCTGCAGGCCAGACAGACTGACCAGGGCTCGTGTCCAGCAGAGGTGGATGGACAGAGCCAAGATATCAGCTTGCACAGCCCACCTTGGACAAATTAAAAAACTTTTTCACTCATATTCAGACTGAAGCCTTGTTTCT
Source organism: Melozone crissalis (assembly GCF_028551555.1). Taxonomy (NCBI): domain Eukaryota; kingdom Metazoa; phylum Chordata; class Aves; order Passeriformes; family Passerellidae; genus Melozone; species Melozone crissalis. Next base: position 3,063,097 of record NW_026535834.1, read on the forward strand.
TGTGTAGCTTAAGTTACATTCAACCCTGGAATTATTTATTCTCTGTGACCCAAATTAATGTCAGTTTTTCTTATCTATGTCAGGCTGAGTGCAGAGAGAATTCAGTGCTGCAGGAAGTTGTTGGATTCACAGTACTGGAAAAAGAAGACCCCCTGCCCCACACACAGCTGCCTGAAGGACCATGCAGAGTGACACACCCTTTGTGTGCCTCTAGCCAGGGCTGGGAACCCTGCTCATGCCACCCCCATGAGCCTGTTCATGTATGCACTGTCTGCAGATGCTGCTAACAACATCTTGCTTACAATGCTGCACACGTGGGGATGCAATAAAAAATTCAATCATCATCTCCAAGTCCAATTCACATTCAAAATGCATTTCCATTCTGCCCTGTGCCCTCCACACAGATGACTCCAGGTGGATGCAGGAAGCTTGCACCTGTATCTCATGGGGACTTGCTCCCCTCAGTACTCTCTGCAGGCTGCAGAGATGCAAAAAAATGCCCAGAAAGCTCCTGGTAAATCACACTTTTTTGTTGTTATGGGTTACTCTGTGCAGGTGGGAGTCAAACCCACATAATCCCAAGTGCCCTCTGCACCCCCACGCCTTGCAGCAGAAACAATGCAGGTTTTCCTCAGCTGACAGAGCAGCTCTTTAGAGCAAACCTGTCATCACTAGTGTCCTGAGCTGATAGTGTGGATGGTGACAAGCATGGGGAGGTTAAGATGAGGACATCCATTTCATTCTATTTCTGGTACAAGGACAATAAGCACTGGTCAAAGGGGAGGGCAGGCATGGTGGCATCTCTAAGCACTGCAGCTAAATCCGACTGGGCTCGTGAGTCAGATGTCCTTCTAGCATGGCATCAGACAAATATCTGAACTGCAGCCTACAAAGAGTCCTTTCTTTCTATTTTAAGAGCTGTGTGAACAGAACTAGAATACTGCAGCTATTTTCCATTATGATTTATCTCTCTTAGACACTTAGAGTCCGTTCTGACTGTGCAGCAAAATTCCAGGCTTGGACAAATCCTCTTCACATGAGCAGTGACTTCTGGTGAGAAATCCCAAAGTAGGGAAAAGTATGAAAAGAGGACAAAATTTGGTGGTGAGGACAGAGAGGGAGGAAAAGGGAAGGTAGAAAAATACACGCAGGAGATGATATATCCAAACTCATGATTGGAAAGGAAAGAAGACATCAAGAAGTGCAATCACATATATGAAAAGAAAGCCAGAGGCTATTTGAGCCAGCTGAAAACATACAGTGTGTCATACAGCTCTAAAAATGAGATTTTGGAAACAAATGACAGTGTGACTTCCAAAAAAGCATACGGTGCTGGATGTGACATATCCAGCCCCAATAGCAGGGTACCTCTGGTCACTAAGAGAAAGAAGCTTCAGGTCAGACTCAAAAGTCTCTTTGGTGAAACCTCCCTTCCAGAGCCACTTCCAGGGCAGTGGCTCTGCTCCCCTCAGTGTTAAATCTCTCCTGGCTCTACCAGAAATTTCAGCAGCCTGCAAGGAAAGTCTCCTCCAACCTCAATTTGACTCCAGAACTTTTCTGATTGTCTTACAGAAAGAAGCTTTTCTTTCCTCAAGCCAGGCTGAAAACCAACAGGTCTCTCTTTTCCTAACCTCCAAGTTTTATGAAGTCACTTAAGAAGTTCAGAGTCTCTAATGCTGTTTCCTGAGGCAGGGTATTTAATTCTGCAGTACAATAGTCTTTTGAAGAAGATACTGTCTGCTGAAAAATGACCCATTCTGCTTTAAAAGCAGGAAATAAAGCTTCAGGTGTCAAATCATGGTACTTTCATTCATTGAAACAAGACAGCACATTTCAAAAGATTCACAATAAAGCCCAGCAAATGACTTTTTCTCAGAATTTGCCCATAATTGACTGAATTCTAGCAGAGAAAAGAGATAATGAGAGGCTGCTCATCTCTTGACCCAGGCTAGCAGCAGTGCTGTAGGGCTGTATCTAGAGAGCAAATTGCAGCAGCCCTGTCCCTCCAGAGCAGGGTTTTAAGTGTTAAACCCTTGCAGCTGTCCCACTGCTGGAGCATGGGGCCCATGGGGTCTTGCTCCAAATTTTTCAGCCTGCCACTTGCCCCTGAGAGAACATTTCTTGTTTATGTTTCCAATAAAAAGTTACCTTTTTCCCCCCCTTCCCAATGAATTCACCAACACAAACATCCTCAGTGCAGAATTTCTAACACTGACAGTTCTGTACATCTTTCTCTCTCTGGGGTATTGTTCCCTTCTTTGCAATAAACCAGGTCTGCCACGGTGGGAAAATTCCCAGCCTTACCTTATACACAGCAGCTCTCTTTTTGCTTGGGAAGCAATAGAGAAATACACTGGAAACTGTTCCCATTCTCTGTACTTATTTTATTATTCAGACAAATGTGAATCACTAATCAGCATCTAGCTTAAATCACCACAAACTTCCTGACTAGCCTGCTTTGTCTTTTCTCTAGGCAGCCAGCCCAGCTGGTTCCCATAGGTACTAGCAACATAAAACCCTGAGAGACAGAGATCTAACATTTGATTTTTGCAAGCAGAAGCTTCTGGTATTGTAGCCCAATAAAGCATCAATCAGCACCCAGCAATGCTCTTTTCTTCTGCTGCGTCAGCCCAGCCCCTCCCTGACCTGCAATCCCACCAGAAGGTAGGAACCTCACTGAAACATTGACCAAAATAAAACCCATTCCCATCTATACACACCGTTACTGTGAGTTATAATTTGGTTCATTCATTATTATGCACAGTGACAGCCAAAGCCCAGTGTGAATAAAGGGCTGTGGTGGCAGTCTTCAAGGCTATCCCTTTGCACATGGCTTTTGTGCTCAGGCAGCAGGGAAAGAGAGGAACACATCAGCTGGGAGAGCTCCACTGGCAGTAATGGCACTCCCTCAATTTCTTCATTCCTTGTGCTCAAAGAGATGTTGTTGGCATCTCTATTGCACATTTAGGGCTTTCTCTGCTTCCTTCTTTAGGTCATATTTAGAGGAAATGTTGGTTCCTAATCTAGAAATGGTGCACAAGTCTCTGAAATGCTTTCACCTGGCTGGCCTCAGGGGATGCAGCATTGCTCTAAGGGCAGAATGTGGCTGGTGTCATGGAGCCCATCACCATCACCTCAGTTTGTATGTGACACAGAAAAAATCTGGTCTGGGGTGGTACTTTCTGGTAGAACCAGGTATTTAAGGTATTATTTGTTCGTTTCAGGGACCGAACCACCTCTGAGAGAGGAGACTGACCATGGGCCAGATTACAACCATCTCTTCCTGCTTGTCCCAGTTTTCCTACTGAGCCAGCCTGAAAGCATTGCCCAAAAAATGATGGCTACCAAGCCTGGATGGAAACCAGAAAAAAAGGGATCCAGAATAGCCTGCTGCCATATGTGACATGCAGACAGTGCAGCTATGCCTTAGTGAAACAGCAACCGTTCAGCTGCCTCCCTTGACAAGAGATGAGTATCCACAAATGCAAGCACAAGCAGCAGCCCCCAGGGCTTTTGCATGCAGCCTGACAAGTGCTTAATGCCACTTTGGGTCTCCTTTTGGCCTTTGCCAGACAGGAGGAACCAAGCATGTTTAGACACCAAAGAAGTGCTCAATGTGGTACAAGCTTTTGGGGCTTGACTGCACCTGGATCCAGGAGAGGAGGCTGCAGTGGAGAGGTGAGTTGCTCCAGCACTGCTGTGGGTTTTCTTTATCTGACCAAAACTGCCAGGAAGCTGCAGACTGAGTCACCCTGTGCATGGCAGAATCTATAAAAAGTTGGAGATTATTCCTACTGGGAATCTTCTGTATAAACACCGCAGAGGAAAGAAAGTATGGGCAGAGATACAGCTCTTTGTAGCAAATGCAGACAAGCAAAACTCAATGATCCAGGGGGGCCCTGCAGGCTCCTGCCCTTCAGCTGAAGCTCCACAGCACCAGGAAACCAGAAGGATGCAGCTCAGGTGGTGTGATAAAAGATGCTGATGCCTGCTGGGAGAGATCTGCAGTGCTGGTAGGAGTGGACTCCTGGCAGGTTTAGCTGACCACAGAGACGCATTGCTCTACTATGGCTCCCTCCAACCTGTGCAAAAGTTCCACCTTCAAACCAAGAACAAGTGAGAAATCTGACCCATCTGGCTCTCATCCTACTTTCTTATACTTCTGTGTTGACAACATTAATGTCCTGAATGTTCTGGATGTGTTCCACAGCCTTTGTTTGGCCAGACTGTTCCATTAGTTACCTTTGCTGCCATCTTAATGAAATGGGTCTTGCCATTCATTTTAAAGTGTTAAGGACAAATGCAGGGAGAAAGAAACACAAATGGAAGAAATAAAAAGAAAATCATATGCTTATGAATAGGAGTTCTGATGTTCTTTTTAAAAAGAGACATGTATAATGCAATTTATTTCACTGAATACAATATTTCACTGTGCTTTTGGGTACAAAACAAAGCCAGGCTTTGGATGGAGCACTGGGCTGGCAGTCAGACTTGTCTTTCCCCTGCAGGGTGCTGCTGACTTTCTGCATGAGCTCAGGCATGTCTCTCACAGCCCAGGGCTGCAGCAGAGTTTGAGCATCGCTGTGCTGAGCCCTGCAATGCCAAAATGTCACCAAGTTCTGGCAGACCAGTCCTGATGGCTTCAGCAGGGGCAGATCCCCTCGCTCTCAGCATCTGCCTCCCTCCTCTGCCAGGGCTCTGTGTCTCAGGCAGGGGTGATGGAGATTGTCTGCTGATGCAGCCCCAAACAGAGGATCCACAGCCCAACCTCCCACCCAGCTTTGGGCCAGCTTAGCCAGCAGCTGGGGGAAGCAAGTGGCAGAAGCTGGCAATACCTCAGGTGGCTGCAACTTCATTTGCTAAAGCTCATCTTTAAAAACCATAAGCAGGGATTTCAAAAGTGGCAGAGCCAAGACTTCATCCCTCAGCAGGGATCCTGTAGGGTGCAGACCCTTGAGGACCAAGGTTTGATGGGCATTTAAGACTCTTAAAAATGAATGTAGCTACTTCCAAAGTTTATTTTGCAAAATGGTCCTGAAACCAGATGACGCTGTAAATTATATAAAATTTAAGCAGCATGAGGTGTTACAATACCTAAACAGCTTTCAAAAGGTGGCATCTGTCCATTCACCTTTGCTGTGTGTGCTCTCAGAATCAGTGATGTGATGCCACGAGCACAGCCCACCCTGAGGGTACCCTGGTCCCATTTGTGCAGTGCTGTAATAGCAACTTCTATAGGACTGGCTTGAGAGTCCAGGTTTCCACCTTCCCAGTCCTTCTCCCATCCCCAAAATCTGATCAAGAATTTTTACCAAGGAGCACACAGGGGTCTTTTGGTGCACGACACTGGGAAAACACTAAGTCTTTTCAAGATGCACCATAAACAAATATTTTTGTTCTCACAGTGATCAAGCCATTTGAGAAAACACTTTGCCACTCACCTCCCGGAATGCAGATGTCTGATCATCTGTTTAATTTACAAGCCTGTTTATCATAAACTTACAAAAGATTTTTTTAACAAGCAAAGGAGCAAAATCATTAGATGTTTCAATAATCAGTTCATGAGAGAAAAAAAACCAAGTGTGGCACAAAGGCTTTCTCTGTGATTGAAGAAGAAAGATGTAAAAAAATGTGTTAGTAGTTCTTGAAGAGTTGAGGCAATCTCTGGGAGTCTAATTAGCTGAAAATAAGCCCTTTCTTTGACTTCTAAGTCAGAAGAAATGCAAAAGGAAGAGCTATCTATTCAAGATCACAAATGGGACAGAAGTAACGCTGTGTATCTATTCCTTGGAGCATTCTGGATTATGCACAGTTCTTCAAGACCTAACCAAATCTGCATTTTTTTGGCCTTTAGCAAGATAAATTATGAGATGGTGAATACTGTACATTCTATCCTGAAGTAAAATATCTATGTGTCTTAAGAGTGTCTTATTTTCACATCTAAAATGAAGATTCAGGTCCAATCAGCACAGATAGATTTTTCAGCGGGAGCCAATGCAAAAAGAATGTAAACATTCTTCATCTGATTGTAGAAAATACCTAGAAAAGCTGCTCTTTGCTAACAGTGTCAGCTTTCAGCACAAACCATGACACAGCAATAAAAATCCCTCTTCATTAGTCCTTATTTTTTTTCTGCCAGACAGCACACAATGAGCACTTTATAACCCCAAGCTGTGCAGAATTAACATGACACTAAAAGCTCTATTTGTTCAAGGAAGAGGCACAGGACCAAGGGCCCAGAATTGGCAAATTTGACTTCCGTGGTTAATTGTTTTTGCACTGTGTGTTATCACAGCGATTGAAAGCGCTGGCTAATTGGTTCCTACAATGGGGCTGTTACCCTGATAAACACAGCCTTCCCCACCATCAGCTCCAGCACCCAGGCTGCACACCTGTGCCTGGCTGCTTCCATCCCAGCTCTGACTGCCCCTCAAAGAGCAGTTCCCCATCCATCCCTGCTCCCAGCTGTTCTCCCGGGTGGTTGTGAAGGTCGGTGCAGCTGCTCGGTGGGCTCTGAGCCAGGGAAGCCTCTGCTCCCCATCCCTGTGCTCCTCCTGCAGGTCCTGAGAGAGGGGCCAGGACACCCCCCAAATCTGTGTGAGCCCACAGCTGTCGGGGTCTCTGCCTGGTCAGAGTGACCCTGAGAAAAGTTGGAAAGTCTCTTTTCCCAGCCCAAAGAAGAGTCGCTTGAAGAAGGAGTCAGAGCTCTTAATTTCTCGGTCTCAAGGTTGTTTATTGTATCTTATCTATACAAATTTTCTCCTGCCCTGCCAAGGTCCATCGAGCAGGACAGTTCCAGGCACTCTACCTGCCTCCAGGGTAGTGTTATGTCTTTATACTAAAAACTACATGTACAATGTTTACAATAACTTCCCAATACCTATCACCTATGTTAGACAGTGAGCTTCTACTCTAAACCAATCCAAAAGTGCCAACATCACAGCAGAAGATGGAGGCCAAGAAGAAGAAAGAGAAAGGCTGGACACACCCAGTTCCCTCCATCTTGCCTCCTGAACCCCCATTCCAGAAACCCTAAAATCTACTTTTCCACCCTGTGATAACTTCACTATTATTCTACCTAAACTGTTGTGGCTTGCTGATCTTCATATTAGATTGGTAATTTGCTCCACAGGTCATAATCAAACCCACAGGTGTTCTGGGCTTAGTGCCAGGGCGTCTGAGCCCCCTGGCAGGGGTCCTGGCCATCCTGGACAGCCAGAGGGATGTTCTGGCTTCCCACACACAGAAAACCTTGCAAGGGTTTGCTCCCAAGGTCAGGGGAGACTGCAGGCTCTGGAAGGAGCCCAGGAGCAGGCTTGGCATGGGCACTGGGGGTTTTGTGCCTCCTGAGCTCCCTGGTAGCCTGCAGCACCATGTCAGCTCCCAGCAGCGGGCAGCGCTGGCTTCAGCAGGCTCGGGAACAAAACGGAAATTAGTCTGGAATAAATTATTCAAACAATTGTTTCTATTTAAAGGGACTTTATGGACTTCTCAGTTAAATAAAATATGAAAGTGGCATGATGAAACATGTAAGCCCCCTCACCCAAGCTGGGTGGGAGCAGGGGAGCAGGGCTCAGTTTAACATCCTCCCTTTGCTGACAGTTATGGGCCAGACACCAAAATCTGTAGTCTTGCTCCAGGCAAAATGCTATGTTTTAGCTTTTTTTTCTTTTATAAAAGCAGCATAATGAGGGTCTGTTGAGGAATATCAGCAGCCTCCTGCTGGCTGTTGATTTGGGGCTTAGTCTGTTCTAAGATGTTTCAAATACTGATAAAGGAACTGTGCGCACCAAGATGACAATGATGGGGCGCTTCAAACAACATGTTCTCACTTGGTTCCTGGCATGGTCCAGCCTGCCCCAGAGAGCCTCTCCCAGCCTTGCCCAGCCACAGTTTGGGTCTCCAAACTGGGAGACATCCCATAGAATCACAGAAAATCCTGAGCTGGAAAGGACTCACAAGAATCAACACCTCTCCCAGCCTTGCCCAGCCACAGTTTGGGTCTCCAAACTGGGAGACATCCCATAGAATCACAGAAAATCCTGATCTGGAAAGGACTCACAAGGATCAACAAAGTCCAACTCCTGGCCTTGCACAGGACACCCAAAGAATCACACCATGTGTCTGAGAACATTGTCCAAACACCGCCTGAGCTCTGTCAGGGCTCATGCTGTGCTAACTGGAACTGTATTTTGGAGAGAAAAGTAATTAAAAGCATTGGCTTCAGCTATATTGTTTTCTAAAATCCAGACAAGAGGCTTCAACCTATTTAAAGAAGCAGCCATCACCTCTTCACTCATTGACTCTTCACATGTAAAAGGGAAATAAGAATGTATTTCCTTTCCATCTCCAGTTGTAAGTAGGAAGGCCACTTTTTCTGCTGTTTTACTGTGTGAAAATCCAGCATCTTGTACACCACCCAGTCTCTCTTGCAGCTGGTAGACATTTCTGCAGTTTTATCAGCACTATGTCTAATTCCACATGGCCCAGTTTTCACAAATGTGTCTGGCTTGGCTCTGGTTCATTCTTTGTACACAAGCATTAGCTGAACTGCTGGTGGTTTTCTTTCAAATCCTATTTATACTTCCCCCTCACTAACTCTCTAAGCAGAATGGGGGTTTTTGGTTGTGTTTTTTTTTTTAATAGGGCAATTTATATCAACACCCCACCCTCCCATAAATATTGTTGTTATCTGTGATTAAGAGCATATGTCTCAGTCTGGAACATCCATTGCTATTGCAGAGTTATTTCCTAATTGTTCTTTTGCAGCAGAGCGAAGAATTGGATTTTAAATACGAGCTTTGTTTTGCAGGTCATGGGGTGAAATTGGTTAGCAAACCTCAGTAAACAAAATCAGTTGGTTTTTGTTATTGTGTTGGATTAGACAGATTTATTTCTTTATCTCTCATTGGACAAGTCTTTTATCTCCAAGCATGGCTACTTGGTTCAAGTTGTAGATCACCTCTTTCACATACCCAAAGCTGTACCCTTGTTCCTCAGACACACTAAAAATTGCAAATATTCTGATGTGGCCTTGTGCTGCAGCTTTATGTTCCTCAACTCTTCCCTATTCAAGCATTTTAAAAGCTGCAGGTCAGGTCTCAATATTACTGCTAAAAATTGGAACTGACAATTTTCTAATAAAAATGCAGTGGACGTTAAATCTCTTCCTTGCAGATAAACTACAAAATCAGAGTCTGTAGCATCAGGAATTCATAGAGAAAGAGTTGCAAAGGTTTGAGAGCCATCCCCTGACATAGTTAGGACAGCCAGGGATCAGGATAGCATCTCCTGGGGTCAGAGACCTGTCCCTGCCAATAAGTATGGAAATTTCTGTCCAATTTTCCATTCAGGGTCACTCTATGAGACATTTTTAAAGGACTCACAAAATCCTAACACCAAATTTTTTAGCTGTACCCTAATTAACATCTCCTTAGCCATCAAGTTCCTTCATTTGTAATTGGCTGTGCTCCTCTTGGGTAAAGAATTTGCCCCACAACCAAATTTACCCACTGCTGTGGACTATTTCATGTTGTCTCACCCACTGGCTTTGTGCAGAAGGGGCAGAACCAACCCTAGATGTGAAACTACAGTGTTTGCTCCCCTTCTTGGATGTTTCTCCTCTGCTCTTGGCACAAATTTGAATTTTAATTCAGAGTGCCTCAGTCTGGAGGCCTAAATCCCTACATTTAGTTGATGGAGATGGGCATTTTTGGTGGAAGTAGTGCCAGGGCCCCAACACTTGCCCTGAGCTGTGCATGTCTCCCACAAGACTGCTGCACATCTCAGCTCTCCAAATGGAGACAGCAGCCAGGTGCAGAGCTGTATTCCTGAACAACTAAGGGCTCTAAGATCATTGTAGAAAGTCTCATGTTTTCTGCAGCAATAGGGTCAAAGGATGCAAGGGAAAGCAGTTCCTAGGAGGCAGAGGGACTCAGCTGAGTGCAAGCCTGGAAGGAGGGATGCAGTGTGCAGACAGAGAGATGGGGCTATAAATCCTTTTTATTTCTGCTCTGCCTTACTGAGTGTCTGTGCCATTTCTCTGTTTTAGAAACCAAGCATTTAGTTTATGTTCAGTAAAGCCTGGCTCTCCAGAGCTGAAAGGCCTGATCCTGGTCCCCCACAGGAAGGGAAGGCCTGGGCCTGTTTGCCATGAGGCCCTGGCCACCCCAACATTCACTCTGCATGATCCGTGGTGGCTTTGGGGTCTGAAAAGTTCATCTGAAGCCAGATGAACATCACCTGAAAAGTTCCTGGAGCCAGACAGTCACACTGGCAGCTGGCATGTCCCTCACAAGGAAAACCACAGGAAGAACTGGCAGCTGCCATGAGCAGTGTGCTGAAAGACAAGCAGGAGCTTCAAGCTCTCCAGCCACACTGAGGAGTAGAGCTGCCCTCCCTCTCCTCACAGGTAGCTGAAATAAAATTGGAGAAATCTACTCTTTCAGAAAATCCAGGGAGGTGGGAGAAGTACCCCAGCTGTGCTGTGTCTGAAGGCAGTAGTAGAGCTGCTTGTGCTCTTCATGATGCAAGGGAGAGGGACAATGGAGGGAAGGAACATGGCAATATCCTCCATGATTTATCTCTCATGTGTGACTTATTGGCTAGAATATATGTTCAGGTGACAAGGAAAAGGAATAATGTAATTACTCCTGCCTCAGATGCAAGCACAATGAATCTACCTGTTGTTCTCACTGGGGACATCTAATTAAGCAAGGCAGGGACAGGGGAAGGAAGGAAGGAAGGAAGGAGGTAGCATGGAATAGACACATCCAAAACCTGCATATAATGTTGAAGAGTTTATCACATGGGTTATTAAACTCTTACTTCTCTATTTCTTCCCAAAGTCCATGTGGATCCCTCTCCCCACAGCAACAGTCATCCCAGGCTCTCCAAGTGTCTTAGATTGAAAGATGTTAGTGGGGGTATGTATTCTATTTGCCATCTGTTAGAGGTGGGGCAGTTATCTTCTCTTAATTGGGCAGTTTTCTTTATCTCTTCCACAACCCATCCTCCATCTGGGAAATATCTTCTGTTAATGTGTCATTGAGTATCACTGATAAAATTCCATCATCCCACTGGGAGATGCTCTACCCAGGGGAGGAGCCAAGCATTCCTACCTGGATATAATCTGACATTTGGAACACCACAGGCAGCTTTTCCCCTCTGTATTCCCAGAGAAGCAGCTTTCTTCTCTGGATTCCCAGAGGAAGACCAGGCCCATTTACACTACCCCTGGACCTTCAGAGGAAAACTCCACCCTTCTCCAGGATCCCTGCTCCAACAGAACCACACCTGGCACTGTAGGAGGGCTGCAGCCACCATTTAATGGGACTGCTGCCAACACCCTGACCCACAGGGTGTCAGGTCCTATTCTGACTCTGGCAGAGGTTTGTTTTCTGTTTTTGTATTACTGCATTTTTATTTTAATTTTCCTACTAAAGAACTGTTATTCCTATTCCCATATCTTTGCCTGACAGCCCCTTAATTTGAAAATTATAATAATTTGGAGGGAATGGGTTTACATTTTCCATTTCAAGGAAGGCTCCTGCCTTCCTTAGCAGACACCTGTCTTTTCAAATGAAGACACCAAGGAAATGGGTGAGCACCACTTGATTGCTGCCTGGTGCAGGTTCAGCCCATTCTGCCCCCACCACACCCTGTGGAAAGAGGCTGTGTCAAATCAGAGAGAGAAAAGCAAGCCAAGATGCTGCAAATGGATTTGGCAGCATCCATCAGCTCCAATTTGAAGTGCTTGTTTCCTTCTCTCTTCTGTTCAAAGCCCTTCTGGAGGCTGCCAGCTGTGCCTCCTGTAAGCAGTGTTTTACTGTTAGCCAGGGCCATGCACACTGTAAACAAAGGGCTTTGCATCAGGACCTTCAAAAACTACAGAAATCCCCAAAACTCACAGACTAAGGGTTGCAGCACCTGGCCTTGGGGAAAAAAAAACTTCACCCCACTGTCTATGCAAAGGGTAATACATGCTTGTCTTAATTTATTTTCAGGCACTCATAACTCAGTAGTGGGAGCTTATTTTTATTGCCCAAGTAGGGTGTCAAGCTTGTTTTATTACATTTTTGAGAACCAGAATGTGTAAATAAATTAAGAGGAAAAAAATGCCACTGAGTCATTTGGCCTTTTGGGTTTTAAATGAATGTTAGAGTTTTCTGCTGAGAACATCCAGCATTATTTTCACAAGGACCCCTAAGAATTCTTGCTCTATCCAGTTTTTTCAGGCAGGGAGGCTTTACCACATGTATTCCAGAAAACCTGAATGAGAAAAAAGAGAGAAAAGAAGGGAAATCCACACTGGCTACTCTGGATAATTTTCCTCTTGTTTCTTGTCAGCAAATTACAGAATTTTTACCAGTTCATTTAATGTATTAAAAAGGCCTTTTAAAACTTTAAAGTAGCCAAGATACTGTAATAATACGAGAAAACCTCACACAATAGTAGACAGAAAAATGGATAAGAGCTTTTATTATGGAATCATACGAAGCCAATGGACTGTGCACAAAAAGGCATTTCAGCATGAAGGCACTCTGTCCATCACTGGGGCATCAGCCCTCTGGCTATTTGCTCTGATAACAGCTCCAGTGAAACTGGGGCTTTCTGGGAGTGTGTGATTTTTGTCATTGACTCAAGCAGAGCCATGATTTGGCTGCTGAAGGTCTGAGGCTAATGGGACTGAGAGGTGAGCAGGGAGAGTGGGAAGGTGTCAGTCAGCTGGGTAAATTAAAGCAGCCGAAGGAGGAGGGCAAAGCATCTCTCTGCCAGCACTGAACAGTTTGGGATGGCAGAAGCAGAGGATTGTCTGGGTGGGGCAGGGTGTGGAACTGACTCATGGCAAGGGGAACCAAGATAAAAAGAGAAGCAGAGAGCTGGTTTTGGCTCTGACACAGCATCTGTCCTGCAGGTGGAAGGAACAGGCTTAATTTCCTGCCCTACCAATTAATAGGGTTCAGCCCATTTTGGACAAGTCCATCCCAAACTAGATGGCATCCAAGTGCTCTGCCAACACCCAACAAAGAACTTAAACTTGCATGATAATTCCTCAGGTGTGGCTGTTCTCACCTGCCTCATTCTGCACGGACTTCTTAATCTTTAGTGGGATTACACATAAGCAGAAACGCTTTGCTTGAAGATCCATGGCTTTATTAGCAGTGTGACGTTTGTGTGGAGCTTTGAAAAGACCAGAATATCCCCTTGCAGGTTCAGGCATGGCTCAATTTTATTCATTTTATCCTTTATGTCACATGACCAGCTTGTTCTCATTTGAGCTCTATGAACTCATCACAGGCAAGCATATGGCTGGAAAAGAAGGATTTTGGGTTGAGTGACAAAAATTGGTGAGTTCACAGGAGGTTTTTGGTCATAAGGTGCATTTAGTCAATCAAAAGCTGGACTTTGAAAGGCTTGTGGGAGAGAAATGTTGATAAAAATGTGAAGGAGGCAGTGGTAGTGCAAGAGGGGAGGAAAGAAATGATTTATGATGAAGCCAAGGCAGCTGATCTGAAAGAGATAATTATTCTTCTATAACTGGCCAGGGAATGGGGGAGCCATTATGTGGATGAATGAAGACAGCAGAAGCAATTTGTCAGCCTGACCTGTTTGAGTGAGTAACTTCAATTTCTCCTTGTCTTCTTCTAAGTGATTTTTCTTTCATCGTCACATAGGAATGTGTTTTACACTTCAAGCTCTCCTGATGCTTGCCTGAGTGAGGGAAGAGAAAAAGGAAGACTTTTGCATGAATACCAGCCATGGGTTTTTGCAGCAGTGCCCACTGGCACTACAGAAACTACATGCACACTGTGCCAGTTGTTCCCAGTTTTGGGGAATTTCAGCCTTGGCTGTAAAAGATGCCTTCCCAAAGAAAATTTGGAATTCAAAAGGCAGAATATTTCTGCCCAGAAGAAGTCCAGAGGCAGAATATTTCATTGTTCTTTTATAGTGGATGTAATTTATTTTCTTTTTTGATTGAACAAAAGCTGTTTCTAAAGCTTTCACTTTACAAACCTAAAACCACGTGGCATGTGAATATTGAGCATTACACTCCCAAATGGCTGTGTTTATTTCTTATTATTTATTTGTGGCAACAGCTCCTACATATTTTACAGTGCTAAATTCTTCCTCTTTCTTTGAGTGAGTCACCTCCAGGATTGGGAATGAAAGCCAGATATGGGGCTGGAAAGCCAGACATAGGGGTGGAGATAAAGCAGAGAAAGAACTCCTGTGGCTCTGTACCCAAACATGTCTGGCCTCTGCAGTACCCCTGGTGACAGCCCACCCCAGAGGTGTCCCTCTTGTAAAACTTTAAAGTGGCTGAATGCCATGAAAAGGGTCTTTCAGCAAAGAGGTTGACAGAGCTTTTGTGTCTCTTCTATGCCAAATGCCCATGTGGAGTCAAAGCCATTTTTTGCCTCAGACGCCTTCAGAGCTGGGGAACATTTGCTGGGCAGACCTGGCACACAAGGGCATCCTGAGCTCCCAGTGTTGTCTGCTCCCTTCCTGGTATAGGCCAGTGGTTAATCCATTCTCTAGCTGAGGGATCTCCACTTAATTCCTCCTTCTGCCCAAGCAGGCACACACCAACCTCCCTGACTTACAGAGGAGTGTCTCAGCTGACAGCCAGCACTTCCTCACATTCTGGGTTTTTGTGAGGTGAAAAAGAGGGGCTTGGTTCACCTCAGGTGAAAAGCAGACTTTCTCCTGATTCTCATGCTTTGGAGGTACATCCTTTTTGACTATTAGATAAAAGTCTAGACAGAGATGAAAGGAAGAAGTGTTTTTCTTGGTTGTGTTTTATAAGAAAAGAGCGAACTCTGTGCTTTGAATGGAAGAAGCCCTCAGGTGGACACCTGATTTTTCACTCATTTGGTCTTTAAGTGACCCTAGGGATTAGTGAGGATTCTAAGAGCACCCAAAATTATGACAGCTTTTGGAAAATGCTCCCTCTGGCATAAGCCTGGCTTTAAGCACAGGGAAAGCCTGTCCTGCTCCAGAGAGGGCACACAGTCATTTTGCAGCATTTAAGTGACCCCAAAGGGGAACTGTAAGTGCACCCTTCCACTGCTTTCTGTGCCTACTCCTTGTTACCTGCTACACTAAACTTTGACTTCAGTGGTTACTCAAAGAGTAATTACTCCACACCCTCATCAGCCTTGAAAGGAAGGAAATTCAAGGAAATTCAAGATTGGGTGTCCTTTTGGTTTCCTTTTGAGGCTCTGGCCAAGCTCACAAGCAGCATCTTCTGTCCCCAGATGCACTTGCCTGTCCCCTTTAGAGATCTCCTCCTCCTCCTCCCTGTCCTGTAGTGTGGCCACAGCTCCCTGGAGGAAACAGACACTCTCAGGGACAGAGCTTTGGCTGGCCTGTTCTGGGCACCTTCCTTTTCATTAAATAAACTGTGTGCCAAAAATGCCACTTGCTCTCCACTGGCTGTAAAAGGTGAGAATCTGAGATGTAACCAGGTTAACTGGGCACACCTGATGTAACTTCCCTGAGATCTTTGTTGCAGCAGTTTGGGAAGAAATAGCAGAAAATGTGATCCAGGAATGTCATCTTCTTTCTCTTAGGTACAGTACCAAGGAGGCAGGGAAAAGGAACAGCAAAGGAACAGCAAGGGGGGTTGTGTGATTTACTTGATCCCTTGGCTGCTTTTGGTGTTTAGATAAGTCACGTTTCTTATATCTTTTGCCTGGGTGAGCTCATAAGTGCAAATATGTGCAGCTTCAAATGTGTCCATTCATTATTGAACAGGAAAGGGTAGTGGAGTACTTCTGTCAGAGGCTGGAAATCATAAAAGACATAAGTGATGGTAGTAAAAACCGAGCTGTTATCAGAGGAAGAAGGGGGGTGGGAGGGAGGAAGGCAACCCTCCTGCATTTATTCCTCTGAGACACAATTAAAACCCTGAACGAAGATTTTCAGAAAGGACCATGTTATTGCCTCTGCTTCATGTGCCACACTTAAAATGAATTATGAATTTGCAACAGAAGGAAAGTCTTTCATCCCAGCTTTAGCTATTTGACTCAAAGTTTAAAACTAATGAACCCATGGGGCCCTGTTCTCCACTGGTGTTGCAATGGGGCAAAGCCTGGCTGAGGGGAGGGAGAGCATCACCTCAGTGAGGGGCATAGATGTGCAAATTCAGACTTGAGGTGGTTCAGAGTGAGACCAACCTCCTGGGACTAGTTCAGAGTTGTTGCTACACACCCAGAGGGAATGCCCTCTCTTTCCAAGGCAGCTAATTCACTTTTCATCATGGTTTGGACTTGGCCTTCTTCTTCTCCCCATCCTTGAAACTCTCAAATTTGTGATGGAACACAGCTGTTAGAGGTGATGCATGATTTATAAATAATAAGCATCTGTCTCAGGTTGGAATATGAAATAGGATATTTGGAAATTAAAAGCCAGCTTTGTATAGCAGATACGTTCCATTCCTCTCCCTCAAAAGTAAAAAGTAAAAATGTAGGCCCAAAATTTGTAAAGATTCAGATTACCCATGAAAAATGGACAGTGCCTTTCTTCAGCTGCAAGAGTTACCTTCTGTCAACC
This sequence comes from Melozone crissalis, assembly GCF_028551555.1. Lineage (NCBI taxonomy): Eukaryota > Metazoa > Chordata > Aves > Passeriformes > Passerellidae > Melozone > Melozone crissalis. The sequence continues at coordinate 3,079,654 of NW_026535834.1, forward strand.
TCAACACACTTTTATTTAATGTATTTAACCAGATCTGCACCGTGGGCAGCTTACAAATGAAATACCAACCACAGATCTTATGCCTGGAAGCCCTAAGACATCTTTCTCTCTGTTTGATATGACTGACACATCCCATCCTCAGCATAATATAATCATCATTATGTTTCTAAACAGTCAAGTATTGTAGAATTTAAAATTCCCTGGCTAGAGATGAAGTTTTGTGTTCATTGTAGGAGTTAATGCTTTTTTATTAGGGAAGTTAATTTAATATTGATTTTGTGCAGGGGAAAAATATGTTGCCATGTTGTGATAGATGCAAAAGGTGAAAGGGCTTCACAAAAAGAGATTAATATTTTTTTTATTCATTTAAAAAACATTCCCAGCAAATGTGCAATTGCCCAACATGTGAAGATTTTTCTATGAGGTTAAACATTTTACCCTGTTCTTACAGCTACAACTCTTTTTTTTCTCTTTCCAAAGACACACATAAGAGAAATGTTATTCCTCGCTATGAAGTGTTAAAGTTAGGTAGCAGCTGTGATGGTATCAGCCAATATGTTGCTTTTAATGATCTCACTCATACATTATGAATGAGGAAATTGCAAGGCAGGAAAACATAGTGAACGTAATCTTTAACTGTTCAGCTACTAAAGAGCTTTTTACCTGAAAGTTACAGTCCTCTGTCTTTCCTGTTTGCAACAACAGCTTGACATCATGCTTGGCTCTACACCAGCATAAACCAGGGATGTGGTCAAACCACAAGCCATGTTAATAAGTTTTCATGAGTTTAAAAACCCCTCAAAATCCAGCCTTTAGATGCAGTCCACTTTGAAATTAGTGGATTAATTTTATTGGGGTGTAACAAAGCAGCATGTTTGCCCACCAGATCTCAGCCTGGCAGGAGATGTGCCATGAGTTTTGATGCCTGCATTTATCAAATCTTGGGTCTTTAGGGTGGAATGTTTAGTTTGCCACTCCTGTTTGAGATGGCACCAGTGAAGAAAGTGCTGAGGGCTCTTCTATCAGACACTAGCTCTTCCTTATTCAGGGCTGGACAAGCCAGGCCAAGGATGTTGAAACAGGCAGCCTGACCAGCAGTGCCAGCCAGGCACCAGGGGATGGGCTCCACCCTCACCATGACAGGCTCACAGTGGCCCCACATCCCTGCTCAGCTGGGTGACACTTTACTTGACAGACAGGCACTGCCTCTTCTCTGCTCAGGGTTTTGCCTTCACTCTTTTTCCTCTCCCTGGAGAACCAGGAGCTAGCTGTAAAGACATCCCATAAAACACTCCAGACAATTGCATCATTTGTTCTTTCTTCTGATATTTTAGCCCTGAACTCCCAGAGATGAGAATCAGCTGCAGGAAGCTGCTGTTCCTTACACCCTGTCCTTCCTGCCTTATCACTGCAGGATGTGAGGGAGAGATTGTTGCCTCCTGCCTCAGAACAGCCTTTTGGGTCCTTGAAACTCTGACATCCACACCCCTCCAGGCAGGATTCTGGCCCTTGGGCTCCTGGAATGGTTGCTACTGGCTGGCCCGTGCCATGACCCATTGCCCCATCCCTGGCAGTGTTCAAAGCCAGGCTGGATAAGGCCTTGAGCAATTTGGTCTAGGGAGAGGTGTCTCTGCCCATGGCAGCAGGGTTTGGGATTAGGTGGACTTCAAGGTCAGTTCCAAGCCTCAACATTCTTTGATTCTGTGTCCCACCACAGCCACACCTGTGCAGGAGCCCACCACGAGCACTGAGAGCTGTCAGTAAATCACAACCTGACTCCTTTTCCTGCTTCCAGGCTGTTTTGCTACAGAATAAAGGACATTCCCAATTCTCTTTAGAGAAATTAGTCTCTTTCCATCCTTCCACTTTATTAGCTTGCTAAATACATTGGGATGGATCCCCTTTCCTTCACATAGGATTGCAACACTCCCCTTGCTCAATAAAGGATTTGGAAGAGTTTTGCTTATTTGTATTAATTGCACAACAAAGGCATTTCCATGTCCTGCAGTTTGGGGGCTGCTGGGGTCAGAGAACAGGGAACACAGAGCCTCTTCCTGTGCTTCTCTCATGCTTTTCAGCCAAGAGCAGTGGAGGGGAACATGGCAGAGGAAGAAGAAAGGGAAAAAAAAACTCCACCAAGCAAGTAAAAGCTTGGAAGAAACTTCTGCAACCTTCAGGCCTGAATTTTCTTTTTATGAAATCATAAAGGAGGAATCACAGCGAGATATGCTGCAGCTACTGCTTTGCAGGAAATTAAATTAGATCATAATTTCTCTTACTAATTTTAGGAAACCATGACTCTAGATGCCTTTCTGGATTATATTTATATGCAAATATTTTAATATGGATGATATACTAGAAGACTGGTATTCATTGCCCTACTAAAAAAAAAGCAAAAAAGAATATTCACTTCTGCTTCAGGAGACAATTTGTGTATGGAGGATAGCCAGAAAGAGAACGTCAGAAATGTTGATTTTTATCCCTTGTAGGCAGGTATGCTGAGCCACTCCTCTCTTCTCAGCATGGCACACACTCAGGAAAGAGAAAAATGTAATGCAATCACCTCCCAGCAGGGTTCCCTTGTTTCTGGCATAAGGATTAGTGAAGACAAGATGGGAAACACAACGTGCAAAGGAAGAAGATGGGCAGAAAAGCAGCTCACCGTTCCTTCTGGTGCTGCACATGCCTGCAGAACATCCTCATACACCATGTCAGCACCAAATAATACATGGCATGGCCGGATGCTTGCAAACATCTGGGGCAGCCAACAAATCTACACCTGTGTCCTCTCAGAGATGGTCACTGTTGAGAACACCTGGTGTCAGACCATGTCCTCCCTCCCCACTGCCCATCCAGGCAGGCAAAGACTGTTATCTTATATATTAAGAGTTCTATTATCATTATAGTGCAAGGATTCCACGTTGCCAGAGTTTCATACCGCCTCGATGTTTCTCATAGGCAGCTCCTCCAAGCACCAACTCCTCCTCATCCTTGCAGTAACCATCTGACTCCAGTTCCCACCAATCCACTCCTTTATGCCACTGTTCTTATTTGCTACAGGTGTGGCCTGTTAACATCAGGCCTGCTCCTAATCTTTAGTAATTGGTTCAGCTGCAACTCTTTTAGGGGATAAGATTACATTCTGTGCCACCTTCATTTACCCATACTGTATCCCCCTACAAGCGACCCTGCAGGGATGTCCTCTGCAGGGCTTTATCGCCTGAGACACCCCACGGTAAACACAGAGGTCCTGAGCTCCTGCAGGAGCCCAGGGGGGCTCAGAGAGGGGCACCTGAGCTGGGTTGGATTAGAGGAGGAGCTCCAGGTGGTGCTGCCCAGCATGGGCAGGCTCTGGGAGTTTAAGGAGGTCCCTGCCTCAGGAGGGTTCAGTCCTTCCTTGAGGCTGAAGAACAAATAGAAATTGTTACAGGGGGGAGCATGCCATCCAAACTTTGTGTTGAGGTCACCTCTGAAAGTCAGAAGATGCAAGTTTAGGGTTATGCCTTAAAGAAATCCACTCTTGGCCACAACAGCCACTCCCTCCTGCTGCTGCTTCCTTGCAGACACGTTGCCTCACAGCCAGTGGCTCTGATCCAAGGCTGGATGTGATAAAGTGTGACCTTCCTTCCTATTCCTCGTCACTCTTCCTTTTTTCATTAAATCCTTCTGGCTCCCACTTGCCACTTGGAGTGAGACAATGACTCATTTGTTTATAAATTCATCTACTTAGACTTTGCTTTCCCATTCCCTGCTTCTGTATATTTTATGTCTCTATAACTTCCACAGCTAAAATCATCTTTAATTAAGAGGCTTCTTCTAATCTGGACTTTTGACACCTGCTTAACCTGCTTTTTTTTTTCACCCTTCATTGTTATAGTTAGATGCCTTCAAGAAGAGATAGTTGCCTGCTTTTAGTCACTATGCTAATATTTACAGATTGGAAAAATGAGTGTTTAATTAGTGTAATTGGAAAAAATAGTGTTTAATTTCTCTTGAGGAAAAAAATAGTGAAAGATCTTTAAATAAAGGACAGAGGATCTGTAAAGAGGACTTTGTGTACCACTCCACACCTGTGATGGATGCACAACCCTTAACCAAGTTTGGTATAGGCTCCAGAAGGGATAAAGACCTGACCCACAGATGGGTCAAGAACTCCTCCACAACACTCCAGGAAACACGCAAAGGAACAGAGTGACCCCTGAGCATCAATGCATATGAGCTGGGAACACCAATCATGCAATTAACAGATGAATAGAGGGTGGTTTTTCCAAGACTCATTTATCAAGGAACAAAGAAATTTGTGGGTACAAGGAGTTTCATGCATACTTTTCCCATTGTATGCAATCTGACTGCAGGCCAACCACTTTACCCCATACACATGACAGCCTAAGTGAGCCTTGTCCCTGCCAGGCAGTGTGGCTGCATGGTGGGGATCTGCCTGGTGCTGGGACACCTCTCAAGGTTGCTCCTTGAGGCTGTGACCTTCTACTAATGACAGATCTTGGCACTAATCCAGTCCAAGTTCTTTCTGAATTGCAGCAGCACTGCAGGCCAGGTGAGTCTCCCCTTGAGCAGGGTTTGATGTTCCTGTCCTGAGATTGAGATCCTTCCTAGCTGAGGGCAGTGACCCCTAACTCGCAACAGGTCCTCAGGGAGTGACTGACAGCAAGCTGAATTCACAGCAGAGAAATCCATGGTTTATTTCCATTAGAAATAAACCATGCCCAAGTCTGAGAATGAGAGGGGCTCAAGATGTACCTAAGCTCTGTCAGGAGTTCAAAAAGCACAAAGATTTCACTCTGAACCTTGTGACTCAACAGGAAAGTCTCACTTACCCTTTTGCATCTTCAGCTTCTCTTTAATAATAATTCTAGCTTGATTCTGACTTTTCCTGTGTATTTTATTTCCATGTAGTAAATAATAAAGTGAACCTTGCCATTGAACTTTGTTAGTTGCCCTTTCACAAATTCATAAAAAGACTACTTTTGCTAATAATACCTTTGGTGGTAATTCCCAAAAGGATTTAAATCACTCATCCATGACAATACCATCCCAACTATTTCCCTCTGTGCAGTGCAGACCTCTTGGCCCTGCTGTGTAAAGTCCTTGTACTGTAATGACATAGTAACTCAAGCAAGGAAAACAAAAATTTTAAAAAAAAATTTTAAATCTACTGAAGGTTTCTCATCACCAATCTTTGGGGTCTTTTGGTGCCTGCAGCACATTGCAGTTCTGCATTCTCTCTGCCACTTGCTCATGTTTGTGTCTCCTTTGCAGGAAAAATAAAATATTTTCTCAGGCTGACAGACAAGGATTCATGTTCTGCTCTTTCAGTAATTTGGAAAATGAAAATATACTGCTCACAGCTTTTTGTTATTTTTAACAGAACTATATTTTATCCTTTCATGTCAGAAGCGAGACAGATTAATGGCTTCTGGAATTTATTTCCAATGCTGATTTTATTTCCAAAGTTTTGAGAGCAACGAGACAGATCTGCAGTCCTCTCTCCAGTGGGAAAGGGAGGTGGCATCTGTTCCTGCTTTGTCCTCAGAGCTGCCAGCAAGAGTGTCTGGACCAACCATCCATTCTCTGCCAGTGCATACAGTCAGCCAGAGGGCCCTTTTCTGCTGATGTAAATGGGAATTGGCCTGAAAGTGCTCTAATGTGTGATAAGGAGCCAATAACCCCTCAGCTTTCTGAGAGAACAAGAGAGTTTTAAATCATCTTTACTTTGCATGTCCTTTAAAACTTGTGCTAAGCAAAGTTTAGCTGGACTTAAAGCCCTTGGCTGAGTGCTCTGGCCAAGCCCTGGTTTCTGTTGTGCTGGCCACTCACATGTAGAGATTGTCAGCAGGAATGCTCAGCTTGTGGCTCTCTGTCTTAAGGGAATTGCTGTGCTGAGCTTGACATGTGGCCATTCTTCCTTACCAGTGAGCTGCTGCCTCTGCCTGGTCCTGCTGCCAGACCCATGCCATGATTGCTCAGTCAGTACCAACATTGTGGTCAGACATGGGTCTCTGGATGGCATTTTACAGGGCTTTTGGGAGATTGCCAATCCAGAGCCATGATTTTCCAGACAGAAAAAAGGCAATCATGAGCCAAAGACAGCCAGTGATTCCAAGGGTATGTCCAGGCAGCTTTCCCAGTGCCCTCAGCCAGGAGAGACCAGAGCACAAGGCTGCACAGAGGGATGAGGGCAGGAGCAAAGGCTGATGCTGCCTGGATTGGAGATGTTGTTTCCCTCTCATCTCCCTGCCCATCACAATTTGCCATAGAAGTCAAATCAGATCACAGAGTGTTTGCTCCTATTTTGTTTTCTGTGTGAGCTGCAGGAGGAAGAAGAGAATACCTGAGCTCCAGAAGAAACTGTGTTCACTGATTTGCTGACAGATACCAAAGCTACCTTCACTCCTACAGCAATTTCTACATTTCCAAAGTTTTTAGCTGAGTTGGAGCATATTTTGCAATCCAGACTTGATTTAGCTTCTTCATGTGATGGTGAATTCACAACCTCGTGAACTAAATTGTTCTAATAAACTCAATGGTCAAAAATTTCTGCCTTATCCTTTACCTGAATTTATCTGTCTTCAGCATCCAGCTACAAAATCTCATTATGCTATTGTCAGTGAGATTAAGGTGTTCCCTCCACACAGGTACACAGGGCAGCATTAATCTGCCCAGGTTTAGACATCTGCAGTGCACACCTACATATGCATCAGTCATCAGTGATGCTTATATGGTCAGAGGAGAGAAATGAAGACTAGCATGATGTGAATCACCTCCCTTAAAATAGATGTCTGGCACACATCAGATGAACTACCCTGCAGCAGTGCCTCTTTCTTTCAGACTGGATGGCCAGCTCAATCAAAATTTAAGGGAATTGCATCTTCACAGACAAGGAGTAGCTACCACTTAACCTAGCAAAGTTATTTGGAGCAAGTTACAGTCTAACCTGTGGAAGAAAAAACCCACTATGAGAGACTGATAGAGATGCTGGCCATCAAGTATATTTCCTAGGATGATTCAAGCCTGTTCTTCACTCTGTATCTGCAAATGGTGGTTGATGGCTGGAAATTACTTTCATCTCACTGCAGAGAGTCAGTGCCATGTCCATTTGTCACTTTGGTCCCAGATGAGCCTTCAGGTTTAAGCATTTGCAAATTGTTCCTGTTTCCAGCTCCTGGTGTTGCAGGGTTGCCTGGAATTTATCTTGGTTCACCTCAAGTAGATTAAATAGAAAAAAAGTTGTTGAGTTTTAAAACTGAGGAAACGAATAGCCTAATATTTCCTTTATTTTATCTGATCAGATTTAGAAATTGCTTCTACCTCAGCTATAGAGGAGAATAAAGTATTGGGGTTGGATCCAAAGAGAGTTCAAAGTCTGGTTTATCACTGTATGGAGAAATGGGTAAAAATCAATAAGATTCAACTTTAATTGATTTCCTATAGGGAAGAGCCTGCTCTATAATATCTGAAAGCCATTAGTCAATGTGTCTTTGAAGTATTAAATTTATTATGAAAACCCTGAAGAAATTCTATTTTAAATACATGGAAGCTTATGTGCTTACTGGATTATGGGCGTGTATTAAATACAACACTCACCCTCTAATGGAGCACAGCACTGTTTTCACACTATCATTATTCTGAATCTCATCTTGCTCCTGAAAATTCACAGAAAAGGCACCTATAAAATGCCTATCTGGCATTGTGCCCACTTAATTATCATCTCAGGGATTATTCTAATGGGCACATGGGAATCTCCTTTGAGAATGCAAGCCCTATAAAATAGCATCTTTTTATGCTTTGATGTTTAGGACCTTTTTTCAAATGCCTCAGGTGTCTGGAAAAGGGTCCTGGGCTTGGGGTGGTATTAGGGGGTGGTTTTGCACTTGTCTGTGTTTGTGTCTATTTTATATACTTATTGTGCCTCACACAACCAACCTTTTGGCAGCTCGTTTTCTTGGAGATGAAGTTACTTTCTAAGGAGAAAAATTCAGTCTCTACACCCAGACCTTTACAGGTTTATCAGTGCTTGGACTTTGTCATACCCTGCCCCACACTGAAGCTGCTGGAAAAACCCAAGCCAGCCCAAAGTGTGATTCAGTGAATGTCCCTCACCTGGGCTCAGATATTACCTCATTTCATTATGTCTTCAGGCAGAGTTTCTCCTGAAAGTAGAGAAGAAACTTTTATAGCAAATTAAAATACTGCTCTTCAAAAATTCCTATGGGGTAAATTTACAAATATTTCTTCTACTGATGATGGAACATGCCCAGGTCCATTAACAGAGAAAACAATTTATTCCCAAGAAATAAAACTACTGAGTGATGACATATTAATTTAAATCACATGCATTATGTCAAATAGATTGCTTTTCTGTTTATGAACTAGAAACAATGGGTTTTTCTCTTTATCCTTTTAAAACTCCTTTAGCAACGTTATGAATAGTTCAAGATGTAGCTTTGACAGTTCTAATTCATGAGTTGGGGAGTTAGTTATTAATTCCTTTTCTTGCCTTAAAATCTCTAATAAATCAGAGAGTTGTCTCCTTTCCTATTTATTTTCAGGGTGGGGAATGATGTTATAGGTAATGTTCATGTCTAGACAAGAGTGTCCATGTAGAATGAGTAGGGCACACTCATGCACACAAACAGGGAATTAATTTACTTTATTTTAAATTTCCTTGCCATTTTTGCCCTGTGATTATTTGAGCTGGAAGATTTTCCATCAAAGTGTTACAAATAAGAAGTTGATGCTACTCCCACAACTGGAAAGGCAACGGAGCTGGATTAAGAGCATAGATCTGCAGAGGGGCATTTCCAGAGGATGAGGCTAAAAACTTTGTTTCCCAGGGCCAGGTATGGAAAAATAAATCCCAGTGAGGGGATGCACCATTTCACTGGTGTCCCAGAGAACCAAGCTGCTTGATATGGAACAAATGTTCATAGCTGTTCCTCCCATCCCCAAGGACTCTTCAGATTGGTTTTGTTCATGTACCTCACATCTATTCTCAATGAACAGAGAGCTGAAATGGCTGTTCAGGAACAAAACCTGCCCCCAAAAGAGCTCAAAAACACTGCACACTTCTGTAGAAACCACTTCAGCCACTTCTCAGCTCTCAAGGGCAGTGCAGGGAGAGTACTGGTCCTGGGGGAAGAGGAGGGAGGGATGAGAATGAATTTCACCCAGGCAGGATGGGTTTGCTGTTCATTACTTGGTCTCATTTCAGACACTGCAGTTGTCCTAGCAGCGCCCCTGAGAAGTGTCTGCAGCAATCACTTCCTGATGAAAGGTGCTTAAAAATTGTAAAAGTAAAACTGTTCTAAAGTTCTAAAGACACACATAAGATAATTTGATTGATACAAGAGATATTTTTAATGATACAATGTCTGCCTGAAAAAAATTCTCTAGTGCTTAAATGGAAGCTTTTAATAGCAAGCAGAATATAAGACAATTCCCTACAGCCTAAATAATTTTACATATGGATACAGACAGTGGTTGACTAGGGCAAGCAACTAATATTAACTTCTTCTTTAATTCCTTGGGAAAAAGCAACATCTTAAGACTTTTGAAACAAGTCATATGTTGAACTTGACAGGTTTCATCCCATTATGTAGGGTGATTTGAAAAGTGATTTGACTAAGCAAATGTTTCTCCTTCTTTACAAACTGAAACAGAGTATTTTCCATAACTGTTTGTATTATGCAAAAGTTTCCCAAACATTATTAAAGGTTTCTGACCTTACTGTTTGTGCAGGCTTTGATGGGAAAGGAAAAGTCTGGGAATGACAAGACCTGCTGCTTGGAATGGAAGCAGAGGAACAGAGAAAAGAGGAGTGTGATGTTGCATTAAAGTTTCTTTCATGAGAAAAATCATCTTTCTCCTGCTTGGATGTTGTGGCAAGAGGGCATGTATGAATATAAGGCAAGAAAATAATGTATTGATTTTGCTGTTAGATGTTATAATACATTCTTTGTTGTTCCAGGAAAGGTTAACAGTGTTGCCCAAAAGAGAAACAGGCTATTATGTTCTCAACCATTCCTGAAGGCAATGAAAGTACATTTAAAAGACATTACCCTAAGCTACAACAGAGTGTAGGAGGGGCTAATGTTTAACTTAGCATACAACATGATGAGAAACAAACTTCAGTGCTTATTTGGAGAGCCAGGCTTCCCCAAATGGGGTTTAAAAGAAAGTTTATTTGTTAATGTGCCAAAGGCACCAACCCCCTCACTTGTCATCTAGCTCTAGTTTCCAGAATACCAATAAGTTTCCTTCATTTCTCCCCTTCCTCAGAGTGGTGGTAGCAGTTAATGTGACTGAAGCAGAGACTTCCAAGCAGTCAAGAAGAACTTTGCAGCTCATGTTGCTGTTGAGTCACTGCTTTTGTGCACTCAGTTAGATACACCCCATTTTTGGCTGGTGCCACTGCCCTGTGGTCATCAACTGCACCAGGCACTGTTGGATGGATCCCCTGCCTGCACCCGATGGAGGGAATCAGGCACTTGCAGGAGGGGATTTACCTCAGCTCAGATTCCTGGTTTGGGATGTGATGGCTGACCCCCTAGCAAAACCTCCTTTTCTTCTCTGCAGTCTCGGGAGTTTTAAACAAGTAGCTCATTTTCAGACAGCTAAAAGTAGATGGCTTAGCTTGAGGTTAAAATACCTGTAAATTGAGGTGTTTGCATAGGGACTTACCTTCCTAAACAGCTGTTCCAGTCTGGGCAAGTGGGTCAATGCCATCAGCAGAGCCAAGGGAGATGAGCATGCACTGTGTCTACTCTGGCTGTGTTGGATCCTTCTCCAAGTTTCTCTGACCATAAAAATAAGGGTTTTGCAATTTTTTGCAAGGAAAAACTGATCGATTCATGCATTTTAAACCAAAATTAAGATTTAGTTAAGCAGTAAGTGTTTATTAGTTTGTTAAAAACCTACTTAACCAGCAATCCATGAACCATGTATTCAGGGTTAATATTAGCAATACAACAGAAAAACCACCCCACAATAGAAGATGTTTATACAAGGTTAATATAACACTGTGGACTTCTAAATACTCATCTACAATCAATCCCCCAAATCCCAGTTTTGCAGCCTCACCCTTGCTGAGTTGTAAGCAGCTCCTAGGCCCGGTGGCAACAAACAGGAACTGTGGAAATGTGGTTTTCCCTGTTTCACACCTTTTCCCATGGATGTGTAATTGCTCCAGCTTCAGGTGTGTGTGTGCTGCAGGCTGCAATCCCCTAAAACAAACACACACACACACACACACACACACACACACACCCTGATGAGAAAACCACCAGGAGCTCCTCTGAGGTCTCTGAGATGTTTAGAACCAGTTCACACGTTTTGAGCTACCTGAGAAATACTGGGAAAGGTGGTGGATACAATGTGGGATCTGTGTGACATTTTGGGACAGCAGCTGGAGGTCAGATAGGATAACCCAAAACATCTCAGGTGACACGGGACACTTACACCTGGGTAACTGAGGACAAGCTCCATGTTCTTCTGTTCTCTTCACAAATACATCAGAGGCTGTGTTCACATGGTTTGTGATCAGCCCTGGAGGCTGAATCCCACGATCCCATGAAAACACTCAGATTTTGTGTCTTGCTGCTTGTATCTACAGGCTTTCTGCTCTTGAAATATCTAATAGCTTTCTTCCCCCCAGCTCGAGTTCCTCCTTCACTGGAATGCAAAAAGTAGCTCTGCAGGCTCCATGCTCCACTCCCTCCATCACCTTTGCCATTAAGCACAGTTTTCCCAAGAGCCAGGGAGGGAGTGATGGGGAGACAGGAGATACATCCAACAGCACAGGATGCCTCTGAGTGCTGAGGCATGCCCTTTTTTGAGAAACTGTCAGTATAAGAATTGATTTCTATTTCAAGGAGATCAAAGCTGGCCAGCAATTAACCATTTCCAGGAATTACTGGTTGACCCCTGCAGTGTAATGTGTGGGGAAGATATTTGCAGTGCCAAGCCTGCTGTTTCATTCAGCATTTTGGGAATGATTAGCTGGGCAGGGTCAGGGCATGGGATCAGTAAAATTGGTCTTGCAGCACCTGCCTCTCTCTCTTGGGGTCCCTGTAGGAGGGAAAGCAGCCAGGTTATGTGTTCTTCACATCTGGAGAAAATCCCCTCTTGCCTCCATCCCTACGGCTCTGATTCCTCCCCTGCCTCAAAACCACCCATTTCTCCTGTGCCTTTTCATCTGTACTTCTTCAGGAGCATTTAGTGAGTTACCTGGGGATCAGTGTCTGTCCCTCACAGTGGGAACATGCCATGGTTGGCACAGGACCACTGCTGGTTTCTCCAGAGTGGAAGGGAAGAGGGAAAACTCACACTTCAATAGATATGACCCCAAACTGGGAATTTGACACTGAGCACTCTGTAATGGCTAAAGCAGCCTCTTTTTCCTATTCCTTTTCAGATTGGTTTTGTCTCTATAATGATCCTAGTCAAAATTACCATTTAAATATTTTTTCAACTAAAAGAAAAGACTTTTTAATGACATAGACATTTAGATGGAGCTGTTTCCATTTTCATTCCTTCTAAAAAAAGAGCTTGAGCAAACTTTTTAAATTTGTAAAGAGAAATTTAAATACATGACAAAGAACAACATTTTCAATGACACTTTTCTTTCTTGTAATGTAAAAAAGATTTTATATATATATATATTCATATTTATATCTTCCCAAAGCTGCTCTCACAAGGAAATGCAGAAGAAGCTTTCAGAAACCTTACAACTGAATTTTCTTTTTCAAAGCTGGAATGGGAAGAGATAATGCTGATCCTTCTCTCTCAGGATCCCCCGCTAGGAGAGGAAGGATGGATAAAAAATTTACTGCATTAATCTATGATCTCCCTGTGGAACATGTAATGTCACACAGGGCTGGGCTTTTGCAGAAATTCAGGTATTCTGGCATGCACTGGTAGTGAATGGAAGAGGTAAATGAAGAAGAGCTATTTTAAGAAAACCTAAATCCACAAGGCAGGTCAATGGCTGGGAGGGTGCAATGCCCAGCAGTGGTGCTCACAACATCCGCAAATTTTCTGCTGGGAGCATTGCAGCAAAAACCAGGCTTTGCCAAGAATTAGCCTGTCTGTCACTTCTTTCAGCTCCTAAACGTCCCTGACTCCATACTTCTTCCTCCCCTTCTGCTCCTTCCATCTCTTCTCCTGAGCAACTCCCACATACAGCCTTGCCTTTCAAGATGCAGTACTCAGACACTTGGCTCATAATCACAACTCAGGAATTGCAATGTCCTTCTCTGTGCTCTTTACAGATTTCTTTCTGGATTAGGTACTTTAATGCTGCTGTAAATTGTGGTTTTCTGGCCCTTCACATTGAGATGGATGTCTCTCCACTTCCACTGGCTCCATCTTCTCCACTGCTTTAAAACTTTCCCTTTTCTTCTGGTAAGGCTTCAAGTTTTTTCCTTGGTTTGGTCTGACCTTTTTTTACTTGATCATTCTCCTTTACTTCCACATTATACTTTCACCTTTTGGAGAGCCTTTGGAGGTTTTTATGGAACTACCTTTTCCCATTAAAAGGAATTGTGTGGTGCTGTCTGCAGAGCTACCATATCACCCTCCTCTAAATGCCATCCCCTCTGACAGCCCACAGATGTTACAGACTCACAAACATTAAACCAAAGAGCAACCAGCAAATCCTGCTATCTGGGTTCCCATTAGGAGCTCAGGGCATCCCATTTCATCTGTTCAGTTCACTATTATAGTTGTCCATGTTTTTTCTCCAGTAGCACATCTACATACTACAATCAACTCTCATGTTTCTTTCTGATCATTTGAGGGATCCATCCCTCTAGAACCTGGACACACAGGCAGTTTCAGGAGCCATCCCATCATTTCATATGTGTTTTCTACAGTTCACTCAGATTCTGAGAAGCTGTAACACCAAAAAGTGCATGCAGGTTGCAACAGTGCACTTTGCAATGGATTTCAGTGTCCTGCATGGTGAACAAATCTCCACTTCTTCTCACCACTGCCCTGGTTTTTCAGCTAAAGATTGGATTAGAAAATTCACAGACACTACATCTTCTGGAGTGCAGGATGTGATACACTTGAGCTGCCTCTTCTTTATGAATCTGACAACTTTGTCAGAATTATTGCTTTACAGCATATAGTTTTGGCATGTTCCATATAAGTTTAATCTGCTTTCTGTGTTTTCAGATTTTGCACCTTTCTGTGATAAAACTCTATTTGTTAGAGTAACCCCAGAACAACAAGCAAACAAGATTGCTTTGATGACTGACTGATACTTTAATTTACTATATTAACACTTTTGCATGATATAAATATTTTGGTGTAGCTTTGTGATATTTTAATTATTCATTTGATAATTTAATTGATTAGTTGTCTGGATACTGCTTAGACCAGAACAGAAAAAAAAAGTCAAGTGTGTGAGACAAGGGTGCATCTTCCAGCTCCTCCTCATAATAGAACAACACTGTTCATGGTACGTTTGTGTCTGTTCTGGGCCACAAACACCCATCTCCAAACCTCCTTCTGGAAACTGGCCTGCCTCAGTTCTTGCTTTTCTCTTCTTCCTGGCAACCCATTTTTAAAAACTCTTCATAATGCTCTTAGGGATGGATTTGTCTCTGGTGCCTTTATATACATTTATAAATTTTCTGCACCTCATTAACTTCTCATTTATATTGATTGCTAGCTACTTTTCTTTCTTTCCCTCCATTTATTATATATTGCTATTTTATTTCCAGTTGCTGCCTTCTTTCTCTGCTGAACCGGGGTGGCCTTTTGCCAAGGTTCTCAGCTTGACATCAGTCAGTATGCCGAGATGCTGAGACTATCAGCCGCCATCCTGACCAACGCTGTCTCCTTATTTCTTGCTTTCCCCCTTTCCTTCCAGTCAGGCTGTCTGTCTCCAGCTACTGACTCTCATTTAGACAAAAAGCTTTTTAGTCAGACATTTCTGTCTTTGCACAGCATCTGCCAGGGCTTGATCCACTGCAAGAACTCAATGGCCTGAAGCTTTAAGTGGATGCTCACAGGAGGAAAAGCAGTAACTACTCCAGAAGGTACCACCCTTCAGCTGCAGCACACCAAGTGACCATGCTGGGATCCCTTCAGCCTGAGGAAAGCAGAACAGCTGAAAGCCCTGCTAAGGTGTTTTCACTAGCCCTGCTTCCCTTTTCCTTGAAGTCAGGCTTCTCACCTGCTCAGCTGACCTGCACCACTCAAGCAATACATGAGTGATGTATTGAGTGATGAGCAATACATGAGTGATGTATGTCATGTTTACATGCAATACATTCACAAAACATCTTCAAATATTGTGTGAACAAATGATTAGCTGTACATGATATTGCAGAATAAGCTGAGTTGGAAGAGACTCACAAGGATCATCGAGTCCAACTCCTGGCCCAGAACAGAACCATCCCAAAACTCACACCATGTGCCCCAAGAGTATTTCCCAAATGCTTCTATTGCTCTAACAAGGAAAATAGAACTGAACCTGGGGACAGGACACTGCTCCTTTTGGCCCTGGCTTTCTTTGATTGCTTTTCCCATGAAGTAAGTGGGACAAAAGAAGGTAAAAATACCTTCACACTCTAGTTAGCCACCCTGGTGATGTGAATACCTGTTTCCCTTTCTCTAAATAACACGCTGCTGCATGTCGTGATCAGTGACTTTGACTAATGTAATTATTAAAGACTCAAAAGTTGTACTTGTGTTTGTCAAAACAGATCAAAGTTATGCTTTTATTAGTCTCCATGCAAGCAGTGTGGCTCTGTAATACATCAGTTACCACTTATTATTCAGTTGGTGTGAAGGGAATGAAAGAAGAAAAAGAGGGCTCATGTGTGTGTAATGCTATTTTTCAATTAGTTTGCTTGTGGGTTTGAGCATTAAATTGGATAAGTAAAAGATGGTGGATAGGACCCATCTGCCAGGAAATTGCTTGCATGTGGCCTTCTGCTACTCTCCTGCATTTGGGCAGTGGTACAGAGTGTGTGGGTTGATTAATTCATTCAAGTCCCTCTGGGATATACAGCCTGCCCAAGAACATTCATCCTAATAAATAAAAACTCAGTCACATCATCACAGAAGGGTTGGGGATGGAAGGCACCTCTGGAGGTCATCTAGTCCAATTTCCCTGCACCACCAGGGTCCCTAGGTAGGTTGCACAGGATCAGGCTGGAATATCTCCAGGGAAGGAGATATTCCAGAAGCTCTCTGGGCAGCCTGTTCTGCTACTTTAGCACTCTCAAAGTAAAGTTTTACCTTGTCCATGAAAAGCACTTAATGGAAATATTGAGTAAAGCCACATTTGTGTGGACTGAAGAAAAGAGAAACTTCCCCTCTCCCCCTCCCTTTGCTCCCCACATCAGCACAGAGAGGTCCCCCCTGACAGAAATCCCACTTGTGCTTCCCACAGGTATTGCAGACCTCAGTGGGATTGAGTATCTACATGCCCCACAGAAAAGAGACCAATTCCTTGGCAGTTTTAAGCTCAGGAATGACATGGCACTAACACCCAGGCCCAGGCCATCAGCTCATCTGTGTCACCCATGTCCCTCCTTTCCTCAAGGGTCTGCAGGTTTAAAACTTCTTGTAGGGCCTCTGCTGAATGAAAGCAATCCCAGCACTCCCTCAGGCCATGTCAGAGGCACAGCTCAGATGGGTAAATCCAATCTTTTATTCTTTTATGTTGGTTACAATTTACAAAAACTTGTACACTTCCCCTTCCAGACCTTATCTACAATATCTCCTGTATGTTTCCTCCAGTTCACTCTCAATCTCACCTCCCAAAGTCCTCTCCAGTTCATGCAGACCTCTCCATGTCCAGGAGAAGAGGATAATAAGGGCACTCCATTACCAGTCCACAGACCTTGCAGGGAGTCAGATATTTTGGGATTGCAGCTATTGTGAGCTCATGTGCTTCAGGCATCAGACAAAAATATTATGGGGTATTCAAATGCTCTACAGTGTTCCTCAATTCTCCAGTGTTATCCTGCATAATATCCACTTACAAGGGGACCAAGGTCAGACTTCTAAATCCTTTGGGTGAGCAGCTAGAGGACTGAATATATCACAATATTTACTCTCTAGAGTGCAGAGAATAAATATTTCCACTTGCCAAAGAGCTGTTCTAAATAATCTTTCTCCTTTTGTGGCTGTTTGGGTAGCACATCACAGCTTGCATCTCTAGACTCATCATTGCTTTCACAGCCCTGATGAGGCTTATGATTGCTTTAATACACCAGATCCTTGGGTAAGCCCAGTGGTACTATCTGAGGCTTTCATTAGAGATGATAAAGCTAAAAATAGCAGGCATGCTCAGAGTCCATGGTGATCAACTGAATCCCTTCTACACTGAATAATACTCTTCTTTCTCTCAAAACATCCTTTAAATGGGGAGGCTTTTTGCAGCATTTTGCTCTAATGGAAAATTCATAGCCTTTATCTTTCCTTTTGTCATGCTTAAACTTCAGGTTGCAACAGAAGGACTGAGCAGCAGCAAGAGCTGAGCTAAGAACATCATCCTCTGCAAAGAAAAATCACAGATTAAGTTGCTTCTAGGGAGAACTATTTACAACTCAGTCTTCAAATAAAAAAGACAAGGAATAGTATCCCTTAGCAACCCTGACAAAATCCTTGCTTTATCACAAGAAATAAATTGTTTTATTATACACAATCATGTTCAATCCTCAAATCAGAGATAATTCAAAGCCTTCATGGTCCAGAATGGTGTATTTGAGCCTTCCTTATGGCACTGTGGTTCAATTTAGCCATCTTTGCAGAATTAGATTTCTCAAAACTTGCAAAATGTCAATCTTTGTCATTGAAGAAGGGGAAAAATTCACCCAAGGTGACAGCAGGCCCCTGCAGCATCCCAGCTCCTGGGCCCTTCCCTCCCTTGTGCCCACCCCAGGTGCTTGCAGGAGTTGCTTTTCTTCCCAAAGCACCTCACCTTTCAGCATGGGGAAACTGAAAATTCAAGCCTGGAAAATCACCAGGTTCCTGATCCTTTCTCCTGCAAACTCATTTCTGCTCCTGGGATATTCTAACCTGACAAAAGCAACAGTAGAAAGAAAGGGCATGAATAGAAAATTACTATCCTTATACATTTGTTTTGGCTTTCTCTAACATCCAGGTGGGTGTTTCAAAGGTAGGTAATTAGCACTGCAGAAGGTAGAATTGGAGTCAGTGGAATCGCCCTGGAAATGTATTTTCCTTGGGATCATTGTGAAATTGCTTTCCAGCAGCACTTGCAAGACAACTTGGAAGGATGGAATGGAACAAATTAATTGGAGTTAATTTTAATATTTAATAGGAAATCCTCATGAGTGGAATCCCAGAGAAAAATGTCAAGGTTTAATTGCTTTCTGCATTTTTGCACATAGACACACACCTACACAGGAACAGCTGGAACAGATTTTCTTTGCAACTTCAGGGCTTCAGTGCTCTTTCTGTTTCTGGAAGCCTTGGTTGGTGGCCTGTGGTCATCCAAACCCTTCAGCACAGCAAGTTCTCAGACCAGCATTGCAGGCAGCTGAAGAAATACCCTGGTACCTTCTGGACACCCTAGAGCAGGCCTTTGTGTGGCTAAGCCAGGAGTTTATTTCATAGGCACAACAAAACACAGAGGTTTAGTGGTGCCTATAAATGTTTTCTTCATGCATGTGGCAGTTACCATGACATTTATCCTTAACAAAGTATAGATTTATATAGAAGAAAGTACAGTTGAAAAGATAAAATCCAAAGTAGACAGCATTTTTGCACATTTTCTAAAACCAGAAATAAAGAGAGTTTGAACAGCTCCACTCACTGCTTGTGCCCTGCTCACACCCAGCACAGAAGCTGCCAGGCCACAGAGCTCTCCATAGCCCTGGTGTGTCTGGAGACACTGATTGTCATATTAACTCCATCCTCAATTAGCATCCACCACCATCAGGGGTAACAGAAGACTTTCTGTACCAATGACCCAGTGGTTTTATGAGCGTTCAGCAGGCACCAGCCTCGTGTCTATAATGCAGGACTGTTTGGTTCCAGCCCTGGCTGATCCTGGTCCCCAAATGCCTGTTTATTACAGGATGTGAGAATGATGGGACATACAGACATCTGTGTTAACCTCACTGTGTTCCCTGTCTGAGTCCTGCCCTAATTAAATTTGGGAGCCTGCTAATTTCTCTATGGACCAGTTTGCAGAACAGACAGCGAGTTCTCTGCTGAGATAATGAAACTGTTATAATCCGTAGGACATGTCTTCCTGAGCAGGGGAGCTTATGCTTCTAGTTAAAAAAAGACCTGAAAAAGCTTGAAATTTTACCATTTTTCTAAGATGGTAACCAGTATTTTTGCATCTCCCTGGGAATTCCCACCACTCCATTGACAATGTGGTGAATTGCATAGCTCTGCCATATCTCCCAAGCTCAAGCGTGTTGAAATTTGCTGTAATTTGCAACATGCTGTACTGCAGAGCCCTTTAGAAATCAACTTGATATATTTGTTATCAGTGGCCAGTGCTTTTGTTTTCCTCAGTGAGCAGAAGGAGAAGCCAGCAATCCTGCTGTGCTGAGGATGGAGCTGGAGAATAACACAGCTCAGCATCCAACCTCCCACCCGGCCTGCAGAGAGGGCTAATGCTGCTCTCAGCATTTGTCTGACATTCACTGGGAGGTGCTGAGGGATTATTATCTTTATTTATTGAGGCCCCATCATGACTTGGATCACTCCTTAACAAGGTCACCATAATCACATTGCAATCAGGCTGCCCTTTCCCTTCCCAGTCCTGTAATTAGTGTTTGCCCTTGTAACTGGAAGATTAACCACATGACCTATTATTAACCTCTCTCCACCTATTATGATCTCTTTGGTGTTCCTTTTTAACGCAGATACTGTTGAAACAGGGGCTGTTTTAATTATATTGTATTAGCATGGGAGAGATTCTCAAACATGTGGGGAATAGGCTGATTATAGATTTAATGATAACTGCAAGTACCAGAAAGTGTAACTGTTGTATAATTGGAGAGATACTCCAGTGCAACACACGCAGCTCTCACTTGTTACTCACTGCAAATCCACATGGCTCCACAGCACAAACTGGTGTAGATACATTCTCTATCCCATGGAATCCCACTCCAGGCAGCCCTTTCCTAGTGCTAACACTCAAATACCAGAAATGAGGCCCCCATATCTCCATCCTGTGTGGCTTTCAGCTCTCAGTGGGGGGGGTGTTCACCCCTCTGTTGAAAGACCTTCACACACTGCCCCAGTGCTTGTTCTACATCTCCACCAAGGCCTGGGGTTGCCCAGGGAACATTTGGTCTGTCCAAGGCAAGATGTAAAAGTAACAATGTAAGAGGAAGGATGCTGATGTCTGCAATTGCATTACAGTTATTACAACTTTCTAACGGCTCTGAACCAAGCTACCAACTCACAGCCTCCTGAGATTTATCCCATGAGCATAACTGAACAAATCCCAAATAACTATTGCAAACAGAGCACTAGTGACCAATGGACTGCATCATTATTTTGGGACTCAGGGTTCTGAGCCAGCAGATCTTTCATACAATTGTGAGTAGTCCTTTGGTTTTGGGGTTAAAAGAGCTTGAAAGAGAAGTGACTGTATAAATGGTTTTGAGGTTAGTACATCTCAAAAAACATCTGACATTTACTCGCAGTTAAAGCAAGCAAAGTGAGTAGTATAAATGTTATTCTGAATTATTCATCCAGTTTGAAGAGTTCATTGGGAATGTGCTCTCATACCATTCTGTGAGCTTCTGAAATGCCATTTACCCTCTCAGTGCCAAGGTCATGCCTTGTGTGTATGTCCATGTCATCTTTCCCAGTTCCTGTAGCAGGTTCTGCAGATCTCCTTGTGCCAGGTCATCAGGTAAGAACAGTTCTTCTCCTCAGAAACAACCTGTTCTCCTAGTTTTACAGAAAAGGTTACATCAGCAGTGTGTGGATGTGGAGGGCATACAGATGGACACAGAGTTCCCACAAGCTGTGGGGAGTGGAGGAGGAAGCTGGGAGCAGCACTTACTGGTTGGCTGTATTGTACTAAATATTTTCTCCTCATGAAAATATTTCCCCGTCAGCAACGTGATGCTGTTATTTCTTCTCTTCATTCATGGTGCCACAATTAAAAATGTACATGGGACATTGGGTGTCTAGTCCACAATTATGTCCAAACTGGCTGAATGAAAACTACTCCTGGCTGGTGAGGATGCCCTGACTGCACCTGATCTTGCTCCCACCTGGGCCCCATCTACAGACCCACCTGCAAGCTGTGAGAAACCTGGGATCCAACACACCCGACTGACAGTCTAGTCCTGCAAGTGAAGAAGGCTGTACTATTTCAGCAGGTAAAATTTAACCAGACACAGCAGAACTATTGGAGGTCCTCAGTGTGCCTCTAATTCAGCAGTGGATGAGGTGACTCATGTACATGTCAGGTCCCAGTCACTGGGTTTGTGTTTGCTCTGTGTCCATTTGCTGATCCACCCTAAGCCAGTCCAGAACTCGATTCAAATCCCACCATTTCCGAGTCTTTCCTTTTGGACTGAGCCCGTGAGCACAGATGTTCAGGCCATCCTCTGTGAACTCCCCAAGAGCCCAGAGGATCTGACTGCAAACTCTCCATGGACACCCAAGGGCTTCCAGTGCTGCTGGTGGTCTTGGACTTGGATATGCAGGATATATTGTGGAGGAAGCTGCAGCAGGCATGTGAATGGAGGCTGAATTTGGGGATATCCTGCCCCAAAAATGCAAAATAAGACAGTGACCAGCTCAGTGGGATGCCATCTTTTCACTTGTGTTAGCACAAAGAAGTAACAAGTTTAAGCAGTATTTTAATCTAACAGCTTTCATAACAAGTAAAAACCCCTAAATGACTTTGCATTTGTTGACAAAATTATGTCTATAAACTGATCTCATGAATCCAACACTCTAAAAAACACTTACAACACTTTATGTTTTATCTTTATTACAATTTGCTGTAATTACAACAGAAAAAAATTAAAGCTGTCTAAAATTCACAAACAGGTGGGAAGGAAGATTTGTATGATTTATAGTGTAATCTCCTTTCCTCAGCTTTTTGGGAATATCAAAAGTGATAGTTTAATCATACATCTATCTATGCCAGGAAATAAAGGAAAGACATATGTGAGATGAAGGGGGAGTTAAATCCAAGCAGCAATTCTGTGTGGTCTAGTGATTGGAAGAAAATCATCCATGTTTGCAGCTAATTCAAATTCACTTACCATAGGATGCCTCTTAAAATATTTCATTTTCTACTTAATTTGGCTGCAGTGAGTTGAACAAAATCAGTTGAACTGATTTTCATTTTTCATCTGCACACAAAGGTTCGAATGCTGTCATTTTCTAATCTACAAGGCCAAGGAAAGACCTTCCAGAGGGACCTGACAGTGTTGCTGAGATCTCTTTGCTGTTAGAGTTTTGCTGTCAGGTGAAGTTCTGGTGGTGCCTTCCCAAATGTCCTGGAGGAAAATTTGGAAGAACCATTCTGAGTTTCCATGTCAAGAAAAATGGCGAAGTTAGTTATTTTCCATGTCCAAAATCATGTGCATAATGGGTTTCCCCAGTGCTGATGAAGGAATAAAGTATCTGATATTTACAAGTCAACACTGGGAATGTTGGTGTACCCTTCCAATTTCTCAAGCTTGGCTGAGAAACCACAAGAGACCCAGCCAGATGTTCAATAGGCACAGAGCTGAGGACAGAAATACCTGCTTGGGGGCTGAAATAAGTAAAGTCATTAACATTCAGAGTCCATTTGATGGGAGAAGCCACAATAAACTCCAACATTAGGAAACCATTGTGGGTATATTCCTTGTGAAGGGTAAAAACCACACAGAATGTTTCTTAGGGTTTCTCTTAATCCTGTCTAAGGGACACAATGTTCTAATCTGGACCTGACCCACAACTATTCCCCCATCACCCATGGCAGGTGATTTTTTCCATGCTGCACACATCTAGCAGGACAGTAGATGACACTTCGTGTACATGGGCAAATTCTTCTGTTTTGCAATATGATGGCAGCAGGTATTGGACCTCCACTGGTACTAGAACAGGGTGATTTTTTTGCAGGCATTTGGTTGAGACTGCAGGCAATTAGCAATCTTCCTATAGTTCTAAGGGAATGTGTTTTATTAGTGTGGAAGGATGCCCTGGGCTGTAACTTTGCTCATCTCTGCCACAATGCAAAGAGAAAGGGAGTGGAGCAGGAGTATTTAGACAAGGCTCCTCATGAAATATTGAAGGTTTTAAGCCATTGCTCTATGTTGATGGGTATATAGCCATAGCCCTCTGTCTCCCTAAAGTGAGTAATTCCTGGATTACAATGACAGAATTTTCCTCAAGCCCATCTCTGCATAGTTCCTACACTGCCTCCCACCTTCCATGTTTCCACTGTTTCCCCTTGGCAGCCCCTTCCCCTGGCTCCTGCTGAGCAATGAGACAAATGCTCGTTCCTGCCCCTTGCTCACCTCCACCACTGAGATTCCCTGCAGCTTCAGAGCACCAAACCTCCCTCCCACTGCCACTGATAAGAGCCAGGAGCTGTGCTCTCTTTTCAGTACCAAGAGGATGCCACTTGCTCTGCTCTCAGAGGATCAGATACCGAGGGTGTTACTGCTGCCTGCCATGCTCTGAGGTGATTTTTCTAAACTTGTTGTGATTATTCACAAGCCACGTGCTCACATCTTTTGCATGCAGTGGTTTATTCCTTCTGCTTAATGGAAGCTGATGCTTTACATGGAGAAGGGCCCTTTTTTTTTTTGTTTTTGTGAATCATGCAGAGTGTTCAAGACACAATTTGCCTGTGAGAAACCCCAGAGTTAACGTGACCTGACAACAGAAAAGTTTGGTTCTTCATGCCTAGCTCCCAAAAATTTGCAAACATGAAAGCTACTCTATGGCTAGTGTTGATGTAATCCAGCCTTTGAGAAAAAAAACCAATTTGTTGACTTACACAGAAAACTCTAATTTATGTATTATCAAAGTAAGATGTTCCAGAGCTAGAAAAAGTTTGGTACTGCACAGAGACAGCACTTTCCAGACCTATGGCACTATTTCAGTGACAAAGAAGGGAGTGACATGAGCAGGCTGTAATTTCCCCACAGAACTTGTGTGGGAGTTCAGCTGCGTGCGTGCGTCTGTGTGTGTGAGAAAGAGAAAGGGGCAGGCAGAGAGAGGAAGAAACTTGCTGCATTATGCATTAATTTGAATGTATGTAGGCAGAGTACAAGCCAGAATTTTCTCTCTTGGGGGCTCTGAATTAGGTACTAATTTCATGTCAAGGTGCTTATGTAGCAATGGTTTAAATGAATTTCCAGTTTGCACAACTGCTCACTGCTTTAATTATGGTCATACTAAAACCACAAGCATCCACTTGCATGGTTTAGTCCTCTTCTGGCTCTGAATGGCTTAGGATAGTAGAAGCTTGTATTTTAATCCTTCACCCCAAATTTGACCCAAGTCCTTTTTTTCTGACTTCTTCTTTTCACAGATACCAGAAAACCTGCAGCCCAGACAAGCAAAACCCCAAAAAATCTTCCACCCCTCAATAAATTAGAAGATATATTTGGTTTACCTCCTACTAGACAAGAAGAGGAATCTTAGAAGGGCATGAACTCCCTTAACATGTCAAGCCTGGCTCTTTCCCCATGGGTGACAGGGAGGTTTAGACTCAGTCACCGCCTTCTCTTGATAAATGAGCTGAGCAGTTCTGAGCACCATGCAGCAGTGTACCAGAGAGGGAGCCTGCTGAGACCCTCTCTACTCATCCCTCCTGGGTGTCAAAACCTGGGGCAGCAAAAGGAAACCCACAGAGGATGGAGACCCACTTTTGGCAGGTGGCTGTGGCTCCCATTGACTCCTGGCAGGACTGTGCTCTGCACTCAGCCCCACAGGCTCCAAAAATACCAGCTGAAGGGGAGTTTGCAGAAGGGCTTTTCCATGCCTCAAGGAAGCTGGCAAGGTTTCCAGAGCTGCCTGCCTTTAGTGGAATCTGGCTCTGAAGATGGGGCCTCAGATATACTGTGAATTAGAAATATTCCATTAGAAAGCCCAGGTGCTGTTTCAGAGGCTCAGGCTGTGGCTGTGGCTCTGCTGCCTCTAGCCCAGCTCCCCCGCTCTGGGCAGCTCCAGCTTGTGTCCCACAAGCAGCAGCTCCTGCTCCAACTCTTCCCTGCCTCTCCAGGACATCAAGTGTTCCCAAACCCTCCTGCCAAGCCCCATTAAATTGTACAAGGGGCTTGACTTTTATGCAAATTATCATAATTATATCCACAGCCTCTGAACTAAAAAAAAAACAATCCCGATCCGAAGCTTTCAACCTGACAGCTTCTCTTGAAATGACAGATCCTCCATGTGCCATGTATGTAACACCCCAGCTGTATCTCTGTACAGCTCTGTCACCTCCTCTCAGGCTCACAAGACCCAGAGCCTGGTACTTTCACGGTTATCATTTTGCCAACCCCCATCTCCAGTGCTATCTCTACCACAGGGCCATGCTGGTTATTTCTTTGATGCTCCTGCGTGCTCAAAACCACTTGCTCTTTTCTCTCTTGCTGTTTCTGATCTGGCGGCACCAGCTCTGAGGAGTGCTTAGATGCACACTTAATATGTATTATCCTGAAAGAAGGTGATTTTCTGGGTCAAGGTCCCCTTCATCAAGACTGTTCTTAAACAGTCCAGTGTTTTTGAAGGAATTGGGCACTTAAATGTTCCACTTTCTAAATGCTTCTCCAGGGAAAATTTAGATAGCTTTGTGTCTTGCACCTTGAAGATGACAACAGTCTGCTGCAGTTTAGTAGCTCCACTCCTGATAATTTTGGAAAGGGAGAAACAAAATGGACTCAGAAAGGAGGAAGTTTCTTATTCTCCAGAAGAAAAAACACTTGCTGTCATGGCCTGCATCATGTACATTAAGTAACCCTGGCCTATCCTGGTTCATCCACTTCTGAGCCACTCCAAAATACTGTGCCTACATACATCTGCACCTATTTGTATCACACACAGAGGAGAGATTTAAGCCCTGCAGCATCTCAATGCTAGTCTCCTCTACAGAGGAAAAAGTAGGGCAGAGTTATGTTGTTTGTCATGATCATGAGGGGAATCCACAGACCTGAGACTGAAGGATTAGCTCCAACCTGCTCCTTCAGAGCTACCCCGCTTGTCTGTTTCTAACAGCTTTTCCTAGGGATGCTGAGTGTTTCATGATATCAACAAACAAAAATCTTCCATGGCACATTTTCTGCCTTTATGGTGATTGTATGTTTATCACCTCTTACCAGTATTCTCTTTTTTCTCTATTTTCTTCACCAATATTACTTTTTAAAAGGTGCCAGATGTTTCTTCACCCTTAAAAGTCACCTCAAATGCAATCAAGCCATAGCCCCAGATGACTTAAAATTCTCAATTATTTTCCTGAAATCCCCATATAAGACAGTGCTGGGAGGGAAGATGGAGTACTTCAGCTTCTTCAAAAACCAGTGTCAAAACAATTCTATCAGCCCATGGCACTAAATACATTAATTACTCTTTCTTAATTTCAAGAGACAAAACTTCAATTGTAATAACAGAAACATCCATCAGAAAAGGCATCATTGCCACATGATTAGCAGCTGTCCTGACACAACTCTGAGTTCAACATATTTGCAGGACTGTATTTTAAAAACATCGTCAGAGGGAGATGAGTGAGGACAGTGAGAGGAATATTAAGTGCTTTTCCTATTGCTGCAGGGCTGGTATGGAAATTAGGGACTCTTCTTGGCATGATAGCCCATAGTGTTTATGGGATTAGAGCAATGAATGTCTGGATTAGCCAGTATGATTCTTAGAATATTCTCAAAAATTCTGCCCCTATAGCCAGCATTTCAGCCTCTTTAATTACAGAAGCAGGCTGTGCAGACACAGGTCAGCTATTCAAAGATTGTCAGAGCTGAGTGTTAGAAGTGGTGATGCAAAAGCAGAGCAAATTTTGTACTAGAAGAGTTTCAAAGATCTGTACACATAGAAACAGACATTTTTATCACTAGCATAATAAGACTATTTTTATTTCCCCCTGGAAAAGCTCTGTGCACAGTCATATATCCCTCTGCTTCAAAATTAGCTCTGTGCCAAACTGTTCCAGGGGTTGAAGACAGATCCAGTCCCTACTACACTCTGATTTTTATTTTTTTTCCCCACTATGTGGAGACACTTTGGCAAAATTCAGGCTTAGTTACTTTAGGAGCCATTGGCCAAAGTTTGGTTCAGGTCTTGGTAATTCTGCTTCCTGCTACAGGAGAAGCAGAATTACCAAGAATTATCTTGTAGCTGCACTTCTCCAGGCATTCACTGACCTAAAATATCCTAAGGCATCACTGTCAGAGAGGTCTAAGCACTTGCTAAGTGACACCCTGCAGGCATTTCAAGAGGGACCTTCTGAACCTCTGACACCTGACATGACTTAATGACTTTGCAAGTTTAGACCACTGTGATCCCCACCTTTCTGCCCTGCCATAATGAAACTGTGTCACATTTTTGAGGTCAAATGATTTCATTCCCAGCATGAACACTGTCACATTTGGAGGGGACCATTCCCCTTACCATCTCCATTGGAACATCATTTTTTAAACACATGTTCAGCAGGTGGTGAAAAAGATGCCACCAATGTGTAACAGGGTGAATAATCCAGAAATTAACATTGCAGTCCCTCAGCTCCATAACTGGAATGAAGTCTGTGCAGAAAGTCCAGGGAAAAGAGCAAACTGGATTGCTGGCCTGGGGCTGAAAATATCAGGATTCAGTTTTCTTCATTAAAATGAGGTTATTATACTGTTGTACCTCATTGACATTTACAGTAAACCCTGGTCATGGTTTGACATAGCTTGGTTTTTAGTTAGTGTTTGTGAAACATCCCTATACAACACTGAAAGGAATGTCTCAGGTCACTATCAAAACTTTCGGAATTAATGTAATTAATTCCAGTGCCAGCCTGAGTGGGGAAATGAACGATTATTCAACCCTGTTGATAAATTTCCAAGTAAAAAAATTAGTAATCATCAGTTATGGGCACATATTTAATACCTAAGTGTTTCAAGCGTTGCAGGAATTTGTAGTTAATATGCCCAGGCTGATTAAATGCGGCAAAGGCGGCCCTGGCTGAACTCTCTGCAGCCAGGGAAGGATGTGAAGGATGGGAGTTTGTAACAATATGAGCAAAATTCTAATCAAAGTCCTGTCTGAACAGAAACCTTTAATAATTTTCATAGTGCTCTAGCACTAAACTGTTTAACACTGGAGAAGATTTCTGGGCCTGTGTTGCAAACCATTCTAGCACTGTAGCTAAATCTGAGAGATGATGGTCAAAAGGTCTTTTATCTACTCTTGGCTGTCGTCTCCCTTTGGTCTGTGGGTCCTGTTTCACTCATACAACCTGTGCAAGTAGCTTTGGACCTCATAACTGAGCAATAATTTGTTGTTATTAAAGCAAAGCTTTAACAGTCATAGGATATTGTATTTGTCAGTTGCCCCGTGGCAGGAAGGAATGATGAATCTGACTCCATGTTCTTAGAGGGCTAATTTATTATTTTATGATACTATATTATATTAAGGAATACTATACTAAACTATACTAAAGAATAGAGAAAGGATACTTACAGAAGGCTAAAAAGATAATAATGAAAACTCGTGACTCCTTCCAGAGCCTTGACACGGCTTGGCCCTCAGTGGCCAATAAGTCAAAACAATTCAGATGAAACCAATGAAACAACCACCTGTGGGTAAACAATGTCCAAACACATTCCAAAGCAGCAAAACACAGGAGAACCAAATGAGGTAATTATTGTTTTCCTTTTTCTCTGAGGCTTCTCAGATTCACAGGAGAAGAATCCTGAGCAAAGGGGTTTTTCCAGAAAATATTACTGTGACAATAGGATCATAGGGGAGCAGGGCAGCAAGTCACCCTCGAGACAGATTTGCTGTGTGGGACAGGGGATGGGATGTGGCTCCTGGAAAGGAGCCAGTTTAAAGGCTCTGAGCCATGAGATCCACCCCTTTTTCCTCAGCAAGGATTGCCTTCCCCTGCAGGGGAGTGCAGCTCCCCAGTGCTGTGGCTTGAGATCCACAGAGGTGCACAGAGGTAAGACCTCACCTGATGCTGGGGAGGGTGAGGCACCAATGCTGTATCACACAGCACTATCCTCAGCACTCCTGAATCCCACAGCTCAGACCTGGATGGATGGAATCAATGAACTACCCTCAGCCTGTGCCAGTGCTAGAGACCAAGCACAACTCTACATTCCAATCATTTCAGGAAAGATCAGAAATATAAGCCATGGATATAACCAAACATCCTTGCTGAAGAGGTCTGGGGCAGCTCCTTTTCTCTCTGTCATGTGGAAAGTTAGGATGATTAGGAAGATCACTTCAACCATTAAAAATCTGCAAAGCTCCAGCATCCCAGGCACACACCTGAACCGCAGGACCTCGCTTTCTCTCAGTAACTGACAGAGATAAGTGTGTGTTAATCATCTGAGCCTCTAAAAATCCTTTCTTTGCTGAAAGCCAGAAGCCTTCCCTCTCTCACAGTTTCATTAAATTTTAGAAATCAAACAACCAGCTTTGAACTGTCTGCTGGGACGCACAGATTTGTGAGCTTCCCAGAAATAGGGGGATGCCCTCTTTGCATCTCTGTTACCTGAGGATTAAATGTGTCTTTTTTCCAAGAGTGACAAGATTTTCAGTCTCTGCAGGCTGCGGTTTTGTAAGGGTCCTCACACTGGCATTGCCTCTCCTGTCACACTGACAGACCAGGATCAGCTTCCCAGGAGAACAACGGGTGATGGCCTTGAAAGATCCTAGCCTTGGGAACGTTATCAAGGAGCTGGAAAAGTGAAACAAATGGAAAAGACTCCTAGCAGAGCACAAGCTTCACTGCTCCAGGCTCAGTCTCCCACCTGATGAAGTACATGGCATCTCCTGACTGAATCTAAAGGGAAGAGATGTTTTTCCCCAGTATCTGCAATGATCAATGAGGAACTGGAGCAGAGTGCCGGCAGCTCTTGCTGAAGAAAGCAGTCCAGGCACCACTGAACTGGACTACCAAGAACTGTTGGCTTTTATATGGGCTCAGCAAGGTTGTTCATCACCTCAGCAGATGCCAACTGCTTTCAGCAGCATGGAAAAGAAATTAAAAGTAGGTGACAAAGACCTTCTTGTTCAGCTGGAGGATAAGCAATAGCTCAAAATGTTTAAAATATTAACATATCACTACAGCTCAGACACACAGGTGGGTTCCTGCAGCTTAACACATGGCAGAGTTGCCACCTGAGCTGTGGTGACTGTGTTGGTGGATGGGTGCCAAGAATAAAGTGTGGTCTCAGAGTCAATTATTGTGAGTGATCTCTGGTAGCTCTCTGCCATTGCCCCAGTGTCAAGCTCTTGTCCAAGCTCTGGAGCTGGCTGAGGAGAGCAGCTATCCTGAGAGGTGGAGCTGCTTTGCTTTCCAAGACAGCCTTCTAGTGGATTAGAGGGGGTTTTAAGCTTACTATAGTAAATATTGCCTTGAAGAGGTGGAGCTGCTTTCCAGGACAGTGGATTTGAGGAGGTTTTAAGCTCAATACAATAAATATTGCCATTCCTGGAATATTAAAATTTTTTTCAGTGTTGAGGTTATGCAGAGGATGCTTACATATTGAATAGAGCCACAACATTCTCATTGCTGCACAGAAAAAGGAGGGAGTAAGAAGCAGTCCCTGCCTACTATGACCAATTTCTACCATCAGAATGCTGCTTAGCTTATTCCACTCAAAAGGAAATAAAGCATTACACCAGGTCAACAACTGCAGAGATTAAGGTGAGTTCAGAGCAACCAAAGGAGGCAAACCCAATGACCATGTGTCTTCTCCAGCCAAGGTGCAGCTGCACACTCAGCAGCAAGTCCCTGGTGTCATGCAGGGCATTGTCAAGGCTGTTTGGAAAATGAACATTGCCCATGCCACAATTCCAGTGAGACAGGCCCCTGCTGGTCTTGCTCTGAGCTTCCCCAACTCCTCTCACAAGGAGTGAGCAGAAGAAGCCAGTTTATCTTTCACATTTGTGTGCTGCTTTCTCAGATTTTTAATTAAAGGTATTAAAAGATGACCAGATCCATGCAGGTGGCTGGAGCCAATGGAAAAGGAAATGTTATCTGGACAGTTGCTTCTCTGTGGGCTGGTCTGTGCCCACATGTCATCCTCTGATGTGCACCAAGGGGAGGCCATCACAGTAGCTATTTTCCACACTGGAACAGGGATACAAATAATAATGTCCTTGTCCACATGTAACTCTTCTGTAACTGATCCCAAGGCTTCCATTTAAAAGTCATTTCGCCAAAAGCTTTGCTATCAAAATTGTTACCAGTGCTTCCTCATCTGGCAAATCATATCTCTGTGCATTTTTTTCTCTGTTTGTGGATATGGACATAAAAAACCCTCAAGACAGCAGATAACCAGGATTTCCAAGTATGTGTCCACCCTGTAAATCTGTTTATTACAGAGCAAGAAAAGGAGGAGATCTCCAACTCGTCATGACACACCTGATCTAAGTCCAATCCTCTGCTGCAACCAGCACAGCTGAATATAGCCTCAGGACTGATTTATTTCCCTACCTTTGTGGGCAGCTGGTCACCATGCTCTCTTCTGCATGGACCAGCTGGGTTTGGGTGTGTACTCACCTGAGCTGGGCTTGTCCATGTTCACCTGAACTGCAGTCACAGCAGGAACCACCTTGCAGAACCTCTCCTTCCTTAGCTGACTGCCAGCCTGCTAAATTCACCAAAATAAATAGTATTTGTATAGGGAATGCACATCTATGCATAAAACAGGCTGTCTGGGGAATGCAAGCTTTGAGTTTATTGGTGAGTTGAGCTGTGACTCAGGGAGCATGTACAGACCTTGCAAAATTATGTATCCTGTAAGTGCATCAAAGTGGCCAGAAAAGGGAAAAACAGCTGTGCATGTTTTTCTCTCTCCTCCTCTCACTTTGGGACTAAATCTATAAAATAATAATATGCCTTTCCAGTATTATCATTTGTCTTGATTTTCTGTAGAGAATTGCATAACAGCAATTGCCCTATTAGCATTCAGCCCTCAGTTCTTCGCTTTGTGCTTTCTCCCTTATTCCTTTTGCTTAATAAAATAATAAATTTTGCATTTGATTGATGCCTGACAGCTCAGGGGGCTGGGCTGTCCTCTGTTTAGCCATTGAATAGGAAAACTTGGACCTCTCCTGCGTGACAGTCCCTTTGCAATGTGCCAGCTCTGTCCACACATTAGGGAGAATTCAGCTAAATTCAGATCACACTAAGACAGTGATGCTGATGAGAACCTAATAGAGCAAGAGGGACTGAAAGCTATCACTGCCAGGGGCAATTAGTGACCAGATAGTTCCATTTGCTGTTCCTAGGATGTGAATAGGTTGAAGAGTGATGTGTGCAAGGGCTGCATATGAAGGCTCAGAGCACTATGTAAGGGAATTATACCTGGAGCTGTAACATATCTCTGCTATTAAAGAAAACAATACTTCCTCTCCTGGATTTCTGATAATCTCCCTTTTCTTCCCTGCAGGGGAAAACCCTCAGGGGTCTGGAAGGTACCTGTCCATAAGGAAAACATGAGGCCCCCTCCCTAGAGAAGGGAAGGAGGAGCTGCTGCAATGCCTCACTGTGCTCTGGAGCCATCAGCTAAGAGGGTAGAGCTGGGCAGTGGGAGCCACAGGAACAAAACACACCTCAGTCCTTGATACCCCTCTGTAGCCATGATATTTTCTGAAAAATCTTTTCCTTAAGATTTTTTTTCTCCTGAGAAGCTGTGAGGCCTCAGGAACAAAATGTAAACAATGATTATCTTCTGCTGTTGAATGCAACAGGTGGATCTGTGATTGGCCTCATGTGGTTGTTTCTAATTAATGGTCAATCACAGTCCAGATGTCCGGACTGTCTCGGTCAGTCACAAGCCTTTGTTATTCAGTCCTTCTTTTTCTATTCTTAGCTAGCCTTCTGATGAAATCCTTTCTTCTATTCTTTTAGTATAGTTTTAATGTAATATATATCATAATAAATCAAGCCTTCTGAAACATAGAGTCAGATCCTCATCTCCTCCCTCATCCTGGGACCCCTGTGAATACCGTCACACTCCCCTGTCCCTAACTCACTGTGGTGAGGTGCAGCTCCAGTGGCCTGGCTGCACCCAGGCTACAGCTCAGTGGTGCAGAGGGATGGTCACCGGCAACTGCAATCCTTGGGCAGAGCAGGCACTGAGGAGCCCAGGCCAGCAGGGCTGTCACACACAGCAATGGTGCTTGCAATGCACAGCTGTGCTCAGGGCCAAACTCTGCCTTGGTCAGAACAGAACGAGGCAACATTTCCCCTGCCGAGAATCAGCAGGAGATTTGGGTCCCAGGGATGTAGGTCTGTCTGTCCAGAGCAGCAGCTGCAGCAGAAATCAGCAAAAGCTTCATTTAATCTGGTTACACTGCTGTAAAGGTCACAGATGGGTCAGAAACACTGCTCCAAGAGCGTGAAATCCGGTGAGAATTTTGCCTCTCCCTCCCTCTTCAGGTAATCTTATGGCATAAAATATTTTTATTTGTAGAGCTGAGAGAGGGGAAAGGCAAACTCTGACATCTTTTCAAGGGAATGGTGGTGTTTATTGAACTTTCTGGCTCAGCCACTAGATGCCCCTGTTTTCTGATGACTGCTCCAGAGCGGGGCATCTGCCACGATGCAGCAGCCAGGGCCAGAATTGGGGCCCACCCCATAGAGAAATCCTGACTGCTTCAGCCTCCTCTTCCCTAATGACCTTACAGTGAGCTGAGTCTGTTGTTCTAGGTGTGGAATTTGGGAGACACAGTGCTGGTCACTAACAGGGGTGGTGTCATCCATCTGCCTTTCTGCTCCTGTTTGGTGGTGGCTCTGGAGGAGGTGACACAAAGCTCAGCCACCAGTGCCTGCAGGCCCTGTTCTCTGTGACTATACAGCTCACTGCAGTGCCCAAGCCCTGGAGCAGCCCTCTTGGACCCCACTGCCTCTTGGGGGTGAATTAATCCAAAGCAGAAGAGTCAGTCTCCTGGCAAAGCCATTAACCCAAGCTAAAACATGTCCCAAATGAACCCTGAAGTGTTTCCTTGTGTACAGGTCCAGCAAGGACACTGATTCAAATGGGAATTTGGCACTTGGTCAGGACCAGGGAACTTTTTGGCTGCTGAAATAGCTCTGCATCCAGAAGATTAATGCTTGTACCATGTCATTCCAGCCCCACAGGCACCCATGGTCAGCATAGAAAATCACATTTTCTCCATCTGTAGTGATCTCTCCCCTAAAATGAACTTGGCTTAAGTAAGGATTTACTTGAGAGCCTCTTAAGTTATGAGGAACAGACGTTCCTGCTTCAGTTATTCCTTGGCCAGGCTTTATGGGGCCCGCAGAGTCCACTTACCAAAGTCCATTCTAGGCCATAATGTAACAGTGTATGATAAACATTGCAGTCAGACACCCAACTCAGAACTCCTGTGGAACACAGCAGTGATTTATGGATTTGGAGTAAAAAGTCCTTGTTTGTGTCTGGGCATTCACTCTCAGGAACACAGGAAATGTTAAGACATCTTGCTTGAGCTTTTTTCTTAACAAGGTGAGCAAAGTGATGGGAAACCTTCAAAAGAGAGTGGACTCTCAGGATGAGAACACTTATTAAGGGCTTCTGCTGCCTAATTCTTCCTGTTTCCAGGAGTAAGGGGCCTAATTAGCACTCCTGAGTGTGATGTGGGCTCAGAGCTCTGAGTCATCTGGGAAGAAGTACATTTTAAGTTATCACTGCCAGAGAAGCTAAGGAGCTCCAAGGAAGAAGCACTAGAAATTCCTAGTGACCTAGTACCACGAAAATTACTGGTGTCTAAAACACCTTTGCAGACACTCAGAAACTAGTATTTACTCCATCCATCACCCACTGAAATGAAAAGATTCCTCCTGCTTCCCTTCAGGGGCTCTGGATGAGGATGTAAAACTCATGGCTCATGTAAAACTCATCCTGCTGCCAGTACCTATTTAGTGAGGTTTGATCCACTAGGTTTTGGTTATGGGACATAAAAGCCTGGTTACCAGCCTTAGGATCAGGAAGGTTTACAGAGATGCAGCACAGGCAGCCCTGGGGCTGGTCTTCCCCAAGACTGACACTGTGCAGGCCAAGACACTTCTCTGGAAGCCACACACCATCTGCCATTTTTTTTTATAAATTAAAAAAAGGTCTTAAATATACAATAGCAAATGAAGCCTGGATTAACTGATATCTCTCTTCTCTCAGTGATTTCCTTGTGTTTTCCCTTGGGCCTGTGCAGCTCTGTAGGATTGTGGCATTCCAGAGTCATTGGCATAATGATAACATGACTAAGAAATATGGAGACTCCCCTCTCCACATTAATCCGTGCCAAGAGAATACTGAAGGAAGTAGATAAAGGAGTCACTAACACTGAGTTACATTTTGCTTCTAAGAATTGCCTTCCAGAGGCTGTAGCCATTTTGCAACCTCTTTAATTTTCAGAGAAAACACCTCCTGTGCCATAATTAAGAGTTTAATATGCCACAGGGTCCTGTTTATCATGATAACGTATTTTGCTAGAGAACAGACAGACTTTTTGCAGGTCCTTTGAATATCTTTCAGCCAGTCCATTAGATGGGGCTGCGATACTGGGGATTTTAATCACAGATATTCATTATTCAGTTATTATCCATTCCTTTTAATAAGAAAGCTGCATATTTCCTTTGTTTCATAGGCAGCAAGATATGGTGAGGGATTTCAAAGTGTGGAATAGTTTGGTTATCTTCAGTGTTGGCTAGCTACACCCAAAAATTTGCAGGGAGAACATCAGGCCCACCTTTCTTTCTTCTTACAGAAGGCATGGGCATCCAAGGCAAAGACACCTGTAAATGAGGCAAGCATCAGAAGACATATGGAAAGCAGTATTTTATCTCATGTGATGACTAATAGCATGTTTCCAGCTGGAACATAGTTTGAGAGCTCTATGCAGTTCTTCAGTAGGAAAAAAAAAATCTGTGTAATTGTTTTAGCAATGGTGTGCAGAGGGCCCTGGAAGTGGAAGACAGCATCAGCACACCATCCCATAAAGAGGTGCATCAGCACACCATCCCATCAGATGTTATGGCAAAAAGTCAGATTGCTCTAGTGCCTACCTGATGCAGGAAGATGTAAAGGGCACAAATAACTTCCCTGCAAACTGTTTTGCCTCAAGCAAGAGGAAATGCTCTATGCGGAGCAGAGATTATCACATACAGTATGTATGTGTGAACGTACTTTCATATATAGTGACGGTCCCTTGGACAAAAACAGTACCAAATCATGGAGTTGTTAAAGTTGGAAATGACCTTTAAGATCACTAAATCCAACCACCAGCCCAGTGCCATCACCTTGGTCGCTACTAACCATGTCCTCAAGTGCTACATCCAGGCACTTGAAGCATCCCTTAAACATTTCCAGGGATGGTGACTCCACCATGTCCCTGGGATGCCTGCTCCTATGCTGGACAACCCTTTCCAGGAAGAAACCTTTCCCAAATATCTCATCTAAATCACCCCCATACAGCTTGAGGCCATTTCCTCTTGTCCTGTAACATGTTACTGGGAGAAAGGGCCAACCTTTACCTTGCTACCACCTTTCAGGGAGTTGTTGAGAGCAATGAGGTTCCCCTAAACCCTCCTTTTCTCCAGGCTGCACACTGCCAGCTCCCTCAGATTTGTGTTGCAGAGCCTACCCCAGCTCCTATGTGCATGAATGTGCACAGGCAGCCTTTGCCACCTCTGTGCCAGCTGCCCCAGGATGCTGAACCCCACAGCAACAGGCTCCCCTCCTGCTCCTGCTTCAGGCCCATGTCCAAAGACACCATCCAAGATCACAGAATCCTGAAGTGGTTGGGGTAGGAAGAGACCTTAAAGTTCATGGGCAGGGACATCTTCCACCAGACCAGCTTCCTCAGATCCCAATCCAGTCTGGCCTTGAACACTTCCAGGGATGGGGCAGCCACAGCTGCTCTGGGCAAACCTGTGCCAGAGCCTCAGCAGCATCCCAACGAAAAGCTTCTTTCTAACATGCAATCTAAATGTCCTCTTTTAGTACAAAACTATTCTGCCTTGTCCTACACTATTTTGACCATGTAAAAAGTCACTCTCTTTTGTTTTTTTATAAGATCCCTTCCAAGTACTGGAAGGCTTCAATGAGTTTTCCCTGGAGCCTTCTCTTCTCCAGGATGAACAGGGAAACTCACAGATGAGTGTTTTCTCAAATATATTATTTATTGCCATCTTTGTACCCAGTAAAGCTCACAGGAGGAATGGGCTCTCTCAAAAAGGGCATTTGCAGGAGCTGCTGGAGGACAGCAACATTAGATGCCACTTAGCAGTGAGCACAGCTGTGGAGAGTGACCAACTATTCCTATTTCTCCAGTGCAGGAGCATGGACAGTGGGGGAGTGGTAGCCAGGGAATCAGAGAAACCAGAGCCCACTGCCTCAGGTCTTATACCAAATAATTTCCAACGCTGTAGTAGCTGAGCAGCCACATTCCATGCCAAGGTGATGCACGGACGCTCAGAGATACAGTGTTCATTCAAACACACCATTTGTTGTAAACTTTACATCAACTAAAGCTCCCAGAAAGTCAAAGTATGGTTAGAATGATATTGGAAGTATTTTCCTATGAACCTAATGATTCTGCTCTTCTACAGTCCTATGATTCTATGATTCTGTGATTTTACAATTCTGTGATTCTACAGCCGTCTCATTCAGAACCCAAAGTAGAAGTTATATTGCAGGTCATCGAACTTCTTCAATGCCTCAGTCTGAGCGGCTGGATCCCGTGCCAGGTGCTGGAAGAGGTTCAGGGGCTGTGCCCCTTGGAAGGCTGGGGGCAAGGAGATCTCCTGGGGCAAGTCCTCGTTGTCAAAGAAGAAGTGCTTGAGGCGTTTCTCCTCGAGGCAGCAGCGCAGGTAGCGCATGGTGTCATCCACCCGCAACAGGAGATACTTGTGCTGCCATTCCGACAGGGGGATCAAGGTCAGGAGGTGCATGACCGTGGTCTTCAAGGCATAGATAGAAAGGCCTGAGCCCTCCAGAATGCGAGCACAGAGCCGCAGGCATTTGAGGTGGCAGCTGTGGGGTGGGGCCTGCATGGCCACATGCCTGAAGAACTTTGCCTCTGCCACAGCATAGCTCTCCAGCCACGTTGTGCTTGGCGGGAGGTGGGCCTCTGGAGGCTGGCTGCTCAGGAAGATGTCCGAGTCACCTTGCTGCACACTAAATACTGTCTCCACAAAGAGGCTTCTCCCAGAGGCTTTCATCAGCTTCATCTTGCAGGAGCGGCAGGAGGGAAGCACCTTCATGCTGTAGCGACGGGACTGAGGCAGCATTGACCAGGCTGAGATCACAAATGTCTGGAACCAGAGGGCAATTTTCTCCCCATCGAGGTAAGGGCCAGTGCAGAGGGTGTGTAGAAGGCTGGGCACCTGATTTCTCTCCAGCTCCTGCTCAGAGTGGTGGAGGAAGCACAGCATGTTCTGGTCAGGCTGTTCCCCGGTGCAGGTGCACACCAGCTCCACGCGGACGCGCATGCTCGTCTGTGGCATCTCCCCCGTGCAGTCTGGCTCCAGGTGGAAGGCATGCCCACGGGGCGGCTTCAGGGGCACAAACATGCAGTAGACAATGTCCTCCTCCTTATGGGGACTCCATCCTTCACAGGCACTGCCCACCCCAATGACTGGTTCCAGCACTGGGAAGAAGCTGTCTGAAAAGAGGCTGTGGGAGACTCGGAGAAGGTCACTCAGCAGCTCCTGCGCCACCCGTCTCCTAGAAGCCAGCTTTGGCACTGACAGCTGGAAGCGTCTTGAAAAGACCCAGATCATATTCCTATCAGCAGGATTTTCATCCTCACTTTCTTCACTCTCAGAGTCCCTTCTGTTGTCCACCTCATGGACCCTTTTCCTGAGCCACCAGTAGAGTGCCAAGAGCACAATCAGGGATCCAGCAAGGGCCCAGAACAGGCATTGCTGCACTGCAGTCCAGAGCACAGCTCCCCAGGACCCAAAACTCTGCTCCACAGTCATGGGGGCCAACTCCGGCATCACCTGAGTCCTCTGCTGGTTGAGGTCCTCATCCAGGTACACAGTGATGAAATGGCGGAGGCATTGCACAAGCCAGAGCAGGAATAGTATGAGCATTATGACCTGCAAGAGAAAGGAGAGGAGTGCAGCAGTGCTGAGAGGGGAGGGAAGGAAGAAAAGAAAAACAAAGGGAGCTGGCAGGGAGGGAAGAAGGGATGGGAGACAGCAGGCAGGAAGAAGAGGGGGCTAGGGAGCTGGCAGACAGCAAAGCCTGTGCCCAGTCCCAGTGGTGGCACTGTGCCCTTTGCAAGGTGTGCCTGGAAGGGGTTGGGCCCTGGATGCAGGGTTGGAAGCACTCTCTTGGGTGCTTGTGGTCCTGCCCTCATCCAGAGCAGCATCTGGCTGTGTGTGCACACTTGGTGTCATCCAGGCTGCCCTGGGGCACTGCTGCTTCCTGCTGCCATTTATACCTGCTCCTCATTGTGACATCCCTTGTGATGTCACTGGCACCAGAGACATCACAGCTAGGTCAGCCCACTGTACTGGGGCAGCATTGCCTACATGCCCCTCATTGTGACATCCCTTGTGATGTCACTGGCATCAGAGACATCACAGCCAGGCCAGCCCCGCCCTTCATGCCCCAGCTCAGACCCTCCCAATGGCCCCAGGAAATCCACCAAATGCAGATCCACTGCTCCTCTGGGCCTGCTCCAACAGCTCCACATCTTTCCTGTGCTGAGGAGCCCAGGTCTGGATGCAGGGCTCCAGGTGGGGCCTCCTGAGGGCAGAAGCGTCTCCCTCAGCCTGCTGCCCAGGTTTCTTTGGAAGCAGCCCAGGATTTCACTGGCCTTCTGGCTCACTGTTGGCTCATGGCCAGCTTTTCATCCATGAGAACCCTCAAGTACTTCTCTGCACCCCACACACAAGGGTGTCACAAAGGCTCCAAGAGCACTCCCACAAGGACAAGGATGTGTGACAAGGGAACTGATCCCATCTCACCACAAGGGATCTCAAGGAACAAAGCACCCAGGAATCACATTGTCCAGTTTTATGTCTGCCAAGGGTTCAGGGGAGTTTTGTCCTGCTTTGTAAAGGGAGGCTCTGGAGGCCATTCCAGAGCAGTGGGTCTGCATTTGTTGGGTGTCGGGACTGAGGTTTCTTGGGGCCATTGTGAGGGTCTGAGCTGAGGTGGGCATGAAGGGCAGGGCTAGCCTGGCTGTGATGTCTCTGGTGCCAGTGACATCACAAGGGACATCACAATGAGGGGCAAGTATAAATGAGAGCAGCATGTCATTATATCTCCCCATACATCCAGTGAAGGATGAAGATTCTCCTTAGCTCTCCTTTTGTACTTGCAGAAACATCTTTTATTGCTCTTGACTGTAGTTGTCAAATTTCATTTCTGTTAGGTTTTTTCCATTTCTGATGTTTTTCTAATTTCAATTCTAATTTTGACCTTGATAACCACATGGTATCACTGTAGTCTTCCTGAATTGCCTACCCCTTCTTCAAAAAGGTCATGAACTCCTGTTTTTTCCTGAATTTTAGCCAGCTTTCAGCACCTGGAGATAGCCTACTCCTGCACCTTTAAGATTTCCTTCTTGAAGAATCTCCAGCCTTCCTGAACTCCTTTGCCCTTTCTGACCTCCTTGGCACTGTTCCCCAAAGGACTCTGTGAATTGATCTCTTAAAGGATCGATCTCTGATCTCTTTCCTTTTCTTAAAGGAAAAAAATCTGCTGCCTGGAAGTCCAGGATGGCAGCTCTGTTAGCCACTATCCTTACTTCTACAAGAACCAAAAACTCTTCATTCTATGATTGTTATGTGCAAGACTTTATTGCCAAGGAAAGATACTACCTTGTAATAGTTGAAGGAGATCAGACTTCTGTATTTCTACAAACTTAAAAAAGACATTAGGCCTGTGAGAAACAAATATGTATACCCCTGCTAAGCAAGGCAAAGTTACCCTTAAGCGACAGCACAAAAGTTCAGTGAGATAATCACATTAGCATTACTGAGTTAGCCATGCATGTGAAGCACAATACAGCTCCTATTTCCTATTTGTCTGCATTATGAATCTAAAATATTCATATTTTATTGTCTTGTGTTGACAGCAAACTGTTAGAGCAGAAGAGCGGCTGGTTTTGTGTTTGGAGCTTCATGTCTTATTTAGTGCAAGATTGAATGGCAAGCAGAATTAATCAGGTTCTCAAATGCACTTTGTCCAACACTGTTCACATAGCAGTCCTTAAACAAACTGGGGATGGGAATCTGGTGTCCTTTCCATTGGCTATATATAGGTGGATATATATATTCCACCTGCTCAAAAATCCTAAGGGAATTGAGCACTCAACTTGTCAGCAATTTTAAGTAAGATTTTAAGAATTAACCCACTTAATGCCTCCCTGGAAAGCCTAGGTTCCAGCCAGGATATTCATGTGGCTGAAGCCTGCTGAGATCTGAGAGCACCCTTCAGCTCTGTGCTGGTGCTGCTGGCACCTGTGGAAACAGAGATGCAGCCTGCACCCAGTGCTATGGGGAAACAGGCAGAGGGGAATATCAGCTTGGGACAAAGCATCAAATGGATCTGAAGCACTACTCATGCTTTAACAACCTGAGGTATTTCCCTGCAGTTCTGTAACGGACTGCCAGCTAAAGGCTAAAAATGCAATATTGTCTTTGTGCAACATCCTGGTCTGTGGGCCTGATGGAAAACCTGGGGGAGCTTTTATGGTGTCGTGTCACTGTGATATTTTATGAAAAATCCCTTCACCAGGATATTTCTCCTGAGAAGCTGAGAAGCCTCAGAAAAGAAATGTAAACAATAATTATCT
Source organism: Melozone crissalis (assembly GCF_028551555.1). Lineage (NCBI taxonomy): Eukaryota > Metazoa > Chordata > Aves > Passeriformes > Passerellidae > Melozone > Melozone crissalis. Next base: position 3,121,630 of record NW_026535834.1, read on the forward strand.
GATTGCTTGGAATGTGGCCTGGAGGTTACTAGCAGGTGCATCTTTGATTGGTTCCATGTGAATTGTTTTTACTTAATGACCAATCACAGCCAGCTGTGTTGGCCTCTGCATCTGTCATGACTTTTTATTCTCATTCTTTGCTAGCCTTCTTATGTCTCCTTTCTCTTTCTTTAGTATAAGTATATAATTTTCTTTTAATATAATATATATCATAATAAAACAAATCAGCCTTCTGAGAACTTGGAGTCAATTCTCATCTCTCCCCTCATCCTGGGACCCCCAACAACACCACAATAGTGTTGTGCTGGGTTTTGACTAGGGAACCAGGAGCTTCTGTGGCTCCTTGTCAGCACAGAGAGAGAAAAGCTGTGTGTGCTCTCCACAGGAAGGGTTTCCCTGACATGCTGCATGCCAGTCCCAGGTGGTCACAAGGAGCCTGGCAGCTGCCTCCTTTAGGGAATCACAGAAAGCAACTTTGCCTCAAGAGCTGAGCATGGCGAAGGGCCCAGAGCAACCTGTCGCGCTGCCTGTCACACCTGTCAGAAGGAAGCTGTAATGAAAACAAGCAACTTTGAAAATAATGCCTCTGCATTCACTTGGAAATAATGAAAACAAGCATGAAGCAGTCAAGGAGCCTTTCTTGGGCTGTGTGTCACTGTTCCCTGTAGTCACACTGTCACTAGTCTGCCCTGGAGCAGGGACCACAACACTCTGCTGCAGAATGTTATTGGCCCCACAAAGAACTGAGTACTAAACAACATGAATTACTCTTAAAAAAAGAGTATGGAGTGATTTTGCAATTGTTTTTCCTTGTTTAAAATTGATATTGAAAGCTGCTTTTCCAACAGGACCTTGCAGAGCCTTTGCTTATTCAAGTGAGGAGGAACCTCCTTCTTTGGTGGTCTTCATGGATCACCAGCCAGTCTCCATCCTCTCTCTCTCCTCCACAAAAGCAGCAGTGGTATGGGCCCTTCATCCCGTGTTTTCCATGGGAGTTTCTGCCCCCTGACTCTGCTAGGAACAGGCTGCACACTTATTACAGAACCTCAGTGTGTAGTCATGCAGTCATGACTATCAGCAAATGTCTTCATCCCACAGTTTTATCTCTTCTTAGTTTGCAAGAAGTCCTGCTAGGAGGGAAGAGGAACAAAAAATATTTCTGTGGAGCTGTCTAAGTTACCTAATGATTTTGTGGGGCATGTTGCTAGGAAAAAACAGCCCCTGAAGAGCTGTACTCTATGGCCCTGAAGGTTTTCACCACTTTCCAAATAAACCTGATCAACATTTCATGGGGACTCTGACACCCCTGACTACTCCAATAGCAGGTTTTAATGACAACATAAAATAATTTATTTTTTTAGAGTGCATTTCACAAACTGAGCTCTCATACTACAACACAGCAAATCAAAAGTCTCTCTGCCTTGTGTTGCTTGCTCATTTTCCACATACTCCTCAGAAAATCTTGTTGAATCCCCACATGACACATTATGTGTTTAAATTAGTACTTAAGGAGACTACTGCAAGTTTATTGCTCTTATCTTTGTCATTCACTGGGTGTGCCTGTCCCTTCCTCCTTTTTGTCTGCTGAATGAAACTGTCAGAAACACAGCTTTGCCACTGCAGGGCATTTGCAACGGCAGCAGAAGAATAAAAGAAGCATTTTTTTCCTAATCTTGCTGTGCACTTGATCATCCTCCATCACTGTAAGCCTACCAAATTTTAAGTTTAGAAGTGCATCATATAACAATTTCTTCCTCCAGCACAAACCCAAACTATTTAGGCAAACTAGTGATTATTCTTCCACACTAACATCAACATAAAGCAGATTAGAAGAATTAAATGCACAAGAGTGCACTTCTTTTATGATTATGCACCCTTAATCTTCAGAAGATGGTTAATTACATTTTAAGCAGCATAAGAGCCCTAACATATTTGTATGTTAATAAAAATTCTCACCAGGGGTTTAAATCTAACATGTATTCACAGGTATAACTAATGGCATTTTTCAGTAATGCTGTGAAAAAATATGCCTGTAAGTTAGTACCTTCACACAGGAAACTGCTGGGAGTTTTTAATTTACTCTCTAACTATTCTCCTAATCATTCTCTTATCATGCTGGGATGGCTAAATGAATACAGATTATAATGATGGCATGCACCCACCACAGCAGTGTCAGTGATGACATTTGCCAGTGCTTGAAGTCAGGCTGCTGCAATCAGAGCTCTGCAGCAGAGGGGAAGCAGGGGAGGAACGGGGATGACACTGCAGCCCTGTGGTTTCACAAGAACTCATGTTTGCTGGTTCAAGGCTTATTCCTGTTCAGAAAGGGATTAGTCTCCACCTAGGACAGGCCCAAACATCTCTGTGATTCAGAGGTTTTAGGGCTAAATCTTAATTATGTCATTATTAGGAAACTGTTAGGAAAAAATTTTTCACAGAAAGGGTGATTAGGCATTGGAGCAGGCTTCCCAGGGAAGTGGTGAAGTCACCATCTCTGGAAACATTTGAAAAACAATTAGACATGCCCCTTTGTGATATGATTTTTGAGCATGGTCACATTCGGTCACAGGTTGGACTCAAAAAAGACCTAGAGGTCTTTTCCAACTTTATTGATTCTGTGATTCATACTCAGAAATGCTGAGGGTTCAAAAAGTCTTCTTTCCTACAAATCCTCCCAAGTGAAGACAACACCTGTCATTTATCTTTGCCTCCATCCTCCAAGGAGCCAGAGCACTGGCATTCACCGTGCCATCAGTATTCTTTCTCTAAATCTGCTCTTTGGAAATTTCAACTTTAGACAGCCCAGAATTAGGTTAGGGTGAGACCCAGCCTGATTCAGGGTCAGCATCCTCACTGCTTTCAACGCAAGGCAACTCCAGTAAAACAGAAGGTGTGAACTTCGAGAGGGGAAGGGAGTGCACCAAAATGGGAAGCCTGTTCTTTCCTCCTGGATTCACCCACTAGAGGGACCCGTTTCATTCCCCGAACGAGAGCAGAACGGAGCAAGCTCAGGGGAATGAGTACCATGGGGAAAGGGGAAAAGCAGGTGCTGTTGATGCTTCCTGCAAGTGCTGAGTTCAGTGGCCGCAGGAATCGTCCTTCCTGGGATGTCTTTGTTCTGTTGGCTGAGCAGCATCATGACAGTTTCCTCTGGAGGGACCACCTGAATTTCAGGAAAAAGAAACTTTACAGCTCAACTTTATTTTTCTCTGCTGTTTGGTCATTTCTTCCCACAATGCATTTTCTTCATGTCTACATCGCAAAGCCGACACTGTCATTCCAAAACATCCCCAGGGCATGAAAAGATAATTTGGAAAAGGAGGAAAGAGCTGAACTTTTGAAATATGCTGCCTAATTATTAGTATTCCTCATTCTGAGCCTTATTTGTGGCAAGGATGACTCATTGCCCTTGAACACCCACTGCCTATCTATTTCCTCTAATGTTGCTTTCCTTTTTGATTTTCTGGATACAGAGAGCTGACTGCTTATCTATTCTACTGTTAAAATGATGCATAACTCCTGCATTTTCCGGATGGAAACATTATGGACACTGAAATGTCATCACAGCCCCATTTGCTCATCTGCTGTTATTTACTTTCCAGCAGACAATATTTAGTACAAGGCACACACAATGCAGAAGTCAGCACAACATTCATCACATTGATACCAGGATGTACAATGCATGCTGCCACGGATCAACAGAAACAGTCTGGCCTGGAGGATTTACAGAGCTCCCCATGTCCCTTCAGGCTCTGTACAAATTTTCCCTGGCTGAGATGCTGTAAAGTAGTTCTGGAAAGCAGCCAAGGCATGGCTAAGTGCCAGTGGGAGGGGTTCTCCAAAGAGGAGGATGTAGGGATCCACTGTCAGAGTGACCTTCCTTCTTGTCTGGTGGATACAACCCTGCACTGGTTTCCTCCAGAGCCACCTCTGCCCACTGTGCTCCCTGGGAGGTTTGCACAGAATTCCCCATGTCATTGCACTGGTGAGGCCTCTTGTGGATGCAGATGAAACTCTGTCTAGAATAAGACCTTTCTGGAAAAGCACTCCCAAGTCCTGTCAAACCATCAGGTCACATGGAGCAAATGCCCAGCTACCCAAAAGCATCTCTCAGGGAAATCAATAGTTTAACAGGGATGGTTTAGAACACTTCAGTCCTTCAAACCAGAAGCCACAATACCTTACATCTGTGCATCGAAGCACACTTTGACCTTTATAAACACCCCACACAAATTGCCCCATTCTGCTTGAGTGGGGGAACTCAGCAGATGAATGCTGCCCCTGGAGAGCTTTCAGGAACAGTAAGACCCCTTACAGTGGTTTTGAGGACAATGAAACAGGCTCCCCAGGGAAGTAGGGGAGTCACCATCCCTGGTGGCGTTTAAAAATCATGTAGATGTGGCACTTGGTGACATGGTTAAGTAGTGAACATGGCAGTGCTGAGTTAACGGTTGGACTTGATGATATTGGAGGTCTTTTCCAACCTTAATGATTCCATGATTCTTTTATAATACTCAACCGAGGCATGAATCTTCCTTGACAATGAACTAGCAATAATGAAGATGAGGATTCTGTCCTTGGGTTCTATGTGGATTGTTTCTGTGCTTCTGTGAGAGTCTCCAGAAGAATGGATTGATCATCTCTTGAATGCAGGGGACTGTACCTCACAGGGCTTTGGTTCTCTGGAGGCTGGAAGATTATCAGTGCATACCTGACTCCATCTTATTCCTTATCTAGCACCCACCCTCAGCCACTTTTTGAGAAAAAATCCTGCATTAGCTGAACCTTTGGTGACCATTGTGATATACTCAGTGCCAGAGATTTCTAGGAGAAGCCAATGGAAAATCTCATCTATCAGAGGATGATAAAAAGCAAATTTTAAAATGTGATGGAGCTTTTCTGTCTCACATTTCTTTCTTCTTACTGATTCAGCTTTCCTTCAGTCAGTGTGTATGGAAACTTCTGGCTTCACATTTATATCAAGATGCTCCTCAGTGCCATCAGAAACTATCTTGGAGTGCTAAAAATGAGCAAAACAACCACAAAGAAGTCTGGGGATGATAGCAAACAACCAGAGCTGCTTGGAGAGCATGGGGAATGGGTGCAAGGTGAAGGGATCTGGGACAAAATCCTCAGTCAGTGTCAGAGTCGGGCTCAGCCTTGCTGCTCCCCTGAAGCCAGATCTGCTGCAAATAATTGTTTCCTTTTCCTTCCACGTGGTTCTGAATGTTTTAATATTTTCCTTTTGATGCCCTTTTCAAAGAAAGACTTTTGCCATATGGAAATCTGCAATTAGACCATCTCTTGGTTGCCTCATATCTGCCACATAAAACAAAGTCACTGTCAAAATCTGAAGGCAGCTGGCTGGAGTGGTTGGATCCAGCTTCAAACAGCATTCACATTTGTTGGGCTTGTCCTCCAATCCCAGTGTGAATATCTGCTTTTCCTTAAAAAGAATGACAATTTTGTAAGTTGTACAAGAGTGGCTTCAAAGCAAGACTGAGGAATGGCTTTGCCAGGTCACACCAGAGATGTGTCCCCCATCAATCCCATCTTGTGTCCTCCAACTTGGCCCAGGGCAGCCAGACACAGAAGGAAGAGGATACAGATGTTGGAAGCAGGCAGCCTTATTTCCTCAGCATCTGGTGTTTGGGATCTAGTAATTCCATCAGCTACACATTAATTTATTGTGGCTGAAGGGTGGGAATTGGTCACAACTTTCTGATACTGTATGCATTCAAGAGCAGCACTTAAAAATCTTCTGTCTCTTTGTGGCCCAGAGAAGTTGTGGACGCCCCATCTCTGGAAGTGTTCAAGGCAAGGCTGGATGGGGCATTGGGCAGCCTGGTCTGGTGGAAGGTGTCCCTGCCCATGGCAGGAGGTTGGAACTAGATGATCTTCAAGTTCTCTTCCGACCCAATGATTCTGTGATTCCAAATCCACAGCTGCTGTCCTGATGCCAGGTCAGAGCCACACGGTGCACTTCACCAGCTAAGGTGAGAAGGGAAAGAGGAGATCTCCATACTTAGAGTCAAGAAGATAGAAATACTCTCAGATGTGAGAGGCTGTGGTACCAATGGGAATCCTGATTCAACATGGATGCTGTGAATCACCACTGGGCGAACAGGTGGGAGCAAGAGCAGAAAAAGTGATGGCCATGGATTCAAATGCTCAAGGTGGCTTTTCTGCCTGCTCTTCACCTCCTGCTTCAGGGACTGAGCCTGTTTCTCTTGATTGCAAATAGCTTGGCTTTGGAGCACCCCATGTGGAGTCTTTGTGGGTATGGATGCACACAGAGGATGGGAAATAAAAATTATGGAAATACAAGGTGTTTGCAAAACACTTCAAATTGGATACCAGTTTTGTTAATCTTAATGTAGAATTGCTGGTGTTCAAGGTTACATGTCACAATAACCTAAAACAATTTCTCCCCTTTTGCAGACATAGTGTAAGTATTTTCAGTTGTGTGAAAACTTCATCTGAATGCAAGCTGTGGTCTGGAAATCTCTGCTCCACACAAGGAAGGGATTTGATTGTGACACCTAGGGAGCAAGAGGTTGCAGATTTCCCATTTGCATCCCCCAACCCCACTCCGGCTGGATGTAAATAATTCTTTCCTTCTCCTCAAGATCCTTTCACTCTCACCTTCCTTTCATGGCCCTTTGACTGAGACAAAGGCAAAAGCTGTTACCTAGAAATTTTCAAAAATAAAGAATCAGGAAGCAAGCATGGGGTCAGCTTCAGTCTTGCCAGAGATTTGCCATGACTGTGAGCAGGTCACTTAATCTTATCTCAGCACTACAAGTGATAAAGGCCTCACTGATATCATATTAATCTGTAATCAAAACTTCACCTAAGGATTACAGGATTAAACTACTGCAGAAACATAATATTCTTCATCTGGATGATCCCTTTGTTCCAAGATCTCATGTGTATTATTGTCATTTTCACATCTGTTTATCACTTGGAGAAAATGTCTTTTGTCTTTTAGTAAGCTCAAGCGTATATTTCCTGTGTCACTCTCCCCCACACAATTATTTTAAAACCTAAATACAATTTCTAAAGGTTAGGACATGTATAATTAAAATCAAGTTGGCAGCAAAGAACTATTTCATTCACTCCATATAATCCCCCAGCTGGAAAGTGGGTGGGGAATTTGAACTGATCTCACACTTACTGGCAACAGCAAGGCTGAGGTCACAGACATGACTAGTGGCACTGACTGCTCATTGTGACATTTGTTATGGGAGCTTAATTGTTCAGAAGTTTCATTCAGGACTTTCTGAAAGTGAGGATTTGTAAGGTAATTCCACGGAGCATCCCAGAAACAGAAATCACTTCTGTAAGTCATGACTTTTGCACTCACACTGGGAATTGCACATTGTAAGAAGTGTAGATACTGCTCAGCACTTCTACTACTCATAATTCTTCTTTTCAGCATTTTAACTTCCTTCTGTTATATATGAAGTAGCTCCATTCTCCTTGCAGACTCCTTCCCAATATCTTGTAAAAGTAAATGAACTTTAAATTTGGAGGTAGTTCTCCAGAGAAGTAATTCAGCAATAATTTAGCCTATAGAAGTTCCCAAGTCTGTAATTTATTGATTTAGTTAACAGTTTGTACTGACTAGATAACAGTTTCCTATCTTATCACTCTCTGTTTTCATTATATCCAACCTGTCTGGTAGAAGGAATATCAATCTTTGGCAGCTTACAATTGCTAAGAGTATCTGTTAAATATCTCAAAACTTGCCTTTACTTCAATTTTGGAGTTTCAAAGTTTCTTATTTGGAGGATTGGAAAATCATTAAAAAGATTTACTTTTCTTCACAAGGAAAACAAAACAAAAAAAGAAAAAGTGATTGTTCAGTCGAGACTCCAAAAGGGAGGCAGACAGTCCTGCACTTCTGGTACTTGCACAAATCCTCAGCTGCAGCTCCCATCCAGCCTGCAGAAGGTGTTGGTCACATCACCCCACTCTCTCTGCAGCAATAAACGCAGATGAGGTGTGGTTGCCTAGAGGATGGAACAGCAGAAGGTATCAATACACTTTATGATGCTTGGCAGGAAAGACAGACTACAATGTACAGCTTTTTCGAGACAGACTAGAAGTTGATTGCTGACACTTGTGGCTGAGAAAAGGTTCCACAAGGTCAGAGCTGCTAAAATTGAGCTCGTAAAGAGGAAAATGTGAGGACAGTGAGGATAATACAAAGCAAATCTTGGGTACATTTGGGTTTGTGAAACTGCTTTGTTTCAACAATACTCACAAACTCTTCGTTCTTGGTTTTGGAGGATATTGGAATAATTAGGTAGTTAAGAGGCTTGTGAAAATGGCTGTCTAAATTGTAAAGGAAAAAATCCAGACAGGTATTGAAGTCAGAGTTCACATGCATGTTGCAGTACTGACACACTCATCAGGAGTGCTCTTGTGCTTCCACAGAAATGCCTGCTCCATGCTACAGCAACTGGAAAACACCCCTCACTCAGCTGCCCAGTCACACCTCAGCCCATGCTGGGGAAGCTTTTAAAGCTTTCATTTTTAGGTAAGAACAATAAACAAGCCCTTCTTCAATTCATCAGTTACTGCAAGTTAGATTCTTACCAAAGATTATGAGTTCAGAGATGGCTCATCTGATGAGGAACAGAAAGAAGTCAATTACACAATTTTCAGCAGATTTTTAGGGATCAATTGTCCTATATGGCTGATGCCTGCACTAGTAATCTCTTCTCCTGAGCAAGGAGAACACAAGATTTATACTATAAAGTCTCATGAGGAAGAGAGTTTGCAAGCTTTCACTGTGCTATTGGAGAGCCAGTTCTTCATCTAGCTCTGTATGAAACCAAGAGCAGTTTCTTCTTCATTAAGAGCAATGGCACTATTCTGTAACAAATACCCCAAAGCAGAGCAATGCCAGCTCCTGATAGAACTGCCTGCCCAAATTGGCCTGATTTTTCCCAAGAAAAACCCATGTATTCTATTCTAACCTACCTTTAAACAGAACACATTGCTAGAGCTGAGGCTTGGCCCTCCTGCAGGCTCTGGCTCCACCATTGCTCACATCTTACCCTCAGAGCAGACCTCCTGGATTCTCTTATCTTGGGGTAGTTCTCTGTCACAGACATTTTTTTGTGAAAATCTTTTCTTAGGATTTTCCCTGCTGAGAAGCTACAGCAACAAAATGTAAACAATGGTTATCTGCTGCTGTGGAATGCATCAGGTGTGTCTGTGATTGGGCCACCTTGAATGTTTACAATTAATGGCCAACCACAGACCAGATAGCTTGGACTCTCTGTCCAAGCCACAGACCTTTGTTATTAATTATTTTCTATTCTTAGCTAGCCTTAAGAGGAAACTTTTCCTTCTATTCTTTTTAGTATAGTTATAATGTAATATATATATCATAAAATAATAAATCAAGCCTTCTGAACATGGAGTCAACATTCTCATCTCTCCCCTCATCCAAGAACCCCTGTGAACACTCCCTCAGTTCTCATGAGTTAGAAGGCCATATAAGGTTCTGCACAGATGCTCTACACTGGTGTATAGTGGCTATCCACTCATCAAAGCCAAATACCAGTATCATCTTCTCTGGTCTCTCTTCTATTGAACCCCCTGGACTAAAACCCACACAATGCTTTTTAACTTCCCAGTGTGCCAAAAGAAAGAAAATAGGTTCCTCCATCTACTCCCCCATTTCCTGACCTGTGTGGTGATTAAGTGGCTGTTCTGCTCCTTCTGCCAGAATTTTGAGACTGGGGACCACAGGAGTCCAGACACATTAACAAGCTGATATTGAGCTGACAGACTCTATCAATTAGTGCAGTAATTTCAGCCCACATATCAGATACCTTCTCCTAGACTGTAGCACTGACAAACTTTAAGATGTGTCAGAAATTCCTCACTCAGAAAATTGATCAGTGTGTGCTGTCCCTGGTCTTCTTTGCAGGACTTCTTTCACTTCTTTCAAAGATGACCTCTTTTTCGTGAGTCTGTAGGGTCTTAGTGGGGCTCTTGATGTATCTCACTGTTTCCTTCTTCCAAGAAAGTTGATGTCCCCAAGCAGAGTAAAGCTGATTCCCTTTGCATGGCAGAGCACATGCTCAGACAATAAACAACACACTTCTCTGAGCACCAGCCAACTCATAAACCAGTCCCTGGGAGCTTCATCTGCTTCTTTCGCTTCTGCAGCAGTCAGAGAGAATGAGTGTTCACAGCCCCACTGTCTGCACACCCAGCAGCACAGGGCACAGCTCTGGCTGAGGCAGCCTGTGTGACTCAGCTCTGCCTGCAAATGTGACAACCTTTGTTAGGAGGAAAACCTAGGGGTTTGGTACCAAAATAAACTCAGCCCTGAGTGCAGCTGAACTGCCTGACATTATCAGACAGGCTGTGTAGAGCAGTTCCAGCTCTCCTCTACCAAGCTTTTTCTTAACTGTCTAGCTTAACACCCCTGAAGCCCTCTGGCCAGCATATTCCCAGGTATGAACAGAGAAGTCTGAGCTGTGCTCTATCTTTTTCTCCTGAAAAATGCCCTAGTTTGAACTTTCCAGCCAGTTATTCCAAGCTGTGGTAGCATTAATCAAACTAATGATACCTGGTTATCTGCAGGAAAATCAATATTATATGGCACAAAAAAGAATCCCACCATTAATAGTGTACTGTACGGTGGCTGTGTTCCTGTGCTAGTCTGAACATATTATAAATTACTTATATTTTTTTTTCATTCTTTTTTTTTTTTCTGTCTACTCCCTGGAGGAGAATGTGATATAATGAGGGTTATTGGGACCCTGCAGCTGTCCAAGGATAAGATAGCTTAGCTGTTGGCTTTGCTGCGTTACTCATGCAAGGTTATTATGGTCATGGATGCCAGTGACAGCCTCAGGTCTCTGTTCTGCCCAGACACTTCGTGCAAACTGTTTGTATTGAAATAACCCGTAGGGTAAAGCCCTGGAGAAGAGAGATTGAAGATCTAAATGAAACCACAGTGACCTGTGGTTTGGGGAACACCAAATCAGCTGCATCAGGAAGGGGAACATCCATCACCTCAGTCTGCTCCTTTCCTTTAGAAAAGAAAAAGAGAGCATGGGGCTCTTCTCCAAACAATGCTGTGGTCAGGAACTGATTTATCTTAAATCTGTCTGCAGTGCCTGCTGCTGGGTTTATGATTGTGGGTCTTCAGCCATCCAGCAGCAATAAGAATAATTTAGTGACCAAAAATTGTCTTTGTGTCCCAGTTAGGGCTCTTACCTGTGAGTTTTGAGTCAATTGCTGAAGCTATGATTCAACACTTTTCTGTACTGCCAAGAAAAAATGCTGTTTGATACAAATGTCCCAACCCTTCCCCATCTTTTCCAGCAAAAGACATTGTTGACCAACTAAGACAGTAAAAATGATGCTAAAATTTGAGTAAACCAAAGAGCAGGATACTGGATAAGAAGACACTGAAGAAGTCAACTGTTCTTAATCCGACACTTTGATTCAGGAGCTTTGTAAAGGAGGCTCATTGCTGGTGACAGGGACTGCTGTGACTCCAGTGACACATCCAGACTTTTTTCTCCATTCTCCTTCTAGTTTTACTGGTGTCTTGGAAACAAGGACATAGTATGATAGAATCCTGATGTCCTTTTCCATGGCAATGATGTTCTCTAAGTTTGTTTGCTCTGGGCTCCCTCCAGGGGCCCTCAGAGGGGTGTCTTCAACCTGTTTACTTGGGTCAAACAGACAAACCTTTGGTCTCTGAGCAGCGGTGGGACACAGACCTGCTCAGAACAATCAGAGAAAAACCCCCTGCTGCAGCATATGTTCAGAGCCACAAGAACCCTTCATGTTTCCCCTTTCTGCTGGGAAAAGCCTTTGGTGAAGATGGGATGTGGTTTTAAGCTCAGCTGGAAATGAGGCACCACACACCTCTTTGCTCAACCCTCCCTCTCTTCCCCCCCTCCATCCTGGTGGAATGGGAAGGAGAATCAAAGTGAAATCTGTATGTTGAGATAAAAGCTGCCTAATTATTGAGAATAAAGTAAAATACAGCAATAATGGTAAATGATAATGATAATAAAAAGGGAGAAAACAAGTGACACATGATGCAATTGCTCACCACCTGCTGATCAGCGCCAGAACTGATTCCTGAGTCCAGACTGGATGCTCTTCAAGGAAACTTCCCTAGTTTGTAAACTGGACATGATTATATTCTGTGTTGTGGAATATCCCTTTGGTCAGTTGAGGTCACCTGAGTCCCAGCTACTCTCCCTCCCAGATTCTTCTGTGAACGTCCTCACTGTCAGAGCCAAGTCCACAAGACAAGGGAAAAACCCAAAGTCCTTGACTTTGGATAAACACAACATAGCAAAAACCCAAAAGATCAGTGTGCTATCAACCCTTTTCTTATTCTGGCTCCAAAATACAGCACTGTGAGAGCTACTAAGAAGAAATGAACTCTGTCTTAGCTGAAACCAGGACAGGGTAACAGCTGGAGGTGCCCTCTGCCAACACATGGGTAAAGGGAATGGGACAGGTGACATCCATACCCCAGCCACATCTGGACCCCGTTCACAGTGTGTCTAAGGGGAGAGGCAGGAGAACAGAGAAGCAAGTCCTGCAGATTGCTTTAGGAGGCAGCTCTGCTTCCCTGTTTACATCCTCTGCTTTCCCTGTCATGTGGTTTGCACTTGTCTCTTTTTTTCATCTGGAAATACTGCTTTAAAAGCCATCAGCAGGGATGAGTGTAGCAGCCGTGACATCATTGCCAGCGTGCTTCTCCCACCTGCAACTTGGCAGCTTTTGACAAAGTGGGAAATCCCAGGGGGGCTGTTGCATCTTTGGCAGGTTTGTTCTGCTCTTGCTTGCAGGCAGTCTCAGTAAACAGCAGGCAAAGGTGTCAGGAAGGAGGAAACAGTAGAAGGACTTGGAAAAAGAGGTAAGTTAATTAGAAAGAGGCAGCATCAATTACTGTGACATTTAATATCAGTTTTTTTCCTTTTAATAGAGAGCACACTGATTCCTTTGGGGAAATCTGCTATCAGCTTTGAGCCAAATGCCCAACAAACATGAACTAGCACAAGCCCTCTGCAAGTCCATTACAGCCTGTGAAATGATCCCTGCTGCAGACCTGGCCTTGTCAGTGCTCCACAGCCCTGTGGCTGCCTTGGCACAGCCTCTGAAAGCACAGCCCAGACACCTTGCAACTTCATTAGACAGGTTTATTGCTTATATAAGAGTCTTTGGTTCTATTCAAACCTTCATTAGGGCTTGTCATAGAAAGGCTATGTGTTAATAAAAAAAAAACAGAAACAAGGACAAAGCTTTCCTGCTACTGAGTCTGCTAATGAGATCTGAGCAGATAAATAAGAGACAAAGCAAGGCAAAGGACTCAGATGTATTTCCACTGCACTGCAGTCAGGAACAGTGTTTGGAGCAGGGGTAGAAATACTCTCACTGGCCTTCCTCCAGCTGTGCCAAAAAAGCAATGCAGGTTCAATCATGACCCCTTGGGGACCTCCAGGACTACAGAGACTTCAGCAGCTGCTTCACATTGCAATTCAACCTGTTTATAACCTGTTGTTAACTTTGTGACCAAAGCCTTGTCTAGAGATGTCTGCACACACTGTGGCCACCCCTGTGGGTGCAGGGTCTTCAGACAACTATGACCAACTGGGTGTCCAAGTCCCAAAAGGGTGATCCCACACTCTTATATTTAGCACTCAGGCTGTCCATCCTCTGTGCACTTTGAGAGTGCTGCATTCAGATGGATTTCTTTGGAAAGAAATGTTTTAGTCTGATTGTTTACAAACTAAGAAGGAAGCTCGCTGCTGTTCAGGTCATAATTTTGATTCCTCTTGAAGCTCTTTGCTGCCTGCACAGGGGCATTGTCTCTGGCTCAGAGCTCTCACTGACCAGCCAGTAACAAAATAATTTGCATGGATGGCAGAGTTGCAGATGATCTCCTGGGCATTTATTAATTCTGCCTTTCCACTTCTAAACAGGCCAAGAAGCATTTCCTCCTCTTCATTTTCCACCTAAACGCTTCAGCTGCTGGAATGAGAGGTCAAACTAGAAGCATTTGTACCCAGCTGTGGGCAGCTCTCTCTTGCCCACATGCTGTTCTTCCCTGTCATCCCAGGAGATGAACATTGTGTGGCATCCTTGGCCATTAGCAAAACTTTGCCAAGGAGATTTCCCATGGAGAATCGACAAATTCAGCTGTCACTTTCTCACAGCATCTGCAGCAAGAGCTCTGGTTAAAAAGAGATATTTTTAGCCTGGAGGTACTTGGCCAACTGGCATGGGGCTGTCCCTGTTGCCTGAGGATATAAAAAGCAAAGCAGAGGTCTAGAGTTCCAGTACCATCTGTATTTTGGAAGCTGCAGCTGATGTCCTCTGCAAGGAAAGGGTGTTCTTTTCTTTGTGAGCCAATGTCACGTCAGTCAAAACTGCCCCTTTTGAAAATGTATGCGCTGTGCTCAGTGGATGTGTTCTGAGCCTTTCCAAGGGGTAAAATATGGATCAAAAAACATCCCACAGTACCCCAGGGAAATAGAAGAGAATGGAGCTGCCCTGGTATGTATTCTATAAGGTGTGCCTGGCATGCACAGGAATAGTATAGAGACAGTCCTTGGATTCTTCCTTGCTTTCTGCTGCTTATTATTATCTTGAAGGAGAAATGCTCTAAGTGGCTCAGGGAGTCAGAGACAGCTACTGCAGCCATCATCAGCTCCAAATCAATAATGGATACCATCCAGAGATGCTTCAGGATGAGAGGCATTTCACTTTCAGAAAACCAATTCTTGAAGTGAAGCAGCTGGCATTGTTAAAAGGACAATGAAACAGCAGAGTGGGGGAAAAAGTATTAAGAAAGAATGTTAATCAAAAAAGTTATTAGTCACTTCATAAAGAGGAGAAAATTAAAGGTCAGCTTCCTAACTAATTAGGGCCTATACATAAAATTTCTGGCCATGAAGGTCTCCCCTGCCCCAAATGCAGGCCCCAGTTGACAAGTGAATCTTTGGAGTTGCCAAGGATGGTCCCAGTGCTCACTCTCACACTCAGGTACACACACAGAGTGCTGACCACGTCCAAGAAAGAAGAATTTTCTGCTTTTTGCTGAATTAATTTGAAGCCACATCATCCCTGGCCCTGGGTGCAGGCAGGGTGGCACAGGGAAGGAGGGTGAGGAGCCGGGACAGACTGAGCTTTTCTGCTCCTACAAGAGCCATTCTGCTCCCAGATAGGTCCTAGGCTTCTTTCACCTGACCAGTCCCGAGCTGTGCCACCAGTACCTCCTTCTAAAAACTCAGTAACTGATGCTTAAGCTCCAGTGCAGTTGTAAGGAGCACATGCAGACTGAGTTAAAATGTGGGTTTCATTCAGTTAAATGCCAGTTAATAACTAGGCAAGGACTGTTTGTGTACAATGAGCTGCACCTTGCTGACCACTCTACATTTATATGTGCTGATGGTGTGGAAGTTTTTTACTGGGTATCTAAGAATTAAGGATTTATCTCCATGAAAGCAACAGCTCATCCAGTGAGGGATGAGCCACAAGGGCTGATCCAGCAGCTTTGCATCTGCCTGACTCAAAGAGGACATCCAGGGACAACCCCTGGCTGGGATACTGGCCCTGGTCTGCCCTGCACAATCTAAGAAAATCTCCTCAGGCTGCCATGGCATGAACAGACTTTCTGTCAAATGGGATAATATTGTCTGCTTTGAATAGGAAAAAGCTTTACCACAGTTAGCAATGCTGGGTCACCTGCTCTTGCTCTTGGGAGCCCAAGGAAAAATTACTGTATACAAACAGCTCCAATAACTACTTTTGTAAATTCAGTAAACAGAGTGGTTAAAAATTATACCCTGGGTGAGTATCCAACAGTGTACCCTTTTAAGATTGGAAATGAGTTCTGGATTTTCTGAGTAAAAACAGCTTTTAACTAACAGGATGGAGTCTAATGAGAGATCAATGTCTATTGTGGGAGAATTATCCTCCTCCCCAGGAAGTCAAAGGAGACATTTGCCACTGTAGGGAGTGCTGAGATTTGGGAACTAGGCAGGGGAAAAGAAACAGGCTTGATTTTGGTTATCAGCACCACACTGCAGCCCAACAGGAAACTTACTCCAAGACCAAACCTATTTCAGATCCTGATTTCAGCACTCAGCCATTCTGCAGGATCTTTAATTAAATATACAGTGCATATTAATATAAAAGTTAATAAAACAAAATAAAACTCAAATAATCATTCCTGAGGGAGTCTGCAGGAGCCTTCCTTGGCAGGCTCGAGGCAGAGCTGTCGTGTCAGTGGGAGCTGTGCCCTGAACATGCAGATCCCTGCATGTGGCAGAGCTGCTATAAAAGGATCAGTGAAGAGGAGAAATCCAAAGTTGAGGTGTTTGTGACCCCACTGCAGTACTGCAACTCCAAGTACATAAAGCTAGATATTCACAAAAAAGGTCTCCTCTCCTAACTACATCCTTCAAAGCAAAACAGGTGATATGTGGAAGGTTCCAACCTGATCATTATGTCTTTCTAAATGAAAGAACCAAAGTTTTGCAAGTAGAAAATGTGTAAGTGCACCACATCTTGTAACAACACTGGGGAAGGATTCTGTAGAGAATCATCAGTTTCCAGCTGTGCAGGCAGCTGTAAATTACAGCCAAAGGCCAATTTTGCTATTGACCTAACTGGCCATTGAGTGAGATCAGCTATTGCATCGATGAGTTATTGTGGTTAATTCTCCTGGTTATGAAGTTGTTTCATCTTGTTAGGCATCTACAAAGAAATAAACAATATAACCTTTGTCACATTGAATTGCCAGTGAGTGAATGGGAAATACATGGGGAATAAATCTGCAGTGAACTGTTTGTGGGAGGAGAAAGGCACTGAATGTGCTCATGTGTGCAGGGAGTGATTGATGGGAAAACATGCACCTTTCTTCAAGCCTTTTCTTGGATAACATACTTCACACAAGCAATCACTGAGACTTCTGCACTTCGCTGGGAAAATTCCTGAACATGGTGATTTGTTCAGAACACAATGCAGGGATATAAAGGCAGAAGATTAAAATTCTCGTACAGCTTTAGGCTTGCCTTCCTCTAGGCTTGGCCTCTCTTCACCATCCTGGTTTACAGGCCCACCAGGGACAGCTAGGTTAATTGTTTTACAAATCAGTTTTGGTGGGCTCAAGAAGCTTAATTTTACTTTAAAGAGAATCAAGTTTTGCACATGAAATGGGAACAGGAAGAAGGATTCAGTGACTTTTTAAAGTTTTTCCCAGCTCTGTTGTCAAAAATTTGTTTGACCTTCCATATGAGGAAGCAACAATGAGGATGAATGGCTACAAAGAAGGGCAGCAGCTTGTGCTCCTCTTACAGGGTCATTTTTGTGTTCTGATTATCCATTTCAGTGCTTCCATGCCTTTCAGAAGAGTAGCATCCCAGCCATTTCCACCCAGATGTGTGACAATGGAATGCATCACCATTACCTGCATTACCTGTTCATGTTCCTTGAGTAGTTCTGCTCTATAAAGTGTTGGTAATGCTGTACTCTCCTCCTTAATGCATTTGTTTCCAACCCCCTGCATTAACTGTATATTCAATTGTGTTGGAAGAAAATCTCATTCTGAAACTGGAAACCTCCCCATGCACAGCTTCTCTGCTGCTGACCTTCTTCAAAGTCACGAAGACAGTCTGTGTCCTTTAGGGATTTCTCCTCATCTGGAATTAATAGCTTTCTTCCCAGAATAATCAAATCTCTTGCTACTTATCATATATTTCCTTAAAAAAGTTGGTCCACCCAGGTTTGGAGCCTTGTCCTAGGCTTGGAGCACCCACTGTGAAAGTCCTTTTATCTCACAGCTGGCACCACTTTCTGCAGGAGATCTCTGCTGGAGATGCTAAAGGCTTCCTGAGATTACTTCCAACCTGTAGTTTTTTCCAATTTCATTATTTGGAATCATGGAATTTTTGTGTTTTATCTGGGAAAACCCAAATGGTGCATGTCACATATGGGAAGGAGTCTAGCAGCTGCCTGCTAAACTCCATGTATGGTTCCCTGCATATCCCTTTAGGTTTTTACCACCTCTCAGTGGTGGTAACTCAGATTGGCCAGGATGGCAACCAGCTCCAGTCTGGGAATCAGCCTGACTGAATGAAAGGGCCTGATGGAGAAACAGGAATGATAAATCCATCTGGACCCCAGAGCTGACCTGAGCTGTGGCACTGCCCAGTGCAGGCTGTGTAACTCCTCCATCCCAACAAACCCAAGGAATCTCAGATGGAGCAGCACTGAATTCCACCATGCAGGTGATGGCTGGAGCTGAATCACCTCAAGGTCACCTTGGCTGGGTCAGGGCAGCTCCCCAGGACTGCAGCAGGGAATCAGAACAGGCAGCTGGCACAGGAAGGACACAGCCCCATGTCAGGGTCCCACTGTCCCCAGGGCTCTCCCAGAAGCCAGGCAGCATTTCACATGCTCAAGGGCAAGCAGGAGGTTTGCTCATAGTTTCAGCGACGAGTAGAAGCTTCTTGCACCTCTTTTCCTGACTCTGTGCATTCACACACATTATTTATAGCCCCATTTCTTTCCTAGGGCTATCCACAAAACAGAAATGTCAGATTCTCATGCTGTCAGGAGGGAACTCAGCATCCTATTTTGGACTAAAGCATATATTAGCATCTAAGCCTGAAATCTTTGACACTTGATTTGTCATGGCTGAGTTTTCTACACCCTGAAAACTTCTAATTCAGGCCTCCAGGAGGAATCCACCCTGTGAGTTTTCCCCACAATGGACTACATTCACTTTATGTCCCCATTACATCTCTGCAAGAGGTGCAAACAATTGTTTTCCATTGAATTCCTGGGGTGTCTTCCATGCAAATCATGATGGAGGCATTATTTTGCAAAACAAACTAATATGTTCTTCACCTGGATTTTTTGAGTTGGTTTGGGGTTCCTTGTTTTTTGAGGTTTTTAAGTAAGATTTAGGCCAGGAACTGCAAAGCAACACAAAAGATCAACATTTGTAGTTTGTCACAGAATGGGGAAAGACGAATGCAATGAAATCATAATTTAATCTCCTGTAAACAACTTTGTGGATAAATGCAATGAGATGTATCCTGCATATGAATACTGCCAGGCAGCTCTTTATAGATCTTAAGCTTGTATTGATCTGTGCATCCATAAAAGCTCTTATTTGTCAGGCATAAGAGAGCAGACTCAGTATGCATGACCACACATGCCAATGTCAATGGAGCTATAAAGCTGCACCCTCAGAAAAATAAATGGTAAGTCAGATTTTAGTTCAAAAGAATGGAAATCTGTGACATTAAGAATTAAAAATCAAAGCCTCCTGACCCAGATTAACTTTCTTTGCTCAATCACCCGTACATAACATGCTCTAAATCAGCTCCTGGAGATGTCCTTTTGCATGTTTTTCATGATTAATTGAATTAGCAATTGATTTGTATAATATGACTCACTTAGAAATAAAGACACACCAAACTGACAGCGTGCACACCACTCAGGTAGCAACAAATCACAGGTCCTGCAGTTAATCTCACCCCAGGCCTCCCAGGGAATGCAGATTTGCTGTCTCCTCTCCAGAGCACAGACTCCCAAAGTGCCTGTGCAGGCTCTGTGTGTGTGCAAACAGAGTGTGCAAACCAAACAAACGTGCACACACAAGCCCTGCAAACTCACAAAGAGATTCAGTCATTGCAGCAGTGATTCTTTCTGTGGCTGATCTATAGATGTTCTGCTGAGCCCCAGTTTGGGGCTTGTAGGGCTTGGAAAACAACTAAAGATGGGTTACTTTGGAGTCAGGCAGGAATAGGGGAAACATCTAAATTATTAAAGTTGGGAGTGGATGTTTAGTGATCCCTGGCCTTAGAGTAGGACTTCACATTGTCGTGGGTTTGGGTCACATTCTCGTCTTTACTAGCAATATTTAGGATTTTAAGGCCCATAGGTTCATCTGGACAGCTGAAAAGGTGGGTTTGATGGGATAAAGCTGAAAAGGTGGACTTGATGGGATAAAGATCATACAGCAATATGAGGGGTTCTTCGAGGTCAAACTGTGTGAGTGCTGAGATATGCAGAGGGGGATAAAGCAGAATGAAGGTGACAGGAGCCCCACAGACCCACATTTGGAGTTTGTGATAAGGACTGCAGAGCCAGCCAGAACAAGGGCAGAGCAGCTGCACAAACCTCTTCAGGTTTGGCTTGGAGGGTCTCCAGAAGGGGACAAAGCTGAAGATCAAATGTTTGACTGAGCTGAGGTCAATAAATGGCTGAGTGAGATCCTGAGATCAGCTTTTGACACAAGTGACCTTGATGGCTGCACCACAGGACAGGTAGCTCACACCTGGGTGCATGAAGGATGCCCAGTGTCATGGGGAGCCCACATTTTCCAGTTTCCAGCAGCCTTCCAGCCCCTTTCCCAGGATGATTCTGGTCTTAGCAGCAATGTGAATCCTTCCATGGTGCTAAAAGCTATTGAAAGAGCCCTGGGCTGCCAGGGAAGGAGGATGGCTAACAGCAGTGGGAAGGGATGACCTTTCCTTGGCCCAATTATTTTGATATTTAAAATGTGGATCCAGAAATAAGAGTTCATCATTTCCTTTGCCCGAGATCATTATGCAGTGAGAAATGGGCAATACTGTGAATTATTATAAACTGGCACCAGACCAAGACTGCTCTTTTCTTTTCCCCCTTTCTTTTGCTTTCCCAAGAAACATCCCCATTTGTGTATTGAAGCAGCAGCTTTTCATGAGAAAATAACATTTTTATGCCTGTCAAAATTTCCTTTCATTTATGCCAAGAAGTCACGACTGGTGCCATGCCTCCTTTTCTCCTGGGTGTGAATCTCTTTCCCAGCACCAGCTAAGTGGAGGCAAGAGTGAACTTTATCTTTCCTGTCAGCTTGGCTAGACATTACTGGGAATGGGAAAATGCAAGATCCCATTTTCTTCCCTGTCATATTAACCCTGAAATTCCTGATGCTTGAATGGGTATTGTTTAATCCCAGGCTAAGCACTGGCCATTTCTAGGGGACTGGGGTAGTTTCTCCTTCCACATTTAGGAAAAGCAGTTCTTACTTGTTAAAAATAACATCTCCCTGTATAAGAAGAATGAGGTTTATTCCTATAAGCCACTGAAATATTTTCAAATCCACTAAAAAAATACCTCTCCCCCAATTTCTTGGGCAAATTCCTTGGATTGCAATTTTTAGGAGGCAGGCAGAGCTTTACTGATGTAAAGACCCTGGGATTTGGCTCGTCAGTCATCAATCTGCATAAACACGCAGCAGCTATGTGGTCATTACCATAGTAATTCCCCCCCTTTATAATTTCTCTGCTACACAGGCTGGGGGAAAGAGAATAATTTTGTTCTCTGCAGCTACATCATGACATTAAAGCAGTGTCCCTGCTGGCCTCGGGTCCTGCTTGAATAGAGCTGCTCAAGAAAGTTGTGTAGTGCTTTGTTTTGCTGGAAAACGCTGATATGCAGAAATGAAAACTGGCTTTGTGGGAAATGGTCAGTTTTGATGCATTTTTCAGCTTTTTTATTCTCCCGTCCCTTTTTTCCCCCCCTTTACAGAAGGAGGTTTTGAAACAGTGAATTACCAGCAGCATATTAAAACAAAAAAATATGCTGGTTGCTCTTTCTGTCTAGAAAATTAATTACTCTAGTGAGACTAAAGTTATTTTAAAACTAGGGATGCTTCAAGTCAAAGGGAAATATTTCTGAAATGAGTACTGACTTTTTTGGGTTTTTATTTCTTATATATGTTTTGTCTTTGATGTTTTTACCCTCTTTAGGTTTGAATTATTTTTTAATCTAAAAAAATATAAATATTTGCAGGGTGGGGAAATTGCCTTCTGCTCAGCAAGACCCCATAGTGGATGTTTCAGTGCACAAGACAAATGTTACAAAGTGAGTCAGTGTTCTCATCTCTTCTTGGGGGACCTGGTACTAGTTTCTTATTGTTTTCATCTCTTTGGAAGACAAGTCATCTAGACTAAAAAACACATTTTGTTCTTTATGTCCAGGGAAAGGAAAAAAGAAAAACACAAAACCCACAAACTCGGTTTTGATTCGTCTCTCAGCATTATTTTTATTTTTGGTCTATTGAACAAGGAGTGGAGTTTAAATCAAGTGCTGTGATCTGATGCCAGCTACTGTTACAGGGCTGTAGAGGCTGAGTTAGGGAGTTCAGCAGTCACTGGGAAGACACTAACTCTGCTGTTATTATTTTTGCAGGTATGGTCTGGGCAGAACACAAAACCATAGATTTAGAATCGATCTCCTCGAAAGAAGTAGTAAAATAACATCCATCCACCTTCAGGCTGAAGAATAACAGAATATCAATAACTGACATAGTACCAACTCTGAGCCAAATTCATCTCCCATGAACAAGGTGTGAATGAATCCATACTAGCACCACTCTTGGTCTGAATAGACCTCAGTTAGGGGGCAACAAATTTGAATTTCCCCAAGCAAAATGGAGACGCAAGTGATTAAAAAAGCCCAGCAGCAAACATCAGGATTTTGGTTGAAGTTCAAGGCTGTTTGGAACATCTCTGCGCTCTCAACCTGAGAAATCCTTCAATATTTTTCCATCAAGGGTTTTTTTTTGTCTCCCTGCATGCACATGCACACCTTCTCTCAGCCAGAGAGCATTCCCGGTGGGAGAGTCCAGGCTGGCAAAGCTTCCCCACAAAAATACTCCAGCTCACATCTTTGCTACAGGCTACATAAACAGCAGGTGAAAACATTGCTGTGCTGCAAAGATCTTCCTACCAGCTGGCAGACAATTTACAGAAGGATTAACTCTTCAGGGCTCAGCAAGAATTCTGTTTTTCCTCAGGTGTTTTATGTTTTCAGGGGAAGTCTGAGGTAAAGGCTGAAAAAAGAGCATTGGTTGGGAGTTTTCAGTAGGCACAATGTGCCTAGGAGTTTGAAGAGTGTTTTCAGAGTTAGGCTACAGAAAACTGTCAAATCCTCACCTGGATATAGGCAGCCAGCATAATTGCTTTGATAAGTCATTCCAGTGTGGCTTTACTGGAGCAATCTCTTGCAGCTTTATGCAGGAGCTGATTTTTGGCCATGATCAGAAGCAGGCCACCAGGGAGGCTCTGCACAAGTACTCTCCTGTGTCACAGAAATGC
This sequence comes from Melozone crissalis, assembly GCF_028551555.1. Lineage (NCBI taxonomy): Eukaryota > Metazoa > Chordata > Aves > Passeriformes > Passerellidae > Melozone > Melozone crissalis. Next base: position 3,144,792 of record NW_026535834.1, read on the forward strand.
CCTATCCCTGCCCTGACCTGGTCCAAATGTTCAGTTTAGCAGAGGTACCAGGATCACAACAAAAGGCAGCTGGCAATATTCCAGGTCTGGAAACAGGGGCTGCTCTTCTCATCTGAGCAAAGAGACAAAGAGGGGTGTGATCAGGGAAGGTGCTGAGAAACTCCTGCATCTTGCCGATAAATGTGCCTCAACTGTTTGGATCCTCTGGATAGTCCACAGTTTCTGGGATTTTCTTTGTTTTTAAACTAACCTTTGGTGATAACATTGAAAACACAGTAATTATGTGGGATCTGTCATTCTTAGTTTTGTTGGCAACCCGCCTTGCCTTAATGTGCCCACTCTGCCTCACAAACCAACTTCACACAAATCCCTGGAAGAAGTCAGTGCCAAATAATGCCTGTCAAATGTTGCTCCCCCATGAAGTTTAGGCTCAGGTTTGAAAACTGGTTTTCATCTGTTTGAAAGTAGGTTTTCATCCATTGAAACCTTAGAGTCAGCACCAACAGCTAGGATCTCAAAAATTATAATGGGACTTGGAGAAGTCAAGAGTGAAGGTTACATTTAATTTGGCTCCTTTGCATAAAGCCAAGCATTTTGCAAATTCTATAAAGGTATCTTTTCTTTTTTATTTCTTCTTTTTTTCCTTTTTTTTTTCTTAGAGAGGTTGTGTCCCAGCCATCAGGAGCAAGGAGATTAATGCACATTCAACACAAGCATCATGGGGCTGTGTCAGAGCAGGGCAGCCCTGTGGTGGTGGGACTCGGGGCTAATTAAAGCCCAACAATGTGTCCCCAATTCATACCAACACTAGAAACAGTGGCTGATAGGGAAATTCAGGCACAGCAGCTGCTCTTTTCACAGCAGTACAATAACTATCTCTTTAATGAGAAGGGGTGTGGGGGAGGGATGCAGCCCAAATAACAGCACCTGCCTGCTTATGCCACACCGAAAATCACAACAGCTAATCCTCCTTGCCTGTCATGTTAATTGTTGTGAAGCTCCTTTTGATATCAAACTATTTGTCCTTTGACTGAAATAAATCAGGCCTTAAGCACCACATTTATCTCGCTATGATACAGGAGCAGAGGTGAGCACTGTGGGGAGATTTATACAATGGGGGCAATGTGCAGCACACCAGGGGGATATTTATGGGCTTGGGGTCTTTTCCTCAGGAAAAGCAGTCTGTTGATACTGTTCACTACGCAGGAGAAGTTCAAATGCTGTATATTGCACTACATTAATACACCATTTGACATGAGCAGGAGGTAAACAAAGCAAGGGAGGGGGGGAAATGCCTGGCTGGCTTTAGCACACGGTGAGTGGTGCTTTCAGCTAGTTCAGCAGGATATTTAAGATTTTTACACAAATATGGGTCCAGTAGCTTCATTCAGACTGTGCATTTGATGTTAGGGGGGTATTTAATGGCATTTGCTGGTGCCGGTTCACATTATGGAAAATGCCCTTCTGCAGAAGCCATAGAATGCACAGGCACAGCTCTTCTGGCCCAGAGGAAAAGGTAAACTTACAAGGGCTAGATTCATGGTCTCCTTGCCCTTCCCACTTGTAGGCCACTGTGGCAAACCCTCAGTGAAAGACACTGGGAGAAGATGCTCAGAGAAAGGTGCATGGAAAAGCCTTCCAGACTCCCAGTGCAGGGAATCTCAAGGGTGGGAACTGGGAAAATGCATCTTTAACATGTCTTACAGGCATGTTTTGCCACACAGAACATCACCTTTTCTTAAATATGACTAAAACCTCTTTTGGCGATCCCAGATGAAGGGCTGAACTCACACAGGAGTTTGGGTATTTTCCTGCTTATTTGTTCTACCAGGGCTCAATTGCTCGTGCTGAGGTCCTTCATCCCCCATTCAATTCCCTCCACAGAGGTCCTGCTCTAATTGCTCCTGAGAGTTTGCAAAATGTCTCTGGAAGGAGAATCTGGATCCACATGGGCAAAGGAGAGGGTTATTTGCTGCAATTCCTCCTTGCCTGCAGGGAGTGCAGGCACAGCAGGCACAAACCTGCCTGAGCTTCACTAAGCACCAGTAAATGCTATTGAAAATTTTCCTATATTCTTTGGTGAAGGAAAGAAAAAGCAGATAGCCTACAGTGACAGCATCATCCACAATCCAAGAAAATCCCGTTAATCTTTCACACCTCCTAAGGAACACCTGTCCTCTATTTTTACTGCTCATGTTACTAATGGAAACCAAGCAGTTTAACTTTGTTTGTGAAAACGTGCTGCTCTGGAGAGATGTTGCCAGAAAAAAAAAAATAAAATCTGTGAGAGAGAAACAGGAAAAACAGCAACTCCCTTTCAAATCTGTTGGTGTTAGTGGGAGAAAGAACTTGGGGCTTTTTGATGGGGCAAGTTCAAGAGCAGTGTAGAAATGTTTTACACAGTTTTGTCTGTTGGGGTGAAAAAGAATTTGTACTGATTAAATGAGACTCCCTGGTCTCTTCAGTGTGGAGAGAATGACTTAGGGTTTCAGTGACCTCTCCATGACTGCCCAGATATGGACCGTGGTGGGGAGGCCCTCCTGCCTTCCAGAAAAAGGGCTCTGAATTCCCACTCCTGTGCTGCTTTATAGAGCTGTGCAACATGAAGAGCAAGAATTGTGTCTTCTCACAGACCTTAAGCAGGTCCTTGAGCCCACAAATCACTTTATCCTCTATGGCAGTGCAAATACTGACTAAAAAAATCAAGCCAATGCTCTGGGAAGCATCAGATGTCCCTGCTCCATGTACCATGTATCTTTGTCCTGAGATCTTCCACATCCCCTTCACCAGGAAGGAGCACACTGGAAAATGTTACCCATTTGCCTCAATTTACAAGGTGCACATAAAACTGTTTGTCAGGAAATCCAGTCTTCAGGGGATTCACTGGAATAGACTTTACTATGTGGCAGACAGTTCCAGAGCAAGGCAGTAAACAAGGCATGTATGTTTAGGGATGGCTTCACCCTCTTTAAAGCCAAGGACTTCTCTTTCTTTGAGATGGTTGTAGCTCTTTGCTCTGGCTCCTGAGCCTGGGCTGCATCAGGGCTCCCTCCAGCCTGATACCTGACAAGAGCAACATGATTATGGGCAAAGTCAATGCCTTACTTATTATGTCTGCCAGCCAGTTCCCTCTTCCTAATAAATCCTGAAACCCAGGATTTTAATCAGATCTCCCAGAGCAGCAGAGGTCCCAGTGATTTTACACTCCATTTCTCATGAAAATAAGCAGCCACTGCAGGAGAGGAGAACCTGTTAGCTCCATCACCAAAGGGGAGTATGAGCCATGAGCTTAATTAGACACAGGGGAGTTTGTAGCAGCAAACATGTCCCAACAGCTGGAAAACCTTCTCTCTTGGCTTGTAGCCTTGTTAGACAGCAGAGAGCCCATGCTGGAGGCAGGATGCTGTTGTGTTCTGCTCATGCAATTGCTGGTTCTACAGCCCAGCTGCCTTCAGCATTGCATAAAATTAAGGCCTTGGATTAAAAGCACAGATATATTTTTAAAATCATATTGATCATTGTAACATGCTGTAAAAGCATGTGCCCATCCTTTTCTGAGGGATTTGTCACCCCATGTGTGTGGCACAAGGTGATGTGCACCATTCCTGTGGCAGACACTAAATGGAGGTAACACACAGGTCCCACACCTGACTCCAGCTGTGCTTGGAACACCCTTTTCTGCAGGCAGGGAAATAACTCTGGAGAGACAGCACTCCCTGATGGCTGCAGGCAGCTGGGCTTCAGCCCCAGCACGTGCAGCTCCTCATGCAGGGCTGGGAAGTTTGGCTGCATCATCACCAATGGAGCACGCTGTTCCCAGGGAGGATTCCAGTCCTGGGGCCTCTCGCTGGTCAGAGTGACCCTGAGAAAATGTTACAAAGTCTCTTTTCCCAGCCCAGCACTCGAAGGAATCAGAGCTCTTAATTTCTCAGTCTCAAGGTTGTTTATTGTTCCTTATCTATAAAGTATTTTCTCCTGTCCAGCTGAGGTCATCCATCAGGACAGTTCCAGGCACTCTGCCTGCCCCCAGGGCAGGGTTATGTCTTTATACTAAAAACTACATCTACAATGTTTACAATTACTTTCGAATACCTATCACCTATGTTAGACAGTGAGCTTCTACTCTAAACCAATCTAAAAGTGCCAACATCACAGCAGAAGATGGAGGCCACGAAGGAGAAAGGCTGGACATGCCCGGATCCCTCCATCTTGCCTCCTGAACCCCCATTCTAGAAAATCCCAAATTTAATTTTTCACCCCATGATAAATTCACTATCATTCTACTTAACTGTGACGACCTGCAGATCTTCATCTAAAGTTGGTAATTTGCTCCACAGGTCTTAATCAAAACCACAGGCATATTGGGCTCTGTGCCAGGGTCTCTGAGTCCCCCGGCAGGGGTCTTGGCTGCTCAGGACAGCCGGAGGGATGTCGTGGGTTCTGATTCTCACCTCAGTGCATGGCATTGCAACCTGCAGAAAGCTGTGGATTATTTTGAGTTAAATTTACTTGCTTTTGGGGCCTTTCTTTTGCATACAACCTACACGAGGTTTGGGGACTGTTGTTCTTGCTCTTCTGTTTTTAACACATTTTTGCAGTGAAGGACACAGTTTTTGTGAGGATTGCTGAGGCTGTGTTCACAGTGGTAGGGAGTTTGAATTTTTATTTCTTAATGGCATTCTTTCTGGCTGCTGGACTTCCTGGCTCCGTTACTTGCTTTTTGTTATTGTTCCTGTTAAAACTTGCAATTAAGAGCCTTGCTATGGGAAAAGAAAGCCATGACACCAGCACTGTAACCTGGGCTGGGTCACTGGAACACATCCATCTGTCTGTCCATGCCCATCAGCATTTCTCTGAGGCCCATTTGCCTTATTTCTACTCCTTCCTCTTTGAAGGCGCCTCTCCGCTCCCTCATTAATTTTCGTTCAGTGTCGCCAGCAGGTCTAATCTCTCATCAAAATGCAGAAATTCAGCCCCTTCCCCACCTGACTCCCTGCAGGGCTGTAGGAGCAGTACCTGCAGCCCACCCGTGCCAGGGGAGCGGGGCTGCTTCACCTCCCACGTGTCTGCAAAGGTTTCTTTGCTGTTTACAAACACGTTGGATTTGCCCGACAGTCCCTGCTCTGCTTTTCATGTTCAGTGCATGGCAAATAGCACTGATCTGTGCCTTGATCTGCAGTCAGCAAAATCACTTGCCTGCATTTGCTACATCAAAGCAGGGAGGGGAAGGGGGAGAAGCCATCTGGTGAATTAGCTCTAATAAAAAATAAAAGGGGTCTCTTTGCATAATAGAGTATTAGGGGATGATACTGTGGGGTTGTTGGGACAAATGGCTCTAAAGGGTTTTGACAGCTCACAGGCATCTTGGCTTATGTTGCAATACAAACATGGTGAAAGCAGAGCTCCATTAGTCGGTGGCAACTTGTCTATTGATTGCAATGAGGCTGTGATTTCTTCCCCATATAAATGTCTCGGTCAGCTGAATCTCATTACAACAATGTGCAGAGCATTTATTCAATATGCTTGAGCTTCATGGCTTGTTCGTTTCTTCTGCTGCTCCTATAAAGCTGCTTTAACATTTCCACTGTTCACTGCTCACACAAGTTGTTCTGCTGCTCGGGATCCTTTGGTGGCACACAGGGGCTTTTTCAAGAGGTGTGAAAGGCAGTCCTTATTTGTTACTTGTCTAATTTCTCTTTGCAGGAGAGCAATTTTCCTGTGGAAGAAGGGGATCATCCTTGCAGGACAGGAATGGGCCACAGCCCCCAGCCTATGGTTACAATTAGCCCTGTTCAATTCAGAATGGTGGTTTTTAATACCCACACCTTATGGAACTGTCTGGGTGAAAGAAGATTGTACTTGAGAAGACAGATGAGGATGACTTGAAGGCAGTGGGATTTTATTTTTAAAGTGGGTACAGTTTGCAAGCAGCTGGCATCATCTCAGGTTTCATTTGGAAACTATCTGCTCCAATTTGCTCTACACAGAAAAAAGATTAGGATTCTATTTTTGTTTGGTTCTGGTCAGAGCTTTCCCTTCCACCACACACACATCCAGATGAAGATGCACACACGAACACACCTGCCCACATGAGTTAGCCTCTCGTTGCAAACATATTTAAGGGTCAGGCTCTGCTAAAGAGTCAACACACATTCATTATTTGGTGGATAAATAGAAGATTGATTGGCTGGAAAAGACTTTCAGTGATGGGGAAATGGCTGCAGGTGCCCTGCTGCAGGGAAAGCACACCTGAAAACACAGATGATGAGTGGTTACAGCAAATCTTGCCCGAGGTGAAGTCCTAATTCTGTTTTTTGCTGAGTTACTCATGCAGTGGAAAGTAACTGCAGCCATGTTGCTTTGCAGGATTAATCTGGTTTTGAATGGTACACAGTACCTCACTATGGTATGGATCATGGTAGATACAAATCTAAAAATTACCTATATCCCAGAGATCTCCTCATCCTCACGGACAGGATCATAGCCAGGCAAGGAAAAACAGAGAAAAATATTTACAGCCAGCTGTTGGTGGCAATTCAGGGAAAGTACAGCCAATGTGGTGTGGCTGTGCTGGCACTCTGTGTGTGCTCACTGTGGTCTTGGCCAGAAGGGACCTCTCAGGGTCTCTAGTCCCACCTCCCACCTGGAACAGGACTGTGGCCAGCACTGGACCAAGCCATGGCTTCTTCTAGCAGAGCTGTGAAAATCTCCAGGGACAGAGGCTGAAAGGAGGATTCTGCTCCAGGGCTGCAGAATCCTCCTTGCAAAGCATTTTCTCCCTCTGTCCACCCTGAACTTCCCAAACCACAGCCAAGGCCATTGCCCTGTGCTTGAGAAAAGCTTGGCTCCTTTGTTGCTGTAACCATGTTTTCTGCAGGCTGCTGTCAGCTTAGTCCTCAGCCTCTTCTTGGTGAGGAAAACCAGGTCCAGCTGCCTTCTCTCCTCATGGGGACCAAGGTCCATCTCTACAGAACCCTGTCAAACTTCTCTACATCACCGTGAACCAGGACACCTGAACTGGAAAGAATTTTCTGTATGAATTCCATAGGAGAGGAGGGAGGAAGCTTCAGACACTGGTGGCCACATTCCAGCTCACAGAGCCTGGTGCATGGTTTGCCTTCTCTGAGGTGGCAGCAAGGGGCTGGCTGGAGTCTGATGTGGCAACCTCAGTCATTTTTGGCAGAGCTGCTGGCCAGGGGGACATGTCACAGTCTGTACCTATGACTGGGGTTATTGCAGCACATCTCCTCACAAACCCTGGCCTCTCCTCCTTTTATAGTTACAGATATACATATAAATATGTACATATGCATACAGGAGAACAGCTATTTGAGGAATACAAAACCAGCTGGGATCTAGGAAGTAAAATCCATGAAACAAAGCTGCTGTGGCAACAGCTATTGTGCAACTGAAATTATCCTCATGAGTGAGAGGACACACTAATTAAATTATCCAGAACTACTACAAAAGAGCTGAGCTATAAAAGTGTTTCCAATACAGAGAGACTTAAAAACTTCCCAACACCTGTAATTAGGTTTGTGTCAACATCCTTTCCCTTACCTTCCCCTTGCACAGGAGCAGACCTGGCTCCTTGTTCAGCCAAGTGTAACCCTCAGCACCCCACAGGCCCTCAGCCTGCCCAGGGCAGCTCAGCTGGTTTCTCACCCTCACCACATCTGGGCTCCTTCCAGCAGCTGCAGCAAAGAGCAGTGAAAGGCTGAAGGTGGTGTCAGGTGACTGCAGATCAAACAGGAGATGAAGAAAAGATCCTCCTGCCTCTGCCAACTCCTCCAGGCCTGGGCACAATGGTTTCTGGACAGAGCCAGGTAAGCAGGTGATTTAGGGCAGTAAAATACCCATAAGTTTGGAGACCTGAATTTACCAAGTCATTCTGAACCCCCCTTCCTAACAGCCTGATGCCAAAATTGGGTACATCCCACCTGTGTGCACCTGATGTGCGGCCAAGGCAGGCATGTGGGATGGTGCAGGCTGAAGGACAGAGCCTTTGATCCCTTTGTTTCACTGTAAATGTTTAGATACTCAAGGCTGTTGCTTTCTGTGTTAATCATCTGCGACCAAGATTGTGCCCTCTTAAAGCTGTGCCTCCCTTTCAAGCAGTGGGCAGGTCAAACATCTGCTCCAAGCAGCTGAATTGCATCACCATGACTTTTTTTAGCTATGTTGCACACTTTTAAGTCTCCAGCCTCCTCTTTGTCTCAGTGCTCTGCTCACCAGTGCTTCCACCAAGGGACAGAGAGTGTTTCATGTTGTTTCTCTGGCTCAGGATTATATTAATAATTGCAAAGCAAAGTCCCTATATGAGGAAACAGCATTTGGCTCTAATAGGAACCAAGTGTCTGTGTCAGAGTGCTGAAGGAGGGGGAAAGGGGCAAGAGGCACAAAGCAAGCACAGATCTCTCCTTTCCCTTACAATATTGGTAGGGTTTCAAGATTTTTCCAGTTCATATTCTCCTAAAGTACAGCACCCAACAGCTTTTCAAAAGCAAAAAGACACAATCTGCTCCAGCAACACCATTTCTAGAAGCACTGAGCATGGGGGGGAGGTAATTTCCTTGTGACAGAGCTGTCAACAAACCAGCTGTTTGTAACATCACAGCTTGGCAAACCTCCTCCCATTTAAGTGCTTTCCCTTTTGGCTTTGCTCTGTGCTTCCCAGCTTCAGAGTGCTAGAGCAAAACCTTGCCTTGTGCTGGAGTTTTGTTTTGAACACACATGGGCATGAAAGGGGGGATGATGCAGGAGAGCAATTATCAGCCTGAAGGTAATTACAGGTGGCCACTGGTGCAAGAGCCATGGTGGCACTACATCCAAAAGCTAGAGAGGCAATTGGTGATGGTCTGAAGTGGTGATACCCAAAGGACACCAACAGGACTGTCTGACAGTCATGAGATGAGTGCCCAATGAGTTGGAAAACACATAAGAAATTCATATATTCTGCTAATGCAAAGTGCTTGTGAGTGGTGGTGTGCCTGGAAATGGGGATGAGAGGAGCTGCACACAGAGTGACTTCTTCAAAAACTGGCTGCATGAAGCTGCTGCATTATGCAGACATGGTCCTGCATGATGCTGACCAGGTAGAAACTCAGACAATAGAGTATGCCATTCTCAAAGGGTATTTTTTGGCTGTGAGTGATTCCTGAACACCACATTGCTGAGAGAGCAACCTTAGCATGTTTATCCTATATTTTGCTTTTCCAAAATAAAATTCTAAGAGAGCTGGTCCTTCCTAAGAGCCTGAGATGGGGCTTGGGTGCAGCTTTAACAAAGTTGTTACCCCCCATTCCCTGCATCCCCACATGTATCCATCCTTTCAGCTGTGGTTTCCAGAGGAGCACCTTTCTGCCAGCCCTGACACAGCCAGCAGGGCTCTGGAGCAGCAGGATAACCAAAAGCAGGACAAAGGAGGTGTTGCCCACCTAATTTGGGATTCACCTCACCTAACCTGGCGCAAGTCCCCCTCTCCTCCCCCCCCCCCGGTGAGTCCAGGGAGGCCAGCAGAGGCTGATCCGTCTCGCTCCAGAGCAGATGTCAGAGGGAGATCAGGTGTATCACACCTTGGACATGCCTGCTTTCCACTCAGTGTGGAAGGAACATGACAGCTCACCCCAGTGAGAGGCTTGGAGTTGGATGGCTCAGCCTGACCCAGGGGCTCCCACAGGCAGCCCAGATCCCTCAACTCTGCTATGGAAGAATCAATATCCTCCCATCAGGTCACATTAGCATGTGCCTGCTCCTGTTCCCAGCAGCATTCTGCCCTCAGGGATCAGGGACAAGCCTTACCAGAGTCTAACACCAAAAGGGCAAGGGGAGAAGGGAAAATGGCAGGACCCAGCCTGAGCAATGTACAGAGACCTTCCAGCCCAGCCTGCAGCAGTGGCACCCTCCACTCTCTGCTGAGGGAGTCCTGGTTGTTGCAGTAAAGCAGACAGGACTCAGTTTCTTCATGCAGGAAAGCTAATTCTTTATTTAGAGGAGCTCATATTTATAGGAAATATCAGAAGGCACTGTGTTAGACCTAATTGGTTAACAGTACACTGACACTCAGTTTATTGGTGGGTAAATGGCCAGAATGTACCTCTGTCAAACCTCTCTATTTTTGGTTAGTTTGCATATTTTGTTTACTGGTTCCCATGGGACAGATTTCTTCATTTACCTTTATTACAGGTGCAAACAGTTCTCTTACCAGAATAGTTTGTTGTGCTAACTGCTTCCATTTTTATGATTTTTCACATGGGAAGTTCCAAGCTAACTGCTAGCTTAGGTAGAGTAACAGGGCCTAAACCAAATTTTATAAGGCCTTTCTTCTATAATATCTCTATTTGTGTGCAACACAGGGTACCTGGTGGCAGGACAGTGGCTGACTGTGTGATGCCAGTGGAATCACCCTGCCATAGGGCTGTCTGGGGTTTTTGTCACTGCTGAAATCCTGCCTGCCCAGCAGCCTGCTGAGCAGCACCAGAGGGACGTCACCTTCCCAAGGAAAGGCTAAATGGTGTGGCAAAAAAAAAATAACAACAGAAAGCAGAAAGAGTAGGAACAGGGCTCGCCTGGCTTGCAGCTGAATCACGAGCCTCAGGCTGCTGTGTGGATCTGAAGGGTCGGATGGGCAGCAGGGCTGACACTTCCCTGGGAAGCCACTGCTGGCCTGTCACTCCACATATTCAGCATTTTCTCACAAGCCAGGGTTTTGCCAGGACACACAAGCAGATTTCATCATGGTTTGAGAGTGAGACATCAGGGTCAGGGAAGGCTGTGCTCCATGTGAGCTGGTTTGAGCCCCTGCTGGATAGCCCAGCTTTCAGAATGGGGCATCTTTCCCCCAATATTGCTGCCCCATTTGGAAGCCCTGAGATGTACATTAGAGCTAATGAGATCAGGCTTGTCTGAAGCCAGTCGCTGCTCCTGTCCTGCAGGAATGAGATTCCTGAGAGCAGAGACAGCACTGTGTGCTGGGCTCCAGGACCAGCAGTGTCCTCACCTTCTCAGTATCCCAACATTGGCCACCAGTCCCTGGAGTAGAGCCTGGAAGTACATTTTCTCTGTAACTCCTGCAAAAGGCTCTGGATAGCATGGTGTTCCACACTGGTCATTACAAATATTGTGTTTTATGAGGTCTAAAGGAGTTTTCTGCTCAGAGGCTCTGCTCCCAAGTGCAGGGGGTGGTGGCAGTGTCACTTTCCCAGGGACATCACACAGACATTTGCTTAGCCCAGAGATGCTGCTGTGGCTGCAGCATCTTACCCAGATGTAGGTGAGCACTGTGATGGGTTGAGCCTGGCTGGGGGCCAGGTGCCCATCAAAGCTGCTCTGTCACTCCCCTGCTCATCAGGGGAGAAGAAATATAACAAAAGACAGGGAGAAATAAAGGCAGGGAAATCACTCACCAGTTACCATCAGGGGCAAAACAGACCCGATTTGGGGAAAAATTAGTATAAATTAGTGCCAGTCAAATCAGTGTAGGATAATGAGAAATAAAAACTAAATTTAAAACACCTTTCCTCCCCTCTCCTTCTTAATCCAGCTTTAACTTTACCTCCACATTCTGTACCTCCTCCCCCACAGCAGTGCAGGCAGAGGGGGAATGGGGGCTGCACTCAGCTCATCACACACTTTCTCTGGTGCTCCTTCCTCCTCAGGGGGAGGACTTCCCACACTCTTCCTAGGGTGGGGTCTCTCCCACAGGAGCCAGTCCTCCATGACCTTCTCCAAGGTGAGTCCTTCCCACAGGCTGCACTTACTCACAAACTGCTCCAGTGTGGGATCCTTCCGTGGGGTTGTGAGTCCTACCATCCAACCTGCTTCAGCATGGGTTTGCCATGGGGTCACAGCCTTCTCTGGGCATCCTCCTACTCCAGTGTGGGTCTCCTCCAGGGGCTGTGGGGTGGATCTCTATCATTATATTACAAAAGTTCTCTTATCATTATAATGCAAAGGTTTCATATTGCTAGAGTTTTGTACCTCCATAATGTTTCTTGTAGGCAACTCCTCCCGGCACTGACTCTTCCTTGTCCTCACAGCAGCCAACTGACTCCAATTCCCACCAACCAACCAATCCACTCTTTTGTAACACTCTTCTGACTGGCTACAGCTGTGGCCTGTTAAAATCAGGCCTGCTACTAATCCTTAGTAATTGGCTCAGCTGCAACTCTTTAGGGGGTAAGATTACTTTCTATACTACCTTTATTTACTTATGTTCTATCCCCCTACAATTCCCCCTTTTTCCTTTAATTACGGAGTTGCAGCATTTCTAGAAGGACATGTTCAAATAAATTAACATCATGACACATTCATATATTTCACTTAGAACTAAGAGTTATACAGATGTTCAGACAACATATTATAGTATGAATATATATATTTCTGAGTGTTGGTTCAGTTTTGCAGCTTTTCTCAGTTTACAAAGTACTTATCTTCAAAGTCTTCTATACTCATATTTAACAAACACTAATAGCTGCAATTGATATATTTTACCAATAGTTTAGTATTCGAGTCCTTTTCCCCGAATCTACGGGGTCATATAGTTTAATGTTTGAGTCCTTTACCCGAATCACATCGGGATCACCATTTGTTGCCATTATAGTCCAAGGGTTCTATTGTCATTACATTGCAACAGTCCCATATTGCCAGAGTTTTGTACCTCCTTGATGTTTCTTGTAGGCAACTCCTCTAGGCACTGACTCTCAGCCAACTGACTCCAGTTCCCCTCAACCAACCAATCCACTCTTTTATAACACTGTTCTTATTGGCTACAACTGACCTTGGGATCTGCAGAGTTGTTTCTCTTGTTCTCAGGCCTCTCTCCAGTTGCATTTCCATTTGTTGTTTGGGGTTTTTTCCCCCATAAATATCTTATCCCAGAGGTGCTGCCACAGTCACTGATGGGCTCCGCTTTGTCCTGGTTCCCTCCTGGAGCCAGCTGGCATTGGCTTTGTTGGACATGGGGGAAGCTCCCAGCAGCTTCTCAGAGAAGCAACCCCTGTACCCACCCTGTACGAAAACCTTTCCATGCAATCCCAATACATGCATTCAGCCCAGCAAAAATTGCTGATCTTACTGGTGGTTTTAATAACTTCCATAAAAAGCACTCATGGAAATGAAAGGAAGCAAATAAACAATGTGTTGAAGAACACAAACTTTCAAAAAGTCATTCATGCCATTAGCTCTTCATTTTTTCACTTCCTGTATTTAAGGGCCAATTGAACACATGTAGGAAAAATCAGCCTGCCATGCTTGGTTTCTGGCACTGTTTATAACTGCCAGCTAATTGTATTGAATGATACATCTACTTGATGTATTTCATATTCAAATAAAAAACAGAGCAGAAGACGATCATCATGAAAATGTCTTGCATGCGTCAAAAGACTGTGAGAGGGATTAATTTATTAATATTTAATGAGTGATTTGAAAAGGTGAAGTGTCTAAAAATGCAAAGTGCTGTGAGAAGTCTGTTAATGATGAAAAATGCTGGATATATTTTATTTATGCATTTTGACTACACAACAGCCAAAAAAATACAAGTCCAAACAAGGATGAAGAGACAAACACTGCAGTGGAGAATTTGTCTCATGAGACGTGCCCTGGGTCCACTAAATGACCAGGTTTCCTCTCTGGGAGCAGAGTTCAGTGCCTCAGGGTGGGTTAACCCTGGTGGGGTCAGTGCTGGCTGTGGGGTCAGAGCCCAGGGGCAGTGATAGCTCCAAGCTCTGTGCTGGGACATGCCCTTCCCTTCCTCTGTGTGTGATGTGAGATGCTTACACCTCACCCATGCCCCCAGACTTGGACCTCACCCAGCTCTTGCTCCCTCCCCTGGCTCCCTGATTCAACAGGTGGAGACCCTGATGTGAGCATCCACATCCAGGCATTTGTTGTTCGGGTTGGGGCTTGTGTAGGGTGACTTACACAATGCCTTGGGTCAGGGCCTTCACAAAGCTGTTTTGCTGTCAGGCACAGCTTTGAGATGTTTTGTGTAGTGTAGGCTGAAAAGTCTGTGCTGTGCATGCCTGGATAATAAATACATACATAAAAATAGATGTGCGTGCACCTCATGTACCACAAACATTTGAACATAAATCAGATTGCCCACAGGCAATGCACTTAGTGAATGCACACCCATCTGAGGTGTGAGCAAGAAATAACCTTCAAAGCTATCAAAGGCTGCTGTTTGCTTGGGTTGGGAGGCCAATTGAAGGCAAAACCTTCTCTCTGGCTGCCTCGCATTGAGTTTGCTTTGATATAATCTTAGCTGCACTTATATCATCTTCTGCACATGCAAATACCTTCCCCACCTTGGTCTCTTTCAATTTCCAGCGGTTTCACTACAGGAAAATATTGACAAAGGCTTGTTGCATTTTCTTCCTTTCCTAAACACTCCTGAAAAATTCTTACAAAGAAAACTACAGACTACACATAAAAAAAATTGTCAAGAAAAAAATATATTTTGTTTTGAATTAAATGGTTGAAACTAGCACAAACATAGGATTATCAATGTATTTATTGATTGTCTCTTGAATGTATTTAGTGATAATCATTAAACATCTACATGAGATGAAGGTGAAGTCCCTTAACCCCCTCAGCCAACCCAGCACCTGTTGCTCCTGTCCTGAATATTGCTTCCTCTTTCCTCAGAGACACAGACAGTGTTTCCTGAAGTAAAAAAGCACCAATGATTCTGTGATGAGTTCAAGTTTGATTTTGCTGCAGATTCTGCATGAGCTGGGACAAGATGCTTCTTCTAAACACTCTCAACTTGTCTTAGCAGGGAGAAGAGGGTCTCTTCTTTTTCCATTTTGATTTATTTATACCATTAGAGTCAGAAGGATTATTAAATATGAGGGCAAAGTGCCTGACATGGGGCCTTTTGGCGTTAATATTGTCAGTGTAAAAGAGCATGCTTGCATAAATGCGTAGTCTTACACACACAGACAAGTACTTTAGTGTGGTTTCCTGAAGGAAAAGAAGTCTCCAAGCATCATCACTGGAGAATAGGCTGTGACCTCAGCCCAGCACAGCAGAAAACAGGGAAAGAATTACTTGGATGTCATTCCTATAACAGGAATTCATGTAGCTGGTGTCCACCCTCACATTCTCAAAATTGCAAGGTGGACTGGAATAATTTGGTCCTTCTCCATCATCCTTAAAGCACAACTTCAAGTGAGTTTTCTCATACCAGCTGTGATCCTGGGTCATATTTTGGTTGGGTTTGGGCTGCAGAACCTTCTTCATCATTTATCATTCATGCCACATATCATTTAAATTCTCTTTCAGCAGCTACAGGTTCATTCCCTTTTCTCTAAACTTAGATGTGAACTCTCTATTACTCGTATATTCACTAAATGATATCACTTAATAGGTTCTCTTTGCCTCTACCACATTTCCATAACTTGTTCTTTAATCTTCCTTTGATCCTGAATACCAGAGAGATTTATGAGCAATTTATTCTTACGTTGTTGTACTTGTTTAATCTTTCATTTTCAGTTGGATTCATTTTCAAACAGGAGTGCTTGTTATAGGTTCAGATTACTGTTGACAGTTGGGACCTACCTGCTTTTTCTGAGACAGGTTTCCATTGCTGTGTTTCATCTTTATCACTTTCCTCTCAACATGCATTTAACTCAAGGGCTCCAAGCAATTCCATGGAACTCCTTTCTGCCTCCAGGTGGAGACTGGGGCTTTCCCTTCCTTTGGCACGTGTTTGATTAGACCTTTCTCTAAAGGCAAAAGCATGACATCCCTTTTTCCAGCTCAGGCAGCTGGCTGATGATCCATAACACCAGCTCCATCCCTTTTCCCATTGCTTTGATCAATGAATCCAGCTTTCTTTTATCTAATATTTTGTTTGTTTTCTTGCAGAGCAAGTTACCAACAAATGTGTTGCCTTGGGAGCACCTTGTGCTGGTAGGTTTGAGAGATGACAAGGGGTGTCTGCATCCATCTCCAGCAGAGGTACCTGAGCTAAAGCCTCCAGCTGCCCTCACAGCTGAGCAGTTTATTGAAGGAACAAATTTGCTCCCTGGGAAGATCTTTTCCACCTGTCCACCCGATTCTTCAAAACACAAGAAGGAAGAGCAGGCAGCTGGTCACCCCCACAATGTGATGATGGCCAGATAAACCATGGTGGGTGCCACAGAAGGGGATCCATGAGTGAACAGGTTCCCAGAGTTTATTTTGGACCAAGGGAAGGAGGTTGCCTTTGGGAAGAAGTTGCGGTAAATGAAGCAAAACAGCAAAGCCCTCCCCAGCTGAGAGACGGAGACAGCCCACACCTTTTTCAGCTGTATCATTCCCTAAAGAGCTTTTGGTTCACTTTGATATCTGAGAACAGCCCAGACTGCCTTCAAAATCAGACTTGTTAAAAAAAAAAAAAAGAAAAAGAGAAAACACCCAAACCTTCTAGCTCACTTGAGAGCAAATAATTTTTGACTATTACATGGCCCAAGACCTTTTGAACAGACGCCTTGTGGATATAGGGCCTTGTGATGGCCACCCTGAAAATCATGGTGATGCACCCCCAGGTGTCACACTGAGTCCTGGGAAACTGAGGCAGGGCTGGGGGGACAGCTTGGGCACTGGGCTGCAGGAGGCACAGGCAGTGCCATTCCCAGACCCTGCAGTGCCATTCCCAGACCCTGCACTGCCATTCCCAAACTCTTCAGTGCCATTCCCAGACCCTGCAGTGCCATTCCAGACCCTGCAGTGCCATCCCCAACCTCTGCAGTGCCATTTCCAAACTCTTCAGTGCCATTCCCAAACCCTGCAGTGCCATTCCCACACTCTGCAGTGCCATTCCCAAACACTGCAGCGCCATTCCCAGACCCTGCAGTGCCATTTCCAAACTCTTCAGTGCCATTCCCAAACCCTGCAGTGCCATTCCCAGACCCTGCAGCGCCATTCCCAGACCCTGCAGTGCCATTTCCAAACTCTTCAGTGCCATTCCCAAACCCTGCCGTGCCATTCCCAGACCCTGCAGTGCCATTCCCAAACCCTGCAGTGCCATTCCCAGACCCTGCAGTGCCATTTCCAAACTCTTCAGTGCCATTCCCAAACCCTGCAGCGCCATTCCCAGACCCTGCAGTGCCATTCCCAGACCCTGCAGTGCCCTCCAAGGCAGCAGGGTCAGAGCCAGCACTGCCAGGGCTCTCAGCCACCCCGTGCTGCCTCTGTGACTCAGAGCTGCTGTGAACACAGCTCAGCAAGATGGAGCTCCCTGGCAGCTTCAGAAACTCTTCAGCAACCTTGCTGATGCAGGAAATATGAAATAGGTTTTTTTGAGGAAGTAGCCTGAAAAGGAGAAATTCTCAGGGAAAAGAAACTGTCAGCATGAAGCTGAAATGGAGGCAGCGTATCGGTAATTTAGGTACACAAAAAGAAGTTTTGCAATACTCTCCGTTTATTTTCCCTGGACAGAATATTGATTTCTTGCAAATAAAAAATCACAAACTGAGGCAACCAAAGAAAAAAAATAATTCCTCTGCATTGTAATGGCGCCATGAGGAAAAAAAAAACATGGGAGAAAAAACCCCTTCTAATGTCTCATTAAAATAGATTTAATCTCATCTCAGACCAAAGATGCTAAAATGATTTCATCATAATTGTATTGTTATGGAATGACTATTCTGTATAATCTTCACTCTGGATTTCTCAGTGTTGTAATGTTTGATTATGAGGGGAAGGAGGCTCAGCATTAATTTTTCCATTCAACACTGAAGAGGTGTAAGTAGGTAACAGAGAAAGTGATGTCTAATGGCAATACGTGCAACTTTTGTAAAGCTGGAGACATTTAAAAAAGGCAATTTGGTAGCAGACAGGATGTTTTACAGCCTTTTAGTCTTTTATTTTGTTTTCCAAAGTTGAGAGAAAGAAAAAAAAATAAATCTTCCCTTTCAGACCTGCACTCCATTCCAAACTGAGCTGAGCTCCTGCAGAGCCTGCTGGGGTGTCCCTGAGGCACCAGAGCCAGCTCAGGGGAAAAGCCCAACACAGCTCTCATCTGAGCTCAAATTAGGCCTTCACAGCCTATTCACAGTCCAGCTGCAGACCCTGAAAAGACTTATCAGCTCTCACAAATGCAGATTTTTGTTGAAAATTGGAAGGCAGCACTCCAGGCCACAGGAGCTCCAGCAGAGAGGAGGAGGGGGGATCAGTTCCTCTGTCAGTGGGGAGGGAGCACAAGGGGCTCACAGCACTCCAGCACAGCTGAGTGCCCTGGGACTCTGCATCTCTGCCTTGCTTTAGGCTGCTCTGGGCCAGGATCATCCCCAAACAGGAACTGCAGCTCCTCCCCAGATCCCCTATCAGCACATCAGAGTGAAATCTGTCTGAAGATAACCGGGGAGCTAAAGGGCATTCAGCTGTGCTCCTCCTTATCTGGACCTGCACGGGGAGGCCCAACCAAATGAGACCCTCAGTGCATAATTAAGTTGTTCTGTCAGCAGCAAAAACAATTAAACCTGCAGATTTGCCTCTGGAGCCTCCCACAGAAAGCCATCAGATCTCCTCCTACAGCACTTTCTACACAGAACCTCCTTCCCAGGGGTCTCTCCTGATCACGTCCATGTTCTCTGTACTTTTCCCCCCCTCAGCATTCCATGGTGATGCTCTGATCCTGTGCTCTGCCTCTGCCTTTTGGATGAAGCTCAGGACAGGAGCAGCCAGGAGCTTTGTGGGGGCATTGATTCAGCTCACCAGCCTCAATGCAGTCTCCTGTTTTTATGAAACTTGCAGGAATTTCAGAGTTCCCTGACAAAGTTTGTTGACATTGGCCAACAGACTGAGACAGGCAGGGGGCAGGGGCAGAGGGGGTTCAGTGGCAGAACCTCTCTTGTCTCCAGGCCTTGGGCTTGTAACCAAATTATTGAGGAGAAAAATCAACTGTTTCCTCAGGATGTGTGACTTGGACAGGAGTCAGGTGGGCTGTGAAGGAAGGGGAGGGGAGGCATCCAGCCCTGGCAGGGAGCAGCTCGTGCATTCCTACAGGGGCTTTGTGCTCTCCTTTATCCCTCCTCACTGGTAGAGCCCTGTACCCAGCAGCAGTTTGGAGTGCTGAACAATAAACACTCAAAATGGTGACAGAAGGAGAACAGCTTGATCAGAGCCTGCTGCAGCCACTAATCTGCCTGCTGCAACTTCTGTTGTTGCTATTTTGGCTGCTGCTTCTTCCATATTGCCTCTTGCAGTGTGTCCAAGAAAGCCAGGCTATCAATCCTAAACTCAGATGTACCAACCTCAAGACCCAGCAGGGAAACATCAGCATTCACCCTGGTTCAAGTGTGAAAAAATTCTATTCCCAGGTACCTACTTTGGTTTCTGTCATTCAGGACAGTCCAGATCCACAGTGCCATGATTTAATATAGTTCATGCAGAACTAAACCAAAAGAGTTCAGGTCACTATCTCATTTTCCAGGCTTTGAGGAGCTGTGCAAGGGGAGCAAAGCCCTTGATACTTTCTCCCAGAGGAAATAGAAATTGCTCCTTACTGTCTTCTTTGCAAATCCAGGAGCAATTTTGTATCTTGAAAGTCAGGCTCTGCTCTGCCTTTCAAATATAGAAAGGGTTATTTTCTAACAGATTTCAGACAGCCCTGAATCAGCAACGTTCTCAAAGCCTGCCACATGAAGATACCAGAGCTATTTTTTCTCTACATTGTGTTGGTTTTTTTTTAACCAAGCTCCTCACACTTTCTCACAAAAGCTCTGCCTTTCCCCCTCCCTTTGCAGATCTCCATCTCAAAACCCCTGACATGGACAGCATGCACATCTGCTCTGGAGCTACAGTCTGCTGTTGTTCTCTGGGAGGCCACTGTATGCATGGGGCCATTGTGCAGAGAAATGGGGCATTATTTGTGTGTCAGGAGCGATTTCTGCAGCATTCCAGGCAACCACAGAATCCTTAGGACTCCTTCAGCTGTGGCACCACCACAGCAGTGGGTCCAGGAGTGCTTTTCCAGGGGGAGGGGGAAGCAGCATCAGCAGTGATGAGCTTTGCAGACATGTTCTGAGGAGGAATGAGAACTGTTGTTCTTTGAGTCAGGAAAATCAAGGCAATTGTATTTTAAAGGGGCTTAAGCAGCCCAGCAAGAGCAGCTGTAGGGAGCTCAATGCTGCTTGCATGGTAAATTCACCCCTCTACTCTTCCATTTGCATCATTCAACCTTCACATTATGGCACCTCTGTAATTCCCAGCATTCCTGCTAGGAGCGAGCCTGAGGATGCATCAGGGACAGACTCCAGCTTGGGAGAAAGCCCCATGGAGAATTTTGGTGATGGAGAGGATGGAGGAGGCACAGCAGCAGTGAGACATCGCATCCTGACAAACTGCGATGAAGAGCAGGCAGCCACCAGGCTTTGGAGCACTGCAGAGGACAAACAGCTTGGGCCAGATGAAGCAAAAAGGTGCCACCAAGGAGCTGTGAAAAGGGAAGGGAGAGAAGCCGTGGGGTGGGGAACAGAGAAGCCTTTGCAGAATTAATGTCTAAATTTGGAGGAAAGAGGGCAGAGATCCAAAGGTTTATTGACAGTTAAATAGCATTCTCCTCAGTTAATTAGTTTCATAGCTACTCTTAATAATATATCAAGTGAGCTGAAAAGCTCGCCAGAAATACTGGGAAGTGCATGGAAAATGCTATAAGCACGCAGTCTGACTGGAAATCTGTGTTGTAAGTGTCCATCTGATCAATCCCTGCCATGCATCTGGGGAGCTGCACAGTGGGGTCCAGGGCAGCTGCTTTGCCTCCTTTGAGAAGCATGGGAACATTTTTATGTCAGAATGTAGGATTCATGTCTAGGCGCTCACAAAACTTGTCCCAAGACACATTTCCTCTCTTGAATCCTTCCCCTGGTTCATTCTTTATCTGGGAGGGTAGTCTCTTGTGCTTGGCCTGGCTGTGTGACCTTTAAACCAACAGAATACTGAGGTTATGGCCAAGGCCTCTCCCAAGTGTCATCTGAACAGTAATACTCTCCACAGCTCACAAATATTCAACCAGTGCCATCCAAACCATCAGCCACTTCAGAAAATCTTGGCTCATGGGGAAGGTTTTGTCAGAGCATTGCCATTTAAAAAGACAGAGAAGGAGAAAAATCTGTAAAAATGTATTTTGGGAATAGCTTATAGACACCCACCTTAGTCTTAAGTAAGACTGATGGGGTGATGCATCCCTGGGATAATCTGTGCTGCTCTGTGGTAAGAACTGCTGAAGCTCAAAAAGCAAAAGGGGGAGGACAAATTTCCAGAGTCAGGTATAACCTTCACTTCTCCAAGTGATTAGTGCTTTTCACTCAGGACCAACACTGGAGAATTACTCTGAAAATGTCATTTTCCTTTAGTACCTTGCTGGCTGGCTGTTCCTGGACACCTGCAGAGGGAATGTGTGGTGCTGACACACCATATGGCCATCACTGCTCCTCCTGCTGCACATCAGCAGTGACACGGAGCCCAGCCTCAAGGTGTGTTCCAGCAGGATTCTGCCTGATTTCTGTGCAACCCCAGAGCACATCTTGGCTTCCTCTGCTGCCTCTTGCCTCGGGATCTGTAAGGGAACTGCTCTCTGCAGCAGATGAGTGGCACTCATGGAGACCCAGCAGATGATTCGGTGTGATCACAGCAGTTTCCAGCTGCCTGCATTGCCTGACAGTCACAGTCCTTCCACCTGTCTCTTTTTGCTCTGGCCACTGCCTTTCCCTGCATATCGTGGCACTTGGTGCTGGCTTGTGACAGGAGCGTCACCTCCCTTCCAGCAGATGTGGTTCCAGCAATGTCCTGGCCATCAAAGAGGGAGACACTCCCTATTTGACACCTTTTTCACTCACAGGATGAGAGCAGAGCCATCCAACAGGCAGTTTGTCCTATTTTTTTTTTCAGTGCTTGGATTTGGGAAATACTTTTTCTCTTTTCTACCCTGCCCAGGTGGAGGTGCCCCCATCCATGGGGTGCCTGTGGTGAACAACCCCATCTTTGTGTTTGTAGCAAGATAACAGGCATTCCAGGCATCAAATCCCAGCAAAAGCCAGGGAAGAGGGGCTCAGGGAAGTCCGTGGCATCCCAGCCAGCCTGTCCGTGTGTCCTGAGGCTGTCAGCACTCCTCTGCCTCTGTCAGACAGTGCAGCTGAAGGGTGGCCTAGGGGATGGACAGACAGCAGCCAACCTCCCTGCCCCAAATCCCTATTTCTGGAGCTAGCAGCGTGCTCTGACAGGATTGCAGGATGATGAGACCTGCTCATCACAGTTTGGTGTAAGGTCTGATAGCTCCTGAGCTACCTGGGAGGCAGCACAGAGCAGGGAGTGGGGAATTTCCCAGCACTAATTATCCTGCAGCCCCTAGCCAGAGCCACTCCCCTGCCAAGGGATTAGCAGAGCATTGTTTCTCACTCAATAAATCTCTACAACAAATGCTTCATTCTCCAGGCACCGAGTATGAAAATTAATCCCGATCCCCCTCTCCTTTTCCCCATCAGCTGGGGTATTTCCTTGCACCACTCCCCCTGCCCCAGGCTGCAGGGACAGGGAAGGTGAGTTCAGAGGGCTGGGCTGGTGGGGACAGCCAGGGCATGTTGCAGACATCTTTTATGAAAAATCCTTTCCTTGGGATTTTTCCTCCTGAGAAGCTGAGAGGCCTCAGGAACAAAATGCAAAAATTGATTATCTGCTGTTGTGGAATGCAACAGGTGCATCTGTGATTGGTCTCATGTGGTTGTTTCTAATTAATGGCCAATCACAGTCAGCTGGCTTGGACAGAGAGCCCAAGCCACAAACCTTTGTCATCATTCCTTTCTATTCTTAGCTAGCCTTCTGATGAAACCTTTTCTTCTATTCTTTTAGTATAGTTTTAATGTAATATATATCTCAAAATAATAAATCAAGCCTTCTGAAACATGGAATCAGATCCTCGTCTCTTCCCTCATCCTTGGACCCCTGTGAACACCATCACAAGGGCACAGTGACAGTGCCTCTCCAGAGACCCAGGACCTGTCATCTCTGCCTCTCTGGGCTCATCCAGAAGATGGCAAGGGTGTTTTCATCTCTGAGTGATGTCACTGACGTTTGCTAATTTGCTGCTGAGCATGTTGTGAATGCTCAGAAATGCTGAATGGGAGAGCCATAGTGGGAATTTCAGTGCAAGGAGGATTTGGTGGCTCTCTGAAAAGTGCTGCATGAAGAGGAGCTGCAGGCTGCAGTACCAGTGCAGGGGGATCCTGTGAGCCAGAGGGACCTGTGTGTCAAACCATGCTTTTAGCAGGAGCCACGTGTGAGCAGAGCCAAACCCAGGCTTGCTGTGGGACCTGGGACCTTGGGAATCTCCTCCCCTTCCTAATGCCAGTCCTAGGGAGAAGCAGAGAAGCTGTGCCTTTCCCCAGCTCCCATGCTGAGGAGAAAGCAGCAGCTCAGGCAGGGTTTTAACCAGGAGAAAAGAGCAGGCCTTTCGGTTTCTCCCATTAATTTACTACATTATCCATTCAATTGAGCCTGCTGCTGCTGCAGAATTCCTGCAGGTTCTCCAAGGGCCAGTGTATCTCACAGCCATACACAAGAGCATCCTCCCCAATGCCATTTCCCACACTGCTGCACTGCCTGCTCCCCAGCATTCCCACTCATCCTCTGGGACACTGTGACGGTGTTCACAGGGGTTCTTGGATGAGGGAAGAGACGAGGATCTGACTCTATGTTTCAGAAGGCTTGATTTATTATTTTGAGATATATATTACATTAAAACTATACTAAAAGAATAGAAGAAAAGGTCTCATCAGAAGGCTGGCTAAGAATAGAATAGAAAAGAATGATAACAATGGTTTGTGGCTCGGGCTCTGTGTCCGAGCCAGCTGACTGTGATTGGCCATTAATTACAAACAACCAACATGGGCCAATCACAGATGCACCTGTTGCATTCCACAGGAGCAGATAATCAATTTTTGCATTTTGTTCCTGAGGCCTCTCAGCTTCTCAGGAGGAAAAATCCTAAGGAAAGGCTTTTTCATAAAAGATGTCTGTGACAGGACACAGAGAATCATAGAATGGTTTGGGCTGGAAGGGACTTTATAGATTATCTCATCACTATCCCCTGCCATGGGCAGGGACACCTTCCACCAGACCAGGGTGCTCAAAGCCCCATCCAGTCTGGCCTTGAACATTGCCAGGGATGGGGCATCCACAGCTTTTCTGTGAAACCTGTTACAGCAACTTCTCAGCATCTGGAGGCTCCTGGTCCTTCCTTGCACACCTGCTGCCAATGCTGCTCTGCACAGTTTGCTCAGGGGGTGTTTGCAGCTCTCCTGCATCCTGTTCCAGCATCACCTCCTGCAGCACCAGCATTTCTCATTCATGAAAGAGCTGTGGCAGTTTTTCCCCAGCCTCACACAAGCGTTTCCACACAGCGACACCCTTGAGTCAGTGCACACAATCCTCCCTCAGCACTGCTGGGACTGTCAATCTCCTCACACCTGCTAAGTGATAGAGTGCTTCTCCCAATTTACTTATCCATCATTTTTATTGAGAAATCTGCTCCAGTCCCACACAGTTATATGAGTTAATGGAAGGATGATTAGGGGATTCTGTGGGAACGAGCTGTGATTTCATGCACGCTGGTGCAAAGCTGGGACTACACTGCACCACTTCCAGCACAGCTGCTCAGAGCAGGATTTAATCCCTTTTGCCATGAGTATCTCATTATTTGAAACCTACTTTGCTTGTTTTTATAATATTAAATATCCATGTATATTATTTTAAAAGCCATCTGGGTGTTTGTTGCTGTGTTTCTGAGCAGGGAGAATTCTGTGCCAGTCTGGTCCCATCTCAGAGAGCCTCTCTTCCTGATTAACTCTTCTAGTGCCAATTCAATTCCCAGGACGTCATGGGCAGGTCACTGCTGCTTACAGGCCAGTAAAGTCAGGGAGCAAGCATTCTCCCAGTCAGCAAAAACACTGCAGGACAGAAACAGAATAATTTAAAGGACATGTGATGGTAAAAAAGCTGTGAAAGCTCTCCACTGAGCCCCATTTCAGTGGGAGGTGAAGCTTGGGGGAAGGACATCAATAAACTTGTGAATGCTTGAAGTCCCAAAGCACTTTGACAGCACCTTAAAACATGTGTGAAAGCTTCTACAAAACACCTCCTATTACAAGAACTTCTAGGGCTTAAAGGTGCTCTTGACCTCTGGGCTTCAGAGAGAGCCAGCTTTTTCTCTGCAAAATAAAGATCTGTGTCTTTTTGATCTGAGCACAGGTCAGGAGGGAGCAATAAGCACCAAGAAGAGGGGCTGAGGGTGTTGAACACAGCATGCTGGGGTCTGCAGTGGAAGTCCAGTGATGTCTCTGAGGCAGTGCCATTCAGCCTCACTGAGGGCAGCTGCACAGCGGATGGGATTAGTCCAGAGTCTAATTTGCAAGACGTTGTAAATGTGTGTGTTGAAAGGCACTGAGGGACATTCCCATCTTGTCAGGCCCTGTGTTAGTGGAAGCTGGATAGATGCTCCCTCCCTGAGAAGGGAATAGCACATCAGCCCTGACATCCTTAATCACCACCAGCCCTGGAAAAATACCTGAATGAGGCACCTGCCAAGGATGTTTAGTGCACAATAAACATCAGCTGCTCCTTTCATGCATCCATTTGTTCTGCCTCCCTGTTCCTCGGGTCCTGTTGAAGCAGGGCTGGGGTTTTGCCTCAGTGCTGATAAAGAAACCTGAGCTTTTGCCAGCTGCTGGCTGGACCTGGGGACCAGGTGAGCAATCAGCAGGTCCCTCTCCAGTCACCCTCTGTGTGCTGCAGCAGGAGGAATTCAGGCTGGTTCAAGAACCTTTTAAACTACAGGGAGCAGCAGAGATGAGAACAAGCTTTCCCCCTGCACAGCCAAACTGTGTTAAATCTGTCTCAACCCAAGAGCTGCCATTAAACTCCATGGCTTTGACATGCTCCGTGGCTTTGACATTCAAGTGGCTTGTTTAGCACACATATATCACAAAACCCCAGGAACTGAACTCTCTATAAATGACAATTGATTAAACATTCAAGCTATATAAAGCACTGTAGCATTGTAAATACATTTTAAGCGGGGGGGAAGATCTTTGAAATTCACTTTAAGCTTTCTTTTCAATTATTTATCATAGAATCTCAGCCCCATTAAAGTCAGGCTTAATGGGCTTGTTTATATATTACAGAAAACATTCTGCTTTAATTGCCTGCTGAAAGGCTCTTACACCAGCCTCTCTCAGCTTTGCATCACTGCAAGGCAGGAGCCCAGAGAGGCAGGTGGTGGGCAAATCCCCTCCTCACTCCATCCTGGGATGCTGAGTGGGGATGAAGCTCGCCCACAGAGATCAGTCTGTCACTGGGGAGGCTCCTTGGCTGGTGAATTCACACCAGCTTTCCTTCCTAGTCAGGTACTGCACCAGGAGAGCAGATCAAAGGGATGATATTTCCATTTCCCACAGACCCCTCATCTCCATGGGTCTCGTATCCATGTCTATTCCCATGGCACAGAACTACTTTGCCTGTGGCTTCTCTTTCTGAGGTCCCTCTTTTTATCTCTTCTTACTGCTGGAAATGATCAAAGTTGTTTCCACGAGGGCTGACACAGTGGGAAAACCATGGAACTTCAGAGCTGGGGACACCCCAGCCCCACAGCAGCACTTTTTGGGAGGTTGGATTCTGGCTGTGTCCTCCCTCTGCTCAGCCTCTGCTGAAGAAGATGCAGCATTAATTGAGGAAATGAGTGCATCTTCACCTTTAGCAGCAACTGCAGGGAAAAGGCTTCTGCTGGCATGCACTGGGGAAGTTCCAGAATTGCTTAAATATCTGTGTGGGTTGGGCAAGGCATGGCATGGCATTTCTGGGTCTGTTGACCAGAGCATCTTCTCCTTAAGGGGGGAAGAGAGAGAATTTCTTACTAAAAACATATAACAAGCACAGAGACAAACATCCTTGTGTGCCACTACCAATATTAGAGTAATGACTCCATATAAAGGCAATTTGAAGGGAAAAAAACCCACCTACTTTGCAGTTCCTTATTTTTAAGCCCATTTCAGCCCCACTGATAAGTTTAAAGATGGAGTAACTTCTCTGAAATCACTTGAGAGAAATAGCACCAGTTTCTGCAGAAGTTAGATCTTCAGGTACCTAAAATTTGGAAGAAAAAAGAGAGTTGATGTTATAATGACTTCTGTATTTTGTGCTGAAATTACATTTTTGGCGCCGCTAAATCCCATTGTGTGCTGCAGAGGATATAATCTAATACTCATCAGAGGCAGGCAGCAGGGAGGTTTACTGGCACTAAAATCAATAGGCACTGAATAAAATGGCTCCAAATGGTTTAGGACCATGCACACATCTTCTTTTGTAAGCTTAAAACCATTTGGAGAGGCATTAATTCATTAAAGGCATCTTGAAGAATGTCATCATACTGTGTAGCCTGTGCACATCAAGAACATCATAGATTGTGGCTTTTATTAAGGAGGCTGGAGAATATAATTCTTCCTGGAGTACAACAGACTTTAAAATATGGTGCACTTTGAGATCAAAACAATGTTTATTGCAATGTAGTTGCTAAATATTTTAACACACACAGTATAAAACATAATGCATCCTGGAATGTGTTTATGCTACTGAAGTAGCCACTGGATTGTCAGATCCATTACAAACCACCATGCAGAGTTTCTGAATTGTTTTTGTTTACTCTAACAGCTTTTTTTTCTTTCTTTTTTTTATTGATTGCATGATATTACAATCTATTTTTATGTAGGGGTACCAACTCAAAGCTCATGTCTTTTAAACATCTTGAGGACATGGAATTAGCATGGTTGCCCTTATTCTTTCCTTTCTATATGGTCATTTGTACTTCCATATGGATAAAGAGATTGAATCCCTTGGCTGGGAGGTGCAGTATATTTCCATTAAAAGGTAAGTACTCTGCAAGTAACTGGGGACCTCCTGGTCGCCTCACCCTACCCAAGCCTGAAGCTGAAAATGTCACTGTGACACAGAAGATAAAGCTCAGAGCTTCTCGCTCTGAATACGCTGCTTGATGGAAATCAGGGTGACTCAGGGACTCCAACATGGGCTGTGGTCAGGTGAGCCACAATAACATATATAACATATTGTCTGTCCTGGGGAGCTCTTACAGCAGCTTCCAGAGCCTGCAGGGTCTGCAGGAGAGCAGGAGAGGGATGTTTCACAAGGACACAGAGTGATAGGACAAGTGATAATGGCTTAAGCTGAGGACAGTTTAGATTAGATATTAGGAAGAAATTATTCCCTGTGAGGGTGGTGGGATCCTGGCACACCAGAGAACACACATTGTCCAAAGAAGCTGTGGATGCCCCATCCTTGGAAGTGTTCAAAGCCAGGTTGGATGGGGTGTGGAGTAACCTGGTCCGGTGGAAAGTGTCCCTGCCCATGGCAGGGTGGTTGGAATGAGATGATCAGTGAGGTCCCTCCCAGCCCGTTCTATCAGTCTATGGGTCAATGCACAGCTGTAAATCAGACCATGCTGGGCCATTCCCTCACCTGGTGCAAGGTGGCATCACCCTGGGAAAAGCAGGGGAGGACACTGATGCCTCAGGTTTTAGCTTTTATATTTTTCAGATTCTGTGCTGCTTTAGTGTGTAGTTATGAGCTATATTAGGGGATGATGAGCTCTCTGCACAGAGCAGGGAAACAAAACAATTCCTTCTCTAGCTGGGGACCAAGGACAACTGATCTAAATCTCAGGCCCAAGAGCATAAAAAACATGGACTGAAGACAGAAAAACAAGAAGGATGGGACTTCATAGGCTGGAGCTGTAATTGGACAATTAACTCCAATATGCAAATGGAGCAGAATTTATAAAAGTGAGAGACCTGTGATTGGTCATCCATTTTGTGGCCATTTTGGATTCACCAGGAGTGTAGCCCTGGCTGGACTCGTGCTGCCCAAGGTGGATCCACTGAGGCCTTTAAATAAATGCCTACTTTATTCTTTAGCTCTAGTCTCTGCTCTAGGTCAGCCTTCACAAGACACCAACACCAATCCACAGCAGCTGAAGAAGCCTCAACCCAGTGGGTGCCTGCTGCAGATTTCCTTCTGGATGTCCTTTTGGCTGCCTCCCAGCCCAGCTGTGGCACATCTGCAGTGGGATGTGTGGAGCAGGAGCCCAGAGAGGACAGGCTGTGCTGTGGCCACGTGCACAGTGCAGGCAGTGAGGGGGACACAGCCCTTCCCAGGGATGAGCATCCCAGCAGCTCAGCACACCAGGGCTGCTTTGATGTGTGGCCCTTTTCCTGGGGACACCATGCCACATGCAGGGAGGGACAGCCCTGTTCCTCTCCCCTGCCTGCCAAACTGTGGAAACCCAGGGCCCTGGGAATATTTCTCTGTCTGCTCTGGGGTGCCCTAACCCCCAGGGAACACTGACTTTGACCCCCATCCATGGAGAAAATTTCCTAAACTTCAAGATCAACTAGAATCCACAAAAGTGTGAAATAGATTATAGAGAGTAGTGTAGCTGTATCAAAGTGAAAAATTTAGGTTTTAAGATTTTTAGTATGTTGTGGATGGAAGCAAGATGGAGAGCACAGGGTGCTGTCCTGGGTTTCTTCTTCAGTCTCATCACTATGAGTTCGGCAGCTTTTTAATTAGAAGGCACAAAATGGCCAACAATCTTTTGTTACAAGACCTCTTAAGACTAAACTATCTAATTAAGAACTGGCACTTGGATTATTTTTCTTTTTAACCTAATAAGTGATCCTAAAGAGCCTGTAATGCCGACTTTTTTGCTCAATTACAAAATGCTACTCAAACCCATGAAGAAGAAAGAAGAAGAAGCGTGAAGAAGAAACCCAGGACTCAGCACACCATGGCTGCTTTGATGTGTGGGCCCTTTTCCTGAGGACATTCCATGCCACATGGAGGAAGGGACAGCCCTGTTCCTCTCCCCTGCCTGCCAAACCACAACAGAGAAACTGACCATTAATTCAAAGGCTTAAAATTAGACTCTTCCTTTAAAGCAGACAAATCCTAATGTTTCAACATGAACTACAGGCATCTCAGTTCTGTACAGCTTCTGAAGATCACAGCATCACCAGCGTGAGGAAGGGGGATTGGTTTCCTTGATCCAAGGGCTGTGCTCTGCTGGGACACAGCTGGCTTCACACCACCCTGGAAACTTCCTGGTCTATGCCTGTTAATGAGATATCTTAGGGGCAATTTAGAAATCATGGGCATTGGATTCCACCAGCCACATCCCCTCTGCCCAGCTCTGAAATGCAGGATATGTGGTGTGGTCAGAGAAGCCTGACCAGCAAGAGGGCCCTCTGTGATCAACCAGAGTTGGTTCCCAAGCTGGCTTTTTCCACCTTTTTTCACAAATAATGCTGCTATCTTTCCAAGAACTAGGAAATTTTGCACAGGGACAATAAAATTTACTGCATTTGACCAGGAAGCGTGGGTAAAACTGAAATGTGCAGTTTTGTCATCATCACATATGTTTGACAGAGCCTTCTCATGAAGACTGACAGAATCTAGGATAAATTTTCCTGTTGTTGCCAGATGGAGGGACCCCTAAGTAAGGACATTTTGGCTCAATTCCATTTTGCAAAAAAGCTTATGCAAGGATCAGTTTGTGCTCCTCCACAGTCCAAAAAATAATTAGAGAAGGTCTGTAGTTGTCCCACAAACACATCCTTATACCTGCCCTTTCTCATTATTTTTTGCATTTTTTAATTTGCAAAATACACTCCCTAAGCCTGGAGTTTGTGGAACTTGGCATCCCAGCAGCCTCACTGCAGCCCCCAGGTCCAGCTGCCTTTGCAAGCAGGGAAGGGTCCACACAAAACCTCAGGGAACGTGAGACAGGGATGAGGAATCCCAGCTGAACCATCCTGCAGGTACAGGAGTGGCAGTGAGGAGAGAGGCTTGTTATCTGTGTGAAATTCCTGGGCAACTTCCAGCAATGGAAGTTCAAAGAAAAGTACATTATTTGAGAAAGCTTTGAAAATATTCATTGAAAGCTACAAGAAATTGCTACTCAAATTCCAGGGCTTTTTCCCTGTTAATTGAAATGCTAAATGAGTTTCTGCCTGTCCTGGTTTTTCCACCATTTTACCTATTAGCAGAAAAACATTATCCTCCATGGAATAAGCTTCAAGACATCCACAACCAAAGAAGAGCTGAAACTTCAGGATTTATTTCATAAATATTAATATTTACATACCTAATAGATTCCTTCTTTCCTTTGCAGAGTATATATTCAGGTGTCTCAAAACACAAACACTCTGCAGTAGAAAATCACTGAGGTTCTCTTGTCATATAAAATTGATGTTGGATTGTACTGTCTTTTCTAGGGGGCAGAAAGCTCCCAGCTCCCACCAAGTCCATCTGAAACCTCTAAGAACAGCATAAACCAGCCCACAGGGTGAGTGTGTGGTGGGGTGAGCCGGCACAGAGGAGTGCAAGGACTGCAAGGTTATGGCTGGAAATGGGCTCCCATCCAAGATGCTGAAATAAAAATGCCCCCTATAAAGGTGTGTCTCAGTCTCAGCACCCCTCCTTCACACCTGCTGTGCACCAAAGAGGCTGAGGCTTGAGTTCTTGGGAGGTGCAGCCTAGAAGGGTCTCTGGTTTACCCAT
Source organism: Melozone crissalis (assembly GCF_028551555.1). Taxonomy (NCBI): domain Eukaryota; kingdom Metazoa; phylum Chordata; class Aves; order Passeriformes; family Passerellidae; genus Melozone; species Melozone crissalis. The sequence goes on from NW_026535834.1 coordinate 3,176,397, forward strand.
CCAGTGCTTGGGTGGCTGAATATTCACTGTGTCACAGCAGCTTTGTTAGAGTGCCAGAGGCTGGGATGCAGGGGAAGGTGTGTTCAGCCACCTCCCAATGGATGCTGGCTCTCACCTGGCCAGGGGTGGGAGGATTTCCTACTGAGGACAGTGCAGTACACCTGGACAGGAGTAGCAGAATGCTTCAAAAAAGCAGATTGAGCCAGGAAACCAGGGTGGATGTTTTCATTTCTCTTGCAAAACAGGCCTCTATAACTGCTGGCTTCCCAAAAGTGATGCAGAGGAGGAACAGACACTGCAGAGCCACAGGTGTGTGCTTACAGCAAGGACACTTTGAGGGGGCTCTCTACTGGTGTTTATCCCTGCTCTGTAAACACTTGCAGGGCAGGATCCTGCCCTAAATTGCCTTTAGCTCATGCCTTCTGCCTCCCAGTTGCTGGTTGAGGGTCCCTGTGAGCATGAGCTGGATTGCAGGCACAGGCTCCAATTCCAGGGGGATCAGCATGAGAGAGCCCAGGCTCAGCCAGGGAGCTCCAGTGGAGAAGTCAAAGAAACTGCTCCATAATGTCTCATCTCATCTCAGGGGAAATGCAGAGCAATCAAGCCATTTAAGAATATATTTCAAGCTCTTCATAGCAGGTGTTAGACACTATTCTCTGGCTGCTGACAGGAAATGTGTGTGCAATTCTCCCAGGTATCATGCTCAGAGTATGCTTCTTAAGGGCTTGCTGCTTTAAAAAATCTGCAAAGTGTAAATGGCTCTCATAAAATCAGACAGTAAATTGTCTTATCTGTTTGTCCTGAAAGTGTTCAGCCAGCTGGGTCTTTCCTGCACATCAGAGCCAGCCTGCCAACACATCCCAAGGCCACTGGGAACAGACAATTCCAGGCTAGGAGCTCACATTAGGAAACGGTTCTAAGGAGAAAACTGAGTTCAAAGTCCTATTAGCTGAGAAAAAAAATTAAAAGAGGAAATCAGCATTCTACTGAGGACGTGTAAGAGCATTTCTCACTCCTTCCCTTGCCGTGGTGGCCATGGGAATGAGCAATCAGCACAACATAAACCAGCAGGTTGTGATGTATTCTCATGGGGGGAAGAAACTTCCCTCCACATCAACACTCAAGCACTGCCTTCTGCTACTCATCACAGGGCAAAGGAAGAAAAAAAACCGGAAAGAAAACTCAGCTAGCCTTAAAGAGAATTTTAATGCCTCTTTTCCCTCCTGTTCCCAGAATAAAGATAATTGCATAACAAAAAAAGCATCTGCAAGGGAATGACAGCAGAGGTGTGTGGTGGGAGAAGGGATTTGGCACCATGAGCTGTCCCTTCCCCAGAGCTCCCAACCCTGGCTGGTGTCAGACCCAGGACATTCCTTTGGCTGCCCTGGGTGATTCGAAACCCTGGCAGGGGGCTCAGAGACCTTGACACGGAGTCAAAAACACCTGTGCCTTTGATTTTGGTCCATGGAAAAAATTACCAACTTTGTGTGAAGATTTACAAGCCACAAGAGTTTGAGTAGAATGATAGTTAATTTGTCACAGGGTGAAAAAGTGGAATTTTGGGGATTTAGAATGGGGGTCCAAGAAGCAAGATGGAGGAATCTGGGTGTGTCCTGTCCTTCTCCTTCTTGTCCTTGTCCTCCATCTTCTGCTGTGATGGTGGCACTTTTTCATTGGTTTAGAGTAGAGACAGTCGGTCTAACACAGGTGATAGGTATTGAAAAATTATTGTAAATAAAGTATATGTAGTTTGTAGTATAAAAAGTTAACACCACCCCAAGGGCAGTCACTGTGCCACAACCCAACCTCCTGGACAGATCTCAGCAGGTCAGAGAAAGAATGGAATAGATAAGAAAAAATAAACAACCCTGAAATGCAAAACCGACGAATCTCGACTTCTTATTCGGTCGCGGGGCTGGGAAAAAGAGACTTTCTAACACCTAGGGAGTCATCTCAACCTCAACCCGAGGGGCTGGGAATGTCCCTGGGAATGTCCCTGGGAATGTCCCTTGAATGTCCCTGTGAGCGGGAGCTGGCGGTGCCGCTGATGGAGATGCTGCCGGGGAAGGCAGAGGGAGGGGATGGCGGAGGGGTCACCCCGCAGGAGCATCTGCTGGGCCCGGCACATATGGAGCTTTTATCCCTCCTTGTGCAGGCACGAGCGTTCTCCTCACTTTCTGCCACCCCCCATTGTCCGAGGGGGCTCTGGGGACAGCTGCTGCCTCCGAGCTGCCTCCCTGGGGGACGCCACAAAGGATTCTGTCCCGGTCCCCTGCCTGAACCACTCCTCTCATCAATCAGGCAGCCACAGTGAGCCAGGAGGGATGATGGACACGGTGGGTCTGGTTGCCAGGGGACAGGGAAGCTGAAGCCTATTTTTGCTTCTGAAGGAAAAAAAAAAAAGCTAAGGAAAAAATCTGGTGGGCTGCACACACCTTCTGTGAAAGAGAAAACCACCTTCCCTTTGAATGTCTGTGAATTAGGAATATGGATATTTAAAGATGTGGAGGAAAAAAGAAGTCATCCAGAGCTAATTATACAGCTGTTGAAAAGCCCAGTAAATATGTTACTCAGGGATATATAATACCTTTGATGTAGTTGTAATCCGACTGAAGTTATTATAGGTTTTCACAGCTGCAAAGCGATCCAGCTTAGGAAGGCTTTTTTTTCTTTTTTCTTTTTTTTTTTTTTTTTGTAATTTGCAAATGCAGAAAAGAAATTCTGCTGCCAAAGCAAAATGAAGATCCTCATATAAACACAGTAACACAAGCCTAAGAGAAATTATACTGATACTGAGGAGTATTAACCTGTCCCAAAGCCTAAAAGAGTTTACTGGATAATAAATGACATCAGTGACTCCAAGAGGGCTGGTTTCAGACAGGCTCTTCTTAGAGACAATTAAAGCTTTAAATAAAAGTGTGACTTTGTGGTGAGAATTCTCTATTCCCTTCAAACTAACAATAAGTAAAAGCTGTAAATGCTCTGAAAAAATATGCACTGAGGCATGAAATACAGGAAGACCACTAGTAAACCTCCAACAAGTTCATTTAAATTGATCATGGACGCAATAATATCAGGAGGCTTTGTAAATGGATGGGTTAAAAGCTGGAACTTTATTGCTGTTTTCATTCCCCAGGGCCCTGTGGTAAAACAAGTCTCCACGAGAGATCTCTAGGCGCTGAATGAATTATTCACTCAGTTATGGGTCATTAAATGAGGCTGAGCGAGGTCTGATGTCCATTATTACACATTATTACATTGTGGTGTATGTAAAGGGACTTACTTTGTGGAGATTGGTGTGGGCATCATCTCAGGATGCCTGGTCATTTCTGCCACAGCTTCTTCTGAGCCCCTTTGGCCAGGCAGAGGGGTTGTGAAGCAGCAGCACAACTGCACAGAATAGGATCAAAGAGGTTTGAGGTTAAAACCACAGGTAAAGGAGAGGAAATGTTAACCATATTCTGATGATAATTGCAGACATGGTTGTGTTAGTTTTATGCTGTTATTGTCCTGCAACAGCTTTTTGTCACCTTTCTGCATTTCCCCAGGCAATGCGGCCCTCCCATGAGCATCTCCTGTCCCAGACACCTGTGACTGCTGACTGCCTTCCCTACACCTGCACAACCCATTTCCAGAGCTGGCCACTCTTTATTTCATCTGATATAAATCTGTCCACAGTTTTGCTGACTTCTAGTAACCTCCTGGTGATTTCCAAACCAAATTCAAAATAGACTAAAGTAAACTTTTCCAGATTATGAAGTTTTTCCATGCAACGCTTCACCTTCTGTTGATAAAACTGGGGCAGCTTCTCTGCAGCGTCCAGAAGTGCTGAAATACAGTTTTGCCCTTGGTCTCACTTTCTCCTTGAGGAAAAAAATAAAAGCTTTTTTTTCCTGAGGTCAGGAAAGGAGTGAAGCTGTTCTTATCTAAGTATTCCATGTTTCTGGTGAGGGACAGGATTGTGGGCAGGACATGCCACTCTCAGGGGCTGGAAAGCCAGCACATCCCCTAATCCATCACTATCTTGCATGATCAGAGGCAGATATGTAAATATGTCCTTGTTTGAACACAGTCTCCATGGGAATGATTCAGCCAAACTTTTAATTTAAAGCAGGGCAAAAATTTCAGTTAAAACTTCTGTGGCCTTTATAATCAAAAACAAAGGCTAGATTTTTGTTGACCTAAATGTTTTGGTAGTTACCCTGATATCTTCGTGTTTGTTTAGTTGAAAAATGCCCCTACCAGTGTTAATTGACATTTTCTAAATGAGATATGATGGCTTTTCAGTTGAAATGACTTTCTGCTTAGAAATTCAAAAGAAAAACATTTCACAAGTCCTCAAAAACAAGCCAAAAAGGTGGCGAGTCCTAACGGCTTTCCTCCCACTCTTTCAGAGCTGTCAGAAAAGCAACATGAAAAAATTGGGAAAAAGAAAAAAAAAAGAAAAAGGTTATTATCATGGCCAAGTTTCTTGCTGCTTACTCAAGCAAAATTCCCAGCAGTTCAAATCCCAAGGCCCCCTTTCACTTTCCAGTCAGACAAAGAGCCATCCACTGAACTTAATGAGAAAGAATCCGGGGTATGAGTGAAAACTGAGAAAGGACTTCAGGAATTGTCTTGATGACTTAAAAAGACCATGCCCTGAGTAAGAAAGTATTTGTAATGAAATGTAAGCCCAAGACGCAGCAGAGGCAATTTAGCCTGCTATATTGCTTTCCTTAGGATTGCTTTTTATTAATGTTATTGTTGAGCTCAACGTACACAACCGGTCTCGAGGGGTGAGGAGGCAATAGCTGCTCTCTAATGCTGTTTTTCATTGCTGAGCCCTCAGTTCAAGCCCTTCAGGACACTAATTATCCCAAGTTGTTATTATCTGTCAGCTGTCAATGGCCTCTGCAGAATGAGGTGGTGGTGGCAGCCATGCTCCCAGTGGGCATTTGTCAGCATCATGCAAACCCTGCTACAGATTGCCTGGGATTTCTGCTGGCAGTCTGGTCATTTATGGAAAGAAGCTTGTCTTCTCACCCCTAGCAGGATCTGCTGCTTTTCATATTTAAAAGGGAAGGATGGGTGGTTGAAGAGCATGTCCTTCCAGTGTTGATGGTGGTGTTGTATTGGACATCGCACCGCAACAGTGTTGTATCATTAGAAGAGTGTGTCCTTTCAACATTGATGCTGCAGGACATCAGCAGTGACCTTCAGGCTCCAGAGATGTCACCTGAACACCTCCAGGTGTGCTGACTCCAGGGAGGAAGATTAGTTCAGTAGCTGGCACACTAACCATGGGCAGCTCTTGGCCCCAGAGCCATTATGGACACATCCATGCCCCAAGGGCCCTCGTGTAGGACTTGAACCCATTCAGGCTGTTGTGATCCAATTAGTTCATGGTCAGGTCACAGCTCAGCAGGCAGCCAATGGACTTACATCTCTTCTTTGCTCCAAAAAGAAGATCATTTTTTCCGGCAATAGATTAGGGGACCACATTCCTGCAGACAGGCACCAGCTTCAGTGGGAATGGGGTTGTAAGCAGCACTGCCTCACAGCCTCAATGCCAAAATTTCCCAGTATATTACTTCTTATACTCCACAATTCACTAGGAATAGATCCACCAAACTGTCCTACAACAAATCTGGACAGCTCTGCCTGCATGTATGTGAGTATAAATGGCTCCTGCTTCAGCTTAGCAGGGGCACAGGGACATAGAGAACTCCTGGAAAAACTGACACCAGCAGCAGCTATAATGAAACCAAAACCTACAGGCAGCAGCCAGTAAGAAAACATTAAATAGGTTTTGGTGTTGCAGAACTAATAAGACCCAGTTTTCCTTGGGTTTGTGTCTTCTGCCCTCTAGCCCACAGGGTGACAGCTTCTTCCTCATAATCTCCATCCTCAGCAATTCCGAGCTGCCGTGAACTGTCTGGCCAGGTGACTGCTGACCTCCAGGTGCACGCTAGGAACTGGCACCTCCTGTCTTTATGTGGGGCTATAATTCAGAGGTCTCTCCTCCAACAGCTGCCAGTTTTCACTCAACTTCTAAGACTTCAGCTATCGTTGAAATTTCAGGTGAGACGATGCCTTTTCCTGAGTCACTGCCCTCACAAGAGGAGAATGAGAGATTACACAAAGCAAGAGAGGACAGGCATTCCAGGTAATCCTTGTCCTAAGGTGACATTATGATGCTTGTATCCCCATTCATGTGTTCTTTTTATGCTGGATATGATGTTCTGTGCCTTCAAGTCTGGCTCCGAAGAGTGAAAGTTTTGTTTTGGTTTCTTATCAGCCACTCCCCCGTGGCTGGGCGGAGCACACAGACGGGGCAGTACATGGTGCTGCTTGCTCTTGCTTCTGCTCATTAGTTAGTTTAGCTAAACAGTCCTAATTTCTTCCTGGACTATTTCTCCTTTCCTTTTTTTTTTTTTTTTTTTTTTTTTTTTTTTTTTTTTTTGACCTACTCGAGCCTGCTCCGGGCTGGGCCCTGGCAAACCCCGAGGGTTTGCACCTTGTGGCCCAGCAGGGCCTACTCTGGGCAGCAGCTGCCCCAGCGCCGGAGAGACTGAGAACAGAGCGAGCACCCCCAGAGAGACTTTCTGAATTTGTCATCTTTTTCAGAGCGGTGTCGCCCAGTACTGTTCATTTTGTGTGCTGGGGGTGCTGTGCCTGTTAAATAAACAGACTCTTTCCACTTCTCTGAGGAATCCTTCCCGAACCGGCTGGGGGCAGGGGCCGTGTGGGTTTGCTTTCTGGAGGGGCCCCTTTGAAGATTCTCTCCTAAATTTGCCCTAAAGCAGGACAATCCTGCAGGCTGGTGCTTAGGGCATTCATCCAGACAGGTGGGTCTCAGCTCTGTTCCCTGCCTTGGGCATGTTTTCCATATTTCATCCTATGCAAACACTGGAGTTGCAGCACTCACAGTGGGAGGTGCCCAAGCAGGCACGGTGGGGTTTGATCCCCTTTCAAGCACTATTCTTATGTGAAACAGCTGAAAATTGGAGCTGGAATTAGGAATTAATGTGGTTAAAATCCTTTTCCTAATGGCCCATCATTAGGAGATGAGCCTCCCTCAGAAGGGAAGTGAGAAGATGAGTCTCAATGGATCATCCAGGTACTACAACAATGTAGAGCACAAGCAGATAAATTACATAAAATCAAGCAAGGTGAAATGAGTAATAATAAGTCAGTTACTGCCTCCTCATTGTGTAACACCTCTCCCACTTCATTAGATAGAATTTCACTTCTCTGAATATGATAAACTGGGCCAAAAATTCCTGGCATAATTCAGTCGTCCCACTGCCTTTGATGAGTAACTGAAGGAAAACTAATTTGCTCCTTTTCCAGAACTTGAGCTGGAGAACTAAAATTCAAAAAGGGGGCAAAAATTGTTGTGTAATATACCAAGATTTATGTACATGTCTTAAGCAGATAATTCAGGCTGAATGATGCTTAAAAGGCTATTATAGACTTGCTTCCAGCAATGAAATAGCCTGTACTGCTATAAAATGTCTGCCCAGGGCACTTCAGTGATTTTGATATTCTCTTTCTAGACCAGCCAGGGGAAATAGCTGAAGTGTCTGATAATGGAACCTTCTCTTTTTTATGCTGCTGGAACAGCTCTATCCTGTTAGCATGAGGCTTCTGGAGATGACTGAAACATGTATTTTTAAACATGCAATTGTTTTAAAAGTGTCAGCTCTTCTCCACGCTGAGATACCAGGAGATTTCCATTAAGCTAATTGGTTACTGTGTATTTCTCAGGCCCTGAACTGGATGTGATGGGTAAAGTCCCTCTCCCAGGGACTCTCACTCTGTCCATTTGTAGCCAGCAGAAGCCATTGAAATTTCTTCTTCCCAGTCTGAAAATGCTGATTCAAGAAAACAAACTCTTTTGGCAGAAACTCATGGCTTGTGAGAGACCTTTTGGGAAATGCCTTGGAACTGCAAGAAAGGCACTGCTCTTGCACTAAAAGAGTTTTTTTTAGTGTTAGAGACACTAAAAAAGAGAGAGATACACCCATGGACCAGCACTCACTGCTGCTGTGTCTGCCTGGCCAGTGTCACCCACTAGAGAGGGAGTTCTTCATTTCCTTTTGGCCAGCTAATTCTGTGTGAAGGAACAGATATCACCAAAAACCAAAATTATGTTGCAGCACACCGATCTGTCACAAACTTAGAATGCATTTTATTTCTACATAGGGGGAGAAAATACTGAAGATGCAGAGAAGTCCCATGGCATGGGAACATCATTTTCCACTCAGCTCAGATAAAGGGCTTTTAAAAGCCAGGGCTGTTCTTGTCAGACATGGGCACTGAAACAGGCATAGGATGTTCATTATTAACACCCTGAAGTCAAAAAACTCCAGAGACATGCAGAGAAGTTCTTGTCAGATATAAAAAGCAGGATAGCATTCAGCCATAGCCAAAGGAAACTTCATAAATTGAAACACTGGCATATAAAATATACAGTGCAGGTGCTATTTAGAGACACCATTTTTAAAGGCCCTATAAAAGCTCTGGCACAATTTTCTTACATGCAAAAAGTGGCATATCCAATTTTCCCCCTCCAGCTTTAGCACTTGGATTTTGTATAGATAACATTTGGATAAGAAAAACTGGAGGAGAAACTTCAAGCTTACCTTATAATATCCAGAGTGTGGAAGGCACATACATAGAACTTCCCCACCATTTTTTCCTTTTTCCTGATTGAGTCCATGCCTTGAAAAGGAAAATAACTGGGGTGGGCCAGCAGGGCTAAAGAACAGCTGTATTTAAGTGTTGGCTTTGGTCTCCTGCTCCATTTCCTTGCACACTTTTAAAAGCAGTACCTGTGTTTAGTCTAATGGCAAATGTCTGTCTGAGGGTGCTCACTGCTCCTGTGAACAGTTTCACAGACACAGCTCAGCCCCATCTGGCTGGGTTACTGATGATGTCATTTCTCACAGCAGTGACCAAAACACTGGTTTTGAGCAGATTTTTTTCACTTCTCCTCCTTCACTTGAAGGAAATGCAAAGTAGCAAATAGCACCTGCTGTGCCAGAATAGGATTTCCAGGTTGAAAGACTGTTTGTATGGAAGGGAAGGCTTTTTGCCCTGACCTAAGAAATTGTCATCTGTAGGTAGGTGCAGTGAGGAGCTAAGACCACAGGCCAAGGACATTCAGCTTTTTTAGAGGACTTTATGGATAGAGGACATTGAGCAGAAGACTGAATTTGCACAGGCTGGTATGGGTCAAGAAAAGAGTAAGCAGCAGCAGGAAGAAAGGACTGTAAAACTTTAATAACATTGTCAAAAAGTGAGTTTTCTCTTCCTCTGTCACCAATAAATAAAACACTCTGTAATCTTCCCTTGGTCACTGATTACTTTGGTTTTGTTTCAATAAATAACTTCTAGTAAAGCTGGATGACTTTTATGCATCTTTCCTTCAATTCCTCTCCAAAGGCACAGACTGCTGATGCTGTCCAGGGTCAGATGCATGCTGTTGTTGCTTTCACATGTAGTTTCACACACTTGAGCCTTTATTTGGAAGCTTGGGAGCTCTCAGTCTGATTGGAGCTGCCAGGTTCCCCTGGCTGGACCACTGGGCACCAGGCTGCTGGCACAGCTCAAGGGCTGAATGATGCAAAATCCTCTTTTCCCTGTGATGCAGAGCAGGGAATTGGCAGCAGCAAGTGGACAACTGTTTGTGGAGACTAAAAGCAACTTAATAAAATGTTCAAAAAGATGTGCAGAAAGCCATGAATTGCTGGCTGATCTTTAATTTCTTTCAGTGGCCATCCACCAAAGTTCGGCACCAGTGCTCTGCAGACCCAGCTGGGATGGGGCAAGGATGCAGGCTGGAAACTGGGATGTGTCTCTTGAAAAGTTAACTCCTTCCAGGACATTTCAAAATAAACAGCCACCACTCTCAAGTGCTTCCTGCCAGCTCTGAAAAGCACATGGCAAACAGGTCCAGGCAGGGGTGTGGAGAGCAGCAGGAGAAACAGGGACAAAGCAGCACCTGCAACCACAGGTATCCCACTGGAACTTACAGAGAAATCAGCAAATGGTGCAAAAGGATCTTACAGATCTTCCTACAGGTCAAATTCTACAAACCTGCCCAAAACCATCTATGCAAACCTCTGAAGAGGATTTTTTTTTTCCCTGATTAAATTGCCATTTTTCTCCTGTAATTGCCCCTGGGGTACTAGTCAATTCTGCATTGGTGAAAGATTCAACAGACTTTTAAAAAGGAAAAATAGGAGTTCAGTACTTGACAAGCCCACCTGAGACTGGAAAGTTGGAGATGTCTTTTTCTTCCTACACATATTTTCACCATTCTTCTATATTTTAAAACTCTTGAGTGATGTTTGAACACTCAGATTTGCTTCAAGTAAATTTCTTATACTGTCTGTTCCCTATTCTCACCATAGGTACTCTATAGAGATTTCGCTAATTTCTTTCAGTCTTCTTTTCTGTCCTTTTAGCCTTAAAAAAACCAAAATACAATCCCCCACACTGTTGTTCTAGAGAAATCCTCAACTGTTTTTCTAAAATATGTTAATCTCTCCATCTACCAAGTTACCTTGTTTTTAGTGGAGAAATCATCTTCCATTAATATTGCATTAAAACACTGCTTCTCTACATCAAGGGCCAAACTCCAATCTCAGAAGTGCACACACAACGTTGCTGAAAGGAATGGCATTTCCACACAGGAATCCAACAGCAACATCTGGCCCCAGATGTTTTATTTATTTGTAATTTAACATTGCATTATACAATATTCATAATTTTGCTGCTTTCCATTTCAATGACTGTTATTTGTATGACTTTAAGAGGCTGCCTGAATGCGTTTTTAGAGCTCAAACAAGGAGAAATGAGTACACCAAAGCAAATCTGCATGTATTTTTGGAGGTTCAGAAATGTTCCTGATGAACTACACTCATCTCAGTGGTGAGAGATGCTGAACCATCACAATTCCAGGGGAAATCAATCATGGAAACACCTATAGGATCTATAGGAGAGCTGACTTTCAAAAACCAAAGGAGTCCTTGCAGTCAAGGACATGTTGATAAGTTTTAGGAGAGGCAGCTGGTCAGAGAGCACATGGCAAACTTGTGGCAATCATGGATGAGAGGGCAGGTCCCAGTGCAGCATCCTTCCCTTTACGAGTCCATATCCCTCTTTTCCCCATTGTGGAAAAGATGCAGGCTGAAGATGCAGACACAAAGTTCTGACAGTGGAGCTGAGTGCATCATTTAGCTTTTTCAGAGCTGGGGGAGTTTATAGAATCCCTAAAAACCAAGTAAAGCTGCCATCATTACTTGATTTAGCTAATTTTCATTTAAGGCTTTTCTTTCCAACTAAACTGGAGCCCTCATGCCTGCTTTCCTGGTTTTGTCCAGGAAAGAGTTAATTTTCACCCCAGTAGCTGGTTCTGTGTGTTGTTTTGGATTTAGTGTGAGAAAAACATTGATAACACACTGATGCTTTAGCTCACCCCGAGTCACCTTTTCAGCTAAAAGTGGAGGAGCACAAGAAGATGGGAGGGGACACAGCCAGGACAGATGACCCCAGCTGACCAGAGAGATAATCCATATCACATGGGGTCATGCTCAGTACATAAACTGTGGGGAAAAATGGCTGGAGGCCACTGGTCAGGAACTGGCTGGGTGTTGATCAACGAGTGGTGAGCAATTTTGTATACCCAATTCTTTTCTCATTATCATTACCTGCATTATTATTATTTTCTTCCTTTTCTGTCCCATTATCTCAACCCAGGAGTCACTTTTACTTGTTACTTTTGCTCTCATAATTCTCTCCCCCATTCCACTACAGGGTTGGGGGTGAGCAAGTGTCTGTGTTGGGCTTCGTTGCTGACTGTTAAACCATGACACCTGTAAAGTTAATCCTGCCCATAAAACAGACATCATTGTTAATATTTGCAAATCTCATCACTGGAATGGAAATGGTGACCTGTGGGACCATCCCACTTTTCAAGCAATTGAAGCATTAAGACATAATTTATGCACTTGAGAAGAAATTTCCATATCACAGAGGTTGCTTCATTCCCTGCTATGACTTCTGAAGGGTGTTAGTGGCAAATGAAGCCACAGAGATCTGGATTGCATAAGAACTTGTTTTGACATGTACAGTGCATCTTATTTATGGTGATAGCCCAAATGTTCTGATTTAATGCAACTGAACGTTATGACAGGGTTGTCCAGGCCAAGAAAAAAGGCTAAAGAAAGATCATATAATCTTCATTTCACCATGTGTCAAAATCCCAGAAAGATGTGACACCTAAGACAGGCTGTCAGCGATGCACTGAGATTAATTGGGTGGTTCTTGCAGTATTGATGTGAAAGATGGACTATTGGGAATGGAGAGAAAGAGGGGAAAGACAGTGGGAAGGAAGGAAGGAAGGAAGGAAGGAAGGAAGGAAGGAAGGAAGGAAGGAAGGAAGGAAGGAAGGAAGGAAGGAAGGAAGGAAGGAAGGAAGGAAGGAAGGAAGGAAGGAAGGAAGGAAGGAAGGAAGGAAATCCTGGTGGTAATTAAACCTTTTCCCTCCAGAATCTTTCCTCTCCAGTTCTGACCAGGACCAAGCACTTGTTCCAATGACTTTTACCAATGTAGCAGTTAGCTGAGCATGGCTGTGTGTTTCTATTAAACAACGCTAAGCAAAACAAGAAGAGAATAGATTCATCTTAAATCCCTCCCTTGAACACATTTCAAACCTTATCTGGCATTTGCTGTAAGAGCTCTGGTTAGAATTATTACAGACATAACTGACTTTGATACATGCTTTATCCAACTCTATCCACAGGCAAGAGGTTCCACCACTGAACCCTAAACTTTATAGACTTGTGAGATGGTTGACTTAATTAGAGTCCATAATATATTCCACAAAGATAGTAATCAAAAAACCAGCTGGTGATCCCCTACTCAGCCACTTCTCCTATGAATCAAAAAGAAATTATTCTTTTCCTCTTTGTGGAAGAGTGTTGCTGAAAACAAAATACTAAATTTTACTTTTAGGGCTCTCAAAAGACTAAGCAAGATATATTAGCTGTCTGAGGACAGAGAACTTTTATTCTTGGTGGAATTCTTGTTGGTTTAATTGGGCTTTGTTGAAAAAATAATGTTATTTTAAAGGAGCAATGATAAGAGTGTGGGTATATTTTTATACACTGTCACTGGTGTATTAGAAGTCTGTTGTAAAGTTAATGTTACACATATTTATAATTTTCTGTGATGTGTATAAAGAGTATTTGGGTATTTTAAAAATATGCATGAGCATTACTGTAACACAGATGTAACAATTCAGTCAGAATACCAGCATTTGTTCTCTTTGACAGAGATTGCAGTCTGGGCAGCTGCAGGGAAGATTTTTACCATATCACAGCAAGCCAGGATTCAACCAAGGACTTAAAATTCTCCCACACTCCCCTTTCACAGCTCTTTCCAATTTTTTACTGTCCTGGCTCATAGAATTATAGAATATGCTGAGCTGGGAGGGGCACACATGGATCATTGAGTCCATCTCCTGGAACTGCACAGGGCACCCCAAGAATCACACCCTGTGCCAGAGAGCATTGTCCAAACACTCCTTCAACTCTGCCAGGCTGGTGCTGTGACCACTTCCCTGGGGAGCCTGTTCCAGTGCCCAACCACCCTCTGGATGAAAACCCTTTTCCTGATATCCAACCTAAACCTCAGCTGACTCAGCTCCAGCCACTTCCCAGCTCCTGTCACTGGCCATGAGAGTGAAGAGATCAGCACCTGCCCCTCTGCTGCCCCTCATGGGGATGCTGAAGACCCCAGTGAGGTCTCCCCTCAGTGTCCTCCTCTCCAGGCTGAGCAGAGAAGCCTCATCTAAACCCACTCTCTGTCACTTCGAATCATTCCCTCATGTCCTATCACTACCTGCCTTGTAGAAAATCCCTCTCCAGCTCTCTTGTAGCCACTTCAGGTACTGGAAGGTGCTCCAAGGTGTCCTTGAAGCCTTCTCATCTGCAGGCTGAGCAATCCCCACTCTCAGCCTGCCTGCAATGTGCCCTACACTGGGGAATGGCAGCTCTCTTGCACAGGCAGCTCCCACTGCCTATGGCTGGTATGAAGGAAATCTACCTCCTGCTTCTGTGACTTCCAAAATGCAGGGCTCTGAGATGGTCTTGGCAAGCAGAAAGCTCCAGTTCCACTCCATATCCCTCACAACCACTGACACTGAGAGTCTGGCTTGGATTTCATGCACAGACACAGGATAAACCCCAAGGGCTTTCAGATCAGGAGAGGCAGAGTGATTCCCATTCCTCTGCAATAACATCAGCAGTGCAGAATTGGAGAGCAAGCCTGGAACCTATGGTTTCATTCAGACACACGGCTCTTCATCTTCCATCTACTCCAGAGTCAAGGGGGAGCTCCTTTATTGTTAAATTAAATCACTTTCAAGCTGATAACTTACCGAGTGCTCTCTTATAGTCTTTTCCTAAACAGAGTAAATATCTTCTGCTTCATACTGGGTCAATCCTAGTCGTTATAATGCATGAACTGACCAATATAAGGTAATCTAAAGAAACTGTTGCAAGAAAGGCATTGTTATACCTGTTATTTTGGCTTAATAAGGTTTTCAACATGCTTTGCAGTGAATAATGTGAGTCCTTCCCTGGGAACTTCACTTAATGTGATCCAAGTCCTAAAAGTCCTGCCTTTCCACAGAGAAAGATTCCTCGGGTCAGGCAGGCTGGATTTTCTCTCACCACCTCTCTTCTGGATGGTTGTTTCCTTCATCTTAAGGGCAGAGGAAAGGAAAGAACAACCACACAGGGTTATGAAAGGCAACCTGGCAAGGAGCTGTGCTCTTGTGTAATGCCTAACTGTTGTCAGCAGGCCACGGTTGAACCTGCCCAAGGAAATCAGTTATGAGCCCAGATTCCTCTGTCAGCATAAGCTTTTCATTCACACCTTACTACAGTTCCTGACAGCTGCAGCTTCCTTGTCAGATTAAATGTATCAGGATTGCGTGTTTTCAAACCAAGTTTAAATAAAATTTTTTTTAAAAAAAAGCTTATTAGAAAACATGCCAGTTGCAAGAAAGGCCAGAATAGTTGTACTGATTTAACAGTCCTAATTGCATCTCATTAATGCTGAGAGAAATGTGGGAAGGTGGGGAATCATGAACACCAAGCAAAGGAAGCAATCCTGTGCCCTAGGAATACAAAGAAATCCATCACATGTAGCAGTAGTTGTTGCTTGTTTGCAGTGGTGTCTAACACAGTCCCGGTGCTTTTCAAACACCTTCATCCTGTGAGAGAGGCAAACCCAAAGGGAATGCATTAGGATGCTGAGGATGTGGCCACCTCCTTCCCAGCCCATGGCAAACCAAGGACAGTCTGGCCAGCACAGGCAGGAGGAGAAATCCCATCCAAACTCTCCTTTTGGCTCAGAGCTGTGCTGCAGAGCAGCCCCTGACAGCTCCATGCCCTGGAGGCAAACAGGCTGCCTGTGTCCATGGGGAACCTGCAAAATGCCAAGGTGAAACCCAAAGCCATTGTTAAAATGCAGGTTGTGCAGGTGTGCAGAAACATCTTTAGTTATAGATATTCCTCCTTTGTCTCATCTACCTAAAAAGCTGACAGGACACTTGCACAACTCCTGTGGGTGGAAATCACTCCTGAAAGTCTCAACCTTGGAGGGACAATGTCCTCAAATTGACATTTCCTCCATATTCAAGCCTTGCTGTAATGTCAGCCAAGTGATTCACCCACCTCACTGAGGATACCAATTGTAACACAGCAAGGGCAGTGTGTGGCCTCCATCAAAACAGACATGGGTGTCACATGGAGCAAATCAAAATTCTCTGTCCACCTGAAAGTCTTACTTAACTCCATGCCACTGCAAGGGAAATTATTTTGAAGTTTGGCAGAGATCATTTCAAAAATGGAAAGCTATTTAACACAAATGAACACCTGCCATTTATAGAAACAACACATATGATTTATCATTAGCTCTTCAAAAATCCAGGGTGTGATAAAAACCAAACATTTCCAAAAGGAGGGTTAGAGGGGGAGTTAAGAACAGCATCATATACCAGGCTTTGGTGGTTATGGAATCAAGCAGGGTCTCCTTTTGCTGCACAACACCATGATTACTCCTACACCTGACATCCATATGCTATACTTGTAAATATGAAAGCTGGGGTTTTTGGAATATTTGTGTTTTAAAAAAACTCAAGTGTTTTTTTTCCTTGATGCGTAGAAAACTGAGACACAGGATTAGCATGAAATTCTTGTATGAACTCACATGTACATTGGAAAAGGTAAAAGAGTCTCTTCAGCTGTTTTCAGATCCTATAATAGAAATTATCACCTCTTTTTTTTGCCTGTATTAACATTGCTGCAGCCAGCTATATGGAGTATATGGAGCTAGATGGAGTTTATAGCCAGCTAAATAGAGTATACAAAATATAACCATCATGTGGGATTCTGAGAGGTAAAAGGAAAATGAAGAGAAGAAAATCAGCTCCTGCAAGAACTTAACCAACAGGCTAAACTGTGCTAAAAATGTTCAGAAAATGTACAGCTGAACAATGTAATGAAGATGTGACATGCAGCACTGACAGGACCTGTCCACAGCAGAAATGACTCTCACTGCCACATTAAAGACACAGAAGAGTTTCCTGCTTTGGATCCCCCGTACAGAGGATGATGAGTGGAGGGTCTCCTCTCTGTGCAGCTCCTGTGCACAGGCAGGTACAGCCAGAACTCTGCAGAAGAGGAGCCCAGATCCTTTTTGAAGGGTAGCAGCAGACAGCATGAGAGAAACTGAACCTTTAGTGGAGAATGTTACTATAAAAGTAGCTCAGAGCGAGCCTGCTGACGGAAAGAGGATCAAATATTTTCATCCTCCAAAAAAGAAGCTTGGAAATCTTATGAAATATTATCTGTCACTGCATATAGCTTGTTCTTACCAGTGATATTTCTGACAAGGACTGATCTCAGTGATCTCTCACTTGAGAAATACATGCAGCCTCTATTATTCTGTTAATTTCTCTCTGACTCAGAGAAGGATGCAGGTGGAATCTGTAATGATTTTATTGCAGCCATTCTGTCCTGGACTCTAATCTCACCAGATCTGAGGGATAAGCAAAATCAAGGCAAAAACCTAACCAAAAAGTCTCCTAGGAAAATGCCAATGCTAAGAAGGGAAGCAGAATGACTCAGGACTCTTTCCCAAGGGCTACATCTGAATCTGTTCCTTTAACAAGGTTTCAGAGGGCACTGAACAGTGGAATATAGTCTCACATCAAGCAAGTTTCAGATCTAGCCATTTGTAACCATTAGCAAGATGGTATTGCAGGATTGAACCTGTGAGTTACTGTCATGACTAAGGGTATTGAATTAGGCACTAAACAAACTCAGACCTGAAGACAATCTGTGGGGCTAAAAAGGTTACAGAGGATATTCTAAAAAAAGGAGCTTTAGGAAAAGTTCATCTCCTCCCTCACAGTCCTTCGTCATTCATCCAAACAGCTCCATTTTTATATCAATTGGAGCCGGTTTGATGGCATCAGTTTTTCAATTGTGAGGCCACTTGCCTCTGCTTGCAAAGAAATGGTATTTCGGCAAACAAATGGCAAAACCTCATTTTAGGATCTCTGGCTAAAGAGCACTTCTCAAAAATATTACCATAATTTGGTGCTGTCATTTCTAAAGCATCTCTTTAATGAGGGGAGTTGTTTACCAGTGGCTGAGGCAGGCGTTGCTATCGCAGAGATCATTTATATTTCACAGCCCTGTCAAATCCTGACAAGCAGCAGATTGTAACAGGATGGCTCCTGCTTTTTGATGCAATGTTTGGTGCTCTCCACTCACATGTGAATGGGCTTTCTGTTTGTACCTTGTCAAACAAGGGGAGAGCAGCTCAGGGAAGGGGGTAGGTGCTTCTACTCAGCCTGACACATCCAATTTACATCAGTTACGCTTGCAGTGGGGTAAACATTTCCTAAAAGAGGCTGTTAGCAATAGCAGTGGTCATCTCAGCACCTCATTGATATTCTTTTGCCCCACCACCAGCCTGTAGTCACTCACATCAGACAGCCTGGGAGGATTTTCCTGCCAGCCCGTCCTCAGTGCTAAAAGTGGTGCTGGATAATGGTTGGATTCAATCTTAGAGGTCTTTTCCACCCTTAACAATTCTGGGATTCTCACTGCAGCCAGGGAGAATGGTTCCTGTATCCCTAGCCAGGTCAATTCTTCACTCTGTCAGAGCCCCAAGGCAGGGGATTTTTGGAAGCTGGAATTGCAGACTGTTCCAGTTTAAGCAACCTGAAGGATTTAAGAGATCACTTGAGCACTCTGAAGCCCAGACAGGACTGCAGCCCAGGCTCCTCAGGGGTGGCAGGCAATGCAGATCTGATGAAGGCAAGGAGAGGCACTGGCACAAACTAGGGGGCATCTTGGCTCTCCAGGCCATGTTCACAGATTCTCTCTGAGCCCTTGGACTCACTCAAAAGAGCTTTTCATGAAGGCCAGTGGAAAAATGCTCACCTCTGGGCTGTTTCCTGCAGAGTGTGGTGTTACAGGAGCTGGGCAGTGAGCTCACAGCAAGGCAGCAATCTGCCAGACTAGCAGGTTTCACACAGAACTGAGCTGAGCAGGAGCTCCAGTGCAGTTTGCCAGAATGAAACGGCCCAACTGCAGAAATAGCTGGAGCAACAGTTCAGGAGGTATCAATCACATCACCCTCCTGACCCCCTCTCCTCATTCCCACCAGGGTGGCTGTGCTGGGCAAGCAGGTTTTTGCTCTCCTCCTGACAGGGACTTTGTGAAGCTCCAGCCTGGCGCCCGCAGCCCCTTTCCAAGGCTCAGCAGCACTCCAGCAACGTGAAGGCAGCTGAGGTAATGGAGGAGCACAGATTTTACAGTATTGTCTGCAGTTCAGCAGTTAGCTGGTACATAAAGGCTCTGCTTTCATTCCTGGCCAGTGCTGGCAGAAGGGCTGCATTATGGCCTTTCATTGGAGACAAAGGCCCTCACACTGCAGCCTCCGGTGTGGAGAAATCCTTTGTACGGCAGAGCCAGTGGGAGAAGGAGCCTTCTGGTCCATGGGCTCCTTCTGCAGGGAGATTATAAAGAAAACCTCTTCCTTCTGCACATGGGCCAGATGAAGAACTGAAGCAATAATGCCTTTTTATCACAGTAATTACAGTTCCCATTGTTTTAATGACAGTGTTGTTGGGAAACAGGAATAGGCCACAGTCCCAAGGAGTTGTTCCAGTGTACAAAAATAAACGATTTTATTATTTTGATGTCAGATTAGATGGACCACTCAGCCTTGCTTATACTACAGTCTCTCCCCACAATTCTTTGTGCCTGTGTGTATTCATTTTATTTAACCAGATTATGCAAACTACCCACTCTGGGAGGAGACAAAAGGCCACTTTCTCTGGAGAACTTCCTTTGGGACTGGCAACAACAGGCTGAGATGGGCAAGGGGGACCTTGTCTGACCACACTGCTGCCTGCTTAGTGTGCTTGTTTACAGGGGAACAATACTCTGCTCATAGGAAATGTGCTGAGAATTACTATTTTCTGTTATTTCTCTAAATTGGACATCTCCACAGCCATCAAACACACCTCTGTCTAGGCACTTGTGGGTGTGCTACCAGCCAGAAACCCATACAGAAGTCTCAACAGACGGAAAAGCTCTGGGTTTAAGCAAATTTGATTTATAAAAGAAATAAAGAAAAACAGTGATGAAGCAAAGTCTAGCTTTAGGAACTAAAACCAATGCTGGAAGATGTTGATGCCAATGAGGAGTGCTGCAGATAGCTGGCAAGACATGGTGAGACATGGTAAGAACATATCTGAGAAAGAGATCTCCCAGAAAGGGTCTTGATCTGGACACTGTCTCAGTCACAGGGTGAAAATCCCAAATCCTCTGGAGTGGGGAGCATGAGGTCGGTGTACAACCTACCTCCCACACAAAAAAATTCAAGAACCAGATATATATTCTGAGTGAAGTGGACTTTTTCTTTCATCACTAGGAACAGATAGGAATCTGCAGAGGCTCCTGCTCCCCTGGGAAGGCAGGAACCACCTCTGACAATGCTCCCTGCTCTCCTCTGGTGTTGGAGAGCCCACCTGACAATCTTTTGCTGGATGTTGGATTTCAGATAGCCAAAGTTTGTCACAGGAAGCCCCGTGTGGAGCAGTTTATACAGAAAGACTTCATGTTTATTACCCCAACTTGTCTGCAGGCCAAGATAATGCAGATCACTGCTCTCTAAGAAAAATCATGGAGCAAATTTCTGAGCCACAGACCTCAATCTGTAATAGATCTTGGAAAATTAGAGGAATCACATAGCCTGGGAGATGCTATTGTGGCAGTGTAGGAAGACATCACTGGCAAACCCTTGCATAACTCTCAGTTGGTTCATCTGGAATTGACTGCACGCAAAATCTGATAGGGGAGAAAATCAGGAAATAATTAACAGATAGCAGCATAATTAATGCAATCAAGATGAGTTTGTGGAAAATAAGTCCGGTCATAATGCTGTCTTCCTTAGGACAAGTATGTCTGAGGAAGTTAACTTTGCTGCCATCAGATACCACCTCTGGATACTCCAGTGAGAAGTTGAAATCCATGCTGAATTGTAAAATTACTTTGAATTTAGGAAAAAAAACAGTGAGGTTTGCAAGAGGAGCCTCAAGAAGGTCTGGTCACAATAAAAGAATATTTTGTCCCATCCTATTGAGAAGGATTCTATATTCAGGTGCACAGAGAGTGCCTTGGCCCAATGATGGAGCTAAACTGAAATTAGGGGCAGAGTCAGACACAGGAAATGTGCTTTTAATATGGCAGATATCTATGTAAGAGAACAGTTTGTCCACTTACATGATGATTTATCTATCTTGTATAAAATATCTCAAATTTTCAAAAGATGTGGCATCATTTGGATTCTTTCTGCCTCCTGCTTGCTTTAATTACACCCTAAATGCACTATCTTTGGTAAGGCACAGCCACGAGTTAAAACTCCACAGCACAAGTGGGATCAAGGGAGAACTGATTTTCCACAGAGTGTGGATAGCACTGGGACGAGCCCATCTGCTGATCAAACCCAGCACTGCTTGAACGATGTGACTTTGATTTACAAAAAAATAAAAAACCCCACCAATATTGCACTTGTGCAGCTTTCACCACAGATCCTCCATTCCTTAATTGCTTTTGACCTTACCCACAAATGGAAAGGGCACCTTAGGATTTGGCTTATTAACCACTATCACAGCAAGCCCTCGGGTAGTAATGGAGAGTAATTGATATCATTCCAAGCTCACAAAAATTTGTGTCACTGGGATCAAATGTTGGGCAATTTCAGGGGAATTTAGCTCACAGATTGTGCAGGGGAGGGGGTGTGTTGGTTTGGTTGTGGTTTGTTGGGCTTTTTGTGTTTCTTTTTTTTCAATTGCCACCCTGAAATTAACAATCATGAATTTATTTGGGTTTAGTTCTGTTACAGTTTTTATTAGACCAAGCAAAGGGAACTGCATTCATTTTGCCATTTTCAGAGGATAATCTTGTTGGCAACACATAGAAAAACTAGGCACCTTTTTCTATATGTGTAACATTCACAGATTTTAAAAATACAACAATTTCATTTGTGTTTATTCCTAGTCAAACACTTTAGGAAACCTACCTGACCCCATCCAGTAACAATTTTTAAAAAGTGAGAGTTGAAAAGTGTTTCAATTTGTAAGATTTTTCTGTGCTTTAAGACTCTTGTTTATAATTTGAAGCAGTTTAGCTTGAACTCACAGCCACCAGATATTTCTATTCAGGAAGCTCTAATGGCATGAAGAAATTAAAAAACTCAAAAAAACACTTTTTGCACAGTTAAAAAAAATCACCAATGTAGCAAACCATCATCTATAACTTTGAAAAAGTTGTGCTGTTGCACAATAATAAGTTTTATGTGGTTCACAGTGGTGGAGGGACCAGCCAGCCCAGCCCTCAGCACAGAAATGGGACACTGAGGGTGCCAGGAGGAGCTCAGCAGCGTTGTCTGTGCTTTCAGGGAGCTGGGAGGGAGCAAAGTGCCCACCTGGATTTGCAAGGAGCTGCTTTCAGGGTGGACAGGCTGCCTTGATGCTGGGCTTTGCCTCAGGCAAGGCACACATGCAGGATGTGGTTTTTAATAGAACAAGGCTGCTGTCGAGCCAGGACCGCGGTGTTTCATCTCTGGAGCATCTCTCTCTTCCTCTCCCAGCAGCACACACCTTTGCTGGAGGTGCCTGTGAGGAAAACACGTTTAGTCCAGCTGGGAGCAGTGTTGTGGCTGCTGCTGCTGCCAAAAACCCTTTTTGCTGTCCATAACCCCTTTTGCTGCCCAGGGAGGCCTGGCCAGGGCAGCAGGGAAGGAGCTCAGCTCACACACACAAATCCTTCACTCCCCGGACATCAGTGGAGCTGAATCCTGCCTCCAGTGGGCTAACAAGACCTGCCCTTAGCTGGAATTTTCCTTTGAGGAGAGAGGAAAAATACTATGTACGTTTCCCAGTAGATTAATGGAGAATTAAATGAAATGATGAAACAGAAAATTATTTTCCCCAAGCAATATTGTTTGTTTGTTCTAAAAAACCCACAACCCCCCTTCAGTTGCATCCTTCTGGATTATTTAGGAAAATAATGTGACAAAACAAAAACTATCTTTCAGAGCACCAAGCCCATACACTTGTCAAGACAGGAAAGCATTATTCTTGATGCATCTAATTTTAATTTCACACTACCCTTCACCTTCACAGCAAATAATTTCACATACACGCTATAATTAGTGATGGGGAAACCTCAATAGATTTAGAGTCTGGCTTCTGTTTAAAAAAGAAAAAAAAATCTGGATGTTTTATCTAAACCTCTTGAGAATAAAAACATAGGAAATTGGAAAACCCTTCATAAGAACAAGGATTTTTATAAGGCTTCTTGCTTGTTTTAGTTTCAGTCTGAGATGGAAACCAGAAATGACAGAACTTCCCTGGACATTTCTGAGCCATTATATGGAGACAGCTCTAGAAGAGAGATCTTAAAATGGAATTGAATACAGACTTTAACTACTTTTTTTTCCCCAATTCCTGGCCAAGACAAAACTCTTCCCAACCCATATATATTTGAAATCATTTTGCAAAAATCATTTTTTTCACTGCAGTTTTACCACTAAGGCCACACAGTTTTCCATGAGAATGATGTTCTAAGCAAAAAAATCATTTTAGGAAAGAAAACAAAATATTTGTGGGAGAAAATCACTTTTGTAGATAATTTCCATTTTCTGTTGTAGAAAAAAAAAATAAAATCAGACTATCAAAACAATTGTGGAAGGTTCAATGTTATTCTTGAAGGGGAGAGAAAATGGACAACAGCTTTCCCGAGAATGGAAAGATTTGCAGCCAAGCTCAGCAGAGGTAGAGGTCTGGATTTTGGGATGTGAGGATGGGGAGAAAAGAGGAGAGACACCAATGCCCACTTGCACTGAGCTTCTTTTGCCAGCAGGGGAAAAGTGCTGTCAGGGTATCCTGCATCCTGCAGGCAGGATGTGAAATTGGCACAACCATCCCAGCTCGGTAACTGCCAAGCCAAAAAGTTTAGCTTTAGCTTTTCCAAAGGTGGGTTTTCTGGGAAAAACCTTCCCATTAAAGGAAAAAAAAGGTAAAGGAAAAAAAAGAATAAGAAGAAGATGGAAAAAAGAAAAAAAAAAAGCATAAAGAAGTAGATAATCTGGGGGGTTTTCCTCCAATTCAGTACATCTCTGTACTGAATCTCTTCAGTTCTCTCCTGCCACCTCTGCCAATGCCATCATCCCACACTGTACTGCCAACTGGTGAGTTCTTTCTCCCCCTGTGTCCTCCTCACCTTCCTCTCTTACAAACTGCAGCGTGCCACTGAGGCACTGACACCTCTCCAGCTCCTGCCACACCTCCAGATTTCATTTTCCTTCCAGCTCAGCTCATCCCCAGCAGCTCCCACCCTCCATAAATCTCCTTGCTCAGCCAGCCCAGCACAGCCAGGGCAGTCAGACCCGTTCCCATCCCCTCTGCTCCTCCCTCATGCTGCTTCTACCCAAACACTCTGCTCAGACTCAGACAACTCAGGGGGGTGGAAACCTCTTCTTTACTCCCTTTTACACCTACTGTTGTGAAGTCCAGATTTCTGGCTGGAGCCAGTAGGTGCTGCTGTGTTCAAACAATAAATAATAACCATTCCTAAGCATGGTGAATTAAAAATAATCATGTTTTGGCTCCTGAAACACCTAGTTGCTTTTACATTTGAATGCTGTCAGCGAAACCCATGGAGGTTTTTCAACAGTATTTGTTGTTCTGGCTGGTTAAAAACATTTCTCCTGAGCAGAGGGATGCCAATCAATGCAGCTACACCACTAAGCAAATACAGCTCCCTGCTCTGAGCCATAATCTGAAGTTATTTCTGTATCCACTTATAGAGGAAAGTTGTTATAAAGAAATATGACTAATAGCAAACACAGGAGCCTTTTCCAATATTACAATTTTCACACATGGATGAGCTTGGGTGATTGTTCTTGGGCCATGGCACTGGAGCAAAACAGTCAGCAAGCGAACTTATGTAGTATTTTCCCTTTATTACTTTTATATGTGGAAAGTGTGTTCAGCCACACAAACACATCCTCACTGCAGACTCTTGGCTCCCCTCCACTGCTTCTCCATGCTGCTAACCAAGGGACAGGCAGTGAGGAGCTACTTAGAAACAAAAAGCAGACAGAGCAGGGTAGAACAGGCAATTGAAGCTCCATCCCACGGCCTCTGGGGTTGCTGGTTTTAAGTCCAGGGACTGCTGCTTTTAAGCCCAGGTCTGCCAATGCCCACTCTTGAGACTCCAAGCAGGAGTCCATATGTCTGTCAACACCTGTTTTCCTGCTTTTGGCTATTTAGATGGGAGAAGAGGCACCTTCAGGCCCACAGCTTCACAGAGTTCATCAGCACCAGGACATCTTCCTTCCCCTCTTTTCAGGCCCACCCCTACTGCACTTTGATGGCCACACAGCCCAAAGTGCTTCAACAGCTGTTGGGCCACCCTGGAGCAGAGGGTTTCCCCATCCCAGATGTGCACTGAAGTCCTCTGAGGCAGGAGCAGCATCCAGATGTTTGCACAGCACAGGTCTCTGTGTCTGCTGGCACCTCCCCAGAGAGAGGGCAGGACAGGCACTTTCCTAAAACCACCTCAGAAAACACCCAACTCCATAATTGTGCTCTTGCCTCAGAAAGAACAGAAAGCAGAGGCCTCAGATTTCACCAGAAGCTTCATGTTATTAAATGTTTTAACCACACTGCTCTGCTGGCTGGGTGAGGAGTAGGTGGCTGATTTTCACTCCTAACAAAAGTGGTTGGGAGATGACAGCATCTTTCCCTTCAAAACAGTGTCATTTTAGCAAGTGGCTGGTCCAAGGTGGAGCTGAGACAGAGATGCAGAAATTATCTTGTCAGGCAGATGTGGCAGGACTTGGATCATCCAGTTCCACCCATCCCATTAGAAAACTGAGTCATCCTCCTGTTGAAATGTAGGATTTATATTATTTAGTAAACTATAGCAGGAAAAGATGCTGGGGAAGTGATCTCCAAGGTCTTTCAATGACTCCCTGAAGAAACCTTCCTCTCTCTGGTGACTACTCCAGGAAGCTTTGGGCAACCACACCTGTGGTTCAGATGTTTATATTTCAGTCCTGGGGTGGATTCCTCAAGGAGAACAAGAAAACACTAGCTCCTGGCTAGGGAAACTGGTTAGGATGGGCATGTCCCAAATCCCATTCCAGCTCAAAATCCCAGAAAAGTGGCCTGGCCACCAGTTTTGACTCCAGTGAGGTGTTCTTTGACCATGCACTTTGCAAACTCTCACCTTTTTCACCTGCCAGAGTAGTTTCCTGATCCAGCACAGTTTCTAACCTCCACCATTGCAGAAAAAGATTCCCAAGTACCATAATTTAAATCCCCTAATGTGCTGAATATCATTTCAAAACACAGCAACAGAAGGCAAATTACCCTGTTAATTGACTTTTTCATAACTTCCAAGGCATCACAGGACTTCCTGGAACCCATCTGGGTCCTGGGGCAGAGCAGTACTGAGAAAATGTCCTCCTCTCCGGCAGCCACCTGGGCAGCAGAGGAGATGGTGCCTCCAGACTTTCCTTCAGTATTTGGCAGATGCAACTTTATTTCTTGTAGAGCTGGTATCTGCATCATCCCAGGCACTGTATCTGCTCTCAGGACCTCGCCTACCAATGCATCCTACACCTAAGTTATTAATAAATATACATTTGTGGGCATTAATGGAAAAAGTTGGACTAAAGTAAATAAAGAATATCTGGGAAAGAGGAAAAAAATAAAAAAGATTTAATGTAAGTGGAAGAACTGCTCTGTCCTTGCCCTTTCCTGGAGGGATTGTCTGAAGGGGTGAGGGAAGTGCTGCCCTGGGTTCTCTCTGCAGCCACCACAGCAGCACTGCTTGTTCACATCTGTCTGAGGAGCCCCACTGGGACCAGGCTCTGATTCCACAGAAAACTATGCTGTCACTGTAATTAAACTGCTTCATGCCAACAGCAACAAGTTGTACTAATGAGAGCAGATGTATCCAGTAAACAGTGGCATGTTTCTATTTTAATCTACTTAAACCTAGATATATACTAATTCCTTAGTAAATACCTTTGTGGTCAGCAAAATGAGAAACAGATGATAAAAAACAAGAAGTTTTCTGGTGACCCTTGAGACGTGGGTATAATGTTTGGCTTGGCATCATTAATCATATGGTCAGAAGAGTACAGCTTCAGCATGTGTAATGTGAGAGAGGGCTGCTTACAACAAAGTTTCTTCTCTACAGTGCCCTCTGCAAACAGTATTTTCCACATTTTTCTCTCCTCCCTGTAATTAGCTTCCCTCTGGCCTGACACACTCTGAAAGCATTGCCAGCTGTAGAGACCTATCCATCTCCTCTCCTGAATAAAAACATGAGCTAATTGAGTGGAAGGTATTTAGGCAGAGTGAACTGTATGAGGTATCACATGCCTCAAGATAACTGATTCTTAAAGAACAGCACCTTAAATAAATCCTTTTGAAATGGTCTCTCAGGCTGGTGGGTAAATAATTAATTACTCCCCAGTGTGTCAATAAAAATCAATCCTCTGACATGAGGCTAAATGAATGGGAATTTTGTCACCAAAATCAGTGGGGCTGGCATTTTACTGTGTGCAACACAGGGTAGAGACAAGGCTCTGCCTTTGTGTGACAAACTTTTAATGTCAGTATTGAACTAAAAAAAACAAGTTATGTGAAAAACAGAGGTGACTTTGATTGCCTCCTTCCTCTGTAGCCAACGGGAATCAGCTTTTGATAGTGAACTGATCAAAACACTCACTTCAGATAATGCATGCTAGGAATTTAGTTCTTTCTACAGTTAGTGAATCATTGGCAGATTGATCCTGATTCCTGGAAATGTCATTCTTAAGCAAGCTATGATTAGTGATTAGTATCACACAGTATTTTCTTGTCATCTGACTGTTTGTAACCTTTAGGTATTCAGTATACAGATTTTATAATTGCTGACTTCAATCACTAGGCTTATCCTCCCTGATTGGATGATGGGCATTTTAAAACAATGTCTTATCAAATGCTAAAAGAAAACTTCCATCCCACATATAACTCTTGTGGGAAATGAAGAACACACAAATACCATGATGAATAATCAGAGTTGTTTGCATGGGAAAGAGTAACCAATTTATCAAGCTGAAAGAAATGCTTTCAATTGAAAAAAAAAAAAAAAGTTATCATTGTGGTGCTGGTTGTGATTCATTCCACAGAGAAACATCCCATGCAATCCTACTCCATCCTGGGATTTCTACCCAGGGTCCAGCAGGACCCCAAACCTCATAGGGCTTTGCTGTCTTCCCTTATCTCTGCAGACTGAGTCACTTAATGGCCCTTTACACCACATAAAAACTGAAAAGAACTCAACAACATTGCAGGCAGTTAAGGTCACATATCAGAAAAAAAGAAAGGAGTTGAAGTCTGACTGGTCTGACTGTACTTAATTTCATTAAGCTGTTTCCCATTTTCTGGGCAGACAAATGAGGTGAGTAAGACCCAGGCAAGCTGGGGCTGTCTATTTACTGGTAGACTTGCACAATATCTGCAATACAATGTGTTGAGACTGGCCATTTATTGGTTCACCAAAAGTTTGCGACAAGCCAGGGCTTATTCTGTGATAGATCCGTTTCCAACAGTTGTAACTTGCCACACTTCTTAGAAATGCTAAAAGGTGAGTTTGTGTGAAGCTACTCACTTAAACATAATTTTGGAGTGGCTTTTGGTTGTTGTTTTTCTGTGGGTTTTGTTTGATTGGTTTGGGATGTTTTCTTTACCATGATAGAGAACTCCTTGAGTTTTGTTTTCAGATTTCAAAAAAGTTAAAGACCTTAAGTCATTCTTTGTGAGTGTTATCTTCTCTATACCCACCATTTTTGGGCTCAGGAAGGAATGAAACATTACTGCCCTGGTTTTGGCTGGGATAGAGTTAATGTTCTTCTTAGAAGAAAACACAAATCCTTGGAGAAAAAGGAAGATAAATATTTAAAACAGTCATTGAAAGTTAAGCACACAGAGGTGATTAACAAATAACAGGAATTGTGCTTGTTCTCTTTGCAGACCGCTAAAAATTCTCCACTCACCAGGCTGGCACATTAGCAAATAATATGATTTGTACCACTTTCTGAGCCTGTTCTACAGAACTGGAAAAAAGAACAACAGGGAGGCAAGGAAAACAACTGCAAGAAAAATAATCATCTTCCCCACACTATTTTCCATAAAAAGACTTCCTCCCCTCTAATATTAAGGTAAACTGCCTTGTTAATCCTCTTGCAGCCAATGAGTAGTTATTTTCCCCTCTTCTTCATAATGAATTATTTTTTTTCCTATTTTTTTTTTTTAAATACACATTATTAGGAATAGAAGGGCCACAAAAGCCACCTTCATTTCCAGCCCTTTTCTGCTCACCCCTGCTTGCTGGCCAGCTGGGCTGTTCTGTAGCCAAACCCCATCAAGCTGCACCATCAAAGTCTCATCTTTAAGCAGACTCCCCAGCAGAACAGGATGAAATTACTGCAGCATCAACACAGGTGCATTTACTTTTCCTGCCCTATAAATCTGGCCTGTGGGATGACTTGTATAAATAAAAAGAGTGATTTTGCACTTGTAGGGACTTGATAGGGGTCAGCAATTTGCTGAGTTTCTCAGCACAGAATGGGTAAACTAGGAGGGCTTGATTCAAAGTGTTAGATTATCCAGGCATGATGGCTTAATAGGAGTGGGAGGAAGGCATAATTCAGGGCATCATTACTTAGACACGTGCATTTATGAAATCATTGCTGGGCTAAAGTAGTTCATTTGTCTGCCTTTTTAACTAAAACCTTTGGGTTGGGGAAGGCCAAGAGTGCATCCACTAGTAGGAGCCCTGAATCCTGATCATTTATAATGAAGGGTTTTCTGTTAACCACTCCATGTTCCTTCTGGGAAGGTGCCTGTCTCATTTCTGTCCATCTCCAGGTGGATGAGAGATGCCAGAGGCATCTTGTCTCTGTCAGGTTCATTAGAGTGGCTCTGGGCTCTCAGGAAGCACATCCTCCTGACTGAGTGATAGACTCTCTGAACCCCTTAATTTTCACAGCTTTGTGCTCTGCAAACTTTTATTTGAGCAGGTCTTGCTGGGATTACCTGAGGCCTTGCCAATGCTTCTTTTGTGACCAAAAGATAAGGCCTTCTCTCTGTGTGTGATTGGAAGAGTGCAGAGGCAAATATTAAAAGGCTTAGTTTCCTTTCCAGTTCAACAAACCCGTAAGCCTCATTTCCAGTTGCCTTCCTGCAGCTGTCTTGGTGTAAAAGGCAAATTTTTATAGGCAGCCACTTGTGTCTGATGTTGGGAGGGAGAGAGGAGAGGGGCACATTGTCTGGGCACTGTCTTGGCCCTCAGGTTCGTGCCTCAGCTCCTCAGGGACATCTCTGCTCCCAGAGCACAGCCTGGAGCAGCTCCAAGGAGCTGTGAGGAGAAAACAATCCTCCAGCAGGTTCCCACACACCCCACCCTCCCTCACCTTCAACACGAGCTGTCATTGTGGGACATGAGGAGGAAAAGCCAAGCCTGGGTTGAAGGAACACAACCCTTGGCACTATCACATGTTTTGGAACAGCTTCATACAGTACTGCCAAAAGAAACATGAACCTTGTCTAAAGAGCTTTCTTCTCTTTTTATCCACCATTAAGGCCTCCACTGCAGCCCCAGGTTTGAACAATATCTCTGGGAGTATTTAGGAGAGGGGTGTTCTTCCCAGATGACCTAATTTCCAGCTAATCTCCTGCCTGTCAACTGTTTCAGCTGAGGAAAATTGGGAAATTAGTTTTGCTGTGGCAGAGATAAAGGACACAGGGAAAGGCTCTTCCCAAGTCAGCAGAGTGGCTGTGTTTGAGCAGGATCAGGGGCAGTAATTCTCAGTAAGTCACATGAAGCACCCACTCATCACCAGTGTTAACATTTTTTCTTTATGCCTGACCTCTGATGGGTTTTTTTAATCTTTGCCTTTTCAATAACACCATTTACCAAAAAACTGCTGGACCCAAGATGATATATCTATCACTCATTGCAAACCAGCCACCACACCAAAAGCACAGAGCCTGACCTCAGGAGTTTAGAGCAGCCAAGATGTTCATTTGAATGCTGCAATGAATTTGCCTCAACCTTGCTGGTTTTGTTTTCCATGTTTAACCAATATTTGCAAAAAGCAAATCTATTTCAAACAGATATCAAACAAATCATTCAGGACACCTTTATAAAGTTTCAAAATTCATATTTGTAACTGAGAACACAAAGTCAAACTTCAGGAGTTACAGTCATCTAACTAGGGAATGGATCCTTCCAGGGAAGTGACACACCTCATAAAAATAGCTCAAGTTGCAAACTTTGAATATGAAATGCTCCCAGCAAATTGCCCTCCAAGAAGCTGCTAGTGAAGAATGATTTCCAGAAGTGATTCACCAAGCAGCTCAAGAAAATTACAATCTCTTCACGGACAATTCACAAATGGAAGTTATGGTTTGTTGAATGATATTCACTACAAATGATTCTTTCACTTGTATTTATCCCTGCAAAAATAGTCAGGGCTCTCAGGTGGACCCTCTAACATTTACAACACCTGTAATGCTCAGTGTCTGGAGGCCAAGCAATTTCATGCTGAACTTCTGCACAAAGTAATAAGAAATTATGCTAAATGTCTAAAGTGAGAAATGAAATGGTACAAGATTTTCCTTTTGTCCTTGTATTTCGTTTTCACATCATGTAGCAATTAATGCACAAAGAGCAGTAACAGAACTTAGATAAAATAATGTCAACCTCAAGGACTGCATTTTTCAAGCAGTGCCTTTTTGAAGGGCAGGGAGTTTTTGCCTCTGTATGACAATACTGACATAAGGTGGACCAAGGGGTCATTTCTGTGTGTCTTTGCCCACATGATATGCATTTTAAAGTTTGTGCCAGAGGAGCATACTAAGTTTATATGGCATATCTTGGGCAACAAAATAGGTTGAAATTTCTTTTCAGAGAAAGCACCCTCAGTTCCCAGGGGCTGGATTGATTTCCAGAATAATAAATTGCACCATGAGATCAGAGTGATTTCTTCAGTGCCTGCCCCTCTTGTGTCCTGCAATAGCCTCACAAAATCCTGATGGAACACTAGAGAAAGGAGAAGTGGGGAAATGCAAGAGGTGTCATTTCCTTAGATGATGCAACATCATTTCTGGTGCATTCTTCTGTCAGGTCAAAGTAACCCTTTTTACAAAAGAAAATAAAGAATTAGTTGAAAAGGGTTGTTGATGCTCCCGCTGTTGTTATTACTGTTACCATTTACTGGCTGTCTTGTGATAGCTTGGTTTGTTTTTTTCCTCTTGTGGGAATGGAGTATATTTATATCAAAAGGAAGCAAATATTATCTGCCATTCTCCTTCCTGTGTAGGCTGTTCCCTCACTGCTAAATCCCCTTGGAAAGCAAACAGGAGCTCCAGGATTACTGCAGCAAGTCCAGTCAAGGCTCCAGCGCTCAGCTGTGTTTGCTCACTGAGTCACAGCTTGGTCTGCCTTGGGTGCAGTGGGGCTGTGGAGACCTCTTCCAGCTCCTGCCCCAGCCTGCCTCCTTGGAATATGCCCTGTGTGAGCCCCTGAGCTGTAAACAAGTCCTGTTTGCCAGGCTGGTGACTTGCTGCTATCCCTTTTTATGTCCTGGGGCATGGAAGCCCATGTGTTTATGTGTGTGTGTTCACAAATTCTCCCCTCCCAGGTCACAACCTTTCCCAGCTCAGAGGCCCCAGTGCCCCGGCCCTCACCAGAGAGGGGTTGGCACCTTCACAGTGACTCATCCCAGCAGCAGGAGGACACCCAGGCAGGGAGAGTCTCACCCTGAAGGGAGATGGAGCAGTGCTTGGTGCTGCAATGAGAGCCTTGGCTGGGAAAGCAAAATGTTCCCTCAGGTTTAACAAGGGATGAGGTACTCACATGCTGACAGACCAGGGACACCACTCTGGCTGCTCCAGCAGCTCAGGTGTCCCTGAAACAGAGGCTGCTTCGCAAAAAGTCTGCAGAAAATACAAAGTCAGCTCTATTTTTCTTGGGTTTTTTCCCAGCATATCTTTTTTTAGATTTTTTTTTTTCATTTAAAGAGCAGATAGTGTACCTGAAACATTTACGTGTATTTTATACAACTTTGTGAATAACCCCGGACTGGCCTTGCAGGCTGACAAACAAGACAAATAAGAAAGCTTTCTTCTCTTTTCTTCAGGCATACCTGACATGGCAATGAGGCAAAGATATGGAAGAAGTGCCAATATTACCCAAAAATTTGCTGGGGAGTTGCATGAGGCAGTTTGCGTGCCTGTTGTGATACATTGCAATGAGTTGGAGGCAGAGAGCAGTTGGAAGAGAACAGCAGTCTCTGCAGAAAATCACTGAAACCATCAGGAGATTGCACATCTCGAGGGAAACTCTGGGGCTGAGTGGAGTTTGGCACTCCCCCAAAATCACAGCAATGCTGCTTGGAAGGGACTGAGGAGATCTCTAGCACCACCTTCCATTTGAACCAACACTATTGCCAATATAAGATGGCTTTAGCCTAGAGACTGCCAGGAAAAGGGTAATCACAAAAAATAGAAGGACTTGGGGGAGAGAAGCCCTGGGAAGTGATGAGTCAGAAAGAGAGAGAATTTGAGAAAAAGAACATGAGAAACCTGACCTAGATGACAATGTGCAATAAGCACGGGGTTTAGACTGGGTGACCTTTAAAGGTGCTTTCTAATCCAAATACAGGTTCCTATAGATCTGTTTCCATGACACGTCTTGCATAGACTTCAAAGCTTTCCTCCATGGAAGGGCCTTATGTCTGCTTCTGGAGTCTACAAACACTGAGACACCACATCCCTCCATGCCCCAGATGGTGCCCTGTTTCCATGAGGTTCACCCACCATCCATACTTGTCTGCTTCCTTGTATCTTCAATTTTAGTTGTAATTTCCTTGCACTGTGAATGAGTACAGCTCCCAGAACAATGAGAAACTTATCTTGAACCCGTGTTATCTGAGGCAACAGCACAACAAGTGAGGACACTCACGCTGATTTGGAAGTAAATGAACTCTTGCTTCCTCATTGCTCTCTCTACAGTCATGAGCCTCCCTCTCCCATGAACATTTGAAACTTGGCAGCTCAGTTTTGCTTTGCTTGTTATTGGGAGTGATTGCCCTGGCAGGGATCCTAAACCAGCACACCACATGCAGTGGGACATTCTCTGCATCTCGTTCAGAGCCTTAGGGAGCCAGGTTTTCACAAAAGAAATTGGGTTTGGAAATTCTTTACCCTCCACTAGAGTGAATGCATGAATATTTCTGTTCCTGACCTGATTTTCCATCAGTTCCAGGGGGTATTTCAATTCTTTATTTCTCTTGATTAGTGGAGGAGAGACCGTTTTGCTTCACTGTTTCTTTTCCAAGTTCACTGGCTAGCTGGTTCTGAATGTCCTGGGTGTTTCCCAGTTCCCTCCCCAGTAGTCCTTTCTGGAAGTTTCCCAGCTACAATCTTGATCCATTTTAAATAGCTAGTTACTCCCAGCTGGTTTCTCTACCACTCCCTTCTGAGGTCAGACCACCAGAAGTGAGAGGGGGTGGAAATCACTTCATTAGTTTCTCAGATCCTATTCCAAGAAAGAAGGAAGCTCACCAGTCACAGGACAATGATGCTTTGTGCTCACACACTTGGTCACTGCCTTTCCCTGATTCACCTAATGACCTCACCTTGGCTTTCCTCAGGAGATGTCCCTCTCACCAGGAGGTTGTCAAGGATGTGGCTGAGACAAACTTCATGCCGTGTGTGTCTCTTGGTGTGATGTCTCCAACACCATATTCACAACAGCTCTGCAAGCAGCTGAGCTGAGGCATCCTCTTCATGCTCAGGGACAGAATTCCTGCCCTTCATGGATCCCAGGACACCATGGCAGCTGTGAGCCATTCCCAGCCATGCCCCTGTGTCCCAGGCAAGCTCTGGTTTATTCCCAGCTGTGCTTCAGAGCTCACCTGCAGCTTTCACCCATGTGAGAGCTCAGTTCCATTATTTCACATGCACCCAGGTAGATGAACTTCTTCATTTAGTGATAGAGCTCTCTGAGGAGGCTGAGTATCTGAGACAGAGAGTGAGAAATGAAACTGCAGCCACGTCCTAGGGGAGCTTGCTGCCTCCCTAGAGCCTGGGTTACAGATGTGAAGGGAAAGTTCCCTAACCTGTCACAGCCCTCAGATTATTATTATTGATTATCTATTACTGATTTTTTAGGTAGACAACAATGAAGTTGCAACAAGACATCCAAAGGCAATCGAGAGAGATTTCAGAGCCTTGGGATATAGGAATGTGTCCCCTGTTGATGGAGTGACAAAACTATCCTTTGTCTCCTTAAAAAGGAAAAAAGCCCAGAAGTTTCTCTCCTCAATTAGCAAAAAAGCCACCTCATAGGACCTGGGGGACTTCACCTCAAACTTAAGGATAGCCAATTGGACAGGAGCCAAAAAGTCCCATCTGAGCAATTTACTAGAAAATGAAGAGAACAAAGGAACTAATGGCTTTTGTGAGGTGTTTTACCAGGAGCAAGAACCTCTTGCACCTGGCTCGGTTTTGCTCTATAAAGAGTTTTGTTATTTTGCCTTTTATTAAAACTCTTTTGTTCCCAAGACTACCACAGAAGCCATCCTGCTGATTTTATGCCTTCTAAGGTAGCTGAGCTATCTAGGGTGTAATATAGATCTCCAAGAGCTTGTGAGACCTGGCTCAAGGAGACCATATATCATTGGGATGACTGGTTGAGGAATCAGGAGCACAAGCAGTGCTCTTCTCTCCCTTCCAGATGCAGGGAATGATGAGGGAAAGAACAGGAAGAGCCAGAAGATCATTAACTGGGATGGTGGTGGATGGGGTTGAGTCCAGTTGGTGGCTGGTCACAAGTGATGTTCTGCAGGGCTCAGCTTAACATCTTCATCAATGATTCAGATGAAGGCATCAAGGGTCCCCTCAGCCAGTTTGCAAACACCAGATTGGGTGGGAATATTGATCTGCTGGAAGGTGGGAAGGCTCAGCAGACAGGCTGAGGCCAATTGTAAGAGGTTCAGTAAGGCCAGGTGCTGAGCTCTGATCTTTGGTCACAACAATCCCTGGCAGCACTCCCAGCTTGAGACAGAGCAGCTGGAAAACTGCCTGGTGGAAAAGGACCTGGAGGTGCTGGTTGGCAGTGGCTGAGCACTCATCCTGTGCCCAGATGGCCAAGTGGGCCAATGGCACCTGGCCTGTGTCAGCAATAGTGTGGCAGCAGGACCAGGGCAGGGATTGTCCCTTGTGCAGGCACTGCTGCAGCCACACCTCAAACCCTGTGCTCAGTTTTGTGTCCTTCACAACAAGACATT
The DNA here is from genome assembly GCF_028551555.1 of Melozone crissalis. Classification (NCBI taxonomy): domain Eukaryota; kingdom Metazoa; phylum Chordata; class Aves; order Passeriformes; family Passerellidae; genus Melozone; species Melozone crissalis. The sequence continues at coordinate 3,212,403 of NW_026535834.1, forward strand.
GAGGGGTTGGAGTGAGTCCAGAGGAGGGAACAGAGCTGGTGAAGGGTCTGGAGTGTCTTATGAGGAGAAGCCCATTAAAATATTAAGTGATATTTGGTGTTTTATCAAGAGAAACTGATTTAACAGTTACCTAGTACTGATACATTATGGGGCACACACAATGAGGTATAAAATGTTTGACCTTTCATTCATGCAATTACAGCTCTGCTGGGAACATGAAATCCCTGAGAAAGGACCTCTGGCAGTCATCTGGTGCATCATGCTGCTCTGACACAGGATCAGCTTGACCTGAACCATTCCTGGAGGTCACTCCTAAGGACCCCACATGGCAGAGTCCCCGACCTCCCCAGGCAATCTCAGTTTAATTGAGAACTTCCTCAACCAAAGCTTTGGCTGCCTGTTTGTGCTAAGGAGCAGCTGAGGCAGCCTCACACAGGTCCTCTGCCAGATGGGCATGTTCCCCTGTGGGTTATGTGGGTGTCTCTTTAGCTGAAATCTCAGGAAATCTCATTAAGAATCTGACAGAAAATGACCTGAATTAAAAACTCTATAAGGGAGGGAGCTGTTTAGATCAATACAGAGATATCCATCTTTTTTTCTGGAGGGTGTTTAGGTGTGACCCCTGAAATTCTGCGTGCCTCTGCTATGGATGTTTGATGAATGCTAAAGTACTTTGCTGAACTGAGCTCAAACATCCATGTTTGCCTTCCTTAGCCAGCTGAAGCCACATTAGCTAAAGGATTTGGACAGCACAGGAAACATTAAATCACCAGTCAATCAGTAACAGTAGAGTTAATTCCTGTGCTTGATTTCCAAAACATAAGTGCAAATACAGTATTACCACAAGAGAGTCCTTTTTCTTCTTCACACCAGACCAAAAAAATGGGACTTAGCACTGGCCACATGTTTACCTCTTTAATTTCACATCAGACCATATGCTAGCCCTCACTTTTCTGCCCTGGGTAATTTTACAAGAAGGTTCATCACTAAACACAGTATTGAGACTCAGGTTAAAAAATCATAGAATCACCTACAATGCCATGAAGCTGCCTCAGAAAACTTTCCAGAGCAGGAGTGCTCTACTTTGATGCTGACAAAACTGAGGAATGTGAGATCATGAGAGATGCAGCCACTTTGCAATGGTAATAAAGCATCAGTAGATATCACACAATGATTTTAAGTTCTTGTCAGGCTGGTCATGCAGCTTGGGTTAGGGTAAGCTTGACTGTCCTGGTTCTATAAGTAACTGCAATACAGCTTCACAAAATAATAATGTATGGGGAACAGGTAATTCTAACAGTGGCATCCTGCTGAATTTTCCTTGTTGCAGGAGGAATTAACTCTCTTAATGTGGCTGAGCAGGAACCTGAGGGCAGTCAGGTCTTCTCAGGGCTGCCTTCATGTTTGCTAGCTCCAGAGCTCTGCTGCTCAGAAACCAGACATCTGCAAAGGCAAATGCAATTAATTCCACATAAGTTTCAGATCATTTGCTGGTTTATGCAGTGTTCCAGCCAGCTAAATTTGTCTCAATAATTTATGCATTTGCAAGAGCAAGCAGCCTCCCTTATGAACCATCATCAACAATTGTCACTAGTCTTTTCACATATCCCTCAGTAACTAAACATAAATAAATCTGTGTCCTCAGAGAACACGCTGTTGTGGTCCAGGCCACACTCTAATTAATAAATGGTGTTTTCAATGAATTACTTCTCTCTTTCAATATTGATTTAGCATGATTGCTGACCAGGGGATGCCTTTAAACATTTAGCTTCTAGCAGAGAGCAGTATCATTGTTTGGTGGGGGTTTTTTTTAGAATGGAGTTCACATACTGTATGTCACTATGATGTGGAAAATCCAAGGTCAAGTCACTAGTTATTCCTGAGACAAAGAAAGAAATGTATTTTTTTTTCTTCTGTGGAATATGTGCCACATACCATGGCTCATGTAAGTCCCAGAAGCTACCAGGTAGTACAGAGTTGGTAAATTAGCCTGAACAGTGCTGGTTGTAGAAAGTTAAATTAACATGGACAACTCTCTTTTACCTCCACAGTGATGGATCAGAGACCAAGAGCTCCTTCATCCCAACCAGTGCCATAGGAACCAAAGCAATGGCCACACCATTCACCACTCTTCTGCCTTCCCTATAAGATGTACCAGCCAAAATCAGTCCATCAGTGAAAAACAGCTCAGCCTGATGCAGTAGAAATCATAGTGGAAAACTCCATTTACCAAAATGCCTTCCAGGCAAGTGTAGCTTGAGGAATGGTTTTGGATTGGTACACTCCCACCCCTCTGTTGGGAGAAAAACAATTACACTCAAAATAGCTCAGAAAGAGAGCGACAGAAAGTGAGGAGCTGCTTTTCACCAAGATGCAGTTACTGCCTGAAAATTCCTTAGATAAGACTGGAGTGGTTGCCAGTAGTGACTGCTCTAATTAGTAGCAAAACAATTTTCATTACCACCGCTTTGCTTCACACAGCAGCCATGTCCTGGAGCAGTCACCATTTTAGCCTTACTGTCCATTACTGTAAGAGTTGCCTCTGCTCTGGAAATGTTCTGCTCAGGCCATGCAGACAAACATTATCTCCAGACAAACATTATTTACAGGGCAGCTGCAGTTCCATGAGAGAGTGCAGGGAACACTCAGGCTCAGCCTGCACCAGGTCTCGTTTCCCCATGCAAGGAGAGATGAGATTTCAGGTACCAACTTCTCCCTCCTGCATAGAAATGAGATTTCAGGTACAACCTCTGAAACTCCAGCCTCAAAGTCAAGCCTTTTTGGCCTGTGCATCATGACCCCTCTCCTGATCCAGGTAGATCAGCTACTCTCTAGTCAAATGCTGTTGGTGCCTTCTCTATACATTTTGGGAAAAGGTTTTTGGAGCCAGAGTTTAATTATTGCACCAAAGCTAGCACAGGTTTTTGCTCCCATCTTCCACTGATTTGTCATTTCCACAAATGGGAGTGATAAGCCCTAAAGAGTTAAAGGAAGGAGAGGTTTTGTCTCTGAAAAAACTGGAAATGGCTGATTCCCTACAGAGAACAAATCTTGGGGAAAAAATACTAGACTGTCACTATTCTCAGCACAGAGGATTCAAAGCAGAAAGCTGGCAGTGTGTCAGCACAGAGGAGAGGACATTCAGTGTGTGGATGCCAGAGAATGCAGTATCTCTCTTCCAGAGCAAAATTGGCTTATGTTTGAAGCATGACATGACCACATCCCTCACTGAGGGCTGCCTTTGCGTGCCATGGAGAAATTAGTGTGGCTCTAAAGCTGACAGGATGGCTGGAGCAGCAGAGTGCTGCTCTCAAAGCAGGCACAGCCAGTCAGCATCTGCTGGCTGAAGAGCAAGCAGCAGCCCTCACCTCACACTGCTGAGAGGTACCAGTCACTGCAGCTCACACTGCTCATTTAGGATGGTCACAGTTTACTTTGAAATTATTTAATCTGCTCAGTTGCCACCAAAGTTGGTTCTGCCTTCCTTTTCACCTCCAGCTGCACATTCCTGCCTCCTCCCCTGCACTCAGCAGATGGTGAGCTGGCTCACAGGCTTGAGACATCCAAGGAGCAACCATGTTATTGTGTCAGTGGGGTCATTTAGGTGGTCTGAGTGCCTGGCTGCAGGGGGAGGAGTCTGAAGGGATAGAGTAGGATCCCATTTCCACCCTTGGATGTGTTCAAGGCCAAGATGGATGAGGTCCTGAGCAACTAAATCTAGTGGGTATCACCCCTGTCCGTGGAGATGGAGGGTTGGAGCAGGATTATGTTCTCTTCCAACCCAAACCATTCTCTAATTCTATGGGAATTCTTTGATTCCCCTGTGAAGCTGTGAAGACTGAGATCAAATCTGACCAGCCAGGAGGATCTGCCCATAATTGATCTCTGAACTTATTGCAGATTCTGCAGGGAGGGTGCACACCTGGGAGCCTGTGGGTTTGTGCACTTTTTGTGCACTTTTTTTTTTGTGCACTTTTTTTTTGTGCACTTTTTTTTCACAAGACAAAAAGTTGTGTCCTGCAAGCACTGACTGCTCCACCATTCAGGCTGGGGAGGTTTCCAGCTCAAAGATCCCAATTCAGCCTTGCTCATCAAATGCACAACGAGATACAAGGTACTTGAAACAATAAAATGAAAAGGATTGGTGCTTACATCCCAGTAGCCACAAAGATTTGAGCTGTAAAATTAGCTTAGCTCTTCTGTCATTAGAAAATATTTTCCACACTTGCTGTTTCCCCTGGTGTTTGCAGCAGCACCATTCTGATTGCTCCATCAAATACAGCCCAGAAAAGCAGCCAGGTCAGCACAGAAGCAGAAGTGGTGTTTTCCATCACTCCTTCCCTTGAGTTCTAAGTGAATCCAAGCACACAGTCTCACATTGCAGTCACAAGGGCCTGTGTTTCTCATCTTGTCAGGGGAAGTCTATTCCTGTAATCAGCTTGGAGAAAGCCTGATGTTGCTGCTCTCAGAGAGATCACAAGCTCACAATCTCTGCTCGGGTTCAGGTCAGGTGTTTGCAATGGCATGTTCACCAACTAGATCCCAAAAATTCCTTTGGAGGCCTGAGAGAAATAGAGGTGATGGTTTGAGCACTCATCAGGTCAAAGGATTAAGTGTACCCCTGTAAAAGAGCTCTCCTCCCTTAAGGATGCAGTCTGCAGTGCCTTGTAGAGGTCTTCCAGATCTGCCAAGTGATTACATCCTCCTTTTACATGGAGCAAAGTCATCTGCTGTGATATTAAACACCAAAGATGCATTTCACATCTTTGCTCCTATTTGTTATTTGAGCCACTGGACTCCTTGTGCTACCTCAACCCTACAGCATAAATCATTTTAAAGGATGTTGTAATATCTGTTCCACAAATCTGCATAGACATCCTCTCTGACACTTTATTACAGCCAATAAGCACATGCCTATAAGGAAGAAGTGCTGGAACAGCACTTGGCTTTTTGACCAGGGTATAAATTCTCCCTCTTGTGCACAGGAAAAGGGGGTATTTATTTAATTGTGCTTCCCAGTCCTGGGCTCTGCAGTTCATGCTGTTCCCAGTCATGCTCCACAGAGTCCTGAGGATGTCAGCTTTGTCACTAATATTCCAGGAGCTGAACCTTGTCGGGATCAGTCAAGGATTTCATCAGCACAAGGTCAGTGCAGACACCTCCCTTCCTGTGGGAAACGGCTGTGACGCAGCTCCCTGGTGCTCTGCAGCCCTTTCTGGAAACTGTCTCCTTTTCAAGTCTGACTGGGGATATCAGAGATCAGATCTCAGCCATTGGAGCATAAGGCAGTGAGCATCACACACCACTGAAGCACCAGAAGTGCAAAGCTGTGCCCACGCAGGCGCTCGCTGGGCTGAGGTCACAGATAGGGTTTGGCAGCAACTGTGGGTGAGAGGATCTGAGCACAGGCAGGCACAAGGACTGAAGGAGGAGAATTCCTGCTGGCAGTGCCCTTCAGGAGGTACAGATGCAGCATGCAGAAATGTGTCCGTACTGAGCAGGCAGACAAGCACATAAAGACACAGCATCGACCCAGACTGCATCCTGTGCAATTACTGACATGTTTTTCCATGCTCTGCTGTGGTTCCTTTGGAAGTTATTCTTTTTTTCAGCCCTGCAAGAAGACAGAAAGTCCTTTCCGTAGCCAGCCCTGAGCAGTGTGTTTTCTAGCATGTTTACATCCTGGGGCTCCTGCCTATCTCAAAATCCTGCCTTGTCATAAGGCAGTAAGAGCAAGTCAGAGCTTCAAAAGGAACACTGTGCTTTGCATTGCCAAAGTGTACTGTTAAACAAAGAAACTAACCAAAAAAATCCTCACCTGTGAAAAATACCCCTTTCTGACTCAACACACCTGTTTCACAAGTTTAATTTTTGTGTTCTGTATGCTGAAATCCCTCACAGTAACACTGTGTGGGACACATGATGGGATCCTCCCCCTGAGTTTAATTGCAGCACAAAAGGCTATAGATGCCTCATCCCCAGAAATATTCAAGGTCAGGTTGAACAGAGCTCTGAGCAACCTGGTCCCGTTGAAGGTGTCTCTGTCCATGGCAGGGGGTTGGTGTAGATAGCTTTTAAAGGTCCCTTCCAACCCCAACCATGCTCTGATTCTATAAATCCCGAATTGTGACACATGTGCACAGTCTCTGCACAGCATCTGTTCTGTTTACAGCCCCCAGTATATGTTTACTCCTCCCAGCTCTGCAGTGAGGTAGCAAGAGCCTTTCTGTTCAATTTGTGCCTCTTCAATATCATTGTCATGACAGCAGATTTCTTATTTGGTGGCAAAATAAAGAGAGGTCACAGTCCAGTTTTCCAAGCACTGATTGATTTTGTGAGGCTGAAATTTCAGGTATTAATTTTAAAAAAAGAAATCAACACCAAGTGGTTCATTTGGTGGCCAGTATAATTTGTTTCCAACATCACTCAGCAGCCAACAGGACATACAAGAACATAGTTTTCATGGAATGGCTTAAGATGACAGAACTAGGTCTTTAAATGAATGGTCATTTTATATCAAGGGATGCGAAGTACTTGAATGAGAATGTGTGCCTTCCTAAGAAAAATAATAGGAGTAAAACTGGAAGATAATGAAGCAGAAAACAGGAAAATAAAACAACACAAAAGACTCTAAAAGCAATGCTGCAGATGGCTGTACTGGGGGACCCTCTCCTGAGCCAAAAAGGCCTTATTCCAGAAGAACACGTTCAACAAAACAAACCCTAGCAAAGATGAATAGGGCAAGGAATTTCCAAAGGAGGATTTAAATGGGAGATGGAGCTATCCTGGCTTCTATCTATCCCCTTCAAACAGGAGTCAATATACAGGCAATTGCTTAGCTTTAACAGCCTCAGTCTGCTGAACTAGTTGCCACTGAGCAGTTTTGAAGGTCACATCTTAATCTCTGACGTGTCTGAAAGAGAAGCCTTCATTTATATATTTGCTCAAATCACTTGGCCATACAGCTTTGATCTAAGCTGACATTTCTAGCAATTTGCCAGGGTTTTTTAATATATGATATTAAAAAACCACCACCAAAACGTTTAAAAATAGGCTGAAACAAACCTTTTTATTAATGCTTGGAGAAAAGAAGCATTTCTATATTTCCTACACTGTGCTCATGCACTGCACTAAAATTGATAAATGGTTTAGAAATGTCAACTTGTATATCCAAGAGGAAGATAAAATGAGGATAATATTTAGCTAACAATGACCTCATAATTGTTCCCTACTAATGAGAGGGTAAAATCTTTGTCACATGTACATTAACAATAATAGCTGCCTTACGCACGAGCCACTGGTAATAGACTTGCTTTTCTGGATGTTTCTTTTTAAAAACCCCTTAGACGAAGATCCAAGATGCTCTGGTGCTCAGAGATCACACAGGAAAAACCCACATCTCTCAAACACATCCCCACCCTCTCCCTTTTGACTTTGTGGCATCCTGGACTAGTGAGCACTGCTGGGTTTTGTGTTTCCCCAGGTCTGACAGGTCGGCTCCTCCCCGAGCCGCTCCTGGAGCTGTCAGAGCTGTCAGATCAGACAAGGGCTCTGTCAGGGGCCCTGCCACTCAGCAATGAGTGACTTTGAGGCACTCCTGGCATCATATCTGATGACAGACTACCTGACTTATGCTCAGGTCTCTCCACCCACACCTAACAACAGGTTTGCAGTGAAGGCCACCCACACATGCCCTGACATGCAGGTGAGGCGGCCGATACCAGCCCAGGATGGAAGCGTGCAATCAGGAAAACTCCAGCGTGACCAAAATAAAGTCATAGCACCTGCAATCCACCCAGGAAGGCCATGATTTCTACATGAATCATTGTGATGCATTTTGAACTGCACTTAGATATTTCTGACTTTGTGTCTGCTTGGATTTGCTTTTCCAGCCTTAAATGTTTATTGATATGAGGCAGTATCTGAGGTACACTGAGTTCCTCTCATTGCAGATTGAAACTACTCAGCCCTGATTTATTCTAAACTCCACTCAAGTTTCTGTGCTTAAAATTTTCCATTGCTGATTTTAAGCCTTTGAAACACATTTGAAGCAGCCATTATGAAACACAAGGCATAGGGACAAATGCTGAAGGATATGAATCTGGCAGTAGTTTGCACCTGGAAGACCACATCATAATAAAGGCACCCCTAAAGAGAGCTAAAGAGGTAGGATAAATACATCTGAACCACATCAGACCAATGCAGAAATAAAAGCTTAAGCTGTAACTTTCCTCTGTGAAAAGATTGATTCTCAGATGGAGAACAAGAATAGGAATCACCAACCCAAACAGTCTATGCAAAATGTATGATCAATTTAAAATAGACAGAAGGAACAGGGGATTACCCAGAGTGATGGAAGGCTCACTACAGAAATTGCTGTTATTTCCTCTGTGATGCTTGGGAAGGTGGCTATAAACCCCACTTACTTCTCTTCAAGAAAGATGCAATTTGCACCTTGCATGGTTGTCGTGTCAGGGTGAGGTATCTGCAAAATATTGACCAGAGAACTCTGCAACTGTTACAGAGATTCAGATATAGCATTTTCCATCCTCTATCATGGTCTCAGACATCTGTATTTGTCCTTTAAAACAGCTGTTTGACCTTATAAATCAAAAAGGCTGACGTCTGCACAAACTTAGAGCCTGACTTTTGTCCTAATAGGCTTGTGCTAGGTAAGCCCCATGCTAGATAGGTAGGTAGGTAGGTAGGTAGGTAGATAGATAGATAGATAGATAGATAGATATAGATATGTAGGTATGTAGATAGATAGATAGATAGGTAGATAGATAGGTAGATAGATAGATAGATAGATAGATAGACAGATGTCAAAAGACAATGAATGAATGCTTAATTAATCAAGCAGTGAACCTGATGGAGAAGCCTGTATACCTTACCCTGTGTACAGCCTATACAGGCACACTAAATGTGTGATGCACTTAATTGTGCATGAAAACACACCCATACTAAAATCAGATGCTGCTTAATATTGATTGACACAAAAACTATTACCCATTTCCTCCCCAAACTGTGTTAACTGCAGCAGGTTGGGCTGCAAAGTTAGCAGAGCACTATTTTCAGCTCTCTTTGCAACTTCTTGTGTTACTGAAATGTCTAACTTAAGTGGAAAATCAGATGGGTTTGGAAATTTGCCAGAACCAGTTGCCAGCTCAGTATATCTCTAATACTTGGCATCCTCTAAATATAGGCCTTTTATTCTGGAAGAAGCAGGAGCTGAGGATGCTATTCTGCTTTTCAGAGCAGTGGTTTCATTTTCCCTTCTGAGACCCACAGTTCAAACTGAGGGGGGAACAAAGGAACTGCTGTTCTCCCTATTCAAATTAATTTATTTAATAAACAACTCAATAATTTCTCCTTTGTTGCAGGGAATTTTTTAGGGTCTTTATTTTGGAAAGAGCTTCTCCAGAGGAATTGCCAGGGGCCCATCCAGTCCAGTATCCTGTCTCTGACAGTAGCTAATGCCACGAACAGTTATGGAATAACTTATTTATAAGGGAAGTTTCTTCGCCCTGAGGAGTTTGAGGTTGCCTGTGCCTGGAAGCATGCAAGTTTATAAAGCTTATTTTTATCCTTTCACGTATAACCACAGACAGTCTTGCCAGCTCTATCCATTTCCATTCCTTCCTGCTGGGCTCTCTGGCTCGGGGATGCCTATGGCAGCCATTCCCCACAGGTTCCTTGTGCTCTGCATCTCTGAGGGGCTCAGTGGATAAATGTGCCATGTATCACCTTTCAGAGTTACTGGAAGCTCCTGTGTGACAAGCAGGGGGAGCAGCAAAGCCTGATTTACCTTCTCAGCTCCATTTGATAGAGGGTGTGGGTGCTTTTCAGAGGATTCTATTTTTTTCCTTTTTTACTCTTAGCATGTTATCTTTCATTTCTCCATCCCACACTTCTAATTTTTCACAGTCTCTTTTCAAAGACGGCTTGCGTTTCTCTTATCCCCTCTGAGGTTCTTCTTTTTCTCTGGTACATTTTTTAGAAATGTAGGATTGGAAGGACTCAGGGGACTATTCAAAAATCCATCAACCTGTGTGTAAAACTAGTCTGCAACTCTCACTGTCTCACAGCTGCAGACACTCACACCTCTGACGGGTGGAAAGCCCCAGCTGCAGTGTGGTGATCGTTCACCCTGAGCCAGCTCACGCCTTTGTGTCCTTGTGATCATCCAAGAGGTTTTCCAGCCCCCAGCTCTGCCTGTGGCTGATGCAGAGGGCACTCAGCATCCTCCAGGCACTCTGAAAATCCAAGAAAGGGATGCGTTTCTCCTCTCATGCTGAAAGATGTCTGTGAAATGCTGAAATACTCACAAGGTGCTATCCCAAAGACCTTTTGGTTTATACATCCTTGAGTTTTGTTTGCTCTCCAAACCAACCTTGCCCAGTGTGCAGAAAATGCCACACAGACTCTCACAAGTGTCTTCCCAGGCAGTGACAACTGACTGTGCATAGAGCAGAGTGAGGAAATGTTCTGAACCCAAATTTATCAACTGCCTTCACAAACAGACCCAATCCAGACTGGGATTGATGTCTCAACTTGTGTCAGGGGCATGGACACAACACAGATGGGTCCTTCACCTCCTGGGGTTTCAAGCAGCCTGATGCTGCCAGCACCTGCATGGGGAGCAGTTTGTTCCCCAGAGGGCACCATGGATAAATGTTTTCCAGCACATGAGTGAGGCTTCAGCTCCTTTGGTAATGAAAGACTGGTGGTTTTCATCAGCTCCACCTCACTGATTTCTAATGCTCCAGTGTTCCTCCTGCTAAGCCAGCCAGCAGAAGGGAGAGGGATGGAGAGACCATCACAAGGGACAAGGCTGGCTGGAGATATCACCTCACTGTCAGAGGCAAGAGTGGAAAAGCCAAAATCCTCAGAGGGGGCTCATCATCACACCAGAGTTACTCACATTTCTCCCTGAGTGTCTCTCAGATCTTTTGGGACGTGCAGCCCCAGCCCATGGCTGAAGGACAGGGAAGGGATGGGTCTGCCATGGACAAAGCAGGACAGGGAACTTTAGATGTGGCAGGAGTGAAGTTTGCTGCATGGCAGCAGAATGCAAAACCCAGAGTGCAGCCACCTCTCAGAGGAGAGGTGGGAGAAAGGAAAAGGGAACTGCCTGCATGGATGCTGTGCTGCATAAATGGGCTGGAAATGAGCAGGGACAGCTCTGCCAGAGGGGACACAGAAGGGACACTTGCTCCAGCTCACATCATGAGGATGGTGAAAGAATGCCAGCTACAGAAGAGGGATTTCATCTTGGTGCTGTGTTCTTTGCTCTGCGTTAGCAGGAAGCTCTCATTTGTGAAATTAAATCTTCAGGAAGATTTCAGGGTCCCAGGCCTGCTAATGCCTCTTCCAAAGAGCAGGCAGCAGTATCCAGAAAGCCTGAACACTCTAAAGGCCAGTCTTTATCAAATACCTTAATTAGAAAATGTGTGCAGCTGAAAACAGCTGCCTGATGCCTGTAGGGTGGAGGCAGTTCCACAGCTGGAGATGGTCTGGGGGGGCAGCAAGAAAAAACTTCACAATCACAGGAGGGTTTGATGGGTGGAGAGGCAAATTTTACACAGATGGGAAGGAGCAGAGCTTTCTTAGCTGTGCCAGTGGTGGAAGGGAAGGCATCAAAGAACAGCAGGACAGAAAGGAGCAAAGCAAATAATTAGGCAAATTAAATATTTGTCTTCCTTGCATTATGACATGCTGAGGCAGTTAGCAGTAGAGGATCTCACTAAAGGTCAGCCTGCTCAGGGAAAGCAGTCAACTCCTTTCTGCACAGAGCCAGAAAAATGCAGCCTGAAGCAGCTCCACCTGAACCATCCCAAACAGATGTGAATCTAACCAGGGTTAAAATCCCAGGGCTGGAGAGTCCACCCTCTCCCGAGACAATCCATTTCAGCATTCCACACATCACTTCGAGGAGGCTTTTTCTAACATTTAAGCTCTGTTTTTCCTTGCCATAATTTCAAGACTCTTCTCCAATCCCCTGCAAACACAGGGAACAGCTGACCCTGGCTGTCTCTGCAGTCACCTTTTACACTTACAGAGTCAGTTATTGCATCTCCACTTTTATCACTCTCCCTATCCAAGGCTTGTGAAAGGACCCTGTTACCACAGAAGCTGACAGTCTCACATCTCTAACGGTGTCACTCTATAAAAAACACCCTTTTGAGACAACCAAAGCCAGGCCACCATTCTGTTTATGGTCTAAATCCTGAATCCTGCGTGACTTTCCCAAGGTCAGATGACAAGGCTTGCAGAGAAGGAAGCTGCATCTCCCACTCTCTCTCTCCCTTCCAACCAACCCACTGGGCTCTCCTCCTCCTGTTCCAGGCTGCCGGGTGAGAACTGAGTGCTGCAGGCTGTGTTCCTCAAAATGAGTCACTTTCACAGTGTTTCCATAATGTGAAGAAGAAGGTGACTCAGAAACTGCTCCTCAATAAATAAATCATGGGCTGCTCACAAGGGGTGAGCTACAAAAGGACAGTGAGTCTTTTCAACGCCATGCTAGCAGCTCGTGTTGTACCTCCCCACCCCTCCATAGCTGGAGCCTCTCCAGCATCTGCCAGACTATTTCAGATAATCTGCCTGCTTTATCTCAGGATTGCTGTTAGGAGATTGTCTGGGGGCCTTGTGCAAAAGGAAAGCCCCCAATTTATAAACACACAACAATAAATGGCCTCTCCCCAGCTCTCTCCCGAGGCAGCAGGTCCGAGAGGTGTGATTGTGCAGACAGGGAGTGAGGCCCATGAAGATTTGGTGATCTGCCAAGAATCACACAGGAAAGCCATGTCAGCTCAAGGAATTAAACCACACTCTGCTGAGCCCCAGCCTGACTGTGTGCCTGAGCCCAGCTCCTGACTGTTCCTGCAGCAGTGGTTCCTGCTGAGAGTGCAGAGCTCAGAAGCTGTCCATGGATCTTAACCAGAAAGGAGATCAAGTTAAAATATTTGGAACTGGCTCTCCAGCACACTAACCTGAGTTCAAGCATTTGGGCTTTAACCTTTCCATATAAAAAGAGAGGTCCTTTCAAAAGTTAAAAAAAAAAAAACCAGTTATTTTTGGAAAACAGAACTCATCCACAGAAGCTCGGGGTACTTTCTAAGCCTCTTTGATACACTGGGCTTACAGAACACAGGGAGCCTGAAAGTTCCTAAACTCTCTGGGGCAGCCCAAGGAATTTAGGGTGTTTGTAGAGTGAGATGGGAACACTTCAAACACCCAACTTCTTACCCTGTCCCAGAAAGCAGCTTGGACACACACAGACATCCCTACCAGACTCCTCTTTCCATGGAAGGAAAATCCAGGCCTGAGGCCAAGATACACACCTGATCTAGAAGATTAGAAAACCAGGGTCAAGGGATGTTCTTAAGTACAGAAGATAAATGGGCCTCAAAAAAGAAGAAAATCTTGAACATATTTCAAGATTCCAATCCCTCTTTCTTTTACCTTCTACTTCCACTCTATGGGAAACCTCAAAATCTAACTTGGCCCCATTTTTACATGATTTTTCCTGTGAAGCTTCAATTTCTAGTGAGCTCTGCTAATCAGCCCATTTGTAACCATCCTCATAAGCAAAGCTCATTTAAACAGTTTTAGTGCCGCACTACAGGAGCCTATACCAGTGGCACTAAAACAGAGGTTGAAAGGAAGAGCTGTGCAGGCATGAAGTTCCATTTGCAGTGACCAGGAAAGCAGATCTCAATTCACCTGAGAAGATGCTTGGTGCATTTTATGTTATCCCCAATTGTAGCCTTTATTTGTAGCTTCTTCATCAGCTCAGGGATCTGTAACCAACCACTATAAATTTGGAAGAGAATATCGATGCCATTTTGCAGGTGACATGTTTAATAGTTAATATATTTGATTCAGGAACTGACAGCTGCAGTTTAGAGCTGTAAGAGATTTGATTTAATAAGAGATCTATCCAGTGCACTAGGCAATTGGGTTAATGCAGGAAAGAATTTGGTTTGCAAGTGATCGTTTCCCTTATCAAAAGGCAGCAATGCCTGTGTTTCAGTGAAACATTTGCTTCCTAAACCAATTACTCTGTACATTCCATTTCAGCATATGAGATCTGCATTTCCCAATTAATAAACATCTCATACTGCTCACTTAACTCCTTTGGTGTGTCAAGTGTCTGCAGCATTTCTGAGTTGAAAGCAGAGTCCTCCAGCACCTCACAAGTGAGTGGCAGAGTGACCAACTCACTCAATGCCTTGAAATCTGTGCAGCAAAAATGCCAGGGCTGGAAAGGGAAGAGGGAGCTCTCAAATCCTACACATCTCAAAATAAGAAAGCAAAAGGGGAGGCCAGACTTTTTCCTCCTGAAGGGAAAAAAATCAAAATTTATGAAAGGGAGGGGACTACTTTAAGTTTGATGTCAAGTCATCTTAGGCCCTACATGCAATATACATTGTGGAGCTGTCTGGATTTATACAGGGAGGAGGAATTTTGGCTAAAGTAGGTGCATTTGTTGCAGCTGTCTTTTGCTGAAGCCAGGTTAGTGACTTCTGATGCAAAATGCTTCCTCCCAAAATGCCTGATTGGTATCCCTTAGAATGCTATGAGTGTGACACCAGTATACACCTGACACCTTTCTTTTTAAAGCTCTTACCAATTTGTCAATTTGTTGTGTCTTCTTTCCTTACCCCATGTGAGATATCTATCACACACCTCCAAAGTCCCCTTTTCCAAGTGACATTATAAGCCTAGCAGACTTGGTGTTTCTTCACAGTCTGGAATAGTTCTACCCATTGTGGTGCTCATGGACATCCCCTGTTCTGGACCAAATAAGGGTGGACATTTTCCTTTTTCTGACAAAATAAACACTTAAGTCTATATTTATATTACATTAATTCTGTTAAAATCAAAAGCATTTTTTTTCCTAGTTGCCTTTCTTCTCAACCCTCTTCTGCCCCTGCTTCTTCTTCGGGAAATGGCACCATATATGCTAAAAAGCTTTAGAAGGGAATGGGGTTTTTGAGTGAATGTATAGAAAATATGAATATATATTTATTTCTTTTTCTTCCCTCCCTCTAGTAAGGAAGTGCAACATGACCTTAAAACAGCCAGATCCAACCAGTGGGGCCAAGCTCAGCAGAGAGCTCAGCAGTGGGAAACATCTGAAAGCAAGAGGATTGCGGGGTCTCACATGAGCTCCCTCTCCACAGGAAAGGTGGAGGAGGGAATGTTCACCTCACATGAAGAGAGCAGGTCAGAAACAAGCCCTGCTGTGAGGAAAGGTGCCAAATTTGCTGCATGAGCACAGGCTGCCTTTGGCTGATGTGACAAGCACTGTTACTGCATTGCTGTGGATGGATTCAGCCCTTTGCATGTGCCCCAGCTCTGCCTCCACATTTAATTTATGCAGGATGCATATCCACCCTCCTGCCTTCAGCAGTGCCCTGGCTTATGCATGCATGGTCTGATTAACCTCAATAAATCTGGGGAGGGGAAGGGGTTAACTCCTTCATTTGGAATTTGGTTCCACTGCTGATGCACCAGCAAGAATTGAGTCCACTGACACTTGCTCTCTCTCCAAATCATATTAGCTTTTCAGGCTCCTCAGGGAGAAAAAAAAAATAAAAAAAGAATGAAAAACCCCCAGAGCCTGGTCAGACAGCGCTTACAATCTGGTTAGGATGGTTTAAAGTCTTACCCCATCAGCTGCAAGGCAATACTTGGGTTTACTCGACCGCAGAGGCTCATCTGCTGTGTCCTCAGCACAGACCCCAGCCCTGCAATTAACTGTGCCCTGGCTGACTGCTCTCCCCCCTGGAAACCTGTGACCCACCAGAACACTCTGGGGGCTCAGCAGCTCCTCTGTGACCCATGGGTGGAGGATCAGAGCTCTCACCAGGGAGCTGAGCAGCCCCAGCCCAGACACACACAGGTCACCGAGCTATTCAGCAAGCAGGGTTTCATTACTATGCTTTAAACACAGTGCCCTTTAAAAACATAGGCACACTTTTTAATTAAGCCTTTGGTGTTTCTTTTCAACATCAGATATCTCAGTGTGCTGTCCTTTCTTTTTCTTAATATAATTTGATTGGAAGTGCATTTGGCCATATCACATATATTACAAAAGGCATTTTTTTTCCTCATTGCTCCAAATTATTTTTCCAATCATATTCTATATACTGTGCTCAGGAGTGAATTATAAGGAGTTAGGCAACATACATGGTGTTAATTAGATAGGGGACGTGGAAGGCAATTTTTCCATGACTCCAGGGAAACCTTTATGTTCTGCTTATAAAGCAAACGCAAACGGCCACGCGATACAAAGCGCTCCTTAAAAATCAAGTTACACACTGAAATAAAATACTAAGAGCAAAATTAGTTTCTCCAATTTAATTCAGTAAAACTTTAATAGCATCTGACTGCTCACTGCAAAAGTCATTAAAAAAATTATAAGGAATTCACAAATGACTGATAATGTGAAAACACGGAGGCTCGGATTCTGCTTCCAGCAAAGGTCCTGGTGCAGCAAAATCCTGGAGCCCTCACCTAATTCTGCACTCCAGGAATGTGCTCGTGGGCCAAAGTTAACAGCCAAAGTCACACTGGCTTCAGCAGGAGGCTGATCTGGCAAGGGAGAACGTGGGAGCTTTGATCTGGAGGGAAAGGTTCAGGGAGCATTCGAAACCTGGACTGAGCCCTGTGCACACATCAGTGACTGGATGCGCTAATCAGGTAAACACTTCTGAAAAAGAGGACAAGTTTGAGCAGGAGAAAGGCAGGCACAGCAAATTAAGCAAGCCAGTGGGTCTCTTTTATCTCTGACTCCATGATAACCAGTGGAGGATGCTGGAAGACTCACTGCATGCACAGGAAAACACAAATGGAAATTTTCCTAAATGTCATTCAATAACTGCAGACAATAGATGGCTCTTACAGAAACTGCACTGTTAGGAGCAGGAAGATCAGAGGGAACAGAGCTGCCACTCATGCCTTTGCTATGGTGGCTCAGAAGAGCACAGTGGTATGAAAAAATACTTTTCTGGAAAAGTGACTTTTTCAGTAGGGATTTGCAGAGTTATAACTCGCCTCACATGTCTTTTTGTGTAAAGTGGAGGGCATAAAGCACAACCAATCATATAGGGAACTTTTCAACTAAAGATTTTTCTCTCATCCTTGTGATAATTAACACTCTTTCATTAAAATGCTGTGTCCCCCCTGGCCAGAACGGAACTGTGCATGCCTTACACCCTGCTCTTAATAATGTTTTTAAGGTCTTGAATCTTATCAATTAATATTTTGGAGTGATTCATACCATTTCTAATATGCAGCTACTGAGCAGAATCATGCAGATAAAAATATTTTCTGAAGAGATTCAAAATAATTGCTTTTTTAAATTGCTGATGGGGGTTCTGCCACTCAAGCAGTTAAGCCTGAAAATGTGCTTAAGAGATTAAACAAGGAAAACTGAGCTGGTCTGGTAGCTGGCCCCTTTCCATGTGCCAGAGAGTTGTCACTCCTCCAAGTGCAACGAGATGACTTGGGATTTGCTGTGGCTCATCCTGCACACGAGACAGACAAGGTGCAGAAGTTTCTGTGTTCAGCCAGGCTTTGCACAGCTTTTTCAAACACTCACCAAGGCACTGACTGGTTCATCCAAGGGAAATATGTGTGCCAGGCAGTGATGTGGTGCTTGGAATCAGAAAGCTGCTGCTGGCAGATCCAAACAGGCACTGTGCAGTGTGTGCAGGACTCCCAGGGAGGTTTGCAGGGTGGTGGCTGCTGCCCCTGTGGGGCCAGAGCTGATTTTCACCTCCCCTCATCAGGAGGGGACCTGTCCCATCCTTCCAACACGGGAAGTTTCCCACATTATTCAAAAATATAATTTCTTAGCACAATGGTGCTCTCTGAGGGACTGTGCCTTTGTCAACACTGAAACATGGGGCTTGTTTGCTGCAAAAAACCACAGTTTTGGATCCACCACCAAACTGTGCATGTGCATACACCCCTCCTCTGTTCAAGATTGTGTATTTGTGCAGTTGTATATATGTTTTTACATGTTCATTCACAAAAATAAACAGTGAGGAAGCCTTTGAAGTTGCTTTGTATGCAAAACTAAAAGCAGATGGAAAATTTCTCTTGATTTTATATATATAAATACAGTTGAGTCACAGTACATATATCTTTTTTCTTCTAAAAGGAGAGCCCAACTCTCAGCTTCCCTATGTACTTGTGGAGCCAAAATTTTGGGTCATTAGAGGGTTGGCTGCTGCCATGTCAGGTGCCTAAAGACATGTCAAAGCTGTCTAATTTCCATATATTACATCTAATCTCTTTATTCCCTGTATAGCATTTTTCTGCACTGCAGTATTAAGACACCTACAGTCACCAGTCACTGGTTGGATGCCCTGATTTCACACACCTGAAACTCTTAACCAGCCAGGGAATCTGCATAACACCGGAGAGGAGTTGATCACTTAAACATCTTAAACTCTTATTCTAAAATCCAGTCTGTTTTTTAAGCTCATGTTTCCAAGGATGTCTTCCAGAGCTCTCTCTCTCTCATCTCCAGGGGATGTCTGCACTGCCTTCTAATGGGAGAGCCAAGGGAGCAGGGGGCAAGCAAGTTAATTTAGTGTAAGCCATATCACAAGCCTGCTCATCCCTGCCAAGCTGAGGGCAGGCAGGTGAAAATCTGCAGGTGAACAGTTGCAGTGAGAAGCTGAGGGACCTGCAGGACAGAGAATTCCATGTGGGCAGGCCCTGGCAGGTCAAGGAGGAAGGCAAGGAAGACACGGTCAAGAGGCCCCAGAGACTGAAAACCTAACAATAATTAACTCACAGGTTCTCCTTGGAGGCTTACAACTTCATATTCAAAAGATTGCCCTACTTTCTGCTCTCAGATGATTTTTGCTTTGCAGAGCAACTTCATTACTTGCTTTTCACCAAGGGGACTCCCTCCCTCCCAGGTGCCAGCTTCAGGGGGCAGGCATTCTCCTTGCTCTTACACAAGCTGGAGAGCTGGCACTGAGTCATTTTTTAGGTAATTTTGTCCATTTAAAAACCAAAAAATTCAAATATTTATGAAGAAAATGCTAGCCTAGAAGAAGTGATTTACCATGCAAAGGGGAAAGGTGAACAAGACAATTAGAGGGACAATCTAATGGCTGTGCTAAGAGCAGAGGGTTTGTTCTTCTGAAATTAAGCCTTGAATTTTATTCTCCATTAATAAAGGAAAATTTGGCTGATAAATCAAACATGATTAGTGGTGTGGAACAGAGATAACATGAGAATAAGCAGTAATAACTATGCCTTTCTCTTGCAAAGCTGGCCTTTTTAGTGTTTTGCAAAAGGAGGAATGCTACCTGTGACTATGGAAATGTGCTGAGCTTTGTGAATAGTTGATTTTTATTTCTCATCCTGCTATATTCAGTAGTATCTCTAAATTGCTAATGGTGCATTTTGCTCCCCTAAGCACCAGACCAAAATAAATATGAAAATTGATCATAAAAAGGACACTGTAATAAAAAAAATGCACGTGCTTTAGTCCTTAAGACAGCTCAATACAGGCTGGTCTGTTATTGCTGGATAAATCTGGTTTTAGGAAAATATATATCATAACAAGAATATCAACTTTTATCTTAAAAGTATTGGATAATACTTGAAAGAGATCATCTCTGCCTGGATAAAAAATTTGTTCTAATAATACCATTTATCTGAAAAAGATTGTATAACTGTTTGTCCCAAAGACCTGTGTAGTGCACTGAATAAAATGCATAACCTACTAATTCCAGCATGGTTATCAATTATTTTAAATGAGGACACACAGATTGAAAAGCTTTGTGAAATTCCATTTTAAAATTTCAATCTCTCTTTTAATCAGAAGTGAATATTAGGGAAGACCCCATGCTGTTGTCCTCATTGTTTTCCTGTCATACAGCATCCAAAACAAAGTGAGATTCAGGAGTACCCTGGAGAGATTAAAATCATAGGGCATTCTGGTTAGAAAATAAGTGAGTACAAATTATTGGCTTGTATAGGCATTGCACCATCCCGCTGCATGTCTCCAGTCCCATCTTTGTGGGAACCCAGAACATCCCTCTGGCAGCCCAGGATGGCCAGGACCCCTGCCAGGGGGCTCAGAAGCCCTGGCACAGAGCCCAAAACACCTGTGGGTTTGATTATGACCCATGGAGCAAGTTACCAACCTTATATGAAGATCAGCAAGCCACAACAGTTTAGGTAGAATAATAGTGAAGTTATCACAGGATGGAAAAGTAGATTTTAGGGTTTCTGGAATGGGGGTTCCGGGGGCAAGATGGAGGGAACTGGACGTGTCCAGCCTTTCTCCTTCTTCTTCTTGGCCTCCATCTTCTGCTGTGATGTTGGCACTTTTGGATTGGTTTAGAGTAGAAGCTCACTGTCTAACATAGGTGATAGGTATTGGAAAGTAATTGTAAACATTGTACATGTAGTTTTTAGTATAAAGACATAAAGACCGCCCTGGGGGCAGGCAGAGTGCCTGGAACTGTCCTGCTGGACGGAGCTTGGCAGGGCAGGAGAAAACTTTTTATAGATAAGGAACAATAAACAACCTTGAGACCGAGAAATGAAGAGCTCTGACTCCTTCTTCAAGCGCTGGGCTGGGAAAAGAGATTTTCCAACTTTTCTTGGGGTCACTGTGACCAGCAAGAGACCCCAACACATCTTGGATGGAGTTTGGATCCATGTTGGAGCCTTGTGTCCAGCTCTGAATCATGGATCCATTTCCTCCTGCCTGCACCCTTTGTGTGGGTCTGGTGCAGCTCCTGCCTTCCCTGCGATGCGGAGGGACCCACCGAGCTCTGAGGGACCCTGCAGGGCTGCACCCCTCCCTGCCCAGGCTGGGGTCACCCCCCATCCCCAGCTGTCCTCCCTCAGGGAGAGGCTGTCCCTCACCGCCAGGACAATGAGCTGTTCTGTCACCTCAGTGTGCTCAGTTCCCTCCTTCCAGCATCCCTAGGAACATGCTGCCAGAATTATCCCTCTCCTTTCCACCACTCCCATTTTTCAGTTTGCAGTGGCTTCCATGACAGGTACATGCTTGATGATCCTTTTGGTGTGGTGGGACACACCTTTTGGTGTGGTTGTCCTAGGGTGACATTATGATGCTTGTACCCCCATTCATGTGTTCTGTTTATGCTGGATATTATGTTCTGTGCCTTAAAGACTGGCTCTGAAGAGTGAAAGTTTTCTTATCAGCCTGGCGGGACACACAGTCAGGCAGTACTGCTGGTGCTGCTTTTGCTTTTTTGCTTTTGCTTTTTGCTTTGCTCTCACTCTTGCTTCTGCTTTGCTCTTGCTTTTTGCTTCTGCTTGTTAGCTAGTTTAGCTAAACAGTCCAAATTTCTTCCTGAACTGTTTCTCCTTTCCCTTTTTTGGCACCACTCGAGCCTGCTCCGGGCTGGGGCCTGGCAAACCCCGAGAGTTTGCACCTTGTGGCCCAGCGGGGCCTACTCTGGGCAGCAGCTGCCCCAGCGCCGGAGGGACTGAGAACAGAGCAACCACCCCCAGAGAGACTTTCTGAATTTGTCATCTTTTTCAGAGCGGTGTCACCCAGTATTGTTCATTTTGTGTGCTGGGGGTGCTGTGCCTGTTAAATAAACAGGTTCTTTCCACTTCTCTCTGAGGAATCCTTCCCGAACTGGTTGGGGGGAGGAGCCATGTAGGTTTGCTTACTGAATCTCCCCCTTTGAAGATTCTCTACCAAATTTGCCCTAAACCAGGACAGATGTGAATCTCAAGTTTTCTGACAAAAACAAGGATCTATAGTAAATGAGGGAAAATCAATTATCTCCCTTCAGAGAATCCAGGTATCTATTTCAAATCCAAGTGTAGCATTCTGCTGCTGAGTCTGCACAGAGAAATAGGTTCAGAAAATTTAGGTTTGTGCCTTCTTCACATTCTCTAAAAAAGGAAACACCAGATATGGAACATGGTTAATTAAAAAACCAGAGGGGAATTCCTCTTGATTGGATGGGGCTGGCTGGTTGGGGATATCCAAGGTAAAGTGTTCTCCAGCAGAACTGAGGCATTTCCTTCACAATATCCCTATCCCTTAAGCAGAGCCATTCACAAATTACTTCTGAGACCTCACAGGCCCTGGCTCAACAAACCTTAGCACTGAGAGGGGGGCTGAAGCCTTCAGTACCCCAGGGTGACCAGCAAAGACAGGTACTGAGTGCTCAGTGTGCCAGGATTTCCAGATCCTCTGGTGGAAATAGCAACTTTCTCAAACTGAGGTAAAAAACGCAAGCAAAACGCAGAACACGGCAGAAAGCAGGTTCCCCAACACCCACACAAGCAAAGCTCACAGAAGGATGCTAGAGAGGTTAAGTAGCATATTAAACTGCTGAAATAAAGCCAGAAAATGCTGCAGCTTCTTTTTACTTACCCTGTTGGAGTGTTGGACAGAGGTTTTGCAGTCAACACAGACACTTGAGACATGGTGGGCTGACTCAACAGCAAGCAAAATTAGCGAG
Organism: Melozone crissalis; assembly: GCF_028551555.1. Classification (NCBI taxonomy): domain Eukaryota; kingdom Metazoa; phylum Chordata; class Aves; order Passeriformes; family Passerellidae; genus Melozone; species Melozone crissalis. Next base: position 3,234,899 of record NW_026535834.1, read on the forward strand.
CTTCCCAAGGATACAGTTCCCCCAGAGCCACAGCCTTGTGCCAGCTGCAATGCCCCTCATGGGCTGATTTACTTCCCTGAAATGTAAGAACACAGTCAGAAAGAAGGTTCAATTCACAGAAGAGCTACATGAACTTTCACCCTGTCACTGGCAGTGTTTCCTGCCTGCGAGAACCTGGGAAGAAGAGAAAGGAGAGAAATGCAGAGTCACTCCTGTCACCACACCTTTTGTCATCAGCTGGATGTCCCATGGCCATGCACATCTGCTGTGCAATTATTGCTGTGCACTGAGGCCAGCACACACTGCTGGAAAAGCTGTGTGTCATAAAATCGTTCATTAAGTCCTAGCAAAAGGTGGGTGCATAAATCAGGCTATCAGTGCACTTTCCTTGGGAAGTGGAAAGAAGTCTGGTCTGAGCCAAAATCCACAGAAATCCAAGATCTCTCCCAGCTATTACCACTGGCTTCTATTGGAAAGGTTTAAATCCTCCCTGAGTGCAGAAGGAGCTGGAATGGGTCCAGCTGAGGACACTTGGCTCCCAACACAAGATCTCCATTTCCCCAGTGGAAAACCTCCCTGGACCTCTTCTGCTCAGCTCTGTTTACCTTGCTCCCCTCCCCACAGGGCTTCCACCCACACAGGGCAGGAGGAGAAAGAAAATGGGATGGATTCTGCCAAAAACTGCAAAATCACAAAGCCCAGAGCAGCTCTGAATTTGCAGAAAACACAGCTTCTCTCAGAAGCAAAGTGCAGCCTTGCAGTGCTCACATGGGCAGCTTAGAAAGGTGTGAAGGGTGACAAATCAGCAGAAGACATTAGAGCTATTTGAGCAAGATTCCAGATTGACTGTTTTTAATCATAGACTGTGTTTCAGCTGCTGTTTTATCCCTCTTTCAGAGAGGCTTTTGATAACCATTCTTCCACGAGCCTGCTGAGCCACTCAAGTGCCACACCAAGGGGAGACCAAAGGGCTGAGATTTGGGTGCTCTCTGTGCTGTGCTGAGCCCCATGGCCTGCCTGGCTTTCCCACCCCTCACCTCTGCTGCCCTGTGTTTCCCCTCACTTGCTCTGCATTATTTCTCTCCTAGGAGGGTCCCAATTTCAAGATCTCTCCCCTCCTGTTCAAGCATTTCTGTTTGGGTTCCACAGCACTCAGATCTGCCAAGGCAATTGCTGCTTTCACAGCCATCTTCTGTCTTGATAGTCACTGCCTTGCTCCTCCAAAAATCTTTATCTCTGAGTTGAAAAGAAAAATGTGTCCATAAAAAGGCAAAGTGTCTCAGCTCAGCTCCATCTCTGCTGGAGTCAAAGGGAAATTCCCAATGACTTGAACAACAGCAGGAGATAACACAATTCCTTTATCTGTGCACTAATGGTCTTCTGCTGCCATTCTGCTCAGCAAGAGAGCCCTGTCAGTTCCCACAGAGCACACAAAGTCACTGTTACTGATTCTCTAACACAAGACAGTCCCACCAGCATTTTTTCCATTGCCTTGGATGGACTTACTGTGTGATAATATGCATGTAATGTGAACATCTGTTTCAGCTTCAAACAAAGACAGTAGGATTTGGGGGAGTAAAAAAATAAAAATAATTGTAGGAAGCAACATCACTGAGCTAGATAGGATGAGTGAGGTGTGCAGCCTGGCACATGGGCTACATTGCAGGAGGTAAATGTTCTGCCTCAGACCACACAACCAGACACAGGGATGAGAACCCAGCTCCAGCCTCCCACACAGCCCCCATTGCACTGGGAAAGGACACACTGCCAGGGTGGCAGCCTGGGGAAAAGAAACAAGGAAAAACCAGGACAGAATGGCATACAGAGCTCTTTGGCAACCCCTGAGTTTCAGTCATCCTCACTCATGCTGTACACAAGGAGGTGGTTCCATGAACAATGAGATGATGAACATATTACTGTCTGCTGGGCCAAACCTGAAATCACAGTCCAAGACAAATTCCAGGCAGCACTCACTGACTGAAAAGCTGCTTTCAAGCCTTTTATTCATTGTTAATGCAGAGAACCCATCAGTGATCCAATCTACAAATATATGTATGTTTGAAAAAAGGAAAAAAGTGGCTTACAGATGTTGCTTGCCTGTTATTTCAGGCTTAAAAGACAAGCAAAACCTTCAGAAAATATACATGGCTATTTCAGAAATAACATTAGCATTCAGTAACACAGTAATTATTTATTGTTTTTATTCCTGGCTGCTTATGAGACTTTCAAAGCCATGGAAACAGCAATAACCCACCTCTCTATTTTGACCATTTCAATATGTAGTGCTGTTGGATTTTGGCTGGCTATAAATACACACATCTATACAGGCACCAGGTGTGTAACACACCTGGAAGTGAACGTGCTAATGATCTCAAACCCTTTCAGGATATAAAAACATGAAGGGTGACAACTTGGTTACAGAGGATTTCCACATGGCATTTACCCCTGGGTCAGAGCAAAATCAGATTTGCAGCTAGTGGACCAACACTATCCCTACCTTGGCACAATTTCACCCCAACCCTGTTCAGAACATTATTCCCAAACTCATCCTGAGAGCTTAGGACCTTCCTTTTGATTTGGCATGTGTTTGGTCTCAGGTAAATGTGATTTGTCAAAGGGGTTGTGCCAGCAGCACCCTCCCAGCCTGTGTCCATACCCACACTCACCTGTGGCAGACAAAGCTGTTATCACTCACTGCAAAAACACTTTACACTACCTACACACGATAAGACCCTGCTTTCAGCTGATACAAATTTTGCTAAATGTTAACTAAACGAGTTAGAATTTCCCACGTGGGTGTCCCCTTTAGCTGAATTTTACTATCCCCACCTCAGGGGCAGAGCAGAAAAAAACTGGGTTTTAACTCATACTAATGAAAATACAAGGAAATCCTTGGTTGGATGATTGTATCTGGGGGCAGTAACCTGGCAGTGGTGGCTGGAGGACAGAAGTTTAACCAAGGACATGCTTCCCACACCCCCATTAGATTAAAAAACCCTGCCCATGTTTTAGCCAAGTTAATGCTTGGAAGAGGTTTCTGCTTCCAGAGGCTCTTGCTCAATCTTCAGGGACCTCTGTCCTCACAGGGGCCAAACCAGGATGGATACTTGGGCTGAAGGCAAGGACACTGCCTCTCCCACTCTCTCAGCTGCACTTTTACAAGTAAATTAAACAGCACCAAGGCCTGTAGCATAGTCTATAATGTTTAATTATTAGCATGCTCCCTGGCACAGCTTTGGCTTGTCCTAGGGAGTACTCTGGGAGACTGTGTCTGGGCAGGGTTCAGAGAGCAGCACTTGCCAAGGGCTGTTCCCAATAGGCAGAAAGGATAAAGCCATCCTGTTATGGGAGGAAGAGAGTTGAGCTGTATGGATGTGAGCCAGGCTGTGCCACTTGCTCCTAGTGCCAGCAAATGGGCTCTGGCCCAGTTTAATTACAATGAAGACATATAATCAGGGACTCCTCTGTCAGGCATTGGCACTGAGGAAGGAGGAAAAATCAAACAGCGGAAAGGGAAGAGCTGAATCCTCTGGAGGGGAAGGGATGGCAGCAGGAGAGGGTAATTTTAGAGTTCCAGTTTGGGGTAGGAAAAAATTAGAGTGGGAGTTGGTGCAAGGGAGAAGGTAGGAATAGATGGGAAGAGATAAAGAGGTCAGGAAGGAGGATTTGGATGTGGATGGAAAATGCTTTACTTTGAGAAGAATTTTGGTAAGAGGTTGTTAAAAAATAAAGAATGAGATAAGAGAAAAAAGTATGAGGAATAGCTGAGATTGTGGAAACTGGAAAAGGTTAACTCCAGAGAATGGGACAAAAAAATCAATCAGGCCCTTAGGCAAGCAGAGGCTACAAAGCCCTTTGAGAGAACAAGGAGAACTTCTGTCCTCCAGCATTCATGGCCCACCTGGCCCTGAAAAGGAGCTCAGGCTTTATCAGGGGTTTTCATGTGTTGCTTACACATTTTGGTATCTTTATCTTTGGCTTTCACCTGTGTCACATCTCATTCTTTCAGGAGCAATTTAATCTTCCAATCTCAGCAGCCTCATGGTCAGGCGGATGAAATGTCAGAAGCTGTTAAGGTAACCCATCCTGCGTGTATCCCTGAGAGAAAAAGTGGAGCAGCAATTTCCATCAATAACTCCCTGTGGAGATTTGGAAAGGCTCCATGTTCCCTTAAAGGTATCCTTGAAGAATCATTTTAATTAACCATTTACCTGCTGCACATTGCCCGAGGCTCTCAGCAGCTGACACTGCAATCACTTTAGCATCAGCCTGTCACTTGTCACTTGAGCAGTCTAGGTAGGATGCACTTGCAGTCTTTGATTTCTGTCAAGAGAAGTACAAACCACTCTGGGGTAAAAATCCATACTGGGACCCATCTGACCCACCTGAAAACTGAAACACAAGAAGAGACCTCAAAGTTCCTTCTGCAACATAAATATTTCTTTTTACTTTTTTTTCCCCTTTATAATTGAATATTTTACTGACCCTGCAAAAAAGAGAAATCCTCTTACCATGATCAGAAATGAACAAAAAAAAGCAGAAAGCTCCCACTGCTATTGTGCTTGGAATATAACAGTCAAGGTTAGCACATAATAGCTAAACAATATGCATTTGAAAGCCGTCAAGAGAATAGTGCTTTGTTCTAATGAAAAGGATTGAAATGTTTTCTACTGTCTGCCTTGACACTTCATGTTACAGTACTTGGAATTACTTCAGTCAGGGAAGCTGTCACATCACTCACAAAGTGCCTGTAGAGCAGCAACACTGCAGCGCCGAGCTGGTGCAGTGCACCCACAAAGAGGATCATTTTTATCCTCCTTCCTTGCCAGAACCACATTTGCTCAGGGACCTCCAGAGGAAAGCGGATTTCTGGTAGGTTGGGTTGGGTTTTTTTCCTTTTTTGACTGCTTTTCTGGCACTGTCCCAGTGTATCCTGTGGGCCAAGGCACAGCACTCAGCAATTTCAGCAGAAGGAGCTGCAGGGGGAGAGTTTGCTGAGAGGCTGCTCAGGCACACCATTGTCCATTTTGAGTCTACCCACGTGGTTTTTGCTAATCCCATTTATCTCAAGATATAAACCACAGGGTGGAAATTCTGGTCCTGACCATATCAGGCATGCAGAGGAAAAACAATTCACACTGCTACAGGCTGTGTCTGGATTATTATCAGGCAGGTGTCTTAAGATGGGCCTAAATAAGGAACTTTCCTAACTGGGGTAAGCCCAGTGCTGTAGAGGGAGGAGGTGTGCGATGAAGCTGTATGAGATGCTGTTGGGTTTAGGAAATATTTAAGCATAGAGTCAGGAAGCAATTACCCTTTCAGGTGTAAACCAGTTCCAGAAGGACATTCTGGCTTGTGGAAACAGCCCTGAGCAAAAACCCACTTGGTTTGGAGGGTAATTAATGAGATCAGTAATTAAAGAAGCACTGAAGTCATTCCTGCTGCCCTCCTCCCCCATCAGTAAAGGACAGCCACAGCCATTCTCAGAAGATTAATTCATCCACAGTAGTGGCATAAAGTTGTGTAATGGAAAAGCATAAAAGCATAGCTCTGTGAACCAAAAAGAAGGAAAGAGAGAGTAATAACAAAAAAAGCAGACAAAAAAAAAAACCAAAACAAAACAAACAAAAAATAAAAGTTTGTTTTTGCAGTGAGACTCAGTTTAGTTTAACTTCACTAGTGTTTCATTAATGCACAGGTAGAGCTGCAGCCTAGCACTTAGCATCACCAAGGAACCTAGTGTGCTTCCCTCTTATCATTAAAAATTTTCCAATTCTTTGTGACAGGAATATCCTTGGTAACTGTGGTCCTTGGTCCCTCTTCAATCACCTGCCACCATCACAGACAGTTGCTCCTCACTCCTGGGCTGAAGATGAGACCCAGATCAGCCTCAGGCACAAAAGCAGGAGAGAGGCAGAACTTGGTTACCTCAGCTCAGAGCCACAGTCCTCAAAAAACCTTTGTGGATGCCACTTCTCCTTGGATATGACCAACATGGCCTTTGCCTCTCGTCAGGCAGCTGAAACAGGCACCTGCACACCTCAGGAGCGTGTTTGAGTGGTGCTCAAAGCACTTTCAAGTGACGTCCCCAGATGACAATGAGGCAGGGCAGCCCTGGGCACACAGAAGTGCTGCTGCAGATGCTTAAACAGATTTTGAACCCAGACACTCTGGGGGTTAGGCAGCAGCAGATTCATGTTACAGTTTTGTCTGCAAGACCTAACTTTACTTCTGTTCTTCTTTGGGAACCCAAATCTTCCTCTGGAATGAGTCTAAACCTAAACACACTCTTGCCAGGAGCAAAGCATCTGTCCTGTTTCCATTTCTACCTGGGAACCATCAGCACCCTCTCCCTATCTGGCCTGGAACTAATCAGCCCCACATGTCTGTGCTGTGCAGCAGTAATTACCCTCAACCTCAAAGCAGGGGTTTCACACATGGGCCTGGGAGAAGTTAACAGAAAAATCTCTACCAAGAGCAGATGTGTTCACTACTGGCTGATGGGCAAGAGCTCCAGGGGGATCCAGGTAGCCCAAGAGGAGCAGGGGTTACTCAGTCGTTAAATGGTTCCATTAAATGGTTCCTTACTGTGTTCAGCTCTCTCATGGGCTTCCACCCGACCCACTGTGTGTCCCCTGACCATCTGAGTGCTATTTCCAGTCCCTCCTCGTGTTGACTTTTGGTGTTTTCCCACCAAACAAACCAGCATTGACATCCTGAAGAGTTGACAGAGATGTCTGTCAAGGGGGCAATAACTTAACTTCCTTCTCCTGAACTGAACAGCCAGGCAGCCTGTGATAACAAGAGGAAAAATGAATCCAGGGTGTGCTCGTTTTGGATCAAAAATACAGAATTAAGAGTTAGAAACCAAGCTCTCCTTTGCTCATCCAGGAAAATAAAACCTGACACCTCAGTTCAAGGAAAGAATAAAATATTTTTCTCGTTTTTGATGCAGAAGTCAAGCTGGTGTTAATGACCCAAATGTCTTCATGCTAATATTCTAAATGATATTTCTTTAATTTAGAGGAATTAAATGGTTAATTAAGGGGTTATATTCATAGTGTCTGAGTGTATGAGGCAAAAGTTTTTTATAGGTAATTAAGAGCTCAGTCTTTCTGAAAACAACACAAGTGTATTGCAAGCATATTTCCCAATGCAATGAACATCATTCCTATTTTTAACCTGGTAAAATATGATGATCAAGGGGCAATCTTTAAAAAACAGTACAAAACACATTGCTCTTTATCCTTCACCAGAATGAGACTTGTCTTTTGACAAATGCCAACATATTCCAACACCTTTTAGTTCAAAGCCAGAGGAAGGAATTAACTTGTAAATATTTCTGAGAGCAGGAATTCTGGAACATTTAGACTCAGGAATTTTGATTTATGTTGCTATGAAAAATAATTAATGATTAATTATTAAATACAGTAATAACAACAAATGAAAACAGTGGGGGTACAAAGCAAACAGTTTTTTTCTGAGAAAAATACTATCAGAAAAATAAACAAGAATAATTTCTTTGTTTTAATTATGTCACTCGTTTTAAGGTGTCAGAGTTCACAGGCAACTGCTGGATTTTGATGAAACTGCCATTTTCTTGACCACATTGTCTTTCAGAGGACACTGTTTGCTGGGCAAGAGCTCTGGCTTCACTTCCCACCTCTGCTCTTTTACAGACTGCTTATACCAACTCAGGCAAATCATTTAGCACCTCCAAGCCTTGCTTTTGATCTCAGTAGTCAGGATAATATTTATTTTCTCCCACCCTTGCCCAGTTTGATTAGCTTGTATGCTCTTTGAAGAGAGACCTGCCTTTTTCTCCTTTAAACAGCACCTCCCAAGAGGGCAAAGAGGAATAGCTTTGTCTTGCTTGTACGTGGGAATGAATGACACTCTCCAGGATGTGCTTGCAGTCACCTTCAGCTCTCTGCTGATGGGATTTGGTGCTGTGGCAGTAACTTGTGAAGCTGTGCATGCTCAACCCCCAGCCCAATCTCTCCCCTGCTCCAATAAAGCAGTTGTGACGAAATGGCGCATCACTAATAAAACTAGCAGTGGAAAAATGAAAAATAATGGGTGTAGGGAGCAGCAGGGAGCACAAGAACTGCGGTCAGAATGGAGGCACCAAGGGCAGAGGGAACTCGTGGCCTTTTTGGGTGTTATTGGCTGTTATGGTTGAGTAGACACCAAGCACCAGGAGCAAGGACCTACAGCAGCTGTAGGGATGGACAGATGCACAGAGAGTTCTCCTGCTTTTAAATATCCAGGACAGCAAATGTGAAAGTGGGAGATCAACTCATCACATCTTCCAGACTGAATAAACCGAACTAAAATCCATAGTAACTCTCTTGTTGCTTTTGCTTTAAGCACAGGGCAGGGAGATGTGGCTCTCACCAAGGCAGCCAACAGCTGTAACCACCACAGGCTTCAAAAGACTTGCGCTTCTGTGGCTCATTTTTCAACATTAGCTCCTTCCTTTAATAGAAAGATGAGTTAAACTTGGCTTCTTGGGAACAGGGAAGCCACAAGAGAAAACTTCAACTGTGCCTCAGAATCACAGCAGGGCAAGACACAAAGTCATATCCTTCACCAGATCTTTCTCCAAAAAGTGTGACTTTTTTGGAGGAGAAATGCCATGGCTCAAGAAGAACAATTCATCACTATTTACCTGCACAAAACCTGAAAATCAGTTCCAGCAGAAAGACAATTTTCAAGGGCAGGGCTGGATGGGCAAATACATATTACAAAGTCAAGGACAGTGAGATGAAGGATGCTCCTTCCCATCAACCACAGGTTTCTCTGAAGGTTCTGGGCCTTCCTTACATCCATGTTCAGACCCCAAACTAGTAGTCATGTCCCAGAAGAGCCTCCTGAGCCAGAGCAGGCTGAGGTGGCATCCAAATCCACAGCATGCTGCAATGCTTATAGGAATCCCCAGGGGACTCATCTGGTCAAGGGCAAAAGTAGCCATTGAGGCAGGAGCTTTATTCACTGTGGCTGTTCAAGAAGGGCTTTTCCATCTCAAGTGACAGCTAAGTGCTGCCAGTGAGACTTTTTCTGGTCACAGCTCAAAGGAAGCAGAGATCTCAGAGTGCAGGTGAGCCTCTGGCATCCAGACCAGAGCTATACCAAAAAGTGAGCCAAATGCTGTTCAAAACTGAGCTAAACCATTTGGAAACTTTGTGACCTGTCCAGTTCCAAGAAAAAATATCATGAAGTATTGCAGGTATCAGGCCTAGGCAGTGGCTAAAACACTTATCCAGAACTTTCCAAGACTCAAAGATTTTTACATCTGTTATTGGCCAACCACTTGGCACCTGGTCTCAAGTTTTAATGATCTGGATGTCATTATAAACCATTCCACTAGATATATGAAGCAAAAGGGTATATATTTGGGAAAGCAAAGTTTAAAGAACTAGAGTCCTTCCCCCCAATATAACTGAGTACACAAACTACTCTCATTGCAAGCAGCTCCTTTCCCCCAATTATCAGAGAAACAACCTTTTCACCAGACATTTATTAAGGGACCACTCAAGAAGATGCTTGCTTGCCAGTGGAAATTGGCCTCATCAGAAAAAAAAACCTCTTAGCACTTCATGCAGCACTGCCAGCACATATCACGGCTCTGTTAGACTGGAGAAGAGCAAAGGAGCTGCCATATCGGGTCACACAAAGCCCCATCCTGGCTGGTGCCTTGGTTTGGGCAGTCAGTAGGAGAGGAGAACAGAAGGAGCCCTGCAGAGGTTGAGCACCCCAGGCATGTGCTGGGTTCATTCCCAAGAGGGAATTTGCATCCAGACCACCAGGTTTAATAATTGACAATGGGAGAATCAAAAATAGTTTTAAATTTCAAGCATAATAAATTGGCCAACATTTACAGAGCCCAACCTTTCCTCCTTTCAACATTCCAGCAGAGTAAATTCATACACTTTAACAGAGGTGCATTTGTGTTGGGTTTTGTTTAAGCTGGCGTGGCGTAATTAACCAGCCCCTCAATCAACAGCTCCTGAAATTTGTCCCTCCCTCCTGGCCTCCCTCACCCTTTCACAGACCACAACAGAGATTTTCTAACATGCCCTTCCTGAAAGCTGTCCATCAAACTTGTACTTGTCCTGTTCCTTTTCCCCACTCAGCTGAGCTTTGCTTTTCTGTGGATACTTGCACACTAATTTCAAGACCCTAGACCAGGGTTTAAAAAAGCATTGAGGCAAATGAGGCCAAAAAAAAAAAAAGTGTTGAATTGTGAGGTTTTTTTGATCATTCATATGCCCATGAATTGTCAGAAAGCTGGACAGGTAGTACCTTTTCTAAACAGAATCTTTAATTTGGAAAAAATACTAAAAGCTCAGCATTTCATGCCTCCATTGAGATATGCCTCTGGCTACCCTTTTATTTTTCATGCCGTGTTTTCAGAAATGTTACATTCAAGAGAATACATTGCCTTCAAATCATGTACACATGCATGTTTATTAAGTCATTACCATAGCCCTAAGTCCATAAAATCACTGTGGACTGCAATACCACATGTGCATCCAGCAATTAGATGAATAAATTAACCCTGAAAATTTTCTGCTTGAGGTGGAAGGGAACAACTTGTACTCTGAAAGTTGAAATAACACTCCAGAATAGAGGAATCAAATCATTTTGTATTTAAAAGACTGCTACCTGGCTAGTGCTCAGGGAAAAAAAACCAGCACCTAATCATGCTGATGAACACCAATAGCTTTAAATTTCTGAGGAAAAAAGGAAGGAAAAAAGAGTAGAAAACAAGGATTTGGCAGAGCACGCAGTTCCAAAGTGCATTACTCCGTCAGTGTCATTTTCTATGCGGCAGTGTTCTTTCAATTATTTCTTCCCCTCTCTTCCTCTGTGCAAAGAAAATTGGCAGAAAAAGTTGCCTGCAGGATCAGAGAGGGGTATTTTTATCAACCTACAACTAGATTAAAAATCCTTTATCTGAAATGCAGCAGAGGACTGGCCTAAATTAAATCCCATCTCCCTCTGCTTCTGAGCTGTGAAGGAGTACCACACAAATGGCGTTTGCTTAATTTGTATTATTTTTTAATTTCTGTTGGATTTCGTTTGCACTTGCACCAGTTACTTATGCAAAAAAAGGAGTGGTGCAGAGAGCTACATAGCAAATGCCCAAAAGGGGATGTCAGATGAGGGATGTTTGCTGAAACATCTGGTCAGTCCCTCACCTGAGGACACAGAGTAGGTCAAGCCCAAAGCTCTGAAGGGCAACTTCTAACCAGTGCATCAGTACCCAGATATCAGCTTGTTACTCTTGCTGCAGTGCCCTCTTCATCTCCACAGAAGCTGTTCATATGGCAGAGCCTTTGCAGAACCTGGGCTTGCATGAATTTTTAATGGTATTAATAATCACAGTTTGTGGTGCTGCACTGCAGTGGGACCGCCAGGGAGCCTTCCAGTAAATGGGTCACAGAGCTGCCCTCTGTCACCGTGCCCAGCCCTGCCGACACAACCACCAGGTGCCAACTGCACCCACACTCATGGAGCAGCTTCACTCTGCCCTTTTGATGCCCATTTGTCTCTCTCAACTGCACAGCCCCAGGGGCCTGATGTTGCAACACAGGAGGACAGTAAACAAAGTTGTGAAAGAGAGGCAGGAAGAAACAGGACCTGAGAAGTTGGCATCGTGGTCTGACTTGTTCCTTACCTGTGAGCAAACCACCTGGCTTGGACAGGAAGGGTTATAAACATTTGGGTCTCTTTCCTTTCAACCCTGTTGAAGGACACTGCCACCCAAAATGAGGTTGAGTGGAGAATCAGCAGACGTCCTGGTCAGGATATTTTTGGGTAGTTGTTCCAATTTCTGCTTTGCTGGCTTCTCTGGCTCTGTCTCATGTCAGAGTGTACACGAGCAAAGACCTATTAACTTGCCTCAGCAGTGATTGCTGTGCACAGTGTCCTGGGCAGAGACTTTTCATTTAATTTTCATACATCATTTACAGCTTGCTGCACCCATTCCAGAAAGTCAGCACCAATCTCTTAAGTTAACAGGGAACAAACAGGAAAGGAGATAGAATTCTTCTGTTGTTATTTAAAAGTCTTGTCATGTCTGGGCACATTTGGTGCTGCCACTGATTTCATTTCTAATATACTTCATTGATATAACGAAGTTATTTCCTTGAGAATACACAGGGGACTGCTGGACAGCATTAATGAAGAAAAAACCAAACATTACCAGTTTGCTTGTAACAAACTTATATTCAGCATTGCCCTTTGTTTGTTGTTGGGTATTTTTTCCTCACATTTTATATTAATATGATAGGAAAGATTCTGATTTTCAGCATTGCTGTAAACCCCTCCAAGGAGCAAACAAAATTTCTGTGGGTTTGGAGGCATAACACAGATAAGGATAAGGCCCTGAAGCTTGTTTTGAAATAGATTATACAGCCCCACCTGTTTATTATTCAATTGGGACTGCTAAAAAATAAGTGCTCAAGAGAGGTCCAAGAGTTCTTCTGCACCCAAGTTCAGCAATCATTATGTCTGTGTCCTTTAATCTTTTGTCCACGCTGCTGCAGTTACAGTCTATGAAGAGAAGTATAATAATAACCCCTTTGCAGCCTCTGAGGGCTGTAAGGAGGATTAATTAGTTAATGTTTACACAGTACAGGGGCCAGGCTCTGTGCTGATTTAGTCTTGATGCATGTTAGCAGGGGTGGATTAAGGTGGGAGCCAGCACAGATCTGAGTGTCTTGCAAAGAACACACCACGTTCAATGTCACCAATTTGCTCATTGTTTAATTTTTTTCCCCCTTTTACTTTTTATGACTTCACAGAGCTGAAAAATCTTCATACCTATTCAGGGAGCTCTGCACCTCTTCAGATGGCTGTGAGGACCAGCCTGGCAGTGGTCTTTAGGGAACATATCAGCTCACAGAGATGAAGTAATGATAAGCAGCTCTCCAGAGCAAGGAGTGATGGCACAGAGCCCTGACTCCATGAATAAGGGGACAAGTAGACTTTCCTTTAAAACAAATTCAGGCTACAGAAAAATAGTTATTTGAGGAAAAAAACTGATTTGCTGGTTCTTCTACATCTCTGCTTTGCACAGAAGATACTTCAGTGACACTGGTGAAGTGATGGTGTATACTCTAAGAGTAAAGCAAAATAAGCATAAATGAGTCTAATCTGGTTTTCAGTTTTGAAATTCCTCTAGACAGTGATTGCATGTCACTGCATGGGAGCATATGGCACTATTACTTGATCCTCTTACCAAGGACAACGTTAATGACTTTTGCCTAAACGAGCAGTGTACACTGTTGAATGGTTAAAAGGATGTTCCAACAAACAAAATGCACAAATCCAGGGCCTATACTGTTATCCTTCTCCCCTTTGCCCTTTGAATCCTGGCCAGGAACATCTCATGTATCATATGAAAAGATTGCTGTGGTGAGAGCACAGTGACAGTCAGACTGATACCAGCTGCAGCAGTGAGCCCTGCTGTGCAGAGCTTGATTTAGTGCCTGCCTATTCTGGGAATCATGAGAAAGGAAAAATAGTGTACTGTGTGCCCCATGCAAACTAGGTCCCTGTGTAATTTTCCAGGAGGTGCATCCCATAATTTTCCAAAAGAGTTCGAGAATGATGTTTGGATGAGCTTTCATGTGAAACAGACCAGATTAAGTCCTGTGACTGAAGAGTGGGCCTTGATGCCTTATTCAGCTATCTATATTTTATGCCCCAAACCAGAGAGAGTAAATAGCCCTTGTCAAATAACAGGTCTGCTGAAATCAGCCTGTCTTACAGCACCCCATAATACTCCTGATCCACAAAGTAAAAGCATCAGGTCCAGAAATCCTGATAGTTCCTAAACTTCAGAATGTATAAAGCAGTAACACATCAAAGAAAGGAGGAACAGAAGGGAAAAACCCTTGTATTTAAGTCTATCCCAGCTTACACAGAACCTTTGGTCAGGACCAGCTCTCAGGGTCTCTGGTTGTGTGAGAGTTGTGCAAGGGAGAAGTGGGAGGAGGACTCTTTGCCTCACTGAAGTTAATAGCTAGCTGAAATCAGTGGAGCTCAATTCCTCTCTCCCTGTGTGCTTTTTGGAATACCACATTGATTGTGTTTGGTCCTACTGCCCTCTGCTACACAAAGTATTACTGCATTCCCAGGCAGAATTTCCTCGGTTTTTTTGCTTCAGTCATGGGCCCATAAGAACTGTTTCAATGGATAGAATTTTTAATTGCAGGAATAGGGAAATAGATATGCCATCAATGTTAATATTCTTTGATAAGTGGCTGTCTAGAAATCACTCCAAAGTAACGAAGAGACATTGATGCAATTTCCATCGAGAGCAGTGCTTGATAGACAGACACATGAGCAGGTAAATAGAACCCCAAGTTAGCAGGATTGCACATCCATATTTATACAGAAATTCATGCTGATGCAAAAGGGCTCCTTGATACAACGAGAAGCAAAATATTTTGGTGAATCACTCTATTAACCAGGCTCAGCAGCCACTAAATGAGACAGGAACTGGGAGGCCACATGAACACAGCAAGCTCCTGGTGGCCCTCTCACAGAAAAAAAATTAAGAGAGTGCTTCCTGAAGTTGCAAGTACAAATGAAAGGACAAAATACCTATGACAAAGTCAGAACAAGGGTAGGACAGTGCCAGGAAGGTAGCTGGAAGTGCTGAAGAAAACAGGAAGGATTCCAGTCCTAGCTTTGAGGACACGCTGAATCAATCAGCCATAGACTGACATACAGTGAAGGTGAAGAAGATTAAAAGGTTTTTTTAAAAGAATGTGTTAATGAAAAATAGGAACTCCGGGAGGTGAAGGAGTAGGAAGGTATTCAAAAGAAGTTTTAAATGCATTGGTGAATTTTTAAAAATTAGCAATTTTTGATGAGCTTTAATTTAAGATGCTCCAAAAGTAGACTAATGTAGGCACAATGATCAAAGATTTTTAGGGACAAAAACTCTAAAAAAAAATCCTCAGGAAGAAGAAAACTTGGAAAATATCCAAAGAGGATTATCTCACGAGAGACATGGTAAGAACACTGCTTCTTTATTTTTCTGTTCGTATTGAACCCATAGTAAACTGTTGATTTTCAAAGCAACCACAAAAAATCAATCGTCAGAATGATGTGCATATGACCGGTCTGGAAACATCCAAGTGGGAGTTCCCTGGTATGATCTGTGCAGTTTGAAAAGGGATCATTCACAGCAGCCTCACGGTGGTGTCTGGGGGCCTGGCTATGATCTCTTTGTTCTAAGCTCTGAACAAACAGTGCAGAGAGTTTGCCCGAGGAACTAATGACCTTAACAGACAAGACAAAAGTTGGAGAAGGAAACAATCCAGGAAAGACAGACTATTCTCCCCACATGTGCCAAGACAGATCTATGTCTTTGTGTAAGCAAGAGCCAGTTACCAAAAGCAGGGTGGAGGATCCCAGTCCTTTGAACACAATCCCATTGTCTGAGCAGCTCCAAAGTTCGTACAACAACTGCACACTCCTGGTTACCTTTGATTTGCAGGTCATAAGTCAAAACTTAGACCTCCTATAGGAGGCTGCAGCATTTAAAAAAATGTGCTTTTTACTGGAAGGAGGCTGAATGCAGCATATGTAAAAGATTAAAGGAACATCAGGCAGCTGTTAAAGGTTTGCATGATATGAACTCAGTTTTGGCAGCATTTTCTGCAAACAGAGAGGTGAGACAGAGAAGGATAAGTGTTGGTAGCAGAGTGGTCTGAGTGGACTCGCAGAATTTCTGACACCTAAGAACACTGTGGCACAAGTATGCAATACATGAGGTCATTAACTTGGTCATAATTATTAGTCAATCACATTTTCTTAATTGTTTGGCCTCACCTGCCTTTATTCCTTAGAAGAGCTGGAGCAGAATTCCATGCTTCCCTGGCATTTCGCTCAGTGACACACTGCCTACCAGGGCATGGAGAAAGCACTGAGATAATTTCCAAGTGAAAAGGTGACTGGAAATTAAGTAGAAATGGCAAGAACATACCACACAGAACTGAGCACAACCCAGGCCTGTACCAATATCCAGAGAGAGGAAAATCAAAAATAAATTGATAATAATCATAGAATGATTTTAGTTGAAAGGGACCTCAAAGACCATCTAGTCCAACCTCCCTGCTAGACCAGATTGCTCAGAGCCCAGTCCAAACTGTTCTTGAACACTTCCAGGGATGGATGGGTCATCCATGTCTCTGGGCAACCTGTTCAAGTGCCTCACCACCCTATAACCTTCTGTGTTATCCCTAGTCACAAAGTGGGAATCATTTTGGAGTTGTTAAAATCTCAGTGTGCTAAAGTCCTTTGCTCATCACTGTATGTGGGCTTATAGAAATATTCCTACACATTAGAAATCCATCTGATTCCAAAAAATGGTCAAAGACAGATGTCCAGGACAGAATATAAGACAGAAAGTCTGTGGTGATACTTCCTCAGGATAAATACCTTGCCTACACAGGCTTTCTGGGTCAGAGATACTGGCAAAAGTCTTCACTAGATTTTTTTTTTCTTCCATTAATCTGCCTAGGGCTGGTTTGCTTTTTGTTTGTTTTGAACCCTATAAAACAGCCACAGCAACCTGTGGCAAGAAGTAGTTTCACAGAACTGCACACCATAAGAAATATTTTTTTCTGTCTTCTTTGACCTAACCATCTGCTAGGTTTCCCTCATACCTCTTATATTCCCTTATCTAGGGGAGTACAGTGACCAATCCCTGCTTATTTACTATTTTTATGGCATCCCAGCTGTCAGTATTGATATCTCCAATTATCTGCAGCTTGAAGCCTGTTATCTCAGTCAGTTGTTCCTCAGACAGAAGCTCTTCCATATTACATTCTTGCTGCCCATCTCTGAACCTTTTCCATGTATTCTATATTCTTTATGAGATGGGATGTACCAGAAATTCATACAGCATTAAAAAATTACAGAGAGACATAAAAATGCTCCCTGTTGTGTTCTCTGTTCCTCTCTAGATTTTTTAGCATTTTATTTACTTCTTTATCAATATCACAGATGATGCACCCTGTCATTAAGGAATGAGATTTGAGGAAAATAAATACATTTTCATGGACACAGAAGCTCCTACTGGCAGCGTGGCCCAGACAGTCTTAGATGTAATTGCCAACAAATTAATTCACCAAAGAGAGCTGAACCACTGATGCTATTTTAGGCTTCATTTTGGTAAATAGAAAGCACATTACAGAAGAAGTGATCAAAGAAAATAACCTTTGACTGAGAGATCACAAGTTGATTCAGCTTAAATTAAATGAAGGGTAAACAAAAATAGGTCTGTAATTAAGGTTCTACATTTCGAATGGGTGAAATTTGAGAAATTAAGGGGACTAATTAGTGAACTCAGCTGGACTAAAAAGCTGAAAAGCATGAATGTGGGAAAGGCCTCTGATTCCTTTCAGTGAAAAGTACAGAAACTACCTCCAGTACATGTCCCAAGCCAGGGAAAAATAAAGCCTGTAAAAATTACTGTTAATGTAAGTGAATGGGTAAACTACCTCAACAAAGTGTAATGGCAATCAACAAAGGGCCAGCAAAGAATGGAAAAAAGGCAATCAGCAAAGAGAAAAGAACTTCAGAGGCCAAGAAGCTTGAGACTGAAATGCCAAAACTCAAACTGAGCGAGACGCTGCAAAGGATACAGAAGTAAATAGAAATGGGCCATTCAGCCCTGTGAATAAAATAAACAGAGGGAAAAGGAGTGAAGCAGACAGGCAACAGCTGAAAGACTTGATGGTTCCAGCTGCAGACTTAGATGGTTACTTTATACACACTGATTTTTCAGCAAAGATAATAGTGCTAAAGAATGGCAGGATGGCTGGCAGTCTCAAAAGTATGGCAAGGACCACATCTGAGAGAGAAGCTAGGCTCAAAATGTGTAATGCCTTCAGAAGAATCTCCATTTTCTTGGTGTTGCAGACCACAGTGACCCTGCACATCCAAACAGAGAGTTGGTATAGGGGAGGGTTTGGAGAAAGGGGAGAGAAAGGGAATGGGAAATGAGAGTAACGAGGTAAGCCAAGACAAGAGGTTCAAATTAACTTCTTGTGATATTGAATTATCCCCAGGAGCCAGAAACTCCAGAGACAGTGAAGGCCACAGTGGGATGATGGGAATTTTCATTCCCAAAACTTGTGTTTTGCTCCTCTGAGAACAGAACCCCAAAACCTCTTCCTTCCTTAATATGGGAGAGCTGCAAATTTGAAAAATCTACAAAATACTCCTGAGAGGCAGCAGTACTGGGCTAATGAGAGTGCTCTCCTATATAAATATTGGCTATGGGAAGGTCTAAAATAAGGTTTAGTATAAATGAGATGACCTTTTCATTTGGGAGAGTTTAAAACACGAGTTGTACCATCTGGGAAAACTCAACAGAAATGCTTTTGGGAAATTTCTCACTGCTGAATGTTTAGGTTTACACCATTCTAAATTAGTGCAAAATAAGGTAAATTTGGTTCTGCTTGGGGAGGGCTCATCAAGTGGGCAGTACAGCCTACCAGAGGTACTGAGAGAATAACTCCTTTAGAGAATTATTTAGCTATCAGCTGGGAAACACATCACTGTCATTTGCCAGGGCATATATGGCTTACAAGACATTAATCAGGTATCCATTGGAGAAGAAAATAGTGATACTTTTACAATAAAGTGTAATTTCAAGGGTGATTAATAAGTGAATAAATAAAACAGCCTTCAATACGAGTAGGTGCATTTTTTTTAATCTGTAGAACTCCATTAAAAGAGCCACACGGCCCTTTCATCATCCTGAATTAATGTTAAAATATCTTCCTGACCTCAGCTGCACTCTGCAGCCTTCCACACTGCACCACAGCTTTCAAGCAGCCTCCCAGCGAAGCATTTCCTTGCCCTTCCTTGCAGCTCTCACACATCCAGCATGTGCAACATCTGTCCCACCAAATGACCCCCTCGTGGAGCCCAAGCCCTGCTCAGCATCTGCCCTGAGAGATTTGCTGAAATCAGCAGCAGAAAGGCCAAAGCTCTTTGAAAATCCTGGTCTCAGTCACAGTGCAGAGCATCAGCCACAGGGCTGCCATATTTCTGTCCCAGGTTTTCAGGAAGCATCAGTCATGCTCTGCCCACGTTCTGCAGATGGTCTGTGCTTAGAAACACATGGCATTTATTGTGCATGTACAGACCATCTGGCCAGTGTGCAAACCAAAGGCCCCTGGAAATGCTGGACACATCACACGTGCTCCAGAGCAAATCTGGGCACGTGCAGAAAATGCACATTCTGCATTTTTTACTCTGCCTGAACAGTCTCTGAAATCCTGGAGAGAAGTAATGAATAGCTTAACTTAAAATACTGTAGGGGAAGAAAATGTATGTTCTCAGTGTAGAACAGCTCAAAAGACTCATTTTCACTGGACAGGAAGGATCTTAGAGTGCTGCCTGCTCTGTAGAGTGCAGAACACTGGTTAAAGGATCCCACTGGAAGGGAACCAGGACCTCTCCACACCCCAGAATGGCTCTGAACCCTCTAATCAGTCAGCACAATGAAGCTCAGCCTTCAGAGCCAGAAATGCTGGATGAGAGTTGTGATAAACTGGTTTTGTGAGAAAACTTGGCAGCTCCAGGGAATTGCCTTGAGATTTCAGGAATACAACCTTGTTTCTTCCCAGCCATACTCACTCCCATCAAAGACAATTGGGGTGACTGCCTCACATTTCCCTGGGCTGATCTCTGCATAAGGAGGTGTAGAAGACCTGACACAGTTTCCCTATGGTCAAACTCCACAAAAACTCCACTTTCCACAGCTCTCTCACACACCTTTTGCAAAACAGGTGCTGGGTGGGGGATATATGATCAGAGGATGGTACCTGATAACCAGTCAGCCTTAAAAAGCTGGTGAAGGTCAGAAGAAGGCTCAGCTTCTCTGCTGTCACTCCAAGTCACTGTGATCAAACCTTCTGGGATACTGAAAGATCCCTAAGATAATTTCTAGCAGTGATGCTGTCACTTATACAGAAATATAAGTATTTTCTTCCTTTTTGCCTAGGTAATCTCAAGTGCTTTTGTCATATTGAGACAAAAGACATTGCTGGACCTATTGCAAAGGAAAAATGTTGCACAGAACTTGCTCCAGCCTCAGGAAGATGCACAAACCTCTCCAGGGTTATGTATGCACATGAAAATTGCTGCTCTGGGCAGCAAGGCTCCCACATGACACTATATGTTCCCTGATAGAAAGGAAGCTATATAGAGATGATAGTATACTTGACACCTGGGTATTTCAGGCAGTCCTGCCCTGGGGTTCTTCTCTGAATCATCTGATCACAAATCACCTCAGCTGTAGCTTGCTGGGTGGAGAGGAAGAGTGATGATAGCATATGTCTTCTCCAAAGGTTACACCTGCCAGCCTGAAAGGCCTCCTGAAGATGCAGCAGCAGCTAGAGGTTACTCTGCTGTTCTCCACCTCTCACTTTCTCTTCTCCACATAAAGGGCAGCAGAGCAATTACTGAAGGAAAGGAAGGAGCAGCCTATGCCTGCACATGTGAGAATCCTATTACAGGAACATAAATCCTGAGTCAATGTCATTAAAATGCAGCCTGAAAAACACCAACTTTGACAAAGCTTACTTTATTAGCACTATTTAATCACAGGAAGCTGCCTGGGTGCACACCTGACTGGGAAAACCTGTGTGGTGCCACCAGTAGCTAAATCACACCCAGGACCCACAGTTAGAGACACCCCAGGATCCTGCTGTGCCCAGGGGACATGAGCCTTCAGGGGACAGCCCATCACCCTCCTCAGACACCTTTGGGGCAGAGAAGAGGTGGGAATCAGCTGGGTGAAGGGTGCTGGAGCAAGGAGTCTGTTGTGAAGTGTCTGACAGGGCAGTGTGGCAGCTCTGTTGGAGGAAGACACCGAGGGAAAAGCATCATGTCCCAGGGGCTGTGTGTCCAGGGGTCTCTGGACACTTGGTGCAAGCAAGAAAAGCCACCAGGTCTTGTGAAATCATAAAGAGAAGGAAGAGTCAGGTCACCCCAAGCAGGGCTGTGCAGTGAGGCATCACAGGGCAGCCCTGAGGAGGTGCAGAGGGAGGGGGGGCGGCAGCGGCGCCTGCTCGGCACCTGGGAGGGTGAGGGAAGCTGCAAAGGTGAGCCTGAGAGGGAAAATGACTCACAGGTTTGACACATCAGACAAATGGCAGGCATAAATAACCACAAACACCCAGATGCTCAGAGCTGGGTAGCCACAGGAGATGGCCAGATTAGAAAAATCTAAGTAAATGTGTGTGGGAGTGGATATGAGATCAGAGGAGCAGGGTCAGGCAAGCTCAAAAAACAAGCTCTGGAAGTCTTTAGCATTCTATTGAGCTTGATCAGGAGAAAAGGAAGCCTTTGAAAGTGGTAAAGGGACAGGGGCATATAATACTATAGGCTGCGTGCAGAGAATAGCATGGCTTTGGCATAATGAAAATCTCTGTGCACCATTCTTCTCTCACTTAGCCTCGTTTAAACCATGAATAATGACATGGAAAACTACAACAGGTTAAAGCCAGTGGGAGTGAGAGAAGAATCACATCCTTTTTGTTTAGAGAGAGAGGCCTGCAGGGAAAAAAAATGCAATAGAAGGAGACTTGCAGTAGTCAAGAGGGAAAGCTATCAGGGATGGCAGGAGTTGCACAGGCAGTGCTGTGACAAGGCACAGTCTGGAAGAGGAAGCAGATGTGCAAAGAAGGTTAATAAAAAATTAGGGGCAAGCAAAATTTGATGTAGCTTGAGTTAGAGGGACAGCTTTGCCACATACTCCAAATCACAACAACAAAACATACCCCAAATCACAACATACCCCGATCAAAACATCATTTTCTATCTAGAAATGGGAGCCCAGGGCTGGCTGTGCCTCACACGTGGGTTCATGGCAGCTTCTTCAGGAGGCTTGGGAAGGGTGGCCACTGCTTCCACCACCTCATCTTCTGGCCTCTGAATTACATGAAAATGACAACTAAAAATAAACCCAAACCCACCCATCACTGCCATGAAAACCACTGTTCTGGTCACCACATAGCAGCAATGCAGATGGAGCAGGGCAGGGAGAGCTGTGGGGACCCTGCTGATGGCTTTGGAATGTTGTCCCCACGTGAGAAAAGATTTATAAATTGAGAGATCATTATCAAGGAAATAAAGATCTCTAGAGGTGTTGTTGTCATTTTAGACGGAGCTTGCAGGGCAAGAGGTTACATGAGATCTCTTTTAACACAGCCAACAATTGCTTCATTTGTCACAAGGAAAAAAAAATTAGCTATTGGGAGCCTATAATAGAATAGTTTGGGGGTGATAATTTTGTGCTGACAATCCTCTGATGCAATAGCAGAATTTCTAATTAAGAATGAATATAAATATTTCTTGGGGATTGCAAATGAATCTCAGATCTTTGAACTGAGCAGGGTACATAGTCTTGCTGTTTGTCGTATTATACACATAAACTATCCTGCTACCAGCATCCTATCAGACTGAAAACGCAGCCTAGCCGTGCTATTTCTGCAAGAGAGGCAGCTTCTGTTTATTTCTCATTTAGGAAAAAAATGACATTGATAGCAAGCAAGAGATTAGTGTGTGTTCCCAGATAGGAAGAATAGCAGTGGTGGAAAATATCCCCAATTCCCAAATGATAGGGATGAGTATATCTAATTAAAAAATAATCTTTTATTGTCTGCCAACTCAATCTAAGTTTCAATATACAAACCAGCAATTACAGGAAGTAGATAATCAGTTATGCATTTTAAAGACTTTCTGCTGAATTACATGTCCTTTAATTACATGTACATTTTTTAAAACAAAAATTTGATTTCTTGGAAGTGAGGGAGAAGAAGTAACCAGACTAGGAATGGATTTACTCTATTCCTGTGTATCTATGGCTAACAGAAATGATTTGGAGTAATAAA
This sequence comes from Melozone crissalis, assembly GCF_028551555.1. Lineage (NCBI taxonomy): Eukaryota > Metazoa > Chordata > Aves > Passeriformes > Passerellidae > Melozone > Melozone crissalis. Next base: position 3,257,836 of record NW_026535834.1, read on the forward strand.
AGCTAAGCACCCTATTTCAAATCATATGTCACAAATACCTCTAAGAAGTAACTTTCATTGCCCTGAGGCACCTCATGTCTTCTTGTTATCCTTCCAGTTTTTGAAGCATGAGCATCGTTGAATTTTAAACACTGAAACCAAATGCTGAGAACATTAAAGGTGTTGCTGGCACGTGTGTGTGTGTAACAGAGGCTTTAGTTGGATACACATTTTTCTGTCATATATACATGGTTAATACACAACACTTGTTGCAGGGGTTTCTGTGCAGTGGTGTGCTTTTTTCCAAGTACATTAAGCATGCCAAACCTGCAGGTAGTAAAACACAGGGTATGAATGTCAGGTTTAAAATATTCAGGAATGTAAGCTGAAGCAGGCACCCCTCTTACCAAAACCAAGGCTCAGGAGTCAATGTCACTCTGGCAGCACACATTTCTGCCACCAGCACCACTCCAGATCTCATTAAAACTCACTCCAGTGTTGGTCAGGAGGGACTCTGGGCTGGCTGTGTGCTGGCTTTCAGACACACCAGGCTTCCAAAGTATAAAGGGGCAAATGGAAAAAGGTGATGGGGGCCTTACAAATTGGGCAATTTGCTGATTACCTGCTGCTGATCCATGTTGTTATTTCTGTCTCTTAAGAAGCACTGCTGAGTATTGTTAGACCCCCACATCTTCTCCATGCTGTCTGCCCCGTCTCACAATTCCCTTCCATAAAGCTTGTGACTCTCCTCCATAAATCAGATTCTTTAACAGTGACAGGCATCACTACAGCTTCCCCCAAACAGATTTTTGCTGCAGGCACTGGCTCTTCCTCCAAGGGTGCCACTCCCTGGCACTGATTAGCTCTAAACCCAGCAGGAACTTACACAGGCTTAAACATCAAATTTGGTCTTCTGCTTTTTTAGAATTCTGGGTGACTTTTTGGTTGAAGGACTTTTTTTTTTAAGGCAAAATAACCCATATATGTGCAAACACTACTGGCTCTGCTTGCGTGAGCTCACCAGCAAGCTCAGAAAATGTGTTGCCCTTCTGCAGTGCTCAGCACTGAACATGTTTCTGCTCTCCAGGACAGGCTGTGAGCTGCAGAGAACAGGTCTCCTTCAGTGGCCATCTCCTGGCAGCATGCTTGGATGAGAAAGTCAAAGGGATGACAGGATTCTGGAGAACTGCTCAGGTACAGGATGTGTGGATGTGACATTCCCAGCTCCTCTGTGCAGGAGGTGGGGGCAGGACACAGGCTCCAGGCCAGGAACATGCTAATGCTGATTTATGGCTCCAGCAGGAGGAGACGAATCTGCTTGCTTCATATCCAAGTCTCCCACCTTTGAGCAATCACACCGACTCAGGTGTGAGGAGATGCCAAAAAAAAAAAAAAAAAATTCAAAACCATTTCTTTTGAATTGCAGGGTAAGGGACTACCAACTTCCATGGAAATGTCCCACTCATAAGAAGAATTATCTTCATCTCATATTGCTGGAGGAAAAATTGTCACCAGCATCCCACTGCACTTGTGTCTACCCTCAAGTGTGAGAGATCAGATTGGCTCAGCTCACTTATCCTGCCTAATTGGATACAATTATTGACTTCCTGCAATTTCGTGTTTTACTGGGATTTTGTTTTGCAGAGGGATTTGGATTTGGCAGACTGCAGCTAGCAGTGCTGCTGTGTTTTGGTTCTCCTACACAGCTGAAAAGGGGCAGTGCACTCACCAATCTCTGTGCAGCCTTTTCTCCAAAGGTGCAGAAATCCAAAGGGCCTGCCTGCAAAGGGCTCTATTTTCAGCTGTTGCTGGTGTATCTTGTTTAATAGGGAGGGGCATTAGTGTTTGGCCTTCATTAAGACATTGGGCATTCAAGTTATTACCCAGATGTATTTTAATATATGTAACTCTCAATCTCTGAGGCCAGTATCTGTCCTTTGATGGACACTCCTCTTGTCAACATCTCAGGAGATATTAACTATAGCACCATTTCCCTTTGAAGTCAGCCTGTGCACCACATTCCAAGTATAGCTGCAACAATCATTTCAATGTGCCAAACTGCACTTTAAACCTTGCCTTGTCAGATTTTACTCCTCCAGCTTCTAAAATCAGTCACTTTTACCTCCTTTCAATTTATTTTCTGTGGGAGAGATTTTCCCCAGAAGAGACAGGACTCCTTAAGGAAAATCTGCCAAGTCTCCTTTCCCAAGCACTCACCTTTTTCTCCAAGGGTTCCCCCATTGCCCCCAGTGAGGCACTATCATTGCAATTAACCAGCCTTGTCACAGATGTAAAAAGGACTTTCCAGTTCATTGAGGAGATTTTGGTCATGAACACAGCAGTGTCCAAGCAGACTCCAGCTGTCGTTGCACTTCAGCAATGCAGGGTGATATCCTGCAGAAACTCTAACATGTCCTCCTCCATTATCTCCTCTTGGATTAGGAATAGGACTCTACATTGCCTCCAAAAAAATCAAATTTTGTTGGGTTTTTTTTCCTAGACAACCACCACACATTTCATCCATTAGCAGGAAGAAATCATTTCAAAATGGGCAACACACCCTTTTTTCAGTATTCAGCTCAGGGAAGGACATTTAATTCTTGTCCATGCAATTTCTCTTTCTGTCCCCTTCATGAGGAGGAGTTGGGTACACTCCAAACAGATGCCTGAGCCCAGGCCATTGCATCAGCACTGCACAAAGCTGCTGGGCTCTCTGGCATTGTCAGGTACCAGCAGAGCCAGCTCCATGGAAATGCAGGAAATGCAGACACTGAAATTTTAAATGAGAATGGGAAGAAACTATATTTTCAGCACAACATAAAAGCAATCTAACATACACACATTCCTTGAGAAATAAGTAGTTAAAATGCAGTTTTAAAAGAACATGTTTCCTCTAAAGCCATATAAATAAGTTATTTGGTCATATTCTCTGGCCTCAGCTTTACAAGAGGTCAAGGTTAAGAACATAATAGCCCCCAGTGGCTGCGAAAATCTGTGAGTATATGGTCATTTGCAGTTTTCAGCATTCTCTGAAAAATTTATTCCAGGTTCTACTTTACATCTAGGTAACACGACTGATTATGAGTGAAAAAAGTTTTCAATGAACAGAGTAATCAACAGAGTAGTTGATGCAAACTGGGAGTAACAAGATACATTTCTCACAATGGAAACAAAAGCATGGCTGCTTTCCCCAGGGTTCCTGGATTAATTAATGGGTTCCTATTACAGGGATGATGACAGTGCTGTATGGCAAAGTTGTGTAAGTATCAGGACAAACAGCAAAAAGAAAATGCATTTTATCAGAAATCGGGAATTGCCTCTTAGGATTGGACAGTGGTTTCTGGCCCTCAGCAATGATGTGCTGAAGTTAGACAGATTGCTGGTATCTCTCTCTCCTGGAAGAAAAGAAAACCTCCAGGAGGCACAGCAGGCTGCAGTGCTGGGTTTCCTCTCCAGCCATTCTCCTGTCCTGACAACCAGCCAGGATGTCACCTTCTGCCTGTCCCCAGTCTCCACAGGGGCAAACACCGATGACAAAGAGTATTCCCTGCTCTTCTGTCCCCCATGGTGGCCTCAGTCTTTCCTGAATTCTCTGTGTAATGATGCAGAATCACCTACAAGGGTCACACTGGTTGCTTACAGCAGCTTTAACTTTCCATGCTAGGACTCTGATATCAATGTGCAGGGAGAGGATTGTCCTTAATATATAGCCATAGCTGGAATTATGTATATATTCATTGCTCACCTGACTTCTTTAAATTTTAAAAGCTTGCAAGTCTTAATTGCAGTCCCCACCTGTTTCTGTCATGGTTGTTGTTTTTCCTCTCAGTCCAAGGGGCCCAGGTCTCTGTCCCTCATCTTTGGCCAGGACAGAAGTGATCACACAAGATGGGAAATTTGCCTGTCCTAGGTTGTTAATTCATTCCCTTTTTGCCCTGCACTAGCCTACCACATCTGCTGCAATTGTGTGTTCAACCCACACTTAGCATTCTTTTGGTTTCAACTGCAAAATCTTTGGGACAGAAGCCACATGGCCCCATCCAGGAAGGATTTTAATCCTTCTGCCTATATTAGCCAAGAAACTCACATGAAATCAAGAGGAAATTATTTATCCCACATACATCTACACCAAGGCTCTACCACTGTCACCCAAATACTGTTTTTAGAGCTGGGCCACTGTCCTAACATGACTGTGGTGACAAACCAGGCTTGCAGCTGTGAGGTTTCTTAAAGCACATTCTCCAGTTATGGTGGCTGCCAAATCATGAATAATTTACCACCTTATGTCAGAGTGCTTGAATCCGTGCACCATAATTGCAGATGATGTCAGCTCTGGGATTTGTCCTCAGAGGCTAAAAGCCACTGTAGAGCCATTGTCTCCTGTGGCATTTTCTCAGCTCCTAAAGCAACAAGTAATGCAGAAGTATAGGTCTGAAAATGACAACCTGTAATTAATATCCCACATGCAGTGAGAAGGATGGAGAGCAGCTGATTTCCAGTCATGGAAGTCTGAGCTCAGCAGCAGTTAAGATCAGCTGGAGCAAGCAAAGGATTCCACTTCTGGTGAAAAGGGCTCTGGTGTGAGTGACAAGAATCACAGGAATGGCAGGAATGTGTGTCACTTTGACCAGTCAGAAACTCCTTGCCCAAGCAGCTCCCCAGTTCTGGGCTGGAGATCTTCCTGTGCTCTACAGGAACAGCAGGCACAGGGTCACATCCAGGGGAAGGGGCATTGCAGGGCCCTGATTCCCTTTTCTCAAAAGGAGCCATTCCTAGAAATGCTGACAGCCAGAACATGAATGCAGTGCTTTTCAATGTACAAGAAGGAAGGAGACAAATCTCCTGTATTCTTTTTCCCTTTTCTTTCAGAGTTCTGGTGTCAGAGTACAATGCTGATGTCAGGGCTAGGAGTAGAGAGAGGACAAGGGACAGGAGGAGGACACCCATGCACAGCTGGTGATCAAGGCACACAGCTGGGAAAATGTTCCTCCTTGTCTCTAACATGCATCTCTCCTTATTTTGTCATTTATTTGGTTTAATTCATTCTTTGTTGCATTGCTTAAGATGTACCAATACACAGCACAGTAGTATGAAGCTCAGTTAAAGCCTTTGGCTTGAGCTTCTCTTTATTTTTCCCAAGGAATGACAAGGATGTCACCACCCTGCATGTTCTGACATGACAGATCTTCCCCAGAACTACAACCCAGAACAACAGAGTGAGTCATGCCCAAAGGGCTCCCCAGTGAATTTCCCAGCAGGATGGGCTGCCTGGCCTCCCCTCCCAGCCCATGGCATTGCACAGAGCACCCTGGTGGGTGCTGGTTTTTCAAACTGCCCTTATGGGGCCAGGCACAGTCTGTGTGTGCCATAAAACACAAGGATGGTTCAACCCAAACTTAGGGCACAAGGCTCAGCCTGGAGCTGGCATTTGTCACCAACTGCAGCTGGTTTGGATGGGGGAAGGTTTGGCTCAACACAGTTCACCATGGATTTGCCTGATGCCTCAAGCAGCCTTCAGAGGAGTGACACAAAAATGCTGTTACAGCCAGGAGAGAGGAAAGTTTTGTCAGATCCTCAGAATGCCCCAGCCAGGTCTCTGTAAGGAACAGGGCTGGGACACAGGTCACTCCAGAGCTCTGGAACAGTGTCAGTTCAGCAGGGATTTTATTCTAACACCACTTTTCCTCCTGGTGGAACTACTCTGGGCACAGACAGCTGGTTTCCATACAGCTTTACATTTACCAGTAATCAAATAGCAGACCCTGTTAATTACCTGTCCCCATTCAAAGGAAAGTGTAGTTTAAAGGCTTCAGTTATGCTCCAGCAGCTGCATTAATGTCACAAGGCTTTATTGCAATGAAAATCCAGGAGCTGGTGCTCCAGCCCTGCACAGAGTTCCTACGTGACGCCTGTAAAGGGCCAGGAAACAGCCAAAAGAAATACCAGGTTGGGAAAAGGGAACAGTCCTGATTTCAGGGAGGGCAGAGTTAATTTTTGTCAGTAGTGGTTGCAGTGCCATGTTTTGGAGTCAGAATGAGAATGGTGCTGATAACACACCAATGTTTTGGGTTTTTGTCTAAGGTTTATCTGAAGTCAAGGACTCTTTTCTTTTTTCCTTTCCCATGCTCTGCCAGTGAGGAGGTTCCCAAAGGAAACTGAGAGGGAGCCTGGGTGAGGCAGGTGACCTGGGCTGACCAGAGGGTATTCCACACCCCAGAACATCGTGCCCAGTATACAGCTGGGGGGAGTTACCCTGACAGAGCCAATCTGGGGTCAGGAAGGGGGATCTGACACTGGCCAGTGGGTGGTGAGCCACTGCATTGTAAGTCACTTGTTTTTTCCTTATTATTATAATTTACCATTGTTATTTTATTTTGCTTTATTTTCAATGCTCTTATCTCGACATACATGTTTTACTTTGATTCTCCCCTCTATTTCAGCAGAGTGGGGAGAGGAGAGGGGGGAGGTTGAGCAAAAAGCTGCATGGTGTTTCATCTCCAGCTGGGCTTAAAACATCAACAGGGGAAGACTTTTCTTGCACAGCTCTGAGCTATTTTGTTTTTCTTGACATGGAAGAAAATGGGGTGTGTCCTGTGGTGCAGTTATTCTGGACTAGTAGCAGTGCAGGGAAGGAAGCCCTTTAATCCAGAGCTTCAAAGCACTTTGGGGTCATTTGAACAAGAGGAAAAAGGTAGGCCAAAGTCTCAGAGAGGGCAAAAAGACTAAAATTAACTGGTGCAAAAATTAAGGGCGTAAAATTAACTGGTGCCAAAAAAATGCAGCCATGAATGAAGCCCAAGGAGCAAAACTCCTTTGGGAATCCTGGCCTTGGGCTCCCAACAGAGCAGAGAGCAGAATTATCACAAGGGAGGTGTCCCCTAAAGGAGATGGACCCAACTCACCTGACAGAGCAGTGCAGGAGGATCTGATAATACCCTGACCAAGGGACCTGCACAGAGACCTCCCTCTTAGAGAGGTTTGCAAGGGAGCAGTCACTCAGGAAAGAGCTTTGCCCTGTCCTCCCCCACAGTAATTGGGATCAGACCCACAGGTCATTCCCATCACCACTGTTCACACTCCAGTTAGGAACTTGTAGCTGTGCTGCAGCTCCTAGCTACATCCTAGAACTTCATTCTCTGGTGGGCACCATAAAAAGTTTTAATTTTAGGTATTCCCTCTGTGTGCGGTCGGAGTAAGAGTCAGCAAAGGGGCAAGAGATGGGTGGTTATTTGCTTATTTTCATTGAAAGCCTAATTTTCTGTGGAATGTTCTGTTTTCCTGTGTTTTCTAATATGAAAAATTACTCTTCTCAGAGCAAAATGTTGCTCTTTGTCAGAAATAGAAACTTTAAAAAAAATCTTCTGAAAATCAATAAAAAGAGAGGGGAAAAAAGAGTGGAAAGAGCAACATTCAACATTTTCTGGCATTTCAAAGTGAAATTATCTCAGAGTTTGGAAATAAGAATAGCCCACCTCAAGCCACTGTTGTGCCCATGGGAATTGTAGTGTGAGCTCCTCAGACCCACAGAGGTGTCCTAAACCAGGCTGCACTGTCTCCTCCTGGAGGCCTTGCAGCTTCCCATTGCGGAAACTCAATGAAACATCAGGAAAAGACCAAAGAACAGAGACCATGGCATGGCCTGAGACAAAGCTGTAACTCTTATAAGCCCCCATGTGAGCAGGCAATCTCCACTGAGTTGCCAAAGCACAACTTTTGGCTTGGTTTGGCTCAACTCCAAATGAAATATTTTGATTTTGGTTCTTAGGGAACTTTGATTTTCAGAAAAAAAAAAAATACTTTTAAGGTTTTCAATAGTCAATAGTATCCCATGGCAACCTTTAAAGAGAAAAATATTTTCATTCTCATTTACATTTTCATCATGATAAATAAACAGATACACTGGCAACCTGTCTTCCCACACCTTTCAAGGGAATGGACCTCAGGGCAGGGCCTCAGGGAGCAAAGTCCCTCCCACTGCAGGAGAAGATCAGGTTCAAGGCCACCTGAGGAATATGAACACACATAAGCCCGTGGGATCTGATGGGATGAATCCCACAGTCCTGGAGGAACTGGCTGATGTAATTACCAAGACACTCTCTGTGATATTTGACAAGTCACAGCAGTCAGGTGAAGTCCCTGGTGACTGGGAAAGGGGGAAACATCATTGTACTCATCTTAAAAAAGGGTGGAAAGGAAGACTCTGGGAACTCTGACCTGTCAGCCTCACCTCTGTGCCTGGGAAGGCCATGGAACAGATCCCAAAACTCTGCTAAGGACATGGAGAACTGGGGGGTTACCTGGGACTGCCAGCACAGCTTCACCAAGGGCAGGTCCCACCAGCCCAGGGCCCTTCTAGGATGGGCAGTGAAATAGGAACCTCCTCGAGCCAGGTCTCATAAGCTCTATTTCACACCCAAGATAGCTCAGCTACCTTTGGAGGCATAAAATCAGCAGGATGGCTTCTATTGCAGTGTTGGAAACAAAAAAACTTAATAAAAGGCAAAATAACAAACTCTTTGCAGAGAAAAACTGAGCCAGGTGCAAGAGGTTCTTGTTCATGGTAAAATACCTCACAAAAGCCATTAGTTTCTTTGTTCTCTTCTTTTTCTAGTAAATTGCCCAGGTGGAACTTTTTGGCTCCTGTCCCTTAAGTTTGGGGTGAAGTCCCTCGGGCCTATAAGTTGCCTTTTTCACCTAATTGAGGAGAGAAACTTCTGGGTTTATTTCCATTTTGAGGGGACAAAGGACAGTTTTGTCACTCAGTCAACTGGGGGCACATTCCTACAGGGAAGAGTTACAGACGTAATTTATCTGGACTTCTGTAAAGCCTTTGGCATGATCCCACACAATACCCACATCTCCATATTGAAGAGACATGGAAGTGATGGATGGGGTGTTTGGTGGAGAAAGAACTGGTCAGATGGTCACATTCAGAGAGTCATGGTCACCAGCCCAATGTCCACATGCAGACCAGTGACAAGAGGTGTCCCTCAGGGGTCCATACTGGGACCAGCACCACCTAACATCCTCAAACACATGGACAGTGGGACCAAGGACACCCTCAGCAAGTTTACAGGTGACACCAAGCTGAGTGGTGCTGTTGGCACAGCTGAAGGACAGGATGCCATCCAGAGGGACCTGGACAAGCTTGAGAATTCCATGGGAATTTCATCAGGTTGAACCAGACCAAGTGCAAGGTGCTGCACTGGGACAGGGAAGCTCCTGTATCAATGCAGGATTTGGGGATGGAGGGGTTGAAAAGAGCCCTGCACAGAGTGACTTTGGGCTGCTAGTGGATGAAAGCTGCACACAGTCAAGAGTGGGTACGCACAGCCCAGAAAGCCAATCATACCCTGGGCATCATCCAGAGCAGCATGGGAGGTGTAGGGAGGTGATTGTGCCCTTCTGCTCTGCACTCATGAGACCCCACACAGGGCACTGCCTCTTCAGCACAGCAAGGGTTTGGACCTGCTGGAGCTGGTCCAGAGAAGGCCCAAAAAATGATCAAGGGATGGATCACCTCTTCTATATGGATAGGCTGAGAGGGGTGGGGTTGTTCAGTGTGGAGAAGAAAAGGCTCAGTCTTTTCAGTCTTGCAATACTTAAAGCCACATCAAGAGCCACTCATATCAGCAAGGATAGCAACTTCAACAGTTTTGAGCAGATACTGGTTTAGCTTGCAATGAAAAACCTTCAATGAGCCTCCACAGTTAATCCAGGCAATCTAACCCAGTCCTTAACTACCTTTACATCAGAAAGTTTTTCCTAATGCCTTAATGAAATTTCCCTTGCTAAACTTTAAGCCCATCACCTCCTTTTCTGTCTGCTATGGAGAACAGACTGCCTGTTCTGCTCTGCAGCTGCTTGTTACACATCTGAAGATCCCTGAATCACGCACCAATCTGCTCTTCTCTAAACTAAGCATACCCAAATTTTTTTCAGAGTCATGTTTTCAGTTTTTTGACCTACCTTGCTTCCGTTGATCTACATTTTTCATGGAGCGTAGTGTCCAAAACCAGATATCCCACCTGAGGCTTAAACTGGGCTTTCTTATGAAGAAGAATGTCTCACCTCTGTTAGTTTTCAAGTAAGTTCTTGTTTCAGCCCCTAACACTAGCCAAGGTTATGATATTATCATTAATTCTTCATCTGTACAAGATAAATCCTCAAGAAATTCCAGAAGCTCAGATGGTGTGACCTTAATCAATGAAAATGCACTTTGTCTTTCTAATAGAGCAGCACAAGATGGCTAAAACCTCTTAATATTCAAGATTTGACAGTCTGTTTATGTTCTGTGATTGGAATATTTTTCTTTGTCAATAAGATGAGCAAATTTACAGCTCACGGTACTGAGAGGAGCCTGGAAACCCTTCGGCACTTTTCATCGTCGAGATTTACTCTTGGAAGTAGAGTGGGTTTTTTAAACCATCTAAATATATCCTCTTAATTATTAGCCTGACTGTTACATGCCTCAGAATGTAAAGGCTTAAATCCCCACATCTAATTAAAGCTGTGCATGGAGAGGAAGCCAGCAGACTAGGAGGGAGCAGTCCATCTTTGCAACAACTAGCAACTTGCTGTTTTCCCTATTTTTGAAACAAACAAAGTGGTCTTTTAAAGATGAAGTAGAGGAAAACAAGTGTGATTTGTACCAGTCTTACCACTCAGTGGTGAAACTAATTACAGAAGAAAGCAGAGCCAGACAACCTAATGCAGCACATTTGCAGCCATGAGGAATAAGTGACAAACATTTGCTGTGATCAAACCAATAACTTAAAGTGCACTTTACAAATATTTCTTATTCATCTCTAATTCCGGAAGCCCTTCTTTTCCCCTGTTGTGCTAATTGTCTTATATCCAAGGCCTCTGGCCCCCTGCCAGATATTTGCTGTTCTCTGAAAGGCTTCTCTATTCTAGAAGATAAATGCCAGCCCAGCATGGAAATCATTTAGCAGCCAAAGAACTGATGGATTTCCAGTTTTGTTTCACTGTACTTTGGGAGCATTGTAGCTCTAAATACTGTCTGTCTTTTTGGTAATAGGTGTTGGTTTTTTTAACACCACTGATGTTTGGTGGCAGTTTCAATAGAAGGGAATATCAAAAGAATTTTAAATAGAATATTCAAGCATGGAAGGGGGGGGGGGGGGGTTGTGACTTTGAAAAGAAACACTGCTTTCAGATCAAAGTTCCCAAACAAGGGTTTGGCTGGAAGATTAAAATAAATGAACCCTGACTAAATAAATTAGGTGTTGGGATTTTTAAATGTCACCTGCAAAACTCAACATAGCACAGCATTGACTTCAAGCCTTCTAAGTTCAAGCATGTTATATATTCATGAAGCAATTCAGGAGGCAACCTGCCCCTGAATTTTCTCTGGCCATGCAGATGGAAATCATCCTGCTGGATTTTTGCCTAGCGCAGACCAGCAGCACAATCATGATCTGAAAATGTTCTTGAAAAACTGGCAGAGGAAAAACAAAGATTAACCTTAGTTATCCACTCCCTTGAACTCTCAGCTATGTGCTATTTCCATTGCAGGGTCTTTTGCCCATAGTCCATCTCCCTTTGTTCATCAACCACCTCCCTCAAGGGAAGAAGCACAAGTCATTGAGGCCTCAGCAAGTCACCAGAGAAGGTGTCCCTTCCAAGAAAGTACCAGCTAGTCCCATGAAGGGAACAAGTTCCATGTTGATAGTGACTGATACAAAGAACTTGGCGAAAGTCACTCTGCTGGGAAACTGGAGTGTTTGGGAATTGAAATTCCCTTTTTCCTTCAGTGCAGCATTAGCTGAACCTTATCCTGATAAAGTGATTTTAAAAAATCAGTACTGAATGTCCTTTACCTCACTGGTCTCTGCCACAGCTCCCCTGCCCACACCCCTCCAACCCAGGGAACAGGCTGAGCTCCAGTTGCAAGCACCTGCCTGTGTGTGTACTTTTGGGCTTTTTCCTTTATTATTTGAGCCTCTCTCCTGTGCTGAGTGATAATGAACTCCCATTCGTTGACTGTGCGCCGATGAGGACATCTTCACATCTCTCTGCAAACAGGCAATTGTGTGCCATCAGCACTACATGTCATTATGATGCAGCTACAGTCCTTCAGCCCTTTCCTGTACTTTGATCAGCAAAGATTAATTACCCTCGACTGAATTATTAGTGGTGATTAAGCCTAACAGAAAATAAATGGGACTGCAGTATTACTGGGTTATAATTTTACCAGTGTGGTCATTTGCAAGCAATTTCCTTATGCACAATTTTTTTTCTTAATCATTATTCTCTAAGAGTTTTTCTATCATGTATTAATTAGGAGGAGACAGCCAGTACACAATACCACATTGTACATTACATGACATATGCAAATCATATGCAAAGCCCCCATACAGCTCTATGTACAAAGCCCAAGCTGACTTGGTCAAAACTTTAATTGAAGTCAGTGGAGGTTTGCTCGTGGTGGAGTGTGATCTTTGTACATGCAGCTGTACATGAGCTTTGCATATGATTTGCATATGTCAGGTCATCTTGACCCAAGATTTGATCAGTTGGTTTACAGGGTCAGCTTCTATTAAAACTACAACTTACAGCGATTTCCTGTGAATTCTGAATGTGATAAATATTAAATGAGGAACTTACTGCAACCACAATAGACTTAGGCAGGAACATTACTTTGGTCTTCCTCAGAGACTTCACGTGGCTCTCCACATCACTGTTCTCACATCCTGCCCAGGCAGAGAGTGCAGAGGCAGGCTCAGGAAGGTGAGCAGGGATATATGGCACCCTGAGCACTGCCACTGTTAACTTTCCTTCAAGGCCAGCTCAGCTCTCAGAGCAGAAATATAATTTATATTTTATAATAAATATATATAATATATAATATATTATATAATTATATATTTTATAATTATATAGTTATATATTATATATTTATATATAATAATATAATATAGTAATATAATATATATACTATACAATGCATTAATATAATAAATAATATAATAAATATAGGCAATATCATATATATTATGAAATATAAGCTCCTGGCTTTCACTTTGGCTCCTCTGTAGGACCAGGTATTCTCACAGGTTTTGTTACCAGAAAAGCTCTGTACCACTTGTTACCTCTAAAGCATCTAGGATTTGCCTTCCATTGCAGGGACAGCATTTTATTGTTAATTGTACTCTTTTCCCCTCCAATTCATCAATTGAAAAGAAAAAAAAGATTGAAAAGAAAAAAAAGATTGAAAAAATTTGTTTTGCAACACCGTCCCTCACTGCCCATATCAACCCAAGAGGCAAATAAATTTTTCACCCCAGGCTTCTCATTCCCCAGCCAATAGTCCCTGGAAAGAGAAGGAATTGCTGGAACAAGCCTTCTTTTACATAATGACAGTCCATAATTTTGCAGTCTGAGCAAGTCTTGGTTTTGGCTTGAACCATAAGGTCACTCATTAATTAGCCCAATCCCCTTCTTCAGCCAGACTTTTTCTTGTTCACAACAACTGTTTGCTCGAATGTTTTTGCTGCCTTATTCTGAAGCAATTCTGACGGCAGGCTGTGAGTGCTGTGGTGAGCACGGTGGTTTTAAACCCCTCTGTTGTAACTCCAGCCTGGAAGTGCCCTCGGAGCACCACTTAATGGTCTCCCACAGGCTGCACCATTACCTGGCAGGACAGAGCTCCTGCAGTGGCCTTGGCTCCAGAGACAGAAATAACCAGCAAAGATTTTGTTTTTTCTCTGAGCAGAAAATCTCTTCTCTAAACCAGAAAACAAGTTGCTTTTTATAAGATTGTAATAAGGTCAATAAGAGGCCTTCCAAGGCAATACTCTGTCTCCCGCAGTGACCAGTAGTAAACACTCAGGGAAGAGAGGGGCTTGGGGGTTTTGAATTTTAACTCTTCTTTGGCAGGAGAAGTAACTCACAACACCTGAACTAATACAAATATTTTCCTCATGTTTCTGGCAAGGGCTGTACAACATGCAGTCAGTAGGAATTACTTGGTTTTTCTGACTTCCAGACCTGCAGAAAAAGTTGCTGCTCTGTGATTTTGCTGAGGCTTTTCTTTTCCATCACTGAGCTCCCTCAGCTCCTGAGCCATCTCTCCCTTCCTGACAGGCATCCTGCACAACATGCATGCAGTCACAGCAAGCCTTCTTGTGGCATTCAAAAACCCAGAGTCCAGCTATAAAATTTTGCCACATAACTCTTCAATTATTTGGGAAACCAGCTACAGGATCAGCTTTTATTCAGTGAAATCCTCACAACAGCCTTATAATTTTAGTGTCACGGGAAAGAACATGTTTTGTAAAACTGCAGGGGAAGACAAGTGCCAAAAGGGACCCTTTCATTTGATGGTCTAGTGTGTAAATCAGCCCTGTATTTGTTAAAATGCTCAGATAAGTAATTTGTGACTCTGTCAGAGTGATAGAACCGAGGTTATATATAAATATACACGTACACACACATGCACACAGCAGATCAAAAAGGCAGCTGGCTGTCAAACATGAAAAAGAAAACAAAAGGTGTAATTGTCAGCTGTCTGCCTCGGACACCTGGAGCAACAGCTAATGCAATCATCTGAAAGGCACCTCCGAGCTCCTGCCATGGCTGTGGCTTTCATGCCAGGCAGAAACTTCTTCCAAAGGCAGCTAAAAGCCCACTGAGCTTGATTTAATTTCTCTACCTCTCCTGAGACCTGTGACAAAGAGATCTGGGCAGCATGGCTTGGTTGCTCCCTTATGGGGTTGTTTCCTTTTCAGGAACAGCTCAGAAAATTTTCAGATTAGTTTGGTTGCTGTTCCCCATTAGCTTTGTACATTAGATGTGCACATCTGTAGCTAAAAATGTGATTTTGTACAGCCTATTTATGTTTTTTTTTTTCTTAACAATCCAACTGAGCTAGGAAAAATAAAAAACTGCCAGCCTGTCTTGTGGGAATTTTTAAAATTAGAGGGTTTTGGGAAAGTTGTAAAAGACAGGCTTTAGAGATAGTAGAATTGTGATTAGAGTTAAGCAGTAGCTATAAGATTAGTTAGCAGAAAAATTGTGTAAGAAGTAGAAAAATAAGGACAAATAGAACAATGGTCTGTGTATTAACACCTGTCTAGAATAACTCCTTAAGTTGTAAAAAAAGTATATTTAATAAGATATTAGGAAGTTCTAAGGTTAATAATGGAGATTTGTGTATTGTGTTTTAAGGCTTACAAGTAGGTATTCAATATTAAGCAAGAACTTTTTTAACTGAAGGTACGTGTGCTTATGGTGGTTGAATGGAACTACCATTAATATGCTTTTGCTTTGGGTAATTAGTCAAAAAACTTTTAAAGTAAGTTGTAACATTAAGTTCTCGGTCTGCTGCCTGGGACGTGAGCTGGTGGCATCTTCCCATTGTCATAACCATGGAATGAGACTGACGCTGGAAAACAAAACAACTCAAGACGTGCTCCTAGCAGTCCCATCCCATTGGTGATGTGTGATTTGTACATAGCCCGCAACCAACAATATCTGATCTGTAAGGAGCCACCCTGGTTCTTCCTGCTCCTCAGCGCTCCCCTTTCAGGGATGGCGCTTGGCCCGTGCGGAGCGGCTGTGAGGGCAGCGAGGCCGGCCCTGCCCGTGCGGGCCCTGCAGTGCGGCCGCCCTGGCCCTGCTCCAGCGGGTCCCTGCGGTGGGGCCGTGCCGGCCCTGCCCGAGCGGGTCCCCGCGGTGCTGCCATCCGGGCCCTGCCCGAGCGGGTCCCCGCGGTGCTGCCATCCGGGCCCTGCCCCTGCGGGCCCTGCGGTGCGGCCGCCCCGGCCCTGCCCCAGCGGGTCCCGGCGCTGCGGCTGCCCCGGCTCGGAGCTGCCGTGCGGAGCCCGGAGCCGCCGCCGCGCCTCGCTGGGCCCGGGGCAGGCGAGGTAGCGTCTGACCTCAGGCAGCACTGAGCCAGCGCTGTGCGCTGCCGCGGAGAGCTCGGATGTGCCCCTGCCAGCCTGCCCCGCGCTTCCCTCCAGCTAGTCCCAGGCTCAGTCCCAGGCCCAGTCCCAGCCTCAGTCCCAGCCTCAGTCCCAACCTCAGTCCCACTCTGAGCCCGCTGATCCCTCTGGATTATGCAGTAAATCCCCCTGGTGCTCTGCAGAGACAGAGCTGAGTGATGCTTCGCTGAGTTTTTCTGCCTCTTGAGTTGGTGGCATCTCCCCGTCTGGAGCGGGCGGTGACAGCGGTGACAGCGGTGACAGCAGCCACGCCGTCCCGGCCCTGCCAGGAGTGGCAGGTGTTTGGCCCCGCAGCGCACGGTGCTCTCACACTGCCCCAGGGCTCGGCAGCCTGGTCACCCCTCCCAGTCTCG
Source organism: Melozone crissalis (assembly GCF_028551555.1). Lineage (NCBI taxonomy): Eukaryota > Metazoa > Chordata > Aves > Passeriformes > Passerellidae > Melozone > Melozone crissalis. Next base: position 3,274,136 of record NW_026535834.1, read on the forward strand.
GAGGGCTCCCCAGCCAGGACAAATGCTGAAACACGCGCTCACCCCTCTGGTATGCAGGAGGGTTTTCATCCCAGGGACTTTCCTTGCCCTGTGACAAAGCCTCAGAACCCTCCATCCTACAGACGTGTTGCTGCAATGTCCTCTTGCTGTTAAAAATAACCTTTCTCCTTTTGCCTCAGGTATTAAATCTGGTCCTAGTAAAGAGGGTTTGTGAAGACAGTGCAAATCAGTTACATCAGAAATGCACTGTATTCTAGCAAGAAAAAACGGGTTAATTCTTTTCAGCATCGTTGTCCTGAATTCAGAGTTCAGTACCCCAAACCATCTGTATGGTACACAGCTGGATTACTGGCATAGCTCCTTTGCACTGATGGAGCAATGCACAAGCACAGCAAACGGGAGTCTGGGTCTTAAAGATAATACAATGGAGCAAAACTCTACCTGGCCCTTAATTCGTTGGAAGAAGAAAGGAAGAGCAGGTGCCAAGGGAAATGCTATTGCCTTGCAGGCAGAGGAAGCAGAATGATTTCCAGCAGCTCTGGAAGCCCCAGTTGTTTTATTTTGCAGGGAGATTCCCATCCCAGCTGTGCCAGCACACATGCTGGGAACATTTTAACTGGAACTGGCACATATGTCTTAAAGAAATGGCTAATTCCCAGTACATGTAAGAATCTGTAGCCTCTGTGCCAAAGGCTGTAAGGGAGAAAGACAACCTCATTCCCTAGAGGATGTTATTATCTCCCCAATATTATTATTCCTCAAATTCCATAATATTCAAGATATTATTATTCCTCCAAAGCCTTGTCAGCATGAAGCTGCTTGTAATCCAATCCCTGCCGTACGGCAGCCAAAGATAGAGCCACCCCGAGAGGAATTTGGCGCTTCCCTGGAGAGCAGAGGAAGGCAGCTGGAGGCTTCCCCCGCCTCAGTTCGGGGGTGTACAGGCACACACCCCCGCACCCTGGGCTGATTCGAGCCCTAATGAACCCAAAAAGCCAAGGTTTTAAACCCACTCTGTTTCTCCCCCTGGAACAAAGAGCGCCAGCGGTGCGGCCGCACATGACTCCCCGCATCAAAGCCCGGCCCTAAGCGGGCAGGGTTAAGCCTGCCTGAGCCGTGTGAATGGGAAAGCCCAGGACTCTGCCTATTCTGGTCACTTGCAGCCTTTGATCACAAAAGTGATGCAGATTGTGTAAAAAGGCAGCAATGCTCTCCCCCTTCCCCGGCTCCTGAGCCAGGCTGCCCTCCCCCGGGAAAGAAGACAGAGGGCTGGAGGGCAGATTCGCCTCTCTTGCTCATCTAGAGTGATTGCACTGACGTCTGCGGAGTTATTTCAGGTTTGGACTTGTGTAAAATAGATCAGCTTTTCATCGGAAGATTCTTGCTTGGGGCAGCAATTAGTTTTGCTCTCCCTGTGCTTGCTCTGGGAAGCCCAGATCACTCACACCATTTCTCAGCAAAGTGAGCCAGGAGGACACTGTTTGACAAGGTATCTGAAGCAGCTATTCAGCAGTAGAAAGTGAGACTGGGATGTGATGGGCAAAATCAAGACTGTTTCTGAATTTGCTTAAAGCAAAGGAGATTTAAAAAATATATAATCAAGGGCAGAGAGGGAAGGAAGCATTTGGGTGTTCATATCCCACCTAAACACAGTGTCCGTCCTTCAGTGATTCATGACAAGAAGAGAAATTGCTTTAACACTAAACCTATAAAGCCTCGTATTTCAAAAAACACCCTGTCTTAGAAATATTGCTTCTTGCTTATTCAAATTCATCCTATATTCTTCCTCTAGTATCCGGCTGGAGAATTAAAAAACAGCATTTCCCTTCTCCTATATTTTCTTCCGATTCAGTCCAGTGGAAATTTAGCAGTCCAGATTTACTCAGACGTTTTGAAGTCAGGCTGTGGCTCCTGCTACCTGATCCCACTCGTCTGGCATCTGGCACAGTCCTGCTTTTGTTCCCTATGACTTAAGCATCAGGCTTTACTGATGTGTGGCCATATTTTGCTCAGCCCTGCAGGTCAAGTGAATTCCATGTCTGTATTGGTTCCCAAGGGGCCAAGAAGGCGGTCGGGTATAAGCTCTCACATAACCTCTTCTTCTCCAGCCAACTTTCCGAACGGCTCTTATTGCTCTTCATGTTCACTGAGGGGCTTTTATTTAACTTGGCAATCGCTGTCACTTTTCATGTCCATTTCCGCCCTCTCCTTTTGATGTGTAAATTATCCCTGGGTATTGGCAAACAGGACAATTTGGGTATTGCTGAGCACCCCTAGCCTGACTTCCCCCCACCTTCCACAATCATACAGGCCTCATTGACTATCTTTCCTCCAGCCCCCGCTTTTAATTTGTTGAAGTAGCCTGAACATACACAGTCAGTAATTTGACCACGTTTAATCAGACACTGCAGCTTTCTGTATCCCGAGTCTTTGCCCTGATTCCCTTCTGATTTACTGGATGTACAAATTGGTCATGGTGCCAAAGAGGTCCTGATGCAGCGAAGTGTTTTGGCACGTGGCTTTAAGAAAGGGACAGAGCTCTGTGCTGAGGAGGGACCAGGCTCCCCAAGCCCCACTGCAAAGCTAAGAGAGGGTTTAAGCCCAAGACTCTTTATGGCCCAAGGGCTCTGCAGCAGCAGCAGCACTTCAGGTCCAAACAGTCCACCCAGTATTTGGAAGGAGACAAGTTTAAAACTTGGTCTTGGAGGGAGCTCAGATCTAAGCTTACCTGAGAGATGCAGCTGAGCATCTTCTTCATCCCCTTCACTTCAAGTACCATCGTGCTACTCCTCTTGGTACACACAGTGTGTTACTTAGCAAGAATAACCCATGACAATGCGTCACAGATGTCCTAATGAGCCTTTGTCCAAGCACTCTCTGCTCTCCACTTCATTAACCCTAAAGTGAGGATAGCACAGAAGTGGTGTAAAAAGAACACAGCGCCTGTGAGCCCAGACCAGGACACATGTAAGCAGCAGGCTGGTTCAATAAATTGTGTACCAGATGAAAGCATAAATGAGGGACCTCTGAAGGGTTTCTCACAGAGAGTCAAATTATCCTGCCTGGGGTGGTTGGTCAGCAGCAGGAAGCAAGGAGAGAATGATGAGTGTGGTTAGCCATGGGAGAGAGGGACTGACTTCCTCTTTTCTGTGCTTGACTGGTTTCCAGGGAAGGGGAACGGCTGTCATCTGGTTACAGTGGCACATGCCCTTCCTGTATTTGCATTTCAACTCAAGGGCATCGAGAGCAGCTGAAAAGCAGCTATTTTGTCCTGTTTAAACAAACAATGTGTGTGTGGCAGGTTGGCATTCTCACCATATTCAGCTTTCCCTGTACCATCAGCTGTGAGAGATGCTTATAGCTTGAGACTCAAAAAATGAAAAGGTTCCTGACTGATTTTCTCAAGTTTGACCAACAGGTCCAAAACCAGTCGCTTTCTGCACAGGCTGGTGTGGTTAGAAGTAAGTTCTGTGCTTTTCAGGGAAGAGGAAAGCTCAGCTACAGCTTGTCTTGTTGGGAGAGGGTCCCCTCCTCCTTTAACCCAGAGGAATGACCCACCCTAATGAGCTGGCTCAGGGTGTGACATCCAACCCAGCAAAATACCTCTGGGTGTGGGAAATGGTAGGGCACTTCTTATAAATACAACATCAAAAAAAATTAGGGAGAAAAGTGAGTGCAAGGGATTATCCTTTTAATAGATTCACTCAAAACACACGCTCAAGACCTTTAGTTTTCCTAGGCTAAAGCAAGGGCATCAATCTTGTTTTCCTGGGACTGTTAGCACCTGAAAAGCCAGGAGTTCATCTCAGTGACTTTGAAGCAGTAAAACCTTGAAGATATAATGTGGCTTAAACACATGGAAATTCCTCCAGGCCTTAATTAATTTAGTATTCTTCCACAGAAAGACTGTTGGCGTAGTAAATTATTCATTAGATATTATAGACTCACTGATCTCAAATTTCATACAAAATTACAGCAAAGCTTTCAAAACGTGGGAAGAAAAAAAAAAACCCAGCTCACAAATTAACCCTTGCATAATGCATTTCTAAAATTACATCCATAGGGGATATTTTTTTGGTTGACTTTTTTTTTTGCATGATTCTATCATTATTGCTAATACATATAATTGCCTTTCATTTAATGAGACACTACTAATTTCATATGAAAACCAACAGCCACTACCAGCAAAAGCCAGGAGTTCATTTTACAGAAAACTGAGACATATTCATCCCTAGCGCTTTAGTTCTTTCACTCCAGGTGTAATAAACCAGGCCAGTGGACAGAGCGTGTCAAATAGCAGCTGCTGGTTGATCTGTCTCATACTCTCAATTTTATTCTGCTTGCAGAATCCTCCTGATATAAACACACCACACCATAAAACAGATTAACAAACAGAGCATAATTATAGCATTTTCCAAGCCAAAATGACACCCAGCTTGGTGCTCTCTTACAGTGAATCCTTGCAAATATTCCTCTCCCAAAATACTAAGAACATAAGCAAAATATCAAATAATTTCTTTGAATTGCTGCAGAGGGTTTGAAAACCTGGCAAGTCAGGTCCATAACACACTATGAAATATTCCAAGAGCTGCATTTATTTACTGCAAAAGCTGCTGAAATTTAGACATTTTCTCAGGTAGAGGAGTATGTTGGATAATAGGAGTGTCTGTTAAATTTTTTTCGTGAAGACAATCAATCTCTTTTTCTGAAAGAGATAGTTCATATGCATGCAGTGACAGTAAAAAGAATTTGAATTTATATTAATGCAGCCAAACAAACCACTCATTGTTGAAAGTACTCTGTGATTTTGTTTAGTTAATAAGATGTTAGAAAGCATTGTATGCAACCAATGCCACAACATATTCAATAGAGAAATCAAGACATTAAATATATTCACTCTGGACTGAGATTAAACAGATCATCATCAAACACTCAATAATCAGTTGTCTGACTATTCATTGTCACCCACCAAGGTAGCTGGGATGCAAAACACACAAACAGAATTGTAAATGCATCTCACCTTCCCCTCTGTGAGCTGGTAGAAGCCTGAATCCTTATTAATATTGAGCAATACATCCTTATTGATTTGGTTTTAACATCCTCATTTCAGGCACACTCCTGCAATAGAGTCACCTTCCTTGGTGTCCCTTCATCCAGTCTCCCCTGGGATGCTGAACCACCTGGACTGGTGGGAGAAGTCCTTGCCCATGGCAGGGGGATGGAACAAGGTGAGCTTTCAGGTCTTTTCCAACACAAACCATTCCATGGTTCTGTGTTTTCTACCCCACGTGATTCCAACCCTCTTCCCTTGCCACAATTCCAGACTTTGCCACATCCACCCTGGATCCACATCTCCAAGTCCCCCATGTCACAGCCAGCTGGGACAGCCAGCCTAGGCCCACAGCAACTTGCTGACTGCTTGGGGGGCTGCTCACCTGTGGGAGGGATAAATTTCTAATAAAGTTTTTCTCCTTGACCCAGGTCTTGATTTGCACCAAATGTGTAGGAATGTAATATCTGAGAGGTGGCTGCCCTGGGTCAAAGGTGGCTCAGACCAGCCAATGGACTCAAAAGTTATTAAGAGAATGACTGACAGGCAGGCAGAATAGGATCACAAGTCTCATTCCCCTGGGAAACAAAAATAGAAGGAATTGGAGATTTTTTTCTTTAATCCAGCAAGGTTGAAAATTGAAGTGCCTACAATTCAGGTGTAGGGTCCTGGGAGGGGGGAAACAGTAGTAAGCGAGATTATTTTTTCAATTTTTTTTACATTAAATATTATACAATATTTTTTTAATATGCAGAGATATTATTTTTTTAAACTAGATCTAAATTTTGGCCTGATTAGGTATGGTCAGAAGCTGTACACTACATATATAGTTGTAGAAATAGAAACCAAACACCATGAGGTAGTCAGAAATTCATAAGAGACTGAGACATCAAACTAGTTAATTTTAACATAACTGAGTCTTAAGGCTAAGTTTTAACATAGCCAGAGAAAGTTATTTGAGTGCCTGAATACAAACATGTATTTTGTTCTTCCATAAGAATTTTGCACAGATCTTTTCTGTCTTTGGGAAAGTGAGGTAAAGTGATTGGAGATCAGCCCACACCTGTCAGAGGAATTCATAAATCTTACCTATGAATTTCAAAAATGAGACAAATGGAATATTTGTGTAATTTTGCTTGCTATAAAGAGTCCTAAGGAAAGAAACAGTCGTGGCAAATGTCTCCTGTGTGTGGGTCAGACTCTGCAAGCAGAGATTCTTAGAAATTTTTGGCTGAAACAAGGTCATCAAAATGGCTTGCTGAACAAAAAAAAAAAAAAAAAAAAAAAAAAGATTAAAAATGTCTTGACAAATGTTGTTCTAATCCACAAAAGACTCTTGAGTGAACCCTGTACTCGTCACAGTTCTGCTGCCTTGGCTAGCAAGGTGTGCTAGTCCCAAGGCAGATGTACTTGGCAGATGTCCTCCAAGATTTGAAGTAAGGGTCTTTTCATCCCTCTGCAGCTCATGAAATTAGCAATCCTGCCAGCTTTGAAGCCAAACCAAATATAAAGTATTCAGAAAACTAGAAATCCTTCTTTTTTTCAGCCAACTTCTCAGCATGTATTTATCTTTTAAACTAGAACTCCACAGAACACCTCTGACTTTTAAGTTTCCTGACCACATGCAGGCCTGTTGGTTGCTACACAGATTTCTCTTGGAGAAAGGGACAACAAATTCCACTTCAGCCTGCATCTAAAAGGCCTCAAACTGTATCATGCTTGAGGAGCTGGATCCCACCCAGCAGGCTGATGTGATTTTGTGCAGATACTCACCTCATTGACACCCCGAAATAACTGGACATGATCTAGACTAATCCAAAAGCCACATTATCCTATGAACACAACACTGAGTTTAAAGCCATCAACCCAGACTCACAGATCACATCTGTCTGCAAAAGACAATGTAAATGTAACTTTTCTCAGAGAAGAGATCCAACAAAGTCCTTGAGATTCTGATTTCCAGACACATAAATCACTTCATCATTCCTCTCCCCACTTGCTGCCTCCACGCAGGAAAATATGATTTATTTTACTAGCTCAAAGCATTCCTAGAGCTGGTCACCAATTAAGGCATCCTTCATAGCATCAGTCCTGTGGGCAATGTTGTTACTTACTTTTCCTGGCCCTTAAATTCCCTAGGAGGGACTGCAGCACTGGCAGCAGAAAGAATGACAGCTTGGTCCCAGCATCTGGCCTGACCATTTGGTGACTCCTTGCCATAGAAGGCAAGCTCCAGTGAGAAATAAGTGCAGGGCAATTTCTTTGACCTGACTCATTTGGGAGAGGTCAGGATTCCTGACCCAGTAACTGTTCCCCAGATTGCCAAGGACCACTCCCTTGGAAGACCAAATGCTGTTCCAGGAAGCAGGGAAGGGAAGAAGCAGAAGGAATGCATTGCCACAGTCAGTTCCTGTCCTACAGATATTGTGTTCATGCTTCTCCCTGTCCTTCATCAGTGTCCAGAGCACCACTGCCCCGTGGGACTCCCCTGCTGCAGTTCACCACAAGATGCACAGGTGGAACAATTATTTACTTATAAGACCTTCAAATATTGAAAACTGCCCCCAGCATCTTTCCAAACATATCAGAGCTTCCTGCACCCCTCTGCTCTTTGTACAGCAGTTGCACAATGTTCCCAGTGTGAGCTATTATCAGCTTGAGTCTCACAAAAGCTGAAAGGCACAGGGAGAGAAAGCAGAATTTTTAGGGAGCTGTAGGGATGAGGGAGAATGACAACAGAAATATCCATCCACCTGAGACACACACACACAAATCTGTGAAACAGCTGTGTATTGTGTGCCACAGGTTACATCACTGAAGAATGTTTTTCTTTTTTAATGTTCGTTTCAAGCTCTTCCACAAAAGAAATCAATTACTAATGACATACAGCCCTACTTTTCTTCCTGAACCCGTAATTGCTTCCAATTTTAAGCTAAAATTAGTCATTCATGCTATCCAAATGAGCATAGTTTAGTGCTGATGTACGTAAGTGATGCTTTAGATTGTTGAACATAGCTGATCTTTGACAGCTTCTTCTTATAAATAACAGTTTCCTCTTTACACTGAGAACTTTTCAGAGGCGACAGATGTTTGAAAGATGGGACTGAATTAGCTGAATAGCCTGTAAAACCCACCAACCTGAGATTTGCAAATATGAAACCTCAGAATTCTTTCAAAGACAGCTTGCAGAAAGCATAAATCACATCTGCATAAATGCCTCTCTTTCAGCCTACATCCTTTGCACGTCACATTGTCAGCATTTAACACATAATAAATAATAAACAACTTAATAGTTAACAGCGCTGACACAGACAGGCTGTGTTGCAGAGAGGAGGACACTGGGAATCCATTAAATGAAATAGAAAGCAATGATGGTAACACAACAAAACCTTTTGTTTGTTCAACAAGACAGAAAACACTGCAGGAAAGCAGAGCTCTGTCAGGCACAGACCCATCCTCCATCTGTGGTTCATGCTGAACAAAGGGTGCTGGGGAGGCAAGGTTTTTTGATTACTTCCTGACTTAAAAAAAAAAAAATTAAAAGTTGTCTCTGTGGCAAAGCATGAAGCTGATGCTTCATTCCAAGTTTAACACCTGTTTTACCTTGCTTCTTGTTGAAGAAAAATGAGCATGTTCCAGCAGCACTTCAAATGGCCTGACTTGTAGTTGTCACTCAGATAAACTGTGTTCTCAGCAGGCACAGCAGAGTCTCCTAGTGATAAGCAATTAGGTTTTATTTACATATAAACATATGCAAGTACATGTGCATGCGTGAGGAGGCCAAACCAAAGGAACATGTCTGACACTTGGGTAGGGAGAGATGAGTTTCATAGCAGGGCCTTTGTTTGGGTGGGAAGGAGAGGGAGTCAAACCACAACTTCAGATCAGCCCCCACATCTTCTCTGTTCCTTCCTCCTTGGTCACAATTTTCTTCATCTAATGGACCCTACAATTATTTTTCACCTGTTAAGCCCCTTCAGAGCCCTTACAATAACTGATATACAATAACTGTTATACTTTGGAGGTGTGGAAGCAGAATTTTGCACACAGACAATTTGCTTCTCAAAATCTCATTTTCAACATTACCTCTATCAGTAAATAAATCAGACAGTTCTAATCACATTATTATTCTATAAACATCACTCTTTGATTAGCTCTTCTCTTTGGAAAATTCATACACCAGTCCCAAACTAAATGTACTTTGTCTGTTCAAGGGATGCTCTGCATTCTGTGCTTCTTAAAGAAAATGGCTTTAGATTAGTAAAAATTGCAATGACTGTTTTCTTATGCACTCAGTTAACAGCCCAACAAACATTTTACAAAAGTCTCCCACAAGAAATAAGATAAATAGCACCATCCCACTGCCTCCTAAGGTAAAAGGCAGAAACAAATTACCCAGCTAACACACAAAGTATACAGAATATATTACAAAGAAAAATATGCATTATTAGAGCTAAATTTATATACCAATTAAGTTGTCCATCTCTTTGAAATCAGACACATTACCTTACTACTCTCAGGCTTGTGAATGGCATTTGTGAGCACTGAAAGGCAGGGGTACCAGGAACGTTTTCATTTTTCACACTGTCATTACAGGAGCAAGGTTTCAAAGGCAGAAACATTCCAAGAGCTGCACAAGACTCCTGCAAGTCCAGCCACACACCTGCATCAATCACCACCTCCCTGCAAGCATTCATCTTCCCCTGTTCACAGTCCCTCAAGTTACAAAGGGAAGGTTTGAACAGTGCCCTGGAGAGGTGACTGGAGAGAAGCTGCTCCAACCAAACCCATGGAGAAGAACTTCCAACCCCCCAATTCACTCCATGCCCCTTGTGTGACCACAGCTGTGAGCCTGCACCTATCCCATGCTGAAGCATGGTTAAAAATGCCCTCTTGTTCTGCTGATCTTTATGAATTTTGTTGATTTGGACAGAAAAACACTTATATTTTCTCCTTTTTTTCTTACTTCACCTAGCAGTCTGTGTGTTTATTCAAGGTGGAGCTGTCCCTTCCTCTACAACTGTGAAGCACAAAACACCTCTGAGAGCTTCCACTAAGAAATAAAAGTTCAATGCAGATAAGGCAAAAGCAGCAATCACAGAAATTGCCTCTCTTGACCAACTCCCTCTGTATTATTACAGTGTGATTACAGCAGTGAAGAAGCTCTAGAAGCAGGAGAGCAGCCTTTCAGACCCAGCAGGCTGAGCTGGGTATGGAAAATAAAATATACAAGTTCCACTCAGAAAAATAAGTCAACAATAGACATTAAAAAAAATCTATAGAAAAGTCCTCCCATGCATGCTGATTTTCATCACATTCCAGAAGATTTTGCTGGCTATATTCAGTAGGTCAGAGAATGACATGTTTGGAGATTCCTGATGCATGCAGTAAGGACTAATGACACATTTCAAGGGCATGTAAAAGGAATTAAAAGGTAGCCTATTACTTAGCTTGGAGGTGCCCCAGTACCCTACCCTGTATCAGAGCCTTCATTTCACAAAATGGAAATAATCACAACCATCTTTTTCAGGTCACTCTATAATTTGTTCTCTTTCAGAGATTTTATAGTTGCTAATCTACCTAGAGACTCAGGTGGAAAGGCAGTACATAATTATGTGATTAAAGATCATGTCAGCATGCAGATGCCCAGGAGTCAAAGTCTGAACTCTTTCTGTCACTGAACATACAGGTTTTAATGTGATGTCTAGAGTTTCACCTCCTGATAGGCTGAAGACACCACCAAATCCTTGGGACAGAATGCTAGAATTCAAGTCCAAAAGAACAGATCCCATATAAACAATTAACAACCATGTCTGTCAAGCTCTCATCAAATGTGCAATCAGCAGCTGATTTGTAGGAGCTGGATTTGTCTGTAGAGCAAGATGTGTCAGAAAACAAAGCAGAAACACAAATCAGAATATTTATCATTGTATGGTTTTAGTTGGAAGGGGACCTTAAAGATCATCTTGTTCCTCCCATCTCATGGACAGGGACACATTCCAACAGACCGGGCTGCTCCAAGCCCTTTCCTGTCTTGCCTTGAATGCTCCCAGGGATGGGGCATCCACAGCTTCTCTGGGAAACTTATGTCAGGGTCTCACCACCCACCTAATGATGATTTTCTTCCTTTAATCTAAACACTTGGCACCCTACAGTTTCATACTGGTGCTGATACAGAATCTCACCAAGTTCACATGGCAGGAAGAGAAACAGAGAAATACAGAAAGTGCAATTTATAGAACAGATCCTCCTCCTCATTTACAGATTAGCAAATTTTCTCCGCTTAGCCACTATGTTCACACTTTGCATAATTAACCTTTTTCATTAAAAGAAGGAGTATTTTTCTTATGCAAAACAGGAACCCAGGTGCTGTAAGTTATGAAGATTTGCTTAGAAAATCCTATTTCCAAATCCTGCTCAGGCGCATTTCCCAAACTAAACCCAGTAATATCACTGATTGAAACAAAGTGACAAGGTGGGAAGGGGAGTGAAAAATACCGAGAACCAAGGACATCACCAAATGAATAATGTTTAATCCCTCTTAATGCTACCAGGAAAATTAAGTTTAAGCTGCACATTTAATTAGTCTGCTAATGCTGTTTGATGGGCCTCCTCATAATGCCAAGACCACTGGGATCTTGTGTGTGTCCCCAAGAAACCTGAGATTTTTCATTATGTCCGCATCTATGGCAGAGGCAGGATGCACTCACCCCTCCTCCTGGGCTTCAAATTATGTATTTACACATAATTCATGTTCCTTTTGCTCATGCATTGCAGGAAGATGGCATGTGCTGCTCACAGAGAGGTTTTGTGTTGTTGCAGCTGAGCTTGTGAAAACCTCACCTACTGCCAAGCCAGGCAAGCAGTTTTAGGCTCCAAAAGGCTGGATGTGTTTGTCAGCAGGACTTCATATCCCTGGGGTCTTAAAAATAATATCTGGGGGCAAGGTGGTCAAAACACAGCTCAGAGGGTTATCAGCCTCTGTGTGATAATAATATAAGGAAATCTCTCCTGTTAGGGCTTTGGATTAGAGCCACTGAAGAGTAGGTGGATGTAAAGACCACAAAGTTATTCTGTTTCATTGATTAGCTTAGAGAATTTGTTTGTTAGAGATTGCACAAGGTCAGGAGGTCCAAAGGCTCCTTAAGACTCTGTTTGGTTAATGGATTTTGAGCAGCATCACAGCACTTTAACCTTTCCTCACAGAGCTGGAGGCCAAAAGAAGATCTCTAGCACTAATTGTTGAGGGTCAGGTTTACTCCTAGCAACAGGATCCACCAACCAGCAGGTCCAATGACACCCTCCTGATTTAGAAAAAAAAACCCAAAACGCAAAAAACCACCACCAAAAAAACCACAAACAGCAATGAACCCACCCCCTCCACACACATACACTTAAAAACAAACAAACAAAAAACAAACCAAGTAACAAAACCATACAAACACACAAAATCCAAATGCTTAATATCAGTCTGATCCTTCTGGGTGCATGGATTGGTCCTCTAAGGAAACACACAGAGATATTCAGACCGATCTGTTTGCAGAACTGTCTCTTTCTCAAGTTCAGCAATAGAAAATTACAAGTTTATGTGCCATCCTCATGGTACTGATTCTAGTCTGATGTCCAATAAAATGTTTTAATACAGCATAACAAAGCCTGACAGCCTATATTTTGATCTGAATCAAAGAAGGCAACTGGGGATTACAAACACATTGTGACAAGTTATTCTAACTACTCCTTCCCTGGTTTTTGTCTGAGAATGGTGACTTTGAATTTCAGCTCAATGGCAATGTTTTTCCCAATAGAGGGACACCTAATAATTGAGGAGAGATACCAAATATAAAGAGTTCTCTTCCTTACATTAGGCAAAGACACACATGCACTCCAAAGCAAAAATAAATACATGTCTGTGACCAGGCTTATCAATGTGGACAAGATTATTTAACCTGCTGCATTATTTGCCTTCAGTATTTCAATATGCAATCTGGAACAACTACTGGCTTCTTATACAGCACCTTTTGCTCTTTGGCAAATCCCATAAATATTCCTTGCATCCAGCAGTGGGAAATATTTTCAATGCATGTGTTCTTGATTTATAAGTTTAATTAGAAACTTTTATGCTTTATACTGAAATACCCAGAGAACAGTTTGACTTGTCTGAGCATAAACAACAGCATTAGAATTCCAAACACATCTTCCTTGTATCTGAATGTTAATGCCCACAATTTCTTGTGCAGCCCTCAAAGAGAGTATTGCAAGGCACACAACAAAAGGTTGGTGTCACATCCTCTGTTCTTACCTTCCAATTCATGTAGAAATTTCAGTGCATGCCAAACACTGTGCAAAAGAAGAACTTGTCTGAAGGCAGGAGAAGCAGCATGTGAAAACTGTGCTAGGGCAGGACCCAAGCACAGCTCCTACAGACCTTCACAGATGGCACTGGCTTGTCCCCACAAAGGTAATGCATTAACTTGCAAACAACCCTTTGATTTTAACAAGTAACAACCACAGGTCTTGGTCCCGAGTGCTCAGCAAGAAGAATAACAACATTAAATACTTCCGGAATTATGCAAAAGTGAGGTGGCATCATTAACTTTATGTTATAATTAAAGAAACCAAGGCACAAGGCTTGAGTGATATTCATCAGCAACAGGAAAGCCAGGCATACAATTAACATTTTTGTGGCTGCTCACCCATTACACAGAGTCCATGGAAATAGAAGGATCAAGCTATGTTTAAAGGCATAAAGAAGGAACAAGATGATTCTGTGTTTAAAACTCTGGAATTAGGGCTTAGAGCAGCAAAATTGAGATCCTAGTTCTGTCACAGACTTACTAAAAGATACTGAGTGTTTCATTTAGCCCTGTCATATTTGAGTCCACTTACTGTAAAACAAGATTAAATAGATTTTCTTTCTCACAAATGCAGAGCATCTCTGCCTCTTCAGTTTTTTCCCCATATATATTTCGTTTGGCAAAACCACTTTTTGCTGAAAAAGTCTGATCAAAAATGTTCAGTCAGCCATAAATGGGGAAGAAACTTTCTCATTATCTGGGTTTATCAAAGTCTGAAAGGGTCTTGGTCTTTTCTGAGGCTCTGCACAGTACTGTAGCAGAAACAAACTGTGATCCTAGTAGAGTACATATTAATCTCATTCAGAGCATCAGTGGAATGGAATGAACTCATTACCTTAAGAAACAAAATATTTTTTCTAAACACAGTTCTTTGTTTGGCACAGTAATGAGTCAGAAATAGCAGTGGCAGAAATTGTAAAGAAAGGACATCCCACAAATTATTTTGCACTCTGAGCTGAATGGTCAAGTGTCTGCAGAGAAGGTTAATCACAGGAATAAAGACAGCACTCCAGAACCCTCAAACTCTGGCAACACAATTTCCACCTGCTTCATCTCACCAACTGCATCAGTCACAATTGCACCACTGAATATTTGTGCCTTGAGAAGGGGCACCATTAACAAGAAGGGCCCTTTAAGTATTTCTGAAGGACTGGAGACTGGAGGGTATTGCAATTCCCCTGCTCCCTTTTAATGTAGAGAAACTCAGCATAAAAGAGGCTCAACAGAAGCATTTCCTGGGCAGCTTTGACTCTGTCTCCCACCCCACACTGACATGGCAGCTCTCCCCAGATCCTCTGTGCAGATGCTGGATCACAGAGAATCCCTTTGCCTGTGAAAAAGAACCAAGGGCACTGACTGTGGCAGCATGTCAGCAGCAAAGAGCACTGGGGAAGAGGAAAATCCAGATCTGAACTCTCCTCAAAGAGCCAGGACTCTGAGTTCAACATAATCCATGGTTTTACCAGAAAACTTTGATAAGGTGGTTAATTATTGGCTGAGTAACCCCTTGCTATCCCTAAAATCGATTGCCTCTCCTTCTGAATTGATTAAAGCAACCCGTTGCTATTTTCTCACGATCCTGGTTGTCAACAGCCCTGTTAGATGCTCTCTCTGCAAGCAGACTATTCTCCTTTGGCTTTTTCAAGTGCAACTCCTAAGCAGAGGATCAGTCAGAAGGAAGTTTACTTTTATTTCTCTTTCTCCTCTCCACAGCCTCTGCTCATTGAAGTTATTGACTGACAGACCAAAGTGAAAATACCTTAACTTTGTACACTTAGCACAAAATAATCTCAAAGTTATAATGTAGCATTTTCTCACACACAAAAAAAAATGCCCCCTGATGCTTTTCACCCTTTATTTGTAAATCAATGAATTAATTATTGAGCCAATAAGTTCAGCTTCATAACAATAACTGGAGGGTGTCCACAGAAACAAAAGCATAGATCACCTTTTTCCTTCTCCAGAGCACTCCCCTGATACAACCTCCAAGGTTTTGTTTTATTATTCTGTTTGTGATCTTTCACCAATCATCAGAATCAGGGCAATGTGGTGCTGGGACTACCAACATTGTATCTGAATGAAATGTCCAGCTGCATCTCTACAGCCTGGATCAAATTGTAGTCTAAGGGCTCTGACTTTAACAAACAATCTCCCTACCACCACCATTCAATATTTTATTGTCATCATGTCTGGCCCACCCTGCAATTTTTGTGTTCCCGTGAAGCCAGTCTGTGTACAGGAATTACTGGGGTCCCAAAGATCCAGCAATCCAAACTGATAGGACAGACTCAGGCATAAAAAAAGGGAGTGCTATGCTGCCTCTTTCTCTAAATTGGGAGTTTAAAGCAGGAAAAGGTGGTGTGGCCAGCCCTGACTTGCAGGGTTTCACGTCTTTCTCAAGATTCAGCTCCAAGATACTCCAGCCTTCATTGACAGCACATGAGGCAGAGCAGATCTGAGCTCTGAAGATCAAAAGTTCTCCTTGACCCACAGCTCAGGTGTAGCACATGCAACAGGAGAACACTGTGCTGCCCCCACAACATCAGGACTCATCTCCAAGGAGGGAGTGTACCAGCTCCAGGAATACAAATCATGGATACGAAGAGGTTTTCTTGTACTGGCTCCAAGAAGAACATATTGGAGAGTTGGTTAAACATCTTCTTCACTAAGCTTTTGAGGTGAAAAACATTTTGAGTTTGGACAAATTCACAAAGAACTTTGTGAACACAGAAATTTAGGAGGTTTCGATGAAAAGTTAGCAGCAGCATGGAAATTGAAATTCCCTTCTGTATCAGCTCTCAGAAAAAAACAAACAACCCTAACTCATCTTATCCTACATTTTTGTCAAGATGAGAAAAAAAATAAAACACCTTTCTGAAGATGAGGTCCAGGAATACATAAGCTCCAGGAATACATAAGGAAGCAGCGGTACTTGTGACACAAATATACCAACTGTTGCATGGGCTACCAAATGGCAGGCAATATTTTGGGAGCACCCCACTCCCACACACCCCTACCAGGTCAAAAAGCACAGGAAAAAAAAGGGAGTGTGAAGGAACTTGAGGCTAATCAACAAAAACCACTGTCAGAACCAAGAATAAGCTCTCTCCTCATCTATACCATTTTAACCCCAAACCCAACAGACACATGGATCTCCTGTAAGTCAGGCTCTGTGAATAAAACCAGTCCTACACATGGCTCTGATGCTATGAGGGATTTCAAAAGGAAAAAAAAGAAAATGGAAGAAACAGTGTCAAAGCACAAGATTGTCACCACAGTTCATTCTTGTATCACTTTTAAATTACTCTTAGTCATCACAAGCTCACAGAACTGTCCCTTCAAAGGGGTAGGTGTCACAGAGCTGAAGCTGAGGGCATGTTGATGCAGAGCAGCAGAGAAGCAGGCATATGTCTGGATTGCTTTAATTTTGTGGGTTTGTGTCAAATGCTGAAACGAACTCTAATGCTCTTGCATATTTAATTTCCCTTGTTCTTTTCAAACACTAACAAATGTGACTGCTTGCACTGCCAAGACGCTGCAAATTAAAACAATACACAAAGTCAAAATGTGACCTTGAACTCTTGCTAGATCATAGCCCTGCTTGCATGAGGCACAGCAGCAAGCATGTTCCTCTTCCAGTGCAGTCCCTTCTCAAGGCACGTCGTGTTATCCAACACGACAGCCTGGCATCATAAATTCCATTGTAATCATGGTGCAAACTTCCCATTCATTGCAATGGGAGAGTGTCTGGTAAAAATAATTAGACCTGCAGGGAACTGTTCCAGAGTCTTGCCAACCCCAGTGAACAAAACCCTCAAAGCTTACCAGTTTTAGCTCAGATGTTCACTGATGTTCTCCCAGTAGGATCACTCTTCACCATGAAAACTGAATGTACCGCTGATATTTTGTGTGATGAAGACCAAGGCCTAATGAAAGCCATTTAAATCTGTGCCAGAGAAGAGGAAATTCAGACTTCTGAAAAGCAGAGAGATGTCTGAGCAGCTGAAAATACTCAGTATGATCCTCCAGCTGAGCACAACTGTGCTGGCAGGCAGGAAGAAAACTCAGGAAGAAAGCAGGACTTGCTCTTACACACCACCCCATGGACTACCCTCTTAAGGGTCTCCCCTGCCAAAAAAACAGGAGAGGAGACAGGAGGGAGAGTTTAAGAACACCACATGAGAAAAAACAGCCTAAAGTCTCAGCATTATCCATTGTCCAACACAGATGAAATACAGCAGTTTTACTACAGCAGGACATACTGCTGGTGTCCTTCACAAATCTTTCTAATGATGGAACCTGATTATTCAGCTATCGTCTGCACAGAGACATATGAAGAACTGGATACATGAGGGGAATGGTAATGCTTGGCCAATTAATCCACAGAGTAAATGCACTTACTTAAGATATAACCACTATAGGTAGAAAAGATTTCTGGTTTTCTGCCTGTGTGACTACTGCTGACTTCAAATTGGAGAAGGGAGATCACTCAGGATGAAGAATCAGTTTTACAAGAGGAGACTGAAGGGGTTTAGCTTGTTTAGACTAACAAAATAGCTGGTGAAAGGGGGAAGATTTCTCTCTGCAAATCTGTCTTGGGGATAAACACCAGAAGACAAAAGAGCTATTTGACTTAATGGCCAATACTGGCACCAGAACAAATTAATAGAAATTGGCCATGGGTACATTTAGGTTGGAAATTAAAAGAGGTTTCCTAATCACTGCAGCAATTAGGGTCTGAAACAGCCTGCCAGAGGGAACAGCAGAGCAGAATGAATTCAGTTACATTTAAGACAAAACTGAACACCTTCTGAAGAGCTTAGAGAGTGGTGCCTGGACCTGGGAACAGAGCTCTCAAGGCAGAGCACATTGGTCCATGGCTGTTCATGGTCATAGCAGTGGGTACTTTATGTCCAACCTGCCCACAGACACAAAGTCTGTTTTATTCTGCACAAGAGTGTTAGCAGTGGCCTTGGTCCATCCAGGTGTTTATGGTAGCAGAATCCCCCCAGCTCCAGTAAGAATTGCGTACCCTGAATGCTTTTCAAGCCTGGCACTTGTACAAAGAAAGGGGATTTCACCCAAAGTCCTTATCTATGTATTTCACTTAATTCAGTAGCATTAAAAGTCCAGTCATTGTCATCCTTCAAGGCCTCTGAGAGAGTCCAAACTGACTTTCCTTGTGGCACAGGGCACTGCCTGCCCAGCCCCTTGCAGACAGGGATCTCCATAATCGTGTAGGATCTCATGGAACACCCAGGGAATATCTCATCTCCCCCAGGCTGATGGCAGCTTTGCCATCAGCTGCAGCAGGACTGGGATTGACCTTGGCTGTCTCCTGCTGGCTTGTGCAGCCTAGAAACACAGAACTGACAGGTGGCAATTTGATTAAGAGCACTGGTATGAGCTGAGCAGGAGCCAGGACAGCGCGAACAGAGCCAAAGGAGGGAGCAGCTGATGGCTGTTGATCCCGCTTGGAGAGCACTCTGTCAAGGCAATGGCCACCATGGGACCACAACAGATGATTTGTTATCCTCAGGCAAGTGGACACAGGGTTTGGCAATGGGCTGTGACTCCCTGAGTACCCAGCCACATGACAAGAGACTTGTGTGCAGGAATTAGTGGGAGAAGCTCATGGTGCAAGGGGTTAGAATACAACATCAGGTGACTAACTGGCCCGTCTGTTCCATGAAACAAAACATTTTCCCATGTTATTTTTTTTAATTTATTTTCATTTTACTTGTCTTTAAAACTGTATAGATAACATACTCCCTAACAGAAAGCCATTTAAATGCCTCTCCTATGATATGCAGAACAATTACCAGAGCACAAGCATCTGTAGGTTTTGTTTTCTTATTACTGGTGGTTGAATTTGGATTTGTATTTTTTACTTGAAATTTAAAATGTTGTTTTTCAGTACACTATGGGAGACCACAGATTGCAGGTTAACCTGCCTGGTTTGCAATAAACTGAAAGTCTGAATCACACCCAACCAATCCCTAATTATTTAAGTGAGACAGATGGGTCAACCCAGTCATTCTTGCCAAGAGAGTGGAGAGGTATCATTAACTGTGGGAGGATGGGAGGAGGAAATCACATAAAGCATGGAGTGCACCTCAACCAACACCATGGAGAGGAAAATTTCTCCGTTGAAGGATTTGAAGACCAGAAGGCACAACAAGTCCATTCTTAGTCTTTCTACCTAGAGGCACCAAAGGTCAAAAACTACCATCAAGGCTTGAACAAATGCTCTGGGAAGCCAGAAGCCAATGCTCCTGTTAACAGATATCCTTAGAGTGACAATCACAAGCTTACTCCTGACAGTGAAGCCAGATCCAAATGTCACTGCTGCTTACCTACATTTGAGGTGAGGTTGAGAAATCCAAGACTGCTTAGCCTAGATGAGAAAAAAAAAATACTCAGGGGAAAGGAGAATTTGTCAATGTGTATAAATACTTGTCCGGGAAAAATAGAGATGACTGATAAACCTCAATGGTACCCAGTAAAGGGGCACCAGGCACAAAATGAAACACAAGAAACTCCCCCAAACCCAAGAATTAATTGCAAAGGGAGTTGAATGTGAGAACTGGTTGCACAGCATAGTTGTGGAGTCTCCATTCTTTATGATATTCAAACCCAGCTGGATATGGCACTGAGAAAACTCCTCTGGCTGAACCTGCTGTGTGCAAGGGGCTTGAACGAGACAATTTCCAGAGCTGCCTTCCAACCTCGATGATCCTAAGATTCTCTTCCACAAGCCACTGCTGTCTAGCTGTACAGTACAGTTCTTTTGGCTGATTTTGAGTCGTAGTGGTTCATCTGTCCATTTTCCACTGTTGCCAAAACAGACCATTTTGACATGAAGGAGTCTGTGAAACCTGTGTGATAAAAGCAGGAGGCAGGAGCACACAGGCACTGAGGCTGGGTAAACAAGGAACACCTCTGGACACAGCTTTGTCAGTCAAGAGAGAATCCCTAGGAAGGACGACCCTTAGTGCTGCATCTTCCAGGGTGAGCTGCTGTAATCATCTCACTGCAATGTCAAAAGAGCACAGAAAGATTTGACACCCCACTTCTGCTTGATTTCAGCATGGCAACAACAGCAACTTGATGCCTCCACTATGAGGGCCCTTCTGAGACTCTCATTAGCCTCAAGAGCAGTCAGAAACCTTGGACAAATCTGGTCCATCACCTCTCTCTATTCAGCTGTTTCCCTGTGCTATTGCTTTCCCTGCCCCAGTAGCTTTAAAAGAAGAGCCTATCCTTTGCACTAACCAGAATGGATGTAACATCCAGGAAATGTTACAGTAAAAAGCATTTTTTCTCATTCCTTCTTCCTGAGCAAAAGAATATCTGACTGACTCTGCTGGCTGATGACTCAGGAGAAGTTTGTTCATGAGTGCAGAAAGAACTTGCCAATGTTTCCTATTAAAGAAAAAACCTCATGAGACCTGAATAATTAATAACCTACCAGTGAAAAATTGGTCTAATTACCAAAGCAATCCCCCCAAAAAAATGTTAATTGCTTGGCCTATGTTCCTCCCTCAATGGAATGACTATATTGACAAACCTCATACAGGAAGAAAAATCTGGTGGCCACAAGATACACTTGTTACAAATGGATCAATAGCAATTATGAAGTTTTCTTGCATTTCTGAAACTGCTTCAGGCTTCAATCTATCTTAAGACAACATCATACATTTTTATCAAGGTACATTTTCTCCCTTTTTTGCTTCAGCTAAAGATGATTCGCATTTTGCTGGGGACAAAATAAACATGATGAAAATTTTTAAACAGTTTTAAACAAAGGAAGTCATTATCAAGCATTGGCAAAAACATTCAGCTAAATTGCACTCGTGGTTGAAATTAATTTTCTGAAGCAAATTCTAAAAGAGGCAGAAGCCAACAATCAATAATCTCTTAATGAGGTGCAAGAAAAACATGTGTAGACATGACAGGTTTTGATGGCTAATGAGCTTCATAGGAAGAACATTGTTCAGAGGAAAACTCTGAAAGGCACAGAAAATTGATTAATTGCCAGACCAAGATATTGCAGGAAGGCATTTGGAAATTCAGCAGCCCTCAGTCCTCATATCATTTACACCTCCTGTGTGATGTGTTAACTTTGGAAAACATTATAGCTGAAGGGTGTTGTTTTTCTCCCCCCCTCTCCCCAGTTGCTAACTCACAATCAATCTGCTCGCTGTGATTTGTTGCCTCAGAAGCAAAGTTACCTGGTACAACTTTCCCATGCTGTTTGTGGGGATGAGGAACTGAATGCAAAAGACAGGCCATGGGGGGTCCTGTTTTTCCTTTTGCGTTAATAGCTGCTCTTCTGGATGTAGGACATAACTCAGCTCACAGACATTTTGGTCTTCTGTCACTTGCGCTCGCAGGTGTCGGCAACACAACACGAAAGATTTCACATTTACAAAAAAAAAAAAAATAGATCAAAAGAGCATGGCCTATTTTCCTGCAGTTAAACACCTTTTAAGGTACAGAACTAAGCTCCACTCTGTTTCCTGTCAGCAACAAAGACACAGCTCACATAGGTGGGAACAGAAGATCCCAGCAGCGGGAACATGGAATCCCAGCCTGGGAACATTGATGCATTCTTTACTTGGGTCTTACTGCAAAGACTGAGGAATCCCCTGAGGCCAGTGGGAAAGTCTGGGGCAAGACTTACCCACTGTGGAGGATGATCAATTATTGGAATATTCGAACAAACTGGACAACAAAGTCCTTGGGACTTAATGGATGCACCCATGAATGCTGGGGGCCAATGTCACTAGAAGGACACTTGCAATAGTCACAGGGAGATGGGAGGTTCCTGTAGACTGGGTGGAAGCAAATGTTGCTCCTACCTTCAAGGAGGGCAAGGAAGAGATTCCAGGAAACAACAGACCCATCAGTCTTCCCTGATCCCTGGAGCAAATCCTCCTGGAAACCATTTCCAAGTATATGAAGGACAAGAAGGTGATTTGGAGTGGCCAGAATGGATTTTAGAAGGATAAATCATGCCTGACCAAGCTGACAGCCTTTTGCAATGAAATGATAGGCTTGATGGATGAGGGAAGAGCAGCAGATGTTGTTTATTTTGACTTCACTAAGGCTTTTGCCTTAACTTGTCTGCCATAACATTTTCCTGGACAAATTGATGAAGTACAGACTCCATAAAGGTGCTGTGAGGTGGACAGAAAACTGCCTGAGCTGCTGGTCCCAAAGTGTTGTGAGCTCCTGCTCTCTACTACCACCATCTCAACAGGTTTCACTTCCACAAACAGCAGATATTATGTCCCATGTGCCCCCTTCCATTCCAACAAAGCCATTAACACAGCCCACATGCATTTTGTTTTCCTAACCTGAGGTGTGACCACCTCAGCCAGAATCAGGAGATAAGCAAGCAGCTTACTTTTTTTTTCCTTATGTGAAGTAAGATATATTTCCACAGAAAGTACAAGTACCTTTCTACAATAAATAAACATACTTCATCAAGGATCAAAACACACTCAAGGATCAAAACACAGCGAGGCTCCACTAATTATGGGCAAAATAAGGAAATAAAAATATAACTGAAAGAAAGAAAATGAAGATAATTTATAAGTCCAAAAGTTCTAACTTCAAAGTCAGCTGTAATCACCTGTAAACTCTTTATCTGCATAGTGATTGGACTGGGAGATCATAAGTGATCCCACTATCTCAGATGATGACCTTGTTGTCTTACTTGCAGTGCCTCTTTTTGTAAGCAATCTGTGCCTCAAGGTCTTTATTAAGGGGACAGATGGTTATTTCTACAGACTTGTCCTCTTATATATAAGGCAGAGACTAGAAGACAAATACCTCTTCACCAACAACATAAGACATAATAAAGAGATGAGGAGAAAAATTATCCTGTTTACACAGCCCCTCACTTACTGACCACTCCTGTAGAGCTGCTGTATGATTAACAGCAAGTTATAGATGGGGTAAACTCATCTGAGAACCTCATTTGATCCCAGAGACAAACAGCAGTTACCAGCACATCTAGACATCGATCCAAAAGTCAAATGGCTCTTAAGGAGTACAGGCAAGAGCACAAGGCAGTGGCTTCAAGAATCCCATCTCTGCTGATAAATGTGATACACCAATTACTTCACCTCACTCCCTGTACTCATTCTTTTTTCATTTGCTGCCTAGCAAGACAGTCATCACTTCAAGGTAGTGATTGTCTCTCGCTGCCAACATGATTAGGAGCTTGTTCTTGTCTAAAGCCTCGAGCTGTCATTTTTATTTTTATAAAAATAGTTTAGATGAAACACTCCCAGAGTGCTGCAACTTAACCCTTGGGCACCTCAAGACACAAAGTTCCTCAATATGGTGATGATAAATTTAGCTAAACTTTGGGGATATGAACTTAGCAGTTTGGGGCACTACTGGAGCTATCCAAGTCTTTATGTTGTGGAGCAGATTGACACCATCTCATTTGCCCTACTGTGATTCCCAATCCAGATGTTTCCCAGCCTAACTCACACCTGCAGAGCCCAGTGCCCCTCCAGATGTGTTTCTCAGACAGACAGACAGAGACTGATAGCAGCACACAACACATCAGAGGAGGACTTGAAAAGTCACTGAACAAAACAGGGCAGTTCCACACATGGGGACAGGGACACAACAAAAAGGAGGCAAATAAAAACTCAGTTAGGCAATGATGTAAAAAAAAACTTGTAAATTTATTTATAGGGTTTTTAATAGTATGAAAGTATTCTTCAATTAAGAAAGCATTTGAGAAATAAAGCAAAGAACAGACCTGAACCAGGCCCTGACCAAAACACGAAGGTCCAAGCTCTCCAGTTTAACTTCTAGCCTAGGGATAAATGTCTTTGGCTGGAATGCAGGAAGACAGGATTTGAATTCCTCTTCTATCCCAGAGGCTGAACTTCTTCTGTCTCATATCAAAGAATCTCTTATCAGAGCTCAGTTACAAAAAAAAAAAAAAAAACCAAAACAGCTTGCAACTCATATCTCCTTCATCTAAATGTGCAGACATGCAACAGGGCCATCTGTCCATGGACAAGGTCAAACAACAAGAAAGAAAAACATCTCTTTGACCCAGCTGGAAGCACAGAAACCTCACATACCCTTGCTTGGTCCCTCAAGTAGGATCATGACAGAAGAGAGGAGACAAGGCTGGAATTCAGCCAAAGCCAGGAGCTCCTGCCTCACATAAAGGTGTTGCAAACCAGTTTGTCAAGGACTCTAGAAGATGCTCAGTTCTTCAAGCACCCTGACCACAAATCTCAAGAGTTACTGTCTGTACCAATGTAAATATCCCCCATGCAAAACAAAGAGCCCTAAGAAAAGGAGCCCAGTACCTCCTGTCTTAGAAGAATCTCCAAACCCAGTGGAGTTCAAGTGGGAAATGAGGGTTCTCCTGTCACCCTTGAGCCAGAAATGACGCAAAATTCACTCAAAGGCTGGTTTGCAGGAGAAGGGAAATTTAATATGAAAATACTATTTTTTATAGATTCAACATATTCTACTTGATTGGCTGATTAAGAAAAACATCTTTCTCACAAACAGTCCTTGAGAAGAACAGAAAAACAGAGTAGGAAAACACCACCTGCAGGTTGCTTATGCTAACAAGTTATCATGATTTCTACAAAGTGAATTACACATCTGATCCCTGCTTAGAGAGAACAGCAGCTGACCCTCCTCAGACCCCAGGACAGAGTGATGACAGTGAGCTCCTGCTGGGGAGACATCACTGAAATTTAGGCACCACAGCACTGAGTCCTTCTGCTCATCAAGCTCTCTGAGTCTGATTCAGGACTTACCAAGTCAATGTAGAGTCACACTGATTTCAGTGAGCTAATTAAGTCTTGAGTACTCATGAGCTTTACTGTGACCTAATCCCCATTAGAGCTGTAATTGTACAGATTGATTTATCATTTGATACTGAAATTGGTTAGACTCCAAGCAATAAATTCTTTCTGACAAGGTTCTTTTTTTTTAACAAAAAAGTATGTTGTTTCACAAA
Organism: Melozone crissalis; assembly: GCF_028551555.1. NCBI lineage: Eukaryota > Metazoa > Chordata > Aves > Passeriformes > Passerellidae > Melozone > Melozone crissalis. The sequence continues at coordinate 3,299,556 of NW_026535834.1, forward strand.
GTGAATCTTTTGGAGTAGCATAAATTTCTACTGAAAAAATTTCTGAAGAAAATTATTTCAATAGCATTCTGACTGTCAAAACGTTAGTCAGAATGAAAGTTCAGGGTTTTTTTTAATATACTTACACTACACTTGCACTGTAAAGTTAAATTTAAAAGGTTACAGCATCTTCTCAGAAATGGAAATTGCAGCCCCTATTAGAAATAGAAATTGTCAGCTCTATTCCCAAGAGCTGCTGTAACCCCATGCTGTGTCTGTGCTCCATGCTCTCTGCCCTGCCTGGCCCACAGAGGAGGAGAGTCTGCTGGAACTGCCAAAAAAGAGCTTTTGCCAGAAGTCCCACCTCCTCAAAAGTTGTTCCATAAGCAGTGGAACTCTTGAAACCTGTTTTTCCTACGGTTTGGTACCCTGCAGCCAGATTCTCCTGTACCTAACAAGGTGCTAGACCTTCCCTCCCAAGGTTTTGCTGTATCTGGGGTGTTATTCCAGTCCTTGCCCACCTGAATTCCTTCCCACCTAACAAGAGATGGAGTCGACCTTCCCTCCCCATCCACTCTCAGGAAACCATCAGGATGTAAATTACCTTTTCTGTCAAACTCACAGCTACAGGAGACCAGCAGGTTTAGAAGTCATGACAGGCAGGTGCATGCATGTACACACACAAACATCCCCCTGTGCTCACAAGAGCCTTCCTAAGGAAACCAGCCTAAAAATAACCAGCTGTAGCTGCAATGTGAGCTGTGCCTCTGCTCCCTGTCAGTATGCATTACAGCACTTCTTAATTTCACATTTCCGTGGCTTGTCTCAAAAGAAAACCTGCTATTTCTCCTGTGATCTTTTCCTAGCTTCTTTATATTTTTACCACTCTGCATTCATATTGTTTTCTGTGTCAGAGCAGTCCCAAGACTGCAATATAGGCTTAGACATTCTGCATTCAACTTCTTTGCTTAAAGAACTTTATAAGACATTCATTTTAATAATTGTTAGAACAGTACATTTTATTTTTAAACTGCAGTGTAGCTCACTTTATATGCAACTCAGGCAGAAATCTACAAAAGGTAATTTAGCTGTTAACTGGCACAGTCTATATATGCCAGCAAAAATGCACTGTCACTACAAAACATTATATTTAGTAGCTATGTAGCAGAAGGAGTTAAAAAGAGGTATTTTTTCCCTTTCATGGAAACTATTTCTGTAGATTGGATCTGGTAAATGCAAAGTAACACATGGTAAAGACTCCTGTGCAAGTACTTCTGGTCGTTTTTTTGAAAAATTTGTTTATATAGTAATATTTGAGATCTTCTATATGGTCCTGCCTTGAAAGCCACAATGAAAAGTTTGCATGTGTTCTTTCTCCACTGTCTGCTTTTAGCTGGCCACCATCCTCTCCTCTCCAGCATTGTCTTATTCATGTTTCTCTGACAGCATGAGCCAAAATAAAAGTGCCCTTTTATTTTGTCTTTCCATGCAGTAATAGTTCATCATCACAGAAATCCAATATAAGCTACTTATTTTCAACACATTCTGTAAGACAGAACCTTTGCTCACAAGACAGACTTCTGGAAAAATAATAATCCTGTATAATACATCTAAATCCCTCCTGATCAGTAGCATATTCTCGAATAATTTCCTTGATTCAGCCAAGTTTCCACTCAGAGGCACAAAAATCTGGAGGGGAGAAAGTTGAGCCGTCCAGGTGGCACAGACAGCATTTCACATCATTCCAGCAGCTCAGGCCCTCCTGCTTCCCCTCACTGTCTCAGGTTCAGGGGAGGGACACGGACAGAAGCAGAACTGCAGTGTTTGTGAGCATCACATCTTCTCAAAGCAGACCAGAGGCCCAAATATTCAATGCATCACAAGGGAAGGTTCAAACACAGAACACCAAGAAGGAAAATGGTGCAGTTATAGCACCAGAGCACACTGTTTTTGTTTATGTTTGCCAGAGTTTTCGAGTGTTTATCAGAATGGCAACAGATGGCACAAGGCAAACGCAGGCACTTTTTCACAGTTTCCTACAAAACGAACAGATGTCTTCATTACATGCTACATGACCGCGTTTAACAAAATGTGACAAGAAGCAGAGGTAGAGAAAAATGGCATATCCCTTCCCTAACCTGAACTGCCTCTTGGCACAGATTTGAGCTGTGCCTGAGCATGGGACTGAATGCACAAGAGGGAGCTCAGAGTGATTTTTGCTTGTCTCTGATCCATCCTACCCAGCGTGTGTGGGAACAGGGGCAGGGACTTTGGGGTGCCTCCATCCCTAGCGACACGTGGCAGCTCTCTGGACCAGCCAAGATGGACAAGGAGATGCTTTCATCATCTCTCCTTGGGAATGTTTTCAGGGGATGACAGTGCTCACTTGCATGAGGGGAGCCCCTCCAACAGAGCCCATATGAACCTCAAAACCTTTTGCCAAAAAGGACACGTTATCCACAGTCCTTGTGCTGCCCAAGCACTTCCAGAGCCTCAGCAAGAAGATGTAGCAGACCTGAACAGTCAAAATGCTGAAGGTTTCTCTGGTGATGTGAGTGAGTAGAGCACCATCCACAAAATAAATCTGTTCTGAAAGCAAGGCCCATGTTGGGTTAAATACTGCCTGTCTGCTCATCTGAGGGGCTCAGCAATTCCAGGAAATCCATGTCTTGCTACACCAGGATGGATAAGAGCATGAAGGCTTGCTCTGTACTGGAGACTGATGTTTTCAACATTCATTTTTGCTAGCTGCTGCTCCAGCAATCAGACAGACTTTCTTTTATTTTCAAATCAGCTGAAGAAGAAATGGAGAGAAGTGTTCAGGTTTGGTGGGTAATGGGCACTTGACATCCACTCACTCAGGAGTTCTGTAACCAGCCAAGGTTCTTAGCACAGAGTGAATCAGAGTAAAATCACAGTTAACGTGAAATTTTTACAATAGGACAGCAGACATTCATATATTTTATTTAGTTTCTGCTGAAGGGAACAAGGCCAACCATTTCAGACAGCTCTCTGAGTTAGATCATGGACATAACTTGCAGACCCATGTGCATTTGTGACTGTAAAGGCAGGGACAGAGGCAGAAAGGTCTGCAGCAAAGCACAGCCTTGGACATATTTCTTCCAGCTGGAAGCTTTGAATTGCTTAAATGCAGAACTATATTCCAGCCTGTTAAAGAAAATTTTAGACTCCACGTAATAAAGGCAAAATCTGTCTCCAAGCCAGGCTGTCACAACACAGTGGGAGGACAAACCCATAGTGAACAGAACAGACTTTGTAGGCACTTCTCTTTGCCGACAATATACATAGTTACAAAGGAAGAGACCCAATCCTGTCCCCCTTCCCAGAGCTGCTCCAAATAGGCCAACAGAGTGGAAACTCTCATATTGCAAAGTGCTAAATCAGCTAAATCAGGGTTTTGTCAGGCACCAGATGTGCCAGTGAGGCAAATTCTCTTTCCAACTCTGTCTCCTAGCCTTGCTGAGTAAACCTCAGAACTCTTTCTCCTTGCCTTAAGGGCTGTACAGTCCCTGTGAGGGGCGTTATACAGTCAAGACAGCAATGTACAAACAAACATTGGCAGATCCCCTTTTTGGGAGATGTTATCTGCCTGCCCAGGAGCAGAGACCCAGGATCTCCTTCATCTGGTACCAGCTCACCTCAAATGTCCTGAGATATCTGCAAATTTGCCCATGTGGACACACACTGTTGGCCTGCAGCATCGTGCAGTGGGCTCCATAAAATCATAATCCAACAGAGAAGGCTCCAGGTTCAGTACACTGAAGTAATGATCAGATAAACCTGGTGATCAGCTGCACACTGTTCATCAACACCTTTTTGCATCGATGAGCTGTTGGTCAGGCTGGCTGGCCTGGCACAATGACACATGGCATCCCTGAGCTGCACTGTGCTGTCCCCTCATTCACAGGCAGGGCTGTGACAAAGGGGGACCCTCATGGCTCCAAAGGGCCTGCAGTGCACAGAGCAGATTATTGCTCCTCATTTTACCCTGCCAGAGGCAAAACTAATCACAAGATTTCCTGGGAAAATAGTTTCCCCTCACTCACACAGGGTTTTATGCACTGCAGCCCTCTTGCAGTCACCCATGGCTGGCTCTCTCTTGGGACAACAGAGGCAGCCTTTGCTGCTGGTAAAATTCTCCCACATAAAATGAAAAATCTAAACCCTATCTACATTCCCGTTCCCAACATCAGGAATGACTGCCCAGGTAAATCCTTTGACTTTCCGATAACTTGTGCTCAGCCTAGCAAAACTCCATTCCTAGCTAGTTAGGAAGACACCAACCAGACTTCTACTTCAGAATGCCATTTTCAGGAGTTGATCCTGTGCTGATGAGAGGCTGTAAGACCTTTCCCAAGGCTCTCAGCAGATAAAATCAGTCCCTCTGGCAGCACAAAGACCAGAATGTAATTGCAGGATGACTACCATCCCCTGAGGAGAGAAAAAAAATATCAGGATGCAGCAGAGCAGGAATTCTCCCAAGGAGCAAGGAAGAAAACATTTGTCATGATTTTAGGCAGGAGCACTCTCACCATTCTTTCAACCATTTTATGACTTTAATGACTGGCCTCTCATTGTCTCAGCAGCTTGCAGAATTTTCTCCACCCTTCCCCTTATCTCCAGCCTGAAGATTTCATCTGCAGCTGCTCACAGAGGTACTGTCCATCTGGAAGGCAGTGACTGCTAAACCCAAAGTTTCTTGTGGAGCTCCTGCTCTCAGCACACTGCTTTTCACAAGCTTTATGTTCATCACCAGTTCCCTGGGACTCTTCCTAGTGGCATCTGGCAGCCCCTGCAGCCATCAGAGATCACACAGGGTCTCATTAGCAGCACAAGGCACTGCGCAGCAGGGGCTCTGTGCATCAGTTGCACTGATGTCCTGAGCATTTATGTCCTGAAAGAAAGTGCAAAAATACAGGCAGTGGTGACACAGAACACTCCTTGCATGTGAATCTAAAATCTACAGCAACAGTCTCACCTACAGCACAAAAAGGAAGAAACCCAAATCTCTCCTGTGTTTGAGTGCATGTCTGTGTTTTTGTGAGCACATTTAATGCAACCCTCAGAACTGTTCTTAATGCACCTGCCTCTGCACAGAAGGTGCAAAGTTTGACTGTTTCCACAGCAAAAGATTTAAAATCTATTTTCTAGCGAAAGGGGACAAGGGGGGTTGAAACAAGATGATCTTTAAGGTCCCTCTCCACCCAAACCATTTCATGATTCTGTGAAAAGCCAAATATAACAGAGACTTCAAATGTCTACATCAGGTGGTTAATTTCTGCATGTGTCCAAAACTGTGACTTGTGTGTCCTTCCCACCCAGCAAGAAGTCATTTGTCCTCTCCTTATCTTAGCCAAAGGTTCTTTGGAGCCTCTGTCTTCATATGATCTCCTTTGAAGAGAGACAAAGGTGGATACATTACAAATCATATGTTTTCCAAGCAAAAACTACTCATTAAAATATTCACTTCAGAACAGAACTTCTAGGTTTGAGCTTCTCTACAGCCTGAGACTACAAAGTCAGTTCCTCTCTTTAAATCAGCCTCTTCTCCATTAAGCTGGTGCTTCTTCCTGGCTATCTACATCTTACCTGTCTTGCCAGAACCCACAAGAATAACAAAGAAGCTCTGCCATCCCTGACACCATTCATACCCGTAGCAAAGAGACCCTTTGATGCTCAGATTACACCACTTCAGCACTAGAGGCTGTCTTTGCTGTCATTTCAAACCAATTCATCTGTACAATTGCACACATTCTAAAGGATCCATTGAAGAAAATGTGTGTAATCTTGGCTTTTGCTTCAGCATTTTCCCCAATACACGGGAGAAGAAGGTTCTCTGGCATTGGCCTCTCATTGGTAGAAAAATCAGAAGGTTAAATAGCTTGAGTTTTCTGGACATATCAGACATTCCTCTTGGAAGGGAGCATGAGCATCCTGAAGCAAAGTTTCTCCTTTAGAAATTCAACCCACCAGTTTTGCTTCCTCCAAAAATACTTGCCCTATGAGTTATACTCTGCTACAGAGAGTGAGAAAAGACCATCCACAATTTGTTACATCTTTTGCTCAAAGATCACTGCATAATGAAGAGAGAGACCAAATCAGACAGCAGGTCTTCCATAAACTGAGCATTTGCTTACACACCAGAAAAGGAGCTCATAAGACTATGTTTAACACCATCTGGGGATCCTTCCATACAATATTACCATCAATAATAACAGAAGCCTAGCTACAGATTGTTGTACTCTGTGACAGCTAAATATATCAGGCCTAATTAGATAACACAGGCCAAAAAGCAAAAATCTTCAAACACAAGGGAATGCAACCACAAGGGCCAGGGAGATTAAAGAAACCCTGCAAATTAAGTGAAGGGATGAACCTGGATTGAAACCACCAGCCTCAACACTACAGCAGAAATTTAGGAAAGGTCAGCTCTAAATAAGGAGCCTGGTTAGAAGTGCACAGCTGGGGTCTCTCTGTGACTCAAACCAGAGAGCAGGCTCCAAACACTCCTCAGAGCTAGACAGAATGCTCTGGGGAATTTACCTCAGCTGGTGAATATCAGCCTGGCTCCATTGACTTCAATTAGTGCGATGTTAAATCTCCAGTGTTGACTTCAGTGGGATTACAGTGATTTACATCAGCTGAGGAGCTAGCGTTTCACTTTGAGGCAGACTCTTCTGTAGCATCTTCATTAGAGGAAATTCCATATAAAGAGAAGAAAAGGAGCCATTCTCTGTTCTTACATCTCCAACTAACTCCTGTAATGGATATATCACAAATGCGAAACATAGACTGGCAGCCAGCTATAATTAGCTCTGTTTTGTTGCAGTTCAATCTGTGGTTACAATTACCCTTTCTTTGCTATAAAGATCCAGCTAAGAATTGCTGGAGCCACTCCTTCCCCTTCCTGCCTCTCCCCTTTATTTAACAGCTCTAAAAAGTAGGTTTTTATAAAGGCACAAGGTTCTTGCCCTTTCCTGTGCATGCACAGCTGGCAATTATTGCTAGCAGCCAGCCTTCCCACTTCCCAGCTCCATCTCCCTGCCTGTTTTCTCTAAACCTGTAAACACAGGAATAACTATAATTTTGCTGGATATCACACGTGTATCCCAGGTTTGAATTCTACAAGATACTTAAATCCAGCAAACTGTGAAACGTGCAGCAAGCCACCGTGGTCCTCCCACAGGCTGCAGTGCCAGATGTTGCTGGAAAACAACATGCTGGTTCCTCCCAGATCCTGGATGAGCCACTGCTCGTTAAACATTGAAAATATTATCTGAAACACACAAATAGGGCCTTCTGAGGAATCCAGGAAGGCATCCACGACTCCTAGGTGCCCAATCTCAGTGGTGTGCTTAGGCTGCTTTACAGCCAGTGGAGACTTCAGAGACAATTTAAGAGCTAAACCAGGAGTTTACCTCTCCCCATGGAACATGTAACATGCCTAAGCTCATAAATTAGGTGCCTTTATTAGAAAGCCTTAAGATGGCATGAATATTCTCAAAATACCTGTAAGATCCATTTTCCCCTGAACTCTTTTTATAGCCTGACAACACGAATCAGACAAAGTGAGGAACTTTGCTCAGTCCAGGATTCTCTTAAAATATGAACTCCTTGAGATTTGCACAGCTGTTCAGCATCAGGTCCTGCTGCCCAGCACCAAAACTGTATTTTGGGTGGAATTACGTAAATCACGGACTTCACATTTCCCAGGCAAATTGCAGTGGTTTCAGACTGATCTAAAATGGAAGTTTGAATGTCTCAGTGAAATTGGCTATTTTAAATATTTTTTTCAGCCTGAAACAAAGGATTTCTCTCCAATGTTGTTTTGAATTTACATTTTCCTACAATTTGTCACAATGTTCTAAGGTTTAACTCAAAAATGTAGCATTTTAGCTTAAAAAGAGTTCTCTTATGACTCATTTTTCATCTGAAAGTATGAGACTCAACCCAGCTCTAACATGTCTACTTTCCTCAAAAATTCATTTTCAGTAAATAAACAGGATGTTTAAAAGAAAAACATGCCACTCTGATTTGTGTATCAGTGAAAAATACACACATATAAAAGTCCCAAAATCTTATCCTTAATTTTGCACAAACAGGGATGATTTCCTACCAGCTACTGGTCCTCTAAGGACTACTTTGAAGAACAAATTTTCTCTATGACCAAGGCAAATGCCCCTCAGAAGAAGAGCTGATTTAACAGAGAATGGCAAAATTCATAATCTGTCACCTTTTCATACCTTTTTTATATTCTTGACTGTCTAAGTATGGAACACAGTCACATGTAGGCTCTAGTGTAAAAATACTTCCTTTACTGGGACAGGCTGTGACTTGGCTACAGGAAAGGTGCAATAATTTCTCCTTGCACACACACTTTGCAAGCTACGATGCCTCAGATTCTCCTGTTTCCTTGTTTCCTCTTCTATCTTCCTACCCCCAAGGGCCTAATACCAGCCTCTCTTTCCTGGAAAATAACAGGAATCATACTCTCCATGGATACAAAGCTCTCCTTTCTGGTAATTAAACATATTTTCAATTTAATGGAATGTGAAGGATGGATTAAAACTGACTGCAGAAGGAAATAAAAGTGCACACACTACTTAGAACTTTTTAAAGCATAGTTCTATATGAAAAGGTTCATTTTCCCTCAGATGAAGTTTATTCCTTCCTTATGTATTTGTACAGCAGTTGTCATCTCACAATATTGGGGTTTAAGACTCTCTCTCCAGTTATTGGTCATCCTCTCCTACAGAGAGGTTAAGCCCAAGAAAATGCCTTTTTTTGTCAAGAATAAGTTTTGTCTGGAGTGTTTCCTGGGTAGTTGATGGAAGGATGAATTTACTTTTCTAGGAAAATGTCACTGAAATATCAGACACACTGCCCACTTTAGTTGTTATTATCTCATTGTTACTGGTTTTTTATTTCCCCTGGAAGCTTCCCATTTTCAGAACTTTTCCTCCTTCCCTCCTCCTCCTCCTCCTCCTCCTACAGAGCTCACAGATTTTTCCTCTGGTTTTGCATCATGCCACTTTCCAGTCCTGGTTTGCATGACAGCAAGCCGTTTCTAAGCCTCAAAGTAAAGTAATTTTAATTTGAACCATACAACTGAATTTAGCTCTTCTGAAGGTCTTTAGTTTGGTCCAATGGAAGTGGGATATTTTGACCTTCTTGCAAGACAGTCAGCTGCAAGTGACATCAGGAACTGCCATTCAGCAGCTGCATCTGAAAAAAAACTTTAAAAGAATATGGAATTATAGTAAATTTGTCAGAGATCAGAGAGAGAGGAGGCATGGATGACAGAGAGTTCCCAATTTGTTAAAAATCACAGGAGAGGATAGGAAGTGTTCTGGGCAGCTGCTCTGAAGTGAGGTACTGACCTACAGGAGCAGCTTAAAAATCGTGCAGATTTTGTAATTCTAGTTCCTCTTACTTGTCCTTACAGTTCTAGTTCCTCTTCCTTGCCTTTTGAGTAGCTAAATACAGATTCTGTTTCCAGGTTTTGAGACAGAGAAAGAAATCAGACTCTTGGCTGGTCACAAGACCCCAGGAAGCTGGGATTCAATAAAAAATATGAGATCTTTTGACTAATCATGTGGGTATTGGCTCAAGTACAGGTTCAATGGTGCCCTGAGCAACCTGGGTGATGGAGATGTTCCTGACCATGGTGGGGAAAGCCTGGATCTACAGGACTGATGTCCCAACCATTCTATGATTCTGTGATTCCATGACTTGCTGGAAGTGCAGCCATGCAGAGCTCTCAAAGAGCTACATTCTAACAGCAATTAAGCAAAGAAAATTATTCTGCTCTTCATGTTTTCTAACCTGAAAAGGAGTGGAGGAAGCCCCAGAACTTTTCCCCTCAGAATTACTTGTTCTTCAAGCTGTTCTCTCTTTCTCAGTCTTGCATCTTCCCTCTTTTGATTCCTGTCTTAATTTCTTTGTTTCTTCCTCTTTTCTCAGAGATCCCACTCCAAGTTCAAACATGATGCTTTCCCTGCTCTCCCTCTGCCCCAGGGCCCATCCCAGGGAGCCAAGGACAATTCCTGCTGCCATCATCAGACATTCCCAACCACCCTGGCACAGCTTGTGGCTGTGCACTTAACCTTCCTCTCCATGTAATACAATTTAATGACCTTTTGAGTTTACTTTGACAGAGAAATAAGGTATCTCCATCATTATAAATAATTTCCAAATACTGGCTTTGCCCTATTGACAGCTTTATCTGTATTTGGCAGGCCTGTAAATACACAATAAATTAATATAAACTCTCTTTTTAAGGTTATATATTGAACATTTACTTAGGAGCTGGAGAGTGGTAATCCAATGAATTGCATGCAACCAATAACAACACTAAGATTTTATACACATCTCAAATATCTCTCCTTGCCATGTCAAATGTTTTTAAATTCTTGACCTTTTTTTCTTAAATGTGCCCATTCAAAAAATCTTTTTTCTTTCTTTAATCCTTACCTCTGTGCTCCCTATTCAACATTTTTAATGGCCTTTTTTCTAATACTGCATTCACCTCAAGTGACATTAAGCTGATGTAATAGAACCATTTTAATCAGTAACAATCAATTTTATTACTACAAAAACCTTAGGGACAGAACATTAAATACATACCATGTAATTAGTTTTGATAAAACAAGCCTTCATTTTAGCAAATCAAATATAATGAAAAGGAAATTTAACAACTATAAAAATCTATGGCATAAAGGAGTGAATATGCATTCTATATGCACAGCAGTACAGCAGCACATTTCATTTCATCCACACACATAATCCATGTGAGGGCAAAGATGAGTTCTGGAAAGACTTTGGAAATGAAGGAATGCCCCAAATGTTCTTTTATGGGTAATATCTACTTTAATTGCTTTGTTTTAAAGCTACACCAGTGATTGAATCATGGAAGAGAGCTCAGCCTGCGAGGAGGCTGCAGAAACACTTATTGAATGCACTTATTGATGCAATGGTGCCAAGATGAGAAGCAGCACTGAGGAAAGCAGAGCAAATATCCACTGCCTAGCTAGTGATAAAGCCAGAGCTTCTACCTCTGTATTTATTCACAGGGTAATTAATACCTGACATGGTTCTGCACCCTCTGTGCCACTAAGGCTGGAGGTGTTTACAAACAACCATTAGTCCTGTGTCAGGAGAGCAGGCTGGGCACATAACAGCCTCCCCTGTAGGCACAGGCCAATATTTCTCCAGCAACCAGGAATTCCAGCTGAGGTCACTAGCAGCATGAAGGCACTTAATTCTGCTTCTTACAAGGACCATGTTCTTGTGCAGCTCATGCTATTCCTCGAGCAGGAACGCTTAATAGCACTGAGGGGATTTGGTGACGAATTTTTCTTTTTCATTAGGTAGGAGTTGTTTTGTTTGAAATTATTTGGAAAATATAAATAATGTTTCCACACTTAGTAATGGTCCACTGGGGGCATATTTAAGTTGCAATTCATCAGCCTGGAGTTTTACCACACAGAGTGTAACACAAGCTACAGTCACTGAGACACCATCTTCCCAGGCAGGATTCAGCAGTCTCCTACTCCAGCCTTCTCTCCTTCATTTCTTGGCCAGATGACCTCCTGGTCCTTGGGAAAGACTCAATTCATTTTTCAGATAGCTATTAAGATTACTTTATACTATTCCACCCCAGGGGAACTGAAGAGCTGCACCAGAATTGAGAACAATTGACAATGTTTTCTTCTCAACAGAAAATTGGATTTTCTACTAAGCTTAAAATCTCTTCAAGGAAACCAGATTGTTTCAGAAGGTCTTCTGATTCTAAATCAGTTTTCCCAGAGCAGATTTTGATTCAATGTTTTCAAGGGGTTCTCATCAAAAAACCCAAAGCTTCAAAACAAAAAAAGTCCTTGCAACTTCCCAGGAAAAGTTCTTCACCAAATTCTGTCTATAAAAATTACATTTACTACTTTCCTCAACTCTTGCAACATGAAAACAAGGCCTCTCCTAACTAGGTCTACTGAAGCATTTTCAGGGCCTGGTTTGTCTCACTCTTCCCCACATAAATCAGAAACCACACCACAGCCAAGAGACTGTAACTACGTCTGAGGAAACCCTTCACATTTTGCCAAAAATATCCTCTGCAGAAACCAAAGAATCTGATGCAATGGAAGCCCTGTGGCCCAAGAACTGAGGAAATACACCTGAGTTTGGGGAACTGCAGTTTGGGGAACTGAAGAGTATGGGGAACTGTGGAGTTCAAGGTTTGGGAAGGACTCATGAGATGGGTGGTGCAGGGCTGAGAATGGGATGTCCTGAGGCTCTGGATCTGGGGCATGGCATCCAGCACATCACTCCAGGGCAGAAGAGACTTAGTCTCCAACTCTTGGCCATGGGATGGGACTTGGGACCTTTAGAGGTTCCAAACAGCCTCACAGGCTGCTGGCCCAGCCCAGATCCCTCTGCAGGTTGCCCCAGGTCAGTGGTGCTGGGACAGCAGAGCAGCCGCCCGAGGGGATTGGTCTCTGACAGAGAGCTGGGGCTGCGAGAGCCTGGCTGGCACTGGCACCAGCCCAGCCACAATTGCTGAGACACAGAGCAGCTGCTACCAGCAGCAAAACTGACAAGATCATCGATTTCTCTGAGAAGCTGCAGCATCTGGGGAGCAGATTTCATTTCGGAAACGCTGTGTGTTGATGTGACAAAAACAGTCTTTCCTTGGGTTTTCTGGTTCGTGTGAAGTAAAGAGGAAGGCTTGTTTTAGACTGAGAGGGGAAAAAAACCCGCCACAGTTTTCTGCCACCTGGAAACCCTGGGGGTTTAGCTGTCTATATTTGGCACGGTTTATGTCTGATGAAGGGAAAGGACTGGGCTGAGAATCCTGCAGGATCAGCCTGACCCATCCCTTTGCTGTGCCTTATTATCCTTCTGTCTGGGGCTGCTCGGAGCCTGGTGTAGGCCAGGTCAGCTCCACCAAGGGGGATGTGCAGTCACATCCTCAGCCTTGTGCTCCTCTGAACTGCTGGTGACTCATGCACAGGGACAAAATTTCCCCAAGTCATTGCAAGCCCCACAAGCCAAAAATAAATGTTGGAAAGAAATGTTTGACACTCAAAACTGAATCCTTGATTCAAGGTGACCTGCAGTTTTTATTAATGCTTTGATCACCTCTGTGTCTATGAAATGACATGATTCGATTACCATGTGTTACATCCTCACATTTACTCATACCTCAGAGGGCCTAATTTGTGCCTCTGATGTATTTCTGAAGCAATTTCTATGGAAATATATTTTTTTAATTCCTTTAAGTGTATAAATTGTATTATTAATTCAACATACTACTTTTGCTTCATTGTTCTTTTTTTCCCCTTTCCTAGCTGTTAGAATACGTGAGAGGAAATTTAAGCTGATGAGCCAGTAGGAATGTATCACCTCTTTTTATGACTGAAAGAAACATTCTGGTTCCAATCTGGACCATGTGAAAATAATTCATGGGCTTAAATTCCTGCAGTTTGATAATTCAGGATGAAAATCCTGGTTTTGCCAAAGTCAGTAGCAAAATTCTTACTGATTTGAATGGGGTAGAATCAAACATAGAGAGTGACGACAAGGCACCTCTGTTCAGCACGTTGGTCTCTCCTGTTATCTGTGCAACACATGCAGTTTGTTGATAACTTAATAGGAATAAAATATTCAGTGACATTTTTTATGTGTGTCTGCATATGCACTGCAGCTGGATGAAGAAGTCATCATTCCAGGATCCTAAACTTTTTGTCTGATCACAAATTACCAGCCAAGGCAGTGGTTTTCATCACTTTTATTCTATTTTTCCTAAACGTGCAATGGATCAGTTTAGGAATGCAAGCTGCATTTTGTAACTAGCTCACAAATAGCCTGCTCATGTCTGCCTTGATCCAAGAGAGAACTTAAACCTGCTCCCAGAAGGAGTTACATAAGATTTAAAATATTTCCTTGCATAGTGCCCTGTGTGTGCTGGCTGGACACAACAATTCACTCATCCCAGCTTCACTAACAGACCTCACAGTTCCCTCAGAGGATCCAAGGATGGGAAGGTTGTACAGAGCAGAGTGGTGACTTATGTCCATCAATGGACTACAGCAGATATGTAGGAGAGTGCTCTAAAACAGGGCATTGAAACACTTCAGGAACACTCCCCTGATCACCAGCAGCCTGAGGCTCAGACTTCCAGCAGCAGAGGGGCTGGAGGTGCTCTGCTGGTGTTTGCTAAATCTGCATGAATTCTTCTCCATGAACTTGTCCATCAACTCCCCATAATCCCATATGGACTCCCAACAACCAGTATATCCTGCATCAAGGAGTTCCTCAGCTTCACACCATGGCACAGAAGACACTGACTTTTGCTACACCACCACCCACACAGGATGTGAACAGACAAGGCCTTAAAAAATCTTAGGAAATATTTCAGACTCTTGAATAGAAAAGGTTATTGTTTCTTTGCCAGAGCAGTAGAAATAACTCTGTCAAAGGTGAGGGACACTGCATGATCCCAGCTTTGTCACTGCCCATGAGTAGATCTGTGCTCTTACATTTTCCTTATGAGTTCCCCACATTACAAGTAAATTTCAGAAAGGACAAGGCATCTTTTGTTGTACAAACACTCTTCATGGATAATTATTTACTCTATATTTCTGCTTTCTGCAGAAATTATGGAGGGATAAAATCTCAGTTTCTCATCTGTTCACAAACAAACCAATAAGCAAGGCTGCAATTGTAGCCACTAGAAAATCAATCACTGACATTTCAGTTGGTTTAGCTCATTTGGAAGGACACACATGGATATATTTGTGCTGTATTTGCCCAATTCTAATATACATTCACGTGCCTGTATACATTCCCATGTCAAGATGCAGTAATTAGATCTGTGAAATACAAACAGCCAGGGTTTTATAGTGTTCATCCTCCCTTCCTCCCCAACACTCCTACACTAGTAACTAGAAATAAACACACAATAACATGAGGAAAATGGGGGAAGGGAAGGCTTTAAAAATGATCTACTGATTTCTGCATGGAGGGGCTGGTTAGGGTAGTACCAAACCCTCTCAGGGAAAACTTGCTAAGTGGATTTACTGCACCAAGGTGACCCAACACGCTACTCCTTAATTACCAGTACAGGATGTGACATGTCACAGCACAGCTGTGGTGGCACTGTAATATACATCTGTCTCCAGCCAGCACCACCCTAAAAGAGCAGTTTTCACAATAGATGTTACCTCCCTCTAGAAATAGGATTCAAAGGACCAATGGTTTTGGCTTCATCCTGGGTGAAATAGCAAAGGGAAAGGGTAATACCTACACAGAACCTTTATTATGTGGGATTTAGCTAGGACTTATGAAATATGATGAGCTAAACACTTCTGATAGCTGAAGCGCTTAGACTTTCAAATTAGTCATGTTTGTTTTAGAAAGATCTTCAAATAAAACTAGGATGAATTACCTTCTCCTGATCAGAATTCAGTGTCATTCATTTTCCTTTAAAACAAAGAGAATCAGCAGGATTGGAGGGAACTGCTGTAAGCACGTCCAAACCCAGGTGTGCCTGTTTGTGTGTCTGTGTGTTTATTAGCAGACCAAGGAATTATTATTGGAAAACAGCTCTTGCTTTTTAAAGGCAATCTGACTTGTGAACCCTTCCACCAGGAATCAATATGCAAACCCTGATACAGATGTTACCTGAGGTACAAGCCAGATCAAAGCAATGCTTGCAAAACCCGACTCCACTTTTTGGGAAAGGTGCTGATGGTGGAGAGGGATTAAAAATAAGTAGGGCACAACAATTCCAGCATGAAACTGCACTCCTTATGGGTAATGCACCAACCCACATAGAAGATTGCTGAAATGCTGAAACCAGCCAGACTGGCAGGGCTGATATGGGAAATGGAGTCCATCACACTGAGACTTCAAACAGGGTCAGATAGCACAGGGATCTGCAGGAAAGGTAAGAGGATAGCAGAGGATCAGATACCAGGGGCTTTATAGCTGGCCTGCTGCCAGCAGACAGGTCAGAGGCTGAAAAGGACACAGTAAAGGAGAAGAGGGAAGGCATTGTCCAACAGGAAAATGCATTATTGGGTTCTTTCTGTTCTCTGGAGGCTGTCATTCAAGCTGCTTCAGTATCTGCAGAATGCAAAAGAAAAGGTGCCACCAGTGTTTTGGTTGTTTGGTTAGTCTAGCCATAGCTAAGGTTCCTTTGCCTGATATTTATTAAGTCTGATGTTAAAAGCACTGAATCCTCAGTGCTTTTAACATCACAGACCTGATATGGTTGGACTGAATAATCTTGAAGGTCTCTTCCAGCCTTGCCAATTCTGTGATTCTGTGATAGCTGCACACAAACTGTATCAAAGCAACCATACACCATCCACTTTCATTAGAAGATTGTTTGCATCCCAGCAGATTCCAGATTCTCAGTCAAAAGATGGATTCTGAAGATGTTCCCCCCAGTAAAAGTATCCTGCAGAGGTCTTCCCCTGTTACAACCTCAGAGGTGTGAGAATGAGGCAGATTTTCAGGGAGATGTCTTTTAAAAAATAAGTTAATAAATGTCACAGACAGAGATGCAGCTGGAAAAGGCCCTGCAGCTCATCTCCATGTCTGAGACAGAAGCAAAAAACTTCAGGCTGAGAAGATTCTGAGACAAATATCCCAAGATTCACTTAATTGTACGAATTGCCTTGCCACCCACTTTTGATAAATGCACAACAGTACTCAAAGCTGCCTGAATAACAAGGTGTATTAAAAGGTGGAAGGTGAGAGAAATTTAGAGTACTAAAAAAATACATCTCAGTCATATTAAGCAATCCTCCTTTTGAGTTGGAGGTCTCTTACAGTAAAGTATTCTCAGCAGCTCTTACAGGGAGTAAGAATTGGGCCCATTGCCTTTTTTAAACAAGGTGTCAGGAAATAAATGTACATTGCACCTTTTATGTTTCTCCTCTCATTGTTCATATAGTAATGAGCAGACCCTGTCACAGGACCCAGAAGATTACATTTCCCATCTGTTATAGAAAGCACAGAGCAATGGTTTTACATTACCATGTAGGGTTCAGGACCTGTGTTCACAAAAGTCTATTAAGAATGCACACTGTCAGGAGATTCCAATTAAGCAGCAGAGGAAAAGGGGAAAAAAGCGGGAAAAAAAACTGCAAAAGTTTGGCTTTGAGTCTTAATTTCCTGGAAAACTACAATGCTTTGGGCTGGTTCTTCTCCAGGTGAAAATGCAGAGCTCTCTGCACAGTAAGAAAAGCAGCAAGAATGAGGCTGGCCACGTGGCCATGCACTATTGTCCAGGAGAAATAAAAATCAGCCTCTCATGTGACTTTGCACAGAGAAGTCAATGAAACTTATTGACTGATTTACTTCCCCCAAGCAGGAAGGTCAGGGACTCTGCTCGAGGATGGCTGAGTTTGGATCACACCTGGTAAACAGGAAGGGCAGGGACCAGTGTGACAAGCCCAGACTGGGTATGCTGAAACCAGAGAGCAAAATAGCAACAGGGTGGGTCTGTCACTGCTGCGCAGGGTGCCTCATCCAGCACAAGTCCCAGAGAACAGGTGACCTGGGCAGCATGAACTCTAACACACAGCCTATGATGTTTGCATCCTCCTTTAGTCTCTAGGCCACCATGGCAAGGCTGACCCTTTGTCCTGTTCTTGAAAAGAAACTGTCTCAGGAAGAGCCTCTGACATTAGCTGGTGTTTGTGAATAAAGCTGACACAGAGCTAAAGATCAAAATCCCCCTTTTAATTCCCTTTTTCCATGCATCTTCTCCTTTTCACTTTTAATGAATTTTCTAGCTTTTCTTTTATGTTCCGTTTAGCAAATAAAATAAAAAACATCTAGTTTAGATGGCCACTACTGGTCATTCTCCATAGCTACTGTGAGTCTGGGAGATGCAGGCAACATCTGGACATGGCACTTCAAGACATGGTTTAATCATGGACATGGTTGTGGTGCTCGGTTGGTACTTGGACTTGGTCATCTTAAAGGCCTTTTCTGGCCTTAAAAATTTTAGGATTCTGTGGCCTTTTGTATTCTATATATTTTATGTTGCAAATATATTTGGTTTTGTCATTTCCTCTGCCTTTAAGAAAAAGTCAGAAGGTGAACTCAGCAAGGTGAAGCCTTGCACTCAAACCCATACCTGATGTAGATTTTTAATATGGCACAAGTGGCAGAATCTACATTCTGAGACTCTGAGTCCTTTCCATACTTTAAAATCAAGCATGTGCAAGTGCACCTCTTGGTGAACTGTGGCTGAGACTGAAAGCCCTGTTCACAAAGTAAAGCTGCTACTGCCAACCCTTTGTGTCCAGGCAGGAGCAGCTACAGCTCTAGATGTTTGTCTCTGCAGGGGCATCATTTGCCAGAGACCACAAAAGCCCCAGGGCAGCAAAAGCCTTTCCCCAGGGCAGTGCAGGACTCAGAAGCCCCAGATCCCAACCCTGCCCCACTCTGCTCTGCAAACACAAACTTTGCAGATGGGTAACTGTGGCCCAGCAGAGCAGTGTTGTAAGTAGGACATCCTGCAGCACAAAATGGCAATGAGAGCACCATGACCAGCATCAATCTGGACAAACACCAACCTCCCATCACATTTTATAGGCTGAGGAGAGCACAGAGGGCTCAGAGGTTTCCTTGCAACCCTCTGCAAAACATGCAGTGAGCATCCCAGGGCTGGAGAGAGGAGCAGTGCAATAGTGTTAGTATTTACTCCCCTGCCATCATGTGATACAGAGAGTCTAAACATCAAAAAGAGAAGAGGTCATAGCCTTTAAATCATCCTCCCTAAAGCTCCATTTGATGGGC
This sequence comes from Melozone crissalis, assembly GCF_028551555.1. Taxonomy (NCBI): domain Eukaryota; kingdom Metazoa; phylum Chordata; class Aves; order Passeriformes; family Passerellidae; genus Melozone; species Melozone crissalis. The sequence continues at coordinate 3,318,372 of NW_026535834.1, forward strand.
AATCAACAGCAGTGCTTTTGAAGGGAGTTGCAGGGCCAGAGGAGTTATGAAGCGAGGCAGCTGCTACTCCATTGCAGACACAAACGCCACAGATGAGCAGGCTCTGGGCTTCACCCTCCTGTGCCAGCCAGGGGAGGCACCTTGCAGGATTTAAACTTTAAACTGCTACTCCATCTGCATACAAACCTGCTCCAGGCTTCAAAGCAAGGGCTACACATGGCCTGACTGCACAATCAGCCTTTGTACACAAAAGAAGAGTTAAAAATTAACTGCGCCGGAAAGAAGGGAAGAAAGGAGGTCACCTGGCCAAGCTGTGAGCACAGGAGCAAAACACTCACAAGGAAACTTATTACACATAATGTGGTCACATATGTCACTAGCCAGAGCAGCCCCGTGCCCTCCTAGAGCAGGAGAACAGATGTCTCTGAAATGAGATCACCTCAGCAACCTGTATTTTTTGGGCATCACCTTTTTTCCCTTGCTGCCAGATTTGAAAGTCCAATTTGCCAGGATAATATCCCCTGCATGGATGGAGGCTTTCAAAGTTGAAGCATTTGTCTCTTAGCAACTGGAGAGGCTTGAAGGATCTTTTTTTTTTTTTTCCCTTTCTCTTGATGCCCATTGAGATATGTCAATTATTTAAATCTCTCCAAATAAAGATAAAGGACCAGATGTCCTCATCACACTCCCCATCCAAACCACACAATGCAAGGAAGAGAACTCCATGAAGGGGTTAACAAAACACCATTACCCAGAAAAGAAGGAACAAGCCAGTCTGTATCCTACTGTTGGTGACAGAGTCCAGGGCAAGTGATACCTACAAGTGCTTGGTCTTTTGGAGAAGTGGCAATGCCAGGAGAGAAGGGACAAACCATGTGCTGAGATCTGAGACTTAAAATTCTTCTAAATCTGATGGAGATGGTCTGGGCACTAAAGCACAGAGATCCTGCTCTGTGGTAGATATCCTTCAGGAGACAAGTCAGGGCTGGGAGGAACAGCAATATATTCACTGATGTAAACCACCAACTTAATGAAGTGTTATAGCACATGAGTGGTTTAATGAGATTTGATGGCAAGTATTCACTTCATAGGAGGAACAAAACCATCAGGGAGACCCTCCTGTTGTGAGATCAGAAAAGTCATGAGGATCAGAAAAGATCCCCCCATGTGTCCTAAACATCTTTTCAAAGGTTAGTTCAGGTGCAGCTGGACCCAGACTCAGTCCTAGACTTGGTCAATAATTTAAGACTAAGGGATTGTATGTGTACAATCAATCCTTTATATCATTTAGCTAAGATTTCAAAGTTTATCATGCTACTAAGAATCTGCTGTGGCAAGAAACCTCTCATCCTCAAGGAGAGAGGTGTCCTCTCAAGAAGAGCTCTCGTGTGCAGCCTACTGCTGTGCAGGAGAGCTCAAGAGGCCCTGGGTTGTCAGCTATTCATGGAGTAGGAAGGTTAAAATATAGAGATATTGGTAAACAGCAAGAAATGTGGCTCACCATTCCAGCCAGTGCTTGGTTCCCACATTGTCCTTCATCCCCCTGAGGTCCAGGACAAGCTGGATGGAGCTGTCACAGCCCCACTGGTGGTTATGGCACACGGGGAGGCAGCTGGGAAGGTCACAGGAGCAGAGAGCTCTGCGGGGCCAGGGATGGCTGTTCCCCAGGCAGGAATAGCCAGGAGCAAGGGGATGTAGCCCTGGCAGTGCTCTCAGCAAGCACAGCCCCAAAGAGTCTGGACATGGTGAGCAGAGATGGTTCCTGGTGTCTCTCCACAGTGCAAGTCCAGGCAGATGGTGCAGCACATCCAGGGGAAAACCAGGGAGTCTAATCAGGAAGAAATGGGATAAAGCTGTAGAGAAGGCTGGAAGCAGGGCTACTGTGGTGGTGGTCACAGGAGTCCCAGGATGAGGGAAGAGATGAGGATCTGACTCCATGTTTCAGAAGGCTGATTCATTATTTTATATATATATATATTATATTAAAACTATATTAAAAGAATAGAAGAAAGGATTTCATCAGAAGGCTAGCTAAGAATAGAAAAAGGAAAGAATGATAACAAAGGCTTGTGACTGACCGAGACAGTCCGGACAGCTGGACTGTGATTGGCCATTAATTACAAACAACCACATGAGACCAATCACAGATGCACCTTTTGCATTCCACAGCAGCAGATAATCATTGTTTACATTTTGTTCCTGAGGCCTCTCAGCTTCTCAGAAGAAAAAACCCTAAGGAAAGTATTTTTCATAAAACATGTCTGTGACAGGCTACAACATGGGTCCAAAGCCCATCTGGAAACAGAGGTGAAATGCAAGCCTAGAAACAGCCTACAAGGAACATTCAGGATGTCCAACCCTGAGAGCAGCTCCCTACAGCCCAGCACCAAGGAGGTGGGTTCAACTACAGCAGAGTTCATGCAGAGACTGAAGGCATAGGCTTGAGCTTAAACAGAGTCTCTGGCAGGGGTTGAGCTCCAGGTGAGGCTGAACAGACCCATTAAAAGTCATTTATGCTCTCAGAGCCCTGACAACGTGTCTGGAAGCACTGGGGTATGGACAGTAGAAATGAGCTATGGACAATATTTGAAATTTCTTCCTCCATGAACACCTCTCTGCTGAATAACACCCTGCAGCACCATGCAGGTCATATTGTTCCCTCTTCGTCACAGGCAGCTTGTGGCATCAGGAGAGCACCCACCTCACACAAATCACTGAGGTTTGTGCCACAGAGCATCTTCTGCACTGAGTCACGGGATGGAATCTCTAATTGACCCCCAAAATAACCCCAGTTTGGCCAAACCATGAGCATCCTCACCAGCCTTCACTTCATAGTAACATCCCAGGTAACATCCTGGGAAGCTCCTTCCCTGCTGCAGGTACAGCCCTAGCAGAGGCCCTCACCATCTCCCTATTCCCTTAAAGCTAAAAATCAGTGTAAACTCACAGACTAGCATATGGTGTGTCTGACACCACAAAAACAGTTAAATTTGTCAGCATAATTTCAAGAGCTTTGCAGGGATCTTTAGTGTAAATAGCAGGGATCTCCAATGCAAGCAAGGGGAAGGTGGAACCTGAGGCAGCTGAGTCAAGACTGGCATGAGGCAGGATTCAACACTGAATAACAGAAAATGGAGACATTTCCTCCTCTGCCTCACCCTCAATTGTGCTTTTAAATATCCCAGAGTGAAGGGATCAAGGGGGTCACATTCCTGGCTGGATTCCCAGCTCTGACTCAAGTGTAGCACTGTCCTCTACACAGATTTTTAATGGTGCAAAATACACTTGAAATAATTTGTACTCTAATTAGAAACCTTGCCTGCAATTCTAATTGAAAAAAAATATTCATATCTAATAAACAGAATCTATTATATCCTCACTGCTGTGCCAAGGTGTTTGTTATGTTGTATTTGCTATCTCTCTTCAACCTGTGGAAGGTTTAACAAGAGTGAAAATACATGAGACAAAAATAAATCCATATCTACTTCTGTCCTTCTTTACACATACACACAAGCACAGTAAAATGCAACTAACCTCAGCAACCAAATCTGACTTAATATTTTCTTGTACTAAAGAGGGTGAAAAACCAAGAAGCATTTGCTTGCATGGCTATAATACATTTTTGGACATTTCTCCCTGAAAGCAACAGGACAGGGAGGAATTCAGAATTTTCTAGTTTAAGTTAGGAGATAGATATAATTCAATGGCACTAGTGGAAACTGGTCTCCTTTGCTGCATTTACATCTCACAGTAACTCAACATGTGAGCACACACATTTGATGATGTAGTAAAGCCCAAGAACCTGCGTGTGAAAAGAGACAGTGTTCAAAAGTGCTTTAAGAACCCATAATGCCAAGTGATCTGCTCAGCCAGGCTCAGCCAGCAGCCTGGAAGCACAGTAAGGTGTCAGCATCTCTGGTCAGTGAGCAATTGCACTTCTGAATCCCCAACAAGCAGCAAATGGGCAGGGCAGTCCCAGCCAAGACCTTATGGAGAGTGCCAGGGTCAGCCTAATGCACCTCTCTGCCTTCAGCAGCACTGGTGATTCCTTGTCCTAGGGTGACGTTATGATGCTTGTATCCTCATTCATGTGTTCTGTTTATGCTGGATGTTATGTTATGTGCCTTTAAGACTGGCTCTGAAGAGTGAAAGTTTTGTTTGGGTTTTGTTATCAGCCTGGTGGGACACAGATGGGGCAGTACATGGTGCTGCTTTTGCTTTCTTGCTTTTGCTTTTTGCTTTGCTCTCTCTCTCGCTCTTGCTTTTGCTTTGCTTCTGCTTGCTTTTGCTTTTGCTTGTTAGCTAGTTTAGCTAAACAGTCCAAATTTCTTCCTGGACTGTTTCTCCTTTCCTTTTTTTCGATCACCTCGAGCCTGCTCCGGGCTGGGGCCTGGCAAACCCCGAGAGTTTGCACCTTGTGGCCCAGCGGGGCCTACTCTGGGCAGCAGCTGCCCCAGAGCCGGAGGGACTGAGAACAGAGCGAGCCCCCCCAGAGAGACTTTCTGGATTTGTCATCTTTTTCAGAGTGGTGTCACCCAGTATTGTTCATTTTGTGTGCTGGGGGTGCTGTGCCTGTTAAATAAACAGGTTCTTTTCACTTCTCTCTGAGGAATCCTTCCTGAACCAGTTGCGGGGAGAGGCCATGTGGGTTTGCTTCCTGGAGGGGCCCCTTTGGAAATTCTCTACCAAATTTGCCCGAAACCAGGACACTGGTCCAAGGTCACCTCAGCCTTGGGATAACAGCAGCAGCAGCCTCAGAGCTTGTCTCACATCCCCCAGTCCTTCTCCTATGGCTGGGAAGTGGCATTTGGGATGGTCACCCCACAAAAAACAGACCTCCCTTCCCAGAGCAGGCAGTGAGCAGTACTGGGATGTTCTGCAGGCCCTGCCCTCTGCCTGAGCACCCTCTGGGGCTGAGGAATCTCCAGAAAAGTTCTTGAGCTGCTCTTGCACAAGAAGCTCATGTGCTTTATCCCCCACTCTAAAGCTTTATCAGAGCCCTGTAGCTGTACACATGGGAAGGACACATGGACATAAAGAAGAGCAGGATGAAGGTTTGCCCACACCTAAAGAGTCACTGTGAACTCAAATAGATCTATTTTATGGGAAACAGAACAGAATACAAGGTGCAGTGAAAGCACATAATGCAGGTTTGGTCTACTGGAATATGTACAAAATTAGAACACAAACCAACTGTCCTTCCATTGTGTGCACCCCAACAGAAATAAAAAGGCAAAAGTTCCAATCGTCACCTGCCCTTTTTGAAGTTATTTTTTTCTCCTGTTTAAAACTGTGCAAGTTTATTATTGTGCATACTAGCTGCTGGAAATATATAGGTTCTGGACTTGTAATTATTTGTGAAACTCAGAGAGTATCAGCAATAAAAAGGGTGGCATTGTTTTGAGGTTATTTTTATTATTTCGTCAAAGGAACACAGCCCACCAAGGCTATGCAGTATGCATAAATCTTGTAATTTTTTTCTTACAAATGTGTACAGAAATATTTCCCAGTGTCTGCTGAACATGGTGATAGCAAATACATGTAGGCACAGCATGTAATTTAGAGAATATTTTTGTTTTATTTATAACATGGAAGTGAACAGGACAGTCTGTTTGCAGTTGCCATGGAAATTGCTGGCATTAGCTCACTTCTTACCAAAGAGGAAGCAAAGAGCTTTTGACTTTTTTGCTATTTAACCTCTTTTAATATTAAAATCCTGTATACTGCAGTAGTACAAATTTCTCCTCCTTGGAAGGTCAAGGGCATGCTAGAGCTATCATTGCTTAGAAGAAATTAGCTAATTTGAGCACTGTGCATATGCTTGGTGAGCATGATGTTTCTTGAAACAGATTGAGCTCCTCTGCTTAGAAGCATTTCTCTTTTTCTTTTTCTTTTTTTTTTTTTTTTTTTTTTTGCTTTGTAATATTTAAGAGAAGTCTTTGGATTGAGATTTGGAAAGCTACAAAAACTGGCAAAATATGTGCAGAGGAAGTTAAAGCAAAGCACCTCCACATAATTTTTACTAACTTCTCCCTACCCTATTGCTCACTAATATAACCCCAAAGGATTCTCACCAGTGACACACATTTGTATTTCACTGACCACCTTCTCCACTCTTCAGTTTCAAATAATAAAAGTAACACAAAATCCTTCCTCCGTTGCAGAATTACGACCTTGAAGAGGCAGAAGTAACTCTACCAAGTCTGTGGTATTTCACTTTTGCCTGTGCAGCTAATGGCAGGTAAAAAGTTCCCAGTTAATACAAAATTAGTTAACAACATAAAACCCCACTTGGATGTGACAGCAAAATTCACTTTCTGTGAAGACCCATTCTGCCTGTATCTGTACAATCATGGAGCAGCAGTACTGAATCTTACACAGCCTCAGGCTCAGTGTTGTGAAGGCTGAGTTTCCTCAGGATCCAGCAAGGGACAGAGGAGAAGCATCCACCTTGTCTCAATCACTCCTATTTTATTGTTATCAAAGATTAAAGGGCCTGGAGCATCCACTTCTTCCTGCAAGTCTGACCACTGGGGGAAAAACACACACACAGAAAACAAACAAAACATTTATTTAATCCACAACTTGTCTTCTAGGAAAAGATTTGAAAGTTTCTGGTGATGGAAAATCCCCCAGCCCCTTGGAGACTGGAAGGGGGGTTAATCCCTTTTTGGGGGAGAAAGGCTCATTTATCCTATTTGGAACAGAAAGTAAAGAGGTCAGTCCAGGGGAAGTAGGGAAGATAATTATCTGTTAAAACTTGTAGTTCCTCCACTCTCTCAGTATGTCCTAGATATCAAGGATGTAAAACTTTATAGTTCTAAAAAAAAAAAAGAAAGAAACAAGAAAGAACATCAACAGCTTTAATGCCAAACCTAGTTTCCTTTTTACAACCAATCACAAGAAAGTACATCAACAGCTTTAATGCCAAACCTAGTTTCCTTTTTATAACCAATCACAGAAACTGATAATATTTTTAAATGCAGAATAAAAAAGGAACATCTCCAGCTAAGAAGTCAAAAAGTCATTCGCCCACCTTGGTTTTCATTAGTTGATGCACTATAACGCATTTCAACCATTCCCTGCACCTCTTTCTCCTGTTAAGCCCCTTGCCACTCATTTTTCAGCTGGCACCATGCAGTTTCCTGCAGACTCTGTAGTGGTGCAGGGTGTGTGATGCTCTCATGCTCCCTGATCCACCTCCAGCAGGCTGGGAGTGAGCTGAGCTGCTGCCTCTGCCCACAGAGCACCTCCTGCATCCCCTTCTGCAAAACACAGGAGACACCACTGGGCAGGGCAGGGCAGCCAGGACACTACAGACATCGCTAGTACCAATTTTAGGTGAGGGAATTAAAAATATATAGGAGAAAACAGGCTGGACCCATGCCATCCTGTTTAGAGGTGAGCCACAAATAATCTGTCACTAATGCAGGTGATGTGAGGCCATGTGTCAGGTGCCTTTCCCAGCACCTCTCCCTGCTTCCACCTCACTTCTCAAAGCAGTCACGTGTGTAAATGTGGATTAAAAGGGCAGTTTGTCTTTAATGGGGAACTCTTCAAGTCAATATATTGCTTAACTGGCAAATAACACAGAGCTTTGGACAGGGGTGAAATGTGGTGCTCATCTCTCTATTACAGGAGCCTGGCAGCAGCATTCAGCACCAGCTGGAAATTGTGCAGGGTCTTATCAGGCCAGGCTGTCAGGAGGCAGTGGCAATAATCTAATCTTGATGTGAGAAATGCACAGGTAACCAATTCAAGGTCAGGAGAGCCACAGACCACAGATATTTGTTAAAAGATAAGGGAGCCTCTGGAATAACTTTTAAGATGTTGATTTGCTGAGGTAGGAAAAGTATCTAACAAAAAAAAATTAAAATCTGCTTTGCAGCAAGGGAAAGTGCAGGCAGCCATGATGGACAGAGCACTTCACCTCAGACAGAGCTGCCTTTCAGCACTGCTTCAGTCAGTGATCCATCTGCATCATTTGTAAGGAGCAGTAATAGGCTGCCAATATTTTAATAAGAAGCTGCCACAGAATTCCCTCTCAGCTGTGATAAATCTGCAGGCTCGAGGGAAGGGTTGTTTGTGGAAGGAACAGGCAAGAAATTAGAAATATATCCATTTGTCTTCCCTTTGCCACTGAAACATGCACTTCGGCAAGCCCAGCCCAGCAAAGGGGACACTGATACCGTGAGATACAGCACTCCACCCACCCTTGGAGCTGGAAAACCACGAGCTCCCTCCAGAAGCTTTTAGAGTCATTCGCACACAGTGTTCTGGTGATAATGAGTCCTGTCCTGCAGCAGGGCTCCCCCAGTTACAGGAGGTTTTAACAGGAGGCATGAGCTGACCTGCATCCCTGAACCCAGCTGCACTGCCAACCCCCAGGAGAGCAAAGCAGAAAGTCACAGGGGCTAGAGAGACCAAGAATACACAGGCAAGTGGCAGGAAAGGCAAGCAGGATGTCAATCAGAAATGCAGGATTCAATGTCCTGAGCAACCTGGACTGGTGCAAGGCGTCCCTCCCTGCAGCAGTGAGGTTGGAATTAAATCTTTAAGGTCCCTTCCAACCACTCCATGATTCTGTGATTTCAGGAGACTAATTGTTTCTATCACTGCTCATTTGGGTTTTTTCCATCTAGAAATCCCATGTCTCACAAAAACGAGCCCACAACCACAAAACCATCTCTGCTCTGAGTTTACAATATAGATGTGCATCAGACCTTTAGGGCTTTTGGTCATCCCACTAGCACCACCCTAGAGCAATACCCTTGGCTTACCATCTGCTTTTGAATAAGTAGTTTGCATAGTGGGCAAGACTTCCTTAGGTTGGAATTAAAAGTCACAATTATCTATTCCAAGGAAGACATGGACAGAGTGGAGGAAGTCAGAGCATCCATTCCAACCCAGATATCTGGAACAGAACATAAAAGCAATTCTTGGCAGCTGGCTAAATTAAGAGGGACAAGATGGACCTCAAATAGACGATTAGTCAGTACTTTGCTGCTGCTGCTGACTGTCCCTGGTTGCAATGTATTACCACTATCTGCTATTATTATTATTATTATTATTGAGCTTCTGCAGTCAGATGCATGCTAATATTTTATTTCTGAGGGACAATCAACTACTATAATGACAGTGCACAACCCTGTAAAATGCACCACTGATCAAGCTCTCCAGCTGACACACAGCAGTTAGCTAATGGCTTTTTATTTCTTCTTTCTTTTCCCTCTTTTAAAGGGATGATTGTTGGCATTTCAAGCTTTTCTTCCCAAATATTCAGTAAAAATGCAGGTATATGGAACAACTTAGTGCTCGTTGAGAAATTTGTTTCTGAACATTATTCAAGACCTTTTTTTTAACCAAGTCATCCTATTTTCCCTGCTTCAAGTTTTTAGTCTAACACAAGAAGTCAGGTCATTCCACTTCTTTTAATTCTTTTACTTAAGTAAAAAAAAAGTCTATAGAGGATGTTTTTCTTTCTAGCCATAGTAATGAAACACATTTGCTGGCTTCACACCAAGGATTGTAAACAGGTATCTGTCCTTGTTTAATTTCACAGTAAATAAGGGCTTCTGTACATTGTTACAGCTGAAGTAGTTTAAAGTAGATTTATTTCTATCTCTAGTTCTTATGGCTTGGTTAATACCCATAGAAAACTATGTTGGACTGCTACAAGGTAATCAGATCCCTGGTGGAAAAGCAAGAAGGGTCACTGAATACATATTGTTAAGGAAAAATGAAATTAAAAAACTACCTAGAGAGAAGTGAAAATGAATTAACTTTGTCCCCTGTCCTCAACTCTCTGACAGCCATGGGGATTCAGAGTTTATAGAGACTACCTTTCTTCAGCAAGTGGTAGAAAAATTGAATTAGATGTATTTGCATGATGATGCTATCGAGTGGAAGGAGGGGAACAGGCAGAATATGGGAACAGCAACAAGTTCCCCTCTCTTTTTTGTGGCAGAACAGAGAAAAGGCTGCTAGAAAAGGTCAGCATGATCTGGTCCAAGGTCTATGGCCAGCATGGGGCAGGCATGACTTTTTATGATTCACATTCTACAGCTGCAGTGCTCCATGTACTTCTGGCAAAGGTAATGATGCTTTATTAGTTTCCACAAAGTCCCTTTCCACTCTGTGGTCAGTTCTGTTCTGTAACTTCCATTTTTCCATTATTTCCTCCTTTCCATTTAGTTTGTAATTGCCGTTTTCCCCCTCCAAAGCCCCTGCCAGTCAACCATCATATTGGTGATTTGGGCTGAAGTGGCTCTGAGTAAGCTCTAATGACAGAGCAGGGCCCTGCTGGGCTCAGCAGCCGGCAGGCAGGGCAAGAACGAGTCCTTTGCTGCAGCCTTGCAGTCCCAGCCCCTCCAGCCTATAATGCTTTGTCTTCTGACTCTTAAAACCTTATTTAACAGCATCCAGCTGAGGTATTGCTGAGGGCTGTGTAGTCCCCACGGGCACACACTCCTCAGGAGACCCACATTGTAGGGGACACTTCCAAACCAGTGACCACGTAGCCTCGCTTCATTCACAGCTCCCTTCATCCCCGCTCCTCTGACAGTGCATTCACCTCCCGGACTCACTGCCACAGGCTGGCTTCTCCATGAAACAACCTCCCCTCTGGAGTCTCCCAGCACCACCTTTTCTGTGCTGGGGCCTGTTTTATAACAAGCTCCTTGTTCTCCTGGCACTGTCCTACACCTCAGCATTGCTTCCTGCCACCGCTGGCCAAACCCACTGCCTTAAAGGAATCTGGAGCTCCCCTGGACGCCTGGCTGCACCTCAGTGCTTCTGGGCATGGACAGCACAATCCAGGGCTTTATCCTCCCCAGCCCAGAGCTGGATGTATGGGGCTTTTGTGTGTGGAGCTGAGTTTACTCTCTCCAGTCCCTAAAGCAAACATGGCTGTGCAGCAGGAAAAGAGGAAAACGCCCCGCAGACAATGGCTGTGAGGCTCCAGTGATGAAGGCCCCCTGTGTTCCATCACATCATAGAACACAGAATCCCAGAATGGTTTGGGCTGGAAATGACTGTAAAAAGCATGTTTCCAACCCTTCACTAGATGAAGTTGCCACCCACTGGATCAAGTTGCTCAGGGCCCCATCCAACTTGGCCTTGAACACTTTCTTCCTGATATCAACCCCAAACCTCTCCTAGTTTAAAGCCATTCCCACTTTTCCTATCACTCTGTGCCCATGGGCACAACAATTTAAACAGCCAGATAAGAAATGACAGAAAGCGTCTTCCCAACAGCATAATGATATTCTGTTGGATATCATCATATCAACAGGAAGCTTATCAGTCCTGAGGCAGGACAGGAGAGATGGTGACCAAAGGTGACAGGGCCTAATGGCTTCTGAGGCTGAGAGCCAGTGCTGAAGACTCCAGCCCTGTGTATCAATTTCCAGTCACTAACATTAAACCACAGTGACCACAAAGATAAGTGCCCACACAAGAGCTAAATTAAATAGGGTCAGGAAGGGCAACATGGATACAGGGAGATAATCAATAAGCTTTGCTACCAACACAGATGGGACAGACTGGTGAATATTTTATGAAACAGTTACTTCAAAATGAAAAGGACTTTGGTTTTCCTAAGTGTTCAGGAGCTTTCTGATTAAATACTGGAATTTCATATCTAATTTCATATCTTTATCTCCTTCTGAATAATCTGTTTTTTCCCTATTGTTCTTATATTGCCCAATATCAAGGTTAGCAGATGCTAAAAAATTTCAGCACTATTTTTAAAGGATAATTTTCAGCATTCTTCATTTCACCACGCTCTATGCAGTGATTTTTGTAGAGCACAACCCAAAGAAGTCTGTAAATACCAGTAACAGCCATATATACCAACAGCACACTTTTGGGAAGGTATAGATCACTCTACATTATCAAGCTGAGTAAGAAAGCAAAGATAAATGTTTTCCAAAGGAAAAGATGGCTAAGCCTCATATTGGAATTTATATAATTGGAATTTATATAAAATATTCCTGATGGTAAAACTAATTACACCCTGGAATAAATTTTTGCTGATGTTTGTATTGAAAACCATATATTCAGATGTGATGGAAAGCAAAAAACCAAAAAATAGAGATGTTCCTTAGTCTGAAAACAAGACACTTAGTTCTAATTACATAAACAATAAAACCAGGAGAAGCCTTCCAAAGGTTTCAATATGTCTCTGGGCAAAACTCTGGTAGCTAACTAACAGGGGCAGAGCTTCAGGGTGACCAAGATCAAGGACTCACTGAGAACATTTAACCCAGCAGAGCACCCCAACATCTTATCAAAGAAACAAACTGACAGGAAAATAGATCTTTCAAAAGTCATGAGATTAATGGATCTCCAGAAGGCTGTAGGTATCTAGCAAAGCAGGCAAAATCACCTGGTCAAGTTCAGCTAATTCTGACCTAAAAAATTCAGGATGAAAATGAGAATTAACAAGGAAGACAAGGCCAAAGCAGAAAAGAAAAGCATAGTTCCAGTCAGAACTGTTCGTAACTTAGAATTTCTCTCCTACTGGAAAGCCCAACATTTCACAGTTTTTATTCAGAGTATAAATGAAAACTTGACATTTTAGTTTCTTCTAGAAAGAAAAATATTTTAGTTATTTTTTTCTGAAACATATTTCTCACCTTTTTTTTTCTCCAGACCAGATGAAAAAGTTTGTTGCCCTGACTCCCAGAAATCCTCCCAACAGCCAGAAAATTCAGAGAGAACTAGATTGTCCACTGCTATCAAGACATCTCCCACTGTCACAGCCTAGATGGCCACAATACACAGAGTATCATCATACAGTTTCAGAAAGCTTCAACCTAGAGCAACACCAAACCACTTCAGAAGGCTTCAGGTGTCTGCCCATACAGAGTGACACCATATCACTTGAGGAGGCTTCAAGCATCTCCTCCTCTTGTGCTTTAGCCCAGCCTTTTGTCCCCTCATTGCATCTGTGTGCCCTCTGTTGCCTTTGGTGGTTGCTCAGTGCCCCTGGGCATCCATGGCTCATCAGTGCTGTTCTCCTCCTTTTCACAGCTGTGCCCATTGGGCATGACACTGGGCCATAGCCCTACTCCCAATCACCACAAACTGTGTACCTACATCCCACCATGAAACTAGAGAGTCTTTCTTTCAGCCCAGCCTTCAGGTCTGCAGCTTTGGCCCCAGTGCAGCTCTGCACACTGGTGCTGTTGATATTGAGTGCTCTGGATGAGTCCCTCCAGGTGCACAAGAAGCCCCTGCCCAAGACAACCTCACCTCTGTTTCAGTCAAGTCAACTGAAACATGGAAAGGGCAGGAGGTTTACCACAAATTTCAGTGCTGAGGAACACAGTGGGAGCAGTCCTGGCCAAAGGTCTGGGCTTGGAGCCAGCACACACGACGACGGACAGACACACACACAGCCACAGCCTTCTATTGCTGGCCAAGCAAGAAGCAGCTGCAAATGCTGCACTAAAGAAAGCTCCTGCTCCCCACAGCTGTTTGCAGAGAAAGCCCTCCCAGGACAGCCACAGCCCACATGAAAGAACCTAAATGTGCTTCAGCTGCAGAGGACAGGAGTCCAGAGTGAATCGCCCTTGTGTTGTCACAGCTCCAAACTGGTGGGTCCTGACTTTCCATTACAGGGTGCAGATGACATCTGGAGATGTCAGTGGAGAGAAGGGACTGCTGAAAAGGTGGGGAACATTGTCTTTCCAGTGTTCTGCCCTCCAAGCTCTGTAGTCCATGCCTTGCCCCAAACAATCAGTCCATGCCTCTCTCATGAGATGAGGGCAATTTGTCCCCAGGTATTTCTTGCCTCACTGCTGCCTGAAGAGAGATATGTGCATCATCAGCTGCCAAAGCACTGGATTGCTCTTCTCTTGTTCTCCCAAAAGGTGAGCTTCCAGCTTTTCCAGGCCATAACATGCTCCCTACTCTTCCAGGAGCTCTGCCGTCATGGTGGTGGTTATAGGCCAGTGGTGTCTTTAGCAAGAAGGTCCTGAAAGACACGAGCCAGCTATGATCCAGCTTGACAGAACCCACATCAGAACCTCCAAACTACCTCCAGCTTATTTCTGAAGATGAATGTTTATCAGGACAAACACTGTATTTTCAGGAAAACCTGGCCACTTAGAGTAAGAGCAGAGGCCCTGTAGCAGATGAAGTAAAAGCTCACAAGCCTTTCCAGCACCATTAATTACCAATTTAACAGGCTGGCTTTTTTTAAAGACAGTAATAGCAAATTCCCTCCCACCTCTTTAACTAAAAATTATTGTTTGAAATAAATGGTGCATTTGAAGAGAAATGTCTTTTGATTTTAGAATCTCACACATCTTTACACACAGTGTTGGGATGCCCTAAAGAGTTAAATACTTCCCCACCATCCTCTTCCTTGCAGAAGTATCTTCCCTGTATTCTTCCCTCCTCCTCCTCCTTTGACATTAATGACTATAATTGACATTATTGTGCTGGCCGAGAACTCAGGCTGTCTTGTGCTAGGTCTTAGCTTTGCCACAGATTTTTTGTACAGCCTTGGAAAAGTGATTTCACATGCATGCATCAGCTTCCACGTGGAGGGATGTAAGAAGTTTTATTTTGTATAATCCTTCCCTTCTCTGGCACAGAAGATGCACAGTGCTTAAGAGAATGGGGCCTCACTCTAGGTTATCACCAATGAACATTCCTGCTAAATAAACACTGCTGTGCACCTTTCCCACAAGCACTGCCAAAAAGCCAACACAAAACCAAGGGAGCCATAACTTGAGCCTTCTGGAGGGAGAGGCAGGGAGGGTTTTAGGACTCAGTTTCAAAGGGTGTTTCTCTTTTGAAAGAGCTCCACACTGAGTACTAGAAGACCTAATCATAAGGTCCTCCAACAGATCACTGCTACAATCAGTTAAAAAACAGCACCTAAAGTAGTAAAATAGCCAAATGCTGCTGAATATCAGTTGGAACTCAGTGTCCAATTCCCTTCCTGCTGCTCTGAAAGGCCAGGGTGGAAGAACAGCTGAGAGCTCTTAGAGTTTCCATTATCCCTGCTCTCCATTGCCCTTTTTGTGTGTATACTGGGCCCTTGTCAGTGATACCCATTTAACAGCACTCTCCTCAGCAAAGGCCAATAGCTGCACCTAAAATAAATTGCTCTACTAATCAGCACAAGCTGAAGTTAAAGGGCTGAGTGGCTCTGTGAATATCAAGAGTGGCATTCCATCTGTGGGATGCCATCTGTGGCTTAGGCTCAACCAGAGTGCCTATGTTTAATTAATGTGGCTGTAATTTGCTCAGATCTTAATAGATCATGGACAATTCCACTTAATCACAACACAAAATTTGGCATATTTGAGCCATCCCACATGATATTCTGTGGGCTAAGAGATGATCTGATGCAGAGTTTGAACTAACTCTTTCCCTTCATGGAAGTTTGGGTCATTGCAGAGGTCAGGGATGTGGAAAGCAGCACAGGAAATCTGAGAATGCTGTTGCCTGTCCTTTACCTGACCTGTAAATAAACAGAGGATTGATGTGTCTAACTTTGCCAGTGCCTTCACACTTAAAAAAAGCAGAGGTTTCTTACTTGAAACGTGAGAGCAAAGCCTGAAAGTGAGGAAGAGCTGCCAAAGGCCAGGAGCAAAGAGAACTCAGGGATAAACTCATTCCTTCTGGAGTAGCAAGGACAAGGTGAGAGTGGTGCTTGCAGCAGGGAAGAGGAGACCCCAGGTTGAGGGAGGTGGATGTGACAGAACAGAGGATACAGAGAGCATCAAAAGCAGTGGGATACAGTGAGAAAGAAGGAAATATATTCTTTCCCAGTACTTCTTTTTTCATCAAGCATCTTCCTATATTTAAAGTATTTTCTTGATTATGTGTGTGGCGAGAAAGTGGAACAGGTTGCTCAGGAGAAGTTGTGTATGCCACATCCCTAAAAGTGTGAATTGCAGCAAATGGTTGCATTTCACCCTCTTAATCAGTAATGAAAAGGTGCCCATTTATAGGGATACTGAAAGTTTGATTTCCTTAAAGAAGTTTAATGAAAGCTGAGGAAGTGCAGAAGGAAGGTGTAGGGGGTGGTCAGTTCAGAACAGTCTGTGAGGGCCTTTATTTTGTGAAATGAAACCCATGATGAGAAAATCAGAAATTGCTGGTCAGCATTTAACCAGTTTCTGACACAGAGAAAGGTCTCATGGAGGAGTTTTGATTTCAGGGTCACCCAACCCTGATTTCCCCAGGGAAAACCCCAAAGCACCTTGGTTTGTGCACAAACAGGAGGGCCTGCTGAAAAGCATAAGAGCCTCCAATTCCACAGGTATTACCTCTCCTCTGCTGACATATCAGAAGCCCTAAACAGCCAAAGTCAAGTATAAAGAAGAAATAAAGAAACTGCCACTTCCCTCCAGAGGCTGCATCCAAAGTAGAGATGGTGACTGAATGTATCTTTCCAGAGGTCCACACCTGAACTATTGGGTTATCTTCCCTCAGTTTTTCCTTTAAAACAAATTCAGGAAAAAGCCTACCCCATCTCAAATTGCCAGGATGCCCCTGCAGTAAGAATTCTTGACAGAGAAATGCAACACCCAATGCAACGGAAGGCTGCCTTCAATATCTTCATGTGATATAAAGATTTCTTTTCATCCAGCTCAAAAGACTCCAACATGAGGAGGGCTAGTGATACATAAGCTCTGCCAGAAAAGAAGTGCTGAATAGTCCTTTGCTGCTGCTGTTTTACAAAAATAACACCTACCAGCAACACGGGAGATCTGCCATCACTTGAAGTCCAAATTCTTTCCTGAAGTGCTATTTCTGAGGTGTTTTCTCAAGTGCTGGTGTCTGTACCATTGGTGGGAAGTGATGCAGCACAGAAGAGGGAGGGAGTCACTGAAAGCTGTGCCAGCTGCTGACCATGGCACCCTCAGTCTCACAGACTCACCAGCTCTATGTCCCCAAAGGCAGAGCACAATGCAGGTTTGTAAGCAGCTCTGGAGGGCAGGGAGGCACTCAGAAACACACCTCAACTCTGCCTTCCTCAGACTACATTAAATTACTCTCTCTGGCCCCTCTACCATGAGCCCACAGGTCAGTCTGTGCTGTCAGCACAAGTGCTTCCCAGCAGCAGCAAATCCATCAGTTCTGCCCATGCCATGGCTGAGCTCCAGCCACTCCAGCTTGCCACGGCTGTTGGATTTGACACTTTCTCAGTGCTCCTTTTCACCACTCTTCCTGGGATTTGGAGATGTTTCCCATTACTCTGAATGTGTTCCTTTCTAAATGGCAATAACACACAGATACAGGGACAGTTTCATAACACTGCTGTTGTTTGCAGTTGTTGTTTCCAATTTGAGACACTCTAAGCCTCATTCTCATAAAGCACTCCATGAGCATGGCTCTACACTGCACTGAGTGTAATGCAGAGTTTTATCTCCCTTGCTATACCTGGCACTTCACACAGATGCCACTGACTTTCAGTGCCTAACATTCCTGTTTTCAGCAGGTGACAGCTTGTGCTGCACTAGTGGTTCTTCACCAAACTACAGCCAGGCCAGAAACCCATCCTGTAACCCTCCTTAGCAGATCATTCACAGGACTGGCATTGGTCCTTTCCACTCCACTGAATTACAGATAATTGAAATTAGTGGCAATATGCACTCACTGCAAACTGCTTAAATTTATGCCATGAAATTCTGGATCACTGTCAGAGCTAATATGACTATTGGAAGTAGATGTGACAGGACTCATCTCAGACTTTGCTGATCTTCTAGTAGGATAGTGTTATGATCTGCAGCATACTCAGCTTAGTGTGTCACCTTTTGTGGTGCATCACTTTGAACATCCCTTTTCCTTCTCAGTCTCCTTTCCTATAGAGTTCTGGATTTCTGTGTGCATTATGTATTTCATTTTAGACTTGATAACTCCCTTTGCTTGTGAAATGCCAATTTTCACTGTTTAATGTTTTTCAGCTTATTTTGGCCCCATGCCTCAATGAGGATACAGTGAGGATCCGAAGACCTAATCCTTCTGCTAAAACAGTTAAGTCTCAGATCAGTACCAGATCTACCACAAACTCCAGATCTCCAATTTCTGTGCTTCATTTTTACCCTCCTGAGTTACAGGGAAAAGATAAAAAGCAAACAAACAAAAACCCAAAACCAACCAAACAAACAAACAAAAAAACCCAACACAACTAGTGAAAACATCAAATGCTTGAGGAAAAGCTGTTATCAAAATCAGGTCACCTTCTGCCACATTCCTGTTTGCTGGCACTTGTACCTTGCAGATACAGAGTGAAATGAGAAGAGTTTTTATCTCCCAAATAACCTCTATAAAAATGTTTAGCTCTAGCAGGACTTTTGGTTGTTTTGGTTTTTTTGCTTTGTGTGATTTCTTGTTCCCTGGTTTGTTTCTTTCCCACTCCTGAACCCGCAGGTTTTTCAGAACCACTCAGAGCAGAGGTGTTTGAGGGCCATTCTGTTTGAACTGTTTCATCTCAAAGATCAGATCCCTGTGGCTCTGACCCTTCTGTGCATCAACATATGCTATAAAGGGAAGCAGTTTAGACAAAAAATTGATGAAAAAATCTTGAACCCTAAACACGGATGCATGTGGAGAGGGAATGGAAAAATACAAGTGTTTAACAACAGAATTGTAATTTCCTAATGAAACAATCAGCAGAATAAAGAGCTTCTCTCCCAGCACAGGGAGAGGCAAATGGAGAGGGAGAGCCTTGGGGTGCCAGAGATAAGAAAATCACATCTGTTGGACTCTCCTGATGGTGCTGGCCACCAGCCCTTAATGATCCCTAGCAAAGCTGTGTACATGTCACTAACCCAGTGCCCAAGCTTTACCAGCTGGAATAGTGGGCACCAAAGTTCAAAATGAGCCAATTTTATCCCAGAACATCAACACTAAATTGTTCTTGCCCAGCCATCAAAAGGATTTCAGCCTAAACAGATGGAGTTTAAAGATTTAACAAATGGTCAATATAACACAGTAGGGTCGCTGGAGTTTCTGCTCCTGGACACAAAGCCCTGGTGGGAGCTGTGCCCATGCTTGAATTTGTCATGAGAGCAGGAGAGCTGCCCCTTCCCCCAGGCTCACCACTTGCTGTGAACACAAAGGGGAGCTGCAGAGTACAAGTCAAAGGGGGCACAGGGAATTACGTGTCTGCAGTGCCCATGTCACACTGCCTGAAAGGAGAGCATCCCAAAGACAGAGGCCTCAGGGGCACACAGCAAAACTGACAGAACTGCCAGCCTGGCAGTGCTCATGGCAATGAAAGGGACACCACAGGTAGAGGAAAGGTTAGAAACACATCAGACCAAGGGATGCAGAGAGGGAAAGCAGGGATGTAAAAGCAAACCAGGACCCCAGATGATGTTGCATTTACAGCAGCCAGGCAGCACCACTCCCACCCCTTTAGCAGCTGGAGCATGGGTCAGCTGAACTCTAATGGAGTCAATTTGCTGCTGGAAATAATGACTAAATTACTCCCATTTGACCACTGAAGAGGCTGAAGTCTAAGCAGATGAACATCAGGAGGTAACTGTTAGTGTCACTGAAGCTGCAGGAAAAACAAAAACCCTCCAACAACATTTTTAAAGTTAGAGAGCCAAGGCATTACTATATTATCTGGGCCAGGATATACCACAGAAATCACCTCATCCATATATAGCCTGAGTATGCAGAGAGAATCATTCCATGACACATGATTTTACTAGATTTTTCAGATCGTTTATACAGTCAAAACTCATAGAAACTAATTGGGTCAGTGTTCATTGGTCCTAAGTTGTGTAGTTCTTACTATTTGGTCTCCTTTAGATCTGGATTTCTTTGCTTCTGATGTTAGTTAGATCTTCATTCCTTGATTTTCTTATCAGTCATTTCCAGAGAAGATGTGTCCAACTCTGCCAGCAGCAGAGTCTGGGGCAGATGTTCATAGATGGCCACTGGTGTCCCTTTATCTTTTGGGCTGCTCCCAGTCTGTTGATGTGTTGAGTTCATCAGACCCCAGCTGGTGGAACAAGGCCCTGGAAAGAAACTTAAAATTCTTTTTCCCCCGGGGCAAAGGCAAACAAAACCCCTTGACTAAAGTTATACAAAAACTTTTCAGCAGGTGTGTTTTCCTACATTGGGTGCAGGCTGATGTGTTGTGAGGGTTTCTTTGCCTGCAAAGGGAATCCCCACCACCCCTCAGCAGCACCAAACTCCTCCTCCTGCAGAGCCCTTCTTTCAAGCTAAGGTTTCTATCTCAGTTCCTGGCAAACCCTAAGGAAAGACAGCTGGGCCAAAATGCCAGCTGATAAATTAAAGGGTTTATTTGAGGAATAAACAAGGGACAGGCCTTGCAGCAGCACTTCCAACCCTGCCCTGGCCCACCCCCTGTTGACAGTGGGGGGAGAGGATCAGTCACTAAAGAGGAGTGGGAGAGGGCTGTGTATTTACCATTTCTGCACAGGCAATGGCAGTCACAATCTTTGCTCTCACCCCTGGTGGGTGAAGCTGCTGAGGGTACAGCAGCTCCTGGGGAGTTCATAGACCAGTGGCACAGCAGCCCTGTAAGAACTTGTGTGTCACAACTTGTGTGTCCAATACTGCACTGCTGGAAGGTCTGAACAGCATGTGAGAACCAATTTGTTCCATGAGAGACCCCTACAAATTCCTGGTCCAGATGGATTCAGTTCAGCCGTTTCATCTGGCTGCTTCTGCCCATTGCAGGGTGAAGGCAGGAGCCCAAAATGGAAACTAATGAAAAGTGCAGATGAATTCCCAAGTGCTCTAAAATAAGCAGAAGTTTTGCCAAGAGGCAGATCCAGAAAAGCACTTAGGCACCAAAGCCCTCAGTATTTCCCTTGCAGGCTCTGACAGCAGGTGGGAGACATCTCCTGGCTGAGCCCCAGGGGCTGACCTGCCTCAGGCCTCACAGCCTGCTCTCACCAAATGCTCAATGGCAACAGAGGCCAAGCTCCTCTTATTTAGATGCTGCAATGCCTGGCTTTTAGAAGCTCTTTTTTTAATATTTTTTAGCGGTCTTCTTTGAATCTTTTCCCAAGAGCCATCAAGGTGTTTATTTCCTCATCCTATACAGGCAATTATTCTGTTACTGCTCCCAGGATAGAACCAAGAGTGAGGCCCTGGCTATACAAGCCTTGTGTGACAAGCCCTGGGAGACCTGTCAAAAGAGAAATGAGACTGAAAGAGATGGTTGCCCACCCCACACACCCCTCCCCACCTCACTTCAGTACCAGTTGATGATTCATATGCTGCCTGTCACTCAGTGGGAAAGATATTGCAACACTCCATCAGCATCACCCAGCCCTGATCCACACAGACATCCCTCAGAGAGGCAAGCTTCAGAGTTAAAGGCAGCAGCAGCCACAAGGGAGAGAGTCAAGATATTCCACAGTGAGCCTGCACCACCTGAAGATGTCTGAGTATACTCCTGTGGTTACAGAGCAGTTCAATAACAGGTCCCAGTCTGTGAATCCACTTGTCTCCCTTGCTCCTGTCACCTCTGCCACTCCATCTTCCCCATGCAACTGTCTGAGTGAAGGATCCCTGAACCCTCCTGTCAGTGACCAGCTTTGGTACTTTGCCATTTCAAGAGTGAGTGTTCATTTGATTTCTTACAGGAGCTCAGTAGCCCTAGTGATTTGGCAGGTTTGAACTATTTGAAAGGAGTCTGAAAAGAGTTCCAGCAATTCCCCACTCCTGAAGATGATGAGGAGCAAATCCTTGCACCTTGCAATAGCCAGGGCTGTGCACACAGAAATGGCCATGGTACAGATTGCATTCACTGAGAGCCTCTCGGCTGCTTGGACCTGCTCCTTCAAACTAACAAAGCTCAGCCTAGAGCAGGAAAGGGACCTCTCAGTCTGTTACATGCTCTAAATGCAGTTGCATTTCCAAAGCACACTGCAGCTGGCAGCTGGAATTCTCCCTCCTGGCTCCAGGCCTCCCAGTCACCCACCAGGAGACAGTGACAGTGACAGTGACAGTGACAGTGACCTCACCACAGTGCTGCCCTGCCATTGCAGCAAAGATGCCCCAAGCACTGGGGCTGCAGCATCATCCCTGGCCCAGAGGCTCAGCCCCAGGACCAGGGGTCACCATTGCTCAGAGGGGATTTCTCAGCCCCAGCATTCAGATCTGCCTTCATCATCTTTTGGCACAGGCCTGATGTGTGAGTCATGCCTTTAAACTGATTAGGGATACAGATAAGGTGCTCTGCACATTATTCATGGCACAGATGCAGGTAGTGGATGAGCAGAGCTGCTTTTGGTCATCTTCCTAACTGGAATGATCTTTGCCTGCTCATGGCCCAGCCTCCTGCCCTGCAGCATTAGCATGCAGGTCCCAGTGACACCAGGGTGAGTCACCAAGTGTAACACATCACAGTGCAACCCAAGCTTTAATAAACTGGGCTCTGGATTTTTAACTTTATCACTATTTCCATAATAAAAGCTTTCTGTTATTATCTGTGCACGTACTCCTACTTGTCAAATCAGAATATTCACAGGGATATTTTTAATTCCCAATCACTCAATAACTTATAAGGAATGCAGAGCAGACACGAAAGCCAGGACACCTGGGGTCCTGTGTCTTGGAGCACAAGCACAGCGATGCAACTCCAAGTGAATGTGCTGCATATCTGCCCAGGAAAACTTTCCAGCCTGCTTCAGACTTATCCTTGCTGAGATTAAACCCTCCCAGCACTGGGCAGCTCGGCACTTGCACTGCACAGGGGTCAGTGGTACTTGGCACCACATCTGGGTAACTGGCATTCCCCAAGTTCATCTGTCAGATCAGACCCAAAGAAGGAGGAGCAGCATCTTCTCAAAGAGAAAAAAATTCCAGCTGAGTTTTGTAGGAAAGTTGCCTTGAAGCCATCTGCTTGTATTCCCCAAGGGCTGTGCCACCTTTCTCCCTGAGCAACAGCCACAGCATCCCAGACTCAGCCCCTGCTGCAATCTGTGCTGTGGCACTGCTCCCAGGGTAACAGCCCCTCGAGCAGGGACCTTCTGCAGTCTCCTCACGTCCCCAGCTCTTCATTCAGTGTGGCCTGGCTCACCTTGGCATGGAGACAGACAAAAATCAATACCTGACCTATCTTTATATGTCTCTGACATATTTTTCTTCAAGACTTCTCTCATATTTGTTTACCTCCAATGAACTAATGTTTTCCAGATTTTCTAATCAATATCAGCCAGGGCTTGAAAAAGGTGCTGAGCAAGATTATTCAAAAATGATCCAAATGAATCAATGAAGACAGCTAAACTACAAAGTTATTACTGTCATTGTATGGGAGAGACAGTGGGGGATGCTGGGCCAAGCTGGTGGTTTGGGAATTTGTTGTGTGACTGGGCAACAAAAGTCCTCAGGGCTGGGCTTTAGTGATACCTCCATAAATTCCTAATGCTCACAGTCATGGGATAGATAAGATAGGCAGTGGAGATCCATGAGAAAAGATTCACATTTAGAGCTGACTTGAAAATTGGTTTCAGGAAATGCTGGAAGAATGAAAGGGTGAAGGGACTGGAGGGGTTGATGCTGGGATCTGTTCTAGAAACCCAGAGAGAGGAGAAATGAGGAAGAGAAGAAATGAGGACAGGAGGACATGGACAATTGAGGGTGAAATCCAATCTACAGAGGGTCAGAGGTCCCAAGGGGCATCTCCACCTGGTCCCTCAAATTAGACAATTAGACTAATTGCCTCCTGACAACAAGCTGTTACAGGAGGCTGCAGCTGTGCCCCTGGAACCTTGGCAGCCTGGTCCTGCCCCTGCTTTGGCCTTAGGAGAGGTGCAGGGCGCCCTTCAGGGAGCAGCATGGCGCCACAAGGGCAGTGGGCTCCTCACAGAGCCACCATGCTGGAAAGTTCCAGGGCTCCTGCAGGTGCCACAGGTGCTGCAGGGCAGAGGGCAGAGGGTTTCTGCCCTGCCAGAGGGTGTAATCACAGGAGTCCACTCAGAGGGAGCAGGGTACATTCAAACTATTTCACTAGCTTTGAGAACCAAGGGCTTTTGCATTGCTTTCAAGGAGAGTTCTTTCCACAGGCTGGAAGGGAGCACCCCAAGGACAGAAGGAGCTGCAGACTGGCAAAAGTCTGCTCCAACCCACTAAGCTGAGATGCAGGGATCCACAGATAAGGCTCAGGGCATGCTCTGACATCCTGGCACCATGTGGAGCCTGTGCTGCTGCCTGCTGCCACAAACAATTTCCATGCCAGCTTTGTCCCTGCCCCCTTCTAGCCTCTGCCCCAGCCCTACTCCTTCTGCCATAATCCCACATATGAGCCCAGCTCTGAAACTCTGCCTTTGCACTGTGGTTTTCCCCCTCTGCAGTAAAAATTGCTGCAGCTTAACTTCAAGAGGATGAATGTCCCAAAGAAGCAGAGAGGCACTGCTGTGCCTGCTAAACCCAGCCTGAGTCACCCCACAGCATCCCTGACACTGCTCACATCCCTCAGATGTCTCACCCTCGGTGTCACAAACATTTCCTTCTGTCTCCTCCATCAAGCAGAGGCAAGCTCTGACTCTGTGACTCATTAAGGACTTTGTTTAATTATGTTTGGGATTGGTTTTCTGTCTGGACTTAAAAATTTCCAGGGGCAGGACCCCTGGAGATCTGACCCAAAGCTCTCTCTGAGTGCACTGGGTGTCCTCTTCCCTTGCAAAAGGTGAGCAGCAGGGATATCACACTTTTTGGATGATGCAGGCCTCTGGCAGCAGCACATAATCCTTTCAGGCATCCTAAATCTGAGGAGCTAAAACTACACGAGGAAGTGAGCGCTTCAGGCTCAGCCTCTCTCTCCGGCAAATCCCGGTTCAAGTTCTGATAAATCCAGGCTCAGGGAAGCGATTTAGGAATGAGCTGCCCCTCAAGGGCACATGCAGGGAGAGGCTGGGTAGATCAGGAGTGAATTCAGAGACAAGGTAACTACAGGGACTGCCTGTAGGGAACAGCCCCTGGAGCAAGGGCTCCCGGAACAATACTGGTATTTACATTCGAAGAGAAATAGCTGATTGCCTCCGAGAGCCTTTTTGACATTCGTGGGGTGCTGGCAATCAAGAGATGAGGATGTGAGAGCAAACCATGGCACGGGTTTGTTGGACAGTGCAGATAAAACCTCTGGGAGTAGGGTGAGTGGTGGAAAATGCTGTTGCTTCTTAGGAAAGAAAGGGAGTGGAGGGCCTGGCTTCTCCTTTGGCAAGACATCTATAAAAGGATGAAAATAGACCATGACCATCCCCCTGCCTTGGTCAAAGCTGTGCCCTGACCAGGCTGACCCACAAGAAATAGCAATATCTATATTTCCTTCTGCTGTACCAATGGGAAAGTCCTTCACCTTTTTTGGATTCAGCTTGGGCATCTGCACAAGGCACTGTGACACACTGACAAGACATTCCTAAAGAGTCTTTTTATGTCCCTACTAATTACCTATATTTTTAATTGCAGAAGGGAAGTTTTGAAAGCCACACAAAGAGCAAAATCTAAAAGCAGATTAGTGAGGTGAAACAGAAATGCCCTGGAAGTATAGATTCAGGTAGCAGTAAAAAGACTTTTTTGTCATGGCTTAGAGGCATACACTAAAAGTATATTTTCAGTGCCTGGCTGCCACAAATAACTGTACTACAATTAGATGTGTGTATTATAAAATTGTGTGGGTGTGGTAATTATCACCCTTTGCAGCAGAATATATTTATACAGATCCTAAATTACAGCAGAAAGAAACATCATTTGGAAAGGTTTAAAAAAAAAGTGTTGAGAAGGAGGATTAAACTTTCCATTTTATTTTTGGGAAGTATTCTATGAAAAAGTAGAATGCACCACATGTTGTGTTGGGCTAGGAATGGGTAACTGAGCAGTCAGAGGGAGGGGCAGCCTGTGTAGGTCCCTATTCATCACAGGAGTGTGTAAGTGTGCCTGTGTGTGTGCACACACCAGGAGGACCATTACAGAGCTGCTCTGGTGCTGCTCTCTGCCCAAAATTCTCCTTGCAGCAAACTGTGTGTGATGTGGAGATCCAGAGCTCACTGTGGGTGCACAGCAGCCCATGCCTGCACACCCAGGATGAGAATCAGGCCTTGTGTGTGCAGCACCATCTCACCTTTTGGTAGGACTGCACCTGCAAATGCTCCTTCAGAATGTGGAAAGGTCACGGGTACAGCTGTGGAGAGCAGCTGGATCCTATGCCCACAGGATATTTTCTGCAAGAATCTTCCTTTATCAGTTCTAACTTTTCAGTTCTAACCTTGCATTTGGTTTTCAAATGCAAAACATCCTTGATCCTCTAATCTACTCACTATCTAGCCTGAGATTGTTTTCTTGTGCTGTAGTTCATGCAGCAGACACAGATGAATCCATCACAGCTTCCACCTTTGCCTCTGCTGTGATTTTATGGGAAATTCTTTTTATCCCAAAAGTGTTTCTATTACACGTGGATCCATCACATTTATCTCTTATGTAAGACTGCTTAAGCACTTTCTTGCAACCTCTTAGCATCTGCCTAAAGCCACTACAGCTCATTGCAATGAGATGGAGCTTGACTGGGAGCTTTTCATTATTTGGAATCCAATATTCCCAGCTTGCATATTATATTTGCAGAAGCCTTGTGAAGCTTTATAAAAATTCTGTCACATACATTCTATTTTGATAGGGCTATTTTCATTGTATTTCCAACTCTATTATTTAAAAATTGTCTAGCTCGGTCTCCCAAATACCATTTTCAGGCAATTTCTTCTCCTAATTTGATGAGCATCTCCTCTGTCTCTCTCTCACTTTTTACATAGCTCTGTTCAAATTTTCTAAGAGGTCAACTTAGAGGGCAGAACATGTTCTTTATAACTGGTGTATTCTGGCTTTTCCTGGCTGTTTAAACGAAATCAATATATTATCCTTCAGTGATGTTGTATTGGCTCTCCATCTGTTGAAGGCTGTAGTTTTATTTGGTCACAGTATTGTTTGTGTGAGCTGGGGGCCAGAGGTCAGCAAGGTCATGACTTCACCACAATAGCACAGTCTTGGTGTGCCTCATTTCCTCCCTCAGCCATCAGCTCCTCAAAGGCCTGGCAGCACCAGGCTGATGAAACAGAGTTGTCTGCAAATTCAGGATGGAGCAAGACAAATCATTGGCTGCTCTTTGTGCTGATACCACACAGCAGAATGGTGGAAGTTTTTTAGGGCATCCTTGATGTAACTCCCAAAGTTACTGCCCTCTGCTGCCACAGGAGCCCTGTCAAGGAGTGCTTTTATAGGATCCCCACAGCACAGAACCAGAGGATACAGTCTCCAGCTACGTCAGGGAAGGTATAGGTTGGATATTAGGATAAAATTTTTTACCGAAAGAATAATAAAGTACTGGAATGCTTTTCCCAGGGAGGTGGTAGAATCACCATCTCTGGATGTGTTTAAAAAAAGTCTGGGCATGGCACTTGGTGCTATAGTCTAGTGGAGGTGTTAGGGCATGGGTTGGGCTTGATGATCTTAGAGGTCTCTTCCAACCTCATTATTCTGTGATTCTGTGATTCTGTGAAAGGTTATTCTGTAGTAGAAGGATCCAGAGCAGTGCACATCTGTGACAGCCCCACCGGCCTCAGAAGCCAGTGCTGCCCCAGTGCCTCTCTCAGAGGCTGCAGGGAGGTTCACAAGGCATGCAGGGGTGGTTGTGCTCTCAGCCCTCCTCAGGCTACAGGCCCTGGGGGACACTGGGGACAGACCTGGCTGAGGAGGTTCCAGGTGAGGTGTGTGGGCTGCAGGTACCATCTGGAGCAGTAAATCAGTGTTCCCAGCCACATTTCTGACCAGAAATTTGTCAAGGCAGCTTTTCCAGCTTGCATAGGAAAGATTTTCCTTCCTACCCTCAGCGAACACCTGGTTTCTTACAGTGACACTGATCAGGCTGGCAGGGGCCAGACTAACACTGTCCACACAGCCCTGGTCAGATCCAGCAAGCCTATGGACTTTTTTTTGTTAGATATGTATTGGAAGAAGCAGTAATGCTGTGAAAAGAGTGTGAATGCTGAAGACACAAGGGAGGAAAGGAAACCAAACAATATCATCAGCCCATTCAGCTTGCACAAGAACAGCTATAGCAATAAAGTCTGGGCCCACAAACTGGTGCTGCAGTGAGGCATCACTTCCAAACCTATAAGAAAAGTTGCACTGTTGATCAGACTTGAAGGTTTTAGAATGAACAAACAGATGAATATCCCAACATGGAAACACCAGTGACTCCTGAGACCAGTGGAAAGGGCCAACACTAGAGTCAGGTGTTTGAGTTTGCTCACCAGCCATGGAATATCTATCCTGTTATATCAGTGTAAAGAGAGCAGCAGGCTGGCAGAAACAGATAAACAGAATTTCAACTGGAAACTGTTAATGGCACTACCACAGAATTTTACAGTGAATGACAACTATTCCCCTAAAAACGTTTTTTTAAAAAAAAAAAGTATTTTCACAAAAAAATAGAAGTTTTAGATCCTGATAGAAACTCTAGTTCCCTTTTTTTCCCCTGTTCATTTGTCTACAGCACCAGATCCTCAAATGTGTTTGATTTCCCATGGAGCATCAAAGCTCTGGGAGAGGATTTGTGAGGAGATTCAAGTGTTGAAAAGGAGGGGGCACATCTGAGAAGCACAGAAGGACAGAGATTCAAGAAACACCTAAAACTAAAGCAAAGAACCACTGCCCTACTTTGGTCCCTTGACCGAACAGTTTAATAAAACCCACAATTTTCTACAAAAGTGTCTACACAAAAACCACCTAGACACCTTCAGCCTTGCAGGTTTGCAGCTTCTCCACGCAGTCCCAAAAGGATCATCATTGATCTCTCAAGGATTTAAGGTCAGAAGTTCATCCAGTCTGGATGGGGACTCACAGAAAGGGGGCCCAGGTGGAGCAGCACAGCACACAGCACTCTGCTCCTAGAGCCATTTGGGAATCAGGGAATCACTAAGGTTGGAAAACACCTTTAAAATCACCAAGTTATGAAGCTGGGTGTCTCCCTACAGAGCAAAGGAGATTATATTGCTGCACTCACCATGCCAGAGCCCTGCTCCACAGCCAGTCTGGTGGCAGTGCAGTTGGGTCCCTGCCTCTAGGTTTCCTGAGTTATTCCAAGACCAATGAAGATATATTTTCCTTTGTGATATGATACTGATTTATAAGATATTCTCCTGGAATGTATTTACTTTTTTAGTGAAGATGTTTTCCTTTGTGATGTAACACATATTTATAAGATATTCTTCTGGAATATGTTTATCGTTTTCACCCAGGAGGGGAAAAAAAGCTAACAGGAATAGTGATATGCTCTACAAACAACTATGGCAAAAATTAACAAAAAACAACACCAAACAAAATACTAACAAAACTTGAAAATATGTAGAAGTTTCATCTCAGATGTTTTCCCTTTTTAGCTCAAACTTGAGGTTTGATGAAAGGCAGAAATTAACAACCAGTTCAGAAGAGAACAAGAGCATTTGGCCAAAACCCTTGAGATTTTTCATTGAAGATTCCAGGACTCTTGTTATCATTGTTTCTAGGTTGATGAAAAATCAAGCAAGAATGCTTTCCCCAGTGGGTTTTAAAAATTAAAATTAGAAGTTCCTTCTTCTTTTATTGCCTTTTTTTTTTCTCCTATGAGCCCTCCTCACCCAGGTTTACTATTTTTATATTGAGTCCCAGCTGCTAACTAAGCCTTGGCTTAGTGCTCTCACTGCAATGATGAGGCATTTCCATTTCTGATTTCTAGCATATGTTGCACTTAATATAACACTGCCCTTGTGCACCAGTTACCCTGGAATCATGGCTGTGCCAGCAATAGAACAGGGGCACAGTCCCTCAAGAGCAGCCAGGGCATGAAACCTGTGCCAATATGCAGATGTCACACAGCTAATAGAACAATGATAGATCCTTGAATTGTACAGAGAGGTATTTTTGTAATGTATACAGAAATATGTTTGATACTGCAATGAAAGCTTTTTTTTTTAGATTTCTCTTAAATGAACTTGGAAAAAAATATCCGCGAAAGAGCCAAGAGATAATGACAAAAACCTGAGCAATTAATTCTGGGGATGAGGCATCCACAGCCTGAGCTGATTATTTTTTGTTTCTTAGGTCTGTAGCCTGGACTAGATGATTGCAAAGACCAAGCTCTTGTGCAGGATTTATGGGACTTGATCCTTTTCAAAGAGGAAGAGACACTGTACTGCAAGATCTGCCTTTTGCAAGGTCTTTTACAATTTCTGCTTTGGGAAACCAGAGCAGAGCATCTGAAAAGAGAAAATAAGCAATGGATTTGAAACCACTACTGGACACAATTAACAATGATTATTTGCTGATGGCTGGTACTTTCATGATGCTGTGAGCAGTGTCACAGGAGGTTTTCTGATGGTTCCCTTGTGCAAGATGCTGAGCCTCTTTCCCTTCTGGAGATACCAGGTGAGGCCACACCAGTCCCACAGTGACCTGTCTGGGCTCTGCACCAGTCAGGCCTCGTGAATCAGATCCATTTTTGCTTTCTTCTAGGAAAGATTTAGCTGAGCAAACATCTTCAGGGCCACAAGGTGAAGTTTCCAGCTGCAGCTGAAGCAGAGCATCCCCTTGCCCTGGGACTCAGCCCAGGCAGCCTTGGGAAGGTGCAAACTGGAATTTCTGGGTGGTTTGGCTAAATCTGCTCACCAGACCCAGCACACCTTAAATCCCAGCTTTTGGCTGGTGTGGGAGCCTTTGAGACCAGTGCTTATCTCCCATCCACACAGAGCAGCAGAGGAAAGCACAGGGCTGGGAGCACTTGTAGAAGGAGCAGCTTTCCCTGCTGCAGGAGTAATTGTTTCTGCTTCCAACTAAGTCAGAAGTCAAAAAGAAATTCTATCCAGGAGATAAACAGTGCATTACATAAGACTTAATAAAAAGTAAATTGTCATCAGATTTACTGCAGTTTGAAAAAGGCTCTTCTGTCTGTTGGCATAAAATGAGTACTAGGTTTTAAGAGGCTAGTGAGAATGAATGAAACAGTATATTTGGAGTTCCATGTCCTAAGGCTTTCTGTGCAGGGACCTGTCAAGCTTTTGGAGCAGAAAAGTTTCAAAATATTTTTTGAAAAGTCATAAAATTGTATAAGATATAACTCAGAAGCATCAGGTCTTGATCAATTTTGCTTGTATATGTTAGTATTAAAACAAAACAATAAAATCAGATTTAATATTCCACAGTGAATTCTGATCACTGGATGTTTGTTTTCCTCTCCAGACTGGAGAAAAAGCTAAAATATCAAAGTTCTTTTCAGAATTTAAGTTCAAAGATTATTTAAACTATGAAAGATCTTATTTTAACATCATTAGGAACAGCTTGCTTCAAGGCTGCTTGGCACAACTGTATCAGTTCATGGTCTTGGTGCCTACTACAAGTGGATGTTTGTGAGTTCATTGCTCATTTGAGTTCATTGCTTTTGTGGGTTGGGCTCCATACCAAGCATATATCTCCTATGATGCCTCTATAGGAACAAAACCCAGTCAAAGCAGAAAGATCAGTAAAGGAGCCAAGTCTGTGCTGTGGGCAGTGATTTTAGGACACAGACAGACTCAATCTAATAATGTTCAAAACAAGAAGCTTCAGTTCAGTTCAACAAACTAAATATATTTATTTGGATAGAAAAAATACCATTTTAGGGGTCTTTTTTCCCTCATGGATTTTTTTTTTTAAGAAACTGTGTATCCAACCAAAACCAAAATGCACAAGATTTTACAATTTGTTATAGACAGGAGTATTGCATTTTATCTAAGGATCACTTAAAAACCCACCACTGTAAAAAATTATAATCTCAGTTCTTTGTCCTTTAAGCTGATACTTTCCAGTAAATCACACAAAAGTCTCAACAGGCAGGAAAGACAATGACCCTTGATTGGGAAGAGAAGGAAGCCAGTCAGTAACTCAGATCCCAATTAGCTCCAGCTTTGAGCCAAACAAACTCCCCAGTTTAATGGTTCACAGAGGAATACATCCATACAGCAAAAGCTACCAACCAAATAAATTCCACTGCCTTCCCCCAGACTCCCCTACTCCCACAGGTCCTTCAGAAAAAAGTCTATTTCCCTCCTTGGCTGTTAAAAATATTTTTAGTGCTCTTCAAATACGGAAGGCAGAAAAGGAAATAAAAAAAAAACAATAGAATTTGACACAAAAGCAGCCTTCTCATTAGGACTTTTTAAATAGCACTAGAGCTCATTGAATTTCATACACTATTAACATTCTCACTCAATCCAAGGCAAACCAGTCAAATCCAAATCTATCAGATTTTACAAGCAAAGGAATATTGCCAACTTCTAATATTTCTCCTGTGTTCAATGTCAGAATGGGGTATGGAGTCTCTTCCAAACTCCAGATTTCCTCTTTTAAAAATCCCTTTTAAAGCTACTACTCCACGGTGCTTAAAAAAACCCCAAAAACTACAACAACAACAAAAAAACCCAACAAAATAAAAAAGAAAACAAAAAAACCCACACAGCAACACAACACCAGAGTTAAAAGGGAAGTTAAATCTTGAAAGCAGCATCTATGCCGGATTCTCAGATAAACAATGTTTTGGGAGTGAAGCTGGCTTTAGCACAGCAATCAGCCAGGATTTGAGATTAATAAGTAGCTAAGACCCTCCCAGACAAAGCCTTTGCACAGATAAAGCTGACTGTGACAACAATAAACCCCCCAAAGACACAGAGGCATGTCTGAATCCTTGGCCAGTCAACACCAAGCTGCCTCTTCAGCTGGGAAAAAGCAGCCAGGGAGCCTGGTGCCGCTGAAATCAGTGAGACCAGGCTTGGAGCCCAACAGGAGATGCTGCTGGGCTGGGTCACACAGATAACTGCAGGGACCTGCAGTGTCAGCCACCTCCACACAGCCTTGCTGGAAGTGCAGCCACTTGCAAAACCTTGGTGAGGTGCTGTGGCTGCAGGAACAGCTGCCTGGCATGAGTGTGTGTGTTTGATACATTTCCATTGAATGGCTGGCGAGTAGAAGTGATAAGGAAGAATAAAGTCTGTAGTTAGAGCTCGTTTTGTACGGTATGGGATGTCTTGGGGGTTTTATGGGTTTAATATATTCGCTGCTCCTGCTGGATCTCAGCACAGACCTCCAGATGAGAGTATCTACTTGAGATGCAGGTTGCACTACATCTCATTTATAATGAATATAACAACTTGTGAAGTGGATTTAGAAGTCATTGAGTTATAGATTATTTGGGTAAACGGGGCACAAGCGCTGCAGCAAGAAACCCATTTAAATATTAAGGAACGCTATAAACAGAGCAAAGAACCGATGACAGGGTAATATCATGTCAGAACATGCCCTCCAGAGAGGGACCTCTACTGTGTATTGATCTTAAAGAGCTCCAGAAATCATTCTGCAAGCCCATAAAGCTCAGCAGTAAATGCAGAAAGGTGAGCTGCAAAGGCCAGCAGAGAGATGGGATGCACGAGCTGGACCAAACCGTGCCAGCCTCATCCCATGAGGAGTTTCTGTCCTCTGGTCTGTAGCACACTCACCAACGCAGTGTTAATCAGTGAGTAGGAGTGGGAAGAGTCACTCCCTCCCACTGAAAAGCCATTTCTGGGAGGATTTTCACCCTCTGTGTATCAATTCTGTTAATGTTCACAGACATCTTATTAAAATTATTGATAACAACTTGTCACCCAAACGTTCCCATATGAGAAGCAACAAACAGGGTTTTCAGACTTGCCTGGCACTCTGCTTAGTTCAGAAAAGTTTCATTGCAGTTTCAGAGACCCCCTTGAACCCAGCATTGTTCCTCCCTGCTGCATCTCACACACACAGCACATCCAGGTGAGCTTGTGTGATTCAGCAGGAAGGGCTCAGCAAGAGAGGTGAGCACAGTCAATCCAAGGACACGAAGCTCCTGAAAAACAAGAGGTTCCTGTTTGGCATGCAGTTTGCAACACAAGAGCACTGTTACACTTGTCTGTCCTCGTCCCTGCCTCCTGCCCTTGTTTGGAGAATGCTCTCCCGTTTTTTGCAGCATCAGGGGAAACACTGCACCTGGCTGATGGGCCAGGGGCACCCAAAACCACTCACACGAGGCTGGAGTGCTGCTTTTAGTGAACACTCAAGCAGCTCCTTGGATGGTGGAGCACTCTACAAGACATTAAAAATGCCGAGGAGCAAAATTCAGGGAGAAGTGCAGGAAACTGTGAAGGTGTGAGCTGTTGTGCAGCGAGCACAAAGAGAAACACGGTCCCAGTGAGATGGGGATGGGGAAGAACGAATGAACCCAGTCTCACTGTTATACCCAGTCTCATCCAATTTATAGCAGGACATTATAACTGCTAATAACAATCTAATGGGAGGGCATAGCTGGCACTTCTGAAACCCTCTGATCTGAAGGTCACTCATTTTATCATCGAGACAATCTTTTAAAAGCCCCGTTGGCGTGAAGCATTAACGGGAGGTGATCAAGGCTTTTAATCTAAAGCCTTTCATCCACAGCAGGCTGCGGTGGCGCATCGTGCACCTGAAGGCTGGGATGCATCACCGAGCACACACAGCATGGTGATGGCCCCCAGATTGGGCTGCCCAGACATGCAGGAAGGGTCACACCACATTTCCCCTTGCCATCCGCCCTGGTGAATTCCTGCACACAGAATTCCATGGGAGCGCCGGGTCAGGCTGCGCTGGGGGCACCGCGCCAAAGGGGGTGGCTCTCATCGGGGCCAGACCTCTCCTACAGCAATTAGTGGCAAAGCCTAATAACAGGATTAATTAGGATATTGCCAGAAGAGACTAATTGTCTACTGCAAAACTGGCTCTTTAACCCGTTTCTTGGCTGAAAATCTTCCCAGTGACCTGTGTGAGAGCTCTGCAAGCCAAATGCAGGCACAGACCTGAAATGAAGCTGGGAAGGGAAAAGCATGGTGAAGGGCTGTGGAGGGAGAGAGGGAAAATATCTCCATTCATAGGGCTTCTTTCTAAAGTATATGGGCAATGTCCCACTGAACCTTGCTGATTAAAGGCATTCCAACATCAATGGGTGACAGAGTTTCTTCTCTGATAGTATTTCATGAGTTCCAGAAGTCACCGTTTCCTAATGGATATCAGTGAGCAATTTCTTTCTAATCATCACTGGAGAACAACAAAACAGGACCCCTATTTTTCCCTCAGTTGTTACACTAATTTCTTTCAGGCCAAAATTAGAATCACGTTTATTACAGCTAATCTAATGGCTTGCATTCTGTGTTTTACCTTTACAGCCACCTTAACAGGAGGCACATCACTGCCTTATTAAAAACAAAACAAACCGAAACCAAAACAAAACAAATAAATTTAAAAAAAAAAAAACACATTGCTTTATGCAGTGGATTTTGCATGTGAAGATGCAGAGAAGTATATACACACACCAAACTCGTGTCACTCTAACACTTTATAAAAATCTAGGGATTGAAAATCCTATTGTACTTTAGAAATATGAACTACTGGATATTCCTTTTTCCCAAGGTAATAAGAATGAGGTATTCAGCTGGAGTTATGTCCTGAAAATCTGGTCTTTAGTACTTTTCTGTTGCCCTGAGGTTGTGAATTAGAGATGTCCTAAGACAGTAACACAATTCCACAGTAGATCCGTCTCAGTCCTGCCTGGGATGGCATGGGAAAAATGCACTCCAGTTCCACACAGATCTGTGAAGGTTTTCAGAAACATTCCTCATCCTAAACTGTGGCAAGAGGCCAGCACTTCAAACATTTTTGGTTACAGTGAAATCCCCCAGGACCACAATTTGGAAACATCGAAGCTTAACATGCTCCCCAGCATTCTCCAGCTGCTAGTCTGGCACCCAACAGTAAAACCGTAGCTGCTGTGGATTAAAACTGGCATGGTTCCTCTCTCACCTATTCCTTGAAAACAGTTAAAAATCCATTGTTGCTGCTTCTTCAAAGGCCTGTACCTCTGAAAACCACATTACAATCCACAAGTGTGAATCAACGTCTTTGAATTTTGGTGACTCTGCCTTGTAGGGTGCTTAATCCCACCTGGGATTCCCAGCTCCGCAGCAGATAAGCAGCCAGACAGGTGATCTGTCAAGAAGCTATCAGGAGTTCCTTAGATGAGTCTAGCCTTGAGAAAGAGCTTCAAGAAAAGTCCAGGCCCTTGAGGAAATGTGATTAGTCACCAACAGCTCACTCCTACCCCCATCTCGCCCACACCAAGTGACTGCAGTAAATCCACTAGTGGGAATTGCACACTCTCCAGTTTCCTGGTATTGTGCCACTGCAAAGAGCTCAGATCACACTAATTGCTACTTAATGCTCAGGACAAGGCAGAAAAGGGAAGAAGAAAAGGAGAAAACAAGGAGAGAGTCGTGGAAACTGGTAAGAGCTCAATGTGAGAGGGAAACATCTGGAATAGTCATGAGAACATTCTTCCAAATGGCTGTGAGTTGTCATTCCCTCCTAAGGGACCCATGAAAAAGGAACTGTGTGCAAGGGCAGCACACTCACCCTGGCTTCCACCATGCAGAATCAGCTTTTAGAAAAAATTTTCTTTTAGACTTTGGAAGGAGAACTTGCCACTCTTCCTGCCCAAGCCTGACACTAGGACCTGATTCCCTTGCTCACAGGGAAGCTGCTGAATAAATAGGAAATTCTCACTCCATCACCTGAGCAGTGAGGCTTCCCAGCAGGCTGAGCAATTGCTC
The DNA here is from genome assembly GCF_028551555.1 of Melozone crissalis. NCBI lineage: Eukaryota > Metazoa > Chordata > Aves > Passeriformes > Passerellidae > Melozone > Melozone crissalis. The sequence continues at coordinate 3,355,040 of NW_026535834.1, forward strand.
TTAATCCTGACATACCAAGCCAATTGCTAACCATCTCTCTTGACATGAAAAGTTTTGTTAGCACTGCACATTTGGGGTGCTGGATAATCACATATTCTCTCCCTTTTATTCCTTCTTTCACTTATCCATGTCAATATTTCATTGAGTTAAAGCAGTTACTCTATTCTCCTTCACCTTTTCCCCCTGCCACCAGTATGATTTTACTAAAATTTGTAAATTTTACTTACTTGTAAAATTTTACTTACTTGTTTATTCCAGTAAAATTTTCCCCGACTCTGAAGCCAAACAAGAAGAAGAAAAGTTGAATTTAGAAAGATTTGAAATTCCTGAAATAGATGACAGCTGAGAAAAGACTGGTATGTTAAATCATTCAACTTCACAAACACCCTACTCTCATTTAGGCTTGACAGATGTAAATGCCAGCCAGGTACTACCTGCTAGTAATGCTATCTTTCCTTAAATTAAGCAAAGACATAATAGAAAAATCTTCTTCATGTGTGTTAGGCATCTGTGGAATAGTGGCTCTCTAGCTGCTTTCCCCCACTTATTTTTCATTTATGTCATGTACAGTGGTGGGAGGACAGGCTTAACACTTTCTTCAGGTTAAATAACTAAGAAATCATCAAATGCTCCTAAATCATGTCACAAGTTCTGCCAGTGTCCTGTCCTGAATAACATATATGTTTTTTATGCAACCATGAATCAAAAATACTGACTAGGCCTGCAGTAAGTGCAGTGATGAGATAGCAAGAGAAGGGCAATCTATAAGAAAGCCAGTCTTCACAAATGTACTCAGTACAAAAATGCCTACCAGACACAATAAGAAAATGAAGGATTTGATCCATTTAGAAACCAGGCAAAAAAAAACCAAACCCCACATTCAATGCCAGATTGAAATTCAGACTGAACAGGAGGTTTCAAACCAATTGCCAGGTCCACCAAGCACCTTGTGCTGTGCAGAGCAGGCTCCTGGAGATATTGGCAGGTGCAGAGAGATCTGCTCGGGGCTCGGCACTGAGGTCACGGCACCGCATCACTGAAGGTCACTCTGAACACAATACACTCCAGAGACCTGGCTTATCTCTGCTCAAAATTGCAGGGGGTGGAAGGATGGGATGCTGATAGGCTTCAAATAAAAAGATCCCCACGTTTGAGGTTTTTCACTAAAATAAGATTTTTCTGTCAGGAGAATTGCCGGCTGCAGTCTGAGACCCAGAGGCCCTTACTCACAAGGTGATTCACTCAAACAAGAGGCTCACAGACCATGATATTTTCTTGTTCAGTGTGTGAATGCCAAGCAAATACTCAGTCAAAACTGATTGTGTTAGAGCTGGAAAATTGGGTGATTGCAGTGTTCACCTCTTTGTCAATGATGCTTTGCACTGGGAGGAGGGAATGGGAGCTTGTGAATAATGTTTTACACTGGGAGGAGGGAACAGAGAATCTCCTCATTTTTATACTGTCCAGGCAAATGAACAATCAAAAATGCAGGGACAAGAGATTCAACAGTGAAAAAACAGGTAGCACCTTCCATCTGACAGTCCCCATGCCAAAGGAGGAAATCTTGGACATCCACCCTGGGGGCCCCAGAATTTATCAGGATCTGAGCCCCTCTGTGCCAGGCACTGTGCAGATTACAACAGCATACATAAAACCAGCCCATACCCCAAAACACTTCTGGAGTGTTTTTAAGATGCTGTCATTAAGTAGCAAGGAGGGGAAAGGCAAACACAGGTCAGTATCTTGGGTTTGCTATTTGGAGTGACACAGCTTCACCCAGTCACCCCCACACCAAAACCTTTATCTCCCACCTAAAGAAATATCCTTTCTTTAGCCCCATGTGCCAGGTGAAACCAGTTATTCCTGTTTGAGGCTGACAAAGAGACCCTTTCCCCATCATATCAGATCACTCAAAGGGCTTGGCAGAGAGAAAACACATCCCCAGATCTGCACCTGATTTTCATTCTGATTCTCCCTGTACAACCCTCTCTGGAAAAAAACCTTGGGATTTGGTATAGGTAAACACTTCCTTAAAAAAGCCAAGGACCTCAGGATGTGTCCTAGGGATGACAGAAACCTGTGGCACACACAAGTGGGCAGACCCAGCTCCCTGTATTTAGCTCCATCTGCAGTGGTGTAGTTCTAGCAGAATTGTTCAAGCTCCTTCTCAAGGTGTACACTGACAGTGAGACCTGAGTTCAACTCTTGTTAATTTTATCACTCACTGGTGGAATATCCCCATGTTTCAGACATCTTGCAAAAAACTTCAGGAAGAAAACAAAATGTTTCTTTCTCCACTTTCTTCTTAATTCAAATCAGTCATGTGCTTTCTTGACATGGCTCAGTTCTGCTGCTCTGTGGGTAAGAGAAACTCTTGTAAAGGGACAGAAGGAGGCTTGATGTGTCCTGAGAACTGCAGATACCACACAGCCAAAAATCCTGGGGGCAGCCACAGGAGAACAGCAGGTTCATGCCTACAGCAAGCTGTGGCACTCCATCCCAAGAGCCTCAGACATGCCGAGACTGAGCCAATATAAAAATCTGCTCAATAGAAATGTGTCTGAGAGCAGCAGCTCCAGTGCTGTGAGCTCCACAGGGGCAAGAAGGGCAGCCACCAAATCCAAAATCCCATTCAGGACCTATCCAAATGTCCTGTAGGACAGGACCTGAGGATGTGTAATCTCTGGTGAGTTGCTGAGAGTCTTCTGCTTGTGTGGCCCCTTGTGAGACCTCCAGATCCTCATCCCTGCCCAGCAGGGTCTTGTATACTGGTAAGGTCAAGACTTGGGCAAGCAGCAGCAGGGGCACTCAGTATCCAGCACAATTATGGCTGCAACAAGTAAGAGCAAATGTTAGTGTGTTAGACACTGTACATCAACATCTTCAATTAAAAAAATGAATATATAGGTTGTAAAACTGTATATAGGACATTAAGTACATAGAATTCCAAATTCTGCACGAGAGTTCCCCTTAGATTGCTGAAATGTGTCAGCTCCACTGTGTTTCAGACACACTCAGATGCGAGCTCAGGCTGGGATGTTTCCCTCCTACTCGGCAGTGTAGCCTATCCTCAGGGAAGAGTTCAGAGAGAGGTATTCCTCACTGCAGGGAAAACAGCAGTGCATTTTAAACCCACCTCTAAATAACCCTGACAGGCTCTCAGAATAAAAGGATTTGGTTTTCTTTGGCAGCAGCCTCTGCTGCACACCCAGATGCTTTCTGTGCCCACCCCAGCAGGCTCAGCCCAGCCCAAAATCTGTCAGAGCCTCTGACAGAAGCAAACACCAAAGAACAGCCCTTCACTTCTCCTGGAGATGCACAGAAAAATCCCTTCCTCTGCAATGCAAATTCCAGTTCTCTCCACACCTTTCACACGCCCTCCTCTCCGCTACCGCTACCGTCCCTGAGCTCAGCTGCCACCAAATCTGACTGATGAAAGGTGGCAGCTCCATTATATTAATTCCTTCCAGAAGACAGGGAAAAAAGCCTCACATGCTTTTCATATCAAGCACATAGCACATTTCAGAGTTTCTCTGCCTGCTCTGGCTTCTCTTCTGCACGAAATGTGGCCATCAAGGGGAGTGCTCCCCAGACTGGGAGATGCTCTTGTCAAACAAATGGCACATTTTCACTTACTGCTATTTTCATATTAGATTAAGATTAAGTATGCTTTTTGGCTGATCCAGTATGATAGCTGCCTGCAGCTGCTGCAGTCTAATGGACCCAAGCCCTGTCTGGGTGGCCTGAAAGGTGTGCTTGCAGAAGGCAGCCAAAGTGGTCCAGTACCTGAACTCACACCAAAGGCGCCATCTAAACAGAAAATTAACAAAATCCATACCCCCAAATTTTCCCAAAGCAGGAATCTTTTTATATACAAATTGTCATGCTGCATAAACTCAAATTAAAACTCCTCCTGTAACTACATCTTTATTTTAATGACAGCCTGCTTTCATCCTCATAATCCGCTGCCCATCGTACCACTATGGATGGTTTTTACAGCTTAAGCACCATCTTGATATCAGGTAATTGCACCAATCTGTGAAAAGTTTCTCCACATGACAGTAATTCCCAATAAACAGTCATTTGATCACCTGTATCTCAGTCCTTTTCTTTAGTTCCCTTTTACAAAGCCTATGCTATGTTTTGTCCCAATACTGTGCCCTGAGTGTTGGCAAAACCCCTTCACTACAAGATTAACCACAAGGAAAGTATGTGGACCAAAGAACCCATCTTGCCTGATAAAAACGTTATTTATTGACAATATTCACAATTTATTCAAGCCAAAATGCAATGAGGGAGACAATTGTCTTTAGGATTTAGTGTTTCCCCACACTACATTGGCTTTCTAAGCAAGGCAGCTCACTCACCCCCTCACCCTGGACTGGATCTTTCTTGGAGGGCATCCTCAAGCTCAGATCCATCTTTTCAGAACCTTCCCCACGTTTCTGACCAAGCCTTCTGTCTCCAGAACAAGCCCAGCCCCAGCAGAAGCAAAGCAAATGTCCCCAGGACACCCAACCCACGTCAGAAAGCCGGCCCAGGCAGCCAGCTTTGTAACGAGCACAAACCAGCCAGAAAAGCTGAGAACACTTGCCCGTTGTCTTCTCCACGCCGTGTAAAGGAAGGAGCAGAGCTCCCAGACTCCGGTCACAGCCGGGGGACTCGCAGGCACAGCAGGGCCCAGACGAGCCCCAGAGAACACAAGGCAGCAGGATATGGAAACTTCCCTTGGCATCCAGACATGCCTTTGACAAAGGCAGGGGAACTAAGTGCATTTTGCCACTCCTCAGTTTTGGGCCCGTTCCCAAAGGCTCTTTGTGCCCTGCCGGGCGGAGGAAGCCGACCACCCCCAGGAACAAAGGCTGGGGACAGCCCCGGCTGCAGGCTGGTGCCGCTCTCCTTGGCAGCAGACTGTCCCCTGAAAATCCCCACCAAGCCTCTTCCTTTAAGACTTTGTCCAAAAGCCTCTGCACACCATTCAATGGCCTTGGAGCCAGACCCTCCTTCGCATTACTCTACTGGCCACAGCAGTAGGGAATGGCTCTACAGCAATTCCTGGGAAACTGAGAGGAAAAGCAATGGGTGGCCAGACATGCATCACCTCCTTCACAGTTTTCTGGTGCAGGGTCCAGCCCTGCTGCTGGATGTAGGAGTCAGACTCTGACAGAAGAGGATTATTTTGAAATCTAACAATGCAAGACTGTTCTTCTCCTTGCAAAGTGAAAAAGAGAGTGAGAGAGGGAAAATCCTTTCTGCAGTAGTTTCTCAGGCATCAGAGAGAGAATATGAGCAGGTTTTTGCAGGAGCAAAAGGGGAATTGGGGTCACCCCGTTGCTTTTGTGCAACACTTTGCCATGGAGAACAGCTGCACATTTAAAGAGTGATTAAAGTGGATGCACATATAGACATGCCCATTTATTCAGCCCTGCTCCTCGGGGCACTGCAGCCTCAAAGCCCACACAGGGGTGTCTCTCCCTCCCAGCATGGCCCCCACACCCAGATGGGCTTGTTTGGGTCCCCAAGCACACAGGAAAGTAGGGCTCACCAAAATGAGCAGTGTGTGTCTCTCCCTCTCTCTCTCTGCCAGACTGTATCTCTAGCTTTGCCTCCCCAGCACAGCAACACCTCCCAGCCCACCCAAGTAGCCTTTGACTGTGTCAGTGAGACCAAAAACCTAGAAAAGGACAAGGGGAACTCATTAGGTTGTTTTTACAGTGAGGAAAGACCCTCCCAAGTAACTTCACATCGCCAAGATGGCCAGTCAAAGAACAGCCTCCACCCATTAGCCATGTCTGCTGGCCTCAGAGTGGAGAGAAAATCCCAAAGCTTTGGGATGACAAACTGGAACATAACAGGAACATCTGCATCTAAGCTGAACACAGGAGGCAGAGGACAGGGAAGCTCTTGGGGACAAATGCTTTCTGCCATGGCTCCAGCAGTGCTGTACCACACAGGCACTCCTGTTCCCAGCCTGCTCCAGCAGGGATGTGTGCTGCTGGAAGCTGGGAGTGACCTCAGCTGGGTGGGTGCTCACACGAATTTACTGCTTCAGGAAACTCATCCATCAATGGGTTTACTGAGGAAGAAGCTACCGCACACTCAGATCATCCAAACTCCTTTGTCAGACCACTGCAGCACCACATGTCCTACCAAACCCAAATCTAAAAAACACGGAAAAAATTTTATTGACTGCCACAAAAGTAAGAGGATAGTAAAGTCATTCACTGGCCAGTGCATTTTGAGTGTGGGAAGTTATTTCCTTGCTCCTGGGGAGATGTGGTTGTGCTAGGGATGGGGATTTTCTCCCTGTCACCCTCCTGTCCCAGGCTACACAGCCACACCAGGCAGTGATAAAGGAGGGGTGAGACTTTACAGCCCTCTCTGGGAAACCTCCAGCTGATTTATTCAGTGTATCCTCCCTGTTTTCTACGTTAGGTGCCTGGGCATTATTCTGTATTAGGAGTAGCAGTTCAGCCTCTGGCTTGGAAGAAGTGGGGAAGACCAGGGTGGTGTTTTTTCCACAGCTGAGAGATCCCACATGCCTGAGGAATTTCCCTCTCCCGCTCTATTAGCAGCAGTAGGAGTGAGTGATGGGGGCAAAGCTGTTATCACATTACACTCTGAAGTGCCTGTGCTCTCTCCCAGCTTTCCCGGTGGATGAGAAGTGTAAACTCCTCTCCCTCCCGGCCCGTGCCCTGCACATGGAGAGCAGCAGCTCTGGTGTGGAGGTGGCCAAGGAGACAGAGCAGCAGGGGCTGGGGCTCCTGCCAAGGCAGTGCAGGGAGAATCCAGCACAGTGAAAAATGATCTGAGGGGCTGCACTTCAAACTCCCCCTGCTCTGTCTCTATCAACTCATTCCTCATCCAGCTGCTAGGAAAATACTCCTGGAGTGCTCAGAGGTTATGTACTATGGTTTGGCCATTTGCCAATTCCATGAGGCTTTTTTTCTTTTTTTTTTTTAATATTACAGCCTTAAAACTCCTACTAGGACTGGGTCCTGCAGCACAAGCCTTCATTGCTACAGCTTAGCTGCCAAAACATTGCATCAGCCATCACAATAGCCTGGCACCAACTAAAGAAATTCAGCATCTTCTCCTTGTGCTCAGCTCAGAGCACAGATGTCAAAGTCATCGATGGCTGGAGCTGCTTGGAGATTTTGGGATGAGACTAAAGTTTTGTCAAAACATTTAAGTTCCCTGGAACGGGAATTATTTTATTCAAAGCCTCTTCAGTCTGATAAACGTTAGCTTGGTGCAAGGCAGAGGTTTCCAGTAGGTCAGCAATGAGAACTGGGACCAGTTCAAAAGCAGGTGATGGATGCAGGCAAAAGTGCAGGGCCCCAGCCAGCTGTATAATGTCATTGCAATGTTGGCCACCATCCTGATAACAAAGCTGCTTTACTGAGCAGCTGCATGGTCTAGGGACATCCACTTGCCAGAAAAATGGAAATATTTTACTAATGCTCATAGTGAGATCAAAAGCAGACATACAGAAACCAACATTTCTGGCCAAAGAGACAGCCTAGTTTCCAGACAACTGTCTTCACAATCTCAGATCCAACTCTCTGCCTCCAGTCTCTTTGCATTCCCTGCGTCCTCACTCAGACATCTCACCTTCCTGAGGATTAATTTTCCTTTGGCTTCCATGCTACTCTTCTGTCCTGTTTCTACTCATACCTCTCACAATGTCTCTGAAGATCCTCCTCACCTCCCTTGTCTCCTGATGAGAGGACCCTGCTCTCAACACTGCCTTTTCCAAGACCACTCCCATCCCAAGTTCAGCAATCCCATCCATGCAGGTGGCTCCTGGGTCAGCCCTGACCCCAGACTGCTCTAACAAAGCCATGCTCTGTCCTTCAGCTGCAAGCTTAGACCACACCACTGGGACAGGGTCCACATCAGAGCCAGCTAGGTCACCCTTCCAGAGGCATTTCCAGCTATTGTTACCCCCAGGATCAGCACTGACAAGCTGAACCTTCAAGGTTCAGTCCTAATACTGGTACACAGGCATGTCCTTTTCTGCCATTCTGAACAGCCAAAAACCTGGCCAAATTCTCAGCTTCCTAGTTACTGCAGCATCATCTCTTCCATCCCTCACAAATGCAATCCTCTCCCCTCCAGAGCCACTCTGCCACTCTGCAGAGACACACAATTTGCATCTCTGTGCCCTCAAAAACTCACCCCAGACACCAACTCCAACACAACCCACTTTCTTTTCTTTTTCACCCACTCTCCCCACTACCGGTTACCCCTGAGCCAAGACACCACCTCCTATCTCAGCCTGAGATACATTTTCCCCCAGACACTCTTTCAGACTGGTACCCTGATGCTTTACACCTCTGAGCTGATCCTTCAAGCTCCTCTTTGCTACAACACCTCCAAGAAGCTGGATCCTTCAAAGGTTTCTGCTGGCTGGCATCACGGCACTGATCCTTTATTATCTGTCTGTCCCCACCCACTGTTGCTAATCCTGTATTTAGGCTGCAAACTCTGAACCTGACACCACCAAGTCCTGACTGAGTTAGGAAAATCAACTGATAATAATAACATCATACATCTGTCCTCATTACTGGACTTAATTCAGTTCTTTAAAAAGCTTTGAGGCACTTTATATTTTATCAGCTCCATTGCCTCCCTAAAGCACTTTATCCTGAACTCACCACTCTGGTCCCAGTGCAGCTTCCTGGAGCCCATCAGCAGTGGAATCACAGCATAAATTGTGGCCATGCCCACCTGCCCTGCACTCAAATCATGGAGAGGCAAAGATCCTGTGTCCTGTTAGCAGTTCCCAAGTATCCATGAAAGTTCCTACATGGGAATCCAGCCAGCTGCCTTGTCCTGCTTGGGAAAGGTGCTATTGTCCTACAGCTAAATAACATTCTATGGGCTTTGATGGTGTGCTGGGCATGGAGTTTCATGAGTCACCACACTTGCAGCAATGTCATTCCTGGGCAGGAAATAATTTGGACACTGCTTTAGGCTGTGTCCAAAACACTGTTGCTCATATTTATGATGCACAGTGCGTTAGTACCGCACCACCAGGCATTTTTCAATGCACACAGAGCTGAGCAGAGACCAAGCTCTAAACTGGTTTTTTTAGGGTTGGCACTAGATTCAATTTGGATCCTGCCAAGCTGTCCAAGCTCAGGATTAGCCAGTAGCTGTCTCTCACTTTGTGGCCATGAAGGCCAGAGGTTCATTCTGGTTTTGCATGCCCAACCCAGCTGCTTCCTGCTCCATCCACTCACCATCAGACATTGTCAGATTGGTTTCTGTGGGACCCACAGGGGCAGGAATTGGGCTGGAGGATCACTGGGGTGGCTGCAATGGCTACACAGTGCCAAGATCACTGCTCCTCATTGGTGCAAACCAGCAGGCACTGCAGTGCAGAGCTGCACCAGGCAGAACATTTTTGCTTCTGAGCAGGTCCTGGCCCCCAGCATGACCCATCCATCCCCCTTCCAGGACCAGGCTGAGTTGCTGTGCAGCCCTGTGCCAAACAGCTGTGTCATCCTGCCCAAAGGCACCTGGAGAGCTCTGACTCAGATCAGTTTGTCTGATGCAGCCGTGCTCTCAGCCAGCCACAGCCATGATCCTGCCTGGAAGGGCTTTCAATGCCATCAGTCAGACAAGCAAATGTGAATTTGGGTCACCTCTGCCTGCAGTATTTTTTCCTCATCCCAAATGCCCTTCTTCTCTCCTCCTCTCAGTCCCAAGGACTCTCCCTCCTTGTTGTTTCAGCAGGACAGGGAGTGCTGGAGCTGCCAAGCTGGGTATGTACCTTGGCTGCATCCTGACCTTGTGTTGGAATGAAACTTGTTTATCCAGCTTCCTGCAACACCCATGTTTCCACCAGAAAAAGACATCCAGACGGGAAAATTGATTTACAAGTCCAAAACCCAAGTTTGTTTCCTGTGCAGGGTTAGTTTGCCTTAGCTCCAACAGGGGTGCCTGCAAGACTACAACAGAACGACAGTAAAAGCTGTGCCCTTAGAGTGGCCAGCAAATCAACACAGACTTGTGAAAGAGAGAAGGGAAAGGGAAGAGGAAGGAAGGAAGGAAGGAAGGAAGGAAGGAAGGAAGGAAGGAAGGAAGGAAGGAAGGAAGGAAGGAAGGAAGGAAGGAAGGAAGGAAGGAAGGAAGGAAGGAAGGAAGATGAAAGAAAGAAAGAAAGAAAGAAAGAAAGAAAGAAAGAAAGAAAGAAAGAAAGAAAGAAAGAAAGAAAGAAAGAAAGAAAGAAAGAAAGAAAGAAAGAAAGAAAGAGAAAGAAAGAGAAAGAAAGAAAGAAAGAAAGAGAAAGAAAGAAAGAAAGAAAGAAAGAAAGAGAAAGAAAGAGAAAGAAAGAAAGAAAGAGAAAGAAAGAAAGAAAGAAAGAAAGAAAGAAAGAAAGAAAGAAAGAAAGAAAGAAAGAAAGAAAGAAAGAAAGAAAGAAAGAAAGAAAGAAAGAAAGAAAGAAAAATGCTGCCAAAAGATTCATTAACCTGCTTCTAATTGGGAGAGTTGCAGAATGGAAAGAACTTTTGAGAAGTGTTAGGAACAAAGCAGGGCAGAACAAATGCCTTCTCCAGACACATTTTGGAAAAGAATTCTGCTAATAAGGAACCCATGTTATTGTACAAGAAGAGAGTCTCTGTCATATTATTCCCCAGCACCTGATGCACAGAACAGCAAAGAGCCCCTTGTAAAAGCAACAACTCTGCCCAGACCATTTTTAGATCATGAAGTTGTTGCTGCTTCTGAGCCTGAACTTCAAAGCAGCCAGGACAAACAAGGTTCACACAAATGTACGTGAAGAGAAGGTAAACTGCCAAGGAAGCCAAAAAGTAAACTCCAGGGAAAGGAAAATATTTTATGAGTTTTATTGTAAAAAGAAACTTGCATGGATGGAGGAAACAATCTGGCATTTAGCTGAAAGACAGCACCAGATAAATGAGAGAGTCACATAAAGACTTCACCCAAAGAGAAATGACTGCAGGAGACTGATAAATCACCTCAGAGAAACAGCTGGGGTGCAAACAAACAGGCAGTGCCACTGAAAGGAGATCAGTATTTGAGTGTGAAGGAAAAGGCCCTGCACTCCTCAGGCTTCCAGACCAGACCAGACCAGACCAGACCAGAGTGTACAGCCAGCTCTCAAGCAGAGGAGATGACCCTGCCCAGGTCATCTGGGGCACCAGAGCAGGGCCCACATCCATGTATATACACACAGATGTATTTCCAGCTCACAAACAGAGGAGATGACCATGCCCAGACCCAGGGGCACCAGAGCAGGACCCACATCCCTGCAGCACACAGAATTACTTCCATACCTGAGGAAAACTCACTGCTTTAATCAATGGCACCCAAAACCTGACAATGACAACCTGGTGGGTGTGCAAAGAGGGGCCCCAGGGTATCCTTTGGGTTTCACAGTAAACACACAGAGAAAACATTGCACAGGAGCCTCCATCCAGCTACTGCATGGAAACTACCCACAGCTGACACCTCAGCTTCTCCACCAGGACAGTCTGAGATGGTCCCTTTATAAAATATTGTCAACATGCATCAACAGTTGCTCAGATCCCTGAGGCCTTCCACAAATTCATAAAGGCTGGACAAAGTATGCAAGGTAGATTTCCAACATCCCACCTATTGCACACCAATACTCCATCTAATGCTTTTTGCCACATCCAGATAACATCTCTCCTTAATGGGGTTTTGCCAGTGTTTCCCCCTTTTTGCTGGAAAGGGGAGGAAGTCTAGCCTGTCCCCACTGCTCTGAAGTTGACTTTCAGAAATACAATAGTTTTGTCTCAAATCTCCTCAATGTGTTGGATCAATTCACCTCCACTGCCATAAACCCTGTGAATGGGCCTCGGTGTGTGGGAGACAGACAAATACAGAAGGAGCAATTCTCAGGCTATGAAAGGAAAAGGCTTGGAAAGCTCCCAAAAAAAGGTCTCGTGCAGGTCAGCACAGGAGGCTCAGCTCTGCACCACTGAGGGAGGAAGCAGCTTCATGTTACTGATAGGTGAGGTGTGTGAAAGAACAATAAAATGCTTCACTTGTGGGACACTTCAGGTTACACTGGGACGTTTCATGTCACACCTAAATTAGCACACGTCAGAAGTGACATTTCCAATGGCACTAATGCCACTGAGCTGCTGGAACAAAAGCTCAGGGTTTTATTACCCAGGGTTTTATGGAGCTCTCGCTTACAGAGAGGCCCCTTTACGCCTGTCTGGCACTGGAGAATGGCCCTACAGTGGGTGCAAACAACATCACATTCATCCTTGTGCCGTCCACACTGGCACAGGGCTGCAAAGGGGCCCTGTAGCAAAAACAAGACCTCAGTCCAACCTATTGTCTCAAGGAATTATATAGCCTAAATCGCCAGGGTACATATTTTCTTCCATAAAAAACTGGTTTCACAAGAGACAAAACTTTAGTGTATATATAAGCTATAAGATGCTATGTCAGTTTTTTCATTGGGTCATCACAAAAATTTCCATCCCATTGTGCAGCTTTGCTTTGTTGGCATGTTTTTAACATTGCTGATGAATCCATAGAGCACCTTCCAGATGTGCAGCTTGGTATTTCAGTTTAGGGGCATCAGTATAGCTGGACTCTTCCAACTGAACTTGTTTTCCTCCAAATTCAGAAAAATAAAATATACATACACATATATAAATAAATGCAGTGGGGGAACCGAGGATCAAACCATATTTTTAACTTATAAAAGCAATAATCAACTTTACAACAGAACTCATATAAATATCTTAAAACACACAATGCCACAGTCTTCCCTGAGCTTAGGGCATTTCAGATCTAGGTTACTTCTGAAAAATCAGTCATATTCATTCACACATATACATTCAATTCCTGCTTTCCCAGATACTTCAGTAAGAGCTCACCAGCCCCAAACTGCCCTTCCTTCCAAGCAGCACAGTCTGCTTATGGGTAAGGCACACTCCTACAGGCAAAGAAATGTTTTTAGTGTAAAAACACTCCCTCCACACACTCCTGCAGCCCCAGCAGTGCTGCTGCCAGGCTGTGCCTTCAGATCCATGAGGGCACCAGGAGCAGGACAGGGCGCCCAGCGAGCGTCTGGCTCACAGACACAGCCACGTTTGCACCAGCGCTGGGCTCAGGAATTGGGTTAGCACTGATTGGAGCAGGCTGGCAGGAGCATCCTTTGCTTTACCCATAGACAGGCTGGTCACATGAGGAACAGCTGGAGTGCACACAGAGCCTTCTTTAATTAAAGTGCTACTCGCCATTTTTCTGGCAGTGCTCCCAGAAAAGCAATAAAATGGCAGCAGAGAAAACAAATACTACATAACACACTTCCACTCTCCTTTATGTTCCCAAGACCCCCCCTTCTCTCCCAAGCCTAATCTCCTTACTTTCTTTTTCTTTGTGGTTTTTTTTTTATTTTTAATTTTTATTTCAGTTAATAACCATTCCTCATTTGTGACAGGCTAGGAAAGGAAAGGGTCAAGAGGGAAGAAAAAAAGGGGTCAGGAGAATTGAAGCAGCCATTCACTGCTGTTCATGATTAAACATGTGGAACAATGTACCTGCTTATTAGGACATCTCCTGCTCCCAGAGAACATCTGCAGAGCACACACACCTTTTTCGGGGCCGCGAGCACCTCACGGGAGCATCGCAGCCTTCACATGCCAGTCGTTATGGAAACATTCTCCTCTCCCCCCCTTTCTCCCTTGGATCCACTGCTTAAACAAGCTTGGGCTTGTCAACACACCAATAGCTGCTGTCTTTTCCCAAATTAGACAAAGTTGGTTGCGTTTCTCCAACGCAACCCAAGGAGAGAGGAGCGGGGCCTGTCCTGCAGCACACGGACATTTCACAGATGGATCTGCTCCCAGTGAGAAACCTGTGCAAGGATAATAATAGCCACCATGCTATTTTTGTTGTTGCTGTTGTATTATTAGGCTGTCTTCCAGCACAGGGCACAGAAAGAACAACACAGGGACACCCAGAACAAAGATGTGAAAGCAAAGACAGGTACACGTTGCTCCCATGATAGAGGAAATGCATAATCATCTTCTGAAGGGAGCCAAGGTTATCAGGGACAGAGGTGCTGAAACACAAAGGGAGTTTCACTCCAGGAAAGCATGTTGGAATTGAGAGAAACCAGGAGCTAACCCAGCCCATGAAGTTTAACTGGAGTGCAGTGGGAGATGGGGTGTGAGAGATGATCCTCTCTGAATGCAAGGAGGGAAGCTGGACTTAAATGAAAAACCAGCCCCAAATCCTCAAACCCAGAGCCCACAATGGAGCTGATCTGAAACAGAGAATGTCGGAAATCTGGATTTGAGGTTTTCAGCTTGAGCCCATCTCTGTGTCTGAGATTTACAGTTTGACATGTTTATATTGAAACAAGATGGCTATAAATACAGTATATTTTTCTCCCAGTAGATTCTAAGGAGAGGAATGTTTAAAGCACTCAGCAGGGGACTAGCACAGCTCCCAGTGAATTTAATTATAAACTCTCTCTGCTTTTCCTCCAACTAGTTTAGGCTGGGAGTAGTTAGATTTCTTTTGAAAATCCCGCTTTATTTCTGAATAGCTGCAAATCATCTATATTTATATAGCTGGATGTGCATCCTAAGAACATACATAAGAACATATTTTTTATTAGCATAAATCAGAAATTTTCCAGGCAGAACTTTTTTAATTTAGAGGGTAAGGAAGAGAGGACAAAATTAATCCTGTGCATAGGAGAAAAAATAGCAATTTTGACAAAGCAAATTGATATTGTGAATAACCAAAGGAATTATTTCACTTTATATCAGTTGGCCTGAACCATTTCCTCTCAGAACTGCTGGCATAGCCTCAGGTGCTCTGGATGAAGGGATGGACCCATTCTCTGTCACAGGCTGGGATTTCTGGCCAGACCACATGCCCAGTCATGCACAAGTTTCATTAGTGCTTTAAAATCAGCCAGGTATCACTTCTGAATAAAAGTAACATGGCTATTAACTTATTGGGCAACGCTGGCCTACTTAAGAGTTTTATCAGATCTGTCTGATGATCCATGGCAGGGACAAGAACCTCTTGCAAAATTTTTTCTGTGGCCATGTAATCCTGTGTGATTATTTTTTCTCATTGTCTGAGCAGAATTATTTTGTCTCATAAGCATTTCTGGCATTTCACTCTGCACAGAATGAACCAGTTTCAAAAATGGAAAAAGGTGGAAGGCAAAAAAGCTATTGTTGATGTACAGAGTCTTTAATTATAATACTTTACCTTTGGAGAAAACTATTTTTCATTAACTGAACGGGTGGTGGTATATGATGGTGATTAACTTTAATGGAGCTGAATCCAAGGTGGGGAAGATAAAGTTACAACTGAGAATCCACTTAAAGTGCAAAGCCAGCTTCTGTTTGGAGAGGTGTTTGATGGAAAACTGCACTGCTTCTAACTAAATGAGGCTTAGACAGGTATAATTTTGTATGTATTAAAATTAAGATTCCTCTAGGTATAAACTAGGAAAGTTTCCACACAATTACCACTCTTGAGGAGCACAGAGAGCACACAGCATAAAGAAAATGTCACTTTTTGATTTAATAAATGAGACCAAACACATGCTTTTCCACTGGGAGAAGGAAATAGAGCCATCAATGAGCCAGGTTTAAGCAAAATTACTGAATAAACTTCAAAACCATTCACTGCAGTGAATTATGCTTGTTCCAGTCTAAGGGAAATGTTGTTTTCCTGACTTGGGCTGTGTCTCCTCCTGCCTCCTGTGGATCCTTCAGCCCCTGAGCCCTGGATGGAGACTCAGGGCTGTGCATGAGCGTGGCCTTTTCACCCCCTCTGCTCCCTGCATTTAATCCAGAGGTTTATCCCAGGGAGGACAAGTGCAAGTGGGAATTTCTCCACCCCAGAAATCATCTGGAGCCAGGCAGTGACCTGCTCCCATCTCTCAAACCCCATGAAACACAGAGAAAAAGGCTCCAACTTCTCCATTAACCATTGCCAGCACAGGGAGCAGAATAAAGCAGTGACAAGGTGGGGAGGTAATAAACAGGCACCATCTCCCAGGGATGTCTTGACGAGACAAATATCAGACGCCGAACAAAATGCATCCCCTCTTAAGTGGCATTTCTATATTTAACACCATCTAAAATGTGATAATTTACACTGTCACAACATGTCTCTTAGAAACAGTCCTATTTTACTTGCAGTCAGCCAAAGTCTGGAACTCAAATTTCGACCTCCTTTCTAGTAGGAAAAAAATAGAAGGAAAGGAAAAAGAAAAGGAATAAAAAATAAAAGGAAAAGCTAACATCTGGCAGAGCTGGGTATTTATTAGACTTTATAAAACTCCACGCTTCTGTTGTACATAAGACAGGCACAAAAGGGGCCCCCCAAGTGTTGTTTCCCCACCAGTGTGAAACAAGTGGCTTATTCAGTAAGTTTTCAAAGAACACAGGCAAATGGATTATCTCAAGGAGAAGTTAAACACAGAGAAATGCACTGTAGCTCACTGTTGGGTTTAGCTGCCTGCTGGATGTGGAGGAAGGGGGGAAATCTATAAAATCTATCATCGTGGTGTCCAGCTGAGACTTTACACTTCTCAGGGAAATCTGAGCTGTGAAGCACCAACAGCTGCTTTTCTCCCAACTTGTGAAACCACCCTCAGAACCAAAGTGTTTTCTTAAGAAATTCTCAAAACACAGCAAAGAGCAGCTCACTAAATCCTCTGGCTCCTGAGGCCGGGTCAGGATGACAAGGTTTTTCCAGCCTAGCTGTGACTGTCAGCCTCAATGAGGTGTGATTTGTGACCAGTGTAGCTGGGCTGGTGAAAGCCCCAGTCCAGGGAGAATTACACAGGCTTTTCCTTGTTTTCCTTCATCCAGTCTCTCCAAAACACAGGTTACCTGCTCAAAGCCAAGTCCCTCTCCAGGGGTGATTGACCAGTTCCAATCCAGGGAGAATTACACAGGCTTTCGCTTGTTTTCCTTCATCCAGGCTCTCCAAAACACAGGTTACCTGCTCAAAGCCAAGTCCCTCTCCAGGGATGCTTGACCAGTTCCCCACTCCCACCTTTCCAAACAGGGGCAGATCCAAGGTAGGATTGAGAGTCCTTTTCACTTTGCATCCTGGCTCCTGGGATCTGCTCCAAGAGGTGTGCCCAGCACCTAGATCACACACAAACCCAGTGTTTTCTTAGGTCTGTGGGGTAAAAGAAGCACCTTTTACCTAAAAGTGGTCAGTTGCAAAGTCCAGGCAGTGAGAGCCAGGACCCAAAAGTGACCTCATAACAAGAACAATAATGTTCCTACCTAATTCAAAAGCAAAAAAACTGTTCAAAATTTGGATTTGTGACTTATCTTTTGTCTTGCTGAGACTGAAAGGTTTCTGGTCTCTTCAGGATGAAGGATACAAGGGAAGGCTGAGGATGATGGATAAAAGGATGGAAAGGGGTTTATGAGCACTCCCATGGGATGATCAACACAGGACTTGGTCCTGAGGCTGTTTATAGGGCACCAAAGTAGGAGACTGGTATCAGAGCAAGGCAGAGCTGTTGGAGAGTGGGGGACAGAGTCCAGCCTGACCATGACACAACTTCCCAAACGCTGGGCTCAGCTCAGGGAGCTCAGCTCAGCCCTTTCCTGGTAGAGCCCAGCAACTCTGTGCACTGTCTGGGCTAATTAGTTTTTCTTTACACCAGAGAAATTCTGGCTGCCATTTCCCAAAACAAGCAGGTGCTTAACACAGAGATACCATCAACCAGTAAAATGAGTTTGAGGATTTCTGCTTGGCACAGCAGTGCAACAGGCTGGAGGAGGGAGACCTGATATGTGAGAAAGCAATTTTTTTTTTCAAGTGTACAGGGAAGCTGCTAAAATATCCTGCTTCAGCCAACCTGAAACAGTTTGGGTTGCACTTACTGAGTACTCTTAAATGTATAAATAGTTTCAGGGCATTTGGCACCTTTCACAGATTGAGAGACACAGCTGATGTCTCTTCTGCTGCAGCATCTCAGGCATTAATCTCAGTTCAAATCACATCCCTGTTGAATTCAAAGTCTTTCTCCTCCAAAAATAGCCTGATCATGCAGCTACAGGGCATGTCCAGGGGTGGGCACAGCAGGGTATTGCCATACAGGGTGATCAGAGTTTCTTTCCTGAGCTTGGCTCACCAGACAGGAGATGATCTGCCTCTTCACCCTTCTGCCCATTCATGTCTCACACAAATGGCAGAAGAGATGGAAATCAGCCCAATTCCTCATGGAGGGCATGACTGAGACCCAAGCTCTCCTCCCAGGGTATGGTAAGAAAGGAGAGGGTCATGGCAGGTGTTAGTATCTGTTCTGAATGTCCAACCTTTCACTCTTATTTATAGAACTCAATTTTGGCCAAATAAAGCATCCATTTAACCCTGAAACACCTTTTTTTCTTTTACTCTGCAAATCCCAAACCAGTCAATTTGGGGCCAATCTAAGCAATTACAATAATTGGTTTAATGTTGAGCTATTCACTCAACCTAAAGCAATTTATTAATTCAGCCTATTCCCCTTCACCTGGACTGCAGGTTTTACAGCACCCAGCAGGGGTGACACCCAGCCCAGAGTGCTCTGCAGGGTCCCACCACCCCTCAGGATGGTCCCCACAGGGAGCACCTTTGCTCTGCATCAAATCGTGTCAAAACATCCAAAGGAAAAGACCAAAATAGCACCCTCAGTCCTTGTCTTACTCTGTCTGCAGCAGAGATGTGCCAGTTACCTAATGGCATCAAATTAACAAATGAACAGGTCTGGTAGACCAATTAGCAGAGAGTGCAAGCAATTTTCAAACAGGCTGCAATTGTCAGCTAATGACCTTGGAAAAAGCTTTTATTTTTCTGCCTGCCTCAAAAAAGTCCATATTAAAATTGTTGATAGCTGCTGAGTGTCACTTTTTGGGCTTTCATGTCATGGAAGTGAGCTGGGTAAAAAAAAAATTATTAAAAAAAGGGGAGGCCAATTAGGTGTAATTCAAGCATCATCTCAGTGCCTTGCCAGTCACTTAAGAGCACTGCATCTTTGCTCAGCAGGCATATCAGCTTCTCTCCAGGCCATTAACTTCTCAACACCCAGTAATGCACCAGGCATCTGCTGGAGCACCACAGGACGAGCTGAAAAATCATCTCAGCTGCACCCTGCTCTTCCAGACATCACTGGGGCTTTCCCTAGGGAAGGGCAGCTCCCTTCTTGTGCTTCTCAAGGAAAAGCCTGGGCCTGAGTTTTTCCCTCTGCCCGTCCTATTTCTTAAATAAAATCAAGCCAGTGTGTTGACCCACAGATGTCCATCCCCATGCCAGGAATTGATGACTTGTGTGTTCCAAAGGTTGGTGACACCTCAGTGCCTCCCAGGAGAATGAAAGGCTGATTAGAAGGTGGGATAAGGCAGATTTCTGCATTTCACCAGAGCATCTCATTTGGGACCATGCTGATGTATCACTTCATCTTACTTCAGCTGGCCCTTCCCAGGAGCTGCCATCAGCCCTGGAGCAGCCCAGGAATGAACAGCCAGTGTCTCAGGAGCCCTCTGGGCTGGAGAGGGAAGGTTTCCTCACCCAGAGGAAGCTGCTGAGGCTCTGTTGAAGCCAGCTGAGCCCCAGTGGTTTGCAACAGGGAAGGGACATGATTTCATGAGGAATCAAAATCCCAAGTGCCCAAGGCATGCAGGTTTTGGTCCTCATTTGTCGCTGTCTCGGCTGTTTTATGGCCTGGAAAGGCTCGGGATGGCCTCAGGCAGCCCGCGCTCCAAAGGACGAAAAGAGTCTTCAGGTTTTTTCTCGGTCTTCAGTGTTTATTACTTTTTTATCTACAAGATTTTCTCTCGGCCCGACAGAGGTCTGCACAGCAAGCCAGCCATGTGCACACTGACTGCCTTCGGGGCGGTCACTTATCTTTATACCCTAAACTACGTACACAATATTTACCTATTTTCCCCAATACCTCTTATCCTTATTGACCAGTGCACTTTTAGTAAGGACCAATCCCAAAGTGCCACCATCACCACAGAAGATGGAGGCCAAGAAGAAGAAGAAGGACAGGACACGCCCCAATTCCTCCATCTTACTTCTCCAGACCCCCCTGTACAGAAATCCTAAACCCTGTGTTTCACACTTTAATTAACCTATCCCTTCACCATTTATCCCAGTGAAATCCTCCCGTCCTCATACAGGTGTCGTTTCCCGTGCAGGATCAAAGTCCAGCCACCAGACCCTTCTGGCAACATTCCAGGACCTCCAAGCCCCCCAAGGGTGGTCTCGGTGACTCTGCACATCAGTTCTGCTGTGCTGAGATCCCACACTCATTCACATCCCTCCAAGGTGGCCCAAGCAAAGTCTCAGTAAGATGACCAGAAACTCAGAGCATGTTTTTGGTTGGCTTGGAACTCCCCAGTCCCTTCCTCAGGCAACTGGAGCCCATGACTCCCAGAGAGATCCCTCAAAAACAAGAGTGTAGAGAGGCAATAAAATAGTCCAGGAGAGCAGAACCACTGCTGGTTGTTTTTCTTGATTTTTTTCTGTGATTTTGATACATTCCTTTGCAACACACCCATGATATTTCAGGTGCTCCCCTCTCCAGCACCCAACTTTGCCACACCTGGGAGGGTCACACTGGAGTCTCTGTGGTGATCCCCCAAGGCCTCCTTGTGCTGCCACTTGCACAAAACTCCCAAGATCTGAGTGTCTTTGAGACCTCCATGCCTCTGCCAGCTGCAGCTGGAATCAGCTGAGAGGCTCAACCTTATTAAAGGTCAAGAAGATAGACTGCAGGTGGATAACTCCTGCAATTGTGTGTGCCTTGTTCCCTTAGGAAAGCAGGTTAAAGATGGAGTGGAAGGGATTAAATTCTCTGAAAATGCTTCAGAACATGATTTTCTAAGAAATATACTGCATATCCACAACTCCTCACAGCAAAGAGCAAGATGAAAAGATTTTAATGGTAATTTGCCTCGGAGGAACAAATTATGAATTACTTCTGGCTCAGATGCTCCTGAGTAAGGGATCAGACCAAAATGAGCCTGACAAAGCCTTTGTAATTTCTCCTTACTATGAGGTAGTAATAGCATCATCTGTCCTGCAGCATCAGGGTCACAGATGATTGTGTAAATCAATAAAGTAGACAAGCATCTTTCATCTGAATCAGCTACTCTGTGTGCTCTGTTTATTTGGTACCACTGTGACTCAGAAAGCTTAATTCCTATTCTGTTATTGGACCTGACCCAAGACCTCAGCAAGCTCATGTGCCTCAGTTTCCCCATTATAAAACTGGGATATTGGCATCAACACAGTTTCAGAAAGGGCTTGAAAACAGACACTGATATTAAAAGGTGACCATGACAAATCTCCTGCTGTCACATAGCCTTCAGTGTTCCACAATTTGCTATTGCAATGAAACAAACAGCAATTCAGTAATCTCTACACACAGGTGTTGACAAGCTGTCCTTTAGGCACTCTGGGCACTTCCAGAAGCCAGAAGAGAATAAAATAAATAGCAAAAATGGGCTGCCAGCCCTCCTTTAACTCCGATGGCTGCCACCCCTCCTTCACCTCTGCTGTCCTGCAGTTGGAGCCTTGGAGGTGCCTGATGCCCTGGGCTTGCTTCCCTCATTCCCAGCCTGCCTTCATCCCTCCCTGGGGGTGTTGGGATGCATCCAAGGCTTGGCTTTGGTCAGCCCCTCCTCCCTTACCGAAGAGTTTTCAGGGTAGTAATGAAATTTCCACAGGCATGGCACAGGAGTTGCCAGTCCTGGCTCACAGCCCGGGAATCAACACCAAAACTTCATAAAGACCCTCCCAGACTCGTTTCCTCTGGTCTGTTTTGGGCCAGGCATTTTCACACAGGCTCCATCCCCACATCACATCTGATAAGCTAAAGGGCCGAATCATTCACCTAAATAAGAAATGCGAGCCAAGAAGTTTCAAGTAAGAGAGAGGGCATTTTCTGCTGAGATAGGAAGTGAGATGATGAGCTGATAAGTAGGAGAGATTTCACGTGGCTATGAATGCGTTGTGTTTATGTGGCCTTACACCATAAGGATGAGTTAATAAACAAGATGTGCTTACATGGCTATCTCTCACGTCCAGGTGGTGATAAGTACATTGTGATGGCTAAACTCTACATCCCATATAACCAGATTAAAAGGCATTGACCTTTTAGCAACACACTGTACTCTTTCTGGACATAAATATACTTTCTATTTACTATTCATTTATAATTTACTTGGTATTTATTTGGCACTCACCGCGTGTGTGTGTGTGTGACAACGATTACATTTCATCCACTTC
Source organism: Melozone crissalis (assembly GCF_028551555.1). Lineage (NCBI taxonomy): Eukaryota > Metazoa > Chordata > Aves > Passeriformes > Passerellidae > Melozone > Melozone crissalis. The sequence goes on from NW_026535834.1 coordinate 3,377,336, forward strand.
TCTCTGTTTGCATGCACGTATTTGTACCCCTATTGCAGACTTATTCAGACCTTTTAGGATTTAAACATGCCCTGCTGGAAATTTCACCTGCACATCGCATCAAAAAAGCTGGGCTCAGAGCACTGCCAGTGGGTTCACCACACCAGAGAAATGAATACCCTGATTTAATCACACTTAACACAATCCAGGTTAAATTAAGCAAACAAACAAACAACGTGTTCCAAAATGAACCATAATATTTCAGAAATCCGTAGAAACATCCACCACCCCTAAAAATAGATAGAATAAATAGAATAGATAGAATAGAATAGAATAGAATAGATAGATAGATAGATAGATAGAGTCACTTCTTATAGTCACAGGAGGCAAACTGAGAATGCAGAAGTGCATTTACACAACAAGGGTGAGGGGAATAATCCAGAGTTGGTGCAGCCTGTTGCTCCCCCTCCTTAAACTCCAGCTCCCTTTGGTCCCAGCACCAGTGATGCCCCACCAAGGGGAGGCAATTCCGCCAATTTCCCCGCGGGGCTGGGGATTCTCCAACCTTTGGAAATGCAAATCCGCGCTTGGGTGGCCAGGTGCAGCCATCTCCTGTGCTGGGAAGCCTTTAGCAGGTGATTTGGGTCCTGAAGGAGAAGCTGCTCATTCCCACCCTGCGGGAAGCCTTCCCCATCCTTTATCCCGGGACAGCAAACTCGGGCTCAGCTCAGTCCCCGGGCATGCACATATGCTAATGCTCCAAATGCTTCTCCTCCGGGCTGGACCCAATCTGTCCCTTTTGGATGCAAATGGCCCTTGGAGGGGGCTGATACCCCCATCCTTATCTAGGACAAATTCTCCTGCTCTGTTGGAGGTGAATCGCTTCTGCTGGGAAATGTGTTGCAGGTGTGAACACCTGCAGAAGGGTGCCCGCCTGTATTTTCCTTTGAAGTCTATCTCAAACAGCATTTGTCATTCATTTACAGTGAAAAACCTCGCTCTCTCTCTTTTTTTTGTTTTTTTTTAATTGAAGTCCTCTTGAAATTTCCTGCAAATCATGGTTTTATTCCTCCTGGCACAAGAAGGGGATGTGCAAAGGGGATGAAGGGGAATTTGCAAAATTGTGCTCATTTTCAACTTTCTTTCCTCAAAAATCTCAAAACTCCTGGCACGTTCTCCTTAGGTGTAATTCTGAAATAAGAATTCTCTTTTAGAATTCAATAATAGTAAGTTTTGTTTTCTTTTAAGAGCATTAGCCAGGGGTTAAAATGACAAAAAGATCCCTTAAGCAAAAGCTTTCCAATTTCCTTTTTTTTGCAAAGAAGTGTAACTAACCAACCCATTTCAGATAGTGGAATATTATAAATGATTGAGGGAAACTGCACACTTGGGTTTGTACATGAAAGCAGTAAGTTGCCCCAAGGACACCACTGCAAAAGCCCTTCTTTTATACTGCCTTTGGCAGGAGGAGAAAATGTTTAAACACATTAACCAATTTAAATAGGCAAAAGGAAGGGAAGTTATTTCCTTTAGAAACTATAATGCACTGTAAATCAAAGAAACTTTCTGGAAAATGTAGTAGACACGAGATAACAGATAAAAGACAAACCAAAAGAAACTCAACTAATTGCTATAGAAAACAAAAAAAAAAGTATGTTCAAACTCTGTTGTGTTAGATCCCTGTTCCCTGGGAGCACGATTTTCCTTCAAAAAGAGAAAATAAAGAGGCATGTAGATCTGGTTTCTGTCTGCCTCAGTTCGTCCAATGTGTGCCCAAAAGATAACCAAGAGAGTTTGGTCTGTGCTGTCATCCATCTTTAGCATCTCGACTGGCCAAGGGGATGCTGAGGATGTCAGGGAAAAGAGCAGCCCTGCTGGCCCACCTTTGATCTTTCACATGTGACTTACACAAATAAAACACTGCACATTAAAACTGGTTGTCCTTCCCATTTTCTGTGATAGAGAGGCAATGCTGAAGCACAGAGATGACTGGAAGGAGAGAGGGTGCTGGGTCAGAGGATGCAGAGCTTCCCTGGGGACATTTAAAGATCATTTTATGAACCTGGCTACAGCTGAAGTTCATAGACCAATTTTACTGCAGCGCTGCCCACTGAGCCACAATTATCAGGACTCCTGTGTGGGGTGTAGGTTTCTGTCTCTGCCAGGTTACAGCCCATGATATCCTTGAAAATTGTTGTTCCTCTTTGTTAATGCTTTCATTACTGAAGAAATCCCTGAGAAACATGGCAGCTCAGGGTCTAACAGCCTGCTCAGCCAGCCCTAATTCAGGAGGGTCACAGAGGGCAGGGGAGCTGTGTGGATAACTGTGGGCAGAACCTGGTTTGCCTCCCTCAGCCCACCCTGACAGGTTGCATGTTTCACAGCTTGGTTTTGCCTGTCTTCACCTGCTTTTATCTACAATGTGGGAGAAGGATTTGTGATTTAAATGTCTGAGACCATTCAAATCTCACTTACCCCTGCTGAGAGCCTGAGACAGGTGCCAAGGATGCTGTTTGATAGTCAGCCACATCAAGGCTGACTCAGATGATGAGAGAAACCTGTCCTCTGCTGAAATCAATGAGGTGCCTTTGCAAAGTGCCCTACAGTTCTGTTTGTGAAGCATGAGACCCTGGGAATACTGTTTGGGGTATATATATCTTGTTGGCATCTTTTATTACACAGCCACTTGACATTTCCTCCAGAACAGCATTGCTCACCAGAACAAAGGTGTCTGAGCACTGAGTCAATGCCAGCCAGCCAAGAAGAGCATTTACTGCCTCCTCTGTCTGCAAGGTTAGAAAGCTGGGAGGAGAAGAGAAATCCATTTGTTCTAGCTGGGATCGTGGTGTGATCACCACTGGGGATGTGCTCAGCACAGCTCAGTCCCCAGAGGTCTATCTAAGGTTAGAAAGCTGGGAGGAGAAGAGAAATCCATTTGTTCTAGCTGGGATTGCAGTGTGATCACCACTGGGGATGTGCTCAGCACAGCTCAGTCCCCAGAGGTCTGCTGGGGATGAGGGCTGAACCCTGTTGGGTACCACAGGACAGTGGGAGCTGTGGAAGGTGAAGTCCTCTGAGAGTTCAGGGAGGAATTGAGCCTCTTGCAAACCTCTCAACATCCCTCCATCGCTCACCTGGCAGCAACAGGCACAAGGAAAACCCAAAAGAGCTCAAAGCCAGCAGGAGCTCATGCCTGGGGCTGCGTGTGGAGCAATCAGGAGCCAAGTGTCTGCAAGAGCTGCTCAGTAAGTGAGCACCACCTCTCCTCAGCTGAGACAGGCTTCAGTGGAAGAAATAGGTTGTGACAGAGTAAGTGAAGATGATATCATGGGGAATTAGGGTTGCATGAGCAACCCTGAGCCTGGCCTTCCCTGATGCTGAGACCTGAGCAAGGCTCTGGGAGCAGCAGTGGGATTTCTGGGGAAGCAGCAGCCCACACTTCATGTAAGAGTAATCACACAGTGAATAAAATACTCCAATTTTCTGGTTTTTGAAACCTCCTTATTTCCCTCAAAGACAGAAGGGATATAAGACCTTCATAGCACCATGTTGCCACATACATTACACAATTCCTCCCAAAAAAATATTGCATTACACCAGGTCACATAGTCCTACAACATGCCAGATAATATCTAAGCCATGGGGCAAGCTGGCTATCTCTGCTTTTGCAGCCAAAAAATGTGCATTCACTGTGGTCTTAGGGCTTCTTCATCTGCTTGACTTTCCTATTCTTGTCTCAGCCCATAATCTTCCAAAAAAGCAAAGGTTTCTGGTTAGAGGGGAAGGTTAGTTTGAGGTGTCATGCCCTGGATTTAGTGTCCCCTGGGATAACCCTGCCATGGCCCAGCCCACAGTCCTTCCCAAGCACACACAGCTCATCCAGCAGTGGGATTAAAACCCAGAGGTATCTGTTGCCAATAAGACCTTTCAACTTCAAGCTTCAGCTCTGAACAGTTATCTAAGACTATCTGGGTCTGTGGGTCCTCACCTTTACCTTTCCTCTGGAATGAGGTTTCAAATCAGCTCAGGTTTGCTCTCTCTGCAGACACCTGAGGACCCTCCTCTGCCACACTGCATCAGAAAAAAGATCAGTCAAATGGCTGAGACAAATCTAAATACAGCATCCTTCTCCATAAGTTAAATATTTTTAATAGCAGTCAAAAAGTCTAGTACAAGTCCAGATTGTCTGGCCACCTCGTCCTGTTCTCCAGGCTGTTAAAGCAATGCCAGTGCTGAGTTGAGTTTTACTTTGTTAGCAGTAGCTCTTTCTTTTTTTCCAGACCACTGCTTCTCTTCTTCTTGGGGACATTTGCCATCTGTTTTATAATTTCACCATTATCTGATGGTAGGACTCAATGACCTTTCTAGACTTTAATTAAAGTTTCTTTCTTTTTAAATCATCTTCATCAAATTCATGTTTCCAAGCCACCTCTCTTGTGAATATTTTATCATCCTGACTGGAAGGATTACATGACAGAAATATATTAATTACTTTTTATTTTATCAAACTGATGAATTAATCTGTGATTGGGTATGAAAAGGGTAGAAAATGTCTCCTGAAGTCTACACAGATGTCATGTTAGTCATTCTATGAGTCACTTTACAATTTTTACATTATTTGAGTTTTCAACTGCAAATGCAGGCTTTAGCAGTTCAAACCCAACATGTGAGCACCCAGTTCAGCCTCGTTAAGCATTTACCACAGCTGGACCTGCACCCTGCACAGAGCAGGGGCATCGCTGTCCCCTGCAGAATGTGCTGAAGGTGGCAGAAAGGAGGTAAGGAGGTCATGGTCTACCCCAGGTGGAGGGACCAGGACGGGAGCACCTGTGTCACAGACATCTTTTATGAAAAATCCTTTCCTTAGGATTCTTCCTCCTGAGAAGCTGAGAGGCCTCAGGAACAAAATGTAAACAATGATTATCTGCTGCTGTGGAATGCAACAGGTGCATCTGTGATTGGTCCATGTTGGTTGTTTCTAATTAATGGCCAATCACAGCCCAGCTGGCTCGGACAGAGAGTCCGAGCCACAAACCTTTGTTCTCATTCTTTCCTATTCTATTCTTAGCTAGCCTTCTGATGAAATCCTTTCTTGTATTATTTTAGTATAGTTTTAATGTAATATATATCATAAAATAATAAATCAGCCTTCTGAAACATGGAGCCAAATCCTCATCTCTTCCCTCAACCTGAGACCCCTGTGAACATGGTCACACACCTGGGACATGAGCTCCAGGTGGGTGACCTCTGAGCAGGGAGATGCTTGCCCAGAGCCAGATGGAGCCTTTCCTGGTGCTCACTTTGGCCAGTGCTGCAGGGCTTCTCTGCACGGAGCAGAAATACTCAGTGACAGGCTCCTTCCTCCACTGTGGAATTCTTTGATGGCTGCTGTCAAGACAGTCAGGCTGAGCTTTAGCATCCCTGCTCCATTCCTCATCCATAAAACAGGAGGAGAAGAGAGGAGCGCACTCCTGTACGTCCCAGGGAGCTGTGGATAAACACATCAAACCCTGCCGCGCTGTCAGGCGCGGTGTCTGCGCGGGGACACCCAAAATCACAAGCTTAGAAAGCCAACCTCTGCTTTTGAGTAATCAGCAGGACAGGAGTGATCAGTCTCCCCCTCGGCCAGCTCCAGACACAGACACTTCCCTCCAGGCTGGGGAGGAAGGGAGGAACCTCGGCTGCTGTTTCCTCTGCTGAAGGCAGCAGAGCCCCAGCGATGAGCCGGGAGTGCAGCCTGGGCTGCGTCTGCTCACCTGCTCTCTCTGCCAGGGCTGCCCTGGTGCTTCCAGGGCACACAGCTGGAAGAGAAAACCTCTGCAGGGCCTGAGAGCTGTTACTCAAATTAGGAGCCACATTCATCACTGAACCACCTGGAACACATTGATCTCTTTATTGTGCTTCCATAATAGCATCGCACAGAAATGTCACAAAAGTCTGTTTGTTTAATATTTTGTAATGCAGAGTGTGAGGCTTTACAAGAGTATGGCCAGAATGGAATTAGAGAAGTGAGTACCTGATGGTCAGACTGAGAGTTAAATCATGAAAAATAGGAACTATTACTCAACAAACCTCTTAGGAAAGCAAGGAGCAGGTGAGATGAGTCCATCCCTCTCTGGTCCCAAAGTATTCTGTGGTGTCATACAGCCCAGCAGGTGAGATGAGTCCATCCCTCTCTGGTCCCAAAGTATTCCATGGTCTCATGCAGCCCATCCCTGCCACAATGAGGGAAGGACTCTGAAGGCAGGTCTGGAGCAGTTTAACCTCAGGTGACACTGCATTTGTTCTGTGCCTTTCTGCCCTCTAGAAAAATCCCTATGGCAAGGAAACTCCACCCTGAGTTAATAAGGGTGATTCCAGGTTCATTTAAGGGAAAGAGAAAAAGAAACTGGGAGATTAAAGCCTGGATATTAAAAATGGGGCCCTGGAACATCACAGTAAGTGTGCAGCTCCCTAACACATTCAAACACCACTAAATGTGCTAAGAGAGCACATGCATGAAAATGCACATGCACCCCCTGGCATGAAAATGGTCAGAACAGAGCTCAGGGAAGGAGGGAACGTCTTTCTATGCCAGGGAGGAGCATACCTGAACCCCTGAAGGAGTTTGTGAAGGACACCAGTCATTTCTAACAACCAAAAGACCACACACTGCTGGTACACCCATAGAATGCTGGTGTTCAGGCTGTCCTAAGCCCCACCACTGCACTCCTCTGTCTCAGTACCAGCTATCCTTGGAGAAATCTGCCTTTGTTCAAATGTACAACTGCACAACTGTGTACAGCTCTGAACAGCTGTGCAGAGGATACCTCAGTTATGCATGAAATGTGCATAAATTGATGCTTCAGTTGGGAGTTTTGGCACAGAAGGAGAGCCCTGGCTTTATGAGAGGGCTGGACCAGGAAGGGAACAGATCATGGGCTGTGTCTCCTCAGAGGCATTGAGCCTCTCAGGGTGAGTGAGAGCACCAGTAGTGCTGGAATACCTGGAATATCTGGTGGTAAGGGGATCCATGGAGGCATTCTGTGTCATCTGGAAGCCAGACTGATGCTAACTTCCAGTACATAACCCTCAGGGACACTGTATGTCTTGAAAAATGTAGATGTGAAGCTTACTTTAAAATTGAGGAAGCAAAGGGACACAGTTTTCACTAGAGCAGGACAGGGAGAAGGATTCCTCTGCTCTCTTCTTTGGTTTCCTCTAAACCATCTGTGCTAATTGCTGAATTGTTTTGTGCCTTGGTTTCCCCTCCACCCCTGAGAAGTGTCCTAGAAGTTCACAGACCCTCAATAGGGACACAATGTTTTCTGAACTCTTCTGGCACTCTAACCAGACAGTGCTGTGCCTGTCCATCTGTCCATCCCTCCCTCTATCTGCAGGAAGCATCACTCAAGTCTGTCCCCTTGCTCTGGCAGGCTGTCTCTCTCCATGCACCCTACTACTGCCAATTCCCTGTTTCCCTGCCCTGAGTGCAGAGCAAAGGATTCCCTTTGGGACTGTGAGCTGCTCTGCAAACAAACCCTTCCCCTCCCACACTGGAGGCTGCCTCACATCCCAGCACCTGGGGGAAATAACTCAGCTCCAGGGCCTGCTGCTCACCCCCCTGACCAGCTGATCCCACTGATGGGTCCCTTCCTGCTGAATTTATGGCACACTCCAAACACGTTGCACTTGGGTTTTTCCCCTCTTGCGGCTGCAGAAGGAGGAGTAATTGTGTTTGTCACCTCTGAGGGCACACCCAGAGCCCCGGGAAAGTGAGCCATTATTCTCATTTACAAACAGGTAGGTAATCTCTTCTCAAAAATCTTTGTGCTATTGAAGCAGGCTGTGCAGATTAGCCGATACCGGGAGATTGTCTTCAGCAAAGCAGTAAAAGCCTTAAGTGCACTAGATTGGTTTTTGATTGACTTTTGGAGGAATAGTATATCAGAAGAATCCCAATATGCTCTCCCTGTGGTACTTTAAGTGGATATAATGGTCAGAACTGACAGACAGTAATGAGCCTTGTAGACAGGGGCAACTGTATGTTATTTAATTTCCACTAAAGAAGATATCTCAGCATGGAACCTCAGGTCTAAGACAACACACAAACACTCAACAGCCAGATTTTGTTTCTAACACTGCTGAAGCACAGGCTGGTGCAGTTCCCTCCACTGCTTAAAATTTGGGGGCAAAAATCCTATATGTCACCAGGCAAGGAATGCAAATAAAAAATCACTTCCTCTTTGGAAAGGCTGAGTGAGAACTCTCTCATACACCCCACTTCCTACCGTCTAATGGCTTTCACACAAATCATTTCAAGCTGAAAATGTGAGATCACTGATTAGTATCTGGGGAATTTCAGCTTGGATGTGGGAGAATGAATCCCCTTTGCATCAAATGTCAGACAGCAAAACACGGACACCCTGCAGCCAGGGATACAGTGGGGTTTTCTTTGAAGTAGTGAGACCTGAAGGAGAGTTTCTTAGAGAACACGGGTTAATTACCTTGTTAGACACTCCACACCAGGTCTCAGGAGGGCCTCCTTGGCTTTCCACTATCTCCTAATTCAGAAAGAGGAGAAGCAAATTTTAAAATAACATTTTAATGAAAATTCCGGACGATCCATAAAACATTTGCTAAAATAAACAGGCCTGGTTGGGTGCTTTCATCCACTCTACCAAGATGTAAACAGACTCCTTTCTGACTCTCAGCACTGCTGTTTTCTCATGGTTTCTTCCCAATGGACAGCAGGACACTGAATTTCAGCTCTCCCTGTGGGGTCAGATGGGGCTGAAGGATGAAAGGAGGAGCCACTGCCCTGTGCATCCCCATCCCCATTCCTGGGAGAGAAGTGGAGCCAGCCCAAAATGCCTGCCCTGCTCCAGCTCCCAGCCCATGGCAGGGTCTGTGTGAGCTCTGCTCCCTGCAGTGCTGCAGTCAGCACAGTGTCACCATCATACTTTCTTGAAAAATCCCCTTGCCCAAGATTTCTCTCCTGGGAAGCTGAGAAGCCTCAGAGAAAAAGGAAAACAATATTATCTCGTTGCTTCTCCTCCGTTTTGCTCATGTGGAATGTGTTTGGAGATTGTTTACCCACAGGTGATTGTTTCATTGCATTCTGGTGTGAGTTGCTTTCACTCTTTGGCCAATCAGGGCCAAGCTGTGTCAGGACTCTGGAAGGAGTCACAAGTTTTTCATTATTATCTTTTAGCCTTCTGTAAGTATCTTTTCTGTATTCTTTAGTATAGTTTAGTATAGTTTGGTTTAGTATTCATATAATATAGTATCATAAAATAATAAATTAGCCTTCTAAGAACATGGAGTCAGATGCATCATTCCTTCCTTCATCTGGGAACCCTGCAAATACAAAAGCACAGCAAACCAGCACAGCAAACTCCTCTCTCCTGAGCCCTCTCCCAGCCCCTCATCCCACTGCCTGGCAGAGCCCATGTACCATCCATCCTCTTTCTTTCCTCATGACAGGGGGCTGAAGTGGCTGGGAAAAATATTATATTCCCCCTGTTCTCATAGTGTTGTAAATAGTTTTAATGGATTTATGACCCTCCCTTCAATTTCTATAGACCTTGCTCTATGTGGCCCTAAAAGCTGGAGCTATTTTTGATGGTTTTTTCCTGGTTTTCTCATATTCCTCTTGGGTGTCTTAGCATCACCCCATCAGTGTTTGCTGCAGCCCATCCACGTACTTCCCTGTCCTCTCATGTCCCCTTTTTAATAACATGCAGACAAAGATGTTAAGTCTCTGACAGATTTGGATAAAATGAGCCTAAGCCTGGAGGCTTTCCTCTATGGCAGCTACAGCTTGTCCCCTCACCTAAGGTCAGTGCCAGCCAGCAGCCACCAGGCCCTGCAAATGTGCTTAAAGTCCTGACACTGTTTGCCACCCGGATGGGGACCAGACTCATCCAGCCTGCTGTGGGAGGCACAGCAGATAAGAGGCTAATGCAAAATCTATAGGAAATTAGAAGGCAGTAAATCTGCTTGTTTAATGAGAGATTCGGGTGCTGAGGCTTGGTCTGCTTTCAAGAAAAGAGGAATTAGTCGCTGCTCAATCCGTCTGCTGCTGAAGCAGAAAGACCAATATTGAGAAAATGCTGTTTGTGTGCTCAAGATGTGTGTCCAAGGGGTCCTGGCTGAAATGCACTGAAATGTGTGGAGCCCTGTGCCAGTGAGTCCCTGTCAGCCCTGCCTGGAGCCACACACAGGGACACACTCTCCCTCAGCAGCCCTCATGGATTGGTGGAGAAATTATTCTATATGTCCCCAAGGGAAGGAGGACATATGCCATATAACATTCTAAATGTTCCCCAAGGGAAAATGTCCTGTCAAGGAGCTCCAGTGGAATTCAGGGCAGGCCTCAGCCTGGCTCTGTGGAGTGGCCTTTTGCTGTGTTGTTTTCAGCACACAGGTGTGAGAAACAACTGCTCACTTTGAAATTTTAAAAAGGCTTATTAAACTTTAACAAAAATACAACAAAGGACTGCATAAGGAAAAAGCTGCAGTGCTGAGAACTGCCCTCATGCATACCATGTGGCTGGTTCATCTTCAAGATGGATGCTCAGTGTTTTGTACCCCTGGGCTTGCATCAGCCAGCCCTGGCCCCTCCCAGAGTCTGTCAGTCAGCTCTTCTTTGCCATTTAATGGTGGAAAATGCTTTCTTGTAGCTTGATTGGAGGTCAGGTGTTGCCATGCCTCACCCCCTGAGCACCAAGCTTTTCCATTCCCCACTGCCCCATACAAGGGACACATGCACACCATCTTTGTACCTGTCCTAGACAACCCTGGCTATCTGATGTTCAAAATACAGGGGGAAAAGGGAACTATGGGGAGAAAAGAGGACATCTAAACTACAATAACATAACTATACATCACTAAAACTTTTATTGATATTCACACAATAGTTATCTTTTAATTGTGAGACCAAATAATCTCATTATCCATCTGTACCACAGGCAGGAAGAAGCCGGGTTGTGGCCAGGGCTGGCCATCACCCCAGGGCTCAGCTGCTTCTGCAAGGGCTGAAACCACCCCTGCCCACCTACAGCTGCTCTGAGGGGTCATGATAGCACCCCAGCATTCCACCCCCTTGTGCCATGTTTCTCCATGTCCTGCTTTCTGCTCATGTGCAAGTTCTGAGTAAATTAATTCACTGGTAGTAAATTGAGGGGTTAAAGGCTGCCTAAGAAGTGTATTTCTAATCCCACAAAGCCATCACAAGCTATTACTTTTCTTCAGTTTAATGTTTTACCTAATTTCTTTGAATTTTTTTCCCCAGATTTTGCAGCATTCTTTTCTCTCTAGAGATGGTCTGAGACTTGCTGCTTGTATGCCTGGGGGTACACTGGATATCTGTGACCCAACCCAACAGAACCCCATCCTCCAGCCCACATAAAAACCCAAATTACATTTGCTGAACTGAGCCAGAGGTGGCAGAGAGGCTTTTCTGGTTCTCTGGGGTAGCAAGGGGCTGTGGCAGCTGGGAGACCCAAGAGTGCCCATGATTTAAATGGGTTTCACTGATCAGACAAGAGGTGCAAAGCCAGCACAGGCAGCTCTAGAGCTTGCTAAGAGTGTGTGTAGAAGATTTAAATAACAAAAGACACATACATAAAACCCCTGGTTGTCCTGCCTCCTAATTACAATCCCAATATACTAATACCTTCCACAGCACTCAGAAACAAAAATTCACACAGGAGCAGTAATTCAAGACACTGAGCTAGCTACAAAAATCTCCTTTCCACACTCCTCTCCTGGTGCCTCCCCTTCTCCTCCCAGTGGGATGAGAGCTCTCACCCTCCCAGAGGCTTTGCAGAAAACCTCACGGTTTGTAAATTCATTTTTACCGAGCTCTCCATCCCTCAGCACTGGCTCAATGGGCCTTGTCCTTAGAGGAAAGTTCAGCGAAATTAACCCACACAGGAAACAGCTAAGCAGGATTTGTCTTGCCTCTCACAGCTCTTGTTGGGAGTTGAATGACAAGGGAGATGTGATAAGGCTCTGAGAGCTCAGGAGTCTGGAGAGGGTGAGCAGGGACTGATGTCTCATTGCCTTCCACAGCACAGGAACAGGATGGCATCAAACCAGTGGATGGCAGGTTAAAAACAAAAAAAACCAAAACAAAACAAAAAAAAACCCACAAAAAAACTAACCAAGAACCCCAAACAAACAAACAAACAAAAAACACAAAGACACGCACAAACAAAAAAAAAAGGGAATTAAACCAGCTCTGGGAGCTCCTTGCAGCACTGCCCTGGGCATGCTGAGGGTTTACCCAGCTTGAAGGGGAGAAAGAAAGAATGAACATATCCATAGCAGATAAATCTAGGGGTGCAAATAAATTCTTGGGAAGTGCCCGGTAGGGGTTGGGGTTGTTGAGGGGAGCCCCTCTCTCATGTTTGCTCTGCTCTTACCCTTCTCATGGTGTGACCAGGATCCAGGCATCATCCCTGGGGGACCCTGGGGCTGCTGCTGTGTCAATCCCAGCCATTCCAGGCAGGGGCTGGTTCTTCAGGAGTGCCCACACAAAGCAGGAAAGGCACAGATCAATCAGTTGGACTGAGCAGGGCACAGCCAGGGCTGCCAGGCTGGGCTGGGGCTGCCCCCACACCCAGACACATCCCATGGCACCATCTCTGGCTGGCTCCATCTCCAGCTGCACGCTCAAAGGAAAAACAGCATCGAGTGCTTAGACAGTGGTTTTCACTTTCCACCACTTTCTAATCAGCAACTAATTAATTCTCAATGCCCCAGTGAGGTAAATATATCTGTTTCATGCATTAATACATATATATATTATGTTTGATCTTTCCTTAACAAGTCCCCATAGCCCTGGAAATCCACACTGAAAACTGAGAGAGGGGGGTAAAAACAGCACCAGCTTTGAAATCCAAAAGATCTTCATTTGTATGTGAGATTGAAAGTAAAAAGAAAATAGTTATTTGGCAGGTCTGTTTCCACTGAGGGATTGGTTTGCCTCAATTTGTATTTAATAAGTGTACCACCAAAAAGTATTTAATGCATAATGTATAATATAATACAACTAGCACTACACTAAATAATATCCTCTGACTTTAAACATTAATGACTGTGTGTGACTATTTCTTTTGAATTTCAAACTACACAGAAAATATTTGTCAGCAGTAAAAATAAGCTTGTGATAGATAAATAAAATATTGGTGCAATAAACCCGAGCCATGATGTGCCTATTTAAATGCATATATACCTCTGTTTAATGCAGAACAGCGAATGCTGGTTTTGGATAATATTCTACTAATGTGTACACTACAATATAGTAATATTCAACATCTTTTTCCCTTCAGCTGCAGAAGGATTGCCAATTCAGTACAACACTTGCTGCTGAAGGATATGTTTATACCTTCTCATTTTTATAACTTCTTGGTTTTATGCAAAGATGAAAGAAATTGTTTCACCCACATACAGACGGGAGATTTCACACGAAAGAGTATTTAGATGACATAAATCCAATTATTGCCATTTTATTTAACTGTAGTTTTTGCATTTCTGGGAACTGTGCACTAGGCTCATTCTCTTTACCCAGGGAGGCAACAGTTTTCATGGGAACCTTTGGGATAGCAACAAACACATGAGCATTTTTAGGGCCATGCTTAGATCCAGTTTAAGTGCATTCCTAAGGCTGGGAACACATTTAAGTGCTGTCCTAGCTTGGGCTGAGTTCTTTCAACTTCACAACTGTTATCTGAGCTGGGACTTGAGCTCTTCTATTTTTATTTTTATTTTTTTCCAATTGGATCTGATATTACACTTGGCTGGCAAAATAAGATGCAGTATTACAGCAACACACAGGCTTGTCACTGTGATGGTTATGCAAATCAGAGCCTCAAAGTTTGTCCCTCCCAACATTTTTTAGTCCTGTTGTTCAGAGCATTCCTGGTCTCTGGGAAGCTGCCCTGAGCTGAAGGACCTGATGCTCTTCAAGCCAAAGTCACGCTTGGCAGCACAAATGTCAGCTCACCCACAGCTTTCACATGGGGCATGGTGCCAGGGGCAAGACTTGGGGGCGTAAGATTGGGAGCTCCACACAGGAAAACCAGCCAGAAATATTAAGGTGCAAAGAAAATTTTTTTTTTTAAATGAAGTTCTTTAGATGGCCAGATTTTATTAGCTTGGACTGAACTTCTTGGGTATGTTCCAAATTTAAAAAAAAATAAAAATGAGGGGAGTGGAATTCTTGGAAATTCAGGCATGAAATACATGGCTTTGTTTCAAGCTTCATAATGAAAAAATAACAAAGTCAAGTACCAGAGCAGTCAGACTTTATATTCTCAGTAAAACAAAATATTTTGCTTAATATTTCACCTTGCAAAAATACTTTTAAAAATCTACTTTGAACTGATCTAACCTGAGCTTCCTTCACATTTTGGCCAAAGAACAAAAAAATAGAAATCCACCATTTGCACAGTTCCCCTGTGCTCGTGTGGGTGTCCTATTTTGTTCTGACCCAAAAAAGATCTTTCAGTCCTCTGATACTTGGTGAAAGGGAGCACCTGTGCCTCCCACCTTGCTCTGCTCAGGATATGGAAGCTGGGCACAGGCAAGTGTCTCAAATGTCTTAAAAAGCCTCTAGAAATTCTGTTTCCAAAGAAAAGTTGAAAGTGTGGAACAAACACAGGTGACGCAGAAACATTTCCTTGAGTGTGCTGAGAGCCTGGAACAAAGATCTGTGGGGTGCCTCTCTCAGCTGATGGAGAGATGGTTCTTTCTCCAGCTCTTCAAGGCAGCACAGGAAAATATAACTAAATGTATAATCTGCAATCCCTGTAAATAGCAGCAGGTCAAGGACATGCTCGTTTTGGTACAAGGAGGCCTTTACAAGGCACTCAAATTGTGAATGCTGAGAAAGTGCTGAGTTAACCTATCTGCTGGTAAGTGCAATTTTAACCCAGGGTGCAGGCATTCTTGTGGCACACAGTTGTCAGGGTGGGGTCAGTGTCAGGAAAAGATGGTTTCTGAGGCATTCAGGTCTGTGCCACTGCTTTATTAGATGAGAACCAGTGATAGCTCTGAAGTATGGCCACATGCTGCTCTCTGTTATACTGGATTAAATCTGTAACACATAGGGTGCTAAATCTGGGTTTACACTTGCTTTGAAAATGCAGAGTCTGGTCTCTGCCCCTGCAGAGTGTCAGGGGGTGCAAACACTCAGACAGTCCCTGCAGCATCCCTGGACTGCACTGAATGCAGCATCCCCTGCAACCCAATCCTCATCCATGAGCACCCAGCCCCTTTTCCAGCCAGCCTATCAGAAAAAAATGGCCACAGAAGAGCAGAAGTATTCCCAAACCATGAACCACTCTGTGTTTTCATATGCTGCTGGGTTGATTTTAATGAGGTTTCTTCAAAGAGCCGCAGTGGACACTCCATGCTTTGACAAAGAGCCGTGCAGCCACCATCACCTGAACTTCAATTATCCAATTTCCCTGGTACCTGGAAAGGCAATGCATGGTAATTACACTGAAAGTTATTTTAGTAACTCAATCATTCAAATTTTGCCAAGCTCCTCATAAATTCAGAGAAGCCAAGGTTATGCTATAGACATGGGTGTGTTCACATGTCAGCTTTAGGTATCTAAAAAATTAAAGACTTGACAGCAATTTAGAAAATGAGTTGCTGGGTTTTTTCAAGCACCAAGCAGATCAAAGGACTGATGCAATTTGGGGAGATGTTGTAATTGTTAACTATTTCAGAAGGGATCTCCCAGCCAAGTGCTCAGCTTGAGGAATTGTTTGGAAATGTACAGGATAGCTCTGCATCTCCCAGCCCCAGAACCAGCACAGAAATATGCATGGGATTTACTGTGACAGGGGGAAAAAACCCTTCTCATTTGGAGTTGGGCTAATCTCAGAGCAGGACAGCTGAGGCAGGAAAAGCCATTTAAGTAATGTCGTGTTTAAAAGGCCTGCTCTGACCTTCATCTCTATCTGCTTTCTTGCAGGGCTGCCTCTGAAGTGCTGTACAACATAAATAGCATCTGCCCTGGGATTTTAGCCTGAGCTTAGCAGAAATGGCTCTGGTGGCTGTGATGCACCTCTCACAGTGATTAGTCACCGAAGTTTTCCAGTTCTCCTGCCATTTGGGGCATATGTTACACTTCTATTTATCCAGACATGATTGGGGAGGCTGCTGATTAGTAGTGACTGAGGGCACTCTTACTCAGCAAACCTGTGCGCCGGATAAAAATAGCAGAAAGCACATAAAAGGGGAGGATGAGAGCTGGCCCAGCAGAGAGGGCAGCTTTAGGACACAAAGTTTTCCTTCAGCCTCCAAGTCTGGTGGAGTTAAACTTGTCTGCAGAGCCCAGTGATCAGACTGGCAGGGACTGCAAGGATTTCTTGCCCCCTCTGCAGCACAGGCAGCTTCCTGGGGTGAGTTACACAAGAAATTGCTGTTCCAGGGACTTCAGCATTGCTGATTTGCTCAACCTCCTCTGCACTTTTTCTGATGCATTTACTCTTCTTCAGAAAAAAAAAAAAGTCCTGGGTCATGGACGGTGTCAAGAAGTTTCTGTAACCCATGGCAGGGTATTATGTGGCTCCTCAAGGTGAATGCCTGGTTTAGGAAGAGGCCAGAAGCAAGATCCCTGCAAACTTATATGCACAGCTCAACCTGCAGCTGCTGCAGTTTTCACAATGCTTCTCCTCAGTTCATCAACTCCTGTCTGATCACGTTTGCACCATCATCCATTCTCTGCTCTCTGAGTGATGTGGTTGTCACTGTCATATTTTCTGAAAAATCCCTTCTCCAGAATTTCTTCTCCTGGGAAGCTGAGAAGCCTCAGAGAAAAATGTAAATAATAATTATCTGATTGCTTCTCCTGTGTTTGGCTGCTTTGGAATGTGGTCTGGAGATTGTTTATCCAACAAGGTGCATGTTGATTGGTTTCCTGTGAATTGTTTTAACTTAATGACCAATCACCATTAGCTGTGTCAGACTCTGAGGAGTCAGCCACAGCTTTCATCATCATTGTGGTTAAACCTTCTGATGTATCCTTTCTCTTTCTTTAGTATAGTTTTTGTATAGCATATATAATATAATATAATATAATATAATATAATATAATATAATATAATATAATATAATATAATATAATATAAATCAGCCTTGTGGGAACATGGAGTCAGATTCCCAATTCCTCCCTCATCCTGGGCACCCCAGCAAACTCAGCACTGTGGTCACTGAGTGGAGCTGGGGAGCAGCAGGGGTGATGCTCACTCTTCCCTTGCACTGCACAAGATGTCCTGCAGCAAGGAAGCCAGAGGGGGCCCTGCTGCTGGGGGAGAGAGTCAGGGAGGGATGCACAGCCCTGCAGGGATGCCCACATGGACATCAGGGCTTGGTGCAGACACAGGAGCCGGGATGAGTCTGCAGAAGCACAAAGGGAGGCTGATAAAACATCAAACCCTAACTGAAAGCAGAGCATAAAACAAACCAAGTGCCAGGCACATGGATGTCCTTATTGGCTCTAACAATGTTATTCATTCATTTAAAAGCAAGCACACACACACTTTGCAGCCAGAGGGGCTGGCAGGCAGCTACAGAGCCTTCTTGGACAGGGCCTGGAAGCAGAGGAGCAGCTCTAATTCCAGCAAAGATTTTGGGACAAGTATTTCATGACATTTCCAAGCTTTGTCTGACCTTCTGGGAACCTCACAAAGTTTCTCAGAGCACTGGCAAGGACAGGCTATATATTAAAGGCATTTTAAAAGCCCAGCAATTCTTAGCACATCCAGCAAGCTGCCAGCACCTGATGGAGCAGAATCAACAGTCCTGACTGGACAGTGAAATCACTCAGAAACATTCAGCCTCAGGCACTCACTTGTAACAGCAATCTGGGCACTGAACAATTCAAGCATTTCTTCTCACCACATCTCACATGTTGTACAGGGAAAAAAAAACAAACCAGCAAACCATGAGACATCTTCTTAGTGCAAATCTAACTTGCCAGGCTCCTGATCCAGAGCTCTGGATAGGCAGGGACATAATTTCTCCATAGGGTTACCTAATACAGCAGGGGGTGGGATGATCCCACATTTATCCTCTGGGAAATCTTGGGATCCCCATTAGATATTTGTAAATTCCTGCTTGAGGTTTCTCTATAGTTCCTGCCTGGACATAGCAGGGTTTCTAAATGCTCCACACAAGTCCACAGGCCCCTCCTGTGATACCTCATCCAGTCCCCTGGGTTTACAGTCTGCAACCCAGACAATGAAGGAGGGGTGAGGAAAATTGCAGAAGTGATGATTAGGTGAAGATTAGGCCCTCAGTTTTGAAAACCAGTTTCCAAAGTTCCTCCTTCCCATCAGACTCCACAGCTCCAGCTGCAAACAGGGCACTGAAATTACCCCAGGTTTGATCTGGTTTTAACCTAGGGTTAAGAACCTGTATCCAAAAAGGATATCTTTAACCTGGATCAGGTCAGAGATTCAGTGCTCAGTCATTGTCAAGGCAGAGCAGGGCATTGTGATCTGACCCTGACATGTCCCTGTTTCTGCCCCATCTAGACCTGGCCAGCTGAACTCCTCCCTGAAGAAACCATTGGTCCCACAAAGGCACCTGGTGAGCAGAAAGGGTTTGCAGAGCTAGCAGAGACACTGAGGAGCATGAAAGTACTTTGGATTTCCCTAAAAAGCAAAAAACTGCTCTGCTGAGAACATAGGTTTGGCTGCTTCCTTCTGCCAAGATGGAAGTTCACATCTCTCTCTAGAAGGACCTGGAGCAACGTATGCCTCATCCAAAGTCAACTGCCATGAATGTGAGCTGGGTATTAACTTCCAAGGCCAAAAGTTCCAGTCCTTAAACAAATAGAATATGAAATACAGACAGAAAGTGCTCCCCATTTCCAGCATGTTTTCAAGGAGCATTTCTCACTCCCTGAGATTGAGGAGAAATCTCACAAAGACAACAGGAAGAAGTTAATAAAGTTTTTCCATGTGACTTTTATTTGGTGTCAAGTATCAGCCAGTTTGCCCATCTGGGATATTAATAATGCAAATAGTGCTAAAGGTTGCTTTGCTCAGAAAAAGCCACAGGAACTTATAGAGTTCATTAGACTCACATATTTCCTCTCCTCCCATTTAAATAAAGAGAGGGGACGCCATGCCGTTTCCTTTCACACAAAAGTGTTGAGTTTTGGCAAGGTTTTTACATTATTTAATTAGCCCACTCAAATTTCACTGAATTGGGAATATTCTAGTGACAATAATGTCCCTCTCCTGCTGAGTATCAGAAGGTGGAAAATGAAAAGCTCTGTCATGCAAATGCAGCCTCAGCAAAGTGCCTAAGGTGGTTGGAAAATATCGTTTAGTCCAATTATTCTTCCTGCAATTCTTGTGAATTTGGGGAAATGAAAATGAACCCGAGATGTTCATTTCTCTGAAACCTGCTGCTGCCTCACCTCATGAAAAAAGCCACTCCAGGGATCAACCTTGCCCCAGGAACCCCTGCAAACACACCTTGTAGTCACCAAAAACAAAAACAACCAACACAACAGGACCCAAAATATGATTAGCAGACAAAAGCCCTATCCAGAGCCTAATGTAAAATATCCTCCTGCCGTTCATGGCAGTTAGCAACAGACAGATGACTCACTGATTGATATATTATCCTGCCCTGCCAACACATCTGGGTACATGGCAAAGTGGAAAACAGTGCATTAATCTCTGTCAGAGGGAAATCAATGGGAATCAGGCACCTAATTCCCTTAGCTGCTTTGGGAAGTCCCGCCCTTTCTCCACTTATCATAAATCAAATTTAAAAGAAAATCTTTCTCTGCCTGGGAACATACTGCATCTGCCCAGCCATGATCTCTTCCCTCTGAAATGCATCCCTCAGCATCTGCTCCTGGGCCTGAGGACCAGGTGCCCCCATGGTTCTTTCCAAGGTCCATGGGTGATGCTGCAAGAGGCTGTTATGGTTTTGTTCCCTGGGTGAGAGTCACCTCCTCTGCACCCAGTTATCCCCGAGCTGGTAGGTACAGGGGAAAGCAAAATGAAGATGACACATTAAAATAAATATAGACCTGAGAATCAATCATTAATTTTGTGGTCAGGTACCTGCTGGCTGAGCTGTTCTGCTCCTCAAAGTGCTGGAGCTTCTGCCTGCGGTAGAAACGTTAGTCAAAATCATTTTTGTTATTGGGTTGGTATCAGTTCAGCAATTTAGATACATATCTATGAGCCATCACTTCCTCATTCCATGTTCTCGGCAGGATTTTCATAGGAAAAGCTGATTAATCACAGGAATTTGAGGGTAACAGAAGGGCTGAGCAAGATGCACACCAGGTGGATTTGTCTTCTGCACAATATGGAGCTGGGTCCACAGAGTGGCAAAATGTATTCCCTGCTCAAGTTCACTCCCAAATCTGTGTGTGGTGGGCTGAGCACGTGCACATCCCCCTACATTTCCCACAGAGGGAAGAGTTACACATGGAGGAGGATTCCTGAAGAAGAGGTGGTGCTGCCTTCAGACAAAGAGGAAAGAGATGACCCCCTGTCCACCCCCCTTTTCCACACCTCTAGAAAGCATCTCAAACCAAACTATGAAAGCACAGGGCAGCCAGTCTGGGGCCAAGTGGGCTTTACACCCAGCTCAGCCATGCCTACAGAACCCCCCTAGCCCTGCTTTGCTCAGATCCCTCCACCAGAGAAGATGTGGGTCACTTCCAGCCTGGGCAGCAAAAACATCAGTCTCCAGTATCCCCTGCTGAACAGCAGTACCACCACCATGCTAAAAGCAAACACATTTTCTTTTTTTTGGGTCCTCAGGTGGTGGTGTTTTGTTGTGGTGGATTTTTTTTTCATCTTCAAAAGACATTGATTCATGTTAAATTGTATAGAAATAATTCTCCTTTCACAGCACTGCCAAAGTCCCTTTCTGTCACAAAGTCCCACCTCTATAAAGCTGTTGGCTCCCTGCCTATTAATTTTCTCCTTCAGAAATCAGGAGATTTCTGAATCAGGAGGACAGGCAGAAGTTATCCCTGCAGAGATGTGAGCTCAGCCAGGAACAGGGAGCACTGTAAGGTCCCAGCTGCACCCCAAAACCACAAGTGCTTTGATACACAACAGTGATTTCTTATTTTACACTCTGATATTGCTGCTGCTCCAAAGGAGCAGCAAAAACTTCCCAGACAAGAACAAAAGGCAGGAGAAGGAGCAGGGGCATCTGGTGGTGCTGAGGGCAGAGGATGCAGAGCAGCTTTCTCCAGTGCAGGAAGGAAATGCTTTATTCAGAGCTTATGCAATTGAAAATGCAGATTCAGGCAGACCCAAAGAGTTCACAGATGCATGTCAGGCTGGCTAAAGCAAAAGGGAGCTGGAAGGGTTGGCTGACAAAGGGGAGATTGACTACAGCATTAGCAATTTTTTTTAAATTAACTTTTCCTTGTGAAGCAGTGTTTTAAAAGTTTACACATGATCCCTCACTATAAATGCTAGAGCAAGTGTGCATTAAATGAAATTTCCATTTCAGGTGTGTGTGTGTAGTAAATATTAAAAAATACACAGTTTCTCTGAAGTGAAATCAGATATCTGGACTGAGATCAAACAAAATGTTTAGAACAGTTTTTTTTTTTTCCCCCCCTTCAGTGTTTTAGCTCAGCTGGCAAATCTGAGCATCCATCATCGCCCTGCTTATTCTTCCGTCCTGTCTGATAATGCATCTCCACATGGGGATCAGAAGCTGTGGCTTCCCATAAAGCCCACCTTCCAAAAGCACAAGTAAATCAGCCTCAACAAGCCCCACAAGAGCTGCCAAGGAGCAGAAATAACACACACATGAAAATGAACTAGATCAAATCAGGAGCTGTGCATTCGTTTGACAGGTTGTGTCCTCTGTAGTTAAAATAAACCTTCTGTAGCAGGGATGTTTTCTCTGTAGTGCACAAACATCAAGTGCTAAGAGCATTTCAGTTTATTGCAAAGAATCTGTTTCCCAGCAGCTGCTCCAAATCCAATTGCATTTTTCTCTGATCTTGCTATTTTTGCTTCTATCAGAGACTTTAGTCTCCTGCTACTTCTACAGGATCTTAAACCTGGCTCTGACAGGCTTCAGGA
Organism: Melozone crissalis; assembly: GCF_028551555.1. NCBI lineage: Eukaryota > Metazoa > Chordata > Aves > Passeriformes > Passerellidae > Melozone > Melozone crissalis. The sequence continues at coordinate 3,399,406 of NW_026535834.1, forward strand.
AGCAGGACAGCCCTGAGAAACCCCTGGCAGAGCAGGCCCTGCTCTTGCAAGCTGCTTTCCAGTTTGTTTGTGCTGTTGCTGAGTTAATGAGGGTTTGCAGGCACGTAAAAACCAGTGCATCATAGAACTAGAGAATCACAGATTAGTTTGTGTTGGAAGGGAATTTAAGGATTCTTCCAGTGCCAACTCCCCTGCTGTGTGCAGGGACATCTTCCACCAGACCAGGTTGCTCAGGGTCACATCCAGCCTGGCCTTGAACACTGCCAGAGATGCAGCATCCACAGCTCTCCTGGGCAACCTGTTCCACAGTCTCACCAGCCTCACAGTAAAGAATTTCTTCCTGCTATCCAATCTAAGATTATCCTCTCTCAGATTGAAGCCATCCCCCTTGTTCTGTCACTCCATGCCCTTGTAAAAAGTCCCTCTGCAGCTCCCCTTATTCAGGCACTGGAAGGTGGTATAAAGTCTCTCCAAAGCCTTCTGTCCTCCAGGCTGAACAATCCCAACTCTCTCAGCCTTTCCTCACAGGAATGGTGCTGCAGCAGGGCAGTGTCCTGAGGGATCCCATCTCATCCACAGCTCATCTTCATGGCAGAGCTGATAGCCCCTCCATCTTCACAGCCTTCCCTGAGTGTGCAGTTCATAAATTCAGGGGAAAACATGAAATCCACCACTGTTTTTGTTTCCCCGAGCCTCTGTGCTGGCCCAGCCTCAGGCCAGTCCTGTCCCACTTGCTGGCAGCACAGCATCATAGCAAAATAAGGATAAAATGCTTCTCCCAGCCATCTGAGCCTCCTCTGGCTGCTTTCCTGGGGGTAAAGGGATGAGCTCCATCAGAATAACAGTGCTGCCTGCATAATCCTACTGCAGGAGTAAACATTCAGGCTTAACTGTTTTGCAGGCACAAACTGAGCTGGCACAGCAGGAAGATGCTACCCCAGTGCATCAAGGCTGCAGGTGGCAGGGCTTATCCCCAAGAACCTGAGCTCCTACAAAAGGAAGATAACCTCATTTAGGGTGGAGGATCTTAATGCAAGTTGGGAAACTCCTGTTTCATTCATTCCATCAAAGCCCCTTTGCCCTCATCCCTTGCAGAGCCTGTGGCAGCACAGGGAGGGAGAGTTCTGGCTGGGATATCACTGCTGGCAGGGTTTGAACCAAAGCTGGGGACACAGCTGCAAAATCAGATGGTGGCTTGGCAAACAGAATTAACTGAGTGTTATCACCTTCCTGGCCTCAGAGTGGCTTCCACAGCACATCAGCATTCCTGAGTTTTATCCCTGCCCGTCCACAGCATCTCACCTTGCCTTTGTTTGCCAGCTCTGCTGCCATGGCACCCTGGCACACACCTGGAAATGCCATCAGAACTGTGGAAGCAAGGCAAAGTTTTTGCTTGGAAAAGAAATAAATGCAAAATAGGTCAAGTTGTTTTTAGGGACACTTCTGCCCAGGCCCCACCAGTGGGTTCCTTCACTGAGTGATTGGTGTGAAGCTGCAATATGATGTGTGCTAGCAAGTGGTAGGTGGGAAAAGAGCTGGCAGGGAAAAAGCCAAGAGCTATAAAGGTGCAGGGGGAAAAAAAGGAGGTGAGATTTCAGCTGTTAACACACAGTTTCATGTGTGCAAGCAGCACTTGGCACCCACAGTGTGAGGGGTGGGAGTCGTGTTCATTGCTTTCACAGGTCACCCCACCAGCCCTGCCCCTCTGCTGGGGCTACAGTCAAGGCAAAGCTCATGTACAATCAAGGAAAAAATCCGTGTACAACCCATGGACTGGGTGCTGCAGGAGATCTGCAGGCCAGAGACCTCCATCTCCCAGGGGCTGCAGCCACCTGCGTCCCACTCCCCTGGTGTATGGGCCCTGTGGGGACTGGACGCTGCTCCACAGGACAGCTGGCTGAGAAACCTGTGCCCACCACAGAGCAAAACCAGTATTTCATCTAATTAATGCCAAGAGTGATCATGAAAATCAGTGCAATCACATCCCTCTTCCCATGACATTAATGTGTTCTCTTTAATTGGCTTTGCTGTTGGCCCAACATCTCTTGGCTTCTAGGCAGGAGAGGTTTTGCATCACCAGTGCTTGACCCTATTGAAGACACTTCCAGGAGCCAGCCCCAGGCAGCCCTGGAGGTGGGATGGAGGGATGGTGATGCCTATCAGGAGTGCAGGGCAGGGCTCAGGATCGTTCATAAGCACTTTCATTTTATGTTGCTGCCAGAAGCAATCAGCAGCAGGACAGTCAGAGATGTTGGCATGAACACGTTGGTCATTACATTCCAGACTCATCCTCTGGGATTCAGAGAGAGCAGCCTTTATCTCCCTCTCCTGAATAAACAGAATATAAAACCAGGAGAAACTCCCCAGAATACCAACAAACCTTCCAGTTTTCAGCCTAGATTACTTCATGGTTAATTTATTCTTATTTATTCTTATGCAACCTTGGGGTTTTTTTGCTTTCTATTTTCCCTGGTGCCTGCCCCTTTGAAGTATTTTTAGATTGAACTCAGATCCCCTCTTTGCCTTTGCTGGGTAAGACAAGAGTGTCTCCTAAAGATAAAAGCTCTATTTTCTTACCAGTCAGCTCTCATTAACAGCCACATCTCAGGAGTGACCAGAACATGAGATCTGCTAGTCCAGGGTCAGTTTCACACCACAACTCCTTTCCCTTTGGGGCTGCATTTCATGGTGACTCTCCCTTGTCTCCCATGGGCCAGACATCCCTTCTGCAAAAGGGTCCCAGGCACTGGAGAGAGGATAAGGACAGGATTTCTGTTGTGCAAGGTGGTCCTGTCACAGAGCCACAGCATGGTTTGGACTGGGATAATAAAGATCATTTAGTTCCAAACCCCCTGCCATGGACAGGACACCTTCCACTTGCCCAGGTTGCTCCAAGCCCCATCCAGCCTGGCTGAGAACACTTGCAGGGATGGAGCATCCCCAGCTTCTCTGGGCACCCTGTGCCAGGGCCTCTCCACCCTCACAGTAAGGAATTTCTTCCCAATATCTGGTCTAAATCTGTCCTCTTTCAGTTTAAATCCATTCCCTTTCATCCTATCAAGATGTCCTTATAAAAGGTCCCTCTCCAGCTCTCTTGTAGCCCCTTTAGGGTGCTGTAAGCTCAGCTCAGTGCCTTTTCTTCTGCAGGCTGGACAGCCCCAGCTCTTCCAGCCTGTCTCCATCAGCAGAGGTGCCTCAGCCCTCTGAACATCTTTGTGCCCTCCTCTGGACTTGCTCCAACAGCTCTGTGTCCTCCTTGTGTTGGGGCACTGTCCTGGTTCAGGGCAAATTTAGGAGAGAACCCCCAAAGGGCTCCTCTAGCAAAGCAGATTCAATCAGCCCCTCCCCACAACCAGTCCAGGAGAAAATACCTCCTTGGAGAAAAGTGGAAAAAACCTGTTTATTAAACAATAAAACCTAAACAATATTAAGCAATAAAACCCGTTGCTGCTCCAAAAGAGATGACAAACTGAGAAAGTCCCTCCCCAGGCTGCAATTCAGCTCACTCAGACTCTTGGTGCTGGAAATGTCGCGGCCCAGGCCCGGCCTGGTGGGCCTCAGGTGGAGCTACCGGTGCTCTGCTGAGTGTTCAGGCCAGAGCAGGTTTGAACAGGCCCAAAGAAAAAGGAAAAAATCCACAGTCCAGGGAACTTTGCCTCAGCTAGCTAAACTAACTAAAACAAAGGAGAGCTCTGTCCTGCTGTCTGTCCATCCGCAGACAACACAGCCCAGGAGCAGGGATGTGGAGGAGTGAGTGCAGTGTCTGAAAACAAACTGCAGCTTCTTCTCTCCCCACTTCACTCTCTGGAACAAGGCTTAAAGGTGCAAAACTTATTATTCAGCATCAACAGAACAGACAATTGGGGATAAAAGCATCATATAAAACCCAGGACAGGGCACTCCAGAGCTGGGCCCAGCGCTGCAGGGGGGGTCTCACCAGAGCAGAGCAGAGCAGAGCAGAGCAGAGCAGAGGGGCAGAACCCCCTCCTCACGCTGCTGCCCACGCTGCTGTGGATCCAGTCCAGTTCATGATTGCCCTTCTGGGCTGGGAGCACACATTGCTGGTCACAGTGAGCTTCTTGTCAGCCATGACCCCAAATCCCTCTCCTCAGGGCTGCTCTCTGTCCATTCTCTGCCCAGACTGAATTTGTCCCTGGGATTATCCTGACCCACATGCAGGACCTTGCACTTGGCCTTGTTGAACTTGAACTGCCTTGTGCCCACAGCCCAGCAGGTGACTGGGAGCTTCTGAACCAACACCAAAGCTGAGGAAGGGAAGATGCTCAAGATCCAGGGATGCAACCAGGAACACCCAGCCTTCCTTTCTGCCAGCTGCTGTGAGAATCAGTGGTGGATGTCACCAAATGCCCTCTTGCTGCCCCTCAGGATCCAGTCCCTCCCAGCAGGATGCCCCAGGGTTTGCACAAAGCTCCTCACCCAGAACCTTTTAGTGGCTGCCCCACTCAAACCCCAGCAGCTCTGAGCTCTGTGGTCCTTTCCTCTCTGTCAGGAGCATTTTTGAGAATTTCACAGAGGCAGCTCCGTGGTGCTCAGCAGTGTTTGCCTGGGAAACAGCAAGCAGCAGAAATGGTCTAAATACTTTCAGGCTTCTGGCAGTTCACAGAGCAATACCCCAGGCAAAGAAAAAGATATCTTGATTAGAATAATTATAATTGTCTTTTCCTTCATTCTTTCTACAGAAATTCCAGTCTAAATTATCATCTAATTTCAGAGAGCTCCATGACCAAGATTATCTATGAGTCATTTGTAATTATGTGCCAGATTGTATTAAAGCATGAAAATACAAAGGTTTCTCATCAAATACTAAGGGGGTTGGGGAAAGAGAATCAAATTACATTGGAGCAAGATAACTGTTCCAGCCACTTTCTGATTCATGGCATCCAGCAAATGCAAAGGAAAAACATGGAGAAAATTCTCGTTTTAATAATTGTATAATTGTGAAAACTGACAAATTACAGGAAATCTCAGTTTAGGGCTGACATGCCATCCCCTTCCAGTGCTGCTCTAGAAAACACTATAAGGAGTTTCAAGACTCTCCCATTCTGACTCTGCACTAATTTCCATGGGAATTTCTACAGCAGCTTCACCTTGGGCCTGAGTTTAGTGTTAAAAAGTGGATAAAAACTGCCCATTTAGAAATGCAGTCTGTATCTATCCAAACAGCTTTAGCTGGGGGCAGCAAACACAGCAGCTGTCTTTCTGCACAAAAGAGAACACTCCAGCAGCAGGAAACATCCTGGGACTTCTGCATCCCTCCCTGGCAGCCTCCCCAGCCTGACTCTCCTGGGACAGGAGCTGGAGAACTGGGAAAACTCCTCTCCCACAGCAGCACATCCAGGCCCAGCTCTGCAGCACCAGTGAGGAGCCCCAGGGTCAATCCAGGCATGCTGCATGCTGCAATTGAAATACCCAGAGGGAAGCAAAGGAGAAAATGTTCTCCAAGTGGAAGGAGAGGAAGGAGGAGAGGAGATATTGGAATGAGGGTCACTGGCTGCAGGGGCAGAGTTTGGGGTTATGTGTCAAGGGAGACCCATATGACAGCCTTGACAAGGCTCTAATGTGTTCACTTCATAAACAAATGCACACATGAATTATAAAAGAAATATTAACATGCTGTAGAACTTGGATGGGACCAATTGTCCTTCCTGAGAAAACTGAGTCCTGTGTTCCCCATTTAACTGAGCAGTCCTAAACAGCAGGGAAAAGTCTCAAATCCCAACAGCCATGTAAAAAGAAAGCACAAGATGATGAGAGCTCCCATGTGATACAAAGGCCTGGGATGAGACTCCCCAGAGATTTTCACACCTTTGGTTAACTTGGATGCTGCCCATCCCGCCAGAGCCAGGGCTCCTGCACCTGTCTGCCGCTTTCCAGGGCCGCTCACACCTTCCTCTGCTCTCCACAGTCACAAACGTGCCAGGGAACTCATCCTCACCATCACAGGCACAGCTCTGCCAGAGAGCTGTTTGGGGAGGAAATGGACTTCTTTGGTTTTCCTTGACTTTGCTGATGGCCTCTCACAAACCTGCAGTCAGAGCTCTGGCACAACCCACAGGAATTCCCCATTGCCCTGGGAAGGTGTTGCACTGGGATTCCTGCCCTGGAGCCCTGCTCACAGGTTTGCCCAGCTCCAGGGAGAGATCAGCTATGGGGTTACACAGGTGCCTTCATCCATGCTTGGCTCACACAAGCCGGGTGAAGCAAAGTGCCAATAACAGACTTATTTACTCAAGCAGCACCATCACAAATCTGTTTGTAAAATCCAGGGAGTAATTAAATTAAAAAAATATTGGCATCTAGCATCCCTAGCTTGCCATGGGAACCATCTCCCTCATTCCTGGGAGTTACCCTGTGCCTTAGGCCACCCCTGCCAGCTGACCCCATGACACACCTCACTGTGGAAAGGAGAACCCTCCACATGTGCCCATAGCACAGCTTTGAAGCCTTCCAGGGGACCTGAAAACTTTGTCTTTTACTCAGAAACTCAGTCCATTCCTACTGCCAGGAGATATCCTGTTGTTTTACTCCACTGAAATGAGGACAGCTTATTTCCTGGAGCCTCAGGTACCTGCCCTGCCCCTCAGTGACCCCCTGGCCCAGGGAAGGGCACTGACTCCCCTTCCCTTCCCCATCCCTCTGGTGTGCCTGGAAACAATGAGATCTTTCAGGTGAACCACCATTTAAAAAAGAGCTCCAGAGGCAGATGGAGCACTGGAGGAATCAGAGCATCCTGGGGATCTCCCTGGAGGGCTCCTGATGAGTCCAAGCTGCAGCACATGGACACAGGCACCACAGCAGGGAGCCAAGGGACAGGAGGAGACCCACAGCATTGAGGATGTGGCTTAACTTGGCACACATGAACTTCAGATTTCACTGATGGAGCCCACATTAAACAAGCACAGGCACCAGGATGTGACACAACTTGAGTAATAAAGCTTCAGTGTGGGAACTGCCAGAGGAAGGAGCCAGCAGCAGCATCAATAAATGTGCAGGGCAAACGGGCCAGCTGCAATTTATTCCGCGTGTGCTTCAGACATTTCACATTGTCTTCATTCCTCACAAAGTTTTTGTGATGCCTGTCTCATGAGCATGTTCTAAATGCCAAATTTAGCTGCAATGAGCATTGCTTAGCAGGCTCATGAATGCTCCTCCTGCCTATTGTGGTGGGGAAAATAAACAAATTATTAATCTGAGATATTTATGGTGTAACATTTTACAATGACTAGTCAGCCTGGCTATACATTAAAAGCTCTTTTGTTTTGTGGCTGGTTAGGGAGGCACTCCAGCCTCTCCTTTCCTCAGAACAATCAGGACTATAAAGGAAAGGCGAGGCAGGTGGGAAAGGAATTTCCTCACCTCATTCCTGGTGCCTACAAGATTGACACTGTCCCAACAACTCACCAGCAGCTCCTTTACATTCAGTGGAGAGCAAGAGACAGCCCAGGGAGTCACCAAGCTAAGACAATGGCTTCAAATGAAGGAAAATGTTCCTAGAGAGTAGACTGCTATATGTATATCTGTGGGTGTGGCTGGCACTGCCACACCTGAGAGCACAGACTGGTGAATTTGGAAGCCAGTGAGATAAAAGGGCCACATCAATTGTGCACAGTAAAAACAGAACAAGAACATGAGTCCCTGTATGTTTTTCTGACCATGGAGACACAGGTCTGCTTCTTCCCAAGAACACCCTGGCATGGAAACTTTCCCAAATGCAAAGGTGTTTCTTCACCCACCTGAATGCAGGGCTCCTTCCTGCGCCTTTGTCCCCTTGGCCACCACATGAGCCAGCACTGCACTCTGAGAGTTGGAAATTCAACCTCTGCAGAGCCAGGCCTGGCAGAGCTGTCAGGAGTGGGCTGACTGGAATTCTGCAGGAATCACAGAGCTGTGGGTGGCAATTTGCTGCTCATCAGCTCCGTGGCCAGTTGAAGGCTGCATGCCAGGGCTGAGAGAAGCCCTCATCATGTAGGGCATCTGCTGCAGGGGGCAGAGATGGCTCTTGTCTGTCCCTGGCACAGGGAGGGATTGTGTTTCTCTTGGCAAGTGACCCTTCTTTCAGGACAGGGCTCCACAGAAATACCCCCTGTTGGACAGAGAAAGCAGCAAAACATGACAAGTTTTAGTCTGTGTTACCAAAGAGCTGCTCAGGAGCTAACGGGGATGACAGAGAATGCTTCCTATTTGGTATTAATATCACAAAGCAGGGGAGAAGATGAAGAGCTGGTACTTCCCTTGATACATCCTTCCCTACTGGGATCCTGAAGGGCAGCTCACCCTGATCTCCACTTCCCAAGCTCCTCCTGAGCAGCTGGCATGGAAACGCTGCTTTTTGAGGAAGGAAACTTCATGACAAGTCTTTGAACTCACAGGGCTTTTCAGACCAACTGTTATTTTCCTCAGGGCTCATAAGTAGAGAAATTCTCCTCTACTGAGTGTTAATGTCCCAGCAAACTGATCTGTTTTCCCTACAATGCATTGGTCAGAACATTTGTAACAAGTCCATCACTACAGCTCCTACACACATTAGAGATGTTATTTCTTGCTGGTGTATAGCTGATCCTACACAGGAGGAGAGAAAGGGGAAAGATTTCCTTGAGGACCTGTGCTTAGCTGTGAGGCTCTTCCAAATCTGAAAAAAAACCTTTTGAGATCGGATCAGCCAGATCTAGAAAAACCTGAAGGACAAAGGTCCCCAGCAGTGCAAAAAGCTGACACTGAAGCTTGGCCAGGTGTGACATGGTCAGCAGTGCAGAGGAGGAACAAAGGGTTGAACAGCCTAAGGAGGTAGCCAGGCAATTACTCATTTAGGAGGCATTTTTTATTGCTTTTGTGAAGCATGATTCATCTCTCAGTATGTGCATGGACAGTGGATCCTCTGGCTGTGCAAATGAATCAGCACACGCTCCCCTCTCCCGGCTCCCACGAGGCTGAGACCCTGCACAGCCCAAACCAGCCCTGGGAGGAAGCAGGTCTGAGAGTCAGCAGCTGCTCACAACACCACAAACAAGAATTCACATGTTTGAAGGGATAGAAACCCCTCTTGTCATGGACTGGGTGTTGTGGATGTGAACATATTCCTGTAAGGAGCTCACACCTCCTAAGAACGTGGCACAGGTTGCTCAAGAGAGAAATACAGAACTGGAAGAGCCATCAAGGCCTGGAAAGGGTTTTTTGTCAGCCATGTTCCTACCTGCTTTCAGCACAAGCTTCTTATGCCTCAGGAAATTCAGCCAGAGTGGGATAAGAACGCCAGGTTTTCATGGACAGGGTCTCAGGCTCTCCAGCCTCATTTATCTCATCCCCACACGCTGCTGGTGCTGACAGCCAGAGATGTCCAGAGGGAGCTGGCACACTGCAGCACTGCCTGTCAGGGGGCTGCCTCAAAGCTTCCCAAAAATGCCTTGACTGCAGCAAGGGAGTGAGGTGAATATACAAGAAATGTACTATTTCTCCTGAACTGCATCAAGTTAATGATATTTTCCTCCCCCCCTGCACCCCTGTAAATCAGCACGTGACTGTGGGACTCAGCAATGTTACACTGATGTAGAACCACATTTGGGAGGGAACTGGTTGGTGTAAATCACCCCGTTCTATTTCCTAGAACATAATCTGGTGCCAAGTTCTGTCAAAAACATGGAGAAAACACTCACTAGATTTTTCCAATGGCAATAGTCTGTCTAAACACAACTTTAAATGTCTGCCATTAAAGTTTTCTTCATCTCATTAAAGTGACTTGCAAAACCATCTGCTAGCTAATGAAGAGTTTTTAAAGCTTTAATATTTTATTTTATAATGAAATATACAAAGGGGAAAACAGGACAGGTATTTAGAAAGACAATGGCACCAATCTGCTGTTCTTCCACAGAAAGCTGATGATGTTCACTCCCATGGCTAATTAAAGAGACTGAACACTTCAGCCCCTTGAATATTCCTTGTACAAATAATGCAATTCCTATTCTCATGATACTTGCCTAACACACAGCAACTGAAAGAACATTTCCAGGAACTATTTCTCAAAATCCTTCCAAAAATACCAGTGACTGGTACATTACAGAGAAGGGCAGACAACATTTCTGCTCAGGGTCTACGTGCCCTTGCCAAAATCCCTTGGTGGTTCTTGATTCCCTCAGCCCTCACATTCACTTCCCTGAGTTACTCAGAAATTGAGCAAGGCATGAGAAATCATGGTGAGATCACCAGGGACAGTGATCAGCCAGACTCAGAGCAGAGGCTGGGCCAAACCCAAGGGACAGCACTGCTCTTTCCAGGATCTGGCTGTGATCCCCAGCAGGAGTAGAACAAACTTGGTTCATGCCCCTATGAGCAGTTAATGGCAAGGAGTAAGGGAAGTCATGGGGAGCCATCTGAGATGGTTCCACCACCCCCTCAGCAGTATTAGGGAACAGAGAGCCCATCTCAGAGCTGAAATGAGGAGGAGTTTCAGGTCACAGCTTACCAGACTAGGTCTCCTCCACCTGCTGCTCGCTTCTTCACCTCTGATGTGGGACATCCCTGGCTCTGATACTTTCACGCTTCATGTCTCACCATCATTCTCTGTTTGTGCTGCTTTCCCCTGCTTTTTGTCTCCTTTAACATCCCTGCTCCTCAGCAGTGATTGCTTACTCCTGCTGAGCACCGAGGACTCTGCTCAGAAGGAAAGCTGCAATCCTCAGCATGGTCCTTGCAAAATAGGGCAATAGAAGGAGCAACTTTAAAAACCTACATATATCCCACCCCAAACCCCCCAAAGCACTTTCTTGGATAGCAAGCTACCCTACTGCCCTATCAACCTAAGATATATCCAAGAATTTAATGACAGCTAAGCCTGACTGTGAAAGTAGGCTTGAAATTAACTGGCAGAGCTACAGCCTGCCTTCCAAAGCTCTGCTAAGTCCTGTAATGGCTGAGTCTTCATCCTGCCTGCTGCTGATCTTCACTTGAGGTGTCACAGATGGCCTTAATTGCTTATCTCCTTCTGAGCTTCATACCTGCTGTGGTGGATTAACAGATGGGACTGATCAATGGGCTGAATGCAGCCCTTGGGACCCCATAACCACCTCCCTGCACAGTGATTAGTGCAATGGTTCTCCCCACTCACACAAAATTTGTGATCTTCTAACTGGTGAACTGTCACATCCCACCTTTGGTGCAGCCCCTTCACTCTGTGCCACATCCACAGGCAGTGACAACACCTGGGACTGTGCTGGACCTTCTGCCCCCCAAGAGGCCAGGGAGATCACAAAGTCCACACTTGCACACGTGCCAAGAGCCCTGGCCAAAAGTTTTTCAGATGGCATCTTATTCATGCAGTGCAGCCAGCAACTCTGAACCAACATAAATTATACTGGGAAGATGAACAAGATGAAAGATCATTCATCTTACCACAGGCAGAAAATACACTCAGACTCTTCCTCGTGGTGCCTGATGGCCCAGAAAGAAAACACAATGATTCACATTGTGCTGATTTGCTGTTGGAGACCTCAGAGCTTATGGTAGGTCCTCCTGATTTAATGCACCATGCAGCAGTAACTAACAATTTCTCAGTGGCCTTGCCTAAGAGTTCGCTTGAAAGCAGTGAGTAGAGTTTTGAAAACATTTGCTTTAGTTGTATTTTATGCCATGCCAAGCCATGAATCTTACCTGAATGGTGCTGGTGTGTGTTGGACTCTCCTCTGCTGAGCTCCCAGAGCATGGGCAGGGATGACAGCCAATACAAGGATTAATCTGTTTCCCAGACACAATGCTGTGCTGAAGAGCTGTTGTTCAATTACAGCACATCCACCTCAGAGTAAGGCTGTGACCACCGAGAAAGTTCTGACAACCTCAGCCATCCCCATCTCTATTAAAAGCAACAGAACAGATTACTCCTCTTTGCTGTTTAATTAGGCATGGCTTGAGAAAGAACGGGACTTAGCACAGTATCTGGTTTGCTCCAGGACTGGTTTTACCCACAGTACTCTGGTTTAACCCCAGAGCACTTCTATCCTTTCCTTCACTACTGCTACCACCTCTAGAGACTTGGTAACAGCACAGATCCTCCAGTGATGGAAACCAGCAAAGCTTTTCCTGCCTCCTGCTCACTGCACAGCCCAGTGCACACCATAACAAAGAATATTCCCTCATCTTTCTGGTTTTAATGCAGCTTTTCTCCTTAACATCAAACTACACCCCTTAAACTCACTCTAAATAATTAACTTTTTTTTCACTTGAGAAACAATGGTAGCTCACCATCTCTTCTTCCGCATCTGGCTTGGTGTCCCACCTCTTTCAATACCCTCCAGTGGACTGCTCAGGCTATAAATGATGAATATCATGCAGGATATACCATGAAACAAGAGAGTCTGGAACTCTTGTGTGGAAAAGGGACAACACTGCCTCACCTTTGCTGCTGCCAAGATGCAGCTTTTGTCCCTCTTAGTCTCTGTGTACAAATCCCTTCTACTTTTCCCACAGAAGAGCACTGAAGAAAAATTACCTGGAAATCAGAGTGCTGGTGCTGTTTCTTTTCATTGCTCTGTTCAAATTCCTTTAATTTGCTCTATTTTTCTGCTTTTAAAGAATTGAGAAACTTTACTAAGAGCACTGAGAGCAGTGAGAAAGCATTCTTGCTGCAATTTGGCAATAGAAACGGATAACACAGTGATTGCCATCCCTGTGCCCAGTACTGGGTGACTTACTGCCCTCCCACACAATAACAAATGTGCAGTTCAGGCTACAAGTTGTTAAATCCTGTGCTCCTGGAGTCCCATGGCAAGAAGGGAATTTCATTTTGCATTTTTATGAACTGATGAACTGTATGTGCCTCCCTAATTTCCATGAGAATGCACAACAGGCCCTGTAAGAAAAAAATAATTACAACAAAGCAACTCACCAAGTAAATTTGTTATGCTCCAAGTCCTGAATTCTCACTGAGCTCCTTTCTCCTGTACTTAACTCCTTTTGTTAAACAACCACCACTCACCAAGATCACTGCCAGGTATCAGGGTGTGCAAAAACCCCTGAATAATGTGCTGTAACTCTTCTTACAGATGAGACAGGAGTAGAAAACTGCAACAGCCTCTTCTGTATTGCAAAACACGAACATAAGAACAAATGTGCTATGACCTACTGGTGACAAATGAAGGCAATATAAAGCCTTGTAAGATTTCAGCTTTATTAGCATTATTTAACTTCTGAGACCATTAAAGGAGGCACATTTGATGAATGCAGCTGTGGGGACAGAATGGTTTTGGTTATGAAAGGATGTTGTGGCACAGAAGAGAAAAATGAGAGGACAAAGCCAAGAGCTGTGCAGCTTGGGAAGAGCAGAAAAGATGAGGCCAAGGTGGTCAGCACTTTTTAATATCTCAATTGTTAGATAGAGATATGCTCCCTCAGGGAGAGGGCAGCTGTGATGGACACTGCTGGAGAAGTTCCCAACTCCCAGTGGAAATGGCTGAAACAGCTGAAGAGAAATTCAGATAAAAACATCCCAATGTCAAAGAGAGCAGAAGTGTGCCTTGACCACACTATGGGAACACAGTGAAATGATGGAACGACACATACTGCCTTCTCAAATTCACTCTTAATCATCCTTTTATAGGCTAAAACTTTGCAGGAGACCTTCCTGAGGATCCAGCAGTACCTCTTTTTCCAGCAAAAACTAAAAGGAGCAAACACTCATCTGTACAAAGGGCAGATGTGGATTTTTGTCTCCAAACTGTGGCAGCCAGATGTTGATAAAATAACATGATTTTTAACTCGGCACACACCTTATTTATCAAGATACAACTTTGAGAAACAAGCACTGGAACAGTTCCACTAAATACACACACCATATATTGTTCCCACAGTCAGTTAATTATACAGCTCAGTGGAAAAGCCTCGTTAATGTTATGTACTTTACAGAGAGCATCTACATCTATCAGTGGAACAGTATCTTGTAAAAAGCACTTACCTGATTGCTGTGTCTTCCCTTATAGAGACAAAAGAAAGCTCTAAATGACAAATTTTGGCCACAACCAACCAATCATGCAGCAATCAAAACTGAACATTTTTAAGAACTAAGACAGAAAAATCAGAAATCATCAAGAGAGCATCATAGTAACAGATGGGCTATGTAAAGGTTTTATTTTTTATTTACAGCAAATATATTACAGTAAAAAAGGTTAACATGACTTGTGGTTGTGGAAGGATGGTACATATGCATACATCAAAAAGGTTTCATTTTCTTGGCACTAACTGAACTGAATACAAGGATTCAACACAAAAATAAGAAACAGAACATTTATTAGGCAAACTCTAACTGTACACATCTGCAACTGGGGTTTCAATGCAATCCAAAGAACACAAACAAGTCATCAGGATGGCAAAGACTTTTTTGATGAGCATGTTGAACCCTCAAGACAAGGCTGTCTGGCACCATTTAAAAGTTGCTGTACTGAACACACTGATTTTAAAGAAATGTCACAGATGATTAAGACACTGAAAATGCACTCAGCACAGTGAAGAAGCCCATTATTTTCCTTATTTCTTTTTCTACTCCCACAGTACCAGAGTGTTAAAAGGCTGCATGGCAGACAAGCTGGGTGCAACAGCTGGAGAATTTTGCCTGTCAAGCAAAGTGACTTGCAGCAAGAGATGTGCTTTCTGCAGCAAACCCAATGATACACAGCTTGTGTGGCTTCAAGGAAGACGATCTAAGAATACCAAATGTTGAAGCCTTATAAGCTCTTTACATCATAATCAGAACCCTGAGAAAAGCAGGATCCAAATTACTCCAAGTGAATTTGGGCTTACTTACACACAACAAAATTGTCCAGATATACCAACAGTAGTAAACAGAGTTAATGCAGTGTTAATCCTTTTACATTTTAATGACTAGCTATAAAAACAGAAACTAGCATGTTCAAATCTGTTTACATTTCCTGAGCTTAGTTAAATGAAGAAGGAATGAACGTTACAAAAATCCCGGTAAGTCACCAATAAATTAAAAATGTACATAACCACTATAGCTTAAGAAGCTCAGAGTGAAGTCTTCTTATCCAATACCCTTTCTTTAGGAATCCTGTACAGAAGCCATGCCATTAACTTCACCAGCAATACTGAGATGCTATGGAATTGTAGGTCTTTTTTTTTTTTCCCTTGCTATTCCAGCAGATTGCCTGATGGCCTTTCCTAATCAAATCACATGAGAGCATTCAAAAACTGCAACCCTCTACTTGCAGTGCACAAAACAATGTTCTCAGCAACACAATGTACTACTGAAATTCAAATTTCCTAGCTGCAGTTATTTGGGTGTGCTCTCAGCTCTCACACACAACACCACCACCCTGGCAGCAGGTTTGGTGTCCTTTGGGAGAACAAAGCAGGAGACTGGAGGAAAGACCCTCAGCAATATCCATCTTAGCCCATCTTAGAGGTTTCTTTAAGAGCCAAAATCTTGCATTTGAGAGAAGCACTCGACCTACATGAGTCATACACATGTTTATTTATGCATGTTTATTTCCTGCATAGAGAATACTGTGTACCTTGGAATAAAACCCAAGTCTTGAGAATATACTGAAGAGTATATTTGTAGCAGTGCTATGGAAGATTAATTCAAACCCAAACAATCAAACTCAACGGTCTCAAAGACTTGCAGAGCACAAACTTTGATAAAACAAACCACTTTTTAGAAAACTGTCTGCTTATAGCATACTTCTATTTTATGGAGTAGATAAAAGAGAGGTAGAAAGGTTTATCTCCTCAGTATCAGTTTCTGTGCAGTATTTATAAAATGTCAGGAAAAAAATCTATAGCTTTTCAGTGAAAATGACAGCTTTTCTCCTAAGAATTATAAGGAATCTCTTCTGTCCACTTAAATGCTGTAAACGAAGTAACTGGAATCTGGTTCAGAAGAGATTTTCCTTCCAGTAGCCTTACCACACCAATTTTGTTACCAAGTTCTGCTTCTAAGAAGTCATTACAGAAATACTCCTACACAGGGCTCAAAAATGCTTCACAGATACAACCCACCAAGCCATATTTACCAGCCAAATAGTATCAAGTCTGCTCCTAAAAAAATCGCTCACTCTTGCTTGACTTGCATGATCCATCTTATGTGAGCTACCAAGAGGGACAGAGAAGAATGGAAGTATGGAAGGCTGTGTGGCCCTTCCCCTCTTTGGTGATGATCTCAGATGTGAGCACCATCCTCACCCTGTCTGGCAGAGCACCCTGAAGCAGCTTCTCTTCCTGCCACAATCCAATCTCTGTAGCAGGAGGATGGATGGTGCTTTAGTAACGAGCGCTCCTGAAAAAAGGCAGGAAGGAAGACCCGACCAGGAGACACAGCTGAACAGAAACTGGGCTGGTAAGATAAATATCCATCTTGCCCTGGTGTTAAGAGAAGCCTGCAGCACTACAGTTTTCATGACTGTCACCAGATAAGGGAGAGAGATGGAAACATCAGCTGCAGACATCCAGAGTGTGATCCAGAGTGCCGTGCATTTCCCACGGAGCCGAGAGCCTCGGCCCAGCAGTGCCAGGGGAAGGCAGGTCAGAGGCACCAGGGTGGGATCTGCCCACTGGGCCTCCACTCCTGACCCCTGCTGTCATGGCACTGCCAGAACTGCTCTATCTGTGACAGAGGACCTGCCTGCTGACATTTCAGGGCACGCAGGGCTGGAGCTCCAGCTTTATTCACATAGCAACGACTGTTCAAGGATGGGATTTGAGCCATGAAAGTCAGGCTGCTGCATGGTGACCTTTAATTTACCCAGTGAATGCTAAGCAAATTACATTAAATTAAATTCAGTCAAAGCAGATGCTAGCTTATTTATTAAAAAGCTCAGCTTTCTCTTTCTTTCAACTGGTTTTAGAGACCAGCAGCTCTTGGGAGCAGACCTTGCCGCTAACTAAGTAAGGCAAGAGCAGCTCCACAGAGATGGCCTGAGCGACTCTCCTGCAGCAACACCAGCCTAAAGAAGACCTGGCTTTGCCTAGGGATGCCCAGCAACAGCTCATGAACACAGCATCTTTGCCTCCTTGCTCCCTGTACTTCCTACCCAAACCAGGTGTTTTCCCTCCTTCCACAAAAACCACACCAGACTCACAGTGGAAGACAATTCTTCATTGCCTTATACTGTCAGATATTTTAAGAAATCTATGAATTTACTAATATAAAGAAGTATTTACTCTGTTTCAGAAAACCAGTACTGCTCTGCAAATATATAACTTATCATTAACTTTTGACAGGGTTGGGGGAACTCGTATACAGCAACATGGTCACATTCACAGTCCTGGTTGGAAACATTTCCTTCTGTCACTTGTAGCATGATGAGACTGACTAATTTTCCTGTACTCAAATAATCAACAGGACCTGTCCTTCAACCTGCTCCCTTTCAGCAGTATGCCTAAAAGCAGTCACATAAATAAGAGATGTGCTGCTTTCAGCCACACAGGCTTCATGCACAGTCTGTTTTGTCTCTTTTCTTTTGTTCTCTGGAAACATTACTCTCATTAATTTAATTCTCCAACTATGATCCACCAAAATAAAAATAAATTCAAGTAGGAATCCAAACTGGTTATTGCTGGGTTATGGGTCAATGTAAACTGACCAGACCCAATGCCAACCTCGAATTCACTTTACAAAAGTCAGGATTGTTCGATTACATTTGCTGACCATAGACAGCTTCTTTCACTATTCATACAGCTTGAAGACCAAAGATTTGCTGAAAACAAGACACGGTCCATGTCCCCTGGAAGTAAATGGAGCTAATAGCCATCATCTTCATCCATATCACAGCCATAATCTGAAACACAGAAAGACAAGGGCATATAAAAATGCAAATATTCTGGGTAGATGGAAGACACAATAGCAGTATTGCTTCTTTAAGGTTGTTTTCTTGCTGTGTAACTACAGGATAAGTTTTGCCTTAGGCAAGCATTTTGAAAAACATCTATTTTCTTAGGCCTAAATAAGTTCTTGCATGTACTTCCCTCAATGAAATAAAATTATTTTTAAGCATGTATGTGTAAATATCTCCTCTCACTTGTCACTAGACTATCCTTTAGGAATACTTGGCACATGTGTATGTGAAATACTTGGTTTAATTTAGAGGCTAAGGTGATCAAGACTGATTGTCACAAGTGACTTGGCACACAGTGGCTGATAACCAGCAGCATTACATTTACAAGCAGGCACGTTTTTCACTAGATACAGGCACCAAGGAAAAAACTGGTTTGTTTATATTATTCATGGATTTATGAGCTGAAATTGCAAGGGTTCAGAGATAGCTCAGAGTTCCCATCAACATCAAAAGAGTCATGGAACAAATTCCGACCAATGCATCTGAATCAGATCTCCCTTATCTTCTTACTTCTAGACTTAAAATTTTTGCTCAGATTTTTTAATCCAATTTTATTTTCTTAATGCTGAGTGCAAAGACCGTGTGCTGTGTGTCAGAAGGCAAGTCTGTATGTTTCTAATGCACCTATTTTTCTTCTGTGTGCTTCTGAATGCACTGACACAGATACTTTCTGTAATGTAGATGAACCTATGGATAATTATTGCATATGAGCACTGAGGAAAGTTAAACTTCAAATTCCAAATCCAATACAGGGCAACATCTCACCCAAAGAGACAAGCAAATGCTCAAAAGCAGAATTAAGTGTAATCTATAATGATTTGTGTAGAATGGGTGAAGTTCACCATCTGTAATTCATGTTGTTATTCCAGGCAGGCAGGTCTAAAATCCACAGAGAAAGCAGCTAGGAAAGAGTTATTTTCTGTTCTGAGCAGCTCTGTACACCTGCATTCGAATTCTGGGAATACTCCTTTCCTTTTCTTTTTTATTTTTATTTTTTAACTCTAATTTTCAGCTGTTGTCCAGGCCAGACAGGGAGTAGTGGAATGTTCTCAGAATGGTTCAAAATTAGTAACATTTACAAAGAAAAAAAACTCAGTGACCTTTATTCTATTTTTGTGGGGGGTTTATTAATAAACATAGACCCACCCTCCCCCACATGGATGCCTTTTCTTGGGAACGTTATTCTAATAATAAATGCAGGCAACAAACTGTTTTTCCTACAGTTCAGCAATTATTTTCCAGCAGAGAAATAAATTCAAAAGCAACAGACACTTTTGTGAAATGTATACATTTTGTCTATGAAAGCTAAATGAATAGTGATGGAAAGATTTTTGCAGTAAATAACATTTCACTAGGAAACGTATTCCCATCTTGCGTCTTCACAACCCATAATTAGCAGTTCCCATTTTAAAAATAATTTTGTGTATTTTCAAAGCTTAACTTCTAAAGGGAAGTTTTTAATAAAGGATAAATGTGGAGTGTCCAGCTAGGAAAAACCACAGTGGAGAGGAGACTGCCTTTTCCTGCCAACAAAGAAATCTAATTAAACCAGTGGCTTTGCTGGGTAACCCAAAGAAATTAGCGCACATCTGTGTACCATACATGCACCACCAATGCCATTCCTGCACTTGGGAACAACTGCTTCCTCCCAACACCTTCCCCAGAAACAGAGTGTGATGATTTGTTGTGTTTTGAGCTGGACAGACACGTCCCCAGGGCTCACGGACAACCTGGACATCACTGCAGCCTCCACAGAGGAGGCACAAGGAGAAGAGAGGAGAGGCTCAGGGGGCCCCAGGCACTGCTAATGGAGGGGTTACTGAGCCCCTAACTCCTCAGATCCACCTAAATAAACCTAATTCTGGAAAACACCCCACGCTTCAGTTTGTTCTTGGGAAGCCCTCTTAGCCTAAAGCTCGAGACGCAAACTTTTCTCAGGAGGAGTCTCCAAGGTCAGGTTTCAGACAAGGGCGATTCCAGGCTTCCCACAGGAACAGGCAATGCTGAAAAGGCAGCAGGAGCTCTGGGACAGGGACAAGCAGGGGAAGCCTGTGTGTCCCCACGCCTGGAAGAACAAAGCCCACAGAGCAGAGATGGTACCCCCAGCTCACCATTTCCTCCCATTAACTGCAAGGCGCTCATGCAGTGATCTTCATCTTCCTCTACCTCTTCCTCTTCCACCTCTTCATCAGGGTTGTAAGCTACTGGGCCACTCTCCACAAGCACAGCTGCTGGTTTTTCTACATCAGAGGCTTCAGCCTGTGCATTTGGAAAGGTAACCTGCACAAAAGAAGAGAGAACAGTAGAACAGCCCTTCTTTTGGTCCAATAGTTGTACAGAACTTTAGCAGCTTCCAAACAATAGGGACAGGAGAGACAGAAGCTCATGTCCAGTGCTACAGGTTCAGCTGTTCTTATGGAAGTCTGAATGAAAGTCAGGCAAAACCATCCAGTTTTCACCTAGTCCAGAACCAGGCCACTGAAACATCCTGTAATGGTAACAGCAGAACAAGGATTCTCTGGCAAGCACAAGAGGAGGAGAAATTTGGGAGCGAAGGCTCCTCAGTAGAGCTCTGTGGGAAACTTAAACCTCTCCCACAGTGTGCTCAACTCACATCAGGCCTATTACAAAATAACAACGTTATTGACAATTTAATGATAGCAAAAATGTACCCTTCAAATCAGAAAAAGCCCAACATGTATTAGTTTTGACAGCTCTGGTTGGATTTATGTGGCGGCGCGATGAGCTGTGGAACAAATAGCACTCTGTAGACAGCACTTAATGTGATGGCAGAGCACTCAGCTGATAATACACACTGGCACCTGTGCCATTACCTGTGGAATTCAGCAGAATAATGATCTCCAAACACTACCTTGGGAATCAATCATGGATGGGACCTGTTCTGGATGTGGTACTCCCCAGCTGCTCCAAGGTTAGGCAGGACACAGCACGGAGGGAGAGAAAGGGGAACACCACAAGGGAACAGAGGTGAATTTGGAGTAGGTAATGCTGTCTTTGGCTCACTAAGGAGAGATCTGGGAACAGGGCAGGAAGCAGCAACAAGGCCTGTGCCAGCACAGCCCAGGCTCTGCTCTTTCTTCTCATTTTCATGGTGTGCTCAGTCTGGAGCTCCACCTCCTTCTCTCATCCAGGGAAGAAACATCACAGGAGCTTTACTTCCATCAGCTCTGTAATAGGGTACTTTCCACACTCATTCTGTACTTGGACTGTTTGGGCTCATACATTAGAGCCCATGGCACACAAAACCAGCCAATCAGCAATTGGAGGAACCTTAAAGACTAACCATGAATGCTGTGTTGTCATGTGAAGAATTCTGAGAAGGGAATATTGACAGTACCTGGCACCAGCCAGCTGTAACCAGCACCAAGTCACCTTCCCCAGTAAGAAAGATGGAAACTCTTCCTTGGAAGGACCAGTGGTGAACCGCTTCTAAAAATGAATGGTCCAAAGGAGACCAAAAAACCCCAACTCCTTTGGCCCAAACCATGAGAAAAGTGCCACGGCGATCTAGGTTTTAAATTACATACATAACTATGTACTGCTGCATGTTCTCCAATTCCATTGACAGCAAGCTCTGATAAAATGCTGCAGTTAATTTTTATTTATTTATTTATTTATAAATGCATTTGCTTGGGATGCAGTAGCTCCCAGAACCCCTGTAACTCCAGGCACTTCAGAGATACACCATAAGAGAAAATCCCTGTACCAGAAAGTTGATAGTCTAATTATTCAAACATCAAAGCTGCTCCTGAACTTGTCATACACCATGACAGTCAACCTAAAGAATCTGCCTGAGTTTTTCAAAGTCACCTCAGGGTTTGCTCCAACAGCTCATTAATAGGGCAAAAGACACCCATTAATTTTAACAGAAAATCAAGTATTTAGATATTCGGATCAGTCAAAGACAGGTTTTCATTATTTTTTAATGCTCAAATTAATCATATTATTTAGAGGAACTTCCCTCCAGTTTATATTTCCTACCACTGCTTTTACCTCTGTCATCAAATTGAGTCCATCTTGGTATAAGCAGAAATAGACACAAGAGTTTGAAACAAATCAGCATCATAATATACATCAATTTATATGTTTAAAAGTATCCATCTGCTCTGAAAAAATGGGTGAATATAAAGGAGCTACAATTGAGTCATTATTTTTTAAAATTGCTCCATGCTAATTAAAATGTGACCTTCTTCTAATTATCATGTCCACTTCCAGACTGCTGTACTTCTAAAAATGTGCAGAGTTTTCTAATGAGCATAAAATAAGAAGTGAAAATGTATTTCCCTAGGCAGGATATCAAACTGTTTCTGAAAATCAATGACTTTTAGTCATGTTAAAAAAAAAGGCAGTCAAACAACACCTTTAAATAGAACTTCCTGAATTCAATTCCAGACATCCTGGACTGGAGTTTGGCACTTAGCTTTATGTATGGATGGGCAATTGTCAAAGGTGTTAAACTACCTAAGGGAACTGCTTCACTTTCAGAAGGGTGTCAGTGTCACACATTCATGGGCAAGAGGGACAAATCCCTTTGGTATACTGAATTTTTAGATATGCAGTAGACAGTTTGTTGTATACAAAATGCCTGTGAATATTTTGTATAGGGTGAAATTATTAGTGAAAGAGAGCAGCCATCATTGTTATCTGGTTTCACTGAAAATAATAATGATCTGAAAATAATCATGATCCCTTTGGGAGGTGCACAAAGGCATCCAAGGAGGGCTTCTGGCAGTGGCCAGTTACCAGCACCAACTTTTCTGTGGCACTATTACATTTTCAAACTAGACAAACAATAAAGCAGGAGTAAGCCAGGCTATACAGGGTAAAAGCTCTTTCCACACTGGTCTCTGACAGAAGCCTAGCCCATGCCTGGGGTCAGGTCTGGCTGCACAAAAGTGGAGTTTGCAAAGTTCTTCTTCTCTGTGAGGACAGTCCAAGTGCTGAGAAGCAGGCATGAGCTCTGCCCCCTCCTACTCCTCCTGACCATTTATTTGACATGGACTTTATTAGATGCTTGCAGGGAGTTTTCTCTTTTTTGCTGTCCAATGAAGCATCATGAGGCTGTGCCAATGTTCCTGATGGATAAGTAAGGCAAGTCTGGGTTAAAAAACATCCAATCTCAGCTTTGCAGTGTTCACAGTAACCAATTCCTGGCCTGATCAGACAAACAAGACTCATTTCTTTTACCCTTATCTACCACATGACCAGAGCTAGGCTGAAAATAGCTTGTGGGAATTTCCAAACTCAACCTGTTGCACCAGGTTGGAGAAGTGCTGGACTTTTCTTACCTCTTCAGTGGCAGCCTTCTTAGCAAACTGGGTTGAAATC
The DNA here is from genome assembly GCF_028551555.1 of Melozone crissalis. NCBI lineage: Eukaryota > Metazoa > Chordata > Aves > Passeriformes > Passerellidae > Melozone > Melozone crissalis. Next base: position 3,422,607 of record NW_026535834.1, read on the forward strand.
AAGGGTCTTAATCTGCAAAGAAAGAAAGAAAAAATGCTGAACAACAGAAAAGTTGCACAAGAGTTTGACACAGAGTATTCATTCTCCAAACAGTGAAAGCACTTTGCTAGTGTTATGCTGTGCAATTACTTTTTTAATGATTTAAGATAAAGAGCAGAGAGCCACAAATGCCACAATAATTAACACACACACGTTCCCTTGGAAGAGTCTGTCCCAGATCAAGGTAGTAATAAAAGATGCCAGCACAGTAGCAAAACCTCATCTCAAACTGCAGCCCCAGCTTCTCCCCAAGGTCTTTGAAATAGCTGTGTTTGTCACATTTTACAAAAATCAAAAGAAAACTGATTTTTGGAAGAATGCAGACATGGCAAGACTGGGCCACACTCTGATTACTGGTCTGCAATTGCTTCTCTGCATCTGATGATACACAGAGGATACCAGCAAGATTATGCATGCAGGACACCATAACCATCACAGGCAAGAAGTTAACATCCAGCTACAGAAATAATCAAAAAAACCCCAGGGACCCATGAGAAATGACAGAAATTGAACATAAACATTTTTAAAAACTCTGCATCAGATGTGAAAGAGACCTGCATATTTGGGGGAGAAGAGCTGGATCAGTATAACTTTACAGCTAAGTGTTAAATATTATTACTGCTGAAAAGCATTTCATAGTCTGTTGTTTCCCCAGTGCCAAGGAGGCTGTTCTCAATCCATCATTTAGTGTTACTTTCTGGTCTCTCCAGCTCATCTAGATGTATCTAGTCACGAAGAGGATGACTTGCTTTCCACAGAAACACGGCTCAGACAGCTCCTCAAGCACGTCTTTTAACGAAGTCTAGGCAAACAACTTAATGAATACCAATTTATGCCTCCAGAGATACAGTCTTTTATGATAAGCAGTATTTTACTCTCATTTTTCTCTTAGTCATTCCTCCTTGTTAACACACCTCCTTGTTGTTTTCTTACTTATTTATTTATTTCAAATAATCAGCAGGAGGAAACAAAACCCCAGAGAATGAGGAGGGGAGACTGAGATCATTATCTCTGATGGTGGAGACAATATTAAAATACAAGATATTAGCTAAGCTCCAGAAAGGTTCAAAAACTGATCACCTCTGAAATGCCGTGCAGGACCCAAAAGGCATTTCAGCAACTCAAGTAATTGAAGGTGCCTCCTCCTAGAAAATGACCAAAAGAGGCTAAGGGAATGTTTCAGGAGCAGTGCTACTGAAGAATCCAGAACACATTATTCTGCTACAGATACTTCTTGTCGTATTACATAATTACAAAGAATTTCAAGAAAGAGATTCACTTGACCTACATAAATATCTATTACTTACAAATCCTGGTTGATTTCTGGGATCAGAGAGATTATATTTGAAAACATGGACACGCTCCTCCCTATGTGCTCAGCCTTCTCTTTCCTTGTCTAACCCCAACTGCAGAGTTTTCACCTTTAAATGCTGCCAAGGAGCAGGGATACCCTCACCCTGACCAGGCTGCTCAGAGCCTGTCCAACCTGACCCTGGATGTTTCCAGGGACAGGGAATCCACCACCTCTCTGGGCCTCTGCCATTGCCTCACCACCCTCACAACAAAAAAATTTCTTCCTTAATTCCTGAGATTTGAGAGTACCTACCTACTTTCAATCACTGTTTTCCAAAATGTCACCCTGTTTGGATGCTTATATAGATGCAGCAAAGCCAAAAGGTTGCATAGCTGAAGGATTCTAATTACCAAACAGGTTGTGTTTCATTGACATGACTGAAAAACACCCAACATTGGTAAGAAATTAAAGATTTTTATTTTAAATTCATAGTCATGATTATTGCAATTAACATTGTACCAAAGATAGCACCTTTTCCCTCCTGCTACCCAAAGACATCAGACCTCCCTGGAGCACCCTGAAAATATTTCCTCCCCCCAATTAAAATCAAGCTGTTGAGTAAGACTCACAAGGTAATCAGAAACTGCTGACATTTCTTTTAGAGCAAATTATACATGTGCTCACACAGTGAAGAAAACAATCACAGCTACAGGAAGCAGAGTAAACATTCCAGTTTCATTTTAATTAAAATGGTCCCCTAATGAAAATAAAAAGATTCACGTTTATGAAAAGCCTATTTGGAAAAACTTTAGTGCTACATCCAAGAGCCCTTCCATACCATTTCTCAGCAGCAAGGGATCCTCACACCCAAACTGAAATTAAAGTTGTATTTCTGTTCCACGAGAGCCACTCACAACGTGCACATCTTCACTTCCTTGCTACAAACACAGCACTGCCATCTGATCTGGCAATACAGTTTCTCTCTCAGCATAGTGTAAAATGCATCCAGAAGCAGTGGGGTGGATCCTGCTCCTGCCACGGATGGACAGCACCTGCTGCAGGCCAGATCCAAGGGTGGATCTCATCACCTGGGTGGAATGGCCTGGCCCACTGCCCCTCCATACTACCTGCTTCCTAAAACACTAACCACGACACTGGAAAAAGGTAAAACCAGCACAAAAACTTATTTCCCTGCTGATATAATGGCTTTGATTCAAACTACAGCTATAAAAGTTATAAATACATAACCCCCTTGGCTCTCCTTATGCCTAGGGAGAGCCTTACTATTACAGTACAAAACATTTAAGAAGGTTTTATAGTTGGGGGTGTTGTTTTGTTTCTTAAATGCCCCAATGTCCTGACCTCCTTAAACCAGAGCAGCTGCTGCCACACCAGCCATATGGAGCAATAAATTACTGGCTGCCATGGCTACAGATACAGGCTCCTTCTGCTGTCTGGCTGCACCTCAGAGGGTGGAAAAAAGCGTCTTCATGGAAAAGCACAACCCCTTTTGAGGCTGGGACAGGTCTGAGTATTAATGATCAAAAAGCACCTTGAAAAAATAAGTAATTGAAGCGTCTTATCCAACTTTCACTGGGCATGACTCAACCTCTGTAGAAGGCTACCAAGGGACACACGTGCACAGAAGAAAGATCCTGTCCATCAAAGTCCAGACTGAATTAGAGGTTCACTAATTCAATAAATAGCTCAATAAATAATAACAGCCTACATTAAAGTACAATTCCATATATCCTGAAGTGACAGCAGCATCCATTTAAAATGTAATGTTGTGACTGGGAAATAATGGGGCTCCTGGTCTTCCAAAGTGTGTCAGTTGTCGTTCACTATTTATGATGACTTCTAGTTTGGGGCATTTTCCTTTTGAACTTTGCAAATTAACACAGTACCTTGTGGGAGGGAAAAACAGAACAAGCAACTTTCTGAACAGCAACGTGATCCGTAAAAGGGGATAAAAAAGATTTCACACAGCCCCAAGTGTGTTACATCCACACTTCAAACTACTTCAAAAATTATGCAGATCTACTAATGCTCATGTCAGCCAACACACATAACACCGGAAGCAGATTATCTTGACATGTTTGTGACAAAAACTAATGGCATGGTACAAGACATCAGAGGCTGCTCCCTGCCGAATCCGCTGTGCTCTCAGCTGAGATGTGCACGATAACGTCTGGGTTTGTCCTCCAGCTTAACAATTTAAAAGAAGATTCAATATAATAGCTCCTGACAGGGCTGGAGATCACACAGACTGAACTTCCAAAGTGTTTTTCTCTGCAAAACAAGCTGGCTGTGACAAACAACAGTTTTTATTTTGCTTATTATTTAATAACAAAAGATTACACAGCATAGTACATAAAAGAGAAAGAGCAGCGAGAGGTAATAAACCCACCCCACTTGCATCAGACTGTTCATCCACCAAAAAGTTTGACAGTACCATAACAATCTCCTCAGTGCAATCCGACAAGTAATTTGGAAACTCACCCAAAGCTCTTTTCTTACTGAATTTTAATTTAATCCACCCATGTAGGGAACATCTTATTGCTGCTCACCGCCCATACTAATTTTATACACGGATGGTCCCAGAATACACAATGGGAAGCAGAGAGGGAGCAGAGCCCACAGCCACAAGCCTGCAGTGTAATTATGCAGGTCATCCATGACAACTGCCCATGAAACTTATATATCCATGCACAGGCCTTTCATGTGCAGGGACAGAAAAAACTATTGAGAAATGACTCAACAAGAGACAGGTCAGGTTCTCCACGCTGGCCGAGATCCTCCTCCCACCTGAGGCCAGATGGTTTTGCCTCAGGAGGTCAGTTTACTAGACATCTGTGTGAGAAGGAAATTAATATAAATGTTTACACAGGCTAAGAGTGCCCTTTAATTAGGTACCATCAATGTTATCCTTACCGGAAAGCTGGGAATTACCTCTCTGCAAGGATTTAAATCTCTTCTTGGAAACACAACAGCATCAGGAGACACTGCCTGCTGTCCTGCCATTGGGTCAGGACAAAGGGGTGACCCTCCCATACCTGGATGACTGCTGTTTTCCAGAGGGCAAAACAAAGGCTGCAATGACAACCATAACCCTGGAGCACTTCAGGGTTTGCACATCCAGCTGTGGATCCCACCATCTTCTACATCTGCTCCTGCCTGAGAGCCAGATGCTCGCAGGAGCCATTCCCTCCACTCGAGAGGAAGTGGAGGCACCCAGCCAAGGCCAGGGCTGGCTGTGACACCCATGGACAGCAGCATGATGCCCTGAGCACAGCGGCTGGGGCTCAGGGTGTACTGCACCTCCTCAGAAATCCAGATACAACAACAGACACCATCATGCTCTGCAGAGTGACAAAGCACCTGTGATGCTCACACCTTGAAACCATGTGTGCCTAAATGTGAGGTAGGCAGGAGGTTTTAGCTTTCTCAAGACCAGGCTCTTCACCCTGTCCAGCTCACCATCACTGTGAAATCCCCAGGGAGCTTCCCTAAATCACTCCCCCAAGTGCCAGCGCTGCAGAGACCCCAACTAATGGCAGAAAGACTCCAACTAAGAGCATGTCCAAACCGCAATGAGCTCAGCTCCCACACAGGGAGGTCCCTTTGGAGATGGCTCAGTGCTGCTGAGATCTGAGCAGATCTGAGATCTGCTGTACAGATGTGACTGATGGGCAGCAGGCAGGGTGTGAACCCTCCTGGATACCAACAGACAGCTGAGCCAGTTCCTGCTAACTCTGCTCCAACATCCCTGTGTGAACTCCAACTCCACTAACAGACAGTGCCTTCATCCTGTTTCTGGGCAAGCAACACCATGGAAAGAGCCATTTCAAACAGGAAAAAAGCAAACTGAAGTTGACACCAAAAACTAAAGTGAAATGAGGAATTGTTCCCACTTCTGATTCCCACTCAGTCCTCTTTCATGCTGGATCAGAGGAGCTTGGCTTTCATCAGTGCAGCAGCAGACAACACAGCACTGAGAACATCCTCAGTGCTAATGAGAGCAGCCTCTCCCAGCAAAGCCTGAGCTGAGCACTGAGGGACCAAAACTCGCAGGAGGAAACTGGAAAAAAGTAAGAATCTCTATCATTCACTAAGGAATAGATTTACCACTGAGGAACTAAGCACCTGCATCAGTCACCAACAGGCTTTTGAAAAGCAGGAACTTTGCTGGTGTGTCGTGAGTTGAACACCTATTCCAGGCTTTTCAGAGACGGGCAGGAGCCATAACATCTGTCTTCAATAACCCAGCTCAGAGTGGGCAATATTTTTCTGCATAGCTGCAACACTTTTTCCTCAGTCAGATGCTGGAAAACAGCAACTTGCTGTTCTTCCCACTGACAAAACCAACAGCCTTTCAACAGCAAAAATGAAAAGAATGACATCTAAGGCCACCTCATTGGGACCAAATGAAATTATGCTCCTGCAGCAGATCCCAAACAATATCTCCACATATCTGCTCCTAAAGGAAATTGCTGCAGACCATGGGAAATTACAATTGCTTCAGGACAAGACAAGCTGACTGATCTAATATTTCTGGTTGACACACCTTCTTCCTGAGTTTGTCAATAAAGACACTGATGAGCTCATCTCTCCACAGGTCAGGAAAGTATCTAGCTGAAAACATGTTATTCCTTTCACCATGGAAATTTTTCCAGATGAAATGATAGCAGCAAGGCAAATCTGCACCTTGCTGAGAAAAGCTACTTAAAATAAGGAAGCTATGAAGCATTTTAATGAAGGTAAATGAGTAATCATAATGGTCTCAGTTAAGCAAGTCTAATGGCAGTGTCACTTTTAAAACATGGGCGTGAGACAACTCATGTGGTGACAATCCATATGCCTTAACTATCGTGTAGTGCAGTCTTTCAAATGGCAGCAGTGCAGAATGCAACTGCTATGGCAGAAAGAACCATTATTAGCAGATAAGGCAAATAAAAATAAATTTCAAACGGTGCTTGAAACTATAGTAACAAGAAGTGAAATTTTAAAAGTTAAATGAACACATTATCATCTCAACAGAAGGATTATGCTATTGAAAAATTCTCAGCAGTAGCACTGCCGTCTGTTTCTGGTGCAAATGTATTTTTCTAGAGTCAAGCAAGGAGGATTACAGATATTTGCTTTTGGACAAGTGTTTTGATCAATCTTAACCTCATGAAAGCTTCAAATGAGGCAAAAGATAAAAAGAAAACACCTTAGTAACCTGCAGTCTCTGGGAACAATTCATTGAGGTTGTTATACCCAGAGGTGATGCCAAATCGATCGCTGGATCTTCCCTGTTGACATTACAAGGACAAAAATCATGCCAGACAAAAGAGGAACTCACTTCTTCCACAGCTCTAGCAGCCTATACCACGGGGCAAATTCAGTTTCTCTCATCCAATTGTGGAGGCAAAACTAATACTCCAGAATTCAGGCAACTATAGATTCATACAAGTAGTCCATCAAGGAATAAAGATGGATGACTGATTTTTTTTTCCTTGTGTCTGGTCTATTATACATTAAAGAACAATTTCACTGGCAGCCATCTGGAAATCAATGTATTACAAGCTTTATTTTATGATTACCAACATTCCCCTTCGTAACTCATTTCTAATTATAAGCAATAAATCATTCCTTCATGCTTGTAATTTCTAACAGCCAATTATGGCAAACCTCTTATTTAAATAGCAAATCTCACTGTAAAACATCACATATTTTGAGGTATGCACAGAACATCTAATCAGGCAGCCAAATGGTAGAACGATGATTTAATGTGGGTTTTGCAACCACCAAGAAGGCACAAGTGGAAGAGTCCACCCTCCCCTGTGACCTGTACACACTAAAACTTTTCAAAACTGAAAGCACAGGCCTCATCTGCCTGACTTGATGTAGAGGAGAATCACATGAAGCAATAAGAGAGCCAGGACACAACTCAGGGAAGGCTGGTGTCAAGGATTCCCCTTACATGTCAGGAAATTAATAAAGAGGCTGTGGCAGCAGAAGCTGTAGATTGGTTAAGTAAGAACTTCTGGGCAATGTCTACTTTCATTTTAGGAACTAACAGTGAAAGAACACAGCTCTAAATTTAATATTTTGAAAAAACAACTCAAGTAGCCTTTCCCATGTCTGGATTTGTGTTTGAAATGGGCTGGCCTCCTCCCCCCAAGCCAAAGGACTCCCCCATGCACTGCCCAGGTGCTCAACATCACACCTACTCCCTGTTACACAGGTTTTGCAGGTGTTAACATAGAGTATGAGCAAGGCACTCACTCAGATCACTTCTCCCCATCCCTCCCAGCCAGGAGAGAATCAGACAGAACAAAGGAATGAAACAGTCGGCAGAGAAAAAGTGTCACCAAATAAATCCAGATTCTTCCTTCGGGGACAAGCCTTTAATGGTGGTTTGCTATGGCAACCATTACCAACAGAACACCAGCAAAGAAATGTTGTGGAGGATGTCAGATAAGACCAAACAGGGCCAGTCCAAAAGCACAGGCAAGGACACAGAAAAAAATTTGAGTTATATTTGTTCTTCAGTGTAGGTCTGAGTAACAGGCATGTGAGTGCAAACACAAGAGAGAGGCTTCTTATAAATAGCTCTGCTGGGATTTGTCCGTTAGGAAAAAAAACCTCACTCTTGTCAGAAAAGTATTTGATACAATTCTGGATACAGAATTTATTACATGAGAAACTGATCTCAGGAACGTGGAAGTGGTTCCCACTGAGATTTTATTCGGTCATCACACAGCTCGAGCCTGTTCCAGCTTCACATCGTGTCATCTGGTAAGCGTTTACAGTAGGAATCTAGGGAACTGGATTTGGAAAAAATCCATCACAACTGACCTAAATCTGATCTGACCTGAATAATCGAACTAAATACCAAATTCAAAAATGGCTAGACAAGAGAGAGGAGCGGGAATTCTTCAGCTGCAGGAGTTATCTCATGCTCTCCTCAGCCATACATTGGGTTAGGCACTCCACTTTTCCTAAACAGCCACGGTGATGGAGGCTATGGGAACATCCCCTTGTTCCAAAGGTGTCAAAATGCACAAGTGCTGCAGGCTGCACTGTGTTCCCTTTCCTTCTGAGATATCATTCACTCATGAGAGAACGTGGTGGTGCATTCCTCCCTGCCAGGCTGCACTATGATCTAAGCAAAGCACCTGGAAATGGGGAATGTAAGAGAGCAAGTGAATAAGAAAATCCAAAGAGAATGCTTTGGAAGGGCAGTGTGACCATGTCAGGGCCATCTGGCTGTGGTGACCATGTCAGCACCATCTGGCTGTGCCTTTGCCACAGAGTCACCCCAGAGGGTGGCCTTGGCTGATGTGGTGCTGCAACATCCACTGGGAAATGTTTTGTTAGAGCCATGGCCACACCAGCCCACCCTACAACCATGTCAGAGTCACAACCTGCCTTGTCACCAAGCCCTGCCTGTATTGCTGCTCCAGGGGCTTACACTGACAGCACTGCCAGCTTTATTGCTGCACACTGAGCTGAAGATGTACAGGTGCAGCACCACCTAAGCAACACAAAGCAACTCTCCTTAGATGGATCATTATTTACAGAGACCTTGCAGTGATGTGTTCAACAAAAGGTTTCACCACTTTCATGATTCCTTATCTTCTTTTTATGAGAGATCTAAGTATTATTTATTAGAATTCTCCACACACAAAGCTCAAAGGCATTTTAACATCTGGTTTACTCTCTCAGCAGTGAGAACAAAAACACTCTGAAGAAAACTAAAAAATCATTGGCTCAATGTTGGTGAAACTTGGGTAGTATTTCTGGCAAAAACTTTGAACAAGGATGCAAAAAACAGCCTGTAGAAATCTAAAGGGAGGGAGAAACAGACACCAAAGCCTATAAATTTCATTTTGAAAATAAGGCGTCATTCTTATTATGCCTGTGGATGTGTATCTTCCCCATACAGAGTTTGAAAAGCTTTATATAAACTACACTTCTAAGCAAGCTTGTAATTAGCTAGGGGCAGGCTTGGCTTTAATTACAGCTTGGAGAGGCACACATTATGGAAATACTTAGCTAATAACCACAGCCATGCTCTGCTGATGGCTGAGGGCAGGCCAGCATGTGATTGCCATGAAGCACCTGAGTACTTTCTGCCCTGTGTGAAGTGAGCAGGACTGGTCTGTCAGGTCTGCCTCCCTGCTCTGGCACACAGGCTAAGCCAGGCTTTGCTGGCAGCAGTGCTGAGCTGTCCTGAGTGCCTGCATCTGGCCTCCCTGCTCCTCACGAGAATGCTGTGGGATACTTGCTCTCACCTCACCTGGAGATGCTGCGCAAAAGGAACCTGACAGAGAGAGATGAGACTGCACCATCTCAGCATCAGGCAAGAACAGCCTGCACCCAGTGCATGAACTGGTCAGGTATCAGCACACACTGTGAATACATGCACATTAACCTGTACAGCTTTGTTCAAAGTTACTATGAGGTTGATCCTACATCCCATCCCAAAAACCCAACAGGATAGTTGTCGCAGACAACTTTCATGAAAAATCCTTTCCTTAGGATTTTTTCTCCTGAGAAGCTGAGAGGCCTCAGGAACAAAATGGTAAACATTGATTATCTGCTGCTGTGGAATGCAACAGGTGCATCTGTGATTGGTCTCATAGAGTTGTTTCTAATTAATGGCCAATCACAGTCAGCTGGCTTGGACTCTCTATCCAAGACAGAAGCCTTTGTTATTATTCTTTCCTTTCTATTATTAGCTAGCCTTCTGATGAAATCCTTTCTTCTATTCTTTTAGTATAGTTTTAATGTAACATATATGATAAAATAATAAATCAAGTCTTCTGAAACATGGAGTCAACATTCTCATCTCTTCCCTCATCCAAGAACCCCTGTGAACACCATCACAGATAGTCAACAGGAAGAATACACCCCTAATACAAAATTCCTGCAAGTTCATATAGGTCTCTCACAATTTTGGATCCAACCTTTACTGGCACAAGAAAGGACCAGAAAGTAAACTGCTCTTTATTCCAACCTCAGAAACTGCTTGCCTGGCAATCTCTACTTGGGTATAAGTATGCATGGATAATGAAGTGCAAAACCAATACAAATCACTGGGAAAATGGCTATTTACCATTGAGTATGACACAAGCTTAAAATATGCATTGCTACACACTGTGGGTGCTTGCTCATACACTCTGTTATGAACCAATGAATTGCTGAACTGGGTCACAGAAGCCCTTCATGACCCAGAAGTCGTGTCTCCTTCACAATGCATTTGGTACAGATAAAGAAATGAGTATAAAAATGCAGCCACATTTTTTTTACAGAAAGAAAATTCCAAATGGAAATGTTATGAAGGAAAACAACAATAATTGCTGTTTTAAAATCTGTGTACAATAAGCGCAACTGCTTTTGAGAGAGGAGAACACTGCTGCTGATGTGGGGAGCAGACAGCACCATCTTCTCCAGTGTGTGTAAGGTTGCACATCTGTGAACTTCGGTGAGCTTTGCAGGGGAACCTATGGGTAAACCCCGATAGTGTTACTTGACAGTGTTTTGCTTTAATACAGCTTAATTCTAGTGTTAACAGATAGAATTATCCAATAGAAGGCTCGCTGTAACTGCAGGGGAGATGCCCTCACAGCTGCCCACACTGGTTTAACTGGATCCATTGGAAACCTGTCCAGGTGAAGACACAGTCAGCTGCACGTGGCTGGTGAACAGGGGGCAGCTCTGGGCCACCAGTCCCCAGTGTGGCTCAGTCAAAACAAGCCAGGTCAGCCTGAGGAGAGCTCTGCTAACGATTACCTTTGAAGTTGCTGGAGTTTGCACAATCACTTGAAGAGCACTTGCACCTGAAGCAGGTCAGGCAGCAGCCAGAGCACAGAGAAGCTGAGTTCAGCTGGGAAGACGTTTTCCTGACCTTCTCCCAACACCTCCTCTGCACCGAGCCCTCACCTGCAGGGGTGGAAGGCTGACCCCAACCTCCAATAATCAGATGGCCAAAATTTCTGTAACTGGGAATCAGCCACTCCCCATCAAAGCAAACACAGCAAAATCATGTGACAAGATCTATTTAAAAACCTTACTCCACCTCAATTTTTTACTCAGCCCTTCCAAGAAATTGTGGCCCCTTGTGTGTAGTTTTTCAGCCAACAAAAACCCAGCTTCTGAGAAGGGCCAATGTAAAAGCCAGGCAAGCAATTCCTCTTGTTGAACATCCTCTCCTCCACTTCACTGTAGCTATGGAAGATGTATTAAAAAGAAAATTACTGCAGCTACAAAGCTCCATTCAAAAACTGCTCATGCACATCCTCAGCTCTGTGCACACAGAAATACTGAGGGGCTGGAGTTGTCCTTCAGAATTGTGCTGTTCCATCTGAGAGGGAGTCACATAAATGCTGTGTAAGCTACACTCCTACCACAATTACTAAGATATGGGCTGTGAACAGTAAAAGAAGTTCAACTGACCATGAAATGTGCAAATAATACAATAAATAGATATTTATACACTGTCTTATTTATACAGATATCCTCCTTCCCATCCAAGCATTCATATTTTGTCACTGTATTGTGTCTAGTTTTTCAAACAATTTTGGACATACAACAGATTTTAGTACAACTCTAGTGACAATGTGTAAAATCTTAAACAAATTCTATCCATCTCAAGTAAATTCCTGCTTTTTCCTTTGTACTTAGCAGAGCTTGCTCCCCAACCCCGTGGTGAAATAATTGTATTGAACAGAGAAGACAGCAAATTCCCACTTGTAGTTCAAATCCCTCCAAATACTAACCTATGTTTGAAGATCAATAAAAAAAATGTACTTTCAGGTTAATCTTCTGCCTCTTTTTTTTTTTTTTTTTAATATTTTGAACTTCAACTCCTTGCAATAAAAAAATCACAGCAAAGAAACCAATACTCCTGCAGGACCTGAGCTACTTGAAGTGAAGTGCTGAGCAGCATTGTGAGGCTGGGTATGCACAGCCCCTTCCAGGCTTTGTGCTGCAAGCATCCTCTCCAAAGGCAAGGGGCTCCCTGCTGCACACAAAGACCAGGCTGTTTGGGCTGAAGTCACAACTTCAAAGACCAGCAGCACAGAATTTGCCAACTCGCTTGGCCATTCAAGCAAATGTCAACTGAAACAAAAGCACACCGAGGAAAAGTTGTTACCAAACGCCAGGCTGGGAAAATAATGCAAATTTGTATCAATGATCAACTTAGCTTTAACTGAGCCTAATGAGCAAGCTGTTTATGTTCTTTTTTTTTTTTTTTTCTCACCACCACACTCACTTTGCTCTCTAAAGGCATTTCTGAATGATCAGTTTCAGAAAAAAAAATTATTTAAAAAAACCAAAAACATTGACACCCTCCCCTGCTTTTTTAAGAAACTTCAATGCATTAAGTTTAGATGTCCTACATTCTGTACTTGGTCAAAATATGCAGCAAAAGCCTAAGAAGTGCTTGGTCCCAGAGAGACAACAGTCTGCACAGACTCACTGGTAACACACGGCCGCCTTTCAGCTGTTTAATCTCCATACACTGGATTTCCTTTATCAGCACCACAGCATCGCTCCGCTCTGCCTCAGTTTTTTGTGTCTGCAAAGTATCGTGAGAACATCAGTACTTGGCAAGCTAACACTTGGGCTTTTAGCATGACATCACAGATCTCTGGGTTACTTTGCTCCCTTGGTTTGTAAAACGTTACAGCAAATAAATAGTTGTATAAGAGCGGTTTTTTTTTTGTTGTGTGGGGTTTTTTTAAAATGCAATTTAAGTGCTGTATTGCAACATAAACACTTTTTACTGTGCATGTTTTTATAGAAAAAGTTTTACAGAGTAAACTGCTTTAAAGAAACTGAATCAGATTTAACACATGCACAATAGACTTACATTAGAAAATAATGTGGTAGCAATTTATGATCCTTTGGTGTGAATTTTCACAGTCATTCTTAGAGCAAGAATGTATAAGTTCAGAAGTGCTATGTTTTGCCTGGCCTCAATGGAGAAATTACAGTTCTAAGGTACTTGTTACCTCTGGGCTTCTGAGTATTAATAATTTATTTGAAAATCTTAATACAAGAGCACAAGAAAGCAGCCTAACCTCTTAAACAAAATGCATGTTTCTACCATAAACACATTTCACACAAGGGTGCTAAAACCAATTGCCAACACTGACAGAAGTTGATCAATCCAATACTGAATTCATTTACTGCCTCTACATCCTCCCACTGAATTCTGATGCCCATGCAAGGAGTCCTAACCTTCAGATTCCCCATCCATCTCACAGGATAAATGATAAATATGAAAAAATACACTTCAGACACGGCATACGAGTGCTGCGGTGTTTGCACCAAATGGCAGCACCACGCAGAGAGCCCGGGAGCAGATTTCTCCCATCTCCCAACAAAAGCAGTCTGGGGAGGTGCTGTCACTGCAGTGGGCTCCTGGCACACCAGCCCTGCTGGCAGCACAGGGAGTGTTTGTGTTTGGCAAATCCAACTGGAGCAGCTCCCCTCGCCTGCCATGCGCCGCTCCCTGCGACCCCAGCAACAGCTGCTGGTGTTTAATGCACTTCAGTTCACAAAATCCATGGGGTGTTCCAGCTCCCAGGAAGCTCAGGGCACAGGCTCTGGGATCACCAATCACTCTCCTGTAGACATCACCTGAGCAAATCCTCCAGGATGATGCAGGAGAGGCCAGGCTGATGCTGATGCCTGACCCACCAAACCCAGCTCTGCCCCCCTCCCACGTCCCAGTTTTCAGGAGAGGCGTCCATCAGACTCACCCCAGCAGCGTCTCAGACCCAACCAAACCCAGCTCTGCCCCGCTCCCATTTTCCAGTTTTCAGGAGAGGTCTCCATCAGACTCACCCCAGCACCAGCAACAGCATCTCAGACCCAACCAAACCCAACTGCCCCCAAATGCTGGTGTCCACCCTGGCCAGCAAGCAAGTCCAGGTGTGTGCCCTCTTACACAACCAGCATTTTTGCAGCCTGGATTTTGCTTTCCTTTCCCTCACACATTTCAACATCACGGTTCAGATGAGAAGATGTGAAAGCCCCTTACATATTTTTAAGGATAACAACACCCTGAGTAGGTATCTTTAGCAGCAAGAGCTAAAAAGTGAAGAGTCTACATGTCAAACTGCAACTCAGAGTTGGCTTTACTTCTGACATGAACAGCATGCAAGCCTCATATTTATTAAAAACAGATGAAACAAGTCCCAATTCTTTTTGAATAGCAAAACTACTGACGAGACCTGGTGGAGTTCAGCACAGTGGGAGGTTTAGTTGTCTATCACCACACGTTTAAACACTTGAGGTCTCTGCAATAAATGTTGAATTGAATTCACCATCAAAAGACAAAATCCATGTGCTATCTGCCAAAACCTTTAGCAGCCTAAACAGAAAATGTCACAATTGATTTCCAGGAAGGGTATAGAAATAAAAACCAACATTTTCTAGTCTTTAGGGGACAGATAGACAGACAGATAAACAGCATGACAGACAGATGAATTTATTGCTACAGGTAATTTTTTTATTCCTCCTAAGCAAAAATTAGGCTTCAAATGGATTTTTACAGCTAAACAGATTAAGGAAAAAAAACCCAACTAATTTTATAGTTAAATTCTCTGGTCTGTCACAACCATTGGCCTAGAGGTATAAAGCAAGCAGATTTTTTTTCTAAAACACTACTGTTTTATTTGCATTAAGGTTAAAGAGCTTCCTCTCTCCTTGACTGGTGTCAGATACAGTAAAATAAAACCATTTGAAAGGAGGAAAAAACCCAAAACCTGCCTGGAGAGAGTAAAAGTGCTGTTTTGGAAGCTCTTTTTCTCCATCTGCACTTCTCTGACAAAGTCATGAACTACCTTTGGGCTCACTTCACACCACAGAGCTGCTGCTGGGCTTTGTCTGCAGAGCCCTCCCAAACTCCATCCCCTTCACCCCCTGGCCAGGAGATGCATTGCTGGCCATGCAATTCCAGCAACTGGAATTCCCTCTTCTCTCTAAATTTAGCCTGGGTTTAAAACTCTGGATTTCAAGAGTGCAGTGAAATCCAGAGCAAAGGAAACACGAGCCAGTGTCTGTAAACTCTCAAGGTTGACTCCCAGCATTTGCTGAACTCAGGATGCTGCAGAGGCTGCTGAGCTGATAAGCAGTCTGCTCTGCTCACAGCCAGGCTCCCACGTTTGAGAGGACTGCGAAATAAGCAACTTCATCCACTGCTCTAAGGGAATTAATGCCAATATTAGAAAAACTCATTTGAATAATCAGGCTCTGCAAAATGCAGCCCTACTAAGCAGCAAGCTGGACCACTTTCAAAGCTGCCACATAACCTGTTTTCATACAACCCTTTCAACATGAAAATTGACCTGCACCCAGCATCAGATTTAAGTTTTCTCCTTCTGTTTGCTACACTAAAAAACCCAAACAAACAAACAAAAACCTTAAAAACAACTGCTCCTACTTGAAATGGTAAATCATCTGTGAGAAGGGCCACCAGAGTGGGGAAATAATTAGCTGATGATTTGTTTCTTTAGGACTAAACCCACTTTAACAGGGTCAACAGGAGCCACGGTGGACAGAGGTCAAGACAGCTCCACTTCACACCAGCACAGCCCAGGGCTGCAGGCAGGAGCTTTCAGCTGCCCCCATTCCAAAGAGCGTGTGACAGCCCCACTCATGCAGGAGAAACAAACCAGCCCTGGTGATTTACAAACTCCTTTCAAGATGTTTTCAAACCCTTTTGCACCTCTACTTGTGTGAGTAGCCAGAAAAAAAGGAACTTTTCAGGAGCTGACTTCAATGAAGGGAGATGAAACTGGCCCAGCCTGGCATCCCCATCCTCCCCTCTCACCCCTCAGTGGCTGGGACATGCAGCACACAGTGATGGCTCACCTCCAGCTACAGAGCATCCTTGGAAGTGAGTAAATGCTTCACCATCACCATTTATCTTTCTTCCAGTTCATGAGTGTACTAAGGAGAAATTCAGACCTCGTCTAATCAGATACAGCTCCAAAATGAGACAAAGATCTTAATTCACTTCAGTATTTTTGAACCTGTATTTTGACTACACTGTCTTCCAACACAGCACCCAACTTATCACCAGTGAGACTCCTGCTGTCTCACCAAAATCAGCCTTTTCCTCAGCTATATCCCAGCTCTATCATGCCACGTGCTGCTGTTTCCATCATCTACACCCCAAAAGCTTGCACACTTCCCTGTTCATGGGCTCCTCACTCCACACTCTGGATGGGGCTTCAGCATTTCCTCCAGATCAACACTACTATTTTCTCTCCTGCTGAAACCACATTAATGACTCCCATTCTCTCATCTGCAGAGGCAAATGGTTCTCCAAGACAGGCCTAATGCCTCCCTAATCTGTCACATGCTGTTCCTCCAACGAGTGGCCCAAATTGGTCTTTTTGTAGAGCCTCATATCTAATTTGCAGTCCACTATCTCTTTATCTTTTTCAGCCTTATGGCTTTTACAGTTTCTGCTCCCATGTCCCTCTGCATTTCAGATTGTATTTCTTTGGATGCATTAGCCTGGATGTTTTCCAAGATGCTCTTTTTTATTTCCTTCTCTCGGTTATATTTTTTTTTTCCTTAGCAGCACTACTTTGCACAGCCATTTTCAGTCGACTTTGCCGTATGACTCACTTTATTGTCTCCTGCAGATTTCATTAGTGCAGTTCTCCAAGTCATTATGGGGTAGGACTGAATTTCATGCATTGTTCAAGCTTTCCACAAAACATCTTCTTGCAAGTTAGCACCCTCCTTGCTGCTCACTTTGGCAGGTGTGGAACTGCTCCTCAAAAGGAAAGATTTTGGGCTAAGGGAATCTGCCTAAACACAGCAACTTTCCTGAAGCGCTAGGAGGGAAGTGCTAACAGAGGACCCGGGTGTGTTATCACCATTAGCTCCTGGAAGACTTTGGCTTTTCCCATGACCTGTTTTGTTAGGTATTTGAAGGTAACGCCTTGCCAGGAACAGATGGTGTTCAAGCAGACAACTGGCAAAGGATCCAGAAGAGTGCACGGAGATGGTGGTGTGTGAAAGTCTGGCCTGTTATCCAAAACAATGGCAGGAATACAACAGGAGCTGCCAAAAGGCATTGTTTTGGAAAGAAAATGTGGTAAGTAGGACAAAAAAACCCTGTAGGTGACGAAATTGAAGAAACTTTCTGATACAAGGATGGTGCCTTGGCTATTAGCTCAAATTTTGAATTTGTATCAAACAGTCTACAGATGGTTGGAAGTGAGTAATGCTTTGACACGTGCCTGCATAAAAGAATATGATAATGATCTTCCACAGATGTGATGGCACAATTAAAATAGCGGACAAGAGAAGCACTTTTTGAGAAACACTTAAAACCAAACAAATCTTAATGCTCCACCAAATGCCTTCAAGTGGCTGAATAAATTTCCTATCCATTTTTACTCCAATATTACCTTACTTCACACCAAAAAAAGGATAACACAGGAGACCTTCAAAAGAATTACACTATACATTATGTATGGGTTTCAGATAATTCCTGCTAACTCCAAAAACATTTCATTTTCAGAAATTGCATACTCCCCCAGCATAAACATTTCTAATGATGCAAAATAGAACCAGAAGGGATCCATCCTCTTTCTAATGCTAAATATTGCACAAGCAACTACCATCTTTGTAATCTTAATGCTGCATCAACACAATATCCAAAATAGAATACAAAATTGAGAATAAATTGTTAGGAGATTACTCTTCAAGAAAACTATTGCCAGTAAGCTCCTAATAAGACCTGTCACTTTGACCTTCACGCATCTTTTTAACACCTTCACTTGCTGCAATGTTTGTGTGAGTCTAAGTGCAATGAAGAGCCCATTTAGGGAGCAGTCCCTTGGGCATTATGCCTCAGCAAGCCACAACCTTGAAATACCCATGGAACCATTTAAAATATTTACAGCCCCCAAGGTCAAGCTCTGGAGTGCCTGGACAGAAATCTATCACACTCTGAGAAATGGAAACATTTCTGCCAAACCTCCCTCCCTGAAAAAAGCATGGTTAACAACAACATCAAAGAATTTTTTTAAGCAAACCCAGCAGATACAAGGAAACTCACATATTCTTCCTCATAACTCACCTCTCTGCGAAACACAGGTAACATTAATCTTTAGAATGCCCCCTATAAAGTTTAGAAGGAAGCAGTCCTAACCATAAGATTTCATGCCTTTATTTTGAATGGCTGTATTTCTGGGGAGCAGGGGATGCTGCAGGTGGGGAGGAGGGCCAGCATTACAACTCCAAGTGGCAAACACAGCAGCAGAAAAGCCCCATGAAGCTGTTTACCAAAGACTGCCCTGTTACTCTATTCCTCATCAGGGGGCAGTGGGGCAGAGCAGCTGCTGCATTTCAGGCTGATGTAACTCACTGAACTGCTGCAAAGCCTCCCTGAATGCCCCGAGGTGTCATCACCCCTTCATGCCAGCTCCATATTTCTCTCCTATCAGTGCATGCATCTACCATGTAATGGACACATAGGCAGCTCCACACTTTGCAATGTCACAATCCATTTAGAATTCACTTTTTGCCCCTCAAGCATCCCTCCCTGCACATAACCTGTAAATTATTTTGATTAGGCCATCTTAAGTACAGTCAAATGATTTTGATTATGATATGATGTTCTCATAATTGAGCAATTCAGGGAAAGTTCCAGTTTTATGGAGGCACCATTTTGAAAGAAGTTGTTCTCTCTGTTCCTCCCACTTAAACAGCAAGTTGATTTTTCTCATCCTAACCAACAACTGAAGGCTCCTGAAGAGCTACAAAGCCCACAAAATGATACTTGCATAACCATTAACTGGATGTTTGCTGCAATCAAGGCAATAATTAAAAGCCATTAAAAACAAGCCACAGGCTGACCTAGCATCAGTCTCAACCCTTTCAGGCAATGAGAACTGTCACTAGAAGTGACAACTTTCTGGCTCATCAGGACACTGGCAAAAAAAAGGCCCCAAGAAATCTCGTAATTTTTTTAATAAGATCCCAGTCTATCTCACAAGTGAGGTTTTCCACTGCCAGATGGTCGATAGGAATGCTAATGGAAAGAGTTGAAGCTGAAATAAATCTGCCACTTTTAATCAATCACAGACAACCGTGTCATCAATAAGGGACTCGTGTTATGACAAACTCCCTTTGGCTCTCTACAAGTGAAGTTGATAAAATGCATCACACCTATGCATTCATTACCTATACTGGGCAATTCTAACATAGATGTTTTTGAGGGTTAAAGGTTATTTTTGAGATTATTCTTCCCCTAGCAATGCGGTGACTTTGGATTCATCCTGAAAAAACAACAGTTACTATATGTTAGAAGATATTTAGATAGTAAATCAGTTGGGAAAAAAAACCTAAACAAAAACCAGCAAAACCAGACGCCACACCACCATAAGCTCAGAAAGTCCTATTAATTTATAGAATCATAAAACAATTTAGGTTGGAAGTGACCTTTAAGGCCATCTAGTCCAATCCCCAAAAATCAGCTACTACTTAAAAGAAATGCATTCCTTATTTCCAAGTCTTTGCCCACATAAACAGGGTGCACTCTCCACTGTTTAGAAAATATAATTATGCAAAATATAATAAAATATAATTATGAAAAGATAACTATACAACATCGTGACATTCCATCTATGTCACTTACACTCCACTCTAACCCCTCCAAACATCTGCTGACCACAAAAAACGATAAAGGCAGAAGTCACCAAGATAAACAAGTTCCTTTGCGAAAACTGGAAGCATGAAGAGGAGATTCAACAGAGTTCCCCCACCAAAGGGGAAGGAATCAACCCCATCCCACACAGCCACCAGCTGTGGAACTGGGGATCTTGCTTCAGGAAAGGAAGGGAATGACCAAGGGGAATAAGATGCCAACCAGCAGAAAATTAGACTTTGCTACTTCCATTGCTGACTGCTTGTTTTCCAGACATATTTTTAACAGAGACTTCCAGATTCAGCCTGAGTACGAATTGTGTCTTTTTGCTTTCACTGACAATTGTCCATCACTGTTTCAAAATGTCATTGCAAAACTAAGACTCTATGATTAGGTGAGGGAAATCTAATATTTTCCCAGATTAGAGGCAATGTGGGATTCAGTTGCTTGAAAGAAAAATAATAAATGACTGAAGTTACTATAGCACAGGAGCAAACAAGTCATTTCAAATCCATTTACAGAGACACAGGAAATTATAATTAGCCCAAACTTCATAACTTGTCTATCAGTACAGCAATAAATACATCACTAAAGATGCTTCTCCCTCCTCAACCAATTACAAACTCACAGTATCTAACAAACAAAGACCATAAGTCAACAGCAAAAAACTTCAAGGTGGGTTTGCAGCTCTCACTGGGAAAAACCAGGCTGACACAGACACTCCTTTGCCTTCCCTTCATCAGCCAACTGAGAGATGACATCTTTGCAATGATGAGCAGCAGAAATGAAGCAGTCACAGTTTGCTTGGGCTTCTTGTTTTTTTTTACATCCCCATCCAAGAGTAACTGTGCTGGACAGGATCGCTGGAACAGCATGGCCATCCTTCAATACAATTTTGAAGGAATATCGAACTGTGTCTGCACACAGAGCACACTGTGGATCCATTTTATGAAATAATGAATGCCAGGATGAGTATCCTGATATCTCCGAAATTTAAACCCAACAATTTTTATTCCAGTAATAATACTCTGAAAGATAATATGTTGGAGTTATTATAGACTCCTACAGCATCATAGATTAGTTTCACAGTATTGATTCTCAGGAGACCAAAATGGCAGATACGTGAATGTTCCCTACAGTTAAATCAGT
Source organism: Melozone crissalis (assembly GCF_028551555.1). Lineage (NCBI taxonomy): Eukaryota > Metazoa > Chordata > Aves > Passeriformes > Passerellidae > Melozone > Melozone crissalis. Next base: position 3,443,768 of record NW_026535834.1, read on the forward strand.
GAGCTCCTTTCAGCATCTCTGAATTATTTTTCTCTATTTTTCTATTTATTTTTTTATGCCTTTGAAGTTCTAAGGGAAAGAAAAACACAGCTATTTTCTCCTCTTCATGTAAAATGAAAGGTTCTTTTTCTAGATTTTGAAAGAACTGCAGTCAAAAAAACCATGTTTAGGAGCCTGTTAGACAGAAAAATAATAAATCACATGGAGATACACTTGGTAAGAGCTGAAAAAAGATCATTAAAAACAAAGGTGATGCCCATCCTAAAATGTCTCAAAAAATAAGAAAGGAAAATATTTCCATCAATAGAATAGACAGCATCTACAGTTACTTAATTACCTGAAAGCTGCAGCATAAATTGGCAAAAATTCAGATGTTTTAAAGTAGATTGTTTCACCATTTTGTCCCAAAAGCATGCACAATGCCTGAGTACATCCATTCAGTCAAAGGGCTGCCTTGTAAGAGACAGAGCCTCACCATTTTGTGTGGTGCCTGTATACATAACAAAAAATCCCATATACATCCCAAAATACACATTGCTCAGGTGTGAGGGCATGAACCAAAGTCCACCAAGGTCAGTGAGACAAACTCCAGGCCGAGGTAAGTACAGAAAATCTTCAGGTGATCCATTAACAGAAGATTTGAGAGATTGGAATCACGAATCACTTACCTAAAGCATTCCTTATCTCATCTTAATGACATTTTAAAAGCAGCTACATCTAAATACCTCCTCAGAAATTCTCTTCAATATCAGTGCTTCTGCAGCTCCTGGCTTCGACCCTTTGGTTATGGTGGTAAATTGAGAGTGTTTAAATCATTTCAAATTTACCCTATTAAGTGAATTTAAACTGGAAGCTGGCCAGATATCTCTGGAGCAGTGATGTGGAGCAGAGTGCACAGGCAAGACGAGCTCTGCTGTTCAGAGTGCTTTAGGAAAAGATAAGTCCTCCAATAAAAGCCTGAAAATCTTCATCAACTTTGAAAATTCCTTGGAAGTAGAGCCTGAAATGGGTCACCTCTGCTCCACTGTGTCCCCCACAGCATATGCCAACACCCTGCCCAGCACCAGGCAACCACAGCACAAACACCAGCTCCTAAAACTGTGGTCTGTGGAGAGGTAGGGTATTAAAGGTCTTGATTACTGTGCTAGAAAAACCCTTAGCTATTTCATTTGCTTTAAAATGGGTTTTAAAATGAAATCAGCAGATACTGAAATTGAAAAGAGAGGGAAAGTAATTTAGACAAAAATGCATCTGTTCCTGTGGTTGGCCTCTTACAAGCACTCTGCAAAAGCCATCTGAAGTCTGGGCTTCCCTCAGTTGCAAATCCTATCAGCAAATGCTGAACCATAAACTTGAGTTTTCTAGTGCCTGGACTTCACCAAAAAGTTAATATAACGCTGTGCTTAATACCTGTGAGCTACTGAAGTAGTAACAAAATAATGAATATATACTATACTGCAAGCTCACTCAGTGCCTTGGATCTCAGGATTTCCTACTGCTTCATAATTTAAGACTTCCTTAAGCTTTAAGGAGTAATTTTAAACTGTGACCAAAGCTAACAGAAAACTACAGCCTAGTAATCATCGGATCTCAGAAACGTTGTCAGTTCTCCCCATGAGATAGAAATAAATGCATGAAACCTGCATTTTCCTCCAATGAGTATCTGAAATTTTTTTTCTGTAAAAGCTCTCTGTGTGTGTGTGTGTGTGTATAACTGCATGTGTAAAAATATATATATAATTTCTGTAAAAATCCAGACTCTGGGGATTACTATGTTGAAAGGCAAACTTTCAATGTGATGCAATTACATTCGTCTTCTCTGCTGCTGAACACAGGAGCTCTTTATCCACTCCTGGATAAAACACAGGAAGCACCTGAAAAACGTTGGCTCAATAAACGCAGCAAATCTTCCAAACAAGTTTGGGCAAACGCATCCCGGGTCGGGTTTCCCATCCATCCATCATGTCAGGAGCGTGGGTTGCTGTTCCAAGGATGGCCAGGCTGACCTGCAGCCAGGGCTGCATTGTTGGTGCCAGCGGGGGAAGGCTCCGGAGCAGGGCCAGGCTGCTGCTTCCTCAGAAATCCCTCCTGAGCACAATGGGACACAATGCTGGCCACGAATCCTTTTGATGTTTGCAGTTGTTCTAATCTCTTCAGGTTAGATTAAGAGAGAGGCAGCCGGGGTCGGCAAAGGTCAGCGAGATGAGGTTTATTTTTACAGAAACCTTTCCCTTCCATCCAAGATCTCTCGAGCTACTCAGTCATTTACTGAGTTATTTTGCATTACACAGAATTTATGTTAAGAATTTATGATTCCTTACAGCTTGCACACACCACACTTTACATTCGACTCAGTTCACTGGCTGCAAAAATGTCCAAACCTCAGTGGCTTTAAATCCTTAATTATCCCTTTTTCTTTGTCTTTCTGCCCTTCATGGCTTCCCCACCCTCCTTTTTGTTATTTTTTTAATAGAACAGAAACAACTGTTGTCATCTCATGCTCTAAGATTTGCTGAATTGGTACAGCATTAGGTTTATTTTCATGAAATCTATGACAAGGTCTCTCTGAGCCATACAAGATCAATGCACGAAATCCAGTTAAACCAAATGATTTCATTACCCCAATGCTTTGCTCTTGAAAAGGAACAAGAATGTTTCAAGAAATAACAGGAAAATGAAAATAAGAATGGATAGAAAGTATCTCTATTCCTACAGGGATTTATGGAAATTTAAGGTATATATACTCTGGAGTTTTCCCATGATGAGACTAAAGCTTTCTCAGCAAGCTTCTCTCTTGTACTTTTGGAGTATTTATGCTCTGACTTGAAAAATAAATTACATGTAATCTGATAGCAAGGCCCGATAATATTTTATATTCCAGACTTCCCAGGGGTCCAAATCACATTTGGACTAGACCAGGTTGTAGGCAAAGCAAGCTCTCAACTCACCACTGCCTTTAGACAGCTTTAGAGGTGGGGCAACAAATGAACATGTTGGCAAACAGCATTTTTTTGGCAGTGCCACATCACTGAGAGCCACTGATGATCCCAATCTCCTGGACAGTGTCCAGAGGTGGAGGAGAAAGCTCAGAAGGCACAGCCTGACATGAGAACACCCAGACAAAGCCCACAGCAGGCACCATCAGTGATAGGAGCAACCCAAGCTGCTCTCCCAGACATCTTGTTCCACAAACAATCCACACAAAGGAGCTCACTGTTCTGCTGCTCTGTTCCCACCATATTTCTCTGTAATATTTCAATAGGTATGAATAAAGTGCAAACATGTCTAAGACGTGCTGTATTTGCATATCAAATTTTAAGCCAATATTGCTTGCACACAGTTTATCTGGCAGGAAAAAGAACAAGCTTCTAAACCACCTCCAGTTAAGCAGCACCTTCAGGCACAGAATTAACCCTTCCATTGACTGACTAAGCCCAGACTGGATGGTCCCACTTGTGCCTCCAGGAACAGGTCAGCAAGTGACACTGCCTCGTAATAACCTGCTGCAATGTTTTAAACTACCCTGATTTCTGTCTTGCTTCTCTTCATCTAATAATTTGATTCATTGTTGACTTTCATCTCTGTTATTAATTCATCAGATGACTGATTGATTCAACTACAGCTTTAATCTGATGATTATCTCACTCAACTTCACCAACAGCTTTAGTTAGGATTCCAAATTATTTTGTTTCTTTACTGCTTCATGATAAAATCCAGACAGAAGTGTGCAAAGCCATTTTTCTCCTAAAACTACTATGTTACCCCTCTAGACAGGCAAAGATAACCTTACAAAATAAATACGCCAGCCACTTCATTCCACTTCCAAATCTGTATGCGTGTCCTTCATACTTCAGATTAAGTATCTTAAACCACTCAGATTAAATATGTTGATAACTTCTTAAAAGAACACTATGCTGTAACAGCATGTATTTCCTTCACATAAATATCACATCTAAAACCACTGCAGAATAAAGAGGTGACAGACTACTTAATAAATATCTGAATACTTCTATTCTGCATGTGGCCTGAGAGGGCTCTCAATGTCCAACATCTTTCAGTGCTCCAATTCAGCAGGAAGGTTACACTCAATTCTGAGTATAAATAAAGATTTAAAATCTATCACACCATGCCATGCTGTGGGCTGCTACAGCCTCACTGTACCCTTTAAATTGCCTGGGTTTTGACAGCTGTTGAGCCAAGCAATGCCTGGGAAGAGTGCTCAGGGCCAGAGGTTCTCCTCTGCAGATGGACAGCAGGTTCTGAGCTCCACACATGCTGTACTCTACTCTGTGTCTTCCCATTTGATCTCTGTGACAGCACATGTGTTCAGTTCATGGGCAAAACTCTGGAGGAGAGCAAAAGATCTGTAAGAAGTTGGTAGTTTCCCTCCACCATACTTTGTAGGTGACAAGGAAGGTATGAGAGAAGAGGAGATGAGCTGCCCCAGAGCAGGTCAGGAAGTGTCCTCAGATCTGAATAACCCAAACTCAGCAATGGCTTTGTTCAATCCATGGCCTTGCAGCACTGGAGGAAAGGGAAAATGCTGGGCAGAGATTTCTGACTCACAATAAATTGGAAATCCAACAACAGAAGAAAAAGTTAAGTTTGCTGCATATATCTTCCAAGACCACATGTAAAGTTATCTCAGAATGTTTCAAACTATATTTAGCAACAACTGCAGCCAAGGTAAAATTGAACTCAGCGAGTGCACCAGCAGCATCACTGGGTAATGGAACAGCACTTACAGAAATGACTGAGTTACAGCACACTGGCTGATTTAACACTAATTACGTGGATGCTGTTAAATATTACGTGAGCAAATAGTAATTCAAGTTTTGTAACAAACTGCTGCAACTTTCCAAGCCTTTGCCCTGCCGTGGTGAAAGAACTGCACTCCTAACCACAGAATGGCTGCCAGCCATCCCATCTGGAAATGGAACAAGAAGCTTCGTGTGACTGCTCCCCTGGCTTGGGTATTGGCCTTGGTAAAATAATTTATGCCACACTGCAGTGAGGGAAAGTTAATATTTTGTTTGGTTGGCTCCTTTTCCTTCAACATTTTGCAAATACTCACTGAAGACTCAACTTCACTGACACATCTAAAACACATCAGACATTCACTTCCCGTGGTTTAAACCGGAAAAATGAGCAGACACACACTGTAAAGATCAACAAGCAGACCCTGCTGGAAAAGGGGTCAAAGAAAAATCAATTCAGAAACGAATCATTTTCCACCCATGAAAAAAAAAAAAAGAAAAAAAGAAAAAATGAATCAGAAAAATCTACAGCCTGAGAACAAGCATTTCACAGTGCTGAAGCCCTCTCAGCCACAGGACATGCACCTCCAGGGTTTGATAACAAGACACATAACACTTCCAATTTTTTGTTTCTTCCCACTCTCCTCATCCCTGCACCACATATAACCACATAACTATTTTTGCTAACACGCTATAAAGTTCAAGTGACTGCACATACATATTTATATTGTCTCCCATTAGACCCACTGAGTGTAATTTGGAAGAAAAAAGCTCGCAGAGTCTTTTCTTATAACCAACCTGAAAATGAGAACATAGATAAACAAGGCACTCACAATCCAACTGTCACACAAAATTATCTTCTGGGCTCAAATTGCTCCTATTTGGTTTTAAAATGCAAGAAGAAATTATTTCAGACAGTCACCAAAAACTCCTCTGCATCTTTGTGCTGCCCAGCCACCCTCCCCTGGAATTCAACACAGGGATGACTTTCTTGAGTGGGAGGCAGAAAAGAAATATCCAATTTATATTAAGCAAACAAAAAGGCTGCTGTAAAAATAAGGAGACTTGACCTGGGTCTGGGCCACAAGGTCGAGCTGGATCAATGCCTTTTTAGTTCTAAATTGAAGGCATTCTAATAATTTGGGATAAATGGAACAGAGCACTGGATTTGGCAGATTCTTGTTATTCCTGAAACACTCACACAAGTTGAGATGTGTCCTCACCCAGTCTTGAAGGGTTTATATATGTATATTTCTCAAAGGTTCTCATAACTCCCAGTAAATGACAGCTCAGGAACACTCCCCTGCAGTCCCAGCAGACAATGCTCCCTTATCCTTATCCTTACACTAAACCACATTCTGACAGCATTAGAAGTCTGTACCATAAAATCTGAAAGCTCTTAATGAATGATGTACAACTAGGGATGGATGATTTGCAGCATCACTGAACTTAAATAAATTGGTACAGGTCACATCAAGGAGGCTTCTTTACATTATTTCCCCTACCACTAAGCTATTTTTTCTCCAACTGTATTTTACAGAATGAGGATATGGGTGGGTTAATTGCCATACTGAAATTCTGGCACTTCATTCCAGTATTCAGAAACTAATGAGCCCCAAACTGGGATTTTTTAACAAGAATACTCATTTTACTAATATAACAGGCTAGAAAATATTTTAAAAGTTGATTTCGCTTGACTCACTGGCAGAAGAGGCATGAAAGGGGAAATGATTCACCTCCTACAGAAGGAAGGAAAGAACTAAGGGATGAAGGAATCAGTTTTTTTGCTAACCTCACCCTAAGAAACATGACAAAAAGTTCGGAGATGCTGGAATGAGCAGGGAATGACTGTCAGCAGCTGCTCCTGCAGCAGGCTGGGGACACAAGCCATGCCAGGCAATGGCCGGGTGGGAGCTCCCTTCCCAGTGATGCACTATCCATACATGTTTCAGAGTTTATTGCAGCTGTATTTTGAGAGGTACTGAGCCTGACAGATGTGAAATAAAAATGCTATTGTATTGGGGGAATAAGGGAATTGATCCTCAAAACAGCCTGAATAATAAGAATAAACATCAATTCCTGAAAAACACCTGACAAACAGCTTCTGTAAGGAAAGGTCTGGGGAGAGTTGGGGAGGGGGCTGCTTTGTTGAAGCATTTTTTGGTTTTGTTTTAGGAATTTTTTTAAAGAAAAAATATTCTTTCCCCATCTTTCAGTCCTGGCTCAGTGCCAAGAAAGTGAGTTTCAGGGTAAATAACAATCTGCTGCATTGCTGCCTGGACCCCAAGCTGGCTCCTGCCTCCCAGTCCCTCAGTGGCATTTGCTCAGCTCTGCATCCTCTCAGACAATGGTGTCACATGCAGAAAATGGTGCCTTTTTCCTCCTGTGTCCTCACTTACTGAAGAGGGAAAGACTGCTGGTCATCAGTTCACACACTGAAACCACACACTCTCCTTTAAAACATGTTGGGTCAGATCTGTTCCTCTCCCATTCCTTTATCTCTTTATTACAAAAGGCTGCTTAGCTCACAGCACAGCAGTAACCTGCAGCATCAGCCAGGTTACAACACTACAGGCTCGAGCAGATCCACTCCTCAAATCAGCTGTGAACAAGCAAACTCCAGTGTCAGCTCCTCTCAAGGTCACTCAGGAGGCTCTCCCCCAAAGAGCTGACTGTAATAAGGAGATGCATGACTTAAAAGGCAGAACCTTGGAAGCCTTGAACTCATTTTTTTTTCCCTTGGATTAGTTTTTTTGTAAATAAAATACTAAACATAATCGGTATAAGCTTGCCCCTCTAAAAGTTACAAGATTGGAAAATACTGGTAGGATTTATTTAAAGTGGAGGTACTTATCAAATGTCACCGTTTTCCTGTTCAAAATGAGTAATCATTTTGATTAACCTTTGATTTAAATGATTATATACCACAGCAAAGCAGAAACACACATGAAAATACACTCCAAAGAAACTCTCAAAGTGCAGATCACATAAGAAAACAGTTATGTCCAAGTGGTTAAGAGAATTTATTCACCATGTACACAATATTCAACCCAAAAGCTGACTCCACACACTCCCACCATGTGTACCCAGGAATCACAGTGCAGCCAGAATCCTGCAGCCAGCATGAGACTGCTTCCATACAAAACACTAAATAATATCAAATAACAACTAAGCTATAGAATAAACTCCTAACTACCATCTCAGCAAGGAATCACAGTATCTTTTGCAAGGAATTTTATTCCAGGTGGGAAATCAGTGTTGCCCCTTTAGTCACATAGAAAAAGAAGGTCTAAAGTAGCACAAGAAAATAAATAAAATCTTATATCTCACTTTGAGTAAATACACATGAATTCCAAACCCTGTAACAGAATTCCAAGCAGAGAGAGAAAAATATGATATCAAAAGCAAATTAGACAAAGGGTCGAAGGCAATCCTGAAAAATAAAAATATATGGTAGAAAATTAGAGTATACTAAGATCTAATCTGAAAGGACCCATTTGTAGAGAGAATGATCACCAAAGCCAGCACGGAAAAGACTCTCAAAAGCTTCATATTCACCAAACATAGGATCGGTCCCTCTGCAGGAGCTTTGCTTCATCACCAATTGCCAACCTGTAAGGACTGGTTGCAGACACCAGACTCCACTGCACTACTTGCAGACAAGGAACTTATAAAATACCCATTCCCAAATTTTTAAATTATTACTGCAATGTCATTTTTCTTAACAAAGAAGGTTCTGAATCAACAACTCTTATTGATGCAGTGAATCAAAAGAGCTCTAACTTTTGTAATCACCTGGTTTAACTAATATAAAGGTTTTAAGATGCTCAGGAATCCCTTAGATTATTCAAGCAGAGCATTGTTTCATGCTGGTTTGGACTGGCCTCAGTTATTTGGGAAACATGAGCTGATGCTCCTCCCCTCCACAAATACCAGTCTCATAACGTAGAACTAAAAATACTGTACATGGAAAAACCCATTTCCTTTGGTTTTATAAAAATCAGTGACAAGCCATGGTCAATGGAGAATGAGCATTGATAGAATCATGGAATCACAGAGCAGTTTGGCTTGGAAGGGACTTTCAGAGGTCACCATGTCCAGCCCAAGGGACAGCTTTCACTATCCCAGGTTGTTCAGAGCCCCATCCAACCTGGCATTGAGCACCTCCAGGGATGGGGCAGCCACAGCTGCTCTGGGCAAAATTCACACTTTTAGCTGAGTTTGGAGCACCCAGCCTCACAGAGCAAAACCCCCATCCTGGACACCAAAAAGGGACAACTAAACACAAGGGTGGAGGCTGGGGGAGGCAGCTGAGGGCCTCTCATTGTATCCCCAGGCTCCCTGGCAGTGTGGCTCCTTGCAGGCTCCTCCAAAGCATCAAAATTAGGCTTCTGCCCATATTTTACCCTCCAGGGAAATATGATTCCAATTAGAGACAAGAAAGCACCACGCAATTTATCAGGGTAAACAAGATGTCGCATGCAAGGCTGCAGAAAAGCGTCTCATACATTCTCCCTAATAAAGAAGATTTTTCTGGAGTTGTGACACCCATTGAAAACCTAACAAAAATTTAGCTGGAGCTAAAAATTTAACTAGAGCAGGAACCTGAGCAGCAGAACAGGTCCCTGGTACTGAAAGGGCACAATTCCCAACACCCAAATCCCATGGCTCTAAAGCACAGGTGGAGCCGTGCACCAAGCTGTACTGGCAATATGGACAGTCAGCAAATACCAGTGAGACTGAGGAGACAATCTGGAGGTGAATTTTCAAATCTAATCAGATCTGAGATCACTACCAAGGGTTTTTGTCATACTCACAGCAGGCATGATTTGGTTTGCTATTATATATTCATATGGTTCCATTCAGAACAACCTTGTTTCATTACAACAGGTTCCACTGTGCTTCACAGTCCTGCTTCATTTCTTCCAAGGCAAATTCTTCAGGAGATTAACCTGACACATTTACTCCCCTGATAATGGATCCTGTCTTTTCTGATATCATTACCAATTTCAAGCACATAGCAAGGAATAGGCATAAAATTTTTTAAAAGTAGTGACTTGAAAGCTTCCTTGTTTCCACATTTTCTTGGTACAACACATTTCACTTTACATGTAATGTTGTAAAATTCAGCTCAAGTAAATATAAAATAAATTATTAAGCTTCTAACCAAATACTTTCAGTCCTAAAACCATTTTTATTGAACTTGAAGTGCTCCAGTGCACAGCACAGCTCTAACTAGAGTTCAGATTTTAAGGAGCTTGAAGCTGCAATTGTTCTTTTCTTGGAGTTCAACATATTATTCTTATGTTTCATATGCACAGAAAACATTAGCGAAGATAAATTGTGCAACTAGTAATTGAAATTAGAGTTGCAACATCTATTATGGTAACATCCACTGTGCCACATCTTCAACACTGGGAATGAAAAGGATTTTGCATATGAAGCACCAGTCGTGATACTCACTGGAACAAAAATGCAATAAGAAACTGAATAAAATAAACTTATACAATAAAAAGTTCCCTAAAATTACTTACATTGTCATTACTAGTCCTCTACCATCTTGACAGATAAATTAAGTAAACCCCCAGTACAATTCTGGGAGATGTGACTGAGGAAAGCCAGGCTTTTTCTAAAGCTTGAGAAGTTCACAGTAAAGAAACCTGTTCAAAGCATCAGTTTCCTTCTGAAAATACAGATGTATATAATATCTGCCCACCTAACAAGGGGAAACCTGCATGATCTTTGGAAGAATTCTTTGAACCACCTTCCTACCAAAATTGCAGAATTTACCAAACATTTCTGAGATTTCAAAACTAGGATCTTGATAAAATAAGACGTAGATGAAACTATATTGTCTTTGAAATCCAAGTAACCATTAAGTGATTATAGTATCAACAAAGCTCTAATAAAAGGGCCACCAACTGAAAGACCATCCACTTCAAGCATATTCCTGGGACCTGCTTAGCATTTCAGCTCTTTATGAATTTCTTCCAAATCAACAACTTTTTACAAGACTGTAAAATTTGCCTATCATTATCACATCAGGAAACAAAAGCTTTTCTGTATTTTAAACTGATTATCACAGTAACTGCTACGTTATGTGATATTAAAAAAAAAGAAAAAAACACAAAACACAGAGACATTGCACCCTGTCTGGTTGGGGTACCCATTCTTTGGGGATAATCTAAAGTCCCTGTATGGAAATAAGAGCACAGACTATTTTAGAGCAAGAAGCAATTAGAAAGATGGAAATTAATATCAACTTCCTATTTCCAGAGTGATTCAGACTGTATAAGAAGATGAATTTTAAGATACATTACAAACTTGGCTACATCATCTGTCCAAATCTGGTGTGGTAAGTGAAATGACTTAAAAGGAAAGCAAGAAAGATATTTTTATATATATATATAAATTTCCATTTTTATACCATTACAGGAGCACTGCTTTAATCACCAAGAATGAGGATTCGTTTCCCATCCTGTAACTTGGTACTGCCTGTTCTGGCATCTTTTAATTGGGATCAGGACTAAAGAAATAGCTCTTTAAAATCTGATTTCAACTGCAATGAACTAAAGGACTGGATCAAAGCCTGGTTATCCACAGTGATATTGCAGTCAGATGCAGCTTACTAAATATTTAAAATACATAAAGATAAATATGCAGGCCTGTAAATCACTACAAACCAAAACAAGAGATGATCTTTAAGGTCCCTTCCAACCCAAACCATATGATCCTATTTCTGCAAATGTCTCCTGGAAAAAGACAGATTATCTGCTTCATTCATTTTCTAATGAGCAATGTTCAGGAGTTTTATTATTATTAATTGCATATAAATTATCATGATTTTTGTGTCCCTGGGAAAGTATTTAGCCATTCACCTCTCAAAGGAACAGTGCTGAACAAAGGCAATGAATGCAAGGCATATAAGAACAATGCAGAACACAGAAATTTATGCATGCCATTTAAAAGGCATGGCATTTTAAAAAATCAAAAGTATGTCATAAATCTTTAATTATAAGGAAAAAAAATCTAACTAATGTTTGTCAAGTCCTTGATAATGTTTAAGCAAGAGCACTGCCTACTTCAGGAGTGCAAAATCTTCTTAGCTCACTTATCTGCATGTATCCTCAACCTCCTCTGAAGTGTTCTGCTGCAAAATTCATTGTATCTGAGATCTGCTAATCATCATCAGGAAACTCTGTTATGCATCTTAAGGATGTACTTTAGGCTCTCAAGAGGAAAAATAAATACATTTTATTAGCTGCTTTTGGAAAATACTGATTTGTATTTATTTAGAAACCTTTTCAAGTTGCACCACTGTTAAATTAAATATTTATGGCATGATTTTCCAAAGGGTTTAACACCTGTTAAGAGTTTTACATGCTGAATTCAACAGGAGTTCCAAGGGCTCAACATTTCTGCAAATCTCAGCAGTGACAAGGCTGGGATGCGGCAAAGCAGCTTCAGCTTGGATGTCACTGCTGACCTCTACAATGCAACCAGGATCCTGCCAGCCCCTACCTCCCACCCAGCAATGCATTTCAGACAACTGAATTGGTCCTACTTTACTGGAAATACCAGAAATATGACTCATTAATACCTGTTAACTGCAAATAAAGCACAAGCTAAATGCTGTTAAATTAATCCTCAATGCATCTGCCCCATCCTTTACCAGTGTAAAATTTACGTGCAACTTACAGGGGAGCCTAAAATCCCCAGTGAGTCAACAGCTGGAAAGCAAAGCTTTTGATACTGAGAATGAGAAGTTGAATGAAGATGAAGCCAAAAATACAGAGTAAAGAAGAAAAGATGTCTGGTATACTGTAAAAATCTGCATCTGGTGACAGTGGGGCCAGTGACTTTGGCATTTGGCTTCTCAGCCCAAACTGAAGCCTGTGCCTCTGGCCTCAGTGTCAAATGAAGTTAAAATAAGGGTTTTGCCATCCTTATTTTCCTCAGCTTCTGAGAGATTTGCACTTAGTATCCTTCCCAGCATCATGGTTTCAGGCACCCCATGTATCCTGTTCTTTCACAAACAGATGTTTTCTCACACCTTGTAGGTGGCTGCTCTCCTGCCCTCCCAGGTCCCTTACCCAGCTTCAACACATGCCTAAATCTGAACAACTGTGCAGAGACAACATTTTATATTTCAAAATTAAATACTGAGATTTCCTTGTGGCGTTTGGTCTATAATCCTGGCAGTAAATAAATAGGCAATAAAGAAATAAATAACATCTAAGTAAGAAATTACTATACGTCAAAATTATTCAAATGATGATCCAACGTGACTTCATAAACCCCAGACAGATAAAATAGTTGAATATTGCAGACTTGACACATCAATCTCCTTATACATTTTACTGCACACTACAAATCTGCCCAGCAAGTTGAGCATTTCTCTCATTAAAACAGGGGCTTTCATCACACTATAAAACATTTTCAAATGCAGACCAGAAAACCGACAAGTATATTTACTGTAAAGCTTTGTTTTTGTGTCACCAATTAACAACAAAAGTTTGGAATAAAACTAAAATAAAAGCTAATCAAAGCAGCTAGCTGTCAAAACAGATGGGAACTATAGTTTTCAAATCAAGCAAAAAGGAAAAGCTTTCGAACATTTAGTGTCACGTCAGCTCACACACAGAACTTAAAGGAAGGACAGCAAATGTCAGGATTTTATGAAAAAAAGGTGTCCCTGACTGATAGATTCACATTTATGAATTTCCATTGATTTTGTGGCTTTTTTGGCTTTGGGATGATTAACCCACACCAAAGCAAAGCTCTGAAATGTGAACTATAAATAAGGTGCTGCCATGACAGTGCAGGCAAAATAAATAAAAACAGAGCCTCGACATTATTTTAGCCTCAAACAAATGTTTCAGTCCCTACATTGTCTGGCTCAGAAAGATACATAGACAGTCTCACAGACAGAGATATAAATGAACAATTGCAGTACCTTTTTCCCACACTGTTTACAGGGTTGGCTATATTCCTACTGGCAATAGATTTTCTTCTTGACAGCTTCTTGGTGTTGGTGCTGTCATCAGTGCTGTCATCCTCTTTCTTTGGTGTGTTACTTCCTTTGCTGTTCAGGTCCCTTAGCACATTATAATTAATTTTACTCGAGATTTTCTTCTGTTCTAACATCTTTTCAATTGCCTCTCCTGCTGTGCTGGCTTGAATTGGCTCCCGCTTCTTTGCAGATTTCTTTGGCTTAATTAAAATATAAAATTAGTGATGTAGGTACAAACAAAGTTTCCACGAAGCAGAGGGGCAAGCTGGAGTGCAGCAGTCCTGGCTCAGGTGCTGCTGATGTGGGGGATGCAGGTGATGTGCCTAGGCTAAGCCTCTCCTGCCACTCAATGGGATCAAAGGGTCTCTTTTCTCCAAGAGATGAATGTTTGCTTTTTTGCCAAATGCCCAGAGAGTTTATTAGAAATTCTTTACTTAATAGAGAGAAAGAAGAAGGATGGGCCATTTTTCATGTATGAAAATAAAAAAGAAAGGGGGAGTGAGCTCCTGTTACAGGAATAGGGACCTCACAGCACGGAAATAAAGAACCTCCCCTGCTAAAACTGCCTTTAAAGTGAGAGTGGAGCTGGGTCACAACTCCCAGAGCACTGACAGCACCACGGAACCGCGGCCGTGTTTCACACCAAATCTGAAGGCAGTGTGGGAAAGGCTCTGCCCAACTCCTCCTCCTCGCTGCCAAGGGCCCAGAGCAGGAGCAGCAGCCTTCCCAAGGATGGGATGCCATGGGACAGGGAGCAGGAGGCTGCAGGCACGGGAGCTCTGTCACCTGCAGCTGCCTCTCCCAGCTGATGCTGCGCAGAGCCAGGCAAGCAGGAATGACACCAGACAACTTTTCCATGCATGGGTAGGTAGGAAAAAGAAAACAACCCAGAACCTCTGTTTCTCATTTGGCATTTTCCTATTCAAAGGAAGGTTTTAACACCAAGCTCTGCAGGAGATTTATTTTTTAATGGATAATAGCCCCTCTGTTTACCTACATGGGTCAAGTGCTACCTTGAAATTGGAAAGCACCATATTAATCAAGTTCTACTCAAGCTGTCAGAAACAATAAAAGGTTAGAGAAAAACTCCTGTGTTGTCCGAACAAAAAAGTGGGTGTTTGGGCTACTTGGCAGTGCCAAGGAGTTATACAATTTTGAAAATTGCTGGTAGACTGCCATGTCTGTATAAATGCAGGATGAATGAGAAACTCTGAAGTCTAAAACAGTGTTTCATTGTCTGGTTTTGTTTTTATTGTTGAAATACCTAGGGGAAGCAGGAAACTCTGCCTTTCACACTAGGCAGAAAAAAAGATAGAGGATATACAAGCTAAAAACTAACATGGGTTTAGCTGCATGTGGAAGATTGGAGTTGTCACTTGCTCAATTACACAAAATACTAATGCTGTAAATCGTGAATATACGGCCAATTAGGCTGCTTTAAACTGCTAAACATGGAGACAGGACATGCCATTTGTTAACATAACCGTTGCATTCTTTATGAAAGGTAGAACAAAATACCCCTTCAAGTGACTGTAACAAGGATCTGTTCAGTGCTTCATAAAGAAATCATTATTGTAAGAGCAAGGAAAGCCACTGAAGTTATGGCAAGTACAAACAAATTCCCCATGCACACGTTAAAAAAAAAAATCAGACGTCTTAAAACCTGTATTTTAATAAGCAAGCAATTAGAAGAGCAATCATAAATGCAAAGAGCTGGCTCTGACTTTGACATGCTCAGAATTTTCTCATAATAGCAATTTAAAACAAAAGTTTGGGCAAGAAAGTGTTTTACTCACCACCTAAAAAAATACAGCCTTGCAATTCAGTAACAGCTAGATGCACTGTAGCTTTTGCTCCTTTAGTGGAGACCTGTACCACTATGCCCATGCATCTACATGGAGCTGATCAGCAGATATTTCCAAGACATTTTCAAACAGACACAATTAACACATAATTTAATACCTTGTGTTCCTTATAAATCCCAAGTTCTTTCTCTTTTGCTATTCTTGCTTCCTTTTCTGAAAAATGACAAAAGGGTAACCAGAATGAAAATGACACAAGGCTGCATATTTCAGCAACACCAGCCAAAAGGCAAATTTCAGTCCTACATATTTACCTTTTTGTTCCTTCAAATAATCTGCATTTTCTTTCATCCATAGCTCTGCTTTTATCTGAGCTTCAGCTTCATTAAGTATATACTAAAAAAGAAAACAAATTTATCTACTTTCAGAAATCAAACTGAAAATCACAGAAAAAAACTGTACTGAAAAACACTGGCAAAATCACTCCATGTCCCATTTTTAAAAATACATTAAAAGAAAACATGAGTGATATCAGACAATCAGAGAACATTTCTAGTAGCATCTGAAGCTGGCACAAGCAACAACCTGTTTTCAAAAAACAGTGCTTGGTTTCCAAACTATGATGAAGTGACCAAAAACCACCCAGGACTCATTATACACGGTCTGTTAATTAAACAAAAATGATCCTGGGTTTATGATCTCTTTCAGATGATACAAGAGGTTATCATGACAACGTGGTTGTCTGCAAGTAATTCTGTGTGTTGATGGTGGTCTGTAATTCAAAACAGGACGGGAACCATTGCCCTGTGCGACCAAAACAAAAACATGTGTCTTCTGGGTAGGTTTCTGTGAAGCTTTACACTGAGATTATTAATTCAATGGCCACATCTGGGTGAAGGGAACCAGCTCAGACTGCTGGAGATTTCAGACAGCTGGGCTCAGTAACACATGTAGAGGTTTTGCAGTTAACTCCACCCAGTCTCCGTAACATCTTTAGTGGGAATGGAGCTGTAAAATACATCCAGGACTATCCAGATGAATCACAGAAATAAATAGACAGATAGGTAGCAATTACTTAATTGTAGATGACCTAAATGTAAAAATTAACCCAGTATTTAGCACAATTAACAATCAAACAGAAGTTCTCTACACTTGATGCTGTTTGGGAGTGAAGAACAGAAGAACGAAGAAGACAAATGAGGTAATCCATCACGAACAAGACACTTCAGATTTAAGCAGTGCACCTGAGACTTGCAAAATTATGTTTAAGTGCAAGAAATGCAATCTGAGGTTTCTCCATCTTTTGGGTCTGAGCATTCGAGATTTTCTCCAAAGTAAGCTGTAATCGAGGATTTAATCAGAAAAATAATTCCAGTCAAATGAAACTAATGCAGTCCTTCCTCCAAGGGCTAAACAGGAGAGCAAATGGCTGTGCAAGTCCTGGGTTATCAGACCAATATTTTCACTCTTTCATCTGCTTCTATTAAAAGTGGGCCATAACAGTAAAATACACTTTTCCCTAGCTCAGTTATTCATCCCTCTTAGGCTTTCAGAGATTCCATAATCGTGGACTTAGAATATTACAGTCTACTGCCACAGAAATGAACACGAAGTCATAAAAGCAGAGTTATGACCTCATCACAGAGCCTAGGAAGAGCAGAAAATGTGCTCTTCCCCTGTGATTGTTTTAATTATGGAGTGGCTATGGTGCAAAACCTCAGCCTTCCTGCTCCCTCCATTCAATGTCTGCTCAGACTGTGAGACCCTAATGCCCAGCCTAGCAAATCCCACCTCACAGCTGCATTTTGGAGATCAGTAATTCCTGTGCAACCTCATCAATTTCAGTGATACTGTACCCCAAAATGAGTTTTCAGCACTGGCATTATCTGTTCAAATGACTCTGTAAACCAGTTTGGCAGCTGGAGAGGGCACCAGGCTCAGAGAGCTGGACTGTGCTGTGTCCAGGTGCTGACCAGCTGTGGGGTCCCCAACAAGCCCCTTTCCACAGCCATGTGTCTGTCCCACTCAGTCTGTATGTTAAGTGGTATTTTTTGCTGCCACACAAATAAAAATAAATCCAGGAAACATCACAGAAATCTTTGGAAGTACATAAGAGGTGCACATACTGGTTTTACAGTTTGGTTTCCATGGCAGCCTTCTATGTTGAATCTATTTTAATTAAATAATGAATGTAGAGCTCCACCAAACTTTTTAAAGTTCTCCTTTGGAATAAAAGACGTTCTAAAACATAATTATTCCAGCATGTTAAAAGCAACCAGCAGCAGCAATCTCATAAATATACATGTAACTTGGGCAAGGAACACCAAATTCACAGGTTTGCATGAACATTAGATTTCAGATCACTGAAATTGCTCGAACCTCTCTATAGATCAGAGAGAAGAGGCAGTTGCAGAGAGGATAAACCAGGTTAAGGACCATTTTGTCTTTCCCAGTTATCCAGACAACCAGGAAAACCAGGGACAGCAGGGCACCTTACCCGATCTATTTCATTGTCATCGATTCCACTCAGATCTAATTCTCCATCCCCTGTATTCTCACCTGCAGAAAAGAACACATTTTAATCAGCCCATATGTTGATATGTCCCATACCTATTGCAACCTAGAGAAAAGAACACATTTTAATCAGCCCATATGTTTGTCCAACACCTACTGCAACTTAAGTTCTGCAATAATGCAACACTTCAGGACTGTCCTTCAGAGATTTGCATCCTCCTGCCTTCATCTGGGAGGTTTAATGTGTTGCTGAGTATTTTCACTGCAGAACTTCACGCACAGAAATTCACCACATTGGATTAATTTAAAATTCAGGAACCAGCACAGTCTTCATCAGTACTAAAAATCTGCCAGAGACTTCCAGTCGCCTTTTTTTCACCCATTTTAATTTACAGCCACAAATGTTCAGCAGGAAGCTGGGGAAACCATTTCAAAAAGATGACCACTTTTCTTTCATCATAACAAAAATTTCTCTGTTAGAGCATATAGGTCAGTAATTTATCTGTAAATTATGACTTAGAAAATATTTTCTATTTTCAGGGAAGCAGCACAGACCACTGCTGACAGTTATACCACGGCTTTCTTCTTGACTTTCTATAATTACGATTTCACTGCAATTTTGCTAGTTTGGTAGTTATTAAGACTTCTGAAAACAAATTTTCAAATATTCCATCCATTAAAAAGCATAACAGCACAGAACTGAAGCTTAATTTGGGACTGGAACAGCGTACAGCTGCAAAACCTGATTTTCCACATCACATTAAAGAACTATAGTAATACACTATTAGTGTAGTCCAGGTAGAGAAGAAAACAAATTATTTTACAAAGACTTATGCTGGGGAATGAAGCAATCTTCTTGGTGATCTCCATTACATCTAATAAAGATCAAACAAGAGATGACCTCACTAGTTCCCTTGCAGAAAAATATAAACAAATTAAGTTCCAACAATCAACAATAACAAATTAAAACCAAAATGGTGCCAAAACAGTTTGGCATGTTCACAGCTCCCACTCCCCAGCGCTGGGGATGTGCCTCCCCACAAACCAAGATCTTTGATGGATTGATTCCCCAGCCTGGTGCTCCGGCACAGTGCTGGACCAGCAGAGGGTGATGACAGGATCCAGTGGCAGATCATGGCAACCAAATGGTAAAGTCAGGCAAAGCCTGGAATTAAGAGCATTCCCAGAAGATAAAACAATTACCTGCTTGGCAAAAGTCAGGTTCAAATCAGTAGCCTGAAGTATGTGAAATAACAGGGCTGGGAATCCAACCAAAACACCTGGTTAGGAATAAAGTCTGAGCTCCCTGAGGGGGTGCAAAGGGTATGGGTGCTCAACTCAACAGACATCCCTGGGATCAGCCACTGAGCCCTCACAAATCTCTTTTCAAAATCCACCTTAAACAACCAACAGAAAGTTTTACACTTTCCACCCCAAGCCACAAGCAAAAGGGGCTTTAAGCCCCCAAAAATCTCCCATCACAAGGAACAGCACAGAACCAAGAATGGTTTGAGCTGGAAGGGACCTTAAAGATCATCCCATTCCAACTCCCAGCCATGGGCAGGGACACCTTCCACCAGAGCAGCTTGCTCAAAGCCCCATCTGACCTGGCTTTGAACACCTCCAGGAATGGGGCATCCTCAGTTTCTCCAGGCAACATATTCCAGTGTCTCACCATCCTCACAGTAAACAATTTCTTCTTAATATCCAGTCTAAAGCTATCAGTTTGAAGCCATTCCCCATTGTCCAGTCACTCCATGCCCTTGTAAAACGTCCCTCTCCAGCTCTTTTGTAGATCTTTAAGGTACTGAAAGTCTGGAGATGGGTCACCCTGAAGCCTTCTCTTCGCCAGGCTCAACAATTTGAGTTTTCTCAGCCCTTCCTCTCAACAGAGGTGCTCCAGCCCTCTGTAACACTATGGTTTGATTTTTTTCCTGAGATTGTCTCATAAAAGTAATATCAAGTTTACCAGCTCAGATAATGTGGTGCTAATTTGACCAAAAAAGCTTTAAAGAACATTTCTCACTGTCGTTACATTTATAAATCAATCGCATTAGTCCCAGGCACCAGATTTACTTTAAAACCCTTTTTCCCCAAAATACTTTAGAAGTGCAGAAGGTTTTATAATAACTCCATAATTGATCAGTACATATGCTTTTCTTCTGCTCTGAGCTCTGCACAGTGCAGTGAGAGCAGAACTTTCTGCACCAGTGCCAGCAGCTCCTCATGCAGGCACCCTGCTCCCAGCCAGGCAGGGATGCACCCAGGACATGGCCCTGGCTTGGATGGATGAGGAAAAACGAGGTGACAAAATACATCCTGGTGGTTTGCTGCCTTTTTAATGCAACTAACTAAAAAACTGACACTTTTTTTAGCAAAGAATAATCATTCAAAGCATGGAGTGGAGTCACACAAGGGAGGGCAGGGTATTCTTCAAGACAGAACTGTACATCTCTCCTCCTGGAATCAAGACAGAAACTGCCAGTGAGCAAAATGGATGAATTTTCACCAAGGAAAGGAGCAAATACTGTAGTCCACTGTCTGAGAAACCTTCCTAGGAGCTGGTCTGCCTGGGTCCAAGAAATGCTCCATGACATGAAATAAAACAGCTCAACAGCAGAGTGCAAGGGGAGCCCAGGATAACCTGGCTCCTAGGCTGGAAGGAGCTCATACAAAAATGAGACTTCAACTGGGTCCCCCATATTCTGGGTACCACTTTAACCACCAAGTTGTAGGACAGAAGGGGGGATGGCCTCCACCTTCTTGGCATTATCTACCCCTTGTTTCCTCAAGGGTTTTTTTGGAAGAAAAACCCCAAATTTTCAATTTGGTTTACCTGCACAAATAAAGGATTTATTTTTCTTCACTGTTCATTGTACCAGATAAACTAAACTGGCCACTATCTATAAAGGCTTGGAATTATCAACAAAGAAAAATGGAGCCAATCTTGAAAATTGCTAGTAAGTTCTGAAAATCAGAGGTTACAAAACCAAAACTTGGAAGCAGTGATGGACATACTCACTGTTCAACTTTATATAAATTGATCCCAATATTTATTGTAGTAAAAACAGCCAAAGCATCTTAAAAAGAATAAAAGAGTAGTATCCCACTAAAGTATCCCACTGAAATCAAGCTGCCACTGCTTTTCATCATTATACACCTTGCTCCTCCTATACCCTGCTATATTTTTGGATCAGAGGTTTAAAATTTAATATGTTACAGTACAGTAGGTGCCTGTTTTCTTACACAGCCCTAACATGCCAGACTGAAAACGATGCAATTTCAGGCACCATGAACAATTTCACTTGTCATTTTAAATATAACTTGTTACTGAATTAGGTGCCAGTTTTTCTCATTGGATCAATTAGCAACAGGGACAGAAAACTCATTCTCCAACTGTTAAATTGCAGAGAAGAATCCAGAAGCAAGTTACACATAATAAGCATTTCTTAGACCCCCGTAACAGCAGCAGAGGGAGTAATTGCAGGATATCCCTCTGCCTGCAAATCTTCCTTTTTCCTGCCATGGCAATAGGCATTCATTAAATGAGTTTTTCAGAAGTGAAGGTGCCTTAAAATCCTGAGTTTAATGCTTTCACTGAGAAAAAAAAAAAAAAACATGTTTCATTACAGAATGCCAATTCGAAATAAAACACATCCATTTTGGCATGAAAATTTCCATGGCAATCGTTTCCAACAGGAGTAGACCCTACCAGCCACAAATATCTGTCTGCTTGATGGTACATGGCTCACTGCAGGGCATGGAAAGCAAACCCATTGCTTTGTTATATACCAGAAAGATCTTCCTAGCTGCTAAACTTTTCAAAGTGATTTCTAAATTATCATTTTCTCTTTTAATAAAAGGGTCGAAATGAAATGTTCGACGAAATAAAAACACAGATGTGGCCAACATCTGGTCCAGCCTCTTAAGAGCTTATTTAAAAGCAGAAGCATCACGTGGCACAGCTCTGAGACATCATGGATTTCTTCTGTTAAGAAAAACAACCACTTTACTGCAGGGCACAGGCAAAAAATGAGTTGGGCATTAAGAACAACAACACTCCTCCCCTTCCCTCCAAATCCAGTTGTTAAATGAAAGGATCACCAGGAAGAGCTCGGAGCAAGGACCAGCCTACTCCATCCTCACCCAACAGCTCTGTAGCAAGTGGAGGAGGACAGGCACTTCAAGAGCTTTCCATCAAGGTACTGAATCAGTGCATTCATACTACCTAAAACCATCAATCATCCAGCCAGCTCCCCAAAAATTTAAAAATAAACTCCCCCAAAGCCCTCCCTTTACAGCCTTGTAACATCTTCCCAACCAATTCCAGTAGACATGAGGGCTACAATCAGACACTGAGGATTAGGTTTGTAAACCTGTAGGATTATTTACTGCTCTTGTCATTACTAAATACACACTAAATCATCTTTTAACACACCCTCTGCCCCTCTCCCTACCTCTGTGCAGCCAGTTAAATGCATACATAGTGCACTATTATGGGGATTTATTACAGAAGAATCATTCCACCCGATATATTTTAAACCCCACATTTTTAAAAACAGCCACGTGAAGAATATGTTTTTCTGTTTCTATTACAGGAGGCAGCACTATTTATTGCTCTGCCCAGATAAGAGGATTTCCTTACAGACAGAAATGGAGGCTGAACACTTCCCAGGAAATCCTCTACGGCAGATATAATAGAAAGGCACTTGGTCCTCTGGTCCTATGGAGCAAATACATCCTTCACCACAGCATTTCACAGCAAGGAGTTTAAACAAAGACCCTTTCCACCTATTTGGCACAAAACCAGACACAAAGCACCTCCAGTATTCAAGAAATACTTGGGGCCAGAGCACGACAAAATCTGAAAAGAGTTGGGAGATGCATTTTCAGCAACAAAAATCCTTATGCAACAAACCAAACAACCTGAGCCTGGGGCAGCAGAAACACTGGGATTGATTGCTGCTCTCCAGGGAGGGATTAAATCCAATGGGAGCCACAAAAAGCTCCCACAGACCATCAGAGAGACCCAATGGGCAGAAATGCTTTAACATCTCAAATTGATGAGCGAGGCCGGTGCCACTTTGGGGAGCTGCAACGAGTGCGAAGGGAAGGCGATGGCTGAGAGTCAAAAAAGGCACTGCACAACCACCCCAGGATATCATTGACTGGCTGATCAGAGGGGACACAAACCCATCTGGAGGGGGAGATGACTGATTTACCAGAGGGGGTGAAGGGAGCAGGCATTAAGGGTGGGTAACCAGGAGGGGAGCAGCACCAGGCAGACACAGTGCCGTGGTGATGGCACTGCAGGGACCAGGCAGGGAAGAGAAATGGATGTGAAAATGCTGCAGCAGCAGCAGCAGCAGCAGCACAGGATGAAGTACAAGGATAGATGGGTGTGCAAACGAACACACCACACATCAAGCCGTGAGCAGAGTCTGCAGGGCCATAAGAGCAGAGAACACTGTGAGTTTCACTAACACCGGGCAGGAGCCTCCCTCCAGAGCAGGCTGGGAGGTAATCCTGGCTGGTTTAAGCTGTTGCCAACCCCACTGCTCCAGGTAAGGAGCCTCTTTGTGCAATCCCAGCCCGCCCTGCCATGCTCCCATCCCACAGCAAGCACTCCCTCCACTTCCCCCAGCTCACCTTCAGCAGCACAGTTGTGTGCTGTTACAGAAGAAATATTCCACAAAAACAAAACGTAAGGGCAGAGCAAAATTAATTGCACTTGCTGACGAAATAAGGTCACAAAACACGATGTTTATGCTTGTATTTAGGAGAAAATGTTTTTTACTTCATTGTACCTGGAGCCACCTTGAAAATTACAGCCTACTCCTTCACAGTGCCAAATCACAGTGCCAGGATTTAGGTCTGGTGGTGTACGGAGCGCACGAGGCCGCGCGCGCAGCGTAAAGATAAATGAAGTCTGTCACTTTATTATTTCCTTCTGCCAAGGCAAGGTTAAGGGGTCCTCTCCAGGCAAAGCCAAGTTTCCAGCCTGATAGTTCCTCAGAGAAAGCAAACACATCACAGCACACAGAGAGAGGCCCCATCTTCCCAGAAACACTCATTGCTGCCGACCAGGGCTGGTGGGAAGCGCTGCCGGCCGGCACCGGGCTGCCAGCACTGCCAGGGCACAGCCCTGCCTCTGCACGGCGCCCAGGGACAGCCCCTCACCCCGGCACTGTGAGAAGCGTAGAACCAAAGCCCAAGACGGTGCAAATGAAGGGCAAAGAGGGAAAAGGCACAATTTAAAAAAAGGCATCATTAAAAAAAAAGAAATTCCACATATTCTGCTATTGCAGCTCGGCAAGGTCAGACTGTATAAAAGCTGGGATGTAGAAGCTCATCAGCTAATTCCTCACTCCTGTCTACTCAAAATAGGACTTTCTCACAAAGCAAAGCAGTGTAACAGCCAGTTAAAAGATTTTCCTACAACACTGGGCCTTAATGCAGCACAGAACCAGAAACCCATGTTTATTAAGTGCCTCCTCCCATTTCCCCACACTGAGACTTAAGCTGCAGATGCTCTGTCTGTCCTGCACAGCTGAGTGACACCCGACAGCCTTCCCCCACCAGCACCTTCCTATGGTGGTCTCAGAACCATTACCCCGTCACAGGAACGGAATTTCAGGTTTCTGTGCTTGATGATATATGGGAATAAATTATGAGAAAAGCTTTTTCCTGCAGTCAATCACTCTCACTGAACTTTTATTACATAGTGAACATATTTTTTATAAATTAAATTTCAATTTTGAAAAAAAAAAATATACCTAACCACCAACCCTGCTGCTTTCCTGAGAGCACATCTATACTGAAACAAATGCTATTGTTTCACCTCATAGTCCATGGAGCACTAACCTAACCACATCCTCATATTTAATATCCAGTTAGAGGTTATACCACTCGTCTAACAGACATGGAAATTTGTTAACCTAAACTTAATGCTTCAGAGAAACAGTTAATCTCTCCATTCTTTCCAGAAATCCTCCCTGCAATATGTATTTCTTCAAAGCAGGCAGTACAAAACCAGTCCAGCAATAAACAAAACCCTTCTGATTCTGAAGACTTTTCTTTGAAAAGGTAAGCTCATGTTCATTGAACTACATGGCAACATAAAAAGCCCTTAAGAAAAAAACCCTTTCAACCTCCCAAAAAATAAATACAGCTGAAAATTAGGCTTTTGAACAGAAGAACATCTTGACACTGTCCTCAAAACCAGCAGCAGATGTTCTTCTTCTGGAATAACGTTCACGTTCCCCCAACACCTTTGGAAAACAATGAAAAAGAGCAGGGTTTATGCAACCTACTTGTTGCAACCTGTCGTCCTCTTCTGATCTCACTGCCATGACTGAGGGCTCAGAGAACAGCTGCTCTGAACAGCACCAAAAGAGTTATCTTTTGCTGATGGAACCAATAGTCAAACTGACCAATACTCACACAGAAACATACAACCTAACTACCACAAATTATATTTTTCAGAGCCGAACCATGGAAATTGAAGAGCTCCTATGCACAGACACAAGTCTTCTCTAGCCTCTGATTTCTGCACCCAGCAGTGCCATGACTGACCATGGCACCAGTGCCCAAGTGCCACACACTCACACCTCAGCCTACATCCATACATCCACCCCCTCCTGCCTCAACAGTTATGGACTTTAAACTTTATAAAATGAAAACTATAAAGACAGATTTCCCCTGCTTACTGTGCTTTTCCAGCCGATCACCAATTCCCTGCTGTATTTTCCTCCTTTGCCTTTTATGCTGTTCTTGGCATCTTTTCTCCCCTTTCCCTTCCCCCAGCCTTCATTTTACTTTTTGTGCCTTCTGGCCTGTATTTTCTGCATTTTTTAAAAAAACTGTGCAGGGGGATCCAAGAGTAACAGTTTGTAGAAAGGGAGAGACCAAGGAGAAGAAGTGATGAGCATGTGAGTGAGCTCCCCTCTGCAAACCCCACCAGGGCAGAGCACTGCTGCTGTCTCTGGCAGAGGCAAGGGCAGCCCAACACCCTGGAGAGCCAACAGCAAAGGCAGCCAGGCTCACATCCCACTCCAGCTCGCTCTCCCCATCCTGACAGACCACTATGTAAAACAGCAAGAGCACTTTACACCCAAGCCGGCCTCAAAGGGAACAGCTGGCTCCGTGTGTAAGTGCTGAAGCATCATTTCTGTAACTGGCCAGGTCTTGCTGCGGGCGCTAAATGCTCTGCTGCAAGCCCAGGGTCCTTGGCTGGCCAGCACTCAGACACCCCAGCAGATGTGTTAGTGAGAAGCAAATCTCCTCCTCTAACCCCCCCTACAAAATAAAACACAACGGTGAGCTCTGCACTACAGAGAACTTAAAAGCAAATCCTAGAATTTTGCTTGGACTATTATAGTTGTTTGTTTTGGTTTGGTTTGGTTTTTTTTCCATTTATTTTGAATCAATTTCTGCTCCACCAGGAAAAAAAATTTAAATGCATACAGCCATATAACTATAGAACATACACAACCTGATCTAGTGGGTTGGCAGTCCATGACAGGGAGGTTGAACGAGATGATCTTTAAGGTCTCTTCCAACACAAACTGCACCAAAGGGCTGCTCCAGGTCAAAAACAGCCGACCAAGATAACTTACCCAGCTGAGCAAGAAAGTGAAATGAGTTGAACTTTCTACTTATAACTTGCATCTAGTACTCTTACCATCTCTTAGCAAAGGTGGGATGATTTCTACCCCCTCCTTTGAGGTTCAGAGCTCATCTATGGTAGATCTTGTGACAAGCTCAGCACCAGCCACCACAAGCCACCCAGACCACAGAAATATTTCAGCAGAAAATTATTAGCATTAAGACAACATTAAAACATAGAGTATGAAATTATATACCCAAGTCTTTATTTAGAGGTAAAAAATCAATTTGTGGCCTGGCCATTTACCACACTGTCCGGGCAGGCTGAATGGTGAGAAGCTGTTAACTGAAAGAAAATTATTAGGTAAGAAATTTCTCATTTTGTTACCCAGCTTCTTCCTTCCTTCATCGCTAATGAGAAATAGCAAGCAAGGAATTACACAGATGGGGAGAGGAAAGAGAAGATTAAAAAATATTCTTATTATTAAATAGAGCAACAGACAAGAGCAGAAGCTCCCCTATCACAAGCAAGGTGGGAACTTGGCCCACAGGAAATCCTCTGAGATGGATGGGGGCTGGACTCAGAGCAGGTACCAGGCAGAGTTCCATGTTGCCAGGACTATCAGAGACAGGGAGCAGAGAGAAAGGATACACAAGATCCTGACTGGTTTGGTGATCAGGATCACCAGCTGGGGTTGACAAACATGGAAGTAGGAGATACTTGGCTTGAATGCTCAAAAGGTGGCAGCTACAAAATTGCAGATCTGTGGTGAGAGCATCAGCCATTACGCAACAGAGACCTGCAGCCAGCACAGACCATATTTTAAAATAACAATTACAGCAGTTGCACTGTTTCTTGTTAGATGAAGTGCTATCTTTTTGTCTCTGACCATGCCTAATGGCTGAGAAACATGAAGGTGATAAAGTACTTCTCTATCAAACAGAGCTCTTGTAGGAGCCCTTCCCCAGGGACCAAGGCAGTTTTGTGTCCATTCAGGCAATTATCTATATACATGAAGCATATAAGGACGTCTGCAATCCAGAGTTTAGGCACTGCCAGCATGGCTCCAGGTGCCACTGGAGCACAGGAAGGTCCCTTGGTCACCTGGGCACAGCTGCAGACAGCCCAGCTCCTGCAGGAACTCCTGGGGAGGATGGGCATGGGCTCTGTCCCTCACCTCCTCCTCCTCCTCTCCCCTACGTTTTAGTGACTGCCATGAACCTTTCCCCCAATGCATGGCAGACAGAGGAGGATTTTAACATTTTGCCTGCAGCAGCTCTGAGGCCTTGGCATTTGGACAGAGCGATCCACAAGCAGAGCACAATTAGCATGTGTACTCCATATGCTGGAGATCCATCCATCACAGCGCTGCAGTGCCCTCTGACACTGCAGCTCTCCAAGAGAAGAAAGTTGTGGAGAAGTTCCTGAAGAATAATTTGTCTTATCATCCAGGAACAGTGGGAAAAGGCACTTTTGTGCACAGGAGGTTTTGGTGGAGCTGCAGAAATAACCTTTTCCCAACAAAGCCCAGCAGCATGATTCACCTATAAAGCATGGAGCTGGTTTCAAAGCCAGCCTTTCGAGCTAATGGCTATCAGGAAGGCCAGCCATCTGCTTGTGCAACCTGTCCTTATGATTAATCTCAACATTTGACTTGTATATAAACTTTATATACTAACAGGGCTATACTTCATGTGTCATTTTAGCTAAGTTCTGCATTGCTGATCACAGTTTCTCCTCAATCTGGCCATCCTCTCCAGGTTACAGGCACACAAAGGACCCTGCTTAAACGTTGATTAGATGTACAGCAAAGCAAAGACTTTGGAAAGATTTTACTAAATCTCAAAAACTCAGTAAGCATTTCAAAGAGCTTACTGGAAAAGACAGGTCCCACATCCACATGTAATTAATTCTTTATTTAAATATATTAGGCCTCTACTTAACATGGTGTTGAAGAGGCAGAAAGTAACAAATCATGTCTCAGTCTGGAAGGACCCATGGCTCTTTCTGCCATGCAGCCACTTGATTGTACAGCATATGGCATAGTATCAGAGTTGTTCTTCTTTAATTAACTGAATGATGATACTTTCTGGAGCTCAATCCAGGTCCTCCATAATACACAGCATTTTAGCACCTACTTTCAGGAACATGACTACATGTCCACAGCCCACTGGGAGAGAGTGATGTTCTTTGCTTGCATGAGCTCATTTAAACACATTCAGCACCACGGGTAACTAATCTCTCTGAAATCAGGAAAGTTTATTTTGAATTAACGAAACCACAGTTGTCTTCTGAAAATAAGTTCTGAATAACATTTTATAATTTCATTACAAAACCTGCCAGATCACGATTTCAAATTCAGATCTACCATCCTCTTCTATGGAATAGACATTTATTTTTATATTATTTCTTTTGGTAAGAAGAGATGGATTGTTCCTGATGCTAGTTTTAACTAGGCAAATTCTTTCCACACCAAACTTTAGCATCATGAGCTGTGTAGTGAAATAAGCCCAGGATAACGAGCTGACAGAAGGGACCGGTGAGGGAAGAGCTTGCAAGATGCACAGACAAAAGCCCTGTCTCCTGAAGGAGTAAGATTTTAAATCTTGCTAGCAAGATAAAGCAGAGAATACTAAAGTCCAGACAAAACACTCCCATGCAATTCCCTTCACGCCATCAAAACCAACATAAAAATCATTAAATGCTAAAACAAAGCCAAGCAAAGGAACATTTCTGTCAGCAGCTGCCAACTGAAATGAATGACCTGGGTTGAAAGCGTTTGCTGACGTAGCTGCAAGTTGCCACAAGGGCTTGAGGGCTGTGGCAGCAAACTGGTCTGTGGAACAGCTCACACCAGCGACCCAGGGGATGAGGCTGCAGCTTTGACACTCAAGGGCCTTTTGGGAGCACCCCTCCCTCCAAACCAGGAGTAACAGACCCAACATCAGGCCAAGTCACTACTTCAGGCAGCAAAGGGAAAGATGCCAGGAATTCTGGCCTTTGCAAGGGGATGACAGCACCTTGTAGCTCTGACCCCCCTGACAGGACCTTGGTACCCCAACATCACCCGGGAAATCCAGCAAAGGAACACCCAGAGGCTGTGCCAGAGGCACGCATCCCAACATCTGCAGCCACTAAAGTTTAATGCTCAAGGTGTTTCTCAGCTGCTACTGAGAGACAATTTCATCACTGCAGTGACACTGCAATCAGCCAGCTTGGCTGACTGAAATGACACATCTACCCGGCCATAAAAACTTACAGAATATGTTATTCTGTATTTTGTGCAAAAGGAGAGGGCAGATTTGAACAATAAAAGTCATATAAATCACAGCCTTAATTGTGCTGGCACTTAAAAAAAAAAGAAACAAGAACAACAATTTCAGGCTTTTGTGCTAATTTTAGATGTTGCATTTTCCTTCACATTGTAGTAAAATCAACATTAGAAATCTTTGGATGCAGCAAAGAAAATGAGGAAACTTGCCAATTTTTGAAGAATTAACAATTAATATTACAGCAATTAATTTAGAAGAGTAACTACATGATATTGTAGGGTTCTATCCAAGTGATTGCTTAAAAA
The DNA here is from genome assembly GCF_028551555.1 of Melozone crissalis. Classification (NCBI taxonomy): domain Eukaryota; kingdom Metazoa; phylum Chordata; class Aves; order Passeriformes; family Passerellidae; genus Melozone; species Melozone crissalis. Next base: position 3,474,039 of record NW_026535834.1, read on the forward strand.
AATTTTTCAGCAACAAAATAAAGTAAAAGATGTTCTGCTTATTTTTTTTTCCTAAATTACCAGTATTGAAAACTCATGCTGGTATTTGAAAGTTAGCCTGAGTTCTGCTAGTTATACATCCTTATTATCATAAAGATTCCACAATTGGAAATTACTTTTCGTGACACTTAAGCCAAAAAGAAAAAATAGCTCTATTGCATCTGCAGAACCAAAAGTAGTAAATTGTAATAAACATTCATCTTTGTCAGTGGCTCTGCAAACCAATCTGTTCAGCACGAAGGTGCCATTTTTACACAGTTGCTTTATTACTACATAATTATTGATGGATCAGCCAAGTGCTCTCTCAAGGAAGACCAATCTTAAAAACGAGCTTGTTAAAAATTTAAGTGTAAACCCTGGGATAGAAACTAGCAGTTAGGTTTCATCTGATATAAACTTTTAAAGAGGCAAAAAAAATAAATTGGAGGGACAATTTTGAAAAATGCTACGTTTGAGGCAGGCATGAAATTGAAGCAGACAAGAAACTTTAATGTGATAGAAAGAAAGAATTGGGGACATCTGTACTGAGTATAAGCTGTAAGAAGCAAGAGGAATTATCAATCTAGTGATGTGCCAGCTCTCTGCATTTCAATTGCTTCACAGGCCATACCATAAAAATTGTTTGCAATGAAAGAAGTATGAAGCATCCCTAGATTTTATTGCTCCCAGTGATATTTCCCCCATTTATGTGTGTTCACCAGTTGCAGCCTTTCAAGTACAACACTGTTCCATATTAGTACCTGTTTAAATTACCTGCCCACAAACATCGTTCAGTGCTCAAAATGCCTCACTATTAAATTTTCTGTTTCAGTCAAAGTACTTCAAGAGTTTCTATCAAGCTTTCAAAGGCAAGTAAGTTTCATGCAGGTTTTCTAAAAGTCAAGATAAAGCAATAAGCTTTGAATTTAAAAGGAGGCTTTTTCAGGAGAGAATTCAGCATACCTTTTTGAATTCCCTCCCCACCTTGTTAAACCAAACTCCTTCACTGCTCCCAGATTTCTAAATGTTGCATTTCAGGAGCTGAACTTCCCAGCATCAACCTCACTCTCTAAAAAGACCCTGCATGTAAAGTCACCTTGGGCAAGACCATACCTGAAACTGCCAATTCCAAGTCACTGACGGACTGTAAAATTTTTCCAGCACTGGGACCTCAACACAAGCACAAATGCCACTCTCAGCCTCCAAAATACACATTCTTTGCTGCTGATGCAGAGACATGCTCTGAAATGCTCCTCCAGCCCCAGCTGAACTGGGGGAGCTGGTCCTTCCCCCCTGGCTCAGCCCTGTTCCCCTTCCTTCTGCTGCACCCACCAAGGTGTCATTCCCTAACACACATCCCTCAAAACAACCCTGCCATTCAAAAACCTGCACAAACCTGTGACATTTTTGACAGAGCTGGGTGAGGGAGGCAAGCACACTGATGCCAGCAGATAGGAGGGGATGAGCCAGTGGGGCAAGGAACCTCCTAACCTCAACCAACAGCACCCACAACATCCCAACAAATCTGCTCTGCCTTAGACTGGGGCCAATCCAAACAGTGTAGAATAAAACAGGGAGAGAACTCGGGACAGGAGCTTTGAGGCAGTCCTGCAGCAGCTACCAAGCCATGAGACACAAAGGAAATGCTCCCACTAAGGGCAAAATCTCCAGGTTGAAGTGAGAAGAGAGACTTCTTGGAAAAGCAACTTCTCACTGAAGTGTGTTTTATTTAATGGAAGCCACTGCCAGAATATAATTCTGCCACCAGTGACATCATTTCATGTTGATAAGATGCTGCTGCATTTCAATACTTGACTTCAGTGGTAGTGTGGATTTGCATTTTTCACTTTTAGCTGGAAATTAATAAGAACCATTGAGCAAAACTCCCCAAATCAGCCATTTGCCCTGATCCCATGCTAGTGTTAAGGATCACAGAGCACCATCTTGCTTCCTTCCCATCTGTGAGCACACAGTGGCTTCCCCACCATAACTAAATCAAACCTGGCATGTAGGTAGTGAATTTGCTGAGAAATGGTACCCTTCTGCCCCCTGCACAGCTGTTTACTTCTGGCTTCTGCGCTTATACCTGTCTCAAGAGCCCTGTTTCATGCTCCAAATTTCTTTCCAGGTACTACTTAACAGCATTATTTACTCACTCTTATTTCATATTCATTCCTTTATTCCTGTTACACAGTTGTAGATACCCAGGCATTTCATAACAGAAAACAACTTCTACATTCTTATGTGCTCATGTGTGTTTCAGTATGAGAGCTGAGCTTTACCTTAAAACTGCTAAATTCTAAAATAAAGTATCTTCTGCTTCCTTTCAGCAAAACTTGGCTGCAGAAACTCCCCAGAGGCAATTGTTTGCAATTTTCCCTTAATTTGCAGCTACCCCTCCCTTGGCAGCCTGCCAGCATCTCCTCCTCTGACCGCTTGGGACATTGGCCCAACACAGTCCACCCAACCCCAGATAAAAGATCACAATTTTTGCTATTAATAACCAGCCCAAAGTTGTTCTGATCTGCCCACTTCTGCAGCTCTGCACCACTGTAATTAATGAACACCCAAAACTCTACCCCTAATTTTTTCAGCCCTGCTGAATGCATTCTGGTGAGTGCCTATGAAATAAAATTAAATTGGAAAGCTGAAGACTACAGTAGCCTCATGTTGACAGGTCACTCTGATTCCAGGTCAAAGCAGACTCTATATTTGGCTGCTTTGATTATAATTGCTTGCAGGATAAAAAATAAATAGCAATTATCTCATTGTCACACAAGGAAAAAAGACCTAATAAATGAACCAATCCTAAAGTAACACTGAAAAACAAATTACTTCAAAAGCAATCAGGAGAAGTAAAATTCAGTTTCCAGGATTGTTTTTAATTGCTAACAGTGTCAACATTAATATTCTTCCTATTGGATAATAAATCCCTTTCAGTTATGAAAGCATTTAGCAAACTAAAAATGTCAAACTACAATTACGCAAGGCTAAACTCAGGGCTGTTTTCATCCCAAGCCCACAGTGCCACAGCTGAAATCCCTAATTACAGGGGTCATCTACACAAGTCACAGTCCAGCCCATGCATCCTGCCTGCTGTGACAGTCCCACAGATTTAAGAGCAACAAACAAAACAGATGAAGTGTTTAGGGGTGTGATGAAGTTAATCCTTAAGAGGATATAGGAATTAGTTTTTCAAACTAAATTCAAAGCTACCGAACAAAAGCAAAACAACAAACTGCTGCACAAAACCATTAAAACCTTGCAGGAACAGCTCTCCATTTAAAGGGTTTATTTTGGTGGATTTTCAGTTTCCAGGTACCGCCTTTACCAGCTGAACCTGTACCACGAGAAAATAAAGCACTAAATGGAGGATTATTTTAGCTTTTTCAGACAAACCCAAGTGGTCAGGATCCACCACAGCACTGCACACAGATTTATTACCCACGGTGTTAAACCCAGAGTAGCTAAGCCTTGCAAATCTCCCAGTGCTGTATTTCCCTCCTCCAAGGCCACGTTTGGGGGCTCCTTGACCTGGGTTAATAAGTCTTTATTCTCAATAACAACTGGGACCATGGAGACTCCCTGAACTGAACCCAGGCCTCCACTCCTGACACTTCAGATACTGTGATGAATTGCTTGGCTAACATCCCCCTCAGCGGCCAGCTTTCCCTGCAAACTCACTGTCCTTTCTATAGCCTCCACACACTTCACTTTCCACAGCTCTCTAAATAAAAAATTTGGTTATCACTTGAGTTTTTCGATTACTTTTCTCCCTTTTTTGGCAGAAGGGCAGGGCAGGAATGTCTGTTTCTTCTGCAAAGGGGCCACCCACCAAAATAACTGTGAGCATTACTGGGCTCCAGCTCTGGCAGGTGCAGAAAAGGATCAAATAATTCTTGTATCAGCAGGGAGTTGTTATAGCCAGGTTTTCTGAGTGCCTGTAGGTGTCTGAGCCATCAGCACCAAACATCACCTCCCCAGTCTTGTCTCAGTCTGCAGTCTCTGGGGCTGAGGGTGGTAAAACACTGGAACAGGATGCCCTCGAAAGGGTGGTGGATGCCTCATGCCTGGGAACATCCAAGGTCAGGTTGGATGGGACTCTGAGCAACCTGATCTTGTTCAAGATGTCCCTGCTCACTGCAAGAGGCTTGGACTAGATGACTTTAAAGGTCCTCTCCAACCCAAGCCATTCTGTAACTCTGTGATTCTATTTTAGCCAAGGTTTAAGAGCAGGGTAGGGATTCTTTAGATGGTTACACTTCCACAGAATCCTTGAGAACTGACCCCCAGAAAGACAGGAGAAATTATAAATGCCCCTGAAAGTATCTCCCATGCAGACAATCAGCATCTTTGCAGATGCTTGGGAGTGCAGAGAGGAGAGAACCTTGAAAAGAAGCCCCAACAGAAGGAAAAGTTTCGACTGGCACCTCCAAATGCCGAGGCATGTAAGTCAACCACAGAACACAACCCTCCCTTACTATTTGGGCCACAACTCTTTATGCAACTCTGTTTTTTAGGTACAGAAAAAAGCCCATTTCCAAAGCCCCAGCTGAGCTTCTCCTCCCTGCTTGCCCAGCTTTGTGCTCCTTAATCCTAAGCCTAAAGCAGGTACAGCAAACCTGGACTTCCCATCAGCACAATGGAAAACAATGGATAAAAAATCTGCTAGGGCTGGCTGCTCCTCCTTGCTCCACTACAGCAGGATCAGTGCCACAGCACTCACATGTGAATTATCCCACACAGAATGACACCACAGAGCCCCTTTCCCACACATCCACAAAGAGAAAGAGGGAAAGAAAGAGAGAAAGAGAAGGAAAAGGGAAAAAAAGGAAAGGGAAAAAAAGGAAAGGGGAAAGGGGAAAGGGGAAAGGGGAAAGGGGAAAGGGGAAAGGGGAAAGGGGAAAGGGGAAAGGGGAGGGGAGGGGAGGGGAAGGGAAGGGAAGGGAAGGGAAGGAAAGGAAAGGAAAGGAAAGGAAAGGAAAGGAAAGGAAAGGAAAGGAAAGGAAAGGAAAGGAAAGGAAAGGAAAGGAAAGGAAAGGAAAGGAAAGGAAAGGAAAGGAAAGGAAAGGAAAGGAAAGGAAAGGAAAGGAAAGGAAAGGAAAGGAAAGGAAAGGAAAGGAAAGGAAAGGAAAGGAAACCTTCTGCTCTAAAACAGTTGGGGTAGGAGGGGGATAACAGGACAGCCAGGCTGGTCAGCTGGGTGCTAAGAGCCTATATTGGCTATATTGGCAATATAGCCAAGTAAGGTTTAACAGATGGGTCTTCTTCACTTGGCTCAGGAACCTGAACCCAAATTTCCAGTATCTTTTCCTGACCCCAGCACACATTACTCCGGGGCACTTCTTTTTGACCAAGGCTTCTGACAAAAATCACACAAATTTTCCTATAGGGAGTGTCTGTATTGACAATCAATCCTTTGGAAAATTCCTAAAACAGCCACAAATGCTATAAAAATGAATTCACATGATCCAGCTTATGCTTTCACTCAAATTTATCCCCTTGATGGCTCTAACAAACTGCAGGTCTCTCTCCAAAACCCCTCTCTAAATTTGTTTAAAAACCCTCCAGCCAAACTCTATGATTAGTTTTCATCCCTTAACCTTTCTAGTTACTCAAGGCATGAATATGGAATGAATTTATGGCATTCCTATCCCTTAATGAAATGCAAAGATCCTGCAGGAAAAAGCACGCACAGAGATTCTGGAGTGAGACACGCACACACAGTACTCTGAGTACAGTGTGAGTGACACACAGAGCCAAGTAAGAAAATCCTCTCATCTGTAATTCACACCCAAGACTCCAGGTATCAGAAAACTGCACTCAAAGCAGCTGGTGGTCTTGCATTACCGTGCTGGCTGCAGCAAGCTCTTCACATCTCATTAACGGCGTAATGAAGGCTCAATCAGGGATCCAGCCTATCAACCCTGCCAAGCACAGGCACACACAGGCCAGAGGAGAAAGATCAGCTTGTACCAAGGTTTTTATTGTTTAGATCTTGGAACTGGGAAAGAGCTAGTGCTGCCACAGAAAATATTTTCCAGTGAGCAAATGGAAGATGGAGACAAAGATCGAACCCTCCAAGTGCTGGGAAGGCTGTGCACAAGGAAGGTGGCACCAAGCAGGTCATGCACAGGGCTCATTTCCACAGGAGGGGCACAAAACCACTGAAGCAATGGGGGTGCTGAAGCCAGAGGCCAGAAGAGCAATCAGGATGGAGACACGCACGCTTGCACTGATGGCCAAGTGTCCCTTCAGTATTAGCACTAAACTCAGCAGCTTTATTTCTCATGTATGCAGCAATTATTTGCAGTTGGGCTTCCTAATGTTCTCTCCACTGATTAGATTATAGAATCAAAGAATAACAGGTTGGAAGAGATATTATGGATCACCTGGGCCAACTTTTCATAGTCTACACAAGATGGCCCAGCACTCTGTCCAGGAAAATTTTATCAGTGTCCTATTTTGGAGTATCCATCACTTCCCTGGGGAGATTAATCCAAAGGATGATCTCACCATGAAAAAATTTTCTCTTCTGTCCAATCAAAATCTCACCCATTATCCCTTGTCTTTTCCATTTGACTTCTTGCACAAAATGAATCTCTATCCTCTCTGTAGCCACCCTTTAAATACTGGAACATGGTGATAAGCCTCCCCTAACACTTCTGTTCTCAAGATTGAACAACTGAAACAACTGAACAACCTTTTATATGTAACATATACACTTATACATTTCCAAACAGTTGGCACTGATGTGTTCAGACAAAATCCAAGGAAGAAAGGATGCTGGGGGAAGAAATCAGCACAAAGAGGGATCCAACACCCAACCACTGATGGAGCAACAACAGCACCAGCATCCTGCAATCCATGCTGGGGTCCCAGGTGGGTCAACAACTCTCCTTGGCACCTGCCTGCAGACCCTCAAGCATCCTTCCATGGCAGCTCAGACCCTGCCAGAAATGTCACATTTCTGCCATCTCCCCTGCCCACAGTGCTGCTGGCACTGGTCATCTGCTGCTGCCAAAAAAAGGAGGAGGACAGAACACACATGTGCTCTTCTTGCTGGGTGAGGGAGCTGAATCTGCTCACAGAAGGACTGGTGAAACCCCAAGGCCCCAAGGATGAAGTATGAGGTGGGAGCTGCAGGGATGAAATGCAGAAGACAAGAGGAGCATGAGCCCATCCCCAGCTCACATCAGATCACCTTTAGCCATTTTTCACATCCTCCTTGAGCAAGAAGCTGAACAGAGGGACAAGGACCACGATCAATGAGCACAGCCTGCATGGGGCCTTTAACACCCCCAGAAATCAATGGAAAATCTTTCAGCCCCAGCCCTGCCAGATCCTGCTTGCAGGAGGCGTAAACAGGAGCAGCAATAAATGAGCAAACTGCTAATTGTGAAGCTTTCCCATGTCTTCTCTGTAAGCAGGAGTGAGTGCAGGGTGCCTGAGCAGCACAAGATGGTACTTGCACAGGGATTGCTCACTGCTCCAGCTGCCTGCTTTCATGGGGACGTGCAGGAGCACGTTACCACCCACCGCACACACTTTACCTGAAATTACTGCCCTGGATGACTGCATGTGAATTTTGACTCAAAACAAAACATAAATCAGGTCTCAAACCTTACCTAGATTATGAAGGGGAAGTTATAGAAAGTCATTTGGTAATTTACACCCTGTATTTTACCTTTATCTCTGCTATCATCAGACCTTCCCCATATTTTTATTCGTGTGGCAAGAGAAGAACTGGCAGTGTACAGCCCAAGGTGACAGCCAGCAAACAGCAAAATGACAGAAACACCAAGAAAAATGATAAAATATTTGAAATGGTATAAAAGAAACATAAAATAAATTGCAGAGAGAAATTTCACACTAAAGGATGTTATTTCTTGAGAACAAACTCCATGATATTGACTGTGATAGTCTCCTAAAAGAAATGGTGCACTTTTTTTGGAGGAACTGAGAATCAGAAAGAGCATGTAGAGTGTGGAGAGGATGCTGGGATGCTGCATGGCCAGGAAAATGGACAGACTGATGTACCTGGTCTCCATCTCTGAAACTGAGATCTCACTATAAAGCACTTTTATCATGAAGAATAAGAGGAAAAATAGTTTGCAAAAACTCAAACACTTTTCAGCTTAAAGTCTCTGCAAATTAATACACTTTGTAGGAAAAAGCAGTCAAATGCAGTGTTTATTCTAAGCACTTTAGTGCCTCAGACTCATTAACCTGGTACCTTACATGCTGTCTTTGTAATGCAAATTTGTTAAAATACTGTGCTTTTCATAAAACATTCATACAGACAAGCTCACACTGCACAAATACCAATTGTAAGTGGAGCAAAAATACACTTACTTTTTCCTAATATTTCAGCTCTGCACCTAAGTCTTATCCACATAAGCAGTTTGTGAGAAACCTGCTGCTGCTGCTGCCACTGTAGCACAAAGGTGGAAGATTTCCCAAAGCAGCTGATGTAGGCAATTATAAACTGAATTACCACATGCCAAAGCCAAATGAAAAGACTTTGTAGAAGGTACCTGCAGCAGAGGTTTTTTCAGGAAGAGAGATCATTACAGAGAGGAGGAGAGATACCCTGCACTTAAGGAGGCCAAACACGGCACACACTGCACCTGTTTGCTCCTATTTAGGAGACGCCTGCCCTGTCTGCAGCACATCACCACAAGAGTTTGCTGGGCACCCTCAGCATGCAGCACCAGGCCTGCTGCTTCCAGCTGCTGAACTGGCTGGACAGGATTCACCCATCCAGCAACACAGGGAGCCCAGCAGGAGATACAAAACCATCTCCATGAGGGCTCCAGCCAGCCTGACCCACGCAGTGAGAGATGACTCAGGGCTGCAGAAAGCTAAGGGAAGGAAAGGTTCCTGATTTACAACTTTCACAGCTGTGGAGAAGGACCAAAACATCACCTTCAGGGCTCAGTGCTACGACAGCACTCTCCTTCCTCCAGTGGACTTGGATCTTGGAAAAGCCATGGCCAGGTGCAATTCACAATATAAACTGCTCTAAACCAAATTCAAATGCACAGGATAAATGCAGGAAATTTTGTGAGCTTTTCCTCCTCTCTCCACACTTACAACTACTTTTGTTTCAAGACAATCTATAACTGTGTGTGCTATCTCAATCTAAATTCTGAGCAACTGCTTTCATCCCGTATTTAGTTTTGAAAACTGACATTACATTTTCAGGCCTGAAAAAGGGCCCACAAACCTGGAAAATGTCAAAGTTTTACAACTGTACCAGTTGGTCTGACAGAAGAAAATACAACTTTCCCAGACTTCCCAGAGCTATGAGGCAGAACTCAACAACACTGCCTGAGGTGCCAGAATCATCCACACTGGTTTTCATCAGGTTCAGAGCTATGACACAAAGGTAACCAACATGAGGCATCCTAACAAGAGGTTTTCTTTATTCTGCATAATAACAAGCCAGCTGCAAGCCAGGTGTACCTCCCAACCTGTCTGCAAGACCTGGTTCCCACTCACCCAAAACACAAGGTTCCATTACTGCTCCTGAGCACAGATGACTTCCCAAAGGAAACCAGGTCCTCAGGGGGATGATGCACACATCACTGGGATGCACCCACAGCACACAGGCACCACATGGCAAGGGCCTGGAGACTGGGAACTGCACCCAGACTGACTACCCTGCAGTACAGGCATAACCAAAGTGAATTGGACTTCACACAGAACTTCTAAATTGTTAAAATAAATTAGCAGAGTCATAAAACCAAACCAAAACAAAACAACAAAGAAATCCACCGAAAACTCCCTCTAACACCCTCCTCGCCACCTAAAGAAAAACTCCAAATCCAACAAAGACTGGGGCAGGATCTATAATCAAAATGAAAACAAAACAGTAATTTTGCATATGTGCTTCATAACATGTTAAGAAAATAAGTACTTGTTCAAACACCTGCAATGATTTCTCAGATGCAGGAGAAGAGAGTGAACATACTGAAACCTGCTTGGTTTCGAAATTCAGTTCATTTGGCACATCCTCCACTTTTGCAAGAAAACAAACAGCAAAGGCAGACAAGCCAAGGCATGAGCAGCCCTGCACTCTCCTGCCCACCTGCCTGCAGCCCAGCTCACAGGAACCTCCCTGGCTGCACCAGCTTAGCTCCATCTTTATACTCATCTTTACACTTCATCCTCACACCCAGTCCTCAGCCTGCCCATTAAAATGGTCAATAGCAATGCCAGCTGAGAAATGTCCATCACTGGGAACTCCTTTTTACAGGTCACTGGCCAAGCAGACAACAACAGCTCCTAGCCATGACTGACCTCTCTGCGACACGAACCGCTGATTTCCAGGAGAGAGACAAACCATGAGCCATCCCTTTTCTTCATCGTAATTAAAACAAAACCAAAGCCACTCAACTGTTTCTATATGAATTTGTTTGTACAAAATAAAAACGTGCAATCATCCTGCTATGCTCCTAGAGACTGAACACTAATGTAAAATAAGAATCTGAATGTGTTCAGTTCATCTACTGTTGAACAGAAATCAGCATCACAACAGTTTGGGTAGCAAAATGTTCTGCTGCACAGACCTCCAAGTAAGCTGACAAAACAGATTCAGATGGGTGTGTCTTATGATGGAAAAATTAACTGTGATAAAGAATAAAATGCCCCTTAGATATGTTGTTTTCAGAGTCATTAAGATGCAAAAGGAATTTAAAAAAAAAATGCTGTCTCCCTAAAGTTCAAGCGTATATAAGAAAAAGCAAACAAACGTGCCTGCTTGACTGACTGTTTGCAATACTGGCTCTGGCAAAACTGGCTTCTTTAGTTGATCAGTCCTGCTCCCACTGTGCTATACAGAGCTGTATGATGCAAATAGATCTGTGGGTTTTAAGAAAAATGGAGCAAAACCAGCACAATACACATTGAAGTTCATATCAAAGAAAAAAGCATAACACCAGTTATTTCCTCTTGCAAACATTTTAAATGCTTGCCATTTGCAGAGACTCTCAATCAGAGACAGACTGCATCATGTTTGGCTCCAGTAAAATGTCTCCTGAGAAAGTCTGTCTTGATCTAAGATTCTCATACTTGGTTTTTAATTTCCAGTCATATTTACAGGAATCTGCTTCCTCCAATTTCCTAATTGAGAGTGCATGGCTTGAAATATGCCCATCAGCTATCATATGACTGCAAATCAACTATCAGCTTAACCAAGAGATACACATTCTCAGGCTTCAGAAAATAATTAGGCACCCCAGATTTTCCTGCAGCTTCCAGAAGAGCAGATGTCAACAACCACATCAGCAAACAAGACCACTGGTCCCATCCAGCCTCGCAGCTCCTGTACTCTGACATCTCAGTGATTCACGGAATTGCTACCACAGTGACCAACAGGATACATGGAAATGACACAACAAACCCACAGCTGGCTGCCTGTGCTCAGCTTCTGCTCTGAGCTGAACTCCTACTCACCAGGCTCTTGGTCCTTTGTGGATATGCACTCTTTGATGGACTCTGTTATGCCAAGACTAGCAGCGGTGGGCAGTGGGCCAAGCAAGGATTCCAGTGCAGGAGGTCTCACAAGAGTTTCACTTCCATTTCTGCATTCCCCATCTTCATTTCTTTTACCTCTATCCTTCTCATTAAGTTCATCATAAAAGTCCTTGTTTAAGTGATTAGCAGCTGCCTCTAGCTCCTCATCTTCTGCCTCCTCCTCTCCAAAAATGCTAGGGGCATTATCTTCTATAGAATCTGTAAGGGGAAGAAACCCAACAGATCACTGCATACCATCTGTTACAGAAACTAAACAAATAGAGAAAGAATAAAGAAATAAAGAATAAAAATCTTTAGAGGAAATCTGTAAAATAAATACACAATATTTTACTTCAGTGTACGAATACATGGAGTTTCCAGATGCTCTTCAAATTCATTACCTTGACTATTAAAATGAATTTTTGTGACTACAGTCACGATTTAAAATAGAAAGCATCATCTTATCATATTAGGTAAAAGGGCTTTGTGGGAGAAGTCAGCTATTTCCTGGTATAATTACAAATTAAAAATAGCCAGTTAAACCAGCACAAAGCCCTTCCATATGGGAAGTCAACTGGGGAATTTGGCGACAGAAGGGTCTAGAAACTGGTCCACTGCACTTTCAGTGATAAAAAGAAACATTCTCAGGTGCAAGTGCCAAGCTTATACTGCACCAGGAAAGAAAAACAACTGAAATCATTAATGAACTATCCCTGCAATGAACAATGTGGTTGTTTTGAAGACTGATTTATGAACCACCTATTTGGCAGAGAGAACCCAAATGTAAGAGATTTGTACTATGCAAGATATATATGATCACATTTATCACCATAACATTCATTCACTCCAGACTGCCAGATCTGAGCTCAATACTATTTAAGGAGTCATAAGACTTTATAGACTTACCATCTTTAGTGAAATTTGCAAATACACCTTTTGCTTTCGGTCTGCTGTTTTCTAATTCACTCTCTATTTCATCTTGGTAGCTCGATATTTCTCCTGTGGTGTTGAAATAAAAATAAAACTCAGCGATCATCGATGCAATATTGAAGAAATGAGTGATATGTTACACTAAACACAACTCATACCTTCAAAATCCTCCAGCTTTTTTGATAATGCCTTTTCAAGCTGAAATGACAATAGAGAAAATAAACATGAAATTACTAAAAAAAATATGCACAATTTCAAACTGTTTGTGAGCTGTACACAGAGATAGAGAATGGCAGGGTATTTCAAAAGCATAAGGAGGTTTTGAATCACCACTGAAATTACTTTGTAGTGTCAGACAGGCATGACAGACAGGTCTCAAAACACTGACCAATTTCAAAATGTTATCTCCCCCATCTTTGTACTTCAAAAAGAGCCTCCAGTCTGGCAAGCTGTAAATAAAAGGCCTCATTCTCCAGCAGTCAGACCCTGAGACTGTGCCTGTAGATGTGAGAAGTGCAAGGACAGGGCTGAGACTGGAGTGCCCACACCAGACAGAGCAAACTGGTGATGGCAGAGTGAAGCTCTGACCTACAGCACCTGGCTGGCTCTTGAGAACATCCCTGACACCCCTACAGACCTTAAATTATAGCATAGTTACAGCAAGCAAAAACCCTAACAAACCAATAATATAGAAATTTACTAGGGCACCGGTAAAATCTTCTCCTCTGCTGCCAGCTTTAGTTCATGATTTGTAAAGAAATTAAGGCACATGAGAACTAATCTCTGTGGAAGTGGGTGTTGTACCACACAAACCCACCAGCAGTCTCATTAAAGTAAATGGGTTATTGTTTTCATATCTATTTAAAAACAGTTCTCTGTAATGGCACTTCTCCTAACCACAGGTATCACCTTAAAAACAGTGCATGGTTTCTAATCCCATGATATTTTTAATTGGAGAACTATTCCTTTGCCAATAAACAAAAAAATAACTTCAGTTAATGGATATTATATGCACTAATGCTCATCCCTCTCTCAAAAACCTCAAAATAAATGTACTGAATCTTACCAAGAGCTGCTCAGTTAGGAATTGGCATTAACCGAATTCAAAAGGGAATGCACAGAGGGAGGAGAGAGGAAAGAACCACAAAGAGGATCCAATTCAGAATTTACCTGCTGTATCTTCAATTTTTTTTGACCAGCTGTAAACGAAGGAGGATCACATTCTTCCTCCAAGTCAATCTTCATAAACTCATCTATGGTCAGCTGACTGGTTGGTGTATCTTGAAACTCTGTCAACCTACCAAAGCATACAGCACATGACAAAAACATCTATAAGAACTCTTTTGAAAGGAACAAAATTTGCAAACTGCCAAGCTATGAAATAAACATGTCATCCTTAGCAGCTCTGGCTCAAACACAGAATACATTAAAACTGAAGTGCTACTAATTGTTTCATCTGCTGCAAAAAAAGTATCTTTTCATATCCCAAATTAGCTTTTGATTTATTAGAGTATGTAACATACTTTTTTTTGGATGAACAAAGACAAACTAAGACAAGAAACACAGCTCATTCCTCCCCTCTCGTTGCTTTTGTTATCAACAGCAACAACAAAATGGATTCACCAAATAAAATATCTGTCATCCCGGTTTAGGAGTTTCTCAAAAATCTTGCTGATATGTCATCATGATTAATTTACACAAAGCAAACGTTAAAGTAACACCTCTTCAGCAAGGTGGAAGAGGGACAAGAAATAATCTTCCCAGGACACACAGAAGCAGTGGTAAAATAAATTGATCATTTGCACATCACCCAGATTAAATAGATGGATGAACATAATTTGACAATAATAAACTTTGGATTTGTTTAATGTTTGCATTTTTAAAGTTCCTACCTAGTGAGAGATCAGTCTGGCTCAATGGGGAATTGCCATGAAAGCAGATGAGTCTTTCACAGGAATTCAATGTTAAATAAGACCACGTGGTCATAACTTAATCCACAAATACCAGCATTTTATACAGGTGGCTGAGAATAAGCACATCCATTTTACAGATGGAGAAAATGAGACAAAAGGTTAAGTACAAAGCCAGGTCAGGAAACGTCTGGCAGAATGCTTCTCTGACAGAAAGTGCCCTTTGAATAATATCAACATTTTCCATGGGAAAATGGCAATGATGGGTCTGCAGCTGCTTCACTGGAATATTCCCATCTTTCAGAGGAAGCAGAGCTGACAACAGCTTCCATCTGCAAAGATAGGGAACTAAAAATGGTGATTCAGTGCTCTCAGCACAGGACCTTTCTGCATTTCTCTCCCCCTAAAAGCAGTTGTGGTTTTCTCCTCAGTTCTCTCCTCTACCTCTGGTTGCAATAAAAGACGCTCTGAAGAGGGAATTTTCTCAAGGACAGAAATTCAATTTCTAGCCAACACCAGGGTCAAAGCCAGGAGCACAGGGCCACACTCTCCTACTATATCCTCATCAGCCTCTGTGTTTCTTCCTTTATAAAGTGAGGAGCAGGACAAGACAGCCCATAAGGAGGGGTGTAGGCAGGCTGCAAGTGCAGGACACTTTGCTGGAGACATCCCACTCCTGCAGCAGGGGCCAGAGGCCACAGGCAGCATCTCATGTCATGAAATGCACAGCGAGAGCCAGGCACGTCTGTGTGACTCCAACAGCAAGCAGCACACCAAGCCCATGCATGGCTACACCAGCCAGAGTTAGTGCTGCTGAGGAGAAGAAAGCCTCTGAAAACCAGACTTGCTTTTGGAATTCAAGCATCTCCACAAAGCCCCAAATTAGCCATGCACTTAAGAGTGACTGACAGCCCAAACCCTTCCCTCAGAGTACCAGGGACCAGCTCCCTCCTCCTCTCTTTCAGACCAAATTGGAAAGGAGAGGAGGATGCTGTTGGCAGCAGTAGCACCCAGCTTTTAATTAAAAGACTAGAAATCTTTCTTGGCGCTAACAGGCTTCCAGCATGCATTACCCACCTTCCAGGAGGGAGCCACATCTATTAGGTTAGAGGGAAAACCTGGCTAGGGCACTGTTATTATTATTATTATTTAAATTCAGGATTCACTTAATGCCAAACCCATGTATCATTTGAGGAGCATGGATCTTCCCAGTCACAATCATTAAAGAACAGCCATCCATCTCTCCACGAATGAATCATGTACTCTCAGGCAGTCCCACTTCAGCATGACTCTTCCTCCCAACTAGCCTCACCTTATTAAAATACTCTCCTCCCAGTGTTAAAAGCCAAGGTGCACTTTGGCAAAAACACAGTTTATTTATCCAACACTTGCTCTGAGTCTGAGATGAGCTGCCAGGGCCCCACCAAAGCAGCACCACCTCTGTGCGTGCCGAGCAGGCAGGAAAACACCAGGAGCAAAACTCAAGAAGCCAGGCTGGGGACAGGATGACCATGCTGGGTGTCAGCACCTGCGGCCTGCAGACACCTCGGGCTCTGTCTGTCCCTCTGCTGCCCACAGTGTCCCCTGGCTCATGTCACGTACCCTGCACCCATCAGATGTCAGGTCTGGGGTGAGGCAGCGAGTCAGAGCTGGCATGAGCTCCAGCCCAAGCCCAGCCCCACACCAGGCAGGATGGGTCTCTCCCAACACCTTCAGTGTGGCTGCTCTAGGACAGGGCAGGGCTACACCATGGTTACTGCCAGGGAGCTCAAACCCACAGCACAGCAAGGTTCAGCCACTGACCAGGCCACCAGCACCCAGCCCCACGGCCCTGCCTGTGACCCTGTTCACAGGGGTCCGAGGACGAGGGAAGAGACAAGAATGTTGACTCCATGTTTCAGAAGATTGGATTTATTATTTTATGACATATATTATATTAAAACTATACTAAAAGAATAGAAGAAAGGATTTCATCAGAAGGCTAGCTAAGAATAGAAAAAGAAAGAATGAATAACAAAGGCTTGTGTCTCGGACAGAGAGTCCAAGCCAGCTGACTGTGATTGGCCATTAATTAGAAACAACTCTATGAGACCAATCACAGATTCACCTGTTGCATTCCACAGCAGCAGATAACCATTGTTGAAGCCTCTCAGTTTCTCAGGAGGAAAAATCCTAACGGAAGGATTTTTCATGAAAGATGTCTGTGACACCTGCCCTCCCTCCTTTCCTCAGTCCTGATCCAAGCCAAGCAGGGCAGGGCTGACCACCCCACGGGGAGGACTGCCAGCACCACAGTGTAAGCACAGGCTGGTGGTGATGCCAATTTAGAGCAGAATGTTATTTTTTCACTTCTCTCAAGTCCTGCCCCCAAGGCTCTAACCCCTCTCCCAAAATGAGGAACCATCCCTGATGGTCAGGATCCCAGCTTGAGCACCATCTCTGTGGGAGAGCAAGCTGCACACTCAACATTTTCTCCTTTAACTCGATATAAATAAATACCTGTGTTTGCCAACCACTCGCCTGCCTCAACATTTTACATTGGCTGATATCCTGTCTACATATTTTTAAACATTCTTTAATTTTATCCACTGTTTGGACACATGCCACCAAGGCAACAAACTGATGCTGCAGCAGTCTGCACCACACGAAACAAAGCAACATTAGTTTGGCAGTTAAGAAAAACTGACACAACCTTAATTATAAACACAATCATTTCAGGGGCAAGGGAGTGGCTTCATGAAAAAAAAAATAGCTACAGGCTATTTTTTAAGGCCCACATAAAAATGCTATCCAAGTTCATTTTTCACTTTTGTTAACCTAAAAAAATCTAATAAGAGTTGCCACTTTAAGTTATGCACAGACAGAGGGAAAATAAACAGATATACAAATTAAAATATTATTTCCTTGGCACAAATTCAAAAAGGCTTTAAAAACTGAAATTTGGCAGACAAGGATTTTCTATTTATAGTCAAAGCAGAGGCAACCACTAAAGCTCAGGCTAAGATTCAACTTCCAGTATAAATCGTCCTCTTACAGTTTCTCACAGCAAACTCTTTCAAGAAAATTCCTTTGGGAGAAAAGTTTTTCCAGAGCCTAGTGTCATCTGCCTCTAACCCAACCCTTTTTTACAAAGAAAAATTTCCACAGTTGTTGTTTCATCCATTTACAGACAAAACCACACCTCTGCTTCTGATAAAGCACTTTTGTGCACAAACCAGCAAACCGATTCTATTCGCACTTAATTTAACTCCCAATAAGGGAAAATGGGTCAATCATTTTGAAGTTACATGCAATGTCCTTTTTACTTTGTTTTGTTCCAGGGATACCCTCCAGTGGAGACTCCTGAATCCAGTCTGCAGTGATGGAAAAAACAAGATTTGCGTGTGTAGCTAAGGGCTCAGGTTCAGTGTTTAATTCTGCAGCAGTGGGGTGTGACAAAGAACACAAAAGAACAAGGACTTCTGGACTCCAACTCACAAATCCTTCAGGAGCCCAAGTTCAAAGCCCAAGAGGGACTTCTAAGCAGAGACTATTCAGGAACAGCCAGGGTGTCCTTCTGCCTACACACAATCAGCATCCACTCTGGAAAGCAGGCAGCATGAGCAGAACTATCTCCATGCAGAAGGGCAAACAAATTACAGCTGCAGAGAGATGTTTTGTTCAAGAAAGAACATGAGGTTTAGCCTGAGCCATCAGCCTTAAAGCTACCTGTTGTGAGAGGTCTTTTTAAAGTACCTAAAGTATTTTATCAGTGGATTAGAAAAATAATAAACTGAATATGCCACACTGTTAGCAGAAATATATGAAAAAGAGCCTTAATTGCAAGATAAACTGGTGCTAGCAACTAAACTCCCCTGAGTTTTCCCAAATTAACAATATAATTAAAACCATAAGTAATAACTTACATGGTATCTATATAATCTTAACTGCTGTATCAACTACAAACATGCTAATAGATCACCTGATGCTAATAGATCACCTGATCTGACACCTCAGACAATTCCAGACTCTGGAAAAGTAAGTGATTTACTTTTGTGTCTTAGTGAAGAGCCAGAACATTGCAGAATACGCCCACTGTTTTAATTTAACCCTTCTCAGTGCCTCCTGCCACTCCAAACCTGTGCACTCAAGGCAGAGAAGCTCAGAATTCACACTGGTGTTCAAACCATCACTATTTCTATACCACAAATCCAACAGTCTGTTGCATCATCCTTCTCTCCTTATTTTTTCCAAGCCATACAATGTTTACACATGAACTATTTATGGAAGTATGTAAACACATACCCTAAAAGTGATACTTAATATAGAACATATATCTGAAATAGTTATTAAATGCTTCCTACGTGACATAACGAAAAGTTTTCCAGCAGCCACCAGTAAGTAAATAAATAGAAATCTCCTGATATGAAACATTGTACATATGTAAAATTTTACATGTATTTGCAGTAATATAAAAGGTAGTTTTAAGCCTGCATGAATGAGTATCTCATTACTAAAGGTAAGGACAAAATCAGAGGTGATCCAGTTGTGGTGGTTTTACAAGTTAGAACTTATCACCTGAGCTGTGCTAAATTATTCTGTCTATTCCCAGCCAAATACAACTGTTAAAGAGAAATATTCTCCCTTTACACAGCTTCCAACATTAATACTCATCACCTCTTTTTGCAGTGGACTAAGAGCATAGACATAGTCATTTACTTCCAATTAATAAGTGACTGATAACTTATGGAACTTGTTTGCTGGCAACAAACTGATGTTTCTCTAAGTATTAAGAACAGGTACCTCTAAAGATTGTACTAAATACAGCACCCTTTAGAATTAGTTCCTGTTACTTGCTCACACCAACACAGAGATTTAAAACTGTCACAAATTCATAAGCATAAATTTTAAAGCCCTCATTCTACAAATGCTTACACACAGAGTTAACTTGCATTAACACCTGTGACCCCTGGATAATCCCACCAGCACCTCCCTGGCCATCCCAGAATTCTGTCAGTCTAAACCACCTGAAATTTTTTTGTTCTTTTTTCCCCTCTGATTCAAATGCTCACACCATGCTAATGAAACAAAATGTGTTAGCATTCCTTAAAATTCTGCTTCATTAGAATGGTTCCTTTACTGTGGTCTGTCAAAAGCACTCTATGATCTCCTGGAAAAGAAAAATAGAGCTGTTTAATTTCTCACCAGCCACTCAAGATGAGGAAAGTCAAACACAGGAAAACTATTTACAAGATCTAAGCCTGAGTTAGTGCAAACAAGTTACTGATTGTTTCAAAAGTAAGAGTCACCAAATAATTTTGAAATTAGGTCTTTAAGTATGATGTATTAAAATATATTAGGAATCTAATTAATGTATTAACTTGCTAACTGTATAGAAGCTGCACTTATAAAAAGGAACATTGCCTGTGAAATTGGATTCCTCAGAAATAAAACTTTTTTTTTTATTAAACCAGACCATCCAACTTACAAAGGTATGCAGAATCAGCCCACATGGATCAAGTTGTATTTTACTCACCATACTAGAAAGGTTTCTGAAATCATCTGTAAGCCACTTGAACTGACTGAACTGGAGACATGAGATATTTCTCAATTTAGCTTATGGCAGCCAGGAACGGAGCAGCTCAGTTGCTGAGCTGAGATCAGAGCAGACACCACCACCAGGTCCTTTACATGAAATAAATTTCCTGGTGTTCTAAAAGCTTTTCTCCACATCACACTTCAAGCAAGAGCCCTTACATGACTCTGACATTCTGAGCATCCCCAGCCCCTCCATGCTGGAACATCTCAGGTGGCCAGCTCTCCCTGACTCACTGGATTTCAGGATGGCTGTACTTGGATCACAGCCCAACACTGACTCCTACACACCTTTCCCTTCAGTCCTGGCCTTGATAGGGCTTTGGTGTTTTGAGTAACAACCTCACAGCCACCTCACAGCTGCCCATGTCCCTGTTACCTTCCCTTCTCATCCTGACTCATTTACACTCCTCTCTTTGCCTTCTCTCTCAGGCATCCATCTGTCCAGATTGAGACAGGCACAAGGTTCATGCCAGCCAAATATTACAGAAATTAAAAAAAAGAAAAAGAAAAGCTGCAGGCAGTACATTCAGAACATTTATCTCTACGCATAGACCATTAATTTTTCCAGAAAATGATCACCTCAGTCATTGAAGGAGCTGTAACGGGGTCCCCAGGATATAAGCAAAGGACCCCATCTATGAAAGTCCCTGCAGCATCTACAACTGGTAAATGAAGCTCCTTTCTGACAAGTCTTGTCTTCCTTCCCAAAACACTATGAGGTTGTGAGAAGAAAACAATCACCCCAAAACCAAGCGATTTAAACCCATTCTGGCTTTTCACTCCAATTTCTTCTAAATGAAGCTTTACTGCTTCTGAAGTTCATCACAAATAAGTTTTTTAGCAGATAGTACTTTATGGAACTGAGAAGAAGTATTTTTTATGCAAAAAGCAGATCAATTTAAAGATAAAATGAGCAAGTCAAAGCAGCAAAATACAAATGTTAAGATAAGCTGATTTTTTTTTAATTCTATGGAAGAAGTGCCTAAGATCTTTAAACACGCATAAGGACTGCACAATATTAGATAATGCACAATGCACAAATATCACAAAAATTACTCTTACTGAGGGTAACACAAAATGTAGAACACAGAGAAGGCATGCAAGAGGTGAATAAAAAGATGAAGGGGTAAAGTATTTAAAGGTTAAAAATGCAGAGGCAAAGACAGGTGCATTGAACACAGCCACAAATGTGAGAACTCAACTAAATAAAAGGACTGGGTTTATTAAAAGTTAATTTCTGCTACCTCCACGGATGATTACATGGAAAATAACAATTTGACTAATTAGCTAATATTTGTACAGTACTTTGAATATATGAAGTGATATATAAGTTAATATAATTTCAATTAGACTGGAAATGAGATAGAATTATCAGTGCATTTATTAATATTTGATAAGTTCGCTTTCAACAACAGCAACAAGCTTTACATTTTAATTGTGTGCTTCAAAACTTAAAGCCAGAAGGCCCTGCAAAGTGACTTCAAAGTTTTGTCTACCAGTATTACCAAAAACCCACTCACATTAAAAATAAACAGGATCTGCTTTTAACCAAACTGATGCCCAGATTAAGAACTCTTGGCTGGAGGATGAGTGACAGCACACACGGTGACGCTTTGTCACTTTTTCCTTCCAAAACAGACTCCCCTTATGACCAGGTCATGAATTTTTATGACCTGGAGATACCTCACATTTTTGTGAACCTCCTCCAGAGCTACTTCTCCCTCTCAGAGCAGAGAAGGAGGGCCCAGCCTCCAGGCAGGAGGGCTTGGTGCTCTCCAGCTGATGGACAATGGGGTGAACTAATCCAGTCCCACCAGCTGCACTGCCAGGACCAGAAACAGGGCCCTGCTCAGGGAAGAGGTGCCACCCCTTGCTGAGGGCCTTCCCCAAACACTCCCAGGAATTCCCAATCAGGATTTCTTAAAGAGCATCATTCCTGCATCCTCATCCACACATTCCTGTCCCTCCCAGGCAAGCACACACCACGTGTGATCTTCCCTTGCAGGTTTCTGCCACGGGCACCAAAGCAAACCCAGCTTCCAAAGGTCTGTGCTTCCCCAGGAAGGCAGCTGGGAGCTGAATCAAACCACACAGCAGAACCTGCAGGCTGGAAGTGTCAGCATTATCTGGACTCATGTTGGGTTTCACTTCTGGAGCTGTCAGGGCAAAGCCATCAGCAGTGAGCACAGCATCCAACACCTTCATAAAACACAGCAGCCACTCTTTACCAACCTGAGTAACTATAATTAAAAGGAAATAAAACTGCACATCAAACTGAGAAGCAAAGGAATTTTTAAGAATGTGAAATAAGTTCTTATTCATTTAGACAAATTCTATTTGATGGCATTTTGAAAGGAATTCTCGAAAGAAGAGGAAAAAAACTGGAGTGCAGAAAGAGTTATTCAAAGGTATTTTTTTTATTTGCCTTCGTTAAATACTATATAACGTGCTCTTATTTGAAAAACATCAATCAAATTTATAGATTCGTGATAAATAGTTGTAATTATAGCTGCCTGAAAATAATTCAGCTGTCACGTTTACCCTGTCAAAGTAAATAAGGCTGTCATTTTAGTTGATGTGTGTGACTTGAGTAAACATTTCAAAGCATGAATTTTGAAGTAAGATTTTCTCGCTTGAAACAATTGCTCAAATTAATTTCCCTTCCAACTCTAATTTATTATGCTTATTTTCTTAGTAAGTACAAACTCTTGAGCTATTTAACCAAAGCATCTTGGAGTAGATTGTGGTGCATAACTCATTAATCATACAAAATGCACAACTGAAACACATGACCTTCTGGCCAGAGAAAAAAGGGTGGCATTGGTACTGCTCCATCCTTATGGTTGTAGTACCTGGAAGCATTTAAAACACTTTAAATTTAATCTCTATACCACCCATGCATAGCTGGAAAATAGCATCATTCCTGTTCCCTCAGTGAAGATCTGGGAGAAAAACATTTTCCACAATTAATAAGTGAATATTTTTAACAAGTATTATGCTCAGTTGGATGTGCTTAAGCTGATCCCAGCAAGGTGAAGAGTGACACTAAGGAAGCTTTCTAAAGACAGACCTTGGGGGAACAAATATCAGAATATATCGGTGACAGAAGAATTTCCAGCTGTGGACAACAGAAATCATGGCATTTCTGTTAGGTCATTTTTAATTCAACCTATGGGGAAAGAGTTGTATGATGTTACAACATTTCAAAAGTAAAATGACAGAAACTGGGTATCTGCTTGCATCATTAAACTATGGAAAATATTACTTGATCTTCAAAAAATACACACACAAAAGGTACTTGAAAAATTCCCACTTTCAGAGGATCCTTCACTGAACTTATCATTAGATTCACTGTGCTGCCTTCTATTTATTAGCAGTGGAACACTACCAAATATGAACACTGCAGCAAAATATTTTGAAAAGTTCTGTTCGATAACAGCTTAAAGACAAGACTTCTCATCACTTGGCTTCTGGATTAATGAAAAAAAAATCTCACAGTAGACTGTCAGCTTTGAGAATCAATAAATTATTTTTTCTGAGGACATGACAATACTGTTAATATTACTGACACAGCATTATTTTGCCTTCAAGTCTTCACCTGTTAAATAGGCACAGTGCTCCTTACCATCTTTGCTGAGCATTTGAGGCCTTACATAAGAGGCAAGGTGTTAGTACTTTAAAATGACCAGCTAAAACATACACTTATTTGATTCATGGCACTTACAAAAATAACCTGGTTTTCTCCAATATACATTTATTTTAGACTATATCACTGTTCAGTACTGTAAACCAAAGATAAAAGCAGTAAGACTGCACTGACCTTTTCCTTAATGTGGACTCACAAACCTTCACCACCCTGATGACCTCTTTAACAGTCCGTCGGAAATCATGCATTCTTGCTGCCACTAGCAGAGCTGGAGAACAAGCAGGGAAAGTTAATATCAAAAAGAGGGAAATTTCCTGGAGAAAAGCAGGAAACAGGTAACTATAGTCTCTCTTTGTCCCTGCCTTCAGCTAAGGAACTGTAAATGCTTGTGCTCAGCTGTGTCCCTGAACACTGGTGATGGACCTGACTTCACAAACTCTGCTTTCTACCCATTAAACTGAGTACAAGTTGTACCCTGAAAAATTCTGTGCTTTAACATTTGGGAAACCAAGGTTATCTACAGCACAAGAAATTTTCAATGATCACTTATTTTCAGCTACCATCTCACTGAATTCTGTCCCAAACAAAAAGATCTCCAGAGAAACACTCAATGTGCCTAAGCTGGTCTCCTCATTGCTGCCACTACTATCCCTGTCTTGCTGGTGCCCAAGTGCTCTCCTGCAAGACCCTCTAAATGCCAGATAAGCAGCTGCATTTACATGGTATCTTCATTCAGAGCACCAGCTCTGTTTTGAAGCACCACCCCACTCATCATACGGTAGCTCACTGCACAGAGCAGTTTTTAACATTAAAAAGTGGTTTTTTATAGAGGAAAGTAAACCAGAGCTCCAATTCTGGTATGTGTTTAAAGTGCTTCTAACAGGAACATCAGGCCTGAACTAACAATTGGTCATTTGAGCTATGTGTGGCATAGACTTAATTTTAAGCCAGGGAACCAAACTAAACCCAGTCCCCAGTCCAACATGTGAGCTGCATATTGCATGGATGGATAGAGGGGGCTCAGCACCACCTGCTTCCATCTATTGATCCATGTCTGTAGAATTAAATTACTTGCTCATGTGGATACAGCCCATGTAGCACATCAAAGAGCAGATTGCTCTCCCATAGCCTATATTCAAATTTTTAGCAATGTGCAACAATCAAATACTATTAACAAAAAGGGGCTAGAAATGTCAAAAAATTGCATAGTCCTAGGTTCACAAAGGTTTGAGCAAACTTCTCATTCATGCATAAACACGTAAGAGCTTTCAAATAAAATAAAGTACATACATGAACTCTGTGACTACCTACACTCTTCATTACTTTGACCCCACTGGCTACTGTCTTTTAACCTGGCCCTCCCAAACCCATAGGTTTTATGTAAGCATCATGACAGCGATGGATCTTGGAAAAAGATGAAGAAAGAGAGAAAAATAGTTTCACAAAACAGGTCAAAGAGGGCACTTCTTGCATAAGACTCTGTGTAAAGACACAAATCAAAGTGCTTGTACTAATGGTGTCATTTTAGCTGACAAAAAAACCTTTTAGCAGCTAGAGCCTGCAGAGTGGGGGCAAGAAAAGCACCAGAAAGGAGCTTAAAAAAAAAATCAAACTGCAAGCTACAAAGGGTCTGAGCAAGTACTGTAGGAGCAAGGGCAAAAATGCAGCTATAGTTTCAGAAACTATTTCCATGAAGATCTATATAATCTGTAGATGCCTGACAGAACAAAACCCCTAAAAGGTGGGTATCACCAGTGAGAAGGGGGAAGGGACACGGCCAGGCTGGGACGTACCGGCCCCGCAGAGCCCTGAGGGCCGGCGCCCCGTGTGCATCCAGTCCCTCTTCATCCTCTGCAGCAGCCTCAGAGCCGTCATGGACACCTCGTGGTTCTTGTCCCCGAACTCCAGCATGTGTGCAAAACGGGGAATGTACAAACACGGATCTGCAACACAAAGTAACACAGTTATGCCAAACCCTAACATGGATTTAGGAAACGCGGCGCAGCGAGGCTGCTGGGCTGGTCTGGCTTCACCTCAGCAAACACAGACTGTGCTGCTGGGCAGATCCTCTACCACTAAGCTTTACAAGCACTTTTTTAGATAACCTAAAACAAAATAATTCCTTGCTCTCTAGACAGGAGATCCTTAAAGCACTGCACAAACATTCCTACATGCGTTTCAGCATCCAAGGCTGACACGCTGACTGTGACATGTGAGCAGTGTTACTGGTATCACAGAAACCACGTCCAAAGTGAAACATTTACAAAAGCTTTTGCAGAATGAGGACACAATTTAGGCCCAAAACTTCTAACATCTCTCAAAAAGTAACAAGGTAACTTGCATGTTTCATCTCAAACCAACTAAGCTCGAAAAAAACCCATTTGCTTTAAATCCTCCCTAACAAAAATCTAGTTACCTTCCAAGATAATGCTTCTCAGATTCACATTCCAAGAATACAAAACACTTTATTACAGACACTAAGGCAGACTTCCATCAGCATAAAGTGCTGGAACCCAATTAACATCATTAGCACTATGACAATTTACATCGGCCACAGATCTGCCTCCAGATGTATAAACTTATTTCAAGCGTTGGTGTTAACAGCTTCAAACTAACCAAAATATGTCAGTACAGATTGTGCTCTGCCTAAACCAATTTATAATTTATCAAACAATCTTGTAAAAGCTACACTTAACACATGTTTACTCTTAGTTGAGATATCAATTTCTCATTTCCTGCCAGCCTTTTATCACTTGACCGAAAATCCATGATGTACGGTAAATTGTTAACTATTAGTCTCAACTCAATTTCCTCTGCTGATCCCCTACTTGGGCACTTAAACCGATAAAGATGAAAATTCAGCTTAAAATACTGTAGAAATCTTAGGGATTTACAACTAATCAAAGCAGCTCCATTTAGCACCAAGTCCTAACAATGATGCCCTGTTGCTATCCCTAATTACCAAGATCACACCATAGGTGATAATGCCTGTCAGCCCTGCAGAAGCATTTAAATGAAAGCACTTATAAAGCAAGAACTTCCAACCTCAAATTCCCTCAAAACTGAAGAAATTCCAGGCTGCAAACATGACCCAAACATGACTTGAAAAATCAAAGGTTTAGGAGAACTTTATCAAGCCCCTTGATTCTAAGGACAGGTGTTCTGCACTTCCAAGTATGACTTTATGAAGCTCTACTCTAGAGAAATCACATATTCCAAATTCAACAACAAAAAAACCCAACCTTTCAGAGGCCATAGCCTGGGGTTCAACATACATTTAAACTTTGCTCTTGGTACTACAGGAACATGTAGCAATGCCTGGTTTGCTCTTCCATCTCTTCTTATCCAGAGAGTGCCCAGCTTCAGCTCCTGCAGCTGCCAGAATGGAGCAGACAGCATCCTGGCCACATATTACTTTAAATATAGATCACTTATTTCCATCCCCACACTAGGTTGAAAATTACAAGGGTAAGGAATTCTAACATCAGTTCAAAGGGTGATAACTGACTATCTCCTCTGGGTCTGGCCCTTACTCTTGCCAAAGCCAGTGGCAAGAGCTGTACCCACGGCATCTTAGTATCTCTCAACAGCTTCAAAAGGGGTTTCTTTATTTCTCCATTCATTCTTTCAACCCACCCTGAGCTCTGGGGGTGCCATGGAATATGGAGGTTCTATTGTATTCCTAAAGCAGTCATCATCCCTTGAAGGATCTTTCCTGTAAAATGAGTTCCCCTATCTGAGTCTATTGCTTCCACAGCCCTGTATCTTGGAATTATTTGTTCCAAAAATACTTCAATAACTAATCCTGAAGTTGCTGAAACAGTTGGAAATGCTTCTGGCCACCCTGTTAGCTGACATACTACTACCAGAAGATACTTAAACCTTGTCACTTTGAGTATTTTGGCAAAATCTACCTGGCATCTTTGGAAGGGACGTACAGCCCAAGACCTCCCTCCCCTGGCAATTTTCTTTGTAACCCTGTTATTGGTTTTAGCACAAATCAAGTAACCTTCAATAGCTCACTTTGAAGAGGTACAACAATTACACTTACCATTGGCAGGGGCACCCTCTAGAAATTGAACTGAATTGATAATAGTAATACACAATGCAAACAAATAGGCTCACCTTTAGGAAAACCCCTTTTTCTGCTATCACTCCTCAATCAATCCATTATTTGAATGGAGTCAAACTTCACAGGATCAAACTTTGGCCAGTTTAATAGTACTGTCAATTGGACCAGAATTACTTCCATTCTATTTACCACATACCTCACCAGATTTCGAGGAGCAACTCTCAGCTCTGTCTCTGGAGCTGAGTTTCAGAGCTGAATTTCGGGAGCATTTACACATTTGCATTGTAGCTATTCAGACATTTGTGCTGGCATTCATGCCCACAGGTCATTTGACAAAACATTGCACATCGTTAATTTGAATTCTGAAGCTACCAAACAGTCAGAAAATGAATACGTGGGTGGGTTTTAAATAGCAAGCCTTAAAGACACCAAAAAAGTAGGACAGTGAATATATCAGAGGCCAAGCCCAGGTTAGCATATACAGGTCCTGCATGGATGTAAACATTTGAAAATAAATAAATAAGAACTGTTAGAAGCTGCAAACCCCAAACACATTGCTTCGTTCCAGGGGCACCAAACCAGCATGGATGCACCTGCCTGCAGAAGGGTCCCCTTTGAGTTTGGGTGACCTCTGGGGATGCAACGCCATACATGCGAGCAAGTTACAATCGGGCAAAACCCTGTTGGTTTTCCTCAAAGGGGATGTTGGGGGCCATGGAGCAGATCACAAGAAAAACATTATTTCATATTTTAAGCAAGGAGCATGTGTTCTGCTGAAGACTCTTCCTTCTCTCCAGATCCCAATTCTGACTTGGAACTTGGACTTTTGGAAGAACTTTGATGCCATACAGTCACTAAGGGGGATGTAAGAACAATTTCGAGTTGTGCTCCGTAGAGTGCTCCCCACCGAAAGCGGCGAGCGCCGACCCCGCGGCAAGTCTCCCCCAGGGAACGGGCACAGAGAGGGGGACAGCCCTCCCCGAACGATCCCGGAGGATGGGCGGGACGGGCGGGACGGCCCGGACGGGGACGGCGGGCACAGGGAGGGCACAGGGCTGCGGGGAGAGGGGAGGAAGCCCAGCAGCGTCCCCAGTCTGGAGCAGCCCCGCCGCGGCCGTGCCCCCCGCGCCCCGAGCCCGGTGTGCGGCCCCGCGGGCAGCGCGGCTCCCCCGCCCAGCGCAGCGCGGAGCGGCGGCGCCCCCGCCCGGGCCGCCCGGGAACGGCGCTGCGCGCTCGGGGCCGCCCCCTCCGCGGTGCCCCCGCGCTGCCCCGCGTCCCTCCGCGCCTGTCCCGCTGCGGCCGGAGCGGGGACACCGGGCGGCGCGGGCACACCGATCGCGGGGCACCGCGGGGCTCGCTCCCGGCGGGCGCCCGGCACTGCGCACGTAGGCGCGGGGGGGCGATGACGGGCGGGCGGGGGGCGGCCCTTTCCCCGCCGCGCCCCTGCGCTCGCCATTGGCGCGGGCGGCCGTGACGCGCGGCGCGGTCGCTGCCTCTTAGTGCGGGAGGCGGAGGCAGGGCCCGGCAGAGCCGCGCCGAGCCCGGCCGCGTAGCGCTGCATCCCACCGCCAAGGGAGCGCCCAGGGCAGCGCCGCATCCCTCCCGCCCGTCGCGGAGGAGCCGGGGCGCCCCGCGGGCAGCAGCGCCCCTGGCGCGGGCGGGAGGAGCGCGGAGGAGCAGCAGCGACGGCGGCGGCCGCCGCGGGGACCGGAGCAAAGTTGGTGCGAGCGGCGGCGGGGCCGCCCGGGAGCGGGACTGCAGGGAGCCGCCGCCTCGGCTCGGCCCGGCCGCCGCGGATGTGCCCTCGGCGGGCCGGGAAGGACGGAGCGGAGCACTGGCAGCGGGGATCGGGCGGCTGGCTGCGCTTCACCCTCGCCGGGCTGCTGCACTCGGAGGATTTGTGGATTGACTCTCGCTCCTGACCCACCGCCTCTGCCGGATTCCTGGGGTTTTGTTGCTGGATTTTGGATTTTTTTGGTTTTTCCTTTTTTTTTTTTTTTTTTTTTAATTTTTCTCTCCCCGTTCCTTGGGGAAGGAACTGCCTGCCGGCCCCGCTCGGGCTCCCCGCTGCAGTCGTGGCAGTGCCGTGGAGGCTGGGACCCCCCCACAAGCCAAGGTGAGCGCTGGCACTGATCCGACACAGCATCACCCCTTTCCCCCCGGAAAGGTGCGTCGGGCCGGTAACCAAAGAGCGGGCACACACTCCAAAAAAACCAAAGGCCACCCTGCATCTAGAAGCGCACAAAATATCCTGATAGTGGGACTCGCATTTGGGATCTGTTAGTTCTCTTGCTCATGCCACTGCCCCCTGGTTGCCTCAATGGCAGGATCATGAAGTGTTTGACTTTTTTTCTTCTGCTTCCAGAGACCTTAAAGAAGTCCAAAAAGAGTGTGAGGTCAAACGGCAAGGTGCCAGGATGCTATGAGATAGTGCCCCTGTCCCTGAAGAAGAAGATGGCTGCAGAACTTTACCCTGCCAGCACCAACACTAACATTGCAAACAGCAACGCCGCCGCCGCCACCGCTGCCAACAGCAAGAAGAACGCCCTGCAGCTCCAGCAGAGCGCCCAGCCGCCCCCGCCGCCCCAGCTCCAAAACCTCAACAACAACAACTTGGAGAGCGCCAACTGGCAATCCTTCCATCCCACGCTGCGGGAGAGGTAAGGGCCGGGCCCGCCGGACCCTCCCCGGGCGGGCGGCAGAGAGAGAGCGAGAGGCGCCCGCCCGCCCTGTGCACCTGCGGCCCGGCCCGGCCAGAGCGCTGGGCTGGAGCCGCGGGGCCGCCGGCGGGAGGCTGGGGCACCGGGCGAGCGCAGCCCGCGGCTAACGCGGCTTCTCCCCCTCCCCTGCTTGCAGGAACGCGCTGATGTTCAATAACGAACTCATGGCTGACGTTCACTTCATCGTGGGCCCGCCAGGGGCATCCAAGAAAGTTCCTGCCCATAAGGTTTGTGCAGATAATTTTTGGCTTTTTAATGCTGCTGTGCAGGTCGCCTTTTCCCCCTGCCTTACAACTAGGTTCCACTTTTTTTTTTCCCTAATTATAGCTCTTGTCTAATCCCAGAAGTAATTCGCATATACGCTGCAATTAAAGGGAGCAGTCTAAGGCAGTATTCTGCTTCCACTGCAGCTTGTAACTTTCGCTAAATGTAGCTTATAGGAAAGCCAGCACGCTCAGCTGTTCCTGATCCATGTTACTGAGGCTTCTCTCTCTTTATTTTCCAGTATGTTTTGGCAGTTGGTAGCTCTGTCTTCTATGCTATGTTTTATGGCGATCTCGCAGAGGTCAAATCTGAAATCCATATACCAGATGTGGAACCTGCAGCCTTTCTAATCCTATTAAAGTAAGTGGCCACTACAAGTCTGCTAATTACATGGACAGAATCAAAGTAGCTTATAAAATATACATCTCCTAATTGACATTGTGCAATATGCACTTATTGCTGTTTACTTAATGTGCTGACAAATATTGAATGTCAGATTCACTGCCAGCAAAGACGAATATAGATTATTTTCATGGCCTACTTTTTTTTTTTTTCCCTGAGAAACTAATTTTTTTTTTTTCCCGCCCCTCCGTCTAGATACATGTATAGCGATGAAATAGACCTGGAAGCTGACACAGTTCTGGCTACACTCTATGCTGCCAAGAAGTACATCGTGCCGGCCCTAGCGAAGGCTTGCGTCAATTTTTTGGAGACCAGCTTAGAGGCGAAGAACGCTTGTGTCCTGCTGTCTCAGAGCAGGCTCTTCGAGGAGCCAGAGCTGACGCAGCGCTGCTGGGAAGTGATTGATGCTCAGGCAGAAATGGCACTGAAGTCAGAGGGCTTCTGTGAGATAGACCAACAAACACTAGAGATCATTGTAACCCGGGAAGCACTCAACACCAAGGAAGTGGTAGTTTTCGAGGCTGTTCTCAACTGGGCAGAGGCCGAATGCAAAAGGCAAGGGCTGCCGGTGACGCCTCGCAACAAGAGGAATGTATTAGGGAAAGCTTTGTACTTGGTGCGGATTCCAACCATGACTTTGGAAGAGTTTGCCAACGGAGCTGCCCAGTCCGACATCCTCACCCTTGAGGAGACTCACAACATATTCCTATGGTACACAGCTGCAAACAAACCCAAACTAGAGTTCCCCCTGACGAAAAGGAAAGGACTCGTGCCTCAGCGCTGCCACCGGTTTCAGTCGTCTGCGTATCGCAGCAATCAGTGGCGGTACCGGGGCCGCTGTGACAGTATTCAGTTTGCCGTAGACAAACGGATATTTATAGCGGGACTGGGATTGTATGGGTCAAGCTGTGGCAAAGCTGAGTACAGCGTCAAAATCGAACTGAAGCGCTTAGGCGTTGTCCTTGCTCAGAACCTGACAAAGTTTACCTCCGACGGCTCCAGCAACACCTTCTCGGTGTGGTTTGAACACCCCGTGCAGGTCGAGCAAGACACGTTTTACAATGTAAGTGCTATTCTGGATGGGAACGAACTCAGTTACTTTGGACAAGAGGGAATGACTGAGGTGCAGTGCGGGAAAGTGACGTTCCAGTTCCAGTGCTCCTCGGACAGCACCAATGGGACCGGAGTACAAGGAGGACAAATACCCGAGCTCATTTTCTATGCATGATGCATTTCACCTTGATTGTATTCCAGTGCTGCAATGATGCACATTAAGGGATTTTTTGGTTTTACTACGAACTCTGCAGCAGTATGGAATGTTATGCTACTTACCTATCTGCTACATCAGGCTATACAAATAAGTGAAGGAATGCTCTTGAATTTAATCTTATTTTATTTATTCATAAGCTATTTGACTTAATTATTAAGACTGCAACATGCAGAAAAATGTTAAATTTTGCACGTACTGTGCATTTATTTTGTATATAGATAACTAACTTGCAGACTGCAGCTGACTCAAACAGAATGTTCTAAACTAGAGCAGTTTACGAATCTGTGAAATATAAAACATTTTTACTTGCCCTAAATCCTGTGTACTTGATCTTTGCTGACCTTATGGCTCGTGTGTGTTAATTCATGTACAGCTAACAGGGGTGATGACATTGTAGTCTGGTCCCTGTGTGCATCCACACCCAGCAAATAGGAAGGTTCCCTCTCTTGGTAACTGAAACTATCCATCAGCAGCCTTTATTTTCCCTTCATGAGAAGAGGAGCTGACATTTGAGGAAGCTCAGGGTTTTTTGTGTGTTGCCCAAGCTGAAGATAGACAAACCATCAGTATAATCAAAGGTGATCAAAATCCTCCTGTGGTTATATTTGAAAACTCCTAATGTCCCTTCACATGCAGCATCTCTGTTATCCTCCAGCCTGCCCAAACAGCAACACTGCCACTTGCACCTGTCAAACTATACCCCTCCCTTGAATGGCCAGAGTCAAGACACACAGATGAAGTTAATTAATTAATTCAGTGACAGGCCTGCATCACAGATTTAGCCCAGGGCTGTATTACTGGCAGACACTATCTGAATTTACATCCCATCTTTATCCAGCACAGCAGACATTAGAAAAATACTTGCAAGATGGTGTTTAGGTTCACTTAAGATTGCTAATTAGAAATAAGCCACCTTAAAAAAAAAGAAAAAAGCTGTTGGATCTTTCCTCCTGCTCTTTTATGGAATGCACAGTCCCAGGCATTATCAGCAATCATTCTAGGCTAGTACTTTCCTCAGAAAGTGATAGAAGTTTTTTCTCAAAGGTCTCATGATGATAGCTGAGCCAATTAGAAATATTTACTGTATTTTGTAAATCTTAGGATGGGCTTGGAAGAGAACAGCAGTCTAAACCAGTATTTTTTCCATGTATAACAAGTACCTCTACATCTAACAAGTTTGCCTTTTCCCAAGCTGCATTAATTTTCACCTTGAAACTAAGCTGCGATGCAAATCCTGCCTGTTTTCTCTCTCTAAAAAAGGGACCAAAAAAAGTAATGAAAAGTAAGAAGGGAAGTGGATTGCTGAGAAGAAGACCTGCAGCAGATCTGAGCTGTGTGGTGCTCCGTGTGTGAGCTGCTGCTCCCCTTGCTGCAGAGGCAGCAGCCCTGTGCCAGCCCAGAACAGCTCCAGGGCTGTGCCTGTGTTGTCCTTCTGCAACACAGACATCTGATTCTCTTGGTACAGATGAAAGAGAGTGGGAGTGAGAGTGGGTAAAGATGCAGGCAGATAATTCCTACACAGAGGTGGGTAACAGTCACAAGACCTCACTATAAATGCACTCTTTTAACTGGAATTGGCACAAATTCCCTTGGTTTAAGCCCACAACCTAGAGAATGGCTTCTATACCCTTTTGACAGGTTAAACCCCACCTTCCTATCACAGTTACAATTTCAGTGTTGACTTGTTAGAAGTTATTCACATGTTTGGAAAAAGTTGCTCATTTTCCACCAAGCCACTCATATTTCAAGCACTGAACAGCTCAGCTACAGGTGATGGACAGACAGTAAATTTGGCAAATACTTATCAAATGTTGCATCTGTGGAATTGAAGCATGACAGGCCTGCAGGAGCTTGCTGACACACACAAATTTGTTACACATCAGTCCATTGTTTTGGTATAGCCCAAATTACTCTTGGAAAAAGCAACAAAACTATTTGCAAAAGAAAACAGCATCTAGTTCCAAAAAAGCTCTTCCATAAAGGAGAACAGGCTCTTATAGTCAGCAATGCTCCTCAGCCTGGATTGATTCCAGCTTCACTATAAAGTCTCTACTTGAGTATTAACATACAATACTGTGTGTATATACATACAAACATATTTCTTTTCAAGTAACCATAGGAATAAAAGACTCAAATAGTCAAAAGTCAAATTAGTGAAAAAAATACCTATGGCTGGAGCATTTATGCAGAGTTCTCTGGCCAACACAAGGAAGGTTTTTCCCAGCACATAGACATTCACCTATTAAAAGACAAAAAAAGCATTATGTAGATCATAAACCACAAATGTTTTTAATAGAACATTTATATGGAAAGGAGAAAACCTCAACTTTCAAAATCTTAACCTGCTTAAAAAAAATTCAAGTTATACAAGCAATATTCATATGTACAGGATAATATTCAGAGCCTGTCAAAATCTGCACAAATTAGCATTGTAAATCAAAGCATAAGTTTATATTGAAAAAATTATAAAAAGTTGTTCATCATGCTCTTCAGTGGGCTCAGTGCTGCTCTGTAGTACAGTTTTTCACATTACATCATAAGGCATTAAGTAGACTTAAATATAATATCAGTATATATAAAGTGTCATTTATCTTGCACCATTACAAAACCTGAGCAAATACAAGTCAGTGCAAATTTCAGTTCTGCATGATCATCTGTAGTGGCATAATTAAGTATTGCACAAGCACACACCAAACTTTTCACCAAATCAAGGAGTGGTGCTGCATGCCCCAAGGGTTATTTGTCATATCTTGCTGTTTGGACATTGCCTCAGATCGCATTAAAAACATAAGGAACAAAACAAAAAACAACACAAAAAAATAATCAGAAAAGTTCTAAACCACAGCAAACCTGCTCAGGCACCAGGGACAGAGCTCTGCTCCAATTCTCTCCCTCACTGCTGCATGCAGGAGGATGTAAATTTTGGGTAGGAGTTACTCTTCATACTCTGATTTGCAATTTATAGCACAGACAGCCATATTTGTATTTTACAAGTCTGAGGAAGTTTTCTTTCTCTATCTTAAGATGTGTTTTTGTGGTCAGCAAGAAAGGCAGGATGCACTCCAGGTCCCAATCAGCCCCAAACATTCCCACGGAGCTCCGTGAACACCTTGCTTCCCCCAAGGCATATGTAAAGGTCAAGGTTAGTATAAAAACTCCATCCTCCTACACTCCAAGCAAGTAGGTTTTGGTTTGTTTTGAACAATGCAATATACTCTGTTGCTTTTATGGAACAAAACTGCCCCTTTCTTTCCTATGCCTGGATAGTGAAGTGTTTACTTAGCAGCCAATTACACAACTGAGTGATGATTATGGCACAAGCCTATGGAATTAGAAAACTATTGCTCTTTCCATTTCATCAAAGAGCTTTTCCAACATTAGGTTAAAAGCAGGCTTTCCTCCCATGTGTACAGATGGTTCTACCAACCTAGCTAAAATATATCTATCTCAACAACAACCAAACCCCCAAACTGACATATTTTCACCTAGCCCTTCAAAATGTTTACGTGAAAATGTTCTTAATGTGTATTTTTCTCAAATATATTTTAAAAAGCAGAAATTAGAACTTCAAAGATATCCTCAGAATGATCACATATCCTGAAAGTGACTGTGCAATCAATTATACATGAGATGATGGTAATTCATTCCATATTTAGTGAGAAATGAATGTATTTCATGCTGTGTCTGACCAATGGTTGGACTGGCCTACAAGATGCAAAAATATAGCCTTAAGTTTCACTGCCCCTTTTCTTCCTGAAACATAGAAACACTATTCTAGGGGAAGGAAGAGCAAAATATACCCTCTGAATGAGAAGTCTATTTCCTAGGAAATAAGTTACCAAATTTTATGCAGAAAAAAAATACACACCTACAGAATCTGGCAATTGATACTGGAGCCTGAGAGTGTGTGACTTTCCATGAGCCACTAAAACAGAACAGATATCACTAAAGCAAAATGTCTGCAGCATTTCAGCTGGCTTTAGATTCACTGCAAGCTCAAAAAGGGTTGTTTTGACCTTTTGTCTAAAAAATATTAACATAAAGAATGAGTGTTTGGCTGTAATTTCAGCCTTCTAAGCTGGGAGACCAAGTTACTATAAATCCTGAACCTCATCACTTAGATCTTGTTCTGCAAGGACGATTTCACTGCACAAATCAATAAAGTTACTTCAGTGGAGCCAAGTACATATGATGTTTCCATTAGAGGCCTCACAAACTCAACTAGTTCTCTCATATTAGTCTAAGGAAAAAAAAAACACATAAAACTCTAATCCAAACAAGTATTTTTTTCCTTCTAGCCTTTTTCCTTGTCACTTGATGTTTGTCACCATCAAACCACGTCACTCTCTAAGAAACTCCTCCCAAGCAAACTTTCCATAAACCCAATAATAAATAGTAAATAAATATGAAGAGGCATAAAGAAGCATGTATTTTTTTTCTAGTGAAGTTCTAACAATCAAAGTGATTTCCAAATTAAATCTAAAGCAAAGACAAATGAATAATAAATGTGGTCAATTACTATTTATCCTTCTTTCCTTGGACTAACTGAAAGTCTCCTGATCTATGGTTTATTTGAGAAATAATGCACTTAAAGCTAACCTGCTTTTCCACTTCACCCACATCATCAGTGTTTCATGACTGACTTCAAGGTGCAGGCAATGTATTTGCACAAAATAATAAATTAAAATAGAAGTGGTAAATGAGAGAATTTCTTTCTTTTGCTTACAAGCCCATTTCTTTGTAGTTTCTGGTTACTACCCATTTAAAAAGAAAGCAAAATATACAGTAGAGTCCATGTTCTGTATTGTTTTCCTCATGAAGCTCACATATTTTTAATGCCAGGGTCACAAAAAGAATCAGGAATATTTAATTGCTTCCAGTTTTTCTGGCAAATCAATAGGAAAAATGACTTCACAGGCCCTCTCAAACAATATGCTTCTCAACTTTGAAAGTTAACAGATACTCACAGGTTCTGAGGCAGTTCTCATAAATGAAAAATTAAAAATGGCATAAAGTTCACTCAGAAATCTGTAATGCCACTGAACTCCTGAAACATGATATTTAAGATCTCCTGGGTTTAGTGGAAGGTGGCCCTTTCACTAAAATTTTATTCCTCTATCACTGATTTCAGCTATTACTCACATGCACACACAGATCCCGTGACAGAGGAGATATGATATAAAATAGGCATTTAGAGAGGTCTTTCTTTACTCTCATCATTTGGTTTTTCTGCACTCCATTAAGCTTAGAAAATTAGGAGAATTAATTTAGAGGCCTACTTTAATTTCTAGTTCTTTCTTCATTAAGAACTTCTTATAAAAATTCATATACTCCAATCCATCAAAAGCTTAACGTTCCAAATTTAGAATCATATGACATTTGCATTTATAAAACCTAATTTTATATGAGTTCTTAGAATGGTGAATAAACAAAAATGCCCTTCTGAAAGGATGTCTCTGGCTTAAACTTGAATTGGTGCAGCTTTAAAGCTTACCACATCAACTTCAGCCTCTTTTCCCCTTAATTTAAAAGGATCATACTGAAAAACAGTATTTCTCCAAACTCTCCCAATCAAAACTGTTGAAGTGAGACAATTGCTTTATATACTTTCATAAGACTTGTGCTCTTTTTTTGCAGATTTTCACCATATATTAACATTTCCTAAATTTGTTGCAGTCACTAGGTTTAAGCATCAACACCTAATGCAAAAGAGGGGTGTCAACCTCTGCTAGAGGGGAGATTTTAAAATATCTGCATACCCTGATAGTTTTTACCATAATCTCTTACATTCAACTCATATATAACAGAGTAAGGTTTACAAGCATGTGGACCCATCACAGATTTTTTTTTAATTAAAAAAGAGGCAAAACAAAAAAAAAGTAGCTTCTTTAGCAGGAAGACATTTTTCAGACAAAGTATGTGCTCACCAAGGCACTGCAAAAACCTCTTTTTACAGGAGACATTAAGATTCTCTAAGATGTTGTCCTTTACCAATAGTTAATTTCTGCTCTCATTATCAAACACATTATGTTAATTAAAAGGGGCATTTAGTGAAGGAATGGCTTCCAATTATTCAGTTACATCTTCACAACAAGATCCTTCTACTTGTTATGCTCTTTGCCCTTCACAGTATTTTTTGGAGACAGTCTTTTCATTTCACATCTGTCAGTCATCAGCCACTGATTTCAAAGGGACACTTCCAGAGAGACTCTTATCCTTTCATCATTTCCTCTTGCTTTCACATCATGCCTGATCTGTTCACAAATACCAATATACTTCCACTTTCAGAAATAACAACACACACCTCATTTCCAGTAACACAGGAATTCATCAGTCTAACACCTTCCAGAATTTTAAACTCTCCTGGGGAAGCAGAGACTCTCCCATTCATACAGTTACCAGGTCACGTTGACTTCTGGAGAGTAGCAAAAAATAAAGCTGCTACCATTGAATGGAAGTTTCTGTTGGACTGTAAGTTATAAAACAATAACCCTTCTACAAGCAATTTCCAAAAAGGCTTTTCAAGACCATAGTGTGGCATTCTGGCAGAGTACAACAAATGGTGACAGTGGTTAAGATATTCCTCTGGAAAGACAAAGACCGGGCAGTTGGAACACGATGAGAATTCACACAGTGAAACATCCATGGCTGCCTGCCTAAATAATTAAGCAAGCATGAAAAGCAAATGAGTTTTTAAGGAGAGTGTCTGTTGCTGGGGAAAGAGGCACCTGTGGTTATTTGATTCATTATTAACATTTCTAGTGTAGTAATGCCTGAAGGTCCCAAACAGGTTGTTTAAATTAACTCAATCAACAGCAATTTGCATAGGGGCAATAAAGGCAAATACAGTCAACATATTAATAACTTTAAATGAACAAAGGGTATCAAAAACTGAAGCAAACCAGTGCAGTCTTTAAAAGAATACTCTATTTTACCTTTCTCCATGCAATAAACTGA
The DNA here is from genome assembly GCF_028551555.1 of Melozone crissalis. Classification (NCBI taxonomy): domain Eukaryota; kingdom Metazoa; phylum Chordata; class Aves; order Passeriformes; family Passerellidae; genus Melozone; species Melozone crissalis. The sequence goes on from NW_026535834.1 coordinate 3,513,325, forward strand.
AACATCTAATTTTTTTGATCCATACTCTATTTAGCGAAGTCAAAAGGTAACACACAAAAATACAAACAAGTAGCAAACTCAGCTTGTCATTCAAGAGATACAAATCAAAATTAAGCATATTTTCTCTCATACTGGGCTTTAAAGCACTGGCTTCAGTAAGGGGATTCCAAAGGAAACTCCTTCTGCTAATCACATCCATGGCAGTCCTGGAGTTCCTCCTCCAATACCACAGCAGTACAATAAGCCATTATGAAACCATCTATGCAAGAAAGTCAAAGAGCAATAATTTGCAATAATCATAGAGGAGTCAAGGAGCTCAGTGCTGCCTTTAGATTAAATAAATGAAAACAAGTGTTCAAAAGCAATTCACAATAAAAATCCCCCTAGACAAGCAAGTACCAGACAAACTGCAGATGAAGAAATAGGGGTGAGTTGTGTTCTGAAGTGGAAGAGAGACCAAGCAAGTACTAGTTACTGATTTTCACTTCTTGGGCATCCCTCTTCCCTTACCTAGAACCACAGTGTAGTTCAGGTGGGAATGGATCTCATCAGGGCTCCAGCCCAACCTCCTGCTCCAAGCAGGCTCAGCCACAAGAGCAGACCAGGTTGCTCTAGATCTTGAGAGCCTTGATGGATAAAAACTTCAAAACTGCTCTAAATGACCTGTTTCCACACTTGGCTGTCCTCACAGTGAAAAACCTTTTCTTGATATCAAGTAGAGACATCCCATTTTAATTAATGACATCCATTGCTGGTGATTTTCCTGCACACTCCTTTAAAGAGCCTGGCTCTTCAGATGTCTGAGATCTCTTCAGTGAACACCAGCCTTGTTTAACAGCAGGACACACCACAAGGCATGCTAAAAATTATATTCTACCAGGCTGAAACTGGGGATCAGAGCAATGCCAAACCCTTTCCCAAAGCTTTTTATGACCCCATTGCAAAGACCATGACACTGAAGATGACAGAGTAAAAACCCCAGCCATTTCTGAGGATGTGAAAGGCAGCCTTTCACCACGCTGAGACGAAACTTCAGCCAAACAGTCCTCCAGGTGCAAGGAATGGGATGCTTGGAAAGACGGGAGAAAACCTAAACTGTTCAGAACTTGGCCAAGGCTAGACAGGCTCTGCAGCTCTCCTAAACAAGCCAGGCCTGTTGCTTAGATTGGACTAACAAAAAAGCAAACAAAAGGCCTGATTGCAGACCTCTCTAAGGACTATATTTGCAAGTAAAATTTGCAGGATCTGAAAATATAAGCAAGTACTTTCCCTGTCCTTCCAACTCAATCAACAAGCAACACGACTGCTCAGCACAAGGAAGGCGCCGGATTTGCAGCAGTGCTCTGGACATTTTCAGATCATTTCAGATCCTGCTTTGAAGTCCAAATGTATCAGAGGCATTCTGGATCCAACAACACTTTCAACAGGAGATTTCCAAGATGTAAGATGTATTTTACATGAAGATAAAACACCAAGGAAATTGCCTTTCCAATTAAAAAAAAAAAAGGAAAAAAAAGACTTTTTGTCTTTTCCCAAGATGGCAGCAATTTTGAAGCTCCAAAAATTCTTATGAAAATGCAGCAGTTCCCCAGTGGAACAAGACAAACTCCCACATCTCAGTCATCAGCATAAGAGGAAAACTGATATGACTTTTTAAACAGACTGCCATTAACAGTAAAAATTAGTCTCCTCTACTGCTAAGTTTTAGCAGCACGATACTATCCTAAAAGCACATTACACTGTAGGGGACACCTTTTTATTTTTTTATATTTTTAAGTCCCAAAGCAATTCAAGAGAGACAGGAAGAGGGGTTGTACAACAAGTACAAACCACAGCCTAAGAGGGCATTCTTAGGATTTTCTCTACCACTTTTTTCCTAAAGAGCAGCAATAGAGAAAGAATATAAGATATGTCATTAAACAAATACTGAGTTGCAGGGAACAGCAGATTCAGGACTTGGTTAAATGGTGGACATGGTGGTGGTTGATGGCTGGACCTGGTGATCTTGGAGGTCTTTTGATTCTATGATTCTATGATTATTTCACCCTCAAATGCACTGAAATTCATTTCAGGGTGCTCAGTAATTCAGTCAGTGGCCTCCATGGACACAATCTGTAAGGATGTTTCGTGTGGTGACTTTCTTACAAAATTCCTGCAGCCAGATGACAGAGCCCTGCAGGTCCCTCACCTCCCACTGCAACTGAGCTGCATCAGGAACATTTTGAAGAAAAATCTCAACATTCCCTATTAGTTTCTAAGCAAGAGTTGGTGCAGCTCAGCAGTAGCTCATTTTTTAGACTTCAGATGTGATTTTTTTGTGATATAAAATCAACACCTTTCTCATCTCACCAAGAAAAACAGTCACCTGGACCACTATGACAAATTTTGTACAGATGACTATGAACAAATTAAATACTTTGGAAAGTAATTTGCTGCCACCACTACTACTGCTGCTCTCAACTCTTCTTCCTTAAGAACATTTATATCCCAACTTCAGGATAGGAGAGTAGTCCTTCAAAAAAAAGAGGCACTTCAAAGTAAAATAGTATCATCTAATGAACTATTTTTAGCAAACTAATTCTTCTTTAGGTTTTGTGAGCAAAGACTTTTTTTGTCTAAAGCAGAATGTACTGAATGTACTGAAATTTACTGCCTGGGCCACAAATGTTTTGCTACCAAGGTGGCTTGGGTGGTTTTTTTTGTTGGGGTTTTTTTTGGCTCAGTTTGTAGTTGTGGTTTTCTGTGTGGTTTGTGGTTTTGTTTGTGGGGGTTTGTTTGTTTGATTTTTTTTTTTTAAACAGACTTGTGGAGGAGGGAAAAACCAACAAGCTAGAACCTGAAAAACACATTTATGTATTCTTAAACAGGACTTTCTGGATAGGTAGAGTTAACAATACTATTCAACATTCCTGTTTGCTCAGATTCACCTTAAAGAAACCATAAAGTAGAGCTCATCAGAAGACACTTAAATGCAAATCAAGATACTGAAATCTTGGATTTTTCTCTTTCAGGGGTTGATTATTTCCCTACTGCTCAGATATTTCTGTCTCTCTCATCTCCTCAGTTACCTCTCTTTAACCTTTTGGTCCCCCATAAGCCCCATCTGAGAATATTTTCTGGCTGGAATGCACAGAGGGGAAAAGACAAATCAATCTTTCTTGTCTTTTTCTGCTGACAATACATTTTTCTTTTTTCTTCTTACAGATACAATACCTCTTCTTCTAGTTCACATTGTGACTGTTCTTCACATTACTGTGATCATTCTATTTCAAAACCATCACCATGAAAAATTACCTGTGTTTAGAAGGAAAACAAACCTTCCATTCTACACATGTCCTATTTGGTCGTGAGCAATCAAAATAATTCAATCAGAGTTTAGAAAAAGAGAAGAAAGTTACTAAATTTCAGAATTAAAGATGCATTTGATTATTACAATTCCAGCAGATTGCTTCAAGCAATAAATAGTCTTCAGAGGGATGCCATTTACCAAGACAGCTGGGAGGACAAAAATAGATGCAAGTAACCTACTCACATTGTATGTAAAACAGTTGTAACAGAGAGAATGAGGATAGGACAACATATGCCAGTAGAGCTCTCTATTTCTATTTCCATTTCTATTTCCACAGACAGAGCAAGTTCGTATTTCTCTCAAAATACATTTTATAAAACACAGTTCTGAAGTGCACAAATACATTTATGCAGCATTACCTACCAAAAAGGTTATTTCTGTCGTCAACAACTGTTGTTTTAAAAATATGCAGCATCTGACCCTGTGCCACTGCAGTGACTCTGAATCCTGATGAAAGGATCATACCAACTCCTTCTAAATTGTATGCAGCATTAAAAGCGAAAAATTTTTCTGACATTTAATATTACTGGAAAATTACTCAGATTTCCAAACTCAGTGATTTTCCACTCAGATTTTTTAGAAAAAAACTGAAACATCTTAAACTTTAACAATTAAAAAAAAAGTCAAAATAAAAATGGGTACAATACCTGAAGAAGGTCGCTGAGGTCAAGTAACATGTCTGTGAAAGAAGTCAAGGAACATACATACTTCTTGAATGTATTTTTTAATTTCATTTCATTAGCAAGCCAAAGAAAGGGAGGACGTAAACCCAGGTTAACTGTTAAAGAAACCAAATATGGGTTAGGTCAATTCACCACTTATGCTAACAACCAACATCCAGTTAATTGTTCAGCTGCCCAAAACACCCTGCCAGCACCTGCTGAATTTACTGCTCAAGTTGACAGTAACAGAATGATCACAGTGGTGACATGGTCTCAGAGAGCAAGCCAACAACGTGTGGGACCTACAACACTCACCACATCCTGCAGCCCAAGAAGGACCCAGGGGTAAGGGGCCCTCTGCTGTGCGCAGACCCCACCCCAGTGCTGGGACCCCAGCACAGGAAGGACACTCAGCTGCTGGACAGAGTTCAGGGAGGCCACCAAGATGATCAGAGGGATGGAGCAGCTCTGCTATGAGGAAAGGCTGAGATAATTGGGATTATTCAACCTGGAAAACAGAAGGCTTTGGGATGACCCAACTGCTGCCTTCTGGTACCTGAAGGGAGCCTGAAGAAAGATGGAGAAGAACTTGTAGTGACAAGGGGGAATGGCTTCAAACTGAGAGTAGGGTTAGACTGGATACTGGGAAGGAATTTGTGAGTGTGAGGGTGCAGAGGCCCTGGCACAGGTTACCCAGAGAAGCTGTGGATGCTCCATCCCTAGATGTGTTCAAGGCCAGGCTGGATTGGGCTTGGGGCAACCTGGACTAGTGGAAGGTGTCTCTGCATGAGGCAAGGGGTGGAACTAGATTACCTTTAATTCCAACTCAGGCCATTCTATTATTCTATGATAACTAAAAACAGTAAAGCATCAAGATAGAACACCCTTATTACACTTTAGAATATAAAGTATCATCAGTCTCCTATGCCAGCTTAGGAGCCCAGCAACACAGATGGAAGAGCAAAGAAGAAAAAGAAGAAAGAAGAAAGAAAACTGAAATAAGTTTCTTTTGCTCTCTTCTATGAGGTCAAAGAGCTGTGAAGGGAAAGCTGCTTTGGCTGCTCCTTTCTCCAGCCAAGCAAATCCAGTGTTACCCTTCAGATTACACTCCCTTCATGATGTACTGTGCTGCTGCAAAATATTAGGTCACCATCTATTCATTATGGGCACGCTTGGAACACATAATAGTTAAAAACAAGCCAAACCACTACAAGTTTCCATCAGATTTAACTGAAAGCAAGCACATTTATGGCTGCATTCTCTAAACATTGTCCAAAACAGAGGAGGAAAAAATAAAAGAAAGCGCCACGAGGCCCAAGGTGCAAAGGTAGCCCTTTTGCTGCTGTTAATGAGCACATGCTGGATATCCTATCAGCTACTCAGGTGTGGCTCACATGCTGTAAAAGGGTTTTATCATTAAAAGGAGTGTCAAGGTAAAGTGTGAGAGGAGGAGAGAGAGTGAGGCACGCAAAGAAAACACGTATGCAGAGCTGTGTGTGAGGTTTTGTATGCAGCAATGTGCTAAGAAATCCAGCATTAAACAAAATGCAGGGACACCAGGGTAGCTTGGTGCATGCTGTGGTAACATAAGTATTAGTGAATGTTCTTCAAGTAATCCAGGGTAATACAGTGCCAACTCCTCCTACACATTATCAGTTGAGGAAGGAGAGTAATTCAGATAACATAATCAGTTTATACATAAACATTTTCCTTGCAAAGAACTTTTATCCTTGAGCATTTCTACCCTTAGTTTGCATTCGAAGTTGTATGAATGTACTCCAAATTTGTTACAAAATTTAATACATTATGTTAATATTATTTGGTGGAAATTAATTTCCACATTAAAAACCACAGCAATGCTAGGTAGTTAATTAGCTGAAAATTCACTATAGCTCTGAAAAAAAAAAAATCAGAAATCCATTATTGGTAGTATTATGCAAGACATTACAGTAATCTGAAATTTTAACACAGTAAGGAAACTGCTAACAAAAACCATCTGTAAAATACACAGCTTAGAAATCTACACAGAGCAATACTGAATTCAGTGCAAATTTTTTGTAAAAGTGAAAAAAGAGAAAATGGAAAGACGTTAGCAATGCAATTGCCAAGGAACCATAATAATTGTCAGCTCATCAAACAGATCTAGGAAGAAATCACTATGCCAATTCTGTGCTCAAGAAATATTCTAAGTCTGAAAATGTTCCCAGCTCATTATTGACTTGAAGTGCCTGATTATTCTATGCCCACCCTGAGATACTGGCCCCAATGAGACAAAGCAAAATTATCACTCATATCTGATAGATCTCACCACAATTTAGGAGGAAAAAAACCCTGAAACACCAAAAGAAATGCATCTCATAGGTTATTGAGGCATCTTATAGGTTATTGAAGTAAATAACTGAGTGGTCCTAGAGCCTGGCTGCTGTCACTGGAGACAGAAGAGGAGCTGGAAGGAGCATCAGTGCCAAATGCTAATTCAGATTTTAGGTGATTCAGAGAGGTGCTTTTCTAACCCAGGCATTTCAGTTACAGTCATGAAATCTGCAGAGCAGAGTATTCTTCAACCTCCTCAAACTGTTGAACGCACTTCGGTGGAAAATCTGAACTTATTAACACATTACAAATGCTTAGGCTTTATTACTGCTAGGAAAACAAACCCACCTTTTTATGCATTTATAATGACACAAGATCAGAGCTAAGGAGTGGGAAATTCACAAGCAACTCTGAATTAATTTAGAGCTACACTATAGATGCCTTAACACACAGCTCCCTTGCTCCTTAGAGAAGTTAGTTCTAATGTCCACCAAAATTGTAAGCAAAGGTCACAATAAAAATGTGGTGCTTCTGGATTTCATTTAAGGTAGCCCCCAGCAATCTCCCTCCCTGATTAGATGTGCAGCTACTACAGCAAAGCAAAAGGGGAAACTTGAGTCATGCAGTAGCACTGGGCTGGCCTTTACTATGAGCATTGTGGGCACGATTATCAGCAGGAAGTGGTTGTAAAAACAGCCTGTTGTTTTCAAACTCCTTCTCAGAGCTGGAACCGTCCAGGAGAACATACAACAACAGCTGAAAACAGCAGATAATACTTAATATGTATTCCAAAATTATACAATCGTAAGACAAATGTTTTCTTTGAGGCTGGAAGAAAACAATGATCATTTTACATATGGAGACTGCTACCCACATGGAAAAGCTCCTGAAGGGATGGAAAGCTACTGGTACTGTGGATATACACCCATGCAAATAACAGGGCACAAGGGGACATAAGTTATAAATGTGCCCAAGTTAAAAAAAATAAATGGAAAAGAAAAAGCATTAACAGTTTAAACTACTTTTACTTTGCTATTAAGTCTTTAAGCAAGTTTCACCAAAGTATGCAACTCTCTGTCCATCACTAGAAATGTCTAAATCAAGATAAGTCTAAAGGCATTATTTAAAACAATTAAATTGAAGGGAATCCTTGAGCCAACATGATGCAAAAGGTCAGACTGAGTGGCCAAAATGTTCCTTTTCTGCCTTTATAATGTGGATAATATGAGAACTCCATGATTCACAGCAAGAATGATCTCATTCTCAGCACCAAAGGAAACAAAAGTTCATGAAGAAATGAATAGTACCGGAAACCTAAAACCCAAAATACCAAAACAAGCATGCATTTGTACTTCAGAGAGACCTACATTTTCCATATTTCAGCAATCCTAAAGTACTTTTGCAGAAAAATCCCCCTGATTTTCAATAATAACATCTAGCAGGAGGCAAATCCATTTGCAGGAATAAATTGTGCAAGACACTGTTAAAATAACAACTATCATTTATAGTACATTTGTTACCCCTCCTAAAAAAAACTTAAAAAAATTAAAATCTTTAGTGTCTGACAATCTACAATAATCAGGAAATCTTGATATTATTTCATGCTACTGTTCCAAAGTTCTTCCACTGAGTAGCATGCTTGATCTGGGAGACACAGGCCAGTATTAAGAATCAGAGAGAAGGCAAAGGGTCTAGCATTTATTTTAGTTATTTAATTTTTGTAAGTTACCCTTGGACCATTTTTTACTTATTTTTACAAGCTTACTACAAAATCAGCCATACCATGGAAGGAGGACTGGTGTCAAGGAACTGTGACTGCAAACCACTCAGGAGAAATCTGACATCCATAAAAGTCCTGCTGACTGTAATGAAGTGTCACCTTTATTCAGCTTAAGCTAAAATGCTTTGTGTTTCTCACAAAAACTAAAACCAGATCCATTAAAGTATTTAAATATATCTTACTTTCTGTACTCAACAGCAGCAATTCAGCTGGTTGCAAATAAAAAAGCAAAGCCTAGTAAGAAACATGTCTGAAAAGCAAAAAAGAAAAAAAAAAGAATTTTACAACAAAATTTTCTCAAGTTCTTAACAAAAAGAAATATTTGCAATTTCAGTGTCAGGGTTCTGGATAAACTACATAACAAATGGGAACTTCCCAGAAGCACTTTCTTTAACAAACACATGGAGAAAAGACAAAAGGGAGGCTGAACACAAAAGTGGGGTGATACCAGGGTGAAAATCTATGACAGCATTTGTCTGGCCCAGAACCTTTCAGATCAACACCCAGTTCCCAGCCTCCCCCTTCCATAATTTCATACACCATATAATTTCTGATTGACTTATCATGATTATACCTCTGCTGCTATACAAATTTTCACCATTTTAATTAGCCATTAATTGAGAATGACTGACAATGCTAATTGTTTAAAGTAAACATTTCTCTTTCCAACGACACCGAACTAAAACAATTAGAAAATAATACCCAAACTCAGTTCTTTTGTAGAAAACTCATTTCTGACAACTCTTATGAAAGTTTTGCCTCAAGGCTGAATTCCCACAGAGCCAGCTTCCAAAATTTCTTCAGTCTCCAATTTTGCCTCTGCAAAGAAGTCCACACAGCACAGGCTGCACTTGAGTACACAAATAAAAACAGCACTTAACAAATGAAACTGCTAAGCACAAATGCTGTTTTTATAAAAAGCAATCTTTATTTATGTGTAGATTAATGCACGATAAAAAAAGAACTGCATTTTGGTCTGAGGGCTTTTTTTCTTCTTTGCACACAGCTGTATCGCTGTGCTTCATAAAAGCGTATTGCTCTGAATTCTGCACTCTAAAATCCCCAATTTGAAAACAAAATCTCCTTCCCCATGTCTACCAGGACATTTGTGCAGCAGTTCTCTCCCAGCACGTGCAGCCTCAGTGCCTTCAGAGCCAAGGCAAAGTCAGCAGCAGGGATTCAGCATGCGCCAGCACCAGGCACACCAAAGGCATCTGGGGCTGCATTCAGCCTGCCTGGCCCTGTGCCATTGACTGCAGGGTGACAAGGGGGCTCTCTGGCTCACCTGAGACCTGAAGAGCTTTGACACCAGTTCTGCCCCACACCTGCCCCTCCAGCAGCTGCAGACAGGAGGGATCCAAGCCTGGGAGCTGCATCAGCCTCAGACTCCAACACACGTACAGCTCACTCTTTCCTAAATTAATGCTGCAGCTTTTTTTTCCTCAATAATTGTCTTCAGAGTCATTGCCATTTACAGGAACATTTTCCAAAGCACCCAGGCTGGCTGAATATGCAGGGAGCATTCAGCACTTCTGAAAATGCTGCCCTTGGAAAACGTGGGGCTAAGCTGTGCTCCCAGTGTTACTGACTTCAAGTAAAAAACCTGCTTTGTGGGGTACTGCCAAGTATTTACACAGTCACATGTAAATTTTTAATAGTCACATATAAACTTACAGCACAGTGCAACACAACAGAAAAAAAAAGTAAAAAAATATATTTCTTGTCTCATAATGCTTGTACAGTCAATTTGCAATTATAAAGGGTATCAAAGGGATAAAATATGCAAAGAATATCCATACTAAGCCCCTGAAAGATAATCTAGTTAGTATATTTGCTTAGGGTAAAGAAAATTTAGGCATAGAATGAAAATGTAAATATTAATTTAAAAGTTCTGAGAGACATGAGGTTAATCTTCAACTTGAATGATGTGGCCATGTATAAATAACAGTTGGCTATATTCAAACAACAAAAAGTCTCCAAACAAGAAAGAGAGACCCCATCCCCTGAACAGTAAATTGAACAAGCACTGGCAAGGGAAAACAAGAGAGGTTGCTAGGAGAAGAAAGGTTTAAGGAAGAACTTGAAAGAGCAGGGCTGGCAGATGAGAATGGGAGAGAGGCAGCAGGAAAGGAGCAAACCTCAAGATGCAAGGGGAAAAATAAACCAGAATAAATTGTAAAATCACTGCAGAAAACACAAGCAGGTATGAAAGTGCATAGTCCAAAAATCTGCACAGTGACAATTTGATAATAAAGTAGAATTTTACAAAGGAGCTGGGAAGGAGGACATTGATAGTAAAGATTTAAGTAAAGTAAAGGAGTTCAGTTCTCTCTTTTCTGTGTGTACAAAGTCTATAAAGGTTATGACTCTTGTACCAACAGTGAAAGAAAAGTTCCAAAGAAGTCAGAGGTGCAGACTCAGAAGAACTATTCTGAGATGGCTCTCAAGAATTCAGCACAGCAGCAGTGCACGCATTTGGAAACGTGGAGCAGCTGCCTGAGAGAAGCAGCAGAGGAAAATCACTGCCTGCTCAGAGGTGGCAGAGGAAAACCAGCAGAGTCATCAGCCTGACACTCTGCTTTTTCAGAAAACTCCAAATGCAAGAGTCTGGAAATATGTAAAAATATGAAAAAATTTTAAAAAAAAATCTGCCATAACTAGCTTGATTGCAGCTCATTACCACCCCCTCCCCATGGCTGCTATTTGTGCAGCAACCTGGCAAACCAGCCAAAGGAACTATCTGAAATTAAGTCTTGTCTTTTTGCCTGTTTGCAGCTGGATTAACTCCCCAGCTCACATGTAACTGCATCAACACCTGGGCTGATAGAGGGCAGGGGATGGACTGAGGGAGGGCTGAGAAAGCAAGGCCAAAGCAAGATATCTTCTTTCTGAGGCTGTGCCAGCTCACAGGGGCTTAACACATTCTCCAAAACTGGAGCCTGAGACAATCCCTCCGTCACCCATCCCACCTTCTCAAATTTCTCTTTAAAGTTTGCACAGTTTTTCCCAGCTTGCTGTAAAACACAAAGACCTACCTTATCTGAAAGAGAAGCCTTAAAACAAGTAAGGAGGAAAAACAAGTAAGCAGTTCCTGCAGAGTAACTGCTTTATAGAAACCCAAAATGTTATAAACTGATAAAACCTCCCCTGTTTTAAGTACAAACACAGTTCCTGTGTCAGAGTTGTCACAGTACCACTCTGGTTTTACCCTAGTAAGCATTCACCTATACTTCTTAAAAAAGCAGCATTGCAGTGCTCAATTAAATCAGAGTAAAACCAAATTCCATGGACACAGAATGTTTTACATTTCCCACGCCAGAAGCCAAGTGTTACATCTTAGCTTTCATACCCACACTGAGGCAAATGCACTGGTATTAAATGCTCCTGGGTGAATTATCTCAGCAGACCTTTGCTGGGATGGGAGCATGGCAGCTGCTGTCCCTGCACCGGGACATGCACACAAACTCAGATGCTGCTTTTCTGCCAGGATCAGTGGATTTGATTTATCCAGGCATAGGCATGATCTAATATCATACCCATAAAACACTGCCACTCATCTAGCAAAAAAAAAAAAAAAAAATTCTGACACTAGAGCCTTTGTTTTAAGAGAAAATACAGCTTCAAAGGGAATTAATTGCATCCTTGCCCTTCCAAGGCTGCTGGCTCTTTAATGGCCTTTGGTGGGAAGTACAACAATGGGATGTGTTAAATTTCCCACTCTCAAAGGCCTTCAGAGAACCATCTCTGCATATATCACACAACACAATGACAAACCCTTCTCCATCAGATGCCCACAGGCACACACCTGCAGAAACCTTTCATTACCTGAGCTGCACCAAAGGAGCCCTTGTGCTCTGGAAGTGGGCAGTACAGAAATACCCTTCCTCCTAATGGTGCATTCCTGCTGATCAGGAAACCTCAGCTGGGCAGGTGGAAGAGCTCTGTGCATTCTTACCCTCCCTCACACCCAGAGCACTCCCCTGGGCAATGTCAGTGTCATGGCTCCAAGCATGGCTGGCTCTCTCTTGGGACATGGGTGGAGCAGTGCTTCCTCAGATGCTGCCAAACTGTTCATTACTATTCTTGCAGTAATCAAAGTTTGATTAGAGGCATTACAGTAACTCACAGCAACTTCCCCAATCACCTGTGTTCCTTACAGAACTTGAACTCAGCATGGAGATGGAAACAGCTCTCAGGACAAGCTCACCAGCAGTGCTTGGAAGTCAGGACAACCCCCCACTCTTACAGTGGCTGAACTCCTCCAAGCAGCCTGGTTTAGGGATTATCAATAAAATGAATACAAACAGATGAAGCTGAACTGATGCACTGCATTGGTGGGTTGAAAATTCCTCAGCCCACGCTTTCACCTTAAGAAATGCCTACACTAAACCTAAAAAAAAGATTCCTGCATGCTCACTGTAGCAGAAAACCACATAAGTCACAGCAGCACTGAGGTTTGCTGAATTTGGTTTGTATTTCAGAGCTGCCTTATGGTTCATAAATAGCAGCATATCCCAAATGAGTTACTAATAAAGCATTTCACCAAATTATATAATAATGCATCTTGCCCTTTAGAGTACCACTGGAGGAGTGTTCAGGGGAGGTTTATTGGGCAACAGGAGAGGAGAAAACTCAAATTACCTCCAGGATATCTTGGGATATGATAACAGACAGAAGCACTGAGTTAGCACTCAGTGTGAAGTTACCAACCTATGGACAAGATGCAATACACAAACACATCTTCACTTCTACTTCCCAGCAATGCACAAGTGAGACATTGCCTTTAGCTGTCACAGGGTAAGAGGATACTTCCACTGATACTTTCTGTTCAGCCCAACTGAGCAAAGCTCAATAAGAATTATAAAAAAACCTAAAAAGAAATGTAACAGCTTTTCTAACTTTCAAAATACCAAATACCAATTTAAAATACCTTTCAGGGCTAGGGAAAAGCAATGCATCATACTTTGAAATGAATACAATTCTCAACATGACACATTCTCTTGAAGGATCTAATATAGTGGATTTTAAAGTTAAAACAAATTTATGTCTCAAAAGCTTCTCTCTAGAACAAGATTCAATTTGGTCCTTGAACCAGCATAATAGAGCAGGTGGAGGGAGGAGTTTGCATATCTGAGATTTTAAAGGCAACTAACTTTTCAGAGAGTTAAATTACAAGAATAAATCTTTGAGGTGATCTATTAAGCAGGGAAAATACAGTCACAGGCATTTGATACACTTTGTATTTTATCTACACAAAAGGATGGGAAACAAATGCTTCCCTTTGGGAATCTATCTTTCCCAAGAAATTGAAAGGCACAACCCAGAGGGACTCTTGGCTGTGCCTCAGGACTCTGGATTTCTGTTTCCATTTTTGCCACTGCCCGACAAAAAACATTCCATCCTTTATAATGTTTTTGTAATGAAGATAACAGCTTCCCCTTCCTTGGTAAAATGCTCTGAAATATCCTGATTATCTATCTACTATAATAGTCTGCTATTTTGACTCTGGGGTTCCCAAGTCTCCCCAGAAGGTCACAGAAACAAGCTTTCAAATGTATTTCAGCTATAATACCCCAGCAGGCGACTAACTTTATGGGCAACAATTCTTTTTCAGACCAGCTCTCTGCCTTTGAAAGACCCATGCTGCAGCCCTTCTATGCAAATCAACAAAGAAATCTGTCCCCCTGTGAAAAACATGCAAAAGGGTTTAACTGAGAGGCATCCTGAACTTATTGCAATAAAGAGATGCAAGAGATATCACAGATTCAGTCACTCCTTTCAAGTATGACAGTCCTAATTTTCATGCTTCTATTATCCAACACACATAGCTAAGCACCTCCTACAATAACTTTAAAAACCTTTATTCAATTTTAATATTTAATTTGATTTTGCATCAATTTGCTCTAAAATCACTTTGTAAGCACACATATCCATTTTCAGTGTTTAAAAAAAAAGATAAAGTGAGTGGCAACTCCTTTGTTATTGGTTACACATCTTTAAGAAGGAATCATTAAGGATAAAGGAAAATTTTACTGGGGCAAGGTGTGTGGGGAGAATGGAGGGTAGGAAGGGGACGGAATACCCACATTGATATCCTACTGAAAACTTGGGTATTCACTAAGCAATCTGGTACAATTCATTTGTCAAAGATATTGGAATTCTGTTGGCATTACTGTCAATATTTCCCTCACTTAGGCAGGAACTCAAAGCATCTCAAGACAATGTTGCACAGCATCAGTTAGTGAACATACTGAAGTTAATTTACTTGCAAATGGTATTTCCCACATTCTTAAAAGTTAACAACATTCATTAAATAGCTTTAATCAAGCTGGAAAATAAGGTGTTTTCCTGAAGTGTCATTTTAAACTTTTATCCTTTTATTATCTTCTTTTGAACGCCGCAGCAATGGCAAGCACTTATCTCACGTCTCTCTTACAGCACAGAGACTGCTCTGTCATTATCAGTTTTTAAGAAGCTGTAAACTTATCTCAGTGGCTGGAATTCCTCATGAGAGAAAGCAAAAAAAAAGTCAGTAATGATGTACATATCATCTGCCTCTGGGAAAATAAAAACTGCCAGTGATATGCTGGGAAAGATCTCCTTAGACGCCTTTCAGGGTGTCTTGCAGCAGCTTTATTGTAACCCAGCAGTGTGATTTCAAATAACATTATCCAGCAGGCTGATGGCAAGCTCCTAAAATACAGCTCTGCTCTGAACAACTGAGAATGATATTGTGAGTCTCATGTTTACAGCTGCTCGCTGATTGTGTCATATTTGCAAAGCTTTCAAAAAAAAATTATAACTTTTTTCTCGCTAGTGAGATTTATAAATTCAGCTTAGAATTTAGCTAACAAGCTCAGTGTAGAATTTGCTCCTCTTGGAAAATTTAGCTAAAAATTCCAATGTATTTAGCCAGTATACTTGGAAAAGTATAGTCTAGCATCTTAGAAGAATTAAATACAAAGCAATATGTACAACAGGGTTCCTACACTATGGGAGGCAGCAGTAAGAGGTATAGATGCACACAGGACACAAAAATATCCACATCTTGATGAAAAAGTCATTTTGCTTCTTTTCTATGCCTCAATTTCTCCAATCAGAAGATGAGAATACTGACCTTCTCCATACAACACTATAAATTCTACACCTCCACCAACAGGACCCTCAGCTGGGAGGGGGCAAACTGGAATTACAGTTCTACTGCCACAACTGATTATGCATTAGGTCAAGAGAATAAGATATAATTAATACATTTGTGAAAAAAGAAACACACAGGAGTAACCTTAGAGAAAGAAGCTGAACTAGGTATACCCACCCCCTCTCTAAGCTTGGCCATTCACCTACAAAAGATTCCACTTGTTTGCCTTTCTCCTGGCCTCACAATTCCCCTGTTCCAGACTGCACAGCAGCAATAGCTTCAAAAGGAGAATGGGCAGTGTTCAGCCCTGACTCCCCTCTCAGCTTTTAACTCCCATTACAGATGTGAATCTGGGGTTTGTGCAAACAAACCATTGTGAGCAGGGAATGGAGAAATTACTTCCATAGGCCCCTTCTAATCTAAATTATTCTACAATCCTGCATAGGGCACAGGCTTTTCTACATATTTCATCACCTTCAGATACATTACCGGTACAAACATTTCCCTGTATCACACCTCTGCCTGCTGGAGTGGAAAATACCCTGTATTGTCTTTCATCCTACCCTAGAGCCTGTCAGTAGGCAGGACTGTTGTAATAAAACACTTTTGTCATGCTACATTTTGATGCTTTTTTTTTTTGATGCTGCCCTCACGTTGTGGATACTGCCTCTCAGGAAACGGTGCTCCCAAATTCTCCAGCTGAAACAGGAGGAAAAGTGACCAATTCACAGCTCTGCTGGGAGTGCTGCCAACATTATCAGCAGAAATCAAGGACTGGAGCATTCTCTTGTTTCACCATTGAATTACTGTGAGAAACAGCTGAGACACTGAAGCCACCCATTCAAAGTCTGAGGAATGAGAACAGCAGCAGAACTCAACACTGGAGTTGCTTTCCTCTGCCACAGGGAGAGTTTGGAATCAAGGTGAATGATAATAAATATTAAACTGGACATTGACAAAAAATATTTTTCCACTGAAAAATATTAATAATCTGAATATGCACTGGAAATAATTATTGGCAATGAACTGGGTCCTCCAGATGTGACAAGAATGCAGTGATCTGGGAGTCCCTGAGAGACAGCAGCACAGATGCACTCCAGCTGGTGCATCCTCTAGAAGACTGATCCTTTAAGGACCAGAAGTTTTCAAATGGAAAAGAAAATTCAGCTTAGATTTTGCAGAAGTTAAAAGCACTCACATGGGAAAACCAAACTTTGAACTCCAGATAAATACAAATTGAATGTTCTCTGATCCCAGGTACCAAGTGAGAGGCAGCAGCTGCAACCTCCCAGCGTCTCTTTAAAAGAAGAGTTCCTCAGTAATGACTGAAAATTATTCTGCATTTCTTTCCTCATTTCCCTGGAGATCAAGGATGATCCACTGGTGATTTCAATGGCAAATTTCAAAAGAAACAATCTCAATTTAGACAGCCCAGTTCTTTTGTCCAAAAGCAAGAAAAGCATCTATAATCTCAGAGCCTTCAGAGATGGACAGGCAGAAAAGCATTACTCTGGGAACCATGGATTCATTAAGGAAAGAAAAAAAGTGTATTTTTAATGCAAGTGAACTAGAATGAGGCAAAATCCTTGCAAAGCAAGGGCACAGTGGTGCTTTCTCAGAAGCAAGCAGGCTCAGGTAACCTCTCAGTTTTCTGCAGTCTAATTTGAAACACCAGCTCCTTGTCTGCCCTAGAGTTGTGCCACACATTACAGCCCCTGAAATGAAAAACCAACTTTGTTTTCCCTTGGAAGCTGCAAGGCCACTACAGGCACAATAAAAAGTTGAAAAGAGCAATTGCAGAAGGCAAAATACTATAAAACCTAAAAGATAAGGTGAGAATTTCTCCTGACAATAAGACAGAGGCAATGTTTGGAGTTCTGGTTTTTATGTAATAAGGACTTTTCCATTTCAGTTAGTACATGTCATATTGCTGAATATGCATTTACACTGCATAGTCTTTTCTCCATATTAAAAATATTATAGCCCAGTAGAAGTTACATGCTATTTTCTGTCTACACTAAAAGGCTTCTTTTTTCAGTCTGTATATCTCCCCGTCTTCAAAATTTGCTTTCCATTATGATACATGACAACATAAAATATATTGTCCACTGTTCCTCCTTGCATATCAACACAAAAGGAATCTGAAGAGCACTAAGATTTCTACTCCCTGCCTAGGCATAAGCTAAGACTTTATATTTGGGAACCAAGCTGATCTTTCATTGAAGAAACAACAATATATCTCCATTTAAAAAATACTGATTAGCAAATCTCATAGCACTTTACTAACACATGCAGCCAAAACATCACTGAGACTACTGTGTTTCTCCCAAACTGGAAGGATGTTGAAAACTTAAATGATTCACTTACAGCTGATGTAAAGATGAGAGCTCTGCAATTTATGTTTTATTGTCAAATGTTTAAAAGATTAAAACCAAATAAAATACACAATATACAAGCTTCAGAGCACACGTTATCTTTAACATCTTATTTCCAATTAGCAAGTCAAAATAAAGAAGACATGGGGAACATCTGGCTTCAAAAGAAAAGCTCTGGAAGAAATCAAGATTTTGGTTCTTTTGGGCCTCATTTAAGGCTGCTATTTTCCCAGACTCTTGAAACTGGATGAGATGGAAAGATTATTCTCTCTCTCAAAGAGGGGAAAATAGCAGACATACCACCACGTGATTGAGTATTACATCATTCATACTCCCAACAATACTGAGCCAGTCTGGCAGCTGAACTGAAAAGACATTTTCTTTGCCTTCGAGGAAGGACACGGGCTCGCCGTAAAGGCAGAGGAGCAGGGGAAAGTTAGAAAAGGCTCAGCTCCCCATTGCACTTGGCATGAGCTACAAAATGCTAAAAGTGTTTCATTGACAAGCAATTCCAGTGTGAGGTTTAAGAAAATTACATCATGCAAACAAAATCCTAGTGACAAATATCTGAAGGAAAGAAGGCAGCTCTTGAGAAGGACCTTTACCCATTTTTAAAAGACTTATACTTTACTAGGATGTGAGAAATCATTATCAAGACCACTTTCAAGATATAAGGCCGGGTCAGATGTGAGAATGAATCCTGTTTTTACAAAACAAATTTGACAGGTAATATTGTTTCTCTAATATACCTTCACTTTGTTCTTACGACATCAAAAACTGCCAAGATAGAAAAAGCTGAATAAGACTTAAGAATAGGATAAAAGTGGACACAATTTGAGAAAACCTCAAGCTAAAATATTTGCAGATAGCAAGCACAGGAGGGCTTATAGGTCTCAAAGCACTGGCTTTTGTTCACCCTATTTTGCATTACTGATCTTAATTAATCTAATAAAATGAATTTGTGTTCTGAGGCAGCATTCTTACTGCATTAAAATTCAAATACACAATCTCGTATTTTAATGAAAGAAAGCGTTTAATTCTTTAATTGACTTTTAAAGTATTAAAATGCATCAAATATTAGTGATGGCTACAACCAGGAATATTTTTCAGTGACCGAATCAAAACCATCAACCATAATTGATCACATTTGCTATCAGGATTTAGCATCAGGTAATGTTTTTTTTCTTTTTCTTTTTTTCTCTTTTTTTTTCCTTAAGAGGAGCATGGCCATGCAGGGAAGGAAGGGGAAGAGTCTCCTCCTCATTCCACACCATATCCAGCACATCCTCTGACAAAAGCAAGAATGTGCTGCACAATGACAGGCTGTACCCCACTGTTTTTATTCAGCTGGTGTTAGCAACATATTAGCTCCCATCAGGTCAAAACACCACCCAGTTATAATTCTGCTTTTGCTGACATAAGCCCCAAAATTCAGATGCAGAGATAAACCGAATTAAGCAGAGAGCCAACTTAATTATTTCCTCTTTTAAACAAGCTTTAAGAAGATTGTTAAATATTTATTTTCACAAGCATGCAAGGATCGCTGAAGGTCAAAGACATCAGAGGTGTGATCCCTTTGTTATCATCCCTCCTTTGTATTTGTTTCCCTGGAAGGAGGCCTCTCTGCCATCACACTTCCCTCCCCTCATCCATCACCCAGAACGCATCCTGACGTTGTTCCTGTGTTATCCCCCCTGCCTTTGCCACCACCTTTCAGCTTCACCCCCTCAGTGCTGCCAGTGAGGGCTGTCCCTTGTGTTTCTATCCCAGAATTACTGATGTGTTTGTATCTCTCCTTCTCCCTGCTTCTGGTTCTCTCCTTGTTTCACCTTTACCATGAGAATGTCTCATCAGTTCAGACACCCCAAACTGGAAGCTAATTACTAAGAGGACAGATCATGCAATTCATTTCATTAATTATTATTTTTATTCATGCAATAACAGAGCAGTATTGCACACATTAAAAATCTGGCTCAGATGTTTTTGCTGTAAGTATTTATGAGTTACACAAGGCCTGACGTGGTGATGGAGCACAGGGTTGCCAAATACTTCTCCTACCCACACATCATGTAATTCAAGCCCAGTCATAAAGGCTGCAGTGAACCTATCCCAGAATCCTGTCCCTTCATTTCAAAAGGCAACAGTGATTCTTGTTTGTCCCAACACAGGAAAGGGCAAAGGACCTCCAGAATTAAAACAATGTAGGTGCAGCAGCTCCACTGACTGTAAGGTTTTCAGCAGTCACAGAACATCCTGAGTTCAACAGGACCCACAAGAATCATCAAAGTCCAACTCCTGGCCCTGCACAAGACACCTCAAGAATCACACCATATGTCCAAGAGCACTGTCCAAGCATTTCTTGAGTTCTGTCAGGCTTTGTGCTGTGATCACTTCCCTGGGGAGCTGTTCCAGTGCCCAGTGACTCACTGGGTGAAGATCCTGATATCCAACCTAAACCTCCCCTGCCACAGCTTCAGGCCATTCCCTTGGGTCCTGTCACTGTCACCACAGAAAGGACATCAGTGTCTGCCCCTCCCATTCCCCCATGAGGCAGTTTCAGGCTGCAATGAGGTCTCCCCTCAGCCTCCTCTTTTCCAGGCTGAACAACCCCAAGACCTCAGCTGCCCCTCATGTGGCCTCCCCTCACAGCTGCTCACCATCCTCGTGGCCCTCCTTTGGACACTCTCACAACTTCATATCTTTTTTATATTGTGGTGCCCAAAACTGCACCCAGGACTGGATGTGAGGCCACTCCAGTGCTGTGCTTTGAGAAAAATCTGCCCAGAGAGAGGCTTGAAACACTCTGCTGTGCAAAGCAATAAAGTAATTCTGCAGACAGATTTCAAAAGAGTATTATTTTGACCTCTACTGTTCAAAATTTCCCTTAAATGAGGAAAACAAAGCCATCAACACCAGCCAAAACCTGTAATCTTGATAGGCCATCTTGTGACCCTGTCCCCCTCTCCATCTCTGCAGATGGTTTGTTTAATGCTGCATTATGGAAAAGCTGACAATTTGAGCCACCTGCTGTGTACCAACATCCTGAAAGGAAAAAAGTTGGTCACCCCTCTACACAAAAGCTGGTGAGAATTTCATCAGTGAATTTAATGGAGCATGATCAGGTCTCCCCTTGGCAGGACCAAAGGTCAAGCTCTATTTTACCCAGAGTTAGTAACAAGTGAACAGAAAAGCAAATTTTCAGAGTGTGCAGTTCTTAAACAAAACACTAGCCTGAGCTCACACATATGCGTGCAAAATTGCAGTCCTCCTGCTTCTTTTGGATGATATATTTAGAAATCCTATTAGCTGGAGAGATCAACATTCTTATCTGAATTTCCAGGATGCTGTAACATGCAAAATTAGAGCAGCTCTCTTAAGTGGGTCAATTATCACTACTGCACTTACAGCAGCTTTCCCCCTCCCTCCCTGCAGCATCCGTGATGGGCATTTAGCACAAGGATTTAAACAGTCAGATGTTGAGTTGACACAAACCACAATGTAAAGTTCCCTTCCCCTTTTATATTTTCAGCATCTCAAAGGAACAAAGGAAATCACCCAAGTACAGAATCTCCACATTAAAATTGCAGGCTCCAAGCAGAAAGCTGCGATGATTCCAGAGCAGGGCACCCCGCAGGATAATTCCAGTCAGCAATCACACTCACTGTTCTCCTGCCACATCTCACTCAGGTTTATGCCTTTCCCCTCCAAGGGATGAGAGGAGAACCTGAGGGCCTCTAATCATGTCCCCAGCCCTGTCCCCCAGGGTGCAGAGCCACACAACCAGTTTGAAAAGCTTCAGGTTATTATCTCCTCAAGAAGGAATTCTCTTTAAAATTAAAAACACTGCAAAGCACCAGATACAAGTGGAGCAATTCAAGCACCCAGCACCACTTCAGATGCTACAAAGGCATCCAGAGGAAACACAGGCTCTTCTGCAACACAGCTGGAGGCCAGGTGAGATATCTGAGAGGCTCCTTCTGCCCACTGCTGCCCACCCATGAGCAGCCCTGGCAGCAAGGGGATGCAGCAGGGAAGAGGACAGAGCCACACAGTGGAATATATGATGTCAATGAGCACATGGAAAGGAAAATTTTACTTTCCCAGCAAAAGGAAGCACAAAACACATGATTCTCTCAGCATTACACTTGCTGAATACATCCTTCTTTACAGGGAAAAAAATGTGTGAGGCAGCACTGCAAGTGAAAGATGACATGATTCTCCTTTATTCCATGGAAAAGCAGACTGGATATGATATGCAGGCTTCAGGTCATGAGCCCTGCTGTTGAAATTCAACAGATCCAGCCCTGGCTGGAGGAAAGGGTGATGGGGAGAAATTAAGGTGCAGAAATTAAATTTCTATTGCTGTCCCTGGCTACCCTCTTCCCTACATCTCCAGCATTTTCTCGTGTGGTACTAAATGGGAATGATCTCAAAAGCCAAGCATTACCAAACACCTAACTCTTTGGAAATCTATGTAAATGACATGGGGCAACAACAGACACACCCTATTTAAGGCAGCAATTTTTTCTTAATAAATGAAGCTCTTCCAGCTAAAATCCATCTGCTCAAAAACACAGCAATTTTAAGGCTTCATTTTGAAATTAAGTGAACAAGGGTTTTGCAAGCCTTCAAGTTCAAGCAAATGCTTCATTAGGAAACATTTCTTCACCAAGAATGTGGTCAAAAACTGGAACAGGGTTCCTAGAGAGGTGGTCAAAGCCCTCAGGCTGTCAGTGCTTAAGAGGCATTTGGAAAATGCCCTTAACAACATGGTATAACTTTTGGTCAGCCCTGAATTGGTCAAGCAGTTGGACAGTTCCAACTGAAAATATTCTATTTAACTTACTGTGAAGATCTTGGCATCTCTTTCCACACACTGAAATTAAGTAATTTGCCTCAGAAAATATTATATGTATTTTAACCGTGCAATTTAAAATCCATTTTTATTCTCATATGTCCTTGTCACACTCCACACTTGAACAAAACACATTTTCAATGCAACACCAGTTAGAAAAAAAAAAAAAGTAAAAGGTCAGTTACTAAAAAGAAAGTCCTTAACCAGAGAGAAATAGAAACTGGTTTTATTAACCTCCCTAACCACAGCTTTAAAATTTTCCTGATTAAAGCCTAATTTCAAAAGTTAACTTTTTAATCAGGAACACTAGGGCCTGCTGGCTCCAGGAAGTTTTAGTAGAGGTCAAAAGATTGCTGGAGATATAATTTTTCATTTCTAATAAAAAAGGAAGTCTTGCCCTTTTCCTTGCAAAGACAGACCTTGAAGTGTTAGTAGAGAAACAAAGATTGAATCCATCAAAGGTTCTCATGGCGAGGCTGTACAAAGCTTCCCCAGACCACATGGAGCTGACAGAGCTGCTGAAGCTTGCAGGGAATTAGCTGAACTCCTCTTGCAAAGACCAACATGGCAGAAAAGCCCAGGAGCTGCTGCCTGAGCAAGGATTAAAGAGACCAGTTCCTCATTCCATCACAGATTTTCTGGGTAACTCTGAATGTGTCACTTAGCCTCAGTTCTGCACCTGGAAATGAAGATAAATACTCGCAACTTCCCTTTCTGTGACATGAAAATAAACACATTAAAGCAGGAGACTTTCAAATAGCTTGGCAATAAAGTGCAAGTACTGCAGACAGATAGGAAATAACAAAGTGCTGCCCCATTCAGCTGCCCAGCTTTTTCCCAAACCCTTCTTGCCTGCTGGGATCCGGCAATGCCTTCGTGATCTTCCCTCAAACAAAAGGGAGGTTCACAGGGCACAGGAAGCCAGGGAGGAAAAGCTCCTTGTGCTTTCCCACCCAGCTCAAGTTTACATCTCAAAGACTTGTAGGCACCAAAGGTTCTCCTGACAGCCTTCTGCTCCCCACACCCAAACTGAAGAGGTTATTTTTCTTATACATTTCTCAGAAATGTTCTTTTGCAAACAACTCAGGAGAGAGGCCTCACTTGGCTGCCTCGGTCTGACCCCAGGAGGATCCCACCTCTGTTCTCTGACAAAAAAAAGCTACCAAAAACCCCCTGAATAATTCAGCCTCAGTCTCAGAGGCTGCCCAGCCCAGAGCCCCCACCATTGAGACTGACCAGCTTTACTGGAGGGAGAAAAACCTGCCCTGAATTTACCTTTATTATATTTACACAAGATAGCTAGTGAGGGAAATTTGCAGGGACTCTTTTCACGTGGAAAAGGTTTTATTTACTGGGCTCTGAAAAGACAGGATTTGGTTTACAACTAAAGGTGCACTTTTCAGTGAGCTTCAAAGGAAAAGAATAAATAAATAGCATAAAAAGGTGTATGTGTGTGTGGGATAAAAGACACTTTCCATGTAAAATGCTGCTATAAAAGACCCCAGGTGGTAGCACTGGAAGACATTACACAAAGGAGTGGAGAGTTGTGCAGTTTTTCTAACTGCTGCGTACAGTAACAGGATGACAAACAGAATGAAATGTTCCTTGATTAAAACTAACTGATGTCCCACCTGGAAAACCCTGGCCAGGCTGTCATAGTCCCTGAGTGAGCCTGGGGCAGGCACAGGTGACAGCTGAGCCCATAGGTCACACAGACAGACACCCTGCCTGGCTCTTCCCAAATTCCCTCTCTCGGGAACGGCGGGACCAGCCAAAGTCCCTTTGTTTCCATTCTGACACGGGCAGGGGTGGAAAAGCTGCTCAAAACATTAGAGAGAAACAACTCTGGGCTGTTGCCATTCCAAGAAACAAATTAAAAGGCAGAGCCTGAGGTGCCCAGAGCGCTGGCAGTGCCAGACAAAGTCAGACGTCACTGGAAAGGCTCAGCATCACTCAGTCCCTGGGACAGGGACAACAGCTTCCATCACACCTGAGGGTCTAAAAACCACTGGCTCCTTCAGATGGAATTTTTGTATTGTATCTTTACTTCTGACATTGATAATACAGACACATGCACACATTTTATAAAGAGAATAATAAACTGAAGTTTTTATAGGCAACTCATCAGAAGGATGAAACACCTCCCAGATCCAGCTAACAGTTAGCAAGCTGTTTTCCCTGGAAAACATTAACACTAACAATCAATAAAGGAAGGCAAATGAAAAGCTATGGGGGTTTGTGTCACTTAACCTATTAAAAACCATAAACTGATGCAAAATCAATTCACATCTCAAATAATACATACAAAACTTTGCAAAGGATTACAAATAAAAGCTGCTCTTCAGATCAATAAATTTTTATTTTCTCCTTAAGTTGTGGAACTGTATTTTAAGATCAAAAAAATTTGAGTTACCAGAATATTTTGCATTTTTGCATTAATGAAATAAGACATAAGAACCAAGGAGAACATAATGTTTTCCTGTTTCAGGCTGAGGTTTATTCAGGCATAATTCAGACTGCACTAGCAGACTTGGCCAAAGTATTCTTCACATTTTCACAGAGGCTGGCTGGCGACATGTACATTATGAAAAAAAGAAGACTAAGCAGATAACCATGTCAGATAAATACATTCCACTCCCTCAAAGTGAACTTGCAGACACAATTACATTCTCTTTTTCCCTCTCCAAATGCTTCCCACTCCTTTGGTTCTGCCACAAGAACACAACATTTCTTGTCACTTCAGTCCCTTACTACATCTCCCTGTACCTCCCCAGGCATTTTTGCTCCTTTTACCACAAAACTTTTTCAGAAACTTGATGTCTCCTACTGCTAACACTGTTCTATTCCCAGGTAACATCTCTTGCCTCCACAACTCCCAGGTCACTTGGATAACTCACGTGGGCCACCCAAAATTACTGAGCTGTCCCTCAGTTCTGAGGCTGCTGCTGCCCTTTGCTACTTCTTCCATGTCACCTCTTTCCTCTAAAATACTTCACCAATCTTTAGTTTTTAGCTTCCTTTTCTAAATTTCTCTCCCATTTCTTTGTTAGAATTCTGGAATGAACACAATACCAATGAACACTTTAACTCAGGAACGTGGCTGAGCAGAGTATTTAAATGCTGAAGCGTTAAAAATACTGCAATTCCCCTTTGTGAAGAATTATTCAGTGTACTGCTCCTCTTTCCAAACCCTCCTCATCACCTTCTCCAGAAGAACGAAACCAATGGCAAGTTCATTACCCTGAATATGGATTTTAATTTTTGCTAAAGCACTTTGTCCCACGGCCATCCTCTCTACACCTGCTCTTGGCCCCTGTGCTCCAGAGGCCCTGGGAACACCCTGCCTCCCATGGCCCAGGTCTGTAGAGCCAGATTTAAGCTGGGAACAATTATAACATGCTGATTATGATCATAATTAATCTATGGAGCCTTGAACATATTCAAATTTCAAAGGTCAGCAATTTGCACCCACAGCCCTCAGGTTTTCAAGTTTCTTCTGAAAGGAAAAGATACCAAAAAAGGAATTTGTATTTCAGTGTTGAGAGTCCATAATTTATTTTTTAAATTATGGACTTTGTTTTTTAAACTACACTGGATTTTAAATAGTAATACAAAACAAAACAAACAAAAAAACCATAGCAGAACAGAGGCAGAAGCTGAATGAACTCCCTCTCCCAAAGTGACAAAGGTTAAACTCTTAATATCAACTACAAAATGAGGTTTATCTAATGGATTAAAAAAAAAAAAAAAAGAAAAACACTAAAAAAATTGAGCTTTATGGACATGCACAACAACCTTTGCATTCCCAGGCAGCACAGTAACTGTGCAAATGAGGGTGGAGTATTATTGATAGAGAAAGACAGAACTCATCTTTGCAGTTTTATTCATATTTTACTCCTAGTATTTTATGTGAAGTGTCACACAGGACATTATCTCCATTTAACAAAGAAAGCTGGGAAATTCATTTAGGGATTTATTAAGTGTCAACCAGATCAGTACATCTTGCACATAAGTGAGATACATGCTGAAATACTTTGGAGAAGGTTAAAAAACAAGTAAATTATTTTTGCTTTATTTGTTTGCTACGTTAGCTGCATTGCTGCACAGATGGCTGAACATTGCAGTGCACCTACCTGCCTCTTACAGCCCTCACTTCTTCAAATGCTTTTTATCCCTATCAGTGGGGAAAAATGGATTTGGAAATTACAGCTGGGCTATCAAACAGAAGTATCAAATAACAACTGTAAAAAAATTACTTTGAACATGACATGAGCATAAATATTAGACAGAATCATAAAAGGGATCTTAGAGATAATTTATTTTCAACATCCCTGTCGTGGGCAGGGACACCTTCCACCAGACCACGTTGTTGAGAGCCCCATCCAGCCTGGCCTTGAGCACTCCCAGGAATGGGGCAGCCACAGCTGCTCTGGGCAACCTGTGCCAAGCCCTCAGTTTCCTCACTGCAAAGAATTTTTTAATAGTTAATCTAATCCCACCCTCTTTCAGGCAGTTACCCGGAAGATACATTATCAAAATACTGGTAACACCTTAAAATCAACACTATCTTTATGGCAGTGATAGAGTGCTAATGTTCAAAGTTCACATGGAGACTTTACAGTAGGAAAAAACCAGTGTAACAGGCAAGCCTGCCTTTTAATTCCATTATTCCTGCAAAACCATATTTTTTTTAAACATGCAAATACAATTACCACAACACTACTACAAGATCAGAAAGTACTACTTTTAGAATACTGAATATATTTTCTGAAACGACAAAAAATAATCTCAGTCTTAAAAGGAAAGCTAAACTGCTCAACTGCAAAAATATAGAATGAGAGCAGCAATCTATAAAAAGCATCAAATCAGAATACTGAAGATGTGGACATACCATCTTAAAGTAGAAAGAAACTAAACACAGAATTGTAGAATGATAAAATGAGAGAATGGTTTGGGGGTTGGAAGGAGCCTTAAAATACATCCAGTCCCAATAGCCCTGCCATAGATAGGGACACCTTTCACTAGACCAGGTTGTTCAGAGCCAGAGCAACGGAAGTGATTGTTTGATACTAAACTCTGAATTCCAGCTACTAAAATACAACATTAAAGAAATAAAAATATATAAAACAAGAAATAAAAATTTATAAAACAAATTAATTTGGACGGTCATCAGTATTTAAAGCTTATGTGGGTTTTAATTAAGTTCCCCAAGACAAAAATAGGGATGGTAAAGCAGGGAGTACTCACTTGGAAATCTGTCCTGTGTGCACCTCCAGCCTGGTGTACAGGTTTGATTTCCTGTATGATTTTTGAGCAAATTTCAGAATTTATGAAACTTTTTTTCCAAGAACTAAAATAGGAGTGATACTGTCCTTCCTGCAAGTATCAGAAGAAGGAAATCCAAATATGTTGATGAAAAAGCCACTGGAACTCTAATCTGTTCTTTGATGCTGACACTGTAGGAGGTTTGGGGAGAACTGTCATTTACTTTAAAAGAGAAAAACAAAATAAACAAAAAAATACTCCACAAATAATAAACCCTAGCAAAGCACAGGGGAAGTGCAATATTGTAAAAAAGCAAATATAGTGAAAAGCAAATATTGTGAAAAAAGAAATTCAGAATTAGTGATGAGAGGCAGAGTGACATTTGCAGCATTAAATACGAAGTATTGCACATTTAGACAGGGAACAAATTTACCTGAACCATGGGAAACACTCCCATTCACTTCCATGTATAAACCCAGCCATGACCAAGCTAGCTCTTGAACACTTACCTTTGCACATTCTGAAACAAGGTCTGACTGGGATAGTCGACTTGCTAAAAGTGAGTGTTGTATTTATTTCTATTTTCTAACAATGAAAGGATACGAGGAGTTCCCTCTGTCCTGCACACCAGGTAGAGACAGGCAGCGATGACGTGGGTCCTCTTTCTGCCCCGAGTCAGATGTTTGCTCACAGCCATCTTGAAAAAATTAAAGGCAGTATCCAGGCAATGCTGATTGAGCTGGAGCTGGTTTCCCAAGTGGTGAATCTGACGCTTCCCTAGGAAAATTAACAAGGAAAACAATAGTTTAACAACTATGCTGTTAATGTGTTTGTAGGCTGGGGTCTTTTCGTGTTGGGGCGGTTTTTTAAGACAAAATTAAGGAGGCAGATTTTGGATTTCATCTCTTTGTGAAATACAATGACCTCTCAAGTTTCAGGAACTATTCAGCCTGAGCTCCTCAGGAAAAAAAAAAAGAAAAAAGGCCTTGTTTTGGACTGCTAAAATTGAAACACATGCAATCAATGAGCTCTGGAAAACCAAGCCACAAACATCAGTCCCACAGAGGATCCAAGCCATAGCCAAGACTTCTCAAACAAAAGATTATGCCCCTCTCCCTTAGCATCACTTGCCAATTAGCACTTGATTAGCTGCAGCCAAAAACCAGAGGTCATGGTGTGTTTGACACTGACGTGCAAACAGAGAAGAGGTTTTGCTGTAGCTCTCCAAGAAGTGATGGAGTTTGCTGTTTCCCTGACCACAAATGAAGTCCACAAGGACAGAGCTCTGCTCCTGGCTTGCCCATGATCCCAGTGATGGGAGGCACCTCCTTCCTCCAAACACGTTCACACCCCAGCCTTCATTTGAGGCTTGTCTGCCAGACTACTTAGATCAGCCTGTGGCTTCAGGAAACAAATGTGCCTTCACCCTTAAATAAAACAATAAAAAGAAAAAAGTGTGCTTGGGATGATTCATGGCAGGAAGTGGTCCAGCTGCTGGGACAGATGCGGGAAGCGAGGTCCAGCCCGTCCCCACAGCCCCAGCTTCAGAAGGATGTGCTGAAAAGACAGCTTAAGAAAAAGATGGGGGAAGTCATGAGGAAAACAGAGCACTCGAGTTCCTCAGCACACGGGGTCAGACAGCACATCAAGAAAAATCCTTTCATTCAATGTGCCGGGCAGATGTTTCCAGCACGTGTATTTACAGGAAACTCTCATCTGCTCCCTTCAGAGATGTCAGGAGCAGCTTGTGGAAGGGCACAAAGGTGCCTGCCATGCCCACCACTGCTCACAGGAACCAATGGCACCCACAGAATGCTTTCCAGAACACCACCAGCTCCTGCACAAACCCATCTTAATTTAATGCAAACCCCTACACTATCATCACTAATATCATGGTAAAAAAGCTTCACCTCTGAGCACCCCTTTGCCAAAGATGCTGGTTTTAACAAGAAGTGACTCCAGCCAGGCAGCTGGGGCCAGTGGGACTCCAGCCAAACAGGAGCTGCCACAAACAGCAGCTTCTCCTTCCTGCACACGTGGAAATTACTGCACTCACCACCAAGATATCCTTTAGGGCACATGGGCCAGCCAGGTGTAACGTGTTTGGACAGTGAAGTAAGAGCAGAGGAAGGACCCATCACCCCCCAAGGGAGGTGTGGGCATGATAAGCTACTCAAGGGTAATCCAAAGCCCAGCAGGTGAGCAGCTTTTCCACTGCCATCAGCAGGCCCTGGACTGGCACTCACCAGCCTTGAATACAAATACCGTATCTTCCTAAAATTAAGGTTCTAACTAGCATCTGGTCTTTCCAGAACTTTATTTCACACTCTACAGTTTGTATGCTGTTTCTTCTGTCCCTAAGAAAAAATCAGTTTATACTTATTTGGGGGGGAAAATAAAATGTACTTGAGTACTAAAAACTCATTTTGCAGTGGCAGCAAACCAGCTTCCCTTCAAAAACAAAGAACACACTAAAAGAGGAAAAAAAGAATAACATAGAGGAAGATACTTGAAATTAATTTCTTTCATAAGCTATTTTCAGCAGTGAGCTGCTCCCATCCTCAAGCTACCATTAATATTCTGAGTATTTAACCTTTTCCTAATTTCAAATGTTAAAATATAATTAATTCATCATAATCCATCCTAAGAAAACAGTATGCTTGTTTGAGTAATACATGCTCTTTTAGCTGAACTCTTCATCCACCATCAATATTTTAAAGTAGAATTACTTTAGGGGCAATTGTCTACTGAAAAAATACCAAAAAGATCTAAGAGAAAGGTACTTGTCTACTTAGGAAATGTTACTGAATGCTTTACTCAGCCTTCTGCAGACCAGGGGAGGCTTTAATTCTGTGTGCTAGGACTCCCTCAAGCTGCCCTGTGGTATTATACCAGTCATACAGTCATACAGTCTGTGGAAAAACAAGACAACTGTTACACTGCTGCTTATCTCCAAAATGAACAACTTAATTCAGGACAAGAATCATCCTAGAAATTATGTGTATCTTGATGACTAACTTGGTTTTGTCCTTATTTGTGAAAAGAGAGAAAGAAATGTACTGCTTCCAGCATCATCTAAGACAAACATTTACATTCTGCAACCAGTCTCCTATTTACCAAAGAAAGATCAAAAGCTTTGTTGTTTCCCCATCACCACCTCCGCCCCTTGAATTTAACATGACAACAAAATTCTATTTTTCTGGTATCTTATGTAAGACTAAGACAAAAAAAAAGCTGGAAAAGTTAGCATTAGCAACTGTGCTTCTAGATTTCTCCGCAGGAAACTTCAAGATACCCTTTACTCCTTCTGGTTCCTTCCCAGATTCAAGAATGCTCTTCACAGAGCCCAAGACAAGGCAGGTATCAGTGAGATGGCTGTGCAATACACGGCCAAGCCATTGTAGAGTGCCCTCACCCTAGTCAGATGACAACCAAATGTATGTCTTTTTCTGACTTCCAACCTCTTCTGCCTAGCTGGCCAATCTGACATTTCCAGAGCTGAAAAATGTGCCTCTGTAACATTTTATTTAACTATAAATACAGTGATTTAATCTGTTGCTATCTGAAGAGCAGATGTTCATACATGGAGAAACTGGGCTGTAAGAAAACAACTGATCAAAATAAACTCTCTATCCAATGCTCCAGTTACTGCTGACAAACAAGAAAAGAGTGCAGATACTCATTCATACTGGCAGTGCTCACCATGAGAAGTCCCCAGAAGTGAGCAGTGGCGGCCACCAGCCCTGCCAAGCACTGGGATGCTGCTCCCCCAGCACAGGGTCGGGGCAGGGAGGAGCAGCTGAGCAGCTGCAAGCTCCAGGGCTGGGGAGAGATGAGCAATTCCCTCCAGCAGACCTACAGCACTGCATTATGGCCATCAGCCTCGAGCATCCTCCCACTCCCACTGCTCCCTGCTAGCTGGGTGGCATTTTGGAACCTTGCAGCTGCTGTTTCCCTCCTGTCCCCATCCTTGCTGTGACTGCCGCTCTCACTGTGTGCTCCCAGTGAGCTACAAGGATGCAAAGCCTGAGGATCTGAGGATCTCAGCCAAAACAGCGGGAATATCCAACAGCACAGCGCAGTTTATTAGCTATCTGCTCCACTCAGTGCTCACCTGATTCCATCACAGTGTTACAAACTCCAATTAAGTGAGATTCACCACTGGATGGAAAAGAACTGATACACCTTTAAACCCTATCATGATCTGGGTTATAGAACACTCACAGCAACACCTTCCCGACTTTCTTATCCATTTTATCCTGCAGGACAGCTTTTAAAAAAGTTTCAATGTGACCCTGCTCTAAAAACCTGCAGCTACTATCTCAGTACAGTAAAGCAATATCATCACGTGGAACAGTCAGAATTAATTATTGCATTTTTTTTTCTGAATTGCTATGTAGAAGCACAAATCATAAGACAAAATATATAGAGGTAAAACAAGTCTCTTAGTAGATGCATCTTTTATTAGTAACTTGCAATAAGCATTGTCTCTTTTGGGCCTTACAGGTTTCTGACAGATGCTGGGATTCTTTTTTTAAACAAGAAATAGCACCTTTGAGGTCAAAGCTTACACTTCATGCTGCCTTTGCAATTTAGTGATGGCAAGAAAATTGGTATCTAAGTACCTTTGGGAGAAGGGCAGGGAACAGTGCCTTTTTAAAAAGGCAGGACAAGCCCAACAGCAAGGTTTGAAAAATCCTCCCCTTTCCCTCACCAGTATAAAGCAATAAATTTCCTTTTACAGAGCAAAAGAACAAAAGTCTAGAAAGGACAGAAATTTTGCAATGCACAGAGCACACACCATGCAATTCCCATTTATTTCTCAAAGGCTCATCATGCCATCGGGCGGAGGGGGAGGCAGGGGGGGAAGTGAGAGAAAGAGAGAAGTTTGCACTGCTGCAATCAACACACAAAATCAAGTTCCCAGGCTACCGAGTAGTAAAGTTTATCACGCTCCTGAATCTGCAGCAAAAAACAAAAGGCTCTTTTCAGCTTTTAGTTCCAAGCCTACAGAAAAAAAAAAAAAAAAAGTGTTTCTACCCATCTACTCCCAGCATGCTGAAAGAAACACCATCATCTTCTCATCCCATGCCAACCTCAATGCTTTGAACTGGCACAGCAGACCTGAAGTGACAAGTTCACATAGGACCACAGAACACTACTATCCTTTTATTTCAGATAATTTCCATTCTTTTGACAGAGGAAACGGTGGTTATTACAAAACAAAATGTGTAGGCCAGAAATCACTGTCAAAAAAAATAGATTTGCAGAATATCTTGGTTCTATTAAATGCTTACACAAGAGACAGCTGAAAGCAAAACTGCAGCTTAGGTTATAATAGAAGCAAAGTAGAAAAAGAGGGAAAATCAGACATCTTCTTTACAAGCAATTTTCTTTCTTTTATGATCTCGTTACTACAGAAACATCTTGTCCTGTTCCCCTATGGAAGAGGAATCATACCTTTTTTGGACCCCTTAAAAGTCAGTAATGTCAAGCAGCTACAGCTCTACATTACTCTTATCTGGCTTCTGCCTGCTCATCTGCAGCCTTCCCTTCAGTCTGACAGAGGCTGTGACACTGCTATTTCATATATTTGTCAGGATGAATCATAAGTTTCTAGGGAAATAACAGGCAGTACAAAGCCAGAGCCTAAATGAATTGTTATTACGATACTAAAGTGCATCATCAAAATCCAGGAGGCATATGGATTTTCCTCCCTTTCTGCAATTTGCTCAAGGGGCCCTGAAAACAAGTGCTACCTGAAGCAGGGAACAGAGACATGTTAACAGCACTAATCCTTCTTTTGCAAAAAGGATTGTTATGGTAACAAACACTAGATTCTATTAAAAGAAACATTTTGGATGGTTTGCACTCAGATATTCATTTCCAGCGTTTGAATTGCTTTACCAAGTGAATTTTATGTGCAGATTTAGTTCTGCATTTGGGTTTTCGTTCCTTTTCTTTCTTTGAAAAGGCTGCCCAAAAGAACTCCAAAAAAAGGGGAAAAAGAGCAGTTTTATGTGTGAGCATCCCTGCATGCTTTGTCACATGTTTCAATTTCAGCAATTCCCAGCTCAAAGCCTGAATGAATTTCCTGCTCTTTGCTCCATGCCAGGCTTCTATGTTATTTGTATTACAAATCAGTAAAACAAACAAACAAAGGCACAAAAGGGGCAGATCAGTGGGGCTACACTCACGAAGGCTGGTCCCAGCAGCCTAATCAAGGGGAGAATCCTGTGATCAAAGACAAGGACACATTTGAAGGGAGGGAAGTGAGGCTGCAGGGCTCACACCGAGCATTTCCAGCCACACGCAATACTGGGAGCAGGGAACAGCTCCATCCCTGTGAGGCTGTAAGGAAAAAGGCCAATGAGCAGTAAAAGTAGCAGCACAGCAGGACATTGCAGCAGTGCTGAGCCAGCACAATAACAAGTTTAATTTTATCAAGGTTAGCTAAGAGTTATTCCCAGTAACACCTAATTGCCCGTGAGCAAAGTGATGACCACGCTGGCCTCGTGCCCACGCTCTGCCTGGCTCCAAATCCCTATCCTGCCATCTGCTTGTGGGTGCACACCACACCCCAAACCCAGCTGTCCCACACAAGAGCTCCCCAGTTCCTCTGTGGATGTGTCAGTGCCCAGGCTCAGCACCCTGGAGCCCGGGAACACTTGGCCCTGCTCCGACGGATGCATCCCAGTGCCCGTGTCACCTGGCAGAGCTGCTCCAGGGGCTGCCCAAGGGTACACTCTGTTCTCTTATCTCAGCAGAATAAAACAGCTCCTGGCCCCTTCCCTGGGATATTTCACCAACTGTGCCAGCAAAACTGTTTGTGGCAATGAACAGAAAACCAAACCAGTAAACTGACCTGGGTTATAAAAACAACCTTGTGAAATAAAAAAGACTTAATCCAGACCTGTTTACTGAAGGATTGATGCCTCCTCTTTATCTCTGTATGACCAGACCCAGACTAGCTGAGTGCAGAGACCTGTATTCAATTTCTCTGCCTGCTGACAACAATCCAACCCATCCATTTTGCCTCCCATGAGAGCTCCCCATCTACCAGGTGCAGGTCCCTTCTGTCCTGGTAAAGCCCTTCCAAGGCACCTCAAAGGCTCATTCACTCATTCAGCTAAAGAGAACAACCATGCATCTTTAAGATTAATGTCTTAAAAATTCAGATGGTGGCCACTGCTGCAACCACTTTTTAAATATTTGATACTAAGCTACTTTTCTTTCACCTAGAAAATTTGCTGTTAACATCTCTTCTCAGCACTTGCCTGTACTTCTTTAAGTATTAATTCCCTCAAAATTGGCCCTTGTGTTCCATTAATGCCAAAACAGGCCTGCAAAGCACCCACATGACTTCTCCCATCCCTCCTCCTCAAGCACATTTTCTATTCTCTGATCCTATGATACCACTCCCTCTTTGCATATACAGCAACTGTCCATTTGTTTTAACCACTCTGAAAAATCTGGTATCACAAGTGGTTCCTCTGTTTTTCTGCATGCAGTTCCTGGAATTCTGCTTCCCTCACAGGTGGCATTTCTCCTGCTGCCATTTCATTCCCATTATCCATCTATAACTGCTACCCACACTTCAACTACAGACTAGAAGCCACACAGCTGATGCAGGGGCTGCATTTAACATGTTGCTAATCTTGCCCATCATCCTCCAGACAGCAGCTTGCTCATTTCTTAACCCTGCTTAATTATTCTTTTCAGCACAGCTCAAGAACTGCTTGCTCATAAAGTCCTTACTGAACTTCATTTATGGTGTCATGTTGGAAAACCACAGTCAATGCTGACATTAAAAGAAAACAAAAGCAAGAAAACCCCAACAAAGCCCTTATCTGTTGATTCACCAGCACTGAAGGAATTGGATCACAACTGTTTTAAGTGAAGCTAAAGCCCAACTGTTCCTGCAGACAGCGTTCCCACCTCCAATGTGACATTTACATGGCCACACACTGATACAGATGAGGGAATCTGCTGTGCTGAAAATCAACCCAAACAACCAAAAAAGCTGAATTTTCATTTGGACCAGCTCCCTCATGTAACTCAACGAGCAGCCTCGCAAGCCTGACGGCGGCAGAATGTGGCAGGGGCGAGGAGAAATCCTGTCAGCAGCCACACACACGTGGATCAACTTAAAGAAATGTGAGACTGAAGCCTAAATGGGTCAAAGAGAAAAGTACACACTATCCCTACGCTTCCTTCTGCTTCCCTGCTACTGCTGCCAGCCCTCCCTGCTCCTCCTGTGCAAGGCAGCTTGCACAAAACTCTGACTACCACAGTTTAAACAAATGCTATCGTGCTCATTAGTTATTTGTCTATTAGCATTTCAGATTCATTTTGGAAGAAAGCAAATATGGGCTTTTTTTATATCCAAAAGTTTAGCTAACTGAACTTTTTTTACTCACAGAAGATTTGCAGCTGTTTCAAAGTTGAAACAGCTGGAAGGCTGCACTACTGGCAAGAACTGTGAGCACATGTATGATTAATGTAGCATAACCCTTACCTGTCTCACATTAAGGGAATTGGAAAGAAAAAATCAAAATACCAAGAACTTTTAGACAGTGGTAGCTTTTGGACATGCAAGATTTCCTTCTGAAAGCACCACCAGTTAGGCCTTGCTTTAATCTTCCTCTGAATTATTTGGACAATGATTTTTTTTTTAAGTTACATTTTAAAGGACAGTTATTCTTAGAGATTTTTCTGTATGAGTATACATGTAAATCTTTTCCCTTCCACTTATCAATTACCAGTTGTTACTCTTGTCACAACAAGAAATTGAACATTTCTGCTGTCACACAGCATTACGCTGATCCAAGCACTGCCTTCAACCATCCAAAATCATTTTTACATCACTAAAAAAAAAAATAAAAAATTAGTGCATGACATAATCTGACAGTTTTTAAAAAATCATTTCCAAAAGTTTTAAAAACCTGCATTTTGAGAATGATAGAACCTATTTCATACTTTTACAACATAAAAAACATTTAACTAACAAAAAACTACCATCAATCTACCCAGCTAGAAAAATTCATGAATACAGCACAATATAGGAGAAAAATCCCAAAAGTTACCAAAACCTTTAAAACAAAACCAAAATGAAGAGCGAACACAAAGGGCTCCGTTGCTGCAGTGGAAAACTTTGCAGAGGCGAGCAGCATATAAATCAGGGCAGTGTTATCTGCTGGCTGACAGGCAGCTCTCCTGCCTTCCCTGCAGAGTGAAAGCTGACAGGAGCCATTGCTCAGCCCTGCCAACGCCACGGAGCCCACAGGAGCCCCACGAGGCACAGAGCAGCCTCACGGAGCAGGAGGATGCGGGGGCTGATGGCATCCCTGCCACAACTGCCACTGAGACCAAGGGACAGCGACAGGAGCAGGAGTAATTGAGTTACCACAGCTGAACAATTACCACTTCCCAGCTGCACTGCAGCAGCCATTAGATAAGGTCACACATACTAAGATTGTTTAAAAAAAAAACAACAAAACCAACCTTCCTGTTTAATCCATATTCCCTGCTATAAAAGCCAGTCCAGCCTTTCCCTTTTCCTGCCAAGGGGCCCCTGTATATCCCTGTGAACCTTCCCTGCTCTCCTTGTCCACCTTTAACACTCACCTTTTATAACATGTCTGAGAATTTACTTGTCCTCAGACACATGCAGAACAATTTTGCTCTCCTAGAGTTCAGCCCTGCTCCTCTGCACACCGGTTGTTCTGTCAAAATACAACTGTCAGTGCTAAGTTATTTCCACTCTCCATCACCCAACTGTGCAGGCAGGAAGGGCCATACAGACAGGCACTAATACCCACTCTGCTCTCAGCCTCTGCTTAAGGTTGCTGCTGCTTCCTCAGGACTGAAAAAGGCCTGAGAGCCCAAAGCTACTTTCAGGCTCTGATTTCCATTGTGGGGTTTGTTTTTTGGGCTTTGAGGTTTTCTTTCCTTCCTCTTCCCCTGTAATTCCACATACACACCCAACAAAGGACACTCTCTCCACATCCAGACCCTACTCTGCTGGCAGTCAAAGAAGATGACACAGTCATTTCCAAAGTAAAAATGTCATAAATATCAACTAATTGGCAAATTTCTTAAATCATCAAAACAGATGGAAATACAATGAGAAGGCATCAAGGTAAAAGGATGCAGAGAGAAGTAGTTGAGGGGGTGAAGAAAAAGAGGGAGTTATTAAAGATATCAAAGGGATAAGAGATAAAACATGATCTAAAAATGGAAGCAGAAAGAGAGAACTGAAATCAAGCAGGGAAAGGCACAGAGCTGTTACAAAAGCGAGAAAGACTGTATTAGGTTAATGCTTATTTAAGGTATTTTTATATGAAGCTGACGAGCGGTCAAATACTTATTCCTTTATACAGAAGGGATAAGAAACCTGGCAGTGAGGTAAGACAGCATCAATCTTTATCCAGGCTGCAGCTGAAGAATTAAATTCTGCCCTTAGCTTGTCGCTGGCAGCTGAGTCCATCAGCTACAGCATTCATGCAAGCAGAGTGATTGTGCAGGGGCTGCTCTCCCCCAGCACCACAAACGGCCCATTTAGATCAAAGCTACAGCTGCCCTGGGTAATTGCACCTCTGTCCTGCCCAGAGATGACAGAAGACATTATGGATAGGGCTTCAGCCTCTATTTTGCATTTCCTTCCCTTTTAAACTAAGCATAACTGAAGGTTGCCACACATCTCAGCTAAACCATGTAGTGAATCAGTGATGCCATTTATCAAGTCAGTCTCTTGTGGCACCTACTTCAGCCTGGAGTTGGAAAGAGATTTATGTTCAAAGACAGAATGCACATATTTCAGGAACAGCCTTGTATTTCTTTAAACAATAACATTTGTGTAAGTAAGATGTACAGACTGTTTCAGTAGGGAATTAAAACTACAATGCCATTTACACATTTCTAGTGAGCCAACATGGGTCTCTTAGAAAGTATTTGGCATCTCTGAATAATATTTATCTGTATGTTTGTGATGCCTTCCATTTATATGGCTACAATTTATGTATGGGATGTCATATATCAAAACTGTTTGGGATGAGGAAATTCTCACCAGACTTTGTTCTTCTCCTCTGGAGCCCTGATCACCCTAGAACAGAAGATTGAGAGCACGGCTGGGAAATAGGGGGTGGATGTTTAAAGACCCAGAGACTGAACTTAGAACCTTCACCTAATTATCAGACATGATTTGTTTCGAGAAAAGCAGAAGATCACCAGATCTCTGGAACATGAGGGAAGTTTAAGCCATAAATAGATAGAACCATGAGTTCATGCTTAAGGGCTAATAACATGAAATTAAAGGAAAATATAAGCACTATGTTAACAGGACCCTACAACAAAACTCACTGGACCTCATAATAGTTTCCCAAGGGAACTGGTGGAAACTCCCAGTGCTTGGAATATATGAATCCAGTAAGGGCAAAACACAAGAAAAAATTATATGGAATGATGCTATGTAAGAGAAATGGGCTAAGATGATTTACTAGGTTAAAGGAAGTTCTTATGCTTTTGCAAAACTGTAACCTTCAGAGAGAGGCTGCTTTGCATGACAGAATAATTCTGTATTCTGAGTGGTCAGAACAAGGGAAGAAATCCCTCCACCCTTTCCTCCCCAAGTGGCCACCGCTGCTGACTCTACATCAGCCTTGAGCCTGCTCAGTTTGACCCAGAACAGCTCAGAGCCACTGTCAGTCACACAGAGCAGCCTGACCTGGACAGCAAAGATCCATCTACTCAAGTTTCTGCCTCTTAAATTCTTTTTCCAGTCACCATTCCATTCTAGTTTTCCTAAATTAAATATTTATTAAGTATTAAATGGCATTCATTATTTATTAAATATTGTATTAACAGCACATGCCACCAAAAGAACCCAAAAAATCTCAACATTTGTTCATGCAACAAAATCTGAGAAATCTTCTCCATAACCAAATCTTCAGATACCAACTTCCTTTGCTCTTATAGATGATCTTCTTACCTCCTGTATGCCAGTCCTTAGTAGTTGAAGAAAATTTTAGGTAAGCACAATTACATTTTTCTGTTCTTTATGTGCTGGACCTCAAAGATCAATTACAAAAGGGCTTTTTCTGTGCAGCCTGACTCCAAGATAGGATGTGAGATCATCCATTAAACATACACATCCAAGACTAGATGCATTATTAATTCCTTTTCCTCTAGGTAATATGGTATGGTGAAAAATAGCTACCAGAGAACATACTGACTACTAAAGACTGAAACAGAAATCAGTGGATTTATGTGATGATTGCTATGTAGCATGCTAACAGATCTCATTAAAGGAGACATGGATTCTTCTCCCCTGATACTGCCACTGCTCCTACAGGATGCTCAGCACAAGAAAGAGTATTGATTGCAGCAAACCCCCAAAATAGTTCTGAGACCAGCTGAGAGAATGATCTATCTGAATTTAATATTGCCCAGGTCTGACTACAGACAGGTCCAAATTTCACAGCATTTTCTGATTGGTGACAGTGGTTAGAAGTTGTTTTTTTTTAAATAAGCTGACTGTAAAACACAACCTGCCTCAGAGTTTCAATCAGGCAGGTGCTGTAAACACCAAAATGAGCTTTTTCTTTTACTTTGTGCAGCTGTAATCAAAGAAGCTGCCCTAAGGAATCGCTTAACATCAGCATCATCTTGTACCTAACTAACACATTGCTTCAATACAGTCCACAGAGTAAATTCTATTTACTGACCTATTTCAAGATCCACAAAAATAAACAAACACTTCAATCAGCTGCCTGCCTCAGACCTGTTTATGCTACAAGCAGTTCCTCACTGAAGGCCTCAGAAGTTCTATTGCTACATTAATCAGCCTCAAGGACCACGTTCTCCCTCTGCAAAACAATTATAATCTGGCCCTTCCTACCTTTTGTATTTTACTGGAGTGTTATGAAAAGCAGACAGGCTGATGAAATTCTGCCTAGCTTTGTGCAAGATGACCTCACATCCAGGTATCCATGTCCCTGGCAGCTACAACAGCAACAGGACACACCAAAGTTCACATTTTCCTATGGTCAAATGCCATTCTACTGCACTGTCCTACAACAAGGAGCAGAGGTGCTGCTTTGTTTAACCCAGCTTTTATTATCTTGAGCACTCAACTCCCACTGAAAGCCATATACCCATGCATGGGAAGCTGAACTTGGCACAACCAAACATTTCTGAGGGCCTCAAATCAACCGTGGTTTTACCCTCTAGAAACAGTGCCTGTTATCATTTTGAAATCAAAGCTCTCTAACTTTAACAACAACTTCTTGCAAGTGGCTGTTGTTATATCATCTCCCTTTCAGGCTTTCTGCAGACTGAATCAGGAATGGATATGGGACACAAGGATCCTTCT
This sequence comes from Melozone crissalis, assembly GCF_028551555.1. Classification (NCBI taxonomy): domain Eukaryota; kingdom Metazoa; phylum Chordata; class Aves; order Passeriformes; family Passerellidae; genus Melozone; species Melozone crissalis. The sequence continues at coordinate 3,554,434 of NW_026535834.1, forward strand.
TGGCTTGGCTTGGAGCAACTGCTCCTGGAGGAGATGGAAAACCACACACGACCCCTGTGCTGAGCCATGGAGGCAGGTGACAGCCCCTGACTTGTGCTGCAAAATCCAGAGGAGACAATTCATTCCAAATGTACTTTTTAAAGAACTTGATTTTCGTTTCAATGTGGCTGCTTGCATTCCCTTATGCTCCCCTTTTTCTTCTGCTGAAGTTTTCTTAGGGTATTGAATTTGGTATGCAATATTCAGTGTCACTGTAATCCCACAACTTGACTTTGCTGGCATGACAAATCAGTGTTTTTCAGAAATCCAAAACAACCTCAAAGCTTTTTTCCCTCTATGTCAAAGACCTTGATCAACATCAAGTTTCCTCTTCTTCTTACAGCTGGAAGCAAACACTGCAATGATCTCAGAATAAAATTTATCGTACATGTCAGATCAAAAAGCAAAGAGCAATGTTGGGGGTAACAAACTACCCACACATGCAGCAGGAAAACTGTGTACCTGATGGCAAAAGGAGCATCTGAGCACAGCTGTAATCCTGCAAAATGAACATTTTTTCTATTCCCAGTTCTCCCAGATCTATAGCAGGGTACAAACTACCCTTGAGGAGAACATGTGCCATCAATGCATGGTGGACTCGCCATGGACAGAGAACACAAACAGACAGAAGTATGTTTATGATCCACAGGATGTCTAACAACTTTATTTTGACCAAAGCTACAGATACCCCTTTGCTCTCTAGAAAGAAGCTGGCAGCAAGCAAGAGTTAACTTTTAGTGTAGGGCCAGCTGGAACAACACAGACCACTCAGACAACAAACGTCACCTCACAAGCACCCTGGATTTGTTCCAAAAATCACTTGAAAAGTGGTATTCTTTCTTGACACACTCAAGAACTGATTCAGCTTGCACCAGAAGCAATATTTTTTTTTTTCTAGTGCTTGTCAGGAACCATAGTTTCTAAATCTACTTTGAGATGCCTTTGAATAGTCTCAAGATACGCATTTTCCCACAGTATCACTAAGCAACCTTGTAAATTATTTTCCTTGTATTTAATTTTAAAAACAAGACTTCATGTAGCTAAATATGTCAGATTATTTCCCCACCTCCTACCTTCTAAAAAGAAGAAACCTTTAGATATAGAAAATTTTTTTAAGGTGGAAAGGGACTGCATTTGCAAAGCTAGTCACCCACATTAGCACTGCTGTGAAATCACAAGATTTCTGCTGACATTCAATAATTTTATTTCTAGCTATTTTCCCTGAGCTTTCACAATGAGGGAGGAAGCAAACAAAACACCTGCTTGGATTTGGCAAGTTGCATGGGGCTCAGGACAATAAGGCAACCCCTCTAAAATCTCCTAATTTATAGATGCTGATTTGCTGTCAATAAGAGGACAGCTTCATCCTCACCTTTGAAAATGAGGATGAATTTGGATTAGCAAATTGTGAGGATTCATCTCACATTTAAAATGGAGGCTGGTAATTAGAGAGGAGTGAATGATAAATTAAGAGCTATTAGTGATTTACTGAATTTTCATATAAAGTCTGTTTTCCTCTCTTCACAGCAAACACAGAGTAAAAAGCAGGAGAGGACACACAAAAACCTCAGCCTGAAGACTAGATTCAACTGGACCAGCTAGGCCTGTACTTTTCATCATTTTATTTTTTGTAAGAGTACTTTCCCTATCCTTCTTGGATTAGAAGAAATCTAATTTTTTCTTTCCTAACAAATCAGGTAAAATAGCAGAGGATGAAGCTGCTGGGGACAATTGAAAGGGGAAATCCAAAAACCCCCATTCTATCCCACCACCACCCCTTGCACCAGCTCCCAGTGCTCTGAAGATTTTGTGCTGAGACACAGCCCAAGGAAAAAGACAAATAGTCCATTTTCTACAGGCATCAGCCAGAGCAAGCAAGAGAAGTGAGACAAGCCTTGGCAAGAAGTGCAGCCACAAGCCCTGAGTGAAGCTCATCAGTAACACACAGCTTCTATGCTTTGTCTAAGGTTACAGAAACACCATGGGATCACAGAATGGTTTGGGCTGCAAGGGACCTTAAAGATAATCAAGCTCCAACCCCCCTGCCATGGGCAGGGACACCAGACCAGGTTGCTCCAAGCTCCATCCAACCTGGCCCTGAACACTTCCAGGGCTGGGGCAGCCACAACTTCTCCAAGCAGCATCAGCCACTGTCTCATCACCGTAAAATGGAAGAATTTTTCCTAATATCTAATCTAAACCTAACCTCCCTCACCTTAAAGCCATTCCCTCTTGTCCTGTCACTACATGCCATGAGCACAGACATCCATCTCCTGATCTAATTTACAAATTGTCTTTTCCCATGTAAAACTATTTCTGTGCATCTGAGCTTGCACACCTATGTACACGTGCCCAATGGAAGCAGGAATGCATCAAATGGCTCTGTCAAACTCTAGAAATAAGTACCAGGATGACTTTTAAGGATGATCACCTATGCTTCAGCACCTGTGCAAACCCATCAGTGTGTGGCTGGAAACCGCAATATTTATGTCTCCCTTTTAGACAAAATAATGATGCTTTCTAAAAAGGAAGGACATTGAAGGTGGCTTTGTCTTATACATCAATTTTGTAAGGACAGGAAACAAAAAAGCAATCTCAGGTTCCTTAGGTCTATATTGTTGCCAAAAAAGCCCTCAAGCCTCAGACCAGACCTAATGACCAGTGTCTGCAGAGCAACCCATTCTCAGAAATTCATCCTAAGTGATGCAAAGTAGCAAATTCATAATTCTTAGTGTAAAAATGGACGGAGTGTTTTCCCTGACTATTGATTTAAAAGAGCAATCAAGAAGCACATCGAATATAAATATATATATAATATCAAGATACAATGGAAACACTAATCAATACTTTCTCTCTAAGGAATGACAGCCATACAGGAGAAGGTGTGGGTGTAATTCCTGTACATCATAAGTGATTCCACAAACCCAGAAACTCAGAAACTGGAACTGTGATCCTAATCTGTTTCCTTAATATTATGCATTTCATAATATACTACCCAAAAGTACAAATAATCAACTGAATGACATTAGGGCACATAAAGGAAGAGTTTACAGTTTTCTTCTAAAGATGCCATTTCTAATTGATTTTATTAAAAATGCATTTATATGCTCATTCACATAATGTAACTTCTTAGGGAGTCACACATTTGGATATAATTAGCCACTTGTTTTGTGGCATTCAGTGCTAATGACCCTTCTTTGAAGAAAGATCCACGTTTGATTTTTCTATTGTTCAAACTTAAGAGAAGCCTCTTTGGGTTGAAAAGGCAGGAATCCTCTGAACTGACATTAAACACCTAAGCAATCAATGGCCTTTCCAATTAATTTTCGCTGTGTTTGTTTGGGACAGCTTTGTTGTAACAGCATGAAGGCTTTAAATCTTGGTGATTAAAGCCATCTTCTAGCTACATACTTGGTGTCCCAAGCAGTAATGCCAAGCAAATACAGCTCCTGCTGACAGCCAGGGCAGGTTTACACAGCATGGATCAAAACCAGGCTTAAGTATGCTAAACCCAGCCTGTCACACTGGAGCCTGGGCTTGAGGAGACCTTCTCTCTCTGTTTTTTAAGTGTCATTTGCTTATAATGTCTATTAGAAAACCAAGTTAAAAGAAAAATCACTGTGTGGGAAATCATTTCATTCATTTTTCAAGTGCTACATTCTTAATGTAGGAAATTACATCTAAAATTACAGCAATAATAATGCCTTCAGGAGGGGTATGCATTTGAGAATTCTTCCCCCCCTCCTGCAATTACTTAAACTTTTTTCATTTCTATCTACATGTTTAGCACTACTTAGGTTTAGTCTAAGTAGTACAGCCTAGTATTTAGCTGTTTTTATTGTCCAAAATGATTCAATTATTTCAGTACAAAGAGGGGGAAAACATCTTCATCTAAAGGGAAGACTTTGCAACTTTAAACTCCTGATTCCCCATTCCACATTTAACCATAAACAACCAGTTCTGCAAAGCCTTAGGAAAAAAGCAACTTTCTTTACAACTCTTAATTACTTTGCAACTGCTGAGGAGGAAAAATGACTACATTTTATATGTATGTTGCAAAGTTTTTTTCTAAATAAGAGAAAAAGCATTACATTTAGTGAAGACATTGAAAAGAAATGGTGCATTAGGAACCTGAATTTTTTTTTTTTTAAAGAGAGTCTTTCCAGAGCAGACTGGAGTTCTTCCCTTCCAAATTCACCAGATTAAATTACATCTCATTCATTAAACAGGTTATGTCCAGCTTATGAAGAGACTTTTCAGCATTTCTCTTTTGCTAAAACATTCAATATTTGCATATTACACTCCTTCACTCCTTCCTGCAAGCCTTCATAATCTCAGCACCCAAGAAGGAATCACACTGGCTACAGCTCAGACATGGTCCCACACAGCCAGCACCCAATCTGCTAAATTATCCCACAAAACATTTTTACATCAAACATGGTCATAAACCATGTGAGAGAAAATTCTGCTCTGAGCAGCTCTCACGAGAGCAACAAAAAATTTTCTTTACTTTAAAGACATGGTTAAAGAAAGAAATTCTCTTTCTCACCACTACTCCCGTGAAATTACACTTGAGTAAGTATGGCAATGGCAGAATTGAAACTTATTTTCCAGGCATGTTTTGAGCAGTGTGTAACAGCACCATCTGGTGATTGAGGCTGTACAGAATTTTGAAAACATCCACTAAGTTAAGGCATAATCATCAGCACAGAAGAACAGCTTTTAAGTCTGGTTGGGCATAATTTGGCTTTTTTTTCCATTAAAAATACATGCAATTTTTACCAGCAAATGATACAATTTTGTGATTCTGTTGAAAAATTAATCAAACTCCTCAGACCTAACATCAGCTGACTTCTGATGGTAAGTAAAGAAAACTCCTGACATAGAAACACTCAGTTTAGGAAAATACAGTAATTGGTTGAAATGTTTGAACATTTTAGGTTAACCAAATGATTGTTTAAAGGTTTGCTTTGTAGTTCAGACAGATAGAAAAGCCAACTCAGAACCAGAAACAGTCAAGCCTGGGTTAATAAAACATTTGAAAAATATTAAACTGGATGTCTTGTATGCTGTATTTTCTAAACTGATTAGTATATAAATAGATTTGCATCTTGGTCCTAAAATGCATTACAAATTTTCCTGCTGCTCCACCAAAGCATCACAGAACATCTAATACACATTGCTGGAAAAAATCCTTAGGGATCCTGCAACGAAAATGTGCTCCCCAAAGATGTCACGAGCGACAAGAATTCTATTAGAGCTGAGCATTTCTTCTTCATCACTCCTTTTAAGTTGTGACTAAATTAGCACAGCCTGTAGACTCCGGGGTGTGTGCTGGGAGGAGGGAGGGGGAGAAAACGGAAGATATCAAGGCCTGAGGCACTTCAAGCGGAGAGCATCCATCTGCCAGCAGCAGTCAATGAACAGAACATTGCTAAAAAGTCTTCCCACTCATGTTAAGTCAAGCCAAAAGAACAGAAAACACCTTCCTTCACACTGACTGTGCAGGACTGAACGTAACAGGACAGTGGGTTATAAATAAATGTTTAAAAAACACTAAGAGAAAAAAGAGAGAGAGGAGCTCAGTGCGCAGCTCCGTGTTCAGCCTCTCGTGCTGCAGAACGGGTTGAGGAGGCTCCTGCTCATCTCTGCATCACCCACTCCCTCCTCCAATCTCTGGTGCTATGTGGAGGAGTGAAATGATAAAAGGAAAACAAGGGTTAGCTCTTTTTATTTTCTTTATTTTGCTTGTGAAAGCCAGCTCTTTTCACTGCCCCATAAAGAGGTGCATTGCCAAGCTACAGCCCAGCATATCTGGATGAAGGGGTGGGAAGGGGCAGCTGAGGGATGGGAAGGGCTGGGAGTGAACTGGCTCTGCTCTTACAAGGTGGGCTGGACTCCAGGGCTGCAGGTTCTGATGGCAAAACCACCCAGAGGAGTTCCCAAACCTTTACACAACAGCTCCTCCCACCCCCACACTGCACCAGAGCAGCCCTTGGGCTGGCAGCACAACCTGCAGGGAGGGCAGCAAAGCCCAGGGCTGCAATCACCCAGCCCAAAGAGAACTTGTGCACAGAGCTGTTGTTCAGGCTGGGGCCAGAGTTTGGTTTTGAGGTTTTTGGTGGTTTCAGGGGGCTGACAGAGGTCAGTCTGCTAATAAATTTGCTGGTGTGGCTGTACTGGATACAGGAAGCTCCCACTGACACACATTTCACACCTGATACAGAAGCTCAGCAGCTTCTGAATTTTTTCTGTTGTTATTTCTACAGAGGTCCAGAAGTTTAATGCTGTGGCCATTATTTCAGAAAAACAATCTTCCAAAAAAATGTAATAGCTCCAAAAGCAAATCACACTTGCAGACCCTCAGGCCTAGGGAATGCTTTCCTGCGCTGCCACATCACCAGCACTCCAATTTATTCCACAGAGCAAAACAAAAAGCACTTTCAACACATGACAAGAACTCAGCACTATCAGAGATCACAGCATTATAAACCAAAAACAACCTTCCTCCTCTCAAGTTTGGAGCCACAGTGCCTGTAAAATGACACAGACACTTCAAAACTCACATTTCAATGTTTAAGACAGCCCTATGCCACAAGAGTGATGTACACATTCTTTCATTATCAAAAAAGAAAGCAGCAGTTACATGGAACTTAAACCAAAGCTATATTACCTGGAGTGTTACCTGCTTGTCTGACAACATTGCAAAGTTAAAATGGCTTGATTCAGATGCTTGTTAGAAGAAATCTAGCTCTGAAATTTATAGATATTACTAGAGGGGGAGGAAGGAGAGAGGCAGTCACCTATTTTCTGCCAGACTGTACAAGAAGGAAGATAAACCTATTAATATCCAAGTTCATTTCCTTGTGAATAGTACTATAAAAAGCAAATGTTTTAAAAAACATTAGCCTACTAGGTAAACTATCTTTAACTAAAGAATTGCTCTCAAGAGAAATGACAAGTTTCAATTACCTACACAAGGCTGCAGGGAGATAAATCTCCATCAGTAAATTCCACAAATGGGATCAGTATTATGCTACTCTGTGTCACAGAGAAACTGTCAAATTTAGGAGACAAATTTGGAAATAAAAAAGGCCAAAACTTTAATATCCAAGCCAGAAATTTCACCAGTGTGCAGAACTTTAGAGGGCACTTCTCATTTGATAAAATGAAGGAGAGATTTGTGCTTCCCTGCCACAAGAGCTCTCTTGCCCACAGCCAGCTAATAAACCAAGAGACAGAGCAGAGACCAGAGAGGAGACAGAGCAAAGGAACCATGAAAGATGCTTTTAACTCCAGAGTCACAAACAGGCCAGTTCAAAGCAGCTGAACATGCAAATATTTCTAGTTATTGGTTAAGTCAACCCCAGTCATGTTAACTCATTTGATTAAGAGTGCAATTTTATTTTTTTTCAACTTCAAAGACGACCTTCAAAATTAAAAGAAACAGTAACAACAGAGACTGTTCTCAGTCACAGGACAATCCCTCAGTTTCTCAGACACATAGAGACTGAACCAACACCTCTGAGGAATTTCAGAAATGTCTTTTCTAATTTTTCCCTTTTCTGGCTATTCAAACACAGGAACAAAGTTAGGAAGACCAGCAAAGCTTGACTAACATATTTCAACCCAGTGGACTGCTGTGCTCAAAGTTTTAAGTTGTCAGTCAGCCTCTGGGCAAAATCTGGGCATTATCCCTAGCAGATCCTCTACTCTTAAAGGATTCCAGATCTTATTCTTAGAAAATAACAGAACTCATTAAAGTACACGTGGACTCTTCTCCATTAAACTGTCCCTGTAAGGATAAAGAGCAGATCAAAAGCATCTCCAAGACAGGTACGTTGTTCATCATTCCCCAGCGAAACACAAAAATGGCCAAGATTTAAGACAATAGAAATTTTCAAATTTCAGCTCAAGTAGAAACTAATTAATCAATGTATAACCAAAAGGTCATCCCTGATCAGCTGAGGAACTCAACTGGTCTTCTAACAAAAGAAACTGGAGATGATGAAGGACAGGATCTCATCAGCAAAATGAGACTGAAGAGCTTTTCCATGTGCCTGAAGGGAAGCCAGAGTACCAACCAGAGGGATCCCAGCTTCCTCAGAGGCCTCTGAATCAAACTCTAGAGTAGGGAAACAGGCAGGGAAATATAATTTTCTGCTTTTACCCAAATTCTTGCAGTAACTCATGCTGGCTAAAGAGTAGGTTTTCTGCCCCTGAGGTTTTTTGTTTGCTTTCCTTAAGTGTTTTTCCTATCTCTGCAAGTCTTTGCTGATCAGTGCAGTTGTCTGCAAACCCTGGAACACAAAGCTCTGAGAAAAGTGTGCAAGATACTGAGATACCCTGAAGATTCAGCCACCAGGGAGTCCAGCATCAAGCTGTGGAACTTACCAGAGCCTGCACTGAAGCAGAGGACCAGGAAAGCCCACACTTACTGACATCCAGGCAAATCTCAGAAGCACAGAGGTCCAGCAAGCTGGAGGTCAAACACAACAGCCCAGTAACACCAAGGAAGTTCCCTGTTGAATTGTTGTCTGATCAGTAACAGCAATCACAAATGCGAAAGAGCAAACAAGCAGGGAAAACAACATTCCTTTTAAAAATTGTTTGATGAAGAAGTTAAGGACCAAAGAATTAGCGTTCCAGGTCACAACTTTTCTGCATTCCTGGCTCTGGAGCATGTTCTGATGAGACAGAAAGAGTAATGAAAGTCAAGAAACACTTATTCAAGAAACAAATATGTGAGTGTTATGGCTAGGACACATCCATGGTTTAGCAGATGCTGGAGAGGGTGGATCTACAAGACAGGAGGAAAGAAAGCTGTGAGTGGCCTCAGTGGGAAGAAGTTTGAACTTGTTAACATGCAAAAGGCCAGAAGAGTTGGATGCAATTTGTAGTTCAGTTTTGGCCATGTTAACTCTATGTCAACAAGGAGATACACAAATACAGACAGATTCAGCAGACACCAAAGCCTACAATCCATCACCCTTATCTTCAGAGATGAGTGACTGGGCTTAGTCAATATAGACTTCCTTTCAGTGAGTGAAGAGAAACAGACGCTCCAGAGAATGAGTCATTGACTTCCTTTCGGATTAAATTAATCACACCCTAAATCTGTCTGCCTCTATGCACAGCCTCTGAAAGGAGATGAGAAACAGGAGCTCACACAGACATCCAAATTTTGCCACCCATGTCCAGCCATGACATGGGACTAGATGGAAGAGGTATGTTGAGGTTGAAGTTTACCAAGGGGAAAGGTTGCACTTGAAACATCAACCAGCAAACAAAACAAACAACAAAAATCCACCACCCAACCAAACACACTCATACATGAAAAACATGTAATATCATCCCAAATGAAAAGGAGAAGATGCCCCCTTATCCTCAAAGAGAGATGGGGAAAGTTAACATATGAAATGTGAAGATGAAGGAAATGGATGAGAGTGAAATTGCTAATGGTAGGAAAGGACTTGTAAGGGACAAGGCAGTAGGGAGATCAAAGGGTAAAACTGAAGCAATGGTCTGGCTAGAAGAGGAAGTCTTTCAAAGCCTTAGTGAGTAAAGAAATTTAGGAAGATATGAGGCAAAACCAGAAAAGGAGAACTTTAGGAAATGATTAGTTTAAAAGACAACAAGAGAAATCTCGATGTGGTGCCAATAAACACAGAGATGAGAGGATTGGGATTACCTTCTGTCACAACAGAAAGGAAGGCAAGAAGGACAAGATGATGGCAGAGAGCCTAGACCAGAAGTTTCATTATTGAAATCAAAGCCAGGGACAGGAATTGATACAGGAGGAAGAGTCAAAGAAAAGATTGCATCTAATGAAGGAAACAGTCTGGAAGACTTCAAAGCCTATGCACAGCTGCAAAACTACAAATGCACTGGGGAGTTACAGACACACTGTGGAACAGCTCACGTGCCTGGAGCAGGGAGATGGATGGTGACAGGCTGCACAAGAACAGACAGGGAAGGTGACAGGGATTCGTTCTATACAGAGGAACTGCCTGAAAGTGTGAAGCTCTGCTGAAAAATGAGTGACAGGCCAATAAAAAGTAAATAGGTCTGGATGAGAGGCAAGGCCAAAAGAAACAGTCACAAGCACCTGCCATAGACCATCTGAGCCTGAGCATGAAGCTTTCCTTAGAAAGCAGGAAGACCTCCAGGTTCTCATGGAGAACTGGATCCACCCCAGCAGCTGCTGTGAGGAACCACAGGGGGTCACAGGCAATCCAGTGGAATTCCAGAGCACACCAGGAACGGGTCAAGCAAAGCTGTGATACAGCTAACACTCTTTGGAAAGGAAGAAGTGGTGGAGGGTGTAAAATCTGATGGCAGGCTTGGTTACAGCAACCCAAGATAAACAAGATCTTGAGGGGTGTGAGGAAGATGGGTAGCATAATTACAACACTGGATTTCAGGGGGCTTCAGTTTGTTCAGAGAACAGGTAGGCAACCCTCCATGGTAAAGATTGAGCAAGGGCTCCCTTAAGCACAATCTACACACACAAGTTAATTGGACTTGATGGCATACATCTGAGAATGCAAAGGGAGACAGCAGAAAGAGTAATCTCTAACATCTTCAAAAAGTTGTAGCAATTTGAAGAGGTTCTCTCTGACTTGAAGGCAGCAAGCATCAGGCTTCTCTTCCAGAGAAAGAAGTCAGACTCCAAAGGTGAGTCAGGCTCCTCTCAGACTCTTGGAAGGCTACAAATCTACCTGGAAACCATTTCCAGACACACAAAACCCAAGGATGTAACCAGGAACTGCCAGCACAGATTCAATGAGGGCAGATCATGCCCAGCAGCCACAGCCAGAATGCAGTCAAGAGAAATTCTAACTACAGCTCTTCCCTCATCCCATTTCATCATTCTCATGAGCCAAATGCAATTTTTCTGCACCTGGGACAGAAAAACTGCAGGACAAAAGCACAGGCTGGGGACTGTTCGACTTTTTTGCAGGAAAGGGTTCAGGTTCCTCATGGACAAAAAGCTGAACATGGCTCAGCAGCACCCAGTCACAGTGGTGAAGGTTAATTTCATCCCAGAGCCACGTTATTAAAACTGCAGCCAGCAGGTCCAGAGAAGTGATTATCATCCCCTGTTGAGCACTTATGGACTATATTTAGACTACTTTGTCCAGTTCAGGGCTCCTCTGCAGAAGAGGCACTGGCATATTGGAGCAAGTCCAGCAGAGAGTCCCTGTGATGATTTGGAGACTGCAGCACGTGGATGAGGCTGACAGATGAATTTGCTGAGTCTCAAGAAAGCTGGAGAGGGAGAATTCTCTTTGGTGCCTTCAGCTTTGCAGGAGGAGGTTATAAAGATGCAGCCAGGAATGCACAGCAATAGGACAAGAGGCAAGAGTTGCATTTCATCAAAATAAGTTCTGACTCAACACAAGGAAAAAAATCCTCACAGTGAGGGTAGCCAATCACTGGAAAACAGGTTGACCAGGGAAACTGTCATATCCTTCCTTGGTAAAAACTGGAGCTCAGCTGCTCTAGGCCCTCAGCAGCTTAATGCAACTTCAAAGCCACCATTTTGTCAATCCCCAGAGGTCTCTTCCAATCTCAGTTCTTCTAGAATTCCACTAATCTCCCTTCCCTTGCTGTTCTAGTTTTGCTCTCTGTTCCTCCCTTCTGAATACTTCTGTTCTTCACATGTGTAATATATTGTCCTTTTTTAATTCACAATGTATGGTTCTGGGAGGAAGCAGAACCTTCCATAATCACTTGTAACAAACCAGCTATAAAAGGAGTGATGACAACAAATGTTAAAGAATTAAACAAATAGTTTAAATGCAAACAGTAAAAAATGCATTACAGACAATCTTCAGAAACACTTTCGCATTTAGCATTAAAATACTGTTAGCTATGTTTTGGTATTTAAGAGGACTGAGGGAAAACACACATTCATTTAAAGAAATAATTAAAACCACAGCACAACAGTTCAGAAATTGGATTAAGCTAGATGCAGCTGCAATCTTCAAACTTAGTTTAGACCAATTTTGAATATCTGCAGCTGAAACTTTCAATAATCATATCATATATATAATCATGCTATTGATCCTCCTTCCCCTGTCCCTTTTCTTTTTGGTCACTGAAGATATTGAAAATATCAGAGCTCCAAGTCAAGAACAACTCCCCTGTAACAACGACTCTGACACTGATACAGCGAGAGCAGATTGCCTGCAAGGAAACAAGAATAAACTGGCTATTTAGAGAGATTATGTAATGCAGCACAGAACTGTAAAATGGGATTTAAAGAGACATCACTCTGCACTTCAGCTCTGGAAGTAACTCTAAGTGCTGACCAATACTGAAGAAATTTGAAGAGGCTCAGAAACAGAGGAAGGTGTCTTGTCAAAGAGTCTCCCCTCTGAGCTGGTATTTTACTCATAATTCTTCTTTTTCAGAAAAACACTAGTATTTAGCTATTTTGCCATATCCATTCAAACAAAGTTGAAGCTGAAACACCACACATCTCACAGATGTCCAGGTTTTTACTACAAAAATGAGGTCTGTATGTACAGATGCAAAATATTTTGTGGGCCTGAGCCTGTTGAACTTGTGGAGCTTCATACACTCAATTAGCACAGTACTGCACTCTGAAAATCAAAGTGATTATGAACAAATACAACAGTATTAAATCTTCTCTGCATAAATATTTTAGCAAGTGTAAACAAGACTCCAGTTTCTGTAAGCAGCCATTCCCAAACAAACACACACAAACATCAGCTGGTTCAGAAATAAAGGGAGAAACTGAACAGCTATGCCCTGCTGCATTATAAATAGTGAGGAAAGGTATGTGTGGTAAGGGGGACTGGTTCTGTGTAATGGACATTCTTACACAAAACTGAAAACTACAAAATGGTCAGGGTTTGCCCACGGCTTTGTTTAGAGCATAAATACACATATTTATAAAAACACCCATGCACACCATGATTTTGTAGAAGAGTCCAGAACTGATGAGCAGCTGCTGGGAGATTTTACCTTTGCATTTCTTCACTTTAGAATGCATGGAAAAAAAGTTATTACCTTAAGCATTCTAATGCAAAACTATTCTTCATCTAATTCTAAACATCCTTTCATTAAAAGCCTCAAAAAAGAGCAGCATCATACACTCAGCCAAGCCCAGCTGCTTTGCTGGTAATTAAGTAAGAGACAGCGAGTCCAGATCACCTCCCCTGGAAAGACAGACTTTACAGTAAAGAAGAATTTGGCCCAAAGCACATGGGGAAGGAGTGGGGGGAAGCAGGGATAGCAGGGGGAGGTGTTGTTTTTTAAAACCCAGCAAGTCCCTGCTCCATGGCTGGACTTTCCCCGCAGGTTGCTGGCGAGCAGAGCAGGCGCAGAGCGAGAGCTGCCAGCGCTCCCGGACCACACACGGCTCTCAGCTGCTCCCCAGCACTCTGGGGACTCATCCACTGCCCATCCCTGCTTCCCAGGCCTGGCTCTCCCCTTCAGCAGGAGCACTGAGAGCACAGGAGAGAAGAAAGCAAAGGCAGCAGCAACAGCCTTGAGGTAAGAGCCACCAGTGGCCGCCCTCGCTGATGTCCTGTGCCAGCATCCCCATGGGAGAGAGTTCAGCACTTCACCTGCAGCACAGCTGACTTTGGAAATGCCAACACAGTGGCATTTCCAGCAAATATATAAGTAGCTCAGCATTTTTTATAACTGTTCAGTTTTCATACAGCCAACTAGCAGTGCACTCCAGTTTCATTGAATGAACAACTCCATACCTCTCCTTTAAAATACGTCCACTTACCTTGCTACACTTTCAAGTCGAACCATGATGGATATTTAACATAATTTCACCCCAAAAAAAAAGCCATGATCATGGGCCCACAGTGACAGGGTGAGATTTTATAAGCTCATTGCCATAGCTCAATTTGCAATTAAAAACTATGTAAAGCCAGAAGTGTGATTAAAAGCAGCAGACAACCGGCTCATTATTCAGCGACAGAAAAGAAAAGGCTTTCAAACACCAATTGCTCTACCTGAAATATCAGCTGCTGTTGTCATGCCTGGGACTGAGCAAGAACATCACTTAGCTCACTGAAAAGAACTTTCCCAGAGATAGATTGGCAGCATGACAAATGCAGGTTGGGTACAGAAATCAAAGACCAAACACTTGCTCCTTATATAAAGGATAGAAACAGGGAAAAAAAAAATAGAAGAAAACCTGCAAAGAGCTTCAGAGAGGTGTAACTAAAAAGACAAATTATTTTCCTGTTTCAAGACTGTTTGGGAGATAAGTTCATGTAAAGCAACTAAATGTTTTTGTGTATGATGCTGATATACTTTAGCCAAGTCACAATCACTGGTTTTGATCAGGGAGGCCCCCCACACAAAAGCTGTGGGGAAGGAAGATGCTCAGACATATTCCCCAGCAAACACTCATCCAAGAAAAAGCTGTGTTTAGATTCTAGAAAAACGCCTACACTCTCTTTACTTGTGATTACCTTTTGGCATAACCAAAAGGGCTTGTGAAGGATTCAAACACTCCACAAAGCAACAAGACAGATTTCCTTCCATCAGCATTTTACTTTTTACAATTACAGACAACTGTGAAGTTCTTATGCACAAAAAGCCAATTTATTTTTAAAATGCCTGTTCAAAATTACAGTTTTGATTAAAGTGCCTTAATCCAAAACCAGACTTCATTAAGTTTAGTGGCTTTATCCAACTGCTTATATAGGTTACATGTTAGACAGGAAATTTAAAATTCCAAAGATAGTAACTTCAGACCTGACATTGACACTAGCTCACCTGAAGTGCAAGCTTTACTTTGCCAAACAAACAGGGCTCAATACTCTTAAGTAAAAACAGCTGAATAAAACATTCTGTATATAAAACAACCTGTATATATATCAGCTGAATAATGCTGAGTAGAGTAATCTGACTATACTTCAATCACACAGATCAATCCTAGCCTCTCTATACCTATGAAGATTTAATACCAGATCAATCTTACTCTTCATATACCTACAGAGGCATAATATAGACAAGATTTTTCTGTGTTGAGTTGCAAATGCAAGACTAATTTAGGAAAATACCCTTCTCTAAAATATCTCCCCCAAATGAGTACTTTATCATAAAACCCATTTACATCCATAGTTAATTACATGTCAGCTTCTGAGACTTTGCTATGACAGTCCATCAGCTGTCATCTCCAGGAGTCATGAGACAGGAGTATTAATTAACCAAAAAATGACAACTCCTGTCCCTTGATATGAGCAACAGCAAACTGCAAGACCATTCTGCTCCTGGAAAAAAAGCTGGATTTATTCACCCTCTGTAAAGAGTGTAGAATATGGAGATCTCAATTAAAATGTAAAGCATGTAATGAGAATATTTATTTTAATGTCATCTGTACGATAAAACCTTTTTTCCATTTTTCCTCTCTCTATTCAATGATCCCATATTAAGCACATGATTACTCACATGCATTATCTCACACTTGCATTGCTTAAGACCAAAAATATTTGAAGAATTATACTTTTAAATAAACATGAATAAAGTATTCCAAGAACCCTGAAAATGGACTAAATAAAAAGCCACAATAGGTTTAACAGATAATAAAAAGGTGCAATGGGCATGTCAACCTTGAAAAATCCCTTTTAAACCACAGTAATATTGTCAGGTGCCATTACCCTTTGTCAGTCAGCTGCATGAACTCATAAATCAGGTGCAGCAGCCAAATGAGAGCACAATGAAAAATCAGCACTAAGCAGACTTGTCCACTGAATAATGAGAGGCCTGCCAAGGTTTTGAGGTCACATTCAGAACTAAAAATTAATTGTATCAACCATATTAATAAAAAGAATTCATATCAGCAAGACTAAAATTTGCTAGTACCATTCTGTAGAGTTTTTGCTCGTGACTCCTTTCCCAGGTTGGCATGGAATCCTCCTCCTAAGGTCGGTGTTTTCCCTGCACCTATTAGGGGAAAAGAAACAAACACCAGACATGTCAAAGAGAATAACTTAATTAAAGTATTAAAATAAAACTTGTTTTGCCAATATAGTGGGTATCTGTATCATCTACAACATGCCAAACTACATTAAGAAGGTCTTAAAGTACTTAAGACATCAAGTACCAATACTGTTCAAATTATTTCTTTCTTGAGATCCCATAAGAATTACATGGCTCCATAAGCCCTCCCAATCTCAGTTCCAAAGAAACTACAAAAAATCTCCCAATGTCTATTTTAAGCAGAACATGAAAATCAGCACTGTAAAACATTTCTCAAAATAACGGAGGAAAAAATTGCTTAGTTAGTATTTTTGTCTGAAGAATATTCAATGAAGAATTTACAGAATTCTAATAGGTAATTATTGGCTTTACAGAATATAAAACATGTTTAGCATTCAATAATGACTGTGTTGGCTACTACAGACATAACACTTATTTTAAAGTAACTTCAGTTTGTCATTAGGTAAACACAGCAACACTCAGGCTACAAAAACTGCAAGTCTGGAACTGCTACTTTCACACCCTGAAAGGTTGGAGACTTAAAAGAAGTCTGAGCTGTAAATCAGCATAAACTAGAGGCTGGTTTGGCCATCCATGCCAATGCTAAGCAGCCTGAATGCAGAGATTGCTGGGAGTCAGTGGAGCTACTCATGCAAACCAATCTTGCAGAACAGGGAATTAAACTACCAAGGACAAAAATAGTCTCCCACTAAAGCAGGAAGGTTTTTTTTTAAAACAATCAGGATACCTCAAGCAGGATATCTGAATCTATCAGCTTAACAGCAAGTGAAACCAAAAAGCTAAATTGCACAGGATTGAAAACAAGCAATTTGTTAGTTCAATTTGGAGTTCTACTTAATTCAAGTCTTCAGGATAGGGGAAAAAGCCATCTTGTTGTCTATGATGCCTACAGCTTTTCCTCAGGTTATTGTGGCTGTTTCCTCCTCTCAGACTAGCTCTTCAGAACAAACTAGAAAGGCTTTGGGACAGACACAGAGAGGGCACTGAAGTTGCTCTTTAAAGCAGTTCAAGGCATTTCTGGTACACACCTGAGTATGATATTTGCAGTTGTACCATGGCAGGTACAACTAATGAAAAACTGTGACCTATACTGTTCACTTTTAACTAGACATTTTAAGCTCAAATCTCCTCAGTTGCATTTAATGTACACCAATACTGAGAAAAACAAACCAACAAAACAAAACCAAAACCCAGAAAAGCTAATAAGCAAATATTCCTGCAGAATTACTATCAGCCTTCAAAGCTTTTTTTTTCGATATAACTTTTAAATTAGGCTTCCAGTGCTATCCACAACAGAAACCAACTTCACTTTGTTAACAGATCCTTTAACAAACAATAATCAGCTCTTGTGGCAGCACTGTCACAGTGCAGCTGGTCTGTAGCTGGACAAGGTAAATCTAGATATAACAAAAATCCAATTTGCTAGCCTGGTTCTTTCCAGTAAAACAGATAAACAGTCCCCAGATAGGCTGGATCCAAACCTATACAGGGACCCTCAGCCAACCCTGTTCAAGCCTAGGTGCACAAACACCACTGGCCAGAGATCTGGGCAGAGAGAGATCCCAGCTCTGAGCCTGGGAAATTCAAATGCCCTGTAAAAAGAAGATTTGAACAATAAAACACATTATTTGTCCAAGACACTCAGTGAGTTCGTGTCGTCCCTCACATAACAGGCTCTCACCTAAATGCCCCACAGATTAAGTGATCTTAATCTAATAATAATCCTAATAAAAAGTGAAAAACATTCAATAGTGATCTCCTCACTGGGTACAGAGGTAACTCTCCCAAGTCTGTGTTTGACTACCAGAGGCAGCAATGTCTCCTTGCCATTCTTACAGGTACAGCCTTGTATTTCCACAAACACTTGAAAACAAACCAATGCAGCAAACCAGAGAGAGGTTACCAAGCTACAAAAGAAGGCATAACATTTTTTGTGTACATTTAGTAAGAATGGTTTACCTGGCAGAAAATATATCAATGCTGGCAATAGTTTCACATTCTCTTCAGTAGAAAATCTAAACAGAAATTCCACCTCCCATTTTCCTTTTTTTTTTGTTGTTGTTTTAAGGTTTGCTTTACTACAAGCTTCCTCACTAGTCTGATTTGCAGCACACTAGAGCATCAGTGCATGGGAGGAGGACACCATCCACAAGGCAGCAGCAGGAGCAAGCAGGCTGGAGGCAGGGGGATCACCCAGGACTTGTGTCAAAGGCACTTTTGGTTCTGTACACAAAGGCTCCCCTTCCCAGTCCCCTCTGTCCTTGAATAAACCAAAATACTGAACTGCTTTGGACTATCATTGGTAAAACAACACTTTAAAATGTTTCCCTATTACTATTAAAAAGCTTGCACAAAACAATCTTACAGTGGTCATAAACAATACTAATAACTAAATAATTCAACTTACTCAGGAGTTAAAATCCAAACTAATATAAACAAAATGAAATTAAGTTGAGATTTCAATGATTTTGTTCTTTAAGACTCTTTTTCATTAGCCATCAAGCTCTAACATCATACATAAAGTAATTTCTTTCCAAGCTATAGAGACTGCAGCAGATACCAGCAGAGCTCTCTGAAAGACAGATTCTGCTATCAGAATTGATGTACCCATTTTTCAGCAAGTTAACTGGAAAGGCTGAACATCTCTACTTAGCATTTGTCTTTGAAAACTGACAGAGAACTAGTCTGTTGAGCACTTACACTCTCAGAACTGCAAACTAATGTTGCCATTGACTATGTAGTCTCACCATCAGCTTTAATCTTACAAGCAAAATGCAAACCAAACTCATTATCATAACTGCTCAGCTGGGTAATAAAAAGATAAACTCTTAAAAAAAGAAAACTGAAATCATAAAATTCATTTAAAGACAAAAATCCCTACAAAGCTAGCAATTTAAAAAGTACAAAGGAAAGGAACAGCAATTGCTAGGCACAACCAAATTAACATCCCAGCTTAACTGCAATTTTTACATTTCTTGACCTTTTCCATTCTTCCCCCACAACTTCAAAAGTGAATTAAGCAGGCTTTTGGTTTTTCATATTCAGCTTTCAAGACATACAAAAATATATCTGAGAAGTATTTGGTGCCTTCAAGTACTGCCTGCCAAAACTTCAACATTAACACTACCATTTCCCTAAGGCAACTCAAATGCCCTCCTCCATGAGGTGGTGAAGTGCTCCAAGGTCCACTGCCATCTACTCATGCCACCTGCTGAGGAGGGCCAGCTGTGTCCTGGGGACATCAGGCACAGCATCTGGGACAGCTGTGTCCCAGCATCACCAGCCAGGTGAGGGTCAGGACTGACCCACTCTGCTCTGCACTGGGGCAGCCTCAACCCCCATCCTGGGGGCAGTTTTGGGCACCACAATGTTAAAAAGCCATGAGAGTGTCCAAAGGAGGGCCATGAAGACAGTGAAGGCCACATGAGCAGCAGCTGAGGGCTCTTGGTCTGCTCAGCCTGGGGGAGATTGAGGGGAGAGCTCACTGCAGGTACAACTCCCTCCAGGGGGGAAAAGGAGGGGCACACACTGAGCTGCTCCCCCTGGTGACCCGTCCCTGAGGGAATGGCATGAAGGGGACAGGGAGGTTTAGGTTGGCTTTTAGCTAAAAGGTTTTCACCCAGAGGATGGTTGGGAAAGGGAACAGACTCCCTAGGGAAGTGGTCACAGCACCAAGAGTGGCAGAATTTAAGGGGCATTTGGACAATGCTCTCAGACATTTGCTGTGATTCTTAGGGCATCCTGTGCAGGGACCTTCATCATCCTTGTGGGTCCCCTTCCAACACAGGATATTCTATGACTCTATGATTTCTTTTAGAAACTCATTCAGATTTGCAGCTTCACATAACTGAAGCTTCCTTTCTAAGTTTGCTTTGGACATTTACATGAAATTTTGGACAACAGAAGGTGTGGAGAGATGTGTTAGGCAGCTCAGAAACACAGCTACTCCAGTTTTTGTGTGGTCCTCTCAGTGGGCTGCACTGCCCTAACACAACAGAACTGAAGATGCAGATCATGTCTGGAAATTTGATGGTACTCAGTCTAAGCTCACACAGACAATAACCCTGCATCATTTGAGTGTTAAACTACTTGTCACAGCTTGGTTAACATCTGAAATCTACAATCTTAAAGGTCTTTTCCAACTAAACAATTACATAGTTCTACAGTGACTATCCCTCCATCAGCCATTCCCACTGCTGCTCACAGCACAAGCCCCTCAGCAGCTTCTGTTTTGCTGCACCAACTCCATAACAAAGTCACATCACTCTGCTTCTCCATAAAACTGCTCCTCAAGCTGCAAAAGGTGCAAGAAGGCTTGCAGTCTGGGGTAATCCTGAACAGCAACAAAAAACCACAGGTAACAGGAACAGCACTTATCAAATCACTCCACACAGTGGAGGCAAAGAGCAGCCGCTTGGGCATCTGCAGCTTAAAGGGCACTTTTCTGTCAGGTAGGGACATGATGAGTTTCAGCACCTGGAGGAGAAACAGATTCAGTCCCAGCATTACAGATTTTGCTTCCTCTACATAAATGAGCAAGTGAAGACAGGGAATGAAGCTGCTTGTAACCTGAACTGAAGTGCACTTGCTGTCTGACAGGAGCAATCCTACCAAAATCCTTCCCTGTAAAATTAAATCCAAAAGCCACCAGTCCTTTCTTCAGGCCATGGTAGGGGCAAACCTTCTATTTCAAATATATGTATTTACAGATCCAGCATAAAATCTGGTAAAGTCTGGTAAAGAATGCAGACTGCATCACACCAATGGCTTCATAATTGGGAAGACAAGGTAATCTAATCTAAAAAAAATAATGAGCTTCCTACTGAAGTCAGACCATAAAAGTAAAAAGGAGGGTAAGTAAACTTCCCACTACAAATCATACCTATAAAAGTAAAATTATGTGACTCAAGTTCTGAAGCTTGTAACTGAAACAATTCTTTTCTCACTCATTTTTCCAGGGAAGTGAACAGGTCTGCAGGCACCAGAGCCTGCTGAAACAGCACTGCCACATAAACTTACATAGACAAACTTTAAATCTATTCCATCATAGCTTATTTTCCTAACTACCAACTGTAGGGATAAATATATTTGCATCCACCACAACCCAACTTAGGACTGCCAGAGTCTATGAAACGTCTGCATCCAAGTTATGTGCACTACTCTGCACTGCCACAGCTGACAGCAGCACCCTCTGCTGCTGCCATCCCAGTGTGGAAAAGACTCAAAGCCAGAAAAAGCTTCATATTAACTCTGGTGCACGATTGCCACCTGGAGGATTCGGGGAGAGAAGCAAAACCGATTTCATTCCTCTCACTAAAGCATACAGCAGATGATTATTTTAGGTGGACGTTTCCCCTCTTCCTTCCCAACACAGCATGATTATGAATTAGTTTTGTAATCTGGCACAGGGTAAATCAGGTAAATACTCTTCAGGATTTCCATCAAAGAGTCTGCAAATCCAGCATACTTATATTTTCTTTCTCTGTATTGCAATTGACATCATGATCACTCTGCATAACTTAAAATTAACCATGAATTAGTGTCATCTCTAAAAAGCTGGGCCACAAATATAAGGAAACTTGTTGGTATTAATATTATTTTAACTTTTCAGTACCAAATGTTTTCATTTCAAGTTTAGCATGTGCATTATTGGCAGAGCTCAGTTCAGGACTATTTGAGGCTGCACCGTAAGAAACATTTAATGTCAGGACTTGTTCTATCAATACCTTACAGGGAAACCAATTAACAATTACAAATTAAAAACAAAATCTTTACTCCTTTCACTTTTTTAATGTTTCAAAATACTCAAGAATCCTTTATTGTACATAAGAACCAAGCAGACAAAAGCACTGAATCCTACACAAATACAGAGTTCATCCCCTTTCCCAACTGTCTCACTAGTAATGAATTTGACAGTAATTGATCATCTTAAAAAGTTCTACAGGACAAAAAGGTAGAAAAGATGAATGACTAATAAGCTCAGCTTAAATTTTACATAAGTTTTTTTCTCTCTGTAGTCAGTCCCTCTCTTCTTTCCAGTTTGCTGACCATAACTTTTTATGTCCACAATTCTCAAAAGACAAATATTTAGATCAACGCAAACTCTTGTCAAGTTCTGCATGCGAGGTCAATGTAGCTCACATGCCTCAATGTAAAACAAAGATTTTAAGGATAAAATAGTAAAGAAAATACTTCTGTAAGCTCCCACAGGTATACCTAAAACATTGAGCAAACCACAGCTTTACTAAAGAGCCAAAGATACATTAAATCTGTCATGGGACACTGAAGGGTGAGAGTACACATTCAGGATTTGTGGCTGTGCTAATGGGTCTCTGTAGTAACTTAATTATAATTCACTTGTGAAAAAAAAACCTGTAATAGCAGAAATAAACTCTTCTTGATGTTCTAAAATTTGAACCAGGCTACTTACAAATGTTGTAGAACCTCCTACACCGAAAACTTTAGCAAACACTTGTTGGTGTGTTAAGGATTACCAGTTCACAACTTCCCTTTCCCATTATGAGCAAAAGCAAGAAGGTAACCTCCCACCAGCCTCAAATTAGTGCAAACTCATGTACATTTGGAGATGCAGAGCCTTAATGCATGTTTGCTGTACCAGAGCCAGAGAGCCTGACTCAGTGCTGGAGAACTGATGCTGTCAGTGCCCACTGCAGAATCCTGTTTCTGTCTATTTGTCACTGCACTAAAACCTCCAGGCTTAGTCACTAAGTTCAAAGATTTATTAATAATTCTTATTTAAATTTGTTCTAAAGATGTGATTCTGATTTTTACAGCAGGGCAGGGACAGGCAGAGCTGAGGGCATCAGGCACCTCCATGGGGCCAGGGATGGGCTGAGGCCAGGCAGGACATCAGACTGCACAGGGGGGTCAGGGTCAGGCCCAGCGAGGGGAACAAGGTCAGACACAGCCCCAGAATGTCCAAACAGGGCCACAAGGATGGGCTGAGGCCAGAGAGCACGTGGGCCTGGCTCTTCAGGGTCCATGGGTGGGCAGGGCAAGGCAGAGGGGAGCTGGAGCCTGGCCCTGCTGTGCAGTCCCTGGGGCAGGGATGGGCTCCTGGGCCATGGGCAGCCTTGGGGGAACCCCAGGGAGAAGCTGGTCAGGAACAGCAAGAACCAGCAGTACCTGGTGTGTGACCAAGATGCTTGTCAGATCTGCTTTTCTCAACTTACTGCCAAGCATTTAAAGGGAATTTCAGGAACAAAAGAAGCTGAGTTTCCCCAGACAGCACGCTTGAGGATCACGAGCTCAGTACACCTTGCAGCATCGTTTCTTTGTGCTGTATTTCTCAGTTACATCTTCCAGCTTGCTGCTATGCTGCCTGCACATCAACCTTCCCAGGTGGGACTCTTCTTCTCCTTTGATTAATGTCAGAAGCCCCAGCCTTCACCTTTCTCAGCTTCTTTAAACAAAACCCTGAAGAGAGATCTGGGCTGTCAGGTTTGCTCCATGCTCAGCTTTCTCTCACTCTCTTCAGCTTCAGTTTTTCTCCTGTCAGCTTAAAAAAAAACACTTGTGAAAACAGTTCCTCCCAACAATTACCACAGGACAGGGGACTCCCACCCAGACACAGTGAAAGAGCAGAGAACTCCACACCTTCAGACATGGCACACAACTCTTAACTTGCCTTTCTACAAAAGCAGCAGCCATCAAACCAGTGCAAACTGGCAAAGGGCTCAGTGTAACTCCATCCTCCAGGATGCAATTATAGCATAATGGAGAGGCAGAAATGTAGCTCACTCTCAGACCCTGTATTGCTGCACTTCCTGCTGGGATGTGTTCAAATGTAGCAACTGATAGGCTGGTAAGAACTTGGGTATGAAGAAAAATAAAAAGCAAGACACATTCATTCCAATTAGCAGGATTCAAAAGCTCTCCAAATTTAAGTTAAGAAATCAGAGCAAACAATCTATTCGGCTAGTCTGAACTGGTTATCAATTATAAAGTGAATAGTTATTGTTCAAAACTAGACTCAGCTAGGAAAAGTACATGCCTCAAACACTTTCTGTGCAATCAGCAGAGTTCCTTGGAGCTAAAACAGGCATGATAACCCATCTCCACTAATTCCTGACTTATCCAGGGTCAAATTAGTCAGGTTCACAAACCAAATTTCAAGGCAGCCTTCAGAAGCTTCAAGACAGTAACACAGCTAGGGTGGAGTGTTGAGGCTGGATTCATTCCTGACTGTGACCACTCTCAACAGAATTAAGAATTACAAATCACTAGACCAGTATGGGGCATATCAAAGCTTTCAGAGGGCTCTTCTCTCAAAAGATCAACAAAACAATACACAGCAGCCCCTTCTAGAAGGGATTATTCCCTTGCTAGTGAAATAACTTCCCAGCTCACAACCCAGGAAGTGACAGGTACCTTGCAAGAAGAGCTGACTTGCCAGTGTTTGAGACAGACAGCATTGAAAGGAATGGTGGGATTAGCTCTGTAAAGCTCAAAGAAAATTATCTTCTTTCCAGGAAGTCTCAAAAGAACACCTGTACCCAATCAGACTGAAAGACTAGTCCAGTATCCTACCTCTGAATGAGAAAGCCCATCAATATACATGCCTGCAAGGGCAGCACAAAACACAGGAGGAAAGTTTGTTGTGATAGCTCTCATATAATCTCCCAGTTTCTAGAGATCTGTGGCTCGAGGATTTCCTGAACCAGAAATCATGTATTTTATCAAAGGCCATGATACCTTTTTATTTTGTCTGCCCAATCATCTTAGGCTCATGTAAACTTTTAACATCCACAACTTCACATTCACATGGGGGTTTCTGTAAAAACCAAAACCAACCAGACAAAACCTCCTAATGCTTCTGAACCTCCTACCCACTACCTCTGCAATCAGTTAGCTGCTTGATTTCTTAGCATTCCCCAGCTTTTGCATTATGTGACCCTGAGCAGCTGCTCATCCTTGCTGTGTTATTTTACTGCATTTACAAATCTCTACTATGGCCCCATTCAATCATCTCTTTTCCAGTCTGAAGAGGCTGAGTCTATTCAGTCAGCCTAACTGAGAAGCTCTTCAGGAAGCTCTCCTCTTAATCACTCCATCCTCCTCTCTGTATCTTTTCTAGCTCTATTAGAGGTTTTCCTGGGGAGGGGGAAGAAAAGAGAAACCCACCAGAACTGCACACAGCACTTCAGCTGCAGGTAATGCTGTGTACAGACATGCTGCATGTGCTCTTTTAGCTTCTAACATTCCCCTCCCCAGCCAGGTTCTTTTGTACCATGAATGAACATTGAGCAATTTGTTTTTATAAAGCTATCCATTATGACCTAGGGGTTTCCTTCCAATGTCATCCTAGCCAGTCTGGATGTAGAAGAAGAAACCATGCCACATGTGGAAGAAAGGAACAATGCTAACTCTCACAGCAACTCTGCATCCCATCTGCTATCCTACCACCCATCCACTAAAAGCAACAGGTTCTTCTGCAGTCTTTACTACCCCACATAATTCAATATTGCCCACAAACCCCATTAACTCACCAGTCACCAGTTTTCCAGATCATCAGTCCAGATTCTATGGAATTTCACTGGCACCTCCTTCTGTACTCTCTAGGGTATATTTCCTATAATTTGAAGAGCTACTCTGCTCTGAAAAGACTTTTCCTTATCAATGACAGCTCAGATTCTATAAAAGCTTCTGGTGAAGGATCCTGCTGACTTTCCTTTGAAAATCCACTTTCTGCTTTGTCCACTTACCAAAAAGGCTTCTGGTGAAAGATCTTGCTGAGCTTCCCTTGAAAATCCAACCACCTGCTTTCCTACTTACCAACGTCCTCAGAAAGCTCCAAAGGATCTTCAAAGCAAGCCACTTTGCCAAAAAGCACTGTTACCCTATGTTTACCTGTGCAGAACAGATATTTTTTGTCCTTCACTACTTCTGCCTTCTTGGCTCATCCTGTGCACGTAGATGGGGCACTCAGGAGCATGGCTCAGTGATGGACTTGGCAGTGCTGGGTTAACAGTTGAACTTGGTAATCTTAAAAGCCTAAAAAAACCCTAAAAAATCTTCTCCTACAATCTAAATGATTCTGTGATCCTGCCCTCTTGTCCAACACACTTAACTACGCTGCATTTTCCCAAGACTTCATGGAGAGCAAAGCAAACCCCCTCATTCACAGCCAAGCACAAGCCCAGGCTTTCTCAGCACACCAAAATCTCAGCTGCTAAAACATCAAAAAAAATGGAAAAGAACTTTCCAAAGGACTCACACATCTGCACTGGAAAACACTGGCTACACCAAACTTCTCTTTGGAAGGCATCATCAGTGTTGGGGCTTCCTACACCAGGCACATAATTAGATCAATGCAAATACTGCCAGAGAAAACTTAACTGTGATCTCACACCTTCCTCCAGCCCTGAGAGGATCAAGGAAGGGATTTCCAATGCTTTATAGGGATTCTACATGACTTATTAGCAAGGACTTGGACATTTCATATTAATATAGAGAAGTGGAGGACTCACTCCAGTAAAGAAATTCAAGATTCTGAAATCTTAACATGTAGCTTGGCAGAATAAAAGGTTTTTCTATATGTAAAAAAGAGAAATTGGTGTCTCAGGATTTTCCATGCCCTTTTGCTTTTTTTATGATGAAGGTGAAAACAAATGATTAATAAATGCATGTGTATGCAACATGCAATAACACACCAATAGAAGCTGCTGTGGATCTTGAAGAATATTTTCAATAGCTCTGAACTCCACAAATACCAAAAGCCCAGTTCAATTCCCAGCCCTGCAATAAAGAACCTGACATCCCTCATGCTTTGCAAACCTCAGATAACATTCTCCAAGACACCCAGCCCTACCAACCATGAGCCAGGGACTCAAAAACAGCACCCCAGGCACCTCTGACACTGCAAATGCTCCACACAGTAACACTCTCTGAGATCATCACACCACAGTCCAAGGAGCCTCAGACCAAGGCATTTCATTCCATTTTAGTGGAAATTTACTAATATAATCAAAACTCACTGAAAGGTGTAACTTACCAGAAAATGTTGCTTTCAGAAAGTACGTGGTTTCTGACTTAAAAGAAATATACATTCCTTTGTAAATTCTCCACCCTTTGGGGAGATGCAAAGTCCTTCTTACACAGTAAATTACTTTTCTCCCCATTCCAGAGGATTTTAATCAGTCATAAATACATTAATAAACAAGCACATTAAACAATAAACATGAGGAAGACACTGCTATTGCAGCACAAATATATCTTTTCAGATTAGCTTGCATCACTCAGTTCATGTTGAGGAAAAAAAATATTGACAACAGAAGCATCTGTTTTGGAATGTAAAGAACTGTACCAGCATAAGTCATCCATATCCTAATTTCCTTAAAATGTTTCTGGTGTGAAACAGGGCCTGCACTCACAAAATCACAGACTCAAGACTTACTGTCACATCTCAAGACTTACACAAAAAAGAAAGGTATACCTTAAAGAAATTTTATTAAGTACTGTGCAATTCATCCATTAAAAAGCCTCTGTATGGTGCATTTTTTTCTTTTCCTTAGATTTATTTTTTAAGGATAAAGGCATTCCAAAATGAGCTCTAGCTTGCATGCCATCTGTCCTGCATAATTTTGGGTAGGAGGGAAAAAGCAGAACAAGCCCTTAAAAATGTAATCTCCACATCAAAACAGGAAAAAGTGAAGGATGCAAGTGCTGCTTATAAGCTGTAAAAAAAGTAATGCCAGCACCCTGAGTTGGAAGACAGGAATGGCATCAGACAACTCCTAGCCTACAGTAAACTCCCAAACTCCAATTTGCAGAGCTGCATTCTCCACCACAGAAAGAATTCCTCTTTCTTCCCCACAGCTATACAATCCATCAGAGCCACTTGTTTCACTGCTAAGCTCTTTCCCATGCTTTTGCTTATGTTTCTTTCCCCTTATATATATTCCCCATACAGATTTTCCATCTCTCCCCTTTCAAACACTACATCCTCCCCACATCCATTTTCTTTCTCTCCCTTTCTAAACACTGTTGTCTTCTTGATGTGGCCTTTTTCCATGTTTTATCCTCCCGAGCATTCACACCATCACCCCAACCCATCTACTGACAGGAGACACTCAACCCTTCATGTCCAGCCTGTTTCTCCTCCTTGTGCCCTATGTGTTCCCTCTCTCAATTAGACACCCAACCCAACCTTTCCTGTCCTCTATCCCAAATAATTTCATCTACCTCCCCATTTCCTGTGCACCCAGCCCTTCCACAGAGCACCAAACTTTCTCACACACCTGCCCCAGTCCCTCACACATGTACTCCATCACACTGAGAGCATCTCTCTCATCCTGCACAGCTCTTTTCTATTCATTTTATCTTTTCTTTTCTATTCTATTCTAGCCTCCCCCACCCCATTTCTGTCTCACCCTGCACAGCATGCTCTCCTTCTCCCCATGCATTGTCTCTCCCATTTCCACCCTGTGCAGCACCAGTTCCCACACGCACCATCCATATCCCTTCTTTACACCACATGGTTTTCCACAGTCTGTCCTCGCAGCACCCTTTTCCCTATACATTGTCCTTATTATCTCCCAGCACAGTGTCCTTATCTCCCCTGTACATGGTCCTCACTCCCCTGTAGCATCCCCACAACCCCACCCTCTGGCAGAGCATCTCCCCATCCCTTTCCCCACACTGCCCACTGTTCCCATGTCCTGTCTCTGAACTCACAGAATCACACAAACAATCAGGTTAGAAAAGACCTTTAAGATCGCTGAGTGCACCCTATGACTGACCAGCACCTTGTCACCCAGACCATGGCACTGAGTGCCACAGCCAGCCTTTCCTTACACACCTCCAGGGACCGCAACTCCACCACTGCCCTGGCCAGTCCATTCCAACGTCTAATTACCCTTTCCACGAAGAAATTCTTTCTTATGTCCACCCTAAACCTCCCCTGGTGCAGAAGACTGTCCCCTCGTCCTGTCACTTATTCCCTGGGAGCAGAGCCCTACCCCCAGCTGGTTCCACCCTCCTGTCAAGGACTTGTGGAGTGGCAATGTGCCCCCTGAGCCTCCCCTTCTCCAGGCTAAACAGCCGCTGATTTGTGCTCCACACCCTTCCCAGCTCCGCTGCCCTTCCCTGGATGGGGTCCAGCCCCTCAATGTCCTTCCCGAACCGAGGGGCTCAGAGCTGGGCACAGCACTCAAAGCGCGGTCTCAGCAGTGCCCAGCACAGGGGTGCGATCACTGCCCTGGTCCTGCTGGCCACACTATCCCTGACAGAGGCCAGGATGCCACTGCCCTTCCCACCCACCTGGGCACGCCTTGGGCTCATGTTCCGCTGCTGTCGATCAGCACCCCCAGGTCCTTTTCCGCTGAGTCGCTCATCCCTGTGCTCTAACCCTGATCTCACCGCAGCCCCTTCGCCCCGTCCCTGTCCACGCCTCTTCCAGCGCCCTTTCCCTCCTGCCATGTGCCCCATCCCCGCAGCACCCTCTCTCCGTACACCGCCCGCTATTCCGCACACGCCGCTCCCTGTGCCCCCGGGCCCCCGCCCCGCCCTGCCCCGGCCCGGCCGCACTCACCGTCCAGCGACACGAACTGCCCCACGGCGGAGGAGCCGCCGCCGCTGTTCTCCACGAACTGCACCTCGGACACGATGATGTTGTCCTCCAGCACGGAGCCGCAGCCCGTGCACACCGCGTCCCCGCGCGCCGCGTCCACCTCGATCTCCGCGCACCCGCAGGCGCCGCACACCCGCCCGCCCGGCATCCTGCCCGCCGCCCCGGGACGGGCCCGGCCGCCGCTCCCGCCGCTCGGCACCGCCCGGCACAGCCCGGCCCGGGCCCGCGCAGGCCTCGCTCGCCGGCACCGGCACGGGGAGGAGCGCGGCGGCCGCCGCCACCCCGCCCGCTCTCGCGAGGCTTCGCCCGCCGCTCCCGCCCCGCCGCGGCGCTCCTCCCTCACGGCCCGCGCGGTGCCCGTCCCTCGGGAATCGGCTCCTGCTGGCCCCCGGCTCCTGGTTCCAGCCCTCTGCCGCGGGCAGGGATGCCTTCCGCCGGGCCAGGCTGCTCTGAGCCCCATCCAACCGGCCCTGAACGCTCCCAGGGATGCGGCATCCGCAGCTTCTCTGGGCAAACTGTGCCAGGGCCTCAGCATCCTCTGGGCATCAATCAAATTCATCAATAAAATTCATCAATCAAATTCATCACTTAAATCTATTCAGTCGTTCTGTAATGCTGAGATGAAAGTTGTTGAGGCCTAATGAATTTGTTCCATTACAGTGCTTTGAGCCCTGCCTGACAAAGGCAGCATAAATTGAAGTGTGTTTTGGAACTCTTGTTTATTATTGTAGATTACAGAATGGTTTGGGTTAGAAAGGACCTTAAAGATCATCTGGTTCCAATCCCTCTGTCTTGGACAAGGACACTGCATTATCCCAGCTTGCTCAGAGCCCCATCCACCCTAGCCTTGAACGCTCCCAGGGATGGGGCAGCCACAGCTGCTCTGGGCACCCTGTGCCAGGGCCTCAGCATGGCCACAGTAAAGGATTTTTTGCTAGTATTTAATCTAAACCTACTATGTCTCACTGTGAATCCATTCCCCCTTGTCCTGTCACTACATGCCCTTATAAATAGTCTCTCTCCTTCTTTCTCGTAGGGTCCTTTCAAGTACTGCAAGGCCACAATTAGATCACCCCAAAGCCTTCTCTTTTCCAGGCTGAACAATCCCCATTCTCCCAGGCTTTCCATGCAGGAGAAGTACTCTACACCTCTAACTGTCTTGGTGGCCTCCTCTGGACTTGCTCAAAGGGGTCGATGTCCTCAATGATTCACAGAATCACTGAATCAAAGAACTCCATTTTCATCCAAGTTATTGCTCACTTTAGCACTCAGCCCACATGTAGCAAATCAGCACCATAACACAGATGGGGAGGAAGCTGAGCAGAATAGCTGCTGTAGCTGGATGTTTGTATAGACTTCCATCTGTCAGCTTTTGAAATGCAGAGTTAATTAACAATTAATGCAGAAGCAGAAATTTTCACCTTGTAAAATTCAATACTGTCAGTATCTGTCTTCCACCAAATGACTCAGATGCAGCCAGGGATCAGGATCAGGACCTCCATGAACTCCATTTGTACATGGTACAAAATGTTTTGTTCATTTAGAGGCACACTGAGGCACACACTAAAGTAATATCTTTCCATCCAGAAAGCTGAGCATCTTATAGGCCTCAAATTATGCCATTTGCCTAAAAATCTTAAAGTTCTGTGCTTTGGAAAAGAAAAAGAGTAACATCATAATGGAGATTGTACCACTATGTACACAGGTGGCCTTTCTTTTTATTCTATTTGCAGAGGTATATTTTTAAAAATAAGAACATTGGGTCTCTCCAAATTCCTTCTGCTTCTGGAGGTTATTTCCTTCCTGAAGTTCCTCCTGCTGATGATGAGGTAATGAGTGCCACAGTAGCCAAGCATGACCTCACAAAATTATACTCTGTGTAGATAATATCAGGGGAAATTATATTCCTGATAAGCAATCCCTGATAGGCTCTGACAAAGGCCAGCATGAACACAAGAAATCCTGCAGTGAGCAGTTTTGAAATACCTTTCAATTTAAAAGTTTCTTTTTACCTCACTTAGGTAGAGACTAATGTAGTCCTGTCTCGTGAGGACTTAGGTTTTACATCCCTTTAAAAATTGCTGGTCCTTCAATTAAGTGTTGCGAGACTTTTTTGTTTTTAAATCCCAAACAAGTTCAGAGTGTTTCACTTTGAGTGTGAGCACCAGAGGGCCCTTGTGAAAGCCTAAAATACAGCTGCTGTCCAAAGAAAGAATCTCATTTAATGTCATACTGAAAAAGGATGCCTGTTCTAATTTTTATCTTCTTATAAGGTGAGGTTAATGATGATGAAATAAAAGGGGTTCCCAGTCCAGGAGACTTCAGTCTTTGCCTCCCACTGATGAAAGCTTTCATATACAATACCCCTTAAATATTTCAAACAGTTCCATAGGATTGTTTTCTACCAGCCAAAATAGAAGTAATTTTTCACCTCTTTAAGTTCTTTTCCCATTCTGTTTGCTAGAGGATTAGCTAAACTTCTTTAACTTATAGCATTGAGCCTGCTGAATTAATAACCCCTCTGTTGGTTTATTTAGGCTAAAAAAATAACCTTTTAGTAAATTGTCCTAAGCCTGAGAGTAAGAGCTGGTCTGTCACTATAGGACACGAAAGAGCACAAGCTCACACAGCTGTTCTCAAGGTGAAGAAAAAAAGGAAAGTTTATTTTCTGATTCTAACATTTATAGTTTTGTAAAAGTGACAGTGGATTGGAGGGTGACAGTGACACCTCTCCAATGACACTGGTCAAACTAACAGTCTTATCAACTCTCTCTATTTCTATAAAAGAATGCAAAGCAATGAGTTATTTACAGAAAGTGTGTGAGAAAGTTCACTACAAGAATGTCAACATCAGAAAGCTTAGAAAATCTTAAAAAACCAGAGTGACACTGGTCATTTCAAAATTTGTATTGACAAAGCTCCTTTCCCTGCATTATTTTGTCCTTTTAGATAAGAGGAGGAAAGGACCTGTTTTCCATTTCACCTACTCATGTTTGATATCTCTTATTTTGACTCCTAAGTGTGCCAAAAAGTGGTGATCTGAATATCTGTTAGCCCAGACCGACCAATTTCCTTCCTGCTGTGCCTCCAAAAACATAAATACAATCCACCTGTAGGTGTATGGTTTTGACATCCAGTTGTTGAGGTTTCAAAGAGAAGAACTGTTCTCATTTGCTTGAAAATTATATTTTTTTTCCCTACTGCTCTCACAGCATCAGGAAGAACGCAAATGGGATGTACAAATCCAGCCTGGAGTGTGAGGGAATTCTGCTCTGCTCCTGCAAATGCTGTGCAGCACATGAGGAAATGTACCAGGGCATGCTGATGAACTTCCACAAGAGACAGATCCTCCTCTGTGAACATTAAGATTGGAAGCAGATACTTCAGTGCCATAAGACAGAAAAGCAGAGAAAACAGAAAAGCCTTTCTGGCTTTTTAGTTGTAACTCAACTTTCTGGGCACTGAGTTTCCCAACGCACCAGCCTGCATCGGAAATATTTGAGTGAACAAAACTTAATCCCTTAACTTGATCAGCTTCTGTGAGCATCCTCAGCTTTCTGGCATTTCAGCTGGAATTGTTCCTCTTAAAATCATGCCTAAGAGTGTTGATGAAGTCACTCAAGAAGTTTGACAACACACAAAACTGAGGCAAAAGACAAGCAGAGGAAGCCTTTTTTGGTTTTGGACAGTCCAGGATAAGGCATAAGCTACGTCCTCAACCTGAAAGTTTACACTTTGGAGATGAAGTCATAGGGTTACTAGACAGAGGGGTGAAAAAAAGGATTTCGAAATGAATTATCCTTATAAGGTGGTAGCAAGTGGATACTTGGGGGTTTTTGTCTCAGTTCTAACTGCAGCATTCGGCTACACTGGATGGACACGAGGGGGCACCCAAGGAAATGAAATCGTCGAGGAGCGGCAGTGCTTCCAAAGTTCAGGCTGGTTTTCCATCTGTTTTCCATTTTTTTTTTTTTTTTTTTTTTTTTTTTTTTTTTGGTTTGTGTATTTTGTAATTATTTCCTCACATTGTTTTAATGACGCTCATCAATGAATGGTAATTGAAAAAGCTTTGAGGAGAGCATTCTGAGAAGAAAAGATTTTGGCATTACTAAATCACATCACTGCTGTCCAGAGCTAGCACTTGATGGCTCAGCTCGATTCCTGAGTGTGTGGCAGAGACCCCGTGGCTTTCCCAGTCACTTTCCCAGGTTCTGTGCCTGGTACAATTCATAGTACATGAGGACAGCAGACAGCACAAATTCTGTCACTTAGAAAATCTGCTGAGAAATTAGCAGATATTCAGCACAAAGATCTGGAAGCTACCACCACCTGAGGAAGTCTCTCATGAGCTGGAAGCTGTGAGCAGCTATTTTGCTCTGAACATCTGCCCCTGCCAACACACCACTTGAAGATGCATGACTTGTCAGTGGGTGCTTTTAAGAAGGATGTAAGCAAAGTAAAAATAGATGTGTCCTCCTGGTTTCTAGCAATCTGCAACTTGAGGATTCACCAGCTGAAGACTCATACACACTAACAGACATTTTATCTCTTTAATCAATTTTTTGTCTGTGTATGTTTTCAAGAACTCCAACATCTGGTGCTTTGAGGTGTATCACAATATAGCTGGGTAGCAAATGAAAAAGTTTGAAAATGGCCTGAACATTTCACTTGGCAATCCTGTTCTTGTGCTCCAGTCATAAGCTATAAAACTCCTGTTTTATAGCTTCCCTCAATCATGATCACTTCTCAAGAGCATCTCTTTCTCCAGATAAATAATGGGATGCTGATCAGACAGTCCTAACACAAAATAATCTGTTCAGGGAGTCATTTAACAGGAAACCTCTTTTAGTGAAACACTGGGTATGTTTGCAGTGAATAACTGCAGGCCTCCATCACTTAGGGATATAAGCACAGGCAAATATTCTTGTAAAAATGCAATTCTGATTGTCTGCAGCTCTCGTATTCTGAAATTTATTTATTATAACATAATGGATACATCACTCACCATCAGAGAACCATTCCAGTCAGTCAACTGCCTGTTTAAGCAACTGTCTGCATAAGGAAATTGAACTGAAATGAAGAAATTCCAGGTCACAGTCTCATTTTTGTGTGTACACTTGATACTTTGATGCAGATATGTCTTCTGTAGAGCCTAACATGAGGCCTTCAATAAATATTGATACTCATGTGCAAGGGTGAAAAACAGAGACTTGACACTGAATGGTTCTGCATACTCAAACACAGAAGCAAACCACAGATCTCACAGAGTGTTCCTATTGTTTTCCCAAATTTGGAACAGAAAGCCAGAAATTCACACTAAATGAGTTGGAAGCATCAAAAAGTAAATATGAGCCTCCTTTAGTTCTGAAGAATAAGTTTGAAAAAATAGCTGTGCAGTGGTTCATTATCTGCTTTAGCATTGAGGTAAATTCAATGCAGTAAATTCAGTGCAATTAAAAAGTATATATGCTATAAACTCTGTAAAGTACTTAAGATAGTGCTGACCATTTCTAAATTATACCTGGCAAGTTGCAAATAGGATTAGGAGAAAAGACAGCCACTTAAACAGAAGCTCAGTAGCATTGAGTCAGGACATTATAAACCCTGCTGTCACCAGGCAGTATTAATAATTAAACTCTCTTTATTGGCATTTCTTAGGCAGAAGTCTGCCATGACCAGAATGAGTGTGCTGGCATGGAAGGACAGCATGCCAGTCAAGTGTTATTGAGGACCATGAATGCCTGTGTGTCAACATAGACTCAAAAGTGTGTATTTTTTAATGTCATGAGCCCCTTTGGCCATCAGGGACTCCCTTCAGACTGAAATCTGCAGTGATAAGAGAACATTCCTGCATTCACAGTCAAGCCTCTGCTCCTGCCAGCATGGAGGAGAGGCTGGAATCAGGGTGAGAACGCAGTGTCCTCCTTCCCACAGCCCCTTAGCACTGGGGAAAGTTATGGTGGAGCAAGCAGCTTGGGTGAGGCCACTTCTTGCCTGTTTGGGTCATAGAGGACATCAAAGAATTGTCCTTTGGATGAGCCGTGTGTCATTGCATGCTTGTCTGACAGGAGAGTCCCAGTGCCTCAAATATGCCAAAGTTATCCAAGTGCCAAAGAAAGCATCAGTCAAAACTGCAAGTTGCTGTCTGCTGTCTAAAACTATCTGCAGGCTAAATAAAAACACCATTCAACTTAGAGAAGTCACAGTGTAATAATTTCCTGTCACTGGAGAATTTTCAAGAATTTGGCAGATTTCCTAGTTTGAATTAGTTGAATAAATTAGACAAGTAACATTTTTCAGAGGGCAGACATAAAAATGTCGTGAGTAAATCAAGTTGTTTCATACCAGTAAATTGAGTCAGCTTAAATTAAAAAAAAAGAAGAAGAAGAAAAAGAAAATCACTTATATTTTCTTTAAGTGTGGAGATTTTAATTGTCCACAATTAAAATTGTCACAGATTTTACATTTGATAATGTAAAACAATTAAAATTGTTTTGCATTATCAAATGTAAAATCTGTGACAATTTTCAAATTGAGACATTTATCATCAGCTTAGGTCTCCATGAGTGCATTTTTAAAAAAATTATAATATAGTTGAAGAGAAAAATTTTAGTACTGTGCAAGCACATTTTTCCTTCCCCAGTCTTACCCCAGGGTGGAAAGTTTCTTAAACAGGATCTGTCCCCAAAGAGGCAATCTTGCCATTTCTTCAGAAAAAAACCCCACATCAGTAGCTCAAAGGGGGAATGCTGTCACCACAGCCATGCCAATCTTTGCTTTACTCAGAAAGAGCTGGGGTCACCTCTCTCCTTTGTATTTTACAGCTCATCTTACTTAGTTAGGAATTGGGAGCCATAGAACTGATGGTGAGAGTGAGGGACAGGTCTGGAAATTACCACTTCCATGGGAGGATCTGTTGGTTCACATCTCTTGGCTCTCTGTTTCCAGGTGCTGCAGATTCCCGCTGCCACCTGTCCCCATCAAAATCACAGTTTTGTGTTCTTCTTCCCCATCTCATGAGTTTAAAATGTGCTTTTTCCTGTAAATTAAAAGTGGCAATCTGATATAACAATATGCCAGTAAGATCTGGAGCCTTTGGCTTGCCCTTCCATTGTCTGTGCTTCAATCAGTCAGCTCACACCAAGATTATAAAAAACCTGACCCAGGAGTTTACAGTCTGGAGCCCAAATTGAACAGAGCAGTCAGCAGATTATGTATTCGACCAGACAATGAGGTCTTCAGTCCCTTTTTGCACCAGTTTTCATTGCAGGGGTTATGTTTGTATCATATTGCTGAGAATTACACAAAACCATTATTTTTGAAATGAGTACAGTAGACAACAATGTTGTCAATAATGCAAGTTGTTAGTAAAGTGTCTATAGCAGCATGAGAAGTATTTCAGAGAGCTCTTAGCATGTTTAATTCCACATCCACATGCATGCAACATTTCAGAAATTGTAGAGCTTAACTACTGTGTGCTTTCCTTTGGAAGGGAAATCTAGAAAAGGATTTTCCCATACATTTTCTACCCATGATATTTTACATTTAGAAAGCCCCTGCTGAAAGAGCCTTTATTTATGATGTCAGTAGAAAGGATGTCCAAAAAAAGAATAAAATTATAGTGCTGGCATTTCTAACAAATAAACTGTCTTCCCTTCCTAGTTTATCCCATTCTAAACAGTAACTGTGGAACTTTCTTCCTAATAAAGCTTTAGAGCTACAACCATGACTTCTCACCCATGCTGCAGAAATACTATCCAGATGACCAAAGATTTTGTAATGCAGCAAGCTGCAACAAATATCCAGCTGAAACAGCAATTTAGTGGACTCAGAGCAAAACCAAATTATTTTTATGGCATATAAAATTATGAGGAGCCTTTCCCAACATATACCATGACTAATGATCATCAGCCTCTACAACAATGACACTTTAGCCACTCCCTCTGTGGTCACCTTTCATTTGCAATCATCAAGTCTGCTAAAAACAAGAGGAGAAATTGCAGTTTAAAAGTGAGATTTTATCAGCTTTCTCAGGCAGAACCAGATTGGGAAAGAAGAGAGAAAGAAAATTTCCTCTCATAATTTAAGGGGCAAATGAGCAACTAATAAACATTCTAATTTAATAAGTGCACATATCCTGCTTACAAATTTTCTTTTGAATAACAGAACTGAAAGGTTGATGTGGTGTTTTGGTTTGGTTTGATTTTTTCCAAAGAGTAAAAGCAAATCCCACAATTAAATGATAGCAATAATGGAAAAAAAAATGAGTTATGTGCACATAAAGTATAAGCTGGGAAATCACAAGGCAAATATTCATTTTCCAGTTTGGAAATAAATCCCAACCTCCTGATTTATATTCCCTCCACACATTTTTCACTCAGTGAAAACAGCACTGGCCTGCATTGAGAATTCTCTTGAAAAGCCCATGAACCTTGAGCAGCATTGCTGAAATCCTGCATTTCTGCCATGACAGGCCTGGCAGCCTGGACAGAGCTGATGTAACTGGCTCCAGACACGTATTCTCCACATCAACAGAGCTTTGCTTTCCTCTGCTGCCATGGGGCACAGCTTGCCCTGGGTCCCCTGCATGTCTTCATTGGCCCAATCCAATCCAGCAACTTCTGGGATGGAAGGTGAGACTTTTCCAGCCAAACTCCTCTGCAGATGAGCTCATAGCACACGTTCTGAGGTACCAGGCCATGGCCTCTTTCCTTCTGTACCTCTGACCTATGGGGTCTTGGATAAAAAGCCAGGGTGCCATCTAACTCCATGCAGTTCCACTGGGTAGCTCATGCATGGTTTTCCACCTCTAATTTGCCACAGGATGATGATCCATCAGAGTTCTCCACCATCCACAACGCTGCCACTTCAGTCTGTCACTGTCACTCCCCCTAGGTGACACCTCCTCCTGGGTGTAAGAGGTTTTCTACTAGAAAAGGTCCTGAGAGACCAAAATGACAAAAACTAACCAGCCCTGAGGAGGTCTGGGAGAGCAGCAAAGTGCTGATCAGGACATTCACTGATATAACACTGTCAATTCTTCTGGGAAAATTTCATCAGAATGGGAATCTTAATGTAAACAAATGACTACTTCTGGATTCTTCCAGCCCAGCAGGCCAGAACAGGTAAATATCTACTATCTCAGCATTCCAGCAACTATTAGAAATAAACAGATAGGTTTCAATCATGCTTAATAATTAACAGCAAGGAAGGGCGTTTCAGGTATTGTGTTAATCAACAGGTGCTAAAGGAATACGACCTCTTGTAGGCAAAGTTGGGCATGACAGTCAAATTTTTCCATGACACACACTAGAAAGCACAAAAACACAATCAGCAAGACCACTTTCTTGCTTCAAGTCTCAATATTTGAACAAATGAGTCACTGATACATGCTTGAGATATTCCTACACTAAAACTAGATTATAAGTCATATGTATGAAATCCACTCCTGTGCTATAAGCTTCCTGTGACAGCTTTTCCCAAATACTGCCCTAGAGAATGTCTGGTATGTTCAGACTGATCTAAAAAGTCTGGATTTTATATTCATGATCCCAGTTTATAAGTGCATGTCACACAAATGACTTGTCTCAGTACCGATTTGAAGAACTAAGGAAAATGCAGCAACAGAAAAAACTTTGCTGATCCATTGGCTGAAGAAGTCATATTTCATCAGATTTATATATGCTTCCATTGCCTGAGTAAAGGGAAAACACGGGTTTTTCTGGCAGCATCTGAGTACAAAATAAAGAGTTCATGACTGAAACTGTTAAATATGCACTATTCATTAGTACATGCAGGGAGAAGTGTAGAAAAGAGCTGTTAGAGGTGCTCTAATGACTAAGATAAGGGTCTAAGATTCAGGAAAGCTGGATAAAATTTCAGGCTCTGACAAAAACTTTCTTTATGACCTTGGGCTACTCACCAGATACTGCCAACTCCAAGTTACCCAGCTATACAATGAAGATGTGTTTAATTCAAGCCCCCCACTCCATTTTGGTTGGCTCTCCTATATTGTTGCACAGAGACATGGACCAAGAGGGAGATTTCTTTGACCATGAAGGAAGGGAGGGATAAGAATCCTCTCAGAGATGAATGTGATTTGATCCAAGAAACAAGCAAAGCACAGCTCTTGCAAGCCTGGGGGCTGAAGGAGAGGTTTCATCCCTGCAGGTGGCATGGAATTGGAGCTGAGGGACATTAGCACTGTAGGGATGACAGACCCACCTGGGAGGAGGGTGTAGGTTTTACTATCAAAGCCAAACTCATCTCATTTGACTTAAATCAGAGCTACAACGATTTGTACTAGAAAAACAGCTGGTTCTGAAACCAAAATAGCTCCTTAGTCAAGGGCATATTCCAGGGCTTGAATCATCTTTAGCAAAGGAGAGGGGCTCAGTGTCAGAGAGTTTGACAGGGAACATGGGGAAAGCTAACTGACCTTTATGGAGAATGTTAGCAGAGGGAACCAAGGCTTAATCCTCAAAAAGCCCTGAGGCATCACTCTCACTGGTGCCAGGAAATTTGTGCCACTCTAAACAGGCAGGCACACTTACCAACAGAGCATACAGGTCCAGATGCTCCGTGTGCCTTGATTATTGTATAATATTACCGAATGGGATTTTTTTAAACCTTTAAAATGCCCTGCTCAAAGAAATCCACCTTCATTTTTCAGAGGTCAGTAAAAGGACCAGCTCATTTCTTTGATGTAAATATTAACTGAAGCTGTTGAATCTGCTCTCTCACAAAATCAATTCTTTCCCAAAGAGAGTAAAATAATATGTTGTCAGAAACAATGAATTTCCCTTTTGCCAAACTGGAATATCATCTCTAGAGCACTCAGTAAATTGATCTGGGACAGCTCAGGAAATACCTTTAAAAAGTGCAGCATCAACAGCTTTGCCTTGTAAGGGTGAGGAGCCCTTGACATACACAGATCTCCAAATTTCCTATAAACTTACCTGATTCCTTGTAAAACATTTTAATTCTCTTGGCAAAACCACTAAGCCTTTATGGGGATGCCTTGGTGACTTGCCTTTTTGAGCTCCATCTCCCTTCTGTTTCTTTTCCAGGTAAGAGCAAGTCAAGAATTCAGAGTTCTCTGGTTCTCTGCTGTCATCCCTGGACACTTTGCCAGAGAGGGACCAGTTCCTGCATTTTGTTCACCACTCCAAGTGCCATTGCATTGAGAATTATTGACATTGCCACCTAGGGGGCTCTAGCTGTGTGAGTATAAATAAACACAGTGCTAGGAAAAGGCACTCAAGGATAAATAGCAAAGGTAGTGCATTGTGTGAGACCAAAATAACTCCATGCTGTTCACTGACAGTGCCTTCCCCTGGCTGTCATGTACTGGCTATTTCCAGCCAGGCCCTTGTCTTCTCCTGAAAGGCAGAAAGCATGTGTGGCTTCAGAAGCCATGGGGCTGCTCTCTGTCCCTCCAAGATGGTGACACCGAGAGGCTGGGACCCAGTTCTGAGTACACTGCCAGCAGCAGTGCTGGATATCCAACTTCTGCCACATTCTTAGAGCTGTGAAGAACCCAGGTAAATTACCAGCACCTGTATGGACTCCTCTCTCTCCCTCCCTTGCAGTCACAGGGTCTCTTCAGCAGCCCCCTCTGGTAGGGTCCAGTTTGTTGCTTTCACCCATGCTCTGTACCCCCAGAAGAGACTTATGGATGGCACAAGGGAACTAAAACATATAAATGATCTCACTGAGAGGCAGAAGCATGACAGAAAGATTTGGGCTAAGTCAATTGTGTGTGTTCCCTCAGTGTATCTCACCAATCTGGGTGAGAAGGGTGGGTGCTTGGGACTGTGAGGAGTGAGAAGGATGCAACAGGTCCATAATGTCCATGTTTTGATGCAGTGGGGGGCTTGAGTGAGAGCCAGGAGTCTGTTCTGCAAACTGGACCAATTAAATACCAATTTGATCCTACTCTAATGCGTGGTGAAAGAGCCACACTCCTGGCATGTGACACCATTGATATTAATTCATCAACGATGAGCTTGGCTTGGATGATACCTCAGATGAGAACCACAGAGAAGTATTTTGTCAAAATACAATACATGGGCAAGTTCCTGATCTTCAATGGAACTGACAAAGATTCACATTTAGAACTCATTGGAAAGCTAAAATAATGTTTTGGCATTTATAATGGTGTTTGTAAATGTCCTCTTACTGCTTGAATTATGTTATTTTACTCTACAAAGTTACTATTCCATGGATTCATTTTTTCTTTGTTCTATTTTAAAGTAGAACATTCTGGAGAAAACCAGAACTCAAAGCCAATTCATCTGTTTTGCTCACACTGGTACAGCGATGTTTATTTTGAAAGGAATCTTTTAATGATCTTTTCCAATTACAAAATAATGAAAGAAAGACAATTCATATCCTGCATTAGTTATTGTATTACATGTAAGCCCTTTTAAGCAGTAAATTCTTCATTATATTAAAGCTAGATTCCTGGATTTTTACCTGACTTCTCTGCTTTGCTACCAACCTTCTGCTCAGTGTAGCACATCAGTTTTCCCTTTGAAGAGAATATCCCCTCTTTAGTGGTATTCTAGTCACAACAGTCAGTATTTCAGACTGTGAAGGGAAGGTCAAAAATTTAAAAATAACAGAGTTCTACTCATGCCAAGGGGATAGTAACACAGCAATCAAGCCCAGTTTGGAAATGAAATTAGAATAGCACAGAAAGCAATTATTTTAATGCAGATATGCTCTCTGCTAGGTTTCTCACCTTTCTGTAGTCACAAAACTTCTGCTGAAAAATTATACCTGGGACATTTGGACTGTCATTAACCAATAGTTCAGACTCAACATTAAACAGAAGTACTACTCTTCAAAGAGATGATCTAAATTGTCTATTTCACAAAGCACATGCAACTTTGTCCTGCCTAAAGTTACATCCTCACTACAACATTAAGCTCAGTTCTTATTGGGTTTTGCTCCACCAGATTTCATCAGCCACAGAGATGGTTCAGAAATACTGTGAGTTTTGCTCCAGGACATTCATGGCTCCATGTACTCAGTCAGCAGGGGATGCAGTGTCTTGCTTGTCCAGATACACATCTGCTGCTTCAGGCCTGGAAAATCTGTTTGTGCTTCCAGCCAGCAGTCTCCAGAGGATTAAGCAGCCTCCAGCAAAACTCTTCTGCAATAGTGTTGAAATAAAAAATGTTAACATGTCCAAAACACTGATTAAACCCAAATTAATCCTGAAGCAGTTATGGCAGCCCTTCTGTGCATATGAACCTGCTGAACCAGCAACTGTGCAACATCTGAAGCAGCAGCCATTCAGGGACAAAGTAAAAACATAACAAGAAATCCAAGACCTGCTTGGGGTGTGTTTCAGAGAGCTTGTCTGCTGCTAACTCCCAAGTAGCAAGTCCTTCAGTGCACTCTGCTGCCATTGTAACCTATGCCAGCTCAGTGAGAGAAGAACGGATCCACTGTCAGCAGCCACAGTTGATCATGTTGATGTAAATTCAGTTTCAGAGAGGTCTCAGCCCACTCAGGACTCTTATTAGATCTGTTAGGGCCTCATGAAGTCCTTCACCAGCACCTTCAGTGAGCACTGGGAGGTTCAGGCCAGGAAGTCCTGCAGTTCCTACAGCACACCTGAAGGGTGGCAGATCAGAGTGGAGCAGCAGAGAGTGCTGCTTAAACCCTGTAATCCTCACAACCACAGGTTACAGACCTTCCTGACTGCTCTGCTTCCTGGACCACTGCTACTACCACCACCCTCTCATTTAGATTCCCATGTCACATGGGTGATTTGGGGGCTCTGTGGCATTTACGACGTGCTGCATTCAACATTGCACAATTTAAGGCACATTTCTAGGGAATTCAGCAGTGGAATTTTCTTGGTCTTCCTTTCACTACTAATGTACCTGTAGAAGCCCTTCTCCTCCTAAAATGCACATATCCACCCATCACAGCACTTCACAGCGTCTAAGTACAAAGGAGCAATGGGTGGGTCAGTACCCTGCCTATCCAGGTCTGCAATACTGTGAATATTGTGTCTCCCAATCCAGTCAATATGGAG
Organism: Melozone crissalis; assembly: GCF_028551555.1. Lineage (NCBI taxonomy): Eukaryota > Metazoa > Chordata > Aves > Passeriformes > Passerellidae > Melozone > Melozone crissalis. Next base: position 3,598,119 of record NW_026535834.1, read on the forward strand.
ATCCAGGCACTGCCTCAATGTGACTTGCTGGAACATCTAAATTAGACGGTGCACCTTCATCTCTTGATTATTACTCTGAAAAATGATAATAATAGCCTTGGGGCAAGGCTTTAATCCACGTTCCCCACATATCCCATTATACTTACAAACACGTCATGCATACTCAGGTTCAGTAGAAAGAATAACTATTCTTTTCCAGTGTGGTAAAGACAGATGAACAATGGAAGCCCTCTCAAAAGTCTAGTTTCCATTTCCTTCACAAAGTCAAGGACTTCCCTGCTTGCCCAGATACAGTCATGGTTTATGTGCTTTTGTTGGCTTCAGATAGGAGAGAAAAAAGGAAGGAGCCAACAGAAGGGAACCCATTTGAGGCCAGACCTCGTCAGGACCAGCAGACTTGGGAATTTGTGTCCAGAAGTGACTTTTATTTATTTCTGCTGTATTCAAGGAAAGGGGAAAAGACTGTTTATTCTTCTGTAAATAACATGATCACAGGGAGAAATACACTGCATTTACACGAGCATTGTCTCTTCCAAATAGAAAGGCTGTGACAGGTGACAGCATACTTACAGCCTGTTCCTTGAGCCTTAGTATGATCTCTTTCACATGGAAGAATAATTAGGGAAAGAACATCTTGAAATTCTTCAAATTGCAGTTTGGTTTCTTTCCTTCAAGCTGTAAAAATCTCACTGCAGATATTTACAATCAGCTTGAGCCACAGGAGCTGTAACTAGTTTGTGTTTTGTCCTTCCAGTGCAGTTTCTTTAAAGGATTAAGGTCTTAGTCCCAGCCAACACAGGAGCACATATCACCAATATTTGGAAGCAGGATAATCCAGAAAGAAAATCCAGATTTTAAGGAAATCCAGACTGACAGCCTCTCTTCCTGAAGCAAATCACTGCCTGATCCAATTTCCAGTTTGACTGCTGCCCTTTCCTGCAGTACACCTGCAGGTAAAAAAGCAATACAAGCAACACACCCATTCCCAGGTGAGGAGCAAGTGAGGTGATGGTGCAGCTGTGTCTGTACAAAGGAGCTGCTAATGGTCCTCCTTGAGTGGAGAATGGTTGGTTGGTTGGTTGGTTGGTTGGTTGGCTGGTTGCTTGCTTGCTTGCTTGCTTGCTTGGTGGGTGCAGTTCTGGCTTTGAGAGGCTAAGGGAGACAAACCACAGAATAAACACGAGCAGTAAGAAGCATCTTTAGAACTCTGTCAAAGAGTGCTTTGTCTATCTGTGAGGGCAACTAAATGCATGAGCTAAAAAATATTTTTGCCCCCCGGTGAGGAGGAAACACTGGTGGGATGAGCACTCAGTGAGTCCCCATTTTTAGGGACAAAAGCCACATTCCTTAACACATATAGAAGTGTTAGTTCACTGGTCTCACTAGAGCTTAGCACTACTAAAATATCTCTGTGATTACAAGGAAAAATGGACAAATACTGTTATTTTGCTGATGAAATGCTGGTTTTGGCCTGCACAGAAAAATGTGCTGTTCAGACTTCCTTGGTATTCCATGTATATCAGGTACTGGCCCCTAACAGGACAAGAAGAACAGTCTGAACCAGACAGACTGGAGACAGGGAACCTGCAGGACCTCCAGGTCTTGCCATGCTGGCTCACAGAGAACCTGCTGAGCACAGGGGGTGCTGCCTTCATAGGCTGCTGCTCCAAACCCACCTGCAGTACAAGAAAAATGGACGTGAGCTCACTTCACTTCTTTTCATACCTCAAGACACCCAACTACCCATGATGGTCACCCCAAATCCAGCTGCCTTCCCTTGCTACACCGCCCCCTTTCTCACAGCTGCAAAGACTGAAACTCCCAAGGACAGAGTTTCCTTCATTAATCATCAGGCAGAATTTATTTTTTTTCTTTTCTCTGTCTCTTTTTCCATTTCTGAGTTGCGACGTCTCCTGCCAATGTTCAGCTTGGAATTAATTTCTACAACAGAGCCATATAACTTCTGAAAATAGATACTTACACTGGAAAGCCTGACACACTCTATATGGAGCCTGTGAGTGGCAAAACCATAATCAAAAGAGAATCAAGACACCAGGCCGTGCTAGCAGCATTCAATTAGGCTCTGAGCAAAGCAGCCCTAAGAGAAGAAAGTAAATGGGAACTCTGTAAACGCCCCCAGGCTCTTTTCATCACTCAGAGGCATTTCAGTTTGTTCCCTTTAGGGTGACCCTAGCTCAGGAGAGTTATTTCAATACAGCTGGTACGTTCAGAACTCTTTGAAAAATAAAAATTCTTGGAAGCAGCCAACTGTCGTGATTTCCTGATATGAAACTGCGTGTAGAACCTATGGGGGAAAGAAGCCAGGAGTCATATGATATGTCTGAGCTCTGCCTATCATTAGCAAGGGTGGGTTTTTCAGGATAAAATTCTCCTGGGCCAAATAACAGGAGAGTGATAAATAAAGCTTGTCAACTGCCCTTTCTGACTCACTCTCTCCTGCTCAAGAGTGACTCACTGTCATGTGTGAAAGGCTGCCAGGTCCTCCTTACATGCTGAAACAAGCATGGGTTCTGTGTTAGACACACATAACCTCAGAAAAAGCAGACACTTGCTGCTGAGAACACAGCCCTGGAAAGGACTCTGCTGACTAAAGGACCTGAACTTCAAGGTATTTCTCAACCCTTTCTGAAAAGTTCAAGGTTGTTGTTAGATCACCACAGAAAACTTAGATGCAATGCCATGGCTGAGGACTTGGCTGGTGAGAGCAGTGTTTAAACCATGGCTTATTAGGACCACGAAGGTTTACCAGGTAACTCCTAGGGAGTGAGCCAGCCAGCACGTTCTAGGTGCAGACAGAAATAACCAAGACCCTGCCTGCTCTAGAGCTGCCTTTTGTCCAAGGAAAATGGCATGAAAAAAAAAGCAGTCTATTGTTGTTCACTATTTCATGGGGCTGCTCCCTCAAGGAGCTTGTGAGGAGCCTGCCTTGAATCTGCAGAGGGGCAACCAAAGCACGTTGAACATCATCTCTGAGTGTGAGTACTCACTGAGTGTTCCTGAGCAGCACCAGCAGCTGCTCAGTGCTCCCTCCTCTCTGCACTGACAAGGACCTTGCAGGTAATTGCACAAAAAGCTTCTTTGCACCCAGGAGCTTTGCTGCCTACGTGAGTGTGTGCTCCACCCTTTGGTCTCCTCCTGTCATCCCGGGCCCACCACCGGCCAAGTTCGCAACTGTGTGAAATCTCTGCCCCAGGCACTAATAACAAATCCCAGCTATTAGCACATACCACAGTCTGCATTGCCCTGCAGACAGGTGACAAAGGACACCTTGCCCTTGTACCTTTGGAAGGCTCCATGCACTGTCTGTTGCCGTGCCGTGACAAAGCAAGGTGCTTCTGCAAGGACAAGCCTGCTGCGATGTCAGCCCGCAGGTCCCAGAGGGCCCTGTGCTGCAGCCAGAGGGACACAGCTGCACCTGTCCTGTGGCACACAGAGGATTCCTAATGCAGGAGCTGACAGGTTTCTCCCGGGACTAAGAGGGGAAGATGTTCCATAGCCTTCCTCAGCTCCAGGTATTGGCCAACATGTTTCTGCATGACGTAGGGAAACCGTGCTGCCACCGGGCAGTGACAGCACAGCTGCCTCCTGCGTGTCCCACCAGGTGTGCACCTTCCAGGAGTCACCCATGCAGCTGGGAAAGCCCCTCATGTGTGATTTGACACAGAAAAACTGCAGCCAAAGCCCCATCTCACTGTTGGAACCCTGGATGCTGAGAATTTTTAACTTTCTGTGCTGAAGGGCACAGACCCACAAGAAAATACTATATTTGACCTGAGGCCGTGGAGAAGGCTTCCAAAATTGATTGATAGCACTGGGATTGCAGGTGTGTAGTTTGATTGGAAATGTGTAATATCACTGGATGGAAGACTTAGAGTTTAAGGTTTTAGAATAAAGCAATATACACGGGGCAAGATGGAGGTTTTAGGGCAGTGGCTGGTTGTTCTCCTTTCCCTTCTTCCTTCTTCATGGGTGGTATTTTGTAATTGGACAGAAAAGCCCGCATTGCAGACTTGGAGTGATCAGTTATTGGGTTAACAGTGAAAATAATTTAGGTGTCATTTCTTAATTGGATAGTTTAGCCTTAAAAGACATTGTAACAAGAGATAGCCATTTTGTAACTTGTTAGTAGAATGCTGTAAAACTCACCACTTGTAATATAGATAAGAAATAATAAATACCTAAGCCTGAATGCAAAATATCGTCTCAAGAGCTTCAGTCCTGACTTGACAGAGGAAGAAAAAAGAAGCCAAAAACCAGCATCTTACCACCATTTTTCAGATCATATGATCACTAACCTGTCTGCCTGGAATGAAGGTGTAACCTAGAAATGTTAATTTTGAATAGAACCACAGAATGGTTTGGGTTGGAAGGGACCTTAAAGATCATCTACTTCCAACTCCCCTGCCAAGGGCAAGGACAGCTTGCACTAGACCAGGTTGCTCAGAGAATAAAGAGTGTACCATCATTTACATGAGGAAGATATAGAAGCCACACACAGTTCTAAATGTATCTTTTATATTTATTCTTCTCTGGGAGAAGGTTTCCATCCCCTAAAATTTTAAGAGGTCATATTTAAATATTTTTGCTGCATACCAGAACGGATGTCTAATGAAAAGCTTAAAGAGAAGCTGCAGGCCACAGCAGCCTCATGCAATGGTAAAAGAACTCACCTGACACATGGAGAACAAGCCTAGGCCACAATGCTACTTAGGCATTTAATATCACATGTGCCAGTCTAAGTATTAGCTGTGAACCTGCACTCCAAGTGTCTGTCTCCATCAGGCAGTGCAGGGCCACCCCACAGAAGTGATCCAGTCCCTGGGCTATCGGTAACTGCAGAAAATGTACTTTTCTCATCATAATTGTGCTGCAAATTTTCATCCTTTTAAAAACTGAACCACATATTACAAGGGTAAAATAATTGTATTCTTCTTATCCTGCATTCATATATTTTACTGAAAAACTTCCACACTGGCACTAATATGTCAAATTTCTCTTCTTAGCAATGATTAAATATTACACCTGTGGTTTTTTCCACTGTTTAAAAATCCATTATTTTTCCATTTATTTTTATCAGCTATTACCATGTCAGGATTTCATCCTTGCTAAAATTTCCATGCTAACATTTTAATATTTGGCAGGTACAGATAGTTTTATAGGTAAAATAGTCATAATTAAGGATAATTTTATCCAAGGAAAAAAAAAAAGAAAGGAAAGGAAAATAAAAAAAAAAGAAAACAACGTGAACACAATATATTAGAGATTCTAATATAGAATAGAATAGAATAGAATAGAATAGAATAGCTTCCTTCAGAAGCAAAATTTCACCAATTTTTTGGCTCTACTAAATTATTTATTCTGGTTGTTTTGCTAACTCTTTAGACAAACAGGGCTGACATTGAAATCATAAGAATAATCATATTAATCTGCAGGTGTCAAAGCAATTGTCAAAATCAGCCAGGAACATAATCTTCTCAAGAATGGCCCCAATGAAGGCATTAAGATGAAGGACCAGGAATTACAGCCTGGATCTCCAGTCACCCAGCCCAGTCTCCTGTGTGTCAGACTTCCCCAGCTCTGACAAATGAGTTGGGCATCTCAAGCTGCAATTTCAAAGTGATTTACTGAGCAAAGTGAAACCATGCTGTCCCACAGACATCACTGCTGCAGCTGCTCTGACTGCAGCCACCTTCTGCTATTGCCCTCTGGAGCACGGTGCTGCCCCTGCTCAGCCTTCCTCTGGGGCTTCTCAAGGGGGCAAATTGAAGCCATCTGTCAGGGTAAAGGAACCACTCATCCTTGTTCTTGTTCTTCTTCCTCTTCTCCTCCACTGTCCCATGGGGTGTGTGCATGCAGGATTTTAACTCCCTACAATGAGCTCCAGTGGTGCTCCCTGTTAGAAAACATCATGTTAATCTGCTGGACACAATGAAGAAAAGAAAAACAGGAGAGAGGGGGACAGGTTTGTTATGTTTCCTAGGAAAACCAGCAGAGAACCTTCCCTCCTTTAGCAGAGAATTCCTGCTCTGCCCCAGGGGAAAGCAAATAACCATGCTTGTACCCTCAGCACCTTGAAAGCCCCTTGTGCTCATGTCTGGAGTGAGCATGCACACAGCATGGATTGCAGACATCCCACTGAAGCTCCCTGAGAGTTTGGTTCCCCCGCATACCAATTAAATGACTCTGTGTGTAAAGTATAAAGCCAAGATGCTCGGGATGCACCTGATTATCCCAGAACATGCACAGAACAATTACAGGAGCGTGTGCAGCAAATTTCACACTCTCAAGAAATACCAGACTCACTGGTCATGTGCTGGAGACATGTCCAAAGGTTTTGCATGTGCGGGGCTGTAGCATTCATGAAGGCAATTCTCAATTTCTCATTTCCAGGCAACAGAAGAGCTAAGTCTTAAAGGGAGCTTTCCATACACTTCAACAGAGCAAAACTGATTTACTGATAACTCAGTAGTCCTGAGTTATTGCATTTAAAAGCACTGCAGTGATACTGCTGTTAACCACTGCTAGATGGGAAATGGAATTCCTCTCCTGTGGCATACCCAGGCCTGAAAAGGCTTTATGTTTATCATGAATCAGGAGAAAAAGTTCTGGTTTTATTACCATCAAACCTGTATTTCTAAAGTACAATGTAGTAACAAAATTCCTTTTTTAGAATAAAGTATATCAGTAATTTCTGATCAGCACATTATTTAAAACTAAAAGTCAAGAAGACTGAAGAAACTGGAATGAATCATGAGCAAGGAAACAAGCCCAATTTTGATTTTCAGAAGTTCTGATTAATTTCTGCTTAAGTTATATTAAGGCATATTTCCTTTCCACAGAAAATTTATTATTTTTAAGCAAGCACTATGGTTGGTAGGTGCTCTGCCATTGGATAACCAAAATAATTATCTCTGCAAGCTTCAGGCTCTCTCAGGCTTCTCAGAACCTCCTGTTCCTCCTGTGCTGACCAAATCCTCTCCCAGTGAGAAAGATTTAGGTTTTATCCTTCCTTAAAGCACTACCAAATCCATGTATGGATCAGTGAAGATTTGAAAGCACTGTTTTTTTAAAGGTATGCAGACAGATGAAGCTAGAAACAGAGTGAGCTCAGATGGATTCCACCTTGCTCAACTCTGACCAGTTTGGCATAGTCTTGGCTAGTCTAACCCAAGATCATCACTCAGTATCCCTCAATAATCAATGGAAAGAGACTGATGGGATGAGTCACTCTGTGGGGGTTCTATCACACACATCTCTCTCAAGAGGCAACAATTCACCCTTTGGCTGAGCTTCTTTATTCCACAGGGGCTGTTGAGGCAGCTGAAGGCATGGTCTGACTGGACAGAGAGTGTTCAGGCAGCTGCAGGCAGACAAGATGATCCCCACCCTGAATGACAGCATTATTATCAGAGAAAATATCACTACCAAATACCAGCTCATTGCATCTCACCTTCAAGTGTCTGCTTGCTGATGAAAAAAAACCAAAATCTGTCTTTTCACTCCTATGTAACATTTGTCATCCCTGGCATAAGCTGAATCAGCTCCCTCTGAATCTGATCTCTACCAAGTCTGTTCTTGAGAAGATGGCATCGCTGGGACTGCTGGGTATCCTTGGAATTAAATCCACAGTTCCACTCTTTCAAGGAAAAGCTTCCCAGTTTATGAAGTACAAAGTATAATTTGGCCCCAGATATTCTATATTGACTCTGCTGAGGCCCTGCAAGTCTCACAAATGTGCATGTGGCAGGCCAGAGGAGCTTATTGGCATCTCGAAATGTCACCAAGGGCAATGGAAATGAAAGACTGTAAAATTTCCTGCCTACAGAGATGAAACAATGAGGCCAATGATGACAAGAATCTGTAGAGCAGACTTCCCAGAGGGACCTCAGGCTGTGGTGGGAGCTGTCTGGAGTCCAAGAGCCACCAAGGGACTGAAACTCTCCAGCTTAGGGCTCCAAGGGGAAAAGTTTGGGCTGAAGGGCAAAGAGAAGGGCAAAAATGGTATTTTACAGGGACACCCAGGCCCTGGAGGTCCAATTTTATTCTATGCACTCTGCCCTACAAATGAACTACTGGGGGAACATAAAAGGAAAGGAGCATTTGGGTGTATGTGCAAGGCAGGGACACGCTCTGGGCTGACACTCAGGCACACTCTCTGTTTATCTTTGTGACTTTTTTACCTCAAAGAAGCTCCGATCTTTGTGCAATGATGTTTTTCTCCTAAGGCAGCAAACAAGAGCACAAAATTAATAGCAGCAGTCGTCCTTTCAGTTCTCTGAACAGAGCACTGAATATGACTCATGGGGCTATGCCAAGCTGGCTTTGCACCAGGGCAATAAAGTTGTTGCTGGTGGATCCTCATTAGCAGCACGCAGAGACCCACTGTCCAGGAGAAAGACAGGATTTCTGCACTGCCTCAGAAGAAGAAAATGCAAAATATTGTATGGCTGAGTTAATTAAACCTGACAGAGAACAAAGCTGGTTGTGATGAGCAGGAGAGGCTCCCCTGCTATGCTCTCTAGACTGAGCTCTCTGCACGGGCCCCTCAAAAGTGGTCAGCACTGATCTAACCCAGTTTCCACTGAAATCAATAAAAAAACTCTTCCTGACATCACTGGAAGAGCAAAAAGCAGAGTTATTGGGGGCAAAAAGCCAGGATAACACTGAGACAATAAACTTGAAAACCAGGAAGGAGGTGCCTGATGTATCTCCAAGAAGAAATGTAAAACATGCCCAAGAACAACAAAGGGCCTTTGTTAAAGAAGCAGCAATTTGCCCAGTGGAAGCCAAAGAGAAGCTGTCGCCACCCTCCTGAGCCCAGGATGGTCACACAGAGCCAAGTGACCGTCCCTCATGGAAGGGGCCATTCAGCAGAGGGTGATGCACACATCCAGCAGCCACTCTGCTCTCCTGGAGGTGGCACAACTCACCCTCATGGGAATGCAAACACAATTTCCCTGCTAACCTACAGATCCCCACAGGTCCTGCCAGCTGCACAGGAAAGCCGTCCCCACATCAGCTCACCAGCTCCTCATGTGTCCCTCACCTTCCTGATAACATCAAGACCTTGATTGCCAGCCCAAATCACCCCAGAAACATCAGTGCAGAGCAGTCCACAAAGATTGTATCTTTCAGCCCTTTAGCTCTATTTACCATCCTTGGACTTCTATTTACTGATTTTTGACCAAGAAAACCACTTATCTCTATACCTGGTTCCCATCAGCCACAATCCTGCTGATGCTTCACATATATAAAGGGAAAAGAGGCTTGACTGTGCATGTACAGCATGGCCCTTTGCCAAAGAGAACTCCCAAAACAACTGCAATGATTTGGGTTCCTTATGGATTCTGGTAAAGAACAGCATTCTGTCTTCAGAAACCTAAAGTGATCCCAGATACTTACACCTAAATATGAAACCCAGATTCTCCTTTTAGCATTATACAGCTCTTGTAGTGTCTAAGCTCCTAGTTTAGCAGAGAAACCTATGTAGAAGCCAGGAACAAAAAATAACACTAATTATTAGAGACAAAGAAGGCCAGGGGTCTTCACCCTTCTTTACCCAGTTCTTTCTTCCCTGAGGTGAGGCACTAAGCCAAAAGACCTGAGTGAAGTAAAGTTTCCTAAAATAAGAATTGAACTAGAAGGCACCTCCCATGTCTAGGGCACAGTTGCTAATTAGGAAAATTCAAAAAAAGGGTCAGAAAAACATCCTGGAGCAACAAGCTTCAGGACAGGACTTGTAAGAAATTTGAAAGAGTGAGCAAAAAGCATCATGGCTTCTAGTAACAAAACAATATTTGTTCTAGAATTGACACAGCAATATTGATTTCTCAGAGCTGTGAAGGGGATGGGGTGAGTTCATGCATAAGAGAAAGAGGAGCACAGCCCTGTTTGCCCCATTGCTGCAGCTTTGGGAACACTCTGTATTGTTCCCATCGTGACAAATGCCCATAAGGAAACTGGCACTACAGAAAGGTTGCACAATCCTCATAACTTAAAAGGAGAAAGCCAGACACGCCTATTCCTTCCTTAGCATTGGAGGCACAAAAGGACTAATGCTAGCATATACAAATAACAGGTCTGCAGGAACTCTCAAATTCCAATCTGGAATAGTGTCAAGACAGGATTTTAATGCTGCATTTTACAAATCATGTAAGTGTTTAAGCTGAAGATGATCTCCACCTAAGCATCCCTTTTTACAATTTCAGGGAAAACTCTTCTGTGAAACATCAATAATTTAATATAAACACACAGATATTTGGCAGATCTGGCAGAGAAAGCACTTTACCAACATAGTATAAAGTTTCATTAAAATGTTACTATGGTGAATTGAAATGAAAAGCAACAGCTTCAACACCACCATGAACCCACAGCTGGGTTATAAGGAAATACAGCAAAACTGGGGCTGATACACCATCAAGAGTGTCTCAGCTTTTAATCTAAACATTTCTCCTGTTAAAAAAATAAGTCATCAAAAGTAACCTTCCCCACAGTTTCCATTTCATCCAAACCCATGTGTGCTCAAAAAATTCCTATCCATCTTATAATTAAGAGTGTTAACCAGTTCTGTCCTTCAGCTCTTGTACTTGGCTGTTCATATAATGGTCTGGGAGGATCCAGATAACATTTAAGGCTGGAATGAGTCAGCCTGGAAAAGATTATGTTTATATAATTGCAGCATGGTATGGGAAGTGCCCTATATTATAACAGGCTCAGCATTAGCCTAACTCTGAAGGCAGCTGTAGTCAGCCACCCTGTATGAGTAACTCAGTGAGCCCTCTCCTCACACAGCACCTGCCTTACATCATGAGGCCTTTAAAACACAGCTTGTGTCTTTCCACAGCCTGGACACCAACATCCCAACCCAGCCTCCAACCCCCACTGCGATGGAAATACTCAAGAACATGGTTTCACTCCCATGCTGGTGGTTTTTCACCACTAGATCTCTTGCTTGTCTCAAGGCAAGGAGCAGGAGTGGCTGAGGAGGCAGCAGAACTAACTCCCTGTTTTACCCAGCTGCATCCAGCTCTTAATCCAAGTTATTGCAATAGGTTCCTCCAACTGATTCTGATAAGCACAGCCATTAGGGCCACCCAATAAGTAACAAAATGCTGCCACGACCCTCCCTGTGCAACCAGAGAGAAGGCTGACTCTGCTCATCAGAATTTGGGAGCAAGAATTTGGCAGAGAAGGCTGCTCCCCCAGTGCCTGGTGAAGAGCTAATGTGTCAGAATCCAGGGGAAACACATTCTTATTCTGTGTCCAGCACCTTTTGGTATGGGACGCACTATGATGGGAGCCCTGTTGGGACAGCAATTCCAGCCCCCTTTGACTCCATCATTTTGTGGCTTACTTCTCCTCTTGATTACAAAGCAACCCAGGTTCCCCCACCCAGCCAGGAGCCAGGCTGCCTGGAGCAGTGCTGCAGGAAGGCAGGTGCATGTTTGTGACTCCTCTGGGGGACTGGCAGCAGTTTCACACCAGCTGGCTGAAAGTTTTCATGAAACTGCTCTGAGAGGATCCCAGGGCACTGGAGTGCTGTGTGGGGACTGCTCCTTTGTATTGCCAGGGAAAGGAAATATTGTGTGAGGACATGCATGGCTGAGGAAAGAGTCCTTAACACTTGTACAGTGTTTGATCTCTCTGTCATTACATTTTCCTTCCATTAACCATTTTTTGTGGGGTTTAGTTGCTGGCCAGGGTTATTTTTAACAGGGTCCTCATCACCTGTTAAAAATCCCCCTTTCTTGTCCTCATCATTCCCTTAGTTTCTCTCCCTTTTCAAACACCCCCTCAGCCTCTGCTGCCTTCTGGTTCCTTCTAAAATCTCACTATCAGTTTGTCTCCATTTCAGATGGCTGGGACCATCACTGCTGAAGCCTGGTTGGTCTCCACACTCTGAAATAGCCATGCACCACCTTCCCCACTCAGAGGGGGAATCCTACACTTCCAATGCCCAAGCACAGCCCCTTCCGACCCCTCCTCCCTGCACTTGCTGCCCTTCAGGTACATTGTCTACCTCCCTTGCCAGACTTGTCTTTGTGCTATCTCAGACTTGGCAGAAGAGAAAATTTATGCAGGCATGAATGGCAACCAGCAGGCACCCAATGATTTGCTTTCAAGATCAAGTGGAAGAGGCAGGGGTAAGATTCGGGGCTGCACTGACTTTCATGTTGAGTCCATTAAAGTTTTCTGCTCTGTGTCTTCATCAACACTTCTGCATACCAGGGCTACATCTCTCCAGTCTGGTATCCAGAGCTCTGCTGCAATTCATTGTGGCCAAATCAGTTGTCAGCAGCTCACCAGAAACACTTTTGGAATTGGTTATGAGATGAGACAGACCTGCAGGAAGATCAGGACACTTCTCTGCCTCATGGTCCCATAGGTCTCTGTGACCCCTTGGCTCACAAGACATTTATTGTCCTGGGCATTTACTTGTGTCCTGCAACAGAGACCTTGACCCTGGGCTGCTGAGGCCCCTGACAGAGTCCCCAGAAGGGACTGGCTTGCTTTGGACAGGGCATGTGGTGCTGCTGTGCCATTCCTTGGGGATGAGCATACAGTACACCTTGGCAAAGTAGGCCTGGACACCCCTCACTTCACCAACACATCTTCTCTAAAACATCACAGTCCTTTTTAAAACAAAAGGCAACAATGTTTTGAGGGAAGGGGCTCTTTTTTGAGGGACAATAGGGATGCAGAAAGTGTGACTGTTCCTGAGAAGTTGGTGTGGATTTTAGGCACGCAAACCAACATTCTGGCTGGCACCACCATGAGGGATCCCTCAGAGTATGGTTCAGATAGATGGTGGGGCCACAGGGGCTGGGGCCTGGGCCCAGCCAGCCTTTCCTACCCACACAGCACACAAGGAGCAGCCAGGCTGCTGTCTTTGATCGTGCACAGCCTGTGAGCCCTTCCTGAAGGCAGCACGGAGCCCTGGGGGCAGGGATCCCCGGGCTGCCTTTGTCACTCTGTCCGCCCCGAGCCGTGGGCCTGGCTCTCCCGGAGTCACCACTTACTGCTCTTCAAAAGGGCCCAGGAAGCCCTCGGGAGCGCCTGCAAACAGGACAGGCTGACACTGCAAGCCTGTATTTTAAACCAATTCACATCAAACACTAAGGAAATTCCAAACCAAAGAGCTTTCTATTTCCTCTGCTTCCCCTGTAATCCAGCCGACTGTCTGCCAGTTCCTGGGAGTCCTGCTGGCCTGGAAGCTTCCAGCCTCTCCTCACACACGGGAGAATTGGGTTTATCTGCCCTTCCTTGATGGGCTCCAGCTCTAAAGCTTCCTACCCAACCCTTCCTTAATAAATTGAAACAATTACTCTGTGCTTCTCAAGGATAATGGCTAATAAAATTCAGCAGATTTCCCCCAAAAGACATGAAAGGGCTGGAAGCAGAACCAGAAACTAAAGGAGAAAGAAAATGCAGGACAGAAATAATAGCCCTTGTTCCATTCATGTCTCATCCACTGCTGGTGAGTTTTTGTTCTTAGAGTCACATATTTCAGAGATGAATCCTCCCAAGCTGTCTCCAGTAGGGAAATGCCTCATGCTCACTGCTTTGGAAAACTGGTTAGTTGTTTTTAATGTTATTTTACAAGATCTTCCTGAATCTAGAAAAACATCATGAAAGCCTCAGGATAAATACCAAAGATTTCCAAAAGAATCAGCAGGGCATCAACAAAGGACAAAGCCACAAGAAGCAAAAGATGTCCAGATTCATCCTGACTTTCTCTGACAGGACCCCATTCCAATACTTTATTTTCCAAAGTTTAATGCACAGAAGCAATGAATTCTGAAGCCTGGATAGTCTCAGGTATCCCTTGAGGGACTGTGGACTGATACTTCTAGAAGTATCAGTGGTTTAGGTTCAAGACAGCTGAGGAGCTATTCAGACCATCAAGTCTGGCTCATTATGGACAAAATTAGACCCAAGAGATGAGTTAAACCTCTCCAATAGGGAGCCCAGATGGCAGGAACCCCCAAAGACACCAAGGAGGAGCAGGAATAGCCAGCTTTGTTTTCTGTCTCGTTAGGTTATCTCACTGGGCCTGCAAGAAGAGCTGCTGGAGGACAGCACAGAGTTGGATGTGCCTGTCATGGGTGAGCATGGGGCTGATAAAGGGCTGGGTGGGTCAGCAAGCCCTGTCTCCAAGTAATGTCTGTTGGCTGAACTGGGAGCAAATTACAGGCATCACTAAGGAGAAACTTGAAGTGGCGCTGGCATGTCTTGCCTCCAGCCTGTCTCTCCTTGTGGCACATTGCCAGCACTAGGCAGGGAAGCAAAAGAGCCTCTGACATTAAATTATATCTTGGAGGGAGGGGGAGGAGTTTTCTCCCTGAGCAGGCCACTAGCAGCAGCCCTGAGCATGGGATTTATGTGGGATAGATGCAGGAAAACAAATGACTGTGCAATCTTCTTTCCCATTTGCCCAAATACATCAGCATATCACAAACCTCAGGATTCTTATCACAAGTGTAATTTTGTGCCATTCCAGTTCTATTCTGTAGTTACGAAATCCCTTTCACAAGCTCTCAGAACTCCACCTTCAGAACCACAGCAGTTTTCTTGCTTGCCCCCACTACTTTCCAATGGAAGATCATTCCAGAATTTTACTCCACAGGAGGGGAAAGACAGTCCTTGATACATTTGATTTGAAATATAGCACATATAGGTTTGTAATTGGACTGTGTGGACAAGAAGAAATGGGAGGTCTTGAATAGGGAAAGAAGATGTAATATCAGAAAGTTCTTCTCAGCATGACTAACATCCCCCTGCTTCTCCAATTCAGCTAAGACACTAAAACAATTAAGGTTGAACTTCAACATTAAATAGGACCTAAAATTGCCTTTTGTAATTTTATTTTGCTTACTTGTATTTATATTTCAGTAGCTCAATATCCTGAATTCCTGTTTCTGCATGGTAAGGGCATGTTCTTTAATCTTCTCTTAACACTCCATTCAGATAATCCTGACAAGCAAGCACTTCCCTTCAGGGATGGTAATGAACATAAATAAAGCCCTGTTGTAGAAAAGGACAGTACTCAGTATATGTTTCCCACCAATAGGCAGGACTCACTTTGAGAGCACTGCATGGCACAATGCACTGAAAAGTCCCATCTGACAGGGTTTATCCAGCAGCTTATAGCTGATCCCTGCTAACCAGAGGTCCCTTGATCCAGGAAACACAACCTTATATTGCAATAGGACTGAACTCCCCTTTGTTTCAGTCTCCTGCTGCATTTGCCACACCAGTCAATGACAGAGTGAGGTGTCCTGAACCATGGCGTGGCCTCCTTGTCCTTTACCAACCAGGAGCAAGGAAATCTTTTTGTGAGCTGCAGCCCAGAGCACCTCAGCTGAGTCTGTGACCTTTGTGTACTGAACTGTGCTGATGGTTTTCTTTATTTATAAACTGTTCCTTCAGCAATGAAAGAAACATCTGTAAATTTATGGATGTAGAACAAATCAATTCCTTAGGGACACCAATCCTCCCACACTCTATTCTTCAATTCACATAAATCTGCCTGTCTTTATATCAAGGCTCCATGAACTGTGAAGCAGGTAATCATTAAGTGATTTAGGAGAATGGTGAACCAATTTCAGAAACTATTAGAGTCCAGAAAATCACAGAAGTTTGTTACAATCACAGCTTGTAATTCTGAAGTGCTTCCTCCCAAGGCACAGAACCCTCTAACACAGCAGCTCCTGATCTGCTCCCCTGGCATCCCCACTTCACTCTGCAAGGCAGCAAATGTGGTCACACACCCTAACTTGGGAACTGCTTTCCTAGCACTTATTCCTCATGCTGGAGCATGTTTCTAGTGCCCAAGAGTCATCAGAACCTGCTTTGCAAAGTGTTTAGAAATGAAGTCTTAAAGCAGTGTCACCCACAGCACAAATTAACTCACAGGAGGCTCAGTTGTGACTTTGCTGCTCTGTTGTGCAGGCAGAAAAGTCTGGATGCTAATGTTAATACTGGGAAAGGGCATTAAGGGAGGGTCATTTGGTCCAGGGGACTCACACAAATTTAACATCAGTGGTAATAGAAATTATTTGTTCCAATCACCTTGTGGACCCAGATTATTTGGTGGCCCCACTGCAGCAGGAGTGGACCCTGCCAGCATCCTGAGCAGGAGACTCTGGTGATGCTGTGGCACATGGACAACAGAGCTCAGAACTCAGGGAAGGGCTGAGGCAAAGCAGGGTTCAAACCCTGCCAGAAAACCTGCCTCTCCCCAGCCAGAGGAGTCTATGCCCTGGAGAGCACAGGGGACAGGGAGATGGGAGACACAAAATGTGAGACCAAGGGGTTTCTGTAGTATCCCATATATCCCAACATAGCCAGCAGCTCCTCACAAGCAGAGTCGCACTGATTCTGACCCAAAAGATCTATGGATCTATCTGGATCTATGATTCCAGATTTGCTGAGGCAAGCTCTGTGTACTTCTACCCCTAATGTACTCACAAAATCAAGGATCTGCATTCCTTTCCCAGGTGATTCCAGGGCAATTTTTCCCAGGTGAAAAGGCAGGTGGAAGATCAGGGCCATGAGGAACTCAACTAGTTTCGCATTCCTAAGAAGAAGGTGGAATGGTCACTGTGAAGTTTCCAGATCTGCAGATAGAGACACCACCAGACCATTATGAGAAAGAACAAAGTCTCTGCTCAAGGGCTGCATTATACCAAATATGAGCAAAGTGGCTGAGACCTATTTGTAGCAAGCACTCCACCCCACACAAGGACTTTGAAGGTTTTTAGAGAACTACTGACAGTCCAATAAACATGCTGAAGAGTGGATTGAACTGGGTATTACCAGAGCTATTTCCAAGAAACATATTTATTTTCTGCACTTCACCTTCCTTTAGGTAACAGGATAGAAAGCTTTCAAACAGGTGATAAAATTATTTCTTTGCATGTGTTCAAGACAATACAAGTTCAGTATTGTTTCTCAGTGAACCACACAGCTGAGATTTTAAACCTCTGATATTTCTCTCAATCAGAAGAGCAGCCCCTCCATATCCAGCTACACACAAAATTCTCAAAATGAACTCTGCATGACATACCTCAGACCAGCTACAAAAGGCAATTTGATGTGAGTCATTCACTTCTTTCAAAAGCAGAGCAGCATCTGAGAGCATACAGAGGAGAAAAACAGTATTTCCTCAAAAAATTACTAGTGTCAGCAGAAAGAGCTTTCTAAGTTGTAGAGGCAATGCCTTGCTGATGTGAAACACCAGCAATTACTCACATTTTACATCATCCAACGTCACCTATTCATGCTGTACCCACTTGCACAGCCTATGCAATTTCCCTCCTTTGTCAGCCAGCCTTCTCTCAGGGAGCAGGGCACTGCAATCCTCTTGGAAGATGCTGGTGGTTGACCAATATGTAACATTCAAGGGCACAGTGGTCGTTCCAGTCTGAGAATATTGTCTGCCTGGCACATGTTCTCTTCATTGCACTCAGTTTCAAAGGGACAGGCAGTGAAATGTGCTTAGCAGGTATCCTGAACTAACTTTCAACTGTTAGAACTACAAATCAGGCTGGGGATGTTGAGAGAAACAGGACATTTCACCTCTAAGGTTGCATCTGAAGTTGCTCCTTTAGTTGCTAATATAATAAGTTGCAACTGTATTATATAGATCAAAGAGGATTTAAGTAATGGATGAAAGTCAGCTTTACCGTGTTGTGAATTTATAAAATTAATAACAATAATAATAATTTAATCTTTGAAGTGCCTTACACAGATGAATTAATTACCTCACAATACTCTTTGGAGTAGATGAGAATTATTACCTCATTGTGAGAGATCTGGAAACAGCAACAAAGATGCTGAATGACTTTACCAAAGTCAGACCAGGCTGAGCCTGAGCTAGCATTCAACACCAGGCATGTCTGGCTCTGTTTTTGTGTTCAGACCACTCATCCACCCTGTTGAAATGACAGCTGGCTTCCTGCTTCATGTGCTTTGTTCAGACATGATCCTCAGACAATAGGTGAAAATATTCCCACCCAGATGATCTTGTTTCTTTTTGAGCTAGGCTAGTTGAATTGAAATACTTCTTTAATGTCTTAACATGCATTTCCTGAAAGAGAGCATTTTTTCATTTCTTGAGGTTTTCCTCAGCTGCTGGATTGGAGCTGAAACACAGAGCATGAGCATGCAGCAGTATGATTTTAAATTACTAGCAGCAGTACTGGGAGAGGTCAACATCCCAGAACATGAAGATATATCTATTTTGACCTCTACCTGACACTAAGAAAATATTTGGATTGTGGTGAGGCTATTGTGAGATGATGTTTTCAAGAATACAGAAGCAAAGAACAAAGGGGCTTCTGAAGCTCTCTCGCTCTGACTCCTGCCCCATTTGCCCTGTGACAGGTAAACCCTTCCAGCAGTGTCTCAAGTGGCTTTAGGAAGATTTCAGATGCCAATTGTCCCGTCCCAGAGCTGTTCTTTGGGATCACTGAGGGAAGATGAGGCAGAGGTCACCACAGAGCCCACACCTCTCCCTGCAGAGCAGCCAGGCAGAGCCAGCAGCATCCCAACCCCAGTGGAGCAGCTGGCTGAAGCTGCTGAGGCACAGCCCATGAAAGGTGCCTGCTGTGGCTGTGTGAGCAGGACACAGGGGAGCAGCCTGGCTCCAGCCAGACAAAAGCTTGGGAAATGCCCAGCAGGGCAGGAGGCAGCAGCAGGCAGCGTGGGTGACCCACTGCTGCCACTCCACTGGCTCCCTGCCCCTGAGAATAGAGCAGGGGGGATAGTTTGGGTGCTTTTAGGTTTTAGGGATTTTTTCTCCCTAATGGTTTAAAAGGCCAGATAATTCCCTAATCCACACCTGCCACAGACATTCAAAGCAGAGTCAGGTGCACTTTATCCCCTGCAGAGTTGTGGTTTCCCTAAAGGTCTGCAGTGCTCCACTGCCCACCTCTGCAGAGTCACACACACCACAGGGACATCACTCCATGGATATTCACCCGGGGACACCAGGGGTGGCATTTGGCTCTCACATCCAGCATGGCTGTCCCAGGGTGTGGGGCACATTTCTGACACACAACACACAATTTTAGCTGTCCCTCTGCAGTTCAGCTTGAGAGGAGTATGGAATAGATGTGTATTTCTCCTTTACTCCATTAGCATGATGTAAGAATTTGTCCTGTAGTCGATGCTTGGGTAAAAAAAAATACTAGACCAAATTTTATATTTATCTTCTGTATTTATCAAGGCCTAAAGCTGCATAATTTGAAACCAAATATCCTTATTTTACCTTCCAGACTCAAGGCTGTTAGTTTCAGATTTTCAGTACCACACACCTCAAGCCAGTTTTATCCTCTGCAAGGAAGCAGTGTATAGAGTGCCTGTCATAAATCTATGCTCAAAGTTCTCAGACCAACAAAGTATTTATAATGCAAATTCTGTGCATATTGGGCACCTTCCATCAGTCTTAAGCCTGCTTTTCCCCTAGATATTGTTTGTGTGTGAGTTATTTCAACAGAAGTTCTCAAAGGTTGCCAGTGTAAGAAAGAAAAATGTGTATTTGTTCTTTTTTTTTGTCTTTCAGGTTATGAATAACTAATGGGAAATTTGCTAAAGGAATCAGTTCTTTGATGGCCAGTGAATCTGAAAAGACTGAGACATCAAAATAAACCAGGCATTAAACAGCACATTGCTTTGGGGGTTTTTAATAAAATTTATGTAATTGTAGAATCTAAGTATCAGGAGAAAAGAAAACTTTGCTAAAAGATCGAATACATTATGCATGTTCCTGATATTCTGAGAACTTTAAATAAACACCAGACAGACTGTTCAGGGAACACTGGACAAAACTACTAGTAACAGCATTTTACAGCATCTATATATTTCTAAGAATTCCAAACCAAAATATCCCCTGGAAATAAATGAGGTCTATTACTCCTTTCTTAATTAACAAGAGAGACTTGCAAGCCCTTAACTATTATTTGCAGGTCACCTTTAAAGCAAAATGACTCTTATTGCTGAAATCCCTCTGCCTACAAATTTAAACTGAGTGAAACTTTATGCTTTCCTGTGACTTTTTGCCAGGTACTATTCAGCCAGGCAGCCACAAGGCTCTCAGAGATTCTTACTCAATCTAATTTGGTAGTAGAGGCTGGATATGGGACAACAGAATAATTTCAAGTCAGCAGCCCACAGCCCATGTGGTGGTTAGACCACAGAGATGAATATGAGGAAACCATGGCTCTAATCCTTTGACAAAAAGTGGTTATTTCAGCTTGCCTCTTCCCGTCTTCAGTTCCAGCTTTCTAATAGTGTTTTGCCACTCTTGGATGAAAAGGCCCACGCAAATGCTGTACCTTTATGTTACACACAAGGGATTATGAGCCATGAAAGAAAAATAGGAAAGGTGGTAATCCAGTACAGCAAGACCTACCAGCACACCACAGGAAGGAGAAAATTCCACCCCTGTGTCTTCAAAATGCATCCCAGCTGCTCCTCACTAATGCAAATGGCTGAATGACTGTCCCAGCCACTGTGCTGGGGCAGCAGGACAGGTCCTGCCCACCCGTGGGGCCTCCTGTGGCCCCTGGGATCTGCTGCAGACACAAACACAAACAGGATGGAGCTGGGAAGGGTGGGAGGCTCACAGATGGCACAGTGCTGCCAGGACACCATCAGGAGTGAAGGGGTGACACTGCTTACAGCAGTGACCATCTGCTGTCCCCTAGGAACGGCAGATCCCAGCACTGAGCCTCCCCTGCAGCCCTCTCTGGCCACCAGGACTCATGGCCAATGTGCTCTGCTGCTCCCAGCTCTGCTAAGCAGCTTCCCTGGGCAACATTTTAGTCAGGGAAATGAGTTTTTTCCATGTGATAACATCTCCACAGCCATTTATTTATGTTCATTGTGGCATTGATGGTCAGGAGCTGCAGAGATTTTCCTGGTTTTCCCAGGACTGGCAGCAGTGAGGGTAGCTGGACCTGGTCCTTCTGGTATGGGCAGTGACAGTGCTCTGAATGTTAAACACACTTCAGCTTTGGGCTTTATAAGATTTCAAACTATATCAGGTCACAAATATGTGGCACAACCTAGGTCCTTACACGAGCAGTCAGCTCAAGATTTGGAAGCTGCATCTGGAAATAATTCCCATATACTAAGGCAGGTCACTTTAGGGCATGATTTTGAGGTTTAGAACCCTTGGGATATTGTGAAACATTTGGTTTTTCAAGCAGAGAATCTCTCACACACCATTCACAGCAAGTCAGTGTTGTGTATAATTGGTATTGCTTAGTTCACACCCAAAATTGGTACAAGTTATGCTGACAAAAGCACTTTTTGCCAAGAGAAGTCAAGTCTCCATCAAGGGTGAGGTTTCACATTACAGCTAAACCAGCCTAAGAGCCAGTTGTTAATGGAAGGAGCATTCTTGACCCCATCAAAATTTTCCCATCGTTTACCTGTGTGATGATTCTTTATCTTTGACTCCACAGCAAGGCAGCTCCCTAAACTGTCAAAAGAAGTCATCCAGCAAAAACAAATGAGAAACTTTCTGTTTAGTTAGCATTTTCTATCAGTTCATGGTGGAGTCAGACAAGGGCCAGAGGAGATACAGATAAATACAAGGGGACAAGGGAAGGACCACACCTTGCAGCAGATCAGGTCAGCTACAACCTAAGAAAATGCTGCTGCACTACTGTATACTTTGAAGGATGAAAATACTTCATCTAAGACTTCTAGACAGGTCAGGTCAGTAAGACAGAAGGAACATCTCCTGTGCTTTCATCTCTTAAAAATGGCATCAACAATTTTTGCAGTAGTTGCTAACTGGGGAAAATAGTCCTGAAAGTATCACAGGTGTTCATGACCACATGGAAGAACAAATGGACAACACCATGTGGGGAAAGAAAATTTCCATAAAGCGACCTGTCCCTAACTTCCCTTATTTCCAAAGCCTTCCAAACACTGCATCTTTTCTCTTGTGGGTACTATTTAGAGGCATATCCATGCAAACAGAATGAGTCCATGGATAGGTAAGCAAAGATCTCAAAACAGCCTGAAAATGAAAATTGCTCTCTGGCTCTGCTCTCTGCAGCCATCTCTTTCCTTTTTTTAATATAAATGCGTTGTGTATGTTGTGTTTCCAGTTGCTATTGCCAGCTGCCAAGTGCATATCTATGACTTGGCAGCCAAGTTACATATTTAAGAGGATGAGAGAAGCAGGCTTGGGAGCAACCTCAGATCTCATACACGGCAGCCAGGCAGCACTGTAGAAACAGGCTCAAGGGGAAAGAGAATGGATGGAACTGATGGCTCTTTGGCTCATTTTTAGAGAGCAGGGCTGTCATCAGCCTCAGGAGATCACTGGCCCATCTTGACTTCAGTAAAAGTTGTGCTAAAAGAATTGGCAAAAGTAAGGGAAGTGTTGCAGAGACCCAGGGGTTCCTGTGTTAGTGTTTGAAGTGCAGGAGGAAGGGGAGAGAAACCTTCCTCTGTAATGGAAATCTGCTTTGAACAGCCCACAAAAAGCAGAACACTAATCTCTCTGAAAAAAACTTGGCATTTCCAGTAGAAGACGCCGTAATAGACACATGGCATTTGGCTTTTGATGATTTATCACCTTCTTTCTTGTGGGAATTATACACATCTGAGGGTTAAAAACTAAATAGATAACGTGAAGCAATCAAGATGTGATGGTGATGAGTTCCACAGGCAACATCCTAAGCAAGAATTCTTCTTCAGAGCTAAATAAGGTGTATGTTGAATCAGAAACTACTGCCTTCTTAGAGCTTACACTGCCCATTGTGTGCACTGGCTGAGGCAGGTGCCCTGCAGAAGAAAAAAAAAATTAAAAAACCTGTTAGTGCATAATTAAAAACTGGGTTGTGAGGCATAAGCACAAAGAAAGCAAGCAACAGTCTTGCTCCAATTGTCATAATTCTGAACAACTGACCTTGAACCCTTAATAGGCTTCTTTTAGTGTTGTTTCTTGTGCTGTTTGTGTGTCCATGAGCGTCCCAGTAGCTGAGAACACTCAACAATATGTAGATGTGCCCATTTTTTAGGTATATCTAATGTTTAATTTGGATATCACACCCAGAAAGTAAACAAATGCATAAACTCAACAAAAATATCACTGACTCACCATCCAGTCATCCACCTCTTCTCTGCCTCTTTACTCTTGCTGTGTCAAGCCTCTGTCTCCCATCCCCACTGTATTAATTTCCTCCTCTTTTCCCAGGGGCTGTTAAATGTCAGCCCTGGTTTCTCTGGGAATACCAGACTCTGTGTGTGTGCATTACTGTTTGTATTGGACACACAAGCACAGATTTCAATTTCACAGTAGCTAATGCTGTCCATGACTACACCATTCACCTGCCAAGTGCTCTGCCTGCTCATTAAAAACTGGATCATGCTGTGTGAATGGAATAAATACTGTCCCTTGGGCAAGATACCATGAGCATTGGTGCAGCTTTTCCCTTCAGTTTTGTGCATCAAGGAAGCTCCTAATTCCCTGTTTTCAGCAATTTGAACAGTGGATAACCCAAAGCAAAGGGCAGTTTGGTAGCTGCAGTGTAACTTCTGGAGAGGAACCAGAAGTTATATCCACTTCACATTATGTCCAACTCACATCCTGCCCCAGAACCAGAGCCCTCAGAGCCACATCCACAGCTCCAGCCTGCCTGAAGGTGCTGAAGGCAAAGGCAGAACCAGGTCCTGAGTGCACACCAAAGGTCTGAGGGAAACCCAGAAGTTACCCTCAGTTGCAGTCTGATTTTGGAAAGCCAGAAAAACCAGCTGCACATTCTTCTAGTGAACTCCTCGTGCCATTACTACCCCTGCATGGTTTTATCAGATGAGGTTATTGAACATGAGCAGTTGTCAGCTCTTTTCCCACAGCCTTGCACCACCAACAATCAACCTTTTGTTATTTAAGTGCCTCTGACAGAAAGGAAGAAGTACTAAAAGGTACCCCACACTCAAAAGGTATTTTCAAAATTTTGATTTTGATTCTGTACTCTGAGGTGGTCAGAAATCTACAAACTTTACCAAAAAAATTCATAGCCTAATTTCTAATTCTTCTCAGGATATAATCACCATATCCTTGCTACAGAAATAGGGGGGAAAAAAGTGAAAATTTAATATAGAAATGCTATAGACAAGATCTTCTCTATTCAATTCTGTGAGCTTTGAAGGAAATTCGAAGGAAATTATAGCAGACAAACCTGGCTTTTAGTTTTTCATGGATTACAGAGACTTTTTACATTATCAGAATTTTAAAATTAGTTATCTCCCACCTGTAGTGCTGGGAGTAGGACTAAGGACTAGCTCCCATCTAATGTCTTTAACCAGGCTGTGTTGGAACATTTGCAAACACAAATGCAAATGAATGAGTTATTCAGCAGGGAAATAAGGAGTCTTCCAATTGAGCAATGTGGTTTTGAAAGAAATATATGTACATTTTTACAGACAGCCTGGCAAAAAGAAATTCTGCTTTCATCCATGACATGTGATTGCCAGACTGTCAGTGCAACTGTGCAGCAGCTCTTACAAGGATTGACAGAAAGTATTTCATGATGCTTGGCAGTGAATTTAGAAAGGCAACCAAGACCTCCTAAACCCATAGAAGTTTCTATAGAATGGTGCCAAAGTACACAGCACTGCCACTTCTTCAAGTGGTTCTGTCCCCTTAATCCTAGCCAAGATAGATTCTTTTAACTGCTGACCTGCAAATTATTTGGAGCAGCTGCATTTTTAACTGCTCCAGCAGGTAAGGTACAGGTGCTGCCAACTGCTACCAAAGCATGGGCAAGAACAACCTCACATTGCTTGGTCTGGGATGCAACAGAAATCTGTCAACTTTTGCAGAGGCAAACACACAAAAAACAACTCCTGAATGGTGGGAGAGAATATCTTCAGCAGTGGAAAAGGGGCAAAAATTTCCTGTACTCTCGATTTTCCTTAAGACTACAAAAGAAATGTTGGCTCTTAGAGGGAAATTTCTCCCCTCTCTGAAATTCCTGGCTGGTGCTGTTATTGGGATGACAAGGTGAGCCAGCTTGTCTCTGTCTCCACCCTCTTGATGCAGGAGAGAGTAAAGGCAAATGGGTCATGCAAGGGTGGATCAGGGGGTTTTAATGCTGCCATTTCATATGTGGAAGTGAAATATGTTGTTGCATCTGGAAATGCTGGCCTGCCCAACTCTATAATCACCACGCTGCTCCAGAGGCAGGTCTGTGCTATAGGCTCTGCCTGCATAAATACATGGAGGAGAGCGGCAGGGAGATGTGATACCTGACCCACATAGGTGTGCTAAAGAGGCTTTACTAGCATAACTTGTTTCGCTGGGGGGTAGGGAGGGGTGATAACTTTCCTGTGATGAACAACTACACAGGGTAATTTTGCTGCTGTAAGAGCATCCACATGCTTTGCTGCTTTAACATCCCAGGACTCTCGAGTGCCAAGGTGCAGCAGAGATCAGACCACTGTGTGCTTCCTGAAGGGACACAGTAAGGGAAACTCATGCCAGGCACAGGGCCAAGGAGGAACAAGGCAAGAAGCAAGGAACACCTTTGAGATAAGTCAAGTTTAAAATGCTGTTACCATGCACTAACAAGACTGTAAAAAAGGAACTTTAAGTATGCATGCTGGGTGTAAGCCCATGCTTTTTAATGTGATGCCTTGCATTTAATGTGAGTGCCAAGACTGGAAATGTGAATTTCCAGTTTGGTTTTCTCTTTCTTCCTGTTCCTCCTATGTATCTGCAGGAGTGGCTCACAATGGGGAAGACAGAATTTATGGTGCACTCCTGAGATCCTTCATCTCAGGATGAAGCACCTTGGCTGCACCAAACCTTCAAGGAGAACCCAAATGACAGGCAGCTCCCAAAAGAAATGCTCCCCAGCCTGCAGGGCTGCACGCAGTGCCTCTCGAGAGATAAAAGGCAGGCTGCTGGGATGTATTCATTCCTGCCTTGAAGATGGTATCACAAGGGATGAGCAGGGCTGCAGCCTGTCTGCGTGCACAACTTCAAACAGACGCTGCGGAGCGGCGGGGCCGGGCTGACTCACCGGGCCGGCGGGGTGGACACAGCCTGTCCGAGCACGTCCCGGCTCCCATGGGCTGCCCTCAGACAGCTCCCTGTCCTCAGCTCCCTCCGAGGGCTCCCACACTGCATCGTATTTTAACCTTTTGGCTTGGTCTTTTCTTTTTGGCTCTTTCCCCTGCAAAGTTACAGCGGAGAATTGCAGCGCGACACGGCTTGGCTGGAGGGGTTTAATTTGGGTGATTAAATTCTCCAGCGTTAATGCCACGGGTGTTGCTCTGTTTGAAATAACACCATCCAAACTCAATCAGAAAAATTTATGGAGCCATCAAAAGTTAATACAGGAGTTGCACAAGTGCTAGGAAGTTACGAGCACTTTACGTTCTCCCTTATGGGCTTTGTCTTTCTTGCAGAGCCTTGTTGGAGCGTGGCAGAGTTCAGAAAAGCCAGCCCAGGATTTTGACAGGAGCAGCTGGCTTTGCTGTGAGTCAGGAACATGCACAGGATGAGAGACGCTGAGAGCAAAAGCAATGAAATTGCAGATTTTAAACAAGATTACTTTCCTGGCTTTGCCAAATTCATTTGAAATGTGCAACTGCTCCACAGAAGGACATGGACACACCAAATGCACCTATTTGCAAATGAGGAGCAGCATTTGGGAAATTGGCTTTATTTCTTTAAGAAACTGGAGAGGGGAGGGGGGAATAGAGACCCACTGGAGTCAGTGGGAAGTTTCCACTAACAGGATCAGAGTTCATTCTACAGTCAGTACAACATACTGAAAATCAACGTGAAGTTTTTCTCTGTTTTATAAACTAAGTGAATGAACGCAAGGAATCTAGCTCTGAGCTCTTCAAGTTTTCTGCTTCTTGTGTTCTGGGGGCTTGCTTGCTCACATATTTGAAAGGCTACTTTATGCCTTGAGACTATAAATCTTTTCCCAAGCACATATGTCAGCACAAGTTTGCAATCCTTTACATACTCCACACACAGCCTTAGGTGTGTCATTCAAAAAAAAACACCTCTTTTGTAGGAAAAAAAAAATACAACTCTCCCAGTGTTAACCTGTTGTTGTCCTCAGCCACTTTCACCATCTAGATGGAGACCCCACATCCCTGCTCTCTTTTCCCTGACTGCCCCACAGCTGGAACAGGCACAGAGCAGCACGGCTGAGGTGAGAGGAAGGACAGAAAACAGCACAGGCGTGGGACAAACTGTCTGCTGGGTGCATTTAGCTCCATTAGCTCTGCAAGACACTTAAATAACAAAAAATTGTGTTTAATAACTGGGAAGCGACGCTGAGGAAGGCAAACCAAGGGCTGAAAAGTAAAGGAAACTATGTGGCAAGGGCAATTACCAGTTGGTTAATAGAAAAAAAAATAGTTCAACCTGCATTTACAATGAAAATGGGTGCTACCTGTTCCTCACTATCATCCCATAGTAGTGGGATTTTGGTTAAGAAGAGTTTATCTGACAAAGTATTACAGTTTGCAGCAACAACTTTTAACTTACAGATAATCTAGTGCCATTCATAAACATATTACCTATTCATTCCTAGGGGAAAAACAAAATTAAAAGTCACAGTACCTTCTCATTCCCAAGGGCCCTCTCTATGTTACAGCCTGGAAATCAAGAGGCAGTGTACCTGGAAAAGCCAGGAAAGTGCTGTGTACCTGAACACCAGGAGCCTGACTGCTGCCTTTGCAGGTCTCACCGAAGCCCTCAACAGGTGCTGAAGTTGCCGCAATCGACTTCTCCAATCCCACAGTGATGGCACTGACATTTACCTGCGAGCTGCCCCATAAACCTGAAGTGGTTTTGAGTCATTTGCAACAACAGCTATCAAACAAGCTTTTTACAAGCCTCACATTCTCCCCTGTGATGATTGCAACCCTTTTCTGCATCTAGTGAAGGGAAAGCCACAGTCAGTGAGTGCCCTGGAAAGCTATCTGAGAGAAATCCATGTAGTAAGCCAGAGTGCTACATCTCTGCTGGTTATTAAATACTACAGAACTTTATTGTTGCCTCCCTTCTCTATAGAATTTTTTAAAAAATATACATCACCTACAAGCTTAAGCAATCAGAGTCCTAAAAGTTGTTTGCAGTGGGGAGAGCTGGCAGGGCAGCACCCACCACGGTTCCCAGGACACCGACGCTGCTGACATCCAAACAAGCAACAAACCAACCCACGGCAGCCGATTCCCTTCAGCTGCCCACTGCTCTGCAGTTTTTTCCCTTAAAGGACAAGCCAGTCCGAAATGTGCGTGCCATGGGGCTGCGGCAGGAGAGCTCATTAACTCGCAGCGCCTCGGACTCCCAAGCTGCCTGCCAGGTTTTTGCTTTCTTATACAAATGAAGAGCTCTGCAGACAGTTTGCAGCAAAGCCAGACGAGTTTAACTACTACAGATTTTGCCTATTCTATTAAGTTCAGCATACCAGCTCCTTACTCAGCACTCCCAGCTCCACTTTTGATTGTCTGAAGAGGAGAAAAACACCCAGTAAAGTATTGAAAGCTCAGCGAGCACACAAGCAACCCAAGAATAACTCAGCACTTTACAGCTGCCCACAGCCCGGTCTCTATTTTACCCAGCCCCACCACCTGCCAAGCAGGACTATTTCTGTTGTCCTCATTTCCCCGCTCTTCTCTCCCAGCCACACGCACACGATGCATTCCCCAGCTGGGAACTGCAGCCCCAGACACCGGTTGCGGGTAGGAGCAGGTCCTGCCCCAAAACAGCACCGGCACACAACTCCGGGCAATTTTTCCCTGCTGTGAAAATCCCGGGAGCCACAATCCCACTGTCCCTGCCAGGAAACCGGGGGGCTGCAACACCAGGACACCCCCTCCCCAGCACCCATCCCAAACTGGGGTCCCTCAGGGAGCCCCCATGCTCTCCCCCATTGCCACTCCAGGGCCATCAGCCACCCCTCCACAGCCCAACACCCCCTGCTCCACTGCTGTCACCCCCCAGAGCCACAGACACCAGCAGAAAAACCTTCCTCACCCCCACACCCCCCCTTCACAGAAAGGAGAAAGAGGATAGATTTATGCTTTTAAAACATTTTATTTATTACCAAAATTTCCAGAAGCCAAATTTGGCAATTTTTTTTTTTCATCTTTTGTAAAGGTTTTCATGCATAACTTGAAACTTGTCAACTGCAACAGTCAAGTGGTTACTTTAGAAGAGACAGAGACAAACATCCAGAATACAAACGGCTGTATCTGAATTAACAACATTTGTCTATTACTAACCTTATAAAGCAGGACGTGCCTTCCCTCTTATCAAAACCAAGCTGACAGATCTGCCTTTATACACACCCAACAGAATAAACTCTGTTATCGGCAAGGACGTTTTCCTTAAACGTTAGAAAAAAATAACAAAGCAAAGAATGGAGTGACTGTCCATAAACCAGTCTTTACTTCAGTCCTCTTTTAATCTACTTCTTCAATGGTGGGGCCACCAGAACCACCACCGGCCCCTCCATCTCCCCGGTACAATTTTGTGACGATCGGGTTGCAGAGTTTCTCCAGCTCCTTCTGCTTGTGCTCGTACTCTTCCTTCTCAGCCATCTGGTTGCGGTCGAGCCAAGACACCACCTCCTTGCACTTGTCGAGCACTTTCTGCTTGTCCTGGTCACTGATCTTTCCCTTCAGTTTATCGTCCTCCACTGTCTGCTTCATGTTGTAAGTGTAGGACTCGAGGGAGTTCTTGGCTGCCACCCGATCCCGGTTAGCTTCATCCTCAGCTTTGTACTTCTCTGCTTCTTGCACCATGCGGTCGATGTCGTCCTTGCTGAGGCGACCCTTGTCATTGGTGATGGTGATCTTGTTCTCCTTACCCGTGCTCTTGTCCACGGCGCTGACGTTCAGGATACCATTAGCATCGATGTCGAAAGTGACCTCGATCTGGGGGACTCCCCTGGGAGCTGGGGGGATGCCTGTCAGGTCAAACTTGCCCAGCAAGTTGTTATCCCTTGTCATAGCCCGCTCACCCTCGTACACCTGCACCAGGACGCTGCTCTGGTTGTCTGAGTAGGTGGTGAAGGTCTGAGTTTGTTTGGTGGGGATGGTGGTGTTGCGCTTGATGAGAGCGGTCATCACTCCTCCGGCTGTCTCGATGCCCAGGGACAGAGGGGTGACATCCAGCAGCAGCAGATCCTGCACGTTCTCAGACTTGTCTCCCATCAGGATAGCTGCTTGTACGGCAGCACCGTAAGCCACAGCCTCATCAGGGTTGATGCTCTTGTTGAGCTCTTTGCCATTGAAGAAATCCTGTAGCAGCTTCTGGATCTTGGGGATCCGGGTAGAGCCCCCCACCAGCACAATCTCCTGGATCTGGCCCTTGTCGAGCTTGGCATCGCGCAGAGCCTTCTCCACCGGCTCCAGGGTGCCACGGAAAAGATCAGCATTGAGCTCCTCGAAACGGGCACGAGTGATGGAGGTGTAGAAGTCAATGCCCTCAAACAGAGAGTCAATCTCAATGCTGGCCTGCGTGGAGGAGCTGAGGGTGCGCTTTGCCCTCTCACAAGCCGTGCGCAGCCGCCTCACCGCTCGCTTGTTGCCAGCAATGTCACGCTTGTGCTTGCGCTTGAATTCTTCCACAAAGTGGTTCACCATGCGGTTGTCAAAGTCCTCCCCACCCAAATGGGTGTCACCAGCTGTGGACTTTACCTCAAAAATCCCATCCTCGATGGTAAGGATGGAGACATCGAAAGTGCCCCCTCCCAGGTCAAAGATGAGGACATTCTTCTCCCCAGCCCGGGTTCCTTTCTTGTCCAGGCCGTAGGCGATAGCGGCTGCGGTGGGTTCGTTGATGATACGCATCACATTGAGGCCTGTGATGGTGCCGGCGTCCTTGGTGGCCTGGCGCTGGGAGTCATTGAAGTACGCCGGCACTGTGATGACAGCATTCTGCACCTTGCACCCCAGATAGGCCTCAGCAATCTCCTTCATCTTGGTCAGCACCATGGAGCTGATCTCCTCAGGGAAGAAGGTCTTCATCTCCCCCTTGTACTCCACCTGCACCTTGGGCTTACCCCCCTCATTCACCACACGGAAAGGCCAGTGCTTCATGTCTGACTGCACCGTGGGGTCGTCATACTTGCGGCCAATGAGGCGTTTGGCATCAAAAATGGTGTTGGTGGGGTTCATTGCTACCTGGTTTTTGGCAGCATCCCCGATGAGCCGCTCCGTATCGGTAAACGCCACATAGCTGGGTGTGGTGCGGTTCCCCTGATCGTTGGCGATGATCTCCACCTTGCCGTGCTGGAAGACGCCCACGCAGGAGTACGTGGTGCCCAGGTCGATGCCGATCGCCGGCCCCTTGGCAGACATGGTGTCGGCTGTTTGTGGTGCTGCTCGCCCGCGTCCACCCCGCCCGCTCCAGCTGCCGCCGCGGCGCGATATGCCCAGCTCGCGCCGCCGCCGCCCGTTTTATACCCGCCGCTGCCGCTTCTGGAACCTGCCAGAACCCTGACGGCCAATCCCGACGCCCCTGGAACAGCCGTTTGGCCAATCGCCCCCGCGAGCCGCCGGGGCGTGCCCGCCCCCAACGCTCTGGCCAATCAGAACCGCTAGCGCCTACCCGCCAGCCCGCCCCTCGCGAGCCGCGGTTTTTCCGGGTTTTTCTCGTGCGCTGTCGCGCTCAGCCAATCCGCGCCGGTGCTGTCCCCTCGCCCCGCCCCCGGCGCGAACATCAGCTAGAAAGTTCCAGCTGACATGACGTTATGCTGGAGATTGACAGCAGCGCTATCCAATGGCAGCGGGGGCGGGCCGGTGGGGTGGGGCTGTGCGGTCGCTACGGGACGCCCCCGCGCTCCGCCCGCGCGGACCCGCGGGGTGTGTGGGGGGGGGGTGTGTGGGGGGGGGGGGTGGGGGGGGCTGTGGGTTCGCGGCCGCTCGCGCCGTGCGGTGTTTGTAATTCCTGAGCGCTCAGCCCGGCACTGGGGAATTTGCCCTTATTTGGTCGCAGGGAGGCAGAAATGTCGCCTTCCCTCCCTGACACAGACACACACCTCCCTTCAGCCTCCCCCACGGTTGTCAGGGCGGAACGGCCGTCACCCCTCCCCCGCCGCGGCGACCGCCGCGCTGTCATGGCGGAACGCCTCCCCTCACAGCGCTCCGCGCCCGCCCGCTGAGGGAAAGTGCCTGAGGGAAAGTCCCGCCGAGCCCGTGTTTAGCCTTATTTCGCCCGAACTTGGCCGGCTGACAACACCCCCGCCCCGTGTCTGTCCCGGTACCCAAACTCGGGGAGCGGCACCGGGTTGTCCCGTCCTGTCCCCCCTCAGAACTGAGGCAATGGCAG
Organism: Melozone crissalis; assembly: GCF_028551555.1. NCBI lineage: Eukaryota > Metazoa > Chordata > Aves > Passeriformes > Passerellidae > Melozone > Melozone crissalis. The sequence goes on from NW_026535834.1 coordinate 3,630,472, forward strand.
CGGGCTGTCCCCCCTGCCCCGGCAGAGCTCCGGAAATGGCTCCGGTGGGGCTCTGGGGGCCCTGGTGCTGCGTGTTCCTGCGTGGTGACCATTCTTGAACCGCCTCCAAATTCTTGTCTGTTGTGCTAATGTGAGATGTCGTCACGCCTACGTTTAGCAAAAGCTATGGAGCTATTAACTCAGAGGTAGGAAAGTGCTTTGATGAAAATATATTAAACATGAAAATCCGCTGTGGTTTCTCCAAATTATGCCTCCGTACTCCGAGACAAACACTTCAAAATATTCCAGTTCTAGTAAGGAGGGCAAAACGTCCCGAGATTTATTTTTTTTTTTATACAGAGTCTTAGTGAGTAGCTCCTTTTCAGCTCCTTTTAAAGTGCTGCTAAGTTTGCTATCCACAGACTTCAGGAGCTGTGTGAGAGAAGGATTAATGTCACTGTATACTTAAATCCTCTTTCATTACTTTTGTCCCCAGCTTTCAGCAGTACCTGGCCTCATAGAAAACACGTTACAGCTTTTCCCAGAGTGATATGTATTCACACAGTTATTACAGGCTGTAACTCCTGTTCAAAAACATCCTTGTTTCCATTACTGTATTTTTCAAAGCCTTTTTTACAAGACATGAGAACTCCACCTCTTCTGTGCATTATGTGTGTAGTGTAGTTTTGTGATGGAAGAGCCTGGATTTCTGACCATACATATTGTACATGCTTAAATAACTTTAAATAACTATTAGTCTTCCGTGAATCCTGGTCTTTTTTTTTTTTTTTTTTTTCCACATGGGTTCTGACCTTGGAGCACTCCAAAAGAAGTCACTGGAAAATGGGAACCATCAGCTGTCTCTGCCTACAGGAGCTGCTCTGTATATCCTGTGTGCATATTTCTTTGATGGGAAGGGTGTCGGTTTCTCTTGTAGTTAGACCAGCGACTGATTCATCACTGAACCATCTCTTCCTGTAATTCACTGCCACTTCATTCAGTTGATTGTATTATGTGGGACAGGGAGAAATGCCAGGGCAATACAAAGAGAGGTGCATAATAAATTCTGTTTCAGCTGAAAAGTTGATGTTGTTTATTATTTGTATCCTTGTGAGGACTGTCCCTTAGGAACACTAATAATGCACAAGAAACCTGTTTTAATAGCTGCAGCACTAACTCAGACCCTGTTATTCCAGAGTAAAAAGAAGATTCCTGCCTCAAAAACATATTTATAGAAACAGTAGATGGAGAGAACAAGGGGAGTAGGAAATAACACAATATTGATTAACACAATAAACAGTCTTTGCAGCAAAATTAATCTGATGTCTCATTTAACTATAGCTGTAATCTGACAAGGATTATCCAATTTAGAAGTGACATTTCCTTTATTTGGCCCAAAGCTTTTAACTATATGTTTTATCAGCCCAGGCACAAAATACATACAACAGCTCCAGACAAAACTCGTTTGATGCTTCCTTGCCCAATAACTAGTGTGGCCCTGATATGGTTTTGCTGATACCAGATGTGCTGGTAACCTGCTGAAGAGGTGTCTGCATTGACTGGATTACTACTCACCCTGAGAGTACTCTCTCAGTCCTGTTTATTTCATCGTGGGAGTTGTTCTGCTGTAGTAAATCTGGAGGAAAGATCTTGGAGGAACACACGAGCACACCATTTTAATGCTACTGGTGTAAAGAGACATCCTAAGGAAAAATCCAAAGGACTGAGGCTGTTCAGCCTGTTGTTGCAGAAGTATTTCTTTTCCAGCTGGGCACACAGGTGCTGTTTTCTTCTGTGCAATGACATGTCTAGGTCTGCTTTTTAACTTTCATTCCTGTTCAGTCAGAAGTTCACAGGACGTTCTTGCCATCACCTCTTACTGATGTCCTTAGAGAAAGTCCAGTCTAATGAGAGGGAGCAACCCCAAAACCTCATTAGACATATTCTCTCTTCTCAGCAGAGCTATTACCAACCTGCTTTTTGTCAGCACTTTGGGAACCAACTCATGCATGTAGTCATCCTCTCATATGGGAAGAGCCACATGATTCCCTTTCATGTTGCTTCATATGCAATCATGGTACAGGTGAGCCAAACCAACTGGTTCAGAAATTAAAGAGTGAGCTTTATGGGGAGGACTTCTGCACAAGTCTGATTTTCCCTTTAACAAAACATTGGCTGTTATTCCCTCCTCCTGAATCTGTAAGCCATATTTTCACTTCCAGAGCAGCAATTTGGCACCTCTGGCAGTGGCAGGCCTCTTTCTGATCCATTTATTTGTGTTTAGGATTGATTATGCACCCATGTTTCCTGTTTAGCAGTGTTATGTAATATGCTGTAGGCTATTCTCCATTACACCACCCAGCCAGAAATGAAGATGATATTTAGATTTCTTCAGTGAAGCAAGAGCTCAGTATCTGGAGCAGAACTGAGAACTCAACCCTTATCTTTATCATGGTAAAAGGAAGATTTTTTTTCCCCACGTGTTTCATAAGGCAAAGGAGTATAAAAATAGGACTGAACCCAAGTTACAGTTCAATCAGACATCAGCCACTTGGATCATTAAGATAAAGTTGAAATGCAATGAATGATTTTTTCAGGTTTGGCAGTCAGAAGATCTTAGATCTTAAATTCTGGTATCCATTTCCCTAATACTCATTTCCCTTGTAAAACTATCCCCAAAATTGCATAGATCAGATTGTATCAGTGAGAATGGATTATTTCATAATACAGCAATCAGATGTTCAGAGAAGTCTAAGCAACTGCTATTCAAAGATCTAGTAATACTTTGTCACAATACCTTTTCACCACTAAAATTCTTCATCTTGGTTTTTTTTTTTTTTTGTGAATGTAAGTCTGGTACTTGGAATTCAGACAAGAACTACCAGCATATAAAATGACAAGATTCTTCTAACAAGGTGTTGTTTTAAAAATCATAGTGTATGTGGGGGATCTATGTAACTTACTTTGTATTTATATACCTCCAGGTTTTGTGCACAGCTGCTCCTTGTTAATTTAAAGGGCAGCCACAAGACATCCTCTTACTTATATAAGTGCTCCTTTGTTTTTGTGACTAACAAATAAAGTTCTGCAAATTTGTATAACATGTTTTTTGGCAAATTACACAAATGCATGATCAGTACTATGGAAATAGTCAGAACAGCAGAATACAGGGCACTGTAATTTCATACTGCCAAAGCAGGAGTTCAAAACTCGTGAGTCAGATCTCCTAAAATTATAAACCTAGTGGCTTTATTTACCTTCTGGCTTTTTCATTTTTACCATATGTTCAGATCGCACTTTTAGGATTTTCCATGTAATTTGCAGGTCTAATTTTTTTAAAATAAACAAAATAGCTCATTACACCATCTTATAACTGAAATCAGGCAGCCTCAGATTGATTAGACTCAATAAAATCATGGAAGTTGTCAACACTGATTAAACTAATGCTTGATGCTTCAAGGAATAATTATTTTATAATTAAGTGGTTTTTAAGCACATTTATTTACATAGACTTCTGCCAGTTTGCTAAGGCATGATTAAAAGCTGAAGTTAGTATCACTAGTGCTAACTAGATAAACTGGTGTGCTGTGCATTTTAGGCACTGAGTTCTTTATTCCTTTAACTGCAGCCTCCTTTTCTTGCAGCCACTACCAGCTCTACTGAGTCCTAAGCAAGTGACTTTAAAGCAAAACATTTTCCAGCAATCACAGAATCAGATCAGAAATTACCTCAACAGGTCATTTAGTCTCATTTTGTGTTTAACCAAGATTTCCTTTCTTGTAATTTAAGGCAATTATTTTTATTCATATTAACTTTGGATATGAGAAACAGTTGTGCCATTTTTCTTTGCAACCAGATTTTTATATGAAAATCATTGTGTTTTCCCTCCACCATCTCTTCTGTAAAATAACTTAAAATTACTCAGCCTGTACTCAGAAGCAAAGTCTTCTTGGTTTCCAGCCATTCACTGCTTTCTCCTGGATTCTGTGCATGCACCTTGTATTTTAGCTTTCAAGTGCTATGCTCAAAACTGGAGGTGTTACCAGCTCTTGCTTTGGTGGTTCTGAAGAAACAGATGATACTCCAGTTTCTACATTTCAGTTTTTACCTTTATTTGCAACATCATGATGTTGCAGATTAATTCTCAGAATATGATCCAAAATAATGCATCGATTTTTTTTTTCAATTAAAATTCAAAGAGTAAATTTAGTTTAGATATAAGGAAGAAATCCTTTACTGTGAGGATGAGTGAGGCCCTAGCACAGGTTGCCCAGAGCAGCTGTGGCTGCCCCATCCCTGGGAGTGTTCAGGTTGGATGGGGCTCTGAACAACCTGGTCTGATGAAAGGTGTCCCTGCCCATGGCAGGACACTGGAACAAGATGGTCCTTAAGGTCCCTTCCAACCCAAACCATTCTAGGATTCTTTGAAATTAAGCAGTTATTCCTTTACTTGCATGGTTCCAGCTTGCACTTGTTCCTATTAAATAATATCTTTTCAGATCCCATCTGCACCTTGCCAGGATTATTCTGAATTCTAATCTTATCTGTTAATGTCCCTGAACTCTGCTTGGTCTTGTTTGAAGATATTAAAAGGATACTCTATATGGTCCAGGGGGTAAATAAATGAAAACAGAGAATTTTATCTAGAACTGCTGTGATGGGGTTAAACAATATACTGCAGTTATTGAAAGTAACTGTAAAGTTGGAAAATTATGCTAAGTTTTAAACAAGATAAATGGTGTAGTTAAACACAGGCAAAGACCAATACTTCTTACTCAGAGATCAGTATGTGATTAATCTCTCAGTTTTACTGATATGCTTAGTGTGAACAATTTTTATAATAATTGAATGGTAGCATGATATGAATTCCTCTTGTTTTCTCATTTCTGTGATTATTTGGTAATTATTCATCTCTGTTTTCCCTCTTGTCATTAGCAGGTGAATGGGAAACACGCAGGAGCCGATGAAGCAGGTGGCACCTTCACCCTGTTGCCAGGACTGTTATCAACTCAGGTATAAGATGGAATTAAATCAGAATAATAAGCAGATTTGTAAGAGTATTTTATTAAAGATACTGTTGCAAAGCACAGAATAAGCTTTAAAGATGATGATAACTAACCTGGAATGTCTTTACTGATTCTCTACATAGACTGCAAGTAATAGCTAAGTTACAGAACAGTCACAGCCTGTTCTAGATGTCCTACACTTTGCATACTGTTGAAGGCGATGCTATAAATGTATTCCCTTCTCTCCTCTGCTTTGTGGTGGTCCTGCCCTTAAGGTCCTTCATGTTTTCTATAGAAAGCACATCCCATTTGCTCTTAGGTATCTTGTGCCTTCTCCCTGCATAGTCCCCAGTGGTATCCAGCTTTGCCCAGATATTCACCATCCTCCCTTTACTCCATACAGCCACTGGGACTGAAGTGTCAGCATCCCAGTGCTGCACTGGAGGCTTTTCAAATACCTGCATCAATGTTTGAGGGGTTATGTGTTAATAGAGCTGATACTTTCAACATCTATATGCTGAAACAATGGGGGCTATGTAATTAGATGAAGGAACCACATTCAAAGATATCTGAACATCTTTTCTTGCATTTGTATAGTAACTTTATAAACTCAAAAAGAGTAAAGCAAGCACAGACACATGCCCTATACAAGCTGCAATACAGACAATATTGTACATACTTGGTAACAACAGTAATGAAAATGATGCCAATTATAAATAAAATTATAGACAGACTCTTCTTGAGATAACAGTTATAGTGAACAATGAAACATCCTTTTATAATCATGAGTAGAATTAGTAAAATATGTAACTACAGCAGAATATAATCAGCATGTTTAGTCTGCTTACATGTCTTAATTTGATCCACTGTTGTCTGAGGGAAGCAAAAGAAATTGATATTTTTATAATTCATGCTTCTTAATTTGGAACACTTACTGCCTTATTGCTTTTTTAGTTAAGGTTTTTCCCTCCCCCATTAATTTAGCTGGAAACATTACTATTCCTAAAATGTTCAAATCTGAACATGAGCATCTGATTCTCTTCTTCGAGCCAGCTTTTGCAAGGCTTAGCTCCAGAACAAGGTGCACCCTGTGCCCTGTGAAGATTATTTTACATTTACTCATCTCCTTGTTGGTAAAAAGTTTTCACCATTCTTTTTAAAAGACCAGAGCACCATTTCTTTACTCTGCACATACAAGCACTGTGCTCCATGGAAGGTCCTCTTCAGCTTGCAAATGATGATGATGGCAGCAGGGGAAATCATGTCAGCTGGATCTCTCTCACCATCCTGTCCTTTCTCTGGGACCCTCTGTCCTCAGTTTTTAAGATTTTTTTTCACCTCTTACTCTTTTTTTTTTTCTTTTTTAACACTTGATAGTTTAGCATTGTGCATGAGTATACACTTGTAATGTTTGAACTAAAAAATCTACACAGTTTTTGACAGCAAATCTAAGAAGCCATATTTCATAAAAGGAGCACTCCAGCATGTGGATAGAAATTTTGCAAATTCATTTCAGTGCAGCCCTTAACACCTGGGCATCTGCCTCTTTTGGCTGTCTGCTCCATGAAAGACTTTGAATTTGTTTCTTACATCTGTAAGTAATAGTCACAAAGAAATAAGATTTATGATACATAGAAGAGTCCAAAACAGCTTTTACTGCATGTTCTAATTTGACTGTTTGGTGCCTTTTGCGACTGCTGCAGTTATGTCAAAAAAGCAAAGGTGGTGCCAATTCAGATCTGGCACACGAGGTTCTGAGTTTTTATCAAATCTTTTGCCGACCAGTTCTTCCTCATGTCTTCTCCAAATCTGGTTCTCTCAGTTGTTCAGAAGCTTAGAAGTCCCTATTTCACTACTGCCATGCAGAAAAGAAATGCAAGAAAAATATTAAAAGTCAGAAGCCCGCACTGCAGTACTGTATTTGCTAGCATGATGTGGTCCCTCCCACCTCACCATGTGTGGTTTTGCTCTAAATACCCATCCTTCAGTTCTATTCAGAGCACCAACCACAGTCTGGAACTCTTTTAAGAAGCCATACATTTCCTTCAACCCCTACCCCACCAGAAAATGACCTGAAACAATGTTGTCATCTTGTTTCAGAAACTTTTGCTGCTTTTTCCTTTGCCTTCTGTTTTCAAAACAGCTACAGATTTGCTGAAGAAAAACTTCACTTCCCAAACCTCCCAGAAGTAAGTTTTCATACTGTATGTGTTCCTTTCCAGCAGTGGTTTATGGTTTGGCTTAGTGGATGCTCAAAAAATTGCACAAGTATTATTTCCCCTCAGCCACTCATAGCTTGGAACACCCCCCACTCTGGAATACTTCTTACTGCTTCTTATTTGACTGTATTTTTGATTGTGTTTTTTTTATCTTGCCTAATTCAGAGGTAGCTGTTATGTATTTACTCAACACACACATCCCCACATACCCCCCAAATTCTTATTTTAGGTTAAATGCAGATAAATTTTATAAATATTTATGATTTCTGGAAGTCTCTTTCAACCACACTAGTTCATGACAAATCTGAGCAGCTTTGTGTCAGAGAGGAACAATCAAGAAACTGGAAATTCATGGTTGTAACTTTTGAGGACAATCCTTAGGGGTATTGGGGTTTTTTATTTTGTACACTGACTTCTTCCTCTGGATATGTGAATCACACTGTACACAGTTTATGATTGTGCCACTTCTGGATAACTCACACTTGGTGTTTCTATGAGACTGTGGCAGCCCTGGCCCAAGTGCTTGTGTGTACACTGCAGAGGCTGCACATGAAGCCAGGTTCAGCAGCTCTTTGCATCACTTACCTGCCAAAGCATCCTCGAGGCCAGCTCAGGGCTGAATTTCCTGGCACACCTGGGAGAGGAAAGCCTCGAGTGATGCTCCACACCTCAGTGTGCACCATGGCCAGGCCCTCACTCACTGCATGTGCCAGGCCCAGGCTTGTCTGGGATTTCATCTGCCCTCTGTGCCATGTCACATGCTTAAGGTGGGCAAAAAGGCCAGCTGGGACAAAAGGCTTTTGTTTTGTGCCATGAGGGCAATGTGAACAGGGGAAACACATCTTGGGCAAACTGCTACCTTCAAAGTACTGCTGGTTCTGGCAGCAAGGCCATATGTCTGCCTACCACAGTCTTAAAATCTTGGAGGGGAATTCACTGGACCAGTGCTGTTATTGCAAAGTAACTCTTACACGACTAGCTCAGAAGTCAGAAAGTACTTTTTTGGGTTTTTTTTGTAAACTAACAAAGGAGGGAAAGTAGATGCTCTAACTACAGTATACATGTGAGCACTGCTTTTCCCCAGCTGACATCAGTGTTTGCCATTGCTGTTCATTAGCGTCACCCTGCACTCTGCAGTCCAAAATCTCTGTCATTTCCAAATCATGGACAACTCACACACAGAGCTGAGCTTCATTCCACCACCTCTCTGAAATACGTGGGCTGTGCTGTGTGGGGCCACCTGTGAGTGCAGGAAGGTGGGCTGCCTGTGCATATTAAATCACATTTTTCCGATGAGACAGCAGAAACACTGCTAATCAGTGCCAGCTGTGGTGGGGTGGGGTGTAGCACACTCGGAGCCGGCGGCACTGCCGGGAGCCTGCAGCCCACAGGAAGGGAGATCAGAGATAAAACCTTGTGCCCTCCTCGCAGACTAACATCGCGCAGCTGCCCTAAGGACAGAACTGACTGGGGATGCACAGCCGAGGCAGGATCTGCTTCCCCTCTCCCAGCAGACCGGAGCATTCCAGCCCTGGGAACACGGACAGGCGGGTCCCAGCGAGCCACGAGATGGCGCTGGAGCCGCCATCCCGCATCCTGAGCCGCTGCAGAATCCCAGCCCTTCCCAGCGCTCACAGAGGATGCGGCTCCTTCCACTTCATCAAAGTCAGAGGAAGTCTGTGATTAGCTGGATGTTTACAAATAAAAGGAGGATCTGGAGACAGATCAAAGATGGCTCTCCAGATTTGGCTCGATACCAGGTTCCTGCGCTAACAGCATCTGCATGGGTTTCACTCTTATGTTCAGTGGCTGAACTTGGTGTATCTCATCATGCATTAATAATGCTTTTTCAAGGCTTAGTGCATTTATTAGAAATCTGAAGATTCAGCCAGCTAAGGACCTGAAGAAACAAAACAACAACATGCCTCAGCCAACAAGATCTTCCAGGCTCCATCTAAGAGAAGCACCCACTGGGTTCTTCCTCACCCTGCTTCCTGCAATGTAAAGGGAACCAAGAAGCAAAGATAAGCACTATTCCAAAATCCAAAAGATGTAGTACTTCAGTCTTAGTAAACAGGAGCAGTAGCTCCCCTAACGCTCTCTAACAATCTAAGTACCTTGGATGGTCCAATCACACCATATATGCTTTTCACTGAGGAGACTGTAGCTCATTCAGGATCTCAGTGGCCTTGTCACTGCCCAAAGGACCAGGGAGAGAAGTAGATGTGAGATAAAAGATGTGGTGTGTGAAATACACTGAGTTAATGTATATGTGTTCTAAGGGACATCTTTGTTTTGACTCTGTGTAACAAACCAACATAGCTTGTGAGGTCTGAGAGGCCACAGACTATTCATTCCTTCTCTCATAGCAGGGCTCTGTTTGAAGTTGGTATTTCTATTTGGGGTCTAAGCCACACTGAACTTGATCAAATAAACATTCTCCAAAGGAAACTGCCTTTGAACTATTTAACTCTTAGCACAACAAACTAAAGCTGAAAGAACTGTGACAATTACTGTAAAATCTTTTGTGTCTTGACTGAATTATTTTCCAGTTTTTAAGTTACTGTACATCAGGACCTCTGTCTTTTCTGGCAGAACTGACTGTGTCAGCAATGGCCAGTAAAATCTAAGTGAAACACAATCCATCTGAAAGCAGACTAGGTGGGGCTAACCCTCAGACTTCCAGGCATGCAGAGCATTAAGTGTCATATTTTACAGCATATGTAAGTGTACACAACTTCTATTTAATTCACCTGATAACAATGTAGCTCAGACATCTGAGCTCTCTCCTGGGCTGTGGGGCATACTAAGACAATTTCTTCATCAGTTCCAAGAGATCCTGTCCTGTATTTCTTCCTCCTAAAATATTACTGTATCTATCCTTTTCCCAAAGGAGGGATACTTTAAATTTTGTCTCTTAAAATGTTTCTGATTTATTCTAAGTAATTCAATAACCAATGGCTAGAAACCAGAACCTCAGTAATTTGGAAGCTGGGACTCTACCAGTAGGTACCAGTAGGAAACCCACAGGCAGGGAAGAAAGCAGGGCACCATCTTTAGCATCCTAAATAAAAGCCCTAACAACGCCTTGTGTAAGAGGAGCGTAACCGACACCAGAAGTCTGGTGTATCTGCTGCCAAAACCAAAAGCAATTTATGGTATTCAGCAAACTCTATTTTTAGCCAGCTTATCTGCATTTCCACAAACTTTCATGGTCTTTGGGGCTTTTGCCATGGAGAGAAGGACAATGTTATTTTTCCCTTTCCTTTTCTGGGGAGTCAGAAGCAGAAGTCCCTCTGGTGACCACCCGCAATGTAGTGGGATGGTTACCTAAAAAGGAGAGAACAGGTATTACTGAGTTGTGTAGGTTCAACTAAACATGTGAGAGCTATTAAAGAAAGCAACTTCTTAGCCCTAATCATTGCTTTAAAACAGGAAGAAAGCAAATCTTCCTTTTCAAAAACCAGAAGGCAAATAAAAGAGCTGAAAGGATGCATTTCTAAAATAGCAACCTTGTCATCAGGGGAGATGGGGGAAAAGAGAGGGGGAAAGATTTTTGCATCTTTGTGTTGGCAACACAGCTGCTGCAGAGACCTTGGCAATTGCTGACACTGGTGGCACTTTGCCTGACAGACAAATTGAGAAACTAAAGATTTACAACAGTCCTGATTTCCAGTGGATTTCCTACAAACTACACAGCTTCCAGGATTTAGAGGCCTATAAGAGATGCACTCATTCCCTGTCAGGAGTCTGGGGATGTCTACAGAACTACAAGACAGATTTATCTGAAGTCACGTCTTATTAGCAAACAAAAAAAGTACACCCCAAAATCTCATTGATGCAAATCACACATGAGTTTGAGTGAAAACAATAAATGCAGCAGACCTTTGTCAGAGAGGGAAGTTCTTGAACCATTTCTTTTTTTTTTCCTCCCACCGGAAATTCTACATGCAGCATTGTTTTTGTGGTTGTAGCTGCAGGAAGATTTACTATGGTTTTTAGTATGCCAGAAGGCACAGGAAAGGATTAAAGTTTTTCATTTTCTTGCAAGAGAATCAAAGATCCTGACCACGTCTGAACCTCAAGGTTGCTGGGGTGAGGTGTGCCACGCTGGCTACACAAAAGAGACAGTCAAACCTGGCCCTGGACCATCTGAGAATTTCTCATCTCACAGTTCTGTTATGTTCCCTTTAATATATTAATAAGAAACTTTAGAAATCTATTTCCAACCACTCTTACAGAGGGAATCTGCGTGAATTACTCAAAACCATTTCTCTAAAAGCACAATGCACGACGTTGTTTTCTTATGTCTTAAATTAATAAAAAAAACCCCACCCTTGAAGATATTGAGGGTAAAAATAACCCAAAAAAATATCTGATAGCATTTCTGCTATGAAGCTGGCACTGGCCATTCAAGTACATGAAAAGGAACATGGGCTGTTTGTTTCAGGGCTGAATATTTATAGTCATGATGAAGTGATTCCTGAGTCATGAGCTCTACTGCCCTGTTACAAATTAAGATTTGTCTTTCTGCATTAAAAAAATAAAATCAGAATTAATTCCAGAACTGTGGAAGTGACTGTAAAAGTAGCAAAAGACACTTAATTTATAAAATGTGTCCTGATTTTTGGCATCTTTCCCCTACAAAATCTCAGCCTACTCACATGTCTCAAGAATACACCGCACAGCAGTATTTTAGTAGTTTTTGGAAGTTGGAAGAAAATACAGAAAACTGGTTTATAGCTCAGAACTACAGAAATGTCAGCTTTTGAAAACATGTTCCTAATTTCTAGCTTTCAGCAGACTTTATAAAGTCAAATTAGTCATGTTTCATCTTGTAGGTCTTTAAGTCTGCGACAAGCATCAAACCAGCTGAGAATTAGGGAAGTCAGAAGATTTGATTTTTAACCCTCTGAGATTGAGAAGCACTTAAAAGTCAGAAGCACAGTAAGAAGGGATAGTAACAGATACTGCCAGCATCAGTTTAACTCACACAGAGAATTACCCTGAGCTTTCAGCATTAGACCAAAATGAGACAACTGTCTCCCCTTACTGAGAAAAGCAGCGAGGGGCACAGGGCAACAGGAGCTCCACAGCTGCATCTGGGCCCACAGCTGGAGGGCAGGAAGGCCAGAGGAAGGTGGGAGCCATTCCTGGGGTTTGGCCAGACAAGGGGCCCAGCTCATTCCTGGCCCTGGGCCAGGCCAACCACACAAACCCAGTGGTGCAGAGCACTACCCAGTCTGCTTCAAGAAACACCAAGAAAGCTCCAGAGCATATTTGTGGGATGAGCTGAATGCAGGAAGGTTTCCAGTTCTCACGAAGAGGGCAGATAGCAGAGATGTGTCTCATTTGTAAGAGGTTGGGCTGCCTTTTTCCTTATCAGGAAACAGGAGATGAATGTAAGAGTTCAGCTTCCCCGAGGATGCTGGGGGGAGACAGAGACCGAGTTAAATTCGGGACATGCTCTGAGTTCTGGTACAACTCATTTCAGCAGAGGAGCCCCCTCACAGCCACTCACTCCTCCTCTTGTGCCACCCCTTCTATTGTGCTTGCACAAGATCTGACACAGAGATGGAGAGGGAATCACAGCAGGGAACTGATCCAGCCAAAAAGCAGCCCCACAGGGAATAGAAAAAAAGCCTGTTGTTTGAGTCAGAGCATTGTGCAGCTCCATAGGTACTGCTCTTTGACAATGGAGAGGGTGGCACACAGGGGACAGGAGACCTGAAACTAATGGAGAGAAGTAAAGGGCTGCCAGGGCTCAAGGTGGCACAGCCTCCAGGAGCAAATTCATGTCCTCAACAATAGCTCTGAGACTCGATGGTTTAGCACTAGAGTATTCAAATACAATCGTGTAGTCAAACTATTCACTTTTATAACAATGTATTTTTAATACATTCTCCAGGGCAATATATTTTCTGTCTACAGCTTTGAATAAAAAATATGCTGAATTATATGTTTTACACCAACTGAAAGTATTACATAGAGAAATCCCCTAATTAAAGCATAAATTCTTAGAATTCCATGATTTCAATAATCAAGATTTCTCCACAGACCTCTTGGCTACAAATATCATTATACACAAATGTAAATACTCTTTGAACTAACAAGTCAGCAGGAAACATTTACAAGTATATATATATATTAACATTTTAAACATCTCCTCTGAAACTGAAAAAGAAGCTCAAGAGCTTTTGTGATATTTTAAAGCTCATACCAGGTCTTCATGAATTCCCTCTTTTTAACTTTCAGTAAATCTTGAAAGCTAAGAGCTAGGCTGGCCACTTAAAAATTCTTAGGATTGCAGCCCATAGCACTCCCAAAATGGGAAAAACAACAGAACACAGAGAGGTCCTCCAAAAATAAGAATAGCAAATCACTTTAAAATATAACTTATGGCATCCAGCAAATCTTTTTCTTTCTGTCTACGCCTTCTGCAATGCTTACACCTTCAGTTTTAAAGATCCTTAAGTGTTTTTACATGCTAATATTCACTAAGGAGACAGAAAGGAACAATGTTATGGCAACAGAAAAGCTCAAATGAGAGGAAAAGAACTCTTAAATAAAATATTTTTTGCTTCCCCTTCACGATCTTTCAAGTAACTGCAAAACTTCTAGGATAACTGCTGTTGATTTTTTTTCATGTCTGTTTTTGTTCTGTCTCCACATTAAATCATTTTTGTATGGTAGAAGCACTGAAACACCATCATTTCACTCTCCTGCAGATGCTGTCCCATTCTGGGGAGAACATTCAGGAGTAGCCAGCCCCAGGCTGCCTCAGCACCCAGACCTTCTCCCCTTTCACAGCAGCCAAATTCCTCCTGTCATGTCACTCCAGGCCTTTTCTCTAACAGTGCCATGCTGTTCCCCTGCACGCTTTTACATTTCATCTCAAATACTCATCTATTTAAATACCCATCTCATTGCAAGCCAGGCTGACTTGTTTATGTTCTCCTATACGCCCCTTGATCACTTCTCAGGCTACTTCAGTCATTCTGATTTTTTCTGCCTACATGTAAGTAGATCCATTTTGAAGCTTCCCTGCAGTGCAATTCATGCTCTTTGTGAGCCTTAGCATGGACTTTCATACATGTGAACTCCAAGGCACTGGGTTTTGTTTCCCTAGAACAGGAAAAAACATCAATTCAAGTTCAGTTGGAAATATTTAACAAACTTTACTTTGAAAGGCTACTACAACAACACAGCTTATAATTGAAAAACAGAGGTATTCAGGGTGTTTATAAAGTTAGATAGTACACGTAAATACCATCATTCCCAATTTCTCCATTTAACTTCTGTAGTTGACAGGTTTACTTGCACTAGGAAGTCACATTTTTTAAGAAACATTTTTGGGTCAAGTTCAGACCAATAAACTCTACACAAGGGCTCCTGATCCTGAGCAGGAGGCTCTATAAATCACCCTTAGCCCTTCACTGAATTCAGGAGTGATCCCTTACATGGCAGAGGTCACCTCCTGCCTTTCAGCAAGGTCTTTAATCTGGGCCGTGCCGTGTCCCCGCAGCGCTGGGCAGCGGGGCCGGCCGTGCTTGGTACGCGACCGGCGCTGGTTTGTGAGCTCATGGCTCAGGCCCACAGCTCCCCAGCCAAGCTGAGTCATCCTCACTCTGCTCTCACAGCCGGGACATTTTATCCACTCCTCCAGCCACCCCCTCCATGCCACCTTTGGGATTTGCTTCCCACTGCACAGCTCTAATCCTGCCTGCCTGCCTTTGCCACTCCCTCCCGTTCAGGATCTCTTCTCCCACTCAGTATTTCCACTCCTCCACTGCCACCAGACCCTCCTGCCAGCTCCCCCAGCGCTCTCCAGTTCTCCTTCACTTCCCTTGACTGCTTTTCCCAATCCAGCTGATACTGTGAGGGATAACTGCATGTCAGAGAATCACTGTGTGCAGTGTATGAAGCCCCCAGCTCTGGAGCACTGGAATATTCACGTATTCGTGCATTTGCTCTATTGGCTCCAGTGCTGTTGAGGGCTTGGTTGACTTCAGCGTCGTACAAGAAAACAAAGGATTGAGCAGTTAAAGCAAAACACTAAAAGCCCCTAAACTGTGCCCAAAGCAGCTGGTGCCTCAGAGCAGCTGCTGGCTCAGCACCAAGGGCTGGTGGGGGAGCCTTCTCCATCACTGCAGAAATGCACACGTCTGCCAACCAAGAGAAACCCTAATGCACGTTTGAAACTGAATAAATGCAAGGCAACTCACACTACTTTTAACAGTAGAAGTGGAGATTCTGAATTGTAGATTCACTCCTCTGAATAGTCTAAAATTAAAACTTGATACCCTTCATAATCCCCAAGAAATGAGGAATGAAACTCAACTCTGACAGAAACAAGCACATGAAAGCCCTGGACTAGACCATCAGCTCTTGGCTCCTATTCTCAACCCCACCACTGGCACATGAGGTGATAGAACATTTCAGCTGGAAGGGACCTGCAATGATCATCTAATCCAACTGCCTTAATTGCTGATCTAAATTACCTTCCTCCCTCCATAGCTCAGCGGGAAATAGCATTACCACCCTCTTTGATAAAGTGACATCTGCTGGGAGAAAGTACAACTAGGTTTTATTTTTTAATTGTTTTCTCCACAATTACATATTGGGATCCTTTCCTCCACCCCATCACAAATCACACACTTAACAAACGTTTAGACAGCTGGTGCCTAAAAGTCAAAGCCAGTTGCTCTCTCAAAGGCCAAAGTGCCTCACTGAATTGGTGTCAGCTGGTACTTAGTAGGATTTTTAAATTCAATTAAATTAAGAGACAAGCTGCACAGATTAGGGCTCTGCTAGAATGAGAAAGAAATCTTAAAAGGCATAAAATATCTTTACATTTATTAAGCAAACTCTGCAGTCTTTTCTTGTTATATTCTTGTTGAAAAACAGAACATTCATAAAGTATCATGAAAACAAGAAGCAAAAAAACCTTAAGGTCCCAAGCAATGGGACTATCTCCACACTCACCCTGCTTTTAACTTTCCAACACAAGCAGCAAGACACAGTTCACAGCTACGCTGAAAATGCAGTGTTCAGTGCACATGGCCATACTGCATTCCTAGCAACCCACCACGGCCACTCCTCCCTTGTATGTTAGGATAAGCAGGTTAAATATGCCCACAGAGGTACAGACAGTGAAAGAAAGGCCAACATCAGTTGAACAGCTCTGCTAGGACTTCCCATCTGGAAAACAACCACTGTGCTGGAACCCAATTGGTTATCCCAAGAGTCATTAATTCCCTTCCCCCTTGTGCACAGCAGCCCGAGCCTGCAAGGGTTAACTGAGCCTATGTGCTCTCACCCCTGGGAAGCAGCTTCCAACAAAGCCAAGAAGCAGGGGACCAGGACAGCCAGCTCTGCCCCTGCAGCAGAGTCAGAGCCCAAAGGATTATTTCTTGGCATGGCTGGTTTGGGTTTGGTTTGGCTTTTTTTTTCATTTCGAAAATTAATTTGGGGATTACGAACAATTATGCTCTTGCACATTAATCGCTGGCATCTAAAATTCTCACATGAAGAAACAACACATGGAAATATTAAAGCACTCATCTTATGGACATGGATCCGAGAACTGTTTAATAGCAGTCAGTGAAGGGGTAACATTGTGCTTTTAATCTACAGTTTAAAAATAATGATTTGTATATCTACGTAGTAAAACAATAAAATTAAGAACAGAAACTGATATTAGGAAACAGTGAAAATGTAATAATTAAACACATGATGCTTTTCAAAGCTTTATATTTAATGAGCCTAAATAGACACCTATGGTTAGGAGGGTCTTAAAAAAATAATAAAAAAGAGACTTATTTTCAATTTTTTTTCCTTTTCAAATTTTTTTACTATACTTATGCTTTGCTTTGGTGTTCTCTCTGCTGCCAACTTAATGCTTTAACAGTATGTTTATGCTTATGTTCTTTTCAAATGCTTGGCATTATAGTGAGATCTCATATCTTTCCTCAAATTAAATTTTGCTCCACATACTCCACAAGTATACAGATGAACATCCCTGTGCTGCTCCAGTTGCTCATTATTTGGGAATATCTGAAAGCAGACCTGGCATATAGTCTCTCCAGCTGATAAGTGAGATATCATATGCCGTACATGGTCATGTTTTCGGAAGTTTCCTTGATCACAAATGGAACAGACATACCTGGCCATGCCTTTGTGCATATCATTGTGGAGCCGCAACTGGCGCTCTCTTAAGAACTGCTTCCCACATGTCTGACAAACAAACTGTTTTTCCTTGGTATGAACGGTATAGTGTTCCCGCAAGTGGCAACGCTGATAAAATCCTTTCCCGCAAAGGTTGCAGAAATGCTTACGCCTGTGATCCCTCTCGTTCTCTTCCAACATGGAGTTCTTGAACAGATCTTGCTCCAGGCAGTTTGACATATGTTCAACCACTAGGTTTTCTGTATCAAAACGCTGGCCGCAATTAGGGCATCGGAAAGGACAGGCAGAATGCTTGTATAACTGGTTTTTTTGAAGGCTGTTCATTTGGAAGTGACCGTCCCTGAAGTCCTCTAGCATCTCTGCAAACATCATGTCCCTTATTTCTGACTGCTCCTCGGGGTTTTCTTCCAAGTCCATTTTCTCCTCAGAATTTCTGATCCCGTTCATGGTCAGATCCTGGGGTTCTCCACAGGTCTGTGCATGCTCCTGTAGCTGCTTGCCTTTGACCAGTATTTGACCACACTTGCCACAAGCACATATATTTTCTATGTGTTTGGATAAATAATGAGAGGACAGATCTTCCTCAGTGATTGTTAGCCCACAAAGTTCACAGGGAGCATTCTCCACGTCTTCCTGCACTGAAGAAGCCTTGCTGTTAAGGTGCCGTGGACTTTTCAAACACTTTCTTTCATCCTCATCCATGGATAAGCGAGGCTTTAGAGTCTTGCGAGCATTTCTCTTCTCTCTCATCTCCTCCTCGACGTAGTATCTGTAAAGCGGCTCTTCCTGTTCATCGTCTAGGTCGTCATTGTCAGAAGACTCATTGCAGTCTTTATCTGCCACCTTGATAATATTAAAATCCTTCAGCTCATCCGTAGGATTGTCCTCTGGCTCCACCTTGATGATAATCCTCTTCCTCTCAGAGGCTCTACTTCCTTCTTCACCTGATGTCTCGGAGGCAACAGTGCTGCTTTTTCTGCTCGTGATGTTTGACACGGGAGACGATGAATCGTCCGCAGCATGGTTCGAGTCCCCCTTGTATTTTTCTGTTTGTGTGGAGATCATTTTAGAAGTAGAGTTCTTTTCACTAAAGTCTATTTTCTCAGCACTGTAGTACCTGGCACTTTGGTAGGAATGCCTGTTGGTGCATGTTAACACGTGCTCATCCAGTAGCTTTTCACAGCTAAAGCTAAACCCGCAGCTGTCGCAGGTGAAGCTCCTTCCAAACCGGCGCGAGTGCGACACGCGCTCTTTCGTGTGAGAGAATTTGGACGTGGTGCTTT
Source organism: Melozone crissalis (assembly GCF_028551555.1). Lineage (NCBI taxonomy): Eukaryota > Metazoa > Chordata > Aves > Passeriformes > Passerellidae > Melozone > Melozone crissalis. The sequence goes on from NW_026535834.1 coordinate 3,649,147, forward strand.
TTTTGCAGACATCAAACAGTTGCTCGGGGAAGCTGTTGAGGTGCAAAGTTTCTTCCTCAGGCTCTTTGTTATGGGATGTATTTACCGTTGAACTTGGTGGTTCCATGCCCCACCTGTTTGCTTCGCTGCCATTTCTAGCAAGTGCGTCTTCATACATTCTCACACCAAATATCATTTTATTAGTCTGCGTGCTAGAAGCAGGAGATGAACATTTTAAACTAGATGAGTCTGTGTCCTGTATATCTTCTAGACACTCAGGCACATTATATAGCTGTAAATAGTTCATGGCCACTTTAAATTGCTCGAAATTGGCAGGGGCTGTCATAATTTTTCCTAAATACATGAACTGTAAAATAAGATCAAAGCATTCAGCGCTAATCTTCATGTTGCTTAGATTCAGCTGGGCTGTAGTGTTTTGATGGTTCATAAAAAACATCCTAAAATAGGCGCTGCAGGCAGCAAGGACTGCTTTATGTGCTTGAAAATAAATATCATCGATAGCGATGCAGCAGTCGCACAGAAAGCCCCACTCTCTTTGCTTGTTTAGCTGCTGAAGGACATAGTTGCTATGGCTGGTTTTTGCCATCTTGTACTTCGATTACAGCCCTGCATAAAGAAAAAGGTATCTGTTAAATCATGAGCACAAACCCCAAAGCCTACTTCAACGTAGGGAGGAACTGCCACCTCTTTTCTCTCTAGATCTTCCTATTCTGCCAGTCTGCAGCACAGCTTCCTGTCTGGAGATCTCTGCTGGTAACTGCTTCTGAATATTGATGCCAGTGAAAGCATCCATAAGTCCATGTGCTCACCACTAGACTTACAAGACTAGTAAACTAATAAACATAACCAGCACACATGTCAATCAGAGCTGCTAGAATATAAATTAGCAGATATATCTCCAAGTCCTACAGCCAAGGTTTTCAGATATGAATTCTGAATGCAGAACTTCAAAAACTTCACAGGGTAGACTTCTGTAAGATGGCCCCAGGACAACACCTATACAAGGCTGTCAGAAACCACTCTTCAGTCTCAACTTGCCTTTTTACCTGTCAGTCCAACGGGCACATGATGCAACACACACTGGAAACCAGGCCAGGCTCAAACTGGTCTTTCCCTCCCCATTAAAGTAAATTAAGAGACAACAGAGCACCCACACAAGCTACTCCACACATTTTGCTCTTTGTGGCAGCTGAGGGACCATCTCAACCTTCTCTGCAAGGCGTCCTGCAAACCAGGAACTGCAAACTCAAACGCCTTCTCAGAAGCAGAGGGCAGCCCAGCTGCGGTGGCACGTCCCACGTTCGAGCCCAGAGCTGCAGATGGTGACCAGGCGAGCTGCGTGACAGCCACAGGGACTGCAGAGGCAGGAAGTGGTGCACGCCGTGCCTCCAACTGCTCTCAAAACCACTCGTTGAGAGCGCTGAAATGTAACCAAAACACGTAGATGGGAAACCGGACAAAGAAAAACTCAGCAATGGAGAACTGAGAGAGCCAGAGGTGGAGCCACGGTGAAATGAAGCCTCGGCAAAGCCTGGAGAGAAAGGTCTGCCAGTGCTGAGGGTTGCTCTATGTGAAAGGACTAACTCGTCCTCAAGAGAAAAGAGGAATAAAATATCGTGGTTTATGTTAACAAAAATATCCAGAAGAAATGCAGTGTATACAGGAGGTGAGTGTTTGATTAAAGACAAACTTCACCAAGTGGGGCCAGCGCCTAATCACGACTCACTTTGGAAAACCTTTACTGATACACATAAGCTGTTCTAACTGCACAGGCTGAGGGGGTAAGGAACCAGAAGAGGGTATAGAGAACACCCTAATTGAAATGAAAAACATAAAGCAGTAATGAGGATTCTTAACATTTTGAAAGGTTATTGCAAACAGTACAAATAACTGTATGAGGTTTGTGCAAATAAAGACCAGGCTAGCAAATAATATATACTAAAGGGCATTTTATGACTCAATGAAATGCATGGATTGATTTGCAACCACTCTTTCAACTGCCCAAAATTTAAACACAACACACACACAAATGTTCCATTTTTCTTCTTATTTTCCTAACAGCTTACATCTCCTAGGGAGAAAAATGGGTAGAGAAATTAAATTCCCCAATTAGCGTTGAATTCGCAAGTCATAGGCGTTGCCTGGCTTGTTAAGCAGCAAACCTAGAATTAAGTCCCCGTTCTTCATTCCACAAAGGACTGCCACAGCAGAAAGGCTCCCAAGATCTCGAGAAAAGAACATGCTCACCCCACCCAGCAATATTCCCTACTGCCAACCCACACAGCAGTTCCTATGGATCACCCCCAGCACAAGATCTTGTCTGGCAACAGGAACCTTGAGATTTGGGTTGAACTGTCCTGACAAGGAGCATCTGAATGGCAGCTGCTCCTCTCCTCTCTATCCAACCCTCCACACCCAGAACTCCAGGCTAGCACACTGCCATAATATTCTCAAATTGGTTTGGCCCACTGATGTCCACTGCAGAAGTGTAACTCATTGCATGGAATTAATTTCTCTTTTTCTACTAACTTGCAAGGCAGTGGCTTTGAAAGTAGGAGAACCTCTGAAGAAACTCCACATCTTTTCAACAGAAACTGATTATCGTCTGTGTCACTGGGTGATTTCAGAAGTTTCTGTGAAGAACAGCAAAGCTCTTGACATCAAGTAATAATAAAAGTGCACTTCATATTCTTCCAAGTGGTAACGTGTTTTGGATTTGAGGCAATTCATTAGATGCTTAAATGTTACTCAATCAATTGTATTAAGAATGGCAGCTGCATAATGATAAGGAATTAACTTCAACTTCCACATTCTAAGGGTGAAAACCAACAAGAAAATGAGATGATCCCATCTAAGGCACCACTGGCCTCTCGGTGTGAGCTGCCAACGTGACAAGAAAAGGCTCAGGACAGCTCATGTTAACTTCCCCATCCTCACAAAGTGGCAAGTTCAAAATGTTTTATTTAACTGTGGTTCTTTTACACTAGATACACTCCACTGTGCCCTCCAATAGAAAACCAGCAATACAAACAGCAAGCCTGTACAAAACAGGTGGTCACAAACTATCTGCAGGCACCTGCAGATGGGGTCGTTTCCACATGGTGGAAACAACGAGTGACAGCACACAAACTGGCCTTTTTCAAGTCTTCTTCTCTGAAAATGGGAAAAGATATTTCTCCTTTTGAAAGATGAACTCCTGCAAAGCTTTTAGCATGTGGATCCTGACGTGCAACAATGACCCACTGGCAATGCCACCCCTCAGGGAAAAACAGGTGGAGCATGAGGCTGCTTGAGCTGGATGGCAAGGTTTTGGATTTGACATGTTCTTGGTCTCTACCACAGTAGTACTACATTTAGTAGTAGGTATAGTAGTTTATGAGGTGATTTATGTTAATGACAGTCCTGGCATCCTGCCTCTGGATGCTGTATTAACCTGCTGGATGTAACTTCCCACCACAAGAGCCTGTGTTGGGCTATTTAAAACTTTGACAAATTTCAACCAGCAACAGCAAAACTTTCCTTCTGAAATCTTGGACTGATTACTTTTTTTCCCTCCTCCACAGAAAACCTCAGCCAAAAGGCTTCCAAAAACGAGGCTAAGAAAAAGCTTTCATGCATGCAGATTATTATTTGTTCATTTAGAAATTAAAAGTTTCTCTTCCAAAATCTTTGAGGAGACGCTTTATGTGGGAGAAAGCGTTATGACTTAGATATGTTGTCACAATATAAAAATCTGCCTGAATTTGGCCAAACTACATGCTTCAGGGGGAGAAGATACAAATTATCAGTTTATTCACACTTAAGACTTTGTTAGTTATTGAAACTTCAGATTACAGCCTTGCTGAGAACATTTCATCTTCTGGCAGCTGCTTAGTAAACAAGGCCTGCCTGAGCCATCCACAGTGAAATCCCCTTTTGCACAGAGCTCTGCTATGGTTTCAAACTACACAGAAGGGTTGATTCAGATAGAGGGAAGAAATATTTTATTATGAGGGTGTTGAGACACTGGCACAGGTTGCCCAGAGAGGTGATGGATGCCCCAAACCTGGAAACACTCAAGGCCAGGCTGGATTGGGCTCTGAGCAGCCTGATTTCGTTGATATCCCTGCTCACTGCAGGGGGGTTGGACTAGATGGCATTTAAAGATCCCTTCCAACCCAAACCATTCCATGATTCTATGTGCCACCTCCACAATGTCCCAGCTGATGGCAAAGCCTCCTGGAGACTGCTCCACAGACAGCATGGCTCGCCAAGGGGTGTCAGCTTCCCTCGTGGCAGCTGATGGAGAAGATGCCCAGTTCTGGCTGAGGCAGAGCCAGAGCCAGGAGGGGATGTAGGGAAAACACAGGGAGATTGGGAAATGTGAGGAGGATGTGATGGAAACCCTCTGGAAATCTGGAGAGAAGAAAAGGGCAGGCTGGGAGCACAGTGCTGAGCCAAGAGAATGGCACTGGGATTAGGAAGCAGCAGTGGGAATTAAAAATGGGTGCAATGAGGGTCTAAACAAGGGAAGAAGCCATTTGGGCAAAGGCCTGGGAAGAGCCAGGCTGCAGGGCCAAGGGCAGGAGGGGTAAAAGCCACAGACAGGCTCTTCCTGGGGGATGGGTGGAAAACAATTGCAGCATTCATGCCTTCAGAGCAGGAACTGCACCCCAAATTCCCAATCCTGCCTTCCCTTTGCATCAACAAGCACAACAGGCTTGCTGACAAACTCCTTCCCAACCAGAGCAAGCTCTCAGAAAATGGTAATTCATCATTACTTTGTTACTTTAATTGCTAAAATGGCAGCAATCTGCATTTATCACTCGTGTGGGTGGATCCGTACTGCAAACTATTTTTGAAGTTTGCTTTAGAAAAAAACTCCAGTTATTAGAATGAAAACAGGTCTTTTTACAGAAAATTCAAGGTATACACATATATTATGTATATACCAAAGTATATTCTTCCATTCCTCTTACCAAAATTTCCCTTACTCAGCACATGCTCTGGATCTGTCCAGGCCTGGATCTGAGCAGTACAAGACAAGATCCGTGCTCATTTGGCCAAGCATTAGAAGGATGTGAAGTGAATGAGAAGTGGGGGACAAAAAGGAGGATTTCACAGCAATGACCACTGCTTGGAGAACATAATCCCATTGCTGCCAATGCCAGGACAGGTAATTTCAACCTTTCTCTTTTGGTCTTTAATAAGCCTGGCTTGCATTTTTTGGATGTCCCATTTATTCACACAGGCAAACACCAGTGGTGGCAACTGAGGCCAGTGGGAGCTATCCTCTGTGAGTATTAAACACTGAGTATCTTGGAAAATTAAAGCTCCATACAGGTGAGTCTGTCAGTCCAAATCTTCTAATTATTTCTGATCCTCTTTTTCAAAGAGAGGAGAATCACCAGCCTCTTGCCCAGTGGACTAGCACACTTTGTGAAGCATCCAAATCCTGGAGGCACCAACCTCACAAGTCCACAAGGAACCCAAGTGACTCCATCTTCAGCAGTGATTGATTTGTGTGGTAAATGCAGCAAAGGCCACGTTGGAAGCAATCCTGAATGATGCAGAGGTGTTCTGAAAAAATGTGCTAGAAAAGCATCCGATATGAAAATGAAAACTGAAGGCATTGACTTGGGCATTTTCACTCTGATTTTCAAACTCCAAGTCTCCATACGCATTTTATTTTCCTAGTAAACATTTATTTTCACACAGCCAAGCTTTGATTCAAGCTACTTGTCTGCCACCAGACTTTTCTTTTGAAGCACCACTCAGATACTATTCAGATGTGACCATGGACAAGGTTAAGTTGCACTACTACACTAACCAATTATGTTGTTTTTAAGTCTGCTAACAAGAAAAAATAGGTATTTACTACAGCTCCATGCCATCATTTCCTCACACTCAAAAGTTTTCTGAGACGTTTTAAAACAAAAGAAGTTTAAAAAGTCCTCAAGCAAAGAAGTAGTGAAGTTCTTTTGCTAACTTCTCTGTCTTTAAAACAGACATACCACAAGGTTCAGAATTCAGGAGCCTTTCGGCTCCTAAAATTAGTAGGTGGTTTTCAAAACCCAGCATTTCCACTGCTGAGCAGGCAAAAACATGGCACTTACATGCTTACTTACTGGCTCCCTTTCTTTGGAAACCAAGAACAGGCTGGACAAAAGTGTAATAAATGAGTGGAGAATTTGGTGCTAATAGAAAATGAGGCTGGAAAACCTCAAGCAAACAACGCCCAGTTATCCAAAAAACAAGCACACAAGGATCAGAAAGCAAACCTCCCATCACTGTCTGTCTCCATACCCCACCCTGGTGTGGCTTCCCAAGAACTCTTCCCCCTAATTTTGCCATTGTGGGTCAGATCTACCAAAAAGCCTGGATTCCTAAATGACAGCATTGACATGCTGCAGAAAATCCTACAGAACATGTACAAATTCTCCACACAACACCCAAGAAGTTTTTGTGTTCTGCTACTGCACTGACCACAGAGCTGTCCATAGGCTACACCTTTTACCTAGATATCCTCAAAAGGAAGCCATAGAGATTGCTCTGGGTGCCTCAGTTTACACAAAAAACACTGAAAAAAACAGCAAAGAACTTGGGGCCAGGTGACAACTGTCCACCCCAACAGCGAGCACGCATCAGTTTGCATTGCAAGCACAGCCTTGATCATGAATTAAAACAGCTGTGGGAATTCCATGTACTGCCAGGGAAAATGTAATTAAGCTCCATTATTCAGGCTGTGAAGGACTAAAGGTATAATTTATCCTCCTCTCCCAGCCCTTCCAATCGCCTGCCTTTCAGGCATGTCAGTTGGGAAGATGATTCCAGTGAGGCAGATATTCATCTTCAGACACATCCTGATGGCTGAATCAACTCATTTTAAACAGGCTCCTGGACAATACATAGGAACAGCTTTCATGGCATTTGGGCTAGACTTGAACCAGGGGAGGGGAAGATGCTCCAAAGCCTCCAGCATGAGCTGTCAGAGCTCCTGGATGCCCTGTTCTCCACTGCTCAGCCAGCAGTTCTCTGCTGATTCAGCATCCATGCCCACAAATGAGAAACAGACATCAAATTTTAGCAAGTTATGCTTCTCAGCTGGTAACTGAAAATTAGTTAAGATACATTACATGGTCTTAGATAAGAACACTCCTCAAAAGACAAGGAATACAGCTTGACAGAAAAAAATAAGAAAGCTGAGTTTGTGCTAAAGCCCCATCTCAACTTCAAACAACTTTAGATCAGATCTAGGGAGTAGAAGTCCTAGAGAGACCTCATGCAGTCCTTTAAAGTAACTTGCTAGCCACAAAGGTTGACTCTAGAAAGTCACAGTTATCTTTCATCTGGCACCTTTACAGTTGTCAGGCAACACGGTAATGATATGTTTAAAAGAAACTATTGGGGGGGAAAAAACTGTGACACCCAATTCATGCTTTGCAGCAGAAAGATGAGCCTGTTCATCTCGGCTCTCCAAGTTACACCAACTTTCAACTTCTGGAGGGATCTTGGTGGTTTAACCACGTCTTGAGACCCTCAAATGAAGTCCCAGGTGCCTTCCAGGAAAGGATCCTTGGCTAAATGCAGGTTGCATTTCGGTGTAACAAGTTGCTGGATGCACATGAATGAAGCATGGTAACTTGTGACACACAGATCAGACTACAGATTTTCTTGACTCTCCCTGGTCTCAAATGTTTCACATTTTACTTTCAGCACACTAAAATAAAAATAAGGCTACTATGGTCTCTATCCAATGAAATAGGTCTAATATGGGGCAGAAAAAGCAACAGCCACTGAATTCTGGAGTTTTGCAGTGTGCACAAATTAAAAATTACCAGACCAATTTGAGGATATAAATGGTCCTCATGCAAATTATGTCAGCTGCTGTGCCCACACACTGTGTCCGCAGCAGAACTCTTTGGGTGAGGGTGTTTACCATTCCCAAGCAAAGGCAGGGCTGAATAACCCAGCTGCTAGAGAACCACTGCCCAGACTGAAAAATGAACATATGGCTTCTCACTCTGCATGTGTGTAGGTCCAGAACAACTCTAGTGAGAGGCCCAGCTGTAACAACTAAGAGAAAGGACACCGGGCTTGTGTCAGGGAACTTTCACTATCTCAGTTCTGAGCAGCTATTCTATTTCCATCCAGCAGGTAAATAGCTATTGCAGCTTTGTCCATCCTGGATTTTCAGGGCTTCCCACTGTCAGCAAGAACAGAAATCTGTGAAAGAAGCAGCCACTGACATTCAAGTAAGAAAGCATCTAAAAACCCAAATCCCTGGTTAATATGAGCACTCTCAATGTAATCGCTGCTAATTCCTGTGCCAGTGACAACAGTGGTTGAGCCTGATGAAGACTTGTGCAAGCAGAGCTGAAGCATCTGTTAAGTCTGTGATCTTATTCCACACAAAACTTTCTGGCTACTAGGAAGAAGTGGCTTCTATTACTTCTCTGAGCTTCCCACACAGCACCAACCCACATCTTCATTACCTGCATCAACCCCCCCAGTGGGTGCTGGTTCCCTGCGACCTCAAACATCAGCAGACTGCAGCTAATACTACTTGTTACTCCTTAGGTTTTCTGGCCAGTCATCCAAAAATCTCTCCACAATCTTGTCAACTCGTTTTGCTGCTGCTGCCTAGGAAAATCTCTGCAGCCGCTCGCGTTTGGCCGGTTTTCCCCACGGCCATATGGTCCCAACGCCTCTCCCGCCTCTCCTCCGCTCGCCATGAAAGCTCAACTTGTAACTCGGCAAAAACGAGAAGCCCGCATCCCCCTGCTCACGGCTGCTCTGTGGGTTCTTCCAAGAGCTGTAATGAGGAATGTTAAACAAACACCTTTAATTAAAGGAATGTTTGTTTAGTGTAATTAAATGCCTAAGGAACACCGCACTGTTGCAACCCCGGATAGTTTTGCAGTGCGTGCTGTACCTTGCGATACTCGAGTGCGAGGGAAATAATGCAAGCAAGCGACAACCTGGCAGTAAACACCCAAATATTAAGCAGCGTCCAAGCCATGCTACCCGTTTACCAACGCCTACGTGTCAAGAGGAACCGGCACTCCTGTATCAGCTGAAACGGGGGGTAAACTTGAGAAACTGAGTCACAAAAAATCCTGAAAAATAGAGAGGAATAAAAGCCCAGTCCCAAACTCACAGCGTTTTCAGTCCCATTTCCTCTACTCTCTTCAACTACCTTTCTATCCGAGCAGAAAAGAGGAGTCCTTTGAAGAACGAGACTTTAGACACCGCTCCCAGAGCGGCACAGGGTTTGTTTTTTATGTGACAGAAGTATTCCCCTTCCTTTCCAGCCGCCTGCACGGCGATCCAGCGCACTGCCAGCCCCGAGTGAAACCCAAGTCTCCCGCCTGGCAGGGTGGAGCATTCCCTCCGGGCTGCAGCTCCGCTCCGTTTTTCGCTAAACTACCGCAACTCACTCGAAGTTTTGGGGCGTTTATTTTGTGAAGACAAAAGGAAGAGAAGCGGCCGGACCCACGGCGGGGGCCGGGGCCAGGCGCGATAGCGGCACTCGAGATGTTTACCGCGACTTCGAGCCCCGGAGCCACGCGGGCGGCGCGGTGCCCTTCCCTTCCCTTCCCTCCCCGCCTCTCGCCCCTGCACCTCCCTAGGCCGCTTCTCGCTCTCCAGCGCGGCATCCCCGACCCCCGCCCCGCAGGGGGAGCGCGCCCGCCGCGACCCCCGGAGAGAAGGAGGGAGGGCAGGAGGGAGGGCAGGAGCGAGCCCGAGCCGGAGCCGCCGCCGCGGCGCCGCCGCTCAGCCCCCGCGCGGTCCCCGCGGCGCCGCTCCGCTCCGCGCCGTGCCCTGCCCGGCCGCCGGGCGCAAGGTCACCGCTCCGGCTGCCGGCCAGGGACCGGCCGCGGCTGGAAAGCCCCTACCTGGCAGCGCCGCCGCCACTATGGCGGGCCGCGCCGGGCCACGCCGCCGCTCGGCACTTCCCACCTCCCGCCGCCGGCGGAGCTGCGGCCGCCTCCCGCCTCCTCCTCCCCGGGTCCCGGCGGCGGCCCCCGGGCCCCGCTTACCGCGGCTCGGCGAGAGGCGGCGGCCGCCGACGGGGAGCTGTGCCCGCGCCGCTCCCGCCGCTGCTGCTGCTGCCGCTGCCGCCGCGGCTGCAACAAAGGACTTCCGCCCCGCCGCGCTGCCGCTGCCGCAGCGCCGGCTCCGCCGCGACCGCACGGAGCCGGACCCCTCCCCTCGGCGGCCGCGGCTCCCGGCGCCGCCGCTGCCAGCGCTGCTGCGCCGCCGCCAATGCCGGGGCCCGGCGGGCGGCTCCCTGCCGCGCTCCGCTCTCCTCCCATGCCGCCGGGGACGCGGCGCGGCGCGGGCTGGCGCTGCCGGGGCCCCCTCGGCCCGGCTCCTCCCCGTCCTCCGGCGGAGCCCCCCGGAGCCGCGGCGGGGCAGCGCCCACCGGGACCCCTCGCTGCTCTCCCGGGCCCCGCAGCCCGCCCCTTCCCCGCGCACCCGGGCTCGCCGCAGGGAACGGGCAGTCTCTGCTCTCCCCCCGAAGCGGCCGTGGCGGTGCTAACGGGGAGGCTCCGGTCACCCTGTGGGTGTCCGGCGATGGAGCGTTGTACCGCAGCCCCACGGCCCCCGCGTGGGACAGTGCAACTGCGAAAAACCACTGCGAGCTGCGTGAGCGAGTATTTCCTTCTCGCAGCAATTTCACACGTTAATACCTCCGCCCTCCCTCCTGGAGCTTCACGGCGATGCAGGAGCACAGGGCTGGCAGCCACCGCCACGCTCTGTCACAGATCCCGAGAACAGCGCTTTTTCTCATCCTTCCAGGAGCTGTTCCAGGCCCTCTTCCCACCAGTGTCGGGACCTCTCCTGTGCGACAACACCCAGCTTCTCCGGAACTATCCCATGTGAGTAAGTGGGATTTCCGGCCCCTCTGCCATCTGCCGCAGATCTGAGAGAAAACATAAGCCAGGTCAGGCTTTCCTCCAGGTCTTACCACTTGACTTTTCCACCCTCAAAGTGACATTTGTCCTTCAGCACAAGCATTGTAAGTGCTTAATCCGCAAAGCTCCATCATTCAGTTTCTGGAGATACCATTGTTTTTATGTTGCTGCAACTGAGATCCCTCTAAGTATCTGACAAGCCAAAGGGGCAAACTTAATCATAGCAAAACTAAGAGATTTTATTACAATTTGAAATGGCAAAAGTAACAAAAAAGGCAACAAAATAAAATGCCACAATGTTAAAATGTACCAGCATCCTGAAGGTTTTCCTGAGGAATCCCTCCTCTGTGTAAGCAAACAGGACAAACCCAACTCACACAATCCTAGTTTCCAAGTGCCCTTCCTCCTGGGTCTGTCTGGGGATTTTCTAACCGCTACAGAATAAAATCAGAGCTTTCAAAATATGCCTTTCAGAATGTGTCTAAAAAATCCCCGTTTCCCCTCTCATTCTGCTTCAGCCTTGCCTCAGGGATCTGTAGCAGTCCAAGGGAAAAAAACCTCTGGCACAGGAGGTGGAGGGACCCCCACATTACAGCTGCTTTGTAGGTTTTCCTGTTTTATAGGAAGTTAAGTAAACGGCCTCCACAAACCAATAGAGTCATGGTTTTCAAATCACACTGAAAAGTTGCTTTTCTTATGGTTCAAGAGTCTTTTTCTGCCCACTCTCTACACACCCCAGGGCAGCACAAGCCAAGAGCACCCATGAGGGGCTTGTGCAGCCTCTTGCTCTGTCCCATGTGTGTCACCCCACAGCTCCTGCCACCTCCGGTGAGGTGGGGCCCAAGGCAGTCCCCCTTCCTCACCACCCCGTTCTCTTACTGCCTTCCCACCACACTTACATTTACAATTTACTTTTTTAATTATTATTTTCTGACCACAGAGGAGGGAGTAGAAACACACATGGAGAGAGCTGTGATTATGTGCTGATGTCTTTCTGACCCACCAGCATAGGCTGTGTCACTTTCTACTAGCTGTGAGTGATATCATTGTCTGTGTTTTACAGCAAAACACCAAATTCAATCCTCACCACCGCTTTCATCAGTTTGGCTCTGGTTTCTCTGAAGCTCTTCAAAGTCCTCTTTGGACCAGAGTCAACCTAAATAACATGTAAATAATTAATCATTTAAATAAATAACATGCCATCTGCAAATAGCAACTCGCTCCATACACAGGTTAATAAATATGTTAAATAACCCAAAACAGAGTACAAAACCTTGAGCCACCTACTGCCAACCTCTTTTGGGGAGGAAAAGTGGGTACTAATATTTATAGGAGCAGCAGGATTATAGCTCCATAATATCTCAATACTGCTGCTGTGCAAACACAGGAGGGAAAGATGGTCCCTGAGTCCTGTGAGTTTTATATTAAAAAAAAATAAATAAGGCAATGGAATAGACAAAGCTGTGCTGGTCAGTGGGATAAGCAGCAAACACATGGATGAAAATTCTTTGGAACCTATGGTCTGTCATCTCTCAGCCCAACTTCATCACCCACCCAGGCTCAGGCTGCCTGGAAACAGCCCCATAAGCTGATGCATTCTGGTGGCCAGGGGCATTATTTGCCTTTAATATTCAAGAATTGCATTTATGGGGATGCAAAAGGAAAATGGACTACAAACTATCAAATGCTGAGAGGAAACCAAGAGGGATGATCCGAGGCACTGAGTATCTTCTGCAGAGGCCCTGAGTCAGCAGAGATGCTATGGAGGAGGTGGGTGTGATAGATCTTAGAAACTGCACCAAAATCATGACAAAGGTGCACAAATAGTGATTTTCACTGCCTTTTCCAGCTGGAAAAACAACGTGTGAGCATCAAATTAACCCGGTGGCAGCAGGACACTGTATGGACTGGACGTTTGAACAGGTTCAGAACGCAATTTGGTAACACTCATCGGAAAGACACCTCGGAGTGGTACTGAGTGCCGGAGCGGAGGATGGGGAGCGCAGGGGTCGCGATGGCGCTCCGGGAGAAGCCCATCCCTGCCCATCCCTGTCCATCCCTGCCCGGGAGGGGCTGCTGGTGGCCGGGCAATCGCGGTCAAGGGTGGGAGTGCCGCCTGTGCCTCCTCCTCTGCCTGGCACCGGACCCGGCACAGCTGCTCTCGTCTAAAATAACCCCTGGTTGAACATCAGGGAGCGACCGGAGGAGGAGGAGGAGGAGGAGGCCTGACAGGGAAACGCTGCGTCCTCGGGACTCGCGGTGCTTAAAGCAGCGCAGAGGCCGCAGACATTGGCGAGGAAGCCAGATCGTATCTTCTCATCCATTCCCGGCCACACCGGGGAAGCGCTTTTACTTTTTTTTTTTTTTTTCCCCCTGTAAAAAACAAAACAAAAACCCCAAAACCAAACAAAACACCAACCCAAACCATCAAACACCCCCCAACAAGCACGCACTTTCTGCCGAGAGCGGAGGCGCTCAAGGCGATCAAGAAGCCGAGCTCCCCGCCCAGGCTGGTGCCTTTGGCAGCCCACGGGAAAACACGCACCCTCCCAAAAATCCCCCACGGGGCTGCACCCGCTCCTTCCCTCCCTCGCTCCGGAGCTGCGGGCGAGCAGAGCAGCGCGGGCAGTGCCGCCCGCAGCCGCGCAGGGGCCGCGCAGGGGCCGCGCAGGGGCCGCGCTCGCGTTTCCCGGGAGAATCCCATCCCTGCCCATCCCTGCCCGGCCCGGCGGGGCCCGGCCCGCCCGGCAGGAAGCGCGGGGGGGCAGCGCCCACCCCATCCGCCGGGCGGGCAGCGGGGGCGGGCGGTGGCGGCGCTTCCGCGGGTAAGCGGCTGCGCGGGCGCGGGGGAGCGGCGGGGCCGGGAGGGAAGGAGGGCGCTGGGCCCGCGCCACGGGCGCGCTGCGCTCGCCGCTCCCGATGCGCGCCGTGTTTCTCTCTCTAACCCCCCCCCCCACCCCTCAATAATTTTCTGCGGAAACAATAGCAAATATCGGCGTTTATTTGCGCAGGGGCCGCTGGCGGGGCGGGGCGGGGCGAGGGCGGCTCGGCCCGCACAATGGGGGCTTTGTTGGGCGCACAGGGCTCCTCTGTGCCGCGGCCGCCGCGCTCAGCCCCGCTCCCCCGCGCCTCCGCCGCGGCTCCGGGGCGGCAGAAAGCGCCGTCAGCTCGCGGGGAAAACGCCAGCCAGGGTTAAAGTTAGTGCTGACACCCCGCAGAGCGTGGGTAATCAGCGGGAGAAGCGTCTCTGAGTGTGGCTGGCAGATGGGAAAGTCCCCGAGAGGTCTTGAGCACCCGCGGTGGTATCGGAAGGAGAAACTGTTAAATTGGGGTGCAGGGAGTATCTGGAGGAGGGAAGAGGCTCCATGCCAGGCGTCCATCTCGTTTCGGTGGTGAGAAGTCAACATTTGAGCCTTTGGGAGCTCTCCGATTTCTTAATGAGATGAACATCTTGTTCCCTTGCTCCCAGCACACCATGGATACCACCGGCCACAGCGTCCTCCTCCTCCAGCAGCTGAACATGCAGCGGGAGTTTGGCTTTCTGTGTGACTGCACAGTTGCCATTGGAGATGTTTACTTCAAAGCCCACAGAGCGGTGCTCGCTGCTTTTTCAAACTATTTTAAGATGATATTTATTCATCAGACGAGGTAAGAACACACAGCTCTCCTCCTATCCTTTTACCGTCCTCAGCATTCTGCTTTTTCTTCTTTCTAAAGGTATGAAAGTATAAAAGAGTATAAATGGGGACGTTAGGTGGCCTGAGATTATTTTCCTAACCCAGCACAGGCCTTGGCTCTCTAAACAATCCCAGACCAGAAAGCACTGCCCTTTAAAACCACTTTCTTAGTCAGCATATGGCAACATCAGACCCTGCATTTTGGAGATGAGGCATTTGTGTGACCAGATAAATAAAGCATATAAGTACCACCGTGTTCCTGCAGTGAGAGCCTTGCAGATTTGGAACCCAGGGATATCCTGGTACCTCCTGCCCGTGTGAAATATGTCCAGTACTTAGCCTTAGGTTGTAGTCAAGCTTGCTGGGTGAGACTGTCATTTCTGGCAGGATCCACAGGCTTGAAACAATCAAGAAGCTGTGGCCTTATCACAGTTCTGTGCTTCAGACTCCTGGAGATAAGGGCTGAGACTGAGATCATCAATTCATTTCAAGCTGTTGTTCACATGCTTCACCTGGCCAGGTCAGGAGTGGTTCTGCAGGTATACCAAGAGCAGTGCCAAGGTCTGGCCTCTGACCTGGGGCTGGCTGTTTGTGATGGATTAAATGTTCTTCATTCCCCTTCCTTTCTGAGGGTCGTGGCCTCCAGCACCTCTGCAAGATAATCTTTAGGATCAGCTGCATCGCCCCTTGGAAGTGAGATGAGTTAACTGCCCTTCCCTGAGGATGTTGTTTGCTGACACTTAAGTGCAATACTCATAAAGATTAGACAGTACTGGCAGCTGAACTCGTTACTCAGATGGATGGAGTGGCACACACTGGTGATGCACAGCGTGCATGGCATCGCTGCGGTGCCGTGTGGCTGCAGCTGGCTCTGCATGGGAGGGACGGGGTGCCCAGGGCTGGTCACCAGCACCAGCCTCAGCTGCAGTTG
This sequence comes from Melozone crissalis, assembly GCF_028551555.1. NCBI lineage: Eukaryota > Metazoa > Chordata > Aves > Passeriformes > Passerellidae > Melozone > Melozone crissalis. The sequence goes on from NW_026535834.1 coordinate 3,664,656, forward strand.
TGCACGTGGCCTTCGGAATCACAGGGATAAACGCAGACTCAGGCACTTGGCTTTGCAAACAAAGCTTCTGCACTTCTGCAGGGCTTGGCAGGGAGTGCTGCTTGTAAAAGCGCTCTCACAGCAAATGGGCAGGTAATGGATCGGGATTTGGATCCCTGTATGTACTTAATCATCTGTTTTGTTTCAGTGAGTGCATAAAAATTCAGCCTACAGACATCCAGCCTGACATATTTAGTTACTTGTTACATATCATGTACACTGGGAAAGGGCCAAAGCAGACTGTCAGCCAGAGCCGGCTGGAGGAGGGCATCCGCTTTCTGCACGCAGACCACCTGTCCCACATCGCCATCGAGATGAACCAGGCCTTCTCCCCGGAGCCCGTCCAGTCCTCCAACCTGTATGGGATCCAGATCTCCACGGCGCACAAGCTGGCCAAGGAGCGCCTGGGAGCGAAGGAGAGCCTGCCCAAGGCGGGCAGGTCTGCGGCGCAGGGCGATCCCCCCCAGCTGCAGCTGTCCCTGGCCATCGGCCTGGACGAGAGCCCCCTGGACCAGCAGCCCGCCCGCGCCCCGGCCCAGCCCGCGGCTCTGGCCAAGCCGCCCGAGGAGCGCCCGAAGCTCTCGGTTTCCATAAAGCAGGAGCGGTGCGACTCGGAGCCCGTGGTGTCCCAGAGCTGCACCCCTCCTTCCCCGGGCGTGGCCAGCCCCATCCTGGCCAAGGGCGGCCTCAAGGCGCACCTGTGCCACTACTGCGGGGAGCGCTTCGACTCGCGCGACGGGCTGCGGCAGCACCTGCACACCCACGTCTCGGGCTCGCTGCCCTTCGGCGTGCCGGCCTCCATCCTGGAGAGCGGCGACCTGGGCGAGGTGCAGCCCCTGGCCGAGGACAGGGAGCCCGGGGACGGCCATCGCCTCGGCGCCTTCCTCCTGAAGGAGGACGAGCATCAGCTGGAGCATCCGAGCTGCAGCGAGCTGGAGCCTCTGCAGATCGGGCAGCTCTCCCTCATCTCCAAGGACCACGAGCCGGTGGAGTTGAACTGTAACTTTTCTTTCTCGAGAAAGAGAAAGGTCAGCTGCACCGTGTGCGGCCGCGCGTTTTTCCGGAAGAGCCAGCTGCTGGAGCACATGTACACGCACCGAGGGAAGCAGCACAAGTACGGCCGCTGCCAGCGGCTGGAGAGCCCCAGCACCCCCAGGTTTCACCCCTACTGTGACAGTGAGAGTGTGGGGAAGAGCTCCAGCTTGTCCCAGGAGCACTTGGATGAATGCATCCTGGAGTCAGATCTCATCCAAGAAAGCGTCGATACGATCCTGGTAGAGTAATTCTCCCCCTTCAGATCTGAAACTGGATGTTTTGGCATTCTCCACCTAGGGAGTGGCTGCTCTGTGCAGCTGATTTTCTTGAGCCACCATTCCCCTCACTGCTGAGATAACTGTGAAGGACTGTGTACTTTGACTTGTGTACTTGCTTTTTTTACTTCTCTAACTTTTAAACTCGAGTTAATTCCCATCTAAGTCCTTGGAAGCCTCCGTGTAACTCAGTTATGCTTTTCCTGAATGTGAACTTATTCCTACTCTGCTTTACTGGAGTAAAGGCTGTATTGCTGGGTGTGAGGTTTAAACATTGTCTAGTACTCTGTGTGGTGCCTAGGACTGTTTGTATCCCATAGAATTGCTCTTCTGAAACCAGATGGATGGAAGTGTAGAGGGAAATATTTACTGTGTTTCCCAAACAGTTTGTTTTTAATGAAAATAAATATCTCAAGGAGATGAATCCTGAAGTTCATGTTGTTCATGTAACTGCAGTTAATAAATCTCTGCATAAATATTTGCAGGAGCCATAAGGCTGCTCTTTTCAAGGGAATTGGCAGTGTTGATGTAGGGGTGGCAACCTTCATTTTGACAAGCCCTGGAGTCCTCATCTGTCTTCTAAATTTACTTTTAAACTCTAGGGATTTGCATGTGTTTTTCCTCCTTCCTACTCCTCCCTCATTCACCACTACTGCATAAGCAAGGACAGATTTTGATGCTCCTCTAGGACCGTGTTTCATTTTTGGACTGTCTTCTCTGCAGGGAGGAAGGAAAGCTGCAAAGGAGTGTTCTTCCTTGAGAGGAGACATACCCTGGCTTAAATCTTTACAGGATTAAATGCCACACACGTATTTTCTGAGGGAAAATGATTTCTGACTATAAACAGCTTGGAGTAAACACATTTTTAAATATTACAATCTGTATATTTGCTCAGAGCAAATACAGAGCGTGTTATTTTTTTCTCTGTTTGCAGAGCCAGTGTTAGATGGTAACATGCAAGTTTTTTTGCCTTTCATATAATCACAGAATGGTTTGGGCTGGAAGGGACATTAAAAATTACTTAGTTGCAGCCCCCCTACCATAGGCAGGGACACCATCCATTAGATTGCTCAAAGCCCCGTCCAGCTTTTCATTTATCATTACTTGTTATCTGAAGGGTAATATCCAATAAAATTATACACATGCCTCTTGAATTCAGAGTTTGTCCCTTTCTAGTTTTCATCCCAGGCTGCAGCCCACCCCTCGGAGATGCTGTTACTCAGAAGGCCCCAGGGGACACACCAAGTTCTTAGAGAGCAGAGGTCTCTCCTGCAGCTCAGAGCAAAAGCCTCGTGAGCTGCTCCCGTAATCTCCTTACCCAGATTTTGAGAAGCCGGAGGCTTCCTGCCAGTCCTGGTGGAGCCTTTGGAAAGGGGGAGCCTGAGCAATGGTGTGAGAACAGTTTGCTGTCAGAATGCCTGCTCCAAAGCTCTTTGTAGTCGGGGCTCTTGAGCTGTCTTTGGTATTGTCCTGGAGCAAGAGCTGCAATTAAATCACTGCTGAATTAAAAGACCATCTGAGGTCTTTGTAAGGGCGATTGTTGCTTCTGGGCAGGGAACTGCTCACTCCAGGGGCAGGATTGGCCACTGAGAGCTGCCAAATTGTGTTTCCAGACAAAGGGGCAAAACACCCAGTCCCCGAGCCTGCCGAGAAGATGTTGCAAAATGCAGGCTGTGGTTTGGAGTGTGCTTCCCTGCAAGCCCCAGTGCTCCTTCTGCTGCTTGTACCCATTGGAGCTGCTCTGGTGTGAACACATTTGAACCCTGCTTAAAAAGCCCTTCTTTGGAGCAAGCAAACAAACAGAACCCAGCCGACACCCAGGCCTGTGAATGCTGCATCTGAGCACGGAGCCATTCACACAGCGCATTTCCTAGAAGGGAAATGCTTCTGCTTCTCTCCCAGCCTAATAGCATCAGCTAAATCACATCCAGCACAGGCTGCTCATAACTGGGCAAATGCCCTCCGGCTTCCACTGACCTCTATTTCTACATGATGAGTAAAAAAAAGGGGAAAAAAAGAGGTATTTTATGGTCATTCCTTATTTGTATGTGACACTTTACTGAGTGGGCTGGCTTCTCTGGGTGCTGCTTGCTTCCCTCGGCTTCCTGCATTTAATTTAAGAACACAGAGAAGCTTTTGCTGGGGTGGCTGGCGCTGTAGAAATGAGCTGTAGAGGGACTGAATATCAGCTATTCAGTCAGTAGGTGAGCACCTCGGATTGTCAAATAGGTGCCTAACTTGCCTGAAGTAATTGGTATTGAAAGCCAAAGGGCTCTGGATGTCTCTGCAGAGGTAACAGGGTGGTGGCAATAGAGATCAGTGCTGGGGACAGCAGCAGGGACAGCAAGCAGCAGTGCCCGAGGCATCTCTGGGACACGCTGCTCCTCCTCAGGTGCGTGGGCTGGACGGTTTTGTTCTGTTCTTGCCCATTAAAAAGGGAGCTTTTATAAAAGCTCTGATCTCGGGTGAAAGAGCCAAATGTCACTGAGCTGTGTGTGCTGTAGGAGGGACTCCATGGCACTGACTGCAAAGACACCAGCAGAGCTGAAATGAGACATAAACCAGGGCTGTGCTCCTGTGTATCCTTGAAGATACAGCTGTAGAGGATTGTTTTCTGTTATCCTCACACCCCCTTTTAAAGGTGTGCTTTGGTTAACCTTTGTGGGACTGAACATCTGTGACATCAAACGTCTGCCAAAGGCCTTTTTTTTTTTTGCATCATTTGCAATACAACAAATGCATTTTCAGCAGTTTCCTACTGCAAGTGTTAAAGCACTGTTATAATTAAAGCAGCAGGAAAAGCTGGAGACAGAAATCATCAGCTCCAAGTTATGTTAACATAAAAACATAATTCTCTCCAAGTCTTATGAATAGAAAATAATTTTACAGGGCAGTTACATTTGCTAAGCAAGGGCAGCAGCTGCTCCTGGATAAATCATGAGAAGTTTTATTACTGTATGTGGAAGACACTTGAATTACTGAGTGCTTAACCTTTATGCCGGTGCATGCTTGGAAATCTGCCCAACTTGCACAGCTGGGTTTGACAAATACTCATGTCTTGTTGTGGTTTGATTTTTTTTTTAATAAAAACATAAAAAATTTTTGTCACAGTCTGCAGAATAATTATACTAGTGATTCCTTCCAGATATCTGTGATTGGTTAACAGATGCACATGGGCTCAGGCAAAGAAAGCCCTGGGGTGGGAATACTTCAAGGATGAAAGTCCCAAAGGTCCAGGGGATCCTTGGAGATTTGCCATGTGCTCTGGAGAAGTCCCATCATTAGAAGTACTGAGCTGATGAACCACAGTCATTGAGGTGCCTTCTCTTTGGGCTCTGCAGCTCCTATTTTATGTAAAGATGGGAAGACTGGGGCTCAGATCCCCCCTGCCAAAGCCCCTGAGCATAACCAGGCTTTGCAGCCAGCTCAAGTGAACCTCTGCAATGCCACAAAGTGCATTCAAGGCTGTCATCATGTATCTGGGTGCTGGCCCCAAAATGCTGACTGTACCTTGGCTGGCTCAACCACCAGAGCACGAGAAACAATTTCAAGATAGGTAATTTGAAATATTTTGAGTGCTCTGATGCTGCTGGATCCAACAGGGTCTGTGATTCTCAGGCTTCTTAAGATGCATTAAAATGTGTGGACAAAAGTGTATTTATCTCCCCTTGCAGTGTGGGGTCTGGAGAATGTTGCTTTTTTGCTCACTGAGAAGATTGAACAGGGAAATGAAATTTCCTGTTGGGATGTAAACCTGAAGCAGTGAGCATTACAGTTAAAAATAAGGCCATGAAATGCTGCTATCATGACATTTCATTTCTTCAGTGTAATGCTGATACTGAATAGTTTTCTGGTATTTTGGAGGCAGAAAGTATTTATCCTGTGTAAGTGAAGCCTTCAGAACTGCAGTGAAAAGTGACCTCAGCATATGCAATTCAGCATCATTGAAGGGGACCATGGGCTATCAGTGGCCAAACTTCATGGCTTATGGAAAGCCTCCCACAGCAATCAGCCAACAGGTAATGCCATACCTCTGCCATGATTAATGGCAGATTCCCTGTTTAATAAAACTTAGACTCTTCCCTTCTTGTCCAGGATTGCCAAAACGACTGCAACAGAGTGGGCTTCCCAGCAGTCCAGCACTAAGAAAATATATTCTGAGGAATAAGAAATCATGAGGGAAAAGGTAATGAGGATGGATATGTCCTAAATTACATGCTGGTTAAATATTTGCAACCAGAGCTGTGCCAGGACTGAGCTCCCTGAGATGCAATCGCGGCATCTACGGGATTTGCATGTTTCATTAAGAAAAAGTAATGACACAACTTCAAAAGCAACCTAGGAGAGGAAATGTTCTCCACCAGCTATTCTAAACCAGAGGCTGCACCCTCAGAACAAAGGCAGGGCAGAGCTCTCAGCCTTCTCTGGGTTTCACAGGGTGGAGGTGGCGCTGGGAAGCTTTGGGGGTTCCAGCTTTGGGGGTGCCTCGGGGGTACCTGCCGGGATGCACAGGGCAGTGCAGCAACGTTCAGTCCGTGTGAATCCTCCTGTCACTGGCACAAACGCTGTAGGGAAACGCTGTCTAAAGCCCTCTGTCCCTCCTGGCAATCCCCGGGATTTGCAACCCATTGGTTTTAGGACATAAAGCCACCTATAGGCGCCAGGGCAGGGCAACCAGGGCAGCGAGCCATGGAGGGTGATGGACGCAGGAGAAGAACGTCGTGGCAGGCAGGCAGTGGTGTCAGGCACCCAGACAGGATCCAGCGGTGGGCGTGAGCCTCGCCGAGCCCCAGCCCAAGCAGCGGCAGCGGCGGCCGATGCTCCGCGTCACTTGTGCCCGCAGCCATCCCTCCGGGAGGGCCCCGCTCCCGCAGCGCCGCCGGAGCCAGCAGGGCGGGCGGCCCGGCCCGTCATTAGGGCCGAGCATCCCCCCCCGGGCTGTTTGCCCCATTCGCTTACTCATCGCCTAATGGCCGGGCTGCGGGCGCGCCTTCCTGCCGTGCCTGTTGCTCTGGCCGCAGCCCGCTCCTTGCCCCACGCACGGCTGGGAGCTTCGAACCTCCCAGCGCCTCGGCCTCCCCGCCTTGCTCCAGCTGGGAAATGGAATGCAAATTGGGTTTCAGGCTGTCTGGGCTGCGCCTTGGTGCGGCGCAGTCTGCGAGCTTTGGCAGGCGGGGAGCGGCGGGGGCCGCCGGCGGCAGCGGGACCGGAGCCGCTCCCCCTTCCCGGGGATGCTCGGCAGGAGCCGCTCCCCCTGCTCTTCCCGGGGATGCTCCCCAGGAGCCGCAGCTCCCCCTGCCCTTCCCGGGGATGCTCCCCAGGGGCCGCAGCTCCCCCTGCCCTTCCCGGGGATGCTCCCCAGGGGCCGCAGCTCCCCCTGCCCTTCCCGGGGATGCTCCCCAGGAGCCGCAGCTCCCCCTGCCCTTCCCGGGGATGCTCCCCAGGAGCCGCTCCCCCTTCCCGGGGATGCTCCCCAGGAGCCGCAGCTCCCCCTGCCCTTCCCGCCCAGCTGCCATCTCAGCAGGTCCCGTCACGCCGAGCTGTCACCGCGCCGAGCCCTGACACGCCGCGGCCTCGAGTCTTCATTAAAATGGCAAATGGTGAGAGCAAACGGGACACGAGTGACGGGCGCTGGGGCGCAGGGATGACGTCCATCCCTCTCCAGATGGCAATCTCTCAGTGACAAAGCGGTGCTCGCTGTGTCCGTGCACCGGTAAGGAGCTGGCATGGGAAAGGCACCTCCCGAAAGGGACCCTGCTCGATAGGGGGGTGTCACCTCTTCCAGATCAAAGAGCTTTGGAAGGCAGATCAATGCGAGGTCTAACTTGAGGACTGACAGGGTGAATGCCAGCTCGAGCTGCAGATGATACTTTCATCTGAACAATCTGAATTGCAAAACATGTTTTCTTACTGTCTCCCTCCCTTTTGTATCCAGCCTGTTTGTCAGTTTTTATATAATGAAACCTACTTTAAAATGCTGGGTTTGGGTATTTTTGCTGAAATCCACTTTTTGGCTAAGTGGACTTTAACCCCACAGCAGAAAAATCCCATCATTTGGCACAGAACTGCACTCTTCACAATCCTCTGCAAAAAGAAAACCATGTGAAAGCTTTGCCTCCTAAAAAACTTTAACCTATATTGTATAAGAAATAACATCCTCTGATTAGGTGTTTTTTAAAGTCATATTTAATGTTAAAATTTTGTCCGTTTGCAAATGAAAAGTATTTCATTATTTTAGTACTACCCAACAAGAGCTGACAAGAACCATTTGTCTGGGAAATAAAACTGCAGAGGTAAAATCATATTAAAGCAATTATTTAAATCAATCTGTTTCCTTGGAGCAGCTCATTTTGAGTTACTCATGTTGAAAGGTTCTATCTATAACACAGGAAATATTAAGGCTTCACTGCCTGTACATGTGGGTCTGACTTCCATCCATCCATCCATCCATCGATCCATCCATCCATCCATCCATCCATCCATCCATCCATCCATCCCAAGTGCAAACCAGGATTCCCGTGTATTTTGTGAATTTACTCAATTTCTTACATACATTTGTGAAAAAAAAACCAAAACCAAACAACCCAAACTCCACAAAAACAACAACAAAACCCCCCACAACTGCATCTTCACTTTTATACATGTTGCATATGAGAATGTCCACGATTTAGGCAGGGATTGCACCTTGGATTCAAACACCAGGCTCCTGGCTGCTGTAGAGTCAGTCCTTTGAAGCCCATGGAGCTGCCACGACCTTCAGCAGCTGGAGATCTGCCCCTGTGCATTTCTAATCCATTTCTGGTGTCCCAGGGCAGGAAAGAAAATGCAATATTTGTTTGTGCCATCATTGTCTACTGGCAGTTTCCACAAGGAACTTTTCAATGGATACACCTGTTTTCTGCTGGGCTCAGTGTTGACTTAACAGAAAAGCTTTTTATCCCCCTGGAAGCCTTTTTGGGTATGAGTTATACTATTTAAACACCCTTTTCTTTGCTGCTAACATAAAAAAGCTGTGGGAGATGAAAATATTCAAAATGACACAGCAAAGCAGGGACAGGGAACTTGTTGGATGTAGAACTGAATTGTCCCCCCTGAGGAGAGCACTGGCAACATTTGGGACAAAAGCAGCAGCACAGGCTGTGGGGTGAGCAGAAGAACCACTTCCACAATTCAGAGGGCAGCAAGCAATGAATTTCTGGGTAAGGAGCCAGACAGCTCAGAAGCAAGCTGAATAGGGCTATAAAAATGATTGGATATCAGGAAAAAATTCTTCCCTGAGAGGAGTGTCCATCATTGGAACAGGCTGCCCAGGGCAGTGGTGGAGTCACCATCCCTGGAGGGATTTAAAAATCTGTAGGTCTGGGATGTGGCACCTGGGGACACAGTTTAGTGGTGGCCTTGGCAGTGCTTGGTGATCTTAGAGGTCTTTCCCAACCTGAATGATCCTGGGATTCTATGATAATTCCAGATTATTTCAGCTGTTGGTGAGGATGATGGTCCTAAAGTCAGGCCACCCTTTGGTGCTCTGGCACAGCCACATCCTCACAGGTTCCCTGGTTCCCTTTCACAATAGTAAATTTATCATTCCTTCTATGAAAGAATAAATGTTTTATTAATGTTCTACTCTCTAATCATAAGGAAGGAGTAGAGAGTCTTAATTAAGTCATTAGCAGCTGTTATGAGCCTATATTTTGTTCTGTAAACCTGAAAGAATAGATAGTATTAACACTATTAAAAACTTATAACTCCTTTCCGTCGTATTTTGTGCATGTTTTAAACTGTCCCAAGAAATTACATGAAGGACATTATGCAAAAAAAAAAAAAAAAGAGGGTGTGGGACTGATTTGATCTGCCACAGAAAGTGCCAAAGCACCAAATGTGCTGCTCCCCTTCCCAAAATTCCAGCCCCAACCTGAACGCTGTCAGCACCACCCTTGTCAGTCTGCAGAGCCTCAAACATTTTCCTCTGGTGCCACGGGGTATCTAACAGGGAATTTAACCATGGGGCAGCAGGGTGGCTTTTCTTAGCTGCCAGAGATTTGTGATCCTTCACAAATTCCTTACAGCAGTCCCTGGGCAGCCAGGACTCTGTAGTAGAAATGACTGACCAGCAACCCAAAGGAAATGTCATAGAAAGGGCAGAGGAGGAGCAAACCTCCAAGGAATTCGGATCTGCCACCAACATTAAGATTTCTCTCTGCTCACTGTATGACTGCCTGGAAAAGCTGGACACAATGGAGCACCCCTGTGAGTTAATCCTTTCACATCTAAAATCTCTCCATAGCTGCCCACTCAATCACAAGGCAAGAAAACAACAGGTACATTCAGCTTTAATGAAATAATCATCAGTTCTATGTACAGCTATAACAGAGGGAAAACCAGATACAAGAGAGGATGCAAACCCAACCCCTGACATGGAGCAAGTCACAGGGCAGGGCTGGACTGGGCATTTTTGCCATTCTCCTCCTTCTTTGAAGATGTTTCACCTAGAAGGCAGTACTGAAATAACACCAAATCCTCCCAAAACAGCTTAGCAGGCTGACAGAGGCCGACAGTCTGGCCCTGGGGGGTTATTTTGTGTTTATTTACTAAAGCTTGGACATCCTCCTCTGCAGCTGACTCCAGTGGGATCCCACAGCAATGCTGCAGCCCTCTGCTCAGCACCAGCCTGCCACAGTGCCCAGTGTAATCCTGTAAGCCTCTCCCAGCACCAGGATGGCTTTTCCTGGGGTGAGCTGTGGCAGCTCCAAAGGTATGTCTAAAAGTCCTTTAAAAGTCCCTTTTTCAAAACTATGGCAAAATACCTGGAAGGACCAGTATGAAGTACAAAGCCATTAAAATTGTACACACTGAATTATCAATAGCTGATAACTTAATAAACAAATTCACAGGAAGAAAAAGACACTTTTTTTTTCTTTACCACCCTCTGGGTTTTTTTAAGTTTTACTTGCACAGAGATGAGCTGTGGCTCTTGCTGCTGGCAGTCCTCTCATGACATCGAGGAGATGTTTTATCAAGGTTTAAAACATGTTTGTGCACCAGATAGGAGGGACAGGTACAGCCCTTGTATTTCAGCAGGAATCCAAAGCCTGTGCTGGGCAGGGAAATCTCAGTGCACGGTCAGTGAGCAATCACCAAGCACGGCTGCTATTTCTGTGCCAGCTGAGGAACACGCATGAGAATTCTCTCAGAGGAACACACTGCCTTGCCCACAGCTGGACACAAATCCCAGCCATGCAGATGCAATCCCATATTTTTAAAAGGCTCCTTTCTCCTGGGGTGCTGGTAGCTGGAGGTGATGCTCACACACACACACACACACACACGGTGCAAACCCCTCGGGCAGGGCAGTTCTGGGGTCTGACAGCAGTAGGATTGTCCAGGCATTTTCCAGCCATGTCCTCATGTCAGGATTTTTTTCCCCTGAGGACTTTGCTAAGATTGCTCCAGCATTTCCCTGCATGTTTCCGAGCGAGCTCCATGGCGTGCCAGAGCCTGGTGGCAGCAAGCCGGGCACAATGCGATTCCCAAGGGGTGCCTGGGCTGGATGGAGGCGGGAGGGCTTTGAGGGGGGAGCGGTGCGGGACAGGCTCCGCCAGCAGCCGGGGCAGCCAGCGGCACTCAGACCAAATCAAAGCAATCCCAGCCTGTGCCGGCAGCACATTGCAGCTTCCCCAACTCTGCTGACTGCTAACACGCATGCAGCTCACTGCTATTTATATCGCATGCCATGGATAAAAAAATATGCTACATCCGAGGAGAGCTTCAGCACGACACCGGGACGGGGATGGAGGAAGGCGAGGGGGGCGAGGGGCGGGCGGCGGCAGGGCTGCTCCTGCCCGGCCAAGCCCGTGATCCCGCAGGGAATTCTGCCCGTCGAGTTCAATGGTGCGAGAAAGGCTCCCCCAGCAGACGAGGCGCTGTCGCTTTCAGCCCGGGGTCAGCAGGGCGAGGCTGATGCTGAGCTGTAGCGTCTGGAGATGCACAGGCTGCTCCTGACAGGGGACAGGCCGAGGGAAGAAAGGAGAGAGCTCGCTGGAACCCCCGGCTTCGGGCCACAGCACTGACCGCGGCTCCTGGCACCCGGGCCTAGCGAGGGCCGGTCACAGCACAAAGCACAGCCCGGCATTGATGGTTTCTGGTTAATATTGCAGACACTTCGTTCTTCCTCATCTGCAATAAAGGCCCAGAGAGGCTCCAGCTGTTTCAGCGTGCCCCGAATCCACCCCAGCAGCAGGTCGGCCACTTGCTGCCTCTCAGGGCCTTTCTTCCAACACATGGTATGCACAGATCTACAGCGAGAACAGCAGGGAAACAGGGCATGGGGGACAGCAGAGATGTGGCCGTGACAGAAATGCGCCAATAAGTGGAAATACAGTCACTGTAACACCTTAATGTTTCCGCAGCTGTGGCCAGTGGCGCTGTCTGAAGGCCCAGGGGACACGCTGCCCTCAGCAGGGCCTGCCCACGTCCCGGGATCGTTTCACATGGACACAACTGAACGGGCATGCAGAATGAACCACACCGCGGCGCTGGGAGCTCTCCCAGTTCTCCACACACCCCGCAGGCCAAACGGAGCTTGAAATCACTCCCTCTGCCCTTTCTCTCTGGGCAAGGCTGCCATCACAGAAAGCTGTTGTGCTTATTCTGTTCCAGGGCCATTTCGTTGACCAGCTGCTCTATGGATGACTGAATGGCCGCCTTCACGAGGGAGGAGGCGGTTTCTATGAGGAGCAGCTCGTACTGCTCCCCAGTTCTGTGCCCCTGGTCACCCAGACCCTTCTCCTCTGCCTGGGGACCGCCACCAGCCTCAGGGCCCTCTTTTTGACCAACATCAGCGTTCCTGTTTGATTTTTTATTCCCTTTTTGCTTTTTTTGGTGCAAAACTGGGGAAGGCTCATAGGCCTGGTCAGAGTCGGTGTTGTCAGAGTCCTCAGCTTCGGTGATGGTGATGACGATGCTGACACCAGCGCCTGCATTTGCTTCTAGTATCTGACGGCTGGAGCATTCCTGCACACTTGCTGCATCCTCCACACTTGCTGCCTCTTGCACACTTGCTGCCTCCTGCACACCTGCTGCCCCCTCCACACTTGCTGCCTCCTGCACACTTGCTGCATCCTGCACACTTCCTGCATCCTGCACGCTTGCTGCCTCCTGCACGCTTGCTGCATCCTGCACACTTCCTGCATCCTGCACGCTTGCTGCCTCCTGCACGCTTGCTGCCTCCTGCACACTTACTGCATCCTCCACACTCGCTGCCTCCTGCACACCTGCTGCATCCTTCACGCTTGCTGCATCCTGGGCACTCGCTGTCTCCTGCACACTCACTGCATCCTGCACACTTGTGGCATGCTGCAGGCTTGCTGTATCTTGCATACTCTCTGCATCCTTCACACTCTCTGCCTCCTGCACACTCACTGCTTCCTCCACACTCACTGCTTCCTGCACACTTGCTGCCTCCTGTGCACTCTCTGCATCCTGCACACTTGTGACATCCTGCACACTTGCTGCCTCCTGCACACTCATGGCATCCTGCACACTCACTGCATCCTTCATGCCTGCTGCATCCTGCACATTTGCTGCGTCCTTTACCCTCTCTGCATCCTGCACACTTGCTGCATCCTGCACACTCGCTGCATCCTGCACTCTCATGGCATCCTGCACACTTGTGGCATCCTTCACTATCGCTGCATCCTGCACATTTGCTGCCTCCTGCACACTCACTGCTTCCTTCACACTTGTGGCATCCTGCACACTCACTGCATCCTGTGCACTCACTGCATCCTTCACACTTGTGGCATCCTGCACACTCACTGCATCCTGCACACTTGTGGCATCCTGCACACTCACTGCATCCTGCACACTCACTGCATCCTGCACACTTGTGGCATCCTGCATGCTCACTGCTTCCTGTGCACTCACTGCATCCTGCACACTCTCTGCCTCCTGCACACTCACTGCATCCTGCACACTCACTGCATCCTGCACATTTGCTGCCTCTTGCACACTCACTGCATCCTTCACACTCACTGCATCCTTCACACTCACTGCATCCTTCACACTGTCTGCCTCCTGCACACTTGTAGCATACTTTACACTGACTGCATGCTTCACACTTGCTGCCTCCTGCACACCTGTAGCATACTTTACACTCACTGCATCCTGCACATTTGCTGCTTCCTGCACACTCGCTGCATCACCTCTGGATGCCAACTCACTGAAATCAGTTACAGTCTCCTCAGCTTTGCACTCCTTAGAAAGATTTATGCTCTTTTCCAATTCATCCCTTTCAGGCACCTCTTTGGAGATATGAGGGATTTCCTGGCACTCTGTGATTTCAGGGGCATTGTCAGGCTGATCTTTAGAAGCAGGCACTTCGGGAGCAACTGCCCTGCCCTCCTCATCGTCTGTGGCTGAGGGCAGACTCCCTTCCTGCAGTTTGTCCTGGGCTGTTTCATCAAATGTCTCTGAACTGGTTATCTCCAGCTGAACAGTGCACTCCGAATGTTCTGCATCCCGTGTGGGCTCTGTCGGGGGCTCACTCTTCCCAACAGAGGTGTCACTTTCCTTTGCTGTATGGTTGTCCTCTTTCACTGAATCCTGGTCCTTTTTTATTGTATCCTGGTCCTTCTTCTTTGTATCCTGGTCCTCCTTCATTCTATGCTGCTCCTGCTTCGCTGTACCCTGCTCCTCCTGTGCAGAGACTGGCCTGAGGGACTCAGATTTGTCTGTCGGGGACAAATCCTCTGGCTCTTCAATAGCCTTATTCACAACACCCATCACTTCATTTGCTTGAGCACTGCCCTCTGACTCCTCCACTGCTTCTGAGGGGCTGGGTTTTTTCTTACCTCTGGAGAACCTCACACAGGGCATCTTCACCCCAGAGCTCGCCCGTTTCTTTGGGAGTTCTTGTGCACAGCTCTCCTCAGCGTCCACCTCCAGCTGCACTTGGGAATCAGAGGGCACCTTCTTCCGTGAGGAGGATTTCTGCCTTCTCTGAGGCCTGGCAAGGTTTTTGATGGCTGCCCAGGTTCCCCTGGAGGATCGTGGTGGATTGGAAGCCTTGGCCTCCCCTTGGTCAGCGCTGACACACTGGCTTTTCTCCTCTGAGGCTCCTTCGCACGCATCCTTCACAGTCAGTCCCTTCTTACAGGACTTCTTACGCTTCTTAAAACACAGCATGGAGGGTTTTTTAGCTTGTTCCTCTGGTGGGGAACATGTGGCCCCTGTGCTGGGAGTCTCTGCCTCTCTTGGGTTCTCCATTTCAATTTCCTTAGCTGCCTTCACCATATTCTCTTCTCCTTTGTTGGCGTTGTACTGCCGATTTTCCTGATCAATGCTTCAGACACAAGAAGTGCAGAGATGCTCAAAGTGCATTTTTTTCCCCAAACAGATTTCCAAATAGCGTTTGTTGCTTTGTAACGAGCCTATGTGGCAGTAAGAAGAAGTTCTGCTGGAGCTGTCGCATCCACTTTATAACTCCCACTTTGCCTTATTACTCACTTTATCACCTCTCCAAGGAATCCCGGGTAGATGTGCAGCTGAACAGGCTTCTCCTTGGCTTTGCTGGCCTCAGTCACTCTCATCTCTGGAGCAACCCACTTCCAGTTGTGCTTGGTCTAACTGTATAATGGCCAGGCTGACATACCTTTTTTTTTCCCCCAAAGGATGACAAATCAAGCCAAGAATTAACAATTTTTATTCACCCCACGGACCTGGAAGGAACTTGCACTTTGTGAGCTCTCTGCAATTCCACATTGCCCAGGGAGCTGAAGGAAGCACCAGTGGAAGCAGTGGCTGTTTTCTGCCCCCCAGTGACAAGGTCAGACGCTGCTTTGCCTTGGCTTTGGTTTCTGCTTCAGTTCCCCTCGCGTGTTACATGAAATTTGCTGCAAAGCATGACCAGGGCTTTCATCTTTTTATCTGGAACACAATAAATGAGTGATAAGACCCGTAGAGAAATTTTTAAAAAGTACTAAAAAGTTTTTTCTCCCTAAACATTTCATTGTGGGAGGCAGACCAGGGCTGGATGCACTATGGCACATTTTTTTCACTAATTAGCATCAATATCCAACGGCAAAATAAGGCCACAAGATGTCAACCCAGTGATGTTCCATCACAGAAAGTACTATTTTGCTATTTTATGTGGTAAAAAAGGACTTTTTTATATAACTGCCCATATTATGGCGAATACTTATTACACAGGCACACACATATTTCCTTCTCCTACGGTTTGCTAAATCCTTTCCCCACTGCTCCATATGCACTTATAGTTCCAGCTAGGGAAATTACACCCTGAGACAGCAGATATTTTTATCTTTAATGCACCATATGACAATATGCAAAAACAGAGAATACAAAAAGGAGGCTTGAGGAATACAAAAGCGAAATCACATGGTAAGAAGGGAGCTTATTTATACTACGTGCATGCCTCCCATGGCAACCTCAATTAACACCGTGTGTGCTCATCAAAGACATGATGTTGTAAGATGTGTGTCAACCTTAGCAAAAAAAAAAAAAAAAGAAAAAAAGAAAAAAAAAGGAAAAAAGCTCTGCCTCGAAATATCATCAGAACCTTTTGGATAGAAGGATGCAAAAAGGTGTTACCACGAACAGACCAACTTCTGCAGGACGGGCTCGGGGGCTCCGGGCAGGGCTTTACACGGCATTTCGTGCTCTGCTTTTCAGGAGTAGGGTGATTAAAAGGGGGATCCGGGGCACGCTTCCCCCGCAGCACATCTGGGTTTTTAAGAGATTATTATGATTTTAATGAGGCTATTTTAAGGGGAACCGAGCGGAGCTGTCAGAGCCGTGCGAGCGCGGCAGCCGCTGCCCCGAGCGCATCCCGCATCCCGGCCCCGCATCCCGGCCCCGCCGCCCCCGCGCCCGGCAAGTTTTGGGGGCGTTCGCGGGGGCGCAGCAGGACCCGCCCGGCAGCGCCGCTCCCCCGCCGGGTCCCCCCACGGCCGGACCCCTCCGAGGCCACCCAGGGCAGCCACCGCCGAGGCGGCCCCGGGACCGCGCTGCTGCCGCCGCCCCCGCGGGTCCCCCGAGGCGGAGCCGCCCCCGGCCCCGCGCCCCCCGCGCCCTCACCTGCAGCCCAGCCCGGCCCGGCCCGGCCCGGCCCGCTCCGCTCCGCGCGGCTGCGCTGCCGCCGCCGCCTCCGCCGCAGCCGCGCCCCCCGGGCCGGCGGGGAGGGCGCTCCCGCAGCCCCCCGCCCCCCGCCAGCCCCCGGCCCGCCCCCCGCCCCGGCCGGCACCTGCTCGCCGCCTCCTGCCGCCGGGGGTGAGCGCCGCTCCCCGCTCGCCGATCAGCAGCCCTTCCCCTGGCGGGGCAGGATCCCTCGCCCGCTGGCACAGGAACCTTCCGTCCCCTCCCAGGCTGTGCACGGCAGCTGCAGACCCGAAAACCACCAGCTTGAGCTCGGGGTGAAGATCCTCCCGGCAGTCGAGCTGCGGTTTGTAGTTCGGGTCCCAGCGGCAAGGGAGCCCGGAGCACACCCCGCGGGGAGGAGGGACCGCTGGGGGTGTCCTGGCTTGGTGCGAAAGGTTCCTGGCTTGCTCTTGGCAGCTGTTTTTGGTGTCCCACCTAAAACCCTCACAGCCTTCAGCACTCACTGTTGGAGTGCTGCAAGAGCTACACCTTTGGAGGTGGAGATAAGGACAGCCAGCTCTTGGCTTCAAACTAATCCATGCCCAAAACACCAGAGAAAGTGCCTCTGTTATCGGAGCCTTTCTTCTCTCCAAAGCAGCTGAGATCTGACTTAAAAAAATCACATCTCCAGCTGTGATGATTGATGGGAGAGCTTCAGAAAAAGAACTTCCCAGTGCAGCTGATGAACTACAGGGAACTGCAGTTGAGATGCCCGAACGTCCCCATTCATCTCCACGGGGAGCTGACGCCCACAAAGGCTTTACAGACATTAACTGCTTCACAGCGTGTTTGCACACGAGAAACTGAGCAAAGCAGCACTCTGAACTTGCAAGTGGCTTCCAGTGTAGGCCAGGCTTAGAAAAACACACATGGCCTCCCCCCTCCTCAGCTTCTTCATGGGAAAAAAGGTACAAAATGGATTAGTTGGGCTGAAATGCCAGCCAGGAGGGCTGAAAAAGTGCATTGAGCATCACAAGGAATTGCCTTTTTAAAAGCTCCCCTCTGAGATGTGTTTGCTCGCATTCACTCAGGATAATAAATTTCATTTGGAAACAGCTTCTCTCCTGAGGTGGGTGGTGGGTTCTAATTATGATCCACTGCTTTATTAAAGCCAAGTGAGGCCCTTCAATGCAAGGAGCTTTTCCCTCGTTGCAGTTGGAGGCAGGAGGGAGGGAAGCAGACAATGAGGATGGTAATGTGAGGCTGGGGAATGTGGTGGTGTGATGGAGGCAAGCTGCCATGAATCCCCTCGGGAGCACTTTGCATGGAATCCAATTATTGCTGACTCTCCAGGGACAGATGGCAGCACCAGTGGCTGTGGTGAAAGGGAAATAAAAGCCAGGCAAAGGATCAGGTCAGAAATTGGGTAAGCTGGATGGGAGATCCTGGCCCAGCTGGATCCTGTTTTCTTTCTGTGGTGCTGGTGACACACAACAAGCCAACCAAGCAACACCTTCTCCTCTTTCTTGTCCCCAGCACTACTAAAACCACAAGTCTGTGTTATTTCTTACAGGATGTGATGCAGTGCTCTCACAACAGCACAGCACAGGGACGGATGGCTGTTACACCAGCTAAGGACCAGGCTCACAAATAGCCCACAGAGAAGAAATTTGTACATAATTAGTTTTTTCTCCAAGCAACAGGAGGAGAAGAGAACCAGTGAGTACTTTGCTAGGAGAAATTAAGTGTCCTCTGTGTCCTATTTGATAGGACAAGACCTAGCTGGCACCCTTAGCTGCAAAGGAGAGTATTAAAAAAATAACCTATTTATGTATCCATCCTGCAGGAGAAAAGAGAGGTTGGAAGTGCAGGTTAGAAAACATTGCCCTGGAGATGCTTGGGGCTGTTTTTTTGGCCCTTGTGCTTTGTTGTTGTGCAGCAAACCCTTCAAAGCTCGTGCCTGATCCGGCGCTGTGCCTCACTGCAGGAGGGGGACTAGCAACCTCTTGAACCATCTCTCTCAAGCACATGGCTATGATCTCATGCTAAACTAAAAGGAGGCTAATCTTAGCATAAATTTGCACTTATCCCATCTTTCATAAGCATAAAATGAAGGTGGAACACAGAGCACTTGCAGGAAAGCAGTGTAGCAGGGAAGATTAAATGTAGGAACTGACAGCAGCCTTGGCAGCATCCGCTCTGGCACCCTGCTCCAGGGAAGGCTGGGCCCAGGGGCTGCAGGGACCCCCAGCCAGGCTGGGCAGCACTGGGGGAGCCCCTCCTGACCCCCTGCAAGGGGACTGAGCCTGCCAGGAAACCCTTGGCTGGGTTACATCAAAAAGAACATTTCAGGAGGCTGTGAATGCATCTCAAATGCTCTCATAACCATTTTAAGTGTTCTATCTGCTCGTGTCACAACCAGGTAACTTTTATGTAATTATTCTCCCCTCCTGAATAATTGAAGAGATAGAGATCTTTCTCTCCATATCCATATATATATATATATTCACACACAGTATCTGTGTACTACAAATGCTCTCCTACGTTGGTGCACACCTACATCCTGATCCTCCCAGTTCTCACCAAATTTGGAATGTTTTTAGATTCAGTTCTGATACAAGCAGATGGGCCTCATGACTGTTAATTCAGATATTCTGCAGTCAGATGCAAGTATCTCACATTCACAGAATAATTCAGGTAGTTTATTTCCTACAGACAACATACATCATCCAGGGAAGGAAACCAGATTAAAACACACACACCCTGGTGCATTGCAGGCTACTCGTTACTGCAATAATCACTCCTACTTGTCAATACAATGATTGCTGTTGTGTGTAGTTAATCACAGAAATAAATCCTAATTCAGTAATCTCAGTGCATACATTAAAACCCAAAAAGCACTTGAAGTATTTGCCAGTTTATTTGTATTAGTTAAAAAATTGGCAGCAATGCTATCTTCATGTTACAAAATGATTTTTGGTCTGCTGACAAAACCTGCTACAAATCACTTGATCACTATTCACATTCTCTATTGATCAGAAAGGTACCATGTGAAACAAGGCCTGTCAATGGTGTAACTGCACTTATGGTTGAGCAGGAAATGGTTCCAAGGACACATTTGGCAGAAGCCACAGATATGGGCCAGTCCTTGCAGATCTGCTCTGCAGAGCTTTCATTCCATGGACAGAAGAACACAGCAGTCACAGCTGGGCTTGGGCTGTCTCTGATGTGGCTCAGGTGCCTGCAGGAGAAACTCCCAGCAGAAGGCAGGGGAAGCAGTGGTGGAGAGCTCTGGGGAGCAGAGGGGACCCTCCCTGCTCCTCTGAAGTGACACTGGAGGGAGCAGTGCCAGGGCACAGCAGCTCTCCCGTGGTGAGAACAGGAACAGAGGATTCCACAAAGGGGAAACTGCAGCCAGCAAGACTTCTAAAGATAATACATGTGCAAAACCCTGATGGTTAAGACAATGAAAGTCCCAAGACTGTTTCAAACAGCTCCAGCTTTAGGATTTTTAATTATTAAAATCATGTCACTGAATCAAAAGAGGTCATTAAAGCCAAGCTTCTGTATTCTGCTTCAGCTACAATCATGAAGAGGGAGGTCTGCAGAGGAAGTTTGTTTTATATGCTCAGTGTCAACTATCTTGGAAGGCAGTAGTTTAAAAATTATTACAGATTAAAAGTTACTGGTTGATTCTTCAGTACTCATCCTTACAGTCACTCCTTGCACTATATTCTCACTGATGTCTTATTCTGACTTTAAAAAAGATCAGAGCACAGTTCCATTTACATGACTCATCAGGTGTTCTTCTGGGAGCTAAAAACAAAAATAAAATTTAATTACTATTATATAGTACTGCAGGCAACTTTCAGGCTGAATTATAATGAAATGTCATTTGGAAACATATGGCATAATATGGGATTGGCTTAACTCCATTATCTCAAGATCTTTGCAAAAATAAAGCCCAAATATTGAAGGCTTTCAAGAAGGCACCAACCTTAATCATTCCTTTCAGAAGAGCCCATTTACTTCTCCTGACACTGGGTCCAGGTCTATATCATAGAAGCAGGGTCTTGTAGGCAGTCCTGGCATAGTGCTCATCTGGACAACAAGAGACACAATGTTAAATGGCAGTGGCACCATTTTTGGGCACAAGATCCAACACTGAAGACTTGGATGGCAACAGCTCCTGAACACCAACAAACCAGAGAATGATGGCCATGGACTGTTTTGAAGCACCCCATGAGAACCAGAAACTCCTGGCTCAGTACACAGATATGAAGATTTGCTTTTTAAGTTTGATTTCTGCAGCTGCAAGTAACTGAGCCCAAGATTTGGCAAAATACTTGGCTATGCAGCTGACCAGTTCACTGTTCATGGACTTTGCTGTGATGAGACAATTACTTCTGAAGTTTTCTGAGTACTAAAGTGAAGATACAAATTTTAATACAACTTTGCCAGCTGTAAAGTCTCAGTTGATTACAATTCCTTGAGAATCTAGAACTAGACATGTTAAATAATTAGGAATAATTACTGAACACACTCAGAAGGGCTGTTCAGAGGCAGAACTGAGGCTCACAAAGCAGCTGCCAGCACTACTGCCTCAGGCCAGTCCTCTGCACTTGTCCCACTGCTGAGTACCCAGTTTCAGGGATGCAGAACAAGGCTGGCAGGAACTACACCTGGCCTGATTTATCCTTGCAGCTGACAGCACTTCCCCTCCCCTGGGGCAGCATTTAGCCCAGCAGCACACACAGGCTGAACATGGACTCTGCAAGGGTCCCTGACCATGTTTGGTACTTTGTGTCAGTGGCCATTAAATGCTTTTATAAAAAGGGAGAACTTGAAAGGTCTCATTTTCTATCTGCATCACCCTGCCTGAGCTTTCACAGTCAGTATTGTTATGCCTGTCTCCATTAGATTAAACATCTCTTTGGCAACCTGGTATTTTCTCCCTGAGCAAGTATTTTGCACGCTAATCAAATTACCTCCCCATCTTCCTTTTGATAATAAGCTAAGCATCAAGAAGGCAAAGCTCTGGTGGTGAGGTCTTTCCTGCAGTTCTCAAAACTGGTCAGGGAGCTTTTGGAGTCCCAGCCCATTTTCCTCAGCCATTTACAAGTGCTAACACCAATCCCACATGTACTGTACCACTGCAAGTCTTTCAAGGGTTATGCAGAGGTAGCAATCACTAAAGTCCCCTCTTTGTAATGAATTCTGGGGCTGCATTAGCTTTTTATGAGAGCCACTGCCTTCCCAGACAGAGAAGAGGAGGGTCACAGAGAGGACCCCCATTCCTTGTCCTTGTGCTCAGCTGTATAAATATTTTGCTCTCAAGAACATCTCACAGAAGTATTAAGAGGTTCAAAGTGCCCAGAGGGGTTTTCCTGTTCTCAGCTCTCAGTCTCTGGCCACAAAGAGCAAGAAACTTCCTATTTATTTATGTACCACTGGAGACTCATGGAGCTTTGCAGATCTCCACCTCCAGATTCAGAGGGCCACAGCAGGAGCTCAGAGAGTGACATTCAATAGAGTAGGAGGTGCTGAAAATGTGCCTGACTTTGTCATTTCTTGCACTTTCTATTTTGAAATGAACAGTCAATTTTTCCTCCTTTCCTATCCAGAGGGCAGCCCACAGTGGCTACTCTGCTATCTATTACTTTAAGGCAGTCTGCTCAAACCCCAAATTTCCATGCAGTGCAGAATAATTTCCATCCAGGCTACTAATTTTCTGTACAAGTGTCTACAATGCTTCATGCAGTTATTTTCAGAGCTGAAGGAATGAACTTTTTCTCATTTATCCTCCTCCCCTTTAATACCACATGTGCTCAAAAGGAACACAGGGCAATTCACACTATTTACTTACAAGAAAAACTTAGACCACCTGGGTATAATCAAACCCCTTGCATGATTTCAAATAAAACCAATACCGACCAAACATATATTTGTTGCTCTTTTGGATTTTTCAAAATAAATGCCATTTAGGATCTAAAAAACAGAGCTGAATAACAGAATTGTTTTCAATTCAGCAGCAGCACCAGAAAAGAACCAAATCAATCTGAGTCCAATGATTTATTTCATTTAAATCTAGATAACCTTTGAAATTATATTTCCTTAAAAATTTCACAGTATTTCATGGAAGTACAACAGTTTCAGCTTTAAGCCAGAAAGGAAAATTCCAAACCTCAGAACCTGAGAAAAAAATAAAGCATGATGTGCCTTTGTGATTAATTTCAGATAAAAAGAATAGGCACACACCAGTGATTAATTTCACCTCACATTTATCCTAAAAGCTTCTGCATAGAGCTACATATTTGTTGCATTTTCAGCTCACAGTTCAATGGCTGCTGCCTAAAATTTATTCTGAGGCTAACACATCCCCTGCTGAATGGGTTTAAAATAAGGATCTGATTCAAAATGCCCCAGATTGTTTCTCAAAAGGACATCCATTCCCTGGGCTTTAGACATCACAGAAGAGTGATCACGTCCCAGCCAGAAAACTTATTGTTAACTCTGGCAGAATTAACACCATGATTTGCTACATAGCCAAGAAAACATTAGGAAATGGGTACAGGAGCAGAAAGGAAAAAGTCCAACTCCATAGAAACTGAAGACATCAGAAAAAGAGCCAAAATGTTAGTTTTAATGTCTGAAAACATCTCTCTCTTGTTTACTCATTAATGCAGTGTACCCTTTCCTTCTCCAATGCTTATGGAATAAATAATAAAATAAATCATTGTTTGGACTAAATCTTGGCTAGCAAAAAATGCCATTTATAACAGGAACAGGCATGCTGTCTTTCATTCTATCCCAAACCACACATTAGTCTTTAGAACATGGATGAGCCAGACTTTAATCAGGATGTGATTACCTTATTTATGCAGGATAATCTGGAAACCTTAACTACCTTTTTAAAAAAAAAAGAATTAAAAGAAAAAGGCAGCCAATATTTGGCTCTAGTTAGCATTTGAAGGGAGAGAGGATACAACTCTTAAATCAGCAAACTTCATCAACTGAGTCATGCACCCCTAATGCTTCTAAAACTTTATTACAACAAACATGTTGAAATGAAGCCTCAGAGAAAGGTTCAGGGCTAGTAAACATGAAGAAGAGCTGCTTGCTCCACCTGCCTCATGCCCTAAGGTAATCTAACTAGTTGCTCAACATTTGCCCAGAAGAGATTCCCCAGGTAAGATTTCCAGTGGATCCTTTCATCCTAGTGCTGTTTCTAGAGATGCAAACCTGAAGGTGGGTTCATTTTGCAGATAGCTCCTCTTTCTGCCAGGCAATTCATAACAAAGCTGCTCCAGGATCCTGTTTCCATTGTTGCTACTCTCTCCCCTCTCAGCTGACAATATGTCAATCATATCAAAGAACAGAAACTAAAAACTGAAGGGCACAGTGAAATGAGTTGCTGGAATTGTTGCAGGCTGAACAGCAAACAGATGGTCAGCAAAACCATGAGAACCAAAGAGGAGGGGAGCCTGATGAATGATTGATAGCAGAGCTCAGCTTTGCTTTGGAGGGGTCTCATCCAGAGACATCTGCTCTGTAAGCTTAGGAGGGGTTGCCTTGCTGTGCCCTGATCCACAGCTGTACACAGAGGTCACCTGCAAAGTGTTTCACCAGGAATGCAAAGCCTCAACAGCAACCAGGTGGGCCAAGGATTTCTCCCTCTACCAGCCTGCTGTTCCTGCAACTCACAAACTACAGAGCTCACCCTTTTCTCAAAACTGAGGAAAAGAGATGTGGGACCCGAGGAATACAGCAGGGGCTTGCTAATTATTCAAATGTGAAATGGTCTATTTCAGCCTCCCTCTTCCCTCTGAGAAAAGCCCCTATTAAGGCACCTGATACACTGGACTGTTAAAACACCAAGTGTAAATGACAAGGACTCTCCTAATGTAGGACACTTAAGAGAAAGTGACTCCTGGAATGCACATGAGGTTTCTCCCTCACCCACAGCTGCCACATACCGTTCCCACCAGGGGATACAAGAACCCAGCCCCAACGCTGGCCCGAACGTCTCGGATTGGCAGAACAAAACCTGTAGGTGCTCCTTTTTGTTCAGGGTCATGAGACAATGACAAATGAGTCTTAGCCATGCAGATTGGCAGGTTTCCAAATCCCTGGGAAAAGAGAAAGAAAATGAATGACATAAGTGGAAAAACCAGTAATTTTTCCAGTACAAAAATCTAATTGCTCTATTGTGCCACTCTCTGCAGACATCAGGCATTTTATTCCCCAACAAGTGCTTCATCCTCAGCCTGTCAGATCCACTGATCATGCTACATCCCCATTGCTTCTCTCTCAAATTCTCTCCCCACCCTCCATCAAGTACTAAAGAAAGAACCACCATGTCCCTTGGCACATCCAGCTGAGGAAAAAATTAATGGTATGGAAGTGTTGGATATACAACTTTGACAGCCAACTCTCTTCAGCCTACTCTGCTCCCAAAATGTTGAACAGCTCAGAGTTGAAGTTTTGTTCAGGTGAAGTCAGTAATTAGAAGCGTTTGATCAATACAATTGCAGGTTGTGAGGAAGTGGCAATTGCATGCCTTTGGGATTTTGATGGACTTGTAAAGGAATATATAAGAAGCACGAAAGTGAGAAGCTCTATATGCCAGTAGTAAATGGACTGCAAAAGGAAAATTGGTTACAGCACCCTGCAGCCAATGAACTCCCAATCCTCACATTGCTTTTCTCTTCAAAGACCTTCAATAATGCAGAAGCAGGTAAATTCACAACAATGTCACACTCAAGAAGAGCAAAAGCAGCACAGCAACCAGAAAACACTGAATTCAACAACCAGATGGTAGGTTCAAAACTTAAAAAACTTTCCACATTAAGTCTTGTATAACCCACAGAACTCTTTCCCCAAAATAATTGTGACTGAGAAAAATCCACATGGAATCAAAAACTGATTAGTGGAACTTGATCTCAATGGAACAAGACAGAAAAATAATCAGAGACTATTTAAAACCAGCGTAATGAGTTGTAATTCCCTAATTGTCTAAATGCTGAAAGACTGGAGAGTATAGCAGGGAAAGATCATTAAATCCTCCTACCCCTTCTCCCCAAAACTATCACAGATGGGTGGTACTGGGCCACATGAGTGAGTTCTGTCTTCTTCACTAGAAGACAAAGTCAGTTTCTCCTTTCCCACATCCTTTTCTTTGTCTGCCATAGCAGCATTTAATGAGTCCTGGATAAGGACACGATTTGAGTGAGGATTCCCTTGTAACACAGCTTCAACACCCCTGTTCAGTATGATGATTTTGAATGGAAAGCACCACTGCTACTAGGTGGTGTGGAAAACTCACCTGCTTGGTGTACAGGGCAACTTTCTCCTGTGCTTCTGGAAGTAGCTCAATGTCTCTTGCCCCATAGACCTGCTGGGCAATAAGCCTGATCTTGTCTACAATAGGTAGCTAGAAAAATAAAAAAGACAGGCAAGTCAGCATGGCCAGGGCACAAAGCCCCGCAGCATCACAGCAGTTTCAGATCCTCCACACATCATCAAGTGCACTTCTACAGACATAAGGCTTAATTCCATTTGCTGTAGAACAAAATACAGAGTAATTTGAGAGCTTTCAAAACATGTTTCAATATTTCAGTGGGTAGCCAAAACAGTAAGAACTGACTAACTAGGTTTGTGAGACACGTGCAATCAATGTTTCAATTCTAATACCATGTTTCTTCTCAATTTCTCAGGCAGCCTTTTAGCCCTAAACAACTTAAGCTAGTGAAACCAACTGATATAAACAAAGCATCTCTGTAATAGTGCAAGTTCCTACCTCCACATTATAGAGGAACCTGAAGTTGTTGGGTGCCTGGGATGCTCTCTGAACAGCTCGGGCCAGGGCCAGGGCTCCTTTCCCTCCCTCTGCCCAGTGAGTGCACTCCACAGCATCGAATGCTCCTGCCTCCTTTGCATGTTGGACTACGAGGGCCAGCTCAGCCTTTGTATCTGTCCTGCAAGGAGAAAGTTTGCATGTTTGTACCAGGATGCACACACAGTAAATGAATGTTCAGTCTTGACAAGATCCAAAATGTGTCCCAAGAAATCACAGCCAGCAGAAAGCTGCTCAGGGGTTATCCACCACAGCCTCCTCCTTGGCTGGCTTCAGCTTTAACACCACAGCTCAAAGTACCTCTGCTGCATAAAAAGACCACACAGTGGTTGTTTGCTGTGCAGTACAACAGGCAGAGCCCAATTCATGCATTTTCCAACAATGCAAAACTGTGGCCTTCCAGTATCTGAAGGGAGCCTACAAGAGAGCTGGAGAAAAACTTCTTACAAGAGCACGTAGTGACAGGAACAAGGGGGAATGGTTTCAAACTGACAGAGTAGATTTAGATTGGATACTAGGAAAAAATTCTTTACTGTGAAGGTGGCTGAGGCACTGGAACAGGTTGCCCAAGTGTTGTAAGTGTTCCTGTTCAAGGCCAGGCTGCTGGGGCTCTGAAGAGCGTTGTGTTGTGAAAGGTATCCCTACTCATGCAGCAGAGTGGAACTGGATGATCTTTAAGGTATTACAGCGACCTGATGAGGTCTCCAGGGTGAGAGAAGGATGAGAATCTTGTTTGATGATCAGAAGGCTGGATTTATTGATATATGATATATAATACATTATAACTATACTGAAAAGAATAAGGAGAGAAGTTGCAGAGGCTGCTAAGCTCAGAATAGAACAGAAAAGAATCTAAAAACAAGAGAGTTCTCTGTCACTGTGTTCAGAGAGCTTGCCCTGTGATGGCCCTTAATTGTACACATGGAACATGAACCAATCACAGGTGCATCCTATTGCATTCCACAGCAGCTGATAATCATTGTTTACATTCTCTTTCTGGGGCCTCAGCTTCCCAGAAGATGAACAAGTCCCAAAGAAACGATTTCTATGAAAAAATGTCTGCGACATTAAGGTTCTTTCCAGCCCAGGCCATTCTGTGGTTTTATGACTCTATGGAAATGCTGCCAACAACACATCAACAGCACTGAGAAGGAGAGTTTGTGTCAAACACAGAACATGAAGTGGCACAGTGTTACACCCTGCACCTCCCCATCCCAGCTCGCTCACTTGAAGGCATTGACAGCCACGACCACCGGGACACCAAACATCCGCGCGTTCTGGATTTGCTTGTTGAGGTTGCTGCAGCCTTTTGCCACCAGCTGAAGATTCTGTGGAGAAGCAGCAAGCAGAAAGTGTATTTTATCAGGGGCAGGGAAACTTTTTTTCCAAACCCACTAAACCAGAAGTTAACGGTAAAAATGTCAAAATGGGAATGAAACCACAAAGGCAAATCCCCAGTGCTGCTTTTGGAACAGTCCAGACCACTGCAAGCTCTTGGACAGGAGACAGGAAAATGAGTGACTACTTCTGATGATCACTGGTTTCAGCTCCCAAGTCAAGGTAAGAGAAAACATTTTTTATCACTTTTTGTTATGCTTAAAAAGTTAATGCCTGTTCTCATTAACTCCCCACAGACAAGCCTCAGTTTCCTCTCTGACACATTTCTCTTTATATATTAAATATCACCAGGAATGAATTTCATGAAATCCATTTG
Organism: Melozone crissalis; assembly: GCF_028551555.1. Taxonomy (NCBI): domain Eukaryota; kingdom Metazoa; phylum Chordata; class Aves; order Passeriformes; family Passerellidae; genus Melozone; species Melozone crissalis. The sequence goes on from NW_026535834.1 coordinate 3,692,668, forward strand.
AAGTCTGTGGCAACAGCTTTTAGTTTACATATATTTACATTTTGCAGCATCAGAGACTATTCCTGGAAATTCAGACATTCCATCCCTTCCTATGCAAAGGATAATATATACAGAAGCTCCATGAGAGGAAGAGCTGCAGCAATGTAAAGAGTCTGATCAATTATCCAAAGGGTACACAACCATTCAAGGCATAAGGATGGAAGGTGAGACTTTAGTTCACTTTCCTTGCCTGCACACGAGGGGAAGGGATAAAAACAAAATCTGCTGCTAAGAAGAGAGTAATTAGAGAGGCACTCTGGATATTTTCAGAGACAATATTTCAGCTAAGCAATTACTCCACATTGAGAGGGTTGGGGAAACAGAGTAGATACTACTATGAAAAACTGAGCATACAGAATGAGTTAAGGAGAAAAAAAGGCTCTGAACACTGGCTAGGTCAAGGACAATAAATATTTGAAAGAGCAGAGCCAAGGTAACATTTAAAAAAAAAAAAACATTACAGCTTGCATGAAGAAGCCTTTCTGTGGAAGCTAAATAAGTGACACACTAGTAATCCAGGCATGACACCATCATGTCATGGCCACAGTTAGCTGGTGCACTGTCACAACAGCTTAAAGATTACCTCTTCTGTGTATTCCTTTGGCAAAGGTACCCCAGCAGTGACCTGTGGAAAAAGGGAAAGAAATGGAGTCCCATCAGACTTTTATCCATGACAGCAATCCCCACTTGATTCTTATCAAGATACAACACTCTACGTCATGCTGATCCTTTTTATTTCTAAGAGAAAATAAAAGGAAAAAAAAAAAGACTGCATGATAAAACACATGACTCACTCTGGAACTGTTACAAGTGGCCCAGCACGCAGGCACTTCACTAGGACAATAAAACAAACAGGTATGAACCTGGAACATACTACAATGAAGCTGCTGACAAACAGGGAAATAGCAATTCCTTTTACAACTCTGAATTTCAAGCTGCTGAAATGCTACAAGGCTTTAAGTGACTGGGACAGAACAACAGGAACAGCCCCTCAGACCCACTGAGAACCTTCCCCAGCACTTACTGCAGGTCCTCCCCCGTGCATTTTCAGAGCTCGGACAGTGGCGACCAACACCACCACGTGAGGCCGGAGACCAGAATAGCGGCACTTGATGTTGAAGAATTTCTCCATGCCTATGTCTGCACCAAATCCTGCTTCTGTAACTAGAGTAGGAAATAAAAAGAAGTTTGTGAAAGATTTCTGGGTGGAGAAATCATACTCTGAGAATATAAATCAGAAACTTCTTCCAAGGAAAAAAAAGAATTTAAAAAGCCTAAAGACAGTAATGATAAAAAAAGGCAGATCCCTCCAAAACAAAAAGCAAACAAAAATACCCCACACTTACCAACAAAACCATCTTTGCCCACAAGCTTCAATGCTATTTTGTCTGCCAACACAGAGGAATTCCCATGTGCAATATTGGCAAAAGGTCCAGCATGAACAAACACTGGTGTTCCCTAGAACAAGGGGGACGCAGGAGAGAGAGAAAGAGGAAATCAGAAAGTGCAATTCCGCAAATATGCAGCATGTCAGGAGCTAAGTACTGTGGTATTTGAAAGCAAAGAAAAACACTTTTAGAAGACAGATCTTAAAGCCTTCTGATCAGACATTTGTTATCAGCAATAAGGACTACAGGGCAAACAGGATTATTATAATCTCCACAAGTGGAGGTATTAATCCGCTTAGGAAAGGGATGGCTAAATCCCAGCAACCCTTTGTCGTTCTCCTTCATCCACACCATTTAAATTCCCAAAACACTTCTTGACATTAAAGACAACAGACCAAAGACACAACAAATTTTAGTGCATTTGCTCAGGGTCATCCCACATGCCAGTGGCAGACCTAGGAGGAACCCAGCCCTGAGCACAAAACCACAGCAAACCCCCAACTCTGAGCTGAGCAGAGCCACACTGACTGTGATGAATTAACTAAATCAGGAAGTGCCTTCTCAGAGCCAAGAAAGAACCAAATAACCTGTGCTCACCTCCAGTGTCTGCATGAGGTTTGGTTTAACAGTATCTTTCATCAAGACAGCCAGAGCTCCAGTTACTCCCTAAAAGAAAAAAGGACAATCAGTTTCCAGATCCACCAAGACCTTGAGATGGCTCCTATGCAGTGTAAAGGCTCTGATTTTGTCCTCAAGGGCTTTTGGTACCAGAAGTTGCTCAACATAGAACTAACTCTAGTCAGGGCAAAGGAGAAAAATGATCTTTACATTCCTGTAAGAGGAGCTGTGATTTCTGGTGGGAGCAGCCTCTTGGTTGTGACCTTGCTGGGCCATGACTTTGTAGCAAAGGCATAAAGAACAATTAATTCATGTTTCAGTGCTATGGCAAGGTCAGCAGGTAAGAGCAGCAAGGCAGTAACCTCTCAGTAAGCATGGTTTACTGCAGCCCAGGCAGCAGCAGAAAGCAATGCTCTTAAATTTTGTAGGTCCATTTATCCTGGATTTTTCTTCCTTCTTTTCAGCAACTTTGTCTACATACTGGCCTTAACATGTCATAACAACCTGCTACATCCTGCTCAAGTCTCTTGTGCAGAAATAACTTTGAAAGTGAACCTCTGTGCTGATGAGAACAACCAGACTGACATGAAAGCAAACACTGGAGCCCACATTTCCTCCCAGGTGCAGCCACATACTCTGCTGAATTCTGCTTCCTGAGCAACAAAAGTTTATGATTTCATCCCCATGTGCTTTGGGAAGAAAAGATGTGGGTTTGGTCATTTTTGTGACTGACAGTCCAGTGGAAACCAAACCAGCTGTTATCCAGCACTTGAAAAAGTAACTAAAATTGCTGTCGTGAGTCCTGAGCCAAATGTTCACAGCAGTTATGAAAACCTTGACCCATAATCTCTTTTTCTTCCCTTTCAATTTCAACTGAATTGCAGCACTCAAAGACATGAAAGACTATTTCTTTCTAAGACATTCACTGCTTTGTTTCATTAGTTTCAATCTTGCCACATGAAAGCTTATTTAACATTTAATGGAAAAGCTTTAAACTTCACTTATCTCCACAATAATGAAAACTGCAGAGCAAGATTTCCATGGTGACATTTCAGACCCGTGTTGCTCAGCACACTTCATACATCCCATCCCCAAAACCTGAAGTCAGTTTTTGATTCCACACTCCTTCCCAGATTTTTTTTGCAGTCCCTGGTAGCACACTCATGACATTGGTTGCATCACAGCAGCAGGACCCAGCCTGGTCTCTGCAATCACATTTCTGCCTGCATGAGGAGAGGGTAACACGGTCCTAACAACATCAGCCACTGGCTGCCATCAAGTGCAAACATAACAAACCAGAGAACAAGTTGGATGTCTGATACTATCCTCCATTCTGCAATTGGAATGGACAGAATTAAATATAATTAGATTTTTTAAAAAGTTAAAAAAAATCAGATGAAAGACTTCTATCACCTGGACTCTACAGAAAAGTCAAGGAAACTCCCAAGCCAAACCTTCTGCCTACATGGCTGATGGGCAGTAAGAAACACTCCTGTTTTCCAGAAAAAGGGTTTAACTCAGTTACTTAAGTCAAACTGGCAGCATGCTAGGTGTAGGAATTAAAATCTCAAAGCTGCCTACAGAACTTTGGCTCATGCTCTTTCTCATTCCCAACCAATGTCTCACATAGGGATTTACAGATAAATTGTTCCAGCCAGGCACTTTTCCTGCAAGGCCAGAGCCAGGCCATCAATCTGCTGTTTCTTAGCCTGATCCTGGGAGGAAGTGAAACAAATAAACAATACTCCCACATCCCCCCAGAATATAAGGAAACAAAAAACCTGCAGCAAGATAGCAGGAGCTGGGTAAGCCTTAATGCCCCATCCCACCTAGCTGGGGACACAGGTCAGGAAGGAGTGCCAGGGACACAGGGCATTGCCCTGACACCATGCTGAAGCACCATTTGGGAAAATGCTGTTTGACACACTCCACAGACCTGCCAAGAACTAACAATTATTGGAGGGAGAGCTGCAAAACAGTGCTGCAGCTGGAAATAGCTGCTTTACACACTGGTAACAGGCATCACCAGCACTATGACATTAAGCATTTCATGAAGGGAAATTAAACATTTGTGTCCCTCATCAAAGGCTGCCTTACAGAGAACACACACTTTTTGCAAATGCTTTGGCTTTTATAGCATTCACAGACTCCCAGAAGATATTTCACTGTCTCTAATTGAATTTGCAAACGCTTTGCTCCTGCTCAATGTTTTCCTCACTCCAGGGAGCCTAAGAAACAGGATGGCCAGCAGGATGCATTTTGAGTCCTGATTCATAAACATGCTTTTTATGTAGAAGCCACCACGTATTTCCCTGTAACTCCTACGGTGCCAGGTGCAACTTGACACACAGCACACCCCACAGGACCCTTGTCCCTGCCCAGGTCACACACACACCCTCTCTGGATAAGGTGTGAAGGTGCCACACTGAATGAAAATAACCTTCATTAACTGCAGGGGCCAGGATTTTATGTTTCCTCTTCTATATGTTAATTTATTTAATTTTTCATACAACTATCTCTCTGCTTTTTAATCCAAGGACTTTCAGAAATAATAGGAAAAAGCATTTAATGGCAATGACTCTTACAAGGTCATCAGCTGTAACTGGTTGTCCTTTTTTGCTGGAAGCCACCACCATTCTGCCAAATCGCTTTTTCATATCATCCAACCCATCAGCCAGGGCTAGGACTGCCATGATTTCACTGCTCACTGTGATGTCAAACTGAGCCTGCAAGAGATGAATGAAGGACGTGAACTCATTAAGATTCCCTCCCAGCAATTCTTGCCTCTGTTCAATTCTTGAAACAAGGCAAATCATCACCATTGTAATAAAGAAAAGAAAGAAAAAAATACAGACATAGAATATACAAGAAATCCAAAGCATTTCTCTCAGAACACTTCATTTCATTTGGCCATTTTAAACTGGATTTTTTTTCCTGCAAAATTAAACAAAACCTACTCATTCTGTTGCTATTACGTGTCTCTCCTGGCACGAACATTAGTGATTCATGTAAGAACACGTAACACTTACAAATTATATTTTTGAAGACTGAGCTCACTAACTCATCCGATCATTGCTAAACAATACAGTAAAAGACAAAAAGCCCACCAGCAGAAAAACCAGATTCTATAGGAAATGTAGGGTAAAATTCATCTGACAAAATGCATACACTTCCACCTTAGGGAAGCTAAGGACCCTAAGGACACTTCAAGTGAAAAGAAAGAGGCTTTTCTGAGCACAATTCAATTGAACTATAAATGTGACAGTTACTTAAGGGATGAGGGGAGTCACAGCCCAATTTCCTCTTTTACTCTATTGATTATACAATAAATCTAGGCAAGCTCAGATTCTGTGTCTAGTTTTGGCTGGATAAACCCCACCCAAAATACCTGCAGTAGTGAAGACGAACCATTGTCATGACCAGCTTTACAAAGGGCACTCCTGTACCACTGTAATGCCACACACATCCCAGTTTGGGAAGCCAATACTGGGGAGACAACAATTAAAATTCAACTGTTCAGTTGAGACTTTCTGCTTTCTATTTAACAAGATAATGGTCAAAGATGAAAATAGCTGGAGCTACAGCTAAACTTCCTTCAGGAACACCTTTTTTCAAAGCACTTTTAAAGACATGTGAGAAAAGGGAACAATTACCGTCCGTGAGAAGCCTTTCTCTGTTGCAGACTGTCCAATGGTGATTTTCCTAAGGAATCTGTCATTTGTATCCAGTACTGCAAGGAATGCAGAGAGGTAAGATGTCACATTGCCAAGCTATAAATTCTCATCTTTGCCCTGTGACAAACACCCAGCCATGTCACCAATGAAGAGAAGATGGCACTTTGAGAAATCATCCTCTCCTAAAGAATGGCAAGTGCTTCTCAACATGATTCTCAGACAAAAACTGAAATGAAATTAAGACACCCAGAGATACACCAGAGCCTGCACTGCATTCAGAGGGAGTCTGCATCCCTTTGTGTGCATTAAGCACCAGACCAAAGCTTCTCTGAAAAGCAGAACTGATAATGTTATTCCAATTGATTTTTCACCATCATTAACCAATATGAATCCAGGAAACTACTGCAGTCAGAAAGAAATCAAATTAACACTTTATAAGTTAAGTGATAAAATGGTCAGATACTATCATTTAGTGAGAATTGTTTTATATAGCTCCATTAAGTCAAATTACCTTGGAAACACAAACTATGAAACACTGGCTTAAATTTGCTGTTCCCTTCTATATGCTTGAAATATTCCAAGTGTTTTATGAAGTATTTCCCATGAGGCAGACTACTTTAGTCTCATTACAGGTTATGAAGCAAATTCTGGAGAATACATTTCATACTGTATTTCAAAAGAAAGAAGTAAAAGCAATACACTTGGATCCTACCTCAGGAAAAAAGTCCACTTTTACAACTCTTTTGACAGTGAAATATTTAATCTGCCAGACCAGAGAATGGTTCTACCTTCAACTATCCTTAAAAACAATCTGGTCTTCTTTGCTGTCAGTCCCTGATAGAGCAAGTGGGCAGATTAGAACTGAGTTTAATTCCAGAGCAGAGCCCTCTCCTTACTCACAGAGCAGTAAGGTAAAAAGGCTGTTGGCTACAGTTGCCAAATTCAACTCTCTCAGTGACTGACAAATCCAGAAACGCAAACTGTCACCCACTAGCAAACTCAATGTTTGTGAATTCAGAGCAGATTCAAGCCCCTGTGTAAGACCCTTCAGATAGGGGATCCCAGCTGCAGGCAACTATCCCACCAAACTTAGGGAAGGAGGAACCAGCTCTGCCCCCTTCCCCATTTTTCCAGGAAACACAGTTTCAGCTGCAACTGCAAATGTCTCTTTCGACAAGTTTTCTTTCATTTAATGTCTCTAGTACCTCTTTGCCATGTTATGGTGCCTGGGTCAATGTCCAGTCTCACAAATGCATTTACTTCTTCCTTTGTCAAAGCCATAGGATCCGTTTTGTTAATGCCCAGTTTCTATAGGAAGAAAAGACAAATAAGAGGTAGAGTGAAAATATTCACAGAAATGAACCTTTTACTGCAGCACTGAGAATTTGGCAGCAGCATCTGCATATTCAGAAATAAGGAGGGGCTGCCTTTTTGTGACCCTTTGTTCCAGACCCCACAACAACCTAAGATGATCCATATCAGCCTATATTGGACAGAGTTTGCTGCTGCCCAGCTTGGGAAGGACAAGACAGACAATGGAGCTCATCAGGGGAGATTGTCACCAAGCTTTGTGCAAGGCACCTACAGAAAGAGTAAGAGACAGCTCTGCACTTCCTTCCACGCCTTGTCCTTGTCATCAGCCTCACATGCTCACATCCATTTCTCCTCAGTTTGCCTGGGGTCACTGCACACAGGCACACGGATTTAAAGGCACTGCTTTCAGCATGCTGTTTAAAGCAGCACAAAGGAGGAATTAAACAATTCAGTCACAAGGCTGTCAGCATCCCAGAAAGCTGATCTTGAACACACTGAGAGGATGGGCACTTTGCCAAGTTGCTTAATTGAGAGAAGAATTATCTCAAGAAGCCTGATAGAAGCACAAGCTTAGGCATGAGGGAAACGATACAGTTGATTTATGAGCGAGCAAGGTTTTTTAATTAACCAGACAGTTAAGTCGTATTTTTCTTCTGAAGAACAGCAGGGAAGAAGAAAGTCTGTTCTTTTCCTCTTCAAGCATATCATTTAGAAAAGGAAATAAACAACAACAATGACAGAGATACCATCTTTCTGGAGTATTAGCATTCTGTTCACATCTTGACATTTAATGACCAGAAGAGTGGTTAGGGTAGAGTTCCCTCAGCAGCCCATCAGGAACACCAAGCAGTATGACATCATTTCTTGCTCAGCAATGGAAGCAAACCACACATTCTCTAATGGCTTAAGACATGATAGCCAATTAATATATCAGAGTTTTACCTTTCCAAGTAGTCTGACTATTGCTCCTGACTTCCAAATGGGCAACTGATCCAGCCTGAATACTCTACAAAACAGGTTTGTACCTTGAATGAGCTCAGCAGGGCTCAGTCTCTCCTCCTAGCTGCAAGGTTCAAGCCCAGTGCAAAACTATTCATCTGCTAATCCTCATTTTTGCAGAAGCCAATGTGAACTTGCACATGCCCTTAAGTTTTGAGGATCAGAGGAGCTGTGGGCTGCTCAGGGACTGCATTTAATGACAGGGCTACTTATCTAACTGGGAATTCTCTGGGAATTTTTTTGGTCTTGTTTTTTTGGTGTGTGTTGGTTTGTTTGGTTTTTTTTTTTTGTTTGTTTTTTTTTGGTGTGTTTTTTTTGAGGAGAAATTTGCCATGTAGGGAACAGGTGTTTTTTCTCATTTTTCTTTGTTTTCTCCATCTGGGTAAGACAAAGAAAATTCTGTATGTTCTTTTTGTGCTGAATTTTATGAATTGCATTTTTTTTGTGTGCTGCATTATCTACACAGCTGTCACATGGGAACCACTAAGCTCTAGCTGTAACTGTGTGTTAGGTACAGAGACTGATTCTGGTCCTTTCTTAAGCTGCATTAAGGACATTGAACTGACACCACTAATAAAGGACACTAAGCTCTATTTCTTCCCATTGTGTTAATCACAGAGTATCTGACAGAGTTATAGCAATGATTCCTCCCCTTTCTGCATCTGTTTTCTGCGCTGTATGAAGGGTTACCACACTTCTGCACACTTTGTGCAAAAAACAAATGCCAGCAGAATGACCTAAGGGACAACACAGGGGTTTCTGTAACACAGCTCTGCCTACCTAAAGGATAAGTAAATGGAACCAGAAACCAAGGAGAAAGGAGCAAGCTCACCTGCAGCCTTCGGATCTGAATGTCTGAGAACTTCCTGACACCATTGACAGATGGCACCAAACGGTTGTAGAGAGCCTTGCAAAATGAAACAAGCATTTAATCAGCACTGCTGGCACACCCAGAACAGCCTGGCCAAAGTGGGCTGGGGTCACACACGAGGTAAGGAAGGACTGTACCTGGTCAGACTGAGTCAGCTCGTGGAACATGCGCGCGTCAATGGCGGCAGCGACCAGGTTGTTGGCTGCAGTGATGGCATGGATGTCACCAGTGAGGTGAAGGTTAAACTAGAGGACATGGAACAGATCAGTTACCTCATCCTGCTGCAATTTTCATTTATTCCAACTCACCGTAGACAGATGGAAAGAGGAGTATTAATAGTAATGTTAAAGTGGGTGAGGGCGGAGGGGGAGAGATTGCTCAGTGCAGTATGTGGAAGAGAGGAAAGAATTTCTTTAAAACATAAAAATGCCTCCCCCACACTCATGTCATTTTACAAACTTCTAAAACAAAGCTCCCAAATAAAAAGTTGTTTGTTTTTTTCTTTTCCCTTCCACCATAACAGCTTTCACAGGCTCCTTGGCACTCAAAAGACCCCACTCAGAAGACTCTGTGTTCTGCATTGCTCCTCCTTCACCCTCCTACTGACCCTCTCATTTGCACAGCAGGTTTCACACATACATTAGCTGAAGTGGCTGCTGCTCCCACAAGGGAGTCTGAGCTAAACTGGAACTAACAACCTTGTGCAGCACTAGCAGTGGAGCTCTGTGGTTGCACAGAGCTCTGCTTAAGGTAACCACCCAAACATAGAATCACAGGCAGAGCTTGTAGACCACGTACTACACAGTGACACTGCTAGTAGTTTTCTTAGTTCTATCTCATTAAAACATAGTTTGAGTGGGTTTGCCTACATGAGTTATCTGGCTGCACTGTAGCTGTGAAGCTGGTGAAGGATTTAGATTGGCTATGAGGGAAAATTTCTTCATGGAAAGGGTTGTCAAGCACAGGAACAGGCTGCCCAGGGAAGTGGTGGGGTCACCATCCCTGGAGGTACTTCAGAAACATGAAGTGGCACTTGGGGACACAATTTAGTGGTGGCTTGGCAGTGCTGGAGGAATGGTTGGACTTGCTTAAAGGTCTTTTCCAACCTAAATGATCCAATGATTATGGCAGGTGAGTAAAGGTGTGGTTAAGACAATCCTCTTCATCTCTAGCCAAACAGCAAAGGAAGAAGGTGAAAAGGAGATATTGGAAAAGGTGATATGACAGAACACCTTACAACACCATTTTATTGAAGCCTTGTTACTGTGGTCTCAAAACCCACAAAGCCAAAACAAAATGCAGCTAGTCACACACTGATTATAAATCCTAATCAGTAAATGATAATTGTTTTCTCATTCTGCATACACCCAACAAGAAGCAATTATTATTACCTTTGTTCTGCAGTATGAACTCAAAAGTTTTTCACTTGCTATTTTTTTTCATAGGATAAAAACTGCATGCAGAATTATTAAATGATGTATCAAGGTCATTATTTTAACTAGTGACTCCAGATACTGTAAGTTTTACCAGGCATGCATTGACTAAACCACTCCCACAAAACTCTGTGTATTTGTATCATGTGGATCATACTTAAAAAAAGCCATTCCAGCCACTTTGGCTCCTAGAGTGTGGCTGTTTCCCATTGCAGCACACAGTCAGGTATTTTGGCTTGTCTTACTAACACTCCCAAAGAGGAGGAGGTTATTTTTCCTGTCACATTTATTCTTCACACATGCTCTTGACACGTGACTAAATCAATATTCTGCCTCCTGAACATCTTTATCTTTTATGGACTTGCTGCATCAATTAGAACAAACAGCTCCTTTTGATCATTTCTACTTTTCTTCCTGAAATTGTCCTGTGTCAATCTACAATGCATGAGACAAAGGCAGAATTCTGCAGGCAATTACTCTGAGAGCTGAGAGAGGCACGAGAGCACATGCTACACGTGCTTTTTAATTCCCTGCCTCCAAACACAGAATTTTACTTGTTGCCAAGTCACACCAGAAATATGCTCCAGTGCCAGCCCCCCACAGGCTGAGGTCTTGGCATTGCTGATTCTCAAATTCCTTTTTCCCACTTCATGTTAGTAATCTAAAACACAAATACTCCAAAATAGCTCACGGAAAGAGTCTGTGGCCACTACAGCTCACAGAACTATGCAACATTCTTCCAAAATTCATTAAGCCATTATCATCTTCATTTCAGCACTGGGAAAAGGAGGCACAGGGTGTACTTTGCTCCAGGGTACATAGCAATTCAAGGCAGAGAAGGGGAGAGAAGAGAGGAACTGGGAATTCCTAGCTCTATGAAGTTCTCTGACCATGAAGGCACACTTCTGAAACAACACAAGGATGGTTGTTTGCTAAAAAAACCAAGCTTTGCTGAAATCAAGTACCCAGTTCTATCAAGTGCTACACTAGGTCATAAACTCATACATTCCCTAAGTTATCTGACTGCAGTATCTCTTCAGGGTCTGTGAGCTGTGAGGGCAATGAGGCTTTGTATAAAGAATTACCTCTTCCATTGGGACAACTTGACAATAGCCACCACCTGCAGCTCCACCTGCAGAGAGACAACAGTCAGACCACACCAATCCAGGTGTCTCCAGCCCAGTGCTATTCCATCTGCTTGCTTAATGGCTCCAAGAGAGCAGCTACCACTGAGCAGCTGAGTTTAGTGTCCCAACACAGTACCTTGAAGACAAAACTGAAGAACTTACCCAAAGCTCCTTTTTTCTTAAAACAAATGCACTTGTAACTAGAAATAATGTAAAACTACAGTGCAGAGAAGAAGAATAGTATTTTTGAATGCCACCTTTGTCTATTTAGGCCAACTGCAAGCAACAGAACAATCATACCTTTTATGCCAAAAGTTGGCCCCTGAGAAGGCTGCCGAACACAGGCAAAGACATTCTGGTGAAGGTGGGCTCCTAAGGCTTGGACAAGGCCAACAGTGGTGGTGCTCTTCCCCTCTCCCAGGGGAGTCGGAGTTATTCTGCAGCAACAAAGCAGAAAAGACACAATTACACCCTTGCAGTGGGTGAGAATCAAATCCCAGGGATAAAACAGTCATCCAGTGATTGCAGTTAATGAGAATTCAAATTCTGAACTGGCTCACACTTCAGCTAATCTTCATCAATTCAAAACTGGAAAGAGATTGGCAAATTATCACATAACTGCTGACAACTTTGCTCTGAAACAATTTTTTTTGTTAGTTTCTACTGAAGGCAGACTACTAGACCAGGGGAAGTTTGGCTAGGAAGCAGTCTACCCTTCATAACCCTGACCTGCAGACCAAAACAATTCATCTGCTGGAGAGAAATGTTAAGCTACATCCCCACTGTTTGCCACAAGCGATCCATCTACTTCCCAAGCTACTACATTTTCAGTGTGATTTACTAAAACCAGAGCACCCCATACAGTCACCCCACCAAAAGACAATTCAACAACAAGCCATGATAATAAAATTTCTTTTCATCTTGTAAGTGATGTGTCAGTTCAGGAGGCCCCTACCCAGTCACAACGACGTATTTGCCATCGGGTTGGTTCTGCAGGCGTTTCAGCACCGAGAGCTGAACCTTGGCTTTGGTTTGGCCATAGAGCTCCACCTCATCAGGGAAAAGGCCAACTTCTTTTGCAACTTGTTCAATGGGCTTGGGCATGCAGGACTTGGAGATTTCAATATCACTTAAAAAGAGCAAGATGAGTTTATTAGACAAAGACTTCCACAAATTCCCAGCTTCTGTGTGGAATAAACTACAAACACCTAATCTATATTTCAGAAGTCAATCTTTAAACCCCCACTAGTTAAATAAATCAATCCCACAAGTATCAGGTACACTACAACAGACACATTCTAAGAGCTGCCTTTCTAAAAATAAACAAAGGCCAAAACAAACAACAACCCCTCTCCTCAACCTCTCCATTTCCCCAAATGCCTTTTGTAGGCAATGTGTTATGATCCCATATGGTATTTTGCATATTTTCAGCTGCTCCTTGGGGATTTGAGCAACTCCTATTTGAAGATACTACTGTTTTGGCATGCCAGACTGAAAATTTTCCAAAATACAAGGTTTTCAGTATTTCCTGAATCAGCAACCATCTAGCTGGCCTGAAGTCTGTGAAAGTCCAAGAAGACTTCAAGACACTTCAAGAGATATCACAGCACCACTGCAGCTTAGCTCTGCTTCCTCAGGAAGACTTTAGAGTGCCTTAATTTGACAGCATTACCTTGGAACAGGCATCTTTAGGGTGAGCTGGTTGTATTGGATGGTCCATTTTCCAGGCTGGAACTTCTCCAGAAAACGCTGTGCACTCTCCACAGTGCTCTAAAATGAGCAAGTGAATGCATTAAAGCAACCACCATTGCCTGAACTGCACTGGTTAACCCAGAGACCAGAAAGGTTTGCCCTTCCTATCTGTCTCAGTTTGGGATTAAACAAAAGTGCTTTTATTAAAGCATTTGCTAATAATCCAAAATGAGATTCTGCTTGCTGTTTTCTTAAAAAGAAAAAAATCCCACCATATCTATCTCTCTACTGATCTTCAAGTGTGCTGGATTTTTTGGGGTGTTCTGTGCCAGCAGAGTTTCTTCAGCAAAGCATGCAAACAGAGGGAGCTGGTTTATACTGTTACTCTCTTTTTTACCCAATCACCCTAAGGATGGTTTCAGAATTACAGCCAGAGTAAGACAGTCCCATTTCTCACGGTTTTGAGTGACCACACTCAAAAATCCCTAAAAAACCTCCCAAAACTGACCAACCAGAAACCTCTGTTCTAACATTTCCTTGAAGCCCATCTTCTTCCTCAGTTAACTGAATCCAAATTATCTGAACTAGAAGCTGGAAATCCTAACTAGGTTTTTCAAGAGCAAGAAGGGAGCACAGCAGCTTTGGCAGCGTGCTGATGGTCAGCAGCAACACCCCCCAACAAACAGAGGAGATGACCACAGTCTGCTCAGTACCTGCATTAGCATGGCCACAGTCATGGGCCCAACACCACCAGGAACTGGGGTGATGAAGGAAGCCTTTTCCTTTGCTGAATTGTATGCCACATCTCCCACAACTCTCTTTCCACTGGCCTTTGTGCTGTCTGGGGATTTAAGGAGAAAAGTAAGTTACACATCACATTTCAGCACAGCAACAGAGGAGACAGCACTGACTGAAGCTGAAGTCTTTAATTCTGCTGGAGCAAACAAAATAGAAGCTGAGTACCCAGGAAGCTGCAAAGAAAGATAAAACAGCTAAGACAACATCACAAGATGAAGCTGTTATCATCATACTTCACTTGCAGAGTGTCAACAGCTCATGCAACACATCCTCCTATTAAGCACCATTTATCCTCAGCCAGACAGATCTCCCTTTCCTGGAGGAGGCAAGTCTTTCCTCAGTGGCTCACTGCCCACAGGGCAGTTTCAATGAGATATAAACCAACAGTCATGAAGAGGTGAGAGATGAAACATGGCTGACTTGTTCCAAACCCTCCAGGTTTACATTTGCTCTGTCCCATTTTGGAGGGCATCTGGGCCTTACTACTGAGTAAAATCACCTGGTTTTACAGAAACTGAAGGCAGAAGGTGCTGAGCTTTTCAGTTATCACTGCTAGTTTAATGATGGCCCAGTAAATACTGCAGTTCACAGAGATCAGACTTGTCAAAACAAACTTCACAGGTGCCTTAAGAAAGCCTCAGTAGGATAATCTTTCTCTCAGGCAATGTATCTTGCTATATCCTGCTGCACTCTATGACCTGACAGTTCAGAAGCAGACATAGTCCTTGTTTCCAGTGGTGACCTTTAAACTCACCCAATAAAGAGAGGAAGAGACAAAATGAATTAATAAACTAGTGCAGTCACCCAAGGAAGTCACTGATTACAGCACATAAAACCAGAAAATTTAAGTTGCTCCTGGAATGGCAGATTCTCACTTCAGATAAAGGACTCTAGGGAGCTTCTAACCAGTGTGAAAATCTGAAAATAGATTCTAATGTTGTTGTATTGAAATGTTATATTGCATACAATAAGTGTGTATTTGAACAGAACACAATCAGTAACTTTCATATACATCTGGTGAGGGGGAGGAGTGGAGCAGAAACCAAACTCCCCAACAGCAGATTATGTTAAAACCAAAGAGAGAACAAAAGTCAACATTATTTTTTAGCTGCACTGTTACTGACAATTAGCAGCTTGGATGCTTTGCTGTGTGTTTTAAGCAACACTGTTTCTCCCCAAAGCTCAAAGCCTGAACAACATCACAGCTGGTAACCAGTGTTTCTGCAGCCTGCTGTCAGTTTGCTGCCTGAACTGCAGACCAGCCCGGCCTTCCCCCCAGAGACCAATTTAATTAAGGCTGCAAACAGTAAATAATGTAATTTTATTTTCTTCCAAAGATGCCAAGCAGGCTCATCAGCCATCCTAGCCAGGAAAGCTCTCAGCCCAAGAACAAGGAAAACAAGCTGGCACTCCAAATTGCCTCATCTGTTCCACAGACACAGAGATGAGCACAGGCCAAACAATCCCCCAGTCCCTGCTTCTGCATCTGCACCTCACACAGGCACTGCTGAGCACAGCCTAGGAGCCATTCAATTACCTGCAAAATATTCTTTTGAGAGAAAGCTCACACACAATACTTGCCATCTCTCCCCATAATTTCACCTTTTCAGTATTCACCATCCCACTCTTAAAAAATACAAACTAGTTACAGGGAGCATCAGTGACACTATAACCATGTTGCAAAAAAGCTGCTCTCTTATTCCACTCTCATGTCTTCCTGTTAGCAAGGGCTGCAAAATCCCACAGCAGGCAACTGTGAGCAGAGGTGCTTCCTCCATCAGGACTCAGAGAGGGACATTCCAGGGGCTGCCATCTCTGGGAATATCCTCTACCTGCACTGCTTTCCCTTTCTGCAACAAAGCAATTTCTACAGGCCTGGAAAAAGGCACCCAGAGTATTTGCTGGACCAGCCCTCCAACTGCAGCAGTGAGGAGAGACCAACACAACCCAGTTTGGAAAGTAAGAGGCACTTGCCTGCTCTAGTAGAGGTTTCAGGAGATTGTTTGTTCCTCTCTGCCTACCTGAAGGAAATTCTGTTAATTGCAGTACACCAAGCCAGATGTGTCTCTTCCAGCCTCCAAACCAGCACCCTTGGAGCATTCAGGCCACCCTCCATTCAAAAGCACAACAGCTGCACTTGTATGGTGCTACATGGCTGTAACCTGTCCTAACTCCAGCCTGGCAGGACAGCATAAGGAAATGTCCTGGTATATCAAATCAGTTTGGGATCTGCATGGATGGCTACCCTGACTAGCAAACCAAAGGCATAGCCAGAGATTGCCAAGTCCTCCAGCTGCACCTGCGAGGCACCCAGAGCTGGGTGCACTTACACCTGTGGTAAGATGCATGTGCTCCCACCCCATCACATTCAAAGCACCATCACAGCCAGCAGCAAAACTCTATCTGCACAGTGACTTAGCTGGAGAAGGCAGCAAGCTGGCTGCTGCTCTTGCTGTAGCACTGCAATTCCCACAATTCTGGTACTCATTTCCCAAAAGATTAATCTGAAAACCTTTTCTCAACATAACAGAGGGGGAAAAAGTCAGGAAAACTCAGCAGCTTCAGAAAACCACAGGAAAAAAAAACCCCAAACCAGAGCCTATAATACCCAGCATTTAAAACTGTGACAGTTTCCATGATACACTATCAAGCCTCAATTATCAAATCTCAGTGCCATTAAGGGTACTCCACGTGACACTGACTGGGCTGGGTGCACAAGAAGCTCAGATGTCAGAGCACTGCTCAAGGCAGGCTGATGGCAAAGGAACAGGGGTGTGTCCTCAGAGATCAGGTTCAAATAAAGCCTGAGAAAAGGTCACACCATCATATATCAGAAACACAATGGGGGTTTTATTTGCAACATGTCAGCTGGGAGACTCCAGCCCATTCTGCTTCACGCACATCAGCAGTGACCTTGTGGGTTTTGGCAAATGGCCTAAGTTTGGGTTGTTTGGAACAAAACCATCAAGCAACAAACAGAACAGCAAATGACTTTTTAGTTTTAATTAGATAGAGGACTAATGTTTTTAAAAGCAGCCTAATGTCAACTTTGAGTAACAAGACCACTGAACAGAAATTTCTTTACATTCTGTTAAATAATGGCAACAAAATGACTGATTAATTATGAAAACTACCTTTTAAAAGCCTTGTGGGTGTAGCACAGTAAGAGTGACTAATTTTCCATATCATTCAATATCTGTAATTTGGATTTAAAATGAGATGAAAACAGAAATTGCCAGACTGTCTGTAGCATCTTTATAAGGAAGGTGCAGCTAAGTGAAACCCTACCCTAAAACCCATTACGTTAAAGCACTTTATTCTCTGCCTGAGCCATTGTCACCAATACTCTTGCACAATCTGCTTTGTTTCAAGACAACAACCATTCAAGCCTAAGAAGTTAATGCTGTGATTCAACAAATCCACAGCTACTTTAAGAGACTGCTTGTCATTTCTGTACTTCAAAGGGAACTGCTTCAACAGATCCAAGCATGAAGTAATGACAGCAAAGCCCTGAGCTCCAGAGTGACAACAGTGACAAGACTTCACCATGTAGCTGGAGCAAATTAAATGGATATTCTGTTGCAATATTTCATAGGCCTCCTCTTTCCTCTATTAATCATCAGCCTCATTGAAGGCTGAATCAAAACTGCCTCTGATCTGCTTTAGGAGAGTGCTTCAGACCAGTGGTTTCTTTACTCTGGCATTGCCAGAGGTTGTCATCACTACTTAAGAGAGACTTACAGGAGAAAGAAGTCCATGTGGACCAGAGACACCAAGGAAACAGAATTCACGAGCTTAGCAACTGCATTTGTACACAAACAAACACATCCCCACGTGTTACACACTGCCCACACACCTGGCACATGGTTAATTCCACAGTCTATCACGATGGCACCAGGCTTGATCCATTCACCTTTTACCATTTCAGCTCTTCCAGCTGCAACCACCAGGATGTCAGCTTTGCCAACCTACAAAAGAAATTTAAAAACAACAAACAATTGTGTATCACATTGGCAGGGGAAAAATGCAGAGCAGCTTCTGCAGCAAGTAAAATCAGCTTGAGCTGCAGTGAACTGTGCTCACCCATTGCCATTGGAGGCATGGAAGGGCACTCTCAGCATTTAAAGGTAGCTGCCAGTTCCTTGGCAAGGACAGATTCCTGCAGCTAGAAATAATGGCCTATTTTCACACTCCTACCCTGAACTATTGCTAGTCAACACTTCACAACCTCCTCTGAACTCCTCCATGATTCCCAAGTGGATCACACAGGCTACATTTAGATAAAATTAAAGCCTTCTGAATATTCTTCTCTTCCTTCAAATATCCCTGCACATTCAGTGCTAGAAATATACCCAGCACTCATCAGACAGCAAGAACTCATCTTGCTCAGCCAAGAACAACCCCTGCACAGAACTAAGCAGCACTTCACTGGTGACAGCACTGTCTTGTGCTTTTCATGTCCAGGACTGCATAACACACAACTCCAGGGGAAGCTGACTGTATTTCAGCACTAATATTCATTCAGGGACTATTCAGTAAATTTGACAGATCCAGTCATGAAGCTGGTGATAAAGACTCCAGCTAAAGCTCGCTGTCAGTTCCTGCACTGCTTCATTCACATTTGCTTAGGAAGCTGCTATCCCTTGGATTTTTTTTCCTTTAATCTTCAAGGGAGATAAACTATTTTTAAGATATCATTAAATATGAGCACTTCAATTTTTAATCAACCTAATGATGGTCTTACTGAACAGCAACTTAACGGCGTGAAGCATTGCAGTGTTTCTGATCTACTTTGTGAGTTATATTCAAACACTCCTACTCCCTTTTTCAGCTTTAATACTTGCCTACAGAGCCTGGCAGTGCTGATGGCTCTACGAAATCCAAGTAGGTGGCAGCACAGCAAAACACTATTTCTGTCACTCTCACTGCTGAAGAGGAAAATGGTACCAACTCCCTGTCATAGAAAATCGACTGAAAAAAATAAACCCACTGAGAAATCATTTGGCCTAACGTTTCTCAGCCATTAGAGCAGAAGACCACCTGGTCTTTTTGGTTCAAAAAATAATCAAAACAACAAAAACATATGCTGTTTTGCCAACCCCTACATGGAGATTAGGAAGGGATGATTAAATTCTCAGCACTTGCTCAAAGACAACAAAAATAATAATTTTATTGTTATAATTAAACCCCTCTAATTAAGTGCCAAAAATAATCAAGATCCTAATTCCAGCGGAAGTATTTACACAACCACGCAATGAGCAGAACTGGGAAACCTATTCAGAAAAAAAGACACCCCAGACCTAAGGACTCACAGCAACAGCATGGTACATAGAGCAGAGTGGCCTGGGACACTGCAGGCTGCCCTTACCTCCTCAGCCAGGGTGGAGGTCTTGGAATGGCAGGTGGTGACTGTTGCGTTGTTCCAGAGCAGCAGGTCGTGCATGGGAGCCCCCACGATCTTACTGCGGCCGATCACCACGGCTCTCTTCCCTGCCACCTGGACACCTGCCCCACACACAGGCACAGAGAGCAAAGAGAGGTCACTGTGCAGCCTGGTACACACTAACTCAAGCTGCTCTGAAGCCTTGGTCAGTTTAACTCTGGTTCTGGTACTTCAGAATTCTGCTTTTCTTTGTTGAGTGTGGCAGGGAATTGCAGCTGGGAGGGAGGAAGGCAGGACCATTTTAACCTAGTTCTTTTACTATCTAGGGCAGCAGAGATGAAATGTGGTATCTCAGCAAAAGCTGTGAAGCAGAGCCTCACAATGTGTGTGATTTCTACACTTATTGAAGACTCCTGCACTCATGGATAATGTATGGAAACCTCCTTACCTGTCTGCCTGATGAGTTCCATGCATCCCTTTGGCGTACACGGAATGAAGCAGTCTCCAAGATCCCCTCTAGAGAGTTTCCCAGCATTGATGCTACTTAAGCTGTATTTTGAAAGAATAAAGGCCAAGTAAGATATCCAGCCTCACTGTTGAAGAGAAAATAAAGAAAAGAGGTTTCTTTCTGGAGTAGCTGTGATGCTCTCCAGGGGTGAAGCCAGCTTACCCATCCACGTCCTTCTCAGGTGCAACAGCATTGGTTATTTTTTCTGTGTTGATGGGATTATCAGAGTCAAGTGGCAGCTGCACTATAAAGCCATGAACAGCTGGGTCTGCATTCAAAGAGGCAATGCACTTGAGCACCTACAACAGCAAACACCAAAAGCTAATGGCTGATGGACTGAAATATGACTGATGCAAAAGAAAAAACATAATTTTATCTGGATTAAAATATACAAACTTTATGTTTAGCTTTTCCACCCAAAAGTATAAACCAATTACATTCTTTATTAAAAAAAAGCTCCTAAAGTCTCTAAATTTTACATTGTAGGGTTTTAGTTTTGTTTAAAAAAACACAAAAACACCTCACCAGGTTCCAATTCTTTTTTCATTAGTTAGTAGCAATAGGCAAGTAGCCCTTTTTATACAATGATAGGGCAAAGATATCTTCAGCACAACACTGAAGTTATGTATTTTTTCATCACTGGCTGTATTACTTACATCAGCTTCTGTTGCTGTGTTTGGCAATTTTATGTGATTGGCACTGATCCCAATCTGCAAATGAGAATAACAACAAATTATCTGATTTCTGAATTGACATCCAATTGATCTGGCTAATCTCTCTATCCAGCTAAATCACAGCTGCATTCTGTCACATTTCCCAAGTCTCTCTCCTGTTCCTGAGGCTCCAAGTCCCACGATTTAGAAATACCATCAAAGAAAGATTAGTGCTTTGCCTACTGACTCTGTCCTCCAACTGTCCTATTCACCTTTTGACATGAACAACATCAGCTTTGCTTGAGAGCACACTGCCTTAAAATACCAGCAGAAATGCCAGGTATCACCTAGGGAAAAATGCACTGATCTGTGTCCCTGCCCTGTTGTAGTAAGTAATGTTCTACCTGTGACAAGCACAAAGCAACTGCAGGTACCTTGTTCTTATCTTCCTACAGGCAGGGAAGATAAGAACAAGGCCAAGGGTCAGGAAAGACACAGCACTTGAGACAAATGTAATCTGTGATGATCACAGAAAAAGTGGCACCAAGGCACACTGCTGTGACCAGAGCACCCCCCTTGGCTCTCAGGTTACACACCTACACAATTCTTGTAACTGAGAATTCAGATCAACGCTGCTTTCTTTAATACTGGAAAAACTTCGACAAAACTACTGACTTGCATCTGGTTTTTCATATTCAGATCTGACCAACTGTAGGAGGGTAAAAAGTAGTCCTAAAAGTCCATTATTACCTCAGCAGCAGCCTTCAGCTTCATCTGAATGTAGAGGTTTGAATCATCCCGATTTCCAACCTAAGGATGAACAGACAGTTGAATTACAGCACAGAATGGAGACCCAGACACAGGCTGAGATGGGCTTAACCCTCAGCTCCCTTGGATCTACATCAAGGAGACAGAGGTATTCCTGAATTACTGTAAAACACACTGATAGAGGATATGAACAGCTGGAGCTAACAGGAAAGTTCTTTCAAGAGCAAGGCAGTTAAAGACAAGTTGTCTGATCTCCTGCACAAACTATTTGCACCTGTTGAAAAACCTTAAAAACACAGTGATCCCCAAAGCAGAAAATACTGCCTGCCATCTGATCTGAGAAAGTTAAATCCTTAGCTAATTAACATCATCAGCAGGTGCTGATAACATTCAATTATCTGATTAAGGCTTTCAAAAACGTTGGGCCTCTTTGATATTCGGGAATCTTAATTTTATGTACGTGTGTGCTTTGATGGAGACATTTCTTCCCCTGCAGTTTTGAACCTTGGGAATTTTCCTGCAAAACAAAAACCAAAACAAGGACAAATTGGTGCACAAAGAAAAAGCAGCAAGTGGAACAAATGCCTGCAGTTTTTGGCAGCACTGAGTGCTCACAGTACAACTGCATTTCAGGAGACCACTTGCATCACCCAGTATGTTTTGTTAAAGGTAATATTCCTTCTAACCTTAAGAAAATAGGGGTCAAATAAGGAAAAGCTGATAAGCAAGCTCTTGAAATTCTGTTCCCTGGTACTCAGGAGCCATCCCTGGTTCTCCCATAGACTACAAGCTGCAGGGGTGACCTGATCACCCAGAACACATTGGTTCTTCCTCCTAGGTACAGATAAAGGGGCTGTCTTCCTGTAATGTCTGCTGGATTTAGGAAAAAGTTTGCTTCACAAAGGGAAGAGAAGCAGGAGATGTCAGCAAACATATGTTTTGTGAATAAGGAATTACTGACTACAGGACAAAAAAAAAAGAGATTATCTGATTTATTCTTGAGCTCAGAGGACACCAGATGCCTCCCAAGAACAGGGCACATAATGTATGGTGTGCTGCAAATAAAAACAGCTCATTGTCCTGACTTCACTGAAAAACAGACAGCTACAAACACCAATATTAGGAGATGAACTCCAAGACCAGATTGTTTGACAGCTTACAAAAGTGTCAGATAGCCAAAGAGCAAACAGGTTGTAAAGGACTCTGAGACAATCCAGGACTGAATACAAGGCCCACCAGGAAAACAATCCAATAGTGCCACAAGACAGCAATTTTTCAACACAGTTTATGAGGTGAACAGTTCAGCAGCTTTCATCAAAGCACTACTAAATTTTTAGACCCTCCTTTCTTCCAAGCATCTGCAGACAAAGCTTCTGTAGAGACAATCTACTTAAAGCTAATGGAAAGGAAAACCAGAAAAAAACCCCAAAACAAAACACAAGCACAAATAAATTTGTTCCTGGCTTTGAAGAGGAGCATGGCCTTTGTGTGCTATGGTGATATTGGCACTGGAATCCACAGACAGCCACCAAAGGCTCTGCAGGGGCTCAAAATACTGAAAAAGGACAAAAGTCACTGCTCTAAGCAGACACTTCCATCCCCTCTAGCTTTTGTGGACACACAGGTCCTTCCTGGAGCATGACACTTGCTACTGCTGGTCACCTTCTGACCTAAGAACAGTTTCCATCTTTTTATAGCTGCAAAGAAAAAAACTATGCCAAACACAGGTCAAACCCCTGTACCTGTTATGTGCTTTTACCTCTGCAAGCCTTTCTGTGTAAGCTCTAACACTTGCTCACTTCTGAGGGATATCCAATTCAGCAAAAGAATGTTGTTCCATCCCTTGTAGTCCAAGTCATCCTGGCCAAAGGTAGTTTTAGTTTTGTTTGGGTTCCCTCCCCTCCTCTACCCCTCTTTTCTCTCCGTGTTTTGACATAACAGCAGACCAGATCACTTAATAAACATCCCATTTGGAGGATTTCTGGTACAAACACATCTCTGAAAGCTGCCAAACTTCAGGGCTCACTCAAGTGCAGAGATTTTGAGTGGAGTCTACAAGCACTGCTTGCTCTTAACAGGCAAACAGCTTGACTTTACCATTTCACAAACACAACACTCCAACAGAGAACAGGGTCTGAAGAAAGAAATAAAACAATTTAAAAACCCAAAAAACTTGTTGGGCTTTGATACTTGGCAAAAAGACATAACAGGGCTGTGTCACCATCTCACAGAGAACACTGTTCCTAATAAAATGCTACCAACTGCAAGGCAGCTTTGATGAAGCTCATCAGCTGTGCCCTTACCACTGCAGAGAAACTCTCATTTTCTGTAGTTGGCATGAAAGAAAACAATACCTGTAAAATGGCAAGTCCTGGTCTGAAGCCTGGAAATTTCTGAGTCATCTCAACAACTTGCTGCTTTAGTCTCTCTCTCACTTGTCTGAAAAGGGGAAAAAATGGAAACAAATACAAGGTAGAAGTTAATCACAGGGCTGAATTCTGATACAGCGATGGAGTTGTTCTGATAGTCAGGAGTTGTAAAAGTGACAGATGGCAGACTGGCAAACATGCACTTATGCCTTGAGTACACAGCTCCCAGCAATCTCCAAATAAAACTGAAGTCAAAAAAATCACTGAGACACTCTGGAACCAGGTTCATTCAGATTTATTTAAATAACTTTATTTCTTTGAAGTCTACATTGTGCTTCTTCACGCTGTCAGAGGACACAAGGGTAAAAAAAAGGTTCAAAATTTGGCATGGAAACTCTTGGGACTTCAAACTCATTTCTCAAAAGGAAATCCTCTTTTCACCTATGCTGTACTAAAATTACCTGAATCCCAGAGGCACCAGTTGTCACTGTCACACAAACTGTCCTGGTAAGGGATTATGAATCTACAATGGTAAAATTCTGGGAAATAACTAAACAAGCAGGAGGTACCCAAAGATAAAGGAGAGGAGAAAGGGAGGTGGACAGGAGTGAGGAAAAGTCACCAAACCCTGGTTCACAGCTCAGGCCAACTCTTCAGTAAAGGCAGGTTTAAGGATACAGTTGTAAAAAACCACAACTTTGAAACTGAGCACTGACTGGTTGTTCCAGCTCAGATGTGAGCTCACACCCAGCTTACCATGGAACATTTTAATAATGAGAACCCAGCACTGAATCAGCCACAGACAGCTCAAAAGTCACTGTTACCACCTCTCCCCAGCCTTGTACTCCTCTCTAACTTCTCAACCATCCTCTGGCCCCACAGGCAGAATCCTTCACCAGGGAAGGGGAGGCCCAACTGCTCCATCTCCTCACCAGAGGCAGTCAGGATTCTGAAAGAACTGCCCAGTTCTGTCCCTCTCACAGGCTCATGGCACTGGAAGGAGCCTGTGGCACTGCAGTGCAAATCTAAGAGACACTCAGAACCAAAAGCCAGGTAAGCAAAACCTCACAGGACATGAGAGGCTTGACAGGTCTGTCCTCCATGTGAACTCCACCCTGTGTCCCATCCCCATTCTCTGAGATGAGAAGGTGCCACCACCACACTCAGCAAATCCACCCTGCAGCAAACAGCCTCTTGTATAAAACACAGCTCTCCTTGTGCTCATTTAGCCTCACATCACTATCACCAGGTGTGCTACTGCCCAAGTGGGACCAGACTTCCCAGACTGGAGCAGGTGCTGTTGGTGGCAGTTCATTAAAAATGGGAATGGCAAGGGTACAAGGACAGGGGACACAGCTGATGCCAGCTGGGAGCCTGTGATTCCTGCATAGAGGAAAACAAACAGCCAGTGAGGCAACTCCACCCTGCAACTGAGCTCCAAATTAGAGCTGCCAGAGGCAGGAGACAGAGAAATGGGAGCAGCACACAGCTCCTCAGCCCAGCAGCCCTGACCCCAGGGGACAGCACAGCTGGCCCAGCTAGAAGCAGCCCTAAGGCTGTTTAAAGCCTCATCTCAGAGGGAGTCACAGCCTCCAGCTACAT
This sequence comes from Melozone crissalis, assembly GCF_028551555.1. Classification (NCBI taxonomy): domain Eukaryota; kingdom Metazoa; phylum Chordata; class Aves; order Passeriformes; family Passerellidae; genus Melozone; species Melozone crissalis. The sequence goes on from NW_026535834.1 coordinate 3,717,904, forward strand.
CCCAAATCATGCATCTCTCCTGCTGCATCCTGAATCACGTACTCAGAGCTCTGCTGCACCTGAGGAGTGGGTTCAGAGTATTTAGAGGTGCTTGCATCTGGCCAAGTGGTTCAAAGTCTCAGTGGAAGCGACTGTTCTCAGCCTTACTTAAGAAACCAGATCTGAGCCTTCCTTTGGCTGTCACCTCAGTAGAACACTTGACATCAGGACCAGCTGATGAGTTCAGAAAGTCTCATAGCAAACCTTAGCCCAGTGTCACAGATATCTTTTGTGAAAAATCTTTTCTTAAGATTTTTCCTTGTGAGAAGCTGCAGTTTCAGCAACAAATGTAAACAATGGTTATCTGCTGCTGTAGAATGCAGCAAGTAGATCTGTGATTAGTCTCCTGTAGATGTTTAAATTTACTGACTAATCATGGCAGAGGTGGCTCTCGCTCTCAGTCTGAGCCAGCTGCCTTTGTTATTTATTCTTTTCTGTTCTTAGCTTAGCTAACCTTCTGAGAACCTTTCTTTCTATTCTTTTTAGTATAGTTATAATGTAATATATATATAATAAAATAATAAATCAAGCTTTCTGATCATAGAATCAACATTCTCGTCTCTCTTCACCTGAAAACCCTTGTGACCACAGTCACAGCCCAGCAATTCTTTGTGCTTAAGTGACAAAAATTCATCTGCTGGGCAGCAAAATCTCCAAGTGCCTCTCCTTACACTGCAGCTGTAAGCCCCTAAGGAGGCACCTGAGCTGGCTCATGAGCAGCCTCTAACACCACAACAATCTCAAGGAGCACCACAAACCCCCTGGACGTGGCCAGTGAGTGGGGGCTGTGGGGAACTCCTCAAGGGAACTATTTCTGAGATCTCTGGAAAGGGCAGCACTGGTTTGTGGCCAGCAAACAAAAAGAAATACAAACAAACATGAAATATTAGAAAGGGCCCCAGGATTAGGTATTACTTTTATTGCAGTCTTCTCAGCTGAAGAGAAACGAGCCCACCCAACTTCCTCTGTGAAGCAGGGCTGTGGTATGCCTTCACCCCCAGCAGCCACAGCTGTTCACACATGGCACTGCTGTCACTCTCTGTCATTAGGTGCCAGGTCACCTCCCCTTCAGCTCCCGAAGAAAGGCAGCACACACACAAACACACAAACGTGGTGCTGTCAGTGGGATTTTCTTTAGGAGCCTTCAATCAAGGAATCATTTGTTAGACAGCCACCTAGCGTTGGGTGCCACTGCTTCCAGTGCTCACAAAAACCTCATGGGCAAAGGTTTAAGAGAAAATTCAAGAAAAAAAGAAGAAATCATTGTTTTTCCCCAAAGCCACAAAAATTATCTTTGCAAACCAGCAGCTATTTAGTTACACAGTCTACAAAATTCTGTTGTGGACCTCAGGCCTTCCCAAAGATAAAAGCCCATATTGATAAATCAACACTACTTTTTACTAGCTGTATGAAGGTGCTTTTAAGTCTTCAAATAGAAAATTTGCAATTCTATGTGTCTGCTTCCCCAAAAGCCTTCTCTCTGACCCTAAGCCTCACGTGCCCTTCCACAAACAAATTCATGCAGCAAACAAAAGTCCAGGGTCCACACAGGTTAAGGACAGCACATGGTTCTAAGCATACAATGCAACAGCCAGCTCCAGAGATTAAAGAACTTGTCAGCATTTCTGTCTGTGGGCTGCAACAGTGAGCTGAATTTAAATTTATTAAGTGAATTTCCCAGAAATTCAGACAAAGGACAAACCACACTCCTTTAGCTCTGCTGGAAATGGAGAGAACATGGTTCCCATGTTAGCAGAACCTCACACCCTCCTGTGGGATTATGGACTCAGTGCTCAGCTGGTGAGGACACAGCACCACACTGAAGATGACACCAGGTGTGTTTCTGACACTTCTGTGAGTATCAGGGTCCAGGGTCTGTGCAAAGAGTGCCAAACACAGGAGCTGGCAAACACCTCCTCAGAGACAGTGATGCTCCAGAAGAAGCCTGTCCCCAAAGGGGAGGGTCTGGCTCCACTGCCTGGATCACAGATTCCCCAAGGGTTTCGTAACCATGCAGCAGAAATGCTCCTGCTGCAGCCCTGCAGAGACAGCTGCATGAGGCTGATGCTCCTCCCCAGGTCCTGCTCCATCCTGGCCAGAGCTGCTGTCCCTGCAGCCATTCCTCCCTACAGCCACCAGCACTGCCACTGCTCCCATGACCAACACCATAATGTGGAAAAACAAACTTTCCCATCTCCAGACCACTAGGGTACCATGTCCAAGGTCAGGACAACTGCATTGTCTTAAAATGCTGCGAGGGAACTGCAGAGAAGAATGTCACAGAACATCCCACTGCACCCAAAGGAGGCACAGAGGAGTCTCTCCTCAGGGAAGTGACAGCTTGGCTCAATGGGTGGCACAGGGATAGGAAATACCTGGGAAAGACCATCTGAACCCTGCTGGCAATTCAACAGCTGGCTCCAGACATCATTTAGAGCTGGAATGAGTTCACATCTCCCACCCTCTTGTCGCATGCTCCTGGCACTCTGTCATTACATCCTAGGAAAAAAGCCTGCTACTTTCTACCACTTCCACACTTCCAAAGCTTTTTAACCACCCTATTGGCTGTGTCAGCATAAATACATGCATGAACTCTCTTCAGACCAGATAAACACACAAAGACATTCCTGATTTTTTAGATGCCTTTTCATCATGTCCAAGGTGGGTCTGAGATGCAGCAATTGAGGCACTTTGCAAATGTGGATGACTGACAACAGCACAACAGAGTTTAACACAAAGCTGAGTCTTTAAAACTTGGAAGAGTTTGCCCCAAACATGAGTTATGGTACCACATTCCACATTCCCACGCTGCAACATGCTTGCAGGCCTGCTTCCCAAAATGGGTACTGCACATAATACCCTACTATCTGATTTAATCAGAGGAAAACACAATAGCAGTAGGTAAGGACTCAATCCACCTTGGGACTGAGGGGCTGCCAGCACTCCAGACAATATTCCAGGCCCTATCTACAAAGGTTTGCCTTCTGAAGGAACAATGTTGAGAATTTACTCAGTCCACAAAGGGGGCACAGCAGTCCCCAGATGTTCTTCCCTGTAAGCTGGTGCTGATGTGCACAGATCACAGATCTGTGGCCCTGCTGTCCACCAGACAATGTTTTCTCCTCTCTTATCAACTCTTTAGAGCAGTGTCCCATTTCTTTAAACTGAGTCTGCGCAGCACTGAGCACAAGGGGTTCTTGCTCATATTTGGGGCCACCAATAGCACTGGCAGCTCACTTTATCTCAGCCCATCCACAGTGTGGGACCCTTCAGTGCAAGCCTGAAACATTGTGGGTAGGATCTGGTAAAAGAAAGCTCAGGGATCAGGGAATTTTTTCCACTTCAGACTAGATTTACTTGGAGTTACAACAGGAACTCTGGGAAAAAAAAAAAAAGGCCCAGACTGAAAAGGCTGAGGAGTTGTTAGCCCCAGCTGTATGTTCAGCCTGATCACCACTTTAGTGAGCACTCTAAACCCAAAGCAGGTAGTGCACCTGGCCCACCCCTAGGAGCTGTGAGAGGGGCCAAATCTTCCCTGCCATCCCAACTCATCAGCCACTCCTCCAGAGCAGAAATGTTGGTCCACTCCTGCTCCTACCAACCAATCTGGGCCAAGCCAGAGTTTTCCAAACCTGGGTTCTTTCAGATGGTAAAGCCTGAACTCACTGCAGGGCACATAAACTATAAAGAAGAACCACTACCATGTTTTGCTCTGATTATCTCTTTAGACACAGAAACAGAGATTGTTTTTTCTTCTGGGAATACCAGCAATAAAAGGTATAGAATACTGTATTTTTATTACCTTCAACCCATCATATCCTGCACACTTAAAGCACTGCTTTTCCTCCTCCCATCAGTCATTTGTTTACTGTGCTGTTATACAATAACTCATCTTTTGTAACTCATTTGCCAATGAGGTAAATTTAACTTGTAGCAAGATCTGAGGCAGAATTACTAAACAGCCACTCAGAGAAGTAGAGGAAATCCATCGTGAGGTAACCAGCCAACTCAGATTGATGCAGAACCCATCTAATATTTAATATATTTCACAGACTGTGCAAGCTTCTTGTTTGTACTGACAGAAGCAGACTAGATGCATTTTGATGTTGATGCATTAATATCAACACCAAAATCCTACAGAGAAAACAATGCCTGCTGTGTTCCCCTTCCCATGCCCAGCCTAAACACATTTTCCATCCTCACAGGAAATACTCAAAGCCACTGAAATTGTCACTTTTCCTCTGTACCTCTTCTGAGCCTTCCAAAGGTGTGAACTGCCTTTATCACTTCATTAAGCTTTCCTTCTTTATAGAGGCAAGGAAACTCTCTCAAAGTACTTATTCTCTTTTCATGTTTCACAAGAATAAGAATGCCAGTATCCACCTGATTTTTGTTTAAATAGCTGGCATGATTGGGAATTAGGGATTTTTACATCTGTTTTGAGGAAGGGGTGCTTGGTGGCTGGAGGAGAAAGTTCACAATACTTATGAGCTTTGATTTAAAACACACACAGTAGCCCAGCTTTACACAGCTGAACATTACTTGTTTGATTCAACTCATCTGTCAATATTTGACTGACTTACAAATAAACATTTTTCTTGATTAAAGGGTAAAGTCACAAAACCCACCCCCTACAAGACAGTAACTGAAAAAGTTTTGCAGCTGATGTAAAGACAGGGACATTCCCTTTCTTCAACAGGTGGGTCAGTTGAAAATTCCTAGAAAAACCACATGCCTGTCACTTCTGCTGCTGCCAGACTCTTGGCCTGGAGGTGAACTCAGAACAGGGAGAATCCCTTGGACCAGCACTTCTCCAGGGGTCTGGAGGAAAGGCACAGCTGTCTCCAGGCTGGACAGCCCCAATCCCTCATGACTCCTTCAAGAACTCCACCAGAAAAAGGCAGAACTACCCGAGGCCCACAGGCAGCAGGTGATGCTTTTGCTGTACTGAACATAAACACAGCACAAATAAAGGCACTGAAGGACAGCTGAGCAACTGCAATTATTTTTTTTATTCTGTGGTGTCTTCAGGTCAAGATTTGATGACTCTGGACAGCCAAACACCTTAAGAGATGTGCTGGAAGTTAATCAAACCTTCCTCCTGCATGTGCCTATTAAAAGCTCATGCCTCTTCCTGGGTATTTGCACATCATGAATGTCTTCTGAGAACAGTTTATAGCTGCTACTATAGTACAGAAAACAAACAGAAATAAAAAATTTCACCCCTATATCTTTAAAATTAAGTAATGCAATATGCCATGCCAAGGAAGCTAGAAGTTTTAATGTGAATTATCATTGTACCCCAAATAGCATCTTTCCAGGACCAACTGCACTTCAGGGTGACTTTTTATGACAGGAAAGAAACCTACAAATCATCACCCACCCACCAGCAGCAAGCACAGGCATTACAAAGTGTGCTGGCCCCAACACTGCCAAAAGCATCAGGTGGAATGAAGCATGTAAGACAGAGACTGCAACACATGGGTGATACTGGCTCCAAAAATACCAGGTAAAAAACATGCAAGCGGCCTTTCCTCATGGATATTCAAATTCAAGGCCTACTTTTCAGCACTGCTCCACTGTTGGTTAGATGTAGCTGTGTCAGACACTGCAATACCTAAGAGGAGGACTAACTGCTTTGCTGAGATGCTTTATATCTTTTCAAATGTAACCTTTCTACCCAAATTCCCTGATTATATCCACAGAAGATACCCAATGAACCTACCTAACCAAACTCTGTTTCCACAGGATATAACAGAACCACTATAATGCATTTCCCTGGGGATTAGGGAAATTTATTTGTCTTTCTTACTAGATGCGTATGTTGAGAGGCAGCAGGAAAAACAAGCAAAGGTTATTTTTTTAAAAGACACAATGCAGGCTCACTTATACCCAGGGCTTACCAGCTGAGTAAATCCTGAAAAGTACAAGAACACTTTTTCTTTCAAAGTTTCCCAAACTTTTTAAACAGCTTTGGCAGGACACCTGTGACCGCTCAGCTATGTGTTACCAACATGTGAATCAACTTATTTTCCTTTAAAGAGGAAGAGTAAGTGCTTGTAGAGTATGAAAACAGAGCCCATACCTAAAGCACATGTTCCCCACTCCCGCTGATAAAGCATGCCACCAGCCCAGCCTGCAGGCACAGAAGCCGCAGGTCAGCCCGTGCCTTCACACCTGCCTGGGCGCTCATCTCATCCTTGCTGAGCAGCACCAGGTGCGTTCTGGGGCACTTTGCTCTCTCCTTGAGACCTTTAACACCGTACTTCGTCCAGTAACTCCCAGTTTACAGCCAGCAAGAAGCGAGCTTTGGCTGCAAGCGAGTGAAAAAGCTGTAGGGTGTCTCCAAACCTGCTTCGTCCAAAGATCCAGAGTAAAAGTCCCCCAGCCCCATCCCGCTCCAGCACAGCCGGGGGCTGCCGGGGCACGCCTCAGCTCCCGGCCACACCGAAGGGCAGGAGCCCCGCGGCTCCCGGACTTTCCCGCACGAGGGAACCCGGCCGATCCGCGGGCAGGGCGGGCGGGCGGCCCCGCTACGTACCCGGAGACAATCTTGCCGCTGAGGATCTCGGCGGGGGCCATGGCGAGGGCCGGAGGGCGGGCGAGCAGCGGGCCTGCAGAGGTGAGCGCGGCGGGGCTCTGGGGCGCTCTGCGGGACGCGCTCTGCCCGCCGCCGCCTCACTCCCGCCCCACGTGGCCCGAACTTCCCGCGGCCCCGACCCCGGCCCCGCCGCGCAGGCGCTGCCCCCGTTCCGCCCCTCCGCTGCTCCCTCGGAGAGGGCGGCGGGACCGGGGCCGCTCCATGTCCCGCCCCTCCGCTGCTCCCTCGGAGAGGGCGGCGGGACCGGGGCCGCTCCGTGTCCCGCCCCTCCGCTGCTCCCTCGGAGAGGGCGGCGGGACCGGGGCCGCTCCATGTCCCGCCCACGGCCCGGCTGCAGCGCGGGGGAGCGGAACAGAGCAGAGCGCCGCGGCGAAATGGCCGCCAAAGCGGTCTCCAAAACGCCTCTGAGGCAGCGCTCCCGGGCGTGCCCGGCCCTGCTCGGCGGAGAGCGGGAGGGAGAGGGCAGCCCCGAAGGGAGCTGAGCGTTTCAGCTGAGCTGGGCTGTGCGCAGAGAATAAATACGGAAATCCCACATCGGTGTCAGAATAATCTGTGATTCTTGTCCTCTTGTGGTTCTTATAACATGTCATGCCAAGAGTAGAAATTAAGAGTAGAATTATAGATTCACAGTTTGGATTGGAAGGGACTTAAAAGATCATCTAGTTTCGCCCCAAAGCCAGGGGCATCTTCCACCAGATCTGCCCAGCCTGGCCGTGAACATTGCCAGGGATGGGGCAGCCACAGCTGCTCTGGGCACCCTGTGCCAGGGCCTCACCACCCTCACAGTAAAGAATTTCTTCCCAAATATCTAAATCTACCCACTTTTCGGTTTGAAGCCATCCCCCCTTGTTCTATTGCTACATGCCCTTGTAAAGCATCCCTCATTTGTATAAAAAAAAGTAATTTTAGTTTTCAGGATTTCAACACATCTGTCCAACGTAGAATTGCCAAACCAGTGGCTGACCAGAAGGAGGGCAATGAAAAGGAGGTTGGGATTGTGGCCTAAATTCATAAAAGTTTTCAAGAGTGAGAAACAGGTTCCTAACAGTGGCTTCTAAGGGATGTATTTGCACTAAATAATCCCATTAGAACTGGTGAAGGTGGTATTTTCCCATCAGATCCATGCAGTTGTCCACATGCACTGTTATTTGCATGACCAATGTTTTTCCTTACTCTGCAGACCAGTGCACACATTTTAGGACCTTTCTCAGAGAATTGTCAGTGGTTTTCTCACACATCTGGCAAATGAGTGATTAGCATCCAGCCAGGGCTAGGGACAGCAAAAGCAGTTGAATATCACTGAGACAGACTGGCCCAGGCAAGATAATGCTGTGACCCAGAGAACTGTTAAGGAACTCATCAGTGTTCCCTGCTAATGTCTAGCACACGGTTAGACAACAGGTCCATGACTCAAGAAACTGGTGATGAAGAGTTCAGGGGCAGAGAACTGGCTGGTGGGGATTGCTGCTGGGCTGACCCCACAGTGTTAGGTTGCTGCTGGGGAGTAGTAGCACATTCCTGTGCCTCCAGTATATCTGTGCTCTTTCTGCTTTGGGACCTAGCAACATCTGCCACAGCAAAGAAATGGGATAATCTCACTGCAAATCATCAAGCTATAGAGAATCAGGACTGAATGCCAGAACAGCAGTGCTCCTGCTGAGAATTTGAGGCTTAAAAGGCCTGTGTGAAGTGCTTTCACATAGACTTTTGCTTTACCTAGAATGCTTAAGTTTGGAGAAACAAAGTATCTGTTCCGAAGAGATTGCTTAGAAAACTTTCAATCCTGCTACTACGTAATGTAATCAGCTCACAAAGGGATTTGGGGAGCTCTAGGATTTTGAGATGAATGAAATGCAGGTCTTGCTTCCACCTAGGGCACAGAGCTGTGAGGATAGAAATATACAGACCCTTCTGTTTTAGAAGGTCAGAGGCTTTAAGGTTGCTTCTTTGACATTCTAGGAGGGGAATGTAAACCATACATAGTCCAAAACCCAACTGAGGATAAGTTACCTTTGTGTTTCCTTTATTACACTAAAAAGTGACATCTTTTCTGCTTTTTTCTTCTCTTTTTTTTTTTTTTTTTTTTTTTTTTTTTTTTTTTTTTCTGTTGAGGGTAGAGATTGCTACCTTGGGTGATTAAATTACTTTAAGTTAATAGCATGTTGTATTTGTAGGATAAAAGATAAAAGGTCAGAAATTTCTCTTTAGGAGTGACTTGGAAATGAGAGAAAACATTATAGTTTGAAGGTTTTATATGTTAAATAAGAAAAACTATAGAAAAAACCACAAAAAGCTATAAGAAACTTCTTTTCCCTCTTTATAATGTGTTCCCTGTATTCCTCGAATGCAGCAACAGGCACTTGCAGTATTATACAGTCAAAACTCAGATTATGCAATTGGTCAAGAGGAGTGATTTTTCTAGGCTGCTTAAAATTCTGTGCCTTAGTTGTTTCTTCTGTTGCTTTTATCTGAGGCCTTAACGAACTCTTGGAGGGCAAAATAACCCAGTGTAAGGGAAAAAAAACCCCACAAAACATGAACTCCTTCAGCTAAGCACTGGATAAACTCACAAAAACAACTTTTGTTAAAAATAGACCTAACATCCAGGATTACAGTGTAAAAATATCGGGCAGGTAAAGAAAAAAAAAAGAAAGTATTTTTGTTCAAAATATTCAAGTGACCTTACTTGCAGAGTGAGCAGAAGACACTGTTGCCATCAGGAGCTGGAGATTCCTACCCACAACTGCTAATTTGTATGATTTACATGTGTGTGAGCAATAATCCTCCCTTCTTGCTTTTCTTGATGCCCCAGCTTTTGAATAATACATATACCATGATGACAGATAAAGCTTTGAATATTACCCAAATTTGTTGCAGGAAAGGAACTAAGAATACTTCCAAACAACTTCTTCTAACTTCTTTAGTTTTGATCCAGATTCTAATTTTCAGGAAGGGACAGGCTCATGAATTCTAAATATACTTATGCCAGAAAATCAGACTAACCTTCTTTTGTCAGAGCAGGAAGTCCTTCTGCATTTCTAACTTGTCTGATGTGGCAGTCAAGTTGGGATTTTTCCTTAGAAGTTATGCACATCATGTCTCTAAGTAAGAACATGTTCTATAACATTTATTCTTAATTTTCATCCTGGGATCAAAATGCTAGAAAAGGAGGGGGAAAGATACAGAAAAGGGATTTTGTGATAAGAAATGGCTGAGCAGACCTTTCTGCCCAGCTCAGAGCCACATCCAGCCCAGAAATGCAGTAAAAAATTAAAATTCCTATTCACGTATAGGAACTGTCAGAGAAACACAGTGCAAATGAGACAAACATTGTGAAAATGTTTACAAAGTGGACAGCAAAAATCAGTGTTTTATGCATTCAGTATCAAAGCAGGCTTACTACTTAATGGTTGTTGGGCTAGGGATAAGAACAGTTACTTTGGGGTAGGCTGAAGCCTCGTGTAAGAGTTCTCTCTGCTCTGAGTGTTGCTCCAGCATGGTCCTTCTCCCTCCCTCACCTCCCTGCCAGGATCCCTGGGTTTGATTTGGCAATTCCCACAGTGTGACTGTTTACCTTTGCATCCACCCCCTCTTACCCAACATGTCAAAAGTTATGAAGCTTGCTCTTTTAAAAAACCCTGAGGGCTGCAAAATACATGCCAGAAAGACTTTCAGTGTTATTGGTGAGCTAAGAGCTGTGCCTCTGATGACACAGGGCCACAGAACCTGTGATTTGTCAAAAGAAACTGATCCCAAACCATCAAAGTGAGGAAGAACTTTAAGCTGCTTTACTCATTAGGTGGGATGGCTAGGATAGGACATTATCTCTAGTAAAGGGGTGGAACAGACAAGATTATATAGATTAATTTAGTAAACTTTGGTGAGAAAAGGGATTTTAAGAAAAACTGTTTTCAGGAGCACACCAGAAAACCAGTATTAGACTTTGATATTCAAATGTTTATGGGGAACTTTTGGTGCTTCAAGATGCCCCACTGAACAATGAATGACATTACCCAAGAATGTCCCTTTATCTACCATGGTGAGGGACACAGCTTTGTCATGGGGTAACAGTGACACATTTAATCACATGCTCTTGGTCCACTCTCCCTTTGATCAGAGCATGACTGAACTTTGACTGTAAGGCTTGAGACTGATCTCAGTCTATGCTGTTTGGAACAGCCCTTACAGCTAAGATGTGTTAATGAAATAGCAGATGGCCTGAGCTATGATTTGTTCCATCATAAAGTGTTCCCCAAGCGTAGTTGTCTCCTATTCTGTGTAGCCTTACCAAGTGTTCCATCACTGAAATAGGAAGGTGGTGACACAGCCAGCTGTTGGATAGTCACTATGGAGGTGCTCTCCTGGGTTAGGATGGTGTTTCTTCTTTGGCTTCCTCGTGGTTCCTGGTCTGATGCCTGAACCAGCAGAACAGATACTTGGAGTGCTCTTTGTCCATTTCAGTGCAAAGGCAGACAAATTAACCGAATCACTTCCAAGCACAGACAACACTCCAACAAAGTGGGGGTTTTGTAAAACCTGTGAAAGAGTACTTTCATCATAGGTATTTCTGGCAAGGAGGTAAAGCTGGTTGTGCCCCACAAAGTTGCAGTAACAAACAGATCTCTCAAATGCTCTCCTGACCCCTGTCTCCAGCTTGCTGATCACTTGCCTGTCACGCAGGGGTTTTGGATTGACCATTGTTTATCTGTCCCTCTACAGACAGCAATAACAGTTCAGATTATCTCTGAATTTCCACTTGTGTTACTATGCCAATGACACAAAGTTGTACATGGGTGAGTGAATTTTCCATTGGCTGTTTTTCTTGTTCTTCCAGCTAGCTTCCTTTAGCTACATCATCTTACCTTCACACAGAAACCCAACAGTTCCTATTGACCTCCTAGGGATCCTGCATGAGGTCTTGGTAACAGTTAGAAGAAGTTTGTGCCACACTTGATTCCACTGAGAACAGTGCCAGAGTGCTTGATAAATGTGGGCCCAAGGTTATCCCAACTCTTTGATGGTAAGAGAGAATTCAGATCAAAGAGACCATTTTTTAAGTAGTTCCCTCTCTCACGTAGTAACCATTCCTAATACTGCTGCAGCATGCTGGGGCGCTCCATGCAGTAAACAAAAGCCTAATGCACTGTCCCAACCTGCCTGTGAGTCATGTATTACCACATTTTTCAGATAAGGAAGCTGAGAAAGAAGGGAATATTGATTGCCTAAAGCAGAATACAAACTGGAGCAATGGAGCTGTGATTAACTACCTTGACATTTCCACCTCCTCCTAATTCTTTTGGCTAAAAATTTTAATTAACAGTGGGTGGCTACAGAGGACTTCTCCCTTCTTTTGCCTAAGAGCTGAGTGATTTGTGTGGTAGTTGTACCAAGAACTGCTCCATTAATAAATGGGGCAGAGCCTGGTGAGGCACCTTGTCCAGAGACCCATTTCTAATATTTGCCCTGAAGCTGTGGAGTGTGTCCCTTCCCTCATGCTCAGCTGCATCAGGGAAGAAAAACAGTGATTCCAATGACTTAATCTCACAAGTCTGCAGAGCTCCAGTGCCTGTCCTGCACATCTCTGGGAGAAAGATTTCTCAAAAAAAAGCAAGGCTTGCTCATGTCTGCTACTGTGAGCTCTCTCTGAGCTTCCTGATTCATAAACGAGCTGGAGATCTCATTAGAAAGTCTGTGCCATGAAATGGTCCATCCTTTTCTCCTGTCTCCAAGACATTTACATAATCCAGCAAGGCAGTGGTAATGTTTTGTCCTAAGTCAGCCAAAGCTGGCAAGAAGCACAATAAGGACTTTTCTGGTCCTCTCTGTTGTTTTGAAGTTTTGGATTTTGACATCTGTAGTCTGAGCACCCTAGTGCATTTGCTTGTAGATGTAGTAATTCTGCTCTGGAGCCCCACTCTTTTGCAGATAAAAATGTGATGAGCCTGTGCTCCAAACTGTTCTGAGACAGTGGGTGGTGCTGCCTGGGCCACAGGAAGATTCAGAGCCTGTAGACTTGCAGTGGAATGGAAATATAGTGAGCTCAGCAGGGAGAAGTCTGCTTGGCCTGTGACTCCTCTTTATGGCCTAGAAGCCAGGAGAAGAGAATGAATAATCCCTCCAAGAGGAGCTGTGCCAAGCTAGGATGTTGCTGGTGTCCCTTGTGCCCGCCAGAGCAGCATACGACTGGCAGACAGATTCTGTGAAGGAGAACTGGCCAATTTGTCCACTTGCCATTGGCTAAATGACATCTCTTGAAAGCCCTGGGAGGTTGGGAATGGAGGAGTCTGGTGGGCTGCTGGTGTCCTGCCAAACTGCACTGCAGGGAACACGTGGCAGAGCCTGTGCTGAGCATCTGGATGAGCTCAGGCTTTCTTTCTAACTGTCCCAAATATCACCATGCCATAAACATGTGCTTCTGAGCTTGGACTGGAAACCAGGCAGCTTGACTGCAAGATGAATTTGGGCTTAAAGCTGAACAGATAGGCTTAGAGTGAGTGAACAGCAGCACACAGGTGTAATGGGTGACCCTGTCTGGGTGCCAGACACCACCAAATCCTGTCTCACTCCCCTTCACACCTGGACAGGGGAGAGAAAATACAATAATGAAGATTCATGAGTTAAGGACAGAGAGAGATCACTCACCAAATACTGTTACAGGCCAACTGGACTCCAGTTAGAGATATCAATTGAATTTATTGCTGACAAAATCTGAGTAGGATAATGAGATGTAGTGTAAGACCTTACACACACCTACCCCCCACCTTTTTTCCCTTCCCAGCTCTAACTCCTCCCCACCAGCAGTGCAGACAGATGGGAATGGGGGTTATGGTCAGTGCATCACATGTTGTTTCTGTGACTGCTCAGGGAGAGGAGTCCTTCCCCTGCTGCGGCATGGGGTCTCTCTCACAGGAGACAGTTCTCCATGAATTTCTCCAATGTGAGATCATCCCATGGGCAACACTTCTCTCCAGACTGCTCCAGTGTGGGTCTCTCTTCCCCGTGGTCAGCCCTTCAAGGATGGTCCCCCACAGAGTTACAAGTCCTGCCAGGACACCTGCTGCACTTGGGCTCCTCTCTCCACAGGTCTGCAGGTTCCAGCCAGAACCCTGCTCCCATGGGGTCACAGCTTCCTCTCACACATCCCCTTGCTCTGGTTTGGGTTTCCTTGAAGGGTTGCAGGTGGATTTCTGCATCCCTGTGGGTTTCAGGTGGATTTCTGCATCCCTGTGCTCCTCCATGGGCTGCAGGGGCACAGCTGCCTCACCATGGTCTGCACCACAGGCTGCAGGGGAATCCCAGCTCTGGTGCCTGGAGCAGCTCCTGCCCCTCCTTCTCCACTGACCTTGGTGTCTGCAGAGTTATTCCCATCACATATTCTCATCCTGCTCTTCTCTGGCTGCAGCTACATCTGCACAAGAACTTATTTCTTCTTCTTATGTATGTTATCACAGAGATGTTATCACCATTCCTAACTGGCCCAGCCTTGGCCAGCAGCACATCCAGCTTGGAGCTGCCAGGGATTGCTGGACAGCCACCCCTATTACCAAAACCAGGCCATTCAAACCCAATACAGCAGGTCCGTAGCAAACTTCCCAGCCCATGGTCTCTTGTGCTGATCCCTGCAGTCCTCTGGATTAATGGAAGATGTGAGGACAATTTGCTCTAACAACTGCCAGCTTTGGCACTGTGCTTTGTTTAATCTAAAAAATTAAGGTATTGGAAGCCTTGTTAGCAGGAGTACTTTCCAGGTTTTTATGGGAACAGTTCTTGTAGGTGCCTATTACATGTTCTTGGTCAGGATACTCTGGGCTGGAAGGAAAAATCTATGAACATGAGCCAGTGTTGTATTTCTACAGTGGTCCATATAGCTATACAATTGAAAGAGTCTGAAGGGGGGTGTCTCATGTGTGAAGGAATTAGAAGATGTGGGCATAGTTCAAGTGTCCCTGTTACTTCCTTTCTAAGGAAGATGGGAACTTTTAGCACTTCTTATGCCAAAAGAATGGAGTTGAACTCTGGAGCTTTTAGCACTTCTTATGTGGAGTTGGCTGCTGCACATGAGGAATTTGATTGTATGAGTAGTCCCTTGGAACATATGAGACATTCACGTTGTAGTATTTTTATAAAAAGGGTTCCTGGCCTTATTTTAGCAAGCTTTGGCAATGTCTTTCTCCTTTTCAGTCCTGACCACCTCTGGATCCATCTGACCTCTCTGCTGTAGTGCCAGCTGAGGATGGAAGGGACCTCTTGAGAACCGCTGGTCAAACTTGCTCTACTCAAGCAGGGTGAGCAAGATCAATCTGTCCAGAACTTTGAAGATAGCCAAGGATGCAGAGTCCATAACTTCTGTGAGCAACCTATTCCAGAGTCCAGCTACCCTCACATGTCCTTTATTGTTGCTTTTCCCCTTTTGTCTCAGCCATTGCTTCCTTGAACCACTTATGCTGGACTGTGCTCTCTGCTCTGTCCATCTCTAACACTTGCACCTCTCCCTCCTCAGCCCAGCTCATGCCAGGAAGCTCTGAGCTAAACTAGAACAGGGGGTAATCCCACCACAGGGCAATATTTTTAGGAAGCTTTTCTTCTTGGTACAACTTGAATGTATGCTTTGACCGGTCAGGAAACAGAATTTATTTTATAAACCCAGAGCATTGCTTATCAATAAAGCCTTTCTGAGTCAGCTTTGCAGAGCAGAATGAGCAGTTAATTAGTACATGAAAAGGACAACATAACCTCCTATCAGTTGCTCTTTGTAAAACTTCATACTTTTTCAGCACTGTATTTTTAGAAGTGCAGAATGTTATTTTGTTTTCTTTTGTGGTGTTTGTTATAGCAAGGTTGCTATAATGAAGGAAGGAGGCTAAAATTCAAGTCAGCCTGATTACTTTTTAATCTAGAATTTACTGGAGACTTTGTATACCCACATTAAGTGCCCAGTGAGAGCTAATGCTCTGATGGGAGGAAGAGAGATTTTCCTGAAGATACAGACAGCAAACACTGCTCATGACAATGCTGAAGTCAAAAAATTATGTCCCATTCCCCATAATTCACAGATCTCAAATACTTTCTTGTGGCAGGTTAAGAAATGAAAAAGTAGAGTTGAGTGATGCAAAGAGTACCCACACCAAACCCCATCCTTGAGCCAACCATTCAAGCCTTGACCAAGATAACAGGCTAAAAAGTCCCTTGTTTGGTTTTGGGTGTCACTCTGCTGTGGCAGGATCCTAGGACAGTGCTGTTTCTGCTGTGGTGCTGTGATGGAACATGCTGTGACATCCCAGCCCACTGAAGGGGGTGGAACCTTGCCATTTGTCCTGTGACTGTCAGTGACTTCTGTTATCACAGGTGATGCAACATCTGTGGTACAATGATACCAACGTCACAATGTGGGTGCTTGACCCAGTGGGGAAAAAAAGCAAACAGTAACAGTAGCTGCCAGCCAAGGCAAATAAAACTTAGAGGAAGGTAAATTGCTTAGGATTTTTTTAACTTCTACATGCACACAGAATTTCTATTCTTATTAAATATCTCTGAAGAAGAGTTAGTCATCTTTTCTTAAATAATGAGAAACAATTTGGTTATACCACAAGTTCAAAGTAAATGCTCCTCACTCATCAGGAACAGGAATCAGTGCTTCTTTCTTGGAGAAATATGAATTCCACAGAGAACTTCTTTGATTTTACTCTGTGAGATCTAGACGGGGTTACATGTCAGCTATATCCATAGGCTATTCCCTGTGGGCTGAGCCCTCTGAAAATCTGAGAGGCCAGCTGAAAGCAATCACTTCAAATGTGGTTTTAGACTTTCTGAATATGTCCCTGACTGCACAGGTATGGCAGATACTGCATTTGGTAATGGTGAAGGTCAGCACAAGCTGAAAGTCTGCACAGATCAGAAAGGACATTTTAAGCTGTGTGACAAATGTCACAAGCTCACTCTCTCAGTGCTTTTACACAAAACACCAACAGCTGTGTTTAAACAATCCTGCAGGACTCTCTTGGTAAAAGGCAGTGCTGTGTTTTCCAGTTCTGAGGGAGTGATGGGTATGAACTGAATCTTTCCCCACCCTCTCATGACAAGTGCAGTGACAGCACTTGCTGAACACATTCAGACAGTGGCAGTATTCCCAGTGAAGCACAAGCTCCCCTGAGCTTCAGGAGTGGAACTGGCTGGGCCAGACAGCATTTTGCCCAAGGCCTTTCCATGCTCCCAATTCTACTTTGAGGGAGCCAGTTATTTATAGAAAGCACTGTGAGATCTCCTGTATCAGTCTCTCGCTTGCAAACCATTGCTCTTCAGGACATATTTTGGCAGTGCCATGTCTTGCAAGTGGAAATATTGTCAGGAGTCTCTCTTGGAAGAGTCCAGATATCCTATGGCTTATTTGGAGAGTCCTCTACACCATTAAAAAAAAAAAAAAAAAAAAGGAAACATGTTAGACTGAACTCAACAGCCTGTGAATTAAGCACAACCTGCCACTCAACCCTGCATTATGAATATTTATAATTTCCATTAACTTGAACAAGAACTTTGTGGATCTAACTATTTATTTTGCCATTTGCCCTAGTGCCAAAACCGTTTGTGGAATTAATCTGGTAAAATCGAAAATGTCAAAAGGCAAAGCAGTTTCCCAATGCCTGATGTGAGATCTTTAGACTGAGAATTGACAATAGAGTGCTTTTTTTCCAGGTGACCTTTAGTTCTTTCTTTCCAGGTGCTTTGGTCTTCTCCTCAGAACTCCTCCTATAGCTGTAAGAATAAAATATGTTACATGCTTTTCCATCAGAGTGTTTCAGTACTGTGTTTACACTCCATGGTAACATGCTCCACTGGGTTTAGTGACCACATGGCCCTTGCATGCCAGAACCTGAGGTAGATGCTCAGTAAATTGTGCAGCCAAAGCTGTTACTCAGATGTTCGACACACAGGGGAGCTCTGGTAACAGAGAAGGGAAACTTGCCCTGCATCATCTGCAGGCACTGAACAGGAAAGGATGGTGTGAGGCTGCTCCCAGTGTTAGTCTGGTCCTACGGCTTTATTTGCAAAACCTAAGTGTATTTATCTCATTTGCTAATAAAGAGCTTTTTTTTTTTTGTGCAGGCAGCTAAAGCCTCTACAGCTGTGAGATAATCGCCTGTGTCTGTGTGCTACGGAGCTCCTGCCTGTCTGGCTGAAGACAAAGGATTTCTTTTTGTCTTTCTCATCTTTAGGTTTATCCCCAGTTTTACTGATTACAAGTTAGTTCAGTCCCTACAACTCCTTAGTTTGTGCTAAGTCTGAAAAACAGGGCACATACTTTATCAAGGTCCTGTTATAAAATGATCCTAGATGGATTGCCCCGTTCTTAACAAGGGAAACAAAATAGTATCATTTAATTAATTATTTTCTGTTTTCCTATGGTCAGAATAAAGGCAGAAGGAAAGTTAAAAATTGCATAAATTTTTGAGCACTGCAATATAATTGTCAGGGAGCAGCAAGGGCTGGTTGCTCCATAAGGGAAGGTGAGCCACGAGCAGAGGGTGATTCCACCCTGGTGAGTGTCCTTACTGATGGCTGAGCTTAGAATCATGGAATGGTTTGGGTTGGAAGGGACCTTAAAGACAATCTTGTTCCAAACCCCCTGCCATGGGCAGGGACACCTTTCTCTAGACCAGATTGTTCAAAGCCCCATCCAATCTTTGAATCCAGGGATAGGGCATCCACAGCTTCTCTGGGCAACCTGTTCCAGTGTTTCACCACCCTCTGAGTAAAGAATTCCTTCCTAACATCCTATCTAAATCTCTTCTCTTTTAGTTTAAAACCATTGCCCCTTATCCTATCACTATCTGTCTGTGTAAAAGGTCCCTCTTCCTTATTTTTATTACCCTCTTTGGGTACTGGAATGTGCTCTAAGTTCACCCTGGAGTCTTGTCTTCTCCAGGCTGGACTATCCCAGCTCTCTCAGCCTTTGTTAGAAGAATGTCTTCATGTCTTCATGTCCTGTCTGAATGTGGTGGACAGAGATGGATGATGATAACAGAGTTCATCAACAGCCCCAGACCAGGCAAGTAATGAACCAAATCCAGGGTCCAAACTTGGACCCAGAGCAAATGGAGACAGGGTTATAGACAAGGCTGATACATGCATCCAAAGTCCATCCAGAGTACAGGGACAAAAACAGGCTGGGACAAGCTAAAATGGGCATTCTTGGGGTCCATCCACCTATGGCACAGCTCCATGGCCAGCCCAGGACTCTGGGCCTGAGACTGGACTGGGGACATGTTTGAGCATAGCTCAGCTTGGGCAGGGGCTGGATTTTCAGGTGTGGTGCAGGGCCAGCAGCCTCCCCTTCCCTCAGAGCTGCCATGAGGGCAGGGTCCCCAGCACAGTGTAATGAACAGCCTGGCTGGCAGCTGAAAGCACACTGCCTTCAGAGGGAGATCTATAAAATAGATATTGATATGCTGCAGTGTGGATTACAGATCCTTCAGAGACTTGGTGAAATGGGGCGGGAGGTGGGGGGGAAATCATCATTTGGGTCTTTTGTAAGATTAGTTTAAGTCGTGATAGTGAAAAATGAGTGTTAATCATGGCTCTTCTGGATTTTTGTCATTAGGCTTTTAAAGCGCTGCAATCTGCATTGCAGGCTTTCCCTAGCAGCAGCCTGAATGCCAGAAATTGTTTCCTCATTTACACCCGAGTGGTAATACTTCTTATATTACTTATAAGAAGTATAAGTAATATACTTATACTTCTTATAAGTAATATAAGAAGTATTACCATACTTAACATGCTTATACTTCTCATTTGCTTTTCACCCAAAGAGCACAATTCATGAGAAACAAACTCCATGAAGGAGGAGGACTTAGGACTTAGTTCTTTTACACTAACTGCACGTTTCCTGCAGCATCTAGAAAGGTTTGAGCAGGATATTAAGCAGTTTACCTCTTGGTGTGGCAGATACTTTGTTGTGAATTAACACAGTTCTTGTTATCTTTTATATGATTGTACCTCAGCCCAGTGACACTTCTCTCCTCTGACTGTCCAGGTTGTTTAAGGAAGGTACTGCTCAGTGTAAAGGTCTCACCAAAAGTTTTTATCTGTGGAAGACATTTCTAGAGCCTGTGATCAAAAGGGTGTGATGGTTTCCTGTTTAGCTATCTTCATCACTTCTAGGAGGTCTCTGACATTTTCCTGTGAGTTTCACAGTTCTCATGTTTTGTCAGGTGGAACTGTGTGATTGGGCAGGTAGCAGGTAGGGAGATAATGGTGTCCGCATGACAACCTGTTTAGTTCTCCTGGCAAATAAGAATTTTACCTATGAATTAGGTTGCTTGTGTCCTCCCTGTTTTAGATATCCTGCATTTCCAGTTACACACCTCTTATTTCTGATACTAAGCCATGATTACTTGCTCCTGTTATATGGATTGCACCTGCCCACTTAGTAAATCAGATGCTTCATTTCACCTTATGATTTTATGTTTTCTGCAATCTAATCATGCTCTTCATAGGTATGTCACTACATAAAAATTAGATAGACAATTTCACACCCACAATCTCCCAGATTAAACTTGTATATCATCAAAGAAATTAGAATTTCACTGTTTTTCTTTCTGGCTAACTGTTAGTCTCCTCTGCTAGATCAGCTTATTGAAAAAGATCCCATAGAGAAGAACACTTGCTTTTGAAACTTGACCAGTATTGCCTTTTGGGCCAAAAAAAAAAAAAAAAAAATTATCAGCAGCAGCTGCTTTTCTTTCCACTGGCCAGTGGATATTACCAAACTAGCCAAGGCTGGTGGGACCCAGCCAGACCTGATCCAAACAGAAATGACTTTTGGATACTCAGCAAGTGAGGAAAGCCAATCTATTATGGTATGACACTGGTCTCACTTCATCAAAAAAGCAGCAAGGAAATAACTAGGAGTGACTGATTGGATTTTGTGTTCAGTAATGTACTAAAATAGATTAGAATTTCAAAACAATTGCAGTAGCACTAGCAGATTCATACTACATCAATTATATAAAGATGTGGTAAGGACTTGTAATTTGTTACCTGGAGACTGTACCAAGCACCTCACACAAGCATGGATTGGAACTCATTAGCTCTCACTCCAATGAGTGCAGCAAAAGAGTAGCAAATTATCAGTGGAGGGAAAACATCTATCAAAGATCCTATTAAAAAAAAAAAAAAACAGAAGAGGGGGGACACTCATATACAATCACAGTTTCTCATTTTTTTTTACATGAAACTGAGATTAGTTTAAAAGTACCTACTTCTGACACCTGTTTCCATGACAACAGGAGCAGCAGCTAGAAATGGCATCCTTGGAGTTCTTCTTGCTTGCACTGGCATAGGAAACTGGAGATATCATATACAGGCATTGGGACCATTCAGCAGAGTGTTGTCAGGAGAAGAGGAAGGTTTCACGGTGTGTTAAAATCTCTTAACACACTTCCTACAGCTAATATTATTGTCATTTTAAAAAAAAATTTAAGGTAATTTTCAATTTAAAACTAAAATTATCAATGAGAAGTACATTTTGCCTGGAAAAACTGCACCTCTCAAGCAGCTCATAACTTGTGGCTTGGAAAAGAAACACTTAATGTAACAACATTATTGTATTTTTCTGTGCCTCTAAAACTGCCTGATAGACAGTTACTTGCCTTTTATCAAATCCTTTCCTTAATGGTGTTGCATTAGAATCAATTTCAATATGTGCTGGCAATATGTACATTGCTGAATCATATATTTACTTGGAGTTTATTACATTGAGCAGTCTTATTTTTCTATGTGATTTGCCTAAATATTTTCTTGGACCAGAAGTGTTTTGCAGTGGAAAACTTGGGCATGAATTCCTACTTGGTTGGGCAATACTGTAAAATCTGAAAAGGACCACCCCCAGCAGGATGGAGTGTGGTACTTCTGTGGAAGTTGTTGTTTAGATGTCTTCTAAGTAAGATGGAGCTGTGGGACATTTGTGCAAAATTTCTGAATGTTTGCAAAGTATCAGAATTGAGCAGTCCTGAACTGAGCATGACAGCTTTCTGCTTCTTCTACAAATTCTCTTTCTCTCCTAAGAAATATAGACAATTCCTTCATCCAGAAAGTGTATTAAAAACATAATTTATGAGTCACAACACCTATGACTTAATACATGGTTTAGAATAAAGTTCTTCTTAGAAAAATATCTTGTTTTTAATGTTGATCAATAACTGATGTCCAAGAAAAAGTGTGAGGAAGGGTTCCTGTATGGAGCGATCCTTCCTTGCTATGACTACTTCTTAAACTGAGGTTAGTTTTTGTGTGAAGGTATAAACCCGTTTTTTCCCGTATCTGGTTACAGGTACTTAATTGTGCCATCGTTTTTCCTAAGCTCATTCTTCAATAAATTGCTCCATGCCACATTTAACAGGACTGAGTTAATTGGCAACTTCTTTTTTCCCAAAGGGAAAATCCCTCAAGGAAAAAAGGACTAAAGCCTTGAGGCTGCAAGTAACTCATGTTCATGCTGCTTTTGCAGGGAGAGATTTCACAGCTTGTAATTGATGCAATTCCTTGCAGTAACAAAATATTCCTGACCTTTTATTGATCATTTTTATTGCTATTACAGTTATTAAAAATTCAGTTGCACCAAGTGGTGACATGTGGTACTCCCAATGAAGGGGAACCATCAGAACCTGTCTGGATCCAGCCCACCCATGATGTGTCTCTGTCAGGAGATGGGACAGAGCTCAGGCCTCACTCAGCCCCAGAGCAGATATTATGGGGCTGCAGGGAGTGGCTGAGGGATGTGCACAATAATGGGATTTGGAGTATGGTTACCCCTGGAGTGACAAGATGTGGATCATCCAAGCTTTTCCTGTGGTTAGTGTCTTAAATGCCATGAGTAATAATCATAATTAGTGACATTTTTATTCTTTCAGACAGTGTCACAGTGCCACTAGGCAGGTTTCAGTGGTGTTTCAGAACAGATGATGGTAGGTTAGAGATCTGTCTTAGGTTGGAAATGAGCGGTGTGTTCTATTCCTGTCTGTTAGAGGTGGGGCAGTTATCTTCTGTTAATTGGGCAGTTTTTCTTCATCTTTTCCACAACCAATCCTCCCTTCAGAGGGACATCTGCTGTTCATGGCCCATTGAGTGTCACTGATAAAATTCCATTCTCTCATTGGGAGATGCTCCACCCAAGGGGAGGAGCCAAGCATTCCTACCTGGATATAAGCTGAGATTTGGAACACCACATCCAGCCTTTCCTACTGGATTCCCAGGGGAAGACCAGGAACGTAACACTACCACTGGATCTTCATTTGGAAAACTCCACCTTTCTACAGGATCCCTGCTCCAACAGAACCACACCTGGCACTGCAGCGGGGCTGCAGCCACCATGGAATGGGACTGCTGCCAACACCCTGACCCACAGGGTGTCAGGCTGTATTCTGACTCTGGCAGTGTTGTTTTGTTTTACTGCATTGTTTATTTTCTTATTTTCTTCCCTAATAAAGAACTGTTATTCCCGCTCCTATATCTTTGCCCGACAGCCCCTTAATTGCAAAATTATAACAATTTGGAGGGAGGGAGTCTATATTTTTCATTTCAGGGGAGGCTCCTGCCTTCCTTAGCAGACACCTGTCTTTTCAAACCAAGACACCGTCTTTCAGTAGAAGTCTGGGACCCTTCCTGGGGATTTCATACTGCATTGGAAGCTGCACCGTAAGTTTGGACTAGGGGCACTGGAACCCTGCCCTTCTTGATTCTCTACCTGATCACAGCCTGTCCTGCCCCCTCCCCTGCCCCTGGAGTGGTACATCAACACAAATAATGCTGGCAGGCTCTAAGAGCAGGACATTTGAAGAGACAATATGACAGCATGGTACTGGGTACATCCAGGCTATACCATGGAAAGCAGCACAAGAGGTATACAATAATACTCTTTCAAATTTTTCAGACTATGGATACCTCATAATTTGATACTGAGTGGTGTAATGTGCATTGAAGAACTGTTGTGCTACCAAAATATCAAGGGATTGCCTCTGACTAATAGAAGTGACTGTGAGAACAATATGTGAACAGTTTAATTTACTGTTTCCTCTAAGGAGATGTAATTTGAACAGTGTTAAACTCTCAACACTGACCAAAGCAATATCTTGACATGCATTTTCAAATATTTTAATTAAAAAATAACTACTATGGGCTGTCATGTATAATCTTATGTCCAACATATGAGTATTTATTGTCCAATATATAAGAGTATTTATTATCTTTGGGAAGATCTAGGCTTCAAAGATATTCTAGCCCTCACACACAGGCTATGCTGCAGTTAGTTATTCCTTGAAAGTAGTTATTCCTTGAAAAGTTTTCCTAACTTAAATCAGCTCTTTTAACCCTGAGAAGCCAGTAAATATCCAAGAGATGTGCAATTTTTTTCTTTCTTGATATTTGCTTATCCCTAGATACCATTTTCAGCCAATTTTGTTCTGGAGAGTGCTCATTCATATTTTATTCTTGATACCCCTGTAGAGGGAGGAAAAGAGGAGCAGCAACAGCCTAAGAAGAGTCTGAGAAGCCAGAGGCAGGTTATCCTCTTACATGACGTTAATGACAAGAGGATCTGCTGGGATTTCTGCTAATAAAGGTGAGGATATTCAAGTCCCTCTTTTTTTGCAGAGATTATGAGGGGAAGCATTGCAGGGACTTGCTGAGGTAGTTTTCATGGCTGTGCTCTTCTGCACTGCCAAAGGAAAGCAACTTCTGTCCATTAAACAACTCTTTCCAGAGGGGACATGCTTTTGTTGTTGTCTTTGGTCAGATCCACCTCTCATTTAGTAGATAATGAGGGAACTTTTGTGCCCAGCTCAGAAACTCCAGCAGATGTGGAGCTCATTTCCGTTATTGGAAGCAATTGACTTTCAGCTGAGATAATGACCCTTCAGGGTGACAAGGGCTGAGCACATGCTCCCTCCTGTGGGGTTTTGAAGTCTGGAGGCTTGGCTATTGAGGTGAGTTGTGATACCCAGCTGTGAGTGATATTTGGGTAAAGCCACAGGTGAATTTAAAGCCTCATGCTCCAGCTTTGCAGTGATGCTCAGTAAACACACCTGTGGGCAGGAAGAGCTGAATGGAAATGTGCAAACATGCTCCTCATCACCTCTCAGCTATTAGTGCCAGCTGAGACCAGTGCTCCCTAAGAGTGCACAGGTGGATTTAGCTGTGGGTTAGCATTCCAAATCTTCCTGTACCTGCAGTGCAGCTGCAGCCATGCTGTGTCTGGGACCAAGACCTCAGTAGGTGTGAGGAGAGTCAACAGCTCCTCCTAGAAACCAGTAGTATCTCCTCTATAAATCTGAAGCAATATGTCTCACTTTCTGCCTGAGGTGAACTCTAGCTGAAAAAATGACAGTGCTGGTAGGGCATCCATGGTGCGCATTTTTTTGTGCTGAAATAAAAGGTTCTAGGAAAACCTTTTGAAGCATTATGTGCATGGATTCCTCACTGCAGCCGACATGTTCCTGTACAGTAATTTCCATTCTGGTGAAATGTTCCTAGAAAATACATTCTCCCCAGCTGCTCTAGGTCAGAGTAATCAATGGCATCTCAGAGGTATAAAATAACTCCTTTGTTGGCTTGCCACTCACTTTTTATATCCACAAGTACATTAAAGCTTTTTGTAAATAATGAAAGGAGTTTGCTGTTAAGTGACAATGGTGTTCCCATATTGCATTATATCCTGTTTATTACTTTTATTCCCTGACTTGAGCCATAAGTAGGACAGCAAAATGTGTCACTTTCCCTGCACATCTGCCTTTCCTAGCTCTGTGATTCACAATACCTTGAAGGAGCATTGGCTGGGGAAGACCAGCACTGCACTCTTTAAAAGGTATTGACTATTCAGGAAATTAAATTTAAAGTTACTAGAGAAGCTAAAGTGACTTTATCTTGAGAAATAAAGGGAACAAGCAGCAGCAGCTGGCTCCATTGAACAAATGATACAATGAAATGGTAGCAAATTCTTCTTACTGATCTCTCCTGATTGCTATCAGCTGGCTACCTCATTGTGAAGAACCATGTTATTTAGCAATAAAAGGAAAGCATGATGCCCTTTTTTCCTTGTGAGAAAAATAGCATTAATTTATGACGCCTTGGACTCCTATCAGTTGATATTCAAGGAAGTACTTATCAAGGGCAAAGTACTTGCTCTTCTCAAATTTAAAAGTAGGCCACTTTCTACTGTTGTTGGGTTTTAGTGGTTCTTCCTGGTTAAAAAGTTATTGGGGTACTGGATGATGCAGGCCCTGAAACCAACCCTTAAGGAAGGAGCACAAATAACAGGTATCAGCCTTGCCACAGATAGGAGCAAACTATTATGATTTTCTCAAATGAAACAAAATGAAACAAACAAACAAACAAAAAAAATTTGTGAAATATAAAAGAGTTTTTATTCTCTTTGGACATGTACAACTTGCAAGAAAACAGTACCTTTATGAAAATTGCATAGTGGGAATACCGGTGTATTTAGGAGTCATAAAAAGATTGAGCAAAAATGCACAAAATCACAATCTTTCTCTTAGAAAACACAAGTAACATGCAGTATTTAATAGGCAGGAGAGAATAATTGCTGTTTTTCTGAGTGAAGCTGGTAGCTGGTGTTAGCTGATCGTGACCACCTTCACAGCCTGAGGAGCAATGCCTTGATGTAGCTTGGTCCTGTTGACAGACATGAGGCTGTCCTGACCATGCAAAATACTGAATGGAACAGTAATGTTTTTACAGAGACAGGTAAAATATTTCCCAAGTTTTAATTCCACGGAATTCCACATAAAGAGGAAAAGAAAAAGAAACCCCTAACTTAAAATTCTGATTTTACCTCGGTTGGCTACATTTGTATGCAACAGATTATTGACAAACTAAGACAAAAAAAAATTTCAAGAAAAAAGATAAAATGGTTCTGTGGCAATGAATATTCCAGAAATTTGCAAGATGGATCTGTCCAATTTAAATTGCCATTTCCCTTAGGACTTGTAGTAAGTCCTCAAACACAGACTTTAGATATTCCATTTGAACTCTGTGTACATAACTTTTCTGCTATTTTACAGTATAAATAATTTTCAATAGGATTTGCAGTGCTACAGTTACATGAGTTTGAAAAATAGAGCATACAAAACCATATACCTTTTTCTAAAAAATCATATTTTCTCCATCATTCTTTATCATAGTTTTGGGGAAAGCTGGCCATTCCTAGAACCTGCCCCAGGAAGGACTTCTAGAGAGCAGGAGTACCTTGTCCTGCAGTGAGGGCATGGCCAAAGGATTTTCAGGAGCAAACAAACCAGGAGATTGCCAGCTGAGCTGTCAACTAATGTAAGCTCAAGCCAGTCATAAAATCAGAGAATCCTTAAGGTTGGAAAAGACCTGCAAGATCATCAAGGCCAGCCTTAAGCCAAATACCATAATGCCCATTAAGCCATTTTGTGAAGTGCCATGTCTACTCATTCTTTGAATACTTCCAAGGATGGTGACTCAGCCATTTCCCTCCAGAGACTGTTTCAGTGCTAAATCACTCTTTCAAGTGAAGAAATTTTTTTGTAGTATTGCACTCCCCCGGAGCAGTTTTCACAGTACTCAAAATATTCTAGAATGCAATATTAAAAAAAAAATCCCAAACAAACAATAACAACAAAACAAAAACCAAAAACACACAAAAAACCAACCAAACAAAAATAACCACAAAACCCCCCAATAAAGTATGAAAGTCTTGAATATGTCTCCCTGAAGATCAGCAGCACAAGGTTTGGACACTCAGCATAAGGAAGGAGCAGGCACTTTGCAGTCTCATGACACACAGGCTGTTTTCCCCTGTTTGTAGCACAAAATCTGGTGTTTGCTGTGAGGAGAATGCTGCGAGCTCCCCTTGCCAGCTTAATCTTTCTGCCCCTTTTAAATTAAGCTTGAAAGGCTAAGGAGTGTATGTGAGGAATGAGAAAATGAACGAATCAGGTTTGAACTAATAATTTTTTTCCTCTTCTAAATTTGCATCTGGCAACCAAGCTGGAAGCCCTGGCGTGGGCAGTGGCTTTTTGAGAGGCTAGAGCTTCTCCTACCCTTGTCCTGTCCACACAAAGCATCAGTGTGACTCCCAGGGCAGGCTGCAAACTGGCAGACCTGCCAGAGTTCATCTTTTCCTTTTTCCCCCAAAGCACCTCACCTTGTAGCCATGGCAACTTGCTGCCAGGAGCAGGCAGCATCCCTTCCTGAGCAGCAGCATCCCTTTGTGGTCCACAGCATCCCTTCATGGGCTGCAGCATTCCCTCCTGGGTCACAGCATCCCTTCATGGGCTGCTCCCACATCTGTGCCAGGGCTATGGAGCTGGAGATGCTGGACAAAACTCCACATTAAATCTGAGCAGGGAAATGGGTCTGTTCTCTTTGGAAAGGCTGTTACCAACATTTGAGTTTGCTGCTGTCACAAACAGCCCTGTACCCACAGTGCACATTCTGTCTCAAAACAACAACAACAAAAAAAAAAATCTCAATTGAGATGTGTATTCTGGGGTGGAAAAGGAATCCGATCCTTTTCCAGCAGCAAGGTTAAAGCTCTTAAAGGGATGGAATAACACAGCCTGGGATTTTTTCCTAGGTCTCTTGGAATTTGCTATTGCAGACGTTTGTTATACCCTGCACTACTTGGGTTGTCTGCTAAGATACCTTCTCATTACAGCAGCACTCCCTCTTAGTGAAAATTTCTTAATGAAGATTTCCTCATGAAGATTTCTTAATGAAAACCCTCTCTTCAGGTTCCCAATAGGAAGCTCTTTATTTACATAGCAGTCCAAACCCTTTCCCTTCATTGTCTTGAGGCGTCGTCCTGCTTCTCCTAGGCGCCTGAGGAAAAAGAGGAGGTAAGAGAAAAGCAAACCTTGAGTCTGACAGCACCTTCTGAGGGCTGCAGGTGGAGCTGGGGGCAGCTCGCTTGAGGCACCATCATGAGGTGATGAGTGGGAACCTCACTGGGCACATCCTGACCTGAGCCAGTGTGACAGCAGCCTGGTGTCCGGCATGGCTCCATCCTTGATGCCACCTTCTGCAGTTCATTCCCTGCTGCCCAAAAGCATCACTGTAAACAGGAGCTGCAGCCCCACAGGCCTCCACATTGATCCCTGTGGAATCATTCTGGCTTTGCAGGAAGTGGCAATGCTGTGCCTGCAGAGCAGTGCGCTCCAAAAGCCAGAAAAAGGGTTACACTGGAGTCCCAGATCTGCACTGCTCACAGTCTGCAGTGCTGATACTTCTGTGTGCCCAAGTACCCACCCCTGGGTTTCACAACAAGTGTTCTTTCTCATATAATGATATTCCCGGCAAAGTGCAAATCTCAAGATTCACATAGCAGAGATGGGGAGACTGGACTGGCTGGATAGAGTTGACACTCTGATGACACTTGTAAAAAGACAGGAATCCACAGGGTTATATTATTCCAAAGAGGGGAGTCTGTTGGCAGATTACCACTGCCACCACATAGAAATTTGTGCCTTCTGGCTCTGCATAGATCTATTTAACCTTGTGAAGGTGCACAAATAATTCAAAGGATCATAGACTAGAGGCCTTTGACAACACTTTCTTGCTTCCAGTGGAAGCATTTTGCTCACCAATTATCAGCTTGATTTCAAACGTGGAGACATCTTGTGGGACACCAGAACAGTGGGCTACAAATAACTGAGGAGGCTCATGAAGCATCCCTGGCCTGTCTGGCCAGAGGACCACAGTGACCAGGACCAGGGCTGCTAGAGCTGTCCAGAACAGACACTGCCAGCTCAATGTGGAAAATAATGTGTTCTCCTCTGTGTTCTCCTCAATCTCCTGGATGAGGCGGATCATCTCCTGCCGCAGATGCACCTCACGCTCCAGCATCTTTCTGGTTACGGCCACGTCTTTTGTGTTATCCTCCTTCAGGACAGGCTGGACAGCCAGCAGAAGCAGAAACAACGTTGTCATCAAGGACATGGCCTGAAGGAGGTGAGAGGAGAGGGGGCTCATCAGGTGGGAGGGAGTAGGGAGCTGAGGGCACCCAGCTCATCCTCAGAGTCTCTCTGGGCACTCAGCTCTCTGTCTGGGTTAGAAACATCCTGGGGGTCACCCTGGTGCCCCATCCAGCTCAGCCTTTCCCCTGCATGACAACTTGCCGTTTGTCCACGTCCAGCTGCAGTGGGGCTGAGGCTCCCTGTGGATACCCCTGGTGATGGGTCCCATTGTGGCCCGTCCTGAATGATGTCACAACCACCAGAGCCTCATGTCCTGGCTGACAAGATGATGGTGGCCCTGCTGACAGCTCCCATTGTGAGCTGTCTCCAGTGGTGTCACAGCCATCAGAGTGACATCACCCAGCTGGAAGCCCCAGCCTTTGTCCCACCCCGTTCAGCAGCTCCAGGGCATCATTACACCAAGTGCAAACCCTCCTGAGCAGTGAGGTCCCAAGGGCTCTGCACAAAGTGAGCAAACTCCCCACAGCTGTAAAAGAAAAAAAAAAAGCCAGTTGTCTCCCTGGTGTAGTGCAAAAAGAACCACCACTATACCATGCCCCCATGTCATGGGGGGTACCATGCCCCCATGCCCCCACAAGTGCCACGTGTCTTTTAAATTCCTCTAGGAATGGTCACTCCATCATTTCCCTGGACAGCCTGTTCTTCAGTGCTTGATAACCTTTCTGGGGAAGAAATTTTTCCTTGTATCCAGCTTAAACCTCTCCTGGTGCAACTTTTGAGGCTGTTTCCTTGTCCCGTCTCTTGTTACCTAGAAGAGACCAACCCCCAGCTTGGCTACAGCCTTCTGGCTGGACTTAGAAGCAGACCTTTAAATCAGGTTTGACAGGGAAAGGGGATGTACTCCCAAGTGTCAGAGAGGAGCCAGGAAACTCCAACATTTTGGGAAGCCACAGGGAAATACCTGTAAATAGGTGTATTTACAGAGCTAGGCTGGGCAGGAGGTGTGTGTGTGTTGTGCTCTGTGTTAAGGAATGGATTGATTGTGAAGAGGAACAGCCAGGAGCAGGCGGAGAGCTTGTGGGCACCAATCAAAGACCAGACCAACAGTGGGCACCTCATGCTCTGGGTCTGCTCAGGGGTCTGACCTGTGGGCTCTGCTGGCTCCCTTGTTTCAGCTCCAGCAGCATCTCGCTCCCAAGCTCTCATCCTGCTGGGGATTTCAGTCCTCTGGGTTGTCTGCAGGGAGGGACCACAGCTGGCTGTGAGCAATCCCCAGAGAGTGTCAGGGAACACTTCTTGGTCCAGCCATTGCTAGAGGAGAAGTGCTGCTGTGTCACTATAGGACACGAAATAAAACAACACAGACACTGGAACCTCCAAGGTAAAAAGAAGGGAACTTTAATTTCTGACTCCAACATTTATAGACTTTCAAAAGAGACAGTGGGTTGGAGGATGACAGTGCCACCTCTCCAATGACACTGGACAAACCAACAGTTCATCAAATTTCTCCTCCTCCATAAAAGGATGTAAAACAATAATTATTTACAGAAATGTGCGTGAGAAAGTTCGTTACAAGAATGTAAACATCAGAAGGCTTAGAAGAACTTAGAAGAACGGGGTGACACTACTGGACCTGGTGATACATAGACAAAAAAGCTCATCAGAAGCTGAGTGGAGCCGCCTGGGCTGTAGTGACTGTGCCCTGGGGGTTTGTGATCCTGAGGAGCATGGGCCTGGTGAGGAGTTGAGGCAGGACCCTGAACTTTGGGAAAATGAACTTCCAGCTGTTTAAATATGAGCAGTGGGCAGATTTAAACAGGATGTGAGTAGAATATGAGACGTTTACTTCAGTGAAGCTTTCTTGCTTTTCAGGTTTCCTTTAGACCTGCTACAGCAGTTCTGTTATTTGCCTTTTCTCCACATTTGAGATTCAGATTGAACATAATGGCTTTACACAGGTGGGGCAGACATCCCTGCTGCTCTTCGGCCTTTCTGATAAATCTGAAAGCAATATATCCTGCATGATACATGATTCTGTTGAAAAATGCTTTGTCTCCAAATTTTTGCCCTACTAGTTTTTGAAATGACCCTGAGTAACAATGGGCTAAATTCATCTCTAGTGAAATTTCACAGATTATGAAGAAAAGGTAAGATAGATTAATTTTTCCTGAAAACCCCTCATAAAAATATTACAATAAATTAGTTCCTTTCATAGAAAACTATTCAGTCTTCTTGTTTCTTCCTAGAAGTCAGGAAATTTCCTTTCTTTCCCTTCCCACCATCATTTTTTACTCCATTCTGTTGCTTTACTTTTTCCTCAAAAAAATACTTTATTCCCTTTCCTCGTAGTTTTTGGATTAAAAATACTTTATAGAATGCAATAATTAAGTCAGTTCAGATAGTGTTTGCTCTCAAATTACATATTCTTTACTTTAGGGAAGGGATAGACATTAACATGTAATGGAATCACTTTGCCTTAAATTAAGAAGGTCTCTTTAAAAAATATTTTGTGAGTCTAGAATAATAATGTTCGCAGTTGGTGAAATGTCACTGATTTTATTTTAGATCTATCAGAGTGTGGAAAGATCCCTTAACTAATTATATTTTTCCTCAAAGTACTTAAATAACATTTTTCTCAATGATTATTTGGAGTTCATTGTCTCCTCTTCCACACTGTATTATAAAACAAACAGATGAGTAATTGTGTAATATAATTCTGAGGAAACCATGCCAGAGAAAAGACATTTAAATTATTTTTGCCATTTAATCTCTTGCATTTGCTGTTGTTCTCAAAAGTTTTATATTCAAAATAACTCATGGCCACTTTTCTGTGAAATTTGAGAATAAAATGCACTCCTACACGAGTTAACATAAGGTCTGCTGTCCCTTAATTAAAAATAATTCTCTTCAGAGTGCACAATGTAAGTTGCTGGTAACCAGGAAGATACTGCACTGATTTAACACTACTGTAATGTTAAGTATTGGACAGCCAGTTGGAAACACTGCGAAAGTTTTATTTTCCTTGGGGTTTGTCTGTACTGCACATGACAGGCTCATGCAAACCCACTGGAGACCAAGTGGCTGTGGCATCAGAGAGGTTGGAGCTTCTTGGTGGTGAGGGCTGTGTGAAGTACCAGGTTGTCACAGCTACATCCTCCTGGAACTTGCACTTAATAAAGCTATTTTGGATGTATAGTACAGGCAAACAATTTGTTAAAGTGATGATTTCTGAGGCAGAATAAATGAAATGGGTAATTGATTTTCCTCGCTGCAGCAGACCACTATTCCTGAACTCCTTGACTTCTGGAGCAATACAAGAATGCTTTGGATATTATCTAGCCCTTGTAAATGCAGATTAATAAAGGCAAAGCACAGTTCTTTTATCCAATGTTTTTGCAGGGCAGCATTCTTTCTTTACTGCTAATGAGCCTCAGGAATTAAATGGCCACCAAAGTGCCTCATGAAATGCAGTCTCAGGTGAAGAATTATTAGTTATTTGGCAAGTGTCACAATCCCTCAGTCACTGAGCTGCCCAGCTTTGTGAGCAAAGCTGGATGCAGGCACACATGGACTGACCCTTCTGCAGAGCATCCTCTGCACTGCCCTGCTGAAATATTATCAGTGGTGGCAAAAAGCTTCCATGCTGACATTTCCTGCATGGGTTTGTTCCCAAGGAACACAGTCTGTAAATGCTCCTAGAGGTGAACAGGCTGAAAGAGGGAAGACATGAAGGAACCAGCACCCAGCACCAGAGGGAACTGAAGAATTGCTGCAGCCCTGTGGTCACCCTACTCTGATCCCAGCAAATGGTCACCAAGGTGATTAAGTGAGATGAAAAAAGATGATGGAGCAAATGATCACAGAATCCTGGAATAAGTTGGGATGGAAGGGACCTTGAAGATCATCTAAGTCCAATGATGGCCAGGAATATCTTCCACTAGACCATGCTGCTCAGACAGAGCCCCATCCAACCTGGTTTTGGTGCATGGGAAAAAGCCAGCTGGGCAGGAATTTGTTCAGCCTGGAGAAAGGAATGATCTTTTCAATTCAAAGTGAACACCCACTAGGAAACACAGCCAGACTCTCCATTCATGTGAGCAAAGGAAAGGATAAGAAGCAACAGAAAAAATTGCAGCAAGACAAACTCCAATCAGATATAAAGAGAAAAATTCATCATGAGACCCAACCAGCACTGTTACAAGTATCCCAGAGGGGTTCTGGAACCTCTTTGGAGATACTCAGAATTTGACTGTGCTGAGGAACCTAATGTAACTGCTTTAAGCAGTGGTGTTGGACCAGATGATCTACATTATTCAGTTTTTCTAAAAAAAATCCATCACTCACCTGGTACCTATGATAGCAGTGACATCCCTACCACAGGGCTCTGAGAACAGCTTGTAAAGGCACAGATGTACTTCAAAAATTTGAAATGTTGGAAAAAGAAAGCTTGAAGAAGAAATTTGCATACAAGGACAAGACTGAAATGAGAGAACAAAATTGAAAAGAAAGAATAGTGGGCAATGTTAAAGGCACTGTCTAATTCTGGCAGTAGCAGCCCTGACACCCTGCTGACTAATTTAAACTTTATTTAGCCATGATGAGGCAGTGACACTGGGGATAAAGCAGGAAGGGACCAGCTCTTAAGGCTCTGGCAGCTCTCAGATTTCCTGGGGGTTTAAAAACCCTCAACACTTCCAGGGAGAAGTGACAGATTTTAACAAGGCAGAAGAAGAGCCCAGTGAGCAAATAACTTGGGAAGTTACTCTTTCCTTTCATTATGTTCTTTCCCTTAGTGCTTCTTTCAATTATTATTCCTGACTCTTCTAATTTCTCTTGCTTATTAATTTTTCTAATGCTTCTTCCAATCACATATATCCATTTCTTCTAGGATGTTACACATGGTCTGTGAGAAGACAAGAAATAAATACATTTGGTACTTCTGTTGATTTCAGAATTCCTCTGGCAGGATCCACCTTCTCTGGTTGCTTTGCTGCTGTACAGAGTATAAAGAAACATCCAATTATATTCTTTATGCCTGGGTACAGCTCTTGCCTCAATGTAACTGAATAATCAAATGGAATTGAGGTATTTCTGTTTCTTGTGTGCTGCTTTGGGATTAGAGCTGGGATGACATTGCTTATAGATATAGAAGACACCATCTGTGTCTTTGTACATGGAATCTGAGACAATGTGCCTTAAAGGCAAGGGGAGTCCAAACAGATTTCTAAAACATAGATTCTAAAAAAAAAAAGGTAGATTCTAAACAGATTTCAAAAGATAGCTGATTTCTTAGCAACCTTGGCTACAACAATGGAAAAATTATGCTGTTTAGTGTTATGACTTCTGCACAATACAAAGTAGAAGAATGGTGGATGCTGAAGGTAAGGAAATTGAGTTTATCAGTGCTCTGGGTTCTTCTGGTGTTCTTGGAAAAAGTGGAAAAATCTTAATGAACAAGACCAGACTGTGCCTGCCACTGCTACTTGCACATCTAACCTGCAGGGAAAGTCAGTGAAAATTTTCAACTTCACATGCAAAATTCAGTGTGATTTACTCCTCCTATCTTAGGATGATGAATTCTGGTATCAAGAGGCTGCAATCTTGTCTCAGTTGCTGTGATTCTGTGGGATGCCATGCAATAACTGAATGAGCAGAAACATAATCCGGTGAGATGAATACTCATTAATTAATATTAAAAATACAACTATGTATTCCCCTTTCCACTACAGACTGTTGCAATAAGGTAGAAAAATTATAAAAGAAAGGATTCATAAAATCAGGCCTGCTCTGATTATATTATATTGTATTATATTGTATTATATTGTATTATATTATATTATATTATATTATATTATATTATATTATATTATATTATATATCAGTGGCGGGCCTTGTCAAGCTAGCACTTTGCAAGTTCCCATGTGAAACCAATCCTGCTGTGAGCAGTTCCTAAACATAAAAATCTCTTCCTGGGTGAAAAACAACTAACACCTGCATAAACATTAAATCTATCCCATGAGAACCAGTGAAGAAAATAAGTAAAGAATTTAAGAGTAGAGAGATTTGAAGGACAAGTAAAATACTTATTTTACTAACCAATAATGTAATTGGCAAGAAAACTGCTAACCAATTGGAGTCACACGAGGTCTGTAAAACTGTATAAAAATGAGTTGTGTGAATAAAGAATGGGCTTTTTCCACCATGAAGAAAATGGATTCTTGTGTGATTTATTCCAATAGTAAACTCTTCCTACAGGGTACAGAAATCTGTAAATTTAATCTGCAAGTACTTCAGATACAATATTGGGCCACAGAGTACTAGTAAAGGCAAAAATATGTTCCATGTATTAATGCAAGTTTTCTTGAAGCAAACTTCAGATGAAAAATCTGGTGAGTAGATTTGAAAAAGACACCCATCTTTGGTAGTCTCATCTGAGAGCAGGGAGGGAGCACAGCACACATGGATGTCACTCCGGTCTCTGGCAATATTTTCCTGTGAGCCTCATCATGGGGGACTTGGGACTTCTTACTGCTTTACAAGAGCAACAGACTGCGTTTGTCACTCAGAGATTGATGGAGGACAAGGACATTTTTAGTAATCAGAAACAATTCTACTGATGTTTACTTCCCAGACATCATGTAAGTCATTAACTGTTGCTGAAACAGTCAATTAATACATTCAGGAAAGCACTTTGGAATAATAATAATATAGGTGTGTTGAGGAGTAACTGTGCCACCCTTCCCTTGCATTCAAATCTGCTCATCAGTCTTTGTTTTAGGGCATGTAAACAGGAGGAATTCAAGATTTTCAGGGGACATGCTCTGTAAAATTAATTCTTGTAATATGGGGAATGTTTCATTTGGGGGAAAGGAAATAAGTGTGCAGAGCAGCATATAAACAAATACCAGAGGAAATGTAATCAGCCTGAGAGAGGCAAACAAGTTTGTTTCAATGCTGAAAGTTTCTCAGAACCTGAAAACTCTCCATGGTGCTGAGAAACTTCAGGAACAGCTCAGTGAAAGGGTGGTGTCAACAGCCTCAATTTCCAATCTGAACAGTAAGTACAGCAATCCTATTTTACTGACCAGGCAGAGCATATTGCTGCAGATTGCTAGCACAGTGGCATCAAGGCAATTTTTTACAGCTCTTTTAAAGTCAGATAGCTGAGCACAATGTTACCCAAGTCAGACCAGTGCACAAAAGTGAGCAGCTGATGCAGTTTTAACATTTTAACCCAAAATTGTAATTCGTATTAGCTGGAACAAGATGTTTCCATTTGACTACAGATGCTTCAAGCAAATCAGTAGGTAGAGCTATTTCTTCCAGCACCTACATATTTCACAAAATTTAGATAATCACTGGCAGATTTACCCCATCCCATTCTTTCCACAATAAACATCTTATTTGATTAATTACACCACATATCTGTCTGACAAAACTACTAGCTTGGGGAACTTAGCTCCTTGTTCACGATTAGAATGTTTGAATGCAATTTCTGATTTATTTCCTTTATTTATTAAATGTATTTTGCAGAAAAAAAAAGAATCACAGCAGAACCCTAAGTGTTTTGGAAGGATTTTAGAGGGCTAGAGAAAAAGAAGTATCTGGAAAGGTGGTCAGTTTGAAAACAGATCAAGGCTCCACAGGCTATGAAATAGAAAAAGATGAAGAAAGCATATGTTGGAAGCAGTCACTGAT
This sequence comes from Melozone crissalis, assembly GCF_028551555.1. Classification (NCBI taxonomy): domain Eukaryota; kingdom Metazoa; phylum Chordata; class Aves; order Passeriformes; family Passerellidae; genus Melozone; species Melozone crissalis. The sequence goes on from NW_026535834.1 coordinate 3,755,191, forward strand.
GAGCTGCACTTGGCCAAAAGAGCACTTGAAGAAATAGCAAAACGAGGGGAAAAAAGAGCCAGGTACTTTTTTTCCTCTGTATTGCTATTACAGTGAATCATTATGGTCTCTTAAGACACTCTTTAAAACCTTATTAAACAGGTTTTTGGTCCTCTAGTTAATGCAAGCTGGCTCTCTGCTTGAGTGATGGTAACTTAAGGAGTTTTTAAGAGACTGCTTCAGCAACCTGAAAGAATGAGTTTTGCCACAAAAAGAGATGGAATGCATTGCAGGAACTGAACAAAAGAACCGTTTGGAAGAGAGGAGTCACAAGAACTGTATTGTTCCTTTAAAAAGCAACCAGGAGTTGGTTTACTGAGAGTTTAAAAAAAAAATGAACAAAGAACAATTTTAGAGGTTTAATTAAAAACAATTTTGATCTTTTTATTAAAAATTATTTTAGTAACAGTCTCACTACTTTCATACCAGTGCTATTATTATTGCTGGGAAAGAAATCATGTTCAGTGGTTCACTACAGCATGCTGGCATCACAGAAGATGTTATGAAGAAAATGTGCTTTAATAGCAATGCATTGTGGTATCAGATGCAAACATTAGATACATAGAGTAATATAGAGTTGCAGTTACTTGAAGAATTAATTACAACTTGTCATCTTTGGGTTCTTTAGCATCAGAACAACTAGGAAATACATTCAATAAAATCAGAGTTGTGATGATTTGGGCACTAGTTTCAAGAGATCAGAATAGGAGCCCATATTCTATGCATGGCTCTGCTCATATTTACAATACACAGGGTGGCTCTCATATGTAAAAGCCCCCAGGTGGGTTTCTTTTGTTTTGTTCTGCAGCAATATATGTTTCAATATATCTAGAAGCAATTAAAAAATACATATAGATGTGTGTGTACATATGTGTGTTTAATTTTATGTTTCAAACAGCATTTTTGTTAAGATGGTGGCATCTCCAGGTTCAGGTGGATAATGATGACTGTAAGAGATGCAAAGTTGTTTCCCAAGAGAGAAACCTGGGGATTACAAACTATGTGGAATATTTGAGGATCACCTATAAGGCAGCAAGGAAAGGCTCACAGTTTAGAAACTTGTATATAGATTAACATCTCACTTCCATTACACGGAAAATATTTACAGTGTAGTTTTCCCATTAATGGTTGTATAAATTGCTTAATCTACTTTTCACAGTATGGGAAATTGGAAGGAAATAAAAATCAAAATGAGTACAAGGTACAGGCAGGAGGTAATAAGTCTATTACATGTGGGTCTAATACATGTATTTTTCTTCCCAAAAATGTAACTGAAGGAGTGGTAGGTAAGTCCAGCCCTACAGGATGCTATGTTATGGTAAAACAGTCTATTTCCACAGAGCCATGTACTGTGACTTGTAGGGAAAATTACTTTTGCTGCCTTTGGACCACCTTTAAGTTGAAATACTTCAGGTTATGTATGTTAGTAGTTCATCCCATATTGAAGTGAAGGGAGACGACCATCCGATTGATGAACATCGAACTCCGATTTATTGATCAAACCAGCCACTTTTTATAATAGTGTTAATGAACTTCATGCATATTGCAAAATCCAAGCTCACGATAGGTTAACAGAGAAAACTCTAACCCCTCCTTTTGTTTTACAATACCTATGATTTGTTTATTGAAAACAGGACAGCGTTCTCACTGTGATATGAAAAGTTCCCAAAACCTCCATACCTGTTCCCAGAGTAGCTATCTTTTCCCAGAGAGCCCAAGGACAGAGTGTTTTGCCTGTTATGGGAAGACTGTCTGAGAATCTTATTGTTTATAAAGTGGTGCTTGAGAGAGCCTAATTGTTTATAGAATCAAGCCTGGGAATTGCTTTACAACTACCTTTTACTTTTCCCTCAACTGTATGCCTTCATGGCCTCTTTCTTTAAGCCATGCTTGAACCAGACTCTCCACAATCCCAGTTCTGGAAAATGTGTTTAACCAAGGCTGTTTCCCTAATGAGAGTGGAGCTGGGCATGACAGTGCTCTTGATGTCCTCACCCTGTGGCACAAGGGGATCTTGGTGAGTGGGTGCAGTCAAGGCAGAAGATGGTTGGCACTGCTGGGGCTGCTCTTGGCAGTCCCCTGGCACCCCTGGGCTGTGTTTGGATTCCCTGAAGCACAGAATCTGTCTGCAAGCAGCCTTCCTATCAAAACCTCATTTGTTTTGGTGAGCTCAAGTAACTGGCTTCAGGACGTTCCGGTCCTGGGGACCTGAGTGTGCTGTTTGTCTTTGCTCTTCTTTGGTTAATTTTGGCACAGAATGCAAGAAAAGCTGAGTCCATGGAGTCTTGGGATGATTCTGGATTTTGAATGCTGGTTTTTCTTCATTTTAATCTCATATGGAAGTAGTGATCCTGGCCCTGGTGAGTTTAATGGCAAGAATTCCACTGACTTCAGCAAGAACATGAATTCTCAGAAAGACCATGCCCTTTCACCAGTAACAGCTTCATATTATTAAGAATTTAGGGGCAGATCATAAAAATATATAGAAAGGAGGTCACATTCCCAGAAAAGAATCACTGAAATAGTTTTGAAAATGATTTTTTCAACACTAATAAAGAAAATGTAATAGTCCATTTTATGCTCCTGTCCTTAGGCTATGCCTTATACTATGATCAATATAAAAGAAAATTATATTTCCTTGATTACTCATTCAAGCAGAAAATGAGTTCTGTTACCTGGAAATTTAGAAGTTTCCCACGTAATTGGATAGCCTTTGTACATCTTCAATTTTTGATGTTATTGGGTAGTTCATGTTATTTACTTAGATGTTTTAGTCTAATCATTTCTTTGACAGGTTAAAATATCACTATTACAGTGGGAACATTCTCCTGATAGTGGAAACCATTTAACAAATTAGATGCTCAATGCAATTTGCTGGTCAGTGATGCAGAATATACAGTGCATGTGCAAGAAATAGTTTAAATATCAACTAGAAACTAACTATGCAAATTACACAAAAGGATCCTGCATTGTGCTGCCTCTTTCCCCTTCTTCCAAGAGTGCAGGAGACACTGGCAGGAATAATTTGAGCAAATAAATTGTATAGAAATCTGTCTGCAGGCTCTGTCTCAGAAATTGCAGGCTCTCCTTTCAGTGCTGAGCACACTCAAAAAAAATAGAGTTTAGGATTTGAAGGAGAGTGGATTAACCAGGAGTATTCATCATTTCTCTCTGGTACTCATGCAATAATCATCAGTCTTGAGGGGTGCCTGCCAGAGACAGGCTGGTACCTTTCAAAGTGTTTGTAGGGAAGATATCTGCCACCTTGGCTGGCAAGAGTGTCCCTGAGGTCCCTTAGCCCTGGTGTGGGTTCTGTTGGATTTGTGACCAGTGCACAGCAGCAACAGCAGTGACAAATAGAGATCTCCCAGCTCCTGCACCTGCTGGAGTTCCAGCAGAGCTGAGGTTTCACTTCAGCCAGAATATCCCCCCCTTGCTCACTCTTTCTCCCCCCAGCTGGTGGGATGGGGAGAGAATCACAAAAGCCATGGTGAGCAAACCTGTGGGTTCAGATACAGACAGTTTGGTAGGGAAAGCAAGAGACACCCCCACAAGCAAAGCTAAACAAGGAATTAATTCTCTGCTTCCCATAGTCTGGCAGGTGTTCAGCCATCCCCAGTAGAGCAGGGCCCCATCACACCTCACAGTGAGCTGGGGAAACAGTGTTTTGTTTTCTGGTTCATGCACAGAATCACCAAAAAGAAAATCTGTGCAAAAATTAGCTTTTCACCCTCATGTTTCTCACCTAATCTATTTCTGATTCTTCAGGCTCTGGTGTTGTCTGCTTGGCAATTTCCTCACTAGCCCTACACTGCATGTATTTTATCTTCTTTCTTGTGACTGTGTCTTTGTACATGCAAACTTCTGGGGTTTTTCCCCTCTACATCTCCCAAAAGAGGTGTATTAGCCAGATGGTTTTAGTTTGCATGTTACAAAGATTTCATCTGTTAGAATAATTGCATAGAGTCATTATTTTATGTGTAAAATTTGTTCAGCCATGGGCCTCTCTTGAGAGCCCTATTCCATTCCTTCCTAATTCCTACCATTACTATTACTACATCTCTTCACAAAATAGAAAATTAATTAGTGAGATGTCTCTAATGTTCATTATTTTTTTGGTTATTCAAGATAAAATAGCTTTGAGTGATAAGTAGAAATGCTGTTTGCATTCAACTGCACTCACCATTTCTAGTTTTTGACACCTTTTTATTACATTTGTGATTGGTGCAGCAGAAGTAAGTGACTGCAGCTTCTGCTGGGTTCAGTATTCACAATCCTGTGGATTCTGTGAATATCCTCTCCCAACTTTCTTCCTGCCTCCTTGTTTCATGTGAGGATCCCTCAGAGCTTTGCTCTTCATCTCGTTCATGAGGAAAGTGTCAGAAAGAGATTAAGGTTAAAATGTCAGGTTTCTCTCATTTTTAGGTGTTGATTTTATGTGTCCAGACCCCAATCCTTTCAAGTGCACTCTGCATTATTGGACTCTCAGATGGAAGCTGCCCTTTGAAAACCAGCCATTGTTGCTTCTTGCTTTCCACATTCTCCTTGTTAAAAATCTCTTTAAGCTGATGGGTGTGCCAGTTTCTTTCCATTCTAGCAGAAAGTGGGAACAACAGTGAGCCCCTCTGTTTAACACTAATTGGAACATGGGAAGCTCCTTCAGAGACCACTCTGAATGCCAGTAAAAGCTGGAACTGTTAATCTCCTTGTGGGTGAGTGGGTGTGTGATCAAAATAACCAAGGAAGAGTCAACTAAAAAGAGGAGTGCTTCTAGTATGAACTTGAGAGAAGAACAAAAATTGCTTGGAGCATTTTTGTAAAAAATATTTCTGGGAGAATAAAATGAACTTCCACATGATTATTTCCCTGATTAGAGAACAGGAGGTTTATGTGTGTTCTGCAAATAAACAGCCAGAGGGAGGTGACTGCAGACCCCACATAGTATAGAAGTGTGTGCTTAGGACAGAGCTAGACCATGAACACTCACCAAAAAATGGTTTAATGAGCACTCAGATTAAAACCATGGTAGATTGGAGCTGAGCTCATCTTTATTTAGGTGCTGTGTATCTTCTGTTTCCTTTAGCAAAGTAATAAGTGACATGTTCTCTGCCAATATATTGGCAGCATATTTTCTCTGGTGTTCTATTGCATTTAAAGCCTATTTTAATTGAAGACTTTGCCTAAATTCCTAATTATTCTGGAGAAAACCCACCCTTCTCTCCCTCTCCTTTTGCTGGGATAGCTTCCATGTGAAATTCCCAAGCTGGGGTGGCTTCTCCTGGGTCAGGGGAGCTCCAGAGCCTGAGGGATAGGGAAGGCAAGAGAGGGACACTGCTGCTGGTGATGGCAGCAACCTGTCAGACAGGAGGAGATGTCCAGGCCAACCTCTGCCAGTGGCTGCTGCCATCAAGGACATTGATTTTGAGGGGAAATTGAGCTAAACTTGCTGCAAAATGAGATCTGATTTAGAAAAACTGTACATTAAAAAGATATGTGGTTAGAGCTACCAGGTTCTTTATCTACCTCTTTGTGGTGACACTGAAAAGAGAAACAGCAGTTTCACCACTGTGATCTTTGAGGTGGCAAGCTGTTCTTAAGTACCTGCAAAGATCAAAAAATGTAGTTCAGTTGCTTCAATTGCTGTAAAAACTTTAAGAACCTCTCAGCCACTTCAGGTGCCTTTGTAACTCCCTTCTCTTGTTCTGCTGGCATCATCTTCTGTGCCTGAACTTTGCTTTGCCAGTTAGATTTGGGTTATCTGCTGTGGACAGAAAATGTATTTCAGCTTACTTGAGTATATTTGTTGTCTTTAAGAGAGACTGAATTCAGAGCAGCTGTTCTGGATGTCTGTTAAACTATTAAAGGGCAGTGGGTGTGACCAATTACATTTCAGCCCCACACCAAAGGCACTTCATTAGAGACTGCTTTAAATCAGCAGGTCTTGTCTGTCTTGCCCAATTTTTCTGCCCCCTCCCATTGCCTACTTTCTGGTAAGATCATTGCAAACAGATGAGGCAGAAAGAAATAATTTTCAATTTTAGGTACAGCAGATCTCATAAACAGGTATATGACATTAGCTGTTATCTCCTGGAATGGCATGGTTTGCATTTTGTATCACCTGTCAGCTGTCTGTAAGGTTGTTAATTCTCTCTGTTGATTTTTGTGGCTTTATGGAAAGAGCAGCTTTCTCCAAGTACTCCTACTCTGTAATGTGTGTTTTTGGAGTTTGTTGCCTAAACTTGTCTAGTAGACTAAATGTAACCAGATTAAATGAAGAGGAATAACTAAAAACCTTCTCAAAAAATACTTTTGACTAGTATTAACTGTAGGGTAGATGGGAAATGAATCCATTGTCACTAGTCCTTAGTGTTTGGGGGGGAATTCCTTTAGGGATAAAGTAGCAGGTTGCGGCCCTGGAGGGCATATGAGGTAGGTGAAAAGGAGGAGAAGGAAATGAATAATAATTTCCTGGACAGCAAGAAAAAAATTCCTTCCCCATGACCAAACCATGGTTGTGTATTGGCAAGAAACAGCTTATGTTTGAAATGTTTGTATAAAAGGGCTTAGTTTCTGTAATTTCTATGCCCCAATTTCTCTGGAAGCAGAAAGCCTGGAGAAATAAGATATGATTTTGATTTTGGGGAAGCAGAGTTGCCTCCTTCAGAACACCTGCCAGTTAGTTAAGATCTCAGAAGAAAAGCAATATTTGTTTATTATAATGTCTTCATTTAATTGCTACTTCAGGACTAATGTGTCTACACACTGAGTGTGTGATATGGAGACTGCTGGGTTTTTCATGTGTGATTCATATAGATGTTTTAGATCCATGTTGAGTTTCCTCTGGAAACCCAGGTTTTCTACATTTAAAAACCAGCTTGAATTCAAGATGACCTATGTTGAATGTGTATTTAGTGAGGTAAATTGGAGGAAGAGAAAGTCACACACAATCAAGGAATACAAGTTCCACATTCTCAGCCAGTGACTTTCAGCTCTTAACTCTAGTTGTCTCTTGCCAAGACTACAACTAATTGAGGAGAGAATGAAATACTGCAGCAATCTTCAATCCTAATGAACGTTGCAATAATTTAATATGAAAGAATTTAAATCTTTAGTTGTTTTCTTCTGTGTGGTACTGGGGTAGAAGCTGTGGTAGTAAAGCAAGGTATTCACCTACTGTGTACTCACAGAAAATAAGGAGAATATACCTTTGCACAAAACAACACAGGGTTGGATCGTTTCCTTCAAATTCTTTTAGACATAATTGTGCTATTTATTTCTGCTAATGTAATATTGCATCCTTATTTTCCTTAAAATCTACATCATTTTATGGATATGTGAGAAAACGTGGAGCTATTTTACAGCTATCAGCAAGTGTCCTCAAGGACAAAGCCACAGCAATGTAATGAGGTCCATAAGAACCTGTAACCACTGATGAACAGTGTCCAGGAAGATTCTTCCTGCAGTTCTGCTCTGGCCTTGCTTCTTCACTCCTCCCTCAGAGCGATCCTTTTACTGTAACACCTCTAAAACTTGTTAGAGGTGGTAAAAATGTTCTTTGTTAAGTGAATCCTCAAGTTAAGCCACTCTTCAAATCGCTTACATAGTGTGAATTTGCTGGACAGCCAAGTCGTGACTGTGAGACCTGGTGCTAAATATAGAGGGAGTGCTGGGGAGAAAACTCTGCTTTTTTGGGATTCTGTGGACAGTGCACACCATGGGATGGGCACAGCCTGTCCTGTGGCCCCAGGAGCTGCTCAGCCTGCAGTAATTTCAGGTGATAATGATGTAGGTAAATTATTCTGTCAGGGACAGGACGGTCATCCAGGATGGGCCTGCATTGTCAAGCAGATAAATTTACCCATTTTATTCACCACATTTGTCTAAAGGAACTGCTTTTTGAATCTATTGGCAATAATGTGTTTTCCTTCATGTACTTGGACACACAGGGGAGCATAACATCCTGAACTACATCTGATTTGGACTATTTTTTCCTTGTGTATTGCCTCAAGGCTCCTTGTAGCTGCTCCCCATGTCTGCTAAGCAGATGCTGCTTCACTTACAAACTGCTGCAGCTTGGAGTCTAATGATTCCTTTTTATGTGTGGAAACTCCTATCTTGACACTCCCATCTTAACAACTGCCCCCCCCAAAAAACCCTAGGTGGAAAATACATTAATTAAAGACCTTAATTTTATATTGTTGTTGAAAATATTAGTTTACTGTATATATATATATATACAGTATATATAGTAGTATATATATAGTATATATATACTATATATATACACACACACACACACACACACATATATATATATATATATATATATATATAAAAGTGAGGGAAGAGAATGTGATTTATTTTTCTTTGTTTGCTGCCAGCCCCAGCCAGGTCCTGATTGTTTACCTAGATACTTTTCATTCCATTTGGTTATCTAACACACAAAATCTTTGAAACAATTTGAATTTTCCTTCATTGGAGGGTTTTGTTCATATTACCCAAAACAGCTGTGGCTCCTAACACTGAATGGAGAGTAAAGATACAATCCACAGGTAACCCCTTCATGCTGCTCCCAATGCTTACTTGGTTCCCAGGAATTTGGAGTAAAAGACTTACAGGACCCGGGTCTGGTCCACAGATTGTTGAGGGGATACATCAGGATGTGAGGACAATGCTGCCCTTTTATGTGCAAAAAACTAAGGTGCACTTCTATAGTGTTTAGCAGAAAACCTTTATTATCAGTCCCATTAGCCCTGAGGGTGGCTGGGAACATGACCTGGTCCTTAAACAGACATAAATGGGATTACATAGACACCAGTCACATTCCGTGTAATAAGTAATCATCAAAAAGCACTGGCATTTAAATCCCCTCCCTAGCTTGCAAAAGGCTTCATCTTTTAAAACAAAAGGAAATTCAAATTAAAAGCACCAGTGTTTGAGCCAGCAAAACAGTGATGTGAGGAGACAAGGAGGCTCAAGGAAAGCACAGAGAAACAAGGTAGAGACAAATTTGATACTGAGAAGAATTGCATTAGCAAAAAGTAATTATAGGAAAGGCTGACTGAGTAACAGTGATATTACCTTGGTCTGGTTTTGGCTGTGCTTGCAGAGATGTTGATAGCAAAGGAGGCAGAGCTGTTTCAGCTCCTAATTCTAACAAGTAGTTTTGGAAAGTTGTGTAGGCTTGAAGGTGTTTTGGTGTCCAAAATAACATGAAGCTTTATCCAAGCAAATTTATAAGCTTGGTATATGGCTTTATCTGAGATAATTTATAAGCAAATTTATTAATTTCTCTTGAGTAAATTAAATTAATGCTTAACAACTAATCAAGGATTTTGGAAGACATTACAATGTACAAGTGAGAAATGGACCTTGCTGGCTGTGTTCAAATTTTATGAGATTTTCTGTTGTTTTGGTTTTATGGTGGTTTGGTTTTGTGTGATTTTTTGGTAAATGCTAACTCAGTATGGTGGTTTTGGCTAGGGTAGAGCTATTTGTGTTCATAGCAGCTACCATGGGCTATGCTTTGAATTTGTGCTGGAGAAGGCAGATCTGGGAGCATCAGTGGCTGTGCATGAGGTGTGCTGGAGCAGGTCCAACCCTAAGGGATTGCAGTTTGTGGATAAGTGCAAGCTGGAGCAGGAAGGAAGGGAGCAAATTTAAACCGTAAAACCTCACTAAAGGGATCAGGAGTGGACATGGTAATGGAAATACCTTTCAATTGTTGTAATTCATGAGTTGTATGCTATGGGAGCTGCTACAGCAGGAGCCACCAGAAGCAGTGGAGGACAATCCTTACAGCTGCAGCAGACACCAACCTGAGCTGCCTTTGGTGTCTGATAACCCCACAACGCAGCACCTCTCGTGTCCTGAGTGAGCACCATAGCAGATGGAGCACAAAATCATGGGGTGAATGAGCCTGTTGGGCATTTTGGGGATGCTTGTGGTCTTTTATGGACATTTTACAGACATTTCACACGGGTGGTCCATAGACTAAGGGAATGTTATCTGTGAAATATATCAAACAGTGAGAATGAGGATGGTGGGTGATGATGATGTGTAGGACCTGAGCCTGATGTAAATGCTTTGGGAAAAGAAGTGGAAATTGTGCTGGTTTGGGCTGGGGTGGAGTTAATTTCCTTCACAGTAGCTATTATGGGGCAGTGCTTTGGATTTGTGCTGGAAACAGTGCTGAAAACAGAGGGATGATTTTATTATCACTGGACAGCGCTTACACAGAGTCCAAGCTTCTCAACACCCCAGTGAGGAAATTGGGGCTGCACAGGCAGCCAGGAAGGGACACAGCCAGGACAGCTGACCTCAGCTGACCAAAGGTGTGTTCCAGACCACACAGTGTCATATCAGCATACAAAACTGGGGGAAGAAGAAGAAAGTGAGAGGAACATTTGGAATGATGGCATTTGTCTTCTCCAGGCACTGCTGGGTGTGATGTAGCCCCTCTTTCCTGCCTGCCCATGGGAAGTGATGAATGAATCCCCTGTTTTGCCTTGCTCGTGTGGGAGACTTTTGCCTTACCTATTCAACTGTTTTTATTTCAACCCACGAGTTTTCTCACTTTACTCTTCCAATTCTCTCCCCCATCTCACTGAGGGGAAGTGTGTGAGTGGCTGTGTGGTGCTTAGTTGCAGGCTGGGGTTAAAGCATACATAAGCCTTTTTTAACACATGAAAAGCTTTGTTTTACATGCAGTAAAACAAAGCTATTATCCCAAATGGGTTCCAGTTAATTTGCTTTTCTTGAAAATGAATGTAGCTACATTGAAGAAAAATATCCCCCCCTTGTCTGTGTTTGTGCATCTGGTATTTAAAAAACAATGCCAAAGGAGTTTATTTATTATGCTGCCCAAGATGTCCAAGATGAGTACATTTCTACTTCTGAGCAAATGTTAATTATGTTTCAGGTTTTCCTGTGACAAAGACATAAAAAGTTTGATTTAGCCTTTTAAAAACCTCAGTGTCTGATGCCAGAAAATGCTGGTTAATTAACCTTCAGATTTCTGTGCTACATATGAGAATGCCTGGCTTATAAAATGATTCCATCATGTAAGAGCCTTAACTGCAGTGAACGACAAATTCAGAGGCTTGTTATGTCAGAAAGGAGGAGGAGGAACTTCTGTTTAGGTCTTGCCTTCAGAGGGAAAGGAAACACTGATAGTATCCCTGTAACCTTGCACTGATGAGCAGGCACCACATTGCTTTGGAAAGATTCATATTTGAGATCTGATGACTAAGTGGTGGTGGGCACAGCTGCTTTTAGAATCAGAGATAAAGGAAAGAAGGAAAACAAATCCAGAATTGCTATGAGAAAATCTTGCTGACATGTAATGCTGTCAGAGCATTTATAAAGAACAGAAACCCCATTCAGTGTCATTCAGGTACGTGCTATATTGAATGGAATATTTATTGTTGTGAATGTTGCCAAAGGTCTGCAATTGATAATCTCTGGATTTATGAACAATAGCCTCTGTGAGAGAAATGAGATAGGTTAAATTATTGAGAGTGTTAATTTTGGTTCCAGTGTAAATTTTTTCTTAAAGTCTATCAGTTTATGCAGATTAAGTGATCTTCCAATGAGCTTGGGGTTTTTAAATATTTGTGGATACAGAGAAAATGATGGAAGTTTGCTATATTTTAGGTCTTTGGCTTAAGAATCTTATTAGAATAGGATTGCTGCACTGAGAGCAGGAGGAGTATTTTGGAACATACATGGTGTTTTAAGGTTTTTGGGAAATTCCACAGATAAATATACTAATAAAAGCTAAATGCCTCTTCCAAGCTTCATAGCAATTGGTATAACCTGATCCAAACTAAATTGGGGTTACTGGAGGTCTCTTAACTTGACTTTTGAAATTCCAAGTCTCTCACTGATAAATGTCTCAGGTTTTGTTTTGACAGTTCTGAAGTAGTTTTCCCATTGAAGTCTGTGCTATTGATTTACAGTCTTTTATTAAGATCTTCAGCTTTAAGAAGGATCTTCCTCATTAGACAGTGAGATCCAAGCCTGTTTTTTTAATTTGCTTTTAGCACTGCTAAAAGGTTTATTTAACAATAACTAAAGATTGGACAGCACATGTATAAATCTTCATCAAACCCATCAGAGCTTTTGCCTGAATGCTCATAAAAGACTTTTGGCTAGCAATGGCAAGAATGATCTGGTCTTTAATCCTGGATGCTTTATAACCAAGGTTTTATTAGAGAAAATAAATTACAGCCTGGAGAGAGGATGGGATAAACAGCAAATTGTGCAGTTTATACCTTGGAATGGTGGGTAAATGTGCTATTTCTTTCTGGGAAAGGGTTCAGCCTTGTCATACAGAGAATGATGCACAATTACAATTTGTGTGTAGAGGAAGTTTTGATATGATTATGGGTGGCATGAGAAACTGCTTTTGGACATAAAGTCATTTACCATTTGCTTCTGATGTGCTCAGTGTTACCAGCAATGTGTTTCCTCATCCATATCCTTGAAATTCCTTGCTCATCTGTTGTCCCCACAGGAGGGGGAGTTCTAAGACTGGTGCTTTTACTGAAGCAACAAATACATGCTGTATTTCTGATTTAAAGCTTGAAAACTTTTATTTGGTGTTTGAGAACTTTATTAAAATTCTTCTTTCTGTTTGTGAGCAAAGTTCAAGCACTCCTCTGTGGCTGTCCTCCGTTTTGCTTTTCTTTCTGAACTTCCCTGTTCCTTTTAAAATAAGATGTATCTTGCATTTTGCAGACACAGTGACTGTAACACAGCATCAGTGGAAGGCAGCTGTAGTGTGTTCCCTGTCAGGCTGGTAACTCTGTGTGAGTGAACACTCAGCTTCCTCATGCTTTAAAAGGAGAAATAACAATAAAAATTTTCGACCTGAAGGGATGGAGCAAATCTGATGCTTCTTTGCAGTTTATCTCATCAGTGCTGTAAATGAGAACCAGTAAATGGAGCTCCAAGTATTGCTGGAGAAAGTGGAAACACACAAACTATTTTATATCCTTGAGAATTTTTTGGCTGTTAAACTGAAAAACTTTAAAAATCACAGGAAGAAAATGCTCATAGTTTTAGAGGTCTTCTTAAAATGTTGGAACTGCAGAATTGTCTTCAAGAAGTCAGCTAATGTGAGTGTCTATAATGATGTTCTGATGAAGAATGGGTTAAAATATATTAACTTAAAAAACTATAAATCCAATTAATATATGATCTCTTTAAATACTCTTAGCCTTCAAGAACCAAAATTAAAACTTATTGGCTTAAAGGTAAAAGTAGCAAAGAGCTTACAGTGATAAGGGATGGTGATCCAGGGGGCTGACCAGATTTTATATACAATATTTTACTGTGCTCCTATTCAGCTATCTGCAGCATGCTTTTGCTAGCAGTGAAGAAATATTCACATAAAAGAGTTTGCTGGTCCATTCCTTGAGAGACAGGACATAAGCTCAGCAGGCAGAAATTCCAGAATATTTTCTAAGACTTCATTTCAATAAGACTAGGAGGTCATTACAATTTTGTCTTAATTAACATGTTAGACAAATGTCCATCTGTGAGAGTCATCAACAAAATTCCAACTGACTCAGCTGAGACAGGATTTTACTCACAATAAAAGGCAGGTTTTCATGTCTGGGTTAATGATGAGACAAATCTAGAACAGCTTGCCTTGTTTAAGGGACTAAAACATATGCACAAACTTTTGTTACCTGTGGATGGTGCTAAACAAATCAGATCTGGGATTTCATGCAGCTTTACAAGAGTGTTTTACAGCTTGAAAGGCAGGAATAAGCAATGCCTTGGTTTCTGTGCTCTTTCAGTGGTTTAGTGATGGTGGAGAAAAAGTAAAGGCATAATGACTCATTTATGAGGTGATTTTAAGTATTTTAAGTCATCAAAAATCAGGTATCAAAAACTGCATTGAAAAAACTTTATTTTAAAGAAGTTAGAATAAAATTGCAGTGGCAAAGATATTTAATCTTGAATTTGCTGTTAATGTGAAAGTGCACAACAAAATTAATACAATTGGAATAGTCTTTTACAGAAATTCCAATAAGAAAATCAGTTTACTATAGCTAAAGCCAGATAAGCAGCCAGAGGAGTTCTGCATTTTGTACATATTCAGACATAGATTTCATTTCTATACCACTGTAGATAAGATTGCTTATTCAAGTTTTATGACTAAAAAGACAGAAGTTTTACGCTTTTTATTTACTTTTTGGCTACCTAAATTAATCCTATAGCATGAATCATTTGCATTATAAATAGACTGTCTGGAAAACAAAGCAATGTAAGTAACACCATTTTATTTGAGGAGAGGAGAAAGTAGAATAAGACATATTGCAAATTGGTCTGACAGGATAAAAGTCCACTGCTTTTTCTTCACTCTTTAGGTCACTGAGATCTGAAATTATTATACCCTGACAACATTTCTGCAAGGAAGGTTTTCTTTTGCCAAAGATTGCTCTGGTTATCACCATTGCTGCTGAGCCTCACAAAGCAGGAGGTTATTTGAGGAGCCTGAGGCATGGCATGCCCAAGGGAAAGCTTAGCCAGGAGCAATGAATCCTGTATTTCTGACATCCATGCCAAACAGAACCTCCCACCCTGGGTTTGGAGCTCTGGCAGGTCAGATGTGCCAGGATGGTGGAGCATGAACTGCAGAAATGGATGAATTCCCATAATTTGGGGATGTGTCCCACCCAACATCAGACTTGTTGCCTGTAGATTGCCAGGGGTCAGGTTTTAAGGGGCAGTGAGGACTCTTCTCTTTTGTGCATTGGCAAAAGGAGTTTTAATCTTTTCGCTGGTCTTTATGCCCAATGAAGAACAGCTGCTACCAGGGAAAGTCTCATCTTTGCTTTCATCAACAATGAGATAGTGTCTCCCCTGAGAGTGTAGGAATTTTCAATTCCTGCTCTATCCCTATTGCCTGATTTACTTGTTTTTCTTCACATATTGACTTTTTTAGCCACCATCTCTTTCCTCTCAAATTTCTGCCTGGCATGAGTGCATTGCTGCAGGCTCTGCTCTCTTCATGCTGCTGTATATCCTCACAGACCTCAGTGGGGAAAATGCTGTGGGGAAAGGGAATAAACGAGGTGAAATTTTCAGTCCCTAATTTATTTACCATACAAGAGCTGTTGATTTGTTGTAAGAGTAAATAGAAGGAATTTGACTTGAGTAAAAAAATCTCAGCCCCTGTGCCAGCTCATGTCTATACCCTGATAATAACAGAGACAATTATTCAGAAACCCTCCAAGCTGTGTTAAAGTTCGACTGGGCAAAATGAGGAATTTTATCCATGTGCTTTCTCTCTTGTTGAGGGCAGAGGTTGAGCAGGGCACTCTGCTCCTCAGCAGACTGGAGTGATGGAACACCTTTGCTGTGATGTGGGCAGTGGGATTTAGGTGTTGATCACTGAGTTTGCTGACCACACCAAGCTCTGGTGCAGTCTCTGCTCTGCCCTTGTGGAATCCCACCTGGAGCTCTGCATCCATCTCTGGGACCCTCAACACAAGGAAGACAAAGAAAATAAGATTCAGTGAGTCCAGGCCATGAAATTCATCAGAGGGCTGGAGCACATCCCATATGAGCACAGGCTGAGAGAGCTGGGGTTGTTCAGACTGGAGAAGAGAAAGCTCTGGTACTTCCAGAGCCTAAAGGGGCTCCAGGAGAGCTGAAAAGGGACTTTTTACCAGGATGTGTAGTGATAGAACAAGACAGAATGGCTTCAAACTCAAAGAGAGGAGGTTTAAGTTGGATATTAGGAAGAAATTCTTTACTGTGAGGGTGGTGAGCCACTGGCACAGATTTCCCAGAGAAACTGTGGATGCTCCATCCCTGGGAGTGTTCAGCCAGGTTGGATTGAATTCTGAGCAGCCTGGTGTCATGGAATGTGTCCCTGCCCATGGCTGGGGGATTGAAATTAGGTGATCTTCAAGGTCCCTTCCAGCCCAAACCATTCATGGATTCAGTTATATTTCTATGAATACACTTTTTGCAAATGACCAGAAAGAAATGGAGTGGACGAAGGCACATGTGCATTTGTTCTAGGACACTGTCATTAAGAGGGAAATGTTGACTGAAGGAATTATTTCCTCCTGGATCCAAGGAACAGGTGTATTCCATGCTGTTGGGGCAGAGCTATGGTGTGGCAATCAAAACAAGAATAATTTTTTTAGAATTAGCTTCCCCAATTGGTATGTCCTGAGAGACCCAGGTATGCTTCAGAGATGCTGGATGCAGATGCACATCCCAGATCCGTGAATATTGAAATCCCCATGCTGCTCTTCCCTGCCCTTTCTTGCATCAGAGATGTTTTTTTTAAATAATGAAGTTCTTACTGGAAAAGGGTGCTATTCTTTGTACTGGTTTCTGCCATGATACTGCTGCAGATTGAAGCATGATTACAAAATCCTCAGATCCTTGTAATTATACTTTGTGTAATAATTTAAATAGATGTTTCTTTTCTAATGGAATGTACTAAAATTTTCATGCTGAAATGCAAATATTCTTTTTGACCAAAAAGTCAAAATTATTTAAATAATTACATGGAGTGTAAAGGAACTGAAGTGTCTTAGTTTGCATTTGTGTTCTTGAGCAGGACAGTGGCTTTTCACTTCTGGTGTCTGAAACGCTAAGACTATGAAACATACTTAAGAGATGCAAATCATAGAAAGCTTAAATCCACTCTCAGATCTGGTAACATTTTAATGATCCACAAATTTAAAGGCTGAAAACTAGTAAAGTCAACCTTAATTCTAGTTTGAACTGAGATCTGAAAATATGTTTCAGTAATGGGAAGGGAAATCTAGAGACCAATCAATCAAACATCCTGCTCAAAGTGAGTCTTTTTTAATCTTTCCAAATACTGGGATTTCACAGCCTTTCTGGGTACCCTATTCCTGCTCCTAATTCTCACTGTGGAGATTTTTCCTCATGTTTTACTGGGATTTCCCTTGCACTGGCATGTGACTGTGATCTCCTGAAAAAGAGTCTGGACTCCTTGTCTTTGTAATTCCACTTTATGGGGTGGAAGGCTGAAGTTGTGTATTCCTCTAGTGGAACAAATCCAGTTCCTTTAGTGCCCCCATGTCCATTGAACTCTGAAATGTATTTATGAATGTTTAGAATAATCTAGGAGTTGTCAGTGTCCTGAGTAACTTAAAGGCTAACAAAGGCTAAAGAATGCTCATTTTGCTTGTTTCAAAGTATTTTTCCCTGTGTCCAGATTTTTCCCTGTCCCCAGATTTTGAGCTGCACTATTTTATTTAGAGTAGGTCTTGAGGCCATTGAGGACAGGTTTTTAATTTTGGAGGATGAGTACAATATCCGAAATTTGGACAGACAGCTGGATTTTCCATTTTGCTTCCCTATCTCTCTCCTACTTGTTGCATCCAGTCCTTCTCAGGTAATAATAAACTTGTTTACTTGCCTGCCTTCTGTTGGCAATATCTGGCACTGCTGTGTTTAATGAGTAATAAGCTTGTCTGAAGCACAAGTATCATCTGCATCAGGAATGACTTTCCTTTAGTAATCACTTTTCCAGAAGATGATTCAGTTTGTTGCTGCAGGGAGCTGTGTAAAATAGAACTGAAGAGAATATTAATAGAATGCTTTGTGAGATGACTGAGGATCTTTGGCTGTGGGGTGGTGGAATGCATGCTTGCTGAATCACCTCTATTAAACCCAAAGGCACCAGGATTGCACTTTAGTCTAAGCCTAGCAGAGAGAAAAAGGTCATCTTGATTCTCTATTGCAAAAAATCTTTACTCAAAATATATATGAAATGCTAAGCAGTTTGTAGTGTATGTTGATGGAAGGGTGCCTGAGAACATCCATCACTCCCTTGCTTTTTGAAGGGTTGTACTTTTCTAGGAAAAGCTATTGTGCTGTGTTCCCAAGCAGGCACCCTGCCTTCTCTACCTACTTTTCTCCTTTCCAAAACTAAAAAAAAAATCCCAAACAACCATACAAACCTAAAACTGGAAAAAAATTAATTAGTTTTTTTCCCACAAGGATTTTAAAGAGGTTCTTGGTATAGGTAATGTGCAGTAAGAGGCTTTTGAGTTTGTTGAAATACGTCAGATGGCTTAATTATTTACCCATGTGTCTGTTTGACTATGACATCTAAACCAGCCCTTGTGCCTCATCTGGCATGTCTTGCATGGTGACTCAAGATACATTCAGTTGTTGGAGAGTTATTCAAAGACAAGAAACCTAGTTTTTTTTAAAATTTTTTTTTGTTTTGTTTTTTTTGGTGGAGAACATTGATAACATTCATTTTTCCCCTACATCCTCATGGATAGTGGTGTCATCCTCAGGGTGCTGGAGCTAATGAAGCTGCTCTGTGTCAGAAGGGAATCCTGCCT
Organism: Melozone crissalis; assembly: GCF_028551555.1. Classification (NCBI taxonomy): domain Eukaryota; kingdom Metazoa; phylum Chordata; class Aves; order Passeriformes; family Passerellidae; genus Melozone; species Melozone crissalis. Next base: position 3,773,592 of record NW_026535834.1, read on the forward strand.
GTAGTGCCTTAGATTTGTGAATGGTAAGTGTTACTTGAGGAACTGGCCAGAATGGCTGTGGTTTACTTAATAATTGGCATTTCAGTTGTTGAATATCTCGCTAAGCTAAACTGACTTCAGTGGACTGAAACATTTGCAGGCTCTCAGGAGACTGGGATATAAAAATAATAGACACCTGTTTTGTTTCTGTGTCTGGTCCAGATCTAGTGCAGAGCTGACAGATTGCATCTAAATAATGTATTTTATCATTGAATCTTGCTTTTAAAGTCTTTCTTCAGAGGAAAAGGGCGTGTTGGGACAGGAGTTCACTTTAGGAAGTAGTTCATTTCTGTTTCATGAGTAGTTTTTAAAATATGATGACATTATACCAGGATGGAACAAATTTATTAGCTATTGCTCTACTTATTGTAGTCCTTGCATTAAATGTGGCTGTGCTTCCTTCTGAGGTGTTTGTGGAGTTTTTCTTGAGTCTCAGATCTTGGAGTCTGTTTCCCTCATTCTTCCGTTCTTCTTTAAGACACACAACTTCACAGTTCAGCAGGCAATTTTTAGGACCTTCTGAGCAATAATGCATAATTTCAGCAGTCTCACTTTATTGTGAGTCTCTGGGCTTCCCATTTGAAATTCTGTGGGTGTAAAGAAATGTGATCAACGTGATCTCATGCAGATCCATGGTGTACTGTGGCTAGACTATTTCTGCTACTCAAGTTAATAATCTCAGGTCAATACTGTTATTTTTTCACTACATTTCAGCCTGCTGAAGACCACGAGTACAGTTTTCTTTAACCTGCTGGACCCCAGAGTCTCCTTCTCTTGTAAATAAGTTATGAGCAGCGTGTTTTTCAGGAAAGCTGTGCTGACTCCTTATGCTTGTGTGAACTCTTCCCCTAAAACAAGCTTTACTCTTGCTCCTGATAACTTCTGTGTATGTTTCTAAATGCTCTGTGTTGCCCTTTGGAGACAATATCTCCTCCTGCTAAGCTCACGCTCATTAGTGGATTCCTCTGCAGAAAAAACATGACTCAAATCTCAGCTGATTTCTGTTCATAAAATTCCGTAGTAGCAGCTCTGTGTTCTCTCTGCTTTTGCAGTGTGCAGGCATTTATTTGCTGAACGCTGAGGGAAACCACACAGCCAGTTTGCCTGCTGCAAAAGCTGGCACAGCACAATGTCCCTGGCTGACTGGAACAGAGATGTTGCTGTGATGATGCTCAGGCCCTTCCCTGCAGAGGCTTTGGGGTTCCCCTGTGCTGTGTGTCCTTCCAAAGGAGGCAGAGGCACAAAGAAAGCACAGACAGCTTTCCTTGGACATGCCAGATGTGTGGCAGAGTACCCATGCTCATCCTGAATACTTGCAGCCTCTGAGACTGCAAGGGGAATTCAGCTTTGCTCAAACTTGAATCTTTAAATGTGCATTGAATCCAGCGTGCTCATTTGGCTCACTCCTAGTAACCCCTGAAGATACTCCTATTTTTTTTTTTTGTTCCATCATTTCTTTCTAAAAAAATTACCCACCCCATAACCTGGGAGTGAAAGCACCTTTGGGTTTATCAGTGTTTTTTTGCGGTGAATTTGCACAATGCCTGGTTTTTCCTGGATGGAGGAGGCTGTGAAGCATCTGCTGGGGGCAGGTGAAGAGTGTGGGTTTGTGAGGGGTGAGGTCACAATCCCCTGCTTGGGCTACTCTGGAGGGCCAGTCCAAGAACTGCTGGACACAAACAGCTGCTGAGATATCTCATTTTCCTGTTTCCCACAAAGGAAAAAACAGCAGCTGGGTTAAAGCGCCGGAGCTGATTTAAATGAGTTTCTGGTTATTTCTCCACATATCTTCAGTTTCATTGCCAGATGCAGAGTGAGGAGGAAGGAAAGACTCTCAAAAATCCATTTTAGTCAAAAAGACTATATCTTCCATTTTCTGTTAATGCTTCTACTCTCAGTCCTCACCCTAGAGGAGAAAGATGTATCAATGGCCCAAGGTGGCACACTAGAAATGCCTTTGGGCTGAGAGCCTTGGGGACAGGGAGGTTGCTGGTACTTCCACAAACCCATGCTTGAATCTTCCTCATCTTCTTCATGGTCATGTGAGGCAAAAAAAGGTAAGAACATTTAGCATCTCTACCTTGGCCACTTGTGGAATAGCAAAGCTGTGGGTGAATGTTTAGTTATCCTGGGGTTTTTCATGTTAGGATCTTATTGTTATATGTAAAAGTACATTGCAATATTAGTTCTGGGGCTGAAACTTGCTCTTTTGGATACAGAATTGTTTTGAATTGCAAACTAGTTCTGTCTTCAGAGCTGGAATGAATTGCAGATGAAACTCTTAGTGAAGAATAAAGGAAAAAATGTTTTTAATTCTACAGTAAAATAATGCTTCTAGGACAGGGGTCTGTCTCAGGAGGATAATTTTGGTGGGCTTTTTTTTATCTTTTCAAATTTATTTTCTCTCTTAAATAATATGTGTATGCCTGAATCTGGCAAAGAGTATTTACAGTGGGCAATTTAAGGTCTTGTTTTGATAGCTGAGGGAGATGGGAGATAGAACAGGGGGTAGTTGGGATGGGGATGAAGAGTTGCAGGGAATTATAAAACTTCTGAACCTCATGAAATCACTTGAGTTCTATTGTCAGCTTTGGAAATACCTGCATTTTATGATTTCTACTTTTCTAATGGCCCTGTGCAGAGCTGCTGTGCCCAGGGACCCCTCAGTGATGAAGTTGCACCTTGCTGAGATCCACTCCCTGTGTTCCTCCTCTGTGCAGGGGGATCTGCAGTGGAGTTGTGGGTTTGGAGGGTGTAGGGGATGTGTGTGTGTGTTTGTCTGCTTTCACAATGCCTGCTGTGACATGTTTGTGATGGAAATGGGAAGCACCCTGGAGCTCAAGGCTGAAGGCTCTGGTGCAGTTAGCAGCAGGAGATGGTGAGTTGTTATGAAGAGAATTGATTTCTCCTCCATAGCTGTGGACCTTGGGGTAATTTTATCTCTGATAGAGAGCAGATCTACCCTGGTTGTAACTCCTGGTAATTTGTCATCTTGATCTTTGTTTCAGGCAGGCCTCAAATAGTTTTGTTCTTAAAATTATTATTATTTTTTTAAGGGAGTCTGAACTCAATATGTGTTTTAGCTTTTATTTTTAAGGATATTCTAGAAAGCTTTCTTTAACTTAAAGGCAGTAAATTTGTACATTGACTATTTAAGTGCATTTGGAATGCAATCTGTTTTAACGAAACTTTTTATGTTTTCTGGTTTACTGGTTCCTTTTTTCTTTTATTGAAAAGACCTAATGCAGAGCTTTTTTGGTTTTTAAGTCTTTTTTTTTTTTTTTAATTCTTTATTGTCTTAGGATGAATATTTAAACAACCCTCTTCAATCTTGCTTCAAAATGTCCCTGTGCACATCTTCTCACAAGGACTTTTCTCAGTTGCTGCCACTTCAGGATATTGGATGCAATAAAACAGAAATTAAAAATTCACCTGCTGGCGTCATCTCTCCAGTCCCTTACAGCTGCAATCAGTCCACGCTGACAGCAGAGCACAGCCCAGTCTACATTCCCTCATCTTTCATGGAAAACAGGCACGAATATTCCACCATGGCGTTCTGCAGCCCCGCCATGGTCAATTACAACATCGCCAGCAATTTTGGGGACCCGGAGGGTGTGGCAGCCAGGCAGACCTCGAGCCCCAGCGCCCTGTGGTCTGCTCCTGGCCACCTGTCCCCTCTGGCTCTGCACTGCCAGCCCTCCCTGCTGTACGCGGAGCAGCCCAAGAGCCTGTGGTGCGAGGCGCGCCCCATGGAGCCCGTGCTGCCCGCCACCAGGTCAGTCATGCTTGGTTTAAAACTTGGATAAATATTGTCTACAGCTTCCTTAGCTCAAGGCTTTGCTTTTTGTGTTTGAATTAAAGTGCTGCTCTCTCTGAAAAACAAAATGCTGTAAAAAAACCTCCATGAGACACCAAATCACCCAGGGAGTGTTGTGTATGTGGTTTATTTAGTTGTGTGTGTGGTTTATTTAGTTGTGTGTGTGGTTTATTTGTTTGTTTTTATTGTATCTTCTGAAATAAGATTTTTTTCCCCCAATACCTCCTTAGAGTCCTATACACCAACACAGAGCATTACAAATACCTTCACTGTGAGAACAGTTTACATTGCATAAAAAAAGTTCAAGACTGCTAGACACTATTTTGTGCGACAAAATTAATTTTGCTCTGGCAGATTAAGTCCTTTGAGTGAAAGAGGTAAATGTTAATTCCTTTTACCTTTTCATACAATATTGTTGAATTCGTTTTTACCCATTTTTTTTTTTTTTACTGCTTCTAATAGATGTGAAGGCTTTTTGTTAACTTGAAATTCGATGGAAATGTTTTTCTTTGCTTTTTGGCTTTAGTATGAGCAGTCACACAGCAGCATGCATGATGTTAAAAGCAGGCTGCTGCTGAAAAAACCTGACTTTTTTTCTTGCTGCTGTTCCCAACTGACTTTGTAAAGTTGCTGTGAAGAGCAGAGTCAGAGGCTAAACTTTCAGCTGACAAGACACTCTGTTTGCAAAACCACGTTCTTGTTCTGCAGATTTACTGACATTGGAAACCCTAACCAGGGTCTGGATCATCATCTGATGAAACTGCTCTGTTCTTGGGCACACACTTTTTGGATGGATTAAAGCTCAGGGCTGCAGGTGCTGTTCCTGCTTCAGCAGCTGGATGTTTATTCATAGCCTCCTTATTTAACTTCAGCAGTCGTTTGGAGCATGAAAAATAGTGTGTCCTGGGAACTGTTTTAGTCAATGGTTAATAAAGGATTTGTGCTATTTTTGAGACTTCCCACACTCCTTCTGCAATGAGTGGGCTTTATGGAGTGCAAATATGCTCTCAGTGTAGGTGTGTGGATTGGGAAAGACTCTTTGGGCAGCACTTACATGCATAATTCCCCAAGCAGTTTTGATGTGAACAGGGATCACACCCAAACTCTTTCCACTTTGGTTAAGGTTCCAAAACTTTGACAACCCTGGGAAGCTTAGGGTTTGAAGCTGTCCCGATGTTGGGACAGCAGCTGGAATAACCTAGGAGCAAGAGCATCCTGTCTGATGCTCTGCAGTGCCCTCTCTGCAACAGACAGAAGGGAAGATGAACCTGTCCCATTGGAGTTTAAATAAATAAGTCATCAGCTATTTGTATAGATATATAAAGAGTCATGCAGCTGATGATGACCTAACTTAAAGAGAATCAAGAAATTCTGGAGTATAACCTCTTCTTCACAGAATGGTTTGAATTGGAAGGTGTCTTAAAGACCATCTAGTTCCAACCCCTCTGCCATGCACAGGGACACCTTCCCGTAAACCAGCTTGCTGAGAGTAGGATGACCAGGAGAAAATCAGTGTTTTATTACTTTAAGTGAAGTCCTAATTCCTTTTTAGAAAGGTAGTATTTCTATATAGAGCCCAGCATCATAAAATAGAAAGGAGTACTAGGAGGTGTGAAGTGATAAATCTCTCACCATATGAAAGGTTCCTCTGTGGCCACCAGGGCACATCCTCTGTTTTCCTGCATCCTTTGGTGCAGGAGCATGGTGGGCATCCATCCAAGCACTTCCAGCTCACCTGCAGGACCTGGCAGCTCATTCCTCTGCTGAGCATGGGGTGCCCCAGTCCCACAGCAGCTGGGATGTTTCTCCCCCTGCATGGGGCTGCCCTCTCTGGATTGCCCTGTGTGTGGAAACGCTGCTGGAGCAGCAGATCTCAGGGTATGGGATGTTTACCTGGAAGCCCTGACTGTTTGCAGGCTCTGCAGCCCTCACAGACAGACAAACTGATGGGGTTTGAGCTTCCTGGGGTGAGGCTGCAGCTGTCACAGATGAGCTGCTCTGGTGCTGCTTGGCCCACAGCAGGAATTTGTTCCAGATGGTTCTGCTGTGTTCCAGCTGTTTGCCAGGAGTCTGAGGAGGCATTGCAGCTGGCTTGTGTGCTGGGTGGCTCTTGTTAGACTTCTAAGCAAGGAAAAAGTGCTTTTTAAATACACTTATCATGACTGGGTGAGGTTTTTACCAACAATCCTCACCCAGGTGTTGTGGTGTTGTTTTTTCTTTATTTTCATCCATAACCTCAGTGTTTTATCAAGGGCAATAAACATTGATCTCTACAGCATATCAATCAGTCACAGAGAGGCTCTCCAGCTGATTTTGAGCCTCTTCTGACCCTCACAATTGGGTAACATTTCCCAAGTAAAGCTTAAAGACCATCTAGTTCCACCCCCTCTGCCATGGACAGGGACACCTTCCTCTAGAGCAGGCTGCTCAGAGTAGAAGGATGACCAGGAGAAAATCAGTGATTTATCACTTTAAGTGAAGTCTTAATTCCTTTTTATAAAGGTAGTATTTCTATGTAGAACCCAGCATCAATACATATTTTACTAATGTGAAATGCCAAATCCCTTTTGCTGCCAAACACAGGGGAATAGGAAGGAATAGGAATGCTCTTCCCTCCTTTCATTAGCAGCAATTTAGGCATTTGTGATACAGCCTCTTTACTCTTGGGGAGAGTTCCCCTCACTGGAGTTCCCAGCAGAGAGGGAAATAACTCAGTGATTCACCAACCCAATAATGAAGTGTGTGTGTAATCAAAGACCCAGCTTGTTAAATACTTAAACATTCCTCTGCCCTGCTGTAGCTGAACGAATTAACATTTAAAAAAAATCGCTCAGTAACTTAATTGCACAACAAATATCTTAATTTTTCTGTTTTGAAATTTGCTCCAAGAAGCACCTTTTCCTCCTTTCCAAATTTTTTTACAAGGAAATTAGAGCATGTTCTCCTCAAAAACTTATGAACTTGATGATTTTCAGTTGACACGTGGGTGTGTTTGTCCTTACCTCCTGTCATGAAACCAGCACAAAAATCTACTTTTAATATATTAGTTAAAGCCTCTTTGACAGCACTTTCAGCATGTTTCTACTATTCTGTTTAAACTTGTCCTTCTTTAGAAGTCATAAACCATGCTACCTGTTGTCTTATCCCAACTGATTTTTCTTCTCCTCCTTAATCCTTCTAGAAGGTTGGATGAGGAAAATTCTAGAGTTCTGAAGTTCTGCCTCTACGCTTGAATTTATACCTATAAGCTGACTATACACCATTCCTTTTCTCAAACTCTGAGCTGCTCAGAGTTTGCACATAACACTCTTTTCTCTCTGTCTAGAAATTGCATTGACCCTGAAAGCACATTGTGCAAAACCCACCAAGAAAATGAGGTCCAGATAAAAAGGATACAATGGATTTACTTCCTCTACCTAAACCAAACATTACTGATAACCCAAGCTCCTTTCCTCTTTTGTTTGTTTACAGGATCTTGGTGTCAGGAATTGGCTGTTTTTTCATGTTTCTTCCTGTTTTAATTTTAATCCCTTCATGAAGAATAGTTCCTGTATTTTGGAGTTATTTGCAACACTTCAAGGATGTCTATATCTTACTAATTTATATAGAGCAGCAATTTTTTAAACACATGGAAGTATTTTATTAATTGCGTTTCTTCATTCTTCTTATATTCAGACTTTTTGTTTAGCATCAGGGTGATCAACGTGGGCTGAACAGAAAACATCATGAGCTGATCTTGTAGGCTGAGATTCACACCTCAGTTATTTGTCTGCAGAATGTCATTGAATGAGTTAAGCCTCATGTAAGGGATGAAGCATTGGGAATGGATGTGTGTTGTAATTTTGCCTTACTAACAGGACAAAGCAACTGCATCTCTGTCCATTGTAGCATTTATAATGTCGGTCTGAGCTGCCTGAGTTCTCCTTTCCCTGTGAAGCTCTCAAGAGGCAAAATCCACTTGGTTCACAAATTCCTGGACTTGCCTATTTCCAATAATTCTTCAAGACCCATCAGCATTCAATATGATTTTTCCCAGGGTTCATTGATTGATTCAGCAGCAGTCCAGGTTTATGCCTAAATCCTTCTAGTGTGTCATCACTGGGATCAGACTACGTGCTTTAAATGCTTTATCTTGTCAGAAAAGGCTTAGCAGTATTTCACCTATCCTGTCTTCAGGAATATGAAGACTCTATAGAGAGAGAATAGAAGACAATGAAAAATTATGAAACTCTTTGCGGTGCAGTTTAAATTTTTCCTCTTTTATAACACATGTCTTTCTCTTCTATCAGAGAAACATTAAAAAGAAAAACGAATGGCAACGACTGTACAAGCCCAATTGCAAATAACCCTGGCTCAAAAAAGGATGCCCACTTCTGTGCAGTGTGCAGTGACTATGCTTCAGGATACCACTATGGGGTCTGGTCCTGTGAAGGCTGCAAAGCATTTTTTAAAAGAAGCATTCAAGGTAGGACAAACAGGTTATGCTCATTTGCTTAAATAAATAGTTTCATGTGACCAGGGGCTGCAGCAGTTGACCTAGTAATGAGCAGCTCTGAAACCCTGGTGTCTGGTGCTCCATGCTGAAAATAGAGCAGCACATGATTTGGCTGTTTTATCTCTTGGCTCTGCTGTTATCAAGATTGGAAATGTTACAGAGTGAGGACTTGATTTCTTTAGAGAAGAGGTGGAATGCACAGCACAGTGAGGCCCTGCAGCACAGGCCTGGCTGGGATGGCACTGCAGACCTGTGGATCTGGTGGATTTGGTGGCCCAGCTGAGTTGTAGTAATTGAGAATTAATTGTCATAGGCACAGTAAGAGTAGGCAATTATCTGGAGACTTTGCTTGCTGGGAGCTCTTCTTGACAAGAGTCTATTGCCTGGAGCTGTTGAGTCACAGTGTACAATATCCACACACTGTGGAGGATGGAAAAGTATGTGTAGCAAATATCAGGTGCTAACCTGATAACCATTAATGCTCAGCCCTGCACCCCTCAGAGCCTGCACTGCAGTATCTCTTACCCTGACAGGCCTCTCTATCTAAGACTTCCACTTCCATGTTTAAATTCTTAAATATTTGGTATTTAGTTCAAGTTTGCTGTATGGCTGCAGTGTGAATTAAGTGCGAGGCTCCACATTTGCTGTCACAGCCAGTGGAAGTCACACAGGCACTGTACTGCAGATTTGGACACTTATTTTCTTTAACCTTGGCCTAGTTATCCTGATCTTTGGCCTCATCTCAGGTCATTTGGTGGAAAATCATTTCTATTGACATTGGCTGCTACATGTGGATGCCAATGCAGAGAATCCTGCTGCTGTTTGATCTTTACTGTTCCTCTCCCACTTCTGCCTGCAGAGCCTTTAGGAATCTTCGGGTATTTTCTTTTCGCTCAGTATGGCAGAGATGGTGCCCTAGGAGAATCAAATTTAATTCAGAACTTTGTTTTGCCTTTTCAATTCATTGTGCAGATTCTGCACAGGTGGATAGCAATTTCTACAAGCTGGTGCAAGTACTGTGAATTTCTAAAATAATTGAAGAGACCTTTGTGTCCAATTGTCACAAATGGAGTCTGAATTTGATCTCAAGGTGTTTTCTGTCAAGTCAATGCTTTCCCTGATCTGTGTTGCTCACATGTACTTAGGCCAGCAGCAAGTTACCCACTGTGGTCTTTTGTACACCTCAGTGTACCCTGTCAGGTAGTGAGTTTGTAATTCAAAGGAAAGAATAAAAAAAGGCACATAAAATAAAGCCAGTTCTTGGCATAAAACACTTATCAAGCACTCAGCTGCAATGCCTGTTATGCAGGATATTGTGTATTAAAATAAAAGACTTCTGGGCCTGCCATAGAGCAAAATGTTGGCCTTATTAATGAAATTAAAATTAGAAGTATGACTGAGCAACTGTGTGTGGTCTCCTTGGCTTATCTGAGTCTAGTGTAGTCTGTCCCACATCACTGAACATCTGCCTGCAAGTTAAATTATTCCAAGGCCACAAGAGCTTTAAAACACTTTATAGTCCTGTGTGCAATGGAGAGTTTCTCCCTCCTCTCCCTCCATGTTGTGTGAAGAGTGATAAATAGTAATTTATTTTTCAGTTGTATCTGCCAGTAAGAAATGGGACAAACTGTAATGTGAGCTCTTCTTTTTAAAACTGTCAGTTCAAAAATTCAAGGTTAAAATAATTCTAATTTTGCATGGCAATAGTCACAATGGTTCAGTTAAATAATTACTCTTGGGGACATGAACTCTTGGATTTTCACCAAGTGAAAAAAAAACCATCACTCTAGTAGCTGTATTTTTGTCTGATCTTATTCTTGGTTGGGGAAAAAAAACCAAACCCAAACGAACTTAAAAAGCAGCCTGGGAGAAAAGATATTAAGAAAAGTAAATGAGTGAATATTTTTTGCATCCTTTGGTAATTGTTGCAAGAGATAGTTCCACTATTTGGCAGGAGATTATTCAACTGTATTTACACCAGGAGTGTACCCAAGTCCAGTTTACAGTAATAAACCTTTGGACCAGATTATTGATTGATGAACTACAGTAACCTAAAGGGGTTTGGGTGGGAACGAGGCGAGATGGGAGAGAATAAGAAGAGAACAAAAGAGGCTGCAGTGAGAACTGATCAAAGCAAGATAAACACTTGTCCAGAATATCTGAAACTTACACCCTCTCTTTGTGCTTTTCTTTGTAGTTACAGCATGCATTATTTCCTACTGGTCTCCTTTTATCTTGGCCTTTTTTTTTTTTTGTTAACTTTGGTCCAGGGTCAATCCTCCAAAGGCTTCTTCATTCCTGGAACTCCCCACGTCAGAGTTCAGTAAATAGAGCTGTAGTTTACTTAAATCTTTGCAGGACTGCCCTTTTCAAGTCTGCTGAGGGAAAAAAAAAGGAAAATCTGGTATCTGTGGTGGTGCTCACAGGGATCCCAGGATGAGGGAAGAGATGAGAATCTTGACTCCATGTTTCAGAAGGCTGATTTATTATTTTATGATATATAATTTTCTTTTAATATAATATATATTAGAGCTATATTAAAAGAATAGTAGAAATAATTTCATCAGAAGGCTAGCAAGGAATAGAAAGGGAATGAAGTGATAATAAAATCTTGTGACTGCTCACAGCCTCAACACAGGTGGCTGTCATTGGCCATCAAGTAAAAACAATTTCACATGCTGGGTAACAATTCTCCAAATCACATTCCAAAGCAGCAAAATATAGAAAAGCTAGAGCTTCTCAGCTTCTCAGGAGAAAAGATCCTAGCAAAAGAATTTTTCATAAAATATATCTGTGACAGGTATATGCCAGCTATAGACTCCCAATATACAGTACAAAATTGGAGGTTGGGAGGAAATTTCCACAAGAGTGTATGTTCCATTTTCAAAAAATGAAAAATGAGTTGGTTTTGGAAGATGCTTGGTTGTCTGACAGTCACCACTATAAAGCTGAGTAATGATGTCTGGTTAATTTTGAGGCCACAGGCTGATGTTTAAAGTATTGGACAAATATTCATTTTTGCATGAGTTAAATTAATGGAGCTTAGATACATGCACACAAAAAAGCTCAGTTGTTTAAAGTTGAGAACACTCCTGATTTGGGAGATGACCAAGATGGCTGGAGATGTTAAATTTTCCCTTCTTGCCCTGCTGCAGGACACAATGACTACATCTGCCCAGCCACCAACCAGTGCACGATAGACAAAAACCGGCGCAAGAGCTGCCAGGCGTGCCGGCTGCGCAAGTGCTACGAAGTGGGGATGATGAAATGTGGTGAGTTGGGCATGGCTCTGCTCTCAGCTGGGGTTTTGCTGCTTTTGGCTTTTTCTTCCCTTCAGCCAATCCTCTATCTTGTTTCCCTTGGAATCCCAGGAAGGTACAAAACTGATTCTTAAAGCTGGTGATGACTTGTCATTTTCAAACCTGTTGGAAGGTGTAGGTTAAGAGAGAAAACCATATAACCTCTGCAGAGCTTTGGGGAGGCAAGCTGCTTCCATGCCATGCAGAATGGGAAATCGAGAGCTGCTGCTTCCAGAACCTTCCAGAGGCAACCTCTGCTGATGTGGGGTAAAGGAGCCTGTGCTGTGCTCTGCTGCTGGGATGCACTGCAGGAGCAGCAGTGTCACATCAGAGCAGCAGTGAATTAACCCAGCATTCCACCTGTGATGGTGGCAAGAGTGGGTGCCTCAGGAGGAGTGTAGGAATGAGAGCAGCTCCTACATGGAACTACATCAGTCAGCTCTCAGCTTCCAAAAATTAGTGGAGGGGGACATTAGTAAAATGATAGATTTCTCCATTTTCTCTTTTTAACCCTACAAAGCCTTAGCATCTACAACATCCCTCAGCAGTTTGGCCACCCATCCCAGGAAGAACAAGCTCTCTGGTTGCCAGGCTTTTGTGGGGGGCTTTGGTGGGACAGTGAGGGAAAGGCCTTTGGGAGGGCAGCTCCTTTTGTGAACAAGCCATCTTCAGATGATGCCCCACAGCTCTTCCACCAAAAGAAATAGTGAACCACCACTGTTTGCCACTGCACCACCAGAATTATCTAGCCTTTTCTTTTATCCCTGTCTAGTACTTACAGCAATGTGAATTCAATGCAGTTGATCATTTACAAATGATAGATTCAAGGTTATTTTTAAGAATAAAATTATTTGAGAAATGCTTTAATGTAATGTATGTTTACAGTCAAGGTTTGCTGTTTCTTATAGATTCCCCAATGTGTGTAATAGAAACAGGCTGGGAAAATAACCCATAAGAACACTGGAGTGCACAGGAGAAGGTCCCTGTGCTTGGCTCTCCATGATTTGCAGACATACATCTTGTTTCATCCCATTTAATGCAGACACATATTTCTGTTTCAAAACTAGACACCATTTTCATCCTCCCACAGCTTTGATCTGCAGACTGTTTGCAAAATATGACTTCTTTCATTGGGAACATTGTTTAGAATTTCAGCCTGCATTTATTGCTGAACAATTAATGTCCATTTTTTCTTGCAACAACATTGTCTTTTAGCATAGAGGCTCCTCATCTCTTTGTTGTTAACAGCCTGGTTTTGTTTAAGGACTGCATCATATTCCCTTACAACCTCAGTTTTAGTTGGCTAAATAAAGCAAGAAAACTTCTCCTTTTGCAAAATAGGAAAGTAGATGAATCTGGAAGTCATCAGGGTAGCTTGTCCCTCCACCTGCTCCAGGCAGAGATGACCCAATTTGCACTTGGATGCCCAGAATCATGGACAGCCTTCTGGTGCCTCTCCTCCCTGCAGTGGCACTGACGCATTGCTGCTGCTGCAGGAGCTTTCCTCTGCTCACACCCAGGATCAGATTTGCCTTTTCCCAGGTAACATCCTGCTGGCAGTTCATAATCACTCCATGATCTGTTGTGACTGCAGTCACCCCATTCATTCCTAGCTGACAACTCCCAGAGCAGAACTGAAATTTCAACTGTTCCTTGAATTATTTTTGTACTCCTCAAGTACATTTAGTTTCTTCTGCTCAAGTCAGAGGCTTCTTTCTATGTGAAGCTCCTGTCTTTTCCTGCAGTGATGGTCCATCTCAACTTTATTGGTGCTTGGTCTTACCTCCAGCAAGGAAAGTCTTATGCCTACAAATAAGATTCCTTTCAAAATCTTTCTGAATGGTGCCACTGTCTTTTGGTCATTTTATGACTCAGAATTTTGCTCAAAGTTTTTCCAGTGGAGGTTTCTATAAAGCCCCAGCTCTGGAGTTGGAAAGGTTTGGTAAAAATTGATTCCATAATGATATTATAAGGTAGACCTCCACAGTGCTTGCCTTAAATGAATTCTTTAATTCTAACTGTCCAAAAAGTCCTGGTGTGTGATTAGACCTCATAGGCACTGTGGTATTACAAGTAATAAATTATAGTGTGCACTTATGTCCTAGCTTGTGTTCCCTTGAATCTTGTCACATATTCATAAACATGTTTTTTCTACCATAATGATTGTCTGCAGGATATTGATGACTTTGCCAGAAAAAAAAAAAAGATTGAAACGATAACTGAAAAAAAAAAACCCTGTATTTTTAAATAATTCGTTTTTAAAATAGTAGCACTAAAGCTTGAAACTCTCAAGAATTTAATTTGAGAATCAAACAATTTATTTTCAGAAAAAGAACAAAAAAATTACTCAGAACTGTCTGAGTCACCTGATGAGTTAAGTGGCAGCTGTGAGCAATGCTGGTGTATGGACACATGGTGACAGGCATTTAAAGCAGACAGATTTCAAGGCAGTATTTCTTGCATGAGATGTAAATGCCACTTCCTGAAAACCAGAGTGATTATCTCTCAGACATTTTCTCACAAGAATCGTGCTTCAATAAAGACTTTATATTGTAGAAAGCCATAAAAGAGAACACTTTGTTTTTAATGAAGGCTTTTCTGCACCTCTGCTCCTTTCTGAGGTCACTTAGAGAAAGGATTGGTTCACATCTGCTAAAGCCCTGGATGGGATGGAATGGTTTGTGAGTGCATTTCTGCTCAGTGGAGACTTGTGTCCAGCAGAAGTGATAAAAGAAGTTCAATTGCCACTTTGTAGTTTGAGAGCTCTTCAGAAAATCTCTGCACCATTCCCATCCTAACTTTAAATCCTTGCTTTGCATATTATCAATAGACAACTCGAGAGAAAACACACACTTAGGAACTTGTTTTGAACAAGTTTGTGTGCTTAAATCTGATTAAGCAGTACAGGTCATCTATGCAGTAGGAGAAGGCAGAAAAGTGTTGCTCTACAGCTTCTTGGTCTGAAATTCTCTTGTTTATCATCACCTTCAGAAATGTTAAGAAGTCAGCCCAACAAGCCACAGGTATTTTGGTGGAGGCCAGCTTGAGGTGCCTTGTATTGAGGTGATACTGGATTTTCTTATGAAAAATAGAAAATATTCATATATTATATAAAAATATTCATATATCATTGCCAAAAGCACATGGGTCATAGACATTGCATCTGCCAATTCCTCTGCAGGAAATCTACATTCCCTGCTGTTCCAAACAAGCAAGCTACTGCTAAAGTTTGGCAGTAGGACTCCTAACAGTGGTAGAAAGATAATTAACAAAAAAATTGCACTATCATTAGGAACAAAGAAAACAGAAAACCTGCAGTAAGCTCTGCCCAGAAAACTTGAATAAAACAGAGCAGGATAAAACTGATCTTCCCTTGGAACCTTCTGGTGTTTACCTGGGGAGCTGAAATGGACTTGGACTGTTTGTCAAAGGCAGTGAAGAAGAGGGGAGTTGCTTCATCACTTTTCACTCTTAGGAGCAGATATGCTTTGCTTTTGGTTTGCTTCCTGAAGCTCAAATAGACCTTTTTTCACAAGGAGTTTTCAGTTTCCCTGACTTTCATTTCCCTCTCTGCACTGCTCCTGTATCTTTTCCCCCATGTGTCAGTTCTCAGCATGTTGAAATTGCTCCAAAGGTGAAGCTCCTTTCAGCCCCGAGTGAGGAGGCTGAGAGGCCACACTCAAGTGATGGAGAGATGCTGCTCTTGAATAATTTGACAAGTTTGCAGGGAGGAAAACAGATTTCTCTGTGGGCTGGTTCAGGATTTGGCCCTTTCTCCTGTCTGTGGGCAGCTGAAATACTCCAAAGTACTTTTCACACAGAAAATAAGTGGGGACAAAATGTTTCCAGGCATTCTCTGGACATCAAATATATTAATTGAATTTCAGCTTTTATAGCAATCACTAGCATTTCTGCTCACATTCTCATGTGCACACAGGCAGACAGCATCTCCTTTGTCAGTGGCTCTACTCTTGAGAATTCAATTTGAGAGCCTGCTCTGGAGTGTGTACTCACCAGAACATTTGCATTTGCTTTGAAAGGTGGCTGGAGTGATCATGATTTACCAGTGTGTACTGGAGCAGGTTTACACTCAGATTCTTTCATAAACTGACTATAAAATACCCAGTGGTAGAATCTGCAGCTGCTACAGAACTGGTTGGTTTTATGAGCCATTGCCAGGGACCAAAATCAGTGTGAAGGTCAGCATGCCACATAGCTACCTACCATATCAGACAGCATTTGTGATTTTCAGAAAATTTGCAAGGCTTGAAAAATAGTGTGTTTCACTGCCAGCAATACCTGCTGTGGCTGAGTGAACAACAAGCTCATTGTAATGACCTTTTTCAATGTGCTTCACTCCTTATATCATGGGGTCATTTACTCATGGTCTGTGGTGCTGCAGCTCAAGGTCTTGCCCTTGGCCCAGAATTCTCAGCTGAATACAGCAATTTTCTTGCACAAAGTAGCTCTAAATAATGAGAGTGCGGTAGGAAGAATGAGGGATTTGATCACTTTGCACTTCTGCAATTGGCTGAATTACCTTTATAGAAATGAATATTAGATATTAAGAACAGTTAGGGAGTTTGTAGTAAAGTTAAAGATAGCCCCTAATCTAGGAAGATGTATTTTATTTCTCTGCTTTTGCACACATTGATCCACATCTCTGTATCTGGTTAAGCAAAACATTAGGCTAGTCAATAATTATTTACAACATATATTTTTATAAACAATTATACATGTCTGTAGTATGCTAATATATATATATAAGTAAAATTTCTTGGTCCTGCCTAAACTTTGAATTTGAATAGAAAGAAAAGAACTTCCTTTTTGTTGTTGTAAGCTTTTGTTTTAAATGGAAAGACTGATGTTTTCTGCTGTGTCAGCTGACTAGAAAATGTAAATGTAGCTTTCTTTTACTTTAAATGCAAGCAGAAAAAATTAGAGAGTATTAATAAATGGTATCTTTTTAAAGTATCTTTTATGCACACTGCTTGGTCATTCAGCCTACTTCTGCTTTGGCAATATATGGTGAATAAAAACCACCACAAATAACTCAGAATCTGCTTTGGTTGGGTTTTTTCCCATCTTGTTTTTTGTCATCAGTTATATTTTCTTTAATAGCAGGTTTTTTTATGCAGAAATGTAATACTCCTAGTCTGACTTTCTGCACTGGTAATGTTATTATAGAAATTTGGTACATGTTTTAAATTGAGCATATTTTATATTAATAAGAATAGGTTATATAAGAAACTCAATTCAGTTAAATAAGCTAAAGTACTTTAAAGGGATTTGCTAGTTCCCAGTAAGAACCCTCCACAAGTTGTGAGACCTTTAATACTCTCAAAATCATAACCTGATTGAATTACCTTTAGATGGAGCACTGAGTGCAGCTGTGCAGATGGAAATTGTTCAAGATTTTGTCAATTAGAACATAATGCTGAAGTTATTTTAAAATTGCTTTTAAATTTGATTTCTTTGATATTCATCAAAGTATCTGCTCAATTATCTGTGTGTTTATATTTTCTGTATGTTTATATAAGCTTAGATTTATATTATAGGCTACAAAATGTTATTTAAAGATCTTTACAACAGTGAATTGGAAAGGGTAACTCAGATAACACATGTCACAGAGTATTTGGTATTTTTGCATAGCCCAAGAAAATTTTTACTCTATTCTGCCCATGGCTTTTATTCCCTTGGCTATTTTTCTTGTTCTGTGTTTCAAGGTGCCCCTGGGAAATGTGCTTCAGGTTTCTAAACAGTGAAAACAATATGATTTCTTGCTTTGTGGTTATGGTCCCTCCCATGCTGTGGAGATCAGAGCCCTGCACCTCTGTAGGCAGAGCACCTGGTGCCTGGGCATCTCCTCATCTGTCTCCAGCTGCACTCTCATTCCGGTTGCCCACTTCCCTCTCAGCCTTTACTTTTTGTCTTCCCTGATGGAAAATACATACTTTCTATGCTTTACATGATTTCAGAACAGAAGTAATCCTAGTATTTTTTGGAAGCTTACAAACCACTTCAAGATTTTCCTCTTGACCTTTGTGCATTAGGCAAGAAATGAGGCTTAGCACAGAGTTCACTGCATTATCCAGGTGTCTTTGTAGAAAATAGTCTTTGCCTTGGTGGCCTTTGACTCTCCTCAGGAAGGATTTGCCCAGACTGATGGTGGGAGAAATTGCTTTGATACTTCTGTAGTTCTGCTGGGAACCTGGTTTGGGGTCTTTTCATCAAGTCTCATTCCAGTCTATATAAGATAATGTCTTGTGCTCTGTCTCTGCTGGTATGTTACCTTCCCTTAGTTGCTATTCATCTGCTCTGGCAGCTTCTAGCTAGTTGTCATTTGGCTAAACATTTGGTTCTACAAATTATTTATTTCCTTCAATCCATTATTTGTGCAAATTTCCTGTCTGCACTCAGCCCATTTCATTCTGCCCACATCCCTTTAAAGTTGCAAAACCATCCTTTCTCCATATGGTGCAGACCTGAAGCTGGACTAATTCCAAATGGTCCCACTTGGATAGCTCTGTGCCTGAGGTCTGTTCATCAAACCAGCTTTGCCTGTTGGGCTTCTCCAATCTCTCGGATTTCCAGGGAAAGAATGTTATCCAATATTGAGAACTTCTTTAATGAGAACTTCTTTAACTTTCCCCTGCATCCAACATGGTTTACTGAACAGGCCGCAAGTGAGAGTGAGAGCCATGGACAACTGAAAAGTTCACATCCTGAAAATACTGGAATACTCAGTTGGTCCTTATTCAGTCAGGCTGTTCCTGAGTGGCCTTTGCATCCACCCCTCCCACAGACTGACCCAGATGCTGTTTGACAGCTGCTGAAGGTGTGACAGGACTATGACCTGAAAGCCACCTCCACCTGAGGCTGAGAGTCACCCAGCATCTTGTTTAGCAAGACAAAGCCTTGTCAACAGCATCTGAAATTAATTTGTTGTGCCTCCACTGCCCTTATGTTTAATTTGGCTAATCTTTGGACCTCTTTGCTAGCTGAAGTAGAACTGTAGCTGAGTATTTTATGAATATTGTGGTTTTGGAGAAGCTTAGACTCTTTCCTTGGAAGCTACGCAAAAACAGGCAACAGTGATGCTACCAATAACACTGACCAAGAATTGGACAATGTTTAGATTTGTCAGAACAAACAAGTAGTTAAATCTGGGAATGTAGAGGACCAGTTCTCTTTGTAACAGAAATAGCCTTCTGCAGACAGAACTCCACACAGGGTATTTGCTCTTAGTTGTAGATATTTGAATTCCCTTTGGAGAAATTTCTGCTGGCTTTTTGGGGTATGGGCAGAAAATGGGTTGAATCTTGTGAACACCTGGCTGACCATCCAGCTAATTCTGAGGCCCACTTGTGCTCGTTCCTGAGGCATCTGATCTGTAACAACATAACCTGGCCCAAACTTTCCAGTTTTTTATTCCTCCAGATTATATATAAAGCAAAATTTACAATCAGCTATCTTTATTTGCCTTTAAAGATCTGATTTATATCTTTTTGATATCAATGGGAGTTTTCCACTGGACTTTTAAACCGAGCTAACTGAGGTTCAAAACCAAACATTTTTTATCTTTGTTTAGGGGAATAAATAAACCCCCTCAGCTGAAGTCAGTGGGGGGACAAAGTTAAGTCCATGCTGAATGTCCTAGAAACTTAATGTTCAATATTACAACAGCCAATATTAAAGGGTTTTCCTCCTTCTCCCCAAACATTTGTGTCAGGACCCAGGACATTCCTCTGGCTGCCCTGGGTGATTCGAGACCCTGGCAGGGGGCTCAGAGACCTTGGCACAGAGCCAAAAGCACCTGTGCCTTCGATTTTAGTCCATGGAAAAAATTACCAACTTTGTGTGAAGATTTACAGGCCACAAGAGTTTGAGTAGAATGATAGTTAATTTGTCACAGGTGAAAAAGTAGAATTTGGGGGTTTTAGAATGAGGGGGTTCAAGAGGTAAGTAATGGAGGAATCTGAGCCTCTCCTATCCTTCTTCTCTTTCTTCTTGTCCTTCATCTTCTGCTGTGATGGTGACACTTCTGGATTGGTTTAGAGTAGAGACAGGCTGTCTAACACAGGTGATAGTATTGGAAGATTATTGTAAATAAAGTACAGGTAGTTCTTAGTATAAAACGCCAACACCACCCCCAGGGCAGGCATTGTGCCACAACCTGACCTGCTGGACAGATCTCACCAAGTCAGAATATAATAGATAAGAAAAAATAAACAACCTTGAAGAGCAGAACCGACGAATCTCGACTTCTTCAGTCACAGGACTGGAAAAAAAAGAGACTTTCTAACACCTCAGGGGTCATCTTAACCACAGAAACCCGAGCCATTTGGGTTTACACAAGGGAGGAAAATTCTGTGGGGAAAATCTCTCCAATGCAACGTGTGGTTCTCGTGGCAGGCTCCAGGAGAGAACGCTGTGGGTACCGGATCCTGCGGAGCCACCGCAGCGCCGAGGAGCGCGCGCACTGCCTGGGCAGGGCCAGGAGGTACAACGAGGCGGCCACGCGGGTGAAGGAGATCCTGCTGAGCGCCCTCAGCCCCGAGCAGTTCGTGCTGACCCTGCTGGAGGCAGAGCCGCCCCACGTGCTGGTCAGCAGGCCCAGCAAACCCTTCACCGAGGCCTCCATGATGATGTCCCTGACCAAGCTGGCGGACAAAGAGCTGGTGCACATGATCGGCTGGGCCAAGAAGATTCCTGGTGAGGAATTTTGTTTGTTTTGGTCAATGGTTTTGTTTGGTTTTGGTCAATGGTTTGGTTTGGTTTTGGTCAGTGGTTTGGTTTGGTTTTGGTGAACGGCTTTGTTTGGTTTTGGTGAATGGTTTTGTTTGTTTTGGTCCATGGTGTTGTTTGTTTTGGTCAATTGTTTGGTTTTGGTCAATGGTTTGGTTTGTTTTGCTCAATGGTTTTGTTTGTTTTGGTCAATGGTTTGGTTTTGGTCCATGGTTTGGTTTGTTTTGGTCAATGGTTTGGTTTGTTTTGGTCAATGGTTTTGTTTGTTTTGGTCAATGGTTTGGTTTTGGTCCATGGTTTTGTTTGTTTTGGTCAATGGTTTGGTTTTGGTCAATGGTTTGGTTTGTTTTGGTCAGTGGTTTTGTTTGTTTTGGTCAATGGTTTGGTTTTGGTCAGTGGTTTTGTTTGTTTTGGTCAATGGTTTGGTTTTGGTCAATGGTTTGGTTTGTTTTGCTCAATGGTTTTGTTTGTTTTGGTCAATGGTTTGGTTTTGGTCCATGGTTTGGTTTGTTTTGGTCAATGGTTTGGTTTGTTTTGGTCAATGGTTTTGTTTGTTTTGGTCAATGGTTTGGTTTTGGTCCATGGTTTTGTTTGTTTTGGTCAATGGTTTTACCCAGCAATGTGTCCTCTGCTCTGACGTGACAGAGCAGCACAGTAGGTGCATGGTATATGTGACAAACACCAATCATTTGTTTTTAGAATTTTAAACGTTTAATAGTAATAAAATGGTTATAAGAATAGTAATATAATTAGAGTAATAGAAATTTGGACAATTAGGATTTAGGACAATATGAGACAATAAGAACAAAGAATTACAGATGGTCTGGGTACTTTTTCTGGGCAAAATAAGCCTGAAAAAGGACACCCGTTAACAGAGGATTAACCCTTAAAAACAATAGCCTGTTGCGTATTCATACACCTCATACATGATGCATAAATTCCATTCAAACAAAGGATTCTGTCTAGTCAGTGTCAACTTCTTCCTCTGAATCCTAATGGTGTCATCATGGCTGAGTGACGCAGGAAGAAGTTCATTTCTTCTGATAATGGGGCAAATAAAAACTTTTTATTGGCAGTAAGAGAACTGTATGAAGAAAACCCATTGAAGCAGTCAAACCCCTTCAAAACAGTTTTTGGGAATGCTGACACTTTGTTGTCTCTGTTTGTTTTTTCTAATCACTCCTGTTATGGAGAACAGAAATAAACAGCATTTTAGAGCAATGCCAAAAATAGATGGGATGTTTAATATACACCCAATTATAAGTGACACTGCTGTATCCCATGGCAGTCGAACCATTAACTTCAACGTGGACTGATTTTTTGTTTTTCATTAAAAAGCTGTGATGACTAACACTGAGGACATGGAATTTTATTTTTCAAAAACTCTTGCCTATATGTAATCATGCTGATCCCTGCCTGGTTCCTAGAGGTAAGGTCTTTAGGAAAAAATAGAGGCTCTTGACTAATGGCCCAGTGAGCAGTAATTTTACTTTCTGAAAAGCTGAATATTTGCTTTTGTGTACTCAGGTTAGAAGTCATATTGTCATCTCAAAGTTATTATTGGATATTATTTTGATACTCATTGGAGGTAAAAAAACCCCATTATTGTATTAACAGTAGCTTTTTGCATAAATAGGAGAAAAAGCATGTTGGTATTTTGTGGGTTTTTAATGTTTGATATTTAATGACACTCTTTTGTTATGAATTTTACTCTGTGGCTGTATTTTTGTTCTGGACTTTCAGCCTAATAGAGTTTATTTTTTTGTTGCTCACACAAATAGAAGCTGACATCTGGATTTTTTTCCTTCTGAATTCCAAGTATTTTAATTCTCAGTTGTCAGGCAGCAGAACACAGCTTCTGTAATTGCCTTTTGCTTTGCTGACCTAGTCTAAAAGAGTTTACATGGTTCATTGCTGAACCTGTATTGCAGCTCAATAAGATGTTGTCACAGTATCGAAATTTGGGTTCATTATGCAGCCCAGTGTGTTGCTGACCAGAGCACTGTGTCTTTTCCTAGGTTTTACACATCCAGCGCAAGGGTTTTTTTTGTCTTCTCTGTCTTAGCAATCTATAATTAAATTATAAGAAATAGAGCCCACAATCTAAAGGATGTCTAATACAACCAGAGAAAAATTATTAGGTTAATGTAGTCTGGAGGAAATAAAATGGGGCTCCTGAGGCTGCAGTGAAAGCTGTGGTGGCTGTTTGCTGTCCTGCACCTTTGGAGCATGAGATTTGTTAGGGAAAAGAGAATTAGAGTCCTTCTAACAGCTGTGCTCAATGGCCACAGCTCCTGCTGCTGCCACCGATAATGTGAATTTAGCAGATGACCTCCGTGATAAATCTGGATCTTCAAGAACCTGGAGATTGAACCCTGGGACTTGGTCTGACATCACTCAACTGAGAGAGTCTTTAAACCTGATAATTCCTTGTTTGTGCTAGAGAAATCAGTACATGGCAGTGTAAATGTTTATTTAAATAGACTCTGAAATGTCTTTGGGCTGTTGTTTCCCAGGAAACTGGCACTGTCAGTTTCTGAACTGTTTCACACTTCCATGAATATTTCCCTAAAAGCAGTTTTAAATGATGAGTGTGTGTGGCAGATAATCTGTTGTTGGCTGTGTGTTCTGCAGTAAATTCTGTGACAGTGGAACCCAGGAGGGAAGGCACCACTCCTGGGCTCCTGTTTATGCCTGCTATGAAACCAGAGGCAAGCCTGCCCCAGCTCTGGAAAGCAGCACATTCAGTGATGATAAAAGTGAGCTTTGCCCAGTTCATGTCAGCCCTGGCTGTCACTGACTGTCCTCCAGCTGAGTCCTGTAATAAGATTAAAATGCATGGAGCATTTGTATAAATTACTGACAGAGAGATTCTTTGGCAGCCCAAATGTCCTGTGTGTGTTTTAACACCTCAAACAGCCAGGAAGAACTTCAGGAAACCAATCTGCCATGGCCAGGCTGTGCCTGGATTTGTCACCAAGCAGTGTCAGAGATGGCAGCTCATCTGAGAATGGAGCACCTTTGCCAAGGGCCTGAGCTGAAGAAGCTCAACTTTGAAAAGTGTGGCCTGATCTTGTTTTTGATCACTGAGCAGCTCTTCCTCATATCTGTTTTCCTCTAGTCTGTTTTCCCACCCATGTTTTGATAATTTACACTTCTGATCTTTTGGTTTGGAGTGTATGAATTTTATTTCTCCTATTTTGTCTTTTGACTTCTAAGCATTATTTTTTCCCCAGTCTTTTTTTTTTTTTGTTGCTGTTTTGCAAAGGAAGAGAAGAGGTTGGCTGTGACTATCTCTGCCCTCTGGCTGTGCTGCAGAGTTATCTGAGGCCTTGCTAAGAGTTCTGGAGAGAAATGAATCACAGAATCGTGGAATGAGTGGGGTTGGCAGGGACCTCAAAGATCACCTTGTTCCAACCCTCTGACATGTGCAGGGGCACCTTCCCCTATCCCAGGTTGCTCAGAGCCCCATCCAGCCTGAGCATTTCCAGGGATGGGGCATCCACAGCTTTTCTGGGCATCCTCTGCCAGTGCCTCTCCCTCACAATATTTCTTCTAACATCTCTCCTCCTTTAGGACAAGAACATAAAGCAGGTGACTCTGCAGTCATTTGAGTTTCACCAGCTGTATGGGACTAATTGCACTAAAACACCACTCTGCTTTACTCCAAATATTTTGTAGATGATGATAATTGCAAATATTTTGGTTCCTATTTCAAGTGGCAGCCTGCCACTGTGGATGTCAGTGCTCCCTTATCTTCACAACCCGTAGTTCTTTCTGGCTTTTTTTGTTTCTCATATTCTCATTTTTCTTTATTAAAACAGAACATTTAACAAGTTGATTTATTTTATGCTATTTGCATCACTTTAGGCTTCATTGATCTCAGCCTCTATGACCAAGTGAGGCTCTTGGAGAGCTGCTGGATGGAAGTTCTGATGATTGGTTTGATGTGGAGATCCATCGACCATCCTGGGAAACTGATTTTTGCACCAGACCTTGTATTAGACAGGTAAGAGGAATAAATTTATTGAGAACACTTCATATTAGTGTGGTTGAAGGTGGGGAAGAAGATAAAACACGGCAGATGTTACTAATACTTCATCTAACAATATCATTTACTTGTGCTTGTAACAATCATGTCCTAAGGTTCCACATCCTTACAGGGCTTAAGGAATGCTAAGCTTTAAAAGCATTGTTGAACTTGCAAATTCCTGAACTCCTCTAGCACTGAGTGTGAAGTTTCTCATAATTTTTTCCTATCTTTTGGTGGTTTTGTTCCCTTTGTTCCAGGTCTCATATGCTGAATGTCAATACAGCAACACAAGGCACTTCTTCTACATTTTCTGTTTGTCTGTTTGGGTCTGTTTGTCCCTACATCCCACATTAAAAAGAAGATATAGTTTCAGGCAGTATTTTAATTATTTTAAATAGGTTTCCTGCCTGTTTTGTTCCTGCCACTACAGCAGACTTTATAGTTAGCTGTAATAGTGAACATTGGAGCACTAGCTGAGAGGGATTTAAAGACCCCTGGCTTGCTGTTGGATACTAAGAATATTTTTTCAAGCTACAGCAGAATGTTTTCAAGTTTAAAGATTATTTCTCCATAGCATCATGTACTAGGAAGGAAGAATATGGATTAGTAAGGATGTTTTTTTACAGAACCTTAGAAGGATTTGACCTGTGCTTCACATTGGTAAAAAGTTAGGGAAGCAATCTACTCTCTTAGGTAGTTTTAAAATATCTTTTCAACCTGGGGAAATTGAGATTTGCACCAGTTCTGTGACATGCAATCAATAATTATCATTGTAGATGCAGATAGGTAAAATTGGCTTATTAAAAAAAATAATTTATAAAAGAGAGGAAATAAATATTATTTGCTCATATAAAATTCAATGCAAGGACATGCTGCACTGTTCAGTGCAATGACCAGAAATTGATGAAAATGTACAATACATTTAATTGCTCAAGAGTTTTGAGAATATTTGATGCATTTCTTCATTTCCTCAAGACATGGCAGAGTGGGAGCTTACAAGTGTCTGGGCATGCTGTAATTTTATTCAGGGTATCCTTATATGAACCTGGTCTGTAACTTGACTGTTTTTATCTTACAGAGGATAAGTTCTAAGCTGAACTTAGAATCCCAGAATGGTTTGGCTTGGAAGGGACCTTAATAATCATCTCATTCCCTTAATAAAAGCTCAATATTCTTTGCTATGAGGAACACAGGAAACTGGGCAATAAAAAATACTTTTTGCAGGCAGAACCTGCTGCCCAAGGTGGTGTTGCCTGCATGTTCCTACCTCCAGCCTGAAGGCTCAGCACCTTTTTCTTGGGATCCAGTAAATTTATTTTATTCTCCTGCACTGCTGTGCTTAAATCTGTCTTGTCTTAAAAATGTTACAGAGAAAAAAAATCTCCTGTGATAAAGAGGATAAGGAGCCTCCCTTTGAATACTGTTGTTGTAGAGCTTAATCCCTTTTTTAGTCTAGTACATATAAAACAAAACTAACAAAAAAACTGAAACAGCAACTTCGGTAGCTTGAGATTTGCCACTGCTGAATTTTAAACAAATCGGAACGACTTGTTTGGGGTGTTTTTCAGATCTGAAAATAAGACCACTTCTCATGTCCAAGATGGGGAAAGTTGCATTCTGTAAATATTTGCAAATATAAAAACATCCAAACCACAAAACCACCAAAACCTCAAATAACTTTCAATACCTTCCCAGAAAATAGTGCCAGGAGATAGGGACAAGAGTTGTTTTATTCTTTAAAAAGGTCTTGTTATTCCAAGCAACTTATTTTGGGAACCCTTCTTCCTTTACCAAGTCTCGAGGCCTCCATTTTGTACACATGTTATTGGTTGTGGGTAACTCCTTATGAAGCAAATCTGGAAAATTATTCAAGGTGGTATTGTGCCCTGCACTACAGGATTTCAGACTGATTATCCAGAATTATACAGGCTTAGAGGATACAGAAATATGATCACACTTATGGCCAATCCTGCTTGCACTTTAATGAGAAAATCAGTTTCTTGTAAATGCTGACCTTTCACACCAGTGTATTTGTCAATTCAGATTTCATGACAGAGCCTTTTAAATCCTCCCGAATATGAGATAAGATGGGCCTTCTTCAGCCTCCTTCATGCTTTGGCTTTTATCTGTCTGAGTCAGTTCCTTAATTCTACTTTTTTGGTAACATGTTGAATGTGTTTCCATAGGGATGAGGGGAAATGTGTAGAGGGGATTTTGGAGATCTTTGACATGCTCCTGGCCATGACCTCAAGGTTCCGAGAGCTGAAGCTGCAGCACAAGGAGTATCTGTGTGTCAAGGCAATGATCCTCCTCAATTCCAGTGAGTATGTGCTTGCCTCTAATACTCACCAAAACTGCACCTTTCATTCTGAGGGTGGCTGGGAAACCAGCCTCAAAAAACCCAAAATGTCAAATGATAAAAAACTGTTGGGAGAGAATAATAGGAAAGGATTTGTCTCTGATAGATTGTAAAGATTTTTGCTCAGGAAACCTCTAAGCTGTATAATTTGCTGTATTTAGGGGCTATGTCACGTTCTGCATGAAAGACCCCAAATTCTGATAGTTTCTCACAAGATGGGGCTCATGGCTCCTTTTGGATGGGAAATTTTGGTCCTATCTTTGTGGATCCTGGTCATATGTGAAGTTACTATACAGTCCTACAAATCTGTCCTTAATTCTTAATTCTAGTACTACTAGTTACTCAACGGAGTGATGATGAATGGGGCTTAAATGTTCCTATTTAATGGTGATGAGTTGGTTAGAAATGATTGGAAGTACTCAGCAGTTCTGCAGAGGACAGGAGCTTTGCTTTGCAGCCTCTCACACTAGGTGTGGTTTTGCTAGTTTAGGGTAGCCTGCAGTAAAAATTACTTTTTTCCCCAGAACATTTCAGAGTCAATATTGACAAAGAACAAAATCCCACAACAAAATAGCAGCTAAGATATTTACATCTAGTGCTTTCAGCAAGAAGCTGCTGCATCATTCTTAGCCCAGTACTGAAGGGGAACAGTCCAGCTGCAATCCCACTTGTCTGCCCCTTGTTTGAGTTGGAGGGTTGATCTGCTGGAGGGGAGGAAGGCTCTGCAGAGGGATCTGGGCAGGCTGGATTGATGGGTCAGGACCAACAGCACCAGAACCAAGAGCTGGGTCCTGCACTTTGGCCACAAAATCCTCCTGCAGTGACACAGGCTGGGGAACAGTGGTTGGAAAGCCATGATGATGATGATGAGAGGAAATGGCTTCAAGCTGCAGCAGGAGTGGTTTAGGTTGGATATTAGGAACAATTTCTTCACCAAAGGGGTGGTCAGGCATTGGAACAGGCTGCCCGGGCAAGTGGTGGCGTCATCATCCCTGGAGGGATTTAAAATGTGGCACCTGGGGATGTGGTTTAGTGATGGCCTTGGTAGTGCTGGGTCAAAGGCTGGGCTTGACCTTAAAGGTTTTTCCAGCCTAGATGTTTCTATGGTTCTGTGGAGACCACTATTTCAACAAACAACAAAAGCTGTTCTTTTTTTTTCCCTAAAATACCCATAAAAAAACCTCCAAACAACAAAACAAAACAACCTGCAAAAAACCAACCAAAAAGCCCCAACCAAATTCCACATTCATCAGCCATATTTTCTTCAAAGTTCATGTTTTAAAAGATCTGTCCAGTCTCTTCTTTTACTCTCCCTTCTTGACAAAATTAATAATTTGTCCCTAATTTTCAAGGTGCTCTGGAGCTCTGTCCATCCATAGGTATCTCTGAAGGGACTGTTGAGATTTTTTCTTTCCCTTGTCCCAGGTCTCTTCTACTTTATCAATAATGTTATTGTGTGTTTCCAGACCTTCTTAGTGATGATTTATTTTTTCTGTTGTCCATATCCCCAAACCTCTTCTTTTTCTTTTCTTCTTCTTTTTTTTTTTTTTATTGTATTTTTGTAGGGTTTTTGTTGTTTTGTTTGGTTTTTGGTTTGGTTTTTTTTTCTTTTTTGTTTTGTTTTGGTTTTGCTGACTTTCTGTCAGCAAAGCCTCACTGTGAGGCTTTCCTTCCCAGCACAACAAGGTTTCTCATTGCAGACCTTTGCTGTTATTATGACACCCTTAGTGATCTGTAGGGAGACCATGACCACTGGGTCGCTCTGAGCAGTGTCACTGCCATGTTCTCCTTCCTCCCTATTATATACTCAGGAAAAAAGGGTTTTTTTCAACAAGAAGGGATTAGAACAAGCATAATATTATAGTTCATAATAACACAAAATACAAGGTACAGGGGGAAAAAACCCTGGAGAATGGGAGAGTATGTCATGACCTGACTGAAGGGTTCATGTGCAACAAGTCCAAGGAGGGTTTGGAAGAATTTCTCACTTTGCACATGATGAGGCTATCAAATTCAATCTTGATGTGGCATATAGAGCATCATTTGTACAGTCTGGAGGGGGGTGTCAGGGCATGTATCTTCTCTAATTTTGTTGAAATATTACATATTTTAAAAATCTACAGTTGCAGCTTTTTTCCTTCCTCACCAGCAGCAAATATTTCTTCCCTTTCTCTGTTTAGGCATGTTCCCCTTGTCAGCAGAGGAGCCTGAGAGCAACAGGAAGCTGCACCACCTGCTCAACGTGGTCACAGAGGCTTTGGTGTGGGTCATTGCCAAGAGTGGCATCCCCTCTCAGCAGCAGACCACTCGCCTGGCCAATCTGCTGATGCTGCTCTCCCACGTCAGGCACGCCAGGTACGGTCTGCAGAGGGTGTGTAACACTTGTGTTATGGCACTGTTTGTTCATTACAGCAAAAAAGGGGGTGGCTGGACTCCACAGCACTCCTGAGGGAATCCTGGTGCTGCTCTGCACCTCTGCCACTGTGAGGCTTTCCTTCCCAGCACAACAAAACAGGCAGTCAACTCAAGTGCTTGCTGGCGCTCAAAGACATGATGATATGAAAATGTTGTCTTAATCTTGTTACATTAAACTATTCATTATGTGTCTGCCTGAAATGTTTAACAATAACACAAATTGAGCCTTTCATCCAGCCATCAAAACCCTTCTATTCAAAATGAAAATCTCTTCCAAAACTGATTTGCAGTGTGGGCTTTGGTAGAGCAAAGTGGATTTTGGGGACCATGTTTTTCCCACACCAAATTTGTTGTCTTTTACATGGAGCCACAGAGTTTTGCCAAATGGCTCATGCTACAGCAATGCCAGGCTCCTGCTTTTTCCATGGGAAGTGTCTCCAGTTCCTGAATCTCCTCTGAGAGGTCCAGCTCTGCTTGTGGTACAGCAGACTGAAATGAGGGTCCTACAAAGAGAGGTTTTGATTTTCAATCTGTCATTTTAAATTATTACCCAGAGGCCAGCTGTTGACTAAGCTGTCTCATGGCTTGATTTTGGACTGTGTGTGCAGGGAAGATGTCCTGGGACCAGGCTGGAGCACACAAAGCAGAGCTGGGCACATCTGTAGGGACACTGAAAAGGGGATGGCCACCTTTGCAATGAACTTCCCTGGGAGAGCAAAGGCAGCAGCAGGGATCTGATGGTGCTGAAATCCAGCTTTTAACAGTCAGTTTGTGGGCTGGGGGTGAGTTTGAGAGCTGACCTTGCAAAAGCTCCAGCCCCAGCCAGAGCTGAACCTGTCTCATGGCTCTGATATCTGCCATCACCTGGATTGTCCTCTGTGATGTGACTCCACAGCTTTGCAGAAACTGTTTGGGCATTCCATGAACAAGCATCACAAATCTTTGTGAAATTTTCATATTTTCTCATTAAGCCATATTTTCTCATTATGCTGTGTCTCCCTCAGCCAAAATCTGGAGGCTGCTTGTTGTGTCCTGTCTCCTTCAGGTTACTTGGTGCTGGTCCGTCAATTAGACTTTGTTCTGGAAATAATTGAGAGCTGGGTGTGGGGCAAGGGCTGCAATTTCTTCTTGCCCATTAACATGTAACTCTTGAATTGTATCAGAACCTTGTTTATCTGGGAGCATTGTCCCCCTCCCAGCCCAACTCACCAGCTCAGCTGTGTGCTGCTCGTTCCACCGGGGTGGATTTGGTGTTGAGCAAGCACCCTTAGATCTCAACCCCAACCCCTGAGTGCATCTGGAGTATAAATACGTGTGGCTGCAATGGCAATAGACATTTTTAGTCCAAACCATGATACAGCACTGAATGTTCAAGCTAGCAAGATGTCATTGTATGTTACTGCATAACAGAGAGATTATTTTAAAGTCTGCAGCCACTGCAAGATCCTCTCACTGGACATGCAGAGAGTAAACAAAGTGCTTGAAATTAGCTGGGTAATTAGGGCTTCCTACTCAGTCAGGTAGGAGAGGTAGGTAGTCTTTAGTAAACTGCATTTTTACATCCCTCTATTGCATAAAGCTTCAGTATGGGGCCTTTACAGCATCCAAGAGGTTTTCCTTTCATTTCAATAGTGTTGATATATCTGAATTATTTCCTGAAAGGATTTGTGTGGTGTAAAACAAAACCTGCTTCTCTAAACATCAGAACATTCAGCCTTAAAGTATTGGGATGTTGTGACTGTTGGTAGTGTAAGTGACCTCAGGGACCACAGCAGCTAAATCCTCTTAAATCCAAATTAACAAAGGGAGTCACTTGAAACCATGGGCGTGTTTTTCTTCTCTGCACTGTTGGAACCAGACTGCTGAGTTATTTTCTGTTCTCCTGCACAGTAACAAGGGAATGGAGCATCTCCTGAGCATGAAGTGTAAGAACGTGGTGCCAGTGTATGACCTGCTGCTGGAGATGCTGAATGCTCACACCCTGCGGGGGCAGAGGAAGTCCCTGGCCACACACCCCGAGTTTGGCCCACTGGAGCAAATGGAGCCTGCAGACAGCCTGAGGAATGGGGCACCCCAGTAATTGTGCAAGGCCTGGAAATGTGAGACTTTTTCAGAGCTATGGGGGAAAACAGAGCTGCTGTGATGGGGCTGCAGAGGTGTGAGCTGGCGTGGGCTCTCATCCCTTCTGGATTTGCACACGGGTGTCTCGGGAGAGGCCGCGGGCGCTCGCCTCAGTCTGTGTGTCTGACATTGCAACAGCTGCACTGCTCTAGTGCCTTTTCTGGGACTCTGCAAAAGCACCTTATGAAATCAAGCCTCAGAACAGCGCTGTGGGACAGGGGATTGCTGCCTCTCCTTCTCAGAGGCACAACTGAGAGGGAGAGGTAAAGGACAGGTCTGAGAAGCCTGGAGAGAGCACGTTGGTCTCTGTCTCCCAGAGCAAGACTTTTAAGAACTGACTGAACAATGTCCTCTTTCAGCACGGGATGGTGTGAAATGTAGGACAGCATCATTTGGGACAGATGTTTACCTCTGTGTGCTGGTCCCTGGGGAATGCCTGCTCTG
Organism: Melozone crissalis; assembly: GCF_028551555.1. NCBI lineage: Eukaryota > Metazoa > Chordata > Aves > Passeriformes > Passerellidae > Melozone > Melozone crissalis. The sequence continues at coordinate 3,805,362 of NW_026535834.1, forward strand.
CAGCTGATCTGGATAAAGTGCCGAGATACAGACAGCGTAAAGGAGCTTATTCTCAAATATGCAATGGCTGCAAGAGCCTTCATTTGAAGGTCATTTGAAATAGCTTCTAGGGTCAGTTCAGAGCCTTTGCAGAAAGTTTAAATTGATCTTAAGTTTGTATTTTGTGAGCCTGTTCTTAACACTCACATTGTTATCTGCTTATAATTCTTCAGTGCTTTAAGCAACGACCAAATCGTCTGAATATCTCAGTCAATGCTGACCTTTGAGATGTGTTTTGTCTGTGAGTTTATCATGTTGTTTTATATATTTATTAATTATGTTAAATCTATTCTGATAATTAGGTACAAGAAGTTGCTCTGTGAATATTAACTGTTTGTATTTGTATATGATCTGCTGATCAGGCCTTGTGAAACCAGCTAGGAAAACAAAAAAAAATCTTCCCACCCCTTTGACTGGTGTGTGGAATTACGTCCTGCCCACCCAAAACCTCTTGCAGGGGGTGAGGCACTGGATGGGAACATGGATGGGGATCTGTTTTTGTCTGCTGCCCTGAGGTTTGCTGCTTGCTTGCTCTCAGCATGCATGGCACCTTGTGCTGTGGTCTTCATATCTTTATAGGAGCCCTCAAAGAGCGAGGATGGGGATAATGGTAAACGTAAAGGCAGTGTAAAGATGGGGATAATTGTAAAGACAGGGTAAAGATGGGGATAATGGTAAATGTAAAGACAGGGTAAAGATGGGGATAATGGTAAATGTAAAGGCAGTGTAAAGATGGGGATAATGTAAAGCACTGCTTTGCTTTGCAGGCGTGATGACTTGTTTGAATTACACTGAAGATGTAGTGGTTTAAACTTCCTTTTTGTGCTGATTTCTGCATGTGTTTAAGCTGCACTGAGTAAAAAAAAGAAACAAACCTGATTAAATGGCCTGGCTGATGACCTTAAAGGTCAGCAGGGTGGCATCATTCATTCTGGTAACTGTCTCTACATGGAAACATTTAAATATAGCACATGCATGTTCTGGGCATTATGGTGAAATGAATTGGGATCACACCAAAAGTCTATTTTGAGCCCCTCAGTCTTTTGCATTAGGGACTTTGATTAGTATGCCATTTGCATATTTTGAATATTAGTCAAACCGTTAATCTTGGTGGTTTTTTAAAGCCAAGGACAGTATTTTTTTATAGGAGGTTTTCAGTGAGTTACACATCTATTGTCTGTTTTGATCTTGTACTAACTATACCAGATGCTGCTGCTGATCTAAATTTTTACTCTCTGCCTTTTTATTGTTTTTAAGAAACTGTAATATAGCTGTGTCCTTCTAAAGATGTGTAATATTTACAATGAAAAAAAAGGGAAAAAATGTGAGTACAGTCTGGAATTTATTGGTACTTTCATTTTGAGAGATGTTTTGCTGTGGAACAAACCTGTCTCGGTATTTCTTGGGCTTGATTGTGTTCTGGCCTCATTGCCTGTTGTGTTGCTCTTTCTCTGATTTTCCTTATCCTGTGCAATCTTTTGGTTTAATACATTTTTCAAAGAAATGTTTAAGTGATTTGATTGTTTTGCTTTAAAAGTGCTAAATTTGTGTACAATCTTGGAACAAACCTTTTGAAGAGAAAATGGGAAAGACTGGGTATAAATCATGAAATTATCTTCTAGATGGAAGTTTGCTGTGGACTGACTCTGTAAAAGGGATGTGCTGCAGTTTTGTGCTACGTGGTGGTGTTCATCTATGTTGCTGTTAGTACAGTGCAAATTGGAAAATGATGTGATTTTAACCTACTTTTTGGCTTGTTGAACATGGTTTTATTAAAAGTTACTTACGATGTTTCGAAATGGGTGGAAGTCACCAGCTGTGGAGTCTGGATTAATGGAGCTGTGTTCATACTGGGGTGAGGGGAAAATGCTCATTTCAACAGCACAGGGAGGTGTGGCAGTGACTGAACGAGGGTGGCTCTCTCGAGACAGATGTTGGGTTTGTCTCAGGTCCGGATCCCCCAGACTGCCCCAGGCGCTGCATTCCTGGTGTGCACATCCCTGTCCCTGCCAGCCTGGAGCACAGCTGTCCCACTGTGCTTCCATTGGGATACTGGGGCTGTCCCAGTCTCAGGGGGGATGAGGGGAGTCCTCAGGGGCTCTGAGGAGGGGCTGTTCCACTGCTTTCCTTCACTGCCTGGCTGCGACTCAGCTTCTCAGTGCTGCTGCTGCTTGAGAGATGGTGCTGCACTTCTGGGATGTTCACAGAGTGAGCAAACCTGGCTCGGGCAAGAGGGACAATTGTCATGAGTTTAAACAAAAAAAAGGAAAGAAAAAAGGAAGGAAGGAAGGTCAAACTTTTTAACAGCACACCCTGGCATGGGCATGGGCAGGGACACTTTCACCAGATCCGGTTGCTCAGAGCTCCATCCAGCCTGGCCTTGAAGATTTCCAGGAAAGGAGCATCCACAACTTCTTTCACTGTCTCAACACCCTCACAGTGTCTTGGCACTCCATGCCCTTGTCAGAACTCCCTCTCCAGCTCTGTTGTGGCCCCTTCAGGTACTGGAAGCTGCTCCAAGTCTCCCCTCCCTGCAAGGATCTCTACAGAGCCTGGCCAGGTGTCTCCAACCCACCCCACCCTCCATTCCACCCTCCCTCAGGAGGTTCTGGCTGCAGATTGTGGGTGTTGGGACTCACTGTGGAATGGTTTTGAAAAATCCAACCATATTCCAGCCAGGGAATAGCAACTGCATTTTACCCTCCAGTTTTTGTACTGTTGGGATGCAAACACAACTTCTCAGCTTCCTCTAAGCTTACCCCAGGCCATCTTTTCACACTTCACTACAGTCAGACCTAGAAGCCATGGAAAACCTTTTGCTATCATCACCACCCATCTCAGAAAAAATGGTTTGAATTACTTAGGTCCTGTGAGATGATGGGTCAGCAAAGCAGGTAAGATGTGACCTATTGTGCTGACCCAGGTCCCAAACCAATTCTAAAGAGATTGCTGCAAATGGGAGCATGAAAAGCAAGTGCTGCAATGTGGAACATAAGTATTATTTACATTCATTTTTCACAGTATTTTACTACTAAAGTGAAGTGTGATGTGTTAAATGGCACTTTCATAGCTAAGGCTTCATTTTATTTATGATGTGTAATATTTAACTCCATCTTTGCATTTAAGAGTCACCTACACTCCTCACGTATTGCTGAGTGTTAGCAATTTTGATTTAAGTCCACAAAAAAGAGACTGCTTCGCTATAAAAATGCCAACATCTGCTGCTATTGCCTCAACAGACAAAACCTTCTTCACTCATCAGAGTGTCACAGAGGAGCTGACACAGCCATTACCAGCGCTTACTCCACATCTCCTATGCCTGTTTTCCACAAAAGGTTTTGTTCTCAGTCCTGTCATTTTAGTTTCAACATTTCATTCTGCGAGTTTGTAATGGAATCAAGTTCCTGACTGAAAGTGGTGCCTTTTAAAGCACTTGATGTATGTTATGGTAATGTGAAAACAACCCCACAACACCCCAGCCCCTCCCCTTCCCCCAGCTGTCTTTAGTTCTGTGAACTGATGGCATTTGTCTGTTGCTGTGTTTCATTGTTGTGGATTGGTGCAGCTGACTAAACAGGCACCATGCAATGTAAATACATTGCTTTTTGTTCATTTCTCTCCTGCAGCTGAGCTCAGCCTGGTCTCATGAGCACGAAATGTGTGTGCTCAGTGACTGAGTCACCTTCCCCCATTCCAGGGTGCTCCAAGCCCCATCCAACCTGGCCTTGAGCACTTCCAGGGATGGAGCAGCCACAGCTTCTCTGCACAACTTATCTCAGCACTCACCACCCTCACAGCACTGAATTTCTTCCCAACACCTCATCTAAAGCTGTCCTTTGTCAGTTTAGAGCCACCACCCTTTGTCCCACCATTACATCCCCTTGTAAGAACCTGCAGCTCTCCAGTAGGGCCCCTTTAGGTACCAGAATTTGCTCCAAAGTCTCCCTGGAGCCTTCTCATCACTGCTGACTCTGCTGGAGCAGGGTGGGTATAGCTGAAAACAAACCAGGGCCTCATCTCACTGCCAAAAAATAAGACTTTAATTCAAAACTGGTTTTGGCTGGGTTTGATTTCTCAATGCAGGTGCACAACCATAATGGATTGCTCTGAATTCTGCATCTGTTCTCTCTTTAAAATATTTTTTTTTATCCTTCCCTGGACACTAACAACCCAGTCGTAAAAGAGATGATGACACAAAGAAATTGTTGGGGATATAAAATGACTTGTTTAAAGCAGACTTCAGTGTCAGCCTACAGTGCAGTGATTATAATCAATTGGAAATAAAACTATTTAAAATAGGTGTGGAATGAAAAAGATTTAAGCTATTTCCCAGACATTGTTTTTTAGTGACATTTTGAGATAATTTCTTGAAAGCTCCTCTTTTTATATATTACATCAGCTCAACAATTTGATATAACTGTTCATAATGAAAGGAAATTGTAGGCTATGAAATTTTCCTTAGACCTTTTAACATTGTTCAATTTTTTTCCCCTGCATAGGTTCTTTAATGGAAGAAGAACTGAATATCACGTCAGCAACTGCCTATTACTTCTTGGCAGAAAGGTCTGCATGGGCATTTGTGACAACCTGGCAATGAAATAATGGTTGGAGTTGGCTCACTTCTACAGAGAAAGAAACTTAAATGAGCTCCATCCTAAGGTAATTGCTTTGAAAATATCAAATAATGGTTGCAGAGAGAGAGAGGACAGTGTGTGTGGTTGTGTGCAGTGAGGGGGATCCATCTCTGGGTACAGCCCCAGTGTGAGAGCACAAGTCTGGCTCCTCAACACAGCCCTACGAGTTTAGTTTCATGTCCTGGAAATAAACCACAGTGGGTTTGCAACCATGGCTGGGAAAAAGCTGCTGGTTTGGCCATTTTCTGACCATGAGGACAAAGCAGTTTGCTTTGTAAAGCCCTCTCCCAGGGGGGAATCAGCACCCACAGTGGTGACAAGTGTAGAAAGGGTGGGAGAACTCTCACAGGCTCATCAGAGACCTTATTTTCCATGGGTAAGCACTGCAGAAAGTGGCTAATTCCTGGGTCAGATCCACTGCCACACACAAAAAGCTGTTGACCAAAGCCCTTACTACTGCCCTGAGCCCTCCCTCACATGCATTTCCCCACTCCAGCACTCCCACTGTAGAAACTCAGTTCCAGAGTGGGAAATAGTTCAGCATTTCAAACCAGTAAGCATGAATTGGTTCAGCTTTGTGTTCTTCCTCCAGGAAAGCAGTTCCAAAGGGAAGGATGTGTGCCATGGAACAGGTCCCACTGCTGGATTTGTGATGTCTTGCTCTGACAAGCAAGGGAGTGGTTGTGCTTCTTCCAGCACCACTCCTTTAGCAGGCAAAGAAATGGACTCTTCCAGGAGTGTGAGGGGCAGCACTGCTGGAACATGAAGCTGGTCCCCCCACTAGACACACCCACAGTCCTGCAGACATTGGCAAAATTTTAATGACAGTACTCAAACTGTACAACAGAGGGGCAGTGGCAATGCTGACTGTACACAGTGTTTCTCCAGCCACTGCCCACATGCCAGTTTCATTTTAAAAACAAAGCTTATAAAAATGCACAATTCTCTCCCAAGGTACTGTACACTATTCAGCAGGTTAAAAAATGAAAAAAAAACTTTCATTAAAAAAGTCATTGCACTATTTGTATACATCAGGGATAGTCTACATAATCATGTTCATCTAGAAAATATGTGCATTATAAACCATTTCCATGCAATGCAGCAATTCCTTATTTCCAAGGTGGTATAAAAAGACAACACAGCAGTCCTAACTACTCGAACACTTTATGTCAAACAAAACAAATGTGCATCATGACATTGAATGTGTTAGATGAATAAAATACAACAACAAAGATTCAAAAATATGCAATTTTTTTGCTTCCACCAAGTGACTACAGTACCAAAAGATACAAGTGATGTGAAGTGTGTGTGTGCAGAAATCATATTCAATGAAGTCCCTCTTCACCTGCTTGTGTGTCATGCTCACCCAAGACAGACTGCTATGTTTAACATTACTGTGATGTCATTTCTGCACCTAAGAACTCAGTATCCAAACACCTTGCAAACTCAAGAGCACTGCCCCTACAAAATAGTGTATCTATTGCATCAAAGTAGAAAGTGTGTTGCTTACAGTTTTAAAAAAAATCTATAGAAAAAGTTTTGTTTCCCGTACAAAAAACGCTGAAATTCTGTCAAGATATACATTTTGAGATGTGAAACTCACTGCTTGATCGATGCTAGAGCAGCATGGGAGAAAAAAGCACCACCCAAGAGTGTTCAGTGAGAGTGCAGGCTGCCCTAGGTGGGCGGGGGCCCGTTGGTGTAGCGCAGCATGGGGTAGAAGGAGCGGGCAAAGTTGTTGGCCTGGGTGCAGCTGTAGTCTTCCTCAGAGGAGGGGATCATGCAAGCCAGCAGCAGAAGCAGCAGGAAGAACAGCTGCAGGGGTAAAGCTGCTCTCAACACTCGGTAGAAGAAGGAGGGAGAGCGAGGGGCTGCCTGCACAGGCTCTGAATGGCTTTCGCTCCTGGAAAGGAGAAACAAAGAACAACAGGCACGTCAGGGTTTGAGTTAGACAACTTGTTTTTTACCCTAATTTCAGGAAACAAACTTAACTTTTACTTCACAAACAAACTTTAACTTAACTTTTCCCAGGAGGCAAACACACCATTCCAAATAGGTGTTGAAGCACATTATTCACACTGATGAGGTTCTTCTCTGCCCTGGCTTACTGAGATCTACCCTTTGAACAGACCCCACTGGACTGGGGGTTAAGTTCTCCCTCTGTCCTTCATGATCTGTTTGTATCAAGGGGCTCTCAGGGGCAAGTTTCTTTTTCCAGGCATGCTGGTGGAATTAAAGGAGGATTTAAAACTAAAATATCCCCCACTTGGCAGAAAAAATATTTTCTCAAGCCAGGGTTGCACATCACTGCAGAGGTCCTGGAGCAGGAGTGCTGAAGGAAACCATTCCCTAAGGAGCAGCCCAGAGCTGGTAGGTAGAGGGGACTCTACAGGTAAGGCAGAAATCACCTCCACCCATGTGTGAACCTGCAAGGAACAGCTGCCCAGGTTTCTGCTGGCACACAGCTCATCTCTGCCATATTCACTGTTCATCAAGAGATCAGGCATATATAAAATATTACCTTGTGCTGCTGCCATTACTGCCATCAGCTGTTCTCCTGAGGGCCATCTGTTGAGAGAAATAAAAGCTTTTAGTATCCAGGTTTCAGAAACTACAAGGAATTTCCCTGAAAAAAACAGCTGTAGACTTTAAGGTCTGATTCTAAATACTGTAATAAGGTACATGGACCTAAAAGGTAAAATGATTATACTTGAGGAACTTCCACACTAAATATGTCAAAATACACTATATCCTGATAGCAAAATATTAGAAAAAAAGTACTTGCCTTCTTGACAGCAGGGCTGGATTTCTCTTCTTCTGCATTATAGACTCCTGAGTCCAAGTCATCTGGAACTAGCAGGAATGTTTTGGTATCCTGAAAGATAAGACCACCTTTCACTGCCTCTGTAGGTGCACAGCCCACTGTCCCTTCACATGAGAATAACCTGTTCCCCAGAAGAAAGAAATTTACATTGCCCAGCATGAAAGAATTGCAATGGAATGGGTGCATACAGGAATTAACTTGGAAATATCTGACAGGCCTCAGGATAAGCAACCCATTGCTAAGACCTTCAACTCCTACCTGTTCATTACACACTCCTAGCCTGAAACCTGGTTTGGATCACACAAATTCAGGTTGGAAGGGACTTCAGGAAGTTCATCGGGTCCAACCTCCTGCCAAAAGCCTTACTCAGAGCTGTATGCTCTCTGCTCTTCAAGCCCCTTGAGGACAGAGGCAGCACAACCTCTCTGTTATAATACTGTACTAGCCTTGGGGTGCTGAAGTTGTTCCTACAGCCAGAACTGCTCTTTTTTGAGCTTATCAAGGTGGAATTACTTAAGCTTTAAGTCAGTTTTTTTATAAATACTTTCACTCTTAATATGCTATTTCTTTCAGTAAGGAAGATCCACAAACAGATATTTAAATTCCAACTCACCAGATTCCCTTGTATTGTTTTTAAGTCATGAGAGACTTGTTCAATCAGCTGCTTCAGTTTTGTTCCAATTACATGGACCTTCTCCTCCTCTTCAATGTAATCACCATCTGATTTCAGCAGCAGGTAAGCAGTGAGCTCTTGGAGGGAGTTCACATTAAGCTGTTGCTCCAGCAGCTCTTTCTCCAGTTGCTGAGAATAAACAAAAACCAGCACAACAGACTGTTACCCTCCACTTTATGGATGTTCTCCCAAAAGGAGGAACTCTGGAAGGCTTTAAAGAACAACACAACCTGCCTGAGAACCAACAAGGCACAGGAATGGTTATTACAGCTACACAGGAAATGAAGTCCTCTTGAAGAGACTGGTTCTACCTGTTTGAAATAACATTTAAAAATAGTTCTGGCAGGAGGTAATTCATTTAAAGTAGACATTAAATTTTGGAAATTGGAAGTCTTGCTTCAGCATAAAGACTTCTCATAAGTAACTTGATTATGGTAATTATGGAGAAGTGCCTTGTAGATGCAATATCTTGGTCCATTTCAAAAGCCACCCACATGCCTGAGCACAGCAGGTCTGAGGAGAGGCTGCAGACACTGTGAGACACAAACATCCTGCTCTTCAGTGTGTGCTGAGAGTGAGGTGCTGCAGGTAAGACTACACTCACCATCAGCTCCTTCTGGCATTCCAGTATTGTATTGAGATCAGCATTGGGATCTGTGATTTGTGCCTCATTCCTCCGGCTTTCAGCACTTGCTAACCACAGGATCAGCTTTTGGCTCTGGTCATGGAAATCCTACAGAAACAAAAAGAGTGGCCCATAAGAGGAAAAACACCTTTGTAGTGTCTTCACTTACAAACAAATTCACAATTAGTGAGGGTACAGAAACTTTACTAAAGTATTCCACCTATGTAGTAAAGGGCATTATCCACTTCAAAGTATTTTTACCAAACCGTTTCAATCCATCAGAGGCAACTTTATCAGGAAACAAAGTGCCTTGGATTGTGAGTGACAAATTGCCTTTGATTGTGAGTGGATTGTGAGCTGATTCCACTGATGTGCAGGGATTACCCCTCTGCCCTCTCCTCCACAGAATCCCAAAGGGTTTTCCCTTACAGGCTGGCATGTGGGGTGTACCTGGCAGTGCAGCAAGGCTTGCTGCAAACCCTTCCTCCAGCTGTCCAGTGCACGATTTGCCTTCTCCCAGTGCAAGTTGACCTTCCGAAGCCGGTTCTGCAGCTCCTTGAACTCTGTGCTGTCTGCCTTCTGGAACTCTTTGCTGCTCAGGTTGGCAGAAAGCAACACTGCTTTGTAGCTGTCAAATGCTTTCAGCATGTCCTGGTAGAAAAAGAAGATTAAGAGTTTTTATGAGTGATGAAAACCATGTTTATTTACAATAAAACCATGCACTCAGAAGTATCACAGGTGTTGGGGAAGGATGTTTGAATCTGGTGGCTTTTCAATACTGCTAAGAAACATATTGAGGCAGGTTTATGTTTGGGTTTTTTTTCAAAGCCAAAACCTTCACTTTGAAGAAAATAAGTGTGACTGGGCTTGTGCTTCTCCCTAAGTCACAGGCATTATGGCTTAATCCACATCTGCCCTTCAATTCCTCTGAGCTGTCTCTTTCCCTGACATTTTAACAAATACTCACATTGATCATCACATAGTATCTTCTAACTGATAAAGGTTTTGCCACCCCAGAATCCTAGAATAATCCTGTTAGGGACATCTGGAGGGCTGTACTCCATTCTCCTGTTTCACATAGGACCAACTTCTAATTCCAAGGAGGATGCTTAGGGCCTCATCCATTTAAATTTTCAGCATTTCACAGGATAGAGATTCCCCACCCCCTCTGGGCCCCTGGTCCCACACCAGACTGTGTTTGGAGGTTTGTTTTTTCACAAACAGGATGGGACTGTTGGGGTACATTCCTTGAGATTTTATTTGCAGCATCTGCCTCATTACATGGTTGAGACAATAGAAAGATGGCAAAGCTCACATACAGCCAGCAGCAGCCAAAGATCTCTTGGCTACAGAACATTTAAAAAACTTTTAATTAATAGTATATTGTTAAAGCTTACAGACAGTTTTCTAGGCAATTACTAAAAGTACACATGCACCTCTTCACACAATGCTTGCTTCTCTTATAAAAAGTCATTATAACTTTTTCTACTTTCAGACTTTGCAGCTGCATCTAGCTCTGACTTTGATCTGTTTCTAAGGCCTGCTTTTCCCAGCTTTCTGAAAATCTTCTTACCTTTACTATTTCCCACACCAGCCCACCCCATTGTGAGAAATTATTTTTCTCTCTGGTCTCAGTTTCTGCCAGCCCATTTCTCTGACTTGTCAAGGTCCCCTGAAAGGCAGTCCTGCCTGCTTTCCTCCTCTCCCTTAGAATTGCAGGGGGGATAATATGGAATTTGCAGTCATGGTCATATCATCTAACCACCTTTATGTTAAGGCTGACCTTGTATTTCTGAAGGTTTTTTGAAAAAAAGAATGCCAAACAATACCTTCCTTGTACCCTCCAGTTTACAGCTTGAATCAAGGGTACTCATCTTTCCCAAGCTGCTCTTGCAGAAGGGAAGTTAGAGCTGCAGGATGAAGCCCACAAGCCACAAAGCTCAGACTGCTTTTCTCAGCAGCCTATCTATCCAAGAGTGTCAATCTCAAGATCTGAGTTCCACTTGTAGAAAACTGCTGGTCTAAATTACTTTTTTTTCACCCATCAAAGGATCCTGTCCTCCTCTCCTCCAGGCAATAAAGTTTCTTTCAATATCAGACAAAGCAAACAGACTTCTGAACACCAGTAAGCCACTCTGCAGGCAGACTGGCTTTATCCTTATCCCTGGCACTTGGGATGTCCTGACACCTCATGAAATTCACTTCTTAGAGCACACTAGCTCTTTTAACACCCCTCTAAAGCCAAACTGTCTGAAAATGGGATTTACAGCCAGCTGGACTCCTCTTAAGCAGATGCAGAAGAGAGAAGTGAAGCTCTGCTCCTTGAGGAGGTCAGACACCCAACTCCAGGCTGAGGGAAACACCTCCCTCCACTCTGGAGGCACCACCAAACCTTCCCTGGGGCTTGGATAATCCAGACTGGCTGAAGGAATCAGAGCTGACCTTACTGGAGTGCAGAGTCATTGTCCCTGGCCGAATAACTACTCCAGGACATGCAGGCTTAAACATACTCTCAGCATGCCTAAGAAACCCCTCCTCTGTCCTGCAGTGTCCTGTTTGTGAGCATCACCCCAAGGTGACACCAGACTGACCAGCAGCCTCAGGGTGACTCCACATGGGGCAGCTGGTGAGGGGTGAGCACACAGGGATTTTGCACTTCCACAGAATTTAGGAACATCTGCTCTCTCAGAATTGAAGCTGAGGCATTTCATTCACTTGCATGTGCCCTGGTAACCTGCTGGCTCATGTTGCAGAAACCACAGCTTTAGAGCAGATCTTTGTCTGTCCTGCTGGAATTACACCCCACCCTTACTTCAAGTTAAAAAAAAAGCAGCCTAGCCTTTGCAGCCTGTAGACCTGGCTAATTTTCAATCTGTTTCTGGTTTGGGGAATGGCACAAGGAAAAGATGTCAATATCACTGTGCAAGAAAACAGAAAGGGAGAAGTGAAGAGGTTTTTACTTCTGCCAGCCAATCTCTGTATATGAAGACAGAAGCACCTTGCCTAAGACCCTCCTTAGCCCTCTTAGCTGAGAGCAGTTCAGTTCCCCGTGGCACAGGAATTGCTGCTGGCATCCATGCTGCCAACTGATCCCAGGAGAGCCCTGATTAAAAAACATCAGCATCTTGAAATCCCTCTTCTCAGCAAGCCATAACTTACTTTCAATTTCTTGACCTTTTGTTCCAATGCCTGCATGCTGGTTGGAAGCTTCACCTTTTGCAGCTCTTCCAGCTCTTGCTCAGTTTTATCAAGCCAAGCAGAGATGTCACTGAGGTCTGAGTCCAGCTGCTGCCACTGCTGCAATTTCTGTTTCATCCTGAGTTTATTTCTGAGGTCTTGAGCTTGGATGAGCTCCCACCTATCAATAATGCCTGCAAGTCACAGGGAAAAAAACCTCAAACACTTAAATTTTCAGTAAAGGAAGGAGTGTGCAAAACAGATGCAAGAAGTTTTGCAAGAAAATTATTTCCCATGCTACTTGAGATCAATTAACTGCTGTTATGTATTACTGTCATTCAACCACATCTTTTCTTGAGATTTTGCAGTGTCTAAATTTCATATTGCTGGTCAAGTTACCCACATAGCTATGCTACAAAGAATTTTAATGACATTAATTGGAGTTGTTTTAATTCACTTGAAAGAACAGACCAAAACTAAGGGGACAGAGTTCAATGAGCCCAGCTGCAATTTGGTGAACACCAAAATTCAGCATGGGACAAATATGATCCAGCAGTTAGGACTTGGGTTTGTGTTTTATGTCTATGTGGAGCTGCTGGAGAGAGCCCAGAGGGAGCCACAAAGGTGATGAAAGGGCTGGAACACCTCTCCTGTAAAGCCAGGCTGAGAGAGTTGGGGCTGTTCAGCCTGGAGAAGAGAAGGCTCCAGGGAGACCTTGGAGCCCCTTCCAGTGCCTACAGGGGCTCCAAGAGAGATGGAGAGGGACTTTAGACAAGGGCATGGAGTGATAGGACAATGGATAATGGCTTTAAACTGAAGGAGGGCAGGTTTAGATTGGAGATTAGGAAGAAATTCCTTACTGTGGCCATGCTGAGGCCCTGGCACAGGTTGCCCAGAGCAGTTGTGCCTGCCCCATCCCTGGAACTGTTCAAGGCCAGGTTGGATGGGGCTCTGGGCAAGCTGGTCAGCTGCAAGGTGTCCCTGCTCATGGGAGGGGGGCTGGATCTAGATAACCTTAAGGTCTCTTGCAACACAAACCATTCTAATGACTCTTGATGATTGTTTCATCAATTCAGTGCTAAGGGACGTGGAGATGGCACCTGTGTGATCAGTGACACTTTCTGAAAGCACATCTAAACCACTCAGGTTATTCCCATTCATCCCACATATGGGACACAACCCTGGCCTACTTGTGAGACCAGAGAAACAAAGTGATCTGGTGCATGTAGCTGCAGCCTTCTTTTCATCCCATGATTTGCTTCTGTAACTGCAGTACAATGTGCTGTTACAATCCCAAGCACCTGAAAGCAGATATGAGGTTCTAAAAGGTCAAGAGAACCAGCCTGCTGGTCTGTGTGCATGAAAGGACCACTGTAAAGGTACTGGAGAACAGAATGCAGTACCAGCTTTGAACAAATATTTCTGCAAATGGGAGCTGCAGCATCTTGTTACATGGAGTACCAGTAACTCCACATAGCAATCTTCTTTCAGACAGAACCTTTGGTTTGAAATCTGATTAGAAGCCCCTGAAGTGTTCAGTATCAGACAAAAGAGAAATTGTTCCCATTTACTACAAGCAGCAAAGAGACAGAAGTATATTATGAAAGAAAAATCTCAATTCTGGCAGAAAATGTGAAAGCTTTGAACAGCACACAGAAGGGAGCTCACTGACATGGAAATTTGGCAAAATACATTAATTTTTTTTTGCTCCCAAATATGCTGCCCTTGTGCCATGCCTGCTTTGTCTTCCCAGAGTCACAGGACAAACACCAGAGCCCCAAAGCCACTCCTAATGCTCTGTACCTGGCTGCTTCTCTGTTGCTGCTAGATTCACAAGTTCTTGCTCATCTTGGGGCTCCTCATCGCTCATGTTGGCAGATGGAATTTTCTCCTTGCTGCTGCTGCTGCTGGCAGAGCTGAGCTGCTTCACCTGGAATGACATTTTGGTGGGTGAGTGAGCCCTGCAGGTTAACAGGAGGTCAAAGGTCCAGCCTAATCTGTGCTAGTCTGGGGTGGCTGGGCTGCTGCTGAGCTCTTGCACATCACATTTAGCACTGGGCTTCTGCAGCTTTGCTGCCAGTTTACACTGCCTCTCTGTGCCCTTCCAGCAAACAAACACACACCATGGTGATGCCAATGGCTGCAAGAGTGGACATGGCAAATTAATTGCTTTTGCACTACCTGTTCCAGACAATGTACAATTGCGGGTGTTCTTTGTTGGATTGTGGGTCTTGGTAATATTGACTCTAAGGCTTTGACACTGGATTAATGATGGCAAAAGCAGCCAGATATCAGTGTCACCCTGCCTGGAAGAGTGCTGATAGTGGGTCCAGATCCACTGAGCCTGGCAGCTGCTGGTGAAGCCATGGCTGGCAAACAGCCACCAAGGTTGAGGCACCAATGGACAATAAGCCATTTTGGCACATTTTTCAGTGCCTAGAAGCAGATTAAATGGTGTGTTGCATATTAAGACTCTTCAAATTTGCTTAGGAAAGGTAAATATGTCAGTAAGTATTAAGAGATTCATACCCTGTCCTTTGTGGGAGTTAAATTCTCCTAGACTTGTCTTATGACAATAGAGGAAGGAAGTTCCTCCAGACCCTGACTGACCAGGAGTCCAACCTGAACCACCAGAAATAATGCCTAAGTTTGTGTGAAGTGAAAATTCCCCACCCCAACTATTCTTTTCCTTGATGCTGGAGAAGGGAAGAGGGTGGAGTTACCCAGAACAAGAAACAGACCCTGTAGTACAGGTTCAGTGCCCACAGAGCCTCCAACTCACATAGTCTGGTTTATAGGGAGTACTTGTCTCTGGTCCAGACAACACATTTCCAACCATCTCTGCCTGGTTGTATCTGTGTTTTCTGCAGACTGGGCTACCTGGAGAATGCCAAGGACGAGCTTCTGAAACAGACTTTCCTGAAACAAATAAAACCAAACCCACACACCATGAGTGCAAGACCCCACCTCCACAAGGAAGCTGTTGCTTTGTATTAAGTTAGAAAGCGCTTTGAATAAAATGGCATCAAGTTATGGCATAAAAATGACAGTTTTGCAGCTTTCCTTGCAAAGCATGCACATTTGCAAAACATCAACAGTGTTTCAAGGTAATGAGATGAGAGCCATGCAGTTATGGGACATTCTGTTTTCTTCTGGAAAATGCTTGAATACAGGTTAGAGTATTCAAAAAAAAAAAACCAAAAAACAAACGAAAAGACAAGGCTGCACCATGGTTTTGTAAAGCTTGCATCCCAACAATAACTATCACACATCTGCAACATGTCAGAGGGAACAAGTTAGACATGTCCTGGTTTGGAGAATGTTTGTTCTGGATTTAACAGACAGGACACACATAGTTCTGTCATGCACAAACCACAAAAAAAAAATACTTGCAGAGTTGGAGCTACTGCCTTCAGTAGTTATGCAACCAAAATTAGAAATAACCAAAACCTGAAACTACCCAGAGCAAACCACCGAGAAAGAACCAAAAGACTTTGGATCAGTACAATGAAATGCACGTTAACCACCTTGGCATTTACCAGGCAAAATCTAAATGGTGTGTTCTTGACTGCTTTTAACGTCCATGTGGATACTGCAGCATAAGAACACCATGGCAGGATGAGACATGGTGCCCACACAAGGCAGGAAGTCAGACATTACGTATGAGAGAGGTTGAGGAATATAGCGTGCAGCACAGGGAGATTGCCATGTTCAGACACATGCATTAGCAGGTGCCTACCAGAAGATGCTTTCAAAGTTTTTGTGGTCATTTTAAGATATGCCTCAGGGTTTTCAGTGATTTCTACATCTGAAAAAAGAATAATGTCATTTTCCTCACTATTCAGGATCTTCCAACTATTAAAAACAACTGAAACAATGAAGGACAGCAAAGACAAAGAACAAAGTGGTTGGTACCATTTTCAAACATTCTTAAACACTAAGGCTTCTAAAACCTTCTTATGTTTCTAAAAACAAAAGCTTGCTTTAGACAGTACCATTTCCTTCATATAAGAGATGAGCCTGCTCACATCTATAAATGTGAAAACCAACCAACAAGGTGGGAGCAAGACTTCAATCCCCCTCCCTTCCCACACAGGGACATCCTCCAGCTGTCCATGTCAAACCAAAGTGCTGGACATTGGTTCTCACCTGACAGAGCACTGTAATATGTTGCTTCTTCATCATCTTCATGAGAGGAAGAACCTCCCACATCACCTGTGTGATCCCACTCAAGCGGGATGGAGTCGACGCTGACAGGGGTCTCACAGCCTGATCTCTCATGGCCCTGAGTCGGGGGCACGAGGTGGCAGAGGGACTGTGTGGATGAGGGCCCCTCAGTGATGGCTTTCTTATGCCAGGGATCATTCTGGATTTCTCTGGAGTCTTCTTGATCTGTCTCATTTTCAGAGTTGTCTTTTTCATCGTCCAATCCCTACAAGTAAGTATTGCGTATTAATAAGATTTACAAGAGATCTTAAGGAGATGATGACTGAACCACACAGTACTACTGAAGACAGTTTTGTGGTCAGCTGCAGCAACCATGTGCCTAAAATTAAAGGGAAACATAATTTCTGCCTTCTTCCTCTTTTGCCAAATCCAATCCTCATATCAGCAGCTACCTCTCCTCTTTCAAGGCACTCAACCACCACCACAGCATCTGTCCAGTCTGCAGGAGTGCCCAGTTCCAAATAGAGTTAAAAAGGTCAGTCAGGAAATGATGCCTAGGCAGGAGTGAATAGCTACTTGTTCATGTTCCTTCCTTTACCCAGCTTTCTAACAGATGTTCTTTCTTTTTGAGGCCAAGCAAACTGAGAATCATCTGAAAGTTCTCAGGGAAAAGCAAAGTGCATGCTGTTCCCCATTCAGGGCTCTCACAACAAACTGGACAGATGGAGTGGACAAACAAATACATAAAGAGATATTCTAAGCACATTATTGATGGTAAGGAAAACAAAGTGATATTAAAAACACCAAAAATGTTTTGAAGCCTTCAAGCCACAACTATATAGTTCTGAACCTTAGGAACAACCTCCATGCTACTATCCAGATTCTGCAGATGGAGAGGCATGAAAGGATTGGCAACAAAGATTTAGCAAGGCTGGCACATCTACTGCAGAGCTCCTGAGCCACTGGAGATTAAACCACTCAGTCAAGCTGCTAGGAGTAAGCAATTGCAATTCAAAAACCAAAATAAGCATGGCAATTCAAGCACCAAAATCTTGTCAAAGCATTGAAACAACTGTTGCTTCTTACAGGATCCCTTGAAGTCAGTCTTTGATGGAAGCGGGCAACTCGGCCAAACACCTCCTGACAGTATCGATGAAGCTCCTCCAACTCATCCTCAATCAGGATGGCATCCAAAGGCTCACTCTTCTGAATCAACTGCTCCCCAAAAACAATTAGCTGATCAATCTTATTGGTGTTTAACGTTATCTCCTGTTGGAAACCCTATTTGGAACACAGAAGAAAAATAATTACTTCTCCATTGCCTCTTTCTAGCCCAAGGTTTCTCCCTGTTTTCTAGCTCACTGCAGTGAAAGACAAGCAACAATTGACATTGCTGTCTAATTTAATTTGGCAAATATCTTTTTATTCAAGAGGTCCAAAGGTTAATTTTATGAGCAGAATTACAGCTCTAAATGAAGTGGCATTTTGCACCCATGTGTACATCACTGTGGCTGCAGTGTCCTGAGCCTGCAGGGGATCATGATACAAGAGTTCAGCTAATCAGAGATTATTCTTCTGTTGGTACACACAATCTTTTTCTCAGTAGCCAAGAAGTTTGTTTGGTTTCTTGGGTCTCCAGCCTACACAACAGTAAATCTACATCCCAAATCAGTAGCAGTGCAGGGAGACAGGAGAAATGATAATGTAGGAAAGAACTAGTATATTCCTTAGAATCACTGCACATTCCTGGTGTCTAATTTCTGCTGAAATTCCCAGCTACATACATGATCTCTGAGGAGAGATTGTACAATAATGCCAATTCAAAAAAGATTTGCACCAGAAAATAATGCCTGAATTTAGGAATGCAGCTCTTACTGTTAAGGAGCATCTGCTGCTTTCCAGGCCAGATACCACTGTCACTGACAGATACTGTCAGGAGAAAATGGCAGGACAGAACTGAGCCTGAACACTGAATCTGAATTAAATAATGCAGAGATTAATCTTGATTCAGACAATATGTCTTTAAAATTTACTGCTGTCTTCAAACAAATATAATCCTACAGAGATGTGGTGGCTACTGTGAAGTTACAGAAAATGGATGATTCTGTCAGGCAAGGGCAGCCCAACAGGATCACTGGGCTACAGTAAACAACTGCTTCAGAAGGATACTTACATTTAACTGGCGCATTTTGTCATCAAAGTTACTTTTTGAGAAGTGCTCCACGTTTGTCAGCTGCAGGTCCATTTCTGTGAGCCAGACAAGGATGCTTTCCCTCGTCCCCTCAAACTCATCTCTCCGGTTGGTGAAGTGCTGGATGGAGAAGAGGAGCCAGTGTTACATGACCTCAGCTACTAAAAGAGACAGGTCACAGGGGCCCTCTGCAATCAGTGTTTTATTTCAAAAGTCCTGTTCACCTCAAAGGCCATCAGGACACAAACAGCAGCATGCCATGTAGAAAACCTGTCCTCTTCCTGTAGGGATGCTAGAACAGTGCCCTGTACTAGCACACTATTTGTACAAAAGAGGGAGTAAAATTTTAGCGGTTCAAGATGCTTCTATAAAATTATATTATTGATTCCAGACATTCCTTCTCCCACATCATTATACCAGCAACAGTTACTTGGACTGAGGCTTAACATCTAATTTGTTCTAAACTTAAAACAGAGATAAACAAAGGAAGCAACCCTCATCTCTAATTAAAGTAATTAAAACTATGAGATTAATATCTATGAGTTTTTACTGATTTTACCATGGAGAGGCCGGCTCATGTATGACCACAGCAGTGTAATTAATGCACTGTTTGGCATGGCATGTCCCACAGGAAGCTGCTAACAGACATGCAGCTTGCCTGTTCTCATGGGTGGATTTACTTTTCAGAAAAGGGATCATGTAATTCCCAAATATAACAATTCATAGCTGCACAGATCAAACCCCATCACTGCTTTCACTGTCTCATCCACTAACTTTGGGGAGCTAAGAGTTCTCCCTGTCTCCCAGTTGCTTACAGCACGGCTATATTTAAAAATCTGGCAGTGACAAGTCTCCCCCAGGGCACAGCACAGAGTATCTGCCCAGAGATCAGTTTAATTGATGAGCAAGATGCTTCTTTGTAATACACTCCAACAACATTCCTCATCAGGCAGGCAGCACAGCAGGAGCTGCTTTCTATCACATCTCCATCTTTAATGCCTTGTTGGTGAATCACAACTTGGCATGAAGTAGAGCTGAGTTGGAAACTTCATATCTGCACTTGGGGCCCTTCTGTCTGTCTGTCTCTTATCTATGGAAAGGTGCAAGTGCATGAACACATCCACCCATTACAAGTGGGTAAGAGGAAAGTGTGATAGGAGCAGTGAGTATTGCAATTGACCTCTCAAAATTTGCACTCCTTCTTCATTTAAGCTTCTCTTCAGCTACCAAAAAGCAATCTACCAAGGTGAGGTTTATGCCATGTACTCAGTGACCCTTCCACAGCTCCCCTGCTATGCCAGTAGCTCAGGACAGAGAGAGCTGCTCTGATGTAGGCTTTGCTCATGGGTAATTCCTGCAGAACCCTGGATGCTGAGAATTTTAAACTTTTTATGCTGAAAGGCACAGACCCACAAGAGAATACTACATTTGACCTGAGGCTGTGGAGAAGGCTTCCAAAATTGATTAATAGCACTGGGATGATAGGTGTGTAGTTTGATTAGAAGTGTGTAATATCACTAAGTAGAAAACTTAAGAGTTTGAAGTTTTAGAATGCAGTAATAGATATATATATATATATATTTATATAGTAAGATAGAAGTTTTAGAGTGGAGGCTAGTCCTTCTTTTTCATGAGTTTGGGTAGTATTTGTAATAGGACAGAAAAGTCTGCATTGCGGACTTCGAGTGATCAGTTATTGAGTTAAAAGTAAAAATAATTTAGGTGTCATTTCTTAATTAGATAGTTTAGCCTTGAAAGACCTTATAAGGAAAGATAGTTAGCCATTTTGTAGCTTGTTAGTAGAATGCTGTAAAACTCATCACTTGTAATGCAAATAAGAAATAATAAACATCTAAGTCTGAACATGAAATGTCTCTAGCGCTTCAATCCCGACCGTGACAGAAGCAGAAAAAAGAAGCCGAAAACCAGCATCCCCTGAGTGCTCCTGACTCCCTCACCCCACTGTGGCACTACCTTGAGCCTCCTGAGAATGGAGGCCACTCGTTTCTGGAGGTTGTCCCAGCGCTGGTTGCCCTCGTGCACCATCTGTTTGAGCTTGCTGGCCGAGTCGGTGCGGTTCTCGCGTGCCAGGCGCCGGTACTGCTTATTGATCAGCTCCAGCTGCGTCAGCCGCTCGTGGATCTGCCGCTGGAACGCCTGCAAGGCAAAGCCAGCAGCTCACTGCCTGGTGACAGCCAGGATGTGGGTATTATCCATCAAGAGAGATGGTGCCCTCCCCCTTAAAAACAGACCTTCCAACTGCAAAACTAAATCCAGATTTCAGACCCATATTTTAAACCATCTGCTCAAACTAGAAGAAAGAAAAGAATAAATATCGCACTACAAAAGTCTCTTGCCTATAAAAAGCAAGGCTTTAAACTTTTAAGTGTCTATTCAAAGTATTGTGTTCTCCACATTAAAACAAATTCTGGAAACAAACAGACATTTAGCAGCTGCACACTCACCAAATTATTTATGTTCCCTATACTACCAATGCCAAACCAGTGTTTTCCAGAGACTAATGCATTTTGTACAGACAGTAAGTATTCAGCAGCCTGATGATGAGCATAAAAAAGGCAGTTTAAAAATTCACCTCAAATTTCTTCAGCTCCTCTTTTGCATGTGTGTACAAGACCTCTGAAGAGTTAGGCCTAGCTGCTATATTTTCAGATGCTTTCAGCCAATCTTCAAAGCGAGAATAGTCATCCAAAAACCTCTGCCACAGACGCCAGGTTTCCTCGATTCTGAGAGAGCAACAACAGAAAGGTTTTATCACAAGCTAACCATCAACTCTGGACTCTTCTTTCCTCCTCAAAACTCAGCTTGTGGCAAAAGCTACAGCGTTTCCTCAAAATGCTGCCACAGGTTTCTGTAGGGTAGGAATAGGAGACGTACTTCATTCTCCTTTCCATGGACATGGCACAGATGTTTCTCCACCGTCTGTCCAAGCTCCTGGTGGTTTGCTGGATGGAGTCACACTCTGTCTCATTAGCACACGCATCTGAGTCGTGCAGCAGGACTTCACAGATGTTAAACACGGACTCCACGCCCGCCGTGTGCTGCTCTATGTCTCTCTGCAGGTCCTGCCATGCAAAACAACAGTGTCAGTGGAAGGAAACACACAGTGTGTCACTGGAAGGGAACATACAGTGTCAGTGGAAGGAAACAGAGTGTCAGTGGCAGGAAACATACAGTGCCAGTGGAAGGAAACATACAGGGTCACTGGAAGGGAACATACAGTGTCAGTGGCAGGAAACATATAGGGGCTGTGGAAGGAAACATACAGGGTCACTGGAAGGGAACATACAGGGTCAGTGGGAGGAAACATACAGTGTCAGCGGGAAGAAACATGCATGGCTACATCCCACCCATTCCCTTTCAAAATACTGCAGAGGATGGGGAAAGAGCAAATCCCATGTCAGGAAAAGCTGATTTAGCTTTAAAAAAGACTTGCAGGATGAGTTGTGCAGATGACACAGGTCAGGAGAGAGTCAACATGTAAAAAAAGGGTTGTCCACCTTTGGTGTCTCAGTCTTAACTCAATCTTCTCATTAACAGTCTGGACAATTTTAATGTGAATTCAAAATCCAAACCTTACCTATACCATAAATAAATTCTTACTAATTTTGACAGCACAAGATGACTGTCTCATATCAGGTTACTACACTGAAAGTTCTCTCATCAGAGAACTCCTAGAGCAGTACTTGCATTTTTTATTGACTGATCACAGGCTGCAGCATGAAACACAAACACAGTACACAAGGACCTGGTGCTACACTGCTTTTCTTAATCCCTCTTGTAGGGCTCCTCTTCTGACAGACTGTTTTATTAAGGGTCTGGAAAGGACCCTTTGTCTGATCTACACTACAGGTTTCTCTTCCAGAGCCTGCACATCTCTCCACAATAGTCTGGCCTTTCATCCTGTACCCATCACTATTCCTAAAGTCAGTGTAATTGAAAGACAGAAAAAAAAGCCTTACCTAAATATTTCTTATTGAAAAGGTAAACCTGTACTATGCTACCAACTTTAAATTTTAATAAAATTACAATAGTCACTACAATGCCATTTTTCAACCCATTTCTGGCTTTTCTAATGAAGGATACAGAGACTTTTGCTTGAATAACACTAGAGCAACAAACACAAATTAGTATTTTCCTGACAAAAATGAACTGGACTTCCCATCAAATGGTATTTACTGATTTCAGTCAACAGATGAAGCAGAATTGGTTTTGCTCTAGACTTCAAAAAAAACCCCAAACAAAATAAAACAAATAAAACCACCCAAAATAGACACAGCTTGTAGTAAATACAAAATGAATAAAGGAAGATTTTTCCCAGAAGTCAACAAGCTGCAAGGAGTTGAGAATCACTCAGTGGCAGCTCTCAGTGGTTACATGGGTACCTGAATTAAAGGCTGAGCCATAAATGGTCAAAATATGGCTTCTGGGATTTGTAGTAATGAACAGCTTTAAGGAATGTGGAAGTGAAATTCTTTACATGGATGAGACTGCCAGAAGGACATCCAACAGAATTTTTTACAGGTTACTAAGGATTCACAGCTATTTACTGAGCAAGATGCATCAGTGTCTTTTTAACACAGGCTCCACAGCTGAGAGCAGGCTCTGTCTCACTGTTGGTACCTGAAGAATGTCTTCTAAATTAAGTAAATTTCACTGGATTTACAGGTGTATTAGCGAAAATGAGAATTCTGATCACAGATTAAATTAATTCTAACATGTAATTTTATTTAATTAATTCTAATGGTAATGTTGCTGACACTATCTCATTACTTCAAGCCATGCCTGGGATCATGGAAGAGCCTAGACAGAATCCCTCCTGTTTTCCAAGTGACCTGACTGCATTAAAGGAGACAAACATAACAAACGAAGGGAGAGGAACATACATGGAGGTCCAAGAGGTACCATTCCCTCAGCTCTGCATAGCATTGCCCAGAGAGCTTTAACAGACTACACACTGCTAGATTTTTGCATTAGTGAAACATCTTTGCAATCTTAAAATTAATGTTATTCATGTTGTAATCGTCATCCTTTAATTGAACAAACAAGCCATAAAACACCTCTGTGCATACACAAGGCTTTTAAATTTCATTATTCAAGACTGCACAGGTAAAGCTTTTCCAGTCATGGATGTCAAATAAAAGAAGCCTGTAGGGCATGTTTCTCACCATTGCTCTGCTCTTGCTGAAATAATTGTTCAGCTAAAGTCAGGAAAGATCTTTTTACTTGTCTCATCGAGACAAATGTTTCACTAATGCAGAACAAAAACAGCTTTTCTTTTTACTGTGGTCTTTTTAGTCAGCACAGTCTTCTTATACTCAACCTGCTAAAAAGCTACTGTAGACAGAGTCTAGAGGTGCCTAGAGGTCTGTATTTAAAAACAGCATGCAAAAAAATTAAGCAGTTAGTAGCTCTGAGCAGCAAATGATGGCTCTAATAGCGAGCTAAGTCTTGAATGCTCATAATAAAAATAAATTAGTTTGGACACAATTCCTTTGTGCTCCATGCTCTGCTCTGCCTGGCAATTTATCATGGCCTTTGAGAATGCAAAAGGTTTGAATGGGAAGAAAATATTTCTTTGCTGTTTACATGACCATTCACAATGCAGATTAAATCAAGGCTCCTGGTGTTTGACCAGCTCCTGCAGTGCAGTCACAGTGGGAGCTACTTCCAATCCTGTCACAGAGGAGCTGGCCCTTCCTGTGACATCTGGGACATGAGTACAAGCACAGCCACACCAACCAGCAGAGAACAGAGTCCCCAGGTCTGGGTCACTCAGGGATCCTTAGACACAAAGGCAGAAGCCAGAGAGAAAGATGGAAAGGATGGGAAGGATACCAAGTGTTCCTAAAGGCAGATGCCACAAAACTTTCAAGCTTCTAAACTTGACAGACTTATTCTTGATCTTTAGTTTTTAGGCAAGTTTTGCTGTTTAACACAAAGGCCAGATGACAGCCAAGCACTTAGAACCTGGCCAGACTTACAGCACAGCCCTGAGCAAAGGATGACTCCACCTACAAGTCTGTGCTTCGGAGAAGTTCCTTTTCCTTGCCTGGCTGCTGGCTAGACAAAATTTACTGCAGGACTATGCAACTCCTCTCCTAAGATCCCCTGGTAAGCCACTGCCTTGGATAAATGCCCACAAACAGCCAGCAGTGCAGGGTTGGTTCACACTTGTTGTCTCAGCAGGATTCACGCGCCAGCTCCCCCAGCCCTGAGGGATCTTCAGAGCCTGCCTCTGATCAAACCTCAGCCAAAGGTGTGTCTGCACAAATCCACCTTCCAAAGCCCAAGCATCCTGCTCTGCCAAGCTTGTTCTGCTGTCTGCAAGGACGGGACAAGAGCTGGAGCCAGTGAGGGGAACACATCAAATCCCATCTCTTTGCAGAGAACAGCATTCACGCCTTGTCAGTCGAAGTCATCCTCATGTACTCTGCCCACTGTGTGTGCCCTGCCCAGTCCTCAGGAAGTCTGCTGTACTGAACTGAGTGAATTGGCTTTTGTTTGTATTTTGCATGTTTTCCTTGGGTGAAGGGGCAGGGAGATGTGGGGGTAATTCAAGACAATATCGAAATAATTGCAAGCAAATAAAAATTTTCCGTGTAACGCATCTTGGCAGGAACACGCCATGCAAAGCAAACAGTCAGAAGGGCTCACTAAAGAAAAGAAACAGGTGATTTTATACCAGGACCAATCAGCAGCATCTTAGCTCATTTACTCTGGCTGCTGCTATTTCCCACCTGCTGTTCTGCCAGTCTCTTCTGGATTTCTTGGTCATCACAGATGTCATAAACAACAGGCTTGGAAAGCTCAGACTCAATCCGGGCCAACCACGTGCGAAGGTTACTCATGTTTTTGTCCAATTGTTGTATAAAAGCAAATGTTTCCTTCAGTTTCTTCACCCTAAGTAAACCAGGAAGAACATTTTGTTACAAAGATGGTCAATCAGTGGAAAAGATGTTGGCAGGAGCTGATGACAGGCATGGCTTTATGAAGCCATGTCGCATCAAGCTGCTGCCTGTAAATCGGAGCCGTGTTTTAGTCAAAACCTACCTAAACTGGCTCAGCAGGACCCTGCTCTACAGCTGAAAGCAGGACTTGGGTGAAGGCTTTAATGGAACTCTATAAGGTGAATTTTCATCTGCTAAGGAGCACCACATTCATCTAAGTGGAAATTTGTACCATAATTTGCCACTTAAACTAAAATGGGTATCTATGGTTTGATTTTCCTGCCGTGAATTTTGCTCAGTGTCATCTTCAGCAACCAACAGGCTCACACTAATCAAAAAGGTAGCACTGTGCCAAGAGAGGCAGAATCTGCACAAACCACCAGTCCAACATCCTGACAGAATCACAGAACAGTTTGGGTTGGAAGGGCCTGAAAGATGCCCTCGCTCTAACCTGCCATGGGCAGGGCCACCTTCCACTATTCCAGCTTGCTCCAAGCCCCATCCAACTCAGCCCTGAACATTTCCAGGGATGGGCCATGCACAGCTGGCCAGGCAACCTGTGCCAGGGCCTCAGCACCCTCTGGATGCTGACAGGAGAGGAAAAGGCTGAACAACATCTACTTATAGAACTTGTAGCACCACAACGTTAAAGCTCTTCTAAACACCACACAAACATGCAGAGATATGCCAGACTCTCCTGACAGGTGAATAATTTAAAAAAATCAATACTGACGGTGGAGAATATCAAATGGCCAGGGAGATTTGGGCAGTGGACAAGCAAATGAATCGTTGAGACCATTTACTTTTCTTACAGCTGTTTGCAGCACAGCTCTAAAACTGCAGACAAACTTTTTTTTACTTCTAGCCTTAGCAGCATATTCCCATGTCAACCCCCCATATCAGCCCCTCAAATTATCCAAGTAGCATGCTTTTATATTTTGGCAAATTTGTCTCCATGTCTTGCAGGAATATCTGGTGAACAACTTCACTGCTCTCAAATTTTTCTAGAAATTCTCATTTACTGCAATTCCCAACAAAAATTACTAGAAAGGCAACACCAGGGTGACACTTATCTCTTCAGACTTATATCAGAGATTGTCATCTAGACCTCAGTAGATAATGAAGGAAAAAAAATCATTACTTGTATCAGACCTGTCTTAAACATCCAGATCACAACATGAGATGACTGTACCAAAAAGCACATATTTCTCCCCATGAACTGCAATGGTCTACCCTGCAGTACTATAAATATCAACACTGCAGACTTTAAAGTCAGATGAAATCATTCCATCCATGTCCTAGGGAGAGCCCATTTCTTAGCCAGCATTGCTTCCCTGTGCTGGTTTCCTGATCTCTATTTGTGTTCTTGTGCCTTAGGATCAATTTTTGAACCTTGCATGTGATTTCTAAAATGCAAACTTACAAATCAAACGTTTAGCTACTGCAAAGTCCAGCAACTATCAAGATGAGTCTCAATTGTTTAAGTTAAGTGCAGCACAAAAAGTTAGGTCTGTATTGTGAAAAGGCTGAAACATTTCCCATTCATTGGCCACAGTGGCTGGGAAATATCACCATACAAACAAAACCAGCAGTGGCACTGCAAGGACAGCTTGTACAAGAGGTTCACTGCATGTTCCCAAATGCAGGGGACTGCTGAGGGGTCTGAGTTAAGCCCTGGTGTACTTGGCAACACAGGTCTTGTGCAAGCTGGGACTGGGAAAGGCTGAGGGATGTGATCTCATGTAATGCAGGCAGGGACAGATTGCTCCAAGACAGAAGTGCCCACACAGAACACCTGGACAGTTTCCTGGCCCACTGTCCTGCCTGCTGCCAAACTATCCTGGCAAGTTTTAGAGGAGAGTGGTCCAAACTGGCTGTAATGAATGGCTTTTGCAACTGCCTGATGATACAACGACAGAAGATATGCAGGACACCTAATCCATAATGAATATGCCACCCTGTAAGCAACAACTGATCTTATTAGCAACCTTAAGGTAACCAAAGAGGATACACACGTCAGCCAGACACTTGATTTAAAGTAAAGCACTTATGGAGGAGATATGGGAATGATCCTGCTGGATTTCAGTCCTACTGTTTACAGAGTAAGGCCAGAAAATTTAGGGTCACATATGGATCAGCAGCATGGAAAGTTTCCCCTACCTCTTGCCCCAGAAGCACCAGGCAGTACTTTCAGTTGTTTTACAAGGAGGGCAAGAAGAACACAGTTCTACACTGAAGCTCCTGGCAGGTTTTTAGCGACTCTGCACTCTCCAAAAGTAAAATTAGTATTGTCTGACTGATGTAAGCCTGCAAGCCAGCCTGAAGGATTTGGCCCAAGTCCATGGTCCAGCTTGTTCCTGCCTTGCACCCACAAAGCTGCTGACTCTGGTGCAAAGCACCTGCCTCTGCCCCTTCACACAGACTCCATCTTCCACTGCTGCAGCTGACTGAGAGGAAACCAGGGGATGACAAAAGAATTTAGCTGCTCTTGCTTTTCTTAACAAGCTTTTTTTCACTACTCTGGTCCCAAGTTCAACCCTGTATGCAGACAGCATCTGCCTCCCAAGCAAACAGCTGCCGTATAAATCTTGATGCTTTTGATTTTGCTTAATATAAGTACTACTTACTTATATTAAGTAATACTCAATGAACATGTTGTTGCTCCATTTTCTTGTGCTGTCATGGGCTGGCAGTTATTTTACCCAGGAGAACTAATTCTTCCTCTGCCCTGTTCCCATCAGTTATTTTGGCTGGTTACAATGCTCAGCAGGGCCAGTGACTCCCAAGGCATGTGGCCCTCCAGAAGCAGGTGACTCAGGAACCCTTTTCCCTGGAGAAGAGATGGACAATACAGGCTCTGTGCTGAGCACAGGACGGAAGAGTCTGAGCTAAACATCTACACTGTAGCATTATTAACTCTGCATGACTTCAGGCCAGTCAGGAGGAAAGCAAGGCTTGATCTCTGCCCTGTCCCTGACTGTATTCTGTGGCAATTCACCTCCTGCATGTCCTGTGGTGCTTCCCACAGCTGCTCTGGAGACAGGCACATGTAGGGACCATCTGATGGCACAGCTGACCTGCTGACACCACAGCTTACTGTGCTGCTCAGATCATCTCTGCCTCCCTGGGCTCCCTTCCCTGCCTCTATCCACCTGCTTCCCATCCCTAAGCTGCATTACAGAAAATTCACAGGGAGCTAAAGATCTTTCTTCAGTCTGCATAGTGGATAGATGAACACAGCCAAGGAAGTCCAAAGCAAAACCAAAGGATATTAGACTATATAAATAAATGTATTTATGACTGAAAGTACATTTGATAAATTTAAAAAGGAACAGTTTTAGAATCCAAGTGTGGCTTTTGGCACCACCACTCCAGTATAATTTTGGCTTAGAAATCTCTGATTTTTAAGTTATGAATGTCACCATGAGGATCTTTATCTTCTAGTGTTACCAGAAGCAACAGTCTCAAAGACAGCATCATTGTGGAACTGAGGGCTTGTATTTACTTTCTAGCAATTAACATTAGAAACACCATTGTAATTAAGTCATTTAATCTGTTATTTATTCTCGATAGAACTTGGCATTTGCCAGTCATTTAAACACCCTTAATGCTCTAAAGCCATTCATCTCAAACTTGAGCTAAGCAGCCAAAGAAGACAAAAACCTAAGAGAAGTTCACACCAGTGCAGTGCACAAATGGGAAGGCAGCCTTGTCCAGACATTCGCTTGGCTGATCTGCTCCTGTCAGCAGACACAGAGCCCAAGGAAAAGGGCAGGGTTCTAAACTGAAACAAGAGCTAAACTGATGAAAAACATGAGCATCCTCAGCTTGCACAAAAGTCACAGGCCACTGCCATTTGCCTGGCTACAGCTCAAAGAAAAGAGTGAAAGAGACTAATTAATTACATCAACAAATCAACAAAAGTCTTCATTTGCAACCACCATTCTCAGATGCATATCTGCACCCTGAAAATACAAATCACCTGATCTTTGCATGAAAGAAACTTCATGAACTCTTTTGAGATGTATGCTGACCGTTTCTGGGGAAACAGAGCCCTTCTGGAAGCTGGGTGGGAGTGCACAGTGGAAGCCTGCAAGCCTGGGGGCAAAATCTTCCTGCCAGGTCCAGGTATCAATCACCCAACACAGTGAATTAACAGCACTAAAAGTTCAAGTGAAGCAGAGAAAACCAGCTTCTTGCTGAGGGTGGAAGGTGCCACCACTGTTGATTGAATTCTTTCTCTACAAAGTGTGAATCTCAAGTTAATTGAGACTGGTCAAACAGGAAAAACTTCCTGTTTACAGGAAAAACTCCTACTTATCCATTGTTCACTTCCCACTGAGAACTCACCTGCCACAATTGAACATGTCTCCAGAAAGAAAACAAAAAAGGTAACAATACAAAAAAATACAATAAAAATATCACCACTAATCTAAAAAAAACCCCAACAAATTCAGATTTGTCTTGTTCTTTGCAATGGGCCAAGCTAAAAAATCCACCCTGATTAGCACTCAGGCACATGCTTAAGTTGCCTGGAATAAGCCAAACAAAGCCAGTTTTAAAATATTTTAATCTTTACAGCACAATAGAAGTGGCAGAAAAAGAACAAAAGTAGGAGATTATAACTACAAGCTGGCTGCAAAAGTGAACAGAAGGACTAACTGACTTGACTCGAGATTGGATTTGGGTCTTAATACCCACAATGAAGTTGCCAGTATTGGGTTACAAGGGAAAAGCATTAAAGTGTCTCAGGCAGAATTCATTGCACAGTGTATTTGTAGTAACTACTCAGGAATTACCTAGCAGTAGGAGGAGCTTCCAGGTTGATTGAAATGTATTCACACAAACAAAAAGAATTGCATTAGGACATGCATTTTGTATTGCTTTAGCTGTCGAAGTGCTGCAGGAAAAGGTAGGGGGGAAGCTCAAATAAGGTAAATAGCAGCATTCAAATTTTTGCGTCCGAAAGAACGAAAAACATGCTAACATCTGTCCCAAACTCTCCTTCACAAAGGCAAATGTCACCAGAAAAAGCGACTCCGTGCATGTCTTTGGAGGGGGAGGAGGGGCTGAAATGGCCCTGCCAGCTGACAGGATTGTTTACCAGCGGCCAAGCAATGAGATGCACAGCCCAGGAACCTTTGTTCGGTGACTCGCAGGGGGAACAACCGTGCGAGGGACAAAAGCCGCGCTCCGGAGAGGTGATGCCGAAGGCAAATCTGAGGCCTTTCCATGGAAGGCGAGGCCATTCCTGGTCCGTGCCCGGGCCGTGCCAGCCGCCCCGTGCCCCGGGCTGTGTGCGGGCACGGAGAAGCGCAGGAGGCTTTGCGGGGGCAAAAGCTTCCTTTTCTCCCCCGAAGGTTCTTGTCAAGGCTCTCTGCCGCCTCGGGTGCCAGCCCCAAACACAGCCGATCATGCCAGGGGCCCGTGAGCACAATTCCTGCCGCTGCCGTGCCGCACTTCCCGCTCACTCACCCGCTGGCCTCAGGGAGCCGCAGCAGCGGGGCACGTCCATCGCATCGCATCGCTCCCCCCGCGGCTCCGCCAGACCCCACCGGCACCCGGCACCCACACGGCACTTACGGTTCGCACGGGAACACCATTCCTCAGCCTGCAAATCCCAAGCTGCAAGGGGGAAACCGTCTGTGCGAGCCGGCAGGCATGGCAGAGGAAACCCCTCCTCCACAGATGCCCTATTTATTCGCCGCTTTAGCATCCCGGCTGTGGGGGGGAGGCTCTCCCGTCCTCCTCCTCCCCGACCCCGAGCTGGGGAGACACCGGAGCTCGCTCTCTCTCCCTCTCTCCTATTTTAACCCTTACGTTTTGCGTTGGGATTTTACCTGGCGAACGGCCGCATCCCTCCTCAGAACAAAACCACCAGGGCTTTATTCTGACACGGGAGAATTGTTAGCACGGGAGGAAGCGCACGCCGGGCGCCTGCCCGCGGCTGGCGACAGAAAGGTTGCGGGTTGGAGCCTCCGGCACCGGGAAAGGTGGATGCGGTGCTCATTTCTTGGGAGAAACGGGGATTATTGGAGCCTCAGACCCGGATGATTTGCAGCAGAGTCAGTCTGAAGCGAACCCAAAAAAACGAGCACACGTACATCCACGCACAGGCACCACGCACAAAGATGTATCCTTACTTCCCCTGCGTTCTGCTTTCTCGCCTTTACCATTATAGCCCAGGTATTTAAGTACGAATTAAATCTCCCACACACTAACCTGTCCTCTCTTTAACCTTCCAGACCAGGCAGAAGGCCTCCACTGCAAATAGCCTGTTATGCCAGAAGGCAAAATAACCCCTAATCTTCATTTATGATATCATTCGTTTGTGGAAAAACACACTGTCATGCTTTCTGTGTGTTATGACTGCCAGAGATCACGGGGTGGGAAAAAAAAGGCGGAAGTCGGAGAACCTTGGGTTACAAGTCGCTCTCCACCCAGCCAAGATCAGAAAAAAAAAAAAAAAAGTTGTGATAATCCCAGAAAAAATGCAAAGAATGATTTTGAAATCAAAGGTTTTTCAGTATTCAGGTAATTTTCCACAGACCTGTACTGACTTGCTTGTGGCTCACATGGCAGAACACACAGTTCCTGCGAGGACACAGCACACTCTGAGAGGGCTCAGGACATTTGCATAGGTAAACCATGCCCAGTCACCTTCACAGTTTATTGTCCAGAGTGGTTCAAAACCACTCTTTGAAATGGTTGACCTGAGTAAATGGAGAAATAACCTCCAGCTTTGGAGGCAGACACTGGGAGTAAAGATGGTGTGCAGAAGACAAGGACTCCCCTTGCCCTGCCAGCTCCCCCTGCTCCCTGCACACATTGCATAACCAAAATAAGCCCAACCATCATGCCTGAGACAATAATGGATTCTGTCACAGCTTTTACACTGAAGAGAAGTGTAATCCTCAAAGGACAAAGAGAACATGGAAAGAAAGCAAGCACTTTGTGAGTGAGATTTCAACCATCCACATATTTTTGTATACCAAAAAAAACCAAACCCAAGAACGAGATTTTACAGTGCTACTGCCACAAACCAGCACAATTCTGCTGGACATTGCTGCCTTGTTTACCTGGGGAGGCCTCCCTGCAGCATATTTTGCTTCCCTTGCCATGCAATATTGATCTGCAGCAATTCAAAAAGACCTTTGAGCCCAGAGTGCACCCACACTGATTGTGGGCTGCCACAGGGTAGGACAGCACACCAACACATGGTGCCTGATTGTCTGCCCTGCCAAAGGGTAACCAGTGTGGTGGAAAATAAATAGAGACCAGCTGAAGGGTGTGCTGTGAACTCACTTGCTCCCCAAACCCATAATCTGGGGCCTGCTGGTGCTGGAGCAACTTTTGGGGCAACCCAGGCACAGTGAGGGTGCAAGGGAGGAGAGGGAATTGGCAGCTCACTGCACTCCCCATAAAGCCTCCTTGGACCCCCAGCACAGCACACGGTGATGTCACTGGAGAGTTTCAACTCCTTCCTTTTTTTTTTTTTTTTTTGCAACCTGAGAAGTTTCAGTCTGTTTGGGAATTTCAGTCCCCCCAGGGTATGCAGGAAATGAGCTGAAAACACCTTCAATCTTCCAAACTCTATTAAGGAAGGTAAAGGCTGACATGAGTGTGGCAGTTTAAGATTTCTGGACAATGCAATGATGCTGGCAGCTTGCAAACACTGGGTAAAGACCCAGCTGCCAAGGATGGTTGCATTTAAAAGAATGAGAAGGCACATTTGACCTTGCTTGCTTCCCTGAATTTTCATGCTTGCTTTAAAGGTCACAGTCATTTGAACCCATTCCTGCTACATACACAAAAACTTTGTTTTTCTCCACAGGGCTGAAAACACGGACTAGACCCACCAAGTAAGAAAACACATCAGTGTGCCTGTAGCCAGAGCAGCTGAGAAATGGCATCCCCTTTTCACAGCTTGGCAACAAGTGGCAAGAGCTGAAGGATGCCCAGAGCTACAGAAATGCATCATCAGCTACTGCAGAAACTGGTCTGCAGACCCTGGAGGCAGCCCCTGATGAAGCTGGTGGCTTTAATGAAGGCTCAAGCAGCACCCAAAGCTTTGCACAGCCCCAGGCAGTGCAGACACCCTCCAGGGACACGGGGTGCTCCTCCAGCCTGACGGCAGGCACCAAGCAAACAGCAATGCAGAAGGAAAACATTTCCTCTTCACTGGGCTGGAAGCAAAGTGAGGAGTCAGAATCAGTGCTGGGTGGCCCAGGAAAGGGAACATGCCATGCACAACACAGTTCCTTGCTATCCTTGCCTGTTGGTGCTTGGCCCTGGTGGGCTGTCCCAGAGCATGCTGAGGATGTAAATCCCACTCCATGGGATTTTGGTTGTCTACCACCCTCGGGCAGCCTGTGCACTCCTCCTCTTACTGCTTCAGTAACAAAAACAAGAGATTTCCGGTGTCCATCTTCACAGTCAGCACATCGCTCCCTTCTGCCTGTTAGCATGTTTCTATTCCCCATCCCTCAACAAAGAGCCAGCACAACCCCCCCGTGGTAAGAGTATCTTCTGAGCAGGACAGAATTCATTCGTTCTCCTCTCCTGGCATGCTAATGCCTTGATGGTTACTTTATCCCATGAAAATTAACATTTTGAGACTCTTCCAAGTTGCAGCCAGACGGTGGCTTGGTGCAACACAGAGGCAAAGCTTTTGTCACCACACAGGCTGAGCACAGGCAGATAATGAAAGTGTTAAGTCCTACAAGCGCAGCCATATGGCAAATCTGAGCTTGTCACCATGAACTAAGAGAATCACTTCAAGGACTAAATGGGGAGCTCACCTAATTTGCCCATCTGTCCCAGGACGTTTATTGGTTTAAAAAGGTGAAATAAGCTATCAGGAGAAATTCTCTGCATTTATTGGCTTCCAGACTGGTTCGGTTTCATGCTGGTATCACACAGCCATACACTGCACTGCAGAGAAAATAAAATCCTACACAGGCTGCAGGGACAGCCATGGGGACATCAGCAACCACAGAACTGAAGCTGGCAATAAATCTCAATTGGATTCCTTTGTGGATACAGGTTATTTTTCACTTTTGAACCACAGGATCAAAAAGTGCCCATCTACAAAACAGATTCCACACCCAAAACCAAAGAATTGGCCTTGAACACAGCTATTCAATATACATTTTTTCCTCCTACTCAGTGCCTGGCTCTGTAGTTCACTTCTTCCCAAATCTTGGCCTGCCATGAAGACATACTGAAATTTGGTCCTTGTCCCTGTGATGGTGGGTGGGCCACTGGGAGCCAAGTGCAAGTACAAATAAAGGTAGCAGCTCATTGTGTGTTTAACAGAAATTGTTGGAGTTGTCAAAAAAAGAGCTTCAAGTGGTCACAGATTTGGCACCTGAAACCTCAGAAAATTTTCACTTCAATTTTACTTGCCACAGCTACTAATCTGAAAAGACAGGAGCAAAGCCACCTCCTCATTTCATGGATGTGCTGTGAAAATAAGTTCCTACAAGCAACTATTTTTCAGGAGAAAGACAAGGTTTTCTCTGCATGCCAGTCAAAATTTGTCACTTCTCTCCAGGAGCATTCCCCTACCCTCAAACCCTCCAAGCCCTCTGGCACTCCTTCCCAGAGGCATCTCCCCCATTCCTCTTATTTTCCCCAAGCCATGAAGCAGTGCCCAATAAAAGGGCTTTGCACAGGTCTGAAGACATGGCAGCACTTGTGCAGTGCCCCAGTCTCATCTGCAGGGCTGCAGTGGATGCACAGCCCCTGTGCCACTCCCTCCAGCCTCCACACTCTGTGAGAGGATCTCTGGACTATGATGGCTAATCCAGCAGGGACAACATAATTCTGCCAATATCCTTTACATGTATTCTTTCAACACAGCCTCAGTACAATTTTTTTAACAGTTTCTGCAAAAGCAAACTGAGAAGGAAGGGGACAGTCTGTGAGCACAGGGCATCACAACCCACACCTCACCTCACCTCCAGCCCAAGGCTCTTTGCTTCTCTCTGCTCTCCCTCAAAAATGCCCAATTTGTGTCACACTGGTGATGGGCTGAGCTGCTGCCTCCCCACCATCACCTGAGCTTGAGAGAGGATACTCAAAAGCATGGGAAGAACCTTATCTTGAGTGCCCCAAAGCACACCTCAGTGAGGTGGACATTTCAGTCAACTGATGTCTAATTTAATTCAGACATCAAATCTCAGTGGCAAGCCAGCACCATAGCAGCAAACTCAAAGCAGAAAGCTGGAAGGTCCTAACAGGGCAAAATAAACACTTAGGAGTGTACTCAGAGTCTGTTGTGAGTGTCTGGCCTGGTGGTTACTCATGACTGAGCAGCTGAGAGCCTGCCCCAGCAAGGTGGATTAGGTGAGGGAGGAGAGGTGCTGCAAAACACTGCCATATGCTGAACCTCTCTTAGTATTAACTCAGAGGGGACCAGCAGAGCCCACAGGGCTGCCTGATAATCTCGGGCCACCAAGGGAGCTGCTTAAAATCACATTTTGCCAGGTCCTTCCAGTTCATTACCCTGGTCCTGAGCATCAAATTGATGGAAATCAGAAGTAGAAGCTGGCATATTACAGACATTTTGGAATTAATTACACAGGAACACTCATACAGCATCACACCAATTTCCCAGCAGCTGCAATATCCACTTAGAAACCAGATCCTGGGAGCCTTGTTGATGCTCTGGACAAATCCACAATAATGTGCCTCAAAGCACCACTGCACACTTGCCTGAAGCTAAATATTTAAAAGACACCAGGTACACAAGTCCTTGTTACAGAGTACTGGAATACAGTTGCCAGCTCTCTCTCTAAATGTCCCATCACTTCTTTAGCATGTTTTCCTAAAGATTATCAGAAATGTGCCATGCTTACCTCACTTTTAAAACAGTGCATTTTAAAATTGCTACAATTCAAAACCAACATACAGCAGGACAAAAAATGATCACAAAAAAGCTTTAAATGTGACAATTACTATCAGATGAGAACAGAAAAAGTGCTATTACTGAAGTGAAGCTTGCCTTCCTACACCAGATCAAAACCAGACACCTTGAGACAACCATTGCAAGTCTATCTGCAGTGTCAGATCTGGAGAAGGCAGCTTCTGCTTAATCATTCACAGCTCCCGTGTCACCATTAATTCAGATCTCATTCCTGATTAAGGCCCAGCACACTTAGCACTACATTGTCACAGCACAAGCACCTGCATTATCTGTCCCAAATTTAACTGAGCAACAGAGCTGCTGAGAGCCCAGAGTGGGGGATCACAGCAGAACAAAACCTTGGGAGAGAAGTTGAGATCAATGCCAATTTGGTGTTAGCCTTATTATTTCTGGATTACCAACAAACTCAGCAGGAGGCAAGACCAGCCCAGCATCCTCCTCCCAAGCTGTGGCAGAAACTCAGAGATAATAATGAAATGGGATAGTCTCAGTAAGGCTAATACTGAAATGATCATGATGTTCTTAACTCTGTCAACTATAATAAAGATGCTTAATCCATTAATGGGAAGTTGTTGCCTAGACTGGGCAGGCTTTGGTTTTCATTTCAACTGACAGTATTTTTCACTTCACCATCATACAGAAAATCCTGAATTTAAAAGGAACTCTTATGGTCTTTCAGTTGTTTTTAAGAGGGAGACTGAGTAAAGAAATAGCACTGGTATTAAATGAAATTTCAAACACTTGTGAATGTAAAAAAGGAACATTATCATATAAATCTGTCTGCAGAGACAGAATAGAGTCTATTCCTAAATTCTGTGCATTCAGACACAGAGTGAAAGAGAGGCTTGTGTTAAAATAGGAGACTCTCCTAAAAAGCCCAAATGAACTACCATGCTGCCTTAAAATTAGGTTGCAATTCAACACATGGAATGGAGAGATCACTTTGACTCTTCCTTTTACAAAGCTCCCATCATTAAAATTTTATTTCATATGAATTCTTACACCCTGCCCTCTACCATTGGATAAATTAAGACATTTGGTGTCACAATACAGCAATAAGTTATAAAAGAAAAACATTCCTTTCAGCTTAATTCCCAGTAATAAATTCCAACATAACTGGAAAGTCATGTCACTCTGTTTCTGATGGTCAAGGACACAAACCTCTGACTTTTATCTCACATAAAACATTGAAAATAATTTTCTTACCGTGCTCCAATGACATCAAAGAGGTGCTGCCAGCGATCATTGATTTTGTTCAGTTTATCATCTATTTCTGCAACTCTGCTCTTGTTGCTAGCCTTGATTAGCTGATCACCCATTTGTTTCAAGTGAAGCTTATTTTCACTGAACAGGTTTATTTCTTCCATGCAGTCCTGATAAATATACACAAACATTGCTTTAATTACAGGGCAAAACAAAACAATGGTACCAAAACAAAAATATGTGTTTCTTTTCCCATGTGTGTGATGTGAAGTCAGGTTTGGCTGAGGTTTCTACATTAGCAGGTAGAGCTCTCACTAAAAACAAAAAGAAAACCTCAGTGAAGAAGCTCTCTCACAATCTATGAAAAAATAAGCAGCTTAAAGACTTGCAAGTGGCAGGAGTAAGTATTCCTAAAAATAGCAATTGAATGTTCTAATTTTATGTGCTGCTTTCCTGATTTAACATCATTTTTCAATGAAGCTACCTCAAAAGAACCCAAATTTGAGTTTAGGGTGGCTTTATTTTGCTGGCATTCTTACCCAGAGGAGATGTGGGATTAGATACTGAGACATTTTAGCCATGGGGAAGAACAGCAGAATAATAATGGTCTTCTTTAAAATCAAGCTAATAGAGAAGTATTAGAAAGCACCAATGGGGCAGGGACAGAATTAGGTTTTATTTTTGGTTGTGGTAACTTCTTGTTCGCCTGGCATAAGACCTATCCCATCCTTCAACCTTTTCTTTGTCCCCTGCTCACCAGTTGTGTGGATGATGGAGGTGGTGAGAGCAGTGAGCTGCTCCCAGGACACCATTTGAGCAGTGCTGGGTGTGCATGTGTGCCCCAAAACCCCAACAGCCCAGACCCCACCACCACAGCTCACACTGACTAAATGCAGTCCAGTGGCATTTCTGCTCTGTATTAAGCTCCAAATCTGAGTATCAAGAAGAGCTAATGATAGAAAAGCTCATCTCACAAAACCCTGTGTGTGCTGTTTTTACATCATGTATCACTTCCAAGAGCAATGAATGCATGAGGAATGGTGCCTCTGTAATGAGTTATCTGACTGCAATTGAAAAGTGGCATTACTGCTTACCTTCTGCAGTTTGTCTATCATGTCCTCAATGCTAACATCTGCAGTCTGCAACACTTTGCTTTCCATTTGGACCAGCCAGGAGCACAGCTCCTTATTCTTCTCATTGAACACGATCCAGGCATTGAGCCTGTCCTCGATCTCCTGCTTCCTCAGGGACACCTGTGGAAAAGCACACACAAGAAATTCTAGCAACAGCTTTTTCTGGAAGGAAAACAGCAATTATGAGCCTTCTAATTTCTAGTCTGCAGTT
Organism: Melozone crissalis; assembly: GCF_028551555.1. NCBI lineage: Eukaryota > Metazoa > Chordata > Aves > Passeriformes > Passerellidae > Melozone > Melozone crissalis. The sequence goes on from NW_026535834.1 coordinate 3,844,137, forward strand.
GATCTTATTCCATTTTGCAGGAGCAGTTATCAAGTATCCTACTTTCCTTTCCAAAGCCATCAAGCAGATTGTTATTACATCTTATTTTGGATTGCAGGGCAAAAAGTTGACTTGCAAATACCAGATTTTCTCCCTCAGAAGAAACAAACTGAGTGACAGCTTTATAAATAATGTGCTTTTATAATAATTTAAATGTTACTCAGTGAAAACCAGAAAATGTCAAACACAGAAGGAATATAAAATACATAATTACTACATACTGTTTAGTATGGCCTCATATATAACACAAGAGAAATAACACCTGGGTAAGTTCTTATTTTTCTGCCACTCTAAGAGAAACTTTGCATCTACTGTCTGCAATTACTTTATCTCTATAAAAGCCTCCCTGTTTTCTTTCCATTTGCCCAGCAGTAATTGGAGAACTTCCAAAAAATGAGCATCAAGAATCTATCATTTTCATTGAAAACTATGGATTTTTTTTCCCCATCAAAAATACGTTTTCCAGGATGGATAAACAAATTGTCTAGACAGAGCAATTAAGGTCTGAGACTGCCTGAAAAAGCAGAGTTATTATCATTGCTCCAATATCTCAGAAATAAGCAGGGTAACACTTCTAACTAGCTAATAGCACCTGTCTCTAGCCTAAGGCTCTTAAACATGTATTTATTTATTAAGCTTGATGGATTCCTGTACCAGGATATATGGGACAAAGGAAGTGAAAAATGGTTCAAACTCTCCTGAAGCAAGAGAAACAAGTAACTCCTCATTCTCACCAATAAATTCTGTCTATAAAGATTGTGCATAACATTTTGCTTGTCTTGGCTGTAAATGGCCACTCTAAATGTCTCCCCATGGCAGGAAACACTCCCTCTCCTCATCTCACATGCACTTTATACAGCATATGACTCCTCAAAATTCCATTGTTGATTCTTCTAGACTAATATCTAATACTGTTTTGTACCCCAGAGTGAAGTTTAAATGTGCAGTGTGGAAGCAAGGCCAGCTCCATGTAACACCAGCTCCAAAACAGAAGGCACCAAGCCATCTCCTACCACATTGCTTTTGTCCCCTAAATTCTGACTTGTTTTCAAGGAGGGGATGGAGAGCTGAAAGGGATTTCTGAATCCTTCTTTACAATCTGAGCAAAAAGACGAGGATGAAAGCACTGTCTTGGGACACAGGGAAACAATCTCCCAAGTTCTCCATAGGAAAAAGCCTGGAGGTGCCAGGGACCTCAAAAACTTTTTAAGAGTGTCCCTGCACTGAGATGATGCCATGTACCCTGAGCCTCAGAGGTTTGGAGGGTGAACCCTTCATCCTTCCTTAACCACTTGCAGCATCTCCCATGTATGGAGATGAGTTTACTCGGTCAGTGGAAGAACAGACTCTGCTTGTCAGCAAAACAAGCTCTAAATGCTGATGTGATTCTGACTCCAGGTTTGCCTGCTCAGAATGGGGCAAGGCAGGATTTTAAAAGCAAGAAACAGATTTAGCTGGCCAAGCAATACAGGCTGAGAGTAAAAAACAGGAACAACCCAAAAAATCCCAGACAAGCTTCTAGGAACATGAACCCTTCAAGCCATTGCTTTGAGCCCTTTCTCCTCTGCCCAGCTGCCCTGGTACCACCCCCATTTTGCACTCACTGTGTGAGCATCCTGTGCATTCCAAAGGGAAGCTAAAACAACATCCCCAGAGATGCTGGCTGGGATGAATGGTTAAATCTGTGACCTACATGCACCTTGCAAGGGCAGCTCTGTAAATGCTAATCCCTTGAGTGCATCTGCTCCCCCTGCCTGTCTGCCCCTGCCCAGTTGAGCACAGGCATCTGGCTGCCCCAGGGCTGTGACAGCTGCAGCTCTTTCACCTCCCTGCATTTATTCTGCACACTTTGCTCCACACAATGCATCTTGACCCTACTTTGTTATCCAAAATGAAGCAGTCATGCCAACAGCAGAGCTAAAAGTCTGCTCTCCAAGCCTGTGTCCAGCACTGAGCACCACTGTGGGCTCTCCTGAGGCTCATTAGGGCTGTGCAAACATTCAGAATCTCCCTCCCTACAGCACTCAAGAGATTCCTCCTACTACAGATTTTGTGTGCCTAACACAGTTACATTACTGTCACCTCTTTCCTGCCTCCAAGACAGACTGAACTCAGCGTGGCTCCCTCAGGAAATTAAAATGGAAATTTTGAATAAAATCTGATCTTAAATTACTACAGGAAATTACTACTTGGATAGACTGTAGTGGAGCACATATAAAAAATTTTAATTTTCAGGGCTATTCAACACAGTGGGGACAGCAGGCTTCAGTAGCTCACAAAAAGAATGAAAAATTACGAAGTTCTCTCATTTATAGGCTTAACTACAGATTTCCACTAGGAAAATGGTTCAGGCATTTTAATTTAAAAAATAATGGCTTGTATTTCTCAGAAGGGGAGAGAATGTCTCTGGAATTATTTTCAGAGTTCAGAAAAAATAACAGAGAAAACACTGGTTGTATAACAGCCGTCCAGTTTAAGAAATTAAATTATTCTTTCTCACTGCAATGCAAAAAAATGAATTATTCCAATCAAACCAAATAACTATTTCATCACAACACAGTTTGTGAAATAAGCACAGCTGTTCATTACTCTGGCAACATCCCCACCAAGATTGCTTGACCTTTGCCTGTGGAAAGGTTAGAAACAAAATACTAACTGGCTTCAATACTTTTTCCCAAACTGTAAAATAAAAGCTATTGACTTGTCAAGTAAAGGGATGCAAGAGTTTGGCTTGCTGGTGTGTAGAGCCCCCCCAAACAACTTAAGACCTTGAAGTATTTTATCTCTTCCAATCCTGTTAACAGGGCAAAGTAAACACACATTCAAACTGCAGAATAACCTAATGAATCGAGTCCATGTGACTTTGCTGTAAGTGTTCCCCAGCAATTTTACACACAACACTAAATTAAGTGCAATACAGCAACAAGCCGCAAATAATGCAAATGTTTCACAGCATTTTCCTGCTACAAAGAAGACAAGTCAGTTCTCAATGTGTTCAAGCCCTAGGAGTTAGTATTTAAGCACATTTGAGTTTCCTTTCTGCTGGCATTTTGTTTCAACTTCCCTCTTCCTTTCCTTGCTCCATGCCCTCAGGCAATTCCTGTGCTTATCCCTCCCTGCCTTTGGCAGCCAGGAACAAAGGCACCGATTCCAGCAAACAGCTGCATCTGGCTCTGTGCAGTCAGAGACTTACACAGGGTTACACAGCCACTTCTTACAAAGGGTTTGCAACAAAACCCTGGGCAGGATTTTGTTGTCCAGGACACAAAGGGTGAACTCCATCCCTGGCCAGCTGTGGGGGAGCAGCCCCATTCCCAGCCAGAAGTGCCAGAGGGGCTGAGCCCAGGAGAAACCCCAGTCCTGCCCCAGAAGAAACCTCAGTTCTGTCCCAGGAGAAACCCCAGCCCTGTCCCCAAGAGAAACCCCAGCCCTGTCCCCAAGAGAAACCCCAGCCCTGCCCCGGGAGAAACCCCAGTCCTGGAGAAACCCCAGTCCTGCCCCGGGAGAAACCCCAGTCCTGCCCCGGGAGAAACCCCAGTCCTGCTCCAGGAGAAACCCCAGCTCTGCTCCAGGAGAAACCCCAGTCCTGCCTCAGGGGAAACCCCAGTCCTGCCTCAGGGAAACCCCAGCCCTGCCTCAGGGAAACCCCAGCTCTGCTCCAGGAGAAACCCCAGTCCTGCCCCAGGGAAACCAGCCCAGAGGAGGGGAACACTCACCCGCAAGCAGAGCTCTTCCCACTGCCTGTGCAAATGCTCCACTTGCTCCTTGAGCACCATCATGTCCTCGGTGAGGATGAGGTGTGCCAGCTCCGCCTTCATGGCCTGCAGCTCCTTCATGTCGTGGGCCCAGTCTGCCAGCGACTGCTCCAGCTCCTGCATGGAAATGCACCCGCACAAGCCTTGGCACTAAGCTCCTCAGCTTTCCAAACCTGCTGCCTAATCCCTGCCTGGCCTGTGGGGGAGGAGAGCAGGGAATGTGCAGCCGCCTGTGTTGGGGCTGGGCTGGCCAGGATCCCCAGGAGATCACTGGAATCCCACTGGAACCCATGGCAGTGTCCCACTGACCCACCGGTACCATCCCTGCATCCCGAAGTGCTGGGACAGCCTGGCCCCAGCAGCTCCCCATGCTCCAGGGCAGCATCTGGGCTCTCACACCCAGGCCAGCACATGCCTGCTTCTTCAGGGTTTCCTTTATTCCTGTTATAATTGCTTTGGACAAGTTGCTTTCCACCTGTATTTGCTCCAATTTCAAGTTATTTTTCTAAACACACAAAAAGATTAAATCAGTTGCCTTCTCTAATGAATGATGTCATAGGCACTTCCTCAGATTTGTGAGGAATGTGGAGCTTTTAAACTGCTTGTTCACAGAAAACAGGCTCTCTTTCTGCTTTGCTCCCTCAACTCCCCTTTCTCTTTATTATAAGTTACACATTTTCTTTAACACTGTTAAAATTGTCACCTAAAGGGCAGAGGTACCACTGCCTGCAGCTGGGGAATATGACAGTCTACACACAAGGTCCTAGGTCCCATTTTGCAAAAAAGCTGCTGGGAAGGGTCACTGGCTCATCCAATAAAAAAAACCTCAGAGAGAATCCAGTTTGTCTCATTTGGAAGGGGAAAAAAAAACTGTGAGTGTTTGTGTCAGAAGTGTGCTGGGTCTAAACCCTGTGAGGATTTTCACAAGTCTTGGACCCAGCTTCAACACTAGAGGAAAACACCAAACAAACCTGACTCTAAAATTTACCTGAGGTCACACTATTCCTATAGATGTGCACACATGCATTAAGGTCTCCTAACAAGGGGCAAATCCAGAGCAATTACAGAGCTAACTATGGAGTTTCATGGGACTTTGCTAGGCTTATAGAAGGTCCAGGGCTGAAAGAAAAATAGCTTTATTCCAGATAGAAATGCAAAGCAGGAAGAGCATGCCATGCCATTTTAGTCCTTTATTGTACTACAACACCTACTAGCAGCACTTGCACTGGCACTGCCTGACCCTGCTGCCTCTGCAGCTGAATTTGTCTTGCTGGGATAAGAGGCAGAAGCTGTGTGCTTCCATCTCACAGATAAGTCAGGGCTACAGCAAGGCTGCTGCCGTGGGAAAGGCAGCCAGCACTCATAAAGAAGATTTCAGACAGCTGATAATGAGTTCAAAGCCTTGGCTTGTTAATAAGCTTATTTGTTTCCACTACATAGGTCAATAATTCACTTCATAAAAGGATGATGAAAGACTGACCACTCCAGACAAATGTCTCCTATTCCTTGGAAATGTTTTTCTTGCCATTTAATTTTCATGGTGCACTATGGGCTGCAAGGAATTTTGCCACTCCCTTACTCTTAATTTTCCTTCTCTTTAATTATTCCCAGATCCTGCAGGTATGTATGGTGCTTTGCAGAATTACAAGGTCTCTTGCCTAAGGAGCTCCATGTGCAAAATGGATTGGGAAACAAAAAGGGAGGTTCAGTCATGAGACAGGAGCCAATTGAGCTGAGAGAAGGGAGCTTTTTCCCTTTTGTTTGAGAAACTACTTATTTTATAAATTCAGACTGTAAAGGGAGCAGAAGCAGGAAAAGAAATTCCAAACAGTACTACTACTACTCAATCTTCTTGATCAGCTGGACTTTGGAGATGGGCAGCAATCAGGATGGTATAAAGAGAAATTCAGTGTCACTGAAGAGCAGGTAAGAAAGAAAACTGATTTTACAGGGATGAGGTGCTGTGCAAAGACTACATCAATTTAAATACAATATAGCTGTTCATACCTTAATATGTTCCTTGGCTTTGTGGAGCTCTTCATGTTCAACAGGGAGTGGATCTTTTACTTTCTCCTTTAGCTCTTGCAGCCTGCTTTCCAGTTCCTTGGTTTGCTTTTCAAAGCGGTCACAAGTCTGCCCAGGGAGAACCAAAGAAATATAAAAGGTGAGGATAATTTATCAAAACATATGAACCACACGGATATGTTACAAAATAGCATCTTCAACCCACTGCAATAATCTACCTTGTGCTCTGGTTTTTTGAATTTTCCTTTTTGATACATAGTGCCACCCACAAGATTTTGGTGCTTGCATTTACAGAACTTCAAGCCTCTCTTATTTAAGCCTTGCCTAAGAGAGCATTTCTGCTCACTTTGTTTTGTTCAACCCAAGAGGCTTTAAGCATGGTTTTTGGACTCTATCAGTGACAGTATTCAATTTTAAGACATACCTAACATCCTACCTAGCCATGAAAGCCAATTCATTGCTGTAAGGAAATATATACGACCAGCCCTTCTATTTATATGCTGAAAAACATGAGGAGGAACAAATCATGTTAACTCTAAGCTAAATTTCAGCTTTACAGCCCAAAGCAGGAGTGAGCTCCAGGCCATGGGGAGCTTCAGAACAATCAGAGCAGAAACATCCATTGTAGCAACAAATGGAATCCAACTCAATTTCCTTTGGAGAATCAGGGGACCACAGTTTCAGCATTCCCCAAGCCCTGATGACACATGACAGGCACCTCCCTCAGAGTGCCCCTGCAGTGAGCAGCAGCCCAGCCTGGAGATGGTGGGACTGGGAAGCTCCTGAGACCCAAGGCAGAGCAGCAGGTGGGGAGGGCATCACCTACCTGCAGGGTGCCACTGAACTGCATCTTCTTCTTCTCCAGCAGGGCCTGGGTTTTCCCCCAGCGCTGCTGTAGCTGGCTGAGCTCCTCCTGGAGGGCAGCGCTGGTGCTGGGATCGGAGACAGCGCGCAGCTTCTCCCCGACGTCGATGACCAAGGTGTACATGGCTTCCCACCTCTGAAGGATCACTGCCTTACTCTTGAAAAGGAAAAAAAGTTAACTTTCCAAGCTGTTCTTAGAAAGTTCCAGAAGTGCTTTTTTGGTATTTCACTTGGGAAGATGACTCACAAGGTACAGCTTTGTTCACAGTCGTTAAAGAGGAATCAATAGATTTCCTACATGCTTCTTTAATTTCAGAAAAATCATGTTTTCTGTGATATTTTGATTTATAAAACTCTACAAAAGCTTTCCCCAGACCAAATCTATAGTGCCAGACTGAAAGTGTAGCAGTCAAAAATACAAACTAAGTTCTGTGACCACCTCTAAGGTCAACATCTTAGGCTCATTTTTTCAGAGATAACAGCCCTGTTAATCATGATGCACTCCAAGTGAAGTAAGCCATCAATAATAATTTGCCCACAACAAATTGATCCCTAACACAAAGAGGTATAATCAGAGAGTCTTAATGTAGAACAGCAGCAGGAGGAAAAGGGCAATCTGGAGTAGGAGGGAGAAGACTTTCTGGCTTTTCTCACTAAGAAAAAAGCATGAGCACTAAGTTGTAAAATCTGCTGAAAATCACCTTTACACAGCAGGTAGAAATACAGATGAAATAAAAAGGGCAAGCACCAAATGGAATACTGGTAATGTGCTAATCCATCAACACTAGGTGTGTGGGGACACAATATAAATCTTGGAGTGTGCAAGTAGCATTCAGTAGTAGGATTTTAAAAGGTTTTAGATTGCCTTATGCAACCATCAAGTTCACTGCTTGTTTCTACCTTCCTATAAAACAAAGAGGTCCACAGTTAAATGCAAAACTAAAACATCCAAAATTAACAAAGGAAAATATTTTTTTCCACTGCATGTAAAATGCAGAACTCACTGTTCTGAAGAACTGATCATAAGGTTTGTGTATCTTTGAGTGAAGAGATTCCCTTGCTTTTTCTTAGTTTCTGGCCTCTCCAGCCCATCCCTGAACACACAGGATGTATAGAGCCTGTTTTGCCACACAAGTACCTTTCTTCAGGCAAAATAAAAGGCCTGAATTCAGCAGTCATGTCAGTAAGATGCACACAGACCTAGAGGTTACCTGCTGACTAGTGTGTCTGTCTCATCTGGCACCCTGAATTGCCATTTTCATATCCATAAGATTTTTAAAGCATGCAAGGCTGCTAAATGGCCATGCTGATCAAGAAGTTTCTGAGTACAATGAGCCTTTTGCAATGCCACTGCTTTCTTACCTGTGCTCAGCTCTAAGGAAAAAAGTATCACCAATCATTTCTCCCCCAAGAAAAGTGTCTGATTTTAAAGCTTTTTGCCTGACTGGACAGAAGCTTTTTCATTCTGAGGGAAAAAGCCCACATATTTTAGATTTATGAGAAATAAACACAGTACCTTGAAATCATGAATTACATTTCTAAGCTGGTAAAGGCTGTAACAGTCCTGGCTCTTCACAGCTGCAAGGAAGCTATTTGTGTCATCAAGGAACCTGCTGAGGCTCTGCAGGGAACTCCTGAAGAGCTGCCACTGGCTCACGAGTCCATCGATGTCCTTCTTCCTCTGCTGAACCATCCGGATAACATTCTGCCACTGCTCCTTCAGCAGTGTCAGCTTGGAAATAAACTCTGTCCTGAAAATTACAAGGGCTGAGTGTTAATTAATTTTGATCTCAAGGCTGCATATTACAGTAATTGTGATGGAGCTCCATTTGGAAAGTTGTTTTTCAATTATAATACCCAGCAATCCAAGAAAGCTCTTTGCAGCCCTAAGCTCAGCCCTGCTCCCTGTATTCCATCTTTTAAGCAATCCAAACAACCTTTTACATGATACAAAAGAGGGCAAGGCAAGTCAATCTTGCAATTGTGGTGTAGCAACATACATAATACAGCAATCAGACACAATATGCACTAAACACTTCTCTGGAGAACAAAAAGGTCAATCCAAGTGAGACAAGGTCACTGATTACGCTGCAAAATTGATCTGCACAATGGAAAATTGTGTAGTTATTGAACCCATTTAAGCAGTTATTTTGTCCTCTTCTTCAACATGGTCAGATGATCCAGCAGATCTGGCTGGTTGGTTAAGGCAACCCCATCTATCAATTCTGCTTCTTGGCAGGAGGCCACTGTCCCTGGTTTACTCTTACACAAACCCCTGCCTTCGTGTGGGTAGTTCCAAACACAAAAATCCAGCAGCTCACCTTAGTGCAGCCCTACCTTCCCTGGCAGTTTTAAGCCAAGCTATGGATTCCATACTGCCATGTCTGAGGGGAGCACACACACTGTCCTGCCAAGTCTCTGGAAGCAGCAAGGTCTGGCAGGGAGGGAAATGTGTTCACCCCAAACACCTGAGGCAGCTGAACACCTGCTCACAGCCATTACCTGCTGTTTCTCACATTGATTAAGAGAAAGGTGTAAGATCATACTGATAAAAAACAGGTTTAGGAACCATACATTTGGGGTTTCATGGCCAGTGAGTCAATGCCCTGCCACGTGTGCCAGGAGCAATGTGGACAGTCCACACCTGTGCACTCTGAGAAGCAGAGAGGTCCAGGAAGAGGGAGAGCATCCTTCATATGCAGCATCCTCATTATGCTGTGTGGGCAGGCAGCTCCTCAACCACAGCCACAGAACAAAAGACTCCTCTTCAGGAGCAATTATTTTTGTTTTCAATCCAGCCTGTGACTACCCCAAATGCACTCTGGCCAGGGCACCTGTGTTTCTTTCTCACTGCACCTTCTCATGCTTTTGCAAAATGTGACAGGTGATGATTCAAAGAGTAAATCCAGCTAAGAATTTGGATTTATGTCCTCATAAGAGCAAAGATTCAATACCAATTCCAAGGAATACAGCATATTCACTAAATGACCAAGATCTTAAGGAGAAAACCAAATAAAGTACCTTTTCTCTGCTTCTCCAGATTCCAAGGAGAGTAGAACTTTTTCTATGATAGAATTAAATGTTTGCTGATTTATGGAAATCTCAGTCTGCAGCATCTGAAAATACCAAGAGAACAAGTTTTAACTATGCTGTGAACAACCTTTGCTATGAAAGCTGCTTCTGCTCCTCTAGAGTGACAGGATTTATTTAATTGTAAAAGCTGAAAACTATTATTTTCAATTGCTAGTGTCAAATGTGCCCTAAGACTCCACAGTTTTTGGATTCCAGGAGGAATTTGCACATATGTGATAATGGACCACAGCATGAGCTGGATGATAGAGATAACTGATACCTAAAGATTTTTGACTGTTTCTCTGTAACACATAGCAACTGTCTGGAAAAATGCCAGAGAAAATAGATTTTTCATGAAAATCGAATTTCTGGTCAAACCAGAAATATGCTATTTTAAATGCATTTCTTCCAGAAACTGTTGAGATTGCTGCTAGGTCTCCATCAAACTATCCAGTTAGCTGCCACAGGCTCCAGTGCTCTGGGACAGGCAGACAAGTGCACCTCAGGGCTGGGGAAATTTAGGACTTCCATGACACAGCACATGAAGATGCACTCCTAAAGGTCTGATTCTGGCAAAAAGGGATCTGTCCCTTTGGAAAAGGATTTTCATGTTTCAGAGCTTTTACCTAAATAGGCATTTCAAGAGTGAAATGCTCTGTAAAATCCTGCCCAGATCTAATTTCAAAAGGCACAGAATTTTCTAGTGATTTCCCCCTGCCTTCATCATTCAAAATGATTTTAGAGGTAGCTTTACCTCATATACTCTCTGTTGCTCTTGCAGTTCTTCAAACCGTCCTGGAATATCTGTTTTTAAGGCTTCTTTCATTTTTTCTAGGAATTTCATCCACTTTTCACATTTCTGGAAGAATTTCTTCTCATCATTTTGCGTTCCCTCAAGCATACTGTAAAACAAAATGAATAGCCAGAAACTTCTGTTGGTGGATGTTTTTCTGTGTATGTTTATATATATATATAAAAATATAAATAATAAAATATAATATAATATAATATAATATAATAATTATATTATTATATACAAAATTATATATAGTTTTATATATAATATAATAACCATATTATTATATTATATATAATAATATAATACAATTATTATCTATTTATTTAGAAATTTATTTTCTTATTTTAAATATTTTTAATATTTATTTTAAATATTTTTTATTCATTTTAAAATTAACATATGGGGGTTTCACTTGGCACTTTGCTCCCTTCTTCCCCTACAAACATCCAGGTTTTTGCTTCAAGTGACTTGGAATACAAATAGCCACTGAAAAATCAAGTAAAATGCAAGGGCAGAATTCTACCTGGCAAGCCCCTGAGAAAGCTGAGAACAGATTGCAAGATGTTCTATGCTTTAATTTGGTTTTCATTTCAATCACAGGAAAGGGAATTGCTACTAGTGATTTTTTTTTTTTTTTGTTTGCATTTCAGACCTGCAACACTCCAGAGCAGCTGCTGTTTTCTGACTCCACTGCCGAGTCAGGCTCTGCATTTTCTTCATGGTGAAGTCACTGAGTGGCAGCTTTATGCTTGCTTCATTCAAACTCTCTATGCTTGGAGAAAGTGCAGCAAGCTCCAGTGTCTGATTCTGGAAGTAAGGAAAAAACAATTTATTGTAGAAAAGTACTGCCTTTCTTTCATGTAAAACAAGTATAGAAGCTTATTCCCCACAACTTGAAAACACCCAACATTTCTGTGTTAACTTCAAAAAATACAGGGGAATAAAAAGTAATAACTCTTTTACATAGGGTCACTTTTCCAACAGTACTGAACAGATATTCAAGACCTGGAACCTCCACTTTTACCTCATACCCTACATTGAGGGAAACAGGGCAGCTCCAGAGCAAAGCTGGGGAAAAAGATCTCACAACAACCCCAAATCTGGTGATTTTCCTCTCTTCCATGCAGGCATTTGGCCTGAAATGTAGACCTAGAGTTTCTAAACTTTAATAATTCCCTTTTGTGTTTTGGCTGAATTATAGTTACTCTCATAGAAGCGCTGCAACTGTGACATTTAGGACACAAAGGGCATTTTGAAGTGGGCAAGAGCTGAGTAATATCTTTCTGTATTTGGGAATGCAAACATACCATGAGCAATTCTGAGTTGTCTCCTTCCTCTAGACAGAGGCTATCAAAGGTGTCTGTGCAATTCTTGACACGACCCTCCAGTGTTTCCAGGCAGTTGTTGAAATCCTCCAGTTGTAAAAGATTGAACTGGGGTGAATATTGAAAATTTATATTAGTTACTATTTATTACACTTGTTCAGTAGACAAAAAGGGGCAATAAGCAATATTTTTAGGAAAATAAACAGTTATTAAATTCTAATGCATTTATAACTATCTATTGAACTTTTTTCCATTTTTAAACTGGACAAGGGGAAAATCTAACCCAAAGCAGAGGGCAAGAAACAGAATCTCCCAATTCTGAGACAGCTGTAACTCTGTGAAAGGAATAGGGGTTTCTGTGATTCCTTTCATAGCTTTGTGCTATTTAACTTATTGTGAAATTGGAAAGTCAAAACTCAGCTTATCAGAGGGGGAAACCTGTGAAAATGAGATTCCTTTGAAGTACACATAAATCCTGCACAACCAAAGCTGTGCAGCTCACAGGAGCTCTGTGGAGAAATCAGTAGGGCTGGAATTCAACTTTCCTGTAGCAGAATAGCACTGGGAAAGCTTTTTCTTTCTTTCCAGAATTAAACTCCATATCTCTGAGAGAACTTACACAACAACAGTTTTTTAAGGGATGAATGGCAAAAACTGGTGTATGGAGAGAGATTGCTGTGGTAATACCACAGGGTTAAACCAGAGAAAATGACTACCCAGAAATGTTTTTTTTTCATGCAGTGAGAAGTTCACAGGGAATATGAGAAACCTGTTATCTTCACAAAGATTTCTGGCTTCCAGCCATTAACTGTGCTGATAGATGGAGTCATAAATAGAGCTAGCTTCAAATGTCTTGATGAATTTGGGTTCACTTTAAAACAGAACATATCATTGAAACCAGACGTTTTCCATGGATTAATTCTACATCAGTCAATGTCCAGCAGTACATTTGCTTGGAAGCTTTCTCAGGAATACTACTACTACTACTCTGAGCAGAGCTCCTGCATCCAGGTCTCTCCCCACCTGGCCTGAACAGGAATGTGAATCTGGTCCTCAGAATTACATGAAATGGTCACAGTTCTCTGTTTGGTCTTAGGTTCACTACATGAACCTAAGGAAAACTTTTCTTCCCAAGGAAAACTGAAGCCCATGATTTTTTTTTCAAGAGAGAGCTGAGAAAGTTCACAACTTACTTCAAAGTTCAAAAAAATAAAAAAACCATTTCCTAATCTTTCATCATCTGAGGGTCCTGGGGATAACAGGCCCAGTGACAGAGGCTGTTAGAGCAACACGAGCAGGTGAGCAGGTGAAATCCTTCACCTGTTCTTCTGACTTCATGTGTTATTTCTTTATATAGTTTATAATCCTGCTGAGTTTTAATGAATTCAAATTCCAATTCAAGAACTATAGTGAGTTTTAATGAATTGAAATTTCAATTCAAAAACTAGAGTGCTCTAGTGAGGAATGTGGCTCACACAGGACTCTAGTGAAGTTACTCCACACTAACTGCTAATTTAATATTAAAAAAAATACCTGAAGTTCATCCAACTTCCTCTGCAACATCTTTTCCAAATAGGTTGCTCTCTGGAATGGCTGCAGCTTCTCCATCAGAATGGCCTCAGCAGCTGTCCCAGCCTGCTGTTTTATCCTGTCAGCCTGCAAATAAATCTGGGCTCGGCATCCTGCGAGGTTTTGAAGGCCATGCTGTAAATTCTGATGGGAGAAGGGAAAAGGGAAAAAAAAAGTCAGTAAATGAATCAGATCATCATTCATGTGCCACTTTCATTTGGTATCTTTTGTTGCTGTAACTAAACTCTTTTTGTTGAGCCCATCTGGGGGCCAAGCTCAGCTGCGGCGAAAGCTTCAGTCTTTTACTTGGAGGATAATGGGAATGGGATCCTTTGAGTGCAGTGCTGGGAAAGGCACAGTTCAGAGTTCAATGGAACACCAGTGACTTCAGGCAGTGGGATACTGCTGCTCCAGAGGAAATCAGGGAGGGAAATTGGGATATCCCTCTCTACAAGTTTTGTGTGTACAATAGAAGATGGAGTTACTAGCCCATGCTGCAGATGAGGAATGCCATTTAGTTACAGCCATACCAGTACTTTGGATCCCTCAGTGACTGAGGACTATGGGTTTGGTTTTATTTGTTCCCCTTCCCTTAGAAAGATGCTATAAAATTATACTCTGAAGGCAGTACAAGAACAAAGGGAGTAATTTTAGACTCATTCAATGTACCTGATTTTTTTTTTTCTTTTTTTTGACAAGTGAAATTTACTTTTAGGCATGAAACCCCCTGAAATTTGCCGCTATGTATTGTCTTTTCTGAGAATAATGAGCAAAGTCTTCTGATGAATAGCAAAGAACACACACATTTCCCTAAAAAGCAAAACAGTCCTTGCTTCCTGACCTCTATGAAAGGATCATGTTATAAAATACCACTCCAGCCATTTAATAAAGAACCCATTTTGATTTCTTCTTCTCTATATAAAAATTTATTTTTTATTTTTTGTGGTGGCAAAAATCCATAAAACCATAAATTTTCCTTATATATAGAGAGGAAAAGATTAGAGGGATTCAAATAAAATTTTGTGGTGCACATGTATATTCAAATACACATAACTCATATGCCATCTCATTGATCCTCGTTCTTTTAACTCACCACTTAAAAAAATTCACAAAAAATTCCATGTGTTCTACCCACACACACCAGGACAGGATCTACAGTGCCAACAGCATTTAGGTGGCCAGGCCTTGCTTAGCAGGTGTAGCACTCTTCCCAAAAATTTCCAGAAAATGCAATCCCTTTTTGCTGACATATTGGTGAATTTCTGTCACAGCCATTAGTATATCAGAAAAAAGTAAAAATATTTTGGTTTAGACTTTGCTGCTGTCAGTTTTTTCTGACAAAGAAAGATACATGAGTTCTTTTCCCTGTAAAGTTTCTTATTTAAGGCCACATGCAAATTGGAATATTCTGCACTTCTTCCAATTCATGGCTAGAAATTTATAAAGCACAATGAATCACTGCTCTGTCCTGACATAAGGATTATTATATTTCTTTATCACAGTCCAAAGAAACCAAAAATGCCAGAACCTAATGACACAGGGCTCACTGATAGAGTCCAATGTGCCATGTGGTTTCAGCATGAGATCTCATTTGCCTAAAATCAAAAGCATTTAGAGTAATCTAATGAGCTTAGAAATCTGTGAACTCATCACACCAGACCAAAACACAGCAGCAAATCCAATTAAAAACAATTTGAAGGCTGTGGAAGAGTTCAGGATGGTGATGTGCTCGGGAAAACTGCTCTTTTTTCTCTCAGCTATTGTTCTTGTAGATATTATTCCTCCTCCCCATAAGGTAAATAATTTTTCTTTCAGTGATTCCTTCCAATACAGGCCTGATCTTTTGTGCAGAGCAGGAAGTGGCAGAAATGGAATATGATTCCCTTCTGCTCTTTTCTCACCATACAAAGTTTGGTCTCTGGTCAAAGTGCTTAAAGGAAATACAAAAGTGCCTGTTCATGGGAGAAACCCACAGATTTTATCTTTTCCACTGACTGGATTGCAGGTAATCTTTTGCCTTATTTCTCAAAAATAAATCTTGGTTTTCCAGCAGCAGAAACTTCATGTACCTTCATCTGCTGTATCCTCTGCTCCAGGGTTTCTATGGAGTTCTCCTCAAGCACGTGAGCATCCAGAAGCTGAGCACACTGCTGGCTGTACTGCTCTAACTTGGCTGCTGTCTCAGAGCACAAAGCCTCAAAGGGCTCCCAGAGCTGCAGAGCTGCCTGTGCTGCCTGCAGCTGATCTGTGATGTCTTCATTTACTGAGTTCCACCTGCCAAAATATCAAAAGTATCAAAAGATTAAGAGTGTTTTCCCAGTAGGTTCTCCTGCAGAATGTGATCTGGCATAGGATTCCCAAGGGAGTTGCTTTGCATCCACAGCCATGTTCCTGAAAGCCACAGTTTGTGCTGTGGGACCTATCACATCAAAAGCATGCAGTAAAAAGTACAAGAGGTTCCTCATCCCTGAAAGTGTTCAAGGATGGATGGCTGTCCTAGGGTGACGTTATGATGCTTGTATCCCCATCCATGTGTTCTATTGATGCTGGATATGATGTTCTGTGCCTTCAAGACTGGCTCTGAAGAGTGAAAGTTTTGTTTGGGTTTCTTATCAGCCGCCCCGCCACGGCTGGCAGGACACACAGATGGGGCAGTACATGGTGCTGCTTTTGCCTGGCTTTTGGCTTTTGGCTTTGCTCTTGCTCTTCTGCTTTGCTCCTGCTTGCTCTTGCTTCTGCTCATTAGCTAGTTTAGCTAAATAGTCCAAATTTCTTCCTCAACTGTTTCTCCTTTCCCTTTTTTGGCACCACTCGAGCCTGCTCCGGGCTGGGCCCTGGCAAACCCCGAGAGTTTGCACCTTGTGGCCCAGCGGGGCCTACTCTGGGCAGCAGCTGCCCCAGCGCCGGAGGGACTGAGAACAGAGCCACCATCCCCAGAGAGACTTTCTGAATTTGTCATCTCTTTCAGAGCAGTGTCACCCAGTATTGTTCATTTTGTGTGCTGGGAGTGCTGTGCCTGTTAAATAAACAGGTTCTTTTCACTTCTCTCTGAGGAATCCTTCCCAAACTGGTTGTGGGGAGGAGCTGTGTGGATTTGCTTTCTGGAGGGGTCCCCTTTGGAGGTTTTCTCCCAAATTTGCCCTAAACCAGGACAATGGGGCTTGGAGAAACCTGGTCTGATGGAAGGTGTCCCTTTTTGTGGCAGGGGGGTGGAAATGAATGATCTTTAAGGTCCCTTCCAACCCAAACCATTCCATGATTCTGTGATTCTATTCCTCACAGAGATGCCCTTAGACAGGTGAGATGCATTAGTAGAGATTTGAAAATGCAGCAGATGTTTTAGTCCTGCCTCATAAACTTGGGTTTTTTAAATACTAATAACTGGGGTCTGATTTTGCAGGCTTACCTAGTGTGTGCCTCCATGCACTTCTGGTCAATAATCTCTGCAAAGGAGGGGGAACAGATCTTCTTCAGGTTACTGGCAGCAGCCTGGAGCTTGGCCCAACTTTCTTCACTGCTCTCTGATTCATCTTGAAGAGCCTGCAGAATGGATTATTGCAATTAATTGTGAGGGATAAATGACTTAAGTGTAACTTCCCCTATAGATTAGTAAGGATAAGGCAGCAATAATGTTATACTTCTGCAGCACAGATTAAAATGTTTGCAGAAAATGTAACACCAATTCCTAAAAATCAGGAAGCTAAGAGAGGTGAAATAGGAAAAAAAAAAAATTCAGGAGACCTGTTTTAAACTGAGATAATTTATTGGCTGTTAAAGAAAAAGCTCATTTAGCAAGTCCACACTTCTGAACTGAATAAATTAATTTGCTAGAAGCAAAAAATGCTTTTATTTTTAGCCACTGTTTCTACTGGCAGTCAAGTTGGCTTGGTATCTCCTGCCCTCAGCTGCAAGCTCCCCCTCCTGATATAGGCCATTGCAGCATATCTGTGAACTGCTCCAGGTTAAAAGTAAACAGAATGATTGAAGGAAGAAGGTGCCCAGTTCCTTTTATTTATAACATGAGCCCAGGTGAGGGTGGGAAGAGCTTGTGCAGGGTTTACTGCCAAGAGTCCCATACCCAGCACTCACAGCCTCAGTCTGTCCTGCACCACTGCTGATACAACTCAAAAAAACCCCAAATCAGGCCTTATTTACAGGAAAACAGAGAATGCTTACACAGCCTTTCAACACTCATTTAGAGCCAGGAAAGGGGATTTTAGCCAGAACTGTGAAATGCCAGACCTAGGGGCAGCCTAACAGCCTAATCCAGATGCTCCACTTGGACTCTGTAACAGCCAAGCAGAGCAGCAGGAGGATCCAGAGCATTCATGTCTGGCATTCTGACTCATTCAGAGGCTGTGCAGGAGACTCCAGCTCTCTGGAGGGTGACAAAAGAGTTGGACTGGTGCTGGAGCAAGCAGAAATGCCAGGCTCAGCAGCAATACAAGGTGCAAGGGAGCACAAGGACTTGGTGGACTTTTTCCTTGAACCTTTTACCTAAACTGCACTCAAGTTGAACTTATGCACTACATAAAATAAGAAGTCTAAGTGCCTCTGGAGATAAAAAATTAGCAATATAGCACTAACTTCAGTGTCTTTATAAGAAAGAAAAAGTTGCTCAGATAATTTTTTTGGTCTTTTTTCAGTGGAGTTTGTTTGCCTAAAGGGAAAGAAGAAAGAACAGAAATAAGACAACTTTACCTGGAGAGTTTTGACCTGTTTTTTCAAAGCTTCCAATGAAGCTTCTTCCTCAGAAGGTTTGCACTGGTCTATGCAGTACAAATATCTTGTTGTCATCAAGCTGACTTCTGCATAAATTTCATCATATGCTCTCCATTGCTCCAGTATTGACTCCATTGAGGCCTTTAGCTGTGCAACCTGCAGATAAACCATTTTTGTTAATATTTCTTGGGTAGTCCTGACATATACATCACCTTTAAATTGACTTAGAAATCTAAACAAAATGCTCAATCCATGACAACCCACAAGAATTTGCCAAGTTGGAGTATTTTACTATATTTTTGGTAAGGAATTATGCAGGCTTCAAAAAAAGCAGTAAACCATATCTAGAGTAAAGTGTAAGAATTTGCTGGAAACCAAAATTTCACTGGAGGTCAAGGTGGCACTATTCTGCCAGAACACCCCAGGAAGTACTGAAATAATGAACAGCTTATTTCTTCCTGCCAAAATCAACCTGAAGTGGGAGGAAGTTGAAAGCCTTAATCTTCTTAGGAAGCAGATAGTTTGATCCAGAGATCAAGTTTCCTTTCAAGGACAATTTGAACAGAAATTGGTTTGCATGGAAGAAGCCACTGCAATACTCTGAGAGCTGTCATTCCTCTTATGTCATTGTGCTCTAATAATGCAGGCCCACCTGGACCCCAGGCTAGCAAGTTCAGGATTTTCATACAAAATTAAATGATTGATATTCCCTTTATTTTCTGTCCCTTTCATTAATGATGATATCCCCTTTATTTTCTGTCTCTTTCATTATTACAGTTTAATCTACAAGGGGCAGGCATGGTTTCCATTTGCCACAGGCTCCTGGACACTGCCAACACAAAAGCACAATCATCCTTCAATCATTTTTATCCTTCTGTTTCAGTGAAGTACCTAAGGCATGTCCTGGGTTAGATAAAACATTCACCTAGTTCAATACCTATTTTGAGTTATGCTTGGAGAAAAGCATGAAAACCAGGCAGACAACATCATGCCAGATTTTGGTTCTGACTATGCAGGCACAAAATGGAAGATGAAAAAATGTCCACTCTGCAGTTCACCCTAAATACACTGCATAGATAATTTTATCCTAGTACCCGAGTTTCAGACACACACAAGCTGGTGGATTAATCATCCCTATTCTCTTTTGAATCATGGTACAGGTGGGAGGAATCTCTAATTGCTTTTTGTAGCCTGTAGCTAATTACTGCCCACACAAGGAAGATGGAAAGGCATCGTTCCCGGGAAATGTCTCAGGGCCACAGACTCACAGGCTTGAGCTCAACCCACGGACAATTTAATCAAGGTATTCCATCTCCTTAGCCCTGTATTAGAAATCTCTGCCTGGCTCTGATGTGAGCAGTCACCCGTGGGAAGGAACCTGCACTCTCTGTTTCACTGCACACACAGACAGCTCAGCCCCAAGAACATCCTGCAGTTTGCAACTTCGGTACTTTAGTCAAACAATCCCTAAAATTAACATGACCCACGGTGACTGTAAGAAGAGAAAAAGCACCAGGCTGTCAATCCTGCCAATTTCTACCCCCAGCTATACATCATAAGGAAAAACTTTAATCGTGTACATAAACACAAATTTTCCTGCTTTCTTGGAAAGAAACAGTCACATCCTTTCTGCTGAAACCTAAACCAAGAAGCAGCAGATCAATACTGGATCGACATCTCTTATGGAAGAGTTCAAGCAAAAGGGCTCAGGTTTCACAAAGTTCTGAGGAAAAAAGGCAAGGACTCTGTAATAAAAAGTGTAAAGCAATCTTAACTAGAAACACAACCACTCCATCATGTAGAATTCTCTACAGTATGTGGTTATTTATTATCACAGATTCAAATCTTTAAATGTGTTCATTATTATCTCTCCTGCACCTATGAATTACATCAACATTAAAGAAAAGATCAGCTCCAATTATAAAGATATTATGACTATAAATACAAACTGCTGGGGAGTCAGTTTGCATGGGAAACCAATCTGCCAGACTCTCCTTGAAGCAACTGGAAACTACACAGGATTTGAGGATGGCAAAAGCCACCGTGGAGTGTGGATGAAAGAGTAACTGGGAGGTGGAAAAGCTGCAGTGAGAACAGGGCCAGAGTAGGCAGCTTCCACCAGTTGCACTACAAGGGAGAAAGAACAGGTTATGAAAGAGAAGGAGATAAAGTAAAAGAGTTTAAGGTTTCCATTTGCAACTTGACAGAAAAATAGCAGAGCTCTTTCTTTATTTTCTTAAGCTGCAGACGGGGATCTGTTCCTCCTCCCCTTGTACCCAAACTGCTTCAAGATCAGGCTAATTTTTCTCTCTCAACTTTGGAAATACATTAATTTACTTTACAGTAAAGACTGAAAATGGAATTCTTAGGAAGGTAAGGAGTAAGGAATACTTTGCATCTTTTTTGTACCAGCTCCTGCCATCCCATGAAGAAGATTAATGACATTGGTGGTCAGAACATGCAGTGCAGGAAACCTGAGCACAAGCAAGGCTTTTACCTGGTTTACAATGCTGCCCTTCATTTCACACAGCTCAGCTATCCTCAGGGACTGAGTTTCTGGGGTTTGTTCTGCACTACCATTCGAAGCCAAACTCTTTTTGAGCTCATCAAGAGTTTCGGATTTAGCCACGAGTTGATTTTCCAGCTCCTAATAATGGAAAAAAGAAGATAAGCAAGATCAGTTAATAAGATCATAAAAAAAACAACTTCTGTGTGAGGAGCTTAGGTAAACATTGCTACTTTAAAATCAATTTTGTGCAATTCTTCAGTCATGCAAATGTAAGACAGGAACTGGTTTATCAATGAGCAAGTCCCTGACATCCTAACAACTTCCGGAACGTTATTTTCAGTTTGTCCCTTTCCTCAGAGGGACCTCAATGGCAGAAATTCCACTGAAATCAACTCCAGTGAAATCAAGTGAGAACAATCTCTAATGAATGGACATACCTGAGACTCCTTCCCCAGCACAACCAGCAAGATTATAAGAGTCTTGACATGCTGGGGAAAGCTCAACAGAGCTCTTTACAATGTGAGGAACTATCCATACCCAAATGGGCCACAACATTTTCCTATAATGCTACACTTAAAGCCATGACCTTTTTTCACTTCTCACTGATTGTCCCCAAAACGTTTTTGAATTTGGACATCATTTTTATTGACCAAATGAATTTTAATGAAACATTTTAACCACCTGTATCCTAGCACTGTGTGTTGCTTAGAGCAGGTGAGTGTTTAGACCAAGCTACCCTCGTGCCTTTCCACCATTCTGGCCCCTGCACACATTTCAGAGATGCAAGTAACTCAGTGTGTAAGAGAGCACTCCAGACAATAAAAGCAGCCTACTACAAGAGAGAGATGTAACCATGGCAATGAAAGAACAAATATTCCATGTTAAAAAATAGAGAGGGAACACTGTACTGAATGAAAACAGCAGACTGTCAGAGTAACAGGAACCAGTTATTAGCTGGCTGCCACCTGTATTAATTTTGAGGGATCTGATGCCTAGAAAAACATAACAAAGGACACCCAGATCCTTGAGGCTGCTGCAGAGAGACTACACTACAGTCTAGGGCAGAAGTAGAGAGGGCAGCTATTTGTCCAAATGGGACTGAGTAGTTTCCATGACATTTTCATCACAGAGCTCTTCAAACTAATGGAATTCATAATTTCTGCCATGGCTGTGCTGAACTGAGAACTACTTCTATTGGAAGTACCTCAGAATATAATATTGCTGCACAACACTCCAAATACCATGAAGCAACGGCAGATGCATCTTCAATTGGTGGGAAAAAACACAGAATAGCCACTCACATTAAAAGTGGTTCTGTCTCTTTATCACCTGAATGCAACATGCTTTAATTAAAATGACACTGGAGAATTCTTCTGGGAAATGGCAGCTTCCTTTACATTTCTTTCTGTTAAAATCTGTGCAGTTCCTTAGTCTGGATTCAGCAAGGTGGGCTAAATAGGGTTTTTACAGTAACACCACTCATGTCATGCTTTACCTTGCAGTCATCTAAGGTGTTCTGTGCAGAGATCAGACTTGCTGGGGTCTGTAAGGATCTCAGTCGATCGCTCTGAGCTTCCAGCCAGTTGTGCAAAGTCTGGGCTTTGTTCTCATTCTCAGTAATATCCTCCAAAATGTGTTCCAGGTCTTGTATCTGAAAGTTACAGAAATGTTTTAACTTACTTAAACCTACAAGTGGGCAGAAACGGGGCTTTGTCTTCCATGACAAAATCAGACATTACAAAATCCATACTGAAAATACTCTTTAGAGAAAATATTTGGAAAGGAAAACCTAAAATGTTTTGCAGGCTCTTTAGGATCTGACTTTTTCCTTTGGAAGAAACAAGGCAGTGTGTATTCTGGAGCTGGGAGACCTGACAAGTTGGGAGACCCTGGGCTATGTGGACACATTCCTATGGAGTCTGAAAAATCTCGTTCTTACTAAAACCCACCAACAAGGCTACTCCGAAGAAAGGGACTTCAAGTTTCCTATCTTCAATCTTGGCCCTGAAGATCCATTAAATCCTAGAGTTGAATTTCATGAAAATGGTGGAAAAGATAACCTTTTCCCCAACAAAACTGAAATTTCATCATGGGAATCTTCAATTGTACGGGAAATGAAATTTCCACTTAAAATGTTTCTGGAAGATTTTCTGAACTAAAAGACATTGGCAATTTTCTATCTGACCAGAAGTCTTTGTATCTGGATTCAGAATGGCCAGCTTCTCCCAAAGCTGTATAAATTGAGACACAGAGATGAAAGAGAAATGTGTTGGTAGAGGGATCATGGTTGCATTTTGGGATTCTAAGCTCCCCCATGTCTTTTCCATATGAGTCACACCAGCTTTTCTGGGCATTGGGGCACATAAGCAGCAGCATCTAATTGTGGATGCATGGATTATTTCTAGCCTCACTAGAATAGAATAATTCTGAGGCATTGCCTGAAACAGATCTTCTCCAGAGAAACAAGAGTATATGCTGATAGGAAAATTCTGCATGTAGACTTGACTCTATCAGCTGCTGACCTTCAAAGCACTGCACTGGGAAAGCATATTTACTGCAGGAGGAGGACACTGACAGAGGAACTAATTTCAAGTGACCCAGGAGGGCTGGAGCAGGGCTGGGAAATGATCCCTGCTGTGCCTTGTCCAGGGGGTTCTTATGTCCCCATCTGAACGTGGCTGTCAACACTACTTAATAATCACTGTTTGCACAAATCCAACTGCTCCAACAGGAAAACTGCTGGTAGCTTAATATATCCCTAATACAGAGCAGTGGCACAGGCAAAACCAGAGCTGTAAGAGAGAAAGCCATGGGAACTCAATCCAACCTTTCTGTTGAGGGCTGCCTGCAGGCGGTGCCACCGCAGGTTCATCTCACCCAGGCACTCGGCAAACTCTGTCCTTTCGTAGCGCTTGCTCTCCACGTCACAGGTGCTCATCTGCAGCAGGGACTGGTTAACAAAATCTACCATCCACTGCTTAAAGTTCATCTCCATCATGTATTCCTGCAGGGGAAAAAGGAGAAAGAACAAAAATATAAATAAAGCAATCAGTTCTGTGGTTTTAATCTGAATGGTTCCAATGATGCTTCAAGGTGTGGCAATGGGGCATTGACAGCTTTGTTTGAATCATGACCTAAAATATTCTTCTGAAAGAGACTTATCTGTAGGAATAATTCTCAAATTTTACCATTCTGTATTTGTGTAGTGTTTCCATCCACTGAAATTTCTGCAGAAAATCTCTATCATTACATGGGCAGTTCAAGGTAAAAACAGGCTAGAGATGGAGCAGGGAATAAAACCCAGGGGTACCAGACCATGTACTTAATCCACTGGACAAAACCATCACACTGCCATGGGCCCAGATGAGGCCAAGACCAAGGCTTTCCCACACTCCTGCAACTCACAAGAAAATGAAGCATGAGCTTTTACTCTTTTTAACAAAACATCTGGTGTCAGAATAGAATATCAGAATACCTGGGAGGAAAAAGTGTCCTTCAGCATCAGTATCTCTTGTGCAGAGAGAGAAGTGAGAAAATACATGCAAAAGCAAAAACATAAGGGAATATCTTTTTATTTCAGAGGGTATTAAAAGAGAGTAGAAAAGGGCTCCATATTTATCCAGTAGTGCTCAGAGAAGTCACTAGGGAATACCACAGTAGCCACAGCTGCTTCCCTCTATGAATCTGTGACTGTCATCCCAGCTTTCTTCTCAGCACACACAACCCCACCTTGCTGACAAGTGCAAAAGACACCTACAAACCCACCTCTAAATATCCAAAGTGTTAAGAACAGCACCTACATGTCCCAACTGCCAAATCCAACTAATAGAGACCAAAATGTTACATATGCGCTATACCAAGGCACTTGGAAAGAAATGTTTGCATTGGCACTTGCCTTACCTGCAGCACCAAAGTGGCTGCAGCTGCAGACTGAGAACTGTCAGCCTGTCTGAGCCCTGGGCAGAGCAAAACAGGGCTCTGTGGGGATTCATGCCCTGAGGCTGGGCTCCATGGCATCTCTGTAGTACACAGCTTGAATCCTCCTTGTGGCTGGAGCAATCAGCCTCTGCCACTCATGCTCCAACATCTGAACAGTGCCCAGAGTTTGCTGCAGCCTCTCTCTCTCTCTCTCTCTCCCTGCAGGGATGTTCATCTTGTCCCTCTTTCCTAGCAGGTGATTTCTTTTGATGACCCATAATATTCACACCCCCTGTTCTCTAGTTAAATGGATTCAGGTTATGGAGCTCCATTAGGGTATTGCTTGTTAAAAAGACAGACTATAACACAACACAAACACAGAGTCTCTCCTCCTAAGGAAGGAAAGCTTTCCTGCTCATCACATTTGTCATCTAAATGCAAGAGACAGAACAGATGAGACAGATGGGACAGCATGAGAAAAGGAGATTACTGCCCAGCAGGCAGTAGCTGTATTGCAGAACAGGCAGTGGTTTGTGTGTCATGGAAGCATGAGGTTGTATAAAGGAGGATGTTACAGCACGTTTCAGACTGAGGAACCCTCTTGAGAGCAAGGGGAAGGATATGACAGTGCCTGTAGGCTGCTTCTACCCTTTTCACAGCAGGCCTGGACTCTCAGTTTCCCATTTACCTTGTACTTCTGAAGGAGGGTCTTGACCTGGGCAGCACTGCCTTGTGAATTTATTGGCTCCTCACATTCCTGCTGCTGTTCCACATGGTCCAGCCAGGCCATTAGTTCAGCAATAGCCTCTCGTGATGAAAGCTTTTCCATCTGAAGCTGAGGTAAAGCATATCATGAATCCTCTACACTCTACTTGTTAGAAATACCAAGGGAAATGGCATTTCTATTTTTAGAAAGGCTCAGGCACTATAATCGCATTATTGGGGCATGAACTTGAAATTGAGCCCTGTGCTCCAGAGAGGCAAATTATTTCAGTTCTAGAATTCATGAATTTGAAATAAAATTCTTTCTAATTCTGAGTAATTCTCTCTAATTTTAAGTAACAGACCTCCATGCAAAATCATAAAGATAATAAATATATTTAGAATAGCCCAGGAAGAACACAGTAATATTTAAAGTGCAGTACAATATTTGGGTTATTCTGAAAGCATGGCACAGCTAATTCAGAAAAAGTCAACTGAATTCCAGCAGCAGCATTTTAACATAATTATTTAGCTTGAACTGAGAGATGGCAGCAGAGTTTCTCACTCACCTGGTGAAGCTTTTCTTGGATGGCTGGGAGCTGTGTAATCAGCTCTCCCCATTTTTGCTCAAATTTTGCCAAGGATGACCTAAGTGCTGCAGTATCAGCTTGCTTCACATGGAGGAGCTGGCTGGCAGTGCTCACCACTGATGACTTCAGGGAAGATTTTTCATCAACTTCCTTAGAAAATGTCTGAGGTGCACAGGAGAAATTTAAGAGGAAGTAAATATTTATATATCTATTGAAATGAAGACAAACCATATTTTCACAGGATGAAATACCTCAACAAACAGATTTTATCAAGATGGCAAAGATCAGAAAATCTAAACATGTTCTGGCACATAAATAATTTTTTTGCCCACCTTGATATCTAGTGCTGAATGCCACCTTTTGCTCCCACAGAGATTGAGATTATCCTGATCCCCACTTCACACAGAGGTCCAGGGAGCAACCCCAGTCCTCAGACCTCTGGCCAGCTCACATCTACCAGTCACACCTTATGATGCTTTGCTTTCCCCTTGTGCACTGTTGCTTCTGTCTGGCCTCACACTGGGGCTGAACCTCCTGGCCAGCCATCCAAGGGGAGCAGGCAAAGACATGAAATGTAATTCAGCATGATTCTCTTTCCTGACTTTGGCTGACCACCTTCACTCCTGTACCCTGAGCCCACACTCCAGGGTCAGCTGTTGAGTGGCTTTGGGGCACACAGCCTTTCAGTGCTGATTATGTGGGTGGCTCAAGGGCATGGCAAACAAAAACACCCTCTCAAAAGGGTCATTTTCACCAGAGTTCACAAGGTCTTATCTAAAGCTGGCAGCAGAAATGACTTACAAACAAACTGCTGATGTTGTCCCTGATGGTGGCAAGATCCTGTGACACATTGAGAGACTGCTCCTTCCAAAAATTCATTCTCTGCTGAGCAGAATCCAACCATTTCATCAATTCCTCTGAGTCTCTGTTGTAGCTACAGGAGGAAACAAAACACAGAAACACATTTCTAGCTGAGGCTGGGATACATTTCTCACCCTCCCAGTTGTCTTCTCTGTGAGTAGACATGTGCTGTTCTGGCACCTCTGCTACTGCATAACCCAGAAGAAGCACAGCTTCAGCTGACATCTATTAAAAAAATCACAAACTAATGTCTAGCTCATACTTCAAACTTTTTATGTGTTGGACCCACCTGACCAGGAGTTTCAGTAATGTTTGAAGTCGGTGTAGCTCATGGCCAACTTTTTTGGTTAAAGACAACCACTGCTCTTCCAGCTTCCCAATCTGGCTTCTTATTTCTGGACAGTTCACAGCAGTCAGCAATTTCTTCCCTTCCTTCACCATCTGGTACAGCCTGGCATGCTTTTCATCAACACTGCTTTTGATTTTCTGTCAGAATATGGGAAGTTTGCAAAACAGTAACATTTTAAAGACAGAAAACACAACTAGATGAACACACATCACTTGTTCTAACTTCTTAATCATTACAGGCAAAAGGGACACAGGTTTTTGTGGGTTTGTTTGTTTGTTTCCTCTTTGTTTCCTTTCATTCTGTTCTCTTTTTGAAACTGTGAAGCTCCACAGTTTCACCCTGCACCAAACATCTTCTAAAGCTTTATGACTTTGTTTCTGAAGTTTTAAAAGACAAATAAAGACTTAAGAGTGAAGAGCTAGTGAAGAATATAAAAAGCCAAGGAAAACCAGGCAACTTCACATCAACAGCTGTGCAAATTTTGCATCTCTCTTGTCTCAGTGCATCAGGAATCAAAAGCACCAGAAGGCCACTATGACTGTAAACATCTACAGCTGATTTATTACAAAGGTTTTGCTGTAGCTCAGATTTTCCTGGGAATGCACAGTGATATCTTTCCTGCAGTCAACTAGATTAAATCATTATAGTACGTTTTTCCTTTATTAAACTCATTAATTTATTGAACACTTATTAATTTGCTTTTATTAAACACTTATTAATTAAAAAAATTGTAACAGAGGATGTCCTCTGAAGACTGAGAAAGGTCACACCTGTGAGGAATGCAGAGCCCTCTCTGAAAACACATCATTGAGGTTACTAAAAAGCTTTCTTCTTAATTTTATAAAACAACCACAAATGCTGCTTTTATATCCTTATACTTAAATGCATTTATAATGTGGATAAAATATTTCCAGCTGGAGCTGAAATTGTAAATAAAGATGTATCTCTGTCATCAGAGATGCAGCTGCAACCAGTGTTATAGTAAGAGTTCAAATATTTGGTATTTTCAGATATTTGAAAGCACTAGGTTGATTGTCCTTTTCCATAGGTTTTATACTGTGGCATGAAAACAATTTCTGCATTACAGAGAAGTGGCATTATGTTCACTCCAAGGCTCTTGCTGTCCTTGGGATCCATGGAGCCTACACAACATCCATCTTACCCCAAATACTTTCCTTTGAAGACTGAGTTATAAATGGACTTCAGTACTCCCACTAAAATGGACTTCAGCCCCTGGCTGAAATTAGCAGCCCAATCTTCTCCTCCTTTTAAAAGTCAGTTTTGAGCTTGCATCCACACACAGCTGAGGAGATGAGGCAGTGCCCTGCAAACCATCTCCTCATATACTAATTAAATATTTTTTGCCAGTTCTACTGATGCATAAAGAAGAGCAGTGACAAACACATAAATACCTCTAGAAGTGCAATCCTTTCCATTAATCTTTCTTCAGTTTCTTCAACCAAACTGATAGAAGGCAATGCAGAGGCAAGTGCTTCTAACTCCTTATTGAAAACCAGGCATTCCTCATCAAATACCACCCAATCCTAAAAAATACATTGAATTGTTTACACAGCACACATCCATTTGCATTTTAACACACCAGACTCAGGCCTTAATGCCTTCTAAAACATCAGCAGCTCTTGCTTTAATGAAACATAACACAAAAATAAGTGAATAATATGTAAATATCAAAGTAAGACATGATTTCACTACAGATGAATTAATTATGCACTCTTCAAAATCTTTAAGTCTTTAAGGGTTCTTATTTTTAAGTGGTGCAGGCAATTTTTTATTCTCTAGGGATATTGTGAGATAATTGGTTAAATTTTTTAAGTTTTATTTTCAAGTATTTTTTTCTTTTTTTTGCTTATTTTTTGTTTATTCTTTGCTTATTTTTTTACTGTTGCTGTCCAGTAGATTCAGGAAAGGACAACTACTAGCCAAAGAATCACTGGTAGGACAAGAGCTGCTCCAGATGCAACTTTTCTCCTTCCCTCCAGGTTTTACTCTTGGGTGTCCCTTGATTTATTACCTTTAGCAGGCTCTCTAAGTGTATACCATACTGGCAGGCCTTCTGCTCCAGCAATTTGACCTCATTGACCAGCTCTCTCCAGAATTCCTCTCTCTTTTGCAGGACAGAAGGACTCACTCTCTTGGCAAATGATTCCATATAAGCCATACGTGTCATGAGGTTGTGGAAAAAATCCTGGAAAAAAAACCCAAGTTAAAGCTTGCTCTCTAAGAGAGATCACACTCCCACAGCAGGAGCTCTAAGGCTTAGTAGTAGGCAGGACACAATAATCCTTTGGGTAACTATAAGAAAGATGTGTTTTCCTCACAGAGCTGTGTGTTCTGAGGTAAGCAGAAATTGCAATTTATCACCAAAACTGGTATAATTTTGGTCTACTGAAAAACTTGTCTTTGTTTTCCGCACATACACCAGTCCCTCCCCTTTGCTATGACCCAGTCACTCCCCTCCACTACACTGGAGAGAAACCAGTCCCAGAAAACAGTGCTCTCCTTGCTCTGCTGACCTGAGCAGTGCTGTGGACAACACCTCATACCTTGTGATTTTTCAGGTGGGACTGCAGAGCTGCTCTGCTCTTTGTTAGGTGCTTTGGATCCTGTGCCATCTTCTCCCTTCCAATAGCTACCAGCTCTGCAAACCCACGAAGCAAGTCCTCATACTGGCTTTCACTGATGGCAGGGGAGTTCAGCTCCACATACTTTGCTTTCAGAATCCCCCACATGTCATCCAGAACATCCTAAAAATGCAAACACTGTGCAGTGATCCATGAAGGACAGAAATGAATCCCACAAACCCACAGAATACAAAATAACCATTAGCCTTTCGATGCTGTAAATGCATTGCTTAGAAGAATCAAACCATGCTGAGTAAGTGGAAGCTGTACTGTGCTCTTACCTCTAATTTATAAGCTTCCTGGATTAAGGTGATAGGTAACTGCAATCTTTCTCCATGGCCTCTCAATTTTGCTACTTGGTTTTCAAAGTTTTGCAGCTCCACAGCACAGTCATCAATTTTCTGGATGAAGGACAAAATTAACTGTTAGGAAGAGTTCCATTCCAATAAACTTTCCATTATCACTGGTGGTGCAGTGAATCCAGTGGCTGGATCTCTCCTGTGCTAGCACTTCAGAAAATCCAATGAGTTTATAAACTAAATGGACAAAACATGGCATAACTTACTGTGTTCACACAGCACAGCCAGGAAGGGAATTCAGGTCTTGTGTCTCAGGACAACCTTCAACATGCCTTTCCATTTACTAATTCAAGAACAGCCATTAAAAGGAATCATGGACTCAGAAAAAGGTTTTTCTTATGAATCAGAAACACTCAGGGATTGAGACAGGATCCCTCTGAAGGAAGGAAAGCTAAGTACTTCTGGCATTCCTTTCCCAGAGGGATTCCCCTAACAGAATAGGGTAGTCCTTGCTAGGAAATTCAGCAGGGAACACAGCTCCCAGTCTGGCAGAAAATTATGCCTCTAAGCAAGGTTAGAGCCTGTAAAAAGAGAGCTTCAGAATACCCTCCCTGCTTTGGTAATAAGTAGGTAAATGGCCAATGACCATTCTGGGGAGGACATGCAGTCTGTTAATTTTTAATTTTCTGCTAATCCCAATAAAGATCAAAGAAAATAGCTTAACTGGTCAAATTCCATATGATAAAGTGCTCATAAATGCTGCAGGACAAGATGGAAACACCCAAGTCCCACCCCCACAAAGAAAAGGTAGCTAGGCATAAGAAAAGGTGTAACGTGTAGCTCTTTTCCTTCTCTGCCATAGCAAGGGGGGTATTTGCTCTGGGAGGTTAAGGAGAGACTGGTTCCTCCACTCCAACCACTAAAATGTCTGGAATTAGGTCTGAGTATGGACTTGGATGTAGTTAAAAAAAAAAAAAAAAGGAAAAGGGGTGGTGGTGAATATGGCAAATACGGAACTCTCTCCTCTTCCCATTGTAAAAACCTAAGTTAGACTCAAACTTTAAAAATTATGAAACTTTACAAATTGCAGAAGGCTGGAAATAATAGTTAATGCTGTAAAACCTCTCATTTCCTTCAAATAAAATTACCTGGAGCTGTTCAGAAACATTATGTCCACGTAGTTCATTCAAGCATTGTTGCAGAGCAGCTTTTTTCTCAGTTAACTGATCATAGAGTAGCCTGGTTTGATTCTGCAAAAGAAACAAACATCAGAAATATATCACATTAGCAGGAGTATAGTAATGACCAGACAAAATTGCACAGCAAATAAAATGATTACCTCTTTAGGTAAATGCTATTTTTTTCTCTTAAACAAACAAACAATCAAAAAAATCCCACCAAAATAAAGCATATACATTATGGGCTTAAAGCAGTAATGGACAGGGGAAATTCTGAGTCTGTGTATAAGAAACATAAGAAACAGATTACTCTGTCACCTTGATCCTCTGTGACTGTAAAAATCTGGGAAACTGGTAAGAGAATCAAATTATTCTCTTCTGAAAATGGGAAAATGAGCCCATTACTGGGGGCTGATGGAGCTCTATGGATTCTGCATACATAAACATTGCAAGACCAGTTCTGTGGCTGTTTGGAGACAACATCCCAGTGTTCCTCAAAAGGGCTGTTTTATTATTCAGCAGTAAAGGGCCAGGATGACTTGCAGCATTAGATGAGCACACTGGAGTTTTGCTGGAGAAATTGTATTTCAAAGACCAGACTCTTCCTTTCTTAGTTCAGACTAAGGACCTGATCTGAATATTTTCCAGCAATAGTTTTAGATTTAGCACATCACAAGAATCTAAAGAAAAGTTTCTCACTATCTGCTTTTCCAACAAAGAACAAAAGAAAGAAAATTTGTGCAACTATGGCTTCTGCTTCTGTGGCACAAAATCTAATGGAACAGTAAATGCAGTGGGGTCAAATCAACCTCCAACATATTGCCAAAAATAGCCCAGTGTCAGACATGGCACCACAAGGGAGGAAGCCTGCCTCTCCTGAGGACACAGCAGCTGAAAGAATACATGAAACCCCCCTTGGCCTCATCCCTACACACAGAAACTGCTTTAGCCTGCAGCTCAGCCTGCATGGATCCCAGGTTACTTCCACACTTTCTGCATGCAAATTTTATCTACTGTGATCCAGGCCCCTGTGGCAGTCAGCATTGCAACAGCACTGCAACCAGCAAAATTAATCTGCTTCTTGAGAGGCCAAGACAAGTGTTTTAAGTAGTGAAAAAAAAAAAAAGAAAGAAAAGAAAAAAGAAAAAAGAAAAAAGAAAAAAGAAAGAAAGCCCATTAGAGGTTGCTCATCTGTAACCCAAATGCATTAACACTGACAAGCCTAACAGATGCTGTGAAACAAGATGTGCATTTGGCAGTGGAGTACCAGGTAATTGCTATTATGATCCAGCCCAGCTTTCATGGAGCTGCTCCTTGAAGCAGTGGCAGCTTGAGTTTGTTCCAGCCGTGCCTGCAGGTTGTTAAAGCACTCGCAGAACACATCTGTGCTCCCACCAGCGCAGCTGATGGACTTCAGAAGATCATCCTTTTTATCACTCAGATCAGCATGAAGTTTTTGCAGCTCCACAGACAGAGTCTAAAGGGTTGAAAAAAAAGCAAAATGAGTGAAAATGTTCTGTGGAAGGACTCTTGCCTATAAGAGGCAGCAGGACTCGAGTTGATAATTGTTAAAAGCAACAGGCCCAAATCTGAGCAATACAAAATAGTTTGGCACCATTATTCCTGAATAAAGCCAGAAGAACAGAGAGGAAATACCAGGCCATATATATTCTGCTGTAACAGGAATCCACTGGGGTTTGGGATTTGGGGCAGTTACCTCATAGAGAGCCTGCTGCACAGCTGCCTCTTCAGTGGAGAGCACGGAGGTGTTCAGCATCTCCTCCATGTTGTTCAAACACCGGCTGATTGCCAGAAGCAGCTCAAACAACTTTCTGTCCAAATTGGAAGAGACTTCTTCTGCCACATTATCCTGGGTAAATGCAAGCCAGTTTTCAGTATTTCCACCCAAGGCATGGCTAAGATTCATTCACTCAAATAAGGTTAGAGGTTTTCTCAGCTAACACTGAAATGGAATTAATGAAATACTGAGGGACAGACTTGGATACATGCATGTAACATTCAGAGCTGTCAAGGGCAAAGCTGACACAATGACCCTTTATGTACTGGACAATGGTTGTGCTCTTACAGCTCTCTAATCTCAGGCATGAACACAAGAAGTTTGTCTTGTCAGCTCCCATCCTGCAGATTTACTGAAATCATTCACAGGCTCCTTGCTTTATACAGTTTGAGGATTTTTACCCACACTAGCAAACTTTTGGGCTCAGGCAGAAGTATCATAGCGGAAAATTTGGAATATTTCCTTTCAAAATCCTCAACCTGTTTCTACATTACAGCCCATACACAACCCAAAGGCTCACTACAGTGAATGCCATTTGCAATAATAGGATTACTGACTGTTTCTCAGTGTCCAAGCAGTGTCCTGTGTCTAGAATCCCTGGGGTTTTTGCAATGCTTAGGACATGCCATTTTTACCTGTGCATGCACCACATTTGCTTCCTGGCTCAGGTCTCCCAGCTGGACAGTGTAAGTTTTCAGCTCTTCCACAGTTGGGGTTCCTGCACCTGAGAATGTGCCTCGAGGCAGCATGTTCATCTTTGTTGTGATCTAACATTTGGAAAAAGAACACTGCAATTAGAAGAACAGCTCAAATGAAGACAGGCTATGAGCAACACAGTAACACTGCTGTCAAAAAGCATTAAAAGATTCAAGGCACTGATACAAAGCACCTGGATAGCAGGGTTCCCTTTTCACTGGCAGAAGTTGGGCAGGCTATGCCTTGATGGGAGCTTGACTAAAAAATGAGCCTCTGATTCCCAGTTTTATGGGCTACAGCTGAAGTTTGGGTTAAGGAAACCCTACTGCCCACTGCAGGGTAAGTCTTGCCTGATGACATTCATCCTTTTACATGTCTGATATTCTTCCACGTACTGCAGCAATTTCAGAGGACAGAAAATCTAATAATTCTACTTAATTATGAACAAAACTGTTAATAACAGGAATTATAGTTTTATCCAAGCAGTCTGTTCAGAACACACAGCTCAAACTCTGTTTTTTGATGTGTGAGAATGAGAGAACACAATGGTGAATGGCATAACAAAATTTATGCCAGAGATTTGCTTTGACCAAAATGTTCTCACTTGTGGGAACTGAGATTTCACCCACATCCACGGGAACCAGCTGTGAGCTTGCTGGATAACTACCTCAGTGCTCCTGGAAGAAGTAAGCAGATAACATCTACTCTGAAAATTAACCACAGGGATTCACCTAAGTGCTCCCACACTGTGCTCAGTAGTCACTACTTCAGAGACATGATTTACCTCAAAGTAAAATTAAAAGACAATTATGAAAACACTGTGCAGTAACAATCTCCTCTGGAGAACCCTTGCACAGATTTCAGTATCTGATGGAGAGCCAGGCTACTATGAGACAGAAAGATAAACTAATTGCTATCTATACTACCAGAGTGTTTTATGGAACTTAAACAAACCTGAGGTTCCACAAGCTGGCAGAGAGGAGATTTCATCTTTGATGAGAGTTCCTGTTGTAAATATTGCCATTTATTACCCATTTGATCCTTTGGAGCTAAGGTGGCATCAGCCTGCTTGCTCTTTGAGTCAGATTCTCCATTGCTGTATTGAGAAAGCATTGTTAGAATGACAATTACTGAAGCAGAGTAAAACTAGGTTTCTTGTATAAGATTAGTTTCTGTTGTTTGTGCCTCAAAAGCAAAGTGAAGCCAAATGCATGTATGATTATTAATCCAAGCTTTGATAAACCTGGACTTTCCCCTCTGCATGAAATATATCAGAGGCCTGCTGGCAGCCTCCACCTCTGGAATGACAACCTGGGGAGCTCAGTCCTGTAGGAAGTGCTGGTTCTGTGCTGGAAGGTGCCTGGTCCCAAAGTCCCCTTTCTCAAAGCTGCTGCCTTCACTCTGGCTGGGTGTGCCTGTGCATTTGTACAGCCATGGCTGTGAACAGAGGGACCCAGCCTGCCTACAGATGGGCCTGATTTAGCTCATGGCAGGTGTCAGTCATGTCTGCTAGCAAGATTCTGAACTCTGGAGTCAGCTCAGTATCTCACAGGCTGTCACATAAATGAGACCCCCATTTCTCTGGACTATTGAAGCCCCAAGCTTCTGCCATTTTTCTTCTAAAGGCACACAGAACCAAAGAACAGAACCAGGGGTGCCACTTCAGCAAGTTTAGGCAGTTTTACATCACTGAATCTGGTAACTGATTGTGTTACTCTGTACCTGGATTCTGATTTTGGAGTCATGCTGTCCTCAAGCTGGGGCTGCATTTTTTCCACACACGACTCAATAAAGTCAATGAGGCTTTTCTGCTCAGCTGCTTTTAATTTCAGGTCCTGTGCACAGAGAATAGCATGAACAGTTATGTGAACTGTGATAATCTGAAGGGATGATTGGGCTTTTTCAATCACATTTTATGTGAAATCATTTAGCAAAGAAAAAAAACTACCTCTGTCAGAATAAAACGAAGTTTATGTATGAACATGAATCTACAAAACAAACCATTTTCTGCAAACATACATTTTTATGGAATATATTTCCACCTGAGCTAAAGTTTTAAAAGCAAAACCCAACCAAAACCAAATTACATATAGAAACTTAAACACCACTGACTGCAATCCTTATATAAAGAAACAGGTAAGGGAAAATGGGGATTTGCTCAGATATGAGTTTGAGTTCCATTAGTTAAAAGGAGAGTGTTGAGTGAAAAGTGAGCAATTCTAGCAGCTCAAGCTGGACCACTTTCTCCAGCTCTTTTCCAATAGCATGAAAAAGGCAAAAGTTAATTTACAGTTAGCAAAATAGAAGTAATTTGCAGAGCACAGAACATTACAAGATTTTTATACTGTGTTAACAACAACCTTAAAAGTCATAGTGAGTTAGTCCATGGAAATATGTTCACAAAACTTTAGTTTTAAACTTACCTTCAATAACAATATCAGTGTATAGATTCAGATTTCATATATATCAGTGTTTTAAAGCTAGGATTCTTGCCTTGTTTCACAGTGATTCAGATGGCATCACTCATCCCTCCAATCTCCTAGCTTTATATTACTAAAACTTTTGAACAGGGGATTTTAGGGGTAAGGCCTTTCTCCATCCTGACAAGCTCCCCAAATCCTGGAGGAGATGGGCAGCTGAAATCAGCCCTTGACAGAGCTGATCCCACAGGGAGAACTGCAGCAGTGTAAGAGCAGCTTCCCCAGCCCACAGGGGACGTGGAGCAGCCTGGCCTGGAGGAGAATTCATTACCTGGGGCTGCTGCAGCCCATTGTGCCAAGGCTGCTGGGCAAGGGGCACCTGGGGTGGGCTGAAACCACCAGAGTGCAGGATCTCCAGGGGCTCTGGGTCCATCCTCTCCCTGCTGGGAACCTGTAAAGAGACACCCATTGTGGGAAGGCTTCTGGAACTGACAAGAGAGCAGAACCCCACAGCTGCAGCCTGGGGGAAGGGCAAAAGCTGCCTTGGAGTTACACACAGAGAATCAGCAGCCATGAAACACAACTGCTGCTTTTGCAAAGATTTTTGTCCAGTTGAATTTACTGAAAGTTTTAACATCCTAACAATTCTAACCTTCTGCCAAGGTCCTCACAAGTCTCCCCCAATAATTACTTCCCTTTCTTTGCTTTTCCTGCTAGCAGATTAGGTGATACTAACCCTCCCTTCTTTTTGTTTGGCCAAAATACAGGCATGTTCAATTTATGCTTATAAATCTGGTCATACACCTGGATTTTCAATCTGTTGTGCTCACAGAAGTATTTCAACACAAGCCTTTACCAGTGCTAATTCACACCAGAGGGACTGTGGCTGCTCTTAAGCAAACACATCAGGTGGGCTCCTCTGATCCCTCACACCACAGAGGGAATGAGCTCTGAAGCCAGGAGTTATCATCTCACCCATTGGGAAACTCAGCAAAGACTGTGCTGCTCTGGTGCAGGAGAGCTGAGAGAATCACTGCATTTAAACATTCTTCAAAGAGAAAATTACTAAAAGGTCTCCCTGCTTTGACACTGCCACAGATAAACATCATGGACTTTTTGAGGCATTTAAAACCAAATCAAACCCTAAGTCATTTTCCTGTGCTCTTAGCAGAATGCTGACCTCTGTCACTGAGCACTTAGAACAGAAAAGATGCTGTTCAGAGACTCATTAAAAATTCACTACTTGTTGTAAACTACAAGTAATTATACAGCACTGTAAGGTAGAATAATGGCAAGTCTGACATTTCTCCCTTCCTTGCTTCACAGGGTGAGCTCTAACTGTTCTTCTGCAACCACAGACCAATAAAGCAGCAGGACTCTCAACTCTTGCCCTGCACAACACATTCACATGCTTTACCTGCTCTTCACTGTGCTTGTCTTGAAGCATCATCTGGACATTTTCCAAATTGCGCTTCACCTCCTTCAGCTTCAAGGAAAGAGCCTCTGTCTTTTGTTGGTAGTCTGCACTATCTCCACAATCTTCTAGTAAAGAAAGGACCTTTTGTTCAATCTCTGATAACCTCACCTAGAAGGGACAGCAGATAATTACTCATTCTCAGAAGTGAAACACTCCTTTTCTGACAACATTCTGAAGTCAATGCTCACACCTCCCCTCTCTGAAGAGAAGAGAAACATGCAGGGGAAAAGAGAAATAGCTGCAATCCCCCTAGATTTTCTCCAGTGTAGTCCTTTTATCCTTTTATTTTATACAGAGTTAGTTTTAAAACTGTTTCAAACAAGAGCATCTGCAGGAGGTTATCTTAACTCAGGTATCAAGTAATAAAAGAGGAGAGCAGAAATGACAGACTCCATTTGAATTCAACCAAGAAGACAACACACCTCATCAGGGGAGAAAGGCAATGCACACAGAGCTCACATCACTCTTTGGGAGGAATGATGCTGAACTACCAACACACAGGAATGTCTCCATGTGACAGCCAGGCCATTGTAAACTGCTGGGATCTGATTTTTGATCCAAGCTGCTGTGAAGCAAAGTGCATCCCTGACTACTTTATACTCAGTCTTAAGGTGAGCATGGAGAAAGGTACCATGGGTCAACTGCAAAGTAATCAACTGCAATAAATTAATTGCTTTACACCATACACCCTTATCTAGAGATTGTTTCTCTTCCATTCTGTGTAGATCTTGACTAAAGAACCTTCTTCCCCTGCCCAAGCTCATGTCCTAATATTAAGCCAGATTGTTTGAAGCTGACAGGAATTCAGCCTGCTTGTTTTCACCAGCTGGAGCTGCCTTGGTGAAGCCTATACTGACAAGAACCCTGAATGGGATCCAGACACAGCCAGCCGCTTTAAAGCACTCAGGATCCCAATTTCCACAGAGTTCAGCACCTGAGCACTTGGCTGAATCACAGCCTAAACCCAGAGGCACTCCAATTAAAAACAACCACCCAAAACAACAACGAAACAGCTGGTGATGTCTCAGTAATTTAAAATGGGGACATTTTGGTATTGTGAGTGAAATTTGTTGCTCTAGGTGGGCTCAATGCCTGAAGCAAACTGGCACACACCAGACTGGCACCACAGGGAGCCTCAGCCCTGTTTTAATCTGCACATGCTGCGTGCCAGGGCTCCCTCGTGCCAATCCTGTTTTCCTCCTCCCATTTTCACCAACAGGTACCACCCACTCCTTTTGTTCTGCTGCCATGGGGGCAAGAGGCTGCCCTAGGTGCACAGCAGTAGGTACAAATATCACCACTGCTTACTGAGGGCAGGGGGAAAGCCACTATTTTTCTGTCTTGGTACTTTATGGAAAAAACTGAAGAAGTAGAACTTAGCAGCGTGGAAGGCTTCTTAGACCAGTCTTTTAAATCACTCTGACAAGCAGAAAGTGAAAATGTCAAAAGAAAAAAAGACTCTTTTGTTTCTAGCTGATTTATTATGATCAGGACCAATGAAAAATCACCTTTTAATAGAGGATTCAAACTATACTCAGCCATGGTTTTGGAAATAATCCAAATCAAACCAAAGCCTCACATATACTCCAGAATTCTACCTAAATCCCCTGGATGCATACAGATCCCAACTCTAAAATCAGATATTTTAACCAAACCCTGGCAAAGCTGAAGCCAAGCAGTCAGTCACCTGCTCAGTGCAGAGGGTGAGGGAGCTGCTGAAGCAGGAGAGAGGAGCAGGCACAGTGTCCTTCCTGCAGACACAGCCCAGGGAAGGGGACGGCAGCAGCAGTGTCACCTCCTTACCTGGCAATCAGCAAGCTGTGGCTCCACCATCTGCTGCCTTTGGGGGGTCTGAGGGGCTGAGCCCAGGGACATTTTAGTTTTGGCTAGCCATTGTTCCAGCTCTGCCACCTGGGCCTGGCACACCAGGAGGATGGATTCTGGCTCAGGCCTCCCTCCATCCAGCGCTGACTGCGAGCTCAGCGCGGCGCTGGGCACTGGAGGCGGCTGCTGGCTCTGGCGGAAAGCACATCAAAGCAGCCTGGTGAGCCACCTGCTTTTGTAATCTCCCTCCCCTCCCCTTAGCACTGAGAGATGATTAACTTCCACACTCACAGAGTGTGGAAACAACAAACCCCAAAACAACTCCATCGCCGAGTTCCCAGCCTTGCGGGATGGGGGGGGAGCCACGAACCAAGAAGGAAAGAAGGGAAACTCAGCAGGCAGGTGAGCCAAGATCTGGTGTAACAGGTTTCCAGGCTGCAATTTGCATCTGCAGGGATCTACCTGAGCACAGGAGCTATACCTGAGCACACAGGGAGTGATGACTCACCATTAACCTGTTCTCCCCTGAGGAGAGATGTTTTTCTGTGGGAGTTACACACAAAAGCAATGCAGTTGGAAGCTGCAAAACAAGCTCTTGGACAACGCTTACAAGCTACTTGTGTGTGTTCAGTTCCAGCAATTAAATATGCTTTACTTGGGCTCTAGATCATACAATTAAAAAATGGTGTATTTTTAAGGGCGCCTTGTGCAATTCTTCTTAAACACGCTCCTTGAAGAAGCAATATTGCACTGCACATGTCCATAACAGAAGTCCAAAGTACATGGAGATAAAGAGCAGTGACTTGGAAGGCTGCACAGGTCTTTATATGCCTCCACATATGCAAATATTGGTACTCAGTAAGTAAATGAAGCAACACTACAAGAACAGAATGCTCCCCTGGCTCCAGAGCACACATTCAGGCAACTGAGATGGCCAGTGCTAGTGCACAAGCTTCATATTAAAATGAGATTTGGCAGGGAAAAAAAGAGAGCCAAAATGCATTGTTCCAACTATCAGTGGCATCACAGAATGACAGAACAGTTTGGCTAGGAAGGAGCCTTTAATGGTCATCTAGTTCCAATCTCCCTGCCACAGGATATTGGAAAAAATTTCTTCACTGAAAGGGTTGTCAGGCATTGGAACAGACTGCCCAGGGAAGTGGTGGAATCAGCATCCCTGAAGTGTTCAAAAAATGTGTGACTTAAGAGACATGGTTTAGTGCTGAGCATAGTGCTGCTGGGTAATGTTGGACTCTGTGATCCTGGAGTTCTCTTCCAACTTAACTCCAGGACTCTCTGATCCTAAAAGCTGAAGCTGCTCTGCCACCAGACTGCTGCTCCTGGCCTTCCTGGAGCACCAATGTCTGCAGACACTCTTTTGTATTTAACCTGCTGCCCACTCTTCTCTGAGCCTTTGCATGTCTTCCACAAAGCAGCGACACATGTCAAGCTCCTCAATTCCTCCTGTAGCTGCCATTTAAAATTTCCATGGCTGATGTATGTTTACATCACTCAAACTCCCCAGTCATGCCTGTATGAATGACAGCAGCTTCCTTGCTGAAAATGCTCCATTTTTTTTCACTAGAAAATTGCACTTTCAAGGAGCAATTGAAAATTTATCACCCAGAGCGCCAATAGGAAGACGCCCACAAAGGGTTGCAGGTATCCCACCACATCATACTGCAGCAAACTCCAGCAGCAAAACCACACTGGACCAGGGCCTCTGCCCACTAGGGAGGCACACAACTCACTCGGGAGGTCACCCCGGTCAGGCCTGCAAACTCACCATAGCCAGACTGCCATCGCCTGTGCCAGGACCTTCAGGGCCCTCCAAAGTTTGCAGAGATGTTTCTCCATCATGTTTGCTGTGTGATTCAGTTAAAACATCCTCATCCTGGAGAGAGAGAGGGGCAATAGTGGAAATATTTCTTATCTTCCATACAGATGTGCAGTAGTGGAGATGTGGCACTTTGGGACATGGTTTAGTGGTGGACCTGGCAGTGTTTGATTTATGGTTGGACTTGATCTTAAAGGTCTTTCTGTACATAAATGACTTTCTGATTCTATGTTCCACTGCCTTGTTGTGCTAGAGAAGCCTGGAAGAGCAGCAACTCCTCAACCTACTGTGGTCCTGGCCCAAGAATATTCAATGAGAGCAGTTTTGTTATACCTGAGGCACTGATGTACAGACACAAACAATTGCAGCTGTCACAACATTACTGAGGCACCATGAAGAGCAGAACAGAATGGCACCAAAACTGTACCTGGCTGGGTGTTCCAGACACTGATTTTCTCATGTACAAAGAGAACCTCTTCCACAAATCATCCCCCACATTTTTAGAGCCTTTTCAGGTATCAGTGGAACAAGTTGCTGCTACTAAATGTGCATTTCTGCCCTTGGGGGTTTTGTGAAGCTCAAAGGAATTACAAACATTGAATCATTTCGATTGGAAAAAATGCTTAAGGTCACTGAGTCCAACCAGTATGTACAACAGAAAAAGAGATTCTAAATGGCAAGATTTAGTGTGAGATGGAAGATATGAATTTAGCCACCTTGTCCTGCATTCCAAACTTCTCTTGCAGTGCAGGCTTCAGCAATACTTAGGACTTGTGCAGATCTTTTCCACAAAGATGAGTTCCCACCTCCACAGAGAGAAACCCGAGTGCATTACCTGAACAATGCCATCTGACAAGGTACCAGAAGACCAGGAGGTTGCACTGTCTTCCTTGGGCCTTTCATCATCTCCTTCTGAAGGCCAAAATCTTGCATCTTTCTCTGTGGCTGTACTTCCCTTTGAAAGCAGTAACAGCTCAGCTTTAGCTTCTGACCAGAAGCTCAGATATTCCTCCAGGCAATGTAAAGCACTGCAAACTTCTCATAACCCTTTGCTCTATTTCTGCCTTGTTTATCTATCCATATTTGTGTTTCCCAAATCCCACCTCTCTTCTTGCTCTATAGCTCTGCTGCAAGATGAGTGGCAGCTGGATAACACTGATAATGTTCTCTAGAGACTGCAGAATATTCTCATTTTTTACAATATTAAAAAAAAAACAAAACAGAAAACAAAAACAAACGAACAACCACCAAACCAACAAGACACTATCTATCCTTCTCCTGTCCTGTCCATTAAGAAGTCCTACATGTAAAGAAAATTGCACCAGTGAAGGGGCAGAGTGAGAAACCCTGAAAGTGAAGTACTTGGACCAATAGTGAGGCACAAGCTCTCCAGACTGTTTGGTTTTCTTTGCTCTGTCTTGCCATGGAGTTTTTTTTTTTTTTCCAAAAGCAATTAGCTTTGCCCCTTTGCAGTTCACCTGGGCATTCAGACCCCTCAGATTCAGTTCACCTGGGCATTCAGACCCCTCAGATTCAGAAATCTCTTCTATCCAAACTTCTCTCCCAATAGTCCAATCACACCCTTTTTTTCTTATGTTCAAACATACAAATAAATCCTGTTGTTTATGTTTTGGCATTTCAGAGGCTAATTCTTTCTGAAATCCACCTCCACATGGAAACATTGGTATTTAAGGCCATATTTTGCCTTTAACACTTCCACAAAGGGGGCATTAGTTAATAGGCAATCCCACCAAAAGCAGGATAACACCTCACAGAACAAGGTGATGTGTAATACTGGCACTGGAATATTGGTCCACTGGCTTGAGTGCAATTACCTTGTATCCTGGAGTGATAACAGATAACTTAAATTGTTCTGAAATATTCCAGATTTTCACATTTTTCATAATTTCTGCTTTACCAAAATCTTCCATCTTACATACACAGCTGTGTGTATATATATATATGTATATATATATATATATATATGTAAAATACACTGGACTCACCTTGCTGTGTAAAGAACAGTCCTCTGATTCTTCATCTAAGGAAGGCAGAAGAGATATCACTCCTCTTTTTTTCAACTACAAAAACACACACACAGAGACAATCCAATTAATCATGACAGGAACAGCAAAAGCCTCTTCACTTCTGCCTGTAAACCAAAACAAATTTACCACTTGAGATCCACTTTTGGAGAAGTACTGAATATCTGGCAACCTACATTAAAGTGACTGAAAGCTGCAGGTTCTAAGCACCTCTGAAAATTGGGATTTGATGCTGTTAGGTTTCAACAGCACAGCTACAAAAGGGACAAATTTCATTGTGCCCCATGAAAATAATTTATTGAAAATCCCAGAACAACAGGTCATCAACAAAACTACACAGGGAGCACTTTGCTGATGATTGATGCAAACTTCTTGAAAGTGAAAAATGCTAAGAAATAACCAGAGGCTCACGTCTCCTATTTTCTCCTCACACTCAATCCTTCTGAACACAAAGGGGAGGAGAGACAATATTGATTCACAGGGGCAAGGGTGCTCCTCTCTCACATGCCACTCCTCCAGGAGCAGGGAGGGGTATTTACCTCCCCTCTTGGCCCTCAGGGGAGTGATCACTTACCTGCTGAGGAGAAACTTCAGTCCCAATCAGGTCACTCTGGGCCAATACAGAAGCTGGGGGTTCATCTGCTGCTTCAGGCACTTCTTGCTGTAGGCACTGGTGAAGCTCAGACATGGAATTCTTCATCCTGGTAAGGAAATCTTCCTTTCTTTGGCACAGCTTTATGATTTCTTCTTTTACAGCTTCCATATCTCCCTAAGGAGCAACAACATCTGTAAGCATCCATTTTTCCTTTTTAACCAAACAGCAACATTACAGATGACACCAGGGATGCCTCTTACTGGTACTGGGGCCATTTCCCCCTTCTCCTTTTTCTGGGCTTTGGGACAGTTCCCCATTGTCACTGCAGGAGATTTCCAGGTGCATGCAAAGCAGCAGCAGCAGATCCAGCTCAGGACAGCCCTTGCCACTTGTGAAGCAGAAGTGGGCAGTGAGGAAGGAAACGTGGCAGGCTGGAACAAATTCTAACTAGGTCCTGCATATCCATGAGAGCAGCAGCAGCTTCCTCCAGGACCAAGGGAATGCAGATGGGCTACATTGCTCTGTGTGTCACAGAGTGATGTTCCTTCCAAGCACCTTCCCTGGCAGCCTGAACACTTGGGAATGCCCTGAGGAGGCCAAAGCCAGCAAACGAGGGTAGCTCAGGGCTCAGTCTTTGCTGAAGATGGCCCAAAGGAAAGAAACCATT
Organism: Melozone crissalis; assembly: GCF_028551555.1. Classification (NCBI taxonomy): domain Eukaryota; kingdom Metazoa; phylum Chordata; class Aves; order Passeriformes; family Passerellidae; genus Melozone; species Melozone crissalis. The sequence goes on from NW_026535834.1 coordinate 3,888,714, forward strand.
TGGTGGGTGTTGGGAATGTGGCTAGGGCCAAAATTATGCCATATCTTTGAATGTGATACTGGGAGAAATAAATGGACCCCAACAAAGCTGAAGGAAAATATTTAACGTTCTGTAGAGACAAACAAAAGTAACTGCACTAACAGAGGGGGAAATAAATCTGTCTTGGTCTTGATCTCCTTCCTGGCCATGACTACTCCTCCAGCCAGTGTTCTGCCCTTCAGAGTTTTCTCCAGGGCTTTCCTCACCACCCAGCCTCCAGGTGAACCAAGAAATCCCAGCAAATAACAGAGTAAGACAGGACATGGAATGAATTGCCCTACTCCCTCCATTACTGAAAGTGCTAAAGCTCTTTGAAGCATTGTTACTTGCTCAGGAGAATGAAACCTGGCTAAAGATCCCTTTGCACACTGGGCTTAGTTGATCACAGCAAGCTTTGATGCCAGGCTTGAAGTGAGAACAGCCCTGGCTCCACACCAGGCTCTGTCATTAGGGATGTGATGCAGGTAATAATCTGTGGCAGATGAAAGCAGTGAGGCTGCTGCTCCTGTCTCCACTGCAGCTTCTGGTAATAGCTCTGGGGTGGCAGCATGACAGGAAAGGTGCAGGGAAGAACTCCAGCAAATTTTCAAAGGACATGGGAACTCTGCTCTGACAATGCTTTCTTCCTTTTGTACACTCGAAACCACAAGATAAAATCATCCAAAGGTAAAGGAAAGAAAACGTGACTGAAATGAAGAAACAGACATCCATGAAAATTTGGCATGATTTATGAATGTCCACTAGGAACAGTATATCTATTTATTTCACTGCAGGAGACTTGCCAGCACAGATTTGCCAGCTACTTTTTTGCAAACTTAATTAGCCATAACCTCCTCAGAAACCAACTCTTTCTTAAAATCACTTCTTTTTCTGAAATCCTCCAGGAAGATGGGCGATTCCACTGCCCACTTCTATTCATGCAATGCTGTATCTGCCAAGTTTTCTGCTAAAACAAGAACTATTAACCATAAAATCCTACACTCAGAGACAAAAACAAAGCAGAATCAGGAAATGAATCATGCTGAGCACTACAGCAAGCCTCCAACATCCAACCAGCTGACAGCAGAGCAGCTATGTACTTAGGAGCCTACTGAGTGATTATAGTTATTAGGCAAGTACAATCTAAGTGTATTAACTTTACTGTGACTGACTGGAAAAACTGAGCATTTCAGAGGCACTTTATAAATAGTTATTACATTTAATTAGTAATTTCCTGACTTCTGCAGTGCTATCCTTAAAACACATCTTATTTTTGCATTAAAAACATCAATTCATCCATTACAGAAACAGCTGACTGTAGAGAGAAAAGCAGCAGATGTTTCCCAGTGATGAAAACACAGTGGGGCAGTGAGGACAAAAAAAGGAGTCTAATGAATCTAACCCTATCCCGAATCCCCAAAAGTGGCATTGCATGACCAGTCATCAGAAAGGGACTTGGTTCTCTCCTTAGGCACTATCCCAAGCTGCCACCTCAGGAAAATTAGCAGGATGCCGAGCACAGGTAAGCTCTCAGTGCTGCATATTGTTTCATCAAAAGAGCACCTAATTTTTCTTCCAAGTCGATACAGGAACAAATGACACACCAAAATCAGGTAAAGAGTATACCATGAAAGATATACCCAACTTGCAAAGTAATATTAATTGTAATTCATTGCATGGTCACACTATGGCATTCAATTGCCTGCTTCACTGTGGTGGAGAAGGGAAGCACAGCCCTATTTCTCAGTGTTCTGCATCATCATGATTAATGTTAGGCAGGATAAAGAATGAAAAGAATGAAACCCACCTCTGGACAAGGAGTCTTCTGAGCCTCTGGTTGATCTTCATGTGATATTTCACCCAAATTGTTCTTTAGGAGTTGTTTCAACTTTTCAATTTCTTGCTCACATTCTTCTGTTTTCTTTACAGTTTCCTGTGAAATAGCAATCTCCATAAATAATTTAGAAATAAAGAGTACATAAACAAACAAGTCAGTAAGGAAGCACAGTTGAACTGAAGAGTACTGAAGCCTCCTTTGTACCTGCAGTTCTGTGTACTACAATCTGTATTTGCTCTGCTAACTTTGCACAACCCCATCCCTCACCAAGTTTATTATTCACTTGCTAAAGACAAACAAGCTGCTCTACCCACAAGGTGAAGTATGGTGGAGGATTCTGTCTAGGAGCCCCAGAGCAGAACTATGAATTTGGCTATGGAATAGAAATGGAGCAGATTTCACCACATCCATTACAACTTAGAAAAGGTTGTGAAAAAGAGAGAAATTAAAGGGTTTCATATCAAGTAGAAAGCCTAACTAATTTTTATTGGTGCTCAAATCTTTACTGCCAGCTAGTTCTGCAAAACCAAAAATGAAACTGCTCAAAATGAACTGGGCTGTACACCAGGCAAACACTGCAGCTCAGAGGATAACCCAACCACACTGCCTGACTATTTGAATAGTTCCAATAAAAATGATAAGCATTCCCAACATATGAACAACTTCTGTTTACATGGCTTACAGGAAAACCCATTACATGTAATAAACAGCCAAATTCACTTTTAGTCATTTGACAGTGACAGCAAAGTCTCATTGCCCCTCAGGCTCTGCTGTCCGTGCAGAAAGGGGCAATCTCCCCACACACTCATATTTGTCAGCCACAGCTTGTCATGATGTCTCAGGTCATTAGGAAATTGTCACATCTACAAGTCAGAATATCTTGTGAAAACACTGACTATGCACGGCACTTGGTGGCTCTGTGTTTCTGGACCCAGAGGCTGACAAATAACAACAAAGGGCTGTTCCTTCCTGCAAAAGGCAATAAAGAAACAATGAAGTCAACAGGCTTGATCCTCCTGTGCTGCTGAATGACCCAACAGGTCAAAGATCTCACTGCAAAGTGTTCACAGAGCAAAGAGTCTCCTGCTATCAACAGCAACAGTGCCATTTCTTCAGTCACTTCTTCATAGCAGCACTCCCTCTCAAGAAAATGCAGGCTAATAAGGTTCTGAATAACCATTATTATTTTACAGGTGTTAAAAGTGAGAAGAAACTATTTTCCTCACTTAAAAGAAAACCAATTTGAAGGGGAAGATATTTATGGCCTATAATCTTAGTGCCACAGGCAAAGAATCAGAGAGGAAAGAAATGGAACAGGTCTTCTGCTCAGCTTTGATGAGAAAGTAAAAGAAGACCTCCTAAAAGGAAGATTCTCTTACTCATTGCTTTAATTTGATTTGAATAGGACTGAACAGGACTCAGTAAATTGAGTCCTACCTCAAATTTCCTAGACTAACTAAAGAGTCTGAATATTTTGTATACAGACTCCAATGTCTTCTGTCATGGACCAATATGTGAATATAGTCACTTACCTGAAGACAATTAATTAGTTTCTGTCTTCTACTCAGGGAAAAGAAAATCTGGTTCTATCCTTTATCCAATATAACAAAATATGCCATATATGTGAGGCTGGATTTCTTCCTACAAGTTCTGCCTTTCTTTTGAGTTATTTCCTGGTTAACAGTTGCTCTTTACTTTTTATATCATGCTAATTCCAGAAGACCTACCCATGGAAAAGGCCCACCTACCTACAGAGTATTTGTTTTGGAAGAGCTTACTGAAAATGACACCAGTAAATCATCAGATATGCAAATAATACCACTTTCTTGCACTGAAAACCAGTAGAGGCAGATGTGGCTTCCAAATCTTCTTCCTGATGACGTTATTTAGGTGTGGAACTTAACAGGTCATAATAAAAAAAACAGAGGGCAACATTCAACAGAGAACTAAGTCACTTAAACTCCTGCTCCAGACCATTTTCAGAATCTATGACAAGCTTTGTTTCTGACTTACTGTTTCAAGTGTTACAATGCAACTTAATTATACAAAAGTTTATGGTGCAATATTCCATTGCCTCATCCATAGCAAAATATGGGCAAACTCATCCAAAGACTAATCCCCAGCGGGGAAAAAATGCATATATTTGTACAGGAAGCTTGGCTCCCATTTGCTTTCCTCTCTAGCAGGATTCCCACCACCTTTTTAATGCAGCACTCAAAATGCCATGGTTTAATGGCTTTATCCTTTGTTACACCTCAGCTGCTGCTACACTTGTATTGTAGTGCTGCTGCTTTCAACCCATTCAACTGCACTGGAAAATCTCTTTTGCACAGTTTGATACACTAGCTGCCAAGAATTGCAATTTTTCCAATCTGTTTTCTCACAAAGAAATTTCACTCAGCTACAAATTGCTGGGTGTCTACAAGATAAAGGCAAATGCTGAGCAAAAAAAGGTCGCAGCTTTACAAAAAGGAGAAAAATCTAAAATTTGACCTAATATTGCACAAAAACCAGTTACAAGTGCCATTACAACAACTGATAAAGGGAAAGCACCCTGTTTCTGATGCTTTTAAAGTGTTTTGAAAATTCTCCATTATTTGATCTGGTAAGTCTGGAAAAGGTACATTTTACCACATCCATTCTTTGGACATAAGAAATTGTATGAACTAAGAAAAAAAAAGAGAATGTAGGGGTTATACAGATCTAATTCAGTCACTGCTTTTTTCTGACTCCAAGCATGCACTAGTCATGTGGCATGTTTGAGTTTTTCTCTTTGTGTTCTGCTCTCAATTTCTCAAAGTGAAAATCAAAAACGAGCATTCCCTGTTTTAGCTGCCACTTGTCTGCCTGGCCTCTGAAATGCCCAGTTAGATGTTTTAAAGCATTTTGCTTTACCCTCATAGCTTAGGAAAACCAAATCAGCAAAGGTAATGTAACATTTCTCTAGGTGCTGTCAGCATCCTGCCAAGAAATGGGTGGGTCACACGAGAACTTTAATTCCTTGCTGCCGTGGGAACTTGCATTACAGAACCCCACACTTCCTCCAGCCTGGGCATGGAGCATGCCCAGCTCCTGAATTACAGCTTCCCTGAGCTGGTACAACCTCACTGCTCAGGGAAGTGCTGCACAGAGGCTCCCTCAGCTCTGGGGCTGCTCCATAACTCACCCTGGCCCTGAGTTAACCCTCCCTGACCTGCCAGCATTGCCTTCTCCTGCTGCTGTTTCCCTTCTGTGTCCAAACCTGGCCTGGCCAGCAGCAGCTCCAGGACCCCAACACAAGCTGGCCTGCCTCAAAACAGTGAATTTACCACAACACAGCTGTAGGGAATGGCAAACTTCCTGGCTCACTGATTTGGATTAGTAGAAGACTTTCTGATGTTAGCAATTGCTGCCTAATGGCTGTCAACCAGAATTTCCATGGTCAAGGTGAGTTTCAGGAGCTGGTGAGTTCCTGCATCTAACACTGGACTTCAATCAGTGCAACACCTGAGCCTTCCTTCCTTCTACAGTATGTTGTCAGCTGTGACTGAATTGGAAATCTGAAATGTATGTCAAGACTATTCAGTGTGCTTTGTTGCAAGATCAAATTCATTAAGAAAAAAGAACAAAAAAAATCCTCAAACCATTAAACAGAAGACACAGTAGGTGTAACTATATGGCTGCAAAAGCAGTAGTGTTTAAAGATCGAAATTATTTCAAAAAGGTGGTACAGGTGACCATAGAAAAAAAATAAATCAATTACCTCCAGTAGCTCATTCTGTTCCTTAGTAATTTTTTCTAATTTCTTCAGTTCTCTCAAGAGTTGTCTTGCTCTTTGGAAGACTGAGAAAGGTTGCATTTTCAGCCCTGGCAGCTGAAGAGCGTCTTCATAGGACTGTATATGAACAATGGTTTTCTGCATGGGGCCAACATGCTCAAGTATAACCTGTCAGGACAGAACAGAGATGATGGATGTGATATTGAGTTAGAAAAATCAACACCATAAATTTATACTACACTAATGATGAACAAAAGCTCTCTTTAGTGAGTTTCCCATTTAAAAAGGAAGAAAATTTAATCCTCATATTTAATCCCCAAAATTTAATCCATTCATTTAATAGCTGGACTCTGTGATCCTTGTGAGTCCCTCACAACTCAGAATATTCTGTGATTATTGTTCTTGGAACAAATAAATGAAAATCCACATTGAGGTTGTCTCAAGCAAGACAAAGATATAAGTTATATTTACAATTCTGGTTTTTCTGTATATACAAAGTTTGCACAGTGACAAAAAAGGCTCACATTCAGATCAGTTGCTATTTACTAAGCAGCTCATTTCAAAGCAGAACATCACTGGCAGCAAAGACAGTTAAAGTGGTGCAAATTCTTTTACGTCACTCTAGGCAAATTCTGGTTTTTTTCTTTTGTCCAGCCAACCAGTCAGGAGGGAACTCCAGAAGAAAAAAATATATAAATACAAACCATCTACAGAACTTTTAATTACTAACACTTTTGTTAAACTCCTTCTCAGGTAGATTTTATTTTAAAATGCCCCAGTGGAAAGAGAGATGCTTATTCTCTCATTCATAAGCAGACTGTATCAGGAACTTTTTGTACTATCCAGGCTTTGCTTTACAGTAAGGAAGTAGGTGAACATCTTTTTCCAGAAGAAATATTACTTTAGTTTTTCCATGTAATGTAGTTATTACAAAATTGTTCTCTGGGTAACCAAGCTGAACAGCTTTGCTGTGAGAGTTACACTGTTATGAGAGGTATGACGACATTTTTATTCCTCACCTGAAACTGAAACCATGCTTTTTGTATTTTAGGCAGATAGCACTGTGGACTGCTGTGAATTAAAAAGAATCATCTGCTAAATTTTGCCTCAATTTTTGGAAAAACAAAGCCTAATTTTCTAACTTCAGATTTCCATTTGGTGCCAATTGGAGCAGTGTGCAGCAAGTATCTCTTGAAAATCAGGCCACAAACTTCCTAAAAAATGGAGATCCTCAAATGTGGCAGCCATGCCTGACATGTGCTTCAGTTACACACAAGTTCTCTGTGCACATACTCTCAATGGTGCTTTAATTTCAAGTGTTTTGTGTTCAAACCTTGACTGTGCTTCTTGAAAAGGTCTCTCAACAGTCTCACCTCAGGGTTTACACTGATCAGGAAAAAAAGCCTAGATAGGAGTTCTCACAGACCTGTCCATGTTTAAGTTGGTCTTTAGGAGAAAATTCTAACAGATCTTCTGATGACAGGATTGTCTTCATTTCTGCAATATCCTTCTCAAACACTTTCACATGAGATTCAATGGCATCCAGCTCCTAGATTTTGGGAACAAAGAGTATTTGTACATAGCCCAAACACCAAAGCCAACTTGCATTCTTTCACTTAAATGTAAAAAGAAATACTGAAAAATGAATGCAGCATATGCAGGCTGTTAATGAATGCTATCAATCAAAAGGTGAGTTGTTATAAATTACTTTTAGTCATAACTTCTAAAGAAATTAAGTATTCAAGATCATCAAGATCATCTGGTCTGGTTTTAAACTCTGAATATAGAACATAAATATCCTTAAAAATTCACATTAGAAATTACCAGTAGTGAGAAGACATTTTTCCAGTGGTGATAGTTATCAGAAAGGCAAAGTGCCATAATTACACTGGTGCAGCTTCCAGTAGGAAGAGACTTATATCAGATGGAAAACAAACCCACAGAGTTGACAGAGTTTGTGAACTCTCACAGAGACAGTCACAGAGTAGATCAGGCTGGAAGGGACCTTGAAAGGTCTCTGCTACCCATCAAACCAGGGCACTTGGGGTTCTGATCCTGTTGAGATTTGGTATCTCTTGAGGTGGGAATATTACCCCTGCTTGGAGCCCCTGATCTAGTGTTTGACCAACTTCACTGCACAAAAAAATTAAATTAAAATTCTTCCTACTATGTAGATGTAATTTCCATTGTTACACTTGCGGCCTGTTGCTGCTCATCTTTTTGCTGAACACCCCAAGAAGAGCCTGGCCCAATCCTGTCTGTCATCTCCCTTCATGTAGCAGCAAACAGCAGCAATATCAACCTCTCACCCTCGGGCTTCTCTGGGCTGAACCATCCCAGGCTCCCATCCCAGCCTTTCCTCCTACCTCCCGTGCTAATCCTGAACTTTACAGCTTAATTAGTTACCAAATACCTTCTGATGGTTTGTTTACAAAAAATTAATTTCCTTGCTTGGCACACCTACAACAACCAGCACTACACCCTGTTTTCCATGCAGGTGATATAATCTGCATTTCCTAACATATGATGAAGCTCTGATAAAAGGCATTTATGGGTCACTCAGACTTACATCAGCCACATGCAGGATTTGTGGAAGAATCTCTGCAATCTCATGCTGTAAAGCTGCTACTTGAACATCTATTTCATTCAGCTGTTGCATTACATTGTCAGTTTCAAAAACTGCTGACAGCTCCTCCAGCTCCATGCAGATACCATGCAGAAGATTTTGCTTTTGCTCTGAGTCTTCCAAAGCCATCTGGAGACAAAACAGGAGTTAAGTTTGATACATCACTGCTGAACAGCGGCTGTAGAGATAAGGATTAGAAGGAATAAAATGCTGTAGGAAGTATCAGGCCAGTTGTGCATGCTGTGAAGTCTCTTTCCCTGCAATGAACTGGATGAACTGCAGTGAGCACTGTCATGAAGAGCTGTGAGGGCTGCAAGAAATGATCCATTTATCTGGGTGGTGTGTGAAGGAAAGGACTGAATGTAATTTCCACTCTAATGCATGCCCAGGGTGCATTTCCAAACCCTCTGGTTTCACAGCCCAGGACTGTCGCAGACATCTTTTCATGAAAATCCTTTCCTTGGGATTTTTTTCCTCCTGAGAAGCTGTGAGGCCTCAGGGACAAAATGTAAACAATGGTTATCTGCTGCTGTGGAATGCAACAGGTGGATTTTTGATTGGCCCAAATCGGATGTTTATAATTAGTGGCCAATCACGGCAGCTGGCTTGGACAGAGAGTCAGGGACAGCCTTTGTTATTCTTTCTTTTCTATTCTTAGCTTAGCTAGCCTTCTGAGATGAAACCTTTTCTTCCATTCTTTTAGTATAATTTTAATATAATATATATCATAATAAATCAAGCCTTCTGAAATATGGAGTCAGATCCTTGCCTCTTCCCTCATCCTAAGACCCCTGTGAACACGGTCACACAGGACAAACAAAACATTCCATTTCACAAGCACAGGAGACAATAAGCTTTTGCCACAAAAAATGTTCATGGCTTTTGGAAATCACATTCTCCCCCATTGTGGCTATAAGCTTTTGTACCATATCAGCCCAGAATGGGCAGCTACTTCCTGTCAACAATTCTTACTAGTCTTACTACAAAAATCTGTGTTTAGAACAGCAGCTTTCTCACTTGGTCTAAGCCAAGGAGTAGATGCACAGAAAACTCAAATTAGTACAAAATTCCAAGAATTTAGTTTTTGGCACTGGCCCTGATCTTCCCTGTAATATTACAAGCATCTAATTTTTAAAATTACCAATCAGAACCTTCAAGAAACAGTGAGCACAGCCTTCCAAACCACAACTCACTTCAAAGTTTCCATCTAACACACAGACATCAATAAACCAGCACTTTGCCTTTTTGGCTCACACACAGTATAGAAAGAATCCTATAGATGCAGGCAGTAAAAACTGATCCTAGCCACTCAGCAGGGTTACAGAAGACAATCACACATTTCTGGAAATTGTACAACAGTTCAGCATTTGCACAAAATGGGTGCGTCCAGCACAAAAAAACCCCCCTGTATTTCATGAGTTTCAACTATAATTATTTTTCACTGAAAGGATTTACTGAAAATGGTAAATTACTTATGTCAGTATCAATTAAGAATGGAAAACTGCATCTGTACAAAGCAACAAGTGCTAAAAGGAGCATTTCTCTGCATCTGCTCTTACCTGGAGCTCATCAGTATGCTTGTGTAAGCTTTTTGCAGAGTCGTGCTGAGCATCAGCTCTTAGCAAACTGTTGGTGCTTTCTATCCAATCTTTCACATTCTTCAAGTGCTCCTCATATTCTTCCATCTTGCTGGTGGCCTAGGAAATGACAGAATTTTACAGAAAGTCACATGTCAATTGCTTCATTGTATAGGATAAATGCATGTATGAACAAGACTAAAAGAAAATAGGATGCGTTTGCATCATGGTCAGTTAAATTAGCATGGTGAAATAAAAAACATTTTTCTGAAACAGTTAGTTTCATGATTTCAGGCTATCCCCTCTTATCAAAGTAATTTCTGAAACAATTTCATGATTTTGGGCTATTCCTTCTCACCAAAGTAATTTTGGTGATTGCACGTTTACATTTCATGGGAGCACTGTCACAATTTATATGGCAATGGCACCTTAATAGACAGCTCATTAGCAGAGTGAGACACCCACCCAGGGGCAAGAATTCCCCATACAAACCCCTCAACCATGGCTTGAGCCATTCCTTTGGGCTGGCCACTCCAGAAACCCCAGCTAGAATCAGCCTTGCCACAGCAGTCTGGTGACTCTACTCATTTGACAGCCCCTGATGATGTTCCATGCAAAGCCCTCAGCCTGTTTTTTGATAGGACTGGATTTTTAAAAGCTGTTCCACCTGCAGGTACCTTGTTGAGAATGGCAGTTCTGCGCTCAGCACGCTGGGACACCTGCTGGTACTGCTGCAGGGGGGCCACCAGGATGTCCATCAGCTCCTGGGCATGGCAGGCATTCTGCTCCACTATGTCCTGCACTTCTGCATCCAGCTCATTGAGCTTGTAATGCCACAGGTCCAGCATATCCCAGATTTGCTGCATGTGGAGAGAAGGGAAATGAAACAGAATGTCAGGCTCAAAGATAACAGCAGCGTTATTTGTTCTGCATGTGGCACATGAATTGCAAAGGTTTCAGAACTGACATGATGAGAAGAGAACACTTTGCATCTACTGGTGTGATTCACAGTTGAAAAAAGCATGGATTTTCCTGTGAGAAAGAACTGATAAATATTCACCAGTTAAATGCTTGCTTGTACTTCTCCTTTTACAGACATAAAATGAATGGAAGACCACTTTATGCTAAACTAGGCTCTGTAAAAACAATCAAAAATCTTTGAACATCCACAGATTATTTTTTAGCAAGATTACCTTCTGAACTTCTTTGGCTTTTGCAATGTTTTCACTCTTCTGTTGTAACTTCTTTTCAATAGTTTGAAGGCCATTGTTAATAGTTTCTGCTTTTCTTTTCAGCACATACTGAGGAGAGTTCTGCAAGATTTCAGAGCTAACCTGACAGAGCAAAGAGAAAACAACAGGGGAGATTACAAAGATCTGCTTGTTTCTGTGCACCACCTTACCAAAAATATTCAACTTCTTTTTGTTTCTCTTGACAAGTCAGTTAAAAACACTGGAATGGAGCTACACTCGCAGGGAGAAGCATTAACATGGGCAGGTTCAACATCTACACGTTGTTCACTAATTTGTTCTCATTAAGAAATGCCTGGCTCAGAACAGGAACCCCTGAGGAAAAAGCACTGAGGCACTGCAGCTCCCTGGGTGCTTTGCTCTCATCTCTGACAGAGGCTGCTCACACTGCATGGTGGGAAGGGTCACATTTGGATTTATGCTGTAAGAAAGCCAGAATGGCACCTTTATGTCTCAGCTGACAGCTGTGACTTCCATGTAACAAATAAGGGAATATCCAAGTGCACCAACGCACAGCCAATTTCTCAATATAAACTTGGAGATTTATCACCAAAATAGAAAGGTCTGAGGAACTTAATTTCACTCTGCAGGACTCCACAGAAATGAAAAACTGGTGCACTGGAGGGCCTGATTTTCTGTGGAAAGAGAAAAACTCTCAGAGCTGAAGTTGAGTAATTGCCTGAGCACAGGACTGAGCAGCACAAGCTACCAGGTTACTAGAGACTAGATGAAGTGCAGGGAGTGAGAAAAGTCCTTCATCTTGCCCAAAAGTGACATCTTTTCTCACTAAACCCTGCTGGCTGCCAGGGTCAGCCAAGCACCAGGAAATCATTACATTGTGGTAAAATCTTTGTGTGCTGCAGCCTTAGGATTTATGGGGAAATGCACACTGAACAGTTCCATGCTGCCTTGATGCCAAAGATTTTTAATTTATTACTTATTTTAGTTTGAAGCTCCTAGTACTGAAATACTTTATCCTTGTTGTGGGATGAGGAATTAAGACCATTTTTAGTTAATATATTATCTACTCATTTCTTAATTTTATTAACATCATTTATAGATTCCAACCAACCTCTCTAAAAAGTACCCACAGTACAATGTTGTATTCATAAAATTTAATTAATCAAAAAAATATATACAGAAAGAACTAGAGGGGTCCTCTTAAATATTCCTGCCCATACCACAAAACCTGTGAAGTCAGTCTGCACTTAGTGCTTAAGACTTTTTGGAAAAAGGAATTCAGGCTGTAATCACTGAATCCTTGACCATCATCACTATCCTGGAATATACCAAACATGGAAAATTGTCTGTAATTGTGGTGCCAGTTTCCAAAATAAAAGTGAATCATGTATGAGTGATGTGACACAGCTGAAAATGAGTAAACAGATCAAGCTCTGACTTCATCTATTTCTTCAGGATAAAAACACTGCATCTGTCAATGCTCTGTTTATCAGTAAAGCAGGGTTTTAATTTAAATACTTCTTACTGGGATAAAATTTATTATTTATGGCATCAAATGGACAATTTCTTTTCATTTTTTGTTTTGCAGATTTAGAAGAAAGCAGAATGACATTAAAATATGACAGCTCAATTTAACACATGCTGGAGTTTCCTAATATGTTACTGTAACTGACCTCCAGTTCCACCATGATTTTTTTTGTTTCCTAAATGCATTTTGAAAAATTCCAAGGTAGTTTATAATGTTTTCCAATACCTAAATATGGAAAGCAAACATTATCTAGCTTCCAGAACCAGTTCTTTCACTCCAACAGGTAATGTGTGCTTTGGGATAACCTTTTATATCTCGGTAAATGAAACAGTAAACAACAAAAAAAACCTCAAAGAATAAATACTGTTTTGCTTTCCTTCTCTTCTTTCCTCCCAGTTGTTGGTCCTGAAAAGACTAGCCTCATTTTGAAACAGAAACCATAAAGTTAACCAAATTAGAACTCATAAGCTTTAGTCAATATGCTGCTTAATATATTACATAAGATAAAATGAGTAATTTGATAGACACTAAAAAGCAACTGGATTTCAAAACTGTTTTATTAAACTTTCAAATTGTATCAAATTAACTGAGATTTAACCTTAAAAATTAGGATTGAACATTATTATTTCTGAAATATGAGAACTGAAAGGCTTTTTTTCATTTTTAAAATAACACGAACGAGTAAGTAAGTAACAATGATGGTAATTGTATCAGGCTAAAAATTTGACCCCAAACTGAGAGTATTACTCCATTTTTGCTTAATTTTGCTTTCAGCTAACTGCTTATATCCCTTGTAGATAGAATATATTGCAAAAAGTTGATGCAATGGGATACAGTTATTTAAATTCCCTGATTGTAAAGGAAGGCAACCATGTTCTCAGAGGTGGCAAAAAGACCCATGTCATGATACCCTACCTTGTGTGCAAATTACATTTTAAAAAATCCTGCTTCAAAGTCCTTTTTAAACCTAGTTCTGAAAATATTTTCTCATTTAAGCTATGCAAACTTTGCAGTCAACTTTGACTACTAGTTCCCAGTTTAAGAATCAGATTGGAAAGAAGACAGCATCTATATAATATTAAAAATCATTGCAAAAGATTCTGCCACGTCCATTTTTAATAAAAAAATAAAAATTTATATTGACATTGCTTACCATAAGATTACCCTAAAAAGAGACCTAAGCATGAGGAATGATTTATACATTGCAAATAGATGAATATGAAAACCACATCAACAGTTACCTTCTCTTCTAGGTCGTGCAACACTTTCTTGCAGTCCTCCAGCTGCGTTTCGATCTCTGCAGGGACTATTGTGTACATTTCTGAGTACTTGATCCGAAGTTTCTCCATGATATCCTCCAGAGCTTCTCTCTCTCTGCCAATCACATTCTGAAGCTCCTACAAAATTAAGAGTAACTTCAGCAGTTTTACCCAGTTTTTACTGAGTGCATGTGTGTATATGTACATATATATGTGTATATACACGCACATATGCAATGTGTTTTATATTTCCTACCATTATTATGGTTTGGAAAAATTTGGTTTGTGATATCAAACCTGATTTGATTAGCTCTGCAAGCAGATAAACTCTAAGCAATAGTGACTCATTTAATCAAATGATGCTTTTCAATCTGTAAGAATTAATTAAACCTGATACTGCTCCATGCTGGGGAAGTGACGCACTGATGTTCATTGACAGCCACAGCAGAGGGACCATCTCAAGAGCTCCTATGATTAAATGTTAACCTTTGTGCTCTCCTTTTTTCCAAAAGTGCATTTTTCCCTTTGAAAGAGTCTAATAGGCAACATCCATGCCTTCATTATTATAAACAACACAAAGGCCACAAAAAGCAACAGGTTTCAGGCTGAAGTGTCTGCTTTCAGGCAATTACGCAGAGCAGCACAGCAGGCTCCTCTCAAAACAGTAGTTTCCAGTTCTGCACAAAGAATGTAGGTTTTATGAGATAAAAGAAACTTGAATAACTGTCTACAGCCTGTGGCCTAGAAATAAAATCCAAGCTAAGTCCTCCTGCAGGAAGAATGAAGAAATTCATTTGTTTGGAAGGTTTTCTAGAGTTTCAAGTTGGAATGTTCTGTTTGCTGGCTTTATGGTTCCTTTCTCTTGAGCTCAGCTGTTTGAGAAACTCAAATGTTAACTCAAGTTATTGGGAAAAATTATCCAAACCTCCTACCAGGCAATGAAAGACACTAAAATGAACTGCCTTTGCTTTTTCAATCAGGAGTAATGGTAATCCACTAATTCATAGTCTTCCCTTGGGAATCTTTTCCTCACACAAATGCAACAGACAGAAGAAATATGGAAGTCACTGAGATTGATTAATTTCCTGTCATCCCACAACAACTGGGTCTGATATTAAAAAAACCCAAACCCTCAAAGCCATGAAACAGCTGTGTGCCTCATTGTCTCAAGGAGAAAGCTGCTGTTGTCAAATGGCCCAATTAAGATTGTGCCAATATTTATGGGAGTTCACAGATTCCCTGACCTGAACTGGAAAGAATCAGTTATAAGTCTTGTCTCCAAAACAAAGCATGTCCCCTGCAAACTGCTTTCTGTGTATTACTGCACGTTCACATTTCACAGATTATTTAGCTGGAAAGCAGATACCTATCAAAACTGTCCCAATTTTTTTTCCTAAGGGAAGAGACAATTACACTTCTCCCTTTTCATCTGTGTGGGTGAATTTAAAACTTTTGCCAAGCTAAATCAGGTTTGTCATCTCAAAATGAAACAGATATTTCCACTCAACAGATGCAGTGGAGTCCTGACTAATGCTATAAATTTCATAGGAACAAGATTTTCTTTGGAAGTAAGGGACGAAATTGCCCTGCAGATTTTGGCTCACTGCTGTCTGGACTATGTAAAATTAATGAATTCTTCAATCCTTTCAGCTCAGCCTTCTCAAAAGGAACAGGCCTGCTGTGACATCCTGCTAAAAAGAGATGATTTGATGGGACTGCTGCTAGTGTTTTCTTGTTCCATTGCTGTTAGAAACAGGAACAAGGTCTTAACTCAATTTTGGGCGAGTTTTAGGTGCTCAGAGTAGCAAAGCTTGGATGTGAGGGAAAAGAACAGGCATAAAGCACCTGCAGTAGGAAAATTTCCTTCTGGACGCAATTAACTCAGTAAAAAAGCAGATATAACTCTAAATTCTAATTCTAAATAATTTTAAATAGAAAAGCCAATTTTGACAAATCCAAGTCATGCTGGCTCATGGGTTTAGAGCAGTTACCAACCTCCAGCTGTTCAGCCTTTCCATCAGCATCCTGCAACAACACAGATGCAGCATTCTGTAATGCATTTGTCACAGCACTTATTTCTTCAATGACCTTGTTCCTCTCTTGAATCTCAGCTTTCACAGAATCTTTATGGTCTTGAGCTTTTTTGTACAACCTGTGCAAGATGACCAGAAAGAATACATGGTTTAAACTCTAAGTAGGAGCAAAGAGCATGCTTAATACAGATATTATGTAGGTATATATCCAGAACCACATTTGTCTGTAATTTAGGGGGTTTTTTCTGCTGTTAAATCGATGAGTTTTATGTCACTTATCTCAGTTGCTTTAAAGTGAGTCGTCAGACAGTGCTATTTGGTAAACCAAACCAAAGAGCAGGCATATTTAAATAGCAGAGGCCAGGTTCTCAGTCTGAAGATGCTGGCAGAGCAGATGTTGTTCCCAAAAGCAAACCCAGAGAAGGGTGAATACAATAATCAGATTTGTAAAAAAACATTTGTGGAGAATTTTAGACAGTGGCACTCAGATGAAAGCTGCATTGTTGCAAAAAGCACATGGTCTGATTTTCCTAAGAGCAGAAAATCTTAAAATTCATAAGCACATGGAATGTATAAAACTGACTATTGTTCCTTGATTTCTACTGCATTTGAAAACAAATTACAGCCCACAAAGGATATGGCCAGACTCAGGTCTTCTCCCTAAATAACATCCCCCAATACTGGAGACAGCAGAAGGGTGAGATGGAGCATTGGTCTGACCCAGGAGAGCATTTATTGTCATTTTAACTGCATTCCAGCTTTCATATATTCTTTGTTATCCAGTAAAATCCTGTGCTTATCTCATACCTTCGACAGAAATGTCACACCACTTACTTCTTACAGCGCTCCTGCATTGCCTTTATCTCAGCCAGGGCAGGGAGGGCAGCCTCCCCCTCAGCATCTTCAGGGGCATTCAGGATGTTTCTTATCCGGTGCAGAAGCAAGAGCAAGAGGAGCTGCTGCTGGTTGATGTTTTCTTCAAATGAGTTCACAAAATCGAGTAACTCCACCAGCTCCTCTCTGGTGGCCTTTTCCTTCTCTTTAAGGCTTTCTGGCTGTTCTTCCTGGAGCTTATCCAGAATGATTGTTTCTCGTTCCAGCTAAGTGAACACCATGGCAGAGAATGAGATAAAGTGCTTTTTTGTTCCACCACCTGAAGTTACATTGTTCATTTACTCGCACGGGTGACTAACTCCTGGGAATTACACAGTCAGAACTTGAACCTTTGAAGAGTGACAAAACCCCTGAGTTTGCTTTAACAAAGCACATAACCCTGTGCAGAGCTGCTCTGGGTTCAGAGGACTGAATAAATATCCCCACCTTTTCTGACTCTGGGTTCAAGAAAGGGTGGGAAATTATGTTCTGCCCTGATCTCAGCCCTTTACAGACCATTGTTCTCACAGTCACATCTCAACTCCCCCCCAGACTAACAGATGTTGAACAACTCACCTCTTCATTGATGAATTTCCATTCCTGCTTTAGTTCTTCACAGGTAATTTCCAGCCCTTTGGCTGCCTCAAGCAAACCCAGCCAGTTTTCCCACAGCACTGCAACAATCCTGCCCAGGGCTCTGTC
This sequence comes from Melozone crissalis, assembly GCF_028551555.1. NCBI lineage: Eukaryota > Metazoa > Chordata > Aves > Passeriformes > Passerellidae > Melozone > Melozone crissalis. Next base: position 3,906,135 of record NW_026535834.1, read on the forward strand.
ACTTCCTCTGCACAACCTCATCATCTCTCCAGAGATCTGCCTCAGCTTCACCAGATCCTCTTCAGCAGAGTCAATGCTGGACACTAAAACCTTACAGGAAAAACAAACACATCAATAAATAAAATGCTGCAGTCAGGAGTACTAATGAAGTATTCAGTAACATGATTAGGATCCTCTAGGCAAATGGCAATCACTGCACTGAGCTGGTTAAATATGGACATAATGAGGGAGTTCTGTTGGCTAAGACTGTGGAGAAAGATGGAGTAAATGAAATGTCTCATTTCTAGAGCAGTAAGACAGACTCAATTCACATGGTCTATTATACAAGATTATAAATATATTACTACTGGTCTTTTAACAAGATTATAAATATATTAATACATTAATATATTCTATGGTTTTACACATATATAAATATAGGATAAAGAATTCCACTTCTCCCTACTATGATGTCACATAGCTGTATCAGTTTTGCATGAGCTTTTCGACTTCTTCAGAGCCTTTCTTACCTTGCTGTCTTCCAAATGCTCCAAAGCTTCTTTATAAGACACTGGAATCTTAGACAAACACTGTCTAAGCATCTTTTCCAGTTTCTTAAGATTATCACACACTTTATCTTTGGTTTCTGTGTAGCTTTTGTGTTTTTCAAAATACCTGCATGAAACAATGAATGGATCAATTAAAATTTGTTGTTGTTGTTCCTCTCTCCAACCACAATGCCCAACAGAATAAAAGTTTTAAAAAAGCCTTTTGAACTTCTAGTCCTGACTGTTTCCAAGTTATACTCAGTTAGCATTTGGCAAACACTTCAGGTTTGATATCTGAGGTACTGATCACTGGAACATGATCAAGCAGTTTAAAAATCCTTTACTCTCTCCCCCATACTTTTTCTCTGCATGTATCTGAAGGCCCTCCAGATTTCTTCTGTACCTGAAGAAAGGAAACCACAGCCAGTGACTTGTTTGGGTTTTACCCTCCCAAGCTATCAGAAAAGCCTATGGAAGACATGAATTAGGGACCCTCAGAAAACTATTCTGACTTCCACCAGCACTGCTCTACAGACTAGAAATGTGCTTTGTTCTGATTTTGGCACTCTAAGACTCCCATTCAAGCCCCACATTTTGGAATACACAAGAAGTGACTGCACTGTAAATTAGTAGCAATGTGGCTTTTGTCTGGCAATTTTCCTTCCTTAACAACCACACCTGAGAACAACAAGGAAGGCTTACCCTTTCTGCTGCTGGAATTTCCGACTACCTGAATTTCTATCAGAGCAGAAACAACACTGGATTTATTTTTGGTCAAGTTTCTCACAATAAGGGACAAGATCTATGGAGATCTCTTAAACCCACCTCTGCTCATCAGCTTCCTTTCTTTGAGCCTTCTTCCTTAATGCCAAACTCCTTTCCACCAGTTCTCCTACAGCATTTTCCAGACATGCTTGGTCTTCTGGCTTCACTAGGTTTTTCAGCTTGGAGTGCAGGTTTTCTAAGTCAGCCTTTGCAGAGTTGAACTCTTCCTCTTTCCAGTGTGGAGTCTGACAGATCTCCCCTGAGCCACAGAGCTCTGCTGCATCTGCAGCATCCTGGGCTGGAGCTTCACAGTCCTCCAGGAACCTGGCAGCCCTCTGAAGGGCCTTGGTGTAAAGCTCACCAGCCCTGCATGCCTCCTCCAGAGCGTTCTGAAAGCATTAAAAACAGAAAGGAACAATAAAACAATGCTCCTCTGGATCACCACATGGTCTTAAAATTTTACACTTGGCTGTCTTTGAGACCAACTGCCTGAGGAGGTGAGGGAGGGCATGTGGCAAACACATTTGTTACTTGTGCAGTCACAGAGCAGTGCTGTAACCCATGTGTTTATTGCCCTCAGAACAGGAATTATGTTCACCATTCCAGGAATTATGTTCATATTGGCCTGACCTGTGCTTTAATCCTCTTGGTCACTCCCAGCTGCTAAAGGTTCTCTTTACAGTAGAAACAAGGCGCTTGGATTTTTTATCATTCTCACTATTGAAAATGTTACCTCTCAAGATGACTGCACCCAGTCTCTCTTCAGCTGAATATTTCAACACAGCCTTCTTCCTCTTTACCATTCTCTTCTTGTGCTAATCCCCACTGATTGATTATAATCAAAGTGAACACAACTTTCTTTGCATCCTTAGTTTCAGTCATGATTCCCATCCTATCCACCAACGTGGAGATGACCACAGGCCAGTTCAGGTGTTAGAATAAATTAGGATGTGAGTCATGGAAACAAAAATGCCACAGTCACAGACACCTAATCTAATTCTTGGGGAAAGGCATATGTCAATGTTTCACTTTCATTGAATATACTTACAACACGGGCAGCAATGTCTGCCTTCAGCTGTGCTTCACAGCCTTGCAGTGGCTCTAATTCTGTAGCAGCAGCAGGAGATTTCTCTTCTTGTTTTTCCCTCTCTTTTTCCATTATACATTTAAGAGCAGAAAACTTCCCTTCCATCATATTCTGAATTGCTTCCCATCGCAGCTTTTCATCCTGCATTGTATTTATGTCTATCACAAGTGGCTGCTGGAGTTCTAATTGAATATGCCTTATGATGTGGAATATATTTTCTGCTTCATCCTGGCTACCTTCCTTGTTTACACTCTGTAGCCCAGAGACCAAGTTTTGAAGAAACTGCTTTAATTCTTCAACATTTTTCTCCAGGCTCTTTATTTCTTTCCTCTTAGATTCTTTGAATGATGAATCAAACACCTCATTTTTGTTTATTTGATTTGCTGCCTCCTGGGTTAAGAACAAGATTTGTTGAACTGCCTGCAATAGAATCTGTGCAGATATGACATTCTCAGCAGGAGAAGAGCTGGAGCTATCATTTAGGATATTAGCTTCTTTTCTTACAGTGGATGTCACAGTCTGGATCTCATCTAACAATCCTTGAATCTTATCCCATTCCCTAACAATATTTTCCAAGTGTATTATTTTCTCTTTAATTCTGTTTTTAATTTTAGAAAATTTAGTTTGCAATTCATCCAGCTGCAGTGAGTCCCACTTCAGACCTACACATTCAAATATTTCCTTGTACTTCATTACTTGTGACAAACCTGACTGAAAAGCTAACACTTTTTCTTTCAGTGCTTTGCATTTGTCCTTCAGCCCCTGCTTGGCACCTACTAATTCACCATCTTTCAGGTTCATTTCACCATCCTGCAGGTCATCAAGATCCTGCTGCAAGGAAGCAATTCCTTCAGCAAACTCTCTGGAGACAGCTGTCTTTTGTTCTACTTCATGAAGTTTACTTTGAATTTGCCTCTGTGTCTTCCTTGCTCTGTTCTTCAGACTCCTTAACTGATCAATCAAGAAGAGTTGTTCAGACAGGCTCAGCTGCCCAGCTGTGACCTGACTCTCCTTACAGTGGGATGAGATAAGCTCTTCTATTTCCTGTATGTCCTTTAGCATCTCCTTCAGAATGCCTTGCTGGCTCACCAGCTCTGAGCAGCTGCTGTTTTGGTTTGGGTCAAGCCTGGCCATCAGCTCAGCTTTGCAAAGCTGAGAGTGAACTTTGTCTATTTCTGCAGTGAGCCTTTGCCTCTCCTCCAGCTGGAGCTCCAAGTGCTGCAATCTTTGAGCAGATTTTAAAACAAGAGCCTTGTATGAATTCTTCAATGTTTGCAAAAGGAAGGTCATATCAGAGCCCTCCTCTGGCTCCAAGCTGGGAAGGATGTGCTGGAGCCCATAATCCAGGGATAGAATCACAGGCTCTCTGCTCAGGATGTCTGTGTTCATAAGCTGACAATTTCTGATCTGTGATTTGACATCACTGGGGAAAAGTGCTGCTTTCTGATCAAGGTGGGACAGTGAGTCTTTGACCCAGGAGATATTTTCTTTCAGCCTCTTCATCATTTCATGTTTCATGAGAGCAGGACCAGTGGTCTGGATATCCTCTTGAGGAGTTTGTTGTGCTGATAACGCTTCCAGTTTGCTCTGCAAATCCTGTATAGAGCTCTCCAAAGCCACCTTCTCTTGATCACTCCAAATTCTTTTCATCTGCAGCTCAATCCTCCTTTTTAATAGAGAAAGGCCATGTTTAATGTCCTGTAGTTCTGTGGTCCAAATGAGAGGGTCTTTGGCTTTTCCTGCAGCTGAGGAATGTAACTCTGCTTGCAAATACTGTTCCTGTATCAGCCTCTGGATATCCCGTGCTTTGTTCATAAGCAGGTTAAATTCATCAATTTCTGCCACAACCTGATCATGTTTCTTTTGCACTGCCTGTTCCATGTGCTGCCACCAGTGCTCCAGCTGCCTCATTTGGCTCTCTGTCAACACTTTATCCATGCATGTCAAATGCTGAGATAAAACTTCTTGCTGGCTTTGCAGCTGGTTTAAGACATCTCTTTCTTTCCGTAAGGACTCTATGCATGCCTTAATTTTCTCCAGAAGAACTGTGTTGTTCATAGGACCCCTGGCAAAAACATGAGTAGTGTTTAAAAAGAATGAATTTTCCTTATACAGAGACTTTAAAAACAAATTTCACTGTTTAGAGCACAATTCACTAACTTTATTCACTTAACCACACATATCTCTCAATGTTCTCTTAGGAGTTCCCTAACCACCCTTGCACAGTATCATTATTTCTTGCTTATCTGTAGAGCATTCACTATTCATAGATATCTGTGCAAAAAAGATATGTTCTACTGTATATTCTCTAAAATTGCAGTGTCTACTAATCTAGAATGTAGCCCTCATTTTAAAAACCAGCAAGAGTGTAACATCGTCTCTAAGTGAATTAACATTTTATATAATTTCTGGTTGAAAATTAAGATAAAACTTGGTTATAAAAAAACTGAGAAATTTCCATTCATGCAAGGTAAACTCTTCCAAATGAATCTACTTATCCTTCTATTTCCAGGAGTATTTTAAAATGCCTACCTAAAATACATTTAGCAGATAGATTTTTATTATGTTTTTTTAAATCTCTTTGCTGTAAATTAACAATTTCATAAGCTTTAAATGTTTTCAAATTATTTTGGTACATTACCATGACAAACTAGTTCTGTATTTTGAAGACTAATTCACAAAACACAGTAAATATTTTTTGTGCATTGGTTACCTCTGAGTTGTTAATGTAGACTTTACTTACTGCCGTGGAATTTATGCTATCAAGTAAGGTTAGTTTTCAGAATGAAGAGATGTTGCATTTAAAATAAAAAAACTAGAATTAACGAGTCCCTAAAGAAAAATGAGTGTTTCACATCTGCCACATTAAAAAATATATATATTTTAAGATGGATTTTTATAAGTTTTTAGCCCAGCAACTACTTTGTTTTGCCTGAAGAATAAAGAGAGTAGATGCTGTTTAAGGATAGCAGAGAGCCACCAGAAATTCTTCTGCTTAAGTCTGTTCACAAACTTACAAACCTCTAAGAGTTCTCTTGAAGTATATATATATATAACTCCATACTCTTGTCTGAGCATTACTGAAGCATGTCACAAAATTCAGTGTAGAACCATATTTGTTGTGCAACCTCTTAACCAAACCCCTCCACTGTACTTACATTTTTATGTTATCTTTTTCTGTTGACAAATTTTTCATGGAGGACTGTGCAGCAGAAAGACTTTTCTGGTATTCATTAATTAAACAGCACTGTTGTTGCTTCACTGCCTTAACAGCTTCCAGTTCCTGGAGCAGCCTGTCCCAGCAGGGCTCTGTGCTTTGCAGCTCTGCTCTGTTTGATCCTGTTCCATTGGGAATTGCTCCTTCACCGTGGCACAGAGACTTTGCTTTCCACGTTTCCAGCTCAGTTTTTAAATTCTACAATCAAGCCCACCACAGAGAGAGAAGGGATTAAAGGATGATCTTAAAGACTCTCAGCTTTCAACACAAAATACAGCTAAATACTGATTCATCTACAAACATGTTCCTGCTCATCCACAAGCAAGGGAGCACATCATGGAAGCAATCCTGTGTGTACCACTGCACTCTGGAAGAGCAGTAAAAACTATGGGATTTACATGGACATGCAGCAAGGCATGGTGTCTGCAGACAAACTGACTGACTGTGCAGTTAAAACTCAGATGAGGCTGTGGGCAACAGCTTTGGTTTGCCCAAGTGAATCACAATTCTGCAAGTGTACCACTACATTAAAAATGAGGAATGGCTTTGCAGTTTCCATACCTCCAGCTCTTTTAGTTGTTCATTTATAAGCACCATATCCAGTTCAGCCACTTCATTTTTCAGCTCATTGACCTTTTGTTCCTCTTCAAAATATTCATTGTTTACTTGCACTGCAGGAAATAGTTCCTTCTGGACAACCACTTCTGCACCTGTGTCCTACAACACAAAACAAGATTCTTATTGCTGAAAGGTCTAAACCAATAAGTTTTCTGACTGCAGCACTTTGCTTCACGTGTTTAAGCCATGCTGGGGTTGTTAAATCCTGCTGTGGCTTCTCCCATAGGCTCTGTGGATCAATCAGGACCCAGAAAGTGGAAACTCCATCACTGTCCCCCATCCCTGCAGTCACCCCCGCGTGTCAGCACTGCTCAGGTGGCTTTGAAATCTCTGCCCATCATTTCTAGTGAAACTCTGACATCCTCCCTGCACCCACCTCTGCTCCTGATAAATTCACAGGTCTGTTTTGTCTTCTCCTTCTGTTCCTTACATTTCATGGAACTTTATCCTCTCCTCACACCCACATTCCTTCTGCTCAGCACCTGCCCTGACAACACTGCTGCGTCCTTCACCAGGACACCTCTTCAGCTCATGCATGAAGCAGCCTGGCTGTGACACAAAGCCATGGCTGCCACTGGCACAAGTGCTAGCCAAAATCTGGGGTAAGATGAGAGCAGTAGGGAGTCGTGTCTCAGTCAGGGTGGGGAGGGATCAGGAGGCTCCAGAGCCAGTCCCTGGCACTGCCTGGGATTCCCATGACAGAGGGACAAGTCACTTGGGCTGGGGCCAGCTTTAACATCACCTTCAGCTATTGCAGACAGCATCAGAAATGAAAGGTCACAGGCTAGCTGGATCACATGATGATCCCTTACAATTTTTTCTGCATTTCCCTTCTCCGAGTACCTGTCTGTGATGATCCCATACCTATTTGATGATCTGTTCCATGTATAAAATTTATATGAGTGAATGCATACAAATACACAGCTATTACTGCAGTGTGAACTTCTCCATGGTGCTGACATCTAAAATCAGCAACAGTAAAAAGATTCTTGTCTGATAAACTTCACGTATTACTACTTTGGACACTGTTTTACTAGAAACAGCCAGTTATCACTGTAAGCTGTCACTGTCATCTGTCCCTTCATGGGTCATATAAAATATATCTGCTTTCAAGTGTGGGAAAGATACAGCACATAGTACACATTCTCAGAGAAGAATAGTTCTCTTCATTTGAACTCTTGGTTATTTTCAGTCAAAACTGAAGAGGCCACTCATGAAGTAGTCAGTTGGAGAACTTTTCAATTTCTCTGTGTACATAACCATAATAGTTGTATCAATTCAGACATAAGATTTAATCTCAAGAGACTTTGGAGTGCCATAGAACTGAAGTAAGCATTAAAACTCAGCTAAGCTATCACACAGAAAGGAGGAAATCCACTTCACCAGATTGAAATATCAACACATCAAAAGACACAGAGAAGTGTCCTGACTTTTAGAAAAACCTTGCTGTGTACTTGTTTTGCTTGTTTGTGTGATGTTCTCATTGCACACTGCCTCCATGGATACAGCCAGGGGAGGCTGCACTCAAATTCTGTGTCCAGTTTCAGGCCCCTCACTGCATGAAAGACCTGGAGGTGCTGGAGTGTGTCCAGAGAAGGGCAGTGGAGCTGGGGAAGGGTCTGGAGCACAAGTCTGGGGTTGTTTAGCCTGGAGAAGAGGAGGCTCAGAGGAGACCTCATCACTCTTTACAGCTCCCTGACAGGATGCTGTAGCCGAGTGGGGTTGGTCTCTGCTCCCAGGTAACAAGTGACAGGAGACAAGAAATGGCCTCAAGCTGTGCCAGTGGAGGTTTAGACTGGATTTTAGGAAAGATACCTTCACTGAAAGGGTGGTCAGGCACTGGAACAGGCTGCCCAGGGCAGTGGTGGGTCTCCATCCTTGGATTTAAAAGACATGTCCCTGTGGCACTTGGGGACATGGTTTAGTGGTGAGCTTGGTGCTGGGTTAATGGTTGGACTTGATGGTCTTTGAAGTCTTTCTCTACCTAAATGATTCTATGATGATTGCACTGGTCCTTAAATGCTTTTCAGTAGTACCCAGCATGACCTCCATAACTTTCCCAGGAACTGAGGTTAGTCTAACAAGTCTGTAACTTACTGGATCTTCCCTCACACCCTTTTTGTAAATAGAAATAACACTGCCAGCTTCCAGCCAGCAGGGACTTCTTCAAAGTCCCAAGACCCTTGGGAGATTTTGCAGATCTGCAAGTCCCAGGCAAGACCTGGCCATGGACAGGTCGGCTGTGGACTTGCCTATAAGGAAGATTAGATTTAGCCCTACCTTCAAATTAAGAATGTGGTGTCCAACAGTCACAGGGCACTTGTGATGTAATTCCTTTACTCTTAAAGAAGAGCAGACTTGGTAAAGTCATTCAGTAATGTAACTTGCCATTAATTCAACTTGAATCCCTTCTCCTTTCTCTACTTTATTTCATTTATTTTCTTATGCTGGATCACCCTTGGATTTCAGTTCTCTGATCTGCCTTCCTTACAATGGCAAAGCTATCAGAGCTGACTGTAATAACATGAAATGAAGTTTGTGCTGCTTAACAGTTTGAAGAGAAACTCTAAATATCATAAAGACTGATTATGATGGCTCTAAAAACTAGGGTGAACTCTCTTTGGAACAGAGCCACAGAAAATTATGATGTGGCAAGCACTTTGGATGAAGCTCAAAACTATCACAGACATAAATAAGATCTATATGCAATGGTCTTGATTTTGATGTGAGTACTTGTCTCTTTTAAAACAACTTCAGCTGAAGGCCAGGTGGGAACAAAAAATTGAACAACTGGCACATTTCACTTGAAATAACAGGCTGTGGGTTACCTCATGTGCAGGAGCTGGGGGATTCAATCCCAGACCATCCTTCTCAGCTGCTGCAGATTCCAGGACTTGACCCTTCTGGCACAGCTTCTCTTGAACCTGCCCCTCATCTTCTCTATATGATTGATTCTCAACATCACCAGGTTCCTCCTTTTGGTGTAAGAAAAACAAAAGCAACCAGTAATCAAAAAGCTCTAATCAAACCTGCCAAGTAGTAATTACAGTGCTTGAGATGAGAAAGTTATGAAGCCCATAATTATAGGTAGATGAGGAAAACCATAATTACACCTCATAATTTACTGTGAGCAAGGTTATTGCAAAGGAAACCACTTATAAGAAGCAGTGCTGTAATTTTGTTATAAATTTTTAGAATAAATTGCCAAGTGTTCTGACCTACACTGTTCATATTTCATTATTCTAAGCAGGGACCTTGAGTTATGTGCTTTTGGACACAGTCTTGAATGTATTTTTTAAAGGTTTAGCTTTTTCCTGAGGAGTTGTACTGCACACAGAGTGTGTCTGTTTAGAAACTCAGGCAGGATAGTCCTGTGGATAATCTGGAGATTTGCTGGATGGAGGTTTCAGAATTTGCTAAAATTGAAATTCTGAGAAGAGTCTGGCTCTATAACACCTCCCCTCTTTAGGGAGGGGATGACAGCAACAACAGCCCTGTCAGCCCTTTCATCTCCAACAGGAACTTGGCCTCTTCCCACTCATTCTGGCTCCAGCTCCTAAAACACTGCTCTGGGTGTCAAAATTCCCCTTGTACCAGGGTGCTCCACACAGGGCACAGCATCTCAAATGCAGCCTCACACATCCAAAGTAAACATGTAAATAAGAAATCTGGAAAGCAAGTCAAGCACAACAACAGTATTCAAGCAAAATGGTCACCAGATTTCATAATACATCCAGGCGACCTGGAATGCAATATCCCTTGGAATGATCCTCAGCCAACCACTAAAGAAAAAAACCTCCCTCTACACTACTTTTGAATGTACAGGAAAGAATTGAGTGAGTTACCACATACTAAGTATCACATTAGACTGAAGTAGCTCAGTGTAAACTTGAGGCATTTCTCACTCATTTCTTAGTAGTATCACCCCCACAGCAACTGAACGCCCCCAAATTCAACTCCTCTAGTGTAATTTCATGTCCAGTTACCTGTGCTGGATGGGCTTTTTTCCTAGATTCATCACCTTCAATACCAACACCATCCTGATGTCTTTCCAGTTCTGCGTCACCATCCAGAACTGCACTGTCCAGAACATCCTCCTGGAACCTGTCAGCTCTGTCCATATCTGGGTTCTCCTTATCAGCCTCCTCCTGATTTGAGAAATGCAAAATGTTTACAACCAGTGAAAGTCACAGTAAAAAATTTGCTAAGAAACTTCCCACTCCACAATCTGTCTACACTCCATCTTCAGTTTAGCTTAATGAATGATGGAAAATGCTGAGGTAACCCAAACCCAGAGAGCTGGAAGCCCCTGCTTAGAACAGTTTGCCATCCCAGAGTGGGATCTTACCCACTCTGATACAGTTTCAGGACAGGGCAAACAGAAATAAATGCTCACTTAATTGTTAACATGGTTCTAGAAGTTTGTGATTAGACACATTTGGTAACTATTTATTTTGCATCTTCCCCAGAAATCCCAGTATGGACAGTTCCCACTGTGATATTTTGGTGGTCATCTCTCCATGGTCAGGTTAATGAGGGAGTACTCCAAATCATTCCCTTAGCTTTGCACACATTTGCATTTACATTTTTACAAGTTCATTTACAGTGTCAATGTCCTGAGGTCCCATAAAAATCAGCAGTTCCAGGTTAGTGACCTCTCATTACCTGCAGTGATGAAACCTCTCTAATTCCTCATTCCTGGGAGTGTCCAAACCCAGGCTGGATGGGGCTTTGAGCAACCTGGTCTAGTGGAAGGTGTCTCTGCCCATGGCAGGGTGTTGGAACTACATGAACTTGAGCACCCTTTCCAACCCAAACTGTTTTTTGATGGATTTTATGAAATCACAGGTAGATTCTGCATTATGGACAAAGTGGGCCCAAGCCCTGGGGGCTTGCAGAGACCATCACTTTGATCTCTTGCACTCTTCACATGAGCAAGGCTGAGAGGATGATTTGGAGAAAATATAATTTATGATTCCTTTCATCAGATAAGGAAAACATGCCTCCATAAGCCAAGAAATTTGAAGGGATTACATATCAATTTCACACATACACAGACTTATATTAAAACACATTTGTCAGGTACCTGAACAGCCTGCCCCAATCTGTCCTTGCTGTGATGGATATCCTGTAATGGGCTGTCTGACACTACACTGTTTTCCTTCAAAACTGGAGCATTCTGCCTCTCTTTCTCAGACATATTTCCATTTACATCTTGACCCTAAGAGAAGTGACAGAAAAGAAAATCTGTTTGTGTTACCATAAACATTGTATTTTAACATTGTTTTCAGAGAGAATCATTTTTACCATTCAGAGATTCAAACAGGACAAACACTGTGCTGCAGTTCTAAACAAGTCTCTCTAGTTTAAGAGAAGCTCTCAAAGCTCTTAAGGCAGAGAGGCTCATCTGCAATTTTCCCATGTCTACAACTTCTCTTTGTGTCCTGTCTGAGGATACCCGCTCTATTAAGTGGCAAGAGAAAGTGGCATGCATTTAAATGGAATTGTATTTAAAAGGTAAACTGCTGTTTTAAATATGTTATTGGCTTGTTACAGACTTGCTATTAAAAGTTATGAGAGTTCCTTCCACTTCTTTGATTTATACACTTGTATTTACAGGAGGCTTAACTTCAGTGAAATTAAGGGTGCCAATACACAGACGACATTTGAGATGTCTCTTTAGCCAGCTTTCCATTGTTGTTACTGTCAACAAATAAACTCACATCACTGAATTCCAAAGGCTCCTTCAGTTCCACTGCTGTGGGGGTCTCTGCAGAGATTTGAGTATCAGAAGTGATCTGTGTCTCTCTCTTCAGCATTGTATCTGCCTTATCTTCCTTTTGGATTTCATTACCAAACTCATCTTTTAACTTAAGGGCTTCACTGGAAATGTTTTCCTTCTTTTGCTTGACATTTTCAAGTCTGTCTTCCAATCTTTCTTTGTGTTCACTCTGAAGTGTTTCCATCTCATCCTCAATAAACTCCTGTTCTGGTGAAGAGGTGTTTTGTTTAACAGTTTCTGCTAAAACCAAACTTTTCTTTGCTGTGTCTTCACTTTGGCTAAGAGGTCCCTGTTGTTCCTTTGAACATGAAGAAAACATTTTATTTGAAAAGTATCTTCACTCAATAGACCTAATGTTAAGATCTAAACTCAACCTCTAAAATCATAAATACTTGTTTGGAACAACAAACTGTGTTGAAAGGTACATGCAGACCTATTTGCTGCAAAAAGTCAATTACCAAACCAATAATTTCATCAGCCATTTTTATGCACAGAGAACACCTGAAGCTAAAAGCATTATGGTAATAAAATAATCCCATAGCACACATGATGATCCAAGTTCTGAACAGGTAATTCCCCCCTCACCTCCCCTCCCTTTTTCCTTAGAGGTATAGCAAGTTCTGAAGGACAGGGAATTGCAGTGATTCATATCTGAGCCATGATTTCAGCTTACACAGCTCTCTATGCTCACAGCTACAAGACTGATTTCCACTCTGCTAAAGAGCAGAAGAATGTCTATTTATGCATGAAGAACACTTCTTAAAAATGAACTTGGCTCACTGACTTTTTTCAAAAAATTTTTCACACTGGCTAAATTAAAGACACTTAATACCAAATTTAATAATCTCTTTCCTCATTATGCCCCAAGAGAAAAAAACCAAAAATCCTAACCAACCAAACTGAAGAATCCTGTGTGCTTGAGCTAGGACAATTCCTCATGAACCTTCAGTTCAGCCAATAGTAAAGGTCCCCCCAGTTCATTAAGAGTGGTTTGAGTCCCACAGTAATCTCATTAAAGGAACATTACATACTTTTTATTTTAGAAAGGTTTTATAGCTTTTCAGTTTGATACCATGAGTAGTTCTCTTTTGCAGATGTGATGGGCTCCATAATGCAGGAACTGCGACATACCTGTGATTTCAACTGATTTTGCTCAGCTGATAGTTCTTCCATTGCTGGACCATCACACTCAGCAAGCTTCTCAGAGGCAGTTTTCAGCTCAGTGCTCAGGTCTGTTGGCATATCCTGAACCTGCTGGTGCTCCTGAACAGGGCTTTGCAATGTCTGCATGATGGTCAAGAAACAAGGAGTTTCTAGGATTAGTCCACCATTATCTCAAACAATCATCCACAGACTGTTACAGCTTTACCAGGACCTCACCAAATTTGCTTTTTTCCTCTAGAATATGTGGCTAACCACAGGTTAAACACAAAACCATTTTGCTTTCTTCCCAGCACATCATGAACTCCATCGTGAACAAAATTTTAATGAACAGCAGGAAACAGAAGGGTTGGCATTTCATAGAAATGTACTTGTAAAAAGGATGCTTTCTCTTAAAATGGATGAAACATTAGAGACAGAATGCCACACAGGGTACAAATGGAATTTGCACCACCTTGGGTGAAACCAAGAACAAGCAAGATGCTGGAAAATAATCCTTCAGATGTTTTCCAAATTCATCCTTCCCAAAGGAAGAAAAGCTACTGTGGTTTGAAGAATGTAAGAGCAAATGCTTCATATTACAGCTATCCAAATCTGTTTATACAGGTACAAAATGTTCTTCACATTTACTTTGGTCTCATTTGTTTCAGTATTTATCCCTGAGAGAGAGAGGGAGATATTCCCTGCCCTTTTTCAGAGGAATTTCCTCCACTCCCAGCTTTACCCAAAATCTTCCCACCTGAATTACACCACAGCTGAACAGTGAGAACTGCAAACAACATGAAAGGAGTGAGGTCCCAACCTGGAGCTGGCTGAGCAGATTTTCATGTTGGTGCTTTAATTCTGACCATTCTGCCTCTGTGAAGCAGGGATCAACAGTATGGCCCTGTAGATTCTCCTGGCTTTTCAATTTGCTAAATTGGGACGTCAAGGCTTCTGTTTTCTGCAGGAGCTCAGCATAGTTTGCCAGCTGAGCTTGCTTCTCCTCCAAACCAGGCTGAAGGGCAAAAATCTCCTGTTGCTGTTTCTCCAGCTCCATTAGAGCCTGTTTCAGATCTTCCTTGCTTTGCTCATATTGCTCCCTGTTGCACTGAGGTTGCTCTTGAGGGCTAAGAAAAAAATGCTGGTTTTAATAGTGTTAAAAAAACAAATGTATTGATTACCTAGAAAATGTCAAAGTGTGAGCAAGTCAACCATTAGAAGGAACTTGAGTGTACTGAATACTTTTTTCCCCAGGTTTTAAATTGCTGATCACACAGAAATTTTCAAGGTGATGAAAAACACTGAAGTGATTGCAGATGAACTGGACTTAAATGCAGGACAAATGCCTAACCCTCTTAAACCTTAACCTGTAAACCCACAGTTTTTAGCATCTGAGATGAGATGCTCATGTTCTTTACTCTTCTGCTTTTCAATGCAGAAATTCTGTTTAAAAACCTACAATATGGTTATGAATCTGCTTTCCTTGACTTCCCAAGACAGCCTCCTGAAAGGGAATGTTCTGTAGAAGAAATTAATCACATTTAGTTGGGTGGGGGAGTGTTTTAGAGGTACAGACAACAAAACCAGCACACACAATATGGGGTATGAGAGTACAATCCAGTGATTACTTGCCTGACCTTTACATTGGATTTCTCTTTGTGTGCTTTATAAGCATGCCTGCTGATCTGCTGCAGGTGAACAGGTTGCATTTGTCCACAGGAAATATGAAATGAGACAGAAGTAACATTTGTATGTTCACATTTAGTGATGGAGCTCAGATATCTTCCAGATGGAACTTAAATGCCAACATTGGAAAATATGATCCCACACAAACAAATCCAAATAAACAGTCTGGATATAATTCTGTAAGGTACAGCAGGATAATTGAGGACAAAACCAAAGCTCCATTGTTTTGGGTTCTGCCCCTCAAGACTCATATTTTTTGGCAAATAAATAAAGCACAGCCTCACATACGTGAAGTGCTCTTGCATCAAGTTCCCTGTTCCAGCTCCTCACTGCCGTTCTTCCTGTGCATCTGCTGTTCACAAGCCTGATCCTGCAAGGTCCTGAGCATCTCTTCAGGCATGCAGAGCACCTCCTCTCCTGTCTTTAACAGTGTGAACAGCTCTGCATTCTGCTCTGCTGGACCCAACACAGCCACAACGCTCCATCTTCCTGAGCACCTCTTGTGCTGGCTTTACTGAGAGCTCAGTAATAACAAGAGGACACAGAAGATTCTCTGGCTATTCATGGCCACACCAGAAAGTATCTCTGGCTATTCCCCACCTGACCATTCAGGCCAAACTGTGACCTGCCCCCCCCCAACTCTGCAGAAATACAACTGTTTGTGTGGGTACCTCGTTCTGCCCCCAAAGATCAGAAAGTAAATTGAATGGATGCAGGAAGAAGAGAAAAAATCTACATGAAAGTAAGTGATCTCCCAATGCCTCTTGGCAAATTCCACATTACCTGCTATATTCAGTGGCCAGCTGACAGAGGTTTTCCCACTTTTTCTGGAGCTCAGAAATAGTCTGCTGAACCTCTGGCTTCTTATTTTTCTCATTTCTCAATACAGTGTCTCCTAGAGCCACCATGCTCTGTATTTTGGCCTCACCTTCCTCTCTGAGACTTGTGATTTCCTGTATTAAACAAGAAGCAGAAGCAGTGCATATACAATTGTTTTTGGTTACAAAATAAAAGGTATTACCATTATTTTTTTTCACACTTTTCACACTGCTGTTCAAGTGTTCTTCTAATATATTACATAGCCAACACATAAACAGATAGATCATCTAATTTTCAAAGTCTGGGACAATTAAGCTGACTTATTAATTATTCTCTACAAAGAAGACTCATATTGTGCTGACAAATAAAAAAATGCTCAAATGACAAAACTATAGGCCATGAGCAGTTGCAGTATCTTTCAGGGGGTACTGACTCATCAAGCATTCAAGCATTAGCTTGAGGTGAAAAGGAATATATTTAACACAATACCTTTATCTGATTAATCCTTTCATCTGATGGCAACTCACTTCCTTGTGAACCCATTTTATTAAGAGCCTCCTCAAGCTTTTTGATCCAGCAAGAAACATCCTGGGCAAGGTCTTCAAAGTTCTGTCCTTCCACTGGAAGCCTCTCAGCATTCCCTGCCATTTCACTGACACGTGCTATCAGTGCATGGTACCTGCTGATAAGGCTACTGGCTTCTGAAAGGGTTTCATATTCTGTCAGCCCAGCCTCCTCCAAGGAATTTGACAGCTCAGCCAGGGAGTCAAATGGTTTCCTGAAAAATAAAAACAAAATAATTAATCAACATCCATTTGGTGTTACAACATGGAACAATCTTGTTTAGAAGACAGTTCTTAGAAAGTGACCAAAAAACCCAATACC
The DNA here is from genome assembly GCF_028551555.1 of Melozone crissalis. Taxonomy (NCBI): domain Eukaryota; kingdom Metazoa; phylum Chordata; class Aves; order Passeriformes; family Passerellidae; genus Melozone; species Melozone crissalis. Next base: position 3,922,664 of record NW_026535834.1, read on the forward strand.
TCTGCATTAATAGTGTTTTATAGATATCTTCAAGTTCTGTATCATCTTTATTGATCTCTTTCACTTTTTCCTCCTGAGCAGAGAGCCATTCTTTCAAGGCCATGCTGCTTTCTTCAAGGCTAAAGGAGGTACAAATAGAGACTCAGGTCAAAACAAGAGGCATCATATGGCTAAAACCTGCTGGCAGCAGGATTTTGCTGAAAAAATAACAGAAATATGTTATTAAAAATAACATAAAATATGACAATGAAAATGTCCATAGTTTCCATACAGGTCTGCTATGAAATTGAAAAAACAACCCACATGGAACTTACAACAAAACATTTGATTCAAATACCATTTATTGTAAAAAGAAGGGTTGCTTGCCATTCTCTATGGCTGTTTAATAATGAATCATCTGATACTACTTGTGATTAAAATGTCAGATACAAGATTAGCTCCCTACCTGCTGAGATGCTGGAGGGAGGCACCAAGCTCCTGTTCCCTTTTCTGACATTTGGAGATCAACCTCTGCAGCTCTGCCTCCTGATCCCTCACACGACTGCTGAGGTGGTTAATGCTGGCTTTGGGCAGGTAAGGCTTCACTTTGTTCAGTAAAGCTTTGACCTCTTGGATGTCTCTATCTCTGCCCTCAGATGTCAGGAAGTGCTGAAAAAGAACACAAACACAAGATCCATTTGTCAGATTTGCTGTAGTGTAATAGATATTTATGTTACAAGAGCTTTTCAGCTCCTGTTATCTCCACCAGTATTTTTTTCCCCAGCAATTTCAGTTCCTGAAAAAGAATTTATGTTAATTCCCAGTTTGCTGACTCTTGCACATGTAAATGGAAAAGATGCTGTTTGTAAAATAAGGAGAAAGTGGAATTGATGACTCGTTTTCTCTACAGAACTGGTACACACAGAAACAGGCAAGCAGCATCCAAATCTAGCACTGACATCACTCTATCTCCTTCTGCTGCTTAACTGTGATTGCTTCTTGCAGATGTTGTGGCTTTTCCATCTGTTTTCTGTTCATTCTGTCTGATTTGGAGAGAAAATCTTGCTACAACAAATTAAATGCAATTTTTTTCACATTTGAGTCCATTGGAGATCAGAATTTCATGCTACTCTCTACATATTTGATTTTCTGCAGCCTTGCACACTGAAGTACTTGGTCAAGGTCCACTGACTTTCATCAGCTACTGTCCTGCCTCTCACTTGCCCAAGTTGTCTGAACCTAAACACTGACAGTTCATTTCAATTAAATTTTATTTTCACTGCCCTTATTTTCCTAATGCTTTAAGTTACATGAGATGTTCTTCCAGCCTCCAGCTACAAAACCACAGCAGGTGAATTCAGTCCCAAGAATAGCCTTGTGGGTGAAAAGAGCAACACTGCCAGAACAATCAGCTTTAGAAATTACAATATTTTAATACTTTACCTTTAGCCTCTGTAGTCTTTCTTCCAGTATGGCTTTTGTTTCTGAGGGCTCAAAGCAGTCCTTCAGAGACAGCTGAGTGCTGCTGAACCAGTCATTAAAATTCTTGCACTGACCTGAAAAAAAAGGTACATTCCAATTTTTTTCATTAATTGCATTCTCTAAAAGAAAATCCTGTTTAACATGAAGATTTCAGACAATTTACAATTACATTTATCAGTGCTACTGTCAAAGGTTGCTTTTTACTACAGAACATGTGACTGAAAATGCTGCAGCTCTTATTTTTCTTAGCTAACATTAGCTAACACACACAGCAGTTTGGGTAAACAAGACCTGGAATAGCCTAGTGGAAACTTTTCTCATTTCCACACAGATTAATACTATTAAAAAAACATTTGAAGACATGAGATTATCTTTGGGCCAGATTTCCCACCTGCATAATCCTCTGTCTGCTTAAAGCAAAGAGTAATAGCACTGTCTATTCTTGTAAATAATTTTAGATAAAAACAACTGGAAAAAATTAAAACATTGGATTTCTCTATTTTAAAATTAAATACTCTGACATTTGTTCCTGAATTATGCTTTACACTTCTTTTATCTATTTTTTTTTAATAAGGCACCAAATACTTTGATTCAGACTGAGTGGCTTTCTGGGATCAAAATCGATTGTTCTGCAAATCTTTATCTTGCTCAGAACCCTGAAGCAGTTTGGGATATCACAGCAGTTTCAGACACCTAACCAATTAATTGCACAACCTTGAAGTCATTGTGGTGGTCAAACCTGTAAAGGTAAATAATTAAAATGTGTTCACTCACGATTCAAAACACCCATAAAGTGATCTTGAAGCACATGTTTCTTGCTATTGAATAAATCAGTGACACATTTAAGCTGCTTATTTAATTCATCCACATCAGGACAATCTGTCTCTTCCTGGAGTAATGCCACAAGGTGCTCTTGCTGCAGAATTTTCTGGTGTATCTCCTAAGGTTAAAAAAAAAACAAACAACAAAGCAGAAGAAGTTTTAAAAAGTAAGTTTTGAAGGCCAAGCAGAAGTTCAGTGTACAGAGCTGCTTTAGTACAAACTTGAGTTTTACAAAAGAGTTTAGCACTTCCTGTGTGTCAAAACAATTTCTTAAATTATATTGGCATTAGCAAGGCCATCAGTAGGTAGGTATAAGCACTAAACTCTCCTTGAGCAGTGTGTGTACACCTGTATGCACAAATAACCCCACAGAACAGAGATGTGAATAGTGCCATTGTATCTTCCAGAGCATATAATGCCATAGGCATCTTTCCACCCCCTAAATTCCTTATTCTGTCTGTAAAGAGCCTGTGGGCTGACAGGTAGCTTAGAGGGAGCTAGAGAATTAATTGAAAACTCTGTCTTTCCTCCATGGCTGTGATTTCACTGCCCCAAACACTAGAGGTCTGACACCCACAATGCACATAATCCACTCACTGCTCCACAGGAGGTTTAAATCTTGCCAGCCTAAGCCTCCAAGCTCGAGTTTCAGCAAATATTAGGCTGAAATTGTCTGCTGGGAGCTCCCCTTGCAGCCAGGCTCAGGTGGCACAAAGGCATCCTCTGTATTACCCAGTTTTGGAGAACAGACAATCCAAACAGGCACTGCTGCCTGGACATATCCCTGGGTGGCAATATTGCTGTTGTGCCTGGGATTAACTATTTCTAACAGCTGCAAGGGTTAACTATATCTGAGAATTCCAAGAAAAAGAGGCTTTTCTTCCATGTTTCTGGCAGGTTAAGGAAATATTCAAGCCAGGCTCCTCACTTGAGCTATTCCAGCAGTCTACAATTTACACAGGATGAACACTTATGAACACTTGACCAAGAGAGAAATTATGAACAAATGTATAAAATATACACAATCTGTGGCATGCTACCTCTAGTTTAGTAAAGATCTCTAAGGTGTCTGAAGGAGATAAAGCTTTGAGGAGTGATTCAGTCATTCCAATCTGTGTCTTGGCCAGATCAAGGTCTCCTTTCAGCTCTGCTGTATTCACAGAGAGTTCACTGGTTCCCCTCTTGGCTGACAAGAGCTCTTTTATTAGCTCCATTTTCTGCACAACAGATGATCTGATGACCTTAAAATTGGAAATAAACATACATCAATTATACTGGATTGATTTCTCAGAACATTACAAAAATCTATGATAGACATAAAAAGAAATTAAGTGATCTGAAGTCCAGATGTTTCAATTACATTTTGTTTTGACTTGTTTCCCTCCCACTCCAGAAATTGAAAAACATTTAAGTATTGCTTTTCTGAGCAGGAGTGATCTCAGCTCATCTTTATTAGTAGTTTTACTGGTGCTGTTCTATTTTATTTATCAATCTCTCCAGTGCCTACTCTGAGCTTCAGCTGCCATGAAAGAGAGGGTTGCAGCTCTCTCTGTAACACAAGCTCCTACAGTGATTCCACTGGGGGAAATTCCGCACAAAAACCCAAAAAAGGCCAGCAGAGAGGCTGGGAGCTCTGTCTTGAGACTATTCACTAAGGAGCAACAGGTGCTGGACCTCATCCTTGACTTGCATGAGGCAGCAGCTGGGTGGGATCACGGGGGACCCCAGCCCAGGGACTCGGGGTGCTCTCGAGGAGCGCAGCACGCACAGCACAAGGTTGCTGAGTCCTTCCCTAAGCTCCTTAGATCACTTCACCCAGTGAAACTCCTCAGAGCTCACTGCCTGCTGAGGATAAACACAGAAATAGCTCAACAGGGTCAAGCTCAAGGTGCATCTGACAGACACTGTGAGAGGGTGGTTATAGAACTGCTACAGGGTCAAACTAACACAGTCTTAAACAAGAATTTATTCTTTGCTGTGTGAAGTTAACACAGAAAGATGAAGATTTCCGTGTGATACCCCAAAGGAAAACACCACTCTGTGTAAGAAACTCCACATTACCAAGCTACACTGTCCAGGCAAAGGTGGAGTTTAAAATGGACAGTCAGTAAAGCTGAGTTCCTGGGATCCCAAAGGGGTGATGAGATCCATTGTGCCCTGGTGCTGACCACCAGCTAAACATCAGATATTACTGGTATCAGCCTCTTTGGGCAGGGGCAAAGTCTAAAAAGACTCAGAAGTGAGAAAGACCTTTGTGTTTAAAATAACAGGTTTGGTTCTACCAACCTTTAGCAGGCTGAGAGATACAACAAATGAAATACCACTGCCCACTGGCAACAAAATGCCTCCAACTCTCCTTGAGCAGATATAAAGTAAAAGCAGTAACTGATTGTGGCAAAGGCAGTACTAGAAGCAGGGCTATAGTAAGAAGGACTGGTGTATCAGCTGTAAAAGCTCCTCTGTACCTGTAGCTCCAATGGAGGTTCATTACTATTCAGAAGCTCTTCTATCTCAGCCACCGTGTTGTCGAATTTCTGCAGTTTCTGCTCTTGGGCCCGTAAGCATGCCTAAAAGTGGAAAAAACACATTGGTAACTCTGCTTCCCTCCAAGTTAATGCTCTATGTTTATGTTAGAAAATTCTATTAAAATATTCTGATTATGCATTTTGGTATATAGAGGGGACAACCATTTGTTCATTTCCTGATTTTTATTTTTGCAATTAAGCATTTTTTGAATTTGAGTCGGAAACACCCTGTTTCTCAAGCTGATAATGCAAATTTAGCATATATTTAAGAATCTTAATTATTTTGCTTCAAGTAAATTTGCAGGAAAATAATTTTAATTTTGCACTTATGTCTTCCTGCTTCTACTAAAAGGGATATTTTCAGATGCCATAGATTTCAAGTCAAGAATGGGCATCCTGATGGCACGTGCTTTGGTATGGAAGTGATAAAATACAACACAGGCTGTAAGCACTTTTTAAATGTAAATCCTTTGCATATGAAAAGACCTCCACTCATTTGAATGTATTTTGGAATAAGTCAGTGATGTGAAGGTAAAATGCCAGCTTCAACTTATGAAGAGGATAATGACATTGTCTCATATTCCCAAATCGATATTCCAAGCTCCCTGAGGACAAGCCTTCCTTTTGTAGTCTCTGTAAAAGCAATCATCAAAACCCATTCATGTGCTGCAGCCCTTAAAAGAGTTTGCATTTGCATAAGGCTACAGGGGGAAGCAGAACTTCTCTCACATTTTTTATATATACTGAAATTATCCTTAAATATACAGTCCAATAATGCACTGCTCTGCTCTTTTGTGACAGGCTCCCTGAAAAAACATGCACCAGTGCTCACAAAGGACCCTGGGTTTCAACCCTGTGTAATGTGATACACATTGCAACAGTTGGGGGTCTTTCTGGAATTAATATCAATGCAGAGATGGCTCAGGATCAACAAAAAAAGAGCAATAATAAGGTGATAAATGAACCTGATGCCCTCTGCACTTGGAATCGTTTTACAAAAATTCAGACGCATTGGGTTCAGTTTTCTCTCTTTCTATTCTGCTTTATAATAATTGCTCAGGGGAATGTCGTTTCTGTGTCTCTTGCCCTCTTCTCCCTCCTCTTTTGAGACTGATCTCTCACAAGGAAGCAGCAGAATAACCTTACTGTAGCCACCTCCAGCACAGCCCTTCCTAAGGAGGAGAAGAGTCACACTGGGGGCACAGTCACATCATGCTGGACTTGAGCAGTTTCCAGGTAACAAAATGGCCCTAAAGATGCATTTTCCAGCTGGTGCATTTTTACTGGAGCCTCCAGGGACCTAAACTACTCCAGGAAAATTCTGACAATACAATGGTAGAGACAACAATGATGTGACAAAATATCCACTGCTGCACAGTGGATATGCCACTGTTTCCTGGTGAAGATCCATACACAAAGAGCACCTTGGGCTTTTCACTTCTCTGCAAACTAAAACAAATGAGCAGTGCTAACAGTAGGAGGAAAGCTGCAAACAACCATAATAAAAACCAGGCCACTTGTAGCTTGTAAACACTGAGGAAAAACTGCTTGCAAATTTTCAAACATGAGGATATGAGATATATTTATATATTTATGTCTCAATCACTCAATTTCAAGCAGGAAAATATTTTTGCTTAGTAGACACTGGTTATGACCACAATGAAGCAGCACAGCTGGTCCATTTTGGCCCTGAAGTTAGAAATCCAAATATTCACCCCCATACATGAAGCTTTCAGTGGCACAGACCTAGTGCATGTGTTTTTACACCCAGCTGCAGCCTGACACCAAGAATTAACATTATAATCTGTGCCAAAGGGGCACAGGCACCCAGGCTCTGCTGCTGCCTGCCCACGTGCAGCCCCTGGAGATGCTCTGCAGCCACTCTCTGCTGAGGCTGCAATAAGTTACAGTGAGGAACACAGGGGGAAAATAAACAAACCACCTCTGAAACCTCTCCTTGAGCTGTGCTTTGCCCAGCTGTCCCAAAGGCTCCAGCATCGTCACTGACAGGCCACTTCTCCTGGAAAACTGATCATTAGCCTGTACACACTCTTTTCTTTCTCTGTGCACTGCTGCACTCCAAGCTACAGCCTTCCAGGCCTTCTCTTTGCTCCATCTCTGTACAGCATTTGCAGTGTTGCATTGATTGAAAACCATTAACTTCACACATACACTATCTGTGCATTAGTTTTCAAAGATATTTCCCCAAATAAAGGCAACATCCTTAGTGCAACCACCCATGCAGATACAACTGCAAATGTTACAACTTCCTCTCCTGGTTTACCTATGCAACAATCATGTTTATAGCCCAAATCCCATAGTATAATATAGTATAAAGAAAAGGTAAAAAATTGCCATTTAAATTACCTTCAACTGAGCAAGGTACTCCTCAGTCAAGCAATTGTCTTCTGCATTCTTGAGCTCTTCATCTGCCCAAGCTTCAATTGTGCCAGATAAGTTCAGGAGTTTGTCCCACAAAGCCTGAGCTCTCCCCAAATTATCACAGTAATTTTCGGTCTTTTCATTGATCTACCATTAGATTGATAGGCAGAAAACACACACAGATTTCAAAAAATGTTGAGTTATATTCCAGAAGCAAAAGCAGCACAAGAAAATCAGAGCAAGATGAAACCACCCACAAAAACAAGAGCAGAAAATGGGGAGAAAAAAAAAAACTCATGTCTTCACAGTGAACTGGTCATGGAGAAGATACTTAAATCCCTGCCACACATGTCACCAAACATACCAATCACAACAGCAGCTTGCCAGTTTTAAGGCAGGTTTAGGAAGGAGCCTTGCTCATTAATGTTTATCTACTCCCAGTAAATACCATTTAATCTCAGTATTGATGCACTGCTTAGATCGACAGTGGCAAACATTTCCCACCTAAAGCACCAGCCCTATAATTTTCCAGATTTGTCTCCAAAGTATAAATCCATAGAAGTTGTTATGGAAGCTTATAAATTCATGCAGAAAACACAAATATTGCCTTTTCTGCATTTTCTAGAATTATTTACTGCCAAGGAGTACAGACAATATAAATTACCTGACAGATCAGAAACATTACATCCATAGATACTCTGCAAGCTTTGCTCTGGTAAACACTTGGATTTATCTCTTAAGAATCCCTGCCATATTGCACTTAATTTATTTGAAATATTACACCCACATCAGAATCAATTACTATAATGCATAACAGATAAGACCACCCTGATAATTTACTTTTTACATACATCCAGCCATCTGTCCACAATAATGTTAGCCTCATTCTCGAACGGAGGCTCCTCAAAGCTTCTCATTTTATTCAGCTGGAATTGCAGGTTTTTGCAGATCTGATTTATTTTGTCTACATCTTCAGAGTGATCATTAAATTCCTCTTTTGCCTCTTCAATCTGTGAAAGAAAACCACATGGATATTTGTGAGCATATTTGCTTATGGTTGTTTATTCAGCAAAATATTTTTAAACTGATTTGCTGTTTGTTTTTTTTTTTTTTTTTTTGCTTAGAGAAACAACAGCATTACATAAAATAATCTATTTTATACAATATGATGAGACTAGGAATGCATTCTGTGTTGTTCTATCCCTGCCATGCTGACAGGAATATTTCCCTGTTAGAATTCCATATGATTCTGTTGTTGGCTGCAGAACAGCTGAGTGGGAATATGGATAATTCATTTCTAAGAGAGCCAAAACCACAGTTTGCTTTTAAAGTCCTAAGTGCCAGATCCAAGGGGACTGTACATCCACACACAGAACCTTGATTACAGAGATAAACAATGCAGAGTGTGATAATCATCTGAGATACTATTACAACTGCATTCTGAACCCCAGGTTTTGAACTATTTACAGAAAAAAGCTTAGATCCAATTTAAACACAGACACTGTCAAAATATGTCACAGCCAGAAAGTGAAACGTCTCTTTCTCCTACTTTCTATTTAAACACCAAGCTGTTTCTTTGTGTTTCATTGGAATGTCAGTGTTTACAAACAACATGGAAGCTTCCTGGAAAAGAAACACTGACCTCTAGTGCCAGGCACTTGGATGTGAACAGCTCTCTCCTTATTTCCCACAGACATCCTGGGAAATTACATCTTCCCATACCAACCCCACCGGGCACTGAGCTCAGGGGAAGGGATGGCAGAGCTGTTCTGACAAACCAGAACAAAGCAGAGAACTTTCCCTGCTATTATTTTGCATCATTCTATATAAAAAATCATGAGCACTCAAGGACATGCCTGGGCTGTGCCACAGCAATTTCAGACCAGAGCTCTGGGATGGGAATTGCAGAGCTCAGGGTGAGGAGGGAGGGTTGTTCCCAGAGAGGGATCTCCATAAAGCAGGGGCTGAGATATGCAGCAATGCCCCCCTTGCAGCAGGAGCCCAGGTGATACAAAGTGTCCCAAGTCTCACTGGTGGGACCAAGAAGTGACCCTGTCTCAGCTAAAGGGGGCTGGCACAAGCAGACACCATCCCATTGCCTCAGGAAACACCACTCACATTCCTTCTTCAATCTAACCAGCCCAGGCACCGCCTGAGAGCAAACTCTCCTGGATGCTATGGGTGATGCCTCATCAGAAAGCCTAAAAGAGGATCTGAACAACCAGTTACATCATCCAGGATATGTGAAACCTGTGCAGTAAAATGGTCATGATGGCCATGCTGCTGCTCACTAATCTGTTAACAATGGACAACTATTCCAGTAGCTGTATTCACTTAGCCAAGCAGCTGGCTGTCACATTTCTGACAGAAAAGGTGGAAAGCTTTAAACTAAATGAAGAGGTGTCCAGCAGTACCTGCTCATTCAGCATAGTAGCTCATAAAGTAATGTAAAAGCTACTGCAAATGTTTAACTGTTGTCACAGACAGCTTGGAGCAAAAGGATAGGACTTAATCTCATCATCATACTAGATCCTAGTTCTTCCATGGGGTTTGGTTTAGTTTTTGTAATCCTTCTCCATTATCAAGACTTTGATTCACTACGAAAAAACAGCCTTAAAGCTACTTAAAACAAAAATATGGAGTCCCTAAAGGTATTTTGGAAGCCAAAGTGAAAGCAAGGCCTTAACATCTGCCCTGAAGGCTGAGGGTACAAGGGCAACCCTGCATCTGAATGCTCCCAGGAAAGGCTTTTCTTTCCTTTCCACTAAGTTCTTGTTACTCACCTTTGCTATCAGTCTGTTCAAATTCTCCTTCCCCATGTAAGAAGTTTGCTGGGAAAGCACAATCTCCTGTTTCTGGATGATGCTGGTCAGACTCGTTTTGCAGCTTTGATACTGCTTCAGGAGCTCCAGAACCCTTGCACACTGCTCCTGGCTATTAAAAAGAGATGCATTATTTACGGCCTAAGAACAAACCTGCAGCCTCAACCTCCTGTCTGCTCCCTTCTCCTATATTCACACATGTGGGAAGTTTGACAACCAGGTTTGGATGAGAGAAAAGGAGAGATGAACTATGCCAGTCTTAAATCCTGCAAAAATGTGTGTGCGATACCTGTGTGGTATCCAGACAGTTTCTGGAATCAGAAATGCCCTTCACCATCAAATGCCTCTGATCCACATTTAGCTGTGATGAGCAGCTGTGTTCATATGATCCTCTCCACCTGAGAGGTGAGCTCAGCCACAGTAAACTGAAATATCTCATGCAGCAGAGCTCACAGCAGCTTGGATGGTGGATTCCAGCCCATCCTTCAGTGGGACATGAAAACAGGTTACTCCCACCTGTGCAAGGCATGAGAATTAACCAGAACTGTGCCAGTACTTGCAAAACCTCTGGGCATCTTCAAAAACCATATTTGAAGCACAGATACCCTGGGCAATCAACCACAGCCCCTCCCAGTCCCCTCTCTCACAGAATTATCAAACCAAGCTCCCTTAATTTTGCTGCATAAGAGACTGTTTTCCCAGCTGTCCTTTTCCATTTGTTTCAGTTTGCCTTCTCCTTTTCAGAGTGCTGGCAGGAAATTCACAGCAAATACAGAAGACACAGCATTCCCTACAGCAGGCAGGTTTTCTCCTGGATGCCAATTAAGTCCAGCACATCACTGCATACCTGCTAAATGATGGGACTGTGATGCTTTTAAAATATGCAAAGTTCATGAGCTTTGGCTTCCATGTGCAATTCCTGGCTTAATGATAGTTTATGTCTCCACTGTACCTTTAAGGTATAGTCTAGGGCTTTTTTTCTGTTTGATTTCACAAGCAAACTTTTTACCTGAACAATATTACTTTAAAATGCAATTTTCCTCCTTACCATTCAGCAAGCAAGAGCTTTGTATCCTCCCATAACCTCTCTGTAACTCTGCACTGCTCATTTGCTTCCTCTGCTTTCTCCTCATTGATCTGTGGGAGCTTATTAGCAATTTCTTGCAGAGATTTCATTTCAGCAGCAGCACGATCCAATTCCTTTTCCAATTCTGTTAATGATTTTATCCTTTATTAGAAAAAAAAATGAAATACAGCCTTATATTAAAATAAGCCTTTGATTTGGTTCACAATGTAATTATTAAGTTCCCTAGAAATTCATCCTGAGCTCCCCATACTGTATTAAATGACATCATAAAAAGTCTAATTTGGTCTTCAATTCATGTAATCTGACACAGGCCCTCAGATGAGTTATGCTGACCTCAACACTGTGAGAAAATAATCCAAATTCTAAAGGGCAGCTGGGTCTGTAGGAACACAGTGAAATTAATTTGTATTAAAAGGCAAACGCAGCATGTCCATCTTAAACTGCAGAGTTTCAGATCAGGTGCATCAGTGCCCAGCAAGGGGACCCATCTCCCTGTCTGACAGTTTTCTTACTGAAAACTAAAATCACAATAATCCATCTCCTATTTTTTCTTCCTCAATGCTGCTTCAAACACACACATACATATATACATATACATATATATATATATATATATACACATACACATATACACAAGTTTGAAAGAAAAAAAATGGAGAAGGCTTCCTTTTTTAGGCGGTGATGGAGCGAATAAAACAAACTCACAGCTACTGTCAATGTTCTACAGATACTTCAATTTTCAGTGCTCTTCTGCAGAGAGGACCCAGGCTGACTCCTCTGAAATTATGAAATTAAAAGAGCTTTAAAAAATAATTCACCTTTTCTGAATAGCTGGAATTGTTGGATCCTTCAAACCTATTTTGTTGATTCTGTCCTGTAGATCCTGAATGGCTTTAAGGAGTTCACTGTTTTTTCTGGAAAAAGTCTTGTGTACGTCTTTTTCTTCTGTAGGCACCTGCTCTCTTGAGGGATCATAAATGGCATTTAGCTTTTTAGATAAAGCCTGAACAAGTTTTTCACACCAAGTCTGTCTCCCATGATCAGCATCTTCCAGACAGATATTAACACTCTTCAGGCGCTCATCCAGACTTTTGGCCTCTTCTGCCAGATGAGAAACTTCCTGTGCAGCCTCCCTCAAAGCTTTTCCCTGCATTTCAGGTTGATCTGGGAGAGATGTGATGGAAGATTGGATCTTCTTCAGGGAGGCCATAAAAGTTTCCAGATCTTTAAGGACAGCCTCACGGATCTGCATTTTATGGCGCATTTCTTCAAGCTGCTTTTGACAGTTAATTATGACTTTTCTTGCAGCTTGCAGGTCTAATGGATTAACTTCATCCCCTGCTGAACTGTCCAGGTGTTCCAATTGTTTGCACTCTTCAATCTGTTTTAATATGCATCTCTGCAGCACCTGAAATTTAGAGAATGACCAAAAATGTTAGCTAGTGAAGAAAAACATATATCCTGCATTCAAGCTGAACCTGTGACTGAAAAACAAATTATAATAGCGTAAAAAAGTGTGCTAAACAGGATGGACAAGATAGAAAATCTACTCTGGATGTCAGTGGAGGGAAGGAAAAAAAAACCAACAAAATAATCAAATAAAATGGTATTCCACACACAGAAAATTTGATCAGCACTACAGAAAGCTCAAGACTCCTTCCTGCAATCAGACAAGAAGGAGAGAAAGATGATGATAGTCCTGGGACTGAAAGCAGCAGGCTCCCACAGCAGGACATCAGTCAGAGCACAGGCAGCCACAGAGATATTTATTACTCTGCCATCTTTCAGTTCCTTATGCTATACTTTTGGAGCAGACTTCCATGCATTTAAAAATCTCCTGGTGCAGCCTGCAGGCTCTCTGGCTGCAGCCCTCAAAGAGCAGCAGCTCAGGGCTGTGAAAGCCCAGATGTGCAGAGAGCTGGGCAAAAATTCTGGGTCCTTGCAGCCAAAACTGGTCACACAGAGCACACATGCTGTCTGCCCTACAGCTTGAGAGACCTAAACCCTACTGCACTGGAGAGCCAAGGGCAGACAAGTGCAAACTTTCAGTTCTGTGTCACTGTCAGTGTGCTCAGCCCAGAGGGCAAGCCAAGAATAAAACAGAATTCACCCTGCCCAGTGGACCAGGGCCTGGGCATCAGATATTGATAGGTGAACAATTACTGCAGCCACACTGAGCTTCCAAAGCCATCCTGAGCTGTGCTCAGATACTGCAGCAGATGTGACACAAGGTAGCTCGGCTGAGCTCATAAATTAACAGTTCATTACGTGCACGACTCTACAAAATTGTATAAGGCCAAGTGGGGACATCACAAATCTGCATCAAAAAAAGATCCTAACCCACAATGAAATGTTCACAACAATGGCTTTCACAGCAGAGCCTACTGAGGGTCCCTGGCTTGTTCTACAGGACCAACCATGTTTAAAACACAGGGACTAAAATGCCATTACAGATTTTAGAAGGTTTGGGAAGTCTTGTCAGCAGCCCTAACCTCCTGACTGAAAATCCCATGAAGTTCTCTGCTTCCTAGATATTAAAACCTATCCTTTCTAGGGTGTGGTCTCTGCTTCTTCCCTTACCTTCAGTTCACTCTCAGGAAGGTTCCAGTCCATCAGACTAAACTGGTGGATGTACTTTTTCTTCAGCCATTCATCTACTAATTGACAGACAGAGATGGATTGACTTTCTGTTTCCAAAATAATTTCCACAGCAGCCCTTAAAGAACTTGCTCTGCAAGAAAGGTAACAAAACATGAACTGGGAAAGCAAGCAAGAAAAGACACTCAATATTTTTAAGCACAAAAAGCCACAAAAATGATGTAACTGTCTAACAGACCTAATCCTCCCCCTTCCAAGGTTAGATGAGTTTTTCTCTGATTAATGAGAAAAGCAATGTGAATCACTGTGAATTTAACCAAAAGATGAAAGGAAATAACAGCAATAAATGGGAATATTGCAGAGTTATGTCACAAAGATCTGCCTCTGATCTTCTTGGGGAGACTCACACTATCTTCCATGTGTATATGAATAAAGAAAAATTAAGAACAGCCTAATTTTTTGCAATGAAGAAAAGGTTAAAAATGTGCAGCTATTTTCTGCAACACACATTATTCCCTTCACAACACACACAATTAGTTACAATTCCTTATCTAATACCATAAAGTGTTTTATACCTGATACTTATCACATCCTGAAGTTCTTTCCACTCGCTTTGTAGCTTGTTCCTTGCCTCAGAGAGAGCAGCCTGCTGCACTTCAGACACAAGATTTTCTAAGGCAGATGAGATCTTTTCCAATTCTTTCCAACCAGATGTGAATTCCATGTCTATCATTTCCTAGAAGACAAGCAGTTCTAATGCATTAATATGATCCTGTATTTCTTAGTGGACATTTCATAAAACTAGTCACAAGAGTCTCTACAAAAACAGTGAAAATATCATCTGAAAGTAAGAGTATCTACTGCCTTTTTTTCTCCTTCAAGACCCAGCTTTTAGCTGCATGCAAATTTCCAGTAACATTTTACAGTGAGAATTTCTATGTCAGATATATGCCTTGGCTACATTTTATAAAAGGGTCAATAAATAACGGGCCAGGCATTCTTACTACAAGAATGAAAATATCTCCACCTAGCTATGTTCAGAAGAAAAACAAATGTAGAACTGAACCAAGTTCTGAGATTCTTGATGAGGCTTTGTAGTCCTTTCAAGAAAGGAAATAAAAAATTGCAGTAATAAACTTGTCAACATCAACTCTGTGCCTTTTGCTGTCGCCTCAAGGATCTCACAAACCTAACCAAGTTTTGTGTGTCCTGGAACAGCTCCATTCTGCACAAACATCACTTGGTGGTTCAACTCTGATGACTCCTGCAGCCCTGGCCATCTCTGCTGACAAACAAAAAGCTCCTTTTGCAGTTTTTTTCCCATTACACCTATTTCAGCCTGCAGACAACAAACCCAGAGCCACCAATTTCTTCTTTTCTTTCAGCAACACCTGCAAAACTCCAGTGCTAGGCAGCAATGCAGTTCTGTTGAATCCTAAATCCTTGATTTCTCTTCTTCTAACACATATGGTTGCAAGGATGCTGCTTTTCCCTTGGCAATATATGATATATATAATAGAGAAGTGAGTGCTCTACATGAGAAAATAATAATTTAGGCACCAGGTATATTTTAAAAGATGAATACTTGCCTCTAGTTCAAACAGCTTAAACTTAAGGGATGAAGTGTCTTTTATTTCATCAGTAAAGTCAGATGCTACTTTATCTCTGCTGTGACGTAGAAGTTCCTCCAGGTTACTTCTCTGTGTATTAAAGCTAAGGAAAGATGCAAACACTTTCAGAGAGAATATTACTTTTAATTAAATGGAACATCTCAGGGTATGGGACTCACTGATCAACAGAGTGCCATAAAAAAATAAGCACAGTCTATTGCAAGTACATATTTTATTTAAGTCCAAAATGAATGAATAATGCATAATTGAGCAACATATTAAACAGATTGCTCATATGGCTAATCTTCAAATCTAAATGCCAGCCTACATTCTCCAAATTCAGTTTTACCAAAGTAAAAGTGTCAGTTCTCTAAAAAACCTGACACATTTCTTTATTTTACAATATTTGAAGTTATTAGTAAGGCAGATGCAGACTTTCCTAGCCCAAGAAAATGAGTAAAACATTCATAGCTAAAAATATTCTTACTACAAAATCCTAATGCTCGAAGCATTTAGTTACTGTAGTGCTTCCCTATAAATTACAAATCAATATTCAGTAAACTGCAGCAGAAAAAAGAACAGGGTTCTACACAGCAAAAGTGCACCTTATGTTTGGTACATTCAATGAACTTGTGAGCTAATTTGTCTACACAGCATCATACCTTAACAACCATGCCTTTTCTCCTTTAAAAATTACCTCTCTAACAAAGCTGGTATGGCCAATTCACCATCTTCCTCAAACTCATCTGTACAGCTCTCTCCATTGTGGTGCTTCACATCTGGCTCCAAAACTGCATCTGCAGCAGGTCTTGAGGTCTGAGAAAAAACAAAAAGGGTGACAGTGACCTCCACAATATCCTGTGCAATACACAGCAAAGCCTAACAATCATCTGTGAGCTCCTGAAGGAAGGGATGGCTTGATGTGTCCCAGAGATGATGAGAGAGGCCATTCATGAATTCAAGATGTGTTTGAACTCAATCACGAGCCCAAAGAACAAATTTTGGAATATTTGCAGCCAGCTCATTCACTCTTTTCACAGATACAGACAAATGCCTCCAACTCTTCACTAGGACTCTCTCTGTCCTCTGAAAATTGTTCATGTTACTGGGACACTACGGGGGATTTTCACTGGAACACAGCTTCCCACATAACCTTTCCACCTGAAAATTACTTTTTTGCAAAATATAATTCCAGGCTGGAGGCTCACATCTTCTCAGGATGCCCAGCACTGCTGCCTGCATGTTAATTTTTATTATTTACTTAATCTACATTCACAAGCACAGTGGGGTTTGGATTACTAACCAGAGGCCCAAGGTCTTATCACAATAGCAACAGTAAGAGAAATAAACACTTTTTCCTCCTGGCAATGACCTCCCTCTGACAGAGCACTGTTTTCCATCAGTAAGCCTGGACTTCTTACCTCCTGCACCATAAGGCTGTCAATTTCTTGAGAAGAACCAGACTCTTCTCCATTCTCAGAAGCCAAAATGGAGTTCCTACAAGAACAAAATATTAAATACAAAGGGAAAAAAATATCCTAGCTCAAGGTTTAAAACAGCGCAGCTGTGTGGAAGGATAATCAAACATTGTACTTGCCAGTTTATGAAACTTAATACTTTAAGTGTTTGAATGCACAGCTGGCCACAGTAATGTACTACCAAAACACATTAGAGTATCCCAAAATTTATGTGTAAAAATGATTTCTATGAAGGTATAACACCCGATAGCTCAGCCACCCACCCTTTCTGAGGGGGCTGTCCTTTTCCAACACGAGCCAGCAGTGCTGTGTAAGTGTCTGCCACCATTTGCTGAACCTTTTCTAGCCTTTTCTCACAGTCTGCAGTGAGTGTCTGCATCCCTGGGACAGCTTCTTCTGAGAGTCTTGCCAATGTTTTAAGGTCTTCCAAAGACTTGTTCAGATCCTTCATGCTGCCTTTGTGTGAAAAAAAGGCCTAAACAAAGAAAAAACAATATAATAAGCCCATGCTAAAACACCAGGATAAGAAATTATTCTCATATATTTTTTTATACTTCCATTATCTTGGTTGAGTGCTCTTAAAAGTCTAAGTTGTCAAACCAACACACACTTATCTTTTCTTGGTTCTTTCTAAAATAGAGCCAGAAAGTAAATTAGGATTTCTGGAAACATGTTCCCAACTATATTCACACGACTACACTGACTCTTGCTTGATTTAGAAATTCATTATGTTCTACAATTTTTAATTTTGGTCCCAAGTTTTCTTCACCCTGACATCAGATAGAAGTGTCCTACTGACTACAGAAAAAGTAGAATATTTTTTAAATATTCCTTATCAAGTATTATACTTCCTAGAGTGAATTCAAGATACACTAAAAATGTGGGAGAAAAAATGGAAAAAGGATACCACCTACTCAACAAGGGATTAATTCCAAAAGTTTGCAAGAACACTAATAAGTGCAGTAAAAAAAGGTAAAGAAATAATTTTGGTGGCCTCTCTGCTCAGTGTTTACATAACACAGAGCACAAGGGCCCTGCTCCACAGATAATGAACCCAAAAAAAGAGGAAGAAGGACAGCAAAGCATCCACAAATAGAGACAGAAAAGGAATGTGTCAGGTACCTCATGCTCCTTGATGAGCCCTTTGGTTTTATCCATACTTAGGAGTTTCTTCTCTTTGCCTAACTGCTTATTGATTTTTTTTAAAGTTGCATTAAATTTCTTTTTTTCCCTTTCTATGATGAGCTGGACATAGGATACAATTTCCTGACGAACTGCCTGCAAAATACAAAGCACATTGTTCCCATGGGATGGTGAGACACTGTTACACAGCAAATAAAAACACCAGAACACACTGTGACAAGAAAAAATTGACTTTCAAAGATGCCTGGCCTAATGAGACCAGACAGTGGATTCTCATTCCTGCATTATCTCACCTCCCATCTCCTACGAACATCGTCTTCCACCAACAGCTTCTCATGATCAGATGAAATGTTTTTCAGCAGTTCAGCTGCTTTCAAAAATTTGTCAAGAACTTTATTGTCCAGAGCATTAAAAGCTTCCTAAAAAAAAAAAATAAACACCAAAACCCAGACATCATAATGAAAACCAAACAGAAGCGAACATAACTTATGTAATTAACAAAATGACAATGTATACATCACACATATGGGATGTGTTGTTCTGCTGTGGGTGGGTACAAGGGCATTCTCCATCCCTGTTTATCTGCCAAAGCTTGCAGAATCAGTAGATGCTTTATGGAGAAAAGCAGGTGCTGTTCTTGTAATAACTTTCTGGGGAAAATTTGGTACCAAAGACAAGAGATGAAAGTCACTGAACTCTGCCTCTTCCCTAGGGAATACCTGAGGCTGTGTCCCATGGGTGTGGGCAGAGGAAGGGTGAAAAGCCTCCATCAGCACCATGGCACCTCCAGGATGGCCTGGAATGAGCTCTGTGCCCCTCCTGCCACATGGTCACCCAGCCTCTCTGCCACACCAGGCAACAGATTTTGGGCACTTCCATCTCCAACATCCCTTTAAGCGATCCACATTTTGAGACAGGATATTTGATTTACCAACTACCCTCTGGGGAGACGAGGAGATTTAGTATTTATAATAACCTGCCCAAGAATTCAGGCATGTCATTCTTGATGGGAAGCTTAATTATTGATCAGGTCAAAAAAAGAAAAAAAAAGAAAGAGCTGTAGTTCTGAAAATTATGAGTTCTGATGGAGTAATTTAGGAGAGGGCACTGAATAAACTGCCAAACAGATTTATGTTTCTTCATTCAAGTTGTCTGCCAAGTTAATAAAGTGCTAAATCAGAAAACTCAGCAAAGCATTAATCGCTACCAAAAAACAAAAAGGTCAGTACTTTTCTTACTTCGGACTTTTAGAGACCACATAGCCCTCAGAACTACTCAGATTCAGCTGGTTCAGAACACAAACCCACCTCATATCTTGAAATACATTCTTCAGGACTTAATTTTTGACTGACAAGTTGCACAGCCTTTGAAATAGAGGCCTCAAGTTCTTTCTGTGATTCTTCAAAATTGAGCAAAGCTTCCTTCTCTGAGGGTTTCTTCTCAGATTTGGACAAGATCTTGTTCAGGTCACCCATGACAGCCTTGGAAGAAAGAGACTTTTCAGAACACACCTGAGTGTCAGTAATTAGACAGAGTTATTGCTTCATAACATCACTCAAGTTTTTCAAGTTGAGATACTGATCTTGGAAATGTTCTAGATTTTGCCCTGACAAGAGTCTGGGAGACTGAGTACAGAATCTCTTCTATTTCACATGACTGACAAAGAGTTTTCCATACTCTGCAATGGTAAAATCAGAGATATCTGTGTGTGTATAAATAAGTACCTCTACTTTGTCTCTGGCTTCTTTAATTCGTGCTTGCAGCCCAGTGGTGTGAGAATGCTGCTGCAACACCTGACTTGAAACACTCTGCCTCAGGGATTGCAGTATCTCTTCTGCTGCCACAACTTGATCTTGGCACGAGGATCCTCTTGCAGCCAAACTCTGGTTTGAACAAAAAGCATTAGAAGCCTTTACAAGTGTTTATTTGTCTTTTTGTTTAAACAAACAGAGTGAAAAAGCCAGCTTTGATCATGGATGTTTAATACTTGGTAAAGGAAAGCCTCACATTCCAGTGATGGTCAGTGTACTGCACTGTAAAATCTCTGTGTGGAGAGAAAGAAATTTGCTGCCATCCACAGGGGATTCTGTTTGCTGAAGCAATTTCTTTCTGTCAGTGCAACACCTCCTGTGTATTTACCACAGAGCCAATCAGATGTGTTTTTAAAACGTGCTCTCTCATCCAAGCAGCTCCCCAAATGAAACCACACATTTGGATATGCAGCATCTGATCATGAAGTCATCCAAAGTGAACACACACCAAGGCTCAGATTTCCTTGTAGTTTCCTGCCTTCCTTTCAGCACTGCAAGGCAGGAAAGCAGCTCGGTGCCCTGCATGCAGGAGTAGTGTGCCATATTTGAATATTTATCATGAAAAATCCCTATTAGAGCTGTTTCTATGAATATTCAACACATTTCTCCTGTCTGAAGTTGTCAGTTAGCATTCTCCTAATCATAATCAGAGCTTTATTCTGGATCTTGACCTATTGTACTGCAGGTAACAAATGACCTGGTCTCTCCTGCCCCCAGACATGGGGGTACAATGCAGCCACATGTTTGGAGGCTGTATTTCAGGGTGTCCTTTGTTATTTCACTTTTTTTTTTTTAACAAACTAGAGTCACACTGCAAAATGAGGCTTATTTTATAAATATATTCCTGTGATTACAAAAAGATCAACAGATCCTTTTTGTCTCTCACATTTCCCAATCTGTCAGGTAAATGTTGCAGAAAAAGTGACAGGACTTTTGATTCTTCCTGCAGAAAAGCTGACTTTTTATTGCATAGCTCATATTTTCATAGGAATATCAGAAGGCACTGTGTTCAAGCTAACTGGTTAACAATATACTGATACTCAGTTTATTGGCTGGTAAATGGCTAGGGTGCATGTTTATTAAGCTTCTCTATTTTTGGTTAGTTTACATATTTTTTTCATGGATTCTCATGGGACAGACTCTTTGTTTTTGTAGGTGTGAACAGTTCTCTTACAAGAATAGATTGTTATGTTAACTGATTCTCATTTTCATTATTTTTTCACATAGGAACATTAAATGAAATAAAGAGTATTTCTGTTTGTTTACAGCAGTTACACAAAGGAGTTGGTGGTCACCTTCCCTCCATCAGTTTATACAGACCCTGTTGCAGAAGTAGTAAAGGCAACATAAGACAGTGCTTCAACTTCTTCACTGCAAAGCTTGGCATCTTTATTCTGTCGCACCTTCACTGGCAGGTGAAGAAAATAAATCAGACTTTGTATTGAAGCTGCTGAGTTATATACACAGATTTGCATCTGCCATCTGCTGGGAGCTGGGGGTAATCCCAGGGAAACAATAGTGACTAGTGGAATTTATTGTTAGAAGTTAATTTGTGCTCTTTGAGGATATTTCTAACAACTAGCTATAAGATGAAATTCCCAAATAATGACATGTGGTGCTGAAAATACTTCAAGCATTCAAATTTTTGATGGGTAAGCCTTGAATACAGCCAAGGTGTCCCAAACCTCCTCCCTACATTGGAGAGTAGATGATCAAAGTCCTGTGTGACCAGGGGAACTACTCAAATTGGCAACTTGCAGAGCTCTGGTCTGCTCCAAGTGCTCTGCTGGACAGGAGTAATTAATATCACTCAAGAACAAGCTGCTGATCAGTGGCACCAACAGCATTTTATTGGCACCTGCTGGTCAGCTGGACACACTGAGGGTGGAGGATTCACTCACAGCTCATCTGGGAGTGATCCTGGGAAATAACAACAAGGCACAAGCACTGTCTTGACTTTTTACAAGTATTACAGCACAAAATCCACATTAGGTTCTGCTTCACTGATGATGCCTCATTTTACCCCAGCCACAAATCTGTGCTGCAAGATGAGAATCTGAGGATCAAGTATTTTAAGCATCATTTTCACCTGCAAATGTTCCTCCAGCTCAGGTTCCACAGGCTCCTCATGACTGATCTTGCTAAGGAGATGTCCCATCTCTGCTGCCCAGCTGTCCACCCCTCCAAGCAGCTCTTCAATTTTCTCCAGGCTCCCTGGAAGCTCTGTGGTCTCTTCAGCAGTATTTGTGCTCTCCTCTCCAAGCTGTCAACAAAAAGCAAGGTGAGATGTTCATTCCCATCATCTCCCCTCTGCCCTCCTCCAACACAGTCACCACCTGGGTCACTTCCCAGCTTTAGCACTCAACAGGAATCAAAGGAGAAATAAATGCCAAACATATTGATATATAAACCAAGTGAGGCTCAGTTCCTCAGCCCTGAGGGCAGGTGGGACAGCACAATCTGTCCCCTTGTCCCCTCCCCTACAAGCAGCCACACTACCATGGAGAAAACTCCTGTGTTGCAGCATCTCCCAGCCCACAGTAGGGAATTGTCCAAGAACAGCAGCTGGTGTTGGTCAAATCAAGGTCAGGAAGTGTGCTGACATTAATGGTACTGGCACTAACAGCCCAGAGCTCCAGCATTCAGTCTTGCATTTTATATTAAAAAATAAATATAATATATATGATAGCCATAATGTCCAAAGCAATGCCACAAAAATAACTCAGGAAGTCCTTAAGATCTTAAACAGGCTTCTTGCACCTCACTTATCTGGTTTCTCAATATATTACCTTGAGGCATCTCTTATTAAGGGTTTTTCTAGCAAACTCTGGATTTCCCTCACCCTTTGATTGCTTCCTTTGATTTTATTGCATTCTCACTAAGCTCATCTCCTACAAAAATGTAGCAGTAATTTTTTGCACCGTTTACTGTCACAGCAGTAGCTTTAATAAATGTCAATGAAAGGCTCAACTCAGAAAATTAAGAGTTCTAATATTCCCAGGCAGAGTGAAAATGTCATTCTTGTGAAAGCACTCTAGGGACTGTAATATGTATAACATTAGGCAGGTTTATAGGGATTTGCAGCAGCCTAAAAACCTGTCAAGTGAGCTAGAGAAAAGTTGCACAACCTTAGAAATATCTATGCAGCAATAATTACTTTCTACCAGCTAAGACAGAGTCTGTAAAATTTAACACAGGTAAATTGATTATTTCCACCCCAAGCACTGAATTAAGAGCTTCATTCTGCAATAAGATTTCCTTTTGTAAGTGGATTTGAGATTTCAATTTAAAAATTGAACATTTTCCATCCTGCTATAATGAGAACTTTACCGAGCCACAAAGATTTAGAATGGGATGCTGCCGTGTACTCTGTTTCTCAAGCTTTAAAACTGGCAACCCTGAGTTGACTGAAAGATTGATCAATCTCTGATTAGCAAGCTGGTAAATCTAGGAAAGATGCCTTTGAAGGCTGCATGGCAAAGAGAAATAGTAACTTGTAACTCACAAAGTGTGTCCTCTTGATGAACTTTGCCCATCTCCTGTTCAGTTTCTTCAGCTCTTTGGCAATATTTGATCCAACTTGCTCTTTGCTGACTTCAATGAGATGGTTTCCAGCTTCATTTAAGGAACCATGAATCGAATTCCTCTTTGCCAGTACCTCAGCAGGGATCTAGACAGAGGCATTGAAATAATTTTAAGCAGAACCCTGTCAAACATTTATTTCCAAAATGAAAAGCAGAAAAGCAACAACATCAGCCACTGTGAGATTTAATGTTTTTCTTCCAGAAGGCTTTGAAGTATCTCTGTCAAACAAAGAGAAATCCAACCATGTACCTCTTTTGGATCCTCATTTCTGTTTTCTTCCAGCCATGTCTTTAGTAAATGGATGTTTTCTGTGTAATTACTCCAGGAGGACAGGACTTTCTGTAGGGTGGTGTTTACATTGGAAATATACTCTTTACATGTAGAAATCTTTGACTCCACTGTCTTCAAAAGTTTGCTGATTTCTTGAGGATCTCCAGCTAGGAAGTGGAATAGGGATTATTGTTACACATTTGGGAACAGAGAGGTTAATTATACAGAAACACTGCTTACATGGAACAGTAGATGGAATTAAAATGGGTGGCAGCACTTTACTTCAAAATAGAGATCTTCATACCAACATGAGCTTACCCAGGTTAGGACCACTTATGTTTTTCAAGTCTTCACAGATGTGAGTAGCAGTGTCTAGTTGTGTTTCAAGTTTCTTTTCTTCAATGAAATTCTGCTCAAAGTGAAAAGTAATTGATATGGGTAACACTGAATGACACAAAACTGAGTAAGAAATACAGCTTGGGACACTTTTTTTTTCTTCAATATGAGCCTACAACCTACAGGTTAAATGTAAACTGAGCAAAGCCCACCCAGCAACTCAGCTGCACCCTTTAGTCTGAAACAAACTTGTTCTTTTACTCTGCTTGTGCAGAGAGTAAAGTAAATAGAACTATGAATACCTGAATGCCACTGCCTGAGCCACAGCCCTGCATGAGTCAGGACTGCTTGCTCCAAAAAGTTACAGCCCCAGGGCAATACTGAGAAATGGCATCTAGAACCAGTCAGGCAGAACTCAGTCACATAAGCCAAAATGTGATGAAAGCAGAAGGTGGGCTTCCCTGCATGCACAGAAACATTGAGGTGCCTCATTTCTGACAGATCAAAGCAAACTGGGGATGGAGAGGGTGAAAGAGGAAGAAATGGGAGCAGAGAAGGACACTTATGTGTGCACAGGGAGTGAGGGTTGATCCTCAGCCCCTCTCTGAGCTGATCTCACTCCAGCACTCCCCACTCCTACAAATGTCCTACCCAGCAGGGTACAAAACAACCTCCCTTGTGACTGTGACAAGCCCTAAACCCTAAACAAGCCCTAAACTCCCTGGCAAAGCTCTGCATTCTATCAGCTTGAGCAAGACCATGAGCCACAACTGTAGAAACAACATGATAATAAGTATTTATGAAACCAAGTGAACCAACAAACTCAGCACAGATTAACTCTGCACAACCATCTCACCACAGGGTGAGGCTGACACTGCTCAGGAAACTGCTACTTTATACAACCTATTATTGCCTCCTTCCACAGTACTGAGGCTGGTGAAATTCCCACTAATTTAACTGTGGATTTGCCAGTCTGAAAATCCTCTGAGAAAGTCCACTAAGATGGAATTCACAAGGAATCCCATTAACTCGAGATGGGGAAAAACTGGAGGCATCAGCATTTTCACCTCTGCCTCTACTCTTGATGCAGCATCCCTTGTCAGTATTTGGGGTTGGGCAATCCATCCCTTCCTAAAAGCCTACATCAGTTTCATAACTTGAGTCCAGAAACTGAGCTAGGCATAAAGTGTAATAGAACAAGACAATTCATATTCACCACAAAGCATGAGGAGGTAAAGAAGCTGGGAAAAGGAAGAGGCAGCAGTGTGAATAATGGCTGGTTTTGAAAAAAGCAACTACTGGACTGCCCCAGAGAGGGTTCTGTGGATTGGAACTAGGGAAGGGCTGCTACAAATGGCTCTATAAATAATCTAGAAAGAAAGAAATCTTCACAATAAAGAATAAAAATGGGCAGAGAGAAAATCACAGTCATGGCTCATGTTACTTCTCCAAACTGAAGAAAGAAATCTCATTCATAGCAAAATGGAAGATTTTGGGGGCCAGAAAAGCTTCTAGACAGGTCTAACTGCCCTTCTTTGAATAAATCTGAAATTTCACCTGTCCACCATGGTTCTACCAATTATAATACCTTTAGATGACATAAGACTGTATCAAGGAGAGCTGGGAAAGAATTGCCATCAGGGAGAGATACATATATCTGAAACTTACATTCCAATTTTCCAGCAGTGATTCCACAGACTCTTTTGCCCCATATTTCACATCCCAGATATTTAGCTTTAATTTCACCTCATTGGCAATGGCTGAGCACAGTCCATAGTGGTATTCAAGAAAAGTGCTGGGGTTTGTAGAACAAATATTGCTAAATCTGCAAACAGAAAATAGTTCCAAAAGTTTTTCAAAACCATTAGATACAAAAGGCATTAATGTATCAGAATTTTATCCTAAAAAAATCAAAATTACATTTATGTAAACATTTTTCTTTAAAGACAGGAATTAAGTTCTAAGATAATAGCAGTTCATTTTTTTTAAGCAGCAACAACTGAGCAGTCAATGTTGTCTGCTCAATGTACGAAAAACCTTAAATGCCCAAAAAAGGGACATCTGCCACCTGCATGTCAAAGCATCTCAGGTTATGGATACAGATTCACTGGTCATTTTTTTAAAATATCCTCCAACAGATATTTGGGGTAGTACAAGCTATAGATTACAGTGATTTTTAATTGGTGGAAATAAAAGTTTAGAGAATCCTGCCACCAGGGAATTTTTTACATTGAAAATATTCAAGTTTCTTATCCCTAGTGGTTGTTTCATATCCCCACTAGCAAAGGGCATCTGAAAAGGTCCTGTTAATGAGCTCTGCTCTGTACACACAATTAAACATTCATTGGACCAATGAGAGATCCCTGCCTGCTCCACTTGACACTCAGCCTGTGTTTAGGTCAAAAATGCTTTTTTTTGCAAGGCATGGATAAATTATGTGTTTTGTTCAGAACAGCAGAGCCAGTCAATAGCAGAGCTGGAATACAACATGAAGTAGATGGAATTTGAGCATCACAACCTTCTTTTCATTTCCTCTAATTTTTCAGGCAAGACTAGTGGCATATTCTTCTCATCTTCATTCTTAAATGACTGAAGGGTGTCCAAGTGAGAATCAAAACAATCCATCAAGCCCTGGGGAGAACAAGACACAGTAAGCCATTCATTTTGATCTAGAGTATTTCATCTGGGAATCTCCAGCTCACCTGCTGTTAGGGAAGGAGCTATTAAGAACTAGTCAGCACAAGACAATCTCCCAGTGTCTTTACTCATTAAAGTGCAATAAAAGTATTTACCTAATCACCTTTTAAAATGCACCTTTTAGTGCAATACTACCTGACTTCTCTTATCATTGTGCATCTACCTAAATATAAGGATCACAGACCTTACACTACTCCTGTTATCAGTTTTTTCTGCATTTTCACTATCATCTTTAGGAGAAACAAAACATCATTCTACCAGCTTCAGGGTATTAAACTGCTCTTTGCTATCCCTTAGCAAAGGTTGACAGCAAAACCTGTTGAATAAATCTATTATGTCACCTGCTCCACAGTTCATTTGACTGCTCAATAAATCTGTGTCTAACACCAAGCTGACATGGTATCAAATTAACCATTCAATGGCCAGTGTCCCGTGATTGGGGAATATTTCACAGGCATGTGTCTCAGCACCAAATTCCCTACCTGAAAATAAAAAATAACATGTGTTGCAAAAAGATAAGCCTATTTCTCAGTGGCATATAAAAAAAAAAGCTACAATTTCATTTCTATGTTATAAAATCTGCCACAAAGCATGTTAATGGAAATGGCTAAATCCTGAAACAGCCTTCAACCACAAAAATAGTTCACAGATTTTCAACACTGGATTTTGAAATCTTCACACTGAAGCACAGACAATTATGAGCACTGGTGGATGATTTCCTAGATCTTAAAAATTTGCATTATAAGGTACCACCTTGCCAGTATGATCCCTACACACAACATACTAAAAGGGGAAAAATTTTCAGTAGGATGTCTTCCCATCAAGAAAAGAGGATTTGGCAGAAATTAAGCATTAATGTGTTTCTTCTTCTGAAGAAACGACATTATTTCATCTATATGTTTAATGGGAAAAAATAAATGCCTTAAGAAATGACATCAGTCTCTATCTTACTCTTAAAAATGCTTTAAGTACCTAGGTTGCACAACAGAAATCTTTGAACAAATGGCTAAAGACTGACAAAGCTGTTACCAGTTAAAAAGTCATCTCTCCAATCAGGAACTGACTAGAAACAGTACAACAGAGAAGTGTTATTAAGACACTTGCAAGAACCTCCACTGCCCATTCTTTCAAATTCTCTTTAAGGACAATGTCACAAAACCAGCAAATTTCTTTATAGAAACCCCAAATATGGCATTATGATCACCAGCCAGGCATCAACACATATACTCTTTCAGAACTTTCAAATTCAAAAGGATGTTTAAACTATTATCTATACAAATATTTGAAGATCAGAATAAATAACTTGCATGGTACAAAGGTATCAAAATATCCTTGCCTTGAATGGAACTAAAGAGTGATTCAGCAAATATTTAACTTTAAACACACAAACTTCTTGAACTATTTAACTTTTAAACACACAAACTTCTTGAACTCCCTGGAATGCAACCTTAAGCTCAAGTGCTTTTCTGAATAGGTATGCATTCAGAACAGATTTAAAGATAAAGATGCAATTATCCTGTGATATTACTTAACAAACAAACAAGTTGCAGGAACCACATAAAAAAGAATAGCATAATTTACTCATTGAGGCAGTACTCAAATTTAATCTCCCCGCAGTGAAGTCTGAAACCTGCCTTATAGACCCATGAAGTTATTTAATTAAACTCATAATTCTTCAAAGGTATGTTCAGAAGAGCTTTTCATCTTCAAAAGACAAACATATGCACACCACTTCCCAAAATGTCAAACAGCAATTCCATAACAAGTGCTTTGCCAGGTCAAACTGAAGCAGAATTTCCTTTGTGATCAGCATACCTTAAATATTACAATTATTTCTCTGAAGACAGACATTGCTTTGAAAGGGTCCTGTAAATCAGGCAAATCTTCTGCCTGCAGACGTTCCACCTCCTGGAGCCAAGCCTCAATGCTATCCAGAGGGGAGGGCAACATCTGGTCCAGCTTTGCTTTCCACTCGTTAATCTTTAAAAGGAAAACAAGTGGATTAAATCTCTCACTATTATTTTCTTCCCCATCTCCAAGATGCTGATATAAGCTGCATAAGCTGGTGCTCAAGACATCCCAGGAACCCACTCCCTCATGCCTGTCAGAAAAAAAGAGTTTCCAGTGAAGTCAGCTAAAATCAGCCCCGTTTACCTCAAACCCAGGTTTGCTCCCAGTCTGTAACCTCTGCAACACCACAGAGAATTTGGCATTCCTGTCCTTTGCTGGTGACCATAACAAGACCCAGAAACAGGAAAATTTATAGCGAACTAGTTGCAAAATAGGGGGGAAAATAGAGATGAACAGCTTTTTGTCTGTCATGGGGCTGACAGGGGAGCATCTCTTCCACAAAGAGCAATTCCCACCATGGCCCTACACACCCCAATCTGAGCCAACACACCAACCCCACTGCAAAGCACTGACCAACCAGGCCCCACTAGATCAGTGTCTGTGCTCTGAGCCATAACTGTGTCCCAGAATAACCTTTTAAGCATAAATAGGCCAAAAACTTTGATCAGAAGAGGGCTTTGAGATAACCAGATGCATTTCCAGGGATGTTTCAGTCTTGAGGCTCAGGAGGCAGAAGGGTAACACACAAAAAGTCACCTTCTGCCTCCTCTTGGGCACTGAATGACACTCAGACTGTCTGGACTTCAGGTTCAGGGTCAAACCTCTTTTATCATCCCAAATAAAGCATCATCCCCCCACTTTTCCCAGTGTGAGTTCCTGAGGTAGACTTAGGCTTCTTCATCCATCCCACACACTCATGCTGGTAATGGGGTGAGCAAGAGAGAAATGCCTCTGACCTGAGAGATCACTTTATCCCACTGTTCCCTCATCTGCTGCTGGCCTTCACTCAGCTCAGCTTCACCCCTTTTTGATGACAACACAGGCAGAAAGGGGATTTTCTCTCGGTTAAATGTTTCCATAAATGACATCATTTCCTAGAGATAAAATAGAAGAGCAATTCACAGAAGACGTCGGATGGAGGCTCACAGAGCCAAGTCCTGCCTTTGAACACACTGCTAGGAGCTCCATTAACTTCAAAGGGTGTGATGCATGCAAAGGCAAGACAGCAAGAGGCATTCCTGTCTCCAGGCAATATTTGGGTCTGAAATTATAGGTGCCATTCCCTAAGTCTGTATTTAACATAATGTCAGTGCAGTGAGAACACAGTTCTCTCCTCCCAGCAAGAGAAAGGGAAAATTCCTCCTCTCACAGTTCCCCATGGGCCACTTTATTACAAACTCTGGCTACAATATAAGCCAAAGGAAATTTTGCTGCAGCACAACCTAGAGCCAGCAATTCAACTACTCCTCTACAACATTTGCTGGGTAAAACCTACTGTAGTAATTAGCACAGAAATAGCAAAAGTAACTCTGTGAAGGGCCTACGTGCTTGAATCTTGTCCAAGTCTTCAACTACGTCAATTAATGAAGACACTACTTTACTCTTTCCAAAACCTTTGCTCAAAAATGAAATAACATATCTCTTTTTCATAACAGAGAGAATTTAGCCTACCTTTCCTTCAATCATATGAGGGATTTAACAATTACATCGTCAGATTTCCAAGTTTTCTTTAAAAGCTTATTTAACAGTTCAGACAATGAAGATGAAAAATATTAAAAACATTCACAGAAATAGATTATTTTCACAGAACATGAAATGCAACTTACTTTGTACTTCTGGTAGTATGTTTCATTCTCTGTTTCCACCAGCAGTTGTGCAAACTTCTCCTCCTGTGCAGCCAACCAGCCCCTGGCCTCTCTTACTTTCTCCTGGTAATTAGAGCAGAAAATTTCATTTTTCCATTTTGCAAGCATTGTTTTTAATTTACATTGTGCCATAAAACAACACTCATTGAGCATATGATAAAATCCATTCAAAGTTATTGAAAAACAATTAGTAACTCCTGGGGACCCTGATGAGTTTTGAGTCAGGCACTATTACATTGCAGGGACAAAGTTTTAAACCTGGCACCCGGATATATGAAGACATCAAAAAAAGACCTGACTGCAGTTCTTCTGAAAGGAGATTATCAGCATGTGAAAAACCAATTAAACTCTCATAAGGAAATACATGGAATACAAAATGTGGGTTTCTGGTCAGTGTTATCTGTCAGAGGCAACTTCTGTCCACTTTACATGTCAGCCACTAAATTTTAAAGCTGGTTGTTGTGTGCATCTGCAAATCTGCTTTTCCTCCAATGTTTACACAGACTTCAGAGCACACATGAAGACAACTCTGCAATAGTTAAATGAAAACAAAACAACCTGCACAGCAATTCCACCTGTAGGACCAACCAAAAATCTCTAACATGGAGTTTTTTCTACCACACAGGAGCATCAGAAGGCTCAAACCAATTCAGTTTGAACTAGCAGAATCAGAGGATCTACTACGTGCTACTGACTCAGATATAAACTGGGCAAAGACAGCACATTCATTTGAAAATGCCTCAGTGATAACCCACACAACATACCTGCATGTCTTCCTCAGACTCAGGCAAATTCTTGGAGTATTGCAGAAACTGAGCCACGTAAGTCATGATTGATTTTTCATCTGGATTCACAGTGTCAACATCTACAAGAGCCAATACAGCATTTACATAATTATGCAGCCTTCTAGGCCTGATCACATAATTACACACTATGCTGCAGTTATTAAAACACATTACCATAAACATGTTTATTTTGCAACAGCTCACTTAACATGCCATTGACAGAAATTAATATGAACATTTTTTTCCTTGGGAATATTTTAATAGAACATGATTAAGTAATGAAAAAGTTTCTCCCATGAACAGGAAAGTTTCATATCATTTCTTCTGCATATTGGTCCTGCAATTGTTGCCAATTCAAAAATCCTACAGTTCCTAGGTACAGCTGATGTTTTAAAATAAAGAACCTCAGGTTTGAGCATTACAGCAAACATCAGTGTTCCACTTCAAACTTAAGCACAGTCTCAGAGATCACATTAATCTCACTCCTAATAACAAAGATTTTTAAAAAGCTGATCATTTACCTTCAGGCTCCAGAAGCCGTGGGATATTCAGCTCCAGTTCTGCAATTCTGAAAGCCTCTTTCAGGTTTTCTTTATTGCTTCTGGCTTTTGCCTTCTCCAGATCAACCAGACCTGGCCTCAAGGTTTGGATGATGGCTAAAAAAGCCAGTCCACTTCGCCAGCTGGACTTGAAATCAGTGACACTGACAGAGCCATGCCTGTCCCAGAAATGAGTGGAAACAAAATGTTAGGATATCTGAAGAAACAGGATTTAAATACCAATTTAGAAATAGAGTACAAATTCAGTAAAATGGAGTATGAACCAAACCCAAAAGCATCTCAGCACTGAACTTCTGCACAAGGCAGACAACAACACAGCCAGTACTAGCAACCCCAACAATTACTTCTTTTTACAAGATGACTATTTCTTTTTGTCTTCTACTGCATTCTGAAGATAAAGCCTTGCTGATTCAAATCCTCTCTAAACATCACCTTTGTGCTCAACATCTATGCATTCTATGGGGTGGAAAAGCAACAAGAAAAGCACTGCAGAACATGTATTTGTCTGTAAGGACAACAAGAACTGGCATTTTAGAAAATCCAAATCTTAAAAGCATTGTTATTAGTGCAGGAAAAAGTATTTAATTTTCTCTTTATTAGCTTAGTGTCCCTGAATCATCTTTTATTAATGTTCACAGTCTGAACAGTGCTGTGAGGTGCCCAGTAATGCAGGCCACAATGAATTCTGGGACAGCTTTCCAAAAACAGCCTGTATGTTATGAGTATGTTACAGCATGAAAAAGATGTGGGGTTTCAGGCAATCAGATTCAGTCACAAAACAATGGGCCAAGTCTTTAAAGATTTGTTTCTTTACCAAAAACTACAGGATTCACTGGTAACAAAATATTTCAACATAATGCCAGTTCAGAAATGAGACTGCAAACCAGACAGCAATATTGCTGAAAAACAGGCAAAAGGAAGAGGAAGATTACATGGGTAAAGAGCTGGTTTTGATGTGCCAATTAATCTTCTGATAAAAGACAGGCAAACCTCAATGCCATTCTACTGGCAGAAAGTGTCTGATGTGCTGATGAAAGCCTTTATCCCCCACTAATAACATGGAATATTAGTAGGATTTTGTTAGCAAATAAAACAACCCAAAGAGCTGAGGAGAAAGAGCTGACATTACTGTAAAGCACATTTGGAAGATCCTGGAGTGAAGCAGCAGCCCTTGAAGAAAATGTAAATATCGGTATCTGCTCTAGACTGTGTGCTATGAATACTCCCCCTGAAAGCAGCAGTGCTATCCGTACATCAAGCACAGGGAAACATCTTGTTAGAATTAGGGACTAGGACCACCAGGATTAGCATCCTCCTTTGGGATCATGCAGTGTTTTGACAGAAAAGCATGAGTTGTGGGACCACAGAAATCCTACATTTTCCATTAAAAAATATTTTAAAAGCCTTGCGACTGTGTGAATCAGAGCCAACCATGAGGATTAAAACAAGTAAAGCATGGAAACATTTCACTAGACTTATCACACAGGAGCCCTAAAAAAGGAAAAGCCAAACAACTCCGATTACACTGTTGTGTTTAATTAGTAAGATGAGCTTCACTTTATTATATTTAAAGGACTCATGTCAAAACATTTGGGGCCTGACAGATGCTCAAAGTACTGGTAACCAAAACTGAAAGTTAAAGGATTTTCTGCTAAGCTGTCACTAAGTAATCTTAAAAAACAGGGGGAAATATCACCACACTTAGAGGAAAGGAGTAATACAAAGTGTAGCATGTTAATTATAAGTTTTGGTTGGAACTTACAGTGAACACTGTTCCTTTGCCCACAACAAAAGAGCCTTTGTAGCAGACATCTTCCACCGTTCCTTAATTTTAGCACTTTTTTTAGCTGATCTGTTTGCCTTTGGAGAGGAGTCAGCAGCACCTGGACCATCAGGTGAAGGCTGATTGTAGGTACAGGCAAGTGTCCTGGCCAGTTCTTCAATCTGTCAGAGAAGATGGGACACTCAATGAGGCTTCAGTGAGAGATTCCCAAGGAATTAATGGGAGAACAGCAGAGAATTAGACAGGACTCAGCCACAGATGTAACAGTAGCTTCCCTGTCTGCCAAAAATCAAACCAGGCTTTTTAATCTTCACAATCTGAACCATTTCATGCTGAATTCCCATATTTAGGCATTTTTTGGCAGGATATATTCACCCCAAGACTTGTGTGTTATGCTGTGGGTACCAGAAATGACACCAAGGGACCTTCTCAGTCAATTTCTACCCTAACCACTGACAGCAGCCCATGGCATTGTAGTTTCTGCTGTCAGGAGTGACAAATATCAGGCATAGTCAGTTTGCCTGCTCATTCAGAGTGCAGGAAAACCTACCTGACAGACTATTTGGTTAGAAAAGCCTGGTTTAGATAAAAAGGTAATTGCACAGGCCATAAGCAGCAAAAGAGTCTTTGGCATCAAAGTACCTCTACCACAAAATATATGGGCTAAATATTGCTGGAAAACTTTGTTTCTTAGTGCTCTCCTGAGCCCCAGTCACCAGTCAGAGCACCTACTGGTGCACAATTCTCCCTAGAAGCCAGCTTGGCTCCAGCACCCTCTGCAGCCCCACACCATGATTAAATCAAGGCCCTGGGCTTTCACACCTCATGCCCATAACCTCATGCCATGCAAGGTGCACACTCTTATTGTGCAAGAAACATGACTTTGACAGCCTTTGTGTTATTTCATGCATTATTACTGAAAAAAAAACAAACAAGAATTGTAGATTATGAGCAAAGTCAGCACTTAGGAGTGAGGCTGCCTCTGAGAGAGGGATGAGCCATTACACACTATTTGCTCTTTTTGGAGCTTAATCATTACAGACCTTAGACAAACAAAGTTTAGCCCATTTTTTAACTGGTTATTTAAAAAAAAAATCCTCAGTATCTTTCCTTCCTACCATGTGCAGCTAGGTACTGTTCATCACTGCCCTGCTCTGGTGCATCTCTTCCTTGAGATGCCACTTCCACATGTCAGAAAATAATCTTTTGTTCAGTACTAATTCATCTTATTTAGCAATCATGTAAGTCAACACATTTTTGTGCTTCTCCCCTCTACTAAAACTCTCTTACATCGCTGAAATACTTACATGAAAATGAAATATAATGGTCCAGATTAGGCCAAGCACAATGGAAGGTTTTCCTTCAATAATGTCAGCTACATGAATATTTATGAGCTTCAGCTAAGGAGAGGAAAAAAAGGATCATTGTTAACAAAGAAAATGTTCCACTAGCTAAACTGGCTTTAGTTGTGAATTTTGAAGTTAATACTCACTGATCTGCTCTTTAAAAATGTCAAAGCATTTTCTATATTACTTCTACACTGGAAGGTATTAAATCCTTTTTCCCGTGGCTGCAAAGCAAAAAAAAAAAAAAAAACAGGTTATATCTTCAACTGCAAAAATTAATTTTATTCTATATTTTGAAAAGGGAAGTCCAGCAAAAATCCATAAATTACTTTGGATCAACTTACTTCAGCATGTTTCAGAGTCAATGGTATAAAAATAAGTTACTTGAAACTAACTCTATGACCCCAGAGGGATGATTCATATGGTTGCACTTAAGCATATCCAGAAATCTTTGCTGGACTTGACAAAGGATTGAGGTAATATTTTTATTACTCTGTCTTACCAGATGTTGGCCTGAAAGCACTTCCAACAGATCCAGAAGCAAATGTCCCTGCTGTATGTCTGTATACAGGTCTGAGACAACATAAGGAGGGATATGCTGCAAGATAAATTTCAATCTTTTGTCATTTTGAATTCAACACACTACAGAACATCACAGATTACTCTGCTGTTAAATAATGTTTAGCACCCTTTATTTTTTTCATTAAGCTGCAATAAAAATCCTTCATCTAAATTGCCACATCCTGCTTCTTCTAGCCCATTACTATGTTTGTGTGTTATTCCCTCCTCCTTGTCCTGCCTCTGTGTTTAAAAGGGTAATTTTAGACCTCACTTTCAAGCACTCACATTTTTCAAGGAGGTCTGGGGCAAAATAAAAAAAAAGAGAAAGGGAAAGCTAAACTAGGCAGTTAATTCATATTTTGACATCTTACTCAACATTAAGTACAAATTTGAGTATACAGCTGCATAACTAAACCTCTTTTCACCCACACAACACTAACTTATCAAGAGCTCAGCAGCTTCTGCTCATGGAGGGACCAAAACAAAACTATATTTTGTTTCTACCTGAGCAAGTCAGAGCCCCAGCACATGCTGCAGGAGCTGTTTCCTGAGAGCTTAAAGAGCACTTCCACTACTATGTGGTTTGTCTTAATACTTACCAGTCACTCAGGTCATCTCATTAAACTCATGTTCTTGGATTGCATAATGGAACAACACTTACCTAATCCCAGTAAAACCAACTGTAAACTCAGAAACTCATAAAACCCTCAGACATGTGCCTCAATCCACCACAAGTTTTACCACATGAGTAAGGAGAGTGACATCCACACACAAATCACCTCATACAAGTGTCCTTGGATGTGCCCCAATACAGTGCTGCTGCACTTACTAAACAAATGCTTCTCGGGGCTACTTTTCCCATCCAGTGCCTAAAAAAACTCGTAGCAATTTTGTTTGTTCCTAAAAAAATTTAATCTCTAACCAGCATATCTGAATGGCTTGGCTAAAGAACCCCCATTTACCTTTGCCAATATTGAATTTATCCAACTAGTGAAGGTTTTCTTCTGTGTAAACTCTCGCTGGACTGGAAAATAAAAACAAAAGAGAAACTAAAGTTAATGGAAAAAATGATCAGGTTTTATTCCTCTTTCCCAGAAAGACACACAGTATCCACCTCAAACCCAAGGTCTGTTCTTCCAGATATTAAGTTACTATTTAATATCAGTTTTTCTCAACTCTTGTTTCATAGCTCATACTTTCTTGCTTGCTGAGTTGGTACTGCAAAGACCTCTACAACCATCAAGCACAACCTACAGGATGCAGAGAATAACTAATGAAGGTTTTCTCAGAAGATCAGCAAATACAAATAGCGATGTGAAAGCAGAATTCTACAGAGAAATATGTCTGCAATAGCTCTGTCCATCCCTAGGTGTTCCTCCCAGGACTCAGGGCCGTCATCAGTACAAGATACAACCTGGAATTTGAGAAAAGCCATGCATTAAATTGGATGCAGGCTGGAGTTAGGTGATAAATGCACATCTGTAGGTGAAGCCTCACCATGAGATATCTTTGCTAACTAAGGGCTGGAGAGAGTTAGGAGGCTGTCATGGGGAAATACAGCCTCTACCTGCATCCTTTCCACTGCTGGGCCCTCTCTGGGGTGTACAAATTATTAATCCAGCTGATGCCTCAGGTTTTAGCTTTTATGTTTTTCAGACTCCATGCTGCTTTAGTGTGCAGGTCGGAACTTTATATTAAGGGATGGGGAGCTCTCTTCAGAGTAGGGAGACAAAACAATTCCTTCTCTAGCTGGGGACCAAGGACAAATGATCCAAATCTCAGGCCCAAGAGCATAAACAACATGGACTGAAGAGAGAAAAACAAGGATGGGACTTCATAACCTAAAGCTATAACTGAACAATTAACTCCAGTATGCAAATGGACCAGAACTTGTAAAAGTGTGAGACCAGTGACCAGTTGTCCATTTTGTGACCATTTTGGTTCATCTTGGGTGTAGCTCTGGCTGGGCTCTTGTGCAGCCCAAGGTTGATCCATTGAGCCCTTTTAATAAATTCCTACTTTATTCCTTAACTCTGTCTAGCCTCTGTTCTAGGTCAGCCTTTACAAAGTATCATAGCCAAAAAGGAGCACACAGGATGCTAATACAAGCAAGAGGAAGAAGAAAAGGCTTGAACTTGTGCTGCAGCAGAAAACAGTGAAATGGGACTCAAATCATGACCCAGTGACACAGAGGTGCAGCTCTGCACCCAGGGCCCTGGTGGTGTCACACAGAGAGCAGCCACCAACCAGCAGCTCTGCAGGGAGACAGGGAGCTGGTTAAGCCCATGTTTCAGAAACCAGAGTATTTGAACAGCTTCTCACACCTGCCTGCGGGCAGCAGACATGGAGGAAAGCCCAGTTCCCCCAGAAGGTGAAGCAGAGGGTGAGTTGGACCAGAGCAGCTCCCCAGCCTTGTCAGGGGCAGTGAATTACCTGACTTGCCAGCCCATGCTCCCTCCCAAAACACCACTCCATTTCCAAGGCACACCACAAAACCCACTCATCCCTACAGGCTGAACACAGGTCTCAGGTGACAAACAGAGGTGCCGGCCCCTGAGATGATGGACTCACATCTGCCACCAGCAGCCATCCCAAAGGCTCGTGAGTGTCACAGACACATTTTATGAAAAATCCTTTCCTTAGGATTTTTTCCTCCTGAGAAGCTGAGAGGCCTCAGGAACAAAATGTAAACATTGATTATCTGCTGCTGTGGAATGCAACAGGTGCATCTGTGATTGGTCTCATGTGGTTGTTTCTAATTAATGGCCAATCACAGTCAGCTGGCTCAGTCTCTCTGTCTGACACACGAGCCTTTGTTATTCATTCCTTCTTTTTCTATTCTTAGCTAGCCTTCTGATGAAATCCTTTCTTCTATTCTTCTAGTATAGTTTTAATATAATATATATCATAAAATAATAAATCAAGACTTCTGAAACATGGAGTCAGAGCCTCATCTCTTCCCTCATCCTAAGACCCCTGTGAACATTGCCACACATGAGAGCCAGCCTGAACACAAACTCCTTTTTATCTCCTTTTCCATAGCAGCCTTGACTGCAAACATTGGGGCTGCCTTCCTAGAAAAAGCATGCATGGAGAAACAAATCTGGGAGACAGGGTGGGAATAGACCATCTCTTCTACCTCTGAAAGCATTTTTTTGCTCAAAAGATTAATTGAAGGCAAGCTTGACATTATAAGGAATGTGCAAGACTTCTCAGCAATAGATATGTATGTTTTGGTAGGCTGGGCAGGATGAAGGAAACCAAAAATACTATGCCCTTGGGGGGAAAAAATAAAGTTGACTGTTCTGCCCATGAAAGTGAAAATGCCAGTCACAGGAAAATGTCCCACACTTTACTAAACCCTGAAAATTTGTAACCACAAACTGCAGTCGTGGGGTCTTCTCATGATCCAAGACAGACCAAAGGCGTTTCAGCGAAGCTTCATCAGCTCATGAAACACAGGAATTCACTCGAGGGCAACCCAGGCTCCTGCTCCTCACCCCACAGGCTGTTTTCTGCCTCACTGGGTGGGTGAGCAGCAACAAAAACATTCACATTACCTGTGTGCAGCGCTGCTTTGCATCTGTAGTGAAGGCATCTTTCATCAGCCCTCCACTAATCTGCAGCACCACCATCCTGCCGGAGCATGAAGCAGGCGGTTTCCCCAGCTGGCTGGATTGTTTTAGGATTCTTTCTAAGCATCACCAAGATTGCCCTCAAAGGGTTAGATAAGGGCAATATTAACAAAAACAAAACAACAAAAATTGGGTTTTGTTCGGAAAACAGAAAATTAAGTGTGCACAGGGCATACAGACAAAACAACGCTGCAATGCTCACAGGGAGGACAAAAATAGCATGGAGATACTGGCTTCATGTTAGCACAGGAGCCAACCACACCCTTCAGCTGAACACCACGTGGGAGCCATTCCAATTACCCAAGCAGCAATTATTGAGTGGCTGTGCTCAATTTTATCAGGCAGGCAAGGCTGGCATTGCTAGCATCTGAAAAGGGACAGAGAGCAAATATTGACTGCTCTGCCTGACGCCAGTGACTCCTGCAGCTGCAGCTCTTGCCAAACACACGCTGCTGCTGCTGGTTTGGAGAACTTGCATTTGAGGTTGGTTCAGATGGTTAAGATGAGCCATTTGGCCTTGTTTTGGTTGACATGCCTATCAAAATGTTTCATAATGCAATAGGGGCCAGATAGTGCAAGTGTTGATTCACATGGGCAACTCTCACCTGGTGAAAGTACAAGGTGGTTATTCCACATGTAAGAACACCTTAAACCCTGCACAAGCTGCCTAACACAACCCACTGGGCTGCTTTCCAAGCAGCTGCTGCCTCTGCTGCATTGTGCCTTTTTTTCCTACCCAAACAAATAATAATAATGGAATCTCCTCCCCAGTTAATAACAGAACTCCATGCTTGCCAGTATTCCCCAGCCTGTAGTGCAGCAGTCAGGGTTTCCACCCCACACACACTCAGCACAGATGTGTTCCTGGCACCGTGGCAGGCAGCTGGATTGCAATTTTCAGGCTGACTGTGTTTTCCCTCCCAGCTCCCCCTCCAATGCTCCTGCTGCTCAGAGGCACAAATGATTTAATCAAGCTCTCCAATTCTTATCTCTACCATGTGGTTAATTAATACAGATTTTTATTTTTATGAGGGTGAATGGATTCTTTGTTAGGCCTTTTTGTAGGACTCTAACTGACCTTGGCTTTCTCTTGCCCCAGTTTTCAAAATATCACTGACCTAGAATAAAAAAGCTACAAAAACCCCCAAACCCTGATCATCCTCTTTACTTCAGGTCAAAACTCACTAAGCTAAAAAGTGTATCTGAGAGAACAAAATAAGAACGTGGTAATCTGAAAATACTCAAAATCTATCACATTTCACCCTGTGTTAACAGCTCTTTAGGGAGGGATAACACATACAAGCAAAGTGTCACGTAGGACAGCCAAAAATCAATAGACACTGCTGGACAATGAGTGTTTTATTCAGTAATGAGCTACCAGCAAGTGCTACAAGCCAGGCTGATCATTAGGAGCTCAGGGACACTGCAGGGACCATGGGAGTGCTGAACTCTCCCCGGAGGGAAAAGGAGAGCAGCAGCACTGCCAGCCACTGTTTTACTCTCAGCCTTCCTTAAACTGTGATGCAGAAAAAACAAGACTTAAAATTAATCTACTCTCCCCTTCTGCCTTCCATGCCTCCCTTCCTGGGGTGGGGGAATGGCAGCTTCAAGGAAAGCACCATCTCCTCCTTCAGCAGGGAGCTGGGGGAAGCAAATGATGGCAGAACAGATGTAGCCTGTCCATCCACAGACATCAAACCCTGTCACCAAAGAGCAAACAGGATTTCTTCTATCACAACAACTTGTGTACCATTGGCAGTGAACAATTTACAACTCTATGGCTTCTTTTCAAAAAAAATAAATTTAAGTGATCACTTTAATGAGCACAAGCCTGTCTGTCTGTCTGTCATCTTCTCATCTCTGTTTCACCAGGAGGAATTACCTCTTGTGTATGATATTTTTGTATCTTCCTTTCAGCACTGAGGTCAGCTGAGGCTATGCCTACAGCAGCGTGCAGGGAGCTCAACAGGAACAGACCAGGGGAGCTGCTGCTCACAACACAGTGTACACACCATGTGTGCAGGGACAGAGGCTGTGCTGGGCTAACTCCAGCCCCAGTGCCCACAGACAGCCACAGCACCTTCCTTATTTCAGTTTCATTCAAAATAACCATTCCCACACTCCCTGACAGAGCAGGAGAATGAACCAAAGGATGGGAAGCAGGGATAACCAGGAGAGCTCCTTCAAGACAGCACTGCAGGTATGAACTAATACACCAACAAGTACATTCTTTAAATTATTGGAACCATCAGAATAACAATCAAGGACTTGCAAATCCAGGTTGAGAGTGAGCAATTAACCCCCAAGCCCTTTGTAAAGTCCCTTCCCTCCCACCCAGCAACAGTTTCATGTTCTGCAGACAGGAAAGCAGGGAAAAGGGTTATTTCCAGCATTTATGTTCAGCAACATGGTGTTAAGCAATTAAAAACAAACACAGAATTCTTTGTCAAGATTGAAAAGTTTACCCAAAACCCAATGAAGATGAGGAAAATGCCTCTACAGGAGGAATGGGTCTTTTCAAATCCAAATGCTACATAAATATGAACTAAATCACTACTACCACATCAGTGAAGCAAGTGGAAACTTTCTGCATTAGTCCTTTCAACCTCCTTTTCCTTTTGAAAGCCAGTTGTCCAGCTTACCACAAGTGCTGCTAACTCAGAAGTACATTCACACCAAGCTTTGCCCTCCTGGCTGTCTCAAACCCTTTTGCTGTTCTCATTGTCAGGATGCTCTGAACCACCAGTCTTCACTGCCACCACAAAGTGATGTTTAGTACTTAGCAGCATGGGCAGGTGGAGATTAAATTCTCAAAAGGTACCAAGCCACATCATCTACATACCAACATACTTTTAAAGATAAACGTTCAAGCGGCTTTTCTAACATTTTAAAGAAAGTGAACAGTGAAACAGGGATCTGACTGTAGTGACTTCACAGGTGCCTTAGGAGCCATCAACTCCTTTGGCAT
This sequence comes from Melozone crissalis, assembly GCF_028551555.1. Lineage (NCBI taxonomy): Eukaryota > Metazoa > Chordata > Aves > Passeriformes > Passerellidae > Melozone > Melozone crissalis. The sequence continues at coordinate 3,964,645 of NW_026535834.1, forward strand.
TTTAATTCCAGTTTTTAACCAGTTATACACCACACAATGCATTTAACAAACTGCAATTTACCTAGCAGGAAACACTTTTACGTAACTATACAATCTATTTTTTACGTTAGGCGTGTGAAGCAGACAAAAATACCCATGACTGAATTTTTTCAAGGCAGTGTCATGTGTCAGTTGCCTCTCCAGTGCCATCAGCCCTGTCACATGCCACAAAGCCGTGCACTTACGGGAACTGCAGAGCACTCCTCACCCAGGCTGCATAAACTGGGAATAAATTTCTGTGCAGATCCTATGGGAGCTTCTTGTAAAATTGTAATAAACATTTAACAGACTTTTTAAAATCATTCTGGTAAAGAAAATGAATCTGTAGCTTCAATAAGCAAGTGGCCCCATCAGATGAGATACAGAGTTAAAACAAAAATGCTGGCTAAGGATTATTAATTTACCTTACCTCTGGATGAATTAAGAGGGGCTCAAAAAGAAATACCCTTATTGTAAATCAGAGATGAGTACAATCAACTACAAGCTGCACAACAAAACCTATCCGTACACATCTCTGTATTTTCAATTTCACTTGAAGAGAAATCATTCATGAAGGATTAGACATAACTGCATGAAAAAAGTATCATTCATTTCTTATCACTAAACTCTCTTCAAAAACAGTTCTCTTCAAAAACTCTCTTCAGCTGTAACAACCACATTTCTGTATTATCGTGCTTTGGGTTACAGTAGTAAACAGTAACACACATTAATAAGTGGAGCCAAAAATTAGGAACCCTGCAGTTAACTAAACAGTGAAAGAGTAAGTACACCCCAAACTCCTAGGGCTAAAACACACTTTTGTGATTGAATTAGCTCAGCAAGCATGAAAAGAAAAGGGAAAACAGAGTTCTGGACAGGCGTGGTGGGAAGCACCAGACACAGGGGTCTGTTTGCTATCCCAGGGAAGACAGGGCAAGGATTTGTGCATGGGACAAAAAAATCGAGGTTGAATCCTCCCACAGGTAGAGATTTACATTCCAGAAGCAAGAAATAATCCTGCTCCAGGGTGCACAAACCCTGCAGAGCTCCTGCTGCAGCCACCCCATCCCCGAGCAGCCGCGCGTTCCCCTCGCTGCAATCCTGATCAGCAGCAGAGCTTGGCTCCATCTCCAACAGCTCCCAAAGCTCTGCCAGAAACCCTTCTCTTACCAAGCAGCTGACATTCCTCCTCATCTCAAGCAGCCAAAGGCAATTCTGGATGCTGACTGTGCCTCTCCAGCTCACAGAAGGATGAGCAGCAGGCTGGATGCCTCCCTGGGGCCAGCCCATGATGCAGGGATGGGAGGGAAACCCAGGAGGAGGAGACACAGGACAGGGACCCTGCTTTATCCCTCCCATTCTCATTGCCAGGCAAGCCCTGACTCCTGCCTGCTCCATCCCACACCAAAAGTGACTTCAGGTTCCAAACATGGCCCATGGTGCAACAAAGCATCTCCCTGTCAAGCACCCTCTGCTCACCACAATGTTTGCAGATTGTCTGGCAGGATAAACCCTTCCCTACAGTATTGCCCCACTGGATATAGCAAGTAATAGGTCCAGGCTTTGCACCTGCACTTTTACATGGCTGTGCAAGGATTGCAACAAAGCAATTCTGCAGCTGCTGTAAGATGTGCTGCATCAGAAAACTGTGAAGAAGCAGAGAGGTGCTGAAGGAAAGGGCCCAGATAATGCTGACCTTAATCTGATTAAATTTTATTATAACATCTGGGACAGAGGGAAGGGAGGAAAAGAAAAGAAAATAAAAGAAGCCTGCCAATTCCTGACATCATGCATTTTCATAGCAATTTCCATTTTCTTGGCAGGGAGGGAAAGGGTAACTATTACTCTCATCTGGATATCAGCTTGAAAACTGGTAAAGGTTAAAGAGCAATACATAAATCTGAAAAGATCCATATGTAAGGGTTTATATTCTTGCAGCTTTTTACTTCAGCCTCACGATTTTATGACTATCTTTACTGTCTGGAGATGGGAGCAGTAGAAAACATACTGCTTTCATTTCTTCACCTATTTCCTTCATGTTTTTTAAGCTTCATTAAGTCTCCTTAAAGTAATTAACTGACAAGAAAGATGCACTGAGAACTAAGTTACATTATTACCTATTTTCCAGTGAATTTCTTCATGGCATCTTCTAGGCCAAACACTATTAAGGAAAGTGAATGTTCATCCTTGAACATTCTTCTACCTAAAAATCCACTAAAACAAGCTTTTACACTATTAACCAACTAGCCATAAATTAACAGGAATTCTATAATAATTAGAACTAATAAGTACTAAACCCTCCACTAATTACTTAAATGAGATTGTTCTTGCCCACTCTTTTGCTTCTTTTTCTTCCCAAAAGTGCTCTCCTCATAGAAGACTGTAACTTAAATAACAGTCAAACATACCTAAAATAATGTACCTACACATGGTAGGGAAGGAAAAAAAAAATAAAGCTGATGATTTTGTTACATTTGTTAGGCACAGACTTCACAAAAAGTTATATGACCAAACCAACTGACACATTAAGTTGATCTTGCCCTAATTAACCAGACTAGACAAGTGCTCTATCCCCATGGGATGCCTTTCAGGAATAATGGCAGGTTGGATCACAAAGAATTAAAAAGTAGATTAAAATATATCTAGACTATATCCAGACTAGATCTCAGTCCTGCTTTTCCCTTTATGCACGTCTCCTCTTATGCTGGACATATTCTTTGAAGCTATATCCCAGGAATTCAAAAAAGGAGATCATAGCAAGTTTTACATCCATCTGCAGTCACACAAAATGCAAGCTCCTTTTCTGATAGCTATAAGCAACCACTCCTTGAATCTGAAATTTCTCTCATTGATTTAAGGCAGTCAATATCACCGGCTGCTTCACAAATCTCATCTCAAGATTCCTATTAATGGAAAAACCTGTTTCCTTGAGTGACCCTATTCTTCTTTTTTGACCTTTGCTACCACAGGTCTGTGAGCAGAGCTGCTAATGGTCCCTATATGTCATGTCAGGGAGCATGTCTTTGGAGCTCCCTCACAGCTGTATTGCCATTTGCTTGTTTGACCCTGAGCAGACGCCACAGCTCCATACACAAAATGTGTCAGGACCATTTGTTGTGTCTTCAATCATTACAAAAAATTGCTCATGTCACTTCTAAGGGATATCTCTGGATGTTTTACAACAGCCAGGCACAGACAGCTTGGGCACAAGATTTGCAGTGTGTTCATTTCAGCACAATCTAAGAGCTCCATTTGTTACAGCAAAGGAATACAGTCATTTCAGTTTTACTAAGCAGGGCTCCTTCAATGAGGCACTGACCAAAAATTCAATTGTTTTTCAATACAAACACCAATCTGGCTTTTCAGAAAAAAAAAAAATTGAAAGTAAATCCCTGCCCTAAAAATGGCATGTAACTTCAAATCTGCCTTCAAGCTGAAGAGTGTTTTCCAAATCTGTTTCACAACAACAGCCATCTCAGCCTTTCTACCCAAGGCTGAGTTTGACTGGCACAACAAATGTGTGTCTGACAAGCTGTGCTTGGTGCAAAAGTCAGACCAGCTCCTGTCTGCTACAAGTTTTTGCTTGTTCTCTTGAAAATGCAATGCTGAAGCAAAACGGAAGAAAATTCACCATTAAAGACACTTGGCTTTGGACCGCTATTAACACTCGCTCGTCAAAACACATGGCTTCAACGACAGCACTAGTGCAAATATGGATCACACAAGGGACTTGGCAGAATATTCTTTTGCACCATCTGTTTTCAACATATTTGCTCTCCACCAAGCACCATGTAAATTTCATTGCAAGGGAGTTAAAAGGAAATAGCTCTGTGGAAACAGGAGTCAGTCCATCCGTTCTAGGATGGACCAGGCTCTAAACACATCAAAGCCAAGCTTCTCAGCAGGGCTGGTCCTGCTGCCTGGACTAGCCTCCTTGATAGCCTCCATGAATATGTTCACAGCAAAGTCAACCCTCACAGAAAATCCTTACAGAAGGAAATTCAACACATGAGTAAGGAAAAGCCAAAAGTTCTGAGAAGCCAGATTAGATGCACTCATCATCATTTAAGTGTCCAGGTAGATGCCATTAAACTGAAATAATTAAAAATCATCACTGAGTGCTTCCTTAACAAGTTATAACACATGTAAAAAACATGTAAAAACCCAAATCTTGACCCATAGGAAATTTGTTTAGAAACCACAAAAATTATCCTCACTTGCAAGGGATATAGTAGTTAAAAACATAAAAGCAAATAAAATAAAATAAAATAGTGTAGTCAATAGCTTCATTAAGACAGCTCAATGCAACCACCTAAGTATCAGCAAGCTGAAAACAAGGAAACTAATGAAACTGGCTTGTTTTCATGCTGGTGGTTCCTTTCCAAACAGTTTACAGCAACATGCATTCTGAGAAACACAGCATAAGAACCAGTGAGCACATCAGTACCAAAAAAGGCAACAGATCTGAAAATATCATGAGAAAGTACTAGAAGAGCTTATCTGTCATTTCCCTGCTGAAGCCTCTCTCCTGAAACACAGAAACATCTGCAAAGAAGCACAGACTTGAACTAACTACACTCACCATAACCCCAGTTTAAACAGGTTTCTCAGAATTCCCTTCAACTTGCACACACAGCCACAGATTTTTGACAAAAATCTAAATTAAAAAGGCACAGAAAACTTCAGTGACTTACCTTGCAGCGTTAGATGGAGATCATCTATTTCAGAGGAAGCCTGCTCCTCTGTTGATGCAGATGACTGCTGTAATGCCATATCGAATTCTATGGTGATTCTTCAATCAATTTCCAAACTGAAATTATATTTAAAAAAAAAAAGGAAAAAAATCAGTACAGTTTTACATAAAAATTGATGATGCTCAATGATGATGTGGCACCAAGATACACATTTTGTTTTGGGATTTCTTCCCTTCCCTCAGTTTATACAGAATAAAGTGACTCTTCCCACAGCAGGAACACAAGCTTTGGTCCTTTGACTCTTTTCTAACAGTGGCCAGCAGCACTCCGCAATACAAACCAGGATCCCAGTGGGTCTTCCCATGAAAACAAAAGCACCAGGATTAGGAAAATTCAAACACCGTTGCTTTCTTTGAGAAAGCCAAGATGACAAAAGCCCACAGTGCCTTTGCAGATTGGTAAATGCCAAACATAAGTTTTTTAATCCTTGTACCTTTCAGTCCTCCCTTCCTGTCTGGATAATTGTTACAGAATAGAAACAATCCAGGCAGAATCTGCAAAGATTAAGATGAAATGAAAAAGCAGCATAAGAGAATCAACACAACTGCTGTCTCTGTCTGGTACCTTTGTTACTCCTCAACCCCCATGAAGGAGTTTCTTTTTCCAACTCCTCCATTTTCCTCTCCCTGGATACCTCCCCTATCCCTAATGCAATATTAGAAAACAACATGCTCTATCTTCCTTAAAAAACTACAAGTGATCCTCGTTCTGCAGTACTGTTCAATTTGCCAGGTAGGAAGAACTGGAAGCTTAAGATAGAGACTTATTTTTACCAAGAACCCAGAAGTTAAACAAATTCCAAAAGTAATTAAGCTGAAATTTAATTAAGGGCTTACTCTTAAACAAGCCTTGTTACCTACACAACTGTAACCTTTTCACCAGAAGCACTAGGATTTCCACACCATATATTAATAACTCATCCACCAAGTATATGTCAAAATAAAGGGTGTGAATAGATGAGTCAGGAAATACAACATTAAGGAATGCCAGAGAAATTCTTACATCCATTCCCTTGTGCACATGAATCATGAGGCAGCCTTTGTTTACTCCACTCTATACTATTTTTCCTCACTCTCTGTCTCCTTCACTGAGCAGAAAGGACAACATGCACTCCACGAGGAGCTCTTCAATATTTTACTTTCCTCACCCTGAACAATGTGTGTCCTTGTCCTTTATCCAAGAGCTGCTCTGATGACAGGATTATTGAGTCACTCACAAGATTTTCTATGGCACTCACCACCCTGGCATCTGAACACTTCACAAACATCAATCAATTCACATTTACAGCACCTAGGTGAGACCAGGGGTTATTGCCCACAGTTAGAATCACATCATGCTTTGGGCTGGAAAGGACCATCAGTCCAAACCCCCCGCCATGGGACACCACTTTAGTGATGACAAGCAAAGGCCAGACAGAGAGAAAAAAAAGGCAACAAAAAAAGTGGATTTCCAGAGAAACAGATATTAGCTGATATGGCTGAAGCACTGATTCCAACTGCTGCAGTGACCAGGCAGCACTTCTGCAAGTCACCAACAGCTTACAACTGCAACTCAAGGCACCAGATCTGAGCAAAGGGAGTTCTAGCTGGGGCAGGTAAAGGTCAGACCTATCTGGATCATCAAAAAAACCCCATATTTTACAAGAGTTTGGCTTGCTTAGCAAGCAAAAATAGGAGGAAAACAACTGATTTGATCTGGGCGCAAGAACACGGTGATATAAACAAGCCAAGCCTTGAGGTTATGATGGAAATCATAAGGTATCTAAATTAGCCAAGAAAGCCAACAAAATGCTGGGCAGAACAAACAAGGGCATCACCAGCAGAGATAGAGAAGTCACTGTCCCACTCTGCTCAGCACTTGTTAGGACACCTGGCATACTGGGTGCAGTTTGGGACCATGCTGTACAGAATATTATGTGGACAGGCTGAGAGAGAAGAGCACAAAGATGACTGGGAGGCCTGTGAGGGGAAATGGCTGAGAAAACTGGGTTTGCTGAGCCTTGAGAAAAGGCTAAGGGGAGAACTTATTACAATGTTCCAGTATTTGAAGGGTGCCCACAGAGAGGATGGAAACTCCCTTTTTACCAGAAGTCACATGGAAAACACAAGGGGTAGTGGGTACAAGTTACTGCTGGGGAGATTTTGATTAAACACAAGAGGAAAATTTTTCATAAAACAATCACTCACTGGATTAACCTCCCCAGGGAAGTGGTGGATTCCACAACACTGGCACTGTTACGATTTGACAGGGCGGGATGCTGTGCCATTTTGTCCGGACCACGCTTTTAGCACAAAATATTGGACAAGATGGTCCTTGAGGTCCCTTCCAGCCTGGAATTCTATAATAAATATTGGGCTCTTACAGGAACTGAGGATGGGCAATGGCTGAGCAAGAATCCAGTGCTCACAGCTATGCTCAAGGCAAGGCAATCTTTCCTGGGAAACTCCCTTCTTTTTTCTCTCAAGATGAAGCAATAAAAATACAAAGTCTGAAAATACCAAATGTCAGGTGGCCTTAATATTTTTTGGTATGACTAAGTCTTGCATTTGGTTTTTTGATCACCACCTTGAAGGTGATGACAAATGGCCCAAGTGGGAAGTATGTAAACAAACTTCCAAACAGTGGAAACTTACATATCTGTTCAATTTCAAAGCACCCACATTTGAGACAATGACATGGGCAGATCCAATTTATGTTCAACTAACTTGCATGATGCTAGAGTCACTGGGACCACAGTCTAGAGGAAAGGAGCAGGATTTGGGATTAAAATTCCATTCTAATAACAGGAAAGTATGCAAGAGCATAAGCAAGTCTGATGGACATTTCATAAACAACACAAAGTATATTTTTAACCTTTCTGTGACTGTTCCTCCTCTGTGCCCAACCCTTGCCAGCTACAGCAACAAAACAGCACAGAGTGTCTCTTTTTATGTAGTGCCTCTTTTAAAGCAGTGTCTCTTTTTATTTGCTTCACTGCACTTCATGTGATGGGACCCCAATCTCAGTTCAGATCTCTAACCAGTCAAGTAGTTAAAGCTAATAAAACTTCCAGGATTTCAAAGCAGAAAGTATATTAAGGTCTAAAGCAGGAATAAACTTTAATTGTTACTTAATTTATGAATTAATTTACTTCAACTACAGCACATGATCATAAGTAAAGCATATGCTCTTATATTCTTTTAAAGTCAATTTATGGCCTCCCTCCCAAAAGGATGGGAAATTTTAAACTTTCTTTAAACACAGACATCCACTCAATGAATCCACAGTGCAGGTTATGAAGACACACAGCTAATACCAGGTAAATTTATGCTAAAGCTTTCATGTCCCTCAAACCCTCAATTCACCACCCAACACAGCAGATGCAGTTTGGCCTGCCCCAAGAGAAGACTCCTCAGGTGCTTTGAAGGGGAGACACAAAGTCCTGGAGGACACACCTGCAAGGATTAGTCTTCTTTAAAAGGTACAAGGTACAGATTGTCTGAGAAGGGATTATACAGGGACAATATCCCTGCTTTGTCCACCTCTCTTGCCCCAAATTTCATTCAATACAGCATTGTCAACTGTAACTGTATCATTACAGCCTCTGAAGAGTCTAAAACAATCAAGCTCTGAAGAGTCTAAAACCACCAACCAGCAATGGTTTTCATTGGCAGTAGGAAGGATCATCTTTTCTACTTTGTATTTATGTCAGTTATTTTGTTTCATGACGACTCAATGAACTGCAGAGCTAAACCAATCCCTTCCCCTCCAAGAAATGCTGGATGACTAGGAAATACATAGCCACAATGTTGAAAAATAAATCAAATGCTTTCAAACTACACTTTGTCACTGGGGAATAAAAACCAAGGTGAAGAGAATGACCTTGTCCTTCCCTCTGTCTGGAGAATCTAGCATTAACGTAGGAAAGCATTAACTGCTTTCACCTTGGGACAGCCTGTGAAGTATCACAGAGTCAAAGAGGCAGTTCCAGGCACACTGGGATCCTTTTTCCAATGGATCAGTTTCCTGTGGATTAATTTCTGTGAATTGCACCAGAGCTATTGTGCAAGCTCATCTTTTCTCCAACGCAGGGTAAGTCACATGAGAAAGGTGCCATTAGCAATGTCCTCCTGGAGAAGAAAGCTTTCCATGGTGCTCTCCATGGGGCAAATTCTTGGCCACCTGGGCTCAATCCGCAGCTCAAATGGTTAAACCATCACCAAAAGCTTTCCCTGTGATGAGGGCGCTCCTAACACTCAAACCCTTCTTCCCCTACTTCTCCAGCTATTTCTACAACAGGCATCTAAAAATATTGGAAATTATATCATCACAGTGGTACCACACCAGTTCTAGGCTAATTTCCCTTCCTCTACCAAATTCAGCTGGTATTAGCCAGCAGATTGCAGAAAATCCTGAGCATTAACATACACACATAGGCACACTGAGATAAGAGGGAAACCCAAGAGCAAGTAGCACACTGCAAATCTCAAGGAACTAACCTGAAAATAATCATACCCAGGCTTTGCATTCCATTATCATAAGAATAGACAACACTGATTTAAATACCTTGTCTCCAGTGAGGCTTAAGTCTTAATGAGACCTAAGAGATGCTCTTCTTAAGCAGGGTCTTTATAAGGACATTCTTGTCTCAGAAGAAAGGGTGAAAAAAGTTTCAGATGGATTTAGAGGATTCATTAGAAAGGGTTTCACAGCCTTAACATTAGTTCAGATCAGTGTGGTTTGCATACCTTGGCTTTCAGCTGTTCCAAGTACAGCAGATGGTAAGATTCCATGGCATGGAAAACCCAGCAGTTAAACCACTGCCTTCTTCAAAAAACAATGCCTGTAACTACAGCTAAAACAGGAAATGGGTATTTCATCAATTAATTGAAAGCTACCTCTACAAAGCAGCTGTGCACAGTACTTAGGAAGCAAGGCAAATTAGTATTTTCCACACTGTCCCAGGTAAGAATGTTTTTAGCCTCCAAGTTCACAGCTAACCTGTGCACATCCCTGCACAGATGTGCCCTCAAGGCCCTCCCCAGGAGCCAGTCTTGGAAAATCATATGCCATGAAATTAGCTCAGTTTTGCACTCCCTAAAGCTGAAAGCAGCATATACCTTGCAAACAAGCCCAGCTAGAGGGATGTGAATATTATAATCCACTGTTAGTAAATCCCTGCTTCACTGGTTTTGCCTTTGGAGATCCATGCCCCACACTTTCCCAATTATGTTGGCTGCATGCTTTCCACTGGTGTTGCAACAGGAATTGCAGACATCTTTTCATAGCATCTCCAACCGCTTGTTTTTACTTTTCCTCCTTTGAAGTGCCACTGATTATTTACAACCCACTCAGAGACTCCAAGACCTGCCCTCCACGGAGGCCTCTCCATGTAAACTGAAGTCTGTTCCTAGCAACAGATTATTATTACTCATGCACTGAGCCAAGCCAACATCACGAACAGAAACTGCAGATTTTGATCTTTGGTGAACCAATCCAAAGGAAGTAGAGCTCCACAATGCCGACCAACTGAAGACCCTTTCCTTTTTGGCTATTAACAAAGATCTCTGTTTATTTTAGATTCAGAAAGAAGAAGCAACATTTGGAGGTGTGAGTCTTGAGCCATACAAAGTGCTACTGAGCCAGTTTCTTTTGGTAAGCTATCTATCTGTAACTTTGACAGAGCCTCCCTGAAGGCAGATTGTTGGCATCCAAACCATGACCCCAGGACCTAAATAACTATCACAGGAAACCCCACATCAAGTTGGTTTGGTTTTCACTCTTTTATAATATTTTCCTATCACTTCTGATGCACTCACAGCTCTGTTAAGCCTAAGAAGTTCACACAGCACTTCAGTTTGATGGTCCTGCTTTCTCCTCAAGACTTCACTTACAATGGTTTCACCATGTTTTCACTCAGTGGTGGGGGAAAGGTCTGTTTAAAGGATGTATTGTCTATCACTTTTGTGTTTAAACACTCTTATTTTTTTAAGATCCTACACCAAATTGAAGTTCATCCCTTCCACTTTCAAAGTGCTTGTCAACATCGTTCTTCTGGGCCATCTCAGATTGTATCACACTCCCAAATGGAATGTGATCACACAGAAAACATGCTGATCCCCCTCCCTTCAAAGCCAGACTCCTCAGAATGGCAAAAATCAGGACAGCATCATTGACACATCTGCCTTGACTTCCTCTCTTGAGGAACTGACAACTTCCCTACGTCTGGCAGAAAAATAATTATTTGTTATGATCCAATATGCAATAATGACATATTCTCTGTGCTTCCCTGGAGGAAGAAAAGGGCTTCCATTAGGTTTCCATCCCTTTGAAGGTGATACAGAAAAGAGGCTATAGCTTCCTGATCCTACATAACACCCAAGAGCATCAGATGGGTATCAGCCAGTCTTTTAATAAGTGGTATTAGTGCATGTGGCATCAGAGAGACTCTGCATTGCCTGGGATGACGTTGAAATAAGCCTGACCTTGGGCACTCCTATGCTATCAGTAGCTGGAGATGAAGGAACCCAAAAGACAAAAGTTTGGAAAAGACTGAACAGCTCTGCTCTGGTAGAACCAAGCCAAGAGAGCATTAGATAGATCTGCAAGACACCAAGCCTGGAGAACATAAGACCTTGAGGGGATTCAGAGATGGACATGAAGCTGCACCCCACTGCCACAGAAATTATCTTGTCTCATGTGGCCTGATGCTCTGGAACCAAGTGGACAAGTAAGGAATCCTCCAAAGAAGAACTGCAAGACCAAGGCAACTCTTATAAGTTTATTTATGACAAGCAGCAGCAGCACATTTTTGTTTTACAGGGACTTCCCAGTGATCTATTTATAGTTTTTGAAAATCAGCCAGGAGAAGCACATGAGTATACAAAAGCCACACCATTTTTAAGGCCAGCAAACGTTGCTAGTTTGTCTTTGATTTACACATCAGTAACAGTTCCTGTTACAGAAGCACAATGGATCTTCTCATTGTGTTAATCAATTTTAAAACACTGTTAGCTAAGTGTCTTTCTTGACCTTTTCTCTTTTTTGGGGGGGTGGTAATATATCAGTCATCCTGGTACAATTACACAGTTTGAAAACTGCACTAACTCCATGCTGATGTTAACACACACAGAAAAATGCTTTTATTAACAGAGCTAAGCCTTGTTCACACAGTCACAAAGGTTGACCCACAGAGGAGCACGATGCAATTACTTGCCCTTAGAATAAGAGCCTATCTCACATTTATCTGTTCCCAAGTGGGAAGGCAGTGCCAAAGCACACTGACTAAAACTGCAGAAACTATTCAGTTTTTAACTGGTTTCCAAGATTTTCCATACTGTCAATGAACACAAGAACTGCTCAGGACTTTAAATCACAGCTGTTAAGGTAAAAAAGAGAAGTGTTGAATGCCTGGGGGCTCAGGAGGCTGATGCCATACACCTTGATCAGCCCAGGGTCCGCTGCTATGCAGGAAGCCAAAAACACCATGGTGACTTCATGCTTCCATCAACGTCAAGGGCTCCAAAACACAAAACCATGAGCACATCCCAGCCCAAAACTACCTGTGCAACACCCAGAAGCCTCCAATAATGTCCAAAAAGCCATTTATCTGTTGCTGTGAGCCCAGAATGGAAAAGCTTTTCCAGGGCAGGGGTTGGTCTTGCACTACCCAGCCAGGCAGAGCAGTTCCAAGGCCGCTTCCCGCAGATAACGGGGCTGCGGGGAAGGATTATCACAAAAACAACACAAAAACACGGGCTGGCTCCAGATCCGTGCTGTACCTGGGAACGGCATTAAGCACACAAACAGCACCTCCTCCTATGCTGGGCTAACTGGGAGCTGGGCTAACTGGGAACTGGGCTAACTGGGAACACAGGCAGCAAGACACAATTGCTGTCATTTCACACAGGCAGCAAGACAACAATCGCTGTCATTTCACAGGGCAGCAAGACAACAATCGCTGTCATTTCACTCCTCCAAGCCTCTCCCACATAGACAGCCCCACTGGCCGCCTGCCCCGGCTGGCTGGGCTCAGGTCACAGCCACGGAGCCGGGGCCTGGCCGTGCCCGGCCTCCTGAGGGAAGGGGAAAGGGCGCAGCATGGCCGGGCAGCGCCGCGGGGCCCAGACAGGCCTGTGACCTTGGGCTGGGCAGTTCCCAGCGCACGGCTCCGCTCCCACAGCCCCTCCTCGGCTTCCTGGCCCGGCTCCGGCTGTACAGTAGGGCAGGGACGGGAAGGGGGCGGGAATGGCCGCAATCACACAGAGTCACGGCTCTCACGCCTGATAGGAACGGACTGGACTGTACTGCCCACGCTAACCAAGCAAGAAGCATTGCAATAAGTTGTTATTCTTATTTCCCTCCCTTGAATTGCAACTGAAAGTGTTTTAATACAGACTCACAGGCACGCTGGAACCACTTTACATGGTAAAGGTATTTAAAATAGCAATATTTAACAACTACACCTGCTTGGCATTAATGGCATGATATTCATGAGAAACAGGCTCCTAGTAATATTCTGCCTTTGAAGGAATACAAATGTTTCCTTCCCACTGCCTTCCCTGTTCCCGTTTTCCCCAAATAAAGGAAACAATCAGATGGTTAACAAACACACTGTTCTGTTGAGAGAAGCTCTCCTAAGCAATAAAAGGCCTGGAGTATCTAACTTAAATCATAACACTGTTCAGAAATACCTTCCTGAAGAGCGGTAATCTGCTCTTTTAGGAAGTTAGGAAAAGAGAAAGCCACTAGGGATAGTGGCAATCTGAGCGCGGGAGTTTCCACTAAGGCAGGGACTTGTTGTGACTGAGCAGAATCCCTGGAAGCAGCAGAGCAATGTTTGCACAACAGAGCCGGGAAAGGGGGGGAAAGTGAACTGCACCGTGGATTTGGGAGCCTAAAGAGAAGAGAAAGGGCATGTCTCAAGCTAAACCCATCTACTTTTTGGCAGTATTCTTGCAAGGATCACAAACTTGTTGTGACTGCTAAATATAGCAGAGAAAAGGAATCTACTGCAAGTAGCTCTCTCCAGCACTGTTCACTGTTTTACGCAGGCAGAAGAAAAACACAAAAGAGAGATTTGTCAAGCAAATGGAAAATGAAGCTTGCCAAATTTGAAGGGCAAATTACAATTTAAATGATAGGTCCTAGCCTGGCAGCTGTGAATTCATCAGCTTCTCTCTCAAGCATGTCCAATCAAGACTACAGCAATGCTTCCCCAGCACACTTCTCACTTGGAGGGGTTGCCTCTACAAAGAATGAGTTTTTCACGCCCCTATAATTCTTCCAGCTGGAAATACCCTTCAAAGTGCTAGTTCAGGGTCTTGTTTGTTTGTTTGTTTGTTTTATGCTTTCTGTCCCACGTACTTCAAGGTCTGTGGGCAGAGCAGCCTTTCTACAAGCACAGCCTGCATGCTCAGATGCCTGGGCTGGTTCTGCACATACAAAAGGGGCCCCTCGACAGTGGCATCTCCCACACTGACTGTGCAGGACCTCCTCCACTAAGGAAAGCACTTTACTTTACCATTTATGACAAATAAAATATCTTTGTCTTTGCTTTTAAGGAATTAGCTGCTTTAGGGGAAAGAAAAGAAACCCACAAACGTACATCTCTGATTTATAGCATTGTTTCAAGCTTGTAGAGTAACTTCTGGTGTGCAGTGAAAGCCTGGCCAAACATTGTTACCCCTGCCAGTGCTGATGCCAGAGAACACCAAACAGCCAAAGGGCTCATAGACAACCCAAGAGAAAGAACTTGGTGTTGCACAGTAAACTGCTAGAAAAACTCTTCTTGCTGTACAAAATAAAAAAATAAAACACAAGCGCAATTGCAAAGCCAAGCACTCCTAATTAGAAGCAGCCCAGATTAAAGAATGCCTTACTTATATCATGCATTCCACTTCTGCACACTCAGGGTGACAAGAGTCCTCACATCCAAGTATGAACCACGGGGTGTCCAGGCTGCTTTCTTTGAGAATCAGGAGTTCTGACAAGGCAGACAAACCAGGAGAGATGCCCGTGAGCCCCGTGCATCTCCCTGGCAGACAGGAGCAGCATTACTGACACCACAGTTCCTTTCAGACAAGCCCAGTCAAGCAGCAGAGGCCGTGTTGCGCAAGCAGAGCTGCTGCTCCATCTTGTCCTGGGCCAAGCAGGTGAGGTAAGACATGAGCCAGCCCCAGCCCGAGCCAGCTCCAGCCCACCGAGGCGTGTCTGTGTCTCTGGACAGTTTTTAGGGACACTCCTCTGGCAGTCCAGAATGAAACCCCAGCAGGGAGATGGCGTGTGATCACCAACACAAGCCCTTGGAACAGGATATGCTTCAATTTCCTCACAATCCACGCACTGCCTTTCAGTGCAGTGAACTCCTGGACTGGCTTCTCGCAGAATTTCTGCAAGAAGAAACACGTTCAGAGTCACCTCTGAGCTTTGCAAAGGTGATGCCTTCACTCACCTACATTATCTGTAAAGGCATTCCAAGGCTACCAACAGCACCAGGATGGCACAAGTGCTCTGCAGGAGCACTGTTTGCTCACATTGAATTGGGTGGTACAGATACCCACTTCCACCCCCTGAGGAACTCCTGAGGGGACCTGGACATGTAATTGGGAAGAAAATTCAGACTTTTCACTTCTCCAAACAAAGCCAGTCCTGCTCTTGATTCCCTCTTACAATAACAAGCTCTGCTTTCTCCATCCCAGGGGTATTTTGTCATCAGCATTCCACCCAGTTTTGCATAAGAAACAACACTGCAAACTGTTTATCATACACTCTTTTTTTTCTTTTAAAAAAAGCCTCCCAAACAACCCTAAACCTGTCAGCCTTAACTGTGAAACCACTTGTTACAGGCTGAGCAGTTGAAGAAACAGGATGACAATGCCAGGAAATACCTGGAATTGATCTTTAAAGTTTATTTTTGGAGACTGGCTTTTCTCCCAGCTCTTATTTAATAATTTGCTCTTTCCCTCCTCTCCCCAGTTGCTCTCTCTGGGGTCAAATTGCAATCTGTTTCACCTCCTGGAGTTCACCCACAGACCCCCTAAGAAGAACTTTAGGAATCAAATTCTGGCTCAGACAACACGTTCTTTCTATTTCATGGCTATCATATTCTTTCTCAGGCATCAGAAAAGATAGAATAGTCTGGTATTTGTCTAGAATCAGACATGCACAGGATCCATTTAACACTCAGTACCTGCCTGTGCTTCGTATCTCTGCTACACAAGCAAATTTATTCAGCAAAGTCTCTCCCTCGACATTCAGCTCATTTAGCAAAAGAAGCCTTTCTATTGTGAACTAGTTCTCCACAGAGGAGGAATTTTACCCTTAGCCTACCTGGTTTACCAGCTCAGACAGATTTTGCTACAAGAGCTGATGATTTCTTTTCCAGACTGCTAAGTAACACGATGGCAACACCTCAGAGGTGACCAGGGTCTCACTCCTGAGGTTTGCATTTAGATCTATCTATTGCATGCTGTGGATGTGTCTGTTTAAAGAGTTTCCACACATCACCCAGCCACCAGGGAACAGCCACACCTGCTGTCCCAGGCCATGACAAGACTGAACTGTTGCACATTCACCCCAAGGTTCAGGTGCTTGTGACTGAAAGCACACACAGTCACACTCAGCAGCCTAGTGGTGCACAATACTTCAGCATTGTGCCTGAACTATGGATTTTTGCCAGAGAAAGGACAGGGAAAGGAGGATGAGCCTATGTAATTTTGCAGAAGGTTTCCAGCCAGATGAAGTGAGTACCTACCAGGTGCTGTCCACCACTGAGAGCCAGTGCCAGCCTCATCCCCAGGAGTGCAGCAGATTGCAAGGAGCTCGGGCAGAGGAAGGAGCACACCCCTGGGAGCCCACAGTGTCCTCACTGCTTCCACCTCTGCACTAACCTGATGTGCGACCTTGAAAACGCCACTCTGCAAATCCCCTTCGGCCTCTTACTCAGAGCAGATTGTCAGGTCCAGCCCGAAGCTTGTCTGAGTCCAGGGACTGAGCAGGGGTAAAGGGTGGATTTAAACTGGATGTTGCTGCCTGCTCCCCAGGCTCAGGTACAGCCAAATGCCTTACACTGCACAACCAACACTGAGTCTGGTGGAAATGAGGACACTCAGAGCCCTCCGAGATGCTCTGCTGGGACATGAGACACTCTGGCTGAGATTCAGCTCTCCAGACACTAAACAGCCACAGGAGCAGAACCTCTGTAAGTGCTCTTTGTTTGAGCTCAGCAGAAACAATGGAGAGGAACAGGCACTTTTAGGGCAGTTTGTCCAGTGTATTTTTAGATGTCCAACCCAGTGTGGATGAATCATGGCTCAAAAGTGTGTGCTCCTCTCCAGTGACTATGAAAGGAGTCTGGAGAACTGTCTTTGTGCAGATAGTTATGTTATAGAGTTTGGCAAGATGAACTGTGGCCTTTTAAGATGGGGGAAAGGAAGGAAACAAAGCAGCACCCCCTTGGGTTACCCTTCAAGGCTCTGTGCCTCCCTGACCCAGAAACACCTTTTAACTAGATGATACACAACCATCTACACTCTTGGGCCTGGCTTTGCTAGCAGAATTTCATTCAGTTACTGAACTTGCATATTTCACCAAATATTCCTGCAAGCAGTGCTGCACATTGCCCATGATTCAAGAGCCTCCAAGAAGCTGGACGTGCTTCTTGTGAGTCAGCTTTCGCCCCTTTCCCTGCATAATTTAGCTGGTTATTAACAACACAAGTCCACACAACACAGAGTTCTCTAATGGAAATTGAACAGAGTTTCTCAGGTGTCTCTACAACCACTTCATGGATGGATGTACAAGCTGTGTGTCACAGACCAAGGGGTACCTAGTGTATTCCTTCCCCTCTCTGTTTAAATCTTTTGCTCCACCATTCACCAACTCCTGGTCTTTCTCCTGGCAACCAATAACCCAGAAGATTCAGAAAACATAACTTTTTCCTGCAAACCCCACATTTCTACCTCCTCCCTGCACTTCCACAAAAGTAATTACAAGTGCTTTGTTTTCCATCTTAATTGCCATTTCCTTTGATAGAACTTGCAGCCTAAGTCTTAACGCTCAGATAACTAATGCCATTCTTTTCTCTTCTTCCTCATCCCTGATCACAAACAGTATTGCTTGTACCAGGGTCAGCAGTTCCTTAAAAACCTCTCAAGCCAATCTGTGCAGCTGCATTGTGCAGGGAGTTATCAGCAGGCTGCAGGAAGGTTAGAAAGCAAACATGCCTCCCTACGAGACCAAAGTTATGCCTGGAGTCAATGCCCTGTCCCATTTCCCCTCCTGTGGGGAGATAACAGCCTGTTCTACACCAGCTTTCCCTCACACAGCTTTCTGCTGTGCACACAAGCTGGGCTAAACAGAAGTTTTAGCCCCACTCCCTCTTCTGTCCCTGTCCTGATCCCTCTGCACCTCCACAGTAGCAGATTCTTCCATCTCCTGCTGTGAGTTCTGTCACTTAGGTGATCTACAGAGGTTGTCTTCTTTGTACCCTCACCAACACCTGGAACTGTGTGTGATCCATGAAGGTGGCAGGAAGCTGGCCAGTATTCAACAGCAGTGTTTAGTCTGCAGTCCTTTTGCAAAGAAAATGCTCCAAACAAGAGGGGTCTCTCCCCTGTCAGCATTATCCCTAGCCAAAATACATTCATCCTTCACAGTGACTGCTTGCTACTGGCACCCTTCATGCTCTGCAGGATGCAAGTTAGTCCAGGAAGTGTAAGGCAGTCAAATTCATGTCCTGTGGGATAACATAAGCTGTATTTTATGATTCATAGTCCAGCAGCTATATGTTCTACTGTAGGTATAAACTCCTGCTCCTCCTGCAGGAACTGCACGTTGGCACAAAGAGAGTGGGGTGAACATTGCCTGTCCCTTAACATGGATATTCCACTTGTACTCCCATCCATTTACATTCCTGACCAATTCATCCACACCAGCTGAAGTAAAAAACTCCCTCTGACCCAAGTCAGGTCTTGATTCCTCCTCTAGAGAGCAAAAATAGCAAAATCAGCTCAACCTGCTCTGCCAGTGTCTATGTGGCCACCTCTGCCTCAGTTACAGGAGTCCCCCACCCAAGCCGTCCAGGGATGAAATTCAAGCAAGGAAAGATTAGGTGAGAGGTGTATGAAATGTCACCTTCCCTTTAATCACAGCTTATGGATCCATCCCAAAGTATTACTCATGCAGTGCTCCACACTCCACATTGTGTATAATCCCACTGCCTAATCTAGCTACTTGTTCCAACAGGCCCATTGCTAGGAGTGGGTCCTTGCCATCACTGGGAGCATTCCTTCAAGACCACATCCTCTCCCACATCTAGAAGTACCACAACATCTCAAAAAAACCTGCAGGAAAGGTAGAGCGAGCGTGGTGCACACACAGCTCATCCCTGCAACAGGACACAGCCCACGGCCATCCTCTCCCACGCTGCCAGATCGTGTTGGGGAAACACTTCAGTTGTGGTAAGCAGCAGATAAGCATCTCTGCACCGACACAGAAAAAGCATCTCAGCTGGTAGACTTTTAAAATCGGTATTTATTGTGCCTCAGGGAAGAAAATAAATTGGCTAAATGGGCTGAAAGGCAGAGCTTCACTAGGAAGAGCTTGGATTGTCTCTTCGCATCTTTCGGCACAAACCCGACCATTGAGAGCCTGGATCTAAAACAGAGCCTCAGTTGCTAAGAAAACAGCGCTGCAAACAGATGTCAGGAGATGATTCATGGAGTAAGGGCATATCCCTGTACTACAGATAAACCAAATGAATGAGGCTCTTTATACCTGATCTCCCAAGCTGGCCTTCTTCATACCCGCTCTGGGACTTTTTCTTTAGTTCCTTTCTATATTCAGATGTTGAGGAAACGGAGCAGAGCTGAACTCACTGTTTATGGAATAATTATTAGTAAAAGGGTTTTGCAACATGCATGATTAACTCAATAAATGGGCTAAATTGTGGCCCATTTGTCCCCTAAAACAATGCAATTTTCTCCCAAAGCATGCAAGCAATCTTTTCCAAAACATATCACGAGGAGTAACATAAAAGACAGAGATAAAAACTGCAAAGAAACAAACAGTAACTGGTTGGGGTTTTTTTTCTTACTTTCTCTTTCAACATAAAACTTAAAATTAGCAGCTAGGGAGATAAAGCATTTTCAAGCTATTAGATCATTAGCCAGCAATGCACGCCGCCCCTTGAATTACTTCATTGTGTCTCTGCTTAAAATCTTTGCCTGACAAATAAATAAAAAATAGCTGGCACACTACAGGACTGGTCAAGTGCTACTGACACCAACAAAATTCTCAGTTACTTTACTGAACTTTTAGTCAGATTTAATAGGAGAGAGATTAGCTCCTTTCTTAGAATACCCAGAATCATGTAACATCCTGAGTTGGAAGGAACCCCCAAGGAGCATTAAAGTACAGTTCCTTTGCCCCTCTTAAACCACCATGCTCAAATCTTAGCACTCTATGATATCAGCAGCACTTAACATGGAGTTTCCTGAGGGTATTTGTAAGGAATTGTTTAAATAAAGGAACTTTAATATGTGTTTTAATAGAAAACTCAGGTAAAAAGGTAATTATCATTCATTACCATTTATTAGCAAGAAGGGAAGAACGAACATTAATTTACACACTTCTGAATAGGTGTTTGTACAGCATTTCACACGAGGGGGGCCCAAACATTGTCACCATGTACTGATGTGTGCAGTGGCAAGTTATTGTGGTCACTGGTGGTGTTTCACCTCCAAATTCCAGCGTCACCACCCATCCCTCTCTCTCCAACTCATCCCCACTGCCACCAGCTGCAGATGCCAGGGCTTCCTCTCCCCTGCCACCTCCCGCTCACTTCACGCACCCCCATCCTCTCTTGCTGTGACACGCTGCCTTCTGCCTTGGAAATCAATTATTTAGGCTGCCCTGATTTCAGCGAGAGGTGGCCGAGTGTGCAGACACGGTTATTGTGAGCAGAGTTAGCAGCTGCCACCCCGCTCCTTCTCAGAGCTATGGAGGCACCCCAGGAGCGGCTGAGGACCGTGACACAGCGAAGCAGGCGCCAGCAGCCGCGTGTTGCTTCTGCAGGAATTGCATTTCACACAGAGATGTAAACACAAGTGCCCGCCAAGCTACAGCTCTGCTCGCTTGGCCAACAGTCACAATAACGAGCCAGGACGCTGCACGTGGCACTTACGTCTTTGTCTGTCTGTCTGTCCTGCAAGGGCACATCACCCTGTGAGGTAAGGGGGAGGAAAACTAAGGAATGACAAAAAGAAGGGGAAAGGACAGACAGGATACAGAATAAAAGGAAAGCAGAGGCATGAGGAGCACACACAGTCCCAGACATGACAAAGGCTGCGAGAAACTCCAAAACTTGCTCCAAGTTTTCTCTCTGGTAGATTCCCAGTAACTTGAGGAGGGTGCACCTGCTCTACTTCCTGATGCCTCCAGCAGCTCTCAGGAGAAATAGAGAGGAACGATTCAGTTTGATTCAGAACGATTCAAACTGAGCCCAGGTTTACTTCTGGAGGTGAAAGGAAGACAAGGAGTTTTCCCCTAAATCCACAAACACACACACAGAGCACCTGACACTAAGTCAGCCCCAAGTTACAGTCAGTAAGCCCCACGTGCGGCATCCCATGGGATGGAAGAACACAGATTCCTAAAAACTGCTCCGAGCGGCAGCAGGCGGCTGCCAGGAGCCCTGGAAAGATGGGAAGAAGGGAGGGAAGGCAGGACGGAGGCTGGCAGAGAGGCGGGAAAGAGAAAGGAGCCCATGTGCAGCGGGAATCACAGAGCGCGCGATTCCTCAGCGGGCAGCGCTTCACCCGGGCAGCAGCAGCGGCAATAACACACAGCGCAGGGAGATGCCGCTGCCTCCTGCGGCCCTCCCAGAAGAGCAGTCGCTCCCTTTTCCCGAGAACTTTGCCTGAGTAACTTTGCACGATCAGTTTACAAACACACAACCCCAGAGATAGCAACGATCCCAGCGGTACCTCCGGCTCCCCGGGGAAGCGCCGGTCACCTGCCCGCACCCCTGCGTGCTCCCCCGCCGCGGGACAAGCCGGCTCCGGCCGGAGCTCCTCCGGCAGCGCGGCCCCCGCTCCGGAGGGCAGGGCAGGACCGCGGGGGCGGGAGCTCGCTCCAAGCCTGCTCCAAGCCTGCTTCAAGCTCGCTCCAAGCCTGCTCCAAGCTCGCTCCCGCCGCCGGCCGAGCCCGCCGCGCTCCCCCCGCGCAGCCCGATGAACTCCCGCCGCTGCCCCGCCGCGGTGCTTTCCCCTTTTCCCGGCTTTGCAGCGCTGGGATGGGGGGGACGCGCTCCGGGAGCGCGGTCTCTCCATCCGCGCCCCCCGCGCAGCGATGTCCCGCGGGGGGCGCGGGCGGTGCCGAAGGTGCAGCCGGCACCGAGGGAACAAAGGCGGCGGCGGCGGCGGGGAACAAAGAGCGGCAGGTACCGGCGCGGCGGAGGGCGCGGGCAGCGGCGCGGGGCGGCGGCACCGGCGGGCCGGGGCATGAGGGCCGGGGCCGGACCGGGCGGGCAGCGCCGCCGCTCCCGCACAAAGGCGCAGCCGGGGCCGCGCCGCAACTTCCCGCGGGCGGGTCCCGGCGGGGCAGACTCACCGCGGGCGCAGTCCCGGCATCGGCGGCGGGCGCGGTGGCGGTGCCGAGGGCGGGAGCGAGGAGGAGGAGGAAGGACGGACCGGCCGCTCCCCGCCCCGGCCGCTGCCAGCGAACGAGCGCGCTCCCCGCCCGCGGGCCGGAGGGCGGCGCGGCCGCGGCCCCCGCAGCCCGGCCCGGCCCGGCCCCGCCTCCCCGCCGGGAGCGCCCCCCGCCCCGGGACACCCCGGCCCGGCCCGAGGAGGGCACAGCCCCGGCTCCCCGCGCCCGCCCGCCCTCACCAGCCTTGGCTTCGGCTGCGGGGTTCCCCGGTGTTTTCCCTCCCGGCGCTGCTCATCCCGCCCCTCGTGAGCAGCCGGGCAGGGCCACGGGCGCTCTGTGTTCGTGTGCTTCAGAGTGAGGACTTGTGCTGGAAGTAAGAAAATCTGTGTGCTGTAGGAAGCGTTTTCTGGTCTGGGAACGTTTGGGGTTACAGGTGATAGACAAAAATAAAATACTTTGTCATAGACGTGCAGCACCCCTAAATCAAATTTAGAAGATCATTAGAGACCTCTCCAGTTTCTGCACAGCCCTCCCCAAGCTGGGCTCTCCTCACCTCAGTTGCAGACCCCAGGTATGACCTATCTACCCCTCTCTTCCAGACTCAGACTTTCCTCGAGTTTAGGGACAGCATCATCTGGCCATGCCCTGCCAGAACTCTGGAAGGCAGATGCAGGCCAGTTATATAAACATGAGTTGAGGGTCTTTTTTTAGAACTCAGATGAGGGCTTGTGGAGGAGGAAAAGGAAGGAATTCCTTAGATTTGTTCTATTTGATACTGGATATCTTTTGGCTGTAGACCTCCAAAGTGAGAAGATACAAATATTGGGATTAAGCTGTGCTTTACACACCCAGAGGTCAGCCAGCTATTCCAAGGAAATGTAACTTTCCAAAAGCCACTTCCTGCCAGTGTCAATACACTGGGCTTCTCCTCAATCTGTGCTGGTAAAACATCAACCACCTTAAAAGAGAGAAGCGAGTGAGGTCCTGTATTTGAAGGCTACAACGCCAAATGTACCTGCTTACTCAAGCTTCTCTTTATACCCACAGGTCTGCCTAAAGAAATTCTGCAAGATTTGGAGCCTTGATTTTCTGCGAGGAAATTTTTTCTTTTCCAGCCAAAAGCGAATCCTGCACCTTTCAGTGTCATTTCAGCTGGAGTCTGAGAAGCACTGACTTGCAGAAGCAACAATCAAAGCTGGCTACTACTTCATTGCCCTGCCTTGGCAAACACCTGGTCCAATTCATGCTTTGTCGCCGTCCTGGCAACAAACTAACCCGTGATAGTTCTTTGTGTACTTTTTTAACTTGTTTTATTGAGGATTAATTACTGTTTGTATAGTGACACAGCTATCTGGTGCTCCATGGACACAGCTGAAGGCAAAGGCCTTTGGGCTGTGCTGTGGTTTCCTAATTCCTGTGTTATGGCTACTGTAATGCACATCCTCAAAGTGAAACAAACATTTCTGACTCATTTATGACTTTTGACTGTCAGTTTTCTTGTGCTAGAGGAAAGAGAGAAGATGCAATATCAAACCCAAGCTGCAGTACTTGAAGAGTTATTTCAAGGCCCCTGTTGATCACTTGAGGCTCTTGTGCATGCTATGAAATTCACCAGAAAAAATCTCATGGATCCTTGATCTTTTATGCCTTGGAGAATGCCATCCCACATTATCTCTCCATGATCTTCTCACTGATTTCACCCTGCCATGAATCACAGGGCTCCTCATCCCAGCATACCCAGCACTGCAGGCATGCCAGGCTGTGTCAAGCACAGCACAGGTCCCAGCCCAGGGTGCTTGTTTTCACTCAAATTACACATTTCATAACTTGCTTGTAAAGCACTTTGAAGATACGACACTAGGTAACACAAAATGGTATTGTTGGAAAGGTTTAACATGAGCAATTAAACAGTAATTCCATAAAAAAGGTGTGGGATACAAAGGTAGAATTAAGTCATATATGCCTACTTTGTATCCAAATCTTCAGGCTGTTGATTACTTGGACTGACACCGAAAATAAGCTTTCATTTTTTTTTTCCACACAGCCTTCCAGCTAGGAGCTGCTAAGGCCCTGTGCTCAGACTGTAGCTGCTTTGACAGGTACATGGGTACTGCCGGAAAGGATAGCAATGGCTGACACAGATCAGGCTCTGTGGAAGGTGAAGGTCTGAAAGCTGTGAGAGCAGGGCTCTTGCCTGCTGTCTGTGGCTGTCCAGAATGAGCTGATGGATGCACAGGACACTGGGGAAAAGCCCTACAGAGCAGCACTGTCAGGCAGTGATGAATATAGCTGCAGTGGGGATGAGGAGCCCTCACAATTCCCATGAAATTCCCTCCTGAAAGAGGGTTTGATCAGTTCAGCAGTGATACTTGCCTCACCACCTTCCCACATCACCCAGAATGGCCCAGCCACAGAGCTGAATGTTTCTTGTACAAGGCATCCAAGCAGGGATTGTCCCCCTGTGCTGGGCACTGGTGAGGCCACACCTCAGGTCCTGGGTTCACTTTTGGGCCCCTCACTGCATGACAGACATTGAGGGGCTGGAGCACAAGTCTGATGAGGAGCAGCTGAGGGATCTGAGGGTGTTTAGCCTGGAGAAAAGGAGACTCAGGAGACCTTACCACTCTCTACAGCTCCCTGACAGGAGGGTGTAGCCATGTGGGGATCAGGCTCTGCTCACAGTGAACAAGCAATAGGACAAAAGGAAACAAACCACCTGGAGTTGTATCAGGGAAAGTTTACATTGGATATTAGGAAATATTTCTGTACTAAAAGGGTTCTGAAGCATTGGAACAGGATGCCCAGGGAAGTGGTGGAATCTCCATCCCTGAAGTGTTCAAAAGAGGTGTGGATGTGGCACCTGGAGACTTGGTTTAGTGGTGAATGTCATGGTGCTGTGTTAACAGTTGGACTCAATGCTCTCAGAACTCTTTTCCAATCATAATTGGAAGGTTGGTCCATAGGTCCCACAGGGATCAACAGCATGAGCTTCATGGTAGGATATTCCTTCCATAATGCAGAATTTGCATGTCTAGATTCCAGCATTGGAGGAAGATCAAATGTCCCCAAATCCCAGCCCCAGTCTGGATAAAGTGTTCGCTCTGAATGATTGTGATGGCTGTGTAAACTAATTTTGTTTGGATACTCCAAGTTATGTTTGCTCTGCAGTCTGCCAGGAGAAACCTTTGGTTTAGTGACCCTCCTCTTTCCCCTGTGTGCAATCCCCTGTGCCGTGCTGGCACGGTGTGTGTGCCAGAGCTGGGAACCAGATGAAAGTTAGCCCTGAAGAAGAATACTTTGTTTTGATCTGGATTGCTCCCAGGGTTTGATTGTGGTGTGGGCACACAAAGAGGTATGTCAGCACAACAGAGGGGGCAGCAGGATCTAGCACAGGGACAGGAATGCACAGCAGAAGCTGGAGCTGGGAACGGAACATTAAGCAAGAAAACAAGGGATCAGCACTGTGCCAGAAACATCAGCCTCTGTGCCCAGCTGCTCTCTGCTCACCCCATCCCTTGCAGGAGAGACAATTGGGAAAGGGGAAGAAAGGGTGAGAGTAGAAACTCACCTTTGGATTTTCCAAAGGACCTTCCACTCTGCTGATGGAGCAACACCGAGGAAATACAGCTGCAGTTTTGCAGGCACCATTGTTGGTGGCAGCGATTTGATGGACCAGTCAGGTTATGCTCCCTCTGTTGTGCTGGTGCAGCTCTTTGTGCTGTTGTGTTGTCAAACAGACCAGGAAACTGCATAAAAAAAGCAGCACCCTCCCCTCCTCAGTTATTTTTACTCTGGCTCAGTTCCCAGACACAATTCACCTTGTCTCCACTGAGGTGCAACTGGAGGAAGAGTGCTGGAGTGGGAAAGTGTAGCCAGAAGCAGTAAAACAGGGCTCTGCCCAAACCCACTGTGCCCCTCCAAAAATGCCCGTGGCCCAACACCTTGGGGAGAGAGTTTCCCTTCAGCAGTCACAGCCAGCTTGTTTGTCAGAATTAGAGAGATCAAAAAGGAGGAAAGGAAGGTTGAATCCATGCAGGCACGTGCCACATTTGCATACTCTTTTTCTCTGGAAAACATAAAAGGAAATCTGACAGTAATCATGTTAGAAATGCTCCCTGTTCCCCTCCCATGTGATCTAAGCTCTGGGTATGACACTGTCCCTGGCATGTAAGAGGCTCCAGCCGATCGCGGGGCGCCGACGCTGCCTCCAGCACCCGGCTGCTTCTGCTGAAGTCAGTGGAAACACTTGGATGGTTAAAGGTGCCCATGCCTAAATGCTCTGTTAGGTCACCAGCTAATTTTAGGATGGAGGAGCACAGTTCCAAAAGAGAAAAACAGGTTAATAACACTTAAGTAGCAGCAAATCTGTAGGAAATCTCCTGGAATAGGTCCATAATTAGCAAATCTATACTTCTTAGAGAAGAAATCCTCATATTTTCTTTAGTTCCCTTTCCCCCTTGATTTTGCCTGTGCATTGTGGTTCCTTTGGTTAAAACAGGATGAACTTAAGATTTCTACACTTAGAGATTAGTACCTGAACCTTATGGCAGCATCCAGGAGCCAGAACCATGCACTTACATCTTCCTATAAAGGATTGCATTAGGGAGGTGTTTACTGTCTTAAAGTAAACAGCACTGGTGTGAACCCCCAAATTTTTCAGAACTAAGAACTGGATTCTGCTCATACAGAGGCACATCCTAGGTTAGTCTCCTGAGGACAGCCACCTGCCATCTGAACTGTGCAGGGCTCATTTTGCTCCATTTGTAATGCAGGCATGCTGTATGAACAAAGGTTTCCACCCTGTTTTCCCACCTCCCAAAGTGCACCAGCTCCTCAGTTACAGGTGAGGAGGGTTTGTTACACAAAGAAATGGAACTTCAGGTTTCACCCTGAAAATTAAAATTCGAAGGTGATCACCCCTAACCCTCAGTTCCATCTTAGTGGGGTTTTTGGATTGCAGGTTGTCTTAGGTTGCAATGCAAGATGTAACCAGGAGGATGTACTCTATCACCATGTGTTGAAACCAGGTGGAGCAGTGTTCTTTATCTCTTCCATGACCCATCCCTCATAACTCCAGGGGGGATATCCTCTGATAATGGACGAGTTGGTAAAAGCAGGTGGGGCAGTTTGCTTTATCTCTCCCAGGACCCATTCACCCTACAGGAGATCTCTTCTATTAATGGGCCAGAGTGTCACTGATAAAATTCCATCATCCCATTGGGAGGTGCTCCACCCAGGGGGAGGAGCCAAGCATTCCTACCTGGATATAATCTGAGATTTGGAACACCAGGTTTCTGCTGGATTCCCAGGCCCATCAACACCACCACTGGACCTTCAGAGGAAAACTCCACCCTTCTACAGAACCACACCTGTCACTGCAGGAGGGCTGCAGCCACCATGGAATGGGACTGCAACCAACAACCTGACCAACAGGGTGTCAGGTCCTATTCTGACTCTGGCAGTATTTTTTTTTTATTACTGCATTTTTATTTTAATTTTCCTAGTAAAGAACTGTTATTCCTATTCCCATATCTTTGTCTGAGAGCCCCTTAATTTCAAAATTATAATAATTTGGAGGGAGGGGCTTTACATTTTCCATTTTAATGGAGGCTCCTGCCTTCCTTAGCAGACACCTGTCTTTTCAAACCAAGACACAGGTATTTACTGAGGGTATTTACCTCTGACTTTTCCAAGTCCTGCTTCAGGTACTGAAGTGCCTTTGTGGATCCCACTTGAAACTTTGCATTCCTGATTGACTTAGTGGGCTTAGCAGACTGTGTTTTAGGAGTCTATTGGACGTCTGATAAGATCAGGTCAAGCTTTTACAGACTTTTAGGAGCCCACAAGACCTTAACCTAACCTTATCAGTGAATTAGGCAAGGTTTTGCATTCAGAATCCCTTTATCTTAAACCCAAACATTTATCCACTTTTTTCACTTACATCAGTCAATCCAACAAAAAATAATATCCCTTCTATCCTTGGACTGTCACAGCTGCAGCTCTTGTGTTTATAAGAGCACTGTGATGATCCTGCAGTCAAGACCACACCAGTCTTGTCAGCTTTGCCCTGTGCTCCAAGGCTGGCTGGTGCCTCCCACACACTCTGTGTCTCACAGATGATGCCAGCAGCTTGGCATCTCACTTTTGGCTGTATTTCTCAGAAGTTGTGTGAGAGAAACCTGCCAAGAAACACTGCTCAGCTGACCACAGCAGAAGCTTGAGAAACACAGCGTAGTGGTCAAATGCCAGGTCTGGATTCTGGAATCCACAGCATGGATAAGGAAATAACAGCAGCTGGACAAGCAGCTTTGTGAAGGAGCTCCAACAGCAGCTGCAAGCTCAGGTGCTTGTAAAACAAAACTGAGCAGCAGAAGGCAAGCAAGGGCTTGGGCATTTTCCTCTTGCTGGCCTCCTCTCACCCCTGAAGCACTTTCACTGAGGCTCAGACATGACCTGCACTAGTTTCACTTTGAGCAGTGTTTTGATCCCCTGACAGCCTTTCCTTTCCTTTTTCCTTTCCTTTTCTCCTCCAAGAATGGAAAGGAAACAAAGAGAAACTTTCTCTGTAGTTGCAGGTATTGATAGTTCTAGGACACAGCTGGGCTGAGGACTGCACAAGCCACATCAGGACATGGAAATACTGGATGAGGCACCCCTCTCACCCCTCCATGGTCAGGGCAAAGCTCCCTTGAGCAGCTCTCAGCAGCAGCAGTTTGCTTTGCCTCTGCTTCCCCTGCAACTCTGACATATCTTGGGTGGCTGCAGCCCATTTTCAACCATGATTCAGAGGAGAACAAAAAAGCTCTCAAGGGTAGGAAGTGGGGCTAAGGCTTCTTTGGAAGCAGGATTTAGTAATCCCAGTTGCCACCTTTAAAAATCAGTGCCCTTGGGCCTCAGCCAGCCCTCAGCTCTGTCAACATCTTTACTGCCAACTTTACTAACAGTCACACAAATGTAAATCTACTGTGAGAAGAGGATTAAGCCCATTCTGGTTTTATGGCCTATGAAATGTCTCTTGCCCTGCTGCCACTGTGCAGAGATACATAACACAGAAAAGGGGAATTCAGGCTGCTACTGTGTCTTCAGAATTTTAAAGGGAAAAAAATGTAATTCCAGAAACTTTACCAGCCAGGGAAGTGCAAATGCAGACAAGGGTTTTTCTAAAGCAGAAGATAAAGTCCTGTACCTTGCCAGATGCTGGTTGAAGTACATAATTTTTTTTCCTCAAAATAAGATTATCAACAGCAATTTTCCATGCATTCAAGTTCAGGATTTTGTCTGCTAGGGGATTAAAGCTCAGGCAAACATCAGCCTGCCTGAACACTGCCCTGCTCCATGTACTGCTCCACTTGGGATGAGAGCTGTGTAGGGGGCCATGTAGGAATCCCACTAAAATTATTATTTCTTCACTGATGACTCAGTTGGCTGAGACTTGCAAGGAGGAATGAGGTAATCATATTTATGGTTTCTA
Organism: Melozone crissalis; assembly: GCF_028551555.1. NCBI lineage: Eukaryota > Metazoa > Chordata > Aves > Passeriformes > Passerellidae > Melozone > Melozone crissalis. The sequence goes on from NW_026535834.1 coordinate 3,994,519, forward strand.
AAAAATTTCAGTTTGTTGTGGGTTCCTCACTCCCTTGGGCTGATATTTTCATACAAAAGGGTTTTCTTTACTACAGAATTTATTATTGCATTTCAGCTCTTGAGCTGGGCATATATTTTGGTTCCAGGTTTCTATAGTCTCAGAGGATGGCTCAGACCTCTTAGCAAGATCTCAGTGCCACTAAATAATTGTAATGATCACTAACAGAGTAACTCCATTGAGCTGTCAGCAGAAAAACAGCTGAGCTGAATACTTATTTCAATTAAAGATGCAGAATTATGCGTATTTATGCACAAGCCTGAAAAGCAGATGATGTTTAAAATGTTCTGCAGGGCAGGAGATATAATTAATTTTTCATTACCTTCAACATTTATCCAATTTATCTCTAGCTGGAAAGTCTCATTCATTCAGTCCTTATCTGTGTCAAGTTGCTGTTGTGTAAGATTTTCTGGGTGACTGAGACTATTTTGGTCACAGGGGATAGGTAGGGACTATAATGAGATGCTACAGTGACCCTTGAAAGCACAACTGATGGCATTTGCCAAAATGGGAATCCATCTCCCTGGCAAACCCTCACACACACACACTCAAACTCTCTGCTTCATCTTTCAGTGCTCCTGGTCAAAGTCTCTTGCAGATCAGGAGAAGTGGCCTGTGAAGGCAGACTGCAGTGACCTCTTGCTTTGGAATGCAGTGCTGTTTGTTTTGGCATGGCAGATATATTTAGTAAACTGTCATCTGTTATAACTCGTGTGGGGACAGATCCCATGTTTTGAGAGACGTTCACTGTCCTGCATTGCCTGGAGTCCATGAATTGCTCTGTCATTTGCACACTGGTCTATTTTAAAGAGTGTTAGTGGACACATCCTCTCCTTTACCCCACCGTGAGGACCCTGAACTCCCAAACGCTCATGCACAACACAGCAGGATTTTAGCAGAGCCCTCTTCTCCTAAGCAAACAATCTGATATTTATTTACAAGCAGTTTTCCTGAAACCCAGGGAAATGCATGCTAAATGAGGCACTAGAGTTTCTGACTGTGTGACACAGTGTCCCTTGAGGTGTGGCCTCAGCCTCCCAGGGTATCATCCTCCTGTGACAGACCCAGCTATTTTTGGCCACCGAGGCCCTGGTGTCAGGCACTGTCAGGGGAACCTTCTGCTCCACAGGAACACATGTTCCAACAACCCTTTCCATGCAGGCAGCAACCAGTGTTAGTCCCAGCCACAGGTTTGCTTACTCATCCTCTGACCACAGAGCAACGCCTTGATTGAATTTGCAGGAGAAAAAAAAAACCCCACCTCATATTATTTTGTGTGTAGCCCAAATATCAGCAGTCACTCTCCCATGTCAAGGAAAGGGAAGGAAATGACCACAGGAAGAGCCCATGCCAGCACAAAGCTGGGGTTAAATAACCACGATTGGTGCAGCATTGCTGTGATTTCATCCCCCAGACTCTGTAGGGTCCTACAGGTGGGACCCCATGACCCCCACACCTCCCCACAGCCTTGCAATCCTCCATCCCCATCCTGGGGGTGTTGCACCCCATGTTAGGGTGAACTCACCCAGATTAGGGCTGGAGACAAGCCTGGCTCAGAAACAGCTGGTCACACCTCCTACAGCTGGATTTGGGCTCAGCCTCAGAGGGCAGAAATAGCCCCATTGTTCCCTCTGCCAATCAGGACTTCTCCTTTCATTATCACTCCTAAATTACTCCTGATATGGGTTCTGTGCAAGTCTCAGATCTTGTTCAGATATACGCTAGAGACAGGGGCTGCTGAGCTGCCCCTGCCAGCTTTGGGCACCAGAGGAAGGTGCTGGACATCTCCCCGCTGCCATACAGTGAATCCCTGGCTTTTATTCTGCAGAAATAAGCTAAAAGCTTTTTCCAAATTTAAACTTCTGGAGAATATCTAGTGATACATAGCCTGATGTAATACATTATCATGTATCATGTACTGCTTGCATTTGAAAAACAAGGTCAAAGGAGAACACTAAGACACAGTGGAAATTCTGTGATGATGACAATTGTTATTTCTAGGTTTGCAGTGCCCAAAATCCAGGAATCTCCTGTGGAAAAGGGACATATCACTGCCACCAGCAGAAAAAGGGTAAGACAGGCTGTGCATGGCCCTGGAGGTGTCAGAGGTAATGCAGTTGTTGTGCAGGACCTCATTTCTGGTGGAGACAAGCAGAGGTTGGACCTGTTCAAACCTAAGCTGGTCAAACTGGTGCTTGAGCCTCCTTGGGGTCTGGTGAGCATCTGGAAGGAGGCTGGAGCTGAGGAGTCCCTGGCCGAGCTGATGTTCATGCAGATGAGGACAAGAGCAAAGAGGGGGAAATGTGGATGTGAAGTCCTGCCAGGGCCAGGGCTCAGGTCGAGGGGCTAATGCAGGGCCAAGCTGCCGCTCCAAGATGCATTTCTGTCCTTTCCCCACCACCTCCAGCCAGGTGGCCTTCACATCTCAGTGTCCAAGAGGCATTTCGGCAATGCCCTTAATAACAAGCTGTAACTTTTGGTCAGGCAGTTGGGTGAGAGGTTCATTGTAGGTCCCTCCCAAGTGAGACATTCTATTCCTTTCTCCTCTTCCATGGAGGCACTTTCTGATCAATCAGATCAGCTTACTGAACAAATGCATCCTGTGGACCTGTCGGCCCTAGATACAATGCAAAGGGAGTAATCTTAAGGGTGTGACTTTGTGATGTGGCTGAGCCCACTCACCTGTCCCCAGCCCCTGAGGTGTGTGCTCTGTCCCTGGTCCCATCCCCACCACACTCTGGCTGGGCAGGACTGTGGTGCTGGCCCTGGCACCCGCTGACCATGCAGCCACCTTGTCCTTCAGGGACCTGAACCAACCAACAGCTCATTTCAAGACATAAAAAGAGCTTCAGGCTGTGCTGGGAGCACCAGAGTGAGGGATGGGGGAATGGGATGTGCTGGTGTGTGATGCATGGAGCTGCTCCCCAAAGCCACCCTCCAGTGTCACCTTGCATGCGCTCCCCAAAGCCACCCTCCAGTGTCACCTTGCATGCGCTCCCCAAAGCCACCCTCCAGTGTCACCTTGCAGCAGGAGCAGCTGCTCCCCAGCAGATGTGCAGTGAGCTGTCCCAGCATGGCCTTACACAGCAAGGTCCAGCACAGGCCTGCAGATGTTTCACCAACCCCAACAAAAATCTGGGTCAAGGTGTCTCCAGGAGATTCAAACCAAGCTGCAGGCAGATGCACTGAGCAGACTGCGTTTCTATAAAAACCCACAACTTTTAGGGCAAAGCTGAGCTCTTGCTAGGGCAAGGGGAGGTAAGTTGGGTGTGGGAGTGCATGTGCTTGCTGGAGCAATGAAACAATTCATCTCCAAGGGCCTGATGAGCCCCACAGAAAGGCCTGTGTGGCACAAAAGTGCTGATATTCCACTGCCACCATGGACTAAACCAAAATGTCAATCCCTCTCAAGCTCAAAGCATTACCCCATGCTGTTTCAATAACAAAGTTCACTGCATAATTTTGCTCTGTGCCCTTTATTCACCTCAGACAAGTCCAAAAATGAAATGGGATCAGGGTAAGAGGCCAGAGCTGGAGTTGCTCATAGCTGAGGTTTAGTCTGTGCCATTAAACTTTCATTTTCAGTTCTACTAATCCTTTATTTTCATGACAACTTTGAAGATCCATTGTAATTACAATGTAATGAAAAAGCTGAATCCAGAGATGTAGCTGCAGAAGGGAAATCACCTCCTGTGCTTTGTATTTAGAGGAGGTGATTAATTGTACAATTCAGAGTTGGATTCAAGTGATGAATTTGACAAAGTTCAACAATCAGGGAATCTTAATTTAAAATATCTCTCTGCTATTTTAAGTTTCTTTTTGCAGTGGTTCTCCATAGTCATTTCAATTTTTAAAGGAAGATTAAATTTAGAGGCTCTCAGAGTTAATTAGATGTGACTAACCAGGAAGGCACCTGTGGCTTTTACTTATTCCAGTGAGTCTGTATCTTATATATATTTATTCAGATTCCTAATTACATTTAAATAAAACTATTAGAAATAGTGCAATAATGCTTCTTTTTTAACATGATTGTTTTTCTCTTAGGTCATGTTGGGTTGCAATTAAAAATGAGTGTATGAGTGCTTTAAAATTTAATTTTACTCTACAAAGTAACTGAATACATACAGGAAATTACACATAACTTACACTTAAAAATAAAGCTAACTGATTCATTAAACAAAGGAGTTTTTCCTGTAATTAGATTTGGGGGATTTTTTTCTGGATTTCAAGAAGTGCTAGCTCTCATCCTCAGCCATCTTCCTTTCCTAGGCAAGAGGAAGAAAACAAGTTTACTTATTTTTTCAGCAGTCAATTAGCTTCTTGAGCTGTCCTTAGGCAGGCAACCAAATAAACTGGAAATAGAAATACCCTTTCAGCCCCAGCAGACCAGGCTCTTGTCAGATCCAGAACTTGGCGCTGGCTGCTGGACCCTTGGACCTGGCAGAGCAGCTGCAGGTAATATTTAATTATAAAAAAATTATAAATGATAATTTTTTAAATTATAAATATAAATATCAATATCAATATATTTATAAATATATTTATATTGTAAATATATATATATAAATAAATCTATTTTAATATATTATTATATATCTATTTTATATATGAAGACATATATAGTATAAAAATATGTATTTATATATTAATATTATATATATTATATTTAAATGCATATATAATATATAAAATATATTTTTATATATATTATTATATATACATATTATATATATAAATACATATAAAAACATATATGTATATATAAATATATAAATATATTTTATATATTATATATCTATCTATTTATATATGAATACATATATAGTATAAAATATGTATTTATATATTAATATTATATATATTTTATATTTAAATACATATATAATATATAAAATATATATTTTATATATTATTATATATACATAATATATATAAATACTTATAAAAATATATATATATAAATATATAAATAAATATATTTTATATATTATATATATCTATTTTATATATGAATACATATATAGTATAAAAATATGTATTTATATATTAATATTATATATCTATTTTATATTTAAATACATACATAATATGTAAAATATATTTTTATATATATTATTATATATACCTATTATATATATAAATACATATAAAAATATATATATATAAATATATTTTATAAATGTATAAATATATATGTATATCTAAAATAGATTTATATATAAAATTATAAACACATTTATAATTAATTTAGAAATTAATACATTTCTATAAATAGGTTTAATTATAAATATTTCTGGCAGAATAAATACAATTAAACACCTCCGGTGCCCAGAGTGTCTGTTTGGAGGGCAGTGCCAGGCACTGGGTGGGCTCCCATGGGCGGACAGATCCTCCCAATGATGCCAGAAGCGTTTTGGTGTGTGGTACAGGAGCATCCCCAGCAGCCCGCTGGAAGCCTGGCTAAATGAGGGAGCCTCATTAGAGGCCTGTAATTAACCCGCGGTGATTTGCCGAGGGACGCTGACATCTAGCGGGGAGCCCGCGTTGCTGGGGCAGCCGGCAGAGCCTTGGGAGGGATTTGTGCGAGCAGGAATCACCACCAGGGCTGGAAAGGCACCAGAAATGAACGGGCTGAAAGTCAGCATCAATGGCTTACGTGTCCCCCCACTTCTGGGGCAGAGCTGATACCCAGCACTGCGTGTCAGCTTTGTTTTTCAGTCTATTTTAAGCATTACAGAATCAAACCTTCTCAAACCAGCCTTAACACTGAAGGGTTAAAGCAGCAGAAGGAAGGGATCTTGCTCTGGTTTGTATTACACCCTATTTTGCAGTGCAGAGATCAATGCTGCCTGCTTACAGAAGCACTGAGCAGGGGCTTGTGCTGGATATTGCTGCTCCACAATCACATCTGGCAATGCCTATGGAAACAAGAGAAATCAGGATCTTTATGTCTGTAGTCCGTGCCTCTCCCTCTGCGTCTAAAGGAGAATTTTGCCAACAAGTTGGATTAGAAAAGAAGTTAAAGGAGGAGGTGTTTCCCTAGAAACCTGAAAAAGCAATAGGCATTTTCATAGCCCTGATTGATAAGAACAAAGATATTGAAGGGAATGATAGGCCTTACATGTTTTAGAAACAACTAGAAGATTGTGAGATGAAGGTGGGAGAGACCACTATGGACTACCTGAAAAACCTGATACTGCAAGAGCCACCAGGGAGAGGCTGAACAACCAGGGGAGCTGCGTTTGCTTTTCCACTTTGCTTTTTTGTTCCACTTTGCTTTTTAAACTCAAAGTGGATGAGGTCTACTCATACACACTCTGCTTGGAAAATGCTATTGCATGTCAGGACAAATCCTTTAGACTGTTAAGGTTAAACTCCTCCAAGAGCTAACTTCCCTACAGGAAACATGGAGACAGAAGCAGAGGGGGAGCAAGGCAGAATTGGCAGGGCTGCACAGGCCCACAAACCACAGTTTTGAGCATGAAAAAGAAATATGTGGAAACTTTGCTTTTCCAGTTCTGAATTATAAGACCTGTAATCAAACAGGGCACATTCTCAGGCAATAGGTAAAAGAGAATGTCTAATCTTCATGGACTCAAAGAAATTCCTTTAAAAGAAGAGATGCTTATGGCTGCAAAGAAAATTTACAAAACATGACCTGGTTTTGATAAAGAAAAAAATGTATTCAGGATCTTAAACCATGAGGTTGGTTACACAGAGAGCTGAAGCATTCCTCAGTTTAGGCTTGTTCATTAAAACCCAACACTAATAGGGAACTCTCTATTGTTTAGGATCACTGCAGTGCTTAGCCTAAATCTCAGGGTAAATACTTGACTCATGTTTTCTGCTCTGGGAGTGTATTAAATAGGCAATAGAGCTGCTCCCCAGATAAAGGGTCTTGTGTCACACAGTATCCCTTTCAGCTGCTGCAGAAATCTTGCAGACCCTGCAAGGCTCCCTGCCTGACTTGGCTGGAATAGCAGGCCTTGGATGCAGAGGGATGCTGAATCTCTCACCCACACACCACAGATGAAACACTGGAGAGCAGGAGTGCTTTTCTGAAGTGATTTCCACCGTGGCAGCTTCTGTCAAAGCAAAATTCCCACTATCCCAAGTTATTGTGGTGATAGAGCAGTATTCTACTCATTACATTTCATTACCTTTTTATTTTTCTCTCTTTTGTTTGCCTTTGCAGTTTGGAGCTTTGTTAAAGCTTTTTTGGGACCCTAAATTGAATCTCAGCAAAGCTACTCGGAGACAAAGCAAAGCTGCAGCTGGAGAGAGCAAACAGAAAGCCCTGCCAGCACGGGGCTGTGTTTGCTCAGCGGCACATTGCATGGAAACAGCGATGTGCATTGAACAGGCAACCACGGCTGCACTTGGCTGCCTGGCAGGGTTCCCTTCCAGCCCTCAGTGCCAGAGTTGGAGACTGAAAATCAATCCCCAGCAGCGCCTCTTTGGCCAGACAGTATCAGTTTTACAGACCCACCGTACATACTTATTTACTTTCTCTTTTGGAACACCCAGACAGGACACACCAGCACCGACCGAGGGCTGGGACAGCAATGCTGTGCTCTGGCTAATGTGGGTATGGAGGTGGCAAAGCTGCTGTCACCTTATGTGTGCCAGCTCATGTCACAGCTTCCTGGTAGCCTTGAATGTTACTGATCCAATGCCTCCCTGTGCCACAACTCTTTCCTGTTAGCACCCACAGAGACGTCTGAACTCACTGCTGAGACTCAGGAAACCTCCTCCAGTCTCCAGTCAAGGTGATGAAGCAGCAGTGCTCCTTATTTACTTATTTACCAATAGTGGTTTATTTTATTTATTTGGTGGTTTATTTGCTTTATTTATGGGTGCCCACTGTGCACCCATAAATCACAAGTCAGTGCAGAAGAAGCAGAAGGCAATGGAAGAAAAAGGGTTCATTTCCCAGCTGTGTAGCAAGGGCTGTACAGAGAAGGGCTGATGTGCAGCTGCTAAGATCTAGCTCACAGATGTTACAAAAGCAGGGGAAAAAGTCAAGGAGGAAGACACAACTTGGAGGGGAAGATATGAGGGACATGACATGGGTAATAAAAAAAAAAAAAACCTGAGAAAAATCTTTCCCAAAGTCAAAGCACATCAAAAGGCATGGCATGACATCAAGGGCAGGGACATGCACCAAAGATTCCTCTATTGGTCCCCATTGAAATCGCAAGATTCCTTTTCCCTTCCCGAAAGGAAATTTCATGAAATTAAATTTGCAAACCCGAAAAGAAAGGCTTACAAACACTCTGAAAAGGAGATAGGATCAAATGAAATGCAATTAAAAAAACCAGAAAATGGGCTGTTTTAGTGTCTTCAGAAAACAGTCTGTGAGGACATGAGCTGCATTGCAGAGGACCAAAACATGCCAAAACTAAGCTCACAGATGTTGCAAAAGCAGAGGAAAAGTCAAGGACGAAGACACAACTTGAAGGGGAAGATACGAGGGACATAGCATGGATACTTTAAAAAAAAAGAAAAAAATCTTTCCCAAAGTCAAAGCCATCAAAATGCAGGCAGACCATACGCCATCAAGGGCAGGGACAAGCACCAAAGATTCCTCTGTTGGTCCCCGTTGAAATCACAAGATTCCAATTTCCTTTCGGGAAGGGAAATGGAATGTCACAAACCCGAAAAGAAAGGCTTACAAACACTCTGGAAAGGAGATATCATCAAATGAAATGCAATTCATGGAAAATCAGAAAGAAAGTTGGGAGTTTTAGTGACTACAAGAAAGTGCTCTGGCAGAAAATGATCTGCAGTGCAAAGGACCAAAGTGTGCCAAAACTAACCTGACAGATGTTGCAAAAGAAGGTGAAAAAAATCAAGGAGGAAGACACAAATTTGAGGGAAAGATATGAGGGATATGGCATGGATACTTAAAAAAAAAATCAAAAATCAATCTTGGCCCAAGTGAAAGCCATCAAAAGGCATAGGATGCCATCAAGTGCGCGGACATGCGGCAAAGCTTGCCAAAATTGATCCATTCAAATCCAAGAAAGAGAAAAGAAGGACTTACACTCTGAAAAGGAGATATCATCAAATGAACTGCAACTGAAGGAAAATCAAAAAGAAAATCAGGAGTTTTACAGACTACAAGAAAGTGGTCTGGCAGAAAATTATCTGCAGTGCAAAGGACCAAAGCATGCGAAAACTAACCTCTCAGATGTTGCAAAAGCAGGTGAAAAAAATCAAGGAGAAAGACACAAATTTGAGGGGAAGATATGAGGGATATGGCATGGATACTTAAAAAAATCAAAAATCAATCTTGGCCAAAGTGAAAGCCATCAAAAGGCATGGAATGCCATCAACTGCAGGGACAAGGAAATTTCCTTTTGGGAAGGAAAACAAAACTTTGTGATTTCAGTGGGGATCAACAGGTAAGCTTTGGTCTATGTCCCTGCAATTGCTGCGCCTCATTTCCCCTCAGACCATTTTCTTATAGTCACTAAATGTCCCAATTTTCTGGGTTGCTTGGGATTTTTTAATTGCATTTAATTGGATCATATCCCTTTTCCAGAATGTTTATAAGTCTTTGTTTTGTATTTTGCAAGATTTCGTTTCCCTGCCCGGATGGAAATTCCATTTCCTTTTGGGAAGGGAATCAAAATCTTGTGATTCCAGTTGGGATCAGTGTGGCAAGCTTTGGTCCATGTCCCTTCTACTCCCACTGACCTCCCTTGCTGCCAAGGTCCATTTCCACTGGGCAATGCTGGTGCTTGCAGGCATTTTCCTACATGTCTTCCCTCCTCCTCTAGCTCAACAGATGCAGTTCTGTCAGTTTGTATTCCTAAATGCTGTGATTTATTTGATGCACAGATCGGCACATTCATGCATTTACTGCAGGCTGGAAAGCTCAGATCTGGCATGTATTTGCAGATGCATTTATGTAATTAAACATTTAGGGGTAATTATTCTAATTTCCTAGCTTGACTTGTTAAGACTCCCATTCTGAAAATGAAATTCATTTACCTAAAGAGGCTTCATTTCCACAGTCCCCTTCATTCCTATCTGTCCCTTATTCAGCTGAAGGCTTTGCCATATTCCCTTTCCTGATGTTTCAGGTGACCAAGGGCTGCTTGATCCTCACAGCTGGATGTTACAGAGGGGCTGCAGTCAGGAATGTTCTGCTGTGTTTGCTGCATAGTCCCACAATTTCCAGCAGCTATTTAACCCAGCTGCAGCCTGGCAGGGTCATCCCCTCTCTCCCCTTCCACTCAACAGCTGAAAAACCCTGTGGGGCCTGGCTGTGCAAGGTGTGTCATCAATCCCTTGTGGCTGCAGAGCTCCTGCTCTGCGTGCTCACAGATGGATCTGCAAATGAGAGAACACTCCACTTTGAGCACAAAGCTGCAAAGACCTTAGCATTATAAACCCCAAACCTCAGCACATGGGTTTGACTTTGCATTTTGACTGTTTAGATAAGAACATGCTGCCTGTTCTATTACTCCTTACACGGGCTCAGGTTTAATCACTGGTGTTCCAAGGGGAGCTATGCCTTCATTCTTGCAATAACTCTGTGCTGCTTGTGGTGAGCTGAAGGGTCCTGAAGGAATGGAGCTGTTGTAATCATCCCCCAGAACTCTCAGCCTTTCACAGAATCACAGAATCACAGAATTTCTAGGTTGGAAGAGACCTTTAGGATCATCGAGTCCAACCCATGTTCTAACACCTCAACTAGATCATGGCACCAAGTGCCACATCCAGTCTTTTTTTAAACACATCGAGGGATGGTGACTCCACCACCTCCCTGGGCAGATGATTCCAGTATTTGACCACTCTTTCTGTGAAAAACTTCCTCCTTAATTCTAGCCTGTATCTCCCTTGGCACAGCTTGAGACAGACTTTCACATGTTCACATGTTCGTCAACCCTGATCAACCCCACCCAGCAGCCTTTTGCTAGAGGGTGAATTTTTGTTTCCCCAGATTGGATGGCTTTCCCATCTCTCCTCAGCATATGTAGAAATTATTCTCAGAAAAATCACCAGTGGATCCAGAGCAGAGATATGGATAACCAGTCCTTAGCCCTGCAAATGCACTGACTTGTCTTGCCTCAAAGCTATGACACAATGAAAGTTAAAATAAAAAGTGCAGATGGGTGTTGTCTGTATAACCTTTCTTCTCTTTTTGTGCTCTGGGCAGCTGGGCTTATAGCAACTCCTACATTTATTTGGACAGGTGGAAAGAAAAATGAGGCAAACTCATTTACCCTCTTAATTCTCTGAAATAGCTCTTAATGAGATGTTATTGTCTACACAGCACATATAAAACAGGCAATGATCCAACACAAAGTTTCATGGTCCTGTCCTTTGGAAAATTTCTCTAATTTGCATGTGGGTTTCATGCACCCACAGTGCACATTCCAGACTTCCATGAATAATAACAAATACTCTTTATAACATGCCAGAGCACGCTGTCCCAGCATGAGAGCAAACCTTTCCTTGGAATTCATGGGTACCTGCTCCTGCCTGGCACCATGTCCCTGTACCACTAGGTGGCTTTTCCACCCCACAGTTTGTACCTCGTACTCCAAAGTCACTACAAGTGAGGGAAATCTGCTCCCAAGAGCAACCATCAAACCGGTGGAAAATAGAGAACAAAGCTAAGGCATCCTTTAACAAATGAGCTCTTAAATTCCCATAGTTTTACAGTGAAATCTCTATCAATCCTTTACCTGTCCTTCTAATGCTTTGTTTTGACTTTGTTACAGCTGCCTTATTCCCAGATTTTGAGTATCATAAGGTATCTGCTCAGATACATTTCTGTGTAGCTGTGGAATTTTGCAAAATAGTGCACGTGTCGAATTTTATAATAGTCCTTTTTGTAATTCATTAACATAAACCAATTAGTAACTCAGAATCAGGATGTGCATTTGTTAATGTTCTCAGGGAAAGTAAATCCAGCTTTGTCTTCTCAGATGTTTTACTCCTTTTTTTCATTTAACCATTTTAATTACAGATCTTTGCTCACACCTAAACACTGCAAATATCTGGCTATGGATAGAAACTTTTCCAAATAGCACTCAGTGTCTGAAGTTTCCTCCAAAAAGAAAAGCCCCGAGGGGCTCATTAACTACACACAATAGTACAGAAGAATGGGGCTGCAGAAGAATGAGGGTTGCAAATCCACAGCAGTGATAAAAAAATATAAATTCACAGCCCTCTCCCCTGAGTTTTTGTTTAAGTTTGGCCATGTTGAATATAATGTATTTTATTTGAAGCACAAAGGAGTTGAGTTGGGCAGAGACAGACCAAAGAGATGCTAGAAATTCGGCAGATGAACTCAAGATTTGCATTTTTCATTCATTTCAGACTTTCCTGAACTCCTGTTTTCTCTTACAAAAATAGTCATATATTGTGATGGTGTTCACAGGGGTTCTTGGATGAGGGGAGACGAGGATATGACTCTATGTTTTAGAAGGCTTGATTCATTATTTTATGATATATATTACACCAAAACTACACTAAAAGAATAGAAGAAAAGGTTTCATCAGAAGGCTAGCTAAGAATAGAATAGTAAAGAATTATAACAAAGGTTTGTGGCTCAGACTTTCTGTCTGAGCCAGCTGACTGTGATTTGCCATTAATTAGAAACAACCACATGAGACCAATCACAGATGCACCTGTTGCATTCCACAGCAGCAGATAATCAATGTTTACATTTTGTTCCTGAGGCCTCTCAGATTCTCTGGAAGAAAAATCCTAAGGAAAGGATTTTCCATAAAAGTTGTCTGCAACAATATATTCACTGGAGAGAGACCATGGAGATGTCTCCTGACAAGTGCCCTTCAGTGGTGGGGAAAATTGCATCAACAGCTCTTTCAGGTAGAATACATAGAATTTACATGTAAATTTTACATTGGAGAGGGCTAATCCTGCAACTAATTTAACACACAGGAGGTAAGATCTGAAAGAGGAAAGTCTAGAGGAAAGTCTTCACAGCTATTGATAAAAAGGCTGGAGAAGGCTTCTGCTTTAGAAAACAGCAGAGACTCTAATTTGGAATATCTGTGTAAAGCTGGTTCCTATCTCCAGATGTTCAGCAAAGATGGACACAGCTGGGCAGGAGGTTGAGAAAAACACACGCGGAGCTGCTCTGCACTGCTGCAGCAGGGTGTTCTCTTGGTTACCATGTCCTGATTTGTGATCCTGCTTGGATCCAAGCCTCTGCACTGACTGCAGCAGCCAGCTTTCTACAGCAGCTGGTTTTCAATACAAAGCTTTCCCAGAGGCCCTGGATTGCTGAGGAAAGAGGAAGATTGTAGTTAAATTTATTGGAGAAAACTGATGCTCGGTAAAAGCTGCACCAGGGGGGGTTTGAGTTGGATATCAGGAGGAATTTCTTCACAGAAAGGGTTGTTAAGCATTGGAATGGGCTGCCTGAGGAAATGGTGGAGTTTCCATCCCTGGAGATGTTCAAGAAACAACCGGATGCGGCACTTGGAGCCATGGTTTAATTGACAAAGTGGAGTTTGGCCAAAGGTTGGGCTCAATGATCTTAGCGGTCTTTTATACTCTAAATGAATCTGTGATTCTGCAGTAATATAACTGAATAAATAAATTTAAAAAAAGGAATATGTGATGCTTTTTTCATTACACAAGCACCTTTCAAGACATGTTCATATAGCATAAGTGTCCATGGTATATTCCAGCTAAAAGCTGTGTTATCACAGTAGCCTGGTGCTGATTCAAAGTCAATATACTCTGCTACCAGGGGCTTTTTTTGCTGGAGCTTGGCCCCACATGGATGCAGGAACACAGCTTTTGATGGGCACAGAGCATGGACAAATCCATCTGTGCTATCTCAGTGTAGGTGCATGTCTAAGCTGATCTTTAGGTTAGAATTACCCTAATCACAATGAAGGTTTGATTTTTCATGCTCAGACAGATGCTGTAAGCTGTGCTTTTGCTCTGGCCTGGCACAGTTTGAGCCTGTGAGTGCTGGCAGTGCCTCCTGGCCAGCGAGTGCCTCCGTTTGTGGCTTCACTTGCTGAAAGGCACTGGATGAATGGTAAACCTCCAAACAACCTCTCATCTCCTGGCTGTCCCTCAAGCTGTGTTATCTCTGCAAACATGCACCTCCCTTAATCTCCATATAATCTTCCCCAGACAGAGTAATTAAACCACAGCTCCATGTCTTTTCCTCAGCTTTGTCCAGCCAAGCATTTTGCAGCCTCCTCTCCTTGTGCCAACGGTCTGTAAAATTTTATCCTGTGACTTTATTTTTCCTAATCAACCTCTTCACTCCTCTGTCAACTCTGCTGTTTATACAGAACATTTTACAGGTGAAATGCTCTCTCTGCTCACCTTATGGAGATTATTCATGTGGCTGAAGAGTCCTTGTGGAAGCAAGCTCTGATCCCAGCCCTGCATTGTTTTCAAACACTCCTCTCCATGAATTTCTGTCACCTCCTCTTATCTGCCTGTGCCCACAGGCTGGAGCAGACATCAGAGGTGCATGAGCAGCAGGAGGTGAGGTCTCTGTGCCAGAGCTGTCTCCTGGTGTGCTGCAGCTCTGGATGCACACAGGGGTTTCAGCAGGGAGGCTCTCAGTGAGCACAGCACAGGCAGAGGAGGCAGCACCCAGGTGGGGACACCAAAGGGACAGCCCAGGGCTGCTCTGGGAGGCAGCTGGACACCTCTCCCAGCTGTGCCCAGCACCCAGGGCCACCCCCTGCCCTTCTTCCAGCCCTTGGAAATACCCACTGCAAACCCACAGGTCATGGGAGGATGTGATGTGCTTTCCACAGGGCTGATATTCCTGTCAGGTCTTCTTCTTCTTGTCATTGTCAGGATCATCATCTTTGTTTTTAAGCCTTTGTTAGCTCTGTGCTAATCATGGAACAAATGTGTGCTGTGCTATTATGTTTTTACTGTTTTGCCATACTTTGACATCCATTCTCCAGCACAACCAAGAAATATTGCTATAATCCTACATTCTCAGTTATTTTGACTGTAGTTAGACCACACAGGAAAGAATGTGAAAACAGCTCTTTCAAAGTATCAACTTTATTTTTTCAAGGACTGTATTGGCAGTTTATACCTTATATTTTAATTGCTTGTGGTAAGGAAACATCAGTGGATTCAATGTAATAATATTTTTCTACATGAGTGCCAAAGATCATGCATCTGAAATGGTACATGGAAACTATTCACAAAAACAGTTTTTCATTGCATTGATAACAACTTTTTTGGTACTTTTCACTGGTTGATTTACAAAGGAAATCAGTGTCCTTATTTCACTGTTACTGGTACAGAAGCACAGGAAGAAAAAGGACTTGATGAGGTTTATACTTCCTAACAACATGATTGCTTGCAGAGGAGTTAAACACTTCTGGCTCCTCTCAGCTTTATTTGGAGTTAAGACAGCCTTAGGGGCCTATTAAAAAACTATCAATGTTCACCTAAATAATTTCTTTATATTTCAATCTACTTATTATCTTTACAGGGAGTATTTCAACACTAAGCAAGGAAGCTGCATCTTAATTCTATTAGCAGTAGGCCCACAGGCTTCTCAAAATTAATTCCAAACATTTTATGACCTTGTCAAGATTCAAACATGTTCAACTTCCAGCACTGAGTGCCTTCTCTGTGACTGCAAAGGAATGTGTGAGCATGATGCATAAAGATAATCCCTTGCAGAATCACAGTGCTGGTCAGTACCTTTACTGGAAATTAAACATTTCATGGTGGGGTATTACAAAGAGGTATTATTTTGTAATGACACACTTGGGAGAATAGTGTGACTGCCTTTAATTTGGGGATCACTTCATGCTGCAAACCTACACAGACTGCTTTGTAAGAAATAACTCTTACAGTAAAAGGTGCCATTTTCTAAGGTCTTTGTTTAAGGGCCACTCTGGTTCTTGCATGCAGGGCTCCTCCACCTCTGTGTGAAAAGAGCAGTTATATTAGTAACTGTATGTGGCCAAAAAAGCTGCTGAAACCAGAAGGCTATAAATGACTATTTACACAAACCTTTTAAACTGCAGTTTTTAAACCCTTTAAGCCAAAATATATAACTCAAGCCAGACTCGCTGAAGGCATGGCTCAGGTTCAGTGAGACAGATCATAAAACTTAGACAGGCTTACACAGAACCTGATCTGAGTTTCAGATTTGTAATTTATGCTGGTTTGAGGTCTTCTTGCAAGTATTTTGCATGCCCCGACAAATACAACTGCATTTTAGTTTTTACAGCGTCAGGGGTGTTTGAGCACCAACACACCCTTCAACCTGCTCCAAGGGGTTTGGTGTTTGGGGCCAGAGCTGTAACCTGGCACAAGACTGAAGGGAAAGAGCTGTGAGAAGTTTCCTCCAGGCTGGGATTTGCCCGGCCTTGTGCCTGATCCTTGAATTGACTTCCCAGCTTGGGCATTGCCCTTCCTCCCTGCTTGGCTTTGCTCAGCCTTGGTTGGGCTGCAGCTGATTCCAGCTGGTGTCACCAGGGCTGCTCTGCTCACCTGGCTGGGGAGCTGCAAAGCTGTGCCCCAACAGACACTGAGAGTCCCACATGTGGCTTTTCCAAGCACTTGTTTCAAAAATGAAACCAGCTTGTTAAATTACAGAGGAAAATCTCGCCATGTCCTCATTAAAACTCTTGCAGGCAGTTACAGTTAAACAATAGGGTCTGACACTTGAGTGAAGTCCTGTTTGCCAGGATTTCACTGGACATGGCATGCAACAGCAGCATGATAATGATGATGATGATGATGATGATGATGACCAATCTCTTGCATCATTTAGATGTGATTTCCTTCTGGACATGGAAGCCCTGGTCCCATTTTATTGAGGGCTTTGTTGGAGGGTGGTGATTTTGTTAGGCAAAGAAGGTGTTCTCATTACACCTGAAATATGTCTGTTAGTCATTGCTACACCATGTTTGCCTTGTTCTCCACATTATTCTTTGGATATGTTGCTACTGGCGTGAATGCCAAATCTTGCAGACTCAGAGGCTGGAAATTTCTCTAGGACAGGAGGATAAGCTCTATTTACACACTGGTAATATGCAGAAGCTTGTGATTGCATCTAGGAAGCTTTAACTTTACTTATGCTTTGTTTATGATTTGGTTTTGTAAATGATATGGGATAATTATTGTCTAATTATCCAAGGACATGTGATGTGTTCTCTAGCAACTGTGTTGCCCTGTGTCTCCAGTTTCTTAATGAAGTCCAAGTTCTTCAGGAAAAATGAGGAAGTCCTGTCCTATGTAGGGCTTACAAGCCATATCCAAGAAAGAAATTACTCTGCTAAGAGAGTGATTCTGTCTGGTGTTTATTTTTTTCCATAACAAATCCAGTTATGCTTTTGTTATTGGCATTGTCAGGAGGACTCTGTCTGTGCTTTTCTACAGCTGGCAATTAAAGGGTGAAAAAAAATGAAATACAGTAACATGACCCTGGTACTACCGTATGACCAGAAGCGTGAGCACTCCACTGGTGCTGGTAGGATTAAAGGGCAGGACAGAAGTGGTTGTAGAGCTTGTGGCTGCAGAAGCTCTGCCAAACACCCTCTGTTCAAAAAGCCAAAGGGACTTTGAAGAGCTCTCCTGGCTGCACATGTGGGTGAAGTATCAACCAAACCAATGCAGGGGAGAGGGCAGACAGAGCTCATGAGAACAAGGCATAATAAAAAAGGTGTATGGGCACACATATACATCATACAGAAGGGGACAGCACCCCAGTCATGAGGCAAAATCAGATTCCAAAAAATGAGCACTTCCAGCCTAGAAGAGATAGGATAAA
Organism: Melozone crissalis; assembly: GCF_028551555.1. Lineage (NCBI taxonomy): Eukaryota > Metazoa > Chordata > Aves > Passeriformes > Passerellidae > Melozone > Melozone crissalis. The sequence goes on from NW_026535834.1 coordinate 4,012,328, forward strand.
ACCATCTGATTAGCCAGAGAACCTGCAAATTTTAAGACAAAGTGAGTGTGACAACTCCAGCCCCTTCTTGAACAGTGTTTTATCTTCCTTTGTTGTCTAGCTAAGCTGGTTTGAAAAGCCCCTTCATCAGCAGGATGTCATTTCTAGCACAACAGAGGTGCAAAACTACACAATCCTGAGAATGCTTAGGTTCTTGAACCTACATTGCAAGTTCCTCCAGTCCTGTTATAAACACCATTTTTTTTTCCTAAAATACAGTGATCAAAAAGTTATGCAGTCTCCTACTGCCTCCAAAATTAGCAACTTCTTTAAAAAATGTTTTTCCTACTATACATCATCTTTTATTGGTTTCTTTTCAGGGGCCACAGCAGATCACAAGGGCAGAATCAGAAGACATCCAGGCAAACAAACACAGAGCTGCTGCTTCCTCAAGTTATGCTTCAAGCATGGTTGCTCCACAGCTCTGTGAATCAGCAGTCTTGTGTTCCTGGCCAAACTCTACCATTTACATATCTTGACTGCAAACCTACAGCTGCATTACTTGTTTGCATGACTAATTTCACTGAACTCCAAGGGCAGGACTTTGGGGACCTCCGACTGCAGCTCCCAGTACCTGTGGGAGGTAACACCTAATCAAGAGCCTCTGCTCCCTCCTCAGCCAAAGCAGTGAAGCTCCCCCAAATGCGGATCTCTAACATCCCAATCACAGCACTACTTGCAATGCTAGATCTCTTTCCATTCCTCTGACAGAGGAATTAAAATCAGGAGCAGGGATGGAAGACACAATGCTCTGGATTATGCCATAACCTGGTGGCTACAGCAGCCTTCTGAGTCATGAGTGGGCTGCAACCCATCAGGCCAAGATGAAACTGAATTGAGATTTCCCACTCCCTAGCTGACTACATTTATTAAGATAAATGGAAGGAAGCTCTGTTGCTTCTCTTCCCTCACCCTTTTCCCAGAAGCCTGTGGTTTGTCTGTGAATGGCACTGGCTCAGTGCTGCAAGGCTCTGAGTGTGCACAGCAGAGTGGGTTTCTCCAGGGATCCAGGTGGAGCAGCCATGCCTTTGCTGTGTCCCTGAATCAGGCTGAGGGGCTGGCCCTGCTGCTCACTGACACCTGTGAGGGCATGGCAGCCCAGTTCAGTCACCACTGCCAGGACAGTTGGTGGCAGGAATTTTGACATACCTCTAGGCTCAGCTGCCACAGCAGAAAATAGTTTCTCTGATAGGTATCTAGAAGATAACTAGTGTTCTTGAACCTAGTCAGATGAATCCACCTGAGTCCCATCTCTGGTGCCCAATGCAGACATGGGAGAGCCTCTCCATCATGACAGTGCATTTATTTAATGACTTGGATGTTTGAGGGCAAGTCACATAACCCTATGTATTTTAACTCACCAGCCCAAACATCTAATTACTTACTTCATTATGATATTTTAAGGATTAATTTACATTTGAGGAAATGGCTCAGGGTCCCCAGGGAAATGGCTACAGCACCAAACCTGCTGGAGTTCAAGAAGTATTTGGACAATGCTCTAGGGCACCTTGTGTGGGATGTCCTGTGCAGGGCCAGGAGCTGGACTTTGATGATCCCTGTGGGTCCCATACAACTCAGGATATTCTGTGATTCTGTGAAATATCACAGACACACACATAATTCTGAGCACTTTCTGTGTAATTAAAAAGAGCAGCAAATGTTACCCTGAGAACGAGAGCTGGCAGAACCACGGGCTCCATCCCAAGTACTTGCCATACAGGTTCTGAATCGCCCTGGGATGCACGGGTTGCATTACCTGAAAAAGGGTGCAGCAGTAAGGCAGGCAAGCTGTTCTGAGTATCACCATGTGTGCTGAGCACACCTGGCCTTTGCCTGAGAACCTCCCAGGACTGGGAGTCTGTAACACTCAGAAGATGCAAGACTGATGGAGATGGATTGCTGGCATTTTCAGCAGATTGAAAAAAATGACTCTTGGTGATGTCGTGGATGTTCTCAGTTCACCTGTAACAAACTCCTGTTTGCTCACTCTCCACAGTGAGAGTGAATTAATATTGGCCATCACATTGTTAAAAGGGCTCAGAAATGTCCTTCCCTGGCAGGAGCTATGACCATTTGGCATTTATATCAAAAGTGGGAATCCTACCCTGTAAAGAAGCGGCATCTACCCAATTATTTATAAAAGTAATCCCAACTGACTACCATCAGTGGATCCTGTATTGCATTGAATTCAGGAAATCTCCCTTTTAGTCCTGCCTGAGGTGTGGGATGGAGTTTCAGAGCCATCCCCACACTTGGTTTGTTATCAGCCAACTCCAAACAACTCTCTCATCTGCCTGTAGATCTCCTGGTCTGTCTGTCAAGGTATCTGCCTTTCCCAGTGAATGACTCCAAGAATGACGAACACATTTCCCAAATTGTGGCATCTTTTCTCCCTCTGAGTAGAAAATGAATAAATGTTGTCAGAAAGGACCCTAGGGAAGCTTTCACTCCTCCTACTCAAAGATGAGTAAGTTGACACACCCTTGAACATGAATCTGCTCCATTTCATAATCTTGGCAATTTGCAATCTTCCAAGAAAAAGAGTCCAGAACTGACTAAAACACACATGGGGGAATGCAAAGGCAAATTTCCCCTCAGCTGTACATCTTATACTTTGCATCCTGATTCTCTCAGCATATCAAATCCCTCTTCCCTAGGGATTTATTTGGCACATCTAAGCCTTGCCTAGTTACCTACACATGAACTTTTGAGGCTGATGGGAAGATGTGAACATGCTCCTCCCTTTCATGTCATGGGATGCCATGTGGTGAACTTTCTGCTCCTGCTCTTCAGGCTGATTCCCATGAATTCCTTCCCGTTCTTGTGGTGTGGTGTGCATCCCTTTGAAGAGTCTGAAGAATCAGAAACGCTCTAGTTTCTTGAAAAGGAGCTTTTTTCTTGTTTTTTTTTTCCACAAAGCTGTAATTCCTAGGATGTGATCACCTTCCTAGGTGCCCTCCCAACTTTGATGCCCTAAGAAGAGGGTTGTTTTCATCCTTGGCCTGGGGACAATTGAACTGTCCCAATAGTGAGCAGGTTCTGCTCCTGGGGAAGCAGGAGAGGGATCCCTGCTGCTCTCTGCGTGCTCCAACAAGAATCCTCCTGCTCCCAGGAGCTCTCAGCAGCTGTTTGCCCCTGCAGCACAGTTGGCTTTCAGACACGGATGTAGCTGCCACTCCTGCACACAAAATTCACCCCAATGTGCAGGAATTGCAATTGATACAAGTCAGCATGAAAGAATTTACTCCTTTCCTAAAGGACAAGTATCTGTGGGATCTGCAGAAACTCCAGGGATAAAAAGGCTTGAAAGTATGGTATAACCACCAGATGAGTTGTGGAAGAGGGAACCCTCTAATTCTGGGCTCCAGGTTGATGAAGGGCTGTGCACAAGTTTTGGTTGTTTGAGGTTTTTTAATTCTACCCTTCCTCTGCTGTCTTGCTAGTAATAAAACATAGCTATAAAATAACACAGTGATGGCACCCAAACACGTGCAGGCACAAGTTAGCAACTTGCCTCTTCCATGGAAAAATGTTGTGCATAATAAAGGAAAGCATGGGAATGAGAGCACAGTCAGTTATTCTAAGTGAAAACAAGCAAGTCTACAATTTAATCCCTGGCAGCCAGAGTGCAGAAACAACTTGCAGAAATGAGAGTTTACACCCACAACTAGGTATTATTAGCTCAAACTTCAGAAAAAGAAGGATTCTAAACCTCCTCCTCTTTTTCTAAATTTTTTTTTATTATTTTGTGTTTCTGAAAAAGAGCAAACCCACTCTGCCCACCCACAAAGCAACCAATGTCTCCCCTGCCTCCCCAGATTTAATTATTTTCAATTCCAAATTCTGGGATGAGGAGGCAAAAAGACCAAGGGTTTATTGTTGCTTCAGGATTTGTTAGTCTCTTTGAGAAACCACAGGGGAAAATAAAACAATCTCCATTTTCTCACCACAGAGTTGGCACATCGCTGAATTAAAAATTTAAAATTACAGGAACATGGGAAAATGGAAGAAATGGAAGTATAATGAAACTGTTGCCAAATCAGTATCTTTTTCCCAGTAGTAAAATTAAGGGGGTGGTAATCACATGTTCCACTCCCTCACAGAGTTGTTCTGATGCACTGCCAATTAAGAACTGTAAGACACTGAGATAAATGTATTTTAAGATAATGTTGAAAATGGAATAATCTCATTTTTAACACAACAGGAACACTGCTTAAATAATGACACCTTATCTGAATTGTGTTTGAGATGGCATGTGGCAAGGTTAAATCCATGGATTTAAGTTCACAGAAGAATGAAAGGACTATAACAACTGCACTCCTAGAACAACTTTAGAGAGGAGGCTCCATCACTGCAGTCCCCTTTATTACCTATTTTCAACTTTTTTGTTCTTGTTTGGTGTAATGAATCACAGCATTGCACACCTGGCATCTGCACACAACCATGCTGTCACTACAATTCTGTGCCTTTCTCAGATGATGTGCTCACACAGACATGCAGAGGAAAAAAAAGATAAACCAACCCCAGCAGCTGGGCAGACTCTGGAATGATGGGCACACTTGGCTCTCACCTAAATGAGGCAGCAGTATAATGAGAAATGCATCTTGTGACGTGAGGACATGTGCTGCTGTGCCACCCTGGGCTAAAATAGCAACACACCAACGCCAGCTGATTCCATTCCCTGCAAAATCCAAGCTCGTAACCCTGAAGCAAAACATTCACCATCCAAACAAAGCCTGTGCTTTCTGCTTTTGGTGTTCATGGTCCTATTGCTAAGGTAATGTAGTTTGGGCCTTCATCTTTCAGTTTTTCCCCACTGCCAAGGGATCAGATTTCTGAGGTACCCAGTGACCTTTCCCTATCGTACCCGAATGCCAAAGCCCTGCGTGTGCACCATTTAACAGATTAACAAAGTAAATAATGCAGGCAAAGTGTTATACAACAAAAAAGGTTCTCTTGCATACAGAACTTAGAACATTATCCTGCAGAAAAAAATGTATAACCAGGCTAAATTGAAATCAGGAGATTGCAGGAAGTCATCGAATTATTCTTTTATTGCAATGGTAAAATTTTTAGCATAGCAATTAGAACACCACCAAAAAACCAAACCAAACCAAAAACCCCAAAAACCCCTAAGGACCAAACCTTATTCTTTCCAAACCACCGAGGATTTTGGGAGGATTTTGCCCATATAGAATGACAGAGTTGTTACATCTTATCTAAGAGAAGTGCTACATTGGCTCATTTCACACATTTTTACTAAAGACAGCTAAATTCCTAAGCCCCATTGAAAAAGCCATCCCTGAGATTCATGAGCAGTAACTTTTACAGAGATAAGCAATATTTTAATACCTTAAATTGCTTACAAAGAAAAGAACTGTGCAAGACTCAGCAACAACCAAGTACAACCTAAGTGAGAGCTGAAACCCTTGAGTCTGTTCTTATCACACTGCTGTAATGGTACATTAGCACTTGTCCAGCTCCTTCACTGACCTATTGCAAGAGCTCATACTCAAGAACAAATCAAAACCCTCCCAGGCTTTTTTTTCTTTCTTTCTTTTTTTTCCTAGAGCAATAAGCATTAATTAGAAATAAAATCCATTTTCTCTTATACTCTCATGTATTTTTCAAGACTTATAATAAACCTTATAATAAATATATTCTTGCCTTCTCAAATCTGGGCACTCAGCTCACCAATTTCTTTAAAAATTAATAATAAACCCAATATGATTAGCACATTTTATTCATTGACATTCAGAAATCATCTGAAATGAGGCTTTCCTCTGACTCTAGGCACTTTAACATCATTAATAATATAACACAACCCTAGCAGCATTAATTGTTTCAGTGGGAAGGCAGTTCTTCAGACCTCTATGGATACTCCTTTCCATCCTTCCTCATGCTGGGAAATAATCTTAATTCTCCTAACAAAATGCTATCCTACATGCCTTTGGCACAAAAAGATGACTGGATTTAAGCTATTTCTGGTGATGAAAAGAATCCCCCAGTCCTGGAGAACATCCTGGCACCTGCTCCATCAGTTTTATTAGGACAGAAAAACAACTGGCTTCTGCTGGCTGGCATAAACTGGTCTGCAATTGTTAAAAGCTTTACAAGGCACAACTGGTGTGTTAAATACCAGTGCTCAAGTAAGTGGGGGATAAGTGAGATGTTGTGCTTCAGAAAGGAACTCCTGGTGCTGTTCCTATCACCGGGGCAGGGCTGTGACAGCAGCAGCTGGAAGCGGGATGTGATCTGCACCTCAGTTGCCATCGATTCTCACAGCTGTCTTGTCAAATGCTGCCAGCCTGCAGAACAGGAGAGCACAGCTTTGCCAGGCATCCTTGGAAATGCTCAGCTCAGGCTCAGCCTTGTGTGCTGAGCTGAAACGGGTCCAGAACAGCCTTGGGGCCATCCTCTGCAGACACTACAAAGAAACACAATTTCTGTCCAAGTTCAGTGTTAGGGCACTCCTCACCCCACTCCTGTGTGCCCACTGCAATCCTTACTTGCCTCAAAACGCACAGAGGTGATTTAAAAGCTCCCTCAGTATTAATGCCATGCCATTTGCACACTAACAGTTCAAAGGCAAAGTAAACAAGTTTCAGCCACACACACAAACACTTTCTGCTTTTTTAAGTTACCAAGCACATACCATAAAGACAAGTCTTGCTTTGTAATCGCTGATTTCCCCCCCCCTGCACAGTTATTCAGATCTCATTCCAACACTCGTCATCTGGTTAATTAACAGATTTCAGTTTGTTCTGGGTTTAAGGGAGATTGTTTGTGGCTTGACTCTGGGAAAATGCACAAACGAGGCAGCAGCTTGTTTTTCAGCTCCTGTCTTTGCATTTTCTGCCCAAGAGCCAGGGAAGCATGTAAATTAGGAGGCACATGTATCTTGCAGGATTAGCATTTCTCAGAAGACAGAGAAATGACAGCACAACTTCCAGTCTGAAGACAGAAAAATTGATCATGTACCATTTCGGGGGTGGATTTTTTCATGTTTCTCTGCCAAGCTACTGATCTGAAATCTTATTTTTATTCCATTCATCCTTCTTTCAGTAACAGCAGCTCCTCTGTTGGTAATATAATTGCTCATATTATGATGCCTCAAGTGAGGTTAAGGCTGTATGATGAAAACATATGCCACATACAAATATACATCATGTACAATATAGCAAATCTATCAGGATTCATTTGGTGCAGTTACCTGAGCACTCTGCATAATAATCCCACAAGAAATATTTCACAATGTGAACATCAAATAGGTAAAATTGCCTCAAGGCCAAGAGAACCAGAATGCACTAAATGAATTTTCTTGTAAGGATCTACTCCTTCAGAGATTTAAATTAAAATGCAAAGAAATTTTCCCAAGCAATCCCAGGAGTGTAAATTTAGGAGGGAAAAGGCCAAAACCTTTAGATATTTTCTTAGTAAATATATTCTGCAGCCCAAGGCTTAATTCAGATCAGCTTTTTTATGGTGTGTAGGTATTTCAAGGCAAAAAAAGAATTGATTCTAATGCTCGTGGTAATAAATGAAATGTCTGCTTCTGGCACTTGGAATTTGAAACACAGTGGTCCCAGTAGATCAACTTCATGCTGTGCTTATCATGGCCCATCAGATTTCAACCTGCATTCATCCAATAAAATAAAACATAACTTCTGCTTGGCTGAAAACTAATTTTCAGAAATACATCTGATCTTCAACAGAAGACATGAAATGATGGCAAATCCTCAGCTTCACTTGGGAATGTGTTCTGGTGGTTAACCATGGAAAAATGTGTGTCTTATTTCCTATTTGAATTTATCTGGGTTTTGCTTCTGGCCATTACTTCTTATTATGCCTTTCTTCAATAGATTAAAGAACCCTTTAATATCCTGTATTTCCCCTCAGGAATGTTCCTGTACACTGCAATCAAGTCACCTCCCAATTCTCTTCCAGATAACTTTAAGAGCCTGAGCTCTTAAAACATCCCAGCACAAGGCATTTTCTCCAACCACCAGAACATTTTGCTTCATTCTGTTGCTCTCTCTTATTTTCCAATGTGCTTCTTAAAATCTGAAAACCAGCACTGTATGCACTACCCTGTGATTATTGAGGTCAAACATGAGAGGTAAAACAAATACTTTTAAATTCCTTTGTTTGTACATTGATTAATCCTTTTCTGCCATAGCAGCATACAGGAGAGCCCTTATCTGATTGCTTACTTATCTGACCCTAAAATCCTTCTCAAAGTCATAACCTTCACATTCTATTTTCCAGTTATGGTCTCCACACCGGGATTTTATGATAGACAGCTGTATGGTTTGATGAATTAAAATTCACTAGGTTTGAACAAGCTGCTTGTACAAACTGTACTGATCAGTGCCCCATCCTCATCATTATTTACAATTCCATTAATCCTGAATTTTTGCAGCAGCAGGTTTGGATCTGCTTCCAGATCATTGCTAAAAATGTAGCAGGACATGGAACCTGCTACTAGGAGCTTTTTAGATGCCATCTCTTTCAACTAAGTTGTCATACAGATTTCTTCTTGAGATATGGCAGCAAATTCCATTTTTATGGTTTGTTGGCACTGCATAATGAGAATATCACACAGCACCAAGTCAAGTACCTCCTCAAAACAGTATTGATAGCTATTTTAACCAAAACACTAGATCTGCATCATATTCCTTTGTTTCAACTTTTTATGATTTGAATTCCACATCAGATTTTCTATTTTGGTTAGGATTTAAGCTAACCAGTTGCTTGGGTCATATTGCTCACCCTGTTAAAAACGGCACAAAGCAACAGTTTATCATTTCTTTAATCTGATTTTAAGCAAGATCCAAATACACAGGAGCAGCATCTGTAGTGCAGGCAGAAGCAACAGAAAGCAGAGGAGACCATGGGACTGCATTTCTCAGAGCATTTCCAGTGTGGAAACCGCAGGAACTGTGGACTGGCAAAGTACCTGCTCACAAATCTCCTGGTCCTGCTGAACTCCTTGCCCTGCACACACACACAAACACACACAAACACACACACACACAAACACACACACACACACACACACACACACACACACACAAGGAAATGTGGAGTCTCCTCCCGACTACGGAGACGGGATAAGACACGACTGCTGCCTCAGGCACTGCAGAACCTCCCTGAGCGGCTCCGCAGCCCTGTGGTCCCGGCCTGCCGCCATGGCTGAACCGGCCTGACCGCCGCGGCTGTGGCCACTCCGCTTTCCCTCTCGTGTTTACACCACCGGATTTAGGCTCCGAGAAGTCTTCAACAGCACCACGGGAGGTTTAGATTGGACATTAGGAAGAATTTCCTCACACAAAGGGTGACTGGGAATGGCCTGCACAAAGAGCTGGTGGAGTCACTGTCCCTGGAGGGATTTAAGGAAAGACTGGATGGGGCAATCAGTGCCATGGTCTAGTGGACAAGGTGGTGATCTGTGACAGGCTGGACTCGATGATCTCAGAGGTCTCATCCACCGCAACTGATTCGGTGTTCCTATAACGAAGAAGAAGGAGGAGAAGGAAGAAGAAAAGAATGAGGAGAAGAAATAGGCTCCACTACGGGCCCCCAAACCCGACCCACCCCCCGGACCTCCCTCCACCGCCTCTGCCCCTCACGCTCGAGGCCGCCTCACGCCGCGCACCGCCTGGCGCAGCGCCGAGCTCCGATTGGCTGTGCCGCCCGTGGGGGCGGGACCGACGGACAGCCACAGCCAATCCTCGCCGCGAAAGATGTTTCCCGCGGGGCGGGGGCTGCGCGCAGGCGCGGCGGGGCGGGGCCGGCGCGGGCGTGAGGGAGGGAGCGAGCGGGGAGGGCGTGAGGAGCGAGCGGCGGGAGGGAGCGGGTGAGGCGAGGGTAGTCCCGCGGTATCCGCGGCGCCTCGCCTTCCAGCGGCTTTCTCTTCAGCGAGCGCCTTTCCTTTTCCGCGGAGCCCCCATCCCCCTCTCCGCCCCTCAGACGAAGTCCCCCGGTCCCGCCGCTATGTCTCTCGGCCAGCGCCTGGCCCGGCTGGCCGCCCACCTGCAGGACCCGCGCAAAGTGGCCGCGTTCCAGCGGCTCTGCGGGGTGGAGGGGCCCTCGGGCCGGGCCGGCGCGGAGCAGCGGGGGCCGGTGGCGAACGGCGGCCCCGCGGGCGGGCAGGAGCATCCCACCGGCAACGGGGCCGTGCCCGGCGCGGCGGGAAGCCCGCGGCGCTGGAGGAGGAGGCCGCGCCGAAACTCGCTGACGGAGGAGGAGGACGGCAGCCAGGAGTTCGCCACTCGCAGCCGCTTCCTCTACTATCTGTTCAGCCTGGGCACGGAGCTGGGCAACGAGCTCTTCTACATCCTCTTTTTCCCTTTCTGCATCTGGAATGTGGACGCCTGGCTGGGCCGGAGGCTCATCATCATCTGGGTGTGGGTGATGTACCTGGGGCAGTGCACCAAGGATGTGATCCGCTGGCCGCGCCCTGCCTCGCCGCCCGTGGTGAAGCTGGAGGTTTTCTACAACTCCGAGTACAGCATGCCCTCCACCCACGCCATGTCGGGCACCGCCATCCCCCTGGCGCTGCTGCTGCTCAGCTACGGCCGCTGGCAGGTAATGCTCGCACCTCCGTGTCCTCATCGTGCGCTTTCCAGCCCCGAGGTGTAAGCATGTGGCAGACCTGACTGCTCCTCAGGAGGGGAGGTGGCTGAATTTGGTTGGGAAAACGTCACATTCGTACCTTTTTTTCCTTGCCTCACTGTTAATTTATTTTTTTCCTGCTCAGGTAACGAGAAGTGTTCTAGTAATTCTGTCTTGTGAATGGAAGCTGTGCTGGTTTTGGGGATTAGCTCAGCACGCGTGAAAAGTTCGCAGTAACAATCTGCGTTTTGTTCCGGTGAAGGTTTTTTTCCAGCTTGTCCATTTGCGCAAAGTTTGGATAAGCATCTAATGTTTTTACACGCATTTGGTTTTACAGGGTGAGAACTTAGTGGAGAGCCAGAACTAAAGGGCTTCTTGTTGATCCTTCTTTGCTTCGAGTCACTTTGTAGCGTCACTGAGTCGTAGCTTTAGCCTTTTCTTTAACGATTTTATTTTCATTAACCACAACCTGGAAATGATCCCAGTATTTGTACTTTCAGGAGGTTCTACCATCTATCAACGTGTTCATAATTAGCAGGAACTGATAATCTGCGATATTTTCATCACCTTCATTCAGCAGAATCTCTATAAAATCTGGCTGTTGCACTAGGGGTCAATAGATAAGTTAAAATAACACTTGATCGCCTGCTTTACGCAAGCAGTGGCATGTGCTTTGGCGCTGGCCGCTGGAAGTGCGGCAGCAGCAGCAGCTCCAAAGAAAGCACATCCAGCTCTAAATCACGGCACTAAACCACGTTCAGCAGCAGCTGAGAGAAGGCTTTCCCAGGTAAATGTTTTAAGAAGTTAGGCAGCAATTAGACTCTTAAGTTGTTAGTGTTTACTAATCCTTACTGTAATACCTGGTTTAAGGTGGATATCAGTCATGTCTAGAGAAAACTAACTCTGATCCTAAGCTTCGTGCAGGGGCTTAGCTCTTGTCCTCCCAGTTACTGGTAACAATCACCAGTTGTCTGCTGTGGCTCTATCTCGGCATCTAGAACGGGTGACTGAAAGGAATGGCGTGATTGAGGGTTAGAGATTTTATTTGGCCTCTCTAACCAAAGATTGTTGATGTTTCTGCAAGGTGAATGCATGTGCCCAGAAGGAAGCTCTCAGGGATTCGGTGAAGTATTATCTACTGGAGTTATGCAGGCATAAAAATGACATACATATATATATATATAATACTAATGTAATGTTCTGTGAGTGTTTGAAATAATATTTGAAGTTTTGCCACTGGGATGTTTAATCTCAAAGTTATTTTAACTAAATGACCAAAATCTGTATGTTTGATTATTGCTTGTTAGATGTGTAGGGCTGGTGGCAGCTGGAAGCACAGACTGGATTTGCACTCTTTGCATGTGGGAAAGCTCACTGAGCAGTTCCAGTCCATCAGCTTTGCACAGACCGATGTCATGTGTGCCCGTCTCGATGGGCTCTACAGGAGCAGCAAACAGGCTGTGAAATGTGTGAAATGGTGTTTTGCCAATGAACCCGGTTCGATCTGTGCTTTGCCAGCCCCGCAGTCTGTGCAACACTGCTAATTGAGTGAACATGTTTACCATGGATGCATGGTGAGAAATCATAAACATTCAGCCTTGGTGTTCTGTGGGACTGTGCTTAAGGAATGCAGAAGGAAAGTGTTTGAGTCTTGATTTCAATTCCTTTTTCTTAGAAAACAAATATGAGTAAAAGACCTCTCTGAAACCAACTTCTGTCCTTTCAAAATACTCATGTAAAAAAATCACTTCTGCTTTTTACCTTATTTCCATAAATTAATCAGTAATTAACCAGTGGCACGTCAAGAGCCTTTTCATTAACCTTTCATCTTCTGTTCTCCCTGTTTTACTTGTGTTGAAAGGGAATAGAACCTATGTGACCTCTTTTTGTCATGGAAAATGGTGTTTATCTGGAAATGGTGTTAAAAAAGACTGACCTCAGAAATTCTTGGAAAGCTATTAAAGAGGTTTTTAGTATTATTTTTATTAAATTGTACAAATTTACTAGTAGGTGCAGGTCGCTGGATTTAAACCTGTTGGTTTAACCTCTTTCTGTATATATTTAGTATAAAGAATACTTATAAATACTTATATTTAGTATAAAGAATATATTTAGTATAAAGAATACTTATAAATACTTATATTTAGTATAAAGAATATATTTAGTATAAAGAATACTTATATATACTTATATTTAGTATAAAGAATATATTTAGTATAAAGAATATATTTAGTATAAAGAATACTTATATATACTTATATTTAGTATGAAGAATATATTTAGTGTAAAGAACACAACTATGAGGTGGGCATTTAGAATTTATTTGAATAAATCAGAGCCTGATTGTGATGTGACAATGTTGGGACTGTTGTTTCAGCAGATCACAGTGGGCAGAGGCTGAGGGTGAATTAAAGCAGGTACAGGTGTAACTCTGCAGGGACTTTTCCTCTGGCAGCTTTGGGTTTGTCACTTCGAAGTTTATACTAAACAAAGAAAGCTCCCCTTGCTCTCAAAGATGTGACACCAGTGAGGAGGGAATCTCTTTCTTGTGTGGCTGATTTCCAGTTTGCCTTCAGTGATATATGACTTCCTACTATTGTGAGGTAGTTCTTTTCTATCCAAGACAAACTATTTGAGTCTTTTTCTTGACGAAAACAGAGAACAGAGAAAATGTGTTCCTATTTTTCTAGGTGTGGCCCAGATTGTCCATTTAAAAATGTTTGGATTGCAGTAGGGTTTTTTCTTAGCCTGTTGACTTTGTGCTTTTCAATTTTTCAATGCCTTTAAGCAATTCTGTTACTATTATTTTTACATAGTATTCAAAAGCATTTTTGACTGTAAAACAAAAATACTTTCTAAAAATGCAATAGTTCTATTGAAATAAAATATTTTCAGAGATAATGTATTTTAAAGATGGCTTTGGGAAATTATCACAATTAGAGACTTTGGGCATAGGGAATATTCAGTGAAACTCTCAGATAGAAGTGAGTTACATATTAGGATAACTTCCACAGTAGCTAACTGTTCTGTCCATTGTATCCAAAGTTTTCAGTTTCTTCTTGTATTATGAGAGCTTGCCTGAAACTTTTGATTCTACTTGCATAATCCATGTTTATTTATTTATTTAATATGTTACATTTCTGCAGGGAAAACTATTTATTTCAACAACACTTCAATAACCATGAACTATATAGCTTATGTCAAAGACTCATGAGAATTTGGGAGTGTTAAAAATGTTGATTTTTTTTTTTTTTCCCCCACCCTCTGTTTGAAGTGCTGATACCCTGAAAGAGGAGGGCAAGCATTTAAAAGACAGGGAGGTTGTAGATCTTGATATGATGTAGGAAAAAGCAACCTTTATAAAATTGAGGGAAACTTGCTTTCTTTGAAGTCATGACAGTTTGAGCCAGGCTGGCTTAAATCATGTCCCAGATGGGATGAGGAGAGATAATGTGAACTGCTAATTATCCACAAAAGCTCCAAAGGCTCAGGCTGAGACTAGTGGAAAAAGTATTTTTTATATTTTGTTTGATTATGTTGAACTGCTGATTACAGATAGACACCAAGATGTATTTTATTAGAAATGGTCCTTGAGTTGGGATGGTACCTGAATGTGTCAGAACTCTGCTGCCTTTTGAGGAGAAAAAAATAAATATCAGCTAGGGGATCCAGAAAAATAAATATCAGAAAATAAAGAAAAATCAATATCAGCCAGAGGATTGCTGTAGTGTGTTCATTAAGTTCATTTAACTCCTCCCCCATTTTATGTATCTGCTCCCCCCCATTTTGTGTAAAATGGTTCTGCCCTCCTCAGTTTTCCCGCCACAGCCCTGCCAGTTCTATTGTCAATCTGTTAGGTTATATAATTCCTCCTCCCCTTTTTCCCTTATATGTATGCTTTTCCTCCTCCCTGGGCCAAGTCAATCACCCCCCCACTCCACCTAATATTCCAGAAGCTTCTCCCTTTGGGGGTTGTGGTTGGCTCTGGTCCCGGGGCCCCTCCCATACCTGGTACCTATTGGGCTCTCCACTATGTCATTTGTGTTAAGCTCATCCCCTCTTCTCCCCCTGTTGGTCTTCTGTAAACCCCTCCCGGGTCCACTCCTTCCCTTTATAACCTCTAAGCACCCTTTGTTTTTGGTCGTTTGCTGGGACATCGTGGGCTTTCCAATACACCAAGTTTAGCCCCCAGCGAGTGTCCGGCTCCTTCATTCTGGTCGTTTAGCAGCGATCCCGTCCGCAGCCAGCACAGCCCGAGGCCTTACGACGCCGAGGCGTGCTGCAGGATTGCAGCTGGGTGTCGGCCTTAACCTCAGCTAGCCGGACTCTGACCTTCTCTGCTCTAGAAGGCCAAATACACCTCGCTGCAGAGGACAGAGAAAATTTGCTTGTATTCAGGGTTCCTCCAGGATGCAGCCTGGTAGCAGCAGTGGCTGCGTGCATTGGGAAATGAGGGGTTTGCCCTCCCTCCTGAGCTCAGTGAGGAACTGCTGACTCTCACTGGGGCCACTGAGCAAACTTCAGGGGCCCAGGGCTGGGTTGATGAGTAGCAGCCTTTAACTGCATTAACAAGGCTGATTTACCTTCTGAGGCAGCTCCTGGTGCTGAATGTGACGGCCTTGCCCTCCCTGCTACCTGGCTGGCAGTGTTTGATGTGCAGAGCCTGTCATCAGTGACTGACCTGGATAAACAGCCCTGCTGAACCTGCCCTGGGTGCATCTGTTCTCCAGTGGCCTCTCTGATGCAGTTTTCATTCCCAGTTTCATTTGCTCAGTGCTCTTTTGACTCTCTGTGGTACTGGTTGTGTAAGACTCTTATGTGGTACCACGTGAAACTCCCTTCCAGAAATCTTTCATCTGCTCTGTGACTTTTAGCAGCCAAGGCTGCTGAATGTAATTAAATGAGATGGGTTTGACAGGATCTGTGGTGGGATTTCAGGGAGATCTGCATTGCTCTGTGGTTCTGACTGGCCCCTATTGAAGATTACCTCTAGAATTGTCTCCCTGCTCTTTCATTTCCAAACTCTGTGATCCCCACTGGAATGGGGAATAATTGGTTATTGGGGTGAATAAATAGCCTAGTCACAACAGTGCTACGGTGAGAATTTTGCAGAAAGGGGCACACCCTTGTTTTAAATGTCTGTCCTTGGTGAAAGGCTTGCATTTGCAGTGAGATTGATGTGGTGATAAACTGGAAACTGCACATAGAAACAATCTCTTACACACAAAGTGTGTGTGCAGAGCAAGTGCAGCCCCCTCAGAAAGTGACCCATCACCCCCCAGAGAATCCCAAATGGGCCCTTGGCTAAAATACTGAGATGTTGGCAAAGAGATGTGTGCAGGCTTGTCTGATTGGTCTTCTTGAACATGTTTCCTGAACAGTCCAACAAAAACTCTTCTGACATGGGGAGCACAGCTGAAGGGATGATCTGAAAACACAGAATTACCCACACAATGATTTGAGAGAGATAGAAATGGAAATTTGGAGGCTCAGCTCTGGCCTTGTGTGTGTGGGATGGAAGGTCTTCCATGGGCTGTGTTAATGCCTGTAGTTTGTTTGTAAAGGAAACTGAACCAAGTTGTTTTTTGCAGGTGTTAAAAGTTTAAAAAGAGCCCAGCCAGTTCTGACAAATGTCCCTGGGGAATCTCTGCCAGAGGAATACAACAGCCTGTCTCATTAGACTCTGTTGATTGTCATTAAATGTATTTTTCAGTTTTGCCTAAGCAAATCTTTAATTAATGTAAAGGGTCTTGGGGGAAAGCATGTAAAAACAAATGCTCTAAGGTTGGATACAGAGCTTTTGATGAAAAGGTATTCAAAGGAAATACTTCTCAAGCAGTTTCTCTTTCTTGGTGCACTGTACACATGTAAAAGCACTCCTTGTCCTTTAAATAGGGTGTGCTGATTAAACTGGGAGAACATTTTGCAGAAAAAATGTAGTTTTAGGTACTGGGGCATAAACAGAGCAAGCCATAAGTAATTCTTGCTAGCTGTGTTCAGAGAGGAATTATTTTTTTAATGACTGCAATGAAAAGAAATAACAATTGTTATTTCTAATTCCTATTGTTACTCCTCAATTTCTTTTCAGATTAGGTGTAGCAGAAAATTAAATGTTTTAACTTCCTTCAGGACTGGCATTGAAAAGTTTATCTTGGAATTTTAAGAAGAGGTTCTTGTAGTGACATGTAACACTGAGGTTTTTATGTCTTTAGGTATTAATGTTGGTCAGGGCAAGAAAGGAGACAATCATTGATAAATGTAGATTAACCAGTGGTATTTATTACCTGGCCCATTTGAAAGAATTTGTTTATTTTTCCTGAAATGACTGATTGGTGGTCTCTCTTTTGTAACAATCCTCTTCTCCCTTTTCTTCTGCTCTCTTCACAAAATCAATTTTATGCTTTGCTTTTTGAACTCATCTGTCAGCCAGGTCTGGAGTCATTCCCATGAACACTGATTATTGCTTTTCATGACTATTGCCAGTACAGGGCCCAGATACCTTATTAAAAGCCTGGGGCTGCAAGTGCTGCTTGGATTCTTTCTGTGAACTTTAGCCCAAAATAATTGTCTCAAACTCAAGTTGCACTTCTGAGTTATGATATGATTAAAAAAAATCATTGAATACTGTAGAACACTGAAAATATTAGAAAGTTACTTTGGAATCATTTGTGGGTGCTGGAAACTTCTCCTGTGCTTTAGAAAGGTAAAGAAGTGAGCATTTAGTATCTTCTAATAGTGTTCCCTTATGAAAGAAGGAATTTTCTGACCTAGGTCAAAGCTTTTAGGACAGATTGTTTCCTTATAAGCATTTTTAAACAATGGTTGTGTTATTAAGACTCTTGGCAGAAAGATCAAGGAGCAGGAGGAGGATGGGGAGGGTTTTGTGTGTGGTCCAGTCAGATTTGCAAGCCTGTTGTGGAGGATGTAGTGGAATTTTCTATAGGATGGGAGTTTTCTTTTAAAAACATAGGACATAAAGTTCTCAAAGATTTACTGAGAGTATTTTCACTGCTGTTTTACAAATATGAATTTAATTCAGTTTCTCTGATCAAAACAAGGTTCTGGATATGGGAACAAAATTGGAGTCTGAAACATTATGACTAATTTATTCAGTCAGCTTTATCCCTAGTTTTACCTTAATAGATGAAGTTAAGAAATCAATAAACTTCTTAAATTTTTTTTAATAACATGCTTACTAGTTTGAGTTTTTTTAATTTATAAAAAAGAAAGAATGCATTAAAAAAAATTAACACTCAGAATTGTTGAGATGGCATGTTGGCTGTGGGGAGGCATAAGGGGATTTTGAGGGTATACATGAGATGGTCCTAAAAGAGGGCATGGAGACAGGGTTTGACATGTTAGTGTCCAAAATGGGCTCCTCCTGAGCATCTGACTGAAAGTGATACCAGGATTGATCAAGGTCGATGATACATCAATTCTTTTATCAAAAAGAGCAAGCTGAGAGAATGAGACCTGGTTTCTGTGTCTGCCTCTCCCAGCTGTGATCTCTGACAAGCTTCCATCCACACCCTCATCTGGAAGCACATGTGATGCCAGTCTGCCTCCTGATGCCCAAGTGAGCAAAACCAGCAGTGAATCAGGGAAGGGGGAAGAAGCAAACTTGTGATCTTTTGTCCTTTGTGCCTCTGTAGGTCTGATCTGGCATGCCAGGAACATGGGACTAAAACTGCTGCAATTCAGCTGTCTTGCTTAATATCTCTTATTAAAATAGAAACCCAAGTCAACACAATAAAAAGTGCTTATGACTTTCTTCCCTGAACACTTGATATAAGTTTTTATTCAGATTTTCACATTAGTCTGTTATAAAATATAAAAGACTGTAAAATATATAAGACTGTAATATAAAAGACTAGTAAAAGCTGTTTTTTGGAAACTTGCCATTTTATCTTGTGACTGTGTCTTTTATAGAATAGTGGCAAAAGAGGAAGCTGTATCCTGTCTTGTACATTTTGCAATAGTGGGGAAAGCATTTCTGACTGTGCTGTAATATGTAAATTAGCATAGCTTTATCCAAAACCTGAGCAAGTTAAGAAACTATGTTTTTCCACATGATATGTGCTTATTAAAGCAAAGTATTTTATTTCTTCCTGGTAAACAGTCCTTATTAATTAAAAAAATGTGAGAAGGCAAAAATAATTGGAAGTAATTGTTATGATTTTTGTTTAACAAATGTGGCTTGTAGGAGGAAATTTATGTGGGTTTGGAAAGAACAAAAAAGAAGAGATTTTTGAAATCCATTCTCACAAAACACTATTATTACAAGGCTTGCTGGTACCTCAGCCTTGCAGGCAATAATTTGGAAGTAAGTTTATGGCATCAGCTTTTTTTTCCAAGGATGCAGGTGATGTCCCTGTTGTTGGTGTGACTCACATGCTGCTGAGCTCAGAGGTGTGTGGGAGTGCTGATGTTCTCCTTTGGTCACCTTGTGCACTTAGCCCTGTGTGTGAGGACCAAACACAGCTTGTCTCAGCACCCCAGGGCAGATTTCAGCAGGTGCTGCCAGTTTGGTGTTCTGGGAATTCTCAAACCCAGTGGCTGCTTTGAAAGGTAGGAGTTCAAACAACCAGGGTGTTGTGCTTCGTTTGTGATCAGAAGGATGGGAGCCAGCTCCTGTGGGCCTCTTGTGACAGGAGAGGGGTGATGGTTCTAAACTGAACGAGGGTTCATTTAGATCAGATGTGAAATAAACAGGGCCAGGAGACTTCTTCTCCTTTTTAATGCCTTTATTAAAAGTGATCAGCTCAGGATTGGGCGGCCCGATGGGTCTGCAGCATCCGTCGTCTCTCAGGGCGCCTCAGAGGAGGAGGACAAGCACAGCTCTGTCCACCAGGGGCAGAGCTGGGGAACCACGTCCTCGTGGGAGCCTTTAGGCCGTGGTGTTCCCGTCGGATGTTGATTTTGCTGGCTGTCTTAGCAGGCCCTCATCTCTGGGGACGATTCCTATGTCAGGGCGAGAGGGGCTCCGAAGGTGTTCAGCATCTCTGCAGGCCCAGCACTCGGCTCCTCACGTCCAGACATCACTCCAGTCTCTCAACTCTCATTTGGCTCGTTGTTTTTGGGGTTTTCTCAGTACATTCGGAGCGGGGAACCCACACAGCATGCAGGTCCTGGAGTCACTTTGCATAACCCCCCACCTCCAGGTCTCTTCTCCTCGCTGTTCGGGAAGGTCTCCACCCGTTACTGTCTCCATTACCTCGCCCCAGCCAGGGCTTTTACTGATACAAAAACAACCACTGACGACAACGACCCGTAATTACCATAACAAAGGCAGCAGCCCAGCAGTAGTGGTAACTTTTTTCTCACAGAAAAAAATCAACTGAATTTTTGTTCATAACAAGATGCAGGGAAGAAGTTTTGTACTTCTGCAGGTGAAACACTGGCACAGGTTGCCCAGAGGGGAGGTGGGTGCTCCATTCCTGGAAACATTCAGGGCCTGCTTGGGTGGGGCTCCGAGCAGCCTCTTCTAGCTGAGGGTGTTCAAGCTATTTTATAATGTTTTGCTACAGAGAAACTAAACTAGCCCGTGTTCTCAGGGTATTTATTCAGAATTAGAGCTATGACAGAGCCAAATAATCTTTCCAAAACATTCTTCAGAGCTGGAGTTTCTGTTTCTTTCTTACTCAAACACTCCTCCCCTGTGAGTTCCCTGACAGCAAGCATCTCTTCTTTCATTTTCAGAATTATTGTAGTCTGCCTGCTGTTTACAGTCACCTGCGGAGGACTCTTAAAACCAGACTTCTCACCTAACTATTTCCTTCATACTCCTTGTTCTCAGGATTTTGCTGTTTAGCTGCTCTGACCCCTTCCCTGCCCCAGTCCCAGCCTCTCACCCACAGTGTCATGAGCAGCTGCTGAGCCTGGCGCTTCTTTCATCTTCTTGCTAAAGCTCCTGCCTCTCTCTCTGTCGGGTCCTGCAGAAACAGGACAAGTCTTTATTAAAGAAAAGCCTTACACCTGACTGGGCTCTGAAAGCACAAAAATGTGTGTCAGGAGACAAGGATGGACACAGGTATCAAGTGATGGCACAACAGTTTGAAACTCGAGGCTGCTCTTGCTGGGGCACAGCTGTCCCTGCACAGGCAGCACTCCTGTGGGGGTGCAGGGAGGGTGTGTGGCTGTGCAGGCAGCATTCCTGCTGCCCTGGGACCACAGCACAGAGGGACAGAGGGATGTGGCTGCACTTGGGAGGCACCAAAGGAGCTGCTTTTGTGGCTGCTGCAGCAATGCTGGTGTCTGATAACTCTGCAGTTGTGTGTGACACGGTTACTGGTGCATTGCCCGGGATTAGCACAGTTCTGAAAGGCAGGAAACTGAGTTTGTTCCTTCATCACTGCAGTCAGAAATGAGTCACAAATACACAGTTCTGTTTAGATCCACTTTGTAGATGAACGTGATAGAAGCAAAGACAAATGTTGCTACAGGAAATAGAGTTTAGTCTAGATGGAGCACAACTATGAGCTGTTTAGTATTTGTTATGTTTGTGTTTAGTATTTATTTTAATGTGAAATCTGCTTCTTATGTGAAACATAAGCTTCCTGATTTTCTCTTAGTTTAAGAATGTTGTTTTAGTTTTGTTATGCCAACATGGTCCTGGAGTTGAGAATTCAGTGAAAGTTGGATAAATGCAGAAGAGTGATAATCCTATCTCAAACCTTTTACAGAAAAACTGATTTTGGAACTTTACAATCTGTTAAATGGCCTTCACAGAGGACACAGAACTTCCTCCAGTAATTTTAAAGATATTTTCTTGAATTTGTTGGATATTCCCTTCAGGTTACCTATGAAGAGGGCAAGGGCAAGAAAACTGCCTGTAGATTTTGTTCCTAGGGTTGAGTACATCAAGGCTGCCTGTTTATATTGAACATGTTTATTGTAGGAAGAGAAGCAATTTTGGAAACTTGCCATTTTATCTTGTGACTCTGTCTTTTATAGAATAGTGGCAAAAGAGGAAGCTGTATCCTGTCTTGTACATTTTGCAATAGTGGGGAAAGCATTTCTGACTGTGCTGTAATATGTAAATTAGCATAGCTTTATCCAAAACCCGAGCAAGTTAAGGAACTATGTTTTCCACATGATATGTGCTTATTAAAGCAAAGTATTTTATTTCTTCCTGGTAAACAGTCCTGATTAATTAAAAAATGTGAGAAGGCAGAAAATAATTGGAAGTAATTATTGTTATTTTTGTTTAACAAATGTGGCTTGTAGGAGGAAATTTATGTGGGTTTGGAAAGAACAAAAAAGATTACTGTTTTAGGAGTTTCATGCTGATGCCCAGAAGATTGAGTCAACAACTGCAGAAGCCCTAAAAGAAAGAATTGAGGAAGGAATTGAATTTCTTTGTAATTTTGTTATGAGTTCCTTCTTTTCAGGAAAAAAAGTGAAGCCTCAATTCTGCCTGGGTAATTGCTGACAGTACAAATATGTGATGGAGCTGCTTCACCCAGTGTAAAACTGTTGCAGTTTAACACACTTGTGGTCAGTTTGGGGTATCAGAGCATGGCAGGACAACTGCTACAGAGATTGAGATGTTTCTTACTGCTTTGAAAAAGTGATCAAAGCACTGAAATTCATATATCCTGAATGCAAAGAACATGGGGAAGATGGAAAGTTTGACTTAACAATTTCTTTATGAGAAGGTGCTCTGCTAGGCCTGTGGAGACGAGGGCAAGAAAATGGGTAAACATCAGTGGCATTAATTGGAATTAATTATAGAATATTCATAGTGATTTTTTAAAATTTTTTGTTTTCAAATTCTAATATGGTTTCTGCATTTCTCTTCCCTACCAGTATCCCCTTGTGTTTGGACTGATCCTGGCATTCTGCTGGTGTTCCTTGGTTTGCTGTAGTCGAATTTATATGGGAATGCATTCAATTTTGGTAAGAAAATAATCTAATCTACTACTGAACTTCTGGTTTAATCCTGTTCTGATTTAATAAACTTCCATCACATTGAAGGTTTTACAGTGCAGTAATTATATACAGATGTATTTTTGTAATGTTCTACCATACAGAAACAGAAGACTTACATTTCTTCAGCATAGAAATTGATAAAACAGCTAAAAGTGGCTCTGACCCTACTTATACTTGTCTTTTATAAACTCAGTCCATGGTTGAAACTTAACAGGTGTTGAATGTCATTTTTTAGTGCAGAAATTGAAGACTGCTCTAAAAAGTAGAGTAAATTTTCCTCTACAGAGTAGAAATCATTCTGCAGGATGAGAAAGTGGCTGTTAAGGTTCACTCCACGTCAGCTGCTCAAAGCATGTGCAGTTTGGAGTGCCACTCTACATGCTAGAGTTTCATTTACCAGAGTTTCTAAATCCAGGTAACAAAGTTGTCATCTTGGAAAACAAACTCATTTATTAAACAGATTAAAACTCCCCAAACTGAAACACAAGTGTATGCAATGTAGAAATGAGAAAACAAGAGCACTACAAGTGGTAATCACAATGCAGGACTGCTTATGAGGGTGGCTAAAGATGTTTTTGAGGATCATGTGCTAGAAGAAAAGCTAACAGACAGAAAAGGGTAAGTCTGGTAGGGAGTAGAAAAGCTGGTAGATGAACACAGTGGAAAAGGAGCATGGGAAAATAAGGCAGCTCAGAAAAACAAAATGACATTTTTGCATCAGTAGTTAGGAGTTTCCAATCTAAAACCACTCTGTCAATATGATGTGATGCACTGATAGTTCAGCTGACACAAAATGTCACAGAACAAAGTCGTGCCACAAATAGTGAGCAAGCAGGCAGAGCTGTTTTGCAGTTTCACATCTGAATCCTCTGCAGAGTTTGAGGGAATGGAGTTCACCATGTGGTGCCTGCAATGTACATCAACCACAGTGCCTGAGTTTGGGGGGAGTAGGTGGCAAATAGAGCAGAAAGGTTTTTTTTGTTGCTTCTGAAATGAGCAAGTCTGATGTTTATATCAGTCAGTTTTAGTAGAGCTTTTATCAAGCTTTCAATTAGTGGAAGCAAATAAAAATGATTCATTGAAGCTGGAGCAATACAAACCCTGCTGATTGAAGTCCCACCTCCTGGCTCATGTGGAGGAGCTGATAAGCATGAAAGTGAAGGCAGGCCACTTTGTAGTGCTTGGATTGCACAAATTCTTCCTTAACAATCAAAGGTGACAAAAGTGCAGTGAGTTCCATGCAACTGAGTGATCAGTTAACTGAAATTTAATGCTGAAGTAAAAAATCATTGGATAACCTATTCATTAAGAAAAGACCTTTAAAAACTGAAATTCAGTTAGGAAGCCACAGAAGTTATCTCTTCCTCTCCTTTAATATTTGGAAACAGTTCCCATTCTTCCAGCATTGTTAATTCTGAAGCTGCAGTGAAGGTTGAAGCTGCTCTAGTGCCTGGTGCAGTGGTCCCTGAGTGCTCACCAGCTGCTGCTGCTGCTGCCAGTGTTGGGAGTGTTGGCACCCAGGCCCTCAGAGCCTCTGCTGAGCTGTTTCAGCAAAGCTAAGTTGGCAGAACACATTTAGCTGAGCTGGATTTGTGCTGACTGTAGGTTGGAATGCCCTGGCCCTGGACAGGGATCAGTATTGCCAGCAGAAAAATCATAGAAGAATCACAGAATAGTTCTGGGTTCAAGAGACCTTTAAAGATTATCTAGTCCTAGCCCCCTGCAATAAGTAGGGACATCTTCAACCAGAACAGGCTGCTCAGAGCCTTGTCCAACCTGACCTGTATGTTTCCAGAGACAGGGCATGCACCACCTCTCTGAACAACCTGTACCAGTGCCATGTCATGCTCGTTGGGAAAAAAACCATCTTCCTTATATCCAGTCTGAATCTCCCCTTTTTAGTTTGAAACCATCACCCCTTGCCCTGTTGCAACAGGCCTTTCTAGTAAGTCCAGACCTGCAACTTCAGTGAAGGATCCTTGATTATAACTTCATTCATGATCTGGTCAGGATGCAGGTGATTTGTGATCAAATGTAATTCCTTACCTATGTTTAACATAAGAAAGAGTTTATCCTTTAAAGGTAAAAGATGGGAATCCACAAGTTGCTTTTAACACTTGTCCTGGTTTAGGGCAAATTTGTTAAAGAATCTGCAAAGGAGGGCCCCTTCCCCCAACCAGTTCGGGAAAAAATTCCTTGGAGAGAGGTGGAAAGAACCTGTTTATTTCAGGCACAGCACCCCCCAGCACACAAAATGAACAATACCAGCTGACACCGCTCTGACAAAGATGACAAAATCAGAAAGTCTCATTCGGGGGTGGTTGCTCTGTTCTCAGTCCCTCCAGCGCTGGGCCAGCTGCTGCAGCCAAACCTTCGGTGTTCCCGGGTCCCAGTCCGGAGCAGGTTTGAGATGGTCACAGGAACAGGAGAGGTGAAACAGTCCAGGAAGGGATGTGGACTGTTTAGCTAGAACTAGCTAACAAGCAGGGGCCAAAGCAGAGCAGAAGCGAGAGCAGAAAAGAGAGCAAGCAAAGCAGCAAGCAAGAAGTGAAAAACAGCCCTATGTACTGATAAGAGAAACCCAAACAAAACTTCCACTCTTCAAAGTCGGTCTTAAAGGCACAGAACAGATGAATGGGGATACAAACGTCACCCCAGGACAACACTACAGCAGCTAGGCTGGAATTCTTGTTAATGTAACTTGAGGGCTTTTTTTAAAATAGTCATAACACTGAAACGTATCTTTCTCTTCAACAGGACGTTATTGCTGGATTTCTGTATGCTATTCTTATCTTGGTTATCTTCCATCCACTTGTGGACCTGATTGACAACTTCAACTTAACTTACAAATATGCACCTTTAATTATCATCAGTATCCACCTGGCCCTGGGCATCTTCTCTTTCACCCTGGACACGTGGAGCACGTCACGGGGGGACACAGCTCAGATCCTGGGCTGCGGTGCCGGCGTGGCCTGCGGCTCCCACGTCAGCCACATGCTGGGCCTGCAGCTGGACCCTCCTGCCCACAGCCTGCCCCTGTCCCTGTCCTCCCTCACGGTGGCAGTGTTTGGGAAGGCCCTCCTGCGCCTGCTGCTCGGGGTCATGGTTCTGCTGCTGACCAAGGTGGCCATGAAGAGAGCCACGATCCCCCTGGCGTGTCGCATGTTCCGCATCCCGCGGGGCGACGTGCGCAGGGCGCGGCAGCGCATGGAGGTGGAGCTGCCCTATCGCTACATCACCTATGGAATGGTGGGCTTCTCCCTCATGGTCATTGTCCCCGGCCTCTTCCATTTCATCGGGCTTTCCTGATGCAGCCTGATCACTTGGGGAGGGAGAACTGAGCTAGTTGCTTTTTGAAGAGGTGCACTAGTTTGCTAAGGGAAGGCCGGCCAGCTGGGCTTTAGCGGAGCCTTCCTGTTAACAGCAATACAAAGCAAGCAAAGCATTTAAAGGGCTTTGCACATCTCTGGGGATGGTTTAGGGCCAGCAGTCAAGCATCAGTCCAGGAGAAGTGCTGACCTCTGTAAATGCTGTATTTTGGACTTATTGCTGTAACCAAGTCTGCGTGTGTGTGATGCAGTGAATGTATCTGGGATGGCTGCCAGGCTGTACCTGTGTACACTGACACTTCAGCAGGTGTGTCTGACAGCTGATCAGAAGGCTCCATTCATGATCTGTTTGCCATTTCACGGTAATTAATTCAAGTTGTTGGACCATAAACTGTTACATTTGCTTTCTTCTGTTCTTTCCTGAAGTCCTGCTTCAAGGTATTTCAATTAATAGGTATTTTTAATGGACCAAACTTGTAATGAGGTTGAATTTTTCTAAATAAACGAGCAAAAGCCTTTTTCTTTAGTCCCCATTGCAGAAAAAAATGTCTGGATTAGCATTGGTAGATATCACTAGAGTATATATAATTCAGGTACTGTATTTTATGGTTTAATAACTGTGCCTTTCTGTTGCTAAATTAAGAAATGCCATATATACTGTGATATAAAAATGCCTAATTTTATGGAAAATCCTACGTAATTAGGCAGATATTAAAAAATGTTAATTGTCCATGTTGCTGTCATGGTCCAAGTTAACCAGAATGTCCAGTTTTTACTGATCAAAATTGCATAAATGAAATGACCCAGGAATTGTGTCCTTGAGCTCAAGGTATTGTAAATGAACAATAGTCCCTTTTGTAAGTATTTTTAATGTGCACTGTAAGTTACTGCAAGAGGATATATTTTTCTGGAGATTGTTTATACAGTGGATGGATATTCAAAATTAATTATTTAAACATATAAACAATAAAAGTACCCCATTCTGCAAAGAAATGGGCTTCACTTATTATTCCAAACTAATCTAGAAGGACCACTGCTGTTAGGTATTTGGTTAGAAAATATTATTCTAGAAAAATCTGTATTTTTATGCATTAACAGACTATATTTAAAGGTGATGATCACTTTTACTAAATTTAGATAGTTATAAGACAATGTAACAATTAAAGTAAACTTGTAATCATTCTGATTGACAGATTGTGAGGAGTCAGGACAGTATGGTCAATGCATGAATGGTTTCTGATGTCTAAATTTGGCAGGATTTTATTATGTGCTTTTAAACTTTCATGATCCTTTTCCCTTCCAGTGTAATTTCATGTGCCTTTTTTCTGTTTCATTTTGTCTTGTTCATGTGTTGCCTGATCTGGTCTTTCCATGTCAGGAACACTGCAGGAAAGTGTCTGAGCAGACACAAATGACTGAATTTTGTATTGCACTTGTTCTGCAGGAAAAGCATCATTTGGTTGGCAAATATGGTGATTAGATAGAATACAAAGCCTACATTTTTTGTAAGCAGTATTTGGTTTTAGAAGGATTTTTGTGTTGGAGATCTCTCCAAGCTGTTAATATGGAGATTGACAAAATTAACTTCACTTTCTTTGAAGCAGATGAGGTTTATGGTACGCTGGCACTGGATGATGTGAAAAACTTCACTTTTCTGGTGCATCCTGAATGCACTGCTATGAATGTATTCAAACTGAGGTATCCAAAACTGAGAGTGTTCAACAACTTCCACAGCTGAAAAGACCTCACCCAGTAGAAAATGGTTAGCTTGTTTCAGTGTGTATTTCTGGATTTGATTTTTGTGTCTGTTCCTCTTTTGCAGTTCAATGCAGAATGTGCAGTGAAAGGTAAATTGGTTTCTGGGGTTTTGAGAGTGGGATTTCCACTGATCTGGCTTCACACACCAAGATAGCCATTAAATAAACAGCTGGGGGAACGTACACAAAATGCCTTATGCTTAAAGCCCTAAGCAAGTGGAGTAGTTTCAATTATATTTAATTAGTCTGAGGACTGTTAAAAATAATAGGATAACTTTCTCTGAAGTTTAGAGCATATTCTCCTTAAATATCCTAGCTTTACAGTTTTAGCAAAAAATGTTTAAATTCTAGCACAGAAAAGGTAAGTGAGTAAAACTAATTTTTTAAGGTACATATTGGACTTGTAGAAACTTGGAGTTTACATCATAAAGAGCATAATTAAAGCTGTATTTTCTAGCTTGCTCTCCTGTAGTATTGATGGAACATGAGATGTACTGTGGAGGATCTGGAAGGGGTGGAAAGATCACACAGAGCTTTCAACAGGCTAAGGAAAATTGCACTGTAGCTTATTCTACTGTCATAAATTTATTTTTTATATTTTTGTACAGTACATTGAGTAAGTTCAAAACATCATGTTCCATGTTCCACTCCCCAGGAAATGTCCATCAGAATGTCTGTACAGCACCTTCAGCAGCTGCTTCACTGATGTTTACATGAGAAAAAGTTCTGTTCTGTTTTCATGTTTTATAAAGGGTCAGGCTTGAGAGGGCAGTTAGCACGGAATGTCATGCAATATGAATACCTTTAGAGGATAAAGAATTACAGACATGCAAATGCTCAAAAATCCAAGTAAAGTGTTTGTATTGTTGTATAATTTTGTTTACTGATAAGCTAAAATTCCTTGGAATTGGGCATAACAAAGCAGCAGGTAAAACTGGAGCACTTTGTTTGCCCTGATCTATTCTTAGAGTTAAAAATGAGAAATATTTCTAGTGTGAGCACCAGCTGGTACCAAATTCTTTATAAATAAAGTTAACATAGCTTTAAGAGGTAGTCAAATGTCTTTCCAGCAGGAAAAATGCTTGAAAACCTTTATGGCATGGTGCAAAAACATCCTGCTAGTGAACTCCCTGGGTCCCTGAGAGAGATAGACTTCATAGAACCAGGTATGAATGCACATTTATTACAAAAAGCTGCAGGCTAAATTTGTCTTTTTAATTATTGTGTGAAATAAACCTTTAAAGCAACAGGCAGGTAGAGAGCAGTTTGACACAAAATTCTGTTTTCCAAGAGGCTGAAGAGATGCAAATTAGTCTGAGACTGCCTTAAACATAGGAGCAGGAATTTCTCTGGCCTGGCCCACACTCAGAACTGACATGTGCATCTTGGGTGAGTTTTAGAATATGTTATTTTAGAAGAAATATTTCATTTTTATAAAAAAGCATTGCTTTTGCTTTCTCCTGTGTGACCACCTGTGAAGCTGTTGGGTCTCTGAGCAGGAGGTGAGGAGTGACTTGCAGGTAAATTGGCAAACCAAAGGGACTTGGGTTTTGTTTATTTATTTGGAATCTTTTAAGGTTATGTACAGCATTTCTCCTGGAAAGAAAAACCAAACAGAAAGATGCATTTCTTTTAAAAATGGCATCTCCAAATGTGATATGTGGCTTTTGTGTTGTTTATTTTTTTTTCTTACCAGAACAGTGTTAAATTGTCTGGATATTAGAAGCTAATATGTTGTCCTTTGTTTTTTTGTTTTTTTTTTTTTAATTACTGCTCTCAGTATTTTTTACTCCATTTTTTTTGCTTATTTCTGAGAGAGTGTCCAGAACTTCTGTAAGCAATTGCTACTTATGTGAAGATTGTAATTTTGAACTTGTAAATAATTAAGGGTTGTTAGCTGCAAAAATCTATAAAAACAAATCCTTGCATGCTGTAAGTAAATACATCTGTTGTGCTAAAAGTTGTTTCTGTTTCAGTATTTGCTTTCTCAATAAAAAAATTCAGTTTTCACAGACATGACAGAAGATATTTAATACTTCAATGGTGTGAAAGGGCATTGCTGTCAAACTTTACTGGGAGTTCTGCACTTGGTTGCTTCCACAGGACACAGAATGAAGCCTGAAGGGCAAGTGCTGACCTGTGAGCAGGCTCAGTGAGTGTGAAGTGACTCAGCTGTAAATGTGACAGCCTTGCTTTTGGGTGATTCTCCTTGTTAAAATCACACTTTGCCCTGTTTTTATGAGATTCCTGAAGGGCTCAGCTTGGAAGTCCATTCTCTGTAGGTGGGAATGGCTGCACATTTCTAACACTCCCCCTCTGTACCGTAATTCTGTGAATGAAGAGACCCCAGAATAAAGTCAGTAGATAAAATGAGAGAATTGATTTCTTGGGGTGTTGTGACTCAACTTACTGTAATTGGTTCTTGAGTGGTTCTTTGGTCTGAAGTAGAAGTTTGTTGGTTATATAATTTATTTCTGTATTCTGCAAACGACTTTGAGGAAACTTAACTTTTTTGTGGGAGGAAGTTGAATGACTTCTTGCCAGACTTCATTCTGCAGGAAAGCTTAAATGGCCTTTTGTTTCAGGAAAAAAAAAAATATAAGCCTGTTTTAAAATTTACAGCAAATGATATATTTATCAAATTGATAGATGAACTGGGTCACTAACATCCTTGTTCTTGCAATACTGAACAAAGGCAATGAAAGCTGAATTTGGAAACAAAATGTCATATTGTGTGGCAGAGAGGACAAAGCACTTTAGGTGTTCTCTAAAAGGCAAGTATCACATGCTGGTTTTGAAGCAAATTTAGCCATGCTTTAGAAAAATTTCTTTGCACTCCATTCTGTACCAGAAATTATTTGCATGTTGGTAAGAAGTAAGAAAAGAAAGGAAAGCAGGGTCTGCTTGCAGTGTATGATCAGTAACTGTTCCTGTAGGATCAGAGGAGAAGAGACGGTTCATGGGATAACAGTACCTTAAAGATACTGACTAGTAAATGTAAATAATTCCCATCAGGTTGGAGAATTTTATTACTCACTGAACTTTGACTAAATTAGTCACTAAGTTTTCCCACAAGTTTATTTTTGCTAGAAAGTGTAATGAAAGATAAGAGTGATATTACTGAAATGGAAATTAGCTCTTAAGACAATTCTAGATGACTGAAGTATGAAAACTGAAAAAGATCAGTTCAGGAGCAAGTAATGGGAACAGTAAGAGTAGAGTCTGAGGGGGATTTTGTATTAAACTTAATGCACTTAAAAATTATGCCAAAATTTGGCCTACACTTGATTTGTATGAAATCTGTAGTACAATATAGGTACATATACATACAAACATTAAAAATATTGTGTATTGGAGCTTAATTTTTTTTTTATGTATAGATTTTTTCTCTGTTTACTGCATTCCCTGATAAAAGGAAGTTGATAAAATACACGCCAGCATTGTCTGTATAAGGTAAGGATGTATGTTGGTGGCCTTTTGGGAAATAATGCAGTTGTAGCCCAGTCTCTCAACCTCTTGGAGAACTTGATTTTAAAAAATCCCCAAACAATTGAGATGCAAGCCCTAGGTTGAGGATCATGTGTTTGCTGTATAATAGTGTACAACAGATGTTTTAAAAATTAATACATCAGCACTTTTACTCTTGTTAATGATTTTGTACTCATTGTACACTTCCTGAGTTGTCAATTTAGCTTATATTGACTGGTAACTGAAGTGTCTAACTTCACCTGCAGTGTGTGGGTAATAAACTCCTGTTGGATTCAGTTGTGTTACTGTCTTTATTCCTTCCAGTGCTCAGGGACAAGATTTGAGCTTGTGGATGGGTTCAAACCTCAAAACAAACCCCAAAGTTTGTTTCTGAAAGTTCTTTTCCCCTTATATTTGTTAAGGCTGATTTGATGCAGTAGCTTAGCAAACATAAGCAGAAAATGCATTCTGCTTCCGTTTCAGCTGAAAAATTACCTTGGAATATTTAACCCAGCATGGTTTTTCATCTCTCCTGGCATGCCAGTGGCCACATGTGGGTGGGAATTCCTGCTGCAGAGAGTTCAGTGCTGGTGGCTAATCAAATCTGCAACTGCCCTGGGAAGATTGCCAAAATAATACCTGTAATGAAGAATTCCTTTGCAATTGCTTACCTCATGCTGTTAGGCAAAGGGATGTAATCATGTTTGCCTCGTAAGGAATGATTAAATTATAGAACATGATGACCCAGATTTCTACTAACTTGCAAAGATTTTTGAACTGGAAATTCAGGGATGCTGTTTCCCATGCTTCACTGTGTGCAGCAGGTACTTTATCAATTTGGTTTTGGTGATTTAGTGTTTGCAGCATTATTCATGCTGTAAAGGCTCCTGATTGCTTAGTGGTTATTGCTGTGGACTGCAGTACATCAGCTGCAGATGCTGAAACTCTAAATTAAATAAAGCTTTTACTCAAATTGACACTTCCAGCTTTAAGAGTGAGAATATTTTATCTGACATTATGTTTATGGGACATAATGCTTTCTCTGATCACTTTTAATAAGATTTGAAGGTGGAAAAGTTGCTAATCTCTTTAAGACAGTGGTAAAAGCACAGAGTCAACAGCTCTGGCACTCAGAGTGATTTCCCAGAGCTGGTAATTAGCACTGCACTGTGCTTGCCTTGCAGCAGCAGCTCAGATCTTTCCTGATGCACTGGCTGTGTGTCAGTGCTGCTATTGTGTCTAGACTTCAGGCTGACTGACCTCACTAATGTACAGCTGAGAGAAAAATAATAAATGCTTCAGGCCAGGTTGGCTCTTTACACTTAGTGGCCTGTTTGGGCACCTTCTTTAAACCTCTGGTTGCTGGGTTTTTTCTTGTCAATGTAAAAAAATGATTATTTTACAATTTATATATATATATAGTTATGCAGTCACCCTGTTCTAGGATCAAGAGTTCTGGAATACACATCTGATACAGTGGCCTTGTGCTGAGCTTGGATTTTGGGGACCAGCCTTCTGTAAGGGATCTCTGTGTCAGTCTGTCTCAGTTGGGGTAAAGAGATCAGCTGCTGAAGCAAAAATAAAGATGGTACCCTCCCAACAACAACCTGTCCAGCCTGTGCAATCTGACAAATCTTCCTTCTCAAGGAATTGCCCCTCCCCAAGGGCAGTAAGCAGCAGATCTGAGCTGCTTCACAATGCATGCCTTTTGCATTCAGGAGTCTCACACGTGGGAGGGTTGGCTGAGGTCCTTGGGAAAAGCCAGCAGGAAGGCAAGGGCTCAAGCTTGGCTCCACTGTTTTGCCTCTGTACAAGCACAGAAAGAACTGAGCATGCATTGGGTGAACTGTGAACTTTGGGTGTTCCCTCTGCTACCCCTCAGGTGGGAGGAAGGCTCCTGCTTTGGTGCCCAGCTTCATCTTTTGGCTTCAGGGAGCAATCTGGAATTCTTGCCACTAACTAACTGCCAATAAATCAATCAAATTTCAATCTGTACACCCCTAGCAGGCCTGTTCAGGTATTGAGGATGACTAGGAAAACAGAAATACGTGTCTGCAGTCTGTTTTTCTATCTGAATGTGCCCAGAACATCCACTCACCTTCTTAGGGACAGCTACAGCAAACAGGGAGGCTGAGGAAGAGCCCTCAGTGCTTGGCCCAGGTTTTTGCTTTCAACAGGATCCAATATAAAATCCTAACCTGGCACCCTGTGCAGGTATGAGAAGCTGTGAGCACTGTTACCAACAGCAGCATTATTAAAATATTAAAAAATTGCTGTAGCAAAGAGATGAAAGACACATCTCTGTTACTGCAGGGTGAAGGAAGTTAGCTCAGGTTATGTGAAGTCAGGCACTGCTAACTCTGAGCTGACCTCTAAAAATGGTGTCCTTACCCAACAACTTGACTTTGCAATCAAAACTTCCTTTTATTGTACTATGTAATTAGAGTATATAATTTAATCAGCCCTTGATTTTGGTTTATTAAATGCTTATTCAGCACTAAGTGGCAATTAAGCATTGAAGTGCCTTCAGTGAATCCCAAAACCTGATTATCATCAGTCATAATAACTTTGCCTCACTTGTACATTTTGTCAAGTTCTGCAGATAGGACTGCCAAAAAATTCCAGAGAGGTTTGTGAGCTTCTCCTTATCCCCAACAGAGGAGAACTGACAAGTGAAACCAATGAGCTGTACCTTTTAGAGATGTTAAAAATAAACCCCTTTCTCCAACAAACTGCATTAACTTCTGCTACTTCAGCTGCAGGAATTTGCTGATGGAGTTGTGTTCCCTGATCCCTGGAATGTAACACTTTGTCTCCATGCACATACGAGCTAATTACTAATTACAAATCGTTACACTGAAAAAGTTGCAAGCCAAACTACACTGCCACAAAATAACCTTGGCATATTAGAAAAAAAATAAAAATAATTCCTATTCCAGACAATTTGCTGTTTGAGTTCTTGACCTCTGGCCTAGAGTACATGACGCTGAAACTCAGATTTGTTTAGACTTCAGTTGTTTTTAAGGTGAGGATCTTAAAGATTCCTTTCTCAAAAAACCTCTTATGTCTGTAAAGTAACTGTCAAGAGTTACAAGTGATCTCTGGAGCATCTGCCCTGCAATTCCTGTGGTGAAATTCACTGCTGCATCTCTACCCATGGTACCCTGTGACTCAGCAGCATTGCTGTGCTATCCAAAAAATGATATTTTCTGTTAATCCAGCTGCTCTTGTGTGGGAGTGCTGGGCACCCATGGCTGTAAACTGTGGCTTTCCAGTTGATCCTGCAGCTGTTTTTACCACGTGAACAATGAACAGAAGGTATTTGATGAATTCGTGGCAACTGCCCCGGGAAACTCAGATGAAAAACTACCAGCTGAAAATATTGTTGTAACACTGATATTTGCCATACATTCTTATAATGCATATTGTGTTCTCAGTGGAATTATCTGCCTCCTGTTTGGAAATCTACAGAACCAATCTCAGCAGTGTGAGCAGGCTTTAGTTCTGGTGACAGCTCTGGCAGGACGAGGCTTCACAAAGAGGGAAAGGTGTTCACTATGAAAACGTGAGTGTGTCATTCGGGTCTTTGTGCTTTGATGTGTCTAGATATTTTTCTATGTTCACTGCACTGTAAAAATGTCAACCAAATAACTGCTAAGGAGCAAAAATAAACAATAAAGGGGCACTTTTTCATGGCAGTTCGGTGAGCTGTGCATCTGTGACTCCTCAGGAATGCAAGTTCTAATAAACTACTTAAAATGTTGCAGAGTTATCAACAGAAAAGGGTAATCTCTGCTCACAGAGATAATTGCACTGGTAGAACACAAATACATGCATAATTTATAAGTAGAAACAGTAAAAATAAGTTTTACTGGAGCATGTAGATTTAAAATACTGCACACAGCTAGCTTCAGACTGATGAAATTGTTAGTATTGTGAAGTCTTTTGATTGACTTTCTGCTTTAAGGTGGCATTAGACTGAACTACAAAGTGTGTTTTTATACTGCTCTATGGTCATTGTCCATGTAACTTGACCATGCCATTGGGTTTAGCTAAAGCCTTTTTTATCTTGCTAGAACAATACATAGCTCAAATTCTTAGATTTTTATTTTTAAAAATGAGTTCAAGTACAAACTTGGCTAATGAAAATATTTCTATGTTTAAAAAAAGTCTTGAAATAATTTATTTGCCCATTATATTGGTAATATGATATAATATGATTCAATAATTTATTTCTACATGATGTTGGTAATATCATATGGTCTTTTCTGATAAATATGCATTTATCAGAAAAGACCATATATGTGATTTTAACTGCTGTGAAAATAAAGGTACAAATTCTTTTCCTCACTGAATAACATCCATCCATCCAAGGCTGTGGATTAATGCTACTCATCAGTGCTGCACAGTAAATTCAGAGTAGAACAAGGAATTGTGAATTACAAAGCTTGGGGCAATATAAATAAAACATTAAAAGAAGCAAATGTTTAGTTATGCCATATTCCTTTTCATAGCACAGCCTGGATGTGTTAGCCTGGTAATTGGTAAATAAGAAAAGGAGAAAAATACTGTCTGGCAGTTTAACTGGAAAAAAAATAAAAAGGATCTGGGAAAATCTAATTAACCTTCTTGTCCTTTTTCGCGTTTGGGTCCCTCCTAGGAAATAATCCTCCGTGTTCCTGCTCTCCCGGAGGGCGCACTCCGTGTGTCCCCCGCAGCCATTCCCGCTTTCCGTACCCGTTCCCTGACGGGGCGCTCCAACCCCGCCACGGCCGAGCGCAGCCGCGACCCGCCCCGGGGCGGGGCTCCCCTGCGCGAGCCAATCAGACAGCGCCGGTTGCAGGATGGCCCCGCCCCCCCACCTTTACACCAATCCCCTTCCTGTGCGTCGTTTCCTTCCCCCGCCTCCATAAGCGGAAGATGGCGGCCACTGCAGCCAATGGGGCGGCGGGGGCGGGGCTGGTGGCGGCGGCGGCGCGGGGCGCACGCGGCGGCCGGGGCGGCTCTGAGGGACCGGGACCGGGACACAGCCGGGATAAGGAACACCGGCAGGGACAGGGATAAGGATCCGGTAGGGAGCACCAGCGGGGACAGGGACACGGCCGGGATAAGGATCCGGGTGAGGAACACCGGCAGGACAGGAACCGGGACACGGCCGGGATAAGGAACACCGGCAAGGACAGGGACCGGGACAAGGAACACCGGCAAGGACAGGGATCCCATGGAGCGGCCGGAATAAGGATCCGGGTGAGGAACACAGGCAGGGACAGGAACAGGGATAAGGATCGGGATAAGGAACACCGGCAGGGACAGGGATAAAGATTCGGGTAAGGAGCACCGGCAGGAACAGGGATAAGGAATACCGGCAGGGATCCGGGATACGGCCGGGATAAGGAATACCGGCAGGGACAGGGATAAGGATCCCGGTAAGGAACACCGGCAGGGACAGGTACAGGGACCGGGATAAGGAACACCGGCAGGGACAGGGATCCCATGGAGCGGCCGGGATAAGGATCGGGATAAGGGACACCCGCAGGGACAGGAATAAAGATCCGGGTGAGGGACACCGGCCGGGATAAGGATCCTGGTAACGAACACCGGCAGGAACAGGGATAAGTATCGGGATAAGGAACACCGGCAGGGACAGGGATCGGGATAAGGATCCAATAGGGAACACCGGCAGGGACAGGGATAAGGATCCCGGTAAGGAACACCGGCAGGGACAGGCTGCCCAGGGCAGTGGTGGAATCACCGTCCCCTGGAAGTGTCCAGAACCATCTGGATGTGGTGCCTGGGGACACGGTTTGGTGGTGGCATTGGCAGTGCTGGGTTCATGTCCGGACTGGATCATAAATGTCTTCTTCAGCATTTTCACCCTAATGATTTGTGATTTAATGAAATACATGGATAAGGAAGTTGTGCTGTAAGCACCAGCTGATCTCACCCAGGTTTGGTGCAGATGGGAATCTTTATTAATGATAGTGACAGTCTGAAACAACAACAAAAAAAAAAAAACCCATAGCCAGACAAATCTGGAAAAGGTCAGAAGAAGAAATGAAAGTTGCAGTTTGGGGATTTTTTTGTTTGGTAGTTTTACTTCTTTGGGGAAAAAAGGAAAACAAACTTTTCTATGGTTTTGGATATAAAAGTAGTTACAGAAATTACTGCCAAAGCTGTGATAGCCATATCCTAAACTTTTATATAATCAACAGATATCCTTTAGTATGCTGTGTTACAGAATTAACTTTTCCTACAAGATACAGGGAGTGGAATTGTCAATTCTGTGTTTTGTTACTGGCTCATATTGGCCATAATCCTATAGTTCTAGATTAATTTTTCCTAGACATGTGTTACATATTTGAAAGAATGCAGAAACACAAGCTCATTTCTTAGTATGCTGATTTTTAGGTCTGTAAGAACTTTGTTCTCAGAACTAAGTTATGTTAATACCTTTTATTTCCTCATGTTTTCAGTGGGTTTCCTGTTTGAGAGAATAATCAGATTCAGTGAAGTGTGTGTGCAGAGCAGCCCCTGAAGATAATTGTCCCTGTCAGCAGAATAATTAAACAGGTTTGTGTTCGTGTGAATTCCATGGTTTCTAGGTGCTAAACGTGGTGCTGGTTTAAAGTTTGCATGTTGGTTTTTGTTTGTTTCAAGACAAAACACATTTGGAGGAAAACACAAACAGGTGTAGCAGTTCCAGACCTTGTGGAAATAAATATATTAATTTTTTTTCCACATAAAGGTTCTTCTGTGCATGGATTGATGATGTTCAAGTGGCTTAAAATATTTTTTAAAAAAGAGCATGGAATGATAGAATGATTTGGATTGAAAGGGACCTGAAATCACCTCATTCCAACCCCCTGCCATGGGCAGGACACCTTCCACCACGTTACTCCAAGCCTTATCCAGCCTTGAACATTCCTTGGGATGGGGCAGCCACAGCTGCTCTGTGCCAGGGCATCACCACCCTCACAGGGAGGAATTTCTTCTTGTCCTCTGTCAGTTTAAATCCATTCCCCCTTGTCCTGAAACTACATGCCCTTGTAAATTGTCTCTCTCATCTTTCTTGCAGGCTCCCTTCAGGTTCTGGAAGGCTGCAATTACATCACCCCAAAGTTTTCTCTTTTCCAGGCTGAACAATCCCAATTCTCTCAACCTTTCAAGATGAATTTTTTTTAAATGTTCTTTTCTTTCACTGCATCATTTTTGCAGGGCAGCCCTGGGGTCTGGGCTGTACCTGGCTGCGTGGGAGCTCTCCTGAGAGACCAGATGGTTGTTGCCTGCTGGCAGCATTCTCCAGCTTTGTTGTGCTTTTTACTGGAAGTATAAAAAAAATAATGGTATTTCCAAGCTTTTCTGGGGAAAAAAAAACAAAAAAAAAAAAGGGGGAAAACAGAAGGAAATCAGCGCTACCATGCTGCTCAGCTGTGTTCATCTGTGTTGATACCAAGCTGCCTCTGCAGACAGTCTAAGAGTTGGGTTTATTTGGTGAGTGAAAGGATGGTTTTTATGGGGCTCAGCTTCTCCTGTGTGAGGACAAGCCCATTAGTGGCTTTCACACCAGACATTTAAAAGAAGCATTGAGAATTGTGAATCAGGGTCTTGGCAAGGTTTGGAGAGTGCTTTTGCACTCTGGAGCAGTTCAGGTGCAAGATGGGCAATGGAGGATATAAGAAAAGCAGAAAAGAGCATATTGCCCAATCCCTTGTGGGGTTAGGAAACTGAACCTCAAACAAACATGCCTTTGCCCTCCTCAGGGACCTCCACCCTGACCCACCACCCACTTCTCCCTCAGCTCTTCCCCTTCTCATGTCCCTGCTACTGTCCCCTTTCCTTCAACAGAGGAGTTAAACACAAAAGAGTTGCATGAATTCTTGCCCGTGCATTTTCCTCTCTTATTTCCAAAATTAAAGTAAAATGATCGTTTTGCTGTATTGTTTATAACCTTTCTTGCAATTGCTTTATTTCTCCAGCAAAATCTTAAATTTTTTGTGTTTCTAACTGATTAACAACTTTTCACCTGCACCTCTCTGCAGCTCACTACCTTAGCTCACACTCTCACCATACTGAGATCTTTTTTCCCCCCTGCCTCTTATTTCAAGGCAAAACCTTGCTCAGCTTCTCATTAAAAATAAGATACAAAAGTGCTGTGCAATTGGTGAGCAGTTAAATTGGTGAGAAGACAGCCCAGCATTTAATTAAAATTGGCAAACTGGAGTTGTGTGCTGGCAGCACCTGGAATAGGAAGCTTCAGGTATTGTTCACTTTTCAGTAATTTGAGGATCTTTTCATAATAATAATTTGTGTATCTTTGTTGCTATGGGAATGAGTGGGAGAGCTGGAATTAAGTGTTATTACTCCTTTGTGCAATCAGAAGGGACAAGCCGCTGTGAAAGCAAAATTTCTTGTTTAGAAACATACAGCTCTTAGTAGCAATTCTAACTGACTTCAGTTTTTATGCAGTTCATGAAGGAGTTTTTTGAGGTAAGAGGATTTGATTTTAGTTTATTCAATGTCTGCCAGGATATATAAGGAAATACACAACTCAGCTTGGAAAGGGAGAAAAACAGATTTGAAGAAAAGTTAATTTTAGTGGTTTAATGTCTTGGGCAGCTATTACTTTGTATGTGCATTGAACACTCCTGCTTCAGGAATGTTTGTGGAGAGTGGAATGAGGTTGAGGGTGAGAGAGGAAGGGTTTTGTAGATGCTGGGTTTGGTTTGTTGATCCCTCTTCCCTAGGAAATGTGAGTGATGGGTGTTCGGACTCAGCATTTGCTGGATGCTACAAGAGCAAATACAAATGCACACAGGTCAGTCATTTTCTGTGTTTATGTGTGCCTTGCATGGACATATGAGCTGCATCTGGTATGAAGTCTGAATGATGCAAATCCAAATCAGACTTTATTAAAGAACTTGTATATTTTTAACCTCTGATGGTTCACAAAGAAAAGTTGTGGCGTAGTTGAATTTGGTTGGGTTTTTTTCCCTTCCGTTTTTCGTGCTAGGCAGTTCCAAGCGAAGGCTGTGATTTTTGATTAATGGTCTGATTTGAGGAACGGGGGCTTTTAAAAGGAAGAAGAAAAATCCCGGTGCTTTATTAACTCCCGGTTAATTATTATTGTGTCGGTAAATCGCGGTGCCGCTCTGGGGCGGTCACTGGCGACACCCGGTGGCCGGGAGCGGAATGACAGCCCCAGGGCTCTGGCCCCGATTTTTGGGCTTTTCCCCCCAAACCCTGGGCTTTAGGTGTGGCTGTTTGCTCAGCTCCTTGGGCTGCTGTCCCACAGCTCCAGCAGCGTGCAGAGGAGGCCACCTGAACCTGGAACCTCTGTGCACACACATGGCCTCTTACTAAATTCCTAATGCTGCTTTGGAAACTACGGGCTGAGCAAAAAATGTGTCTTGCTGTTGTCTGCCTGGCACTGTGGTGTCTTCCAGAAGGGAATCATGAGCCAGCTTATCTCAGAGTTGCTTGTTTCTCAGTCTGCCTTCCTATTTGGGTTCTTTGCTGTGCAAGGACAGTGCTGGGTGCCAGCCTGGCGGGGTTATAAAAGCAGATGGAGGCAGTTAAAGTTTTTACCCTCACTGTTAATAACTGGGAAATATTTTGTAAGATAAACTTTATGATTTCTGCTCCATATTTTATTTATGGTCAGTTTGTACTCTTAAACTCTTGTGCCAGTATTGTTCTTGAGTAGCTCCCCTCCCTCCCCAGCATTAATTCCTTTGATGTATTTGTAGATAGTAATAATTGTATCCCCTTCAGTCTCTGTCTTTGCCAAGCTACACAAGGCAAAGCATCCAGCTACTTCTTGTGGAATAAACATTCCATTACCTGCAGCATCTCACCCTTCCTTCTCTGCCCTCAGCAAAGTTCACTGCTGGGAGCCTGCTATGACCCTGTGAAATGTGGATTTACTTCAGCATTGAGAACAAACATGGCTTGAGAGCAGGGTGATTAAAATGCAAAAAGCTCTTGGCTTTGCTTTTTATCCCTGCATTATTTTGGGCAGCAGGCTGCTGAAGATGTTGGAAAGGTGTTTGTGGATCTCAGACAAGTAAATTCCCCACCTAGGTCTTCAGGATTTGTGGGTCCTAACAAAAACTTGGGAGTTCTGGTTTTGCCAGCAGGGATTGTCTGTGCTGCTGCATTCAGCAGATCTCTTGATCAGAAAATCTGGAGTATCAATACCTGCACACTTTCTCCTTTGTCCTTCCTTTTCATTATTTTATTTCTTGTGACTGAGTCCTAAATCACTTAAAGAGTGAAAAAACAGTTGAATGTGAACTTCCAGTGGAGTATGGAAGATCACTGTGCATTTGAGTGTCATGAAAAGTAAAAGCTGATTTTTTAAAAAAATCTTTTATGACATTGGTGAAGCTGCTGCTGGAGCTCCACGTATGGTTGGTTCCCTGTCTAAAGGCTCCTGAAAAAAAAGAGCTGAAGAAAGTGCCTTGCATGGCCTCAATGTCCACATCCTCCATGCCTTAGCATCTTTTGTGGAGATTCAAAAGTAAATTCTCCTGATCAGGATGAAGGCAACACAGCTCTGAAACCGTTTATTTCAGCCTCTTCCATCTTCCTGTTGTCACTTAGATGACATCTTTTCGTTTTGTCTGCTACAAAGCATTGAAGATTGAGCTTAGGGCATGATAAAGATTCAGCAGAGCCTCCAGCTGTCAGACTATGCACAAAGAGCGTGTTTTGGAAACTGATAGTCTGTGAACTGCCATGGGCACACAGGGATCTCAGGTTTCTCTTGTTGCTTTGAAACTGGAGAGGGTCTGACAAATTACCTTGACGTGGGGATGTTCTGGAGCAGCTAAATATAAAAAAAAATGGATGTTGTGGGATGTGACTGGCAAAGACACTTTAGTGATCTGCAAGTTCTGGGGAAGAAGATGAGGAAAATGAGGAGAAGTCGTTTTCCCTGCTTGGGCTTGGCAGATGTTTGTGCCTGTGCAACACATCTGGAACTGCAGAGAATTGCTTGGGCGGTGATATTATGTGACCGTGTTCACAGGGTTCTTAGATGAGGGAAGAGATGAGGATCTGACTCCATGTTTCAGAAGGCTTGATTATTTTATGATATATATTACATTAAAACTATACTAAAAGAATAGAAGAAAGGATTTCATCAGAAGGCTGGCTGAGAATAGAATAGCAAAGAATGATAACAAAGGTTTGTGACTCAGAGACTCTGTCCGAGCCAGCTGTGCTGTGATTGGCCATTAATTAGAAACAACCACATGAGACCAATCCCAGATGCACCTGTTGCATTCCACAGCAGCAGATAACCATTGTTTACATTTTGTTCCTGAGGCCTCCCAGCTTCTCAGGAGGAAAAATCCTAAGGAAAGGATTTTTCAGAAAAGATGCCTGTGACAATGTTAGAGTGGGGCTGAGAATTACCAAGCACACAAATGCTGTTTGTCTTGTATTCCCCTACATCTGCATTGAAGGAGAATCTTCTCACCTGTTCAGCAGTGACTGATGTAAGCTTGGGTTGTTAAGAAAAGAGTCCTGAAAACATAATAGTTTGTGTTTTGAAGAATGAGCTCTGATAATGAAGTGTACTTAAGGTAAATTACTGTTGTGAAAGAATTTCTGAAGTATTCCAGTAAATAAAACATTGACTTTATGTCATTGTAGGTATTTTGGCACCAGTGTGTGGTAGTAGAAGCTCTTTTTCCAATTACAGCAGTTTCTTTATATCCTTTTATTATGGTTGCTGCTAAATTCAGGCTGAAATTTCCCAGGCTTCCTGTGGTGTAGAAATAAATTATTTGGAAGAATTTCAGCAAGTTTTATTAATCTTTGGGAAGGCTTCTTACTTATTTCCAGGTTTCTTCTGTATGAGGATGCTGGTAGTAAATGACAGTGTCTAAATTGAAGGAAATAAATGGTGTTGTTTCAGAGTCACTAAATTATTCATGCAGCTGTGTAAGTAATTTTTTCCTTTCACCTTTCTCTGTAGGGTGGATCATTGGTGTTGCCTGTTCATGTGGTGTTTTGTTCAGCTTAAAATGGCCCTGAAAATCATCTCTCTTGGAGTCCTTTCTTGTAATCCCAAACTTGGAAGGGCACCAGAGCACTTTGTGAGTGTGGAATTTGCAGGTGCACCACGGTGTCACAGTGACTTTTGCATTGTATTTTGCAGTGTGGACATTCAGAACAAGGCTTCTTGTGTGACAGTGTGCTGCTGGCTGTACTCACTGATGTTTGTGTGCACAAGGATTGTGGATTGGGCAAGCACTGTCCTTGTTTCACTGATTGGGAGGGTGAGGAGTGAATGTTGGCCCTGGCTGGGAATTGCTCAGCAAGGTGTTCTGCCACAGTCAGGACTTGTTCAAACCCACTTAGATAAATCCTTTATTTCTGTCTGGTTTGAGATGACCACCTCAGTGCCCAGTCAGACAGCAGAGCTGTTGGACCCCTTCACAAAGCAAAATGCTGTTTGTGAGCAAGAACATCCTCTGAGCTGCTCGTGGCTGCTGTGCTGAAGTGTGAATGCATCAAAACTGAATGCTGCATGCAGGTGACCATTGTAGCTCATGTCTGAGTGCCAGCAGCTGTGGCTGTCTGTTATTTGAGAGGCTGATGAGCCCTGGATCCCCTTTCCCTTGTTTGTGGTCACGAGAATCATCTCGGCGCGATGCGTTCGGTGGGAGGTGCTCACAGGAGAAAGGAAATGGCTTTTCTGTGGTGGCTGTGGTCTGATGAGATAAGCACAAGTGCAGAAGGCTGAGACTTGGATTCTCTTCAAGGTCTGCAGCAGACTGGCAGGATAGCTGTGGTTCCATTACAGGAGCAGGCACAGGGCTCATCTTTGGCCCCCCTGTCTCAGTGCAAGAACCAGGGCCCAGCACCAGGACAGCTTCCCTGTTCTA
Source organism: Melozone crissalis (assembly GCF_028551555.1). Classification (NCBI taxonomy): domain Eukaryota; kingdom Metazoa; phylum Chordata; class Aves; order Passeriformes; family Passerellidae; genus Melozone; species Melozone crissalis. Next base: position 4,056,365 of record NW_026535834.1, read on the forward strand.
CACAATCCACATGAGGATGCAGCATTTGTTGTTCACCTGTTCAGAAGCTTCTGAGAGTGCAGTTTAGGCATAGATGAGCTTTCAGCGTGTCTTTAAATACAGTATTCTTTGCCAGAAAAAAAAAAAAAAAAAGAAGAAAACATAATATATAGAATTTAGAATACAAACAGCCCGATTGCAGTATCTCTTTCTGTAATTTCCCCTTTGCCTGGGACTCTTTCAGACCTGCCTTTATGAAATAGGATTGCTTCTGCTGCAGCTTGATCTGAGAATAGCCATGAGAGCAAAATAGAGCATCTCTTATCCTCTTATTACTCCTTTATTGGATGACCACCTCACGCACACCTGGATGCAGTCACATCCTCTGCCTGGGGAGGTCACTGCAAGGAAAGCTCCCCCTCACAGGAGGCTCCTGGCTGGCTCCAGCTGCTCATGGCACAGTGGGATTTCAGGGACAGCTGCCTTTGTGGCTCCTCTGTTGGTAGGTCTGTGTCACAGGCATGGAATTGGATGAAAAGAGAGATTGAAAAAGGGATGTTCTCAAATGTGTTTGAATTATTGTTTTACACAGTTTCTTAGAGTGTTTAGAAACTATGTTTCCCATATTTATGCCAGGGTCATCTAAATTGTTCTAGAGAAAGTAGGTTAGCAATCTGAGCATTGTATTTTAATAAATTTGCCTTAATTTTGAAGCTAAAATTTGTAATTTGGCATTTTTATGGTTTTGTATAGTGCTCTCTACCTTATTTGAGTTTTTTAATTGTACATTGGATTATTCTACGCTTTTTCAATTGGTCATCTGACATTCTCTTTGGTTCATGTATTTCTGTCAATAGGCTTTCAGTTACTCAAGCTTGAATGTTAATTCATTGCACTTTGGACCTGAAGGCATGCCTAAATGTTCTAGATCTCCACCATATTTTCCAGTGTTGCAAAATCAGGATAGGTCTTTCTAGTTTGAATGCAGAATCTTACACCAAAAAAACCCAATCTGAAAATTTTCTTTTGATGAAAATAATCATTGTACGGTTTTTCTGATCTATGCATTTAAAGCTATGCTTGATCTAGTTCAGAAGTTGTTTTTGCATTCTCTCTTTATGGATGTCCAGTATAATATAACAAAAAGATGTTTTGTTTCTGCATTGATGTGAACACTTGCTTATGTCCCCAAAAGATGAGTTCAGAACAGTTGTAGTTTCCATTTATATATTTTTTTAAAAATTATTGAATCCCAAAGCACTGAGCACCTGGGCCTTTTTCCCTTTATTCTTTCTTACCTCTGACTTTTACTTTTTCCCTCCAGCCAATGCTGTTTAAGGCCATTTCCTTGGTTCTCTCTCCCACCTACAGCTCCTCTCTCCACTGCTAACCAGGATTGTACCCCAAAGCTCGCTCCTGGTGGGAGGGCAGGAATTGATTTCATGAAAGGCAAGTAGCTTGCTAGACCTAATTTTTTTGATCTTCCCATAGACTTTGTGTTTTATCTTTTTCCTCCTTTCTATTCTACTGATACAATTTTCTCTGTACTGCAAATGAAGAATTACATGGAGCTTCTTTCTGACTGTGCCTTACATTTGGAAGCGAGATGTAGCTGATAGGAGAGGATGAAATAATTCTCTTGGCAGCTACATCTTGTCTCTGCACTTTAGTGTAGCCTCTCGTGCATTTTATTCCCTTCCTGATGACTAAATGCTCTTTGCCTTCAGCAGGCTTTATGGGCATGCTGGAAAAACCCTCTGCTTTGGTGAAACAACAAACCAGGCTGTGGGAGAATGTGTGCTGGAGAAACTGAGCGTTCCTGAGGGGTGTTTTGGGCTTCCCCTCTGTGCTCAGGTCATTTGCTGGGGAGTGGTGCCAGTGAGGAGGGGTCTCTGCAGGCTGCTGAACTGGGGCAGTGCAGCCCTGATGTGTTCTCCCTTGTTGTTATTATATTGCTGAGGTTCTGTATTGTTGGAGTTTTGTACCTCCTCGATGTTTCTCATAGGTATCTCCTCCAGGCACTGACTCTTCCTTGTTCTCACAGCAGCCAACTGACTCCAGTCCCCCTCAGCCAACCAATCCACTCTTTTATAGCACTCTTCTGACTGGCTACAGCTGTGGCCTGTCAACATCAGGCCTGTTCCCAATCTCTAATAATTGGCTCAGCTGCAACTCTTTAGGGGATAAGATTACTTTCTATATTACCTTTATTTACTTATGTTCTATCCCCCTACACTCCCTGCACTGGGGTAGTGCAGCAGTGATGTGTTCTGTCCTTCATTGGAGAAATGCAGCAGTGATGTGTTTGTTCTCCCTGCCTTGGCAGCTCTGATGTGTTTGTTCTCCCTGCTTTGGAGGAGTGCTGCTTTGATGTGTTTGTTCTCCCTGCACTGGGGTAGTGCAGCAGTGATGTGTTCTGTCCTGCATTGGAGAAATGCAGCCCTGATGTGTTTGTTCTGCCTGCACTGGGGCAGTGCATCCCTGATGTGTTTGTTCTGCCTGCACTGGAGCAGTGCATCCCTGATATGTTTGTTCTCCCTGCACTGGAGCAGTGCATCCCTGATGTGTTTGTTCTGCCTGCACTGGAGCAGTGCATCCCTGATGTGTTTGTTCTCCCTGCACTGGAGCAGTGCATCCCTGATGTGTTTGTTCTGCCTGCACTGGAGCAGTGCATCCCTGATGTGTTTGTTCTGCCTGCACTGGAGCAGTGCATCCCTGATGTGTTTGTTCTGCCTGCACTGGAGCAGTGCATCCCTGATGTGTTTGTTCTGCCTGCACTGGAGCAGTGCATCCCTGATGTGTTTGTTCTGCCTGCACTGGAGCAGTGCATCCCTGATGTGTTTGTTCTCCCTGCACTGGAGCAGTGCATCCCTGATGTGTTTGTTCTGCCTGCACTGGAGCAGTGCAGCTCTGATGTGTTTGTTCTGCCTGCACTGGAGCAGTGCATCCCTGATGTGTTTGTTCTCCCTGCACTGGAGAAATGCATCCCTGATGTGTTTGTTCTCCCTGCACTGGAGCAGTGCATCCCTGATGTGTTTGTTCTCCCTGCACTGGAGCAGTGCATCCCTGATGTGTTTGTTCTGCCTGCACTGGGGCAGTGCAGCTCTGATGTGTTTGTTCTGCCTGCACTGGGGCAGTGCAGCTCTGATGTGTTTGTTCTCCCTGCACTGGAGCAGTGCATCCCTGATGTGTTTGTTCTCCCTGCACTGGAGCAGTGCATCCCTGATGTGTTTGTTCTCCCTGCACTGGAGCAGTGCATCCCTGATGTGTTTGTTCTCCCTGCACTGGAGCAGTGCAGCTCTGATGTGTTTGTTCTGCCTGCACTGGGGCAGTGCAGCTCTGATGTGTTTGTTCTCCCTGCACTGGCAGCTCTGCTGTTCCCAAATGCAAACCACATGTGCTGTGCATGCAGGAGCTGCCTCCCGCTGCCCAGAGCTCTGGGCTTGTTCTCAGCTTGCTCTGGAACTTGTAATAATTGGGAAAATTAAGGGAGGGTCTGCTTGTATTGTTTGTGGTAGGAAAGAGCCGTGCAAGATTTCATCTGCTGCTGTTCAGATCCCTTGCTATTTTTGGTGTTTGACCTCTGCAGAGAAGATTGCCAGAACTACAGGTCTCTTTCATTTTTATTACGTGTTTCTACCCTCCTGCTCGTAAGTTACTCATATGTTAGTGATTAAATCTTTGAGAATGTGCCATTTTTCCCTGTATTTTTCAAAGGAAAATTTGTATTTCTATATATTTTTGAGCTAACATTCCCTTTTGGAAAGGAGAACTTGGCAGCATCTTCTGTACACCACTCAAAGGAAAAGGGAAATAACTTATGATTTGCTGGTTTATCTTTTGAAAACGTTCTGGATTGAAGAGGACTGATGAGCCTGTTGGCTTGAACTGAAGCTGCAGAGTTTAGAATGCTGCACAAACAGCACAGCAGTAAGTGCTGGGACAATGTTAAGTTTAGTTTGTGCAGATAGGTGCTTGCTTTTTATTTCTCCTCCATTGGAAAGGGCTGCCTTCAGCACAGCTGTTTGCTTCTAGTCTTGCTGTGTGGTTGTTTCCACACTCCACCAGTGAAAAACACATAACAAAGGCATCTGAAAATCCTGTCCTGCCTCTTTGGCATCACTTCCACTTCGTGCCTTCTATTCTAAACATTGAGTTTATTTCTTTTTTAAAGGAGCCTTGTAGGATGCCCTGGAGGTCAAAATATTTTAGGTTATTTCAGAGAATGGTATTTATTCTGAGTTCCCAAGATGTAATGAGTTTTGAGTGTCCTTCCAGAAGCTTATTGTTTCTGGTAGTTGTGGTATCCAGGGGATGTGCAGGGGTTGCATGTAACTGTGTACTTAATTCATGGAACAGATCACCTGAGTGTAGTTCCAAGTCTGGATATAATAATATAGAAGTTTCAGGTTTAATTTGTAAAAGGTGGCTTTTCCTGGCTCAGGGGGTGCAGGTGTGGATGCAGCTGAAAGATTCATTCCAGGTAAGGAATGGTGATCCCAAGGATGGGATTGCACCTCTATGTCAAGCACGAGTGACTGGCCAGAGCCAGCCACCTTCAGCCAGGTGCTGGAGTGTCATCCCAGTGGTGGTGGGGGTGTCCTGGCACCTTGGCATCCCTGCATTTTGTCAGTGTTGAGACTGTAGATACAGACTGTGGGTGACTTTGCTGGAGAAACTGAAAACCTGAATTTAACTAATTAACTCATATCCTGAGCAGAGGAGGATGTATGGGGAAAGAAGAGCTTTTGGCCAGTGCCCTCTGTGATTTTTCTGAGACTGGAGTAGTGCAAGAGCAAGCTGTTGGTACAACCCTTTGTGTCAGAGAGTTTGTCACACAGACATGAGCAGTTCTCCTCTCTGATCAAACTGGCTGTTGTGCTGTGTCCAGAACATTTCAGGCTCTGATTTTGCCAAAGGATTCTTTGGAAAACAGATACCTCTGTTGTTGAGCTTAAGGAACTGAAAGTGCTTTAGTGCAGATGAGCATGTGCTCTGTAGGTGGCTGCAGTCCAGTGCTTAGTTATCTCCTATTGTGTTTGGAAGACCATTGTTTCCTATTTGTCTCATAAATTTAACACAGATCCTATTCCTGCCATTTAAACTTTCCCATCAAAATACAACAGTGACTTCCCCTTCTGAAAAGGAAGGGCTGGCAGCTACACCCTGAAGTTTGAGCAGGAATTGTTTATATAACCTTCAATCACAATTTCATAATAGTCTGAAGACTTTCTTGCTAAAGCAGACATTTTACTGAGTTTTTAGCAAAAACCTGGCTGCCATGGAACACAAGTCTGAGTTGTTGCAGTGGAAATAGAATTGAACCTTCACCTTCCTGATGGTAGAAATTGCATTTCTGTCTGAAAACATGAACATCATTTTCTGGTAGTTCAGAATAGCTGTAGTTAAGTCATTCTGGGCAAAAGCTTAGGAGTTGTGTTGAGCTAATTTTATTTCCCAGAAAATATTATTAAAACTGAATGAACCTCCTTTTTCAGACTCTGGCTTTTTACAACTTCTGGGTATTTGCAGAGTTCCCTCACCTTCCCCAGCAGTAAAAGCTCTGACATGAGCCTTGTAGAAACTGCTTATTGAAAGATACTCTCTATCATAGTCAGTAATATTTAAACAACTGCAGCTTGCCTTCCAAATGGATGACATTTGTCGGGAACATGTCTGTTTGAGTTTACTTGGCCTTTTGAGTAGACTAAGTCTGAATATTTAGAGCTTAAAATTCAGGTCAGCTTGGAAAACTATATTTTTCTTACAAGAAATTCACAGAGAGAACCAGATTTTTTTAGTAACCATAGCACTGCAGGAGAGCTGGTTTACGAAAACTCCTTTCCCCACCCTCAAGCATGTGTGTTTGAAACTCTATTTAAATAGAACCTTCCATTGTAATTCTTCAGTAAATTGAATTAAGCAGTTTTCCTAATTAATAATGTTAAAAATATTTTGTTTCTTCAGTTAATATTATTAATTTGCATGGCTGTTTAACAGTTTTGTGTTTAAGCAGCGTGGCAAACAGCGTTTGGGAGCAGTTGGCTTTATGTAATAGTTCTAGTAAAAGCTTGTTTCATTTGAGGACATACCCAGAAAAGTAAGGAAGGAACAAGTTCTGTGGGTAGGTTGTGCACAGGGTAATGCCAGAAAACACGTTCAACTTCTTTGCTTCAGAGGGGGAAGGAGTTTCCACAGGATGTCTGCATTTTATGGCAGAAATGCCTGGTAGATGTGCTCTGAAAGGTTGCTTTGATGTAGAAGATTAACCTGGGGACCTCATTGTCAGGATATTACTGAGGCAAATCGCTTAGTGAGATTATTTGTGACTTGGGAATTAAGTTTTTATGTGTGCCTGCTTAAGCTGTTTTTTAAGAATTTGCTGGTTTGTCACATGGTGTCGTGAATATTTGTGTACACCAAACCAGAGGAGGGAAAGCAAACCCCTGAAACCACAAACAATGCCAAGAAGGGGGAAAAAAAAGCAGAATGCAGCTTTGTCATAGCAACTTCTCCTTTGTTTTTGGTCTCTCATGGGCAATTAAAATAATTGCAACTAAAGCAAGTAATACATGGAAACTTGCACATTCCACCCCTAAAAATCCAGGCTGGAGAATTTGCAGAAAAATTGATGATAGAACAGCTGGGTAGGCATGAGAATGTTTTCTCACATTCTGTGTCTGCCTGATTTTTTTATTCCATTTCTCTTTGGATTTTTTTCTTTAAAGGGTCATTTCCTGCATATGGTACCTGGGACTGGCTGCTGGTCCAGACCTTAAGGAGATACCAGTACCAGTGAGAAATCACTGGAGTGTTGACCCCTTAAAACCTGCTGTGATTCCCTCAATATTTGGGTTTGGATTCTTTTTGAACACAGAATAGTGGTCTCATTGAACCTGTGGTCTTGTCAGAAGTGGATGACTGTAAGAACATACCTACATCTTGCTTTAAAAAATGGTTGTAGTTTGTGAATCACTAAAATTATTGCAAATATCTCTTTAAAATGTAAATGCTGCGGTGCTTTTCTTGACTCTGGATTGATGGAGTCTTTATTGCAATTACAGAATAGACTTTTCTGTTGTGTTATAGAAAGGAAAAGTATGTCTTTCCTTTTTTTTAGGGCATATTTCAGAAGTGAATCTGTGAGAGAATCCAAGAGAATTTTGTTTAATTTTGGTTTTGCTGGGTGAAGTTTGCATTTGTGTGCATTGCTGAAATAGTTTGGGTTTCTAGGAGGGTTCAGTAGTGCCAGAGAGGAATTGCCTCTGAAGGGAAGATTTTTATCAGCTGCACTAAAAGTTCTGTGGTTTTACAGGAGGCTCAGAGAACCCTGAGGTGCTTAATTGCAGTGAGTTCCACAGGTGACATTGCCTGTTCAGGTGGTCCCTGATACCCTGCCAGGTGTTTCTGTGCGTCATTGGGCACCTAAATACTTGTGAAATTACCTCACCAGGCCATTTCAGGCTGCAGTGCTGTGTCATTTTGGTCTTGCTCTCTGCCTGCCCTGTGCACGTCCCTCAGCACAGCAGTTCACTGAAGAAGTCTCCTGGAGCTGTGGTGGCGCAGCTGTTTGTGGGCTGTGCTTCCTAGAACAGAACTTTCTCCTCCTCAGGTACAGGGGGTGACTTCATTCTGTTTCCACTTGTGGAGAGCATCATGTTACTTTATAAAAATAATAAAGCAAATTTAGCTGAGTGATTTTCCCAGATAGACTGTTTAATCTGTTAAGGGGATTATCTGGTGTAGTGCTTACAGACACGAGAGACTGAACTCCTTGAATCAGGGAGCCCTTTCCTGTCCTGTGCTCCTGTGAATGAAGTTGTGCTGGGGAGGACATGGGGATAATTGAATTTTATCTCCATGCATCACCTCTGCACAAGATGCTTCCTCATATGAGTTTTTAAAGCTAACCCTGTTGAAGAATGTTGAAGAATGTAATTCTAGAATTTTTTAAAGCTAACCCTGTTGAAGAATGTAATTAGAGCTCTCCTTGGCTTTTATTTGCTGCAGGTTGCTGGGGGGATGTCGGCAGTGGAGCAGGTGGAGCAGCAGCTGGCGGGGCTGCGCATCGCCCGGCGCTGTGTGCCCAGCGAGGAACCCGCCTACCTGCTGGACATCCACACCTCCGGAGCTGCCCAGCCCGGGGCCAGCCCCCTGGTGGCCGTGTCCTGCTCCAATGAGTCCCTCAGGGTGTACGACGGGGACACGCTGCGCCTCCTGCGCGAGTACGGCGCCCGCGGCGGGGCCCTGGCCGGGGTCAGGTTTGCGCACACCTCTGCCAGCCTGCTGTTCTCAGCCTGCAGCCAGGGCACGGTGAAGTGCTGGGACGTTCGCTCAGCCATGCAGAAACCAGTGCAGGTGTTCAGTGGTTATCCCTCCAACGTCTTCATCAGCTTTGACATCAGCTGCAGCGACCTCATCGTGTGTGCCGGAACGGAGAAGGTTGAAAAGGACACGTTTCTGGTGTTTTGGGATGCAAGAGGCATTACAGACTGTGCCAGTGCCACCAAAGAGCCCTTGGGAGTCTATTCTGAAAGTCACAACGATGACATCACCAAAATCTGTTTTCATCCTGTGGAACCCAATTTGGTTGTGTCTGGCTCGACCGATGGCTTGGTGAATGTGTTTGACATCAACAAGGACAATGAAGATGATGCTTTGATATCCACTTGCAATTCAGATTCCTCAGTGAGTTCTCTTGGCTGGGCTGGGGAGGATTACAAGCAGGTCTATTGCATGACGCACGATGAGGGGTTCTGCTGGTGGGACACGGCTCGGCTGGACACCGAGGAGCCCATAACCCTGCTGCACGTCCTGGATGCCAGAGAGGCAGTGAGCGCTGAAAACCACAGCCTGCAGTACCTGGTGGGAGGCTTCTACCACGAGAAGGCAGGGAAACTCTTCCTGCTCGGGGGAGCCGCCACAGGAGACGTGCACCTGCTCAGCTGCAGCACTGAGGGCCTGAGCCTGGTGGGGACCCTGCGTGGGGGACACGCGGCCACCGTGCGCTCCTGCTGCTGGAGCCCCACGGAGGAGTCTCTGCTGACGGGGGGAGAGGATGCTCAGCTGTTGCTATGGAAACCCGGGGCTGTGGAAAGGTCCCTCGCAAAGAAAGCATCTCTGAAGATCTCTTCTTCCGTGCAGAAGAGAGTGAGAGTTCACAACACCTCCCTCAAAAGCAGGAAAAAGTGAATTGCCTGAAGTGAGAATCTCTGCTGTGTAGAGCCTTCCTGGTGTTTAATCTCTCCAGGCAATACTTGGCCGTGTTTTATTTGGAGGTTTTCTGTGGAAAAAAACTGTGGTGCTTAAATTCCCCCTGGGAATGTATTTCAGTCATCAGAAGAATGCCTTTTATTTTTTTTTAAGTTCCTAATATTAATCAGACAAGAGTAAATGTTTGCTCCTGAGTTCTTGAGCAACAGATGCTAAATCATATTATATAAAACTGTTTCTGTGGTTATTTAATGTTTCAGACAATGTTTTAAATGTGTAATACAGGCCTATGGCTTGCAAAGTTTGTTATCTTCCCAGTGATATTCCCCTGGCACATTTTAACAGCTTTTGTATTCCATGCTGTATCCTGCTTTCTTCACAGAAAACTTAATGAAATTGCTCAATTTAGTAAAAGATTTTATGTCACATCTTAATGCCTGAAGGAATTACTTCTTGATGAAACAGAAAATAAGTAGTTTTGCACTGTCACATCACTGGTTTAGAACAAGCTCATAAAGAAGCAGCTGATAGAGCCATCTTTTTCATAGCAGATATGAATGTATTCAACCAAACAGCAGCTAATTTGTATGAGTATGAGAACTGTTCAACTGGCATTATTTCCTGCATGAAAATACCCAAGAATTTTTGCAAGCAGCTTCATTCTCTCCTCCTAAGTGCACCTGGAAGAGTGGGGAGATCTTTGGTGGGTTGGAGAAATTGATGGATGTAATTACATCAGTGGTGCTTAAAATCCCAAACACTGGTTTGAAAGAAACTGGTGTCACGTGCTGAGTGGGGATGCTGAAACCCAAAAATGAACACTGCCTTCAGAGTTATGAAGGAACAGACTGATGTGAGGAGACTTCACCAAAACCTTTCAGAGGTTGGCTGGGTCCTTTAAGAAAAGTTTCTCTCTGCAGAGAGGTTTGTGCTTGGACATCTCCCCAGGAGAGCTTTGTTTTATTATTCCACCAAATACCCACTGAGTGGTGACAAAACCAGCCCTGTGCTTGTAAAATGGGTGAGACTTCATGTTTATTCTGCTTTGCTGGCAGACTCCAACCTGTGCTCCTGGCTCTGCATCACCTCCAGCCCTCCCAGGAGCAGGCAAATGGTGTTGGTGTTTAGGCTGTAGTTACACATGTGCACTACAACTGAAAGCAGCACCAGAGAATTTAAGAATTGCTCTCTTATAGATTAGCTGGCAAAGGATTTAAGAGGGGTTGGGTTTATTTTTTTTTTTCCCTGAGAGTAGATGGGCAATTCTTTCAGAACAACTCCTGAACATGAGGTTTAGAAGGTTATCCTGGAGTTTAGAAACAGTTTCTGAGGTACAGAACATACTCCAGTGTGTGGTTACAGCTGTGCTGAAGACGCCTGAATCATCTCTGGAATTGAATCCTTTTCAACCACAAGTATTGAGTTTCCACGTGATTTTTCACAAACTGTTAATACCCTTTAGCCACAACTGTGAATCCATTGTTGGTTTGGGTTTGCCTGATGGTGATAAGTAAGATGATTCACTTGGTTTTGTTACTGCTGGTTATTTAAAAGTGCAGCTTCAATTTGAAAATCACAGCTCTCTACACCTTTTCTGTCATTTGTGTTAAATTTGTGTGGTCCCCAACATCCTTATCTGTTGCTTTCCAGATTACATTGTGCTATTTTGAGATGAGGTGGGCACTGAGTGCCAGGGCTATGATGCACCTGGATCATGTGCCCTCTCAAGATTTATTATCCCAGGTTTTTTGCCTGTTGTGTAAGTGAGTGGACCAAGAGTTTCAGACTGAATTCACTGTAAAGCCCACATGGGCCTGACTTGATTCAGTGCCAAATTGAGGATGGGGAACTGAAGGATGATTCTGAGACTTATTTCATTGCAGGTACAGTGTATAACTTGCTTTTTAGGTGTTTATCCACTCTCTCCCTGGTATTTGACACATTCATTGGAGTGAAGTCGTTGGGTCTGTCTCATGCTTGATTTCTTGAAGACAGGTTTGTGTGCACGAAGAGAAATGCACAGAGAGGGAGAGAAATGCACAGAGGGGGAGCTTGTGCTTGTCCCACTTGCTTTCAAGGGTCTGCTGAGTGAAATTCCAGTGTGCTGAGCCAGCTGCCTCGGAATTAAAGCAGCAGAGGTGGGAGTCTGGGACTGAAGAGTTTGCAGTATGCAACCTGTGCCTGTTGTCTTGTTCCTGGATGAGGTGGATATTGATTTGTTCTGTATCAGTCACAACTGAAGCCATTAGTTTCTCTGGGAAGCTGATTTCTCCCTTTTACGTGCATAACAGAAATAGCAGCAGAAGGGAAAAAATGTGTGTCTGTATCTTAAAATTCTGCAAAGGCACAGCAGCTGTCACGAGACTGAGGCTTGTGTTGCCTCTGAAAATACTCAGTTTTGTTGTTCCTCTTTTTCTTTTGTGTTGACTTCATTTCAGGTTAATACCCACAAAATAAACATAGATGGAAACCACATGTGAACAAGTAATTAGCACTGCTGGCTTCTGTAGGCTGCAGACAGTATTTCACAGACCACAGAGCACAGGCAGAATCCATGTGTGATCACATAAATAATAATAGACCCAAAATCAGGTTAACTTGTCCGACAGTATTTAATCTCTTGGTTTAATTTTGATATCTCAAAGTTGGCTTCAGCATTGGTAAGAAACTCTGAGTCATGGAATCACAGAATGGTTTGGGTTGGAAGGGACCTTTAAAGGCCATTTAGTCCAAACCCCTGCAAGGAGAAGGGACATCTTCAATTCATCCAGGTTGCTCAGAGCCCCATCCAACCTGGCCTTGAATGTTTCCAGAGATGGGGCATCCAACCTGTGCCAGTGTTTTACCACCCTCATTATAAAAAATGTCTTCCCTATGTATAACCAGAATCTACCCTCTCATTTCAAAACTTTTCTCTCTTGTCCCATCCCAGCAGGGTCTGCTAAAACATTTGTCCCCATCTTTTCCATAGACCCCCTTCAGGTATTGGACTGCAGTAAGGTCTGTCAGAGCCTTCTCCAGCCTGCCTGTGTTCACAGCAGAGGTGCTCCAGCCCTGTGAGCATCTCCTTTGAGCCATCTCTCCTGTGCTGGGGGTCCCAGAGCTGGTGCAGCACTGCTGGTGGCTCTCAGCAGAGGGACAGAGGGACACAGTGCCCTCCCTGGCCCTGCTGCCCACGCTGCTGGGGGTGATTTGCTTTCTGGGCTGCAGGCACACATTGCCAGCTCCTGGGCAGCCTCTCCAGCAGGAGCACCGGGTCCTTCTTGGCACGGCTGCTCTGATCCCTCATCCCCAGCCTGGATTGATACCAAGGGCTGCCCTGACCCAGGTGCAGCACCAGCACTTGGTCTTGTTCAGCCTCATGAGATTCCTGTGGTCCTGCTTGAGCTTGTGCAGTCCCTCTGGATGGCATCTCATCCCTCAGGAGTGTCAGCAGCCCCTCTGGCCTTGGTGTCACCTGCTGATTTGCTGAGGCTGCACTGGGTCCCACTGTCTGTGCCATTAATTGAACAGTGCTGGTCCCAGTTCAGACCCCTGGCCTCTGGCTGGACATTGAGCTGTTGGCCATTACCCTCTGGATGTGACCATCCAACCAATTCCTCACCCACCCAACAGCCCAACATCAAACCCATCCCTCTCCATTCAGAAGGGTGCAGGAGGGGACTGTGTCAGAGCCCTTGCAGGAGTCCAGCTGTGACCTTTATAGACCTCACGTCACTGAAGTTCTGTGCAAGTGGCTTTAGGAAATCGTCACTGTGAGAATGCTTTAACCCCAGGGGAAGCTCTCATTCCGGAAGCAGCATCAGGTTTGTTCCAGTAAATGGAAAGCAGAAATCCAGATAGACTTCTTAAATGCAAAAAACAGTGGCCATTTTTATTCAGAGTTTATAGTGAACCTGCTCTATGGTATATCTGAGCAGCAGATTATCCTGCTATAAACATAAACACATGAAAATTAACTTACTTGCATTTGGCATGTCCTGAAATGTCCTCTTCATATCTTTCTCTTGTCTCTGTAATTAAAGTGCAGTGCTTGCATGCTCATCATTGTTCTTCAAGTAAAAGATTGTTCAGGATGACATCCCACAGTCTGTGGATAACTTCATCAATTACTTGAGTGTAGGATTTTACCCACACTTTGGAGATGAGGTGGAAATTATTTGACAAATCTAAAGTTGTGAATTCATTTCTGGGTGGAATTTATTTAGCTAATTCCCAGCCATGATCTATTCTGTGGTCAGACTGTATATGGCACATGTCCTGTGTATTCAAACTGCATATCTACATTCAAATATCCATCAGCAGAGAAGCTGATACAGTAAAATATTTTAAAGACATGAGTGCAAGCTTTACCCTGTTCCAAATGACAGCTTTCTCTTGGCTCCTGCTGTGGCTCTGTGGGTCAGAGTGTTGTGTGGAGCTGTGCATTTTGTCATGGGAATGCTGATCCAGCCCCTGCACACTCCTGGAGCTGCATCTTGTGTTTTTCAGGATCCTGGACTCGTTGGGGTTGGAAGGGACCTCTGGAGATCACCTGGTCCAACCCCCTGCTCTTGCAGGTTCACTGGAGCAGGTTGCACAGGATTGTGTTCAGGCAAGGTTTGAATATCTCCAAGAGACTCCACAGCCTCTCTGGGCAGCCATTCTGTGCTCTGCCACCCTCACAACAAACAAGTTTTTCCTCATATTCAGATGGAACTTCCTGTGCATCAGTTTCTGCCCATTGCCCCTGGTCCCATCCCCTTGGTACTCACCCTTAAATATTTGTGTTTTGGGGAGAGGCTCCCTTCTGTCAGGAGGGCTTGGGTATGGATGCAGTTAATTGTATTGTCAGTCCATCAGCAAAGCTTTTGTACTCCTGAAAGAGCTGACACACTTGCCCATCTCCTAAAGATCATCTGCCATGGTTAATTTGGAATTTTTTTCACCCCTTCAAAATGGTCTCCTGTTGTTTGGCTTCTTGGTCTCTTTTTGGACAGGGTAGTGCGGAGTTGTGTTGGCACCTGCTTTTCTGAAGAGATGAGTCCTGTTCCTTTCCTCTGGGAGTCTCCTGCCCTGTGCAGGATCTGCTGGACTCTGCACTTCCAACCACACTAAATGGGGAGTGGGAAGCAGAGGGAGAGAAGAAAAAAGGAGGTTGGTCCCAGCTGAGCCTCTGGCAGGGCGTCTCTCCAGGGAAGCTCCTTCATAAGGAGCTGGACCCTCTTACCTTTTGAAACACATGGAAGAGCTTATTCTTAAGCTTGATGGAAGCAGGATAGGACCTCAAATAAATTATGCAAGACATAAACACCCTTTAAGCATAAAAGCCAGTTCCTGTTTGTCTGTGAGATGGGTTTGTCTGTGAGATTGTCTGTGTGATTTGGCAGTGAAGCGTGTGAGAGGCAGGAGGTGTTCACTCACCACGGCTGGCTGTTCTTTACTTCCAGGAGCTGTGAGCCACTGGTTGAGCCACTCTTGCTCTCCCTGCTCTGCAGGAACCAATGGATTTGGGGATTCCCAGTGCCATGAGAAAAGAGGAGGGCAGGAGTTGGTGTGGGGATGACAGCTAAAGGCAACAATTCAGTCTGAACTTGCTGCAGTTGGTGATTGTACAGCTCCCTGCTTCCTTAGCAGAGTTATTTGTTGATAACCTATCAACCAATTCTGAGGATATTTGAGAACTTTTTGTTTTCTGTTTTCTTTTTCTGCACCAGTTGTGACCTGGCACAGGAGAGAGGTGTTACCTGCAGTGCTGCCACTGCAGGCCTGGCCTCAGCTTCCTGACAGGCTCTTCTGTCCTGCTGGGCTTTCTACACGTGTGTTTCTTCCAGCCTTCCTCCTCCTGCCTTTGGATACTTTGAAATCTGTATTTTGAAAGTTATCTGCTTTTCTGGAAATAGAATGTCAGAAAATACTATTCTGTATACTTTTCCTGCAATCTTGGCACCAATATTTTCAAGGGAATAGATTATATTTTGAATAGCAACTTCAGTCTTGCTCTCTCGTGCTCTGACTAAAGATTTGATGGAGCTCCAATCCCATGAAGGTGGTACCTGAGCAGCCTGTGGCTGCAGGAACTCAGAACTGGCAGTGAGAAATGCTGGGAGGAGTTCAGGAGAGCTCTCAGTGGTGATTTAAAATAATAATTTGGAGAAATGTGGGAAAAAAGAAGTTCTAATAACTCAAAACACACAGTAGGGCACTGAAGGACTGTTGCATCCCAGGTAATATATTTGATGTTGCTGATTTGGATAATATGTTAGATAAAAACTGAAGCAGTTTTAGAGACTGAGAGTCCAGTTTTCTGGATGTTTTTAATACAGCAGTTCTTGATTTTTAAAGGAATTGAATATCTGCAAGTACAATGTATGCCAGCCCTCAGTACTTCACGTCCAGATTAAAATAAATTGAATTTATTTTAATAAATAGCAGGCCAAACAGCTGGAAGTGGCTCCCTTAACTTTTACTGGGACTTCTGGAGAGCAATGCCCATAGACCAAGCACAGTGGTTCTGATTTTTGTCTTTGATTTCAGGAATGCAGATACATGGAAAATGAAGGCAGAAAGGTGGACTGACATGTCTTGAAGAAACTGAGGCTGACACATTTTTCTGTTGGGAACTCTGACTGGTACAAGGAGATCTCAAAGGTTCCTTTAGAGGTTTTTCACTCAGGCATTCAGAGAATGCAGAGTGCAGTGTTTTCAAACAGTAAAATTTCAAATTTTCAAACAGAAATTTGAAAGATTTCATCATTTGAAGAAGGAGGGCTCAGGGCTTCACTCTAGCAATGAACTGGGTGAATTATCTCAGTTTAAGACGGGTGCATGATGGATCAGGATAAACAGGGGATGTTCCTTGATCAATTAGGATGGTGGTTGTGCTTCACACCCCAAAAACCAAAGAGTGGCTGAGGCCAGCACTGGACAACCTAGTGTTTATTAGAAAGGAATAAGCATTTTAGAAAACAATCTTGTTTTGATAAATGAAGGCACATAATGCTGTATGGGTCAGGAGGATACCTTAAGGTAGCAACCCATCAACCTGGCAGTAATAAAGATCTTGTGTAGCTTTCTAGATGTGTGTGGTATTAAGCCACAGGTAGATAAAATCATTGTTGGAATTCTTATGGTTTGGTTGAACTTATGGAGTCCTAACAGTTGCAAACAGAAGAAAGCATGAAGGCAACTCAGGAATGTAGTAAAAGGAGCACACAGGCATCCCAGCACATGCCAAGGAATGAATAGTGGAGCTTTGTTAAAACATTTTGGCTAAAATAAGCCCAAATCCTTATTTATTCTTAATAGTGTTATTATTTTAACATTTCTGTTGTGGTTTATTGCCAGGATGCCTAGACAGTGAGTGAGCTGTAGCTCAGCTGTTCTGAGCGAGCTCTGGGCCATGTGCAGGGGGTGGGAGCTGCTCTTCCCTCTCCTGTCCCCACCTGCCAGCCTGGACTCTCCTGTCTCCCAGGCTCACCTTGCTTTTGTTTCAGATGTTCTAAATCAGCAGGTTTATTCTATTCCATAGAAAAATTTGCTCCCATTTGTTTTCTAAACTGTTAGAATGCCCCAGGACTGCATTTAAACGAGACATAGCTGAAGTATTTGTGGTTTCTTACAGGGGTGTGTATTAGACCCATTTGCTGATTTATTATTAGACACATTTAATAGATTTACTAGCATGGCAAAATTAATGTGAAGAATTACCTATTCATACATTAATACAGCAGTTTTAACTGCCTGGTCAGTTTAAAGACACAGACACACAAAAAAATTCCTGAGATTTGATTACAGTTGACAATTTCTGTAGGTGGGGGTGTTTTTAGAGAGTTTTGTTGGTGCAACAATTTCAAAAAGCTCCACAGTATCTTGCAAATGAAGAGCCAGTGTTTTCCAGATGGCTCTATAAATAAATTTGGTAGATGCAGAAATAAGTGAAGGTATTTCAAGAGCTCCAGGCGTGTTTTTGCACTTGGTGAGCTAATAGAGGAAATGAACTTCCTTTTGTTTGCAAAGTACAAACCCCCTCCAGTCCTTAACGTGTTTTCCACCCTGCTGGGTGAGTCCAGCCCCGGCTCAGCCTTTCACTGTGGATCCTGGGCTTCACCTGGACCATGCTCAGCAGCTCAGGGGAGAAAGGCCACAGGGAGCTCTGCACAGCCCGTGTGGCTGCAAACCACAGCATTCTGCTGGCTCAGAATCCAAGGTCCAGGAGAATAAACCCTGCACGTGTGGAGCAGGATTTATTGCTCCTCCTAGAGGAGCAAGAGCTGCTGTGTTCATGTCTTCCCATTCTTTTCCCTATTTTGTTTTTTAGAGATTCTTTAACTTCCTGTGCAATCTGGTGTCATCCTATTACACAAAGAGAGTGTTGCTGAACTGACACTTGAGGCAGCAGAACCCAGGTGGCCAAGAAGGCCAATGGCAGCTGGGCTTTGTCAGGGCAGTGATTGTCCCCCTGTGCTGTCCGGTTCCAGCCCCTCACTGCAAGAGGGGCTGGGGTGGGTCTGGAGAAGGGAATGGAGCTGGGGAAGGGGCTGGAGAACAGGTCAGATGAGGAGCAGCTGGGGGAGCTGGGGGTGTTTAACCTGGAGAACCTGTTGGACTCTGCCAGGCCCTGACAGGAGGGTGGAGCGGGCGGGGATTGGACTCTGCTCCCAGGGAACAAGGAACAGGATAAGAGGAAATGGCCTCAAACTGGGCCTGGGGAGAGTTAGATTGGAAAAGAAAAAAGTTCTTCACAGAAAAGGTTGTCCAGGGCAGTGGGGGAGTCACCATCCCTGGAGGGATTTAAAGGGTGCAGATGTGGCACTTGGGGACATGGTTCAGTGGTGGCCTTGGCAGTGCTGGGCTGATGGTTGCACTCAATGATCTTAGAGCTCTCTTCAGCCACAATGATTCTGTGGTTCTGTGATCTCTAAGAGCCTCCTGCTCCCTGCCTTGCTCTTCCTGATTGATCTCAAACCATTTCTGTTCTTCAGGCAAAGGTGAACCTGTGACAGTGACCAGGAAAATTCCACCTCCCTGGCTCCCCACACGAGCACTGGGAAGCCCTTGAGTATTTATTCCCTACTTCCCACAAAGTATGGGACCAAAGACACAGGAAACATGCTGCTTATTAAAAACAAATGATTTTAATCCCAAACTGCAAGAATGTTACTGAGTGCTCCAAGAGCACTCTTGCTCCCTGACATTTTGGGCTGTGGGGCTTCATGCAGGATATTGAAAGAAGAGTGGGAAGTGCATTGTGCCCACCCGCCCTGTTCCCTGTTGGAATGTGCAGAGGGATCAGGTGTGAGCAGCCCTGCTCAGATGCTGCTCTGAGAGACACTTTGCTCCACTTTTTGGAGCTTGGAATCACTTGTGAATGCCAACAGCTATCAGAAAGGTTTTAACATGGTTGACATTAAAGCAACTGTGTTAAGTGGAATAGTCTAAATATATACTTGGAATAATAAACTATTGCTAATCTCCTGGAAGAAAATGGTCCTCTGTCACTCAAAGATTATTTTTCCCAGATTTTAGACAGGATTTAAGCTGGGTCCCCCCCCCCCACTATTTCCAGTATAACTAAAATAAACTGGATGATTTTTAAAGTTACATATTTATTCTCAAGCAATGAAATTAAAACCTCTAAACTTGAGAACCCAAATGAAATCTAGGTTTCTAAAAGCACGTATTTTTTTTAATATAAAAAATACACATTTTGTTCCACCAGGAAGGTTTAATTACTATGTATTTAATGAGCAGAATGGTCTTGAAACCCACTGATAAATACTGTATCAGCTTTTAGAAAATGGTACAAAAGAGCATCTCTCTCTTCCTTAGGAAAGACTTCTCTGAATGCCACTGACTTTTTTCTGATGTGTTCCCACCTGCTCATGGTGTTCACTGTGACCAGCAGGGCCCAAGGTTTTCCTGCATGGATGCACAGCTCTGTCCAGGCTGCCTGTGGTGTTTTGTGGATAAACAGTGGATTGTCCTGCCAGAGAGCTTGTCCTTTGGGTGTGGATGTTGTATTTTTCATTTTAGAGAGGGAAAGTGAGGCAAAAACCTCCCCAGTGCACGCAAGAAATCTGTGCCAGAGCTGATCAGAACCAGGAACTCCTGCCTCTCTTCCATCCCTCTGCTCCACAAGGCTGCTGCTGCTTTGGCCTCTTGTGGGGTTTATAAAGTCATCACCTGGGGTAATTTATTTTGTTTGATTTAAACATTTGAAGCTTGGGGTCTGGGACCCCAGAGGACAGAGAGACGAAGGGCACAGAGCTGATGCACTGAGGGAATAAACCACTCAGGGAAGGGGAAGGAGATGAGAACAGCAGCAATACAAGGTCATCAAACCAGAAACCCCCAACCTTTCCCCAGCCCCTTCCCATTTCTGTCAAGCTTTTGCAGGCTAGCTGGCAGGGAGGGGAATGAACACACGATTTTAAAGGATTCTTAGAAGAGAATAAAGCAATGGCTTGGTGGTTTCCTGACAGCCCCTGGGGAGAGCAAGGAGGGGCAGCAGGGGAGAGAGCAGGAAAATGTTCATTTGGAAGTCAGACAAAGAGGTGATAAAACTCCTCCTAGATGTGTATCAGGCAGGAGTAGGACAGGTGTAACCCGTGTGGCCTGTCCTGTGCTCCATCAGTGCTAAACTGCAAACTCAAGGGCTTCTGAGGGATGGCAAGAGGGCTCTGAGGAGGCCTTTATTACAGTGATTTCTGTTTTCCTAAAGCAGAAAGCCTCAGAGAGATTGTGGGGCTCCAAAATATGCTGGAGATGCACCAAGGCTCCTGTTGGTGTGAGGCTGCAGGGCACTGACAGATAATGATGAGCCTTCACAAAACCCAGAGGGCAAATGTTGGGAGAGAGGAGGAAGAGTCAGGAAAGTGGGACTGGGATGTGCAGGAGGAGCCCAGGCAGGGTTTGGAACCAGCTGAGCTGTCAGCCACGGTGTTTTATGATGATGCCCTGCAACGTGATCTCTGTTTACATTTTAATAGATCCATTTAGCAAACGCAGTGCTGGGATTGCTGCCAGCTCTGTTTTCCTTGCTAATGAGTGTGAGGGGAAGGGAAAGACAGGCAGGGAACCTCTTGTGCCAGTCCAGCAGGAGCTGGGCCTGGGGATGAGGCAGTGGGGCTGAGCTTTGTGCTTAGCCCAACTCTCTCTGAGCAAGGACTTTTACCAAACTCTGCCCTCTGAAAAGTCCTGGCTGTGATCCTCTGCAGCCTCAAGATAAAGATGGACAGAGGCTTTTTACCATGGGTGGCACTAAAGGAACCTTTTAGTGTTTTCTTTTGCATGTTTTGTCCTTAAAGAGCTGGATGGGAGAACAAGAAAAGCTGAGGGTGATGTGGAGGAGATGGTGTGAGATGAGAGACCATGGGGCACACAGGGGCTGTTCCCTTCTGTCCTCTGCTGCAGGGGCTTCACTGCCCTGCTGTGTTCCTGTGTGGATTTTAGAAATTTTGGGAGCTCTTAACACCACACACACTTGGGAAACAACATGAAGTGTGTGCAGGAGCCTGTGTGTGCTTGCTGCCATTGTGCATTATGCAGGAAGAGATGACAAACCAAGCCTGTTTCATTTCATTTTAGCTTGAAAAACCCATGGATCTCTCCTGAGGCTCTGTTTGTGTTTACCAACACTTTAGCAGTGTTGTATTTACTGCCCTAAGGGCACTGACAATCCCTTTAAAATCATCATTCTGGGAAACCAGGACAGGTCTGAAATGGCTGTGAGTGTCATGGGAAGGCTGATGATATTTTTTGTACTGTGTTGCTCTGGCTGGGATGGAGTTAATTGCGTCCAGAGCAGCCCTCCCAGGGCTGTGCTGTGTATTGGAGGCTGGGAAGGTGTTGATAAATAACACAAAGCTGCTCTGGCTGCTGCTGCCCAGCACTCCACAGCACCAAGCTGCCTCTGCAGCATCCTCCCCTCAGCACGGTGGACCAGGATTTGGGAGAGGGCACAGCCAGGACAGCTGACCCCAAGTGACCAAAGGGATGTTTCAAACCATTTGGTGTCTGGTCATCAATAAAAACAGACTGGAGAAAGAGGGAGGGCATTCCATCCTTACCCTGCACCATCCCAGGGAGTGGCTGGACCTTTCCTGCTGGTGGGAAGTAGGGAATCAATACTTGTTTTCCTTTGCTTCCATGCATGGCTTTGCTTTTGCTTAATTTAAAAACTTTTATCGTGACCTATGAGGCTTTTTCCATCTCATTTCCCCTTGTCCCCATCCTGCTGAAGGAGGGGACTCACAGAGTGGCTTGGTGGGCACCTGGCTTCAGCCCACTACAAGCAATTGTCTTTCTCTAGGTGCTTGAGCTCAAATACTGTGTTTAATACAGCCTGTGTGCCACTGAGATCTATTTACATGTGAGAAACATCCAGACTTAAGCATGTTTAAAATTCCTTTTGCAACAGAGGCTTCTGTGAAGACATCACAAGTAGTAGTAAAATTAATTAACAAGAATATTACAGTGTTTATTAACAATAAAATTAAATAGCCAAGAATATGAGTATCTAATCCTGCCACACTTCTGTGAGAACTGCTGAACTCAGGTTTGGTGGGATGGCCACCAGAGTGGGATGCCTAAACTCATCAGTATTTTCCTTGCAGAGGTCACAATGTACAGGGGGGAAAATCAGCCCCCAAAAGTACAAGCCTGGCTCCAGGGCGTCTTCTCCACTGACCCTGCAGCCCTTCCCCTCCCCTGGGCTGGGAAACCACAGGAGAGAAGACAGAAGGTTTTCAGAGGCTGCTTATCCTGCTAGAAACAGCCTGTGAGCACTGCAGACTCTGATCTTCAGTTTGCATACAGGAATAAATTCAGTAATGACAATATTTTTTACAGTAATCAGCATATGACAGGATGAATGTCTGGGAGCCAAAATTGGATGTAATTCCAATAAGAAATAATATACATTATAATGGCAGAGGTCAAAATTAACCATTCAGCAACTTGCCTACACCACACAAGGCCACAGCACAGGAAATACTAAAAACTAAGATTGGGTTTCCTTCACAAGAGGTGACAACTCCTCATTTACTAAAGCATCACAACTATTTTCATACTCATATACACTTTCATATATTTCATATATTTGAGTGTATTTTCATATACTTCTACAATTTTCTTGTTTTTTTCCTCCTCAAAATAATTTCCCTGACAAAACGCAGAATGGATTTTCATATACTTTTACAATTTTCTTTCTTTTTTCTTCCTCAAAATAATTTCCCTAATAAAATGGATTTTTCAGAATGGATTTTTCAACTCTTTAGCCAGGAGTATTAACTTCCATTGAATTCTTCTTCCTGCTTTCTGTCTCAGTTAAGAAATTGTCACTCTTGTTAATTCAGTTTAGTAATTCTCTGAAAGGATCATGCCCTCCTCACTCTCATAAATTCTTGGCTTTTATCTATTTGTTTAGCTTAGGTGTATGATTTATCAATTTTCAGGAAAAAGCTGCAGTAACTTGGTGCATCCTGGAACATGGGAATGACCAGAAGCCACTAAAGGACAATACAGGGGACAGTTGTGTCATTCTTAGAATGATACCTAAATACCCTGAAGGTTTTAAACTGTGAAAGAACTGTTAAAGAATAACAAAGTTACAGGGGAAAATGATCCTGAGGAAGAAAGAAAAGCAATAAGCAATTCACAGGAATAGGAGAACTAGGAGATGAGAGAAACTTGCCTGATAAATTGTGTATTGTGAGGCACTGAGTGGTTTTATCGTCTCATACATGTGTGCTCAGCTATGGTATTTTTGTGCCAGTTTCCTCATAGGTTAAAAGCTGCAAAGAAATCATTCTGGTTAAGCTGAAGAGAATGGAGGCATTGGTGGTATTTGCAGAGGAGAGGCATTCTTCACTTACTGGGAAGGTTTGAGACTTCTGCTTGCAACAGGATTGGCCCTGGTTCCTCTCTCTTGTTTATATTTTGAATTTTCAAGTCACATACTGAATTTTGCCAAGTGACAGCAGGGAAAGTGTCTGTGTGGAGCAGAGTCATGCCCCCACAAGGAACTGGCTTCCTTGGCACATCACTGTTTTCAGGCACTGGTGACCCTCTGAGTGAGAAATGGAGAGAGGAATGATGAGCCAGACTTGCAGACAGGCACACACAGTTAAACACATTTGAATGTGCCTTATTTGTACCCGTAGGGATTTGTTTGTATTTCTCTCCTGAACAGCCTGAGCCTGCTGTTACCTTCTTTAATAGCCACAGAGGGTCAGTGCCCTCCTCAAGGGCCTGATGGGCTGGAGCTTGCTGCCCTCCTTCTAATTATAGCAAACATCCATAGAAATGGAATCAGTAGAATGGTTTGGGTTGGAAAGGACCTGAAATCACCTCACCATGGGCAGGGACACCTTCCACCAGCCCAGCTTGCTCAAAGCCCAATCCAGCCTGGCTTGAACATGTCCAGGGATGGGGCAGCCACAGCTTCCCTGGGAAACCTCTGCCAGGGCCTCACCACCCTCACAGTAAAGATTCTTTGTACTATTATCCAATCTAAACCTACTCTCTTTCATTTTGAAGCCATCTTCCCCTGTCCTGTCACTCCAGGCTCTGGTAAAAAGTCCCTCTCCATCTTTCTTATAGGCTCCCTTCAGGTACTTCCACCTGATTCCAGCTCTCTTGTTGAGGAGTAAGTGATTTTGATGCCTCATTTGATCACAGGTATCATTCATGACAATTTTATTCAAGCCCAGTTGTGCCAGAAACATAAGTTTTTGTAGAGATGGAAAAGTATTAAGAGAAATTTCTTCACTGAAAGGGTTGACAGCCATTGGAACAGGCTGCCCAGAGAAGTGTGGAGTCACCATCCCTGGAAGTGTTCAAAAAACGTGTAGATGTGGCACCTGGGGACATGGTTTAGTGCTGGATTACTGGTTGGAATCAATGATCTTAGAGAGCTTTTCCAACCAAAATGACTCCATGACTTTGTCTCATTTATTTTTGCTTTGTTTATAACTGTTGTCCCTATTCCCAGATGCAAAACCCTGTGGCCACTGCAGCTGGCAAAATGGTTCACAGATGCTTTTGTAGAGTTTGAAAAACTCAGTGGAAAAGCCCAAGAGGCACTGCTGTGGTGAAAAACTGTAAGAAAAAGGACTAGATACAGCTTTGTGGTTCATACTTTATTTACAAACACCTTTGAGTGGGTCAGTACAACCAGTTGTAAATCTTTCTTCTCGATTAAAGAACCAAAACCAGAGCAGAAATATCGCAATTTGTAAAATATACTGAATTACTGGCAGAGTTCCATGGCTGCAGGTTATCCACCTGATTTCAGTGCCCATCCTTCTGTGGCCAGGATACGCAATCAAATAAAGCAAATGTATGTAAAGGGAAATGTTGATAGGTTGTTTTTTTCTGTAATATTGATTTTGCTGAGCACAGCCTTTAGTCAAAATAAAAAAATCTCAGTAAAGTCTTTGGCTGCCTACCCCAGTCAATGACACTCAATCCCATTAGTGTGAAAAAAAAGTCATAACCAGCTAGAGAGTGTCTCTACAAGTACAGAAGCAGCTGTTGGAAGACAGGATCAACAATTTCATCACAGGTTTTGACCAACAGTGTGCTGGGCTTAACAACAGTTTGTTAAAAAAAACCAAAACAAAACAGCAATGAATTATAAAGGAAATTGGAAGTGTGAATAACTTTGATGTAGGAAATAATGAAGACTGCTTTGGACTGTGACTAGCCTATTGAATCCTTAATGGAAATATGCACTCCAGAGCCACTGGGAGCAAATGAAGATTGGTGTGATGGAGGAAAATATCCCATGATATACATTAATTGTGTATTGGGTTTGCATGACCAGAGAGGTTCTGGATGATGAAGGATTGTTAATGCTAGCCTAGCCTGCACACAGACATTTTTATAATCTGTACATTTGGAGGAGAAACATCAGAAATGTTGTAATTCTTTAGAATTACTTCCTGGATTTGATGATCTTGGAGGTATTTTCGAGCCCTAGTGAATCTATGATTCTAAACAAATGGCATCATTTTTAGGGCCTCTGAATGCAGCAGAACAGATGTGTGGCCCATAGAAGATCATCCATGCAAAGAAATCAGTGCACAAGTTGTAGAAGAATGCAGGTGTTCTTTCAAAAGCCTTCTTTGATGCTAAAAACTCCAACATGAGATGGAAAGTGGGCACAAATGGCTGAGACTGAGCCTGTTGCTCAGTGGAGAGAAGTTTTAAGTAAGAGAAGATGAAACCCCTTCCTAAACTGCCCTTTCCTCAGGACACAACATTCTCAACAGACCTAGCAGAGGCTGTTTGCCTGGACTTGCAGCCCAAATAACTCCTTTGTTGCCTCCTTCTGGGAGAAAAAAATGAGTGGGAATGGGTCCCTGAACACAGCACACACATGCAGGGTGAAGTTTCAAGCTGAGAAAAATTGCCTAGACAAGTTGTGGATGCCCCATCCCTGGTCAGGGCCAGGCTGGATGATCCTTGGAGCAACCTGGTCTGAAAAGTGCCCCTGTCCACAGCAGGGGTGGAATGAAATCATCTTTGAGGTCTCTTCCAGCCTAAACCATTCCAGGATTCTGTGATTCCTGCTAATTCACCTGGACACTGAAATGCCCCTGATTCCACACCTGGGGTTAAGCACAGACACCTCAGGGCTCTGCTGCTGCAAGGACATTTGTCTGTGTCCCCTGAGTGTTACCTGAGGTACAGAAAATACACGTCACCTCCTGCAGATCCTGCCAGCATCCTGAGCAGGAACTGGCTCTGAGCACCAAGGAAACCCAGTCATTCCAGAAAACACCATTTATCTCCACAAGATGCTTAATCACAGAGAGAAAAAATAAACATACACAAATTCTAACAAATGCACAAAGGACTTTCAGGCTCGGTGTTTAAAGACTTGCACGAGGATGCTGTTATGTTGAAGATTGCAATGCAAGTTGTTTCCCATCACCATCTGTATGGCAGTTGTCTTTTGCCAAGTGGGCAGTTTGCCTTATCTCTCTCTTTGAGTGACCACATTCACACCTTCCTCGGGAGGGGACATTGCTGATAACAGCTATTGAATGTCACTGCATGGCTGATAAGAACTACAGCATCCCACTGGGAGATGTGAGCCCAGAGGGAGGAGCCAAGCATTGCTACCCAGATATAATCCAGGAGTTTTTGAGACACCAGCACGGCTTCTCCACTGGATTCCCCAGAGGAACAGCAGCTGCCTCTTTTTCCACTGGATCTTCAGAGGATGCCTACACCCTTCTCTACAGGATCCCTGCTCCAGCAGAACCACCCCTGACACTGCAGGAGGGCTGAGCCACAGTTCCAATGGGACTGCTGCCAACACCCTGACCCACAGGGTGTCAGGTTGGGTTCTGACTCTGTCAGTGTTGTTCTAGTGTACTGCAGTGTTTATTTTATCCTTTGATTTTCTTCCTTATTAAAGAACTGTTATTTCCTGCTCCCATATTTTTTTGCCTGAGAGCCCCTTAATTTAAAATTTATAGCAATTTGGAGGGGTGGGGAGGGTTTACATTCTCCATTTCAGGGGAGGCTCCTGCCTTCCTTAGCAGACTCCTGTCTTTCCAAACCAAGACATGTTACCAGTCCACCTGGCTCAGCCCTGCTGTACACACATCCCAAAAAGCAAGAGGGGCTGAGCTATGGAGAATCACCCTGTAGGACTGATTTGGGCTAAACTGCTCTGTGGCTGGATCCACGTTCCCACCTTCTGGAAGTATACTGGGTTTGGATTCCAGAAATAAGTCTGCTGCATGGGAAATGTGATCCATCCTATCGCTCACAGTTTGCAGAAGCAGCAGCCATCTGCTGGGGTTTAGAGAAGGCTGAGGAACACAGGATGTTTGCTTTCATTCAGATGTGCTGTGGATGTGCCTCGTGTGAGCAGACTTGTCACAATCCTAATAAAACAACTGGGACATCACACTGGAGAGGAAAGCTTTGCCTTATGGGGTAAAATTAAACTTGAGCAAGACAGAAAGCACTACAAATACACATGCACACATGCATATACATAATCATTTAAGTAAAGGTCAGCAGAAAACAGGCCAGGCAGAGATTCCAAGCAAATGCAGCACTAACTTTGAGACTGAATTAAATGCTTTCTGAGGTGTTTGATGGAAACCACTCCCAAGAGAAAAAAAATCTACAAAAGGTTTAAGATAAGGAATGGTCCAGTTGCAAAATAAACCTACATGGCAAAATTACACGATGAGATTAATTCAGATAAACTCTCCCACGGGGGATTTGGGATTACTGACAGAACTGAAACGTGGGTGTGGATTCACAGCACCAATCCAAGGCTTGGGAAGAGCAGACAGAGGCATTCCCTTATCACAGGCACTGATCACCAAGGCCACCTGGGAGACTCACAGGGAGCTGGGCTCAGGTGTCTGCAGCTGCAGGAAAATGTCATCCACAAGGAGAGTGACTCCTTGCTGCTGCTGTGAATGTCAGCCACAAAGGGGACACACTCCCACGGGAGCAGAGGATGCAAGCAGCATCCTGCAAATGCAGGAGGAGAAGGAACCCAAGGAGCAACCAGAGATGCAGATGGAGGTGCTGGCAAACAGCATGAGCAGCAGCTAAGGCTGTTCCTGCCAACAAGGGAAAAAGTTAAGTATAGTAAATCAAATAAAATTAAACATGCAGCAACAATGGATGCCCCACTTTTCTCTGCAAATGTCTTTTACCCTGTTTTCCCCAGGAGGTAATGAGGATTTTTGTAAATCTCTGTCAAAAGCAGACAACCTTGCTTATATTTCTGTCTAAAGGCTTGAATAAGTGGAGAGTATTTCAGGTGGCAAATATTTTTGCAACAAAAATAAAATAAAACATTCTGCATATGTGGCATTGAGGTTGAAATATCCTGTGGATGATCACCAGCAGGACTGACACTACTGGTATTTTCTGTGAAGAAACCATTTGAATGGGATAACAGGCACTGTATAAAGCTTTGGTGAGTGTATTTGTCAGAATCCTGTCAATTCCTCAAAAGCAAAGCAGTGAGGGAAGAGGGGACAAGGTAAATTGCTTACACAGATGGATCAAACCAGTTTGCTGATGCTACCAGGAATTCTGAAAAAAGTCTCCTAAGCATATTCACTGCTCTGTATCAGAATGGTAGTGTGCAACTTCTGTAACATCCCAAAGAAAAATCCCTGGATCACGCTGGGAGAAGGCCTGAGGTGGGTTTCACTGAGGGCAGAATTACACTTGATGCCATCAGAACAGTTTGAATGTCATGGAATCAAATTCTGGATGAAAATCAGTGCACTTTGGAGGAAAGTTTAACAACTCAGAAAGGATGCTTTATGAAGAAGATGAAAAAAAATCTATTTTCACATCTCCCAGGATGTGACTTACATAATACTTTAAGATTTTAAATGAAGATGCAGAGAGTTTTCAAGAAGGAACCCAAGATCATAATATGAATTTGACCTAGCTATAAATCAGAGAAAAGACAAAAAATTATATTTTAAAATTGTACTCAAGCAGGCATTGAACAGCATTTCCCTGGAGTATCTCACACTCATGCATCAAGATGGTGATAAAATTTCAGGAACAAAAGACTCTACAAAGATTATGGAACTAAAAAAATGTCTCAACAGCCTATCATTAAAAGCCAGTAATTGCAAGAAACTATAATTATTCTAAAACAAACTTGCTGAGAAGTGCTTGTCTGAAGGGCTCTCATTAGCCATTTTATTAAAAGCTTTCAATATTAGAATTTCAGTGCCTAGTGTATTTTTGATGGCCTTTAACACATGAAGTAGAGGTGCACACCTATAGAATTGCAGTTAGAAATTAATTTGCTCCAAGGCAGGAGATCTTAGAACTAAACATGACTCAGAAGCACACAACTCTCTAAAATATTCCTTTATTTATTTGTATTTGAGCTGAAATGGCTCAAGTGGGAGCTACAATTTCTTTGCATGTACTAAATACAGCTTAAGACAAATTTTCCAGAGGTGTCCTCTGGTGCCACTTGGTGTCCCAGCAAATTGTGGTTTTAACTTCTCCTTGCTTCTTAAAAAGGGAAATCTCAACTCTGTTTTTGATCAGCTCTCACTCAAGCCTTGGCCATTGATTCTTGCTATAAATTCTTTGAGGTCCCACCTGACACTGGATAATGTTGAAAATTCCCCAAGTGTGGGGACTGCACAGCATGTCAAAGAAGCCACTCAATAATGATAATATGCCAAATATTACACATCACAGATTTTAAATTGGTTCCAATTCTTCTGTATTTACTGAGCTATCTTACCCTAAATCTGGTGTCTAGACTTCTCTACAGAGTAGACTTCTAAAGCTGAGTGATGCATTTTTATTTAGTATTTAGATGGGCTTCTCCACTTATTAATATGTGTCATGTATGTTGCAATTAAGGCAGCCCATTAAATATGAGGACAATTTAATCTCCTCAGTGCCCTTGAGCATCTGGTTTTTAAAATTTTGCTTTATTGAACCTGTTCAAACCTTCTGCCTCCCTAACAGGATGTGGAAGCTTGCAATATTCCACCTTGCCAGATCAGAACAAAAAACACAAAGCAGTTTTGATATTGATAAATAACTCATTCATCTGTCTCCCTTCCACTGAAGATCTTGACAAGCCTCTGTCAAATTCAGCATGAAGCTTTTTTAATTCTGAGGTCAAGATCACCAGGGTGTGAATCCTGTCCTTCTGTGGGAATTGTACCATTTTATTATTATAATCTTAAGCCATCTTATTTCTTGGCTTTCTCTAAATTACACAGAGTTAAGAGATAAGAAAGGATGCACAATGGATTTGTACAGTGGTATATTTTCTGTTTATCTGCTATTCTTTTCCTAACTTTGGTATCCTCAACTCTTTTGACCACCAAGAATGGGGGAGGCTTTAATGCCATTCCTTCTCAGTGTTTCCTAAAAATCAGTCCTATCAGAGAGCTCCTTTAAAGTGAGATGTCCTCATCTCTCCAAGTTTTTAAACTTCCAGTGCTTGCACACATCAGTTTTGTTCTTGTTCCAGTTATCTATTTTTGTGTGGTCTGCTTAGTCATGACATTATTTAGGCATTTCTTTGCTATTTTCCAATGTCAATCTAATGAATTTCTGCCTTTTTCTAGGATTTATAGCTTTTGGATCCCAATTCCAGTTCCTGTCTCACACAAAGTCCTTTCTTACTGGTCATGTATAGGGCATCTGAAATTCCTGTACAGGGTCATGACAGAACTACAACCTCCTAATCCATGTAATTTTCTCAGTGGCAAAATTATCCTATTTGTTTACCTGACTGTGGATCTCAGAAGACTCTAGAAAATGCTCCCATTACCTTTCTTTTTCTATCCTTCCCATTTTGGCAGTATTCCTACATATCTAGTCATCCCTACTGCAAAATCTGAAACCCATTAAGATTTGTAGTTTAAACTTAAGTGCTGCTAGACCCCCTCTGATGTTAAGCATTCCTTACAATGCTGAGCTGAACCACTGACTATAGAACACTTCCATTTGCTGTAAATTGAAAATTTTAAAAGTATCCAATAGGTTAAGGCTGTACAATGAGATAGAGATAAAGCAGGTTGCAAAAATACAACATGAACACTTGCCTGTTCTCTTTTACAACAAAGAGAACAAGTTATCTCTGTATCAGCCAATCCATCCTCAGGGTCTCTGCACTTATGGAAAAATCCAAAGTTTCATCAGCTGCTGCTATGATCACCAGAGATGCACCAAACTTGGGAGGGAGCTGGTGATGCTTCAGTGAGATTGGGAAGTGCCACAGTTCACTCCCTTTGTGGGCACCTGCACCACACACACACACACACAGAGGCATTTTACTCATTTGTTCTTTCCAGGGTGATGCTGTAAGTAGGGAGCTGGGCCACAACAGAAGGTGCTCACCTGATGAGGATGTTTTGTGGCAGTGCATATATTGGTCTGTAATACATTAAATGCAGAGATAACTGAGGAGACAGAACCAAGGAATGGTTTGAGTTGAGAGAGACCTGAAAGATCATCTTGTTCCAACCCAATCCCATGGGCAGGGACAATTTCCACTATCCCAGGTTGCTCCAAGCCCCATCCAAGCTGGCCTTGAACACTGCCAGTGATGGGGCAGCCACAGCTGCTCTGGGCACCCTGTGCAGGACCCTCACAGTAAAGAAATTTTTATAATACACAATCTAAACCTCTTCACTTTCAGTTTGAAGCCATTCCCCCTTGTCCTGTCACTATATGGTCTCCAAAAAATCCCTCCCCATCTTTCCTGTAGGCTCCCTTCAGGTGCTTGAAGGAGATTTGATCACAAAGCAAAGAGCACAAGCCAAGCTGGTTTCACTGACATCCCCCAGAGGGCCAGGTAACACCCGTGGCAGTTTCCAGGCAGATCCAGGTGCCAGAGGCTGCCCTGTGGGTAGGGGCAGCCCCAGAACCTTCTGAGGCAGTTGTAGGTGGCAGTTGGGGCGGGCAGGGACAGTTGGGGAGGGGGGTTGGCCCAGCAGCCAGCAGTGGAGCGCAAGGCCTGAGGAAGGTAAGAGGTCAACAGGCAGGGAAGGAAAGCGAACAAAAAAATTCAGAAAACTTGGCTTAAAGGAGTGCCTAGAGGCAAGTTGAGGCGCTGGGGGAGGGGAACAAAGCAGGAACAAACCCATGAATTGGGGAATAAGTGAGAGCAGGGTTGTGCTGGAGGAGACAGCTAGCCAGCTGCCAAGGAGAGCAAGCTCCTACTTATCTTGCCATATTGACTACAGAAACAGACCTCAAATGACGCAGTGTCTATAAACAGAGAGGAAGAATTAGTTCCCATTCTGGTAGTTGTGTCTATGACCCTAAAATGCTTACCCCACACACAGCAGGAATTCAGCTCCTGAGGGCACTGACAGTGCCATGGCACAGCTGATAGAGGAGGAGCAGGAGGAAGCTGTAACAAGCACTTGCTTATTATTAGAGAAACTTGGGATGGCAATTGCAAACACTGCCTAAAAGCCACACCACTCCTCCCCAAAACCAAAAACGTGAAACAGGGGTCAACTGCAGGGTGAACAGGCTTTAGCAGAATGCTTTCTTGTTACATGTGAATTGGATTCCAAAGTAAACAAAAAAATCTCAGACTGTGCCCTTTCAATCCCAGTGACGGAGCAGGACAGGTACTTTGTTGCTGTGTTCTGCAGCGTTCATTTTTGTTAAAAGATGTATCAGAAAAGCCTTGTTCAGATGCTGATTTGCCTCTTCAAACAGCTCTGCTGCTTCCTCCATAACACTTTCTCTGGCTGGTCTTTTTCCTGATGGTCTGAATAATTAGTTCTCTGGGGAGATCAAGTCTTTTCTTGCTTCCTACTACTGGAACAGGGAATATCTGGACTAATCCCATGGTACCCTGATAATGCTCCCTTTGACATGTAGGAGATCCTTTATGGAGCATGATGTGACCCTTCCTGCAGACAAACACATGTCACATGTGCCAGGTGAAGCAGGCTCCAGCTAGATCCATTTATGTTTATCACCCAGTACAGCAGGACTTGCACAGTGGTATCTCTGCAGCAATCCTGTTTGATAAGCTGCTCTGCAAAGAGCAGAATGCCAGTGTGGATGAGAGCTCCTCTATTCCTGCCTGGGTGGCCATAACAGATGGTCTATAGTGGAACTCCAGACACACAAAAAAACGTGAAGTGGCACAAATCTGAGTCACTGGTACAAAAATCTCTGTTCTGGAGGGCTCTTGACTGCTGTTCCAACTGTCTGGGTGCTAAAAAGCAGAGCTGAACTGGTGAGGAGCTGGCCCTGAAAATTCCTTTCCAGCTATTTTTAAAAAGCCCTTTTGTAGCAGAGTGAGGCAGTGTAAGTTTTCAAAAGAATAGGTTTGTCTTGCATCTTTGATAGCAATGGAAAAACACTGATCAAAAGCATTTATTATTGCTTGTAGATCTCCAGGAAGGGCTGCAGGTACTGAATGTGCACATATTTTCATATATAGGCCCACACACTTGTATGGGAAATGTTGGTCATGGGAACTTTTATCTGAGGAAAGTTAATTTTTATTCTTGCAAATTGGTATTACATGTATTTATACAAACACATACATAAACATATACAGATACACATCTATGTAAAACACCTGCAGAACTCAGTTCTTCTCCATCTCTGCTTGGGATTCACATCACCATTTTCAAAGCAGCAATTTTTACAAAATACAGGCTAAACAGAGAATAGGAGAAGGAAAAGTAACAGTATCCCTTTAAAACATCAACAGTCTTACATTCATGTCTTATGTTGTGCTCTGAAATCTCATCACAGATGAGGACTTCACAGATTAAAGCAGAAAAAAGAAAGCGACCAGGAAATAAATGGGAAGCCCACTGCATAAAATCTGATGGCCACATGATAAAGAAAAGGTAAGATTTGGTTATTCCCTGATAAAGCCTGTATTTTTTCCTTGAATTGTTACTGTCCAAACATCACCTGATACAAAACACATCATAAAAATGCTTTACACAGCCAAAATGGAGCAGCCAGACTACATGGACCATCTAAGAAATGAATTAGCTGAATGCATTATTTACCAGCTTGTTCAGCTGCACTGAAGAACTAATTCTGTAGTTATTATACAAAGTCAGAATGAAGAGTAAAAACATCTGTGTGCACTGGACAGTGGACTTGGACAGCACTGTTGATTTTTGTCCCTTCTATGGCAGTTATTTTAATAGATACATCACAGGTTTCAGTTTTAGGTATTTGATGTTTTACAAAGATGGATTAATCCCATACTAGGAAAACTGAAGTACAATCATGTAAAATGACTTGCTGAACTGCACCTGAAGTGCCAGTGTAGCCATCAGGCTGTGCTAGAACCTCCCTTCTGCAGAGTGTGCTGCCAGCAGCTTTATGAGCTGCTCACATCAAAAGCAGCACACAGGACACTGAGCAGAACTGAGCAATTCTGAGCACATGGAACAGCACAACACACACAAATGCAGGTTCTGTCCCTCACTAATGGGACATTGCACTGGTTTTGCCATATTTTACCTTATCTTGGTATAACTCCAACCCACATTCGTTGTTATCCACCCTTGTTTGCATTTAGAATATTTTAGCTGCTTTAGTTTAAGAAAATTTAAAGTTTTAAATGTCTACAAATGCGTACAAATAACTCTTCTAAACTTAAGAGTTACACAACCCTTCTGTAACTGTGGCACAGTTCAATCTTAGTTTTGCTTTTTTAAATACAATCCTTCCGAGAAGTGCAATCGATTTACAGAGGATGACAAATTCTACAGTTCTCTGACTTAACATCACATGGAATTTCATTTTAAAAGATGCCTTGACTGCTTGATTATAAAATAAAAATGAAGGCATGGCATTAGGGCTGTTGCAGGAAATAATTTCTCAAGCAGCATTACTGTCTACTTGAGGGAGAAATACCTGGCTTGGGAGGTCAGCAGAAATGGATGCGGGGGTAAAACAGGTCAGCAGGATTGTGAATAGATCAGACTGACTCAAAAGCTTTTGTATTGGCAGGTGTGGACAGGAGTGGGGTCTGTGACAGGCAGGACAGCAGATGCTGGCCTTGCTGAGGCCTTAATTTTAGTAATGTCCAGTCTTGGGCACTACTGTTAAAAAAAAAAAAAAAGATGTGAATGGTTTTGAGACAACATAAGGAGAAGACATAAGCATCTTAATAGGTTTAAACCTGTGCCACACCAGGAAAGATTGAAAGGAAGCGAAATTGCTTTGCCTATAGGTAAAAAAAATATAGGGGAGACATTTATCTTAAGATACAAGGAGGCACTTTGAGAGATGAGAAGCAAAACCACTCACATCCATTACAGTTATACTTCAGTGGCCATAAGCTTTTCACTAGTGCTGCAGGTTCCTCAGCAGGAGCTGGACCAGGGAACTGGCTGAAAATTAGCAGTTTTGAAAGCAGTTTGACAACAGCTTAAATGACTTTGAATCAAGTCTGACACAGTCTCACTTCCTCCGTTATGCCAAAAGCTGAGTCAGGAAGCTGAGTAGGACAAAGCTAGATATCCTTTGCAGGGTTAGTAATGTTGAGGGGATTCAGCACCTGCACAAACAGCAGGGATGTGGCTGACCCACCAAAGCAACCAGCTCTCAAACTCCCTTTGAGCTAATTTCCTAAAAAAAAAAAAGACTGTACGTCAGAGGGATTTGGTCATATCAACATAGGAGGGCTGCTACTCATAGATGTCAACTTTTTAAAAAATATAACATTGATATTAACACCATTACAGAATCTCACAATCAGTGAGGTTGGAAGAGACCTCTGAGATCTAGGACTGAACACCACCTTGTCAACCAGACCATGGCACACCAGTCTTTCCTTAAACACCTCCAGGGACAGTAACTCCACCGATCACCCTGGGCAGCCCATTCCAATGTCTAATCACCCTTCCTGTACAGGAATTCTTTCGAATGTCCAACCCAACCCTCCCGTGGCTCAGCAGGGATGTTCCCTGACATCCCTTACTTTGTCCCTTTATTTCTGTCACTTGTCTGAGAGAGAGGAGACTGAACCCTGGCTACACCCTCCTTTCAGGGAGTTGCAGAGCACTAAAATCACCCCTGAGCCTCCTCTTCTCCAGACTAAACATCCCCAGCTCCCTCAGCTGCTCCTCACAGGACCTGGTGCTGCGGATCCTTGCCCAGCTTCGTTACCCTGTAGCCATTAGCTGTATTTGGGAAAACCCCCAGCAAAAACAAATCAACCAAACCCATCAAACACCAAGCCATCGGGTAGATAAATTTCACCGAAATTTATGATATTTAACTATGGTATCTACAAGCAGTCATGGTGCTGGTCCCTGGTTCCAAGTATATATAAATATACTTGGGGGGGCAAAAAAAAAAAAAAGAAAAAAAGCGATGGAGGCAGCGATCACACACTGGGCTGAGAAACCCAAGGGTGCAGAGCTGCAGCAGAGAAGAGTGAGGGGTGCAGCGGCTGCTTCCCAAAGCAGGGACCCGCCGGCTCGGTCCCTGCGGCTGCACCCAGCGCGGCCCCTCGCCCGCAGTGCGCCCCGGGCAGCGGCTCTGCGCCCCCCGAGAAGCTCCCACGGGGCTTTACCTCAGCCTGAGCGCGGTGTCCCCTCAGCAGCGCCGGGTTTTACTGCTCAGCCGACGGGCCCCGCCGCTCGCCCGGCACAGGGATGCGGGCGACGCGCGGCCGAGAGAGGCGAGGGACGCGCGGGGCTGCGGGGCCGCGCTGCCGGGGGAGGGGGCGGCCCTTTCCCGGCGCTCCCGGCGGCCAAGGCGGCTCCGGGCGCCACTGAGGCGGCGCGTCCCGGCGGCGGCTCCGGTGGGCGGTCGGAGGCGGTCCGCGGGCGGGGGGCGGTGGCAGCAGCGCGCTCGGTTGTGAGCGAGAGCGAGTGCGTGCGAGCGAGTGCCATGGCCGGAGCCCGCTGAGAGCCACAATAGGAGCGAGACCCCGACGCCCACCGGGACCCTCCGCTCGCTCTCCCCCGCGCCAGCCGCCGGCGGAACAGCAGCGCTCCCCGCCCTGCCCGGCACTGCCCCCCCCCCCCGCGCCCGCCGCTCCCCCTCGGCTCGGCTCGGCTCGGCTCCCTCCCGCCTCGCAGGGCCCTTCTCCGGGAATGTGAAGAGGCAGCAGCACCGCAGGCAGCGGGGAGTGCACGGGACTGAGCGGAGCCGCCCGCGCCTGAACCCGCCGCCGACGCCGCCCTGCGCCGGGGAGGCCGCGCTGCCGCCGAGGCCGAGGCCTACAGGGCTCCTGCGCCGCCGCGGCAGCGACCGAGCCCGGCGAGAACCGCACTCGGGCCGCCGCCGCCGCCAGGCATCGGCCGCGCTCCGCCAAGGCCGTCGCCGCCTCCCTCCGTCTCCGGCTTCTCTACCGGGAGCGTCAAGGTAACTCCATCGGCGGCCCGGCGGTGCGGGAGGAGGAGGCGCGGGGGGCTGCGGGAGGACATGTTCCAGCTGCGGAGATCCCGTCTGGAAATGACAGCCGAGAGCGGATAATTGCGCCTCTGCTCCCTTCCCCGCCGATAGCCGTCGGTATTTTCACTTCCCCCCCCACCCCCCCCACCCCCGGGACCGGCGGATCTGATGAGCGTGGCTTCGTATTTACCAAAATACTCGGGGAATGGAGCGGAGGAAGCGGGGAGCGGTGGCCGGGTTTGCAGCTTTTCCCCCTCGCACACAATAAATAATCTCGGGCTTTATTCCCCCCCTCCCCCCCACTGTTGGTGGAAACAGAGTATTTCCCTGTGATAGTGTATGCAGGGCAGCGAATG
Source organism: Melozone crissalis (assembly GCF_028551555.1). Taxonomy (NCBI): domain Eukaryota; kingdom Metazoa; phylum Chordata; class Aves; order Passeriformes; family Passerellidae; genus Melozone; species Melozone crissalis. The sequence goes on from NW_026535834.1 coordinate 4,093,789, forward strand.
TTCATTTGGAGAGGCGAAAAAAAAGATCAGTGTTTACCGTAAGGTTGTTAGGCTGGATGTAGTCTTGTTGAATTAGAATTAGATTTTAATAATTTATAAAGCAGGTTAGGGAAACTGTTACTAAATTTACAGCAGAGAAGTGTCAGTAAAGCTCCTTGCTGACACAATGATCCTGCAGTTTAAGTGATCTACTTTAGTCGCTGTCCATTATTACTATTTTTATTATTTTTCGTAATTTGATTTGGAGAGAGCATGCAAACATTTCTGCAGGGATGGTTACACTTTAATGATGCACGTGATGAGGAGGGGAAGCTTTCTGATGAGATGAGATGGGGCCAAACCGATTCACGTTTAGGGAATATATTTTTGCTGATATATTCAGAATTTGGTTTATGTAACAGGTAACTTTGTGTGTTTTTTGGCGGACTGTTGAAATCTTAGAAGTGGGTTACTAAAGTACAGGCCATTCTATTCCAGTTTATCTGACTTTTTTATTTATTAATCTTGGCTGGGGCCTGAATGCCCTGGTGATGGTGGCTTTTTTTTTTTTTTTGCCTGGGTGATAAACAAGACCAGTTTAAGGTACAGGTTCATGTTGCTGATAGTATATTATATTTAGAAAGCCTAAGCTGGTAGTGAAAGAATACCTCAGGAGAAATCAAAATGATGGAATAAGGTTTCTTTTTCATTATTGTAATGCCAGCTGCACAGTTCAGTTTCTGGGTGCTGCACATGCTTCCTTGAAGAAGCTATGGAGTTTATACTCCCTTTTTGATAGATTCACTGCACCTATATGTAATTTTGCATTAAATAGTTCTTATCTTTTGGAGCTTGTTTACACTGTTGCAACAAGTCTTGCTTTCGAAAGCTTTTCTTACAAAAGACAAACCCAAATAATGCCTGTTTCAGTGGATTTAGTAATCTACCAAGCATACGAGTGAGCAGATCATTTCAATAAAAATAATAAGTACTCGAAAGCGTTCTGTGTGTTGTGGAATCAACTTCTTGTGGCACACGAGGAGTCACTTTGGTAATTGAAGTCAACAGACATTGGGGATGAGTAATGCTTTCCAAGGACATGCTCTAAGACCCTGATCCTGCGAGTGCTTACGCCGATGCTTAACTTTGCACGGGTGCCTGTCCTGGCCGAAACCGCCAGAGCTGCCCTCGTTAATGGTCGTGTTAATTAATGAATGCAGATGAGGCTGCTGGACTGAACTGTGCACCGAGCTGCTGCTGCTGCTTGTAACGTGTAGGCCTGAATTCCTCCTGTCTCCTCTGCCTTGAGTATTACTCATGGATTTCATCAAGCTCTGATGGGCCTTTTTAACAGGCAGGACCAGACTGGTAAATAAAATAGCTGGATGCGTTAATTCAGTGCTTGCTAGAGGTACAGAGTCAGCTGCAGGAGTACCACCAAGGCAGGTTTTGTAGGAAGAAGCGAATGCCTATTGCCTAGGCCAGCTGAAGTTGGGAAACAAACAAACTTTTGCTTGCAGAAGCCTTTTTTGGCTCTCTGCCTCTCCCTGCAAACCTTGTGTGTCTCATGCCCTTAGAGCAGTTACTGCTGCCACACTGCCAGTCGTCCAGAAATGCCAGGACATGGAATAACCACATGTAAAGGCACTCACAGGGAAACAACTGAGTGTTTCTGAAGTGGAGAATAAAGAAGTAATACGCACAGTTTGTCAGTGTTAGTGAAATTGTGAAGCACAGCAGTACTTTTTACTATAGTTTCCTAAATTTCTGTAAAATCTTGCATGTAGGTGTGGCAAATAAATGGAGTTTTTGTTCTGTCCTGTGTTTTTTGTCCTTAATGCCAAAAAACCATCTGTGCCTTTTTGTGTACCCGTTCTTGAGCAGAGTAAGTTGAAATGACTTCATCCCAAGGAGTGCATAATTTAAAGCTACGGTCAGGTCTGCAGGTCTGTGAAGTTCTGTTCTGATGAAGTTCTGAATGCAGTGATGTCAGCATTAGGTCTGAAATTTTTGGCAAATGACAGACACAGATAAAAATGTAGGCCAGAGGAATTACTACACTAATAATTAAGTTTATTCCATCCATAAGATGGGTTAGACCTCTCAACAGTTTATCTGTGTGAGTTGTCAACAGGAAGAAGATATTTGGAAAGGTTAGATGAATCTTTACCTGTTTCACTCATTTGGGACACACTTTTAACACATGCTTTCCTTCAGTAGGGATATGTCCTCAGCACCAACTACTCCTCCATCAGTGGATAAAGTAGACGGATTTTCTCGGAAGTCCGTCAGAAAAGCCAGACAGAAGAGGTCACAAAGCTCCTCCCAGTTCAGGTCTCAGGGCAAGCCTATCGAGTTAACTCCCCTGCCTCTGCTAAAAGGTAAGATCAAACACAGTTTTTAATAAATAAAACAATTTTTGCTCTACATCCAACTTAGAAAATCAAAGTATTGTCAGGAATTGCAGGGAAGTTTTCCAGGCATTGAGAAATGTTTCGTGCCAGATGTATATGTGTTTAAGCTCCACAGAATATTTTATCTGTGACTTGAGGGTGTGGTAATTGTTTGCAATACTTTTGGAAGTTTTAAATGCTGATGTTAACCCCTACCACGACTTGAATTTTCAAGGCTCTCAGGCTTTGTGCAAGTGTGTTCTGGTTTGTGAATCCTCAGCAGCTGACATAAATCAGCAGTAATTCTGGTAAGGGTAAATGGACTTCTGAGCTGAAGGAAACTGGTTTTTAGTGTCTTTCCTTGGTGTGTGGATCTGCACCCTGTGACAGTGGTGCCAACTGCAGCCCCTACAGCAAGGGAGGAGGTGGGATCCCCTCTCTTACCATTTGTGCATGGATAGCTCCCAGGTCCTGCCTTCTGCTGGATTTTGAAATGGAAAGGTCCCATGAGCTGCAGCCTCCCAAGGGGGAAGATGCTGCCAATCTGGTCTTAGGCAAGGCCCTGCTGTTTTGAGATCTTGCAGATCCCAATGCTGGTTGGGTTTCTGCTGGCAGATTGAACCTCTGGTTTGAGAAGGAAAAATATTATACAGCATACTGCTCTTAAAAGGATGTCAATATTTCTGTGATACTTTTCCTGCTTCTCCATAATTTTAGTTGTCACTGAATTTCAGTACAAATCCAGGGGTCAAAAGCACCTCTCAGAATGTCTGTCTGGTGAGGAAGGGGAACTCACCTTTCAGAAGTCTTCAACACTGACTTCTCAAATGGTTTATTTACTTCTGTGTGTTTTTTTCATTGCTATTCTTCATTTCTGCTCTAAGTAGTGAAAATAGGCATGGCTGATGCTGATAATTCTGGAAAATAGGAGGTTTATTAGGTTTAATGCTGTCCCTTTTCTTCCTTTTGGGGCAAGTATATTCCCCACATTCTCTCATCTAACTTGTTTGACAAATTTGTTAATCAGGGTATTTAAATATGTAACAAAGGTGGAACTGCACTTTGGTTGGTTCTTAACCCCACTTCATAAGGATACAGTAGTTGCAAAAAAAAAAACCTCAACAAACTCCCCAAAAATCTCACACCTTAATGTGTGTTTCTAAATTTAATTAAAAGTAGGATTCTTTTACAGGAACAGGATTAGTTCCAGTGGATCTGTCATTGCAATATTGTGGGCTTCTTTCTGTGGCTCCCTGTAGGAATGCACAAATGGAATATCCTGAGTCAAACTAAATATGCACCCAGCCCCCCTGCACTGTGCCTGGTGATGACTTTTATCCAGTATTTCTCAGTTTAGGGTTGGTTGGTGCCACTGGATTTGACTTTGTAGTCTGCAGTGAATGTTATTGGTGATACTTTGGGTGATCCTGTGCAGGGCCAGCAGTTGGACTTCAATGATCCTGTGGGTTCCTTTCAACTCAGGTTATTCTGTGATTCTAAATTTTTTTTCACTTTGTTGTTGAGCTCTTTTGTTGTTTGGTGAAAATATGATAAAGAAGCAAATACTTCTTTCAAATAGTTTTAAAGCTCAGTTTTACACTTTTCAGGTGATTTTTGGTATGCAGGTTATTTCATGCCAGTTGCTACATTTTGGAAGATGACTGGAGTTTATCCTTTGGCTTAAATGATGGGATTAGTGGAAAACATTTGGATTTCTATTTGTACAAATGAAGAAATTGATGTTGTAATTATTTCTCTCTATTCTGTAGTCCCATTCAGGGAGTAAAGCAGGCATGGACATGAGTAAAACAGTGAGACCTCGCCTTGCAGAAACACAGGCGTGTCCAGGTGCTTCATGTGACTCCTGCAGCCAGTCCTGAGGATTGAGATATAAAACTATAATAAGATAAAACAAACAGATGGGGAGCAGAGAGTGTTGGTGAGACATTTATGATTAGCGTCATAATGAGTTACAGTGGTCCAGCTTCAAATGCAGAATGTGATCCTGGGAGTTGCTTTTCCCTCTTTGCCTTAATGCGGATCCCCAGAGGCACAGGGATCTACCTGTGCAGATTAATTTGTGGGATTTGGGCCTAAGAGTGTCTCTGAACAGCAGAGCTATTGGTCCCTGCAGAAGGGACACTGGCAGCTAAAAATCATGCTGCTGCTGTTTGGAAATATTCTTGACCTACATTAATATTTGTAACATTCAGGGTTGTTAAGTCTGCAAGAAGTGAGGAAATTATTTTCTTCTGTGTTGTTCGTCCTTTTCTTGACCAATTTCATCAATGTCCTGATTATTTTTTAACTCTTATGGTTACGCTCACCTTCCAACAAGCGACCAGTTCTATTCCTTCTGTCCAGTAACCATATGATTTCCAGTTTTATCCTGGAAAATTTTGTCCTTTAAACCCAAATAGAGAAGAGATACCAGCAAAGTAGCTTTTTAAAGTCTCAAAACTGAGCTTAGTTTGGAGATGTGCAATTGATAAGCTTCCTGGTTTGGGTAAATTTCAGGTTTAATGAAATATCTTCAGAAATTTTCAGTATGGGAACTTTTTAGAGGACAGACCTCAAATTCATATTCATCAGATGTATTTCATATGCATCATAGAGGGGTCTTGCTTACACAAATATACATGCTATGCTCCCTTATATTATTTTTTTTAGATTTTTTTTGTGGATATATTGTATATTGACATTGTCAGGCTGCTTTATCTCAAACAGCACTTTATGGCCTTCAGTATCTTCTGTGATTACAAGAATCATGTATGCAGAAAAGTGCATACAACTGCTTGGTCCATTCCTTGCAAGTTTTTATACTCTGCCTGTCACCATAATGATCTGAGCACCTTCCAGTAGTGTATTAAGTGACGTGACTACACATCTGTCACATCTTATCTGCTCTCCTTCCTCTCCCTAGGGGCAGAGTCACATAGAGTGAAATGGCTTGTTTTGGTAGTGTTTTAATGCAGTCTGTTGCCTTCTGTGAGCATACACGCCTGTATTGCAAAAACAGATAGATAGCCAGCCTTGTTGTTGTTCTTCGGTAATAAAAATATTTTGGGAAAGAAAAATAAGAGGGATGCTATGTTTTGATGCTCTGTATAAGTCTGAAGGATAAGCTGCTATTTAGGAAATGGAATAAGAACAACTGGAAATTTCAATGTTGCTCATTTCAGGGAAAAAAACGTATGCAGAAATGAAGTTGTTACTCTCATATTTTTTTAAAAAGTGTGTGGATGGTATCAGTTTGCAAACAAACATTTAATGTATTTGGAAAACAAGGTGTTCCTTCTGAGGCTCTGCTGAGTTCAGGCTTTCAAAAGCCCTAAGTCAAAAAACTTCTGTTTGCCTAGAGTAAAGACTTAAAATTTTAGATGATTTCATTATATTTTTATTTATTGCATTGTGACTCAATCTAATTTGAAGCTAGCTTGAAAAATCTGACTATTGTCCAATATTACACTTTAAGCCCAGTGTTTTCTCCTTTGTTTGAAGTGTAGAGGAGTGGGATGGGAGGTGCACACGGGAGTTGTGGCACAGGTGCATTTTGCCTGTGTGTGTGCTCCTCTGTAGTTTCTCACATGCATTTTTTGAAGGTTGCTTGCTTTCCCCCGGTGGATCTCGCAGTGCATGATGGATTTTGGCTGTCCTTTGAAGAGGCTGCTGGTATTCCCCAGGCTGGCAGGTGCCTTAGGTGTAACTGGCTTGTGACAGAGCAGTCCTGGTGAAGGGCCCTTTTTTGGGATTGAGTAATTCCACCTGTGTGCCTGAAATCCCCTCCCAGGTTTGCTAACCAGGTTTGTGGTGTGCCTCAAATCGAGCTTGTTCTGTAGAGGTAAATAGGATTGTAGCTGCACTGGATAGGTGTATTATTTATTGGAGGACTATTTTGCTTTCATTTTGTATAGCTGCTCTTTTTACTTAGAAGTCTCTAGAGGTGGAACAGCAGGAGTGCAATGTTAGAAAGCATTTGGCTGGAAAAAGAGTATATTGTAAGTGCTGGACATGTGAAAACAGAGCAATTTCAGTATTACCTGCAAAAGGGGGAGGGGGAGCTCATTTGTGTTTCTGCCTGGTGTCTGTAGAGGTGGAGGAGTGTTCAGAGAATGAAAACTTACACAGAGATGATTAAAAACATCGTGTGTCTTACAAATGCACATTTAGCATCCTGAGAAATTGCACAGAGAACTTGCATGCAGCTCACAGCATCATTGCCATCCCCCTTGTCCTCATTACAAATACAAAAGTTAGGCAAAGCAAACCATCCAAAAGCCAGACTGTTAATTGTTAAATCATTTGTATCCCATTTTTCTAATTCAGGGTGTGTTTTTTTCCCTGTCATCCTTCTACACTTTCCAATGATTTAATGTAATTAGTGAAGGTTACTTTCATGTTCTCTGCAACTATTGTATATTTTTGTTGAAAAAGTTTCAAAATATGATTTTTATTTTTAGATGGTTTTTCCTCCTTAAAATAAGTGCTCAGAGCAGAAGTTCTCTGTCAACAGTACCAATTGCTTTGCTGCCTCAATATTATGAAATTTTTTGAGCTTCTAATACATTTATCAGATAGTTTCCATGGCATTAAAGAATTGGTGTAGTGGCAACAAAAGAGCATTGCATAGTCAAAAAGGGAAAAATCTCTTTCCACTTGCTATTTGCTTTTGATCATTAAATTATTTCCCTATAGCTGAGATTTTATTATAAGTTTTTCTTGTGAATCTTATCTATTGGTCAAATGCTGAGGTTCCTAAAGAGTAAAAAATTGTAACAATTTGAAAAGACTCTCAACTGAGAACTGCAAGATGTGCACCTTGTTCAAATGCAGTTACTTTTGAATTTTTAAAATATTCCTTTAGCATAAAAAAAGTATCCAGGTCTTTGCAGACCTATGGATGCCACCTAAAACTTGTAATATGAGAAATAGTTATGATTTGAGTTGTAGAAGAAGGACAGAGTTTGTTTTCTGTTGGCTTCCATGGGAGCTGCCTGCTTATCTTGTCTGTGCTGCTCTTCATTTGAGACATTTAGAATGTTTTACAGATATCAGATATACAAATATCAGTAAACTGTTAATAAAATCACTGAGCTAAATGCTCTCTTCTCATAAATAAACAGGAATTTAGGGTCATAGTGGTTATGATTTCCCAAAATAAAATTCAGCCTTATTTACAGAATTAGAAATAGATCTTAGGACTCCTAATTTATTGCATGGAAGAAACACTGCAACTTGGTTTGAGCTGCATGTACATAATCAGGGATGAATCCTGGAACTGCTTCTAGGAATTTTATGCCCATTCTGGTTGATATAAATTCTGGACATAACAGGCCACCTCTGTGTAAGATTTGGGAACAGGGCCACAATCTCAAAAGGAAGAAGTACTTAGCCCATTTAGTATATTTTTTATGAATATGTATAATGTTGTAGTCATAAGTATTAAATTTCTTCACTTTCTTTGTGCTCTTGTCAGTTGGATTTTGAATATGCACTTAACCTTCTTTATAACCTGTTTACATCTGTTGATTGTAGAAAAATTTTTCCAGTAATCTTAAAGGTTTCTGGGTGTTTCAATACACTAATTACATTCTGGTTTTTTTGATATTTTTGTTATTCTTTTGATTGCTTGTTACTGTCTCCCACATTGGGAATGTATTTTTGGAGGACAACATTTGTAGAGAATGGACAGGTTAAGTGAAAGAAATACCCTCTTATCTTAACAGTGTATGGGTGAAAATGCAGTTGGTGGGGAATTCTGTCAGCTTACCCACAATCTTCCAACGTTTCCAGTCAGTTCTCTGTATTCATTTCTGAGTCTCTCTAGGGCTGGCAGTTTTCCTATGGTCAGAGTGGTGGTGGGTTATTTTTTGTTTTTTGGGGGAAGGTGGTTTGGGTTTGTTTTGTTTTGCTTTGCTTTTGAAGCCTCCAGTGTAATTGTTTTACTTCCGGAATTTCTCAGCCTGGCTTCTGGAAGTCTTTAGTGATGATGATTCCCACCTTTTCCTTTTTTTTTCTTTATAATAATTTTTAAAGTGAAGTAAGTTGTAATTATGTAAAATGTGTTTCTGTACTCTTCACAAGATTGAGTCTGAAATCTTGATAATTTTCTGCAGGATGTTTAGACTTCATCATAGAATCACAGAGTCACAGAGCAGTTTGGGGTGGGAGGGACCTTAAAGATCATCTTGTTCCAGCCCCCTGCCATGGACAGGGACACCTTCCCCAGACCAGGCTGCTCAAAGCTCCATCCAGCCTGGCCATCATCATGAAAAACTTTTGGTTTCAGTCTGTACTTGCACAGTATGTCTTTATAATGTTCCCAGTAATACTTATCTCTCTAATAATATTGCCATTTTCTTTTCTGTGCCCAAGTGTAGCTCTGGGGGTCTGTAATAAAACCTCCTGTTTCTGTAATAAGTACCTCCTTTATATTCCTTTCCTGAAGTACCTTCAACAAATACAAGTTCTGCTTCAGCCAGGCTATTATTTCTATATAGTGCACATGGCTGTTGAAGTATAGTGCTGCCTTTATAATTGATTATGTTATGGAGCTTTACTGTTGTGAAAGAACACATTTTCCATATCTCTGGAAGTATGTGTGTATTTATAAAATCTGTGTTTGTGTATATTACATGTGTATAATATAGAAGTGTATATAAATAATCTATAGACATATTTAATGTCTTATACAAAGTTTATATTTTGAGTTTATTTAATTTTCTGTTTTTCAAATGGGATAGTGCTTCTGTTCATTGGTGTAGCTTTATAGTAAGGCAGCAGTCCTTTCACATTCATCCATTGTAAGCTACTGCCTCCCTGAGAAAAGAGCACTTTCATTAATGCTTTCTGGGGAGTGGGAGGAGGACACACAACTATTTTTAGGTTCAGGGTAACTTCCTTTCACCTACAGTTTTTTCATTCAAGTTATTACTGTTTCTTTGACTCAATCAGGCAAAAATCCTTAGTAACAGAGGAGGGGACTTGGGGAGTTCAGGGAGTTTTGGTAGGGTGGGTATTTATGGATTACTGTATAACTCACAAGTATCAGCAGATGGGCTCACTTTGCTGCATGAGAGGTTAAGGCAAATCTGTTAGAAAAATACTAAAATCTTCCTTTGAAACCTCCCTGGTAATGTCATTCTGGTTGCAGGTGCAGTGACAGGAAGGTTTTTTTCCTGGTGGCAAAACTTTGAGAAGTTCTGGAGCCAAGTGTGGCCTCTGATCTGCCGAGAGAAATGTCTGAGGGCCACAGAGCAAAACAGATTGTTGGGAACATTCCACCTCCTCCTGATTTTAGTGATGTGCTTGATCCTGTGTCCTCTCAAACAGTTAATTCAGCTAATCTGAAATGCTGGTGGATATTTATGTAGGGTTGGTAGTTTCTGTGTCTGTGGTTTTCTGCTTAAAGTAAAGAACAGTGCAGCTACAGTCTGAGGATCTTTATCAGGCATTCCAAAAGATAAGGCAGATGTCCGAAGAATCAGTGTAAAATACTTTTCTGCCCTTAGTTGTTGCACTTGATTGAAAATTTTGTCTGTTTTCAATGAAGTCTTGTAATCAGACCAAAGAGGAATCACTTTGATTAGGAGTAATAATGATCCACATTTATGGAAGGTTTTTCACCAGTAGTTTTTTTCTAATTGTTATATTAAACAAATCTAAGAGTATATGCATTTTGAAAATTATACATGTCAGTATCATTTTACTTTTGAATTTCCTGTAGGAAGTTTATTTTTCAAGTCACAGTATGTCTGACATTAACAATTTTTTTTTCCTTGAAAACAAAGAGTTAAGATTTTATTTTAAAACACTTTAGCATTTTTAATAGATTTTATTAAAAAATATTATTATTTTGTATTTATTCTCTTTGTTGATTTTTCCACTCTTCTTCCATTCCAGTATGTATGACAGATCTTAGACAGTAATATTTGCTTTGTGTGTGAAGTGCAAGGTCCTTCCTGTAGCATCTGCCAGAGTGTGGGGCAGAGGAGGAAAACAATACAGCAGAATTGCTGTACCTGCTTAAATGGGCTGAAAGAAAAAAAAAAAAGTGAAATGGCTCATTTCTGGGTAGCTTCCCAAAAGAAAAATTAGAATATCAGATTGCTGTGAAGTCTGTTTTACAGGGTTGGACATGGTGCCAGCCCTTCTGTGACAGCAGTTTCTCGTGTTCCTGAGCTGAGGAGCTTGTTCTGAGAGCTCAGTGTTGGACTGCAGAGCTGACCGAGTTACAGATGTGGAGACTGCAGACAGCAGCCTGCTCTTCTGATTACAGGAGTTTGTGCATAATTAGGGTATTTCTGAAGATTTTTATGAATTGGAAAAGGTGCATCTCCCGCCAAACACCAGTCACAGATTCAGCTGTCCTTACTTGATGGCATTTTGCAGAAGTTGAAGTAAACCATGAGTGGTATCTCAGGGGTGATGAGTAAATGCCGACACCTTTGTGGCCCTGCTGGTTAAAAGTATCAGTTTTAGAACTTGGCCCCCAGCAGGAGATATGATAAACCACTCAGTTGCAACAATTTTTATTCTGAAAAATCAGATACCATCATGAACAATAAAGTTAAGTTGAAATGTGTGTTGCCTGGAGTTCTTTGCTGTCAGATTTTGATTTAAAAAATGAAATAAATATAAATTACATGGTTATCTGTTTTATGTTTTTCATTGTGAAGACTGTCTGGGCAAAAATGTAGTTTGGGTATTGGGGGAAGCATTTATTTGGGTATTATCATAATCTTAAGGAGATCTGTCATTAGAATTGCTAGTGAGTTTCTAACTCTTTGAGGAGGATCAGAAAAAAAGTTTAGTGTCATTGAGAATTGTAGTAACTGTAGTTGGATGTGGTCTGTAGTTTTCTGTGGGATTCCTGGAAGGTTTTCAGGAAGTTTTAAGGATGTGTTGTGTATGATGTATTTTTTCATAATGCTCATGATGTGGCTGCCTAGTCTGAGTTGTGCTTTTGTTGTTTGGGATTTCTGTGCTTCTTTGCAGTGTCATGAGTGTAATGTTATTATGACTTCTTGGTTTTTTTCCATGTGCTTATACTGAACTTGGATTTTCAAATTTTACAGCGTAGGTGGTAGCAAATTTGTTTGTTGCTTTCACTGCTTTTGTCATATGGATTATGCTGCAAAGGAAATCGACTGCAAGTTAAATTTCTCCTATTACAAATTGATACTATGGATAGTCAGAAACTGAGGGAAGGATGATTTCAGATTTTTAAGGAATTAAATATTCTTATTTTTCCTTTATGTTGCCCAGTAGGATGTACTGTGAATGCATAAACTTGCATTAGTTTTCTTGGCAAGTTCTGCTCATGTGCTCTCCCCTTTCACATTCCAACAGCAGGACATGGATGTTATATGCAGTCTCTGTATAAATTAGAAAGTCTATTTAGTGTTTTCTGCTTTCACATAAGATTAACTGTTCAAAGCTGTTTATAGAGAATATGTTTTCCCATCTATGTGTAAACAGAAATGCAAAAGGTGGTGATTACAGCTGAGGCAGTACTTGATTTGCTGTTGAGAACAAAACTTATTGGTCGAATATTGTCAGTGTTACCAAGGGAGAGTAAATTTGGCAGCTTGCTCTGTTGATGTTTTCAAATAACATTTTTGGGATAGCTTTTTGAAGAAGTTGAGGTGCCACTGTGTCATCTTTGTTCTCCTTCACTTTCCCTTTATTCTCCTGGTTTCTCCTGTGCTTGTTCCTAATCACTGCCTTCCTTACTCCCACTTCTTTTTCTTCCTGCACCCTCTGATGGATACAATAACATATTTTTCCACAAGAGGGTGATAACACTCACACGTGTTAAAAGGAGCACTCCAGGTGGAGGGGATTGCAGAGGTTATTGACAAACTCAATAGAATAAAATTAGCTGTACTTATACAGAAAAACAGTCTGCTCACCTTCAGCTCCATCCATGTGTTACAGTGGTTGTTTGTGTGCACTTCTGGAGGCAAGACCAGACCTGTCAGGATGGAGATCCACCCTGGGAAGAACATGCCAGCTCCATCCTGCCTCTGTTGCAGTAATCAGACCTTGCTGCAAGACAGTCTTTCATATCTGTTATTCATGCAATAATTTTCCTTTTCCTTTCTCCCCCATGCACCCTCATGAGTATTTCTTGCTTTTTTCCCTCCCTCTCCTGTTTACTAGGATACAAAACTTCCTTCTTCACTGGTCCTATGAAACTGCAGTGGTTGAAATTTGGATTCATCTTTAAAAAGTGCATAAAGAATGAAAAGATGAGGCAGAGAGAAGGAGGAAAATAGCCATTCTTGTGATTTGTCTTTAATAGTGAATCTTAGTAAAAGTTTCTATCTGTTTTTGACTGTACCCAGACTTGAACAAGTGTTTTACTCAGGACTAGATGCTGCTTTAGTTATTCTTTTTAGGGCTAGGAAGGTTGATGGAAATAAGTGGCTCTTAGTCCCTGTGACAAGAGCAGCTCCAAAATTGTGTGCCTTAAGTGACAGAGACCTTGACAGGAGTTCTGGCACCTGGGCCTGGCTCTTGGAAAAGTGTTGTGGTGTGGCTGGAGGACAAAGATGTGGGAGCAGATCCATTATATATGTGGGAGAGGGTTGGGATGCAGGGCTTTTTAGGTGACCTTCAAGAAGAAGTCAACATGTCAGGGTGGTTGTTATCCTGTATTTTGGATGCCATAATCTCAGAAGAAGTGTCCATTGCTGTAAATTGCTTTGGAATATGATCTGAGCTGCCAGATGAAATCTCTGCAGTCACAAGTAAAAAGAGCTGCTGTGAGTCTCCTAATATTAGAGGAATGAGCAAATGAGCTCTGTACTGTGGGTTAGGCACAAGCCAGGCAGTGAAAAGGCTCCTGGAAAAATTCTGAACACTTCATTGCCATGAGTCAGCGGGAATCGTGTCGAGGAGGGAGAGAGGAACAAAGTACTTGAGGTTATGTTTACTCCATCCTCCTGTTAACTGTGAAATTCCTGGTCACAGAGTGAAATTTCTCACTCTTCTTTAATTTCAGGAAGAACAAACAAGTGTCCCAAATAATAAATAAAAAAGATTCTATCTTTTTCTAAGAAGACAACCACAGAGTCGGCGATCTTGTCAGAATCTCTTTTAAAATATTTTGTCTTTCTTTAACTGTAGGAAATACCAGTGGCGAGAGAAATGTGTTGAATTTCTCAGGACAAGTCTGTTCCTCTTCCTGTTCTTTTACTGTCCTGTTTGTCCTTAAACTACCACATCCATAATGTGCACAGTCAAGTTCAATAAACAGCATTTGGAGCTCTTGCTTCATGGGCCAAGTTTAAGTTTTGCTTCAGATATCCCATAATCTCAAACGGGACAAAATCTTACAATTAACACTCTTGAGGTGAACATCCCACCCTCACACCAGAAGAAACAATCTACAAAACCCCAAAAATACTTAGAATTTCTGTATATGCTTCTGAGCTGATTCTGACTGTAAGGGAATTGGGGACATTCTAATTTCCATTATTATGTAAATCTATTTTTCTTAAGTTTTTGGGATATTCTCCTAATGAAAGAATGCTGTAATACCTAGGAAAAAAAATTAAATAGCTCGAAGCAGGCTTTGAGTATGTCTAAGCAAGTTTCTTTTATTTCCTGCTTGGTAAGGAGCAATCATTCCTCTTGCAGAAACTTTCTTAATCAAGGACTTTGTAGAGAGGAGGATTGCCATGCCCTTCATATAGATTCTAAGGCGACCTCATTTGACACAAGTGCAGCATTGGTTTGTCTTCCCTTGTTTTGTGCAGTTGTTCCCAACGTGAACAGGCATTGCACTATGGCAAAAATTCATTTGAGAGCCAAAATCTTCAAAGTAATTTCAGTTGTGGTGAGATGTGCCAAAACTTCATGGTCAATAAAAAGCAAATGGTTTGGAAATGAGCATATTTTCATGTTTATTTGCTTTTGGAGAAGTATTATACTTCTGGATTAAAGTGTTCTGATATATCAAATATAAGAAAAAAGCTCTAAATCACCACATCATATACAATAAAAAATTCACAGCCTGTTTTTCATTACACTTGGTCTTTTAAGCTAAAGCACTCAGTAGTTGATAGTATGTTTTGCCTATGTAAAATGTCTGAAGGAACAGGACCTGTCTCATGTCCAGAGCTGCAAGGAGGAGTGGAATAGAGCACCCACTCGTGTGTGCTTCATGTTGGGAGAGCTGTCAGATGGGTGAAAGGGAAGTAATTCAGTAATTCAGCCTTCTCCCCATTCCTACATTCAGTGGCTGGACAGACACTCCCTCCCTCTTTTTTTTTTTTTTTTTTTTCTCATGCTGCTTTTGTGGTTAATGCAGTTTTTCTGCACTGTTTTTTCTTTCCCAGGTTTCTTGTCCATATTGAATATCTATATTTGGGATTATTTTTCCCAGATGTATTAGCTGATGTTTTTCCAAACTGAATTTCACATTATTTTCTGGCTGTGTTAGGAATGAGCTTAGGTTCCTTTGTATTATTTCTGACTTTACTGCTGTTCGAAATTCTCTATTTAATATCCTCTGAAGATGTTATCTATATGCTATTTTAATCATTAGATCATTAAGGAAGTTATTAATGTCTGGACTAAATTGATTCTTATATCTCCCTGGCATTTCTTTCCAGTTGGATACTTGGAGATTTTTATCCTTTTAATTCTAGACTTTTTGGCAGCACTGTGTGTCAGCCTCTTCCATCCAAAAAAATTGGAATCTGCTTTAAACGTAGGACTTTGAGGGAAAACTGAAGTGTGATTCATGCTGGAATAGAGTAAACTTTATAAATCAAATCACAATTGATACTGAAGATGTGTTGTAATCACTACATGTAATCACTACATCACTACAATACATGCACGTATTTTCACATGGATTTCAATATGCTGTCTTTTGTGCTTTCATTTGTACAGTAGTAGTTCTTAAATGATAAATTATTAAGTAAATATTTTCCTAGTGGAATGTGCTTTCTATTTTTGTATATCATCTTGAGAACAGAATGTGATTCCTTTCTGTAGGGTCAGCTATTTGAAATACTTGCCTGTGTTTGTTCTAACTACATAATCTATAATCCTCAATATGTCTTTAATCCACTTTATCTCCTACAGAACTAAATCTTTGGAATTGGGGGGAATATAGTGTGATAGATGGTATCTAAGGTTATAAAGTTTGGGAAGATTAAATTTACTTCTGAGGTCAGATTGATAGATTTTGGCAAATAACAGATAAAATAAATGACTAGTAAAAAAATAAACACTGCTCCTATTTTCATGCCTATGGAATAAACAAATAATAGGTAACAAAGAGGTAACAAAATTTCATCTCTAGAAATAAGATAAAATTAAAGATGAAATTTCCCACTTGGCTAATATTAAGCATCTCCTACAGTGATAAGGAAAAGGAATTGATTTATTTTCTGTTTTATTTTTCTTGTGTGAAGATGAATTGAACTTCAAAATGTTTACCTTTGTGTGCATGACTAAGGCAGAAAGCAGAGTGCATTTTTTAGCACTGACCACTTGGGAGTGAGTGGATGCATTAATGTGAACAGATTTAACCTTGGCTTCAAGGAGAAGGTGTGTGCATCCACACACGTGTCTTGAAGTCTGTCCTGGGATTGTTTAGGGTGCTTTAACACTCTGGGGTGCTGGCTTTGCTAAGGATTGCACAAAGTGCTTCTGTGGGATTGCTTCCTTAGAGAAATGGAAGGAGAAAAACTCCTGGGAAAAAAACTCCTTTTTTTAATCCTTCAATAAAACAAGCTGTCAGAGGTCAGGTGTCTGTGTTTGTCTAATAAAGGCATTAGGTATCGTTTGTTAGGGGATGATGGATCTGTCATTTCATCTAGTGATAAATAATCTGATTTTATAAGGTGTTTGGGGAATGAGGATAATGATCATGTCAAATGGCAGGTCTGCACAGCACAGGATTTGTTAATGAAGGCACACTGCATGGCAGGCCTGGGTTCAAAGTCCACAGGTATTTATTTTGTTTTGTTTTAAGTAGTTGGTGTTCTACACAAATACTCCTGGTTTCATATTTTAGAAGAAGCAAGATGATCAGCAATGTTAAGTAAATCTGGCTCATCAGTCCTAATATTTGTTCTTACAACAACATGCATAATACTGAAAAAAACCACATGCTTCTAATACTAAACATAAGAAAAAAGTTAGTGTGGAATTTCAGTATACTGTACTTGTAAAATTTAGGACAATCTTGAGAGGAGATGCAAATTGCAGGGAAGCTTATTTACATGAGTAGAGATTTCCTTTATGGAAAAATAAAGCTACCATGTAAAACATGGCTTTGTCTGGTACAGACCCTTAAAAATTATTCCCTGTGATCCATTCCCTGGGAGGGATGGGAGCTGGCTGACAGGGCAGTGAGTGATTCTGGCCACTGAAATGTCTCTTTTGCCACAGTGGTGGAATCCATATGGCTGCAAGGAGGAAAGGCCTGCATTTTGTTTTTTTCCAGTGAGGAAGTAAATGGGATTTCACTCTTTTTTCCCCCCCTTCAGACAACAAGAAGTTTTCTCCCAGCTTCAGTGCTTAAATTCGTGTTGTGCTCTCTGTGCTGCCATACCATTTTCAGTAAAAGAGCAGTTGCATGGAGACAAAGAGGCTGCTGATTTAAGTCTCAATAGAGAAGTCTGTTAGGCTTCAGCTGTGGGAGGATGCTAAATGTAGCTCAGAGGTTGGCAGATGCTACCTGGACCAAAACTACTTGAAAATATTAGGGAGCTGTTTAGTAGGTTTGCCTAAAAAAAGAGACATTTAATGACTGGAAGAATTGGGACAAATATGACAAAGGAGTTGCAGTTTAAAAAGGTACTTACGGTGTGGATGTGATCTGCTGTTCCTGTTGAATAAAAAAAAAAGTTCAGCTACAAATATTTTGCTAATCTTGATGGGAGGGCAGAAAAAATCCAACCCCAAGCCCTTTCTCTTCCTACCTGTCTTACTTTTTTTTTTTAAATTATGTCAGTTTATGCAACATTTTGAACTTCGTTTTCAAAGGGAACAATACTGTTTCTGATTATGATTATGTAAGTTAAGCTGAAAGCTGTGGAGTGTCATTTTCTGAAGTTTTCAGAAAGCTCGGTGTTACTATTAGCATTTTTCTAAGCCATAACACAATGAAAATTTACCTTAAGGGTTTATTTTGTGCTGAAGCTTTTGGGAGCACCATAAGCATCATTAGTGAGGTGGTGGGACTGGGCTTGGCTTTCTGCTGGGTGTGTGTGGAGCTTCATGGATGATCCAAGAGGGGAAGTTTTCTTCATCCCTGCATGAGCATCATCCATCCCTGAGGTTGGATAGTTCTGGGATCTGCCAGGGTTTCTCACCTTGTTGCTGAGCCAGAGTTTAAAGGCTCTTTAGCCATTTCATTTCTGACCTGTGAGATGCTGTGCAGGACACATGAAATGAGGTATCCCAGCATTGTTTGTTATTTTCTCTTTTAGGGATGGAGAGGGGAGATAAAAGTAATGTGAAGGTGCTGTGCAGCCTGGATAAACATAGAGAAAAGACCTAAGGAATCCACTGCTCAGTTGATTGAACAGGGAGGATGAACTTCTAATTAATTTCCAAGTGGGGTTTCTTTTATGACCTGTTCCATGGGGAGAGTTGATGAGAGGATCTCTGTGGCATGTTATTAAATAGTTAACTTCAAGGGAGATAGTTTTGCTTCTGAAGCTGAGGTTTGCACACGTGTGGGTAACAAAGCGTTTCCAGTAGAGCACGTTTGATACTTAACCTGCAAAATGTCAAAAGAGGTGATTAATGTTTTGTACCTTTGGAATAGGTTTGATTTTTGTGTGCCTGAAGCTTCTAGCAGGTGCTATAGAAACCAGGGGAAAACATTATCTTTTCAGCATGTTGCACTCAAAGTTCACATGGAGCCACAAAATATCCAAATGAGTGACAATCTCTTGTTTGAATCTAAATGGAAAATGGAGTTTTCTGTGGCCTACTTATTCTAGAAATGATCATTTCATTGTAGGCAGATTTAACTAAAACCTAGGAGACTTTGTCAAAATTACAGGAAAGAAAAAAGATAATATTCACTTTTAAAGTGAGGGAAAGAAAATGACAAGAGACTTTTCAGAGGGTCTGTGTTGATCTATCTCGCCTGCTTGTTCTTCTTTTGAGAGAAAGCAGTTTTCACTTTTCATAAATATGTTCTTGGTTGTTTGATTGCTTTTTTTTTGCTACTACATTATACAGTAATATGGCTAAAATTGCTATATACAGTTTCTTAAATTTTAGGGGTGTTTTCCAGAGTTTATAAGAGTGTATTTCAAAATGGTGCTTTAGAACTCTGCGAGTGGTCCCTTGCTATTAGTCAGGGGTGATGTTTATGCCCTAGGTCAGCTTTTTGCCTTGCCTGTGAACACCAGCCCAAAACTGGCTGAATTCTGAGACAGCAGATGACTGTGTGTAACAGCTAGATAGGGCTATCATAATTAAGAATGACCAGGCATTTTAGCATGTTATTAACCACAGTGTAGGTGTGTCATCCTCGTGGAGCAGCTGAGGGTGATTGTTTCCTCTGAGGTGTGATGGAGGCATCGCTGTTAGATCTGGCTGGGGCTCAGTAAGATCAATATGAGGATGCATCATGGCCAAACTTGCAGGAGCTGTAGCAGGATAAGAGAGATGTAGCCCCATTAAATGATGGAAAACCCAGAGAAAATGCCTTATGCAATACAATTAAAAAATAATTTTGAATAGTTTATTAAAAGGCTCATGAGCAGATATGTTCATAGTGTCTTATGGGGAGGAAATACTGGTTAAATAGAAGAACTGATGCTGTCAGCTAAAGCAGGATCCATGTGGTTTTAATAGTGAGGGAAAGTCTGTGCTGGCAGGAGCTCTTTAAATGGATGATAAATTCTCTGTGAGTTTGCTACAAGTCATGAGTTTTGATTTGAGAAGTTGTAGTTGAGCACATGTTGCCAGATTAATTCGTGGAGGGTTGCTTCTGTAGGATATCTTAGGGACTGTTTTCATTTAGGGTAAATTACCTGCTTTGGTAGCCTCTTCCAGCTTGAAGTCTCCTAAATCTGCAGCTCAAAGACCCCAGCTTATCCCCCTTGTCAAGCTGTCAAAGTCGGTGGAAACACAGCAAGGAATTTGGGAAGAAAAGTGAGGTTTTCATGAGTTAGACTAGTGGGATGTTCCCTTGGAGGAATTAGCCTCTGTTCTTTCCTCTGCTCTTTGTCTCCTGGGTGAATCTCTGCTCCTTTCTGTCTCTGCTGCTCAGCCTGAGACACGAGGGGGTGATTTACAGAATGCAGGATGACTCAAAGTGCAAGTGAACTTGGTGGGAGCTGCTCCTGAGCATCACACAGTGCTAAGTAAACATCCAGAGAAATCAGGATGTCTCCAGTTGAGCATTGAGAATTAATGGGTGCTTTTAATCTGAGTCTTTTTATTTCTCAGCATTCTTCTACATTGGTATCTTGTGAGTAATACAGCATAAAAATGACAATCTCTTAAAAAAATATTATTGTCAGCTTTGAGGAAAAACAACATAAAAATTCCATACAACATTATGCTAACTCTTTGAGATTCACTGCTTTTATTACAGCTAAGTAACTGAAAGATTGCTCTAATTTTATTTTAATAGAAACAAATCTGATTGAATTATTTCTGTTTTTCTTTTCAAAAATGTGACTATTACAAACATTTTAAAAAGTCTTGATTAGAGGTGACGAAGTGCCTAGTGAAATTCAAGTATCCAGACTGGAGCAGTGTTGTTGCTTCATTGGTTCATTTTGAGCATGAAGTCTTTTGCTTTTCAATCAGATTATATTTTTCTTTAGGAATAAAATTTTAAAATTAATTATTCTTGTTTTTTATACAATACAGTAATTCCTGATTTTTATTATACAAAATTAATTACTTTTTTTTCTTAAGAGTAGTGTACTCCTAGGGTTTTTAAAAATTTTAAACTGAAATCCATAGTCCATTTTGTTGCTTCACTGGATATTTTTCCTATCCTAAGCACATTTTAGCAAGGCTCACCAGGTTAAAGAAAGGCCATAGTGTTAAAATAATTTTAAACTGGGATCCTGCTTAAGCTCTTCTATTTTCTCACTTCCTGACTGAGCACAGCTATCTTTGCCTGGCCTTTCTCCCCTCTTTTGTTTACAGCTGAGGACAGGGCTGATACCCCATGCATTGGAGATCTTCATTGTCAGCTCAAGGAGTTCAGTAGCAAATGCTTTTTCTTAGGGAATATTGAGCAGCACATCCCTACCCTGTGAAGAGATATTTTATGGCATCAAAAATTTCATCTGTGTGAGCTTTCAGTGTTTATTCTACTGATTTGGTAGTGGAGCATGCAGCAATTTCTTGTCATGTGTTACATATTAATAGATCTGAAAAAAAAAAGGAAAGCAAAATAAGGTTAAATAAGGTTTCCTGAATATTTTATTACTTTATCTGAACTCCTTAAAACTTGCTTTTTGGTTTATTTTTTAATAAGTTTGGAAACATGAAACAGTGTGCTGATGAATCTGAAATTTATGGAGATTTGATATATATCGTATCTATTCTTAAATATATGAAATGTTTATATCAGTGAATTGCTATTCAATATATCTTGTTGAAAAATGATTATGCTCTTGTTCTCTGAAAATAAAGGCTTGTAGTTCGAGACTGCCTTTTTGAGAGTTCCCTCCAACGCTGTCTCAAGGTAGAGTTTGAAAAAGGAAGCAGTTTATAAACTGCTGAAATACAGCTCAGTGTCAAAGCAACCAAAGAGTAAAATTGCTCAAAAGAAATAGTTGCTCTTATTTTGAAAGCGAGTCAGAGTGGAGGAGCTTGCTTTGTGCTCCGCTGCTATTGGCTGCACAAACCCCTCATCTCTGTGGCTAGTGCTAGATAGGAATATTAATAATATAACTCATGCCTCGTCGTATTTTGCTGCTTAATCATCTTGTTTGGCACACCCCTGGTCATGTTGTACGTGGCCATAATTCAGGAAAGCAAACTCACTGGGGCACTGGTGTGTTAGAGTGCAGCAATCAGAGGCTGGGATTGTGCAGATGATGAAAGCGCTGCCCGGCGTGGGTTTATCCAGGAAAGCTGGGGAGAAGCTGTAGCAGGCAGGAGCAGAGTGAGGAGCACCTCCTGTGCCAGCCCATGGCTGTGCCTCCCTCGTCACAGCTTTGCTGAGGATCCAGGCTGGGTGAGCAGAAACCTGTGTCAGCAGCTTTGCTGCAAGCAAAAACTCCAGCTCTTACAAATCCTTCCCACTGTTGTCTTCCCTGTGCTCGTGCTGCTGTCAGAAGTGGCATATTAAGGAGGTTGATAATATTTTGTTGGAAAATACTTGATTATGTTAATTTAGTTTGGGAAGGTAAAGAGGGGCTCTAGCATGAATTCCAACAGAAAAGAAAATTTTTATTTTTAATATTTCCTCTTAATTTTTTCTGAACCTGACATTTCCTCAGAGACCAGAAATGAACCCTGTGAATTGCTTGTAATTCAAAGTGTTTTTATATTAGTCAGGAAAACTTCTGAAATAAATGTGGAGTAGAAAACAAATGTTTGGCTTGATCCTAAAGGTTGGATCCTTTATAGTTGAGGATGCAAGCTTTATATATCCTAAAGGTTGGATCCTTGTATTCTGTCATCATTTTATCCTATAAAGGATAAAATGATGAGAGAATACAAGGAAGTATCTAAAACAAATCAAAGGGGAAACTAAATTGGATTGGGTTTTGGTTGTTTTTGTTTTTTTTCCTTTGTTTTATTTTTAAAAAATCAAGAAGTCCTTTCCCTCTTTTGGTTTATAAATAGTTTAATCTTTAAGTAGTGTAGGTTCTTCCAAGAGACCCATGATTTTTTGTGAAGTGGCTTCCATGCCCTTGTCAATGCATGAATAAGAAATAATAGAATGGGTGGGGAGGAAGTTGATTGTAATTTGACTTAAAAGCATGAATGTTTTGACCTCAGCGATTGGCAGTTTGAAAAGAATGATTTGCTGTGCTGTTTGTGTGAGTGCTGGGTTGTTTGGTGTTAATCACCATCCAGTTATGAATATAATTCACTCGTTAGGCAAGTGAATTAGACTGTAGGCTAGTGCTGGACTTCTAAACATACCTTCAGTAAACACTCAGGTCAAAACGAGGGAGGTTACTTGGAGTGCTTTGTTGAGGGAAATTTCATACTCATCTTGTGGAAGTATTCATCTTGTGGATGTAATGAAGATAATGCTCTTCAATTTGGAGAGGTCTGTAAAAATAAGAAATTTTTATTATAGTTTCTTATGTAGTTAAAAGGTGTA
This sequence comes from Melozone crissalis, assembly GCF_028551555.1. NCBI lineage: Eukaryota > Metazoa > Chordata > Aves > Passeriformes > Passerellidae > Melozone > Melozone crissalis. Next base: position 4,116,454 of record NW_026535834.1, read on the forward strand.
TTTTCTGAAATACAGTTTTGACTGTGAAGTTTTCATGTATAAACAAAGGTGTTAGGGTTTCCTTTTTGGTGAGATGTTGTTTTATTTGCTTTTTCTAGAAGTTTTGTGTTTTGGGCTCTAAGTTTCAAGTAGGATGCTTTTTGGTTTGGTTTATAATTTGACTACTTTAGCAGCTGATACCATTTAAGAATATTTTGTCTTCGCTTGCTGTAACAAAGCAGTTGAGTCAGAGGAAAGCTGATCCTTACTTTTTAAAATGATACTTTTGTTTGTGGTTTTTAGAGCTTTGAGACAGTGGTTAAAAATCAAATCAACATAAAACCTGATCCTAGCTACAGAGTTCTCCTAGGCTGGAGAGGCCCAAATCGGAAAGTGTAGGATCAGTCCCCACATTGTAACAGTTTTTCCTGCATTTCAGAATTTAGACCAGCTTTTGTGATGCTCAGGAATAATTCTTATTTGGTTATATTAGCACTTTGCCTGATTCAGGATTGCTGAATCAGGTTCAGTATTTGAAAGGTGAAGGAAGATGAGTGTTAATGTTTGTGTTACTCTGGCTGGTGTGTTTTGTGGTAACATTTTAATAAAGCAAGGGCTGATCATTGTGTTGAAGATGTTAAGAGGGACTGTGTTTGTATTCTAAGCCAAAAGAGAGATTTTCAGTTTATATTTTGCCCATCTTTTTGCTGAAGTTGTTGAGCATGCCAGGGCCTGAGTTGGTTCTCCTCTGGTTGAAGTTAGACAATTATGCTCAGAATAAAGATAAAATTTACTTACAAAAATAAACTTGAACTAGAGTTTTCAAAGTTTTTATGTGAAAATTATAAATCCAGACGTTTTTGTACCAGTAACGTGTTCTTAAATATTTTTCATAGGAATGAAATACTGTGTTTCAGTTTGGTTTGAGAAAGGACATCAGCATTGCTTATTAAGCCTAATAGAAAAGTAGATTAGTTTAAAAATAGCAGTCTAGTCGGTTTTTCATACACCTCCTGTGTATTCTTCCCCATGGACATTAAGAAAACATTAGGGGTTTCAAGTACTGTAGATAAGACATTTAGTGTGGTCACAGGGTGGTTTTGTTTTTCTTTTGTCCCCCCTAAACATTTTCAAATAGTTCTAAACTTCTTCTTCCTACGGATTTCAATGAGTTCCTTACTTACAATGAGAAAATAAACTTCCTGTTTTTTGTTGTTGGTTGTTTTTTGTTTGCTTTAAGGGCTCAGGAAGCAGAAAACCAGAAAATGACCGAAGATTGTTATCTTAGACCTACCCAAAATTTAAGGGTTAAAGGCAGCTTGTGAGGGGGTGCCAAGGAAAAATGGGATGATCAGGGAAGGGGGAACAGCCAGGGAGGGAGGTTGTTGCTCAGTCACAGAAAGGGGAGCAGAGAGGAACTGGCCAGACCTGTTGTGTGGGAGCAGCTGTGTCAGGGGCAGGGCAGGGAGCTCTGCCCCAGCCCTTCATTCTGCACTGAGAGGGGCCGAGTGCTCCTGGCAAACTGCTGCTGGCAGAGCTCAGCCACCTGCCCTCAGCCTGTTACAGTCTTTGTAACATGGAAACAGAAGAAAGTTCATGGCTTCCTTGATGTGCTGTTTCTTGGAGATAGCGAGGATGTAGAGAAATGATAAGATTTTATTCCTGAGCAGGTAAAGTTCTGTACAATAGTACGCTACTGTATAATAATACAATTTTGTTTGCCATACTTACTTATTATTCAGTCAAAATCTCTATGTGTGAGCTTACATCTGTCTATCAATTGGTTGAATTTTGGAATAATTTGATTTTTTTCCTCAAGTATCTGAGCTGTTGAAGGGAGGGCCAAGAGTAAATACTTGCCCCATGAGTGCCCTAAAGTGGTGCAGGTGCTTCAAGGAAGGATTATCTCACAGTGGGAAGAGTAGTGCCCAGAGCAGAAGAACCTGTCATTTTCCTCTTCATTACACAAACAGCCTTTTTAATTTCCTCTGCCTTGCTGAATCCTGATTGAAGCCTTGCATTGGGCCAAGGCAGCCTGGGTGCCCAGGTGAGGCTGTGTGCAGTGAGAGAGGTCTGCCTAGAGATTGCATGAGAGGAGTCTCCTGTAAAATGAGGAGAAAATCATCGGGGCAAAGACTACTTGGGTGTGCCTGAACCATTTCTTGGATGGTTGGGGTATGTAACTAGGGGTGACCGTGTCTGTCCACAGCTAGAAACTCCCAAATGGTTTTTCCAGCATAAGGTTTGTGAGTTGGAGGAGGAGTGAGAGGGATGCTCTCGAGCTGGGTCCTAGGGCTCAGGTTCCCTGGTGATCTTGTGGCTCTGAGTGTCCTGTGGGGTTTTGCTCTCCCTCCGCTCACTCCTTGCTCTCTGCAGGCACTGATGTCCCTCACAGTGCTGTGTCATGGTTTTGAGGTACCTCCATGTGTTTGAACCCAAAGAGATGTGCACACCCATTCTGTAATTGACTCCAACCCTCAGTCAGGACCAGGGCTGTGCACAGCCATATGGAACTGTTCCTTCAGAAAGAGAAACAACCCCAGCCAAACCACACTAATGGGAGAGTGGGAAGCAGGGATGTGCCAGCTAATGGGGTGGTGGTTTGCTGGGCAAGGATTTTGCAGTCTGTTGTATGTGTTCTTTCAGCAAAATCACATTTAAAGCAGATTGTTTTAGCCTTCATTTCAAGTGAAAAGGAGTTCCTTTCTCAGCAAAACAAACCATCATAGAAGCATTCAGTTTCTCATTTGCAGAATAAATGATTTTAAGTTCTCTTGAGTCCAGCATGGAAAAAGTGTTCCATCGTTTAACTGGATGCTGTGTTCTCCAAAACATCAGGTTTTTTTAAATGGCTGTTTCTTAATGATCCACAGCTGAAGGTCCTTCCCTTTACTCTTGGCAGCCTGAGCTGTCTTCATAAGGTGGAACAGGCTCTCTCTTTGGTCCTAGGAAATAGTATTAATCCTGCCAGTATTGAACTGAATCCAGAATTACTAACCTGTCAAAACTCTGCTTTTAGTTACTACAGGTCATATTCAGGATATCTGAGAGTTGCATTCATGTTGTCAAAAACACATGATGTATTTGTCTGTGGTAACATCAGAATTTCTAGAAGGAATTTGTTATGTTAATATTAAATTATTCCAGTCTCTGTTAGTAAAAATGAGTCAGGTTATCTTAATAAAATGGTAATTTTCTAATTATGTACTATATTTCTAAAGTAATGGCTTTTAAGTACCAAGCATTTAAATTTGGCTTTTTAGTGGAATAATGAGGTATTACAAAGGCTGTCAAATGTTTTAGGATGCATTCAGATAACTTAGTTATTTGTTTTTCCCAGTGTTTTCCTGGTAAAAGCTGCCTAACTAGTCTGTCTTTCTCATGGTCTGTTTTTCTTGTTTGTACCAATTTGGTTGATAACTATACAGAAGCAGAATAGTTGGGAGGAAATTCCAAGATGTTTCAACTTTTCATTAACAAAGTGACTGGGTAACAAGGAGGGTTCACTCAGATGTCTGAAACATCATTTTGTAGCTGTGTAGCAAGCTGGGCTGTATCACATACATAAGAAAGAAGTCCCTATGGAAAAGCACCCCCTTAGAATGGGTTGCTTTTATGTGTGTATTGTCTTTGCTTGTTTAAGTCTTCAAAACTCAAAATTTGCATTATTTTTGTCATTTCTTTTGAGTAACCCTTGCAAGTTTGCACATTGGTGTAGGTAGTTTGAGGGGGAAAAAACCCCTGGTGAACAGGCAGGGTGAAGTTGATCTTTAGTGCTGCAGTTTTATATGGTGCTTGCTTAAGGATTTTGAACTTTAGGCATCTTGTGCAGGAAGGCTATTATTTAAAAAAAAGTGTGTGTGACACTGCTGTAAAATCCTAGAAACTAAATTCTGGTTAATTTGTGTTAAACCCTGGAACAAATTTACTGGAAGCTTCCCTGTGTGAATGAATGTGAGCAGCTGAGAAGGAGTTACTCAGCCAGGTTACTTTTCCAGTTGTGACTAAGGGGCCAATTAGCAGCATCCGGATGAGACGGCAGCGCCTCGGTAAAAATAGATGGCATTTGGAGGAGCTGGGGGCTGCCTTGGAGGAGGGCTTCAGCTCTAGACTGAGAGAAACAAGGGAAAGAGGCACCCTTGAGCAAGGAGTAGTGCAGGACTGTGAGAAATTCCATGAGCAGCCCAGAGGAATGGCAAAAAGCAATGCCAAATTAGAGCCTGAAAGCAGCAGGGCTCTGCTGCCACAGGAGCTCCTGAGCTGGGCTCATCCTTCCATTTGACAAGAGCATAAGGCTGGCATTGATATGAAAATGAAACAGGCTGTAGCATCCTCTGAAAATGACAGGAACCAGAGGTGTGGGTGTAGAGCTCGCTAGATTGTTAGCTCTCTGTTCAGGATTGATACATTAATGCCTCAGTCAGAGGCAGGAGTAAGTCACACACCGGTGATGCTTCAGCTGATTTGCTTGCAGGCAATTAGCTGGCTACTGCTGGCATCTCTGAGACTAAATAATTAACTACCATGTGGGTACAGGGAGGAGAGCTGGATGGGCTGGGATTTTGCTTTCCAGCCTTTGCTGTTACAACTTAGTCCTGGGACCACGGCAGCTTTGATGGTCCTGCCCTGTTGTTTTCATAGGATACTGAAGCTGCTGGATTAGGATAGTTAAAAACTCTTTTGTTGCCCACTGACCTACTTTGGCTGCATATTAGCTATTGGATTGGGAAAGGGCCATCTGTGTATGTGCCCACTGGTACAGGCTGAGTGCAAAGAGAACCCAGGATGTTGTCTGTCTTCTCTGGATAAACCTCAGTCCAGGGGAGGCAATTACTTAAAATACTCAATTTTATTGTGAATGGCTGGCTTCACTCAGCATTTAATAATGTATTAGTGAATTTGCTACTTCATGGAAGAAAGAGAAGGCATGAGGGATGCACTTGAAGTCCTGTCTTCAAATACAAAGGGTGTAAGTTAAAGATTTCTTACTAGTGGTGTAGTAGTGAGCTGGCTGCTTTCTGAAAAGTGCAAGCCAGGGAAGTTGTGATCTGGGTATTCCTTTGGACAGATACAAAGCATGTTTGCTGATCTGTACCTGCAAAAGCTCTATAAAAATGCTTGCAGAATGTTATGCTAATTCACCAGTAGTGTATTTGGATCACCTCGATCACCTCACTTTTAGAGCTACCTGTATTTGTATAAACCTGCAGAGCACACATTTTTCCTGCTGAGTTTTTCTCCATTAATTTGTTGTGGAATATATAACTCATGTGATTGCTCTTCCTTTTTTAAATTTTTTTTTTATTCATTAGTAAGCAATGAGCTTTCTGCCAATTAGAGGAAAGGTGTAATCACAGTTGTAATGAACCAGAGTCACACTCCTTGACTTCAGTTTGGCCAGGGTACCACCTTCAAGATGAAGTTTGTGACCACAGCACAGCTGGGGATAAATATTGCTGGAAATCAAATTTCAGTTTATCATCTTCAACAGAGAGGCAGCTGTGCTAATGAGCAGCTTGGAAGAGGTAGAGAGGGTAGCAGTTGATGATGAAGGGTATTGTTTGGTAACCACAGAGGAAGTGTTTTAATTATATTTAATGCCTAAACTGTTATGTCTGGTTAATATTTCTAACAGTCTAAACTAAGGCTCTGCAAAGTGGCTCTAAACCCAGCAGAGCTATACCTTTGGTTGTGTTACTTGCATGGCATAACCTTGTCTGTGGAGTTTCTAATTTTCTCAGACTTATTCTTAAGAATTTAATACAAAACTTCTAATTTGTTATGGGTCAAATATTTATTTTTAACAGTAATGTGCTGTTGTAGAGTGATAATGATATTGCAGAGTGTTTAAGCAACTTCTAGAGAAATTCAGGTGCCAAGGCCCAGTGGTCATCAGATATATTTGTCTGTCCAGGAGCAGACAGCATTTATGAGGGACAAAACCCCCTGTGATGGATTTGCACACAAGCAGGTAGGTTATGTTCTGCCTAAAAAACCCTGGATTATTTTCTTCAGTGTTTCTGAGGAGGTGAGAGGTAAAGATCTTGTGAAAAAAGGTCCATGTGCATCATGCTAGTGCGAGGTTATGATAAAGGTTGTTCTTTAGACTGTTATAAATACTCTGAAATTAGATCTTTGCTCTCTAGAACCATGTTAGGGAGATAAAATGCCTATCCCCATTCAGGGTTCAAGAAGCAGAATAAAAAGTTTCTGTTCAAAAGAGAGAAAAGTGGCCTAATAGTCTATGTCAGTCAATTTTGCAAGTTTTTGCTAAAATACCTGGTTTAGGTATAACAGAGCAATAGACTCTAAAGGTGGATAATTACTAGTAAATGACTCTCATTTACATAGCTTTGAAACTGAGCTGAGCCATTCTGTGATGGACAAGATGCTATTTCTAAAGGCATAGCTGTTATTTTTACTTAGACATATGTAATGATAATACATAATAACATAAAATACCCAGCACAGCACATATTAACTTGACAGGTTATAGATGAGTATTATATAAATGTCATGTTTTTCCCTTCTATTGCTGAGTTGTTCCAGATCCTGAATAATCTGAAGATCAAAAAGTTGCTGTAGAAGTGGCATAGAATGGCAATGTGTTTCTGTGCACCAGGGAATGTGAGAGAGCTCTACAGCAATTGCAAAAGCAAAATAAAGTCGATTTATATATTTATTTTCTGTCATTTAGACATATGCACTGGGCTTGGCAGTATGAAAAAGGGCGTTCCCTGTGAGTTATTCGAGGTATTGTCACAAGGCGTTGAATAGCAGAGTGTGAGGCTCACAGGTGACCGTGTCTGGGGCTGAGCCCTGCAGGGAGTGCGCGGAGCGGGAGCCGCGTTCCCGGCAGGGAAACTGCATGGGCTGCTCGTGCTGCAGAGCCCTCACTCACCCAGCACCTTCTGAGCAATGCCTTGGAGCTTCTCAGCTGCCCAGGAGCTGTTATCCCAGCTGTACCTGCAGGTTTTCCTGTGTTTGCCGCAGCTGGGATGCAGCAGGGGGTTTGTTCTTGTGCTCAGCAAACACAGGGGATGCTGTCCCTGAGGGATTTGCTGCTGCAGTGGTGTGACCGTGTTCACAGGGGTCTCAGGATGAGGGAAGAGATGAGGATCTGACTCCATGTTTCAGAAGGCTTGATTTATTATTTTATGATATATATTACATTAAAACTATACTAAAAAAATAGAAGAAAGGATTTCATCAGAAGGCTAGCTAAGAAAAGAATAGCAAAGAATGATAACAAAGGTTTGTGACTCAGAGACTCTGTCTGAGCCAGCTGACTGTGGTTGGCCATTAATTAGAAACAACCACATGAGACCAGTCACAGATCCACCTGTTGCATTCCACAGGAGCAGATAATCAATATTTACATTTTGTTCCTGAGGTCTCTCAGCTTCTCAGGAGGAAAACTCCTAAGGGAAGGATTTTTCATAAAAGATGTCTGCGACACAGTGGAGCATCCCTGCAACCCCAGCTGGCTTTTGGCATAACGTTGAGTCCAGCTTGTTGTTTCTCATCTTGGACATCTCCGTAGGCTGAAACTAGAATTAAAAAAAACTAAATGTATAATGAAGGCTAAACCCCATGATTTTGTTGTTATGTCATGCTGGAGCATATACAGAAAAGGAAGAGATAAGAATATCTCTTATTCTTAAGAAAGAGAAATAGGAGATAAGAATGTGTAAGAAGCTGAGCTTTCACTGTGTCCGTTTGGGCACTTGGTAGTGATTTCCCAACTTGTTTCTGCAGTTTTGGGGTATGTTTACTAAATACTGGGTTCTTTTCTTACACAAACATAGTAGTTTAATGATATGTGTCACAGACATATTTTCTGAAAAATCCTTTCCTTAGGATTTTTCCTCCTGAGAAGCTGAGAGGCCTCAGGAACAAAATGTAAACAATGGTTATCTGCTGCTGTGGAATGCAACAGGTGCATCTGTGATTGGTCTCATGTGGTTGTTTCTAATTAATGGCCAATCACAGTCAGCTGGCTCAGACTCTCTGAGACACAAGCCTTTGTTATCAATCTTTGCTATTCTATTCTCAGGTAGCCTTCTGATGAAATCCTTTCTTTTATTCTTTTAGTATCGTTTTAATATAATATATATCATAAAACAATAAATCAAGCCTTCTGAACATGGAGTCAGATCCTCATCTCCTCCCTCATCCCAAGACCCCTGTGAACACCACCACAGATGTGCAGTTCCATAAAATCTTTACTCCATTACACACGTTTGTCCCCTCTGTGGAGGGAGTGAGAGAGCAAACAGTTGGGTTGTGTAGTGCATTACTGGAAAATGTTGGGAGACTATTGTGGTAAATTAGCATGAAGTAGAATATGTTGCTGACTAAATTTATACTGCCAAATGAGAAGAGAATGGAAATCATGTTTTCAGGGTTCAATTAAACTCTTCTCAATGTATAAACAGGGTTAAAGAAATGTATACTTTATATGTATGTATATTATTTAAGCTAATAAATGTGAATATTTTAAAATATAAGCCTGAGCTCTTAGACATTGGGTTATGTATGTAGAGCAGCTCTCACATAATTATTTGTTTCACTCGAGAATGAATTCCTGTAACTTCTGGGATAAATTAATGGGTCAGTATCAAGCAAAGCAGCAATTCTGGCACTTGCTCTGAGCCTGCTTGGATAAGAGTTATGAGTTGAGTTTCCTGTGCTCTTGGTTCAAGCTTTTTTGCAAGTGTCTGGGCATTTCTGTATAAATTTCATAGAGCAGCTCTGTAGTTGAAGCAAAATGAATATTGCATATTTTATTTGGACAGATGGCAGTTTCAGAATACTTACTAAGCAAGATACAATTTTTGCATTCTTACAGGAAGCATGTACAGATGTATAATTTTATCATTATTTCATTATGCACTTAATGCGCTGAAGAAATGAATTGCAATGCAAATCCTGGACTGTGACTGCATTCAGGGTGGAAGTTAGCTGTAAGATTGCTGTGACGTGTTTGTGTTCTTATATTTAATGATCATTACAGAGCACAGGCCTCTCATGTCATGCAGAAAAAAATTGTGATCTGGTAAGAATCTTATCAAAAGAAAGACAATAATCCTCTTAAGGATTCTTCTGTCTTAGGTCAGGAGGCCATCATGGGGTTTGTGCAAAGGTTTGTTTTCTTAGTGTCCTGGAAGTTGTAAACATTTTAAATTTAAGAAGCCTGGAAACAAGGTCCTGTTCATTATAAATGGCTGGTCTTGCCATAATATTGCCATTAATTTACAATGGAAAAAAAAATTGTGCACACTGTAGCAAGATAAAGCTGCAGCTGCAGTGCAATCCATCATGCTCTCTAAAATCAACAGAAAACAAGTATGAAATAAAAGAGATTTGAGCATAGCTTGACCAAGTTGAAATAATGAGCTGAGACTTGGTGTTTCTATTGATGTTTTGGGTTCCAGTGCTCTACTCAGAACTTTGGAATGGATGTAGGATGGCAGGTCCTAGAGACCAGCTGAGCAATTAAAAATACACTGAAAAGCACCTGGAAGAACTGTTAGAGATTTTAAAGGAAAGGGTGATTCCCATGGAGCACTAAGCTGCCATTGTGCAGCTTTGCTCTGTATTGGATGTTTGAGAAATCCCTTGGAAAACAAGGTGGCTTTGTTGATGTGGTGGGCTTTGGGATGTGATTTAGGGCAGAGGAGTTGAGCACATAGGTAAGTTCAGTTTACTTTGCATTTACTCTACATGTAGCTTTTGCTATTCAAATATCTACAGAAAAACCTGACTTTAATTCTGGTGTGCAGCTGCTGCTGGTCAGGGCTGAAAGGAGCTGGTGGAGGGCTCTGCACTGGAGGCATCACCAACTGGGGCTCAGCAAAGGTGGAAGGAATAACACTTGGTGACTAACCCTGGAGCCTCCCCAGCTGCAAGGATTCCCCATGAAGAGTCAGTCTTGTGTTTGTAACCAAGCGTGGTGCTAAAATCCAGGAGATCTTCTGAGTTTGTGGCATTTTCATTCTTACACTGAGAATGTTTAACAGCTCAGGGAGTTGCAGAGCATGAGCTGAGTTTACTGTGTTTTAGGGCTGTCCCCCAGGTTTGGTTTTGTTCTAATATATCTGGTTAATTAAAAGATTAGAGTCAGAAAAAAACCCAGAAGCAATAAACCATCCAGAAAACCAAACTGAAAGATGCTTATGTTTATATACATGTAGAATTTAGAAAAGAAACAGTGGGGACTTTTTTGTGAATTTTTTTTTCTTTTAATAAAGAACATTTACAACCCATTGTGCTTTTTTCCCCCCTTCTGGGAGACTTTGAAAAGTAACAATTAGGTGTTTCATGTGTAATGCTGGGTGGTATTGGGCAGAAAGTGTGTGGCAAAGGTATCCTGATAACTTCTTGACCACCTCAGGTCAGTGTTTTCAAGTGGCAGGACAGACATTGGCACCAGGTATTTCTGGTGACTGTTCAGCCATCTCAGTGGCTTAGCTGAGTGAAGGGTAGCTTGTACTTTGAAAGTGCAATTCAGTAAAAACCTACTTAAAACAACTGGCATGAGCTTTCTGAGCCAGTGTAAAAGAAACTTGAGTCAGTCCAAGAAACTGGCCACAGTAACTCTCAGTGTTTCAGCAAAGTATTTTTGTCTTCTTTTGGAGCTTTATGCCCTGTGTTCAATTTAGAGAATTGAAATCATATTTATGTGTGTTTTTGCCAGCCTTCTTGCTTTCCTGGAAAAAAAAGAAATTACTAGTAATTGTTTTTGAAATATTAGTAAAAACTGGGGAGGGAGAGAGCAAAAGGAACCTACAAAACCTTTGATCAGCCTGGGGCTCAAGTGTGTTAATTTGATGTCCAGGCAAACTCACCCCAAGTAATGTAATTGGATATATTAAAGATGTCAGAGTGTCAGGAACCTCCAGATATGTGGCTGCTTCATCAAATCCAGCCCCTAACCTCTAACTCTTTCATTCTTGTTTTGCTTAACCACTTTGAGCTGCTACTTTTTTTTCTTTTTAAAATATTCTACTTTCATTGTGTACATATTCTCCAAACATTTTTTCCCTCCATCCTCCAAATCTCCTGCTCTACCTAATTCTTTCTCTCCTGATCTTTTAATAATTTATGTTGTTTCCCTGCCTTCTTTAACTTCTCTCTGCCTTCTTTAGAATATTCACAGCCTCTTTGCTGTTCTTCCATCTCTGCTGAAATTTTTTTGTACACTCATCTACTTGCTGTTTTTCCATCAATTTTGCTCTGAAATCTTGTCATTTGAATCATTTTCCTTACCTGCTCTTTTACCTTCTTTGGCCTGGATTTCCAAATTCGAGCAATTTTTGGCTTGAATGGACTTGCATGTAGAATAGGTAAATGTTGACTGTCGTGGGTTTATTTCATTAAACTCATCCCAGTTCTTGAAGAACTAATGGGGAAATGCTGAAAATATTGTCAGTTTACCTAAAAAATGAAGATATTGCTGCCTGATTATGAAGAGACATGGTTCTGCTGAGTGGTGATTATCAGTCCAAGCATAAGGACTGACAATGTACAGACCAAATATCTCATGAGGCTATTTTTGTGGGACACCAGTTGGTGCACCAAAATACCCTGGCAGTCTTGTCTTCCATTAATTGCTCAGGAATTCTCACTATCCATCATGTATTTCCTTGATTACATGTCATTATCTGAGATGTTTCATGTAACTATTTCATAGCAGATTCCTTGTGTAGGTCAGTGATGAGTGAGAGCACCCAAACTTGTGAAACCTCAGCTCCCTTAGAGTCTCTCTGCTCACTTGGGGGTGCACATCATCAATGCCACTTTGCACTAATACAGACCTTTTGCAGCCAGTGTTCATGGAATAATGTTTTGTTATGGCTCATAAATGGCTTTGACAACCAGGCTTGTGGTCTTGGTTCACTTCCAAATTTAAAGATGTTCACAGCACAGACATCATTGGTGCGAATGGACAAGTGTTGGTCACAGTTAAATGAACCATAGCCCAGAGGAGGCTTTGAGCTGTATGAAAATGAAGAGAAATTAAATTAAATTATATTATTGCCTGCACTGTGCCTGATGTAGAAATAGGCAAAAGGTTCAACTTCATAAAGTGTAAAAGCATAATTTTGAAAAATATGCTTTATTAAATTCTTTTTATTGTCAATTTATAGCACTTCATCCACGTAGTAGTCTATTCAGGGGCTGAAACCTGAGGTACCACATATGTGAGTAAAGGCAGAATTTTGATTAATATATCTACATTACAAAATTTGGGCAGTTTATATGTCTAAGAATACATCTTTTAAGGAGTACACAACACAACCCTGTGTTGTTTGTAATGCTGCCCCACTCGAATGATATGTTAGATCTACACTGAGTTTATAATACCCACCCCAGTAAATGATGTTTGTTGAATATCTATTAAATGACTGGGGAGTGTTATAAGCAGTGGAGGCATTTGTGGATCCAAGATCCGTGTGGAACTACCCAGGAAAATCCCACTTGGTGAGAATTTGCTCAGTTTGAGTTGGGGCAAATTTATGGCCAGGGAAATAATTCTCAATTTTGTGACAGATTAGCTGAAGAGGCAGTGATTATCAGGAAATTGGTGGATTATGTCCTGTGTTGCATTTCTAATCATGCAGTTTGAATGTGCTGGAAATGGTATGGTAATGTTGTGCTTTTTCTTTGAGTGTTTTCACTCAGGAAAGTCAGCTTGAGTTTGTCCCACTGTATTTATTGCTGTGTGAATAATTGTGCTGGTTAGATTTTACATATTTGGAACACAGTGCCTGACTGCTGCCCTGCCTGTATAATTATTAAGTCTAGAGAATGGGTTGGGAAAACAGCTTTGAGAAAAGCACCTCTTATAAATGAATGATTACTGACTTGGCAAAGCATTCATAATACTGACAGCCAGTTAGGAAAATTAAACCAATGCAATAGTGATTATTTTTCTCAAGAAGTGTTTGTGTAAGAAAAAGAGGGCAAACATTTGTACTTCTTGGAATGTTAAGAGCAATATTCTGCTGTGAGAAGTGACCTATAGACACGTGGTTGTTCTGTATTTCAGGGCTGTAAGTTAGGAAAAACTCTGAGCTGGGTGTCACCTTCTTCTCAAAGAAAACCAAAAGCTTTCAAATTCAAATTTGCCAGTTTTATTGGAATGAAGACTAGAAAGGTAACTTCTTCCATAATAAAATCTTCACAGTGATTTGTTGGGGTGAGCTGTAGCAGTTTTATGCACCACTGCCCCCTTTGTGCAGGTAGGTCTTGATGCAGGGCTTGGTTGTATTCAATGTGATTTGGTGAGTGGCAGCAAAGTGGGAGCTGTTTGGGGTTTGGAAGATTTTTTTGTCACAAGGAGATTTTGCTTAACTAGAAAAAGAATTGTGCTAGGTTTACTTAGTAACTGGAAGATATGAAAATTAAAGAAGAGTTGAGGAATTATTTTGCTATTAAGTCAAAAGGAAAAGTTGAAATTTTGCAACTCAATTGAAAGAGGAAATCTCAGAGGTGGAGCGAATGCAGAGTTCTCAGATGTTGGGACATTATAAGGAAGTTCTTAAAATTAATGTGAATAAAAATGTTACTATTAGTCTCTCTTCCTCATTTTGGATTTACTTTGGCTTTAGTATGTGTTTTTATTTTTTGTGTTTAATGTGGTGTTTGCTTTTACTGTCATACAAGAAGATGATGGTAATTCTCTATGCAAATGTCATCCTCAAGCTAACGAATACCATTAATGTATATACTGGAAGCAGTACTTATTCTGAAAGCATTTTGATTTCAATGATTCATAAATGTTCTGATAGTGCATATGTGGGTGAAGGGTAGCATGTGTGAGCATCCTCTAGTTCTGCTGAATACTTCATATGTAATCTGCATATTTTGTCTTGTTTCATTCTGATTTCTGCTGCCCTGTGTCTGCAGTCCCATGGCTTTTCCTCACAGTTGTCATGCTGCTTTGAGCAGCTCAATCCCTCCCTACACCTTCACTTCTTCACTTCCCAGCCTTGTATCCTTCACTGCAGAATTAGGGGCAGGAGGGAACTGATGCAGGTTCTCCCCCATCTGGTGTTCACTTGCCAGGGAGAGGAGAGGCAGAGCTCACTTCCCTGCATGCAGTTCCTCTGGTGCACAGTTTGTTTCCTATAATCCAAAATGAGTTACTTGTAAATGACTTTAATTAAAACATGAATGTAGTATTATAAACGTTAATATGTTTTTATGGATGTTAGAGACTTGCAATAAAAGTGTGCCATCAGATTTTTGTGTCTTTAGTTGATAAAAGGATGCAGAAGGCAGAGACTGATGAGAAGGGATGGGCTGGTTGGATTAGGATTATTTTGGGAAAAGGCTATTAAGAGAAAAACAGAATTGCTTTAGCCATTTTACTATTTCAACCCTTGCAGTAAAAAGTGTTGGTCCGTGTCTAAAAAAAATTATAGCACCTTCTGTCAGTTTTTCTGATAACTTTATAAAAACTTGACTTTAAAGCTCTGATTCTGTCTTGATAATCAGCATTCAGATGTCCTAGTACATGCTTTCACTAAGCCGATTTCCTTTGAGTCTGTGAATACTCACTGTATTTCAAAAGCTCTGAACAGTTTTAAACGGCTGAGGAGAGAACTGACAAGCCTGAAAATTAAATTGTAGCAAAGACCTGAAAATGAGGAGAGTTCTCACAGTCACCCAAACAGAAATTTATCTTGCTTTAAATTTTGGTTTTAATAAATGTATACTCCTCTGTGTATTTGACATAAATCATACATGCTACTTAATAGTGTCACTTTAATTTTATTTTATAGGTTATTAAAGTGTTATGAGTATTTACACAGATTTATTAGAGTGCTTGCTCAATTTTCTACTTTTATGTGAAAGTAGATACAATGGTAATATAGCAGGTTATTAAATTTTGGCACCTAAATGTGTGGCTGTGTGTTAGCATGGGAGTAAAATTCATTGAAAGCTCTGAGTATCTGCTGAGAAGAAAAGGGTTTGCTGTCTTTGCTCAGCCAGCTGTGAACATCTGTAGGGAGCTGTGTGTTCATTCCAAGCTGCTGCATTAGGGAGTTCAGGAGTTCTGCTGTGGGGTCTGTAGGTGTGTGCCCCAAATACCAGAAAAATTGAGATTTTTTCCGGGGTGAGATTCCCCACCCCGGAATCTCAAACCAGCCAACACCATGGTCTGTGTGGGAAGGCTGGGAGCGTGGAATACGGATTTTATTTATTTGTACCACCCTTTTCTTGGCTTAGGACCCCCTAATTTTTCAAGCATATTTACTCTCATATACATCCCCTGTTTCTAAGTACAAAACCCCCCTGGCATTGTGTGTTACCCTGTTCCCAAGGCACCCCAAATTCCCAGGAACACTGAGAAAATTTACTGAGTGAAACTTCTTAGAGTTGTATTCCCTAGTGTGAGTGGCAACTTGCTTAATAAAGAAAAGCAGATATGACCAGAACAATTGGTTTATGGGGTTTTATTCTGTGGGGCTTTGAGGTTTTTTTGTTGTTTGTTTAGAGGTTTTTTGCTTGGCTGTGGTTTGGTTTTTCTTAGTTTCCCCTATGGTTCATGTGGCCTGTTGATGCAGTCAGACTGGCATGAATTTCATGAAGGGTTTTAGAGTGGTTTTTCTTGAGAAGAATGTAATTATACTTTTTGTTTTGTTCCCACACCTCCAGATACTTAACTGGAGAAAGAAAAAGAAAAACTTTTATGACTTATTTTAATGCTTTAGTAATTTAAAAATTTTTATTTAATATGAACCCTGCTTAAAATGAGTGCAATCTTGAGTCATATATATGAGTCTGGTTTTAACTTGTGCTGAATTGTATCCTAATGGATTCCACTTGATTTCAGCCTGTTTTTCTTTAGCTATAATGTCCTTGTTGGTCAAAACAAACATGTTAAAGTCATGTAGAACAGTGCAACCAAACCCCATTATGGTCATGTAGCAACATATTGATACCTTTTAAATATTTTCAAGGTCTGTGGTGCATTATAGGTGTAATAAAGAAGAGTGTAAGTTTTAGAAATAAAGCTTTTGAAAAGTAACCAATTGCACTTTTTCTTTTTTTCAGCCTGTGTATAAGGCTGTCTGTGGAAGAAATGTTTCATCATTTAACTGTTGCCTGCTTGTTAATAACAGTGAATTCTGAAGTCCATTCATCTCTGTTATTTGAAGGCAGGTAGTCAAGAGAGCAGTCACAGAACTCTGCTTCCTCAGGCCCTTTATGTCCTGTAGGGCTGTAACCTTAGAAAGGTCATGTATAGAAATGATCTTTTTTGTTGTGGGTGAAGGCTAATGAGTTTCTCTGTCTCCTTGGCTCATGTTGGGTTTCAGCTCTGTTTGAATGTGTGAGAGACACCTGGCCAGTGGAATGGCTTCAGGGTGCCTGGTTTTGGGACCTTCAGTGTTCCAGAGGTGTTTGTGGAGGATTCTCCTCCCATGTAAATTCCCTGTTGAATCCTGTCACTACTTCAGTGCTGTAAACAAAACCAGGTTGAAGAAACTGTTGCATCTTTATTTGTTCTGCAATCCACGTTTATTCTTTTTAGTGTTTAAGCACTGGTTTTAATTAAATTGAAGCACTGTGTTAAAGCAAAACAGATTTGTGGTGCTTAAGTCTTAAAACTATTTAAAAGTACCATACAATTACTAACACCTCCCAGCATTTGCCAGGTATTCCTTACTATGACTTATTCTGTGTCAGCAGTGAGAAGTTCCATCTTAGATTGGCCTTTGAGAAGTCCAGGTTTTAAGAAATAAACACAAATTCTTTACTATTAAAGCTTTTTTTTAAACTGAGATCAGGAAGGTGGACCAGTGGATTTTGGTGCTGAGGCAGGCATTGGTGCCTAAATAAAACCAGGTAGTTGAAAGGAAGCTCCCTAGTCTGAGGCCAAACCTTCAGAGTAAAAATGTGGAATTTCATCTCTACAACTTTCTGCTGTTGCTGTCCTCTTGTGTACATGAACATTGGATAAATGAAGTTGCCTCTGTATTCTTTTGATGCATGTGGTAAAGTAATCAACAACTAAGAAGTTGACATTGCTTTTATTATTGTATTAAGTCTTTTTATTTGCTGTAAATTAAGAAAACAGAGCAAAAGTAGTGAGTTCTGCTTACTTTATTGGTCAAGCACATATTATTTTTTGTGAAAATGTTCCTATTGATGCATGTTATGTGTTCACAGTACAGAAAAAAAATCCTCACTGTTTCAGTGAAATTGATTTTGCTATGGGAAGTGTCAATATGGGAATAATGATTGAAACTCAGAACTTGTTTATGGAATTATGGCCTTGCTGTGTGTTCATATATATGTATTCATGTATATTCATGCAGGGTTATAAATGACGTGGTGTTTTTAGAAATACAAATTAATCAAGCTTGATGTGTTTGACACTTCTTTCATCCTTCTTTGGAGTTGAAGTTAATGATGGTAAAAGCCAGCCTCCAATCCAAGTAGTTGTTTATTGTAAAATTAAATCTTGAATGCTGGTGTGTGTCCATTCTCTACTTCAGCCTGGACTTTCTTGGTGAACTTTATTTTCCTCGTGGCAGTTGATGATTAAATTCCTTCTACAATACGTTCAAGATCTCAAACACACAATAGCAATACAGTTCCTGTAAGTGGTTCATTTGTTAATCTGAGCTCTGTTTTACAAGAATTGTATGAATGCTGCTTTCCTTTGAAATTGATCTTCAAAAAGAAATCCTGTTTTGTATAATAAGATGCCAGACTCACAAAGATTTCCTTTCTTGTTTCATAGACGTTCCATCTTCAGAGCAGCCTGAACTGTTCCTAAAGAAACTTCAACAGTGCTGTGTCATTTTTGACTTCATGGACACGCTTTCAGACCTTAAAATGAAAGAATACAAGCGCTCCACTCTTAATGAACTGGTGGACTACATTACAATAAGCAGAGGCTGTTTGACAGAGCAGACTTACCCTGAAGTAGTTAGAATGGTGAGTTCTTTCTTTCTCATGGTCTCTTGTTAAACCCACTTGCACTTCCAGTTACACCCTGTGGGCAAAATTGAACCCTGGGGTAGGTGGATTAAGTGATGCCTTTGGCTTGGATTTATTGATAGACATTGATTGGGGATAATTCTCCAATGACAAAAATATTAATTTTTATATATTTTAAATGAAAGTCAAGTAGATTATGGTTATTATAGTGTCACAAATTACGAAAGGAAACCTGGATTGTTTCCTGATAGAGAAAGCCAGCAGCCATTAAATCACAGTCCCTCATGTTTCCTCAAATCTCTCTTCCCTCTCCTCCCAGTGTAAATAATGGAATAATTTTTGCAAGTTTCTTTTCTTTCTTTGAACTTTCTCCAAGTTCTTGGGTGTCTGCCTCAGGTACAGATACCTTAAAGCATGCATGGATAATAATTTTAAAATAATAAATGCTAAAAATGTTGTACAGGATTGTTGTGTCAATTTCCTCGTTGGGTTATGTGGATTCATTGCAGGGGCTGTTAGAGTGAGCAAGATTGCTCAACTATAAAGCCACACCTTGTATATATAAATTGTTAAATAATAGTGTTTTCATTGTAAAAATGGAAACAGTACCAGATGCTCTGTGGTGAAGAATGTTCATTGCAACTGGCAAAATCAATCACTGCTTTAAAATGTTTGTTCTGTGCTACTGAACAGAACCCTTATAACCTGTTCTCTAAATGAGAAAGCAATTAATTAAATATAGATTTGGTCTTGACAGTTTCCTAACAGTACTGTGTGATTGTGGGATCCACTGGCTATGTGCTGTAAGAAGAAAAACATGAATAGTTTTTGCATTGCATTGTGTTTGCTCCTTGCTTCTTTTCTGACACACAGATACATGCTGTGTTGCTTGTCTGTAGTATTTAAAAATAGCTGTAAATTGTGACAGAACCATCAAGCAGTTAATCATGAAGGAAAAAAAACAGAATTAAGGGTGTATGAAAAAATCTTAATATGTCTTCTTTGTGTGTATGAATTGTCAGAAAGCCTGTAATTATGAGTTCAGGTTCTTTCCCTTCTCCCTCACCCTCTCCTGCCCCTTTCTGCACTGGACCAGTCTTGTGAATGAACTGCTTGCTGTGTTATTTCTTCACAATGTGAACTCATGCACCATTCACATACCAGGCAGAATACAGAATGGCTTTTTTTTCTTCTCATTTTTTTGCTGGTGCTGCACTGTGGTATCTAAATGGTTTGCATGTGTTAGTTTAATCTGATGTGTACCCCTTGTGATGAACAAAGTATATCACACCCTTTGCCTAGAAAAGATGTTGATGCACAGATAACTTCAATAAAATGGAGGACTTTTTCTGTGTGTAGCAGATGCCTCCAAACTCATCCCCCCAGAGAATTTGGTAATTTTTATAGCATTTCTGTTACTGAGGTTTTATTCTTGGGTTGACACTGGTTATTGTTGTTTACTGCAGCAACATCTCTTGAATAAAAACTCTGCAAGTTAGTGGTGCCTTAGCCTGGGCCCCAGGAAGCAAGAAGAATTTGATTTGTAATTGTTTATGAGGTTCAATTTGAATCATAAATAATAATCTATGAAACAGTAAAGTAAAACCCCTTTGGTATCATGTCCTGCTGTCCCTGCAGTCACTTGTATTGATTCACACAACAGGTTTTAACTTAAGGAAATGATGTATTGCCTAAAGAGTTTGAAAAGCATGGTTTTGAATAATTTCCTTAAATATAGTCTGTATTTATGGTATGGAGTAGCTATTGGAAATAAAGACACAGCCTGAATATTTCCAGTGGATTTCACAGATATTTACTAATGGTGCTTAAGAAATTCCAGTTTCACTTGGATCCTTTTAGATAGAAATCTGTTCTCTCATCTTTTCCTTTCATGGTGTCATGCCCTTCTTCATTCTGCTTTCTTCTACTTTGCATTTGTGGTGCTGAACCCAGGCTGTTTCCTCTTCAGTGCTGGGATACTGAAGCAGGGGAGGACTGTGAATATTCTCATGTCCTGTGTCTGGCTACCCAGTGACTCCTGACTGCCCAAATCTGATTTTTTTTTAACAAGTAAAAAGATGCCTATTATTTAAGTATTTAAAGAAGTGAACATGTTTTTATTCCTTAAGAATTTCCTGAGGAAATTTTAAGTAAATATAATTGGAAATTGTAATTTAGATTTTGGGTGAAACTCCAACCTGCAGCAGCTGCCTGAGCTTTGGTGAAGGTGTAAGCAGCTGAAAGCTGGACTCCCCTGCTTGTGCCTGCCACAACCAGTGGTGTTTTGGGTGCATGTGCTGCTGGAAAACCACTTTGGTGGTTGTGTTCCATGGGAGCAGGAGGCAGTGCTGTGATGCTGAATTTGTGGGGATGAACCCATAGCAGATACATGAATAATTCCTGTTGATGGTCCCAGTGAATGCTGCTGCACTGTTTCTGCTAAACCACATCACCAGGGCTTTTGAGGCTTGCAGGTGTTTTGTTTTTTGTAGATGGACTGTCTGGTAAAAATGCTGGTTTTTCCTGCTGGTCTTTGCCTATAAAAGCAAGACTTCTTCACCACTTTGAGAGCACAGGCCCTACAGGGAAGGGTAGTTCTAATATGCTATAGAATGAGTTTTCAGCACATACTGCCTGGTGAAGAGATGGCATTAGTCACTTTGTACTAAAGCACTGCTTTTTGGTGTAACTTACTCTTTGCAGTAAATACATGTTCTTGTTTCAGGCAGCTTTGTGCCCATAATCATGCACTGATACAGACTTAAATGTGCACAGTTGACTTCACAAGTGCAGCTACCACCTTCATGTGCTTTTGGGGATTTTCACCAAAGTCTCCAGCTGGGTTCACAAGGGAGCTGTCACATTGACAGTCTCAGACCTGTCATGATAGTGAAGAAAACAGCAATATCTGTGTTCTGACCAAATTAGCATCCCCACTGCCTGCCTGCCACAATTGTCATGGGAGTGTTTTGATTGAAAGACCAGGATCTTAAAACTGATCAAAACTGAGCCTGGTTGTTTTATGTCCCTTTGAAAGATCTCTACCCCGTTATGTTTAGTGTTTATGAATCTCAGAATTAGTATTTTCTGCTTGTCCCTTTTGGCTACTGTGATTTGGAGGTGAAGGGAAAAAAAAGTCCTTTTGTGAGTTTTAACATCATCCAGGAGCAGAGAAAAAAAAAAGGTGCACCAGTCTAAAACTGGTATTTTTAAAGTTACTAATACTCATAGAGAAAGATTAATAGTTAAAGTATTTTCTAAATCATCTAAAATGTTTGAAAAAGTAATTTATGTGGAAGAGACTTCTTTTGTTTTAAGGTTTTATAATGTATGTGTATGTTAATGATCTCTGTCAGTGACCCAAAAGGTGTTTGGCTCTAGACATACTAGGCTAGGAAAAATTTGCCAGTAGAATTCTTCAGAAGAGCTGAGATTTTTAATTGCTTCTAAAATATAAGGGTTTGAAAAAGTCATTTGTGGCAGCCAGATAACTTAGAGATGTTTTTCATGCTGACCATCTAAAATTTATGCCATTAAAAGCTTTATCCATGCTTGTAGCATCACATGTTTTCATCTTCTTCTCTTGAGCATGTGATATGATGTTGGATATAGCTAAATGTGAAACCACTTGGCTGTTTGTCAACCTGTGTACAAATCTGCTTCTTTAAATCACTCTCTATAGCTTGATACAGTGTCTGGCATGTTATTTGTTATTCAAAAAAAATAAAATAAACCAGAATCTCCTAATGACCACCAAAGCAATTGGCAGAGGCCTCACCATGTCATCAGTATCAGTTGATGGGGAGAGGAATTGGGATTTGTGGTAATGGCCATGAGCTGAACAGATTTATTCAGGAGGGGATTGCTCAGCATGCTTCCCCTGCAGTTTGATGTGTTGTTCAGAAGGGCAGATGACTTTCTTTAGAATTAGGCAAATCTTAGGAAAAATGGCCTTGCCAATTAAGCCACACTCTGCTAAGAAGGAAATGCCTGTAGTAGGACTTTATGAGCCAATAATTGGGCATTTAATCTAAAATTTATTCCTGTCTGAGCAAAATGTGGAGGCTTAAACTAATGATACTGATTTTTGCTGGTAGATTAAGCAGTGGTAGTTGAAGGAAATAAATGTTTGTTTTTATCTGTGGTATCCTGAAGCATGTATGTGGTAGAACTGTTTGTGCTTTATGGATGTTAAGACATAGATTGAGGAAACTCATCTATTTAATTTGAAAAATGAACAAAAAAAAATGACAAGCTGTTAAAATGAGAAGTCTGGATGAATCTCTTTGTTGGTGAGCAACCTTTCAGCTCTCCTACTTGCTTCTTTAGAAATTGCAGACCTGGGCCCTGACGTTTACACATCAGTGTGTGTTTGCCAGCCCACAGGAGATGGCTAATGAAACTCTCTTCAGATCCATCTTTTAGAATGGAGTAGTGATACTTTGTTCTCTTTTCTAAGTGCTGAAATGCCTCTGGCTTCCCATTGTCATCTTTATCTTTTCTGTAATGGCAAATTAAATAAAATAAGACTGTAATTTCTGTTCAGCCCAAGTGAAACATCATAGGAGATGTCATGTGGTGTAGAAGCTGTGTTAAGCAACAGAGGGAAAGAAACTTGGTTAAATCAATACCCAAATAAACACAAAAAATGCATTTTAAAGGTCAGATTCTGGTTTGGGTTGGTTTTTTTTTTATCCTCTCTCTCTTCTTTCTACTGACAGCAATCTGGAGAGATTGCATTGGTTTTTACTGCAGGTTTGTCTCAACAGATGTGAGGGCAGAGTCTGTTCAGGAGTTTGTTTGTGACAGACCCGTTAAACATAAAGAATATCTTGCTAAGCCATGATTTTTTTAGTATGTTGAGCAACCTATTTTTAAGAAGTGTTCTAGCTGTTAGACTTCATAGGCATTATGGTTTTTATATTTTCTATAGCTTTAGCTGTGTCTTGTGACTAAGTATGACATCTTCAGAGTTTCTGTATTAAAATGTTTTTGGATAGAGATTTTTTTGCAGATCCACCTATATTCATCTTTTTTGATTTAACAAAAAACCTGTGTGTATATTCCTGTTGCTTCTTGCATTAGATTTCAAAATATAAAATGAATGTCATTTTGAGTTTAAGGGAAAACAATGAAATCATATGCTCTCACAAGAATTGACAAATCATATCCCTTTCTAATGGGAATCTTATGTAAGTTCAGAAATTCTGTAAAATATTAGGAATTAATCTTGAACTTGACTCAGTGGAAGTAGAATGGATTTGGAAGGCATCTGAAATGCTGGAAGGAAAATGCAATGTCCTTTGATTCCCCCCCCCCAATGTTTTTTGATTAAAAATTGTCATATAGGTGCAGCCATAATGGAGCAAACAAACATGCTATTGTTAAAAAAAACACATAAAAATCACATAATATTTTACATTCTGTTCTTCTTTCTTTATTGTGAGGGTTAGCAGTTCTGTAGAAGCAGGAAAAGAATCTACCTTTGATTCCTTTTGTGCATTATTTCTAAATACTTTTGTTAGATGTTTTTGTTGCTCACATTCTTTATACTCCTAGCTCATATTAGATGTACAATGCTTATTAAAAGAAGAGGCTCTGATGTTTTGTGCCCTTCTCAAAAGAATCAGTTGGAGGCAGCTCCTCTTGCAGCAGTTGTCCCTAATAATTTCTCTGGACAGTCTGTAATTACATTTACCTGTATCCATTATTGCTGTGGTTGGTTACATGGGCCTTGCATCTGTCAGGCTGTGTCTGCATAACAGTGCAGTGACTGGGTCTGAAGGAGAGAAATAAACTGGGAAAACACTTTTCTTGTTCAAGAAACACTTGAGCTGTATTTATTTATTTATTTACTTAAAGGACCTTTACATCCCCACACCCTATTTTGGCTGTGTCAGCCTTTAAAGCATTTTGTCTACAGACAAGCACAGTGTTAATCTGCTTCTGAGGGATTGTTTTCCTGAGTTTTGAATTGTGTGTTTTGTTCTGTAGTTTGGAGTCCAGGACAGCATGAGTTTTGCAATGCTGTCTAGAGTTCAAGTTCATTCATTGGCAGGCTTTCACTTGATCTCCTGCCTGCTCCAGAGGTGAGGGGCTCTTTCTGCTTGTGCTGTGCTTTAATTTGTGCAAGGTACTTAGCTACTGCTATGATTTTTCAGACTGTATTATAGAATTACCTTGGCACACATTAAATAAATAATTCTTCCATTGAATCATCTGAAAACTTAGTTACAGGGAGATAGTGATGAATGGGGTTACTGGTTGGGTGCCCAGATATAGTTTGGGTCTGGGTGACCCAGAGAGGAATTGCAGAGCTCCAGTTGCCAGCAATGAGGAGGGTGTACCCAGGGCTGGGGCTGAGCTAACACTTCTAATTCAGATCCCAAGTGTCACAATCCACCTTGGTTCTTGTCTGAGTGAACAAGATTAGAACAAGGGGTGGCGGCTTTAAACTGGGAGAACAAAGGGTAATGACTTGAATTTGGATGGGGACAGGGCCAGATTATGTGATAGGATGGAATTCTTCACTGTTAGCTTGGTGAGACACTGGCACAGGTTATCCAGAGAAGCTGCTGCTGCTGCCTCATCCCTGGAATTGTTTAAGGCCAGGTTAGATGGGGCTTGGAAAAACCTGGTCTAGTGGAAAGTGTCTCTGCCTGTGGCAGGGCAGATTGGAATTAGATGATTTATAAGGTCCCTTCCAACCCAAACCATTCTGTGGTTCTGTGAGGAGTTTCAGGGTGTTTGTAAATTGGGTTTATTTTGGGAAAAGCATCCACTGCAGGAGTATAGCTACTGTTTTGTTCAGTGCAAGGTATCACTAGAAAGCAGCTCCTCCCTCTAAACACACGTGATGTGGACATTGCACCTGAGCTCCAGCTGTTTTCTCCTACAAACTCGCTCCTGTTGTAGTTCTGCCAAGAGAAGCATTGCCCAAGGATCTTGGGTTTGCTGCTTCCTCATCTGTATGGATGGAAGCTGCCACCACCATTGAAGTGGGTGAGGGTAAGCTAACAAGTTTAGGAGCCCAGATCCAGAGCTAAATTCTTGCAAGTTATTGATTGAATTTTTAGGAGACTTAAAGGTCAAGGGAAAATGAGAAGAACTGTTTTCCCCCCAGCCTGTGATCTGGATTGTTGACTGTGTTCACAATCCAATGTAGTTCATTTTGATGCAGCCAAGTCAAAAGTAATGCTTCTGGGCAAAAGAAGGCACATAATATTAAGCCCTGAAAGACTGTATTCAGGCAAGCAGTGGTGCAGAAAAGAGCCTGAGCATTGTGGATTGCTTATCATGAGCATCTTAATATGAATTTCTGGTACGCTGCACTGTTCAAAGAGGTGAATGTCGATAAATTAATATGACAACATGCAGGAGAAAAGAGGGAGATGGTCTGGCTCTTTATATATACCCCAGTGCACTTGTGCACAGGTGGGAGGTCAAAGGAAGGAAGCAAAAATAATCACAGGATTAAAAACAAACAGAGAGACCAACAACTGCCTGGGTTTAGGAGCTTTGTTTTTCCATTTAACGCCACAGAGGTTGAGAGTTGTCATGTCTATGTAAAAATACCTATCTATAGATAGACACATACTGCATATGCAAATATATATATATACAGGTGTAAAAGAGATCTGGTGGCTTAGCAGGAACCAACAGGGTATCAGGCAGATTCAACCTTGAGATCACAAACAGTGCTGTAGCTAAATTAGTAGTGAAACTTTAGGAAAAGAGAGCTGGTGGAACAGTTTATAATCTTTTAAGATAAAATTAGATACTACATTTTGTAAGATGTTCTTTAGTCAAACTTCTGGGAACAATTCAGCGGGTTTTATAGAGAGATTATACTGGGTGACTGCAGTAGTTGCTTCAGGCTCTAGAATATGTAAATCTGTAAATGATAATGAAAAACTCCACATATGCAGATATGTTTCAGAAGGACAAGTGCAGTGTCTTTTCTGGGGACCAGTGTTGTCTCCAGGTTAGATGGCTTCATGTTATGACTTAATTACATTTTATTGCTTCTCTATGTTATTATTATGCACAGCAGTTTAAACATTGTGAGCAGAGATACTGGGTTTCAATTTTATATGTACATGGGGTTTATTTGGATGATTCCACATAGTTTTAATTGAAGAACAGGTGTTCCCTGTAAGCTAAATGGGTATCCACTTACCCTGCTTTTATATAGAGAATACATTAAACTTTGCAGTGTGTGTGTTTGTTTTCATTTCAGCTTTCATTCAGGAAGACTATTACTGATAAAAATCTTTGTTTCAAACAGCTCAGAGTAGAAGTGCTCAGCTGCAATTCAATTTGTGAAGTGTTTCTGTTACAGTGTTGTCACTTTTATAGCACTCCAGTGAGGGGCAAGGAGAGGACTTCTCAAAACATGAATTTTGACTTCAGACTTGAGCCTCTTATTGCCATCTTTTCTAAAAGTTATTTTTAATATAAATGTGGTGATAAATATATCTTGAAGTTTGATGCTTTTACCTTTATATTCCTAATTTTGTGGTTGTGTATTGCCAGGTAGCAGCCATCAGATTTGTTCAGAAATTGCAGCTCACTCTCTGGGAGGTTACAGAGCAGCCTTCCCTGCCTTGTTTGTTTTAAACAAATTGACATTGACTTGTAATTACCTGGGAGAGTTTTTGTCTTGTGTCTGGCTGGAGTTAGGTGTTAGATCAGATCTTAAGAAGAAATTCTTTATTAAGAGGGCAAGTGAAGCACTGGCACAGGTTGCCCAGAGAAGTTGTGATTGCCCGTCCCTGGAAGTGTTCAAAGCCAGCCTGGATGGGGTTTGGAGCAGCCTGGTCTAGTGGGTGGCATCCCTGCCCATGGCAGGGGGGTGGAAGATGTCCTTAAAGGTCCCTTCCAACCCAAACCACTCCATGATTCTGTGACTTGTACCTCATTGACACAGAGCTCAGAGGTTTCTGTGCATCTCCAGTCTGGAAATCTGTCATTTCAGCATTTCCACTTTGGTCTGGTTTTTGATTCAGTGCCAGTGGATAGATTGAACTGCTTGTTAGGTTGGTTTCTGGCACTTGGGTGTTGAGATTCTGTGTGGTGGAGGAGCTCTGGTGGACTTTGCACACCTGGTTTGGTGTGTGCTTCTGAAAGGTACAGCCATGGAGAAAGAGGGTGCAGGTGTTTTTGAGGACAGAGAGGGCACATCTGTCTTGATAGGACTTTCTAGAATATTGGAGTTCTGGTTTGCCTTCCAAAAGGATCATCTGGGCTTGGAGGCGTTCCTAATCGGCGGCAGACGGAAGTCACTATTGATCCATGGTCATTTGTGCTGGCTTTGGGACAGGATCCCCTGGGGACTGTGTCTGCAGGCTGGCAGGGATGTCCTCTGCCTTGATGATCCAAGCAAGGTCAGGAGAGAAATGGTTCAGCCATCCAGCTGAAGGAATTTTGGCATGCTGCTTGGGCCCAGGGATCAATTCTAAATAGCTGCCTTATGCCTATCTGAGGAAAAGTCTTTCCAGATCTGATGTTCCTGTGTTGTGTGGTGGCTGTCAGGGTCTCCAAAGTACAGCTGGGCAGTTCATGCATGGAAGGACTTGTTGTCTTCAGCTCCCCCTTAGAGGCTTATAAACATTAACCACCCAGAGGCTACTGATTCAGATAAGCTGCTATAAATTGACACTGCATGTAAATGAGCTATCGTGCTGTGTTGTGGTGATTAATGTAACTGTAATGGCACACATTATCTCCTAAAGTTATGATAACCTGGGGAAATCACTTAAAGATAACCTGTTCTGTCTGTTCTCCTCAGGAGGATATCTGCATTTTGGCTCCACATAGCTTATCTTTGCTCCTAACGCAAACTAGAAAATTAAAGAGAGCAAACTGCATGCTAGGACCATATTCTAGCCTGCATTGCATTTACTCCTGCATGTTAATTTTCTTATGCAAAAAAACCTGCTTTTGGGTTGCCTTGAGACTGGCATTTTTTAATAGGCACTCTCCAGAGATCATACTAATTTTGTCCCAAGCTCAAGATCCAGGTGTCTGTGCTGGAGCTCAGCTAATTGTTGCTGAACCTCTCATACTTCTGTCGTGGTGGTAAGGCCCTGGCACTAACTTCTTGAGGCTTGGTTTGACTTCATTTGAGTCTTACAGGAATTTGTCTTTGTTTAGTTCTTCATTCTGAAAGTATGTACTTTCCCTTGCAGGCTTTACTTGTGCCATAAATTCAGTATTTGTTCCAGTTTCTAAACAAAACAGCTGATGAGTGATCTGTAGGTACAAGTTTTAATAATACATGTAGAGTTAAATTTGCAGGAAATTTTCTTTCTTGTTTCAAATGCAATTTAAAGCAGAAAAGGGGGGAAAAAAAGCTGCCTTTGATTTTCTTAGTTTCTTATTTTGATCCAAATCCTGAGAGAGCTGGGATTTTTGACTGTGAAGCATTACCAAAAAATGCTTGAGTAAGTATTTTAGAATCCCAAATCTTTGGATTCAAGGTACATTTCCCACTTTTTACTTGGGAATCCTTTGGGCTGTCTGTTCTACCATAGAAACTCTGTCTTGCTAATTGTGATCACTCCTCCTCTCCCTGTGTTTTCATATCAGGGATAGTAGAAGGAGGAGCTGAGGAATCCTTGAGGAAAGACAAACTGTAACATGTATGTATTCCTGGAATAGTTATTTGACCTCTCATGAGATTAGAAATGTCTCTTCATGAAGGGGCTCTCGAGAGAAGTGAATGAGCTGGAGAAGAGGCAGGAGAAGGGAGGAGAAGATCTTTTCCTGGTGAGTGCTGGCAGTCGCTCTGTGCTTGGCACAGGGCAGGAGGAGCTCATGCCCATCTGCAGGAAGTGCCGAGCCTCTCCAGGCTGAAAGCAGCGCTGAGCTTTACAGAGAGGGGCTCCTGTGGAGCCTGCAGGACTGGAACTGCAGTGGCACACACCCTCTTGTGGCAGGAAGGGACAAGTCCCAGCACAAACCAGCGTGGCCTCTTGGTTTCTGTGCTCCCTGGTTTGCCTTGCTCACTCTTTGGTGTTCAGTGAGCATCCCTCACTCGGGTGCACCACCTGTGCTTTCCTGTACTTGCCTCTTTCATCTTCCTGTTCTTGCACTGCCTGAATCTGTTCTGTCTTGCAAATTCTAAAACTTCACCCTATTTAAATCTGGTTTTATCAGTATTTGGATAGTATTTAAACTGGGCTTTAAAGTGCCCTTACTTACTTAGTTGCCAACATACTGAAAATACTCCTTACGGACTAAAACATTTACAGGAATAAAAAGGCTGGAAAAATAACCAAGGGTGCTGAAGAACATACTAGTTTTGTGTCTTAAATAGCTTAGTTTGTCTGAACTGCTATGAAGGGGTCATGTATAGATTAGGGGATAACATGCTGCTTTTCCCAGCGGTTTGATTAACCAGCTTAGGACTGGGTCAGATGCGCAGGAGCAGAGCAGGGAAGGCTCATCATCACCTTGCAAGTGCAGAGGGGCCCTCCAGCATGTTTGCAGTTATCAGATTTGCTGCATAATAAGCTGTACGCTCCATTCAGCACTCTAATTAACCCAGGAAAGCTCTCTGGCTCAGTCTGTGCTGATAGCATGAACCTCACAAAGCCAGGCAGTCTCACCAAAGTACCTCTAAATAAGATTAAGCAAAGCGAGCCAGCCATGAAATAAAATGTAGGCTAAGTGTCAAGCAAATACTCTTATTTGCTTTCATTTAGTACCAAGTTCTGCACTTGGCATGAGGTGTCCAAGCATTTAATGTGTGAGTAGCACTGGCAACTCCTAGCAAGTGCTGACAGATGAGACCTTAATCATTAATGTTTCTCTGTAGAGACAAAAATAACCAAATGCTGTGTGACAACGCTTACAAACACGAGTTGATGGTATTTCCTACAACTCCTAAGCAGTCCTGGCTCCCACTGATCCCATCAGGATTGGGAATTACATGTTGGTGGAACATGGTGGCAGACTGGGTAATGCTGGGATGTCAGAGGAAAGGAGAAAAGCCAAGGCTGGTGGCAGGTTTGTAAAGTGACAGGTTCCTTAGTTAGCCCTGTGCTGCTGCTAAAGATCCTTGTCAGACAGCAGGAAAAAGAAACAGTGTGAGTGATGGAGGATGGAGCAGGTACAGACATACAGGGTCCTGAAATCTATGACCTGTTTGCAGAATGGATCTCATCCTCCTTTCTCTGCCTTTTCAGGTATCTTGCAATATCTTCAGAACTCTCCCACCTAGTGACAGCAATGAATTTGATCCAGAAGAAGATGAGCCCACCTTGGAGGCATCGTGGCCGCACTTACAGGTTTTTGATTATTTACCTCAGAAGAAATTCTTGTCATTGCTTGATGTATCTAATAATTTATCTAATAATTTTCTCAGCTTTTTTTTTTAACCTGTGAATCAGAACTATTCTGTGAGACACCAACATGTATTAATACTGTTTATGATTCTAATATAGTACCTAAAGAGAAGGGAGAGAACTTTGTGATATTTCTAAAACGTTAAAGCTTTCTTTCAAAATGATATTGATGGTGTCCCTCATATTCCCGTTTTCCTTCACTGATTTAAAAATTATTTTGCTTTCCCAACTGCTTTGATGCACAAGTATTTTTCAACAACTGCAGCAAGAGCATTGTGAGGATGACACTGCTGGCAGTTTTGCTTTATTGAGGGTGGTTAATATTCATAGGAGAGTGCACAGGTGTTGGCAGCTGATCAGAAAAATGAATGAGAAGCTGCATCCCTATCTAAGTCCTCCTTCCTCTCCTCAAGGTTTGCTCCCAGGTGTTTGGAGCAGGATTCCAGCTCACTCAGTAGCATCCCTTCCTCTGAATTTCAGTTGTCAAAACAAGGGATTTTGAGACCCCCATGTGGAATAACACTCTATCCAGCTCTGGGGTTAATAGCACAAGAAAACTGTAGACCTGTTGGACTGGGTCCAGCGAGCAGGGTGCAAAGATGATCGGAGGGCTGGAGCACCTGTCCTGTGAGCACAGGCTGAGAGAGCAGGGATTGTTCATTCTGGAGAAGAGAAGGCTCCAGGGAAACCCCATTGCAGCCTTCCTGTACTTGAAAGGGAGATTGTAAAAAAACAAGGGAGAGAGTGGCTTTTTACATGGTCAGATGGTGACAGGACAATGAGAGATTCAGATTGCACTTTCTTAAGAAGCTCTTGAGTTGTGAGGGTGTGAGGCCTGCCACAGAGGTTGCCAGAGAAGCTGTGGCTGCTCCATCTCTGGGAGTGTTGAAGGCCAGGTTGGATAAGCAGCCTGGTCTTGGGAGTGCTGTCCCTGCCCATGGCAGGGAGGGTGAAATGAGGTGATCTTTAATGCCCTTTCCAACCCAAACCATTCCATCATTCTGCAATTTTCAGTGAAGAACATAAACTAAACTGGAGAAAATATCCTTGATACTAATGCAGTAAATTCCTTTATAGAAAATCTAGATGAAGATGCTGTGTGTGTTAGTCAGGATAATGACTCACACCACTGGTAAATTTACAGGAAGTTTGCTTGAGTAACAATTTGTGGAGCTTTGGGAGTTTTTGTGAGCAAAGGAGCAGAATTGATCTCAGCCTGAAATGAGGATTCTATTTTACAGTTGCATGCACAATCCTGTGAGGGTTTTTTTTTTTTCACTCTTTTGTGCTCTCTAATTCAGAATCTCTTGAAATGTAGGTTCATCCCTCATTTATATTTAAATTTCACAAAAAATAAGAATCTTCAAAACTTCAAGGCAGCTCTGAGGAGCTGTGCCTGCCTGGAAACAGCACATTCAGTGACACTGGTGCTGTAGTTCAAAAAGTCATTACTTGCATGGAAATGAGGGAATTTCTTATCCAGTGGATGACTTAGCATTGTCAAGAAGAAATTCACCAAAGTATTTGTGAAAAGTCAATGGAATTGATTTCCTGATGATTTAATGTTGGTGTTATGTAAGCTGTCACTTTTCCCACAACTTACTTCTCAACCTCACTCCTGCTTTTTGATTTCCTATTGCTTCCTTTGAGAAGTCAGAGAACAGTGTTATAAAGTACCAGCAGCAGTTTTGCAGCATATTTCTGTCATGGAAAAATTTAAAATGATTTTCAAATGTACTTTTTAAGCTTCCTTTCTCCTTTCAGTATCAATATTCATACTTACTAAAGACAAAAAGGAAGAAGTTTTCAGTGGCTGCTCTTCATGAAAAGGTTCTGCAAAGAGAATGGCTGGCTGGTAGCTCATTATCAGTGACAGATCAGAGTTGCTGTCTTATGAGGCCACAGCAGTCTCTGTTTCACTTCACTTCCTTGTTCCCTGCTTTTTATACTCTTCTTTTTCTCCACTAAATGAAAAGTCTTGCTGTCCCACTGAAGAGTTTAGGTAGAGATGGAATTGCATGAAAATAAGCAGATTTTCTCCTGCCCTGAGGCTAATCTTTACAGTAGCTTAGGAACTTCTGAATAAATTCTGGTTTGTATTCTTCTTCTGTGTTTCAAGTTGTACTAGAACACTACTCTAAGCAATTTCTAATTTAATTTAAATATTTCCAACTGTTTCACCAACCCCTTCAGAATTGTAATGTCTGTATTTGATGTGACTTCAGCAGTTCAGAGGGCAGTTTAAATGTGCTTCCCAATTACTCTGGGAAACTTTACAAGATGATAACAAGCATTACAAGATGGCAGTGCCTGTTCTTGGTGATGAAATGTCTTTGACTGGAGTTAAATAAGCAGAGGCAGCTTAAAAAGCTCATGTAATTAAGTTTAACTAAAAGGTGGTAACTTAATAAAGGAGAAAAATCTTTTCCATTTTTTTAACCCTTTGTACTGGGGAAAAATAAGCACTTAATCTTTAATAAAATAATTTAGGGAAATACTAAAAATATAAAGAGTAATCAAGTCATAAATTAAACCCATGTTTTGTTTATTTTTTCTTTTGCAGCTTGTATATGAGTTTTTCATACGATTTTTGGAAAGCCAAGAATTTCAGCCCAGCATTGCCAAAAAGTACATAGATCAGAAATTTGTATTGCAGGTAAGCTGGTGTGTTTTTTTTAAGGCTTAGTGCTGCTTTTGGGGAAAAAAAAGTCCTTTAAAAAGATTTAGTTTAGAATTTGAAAGTATAACTTCATTTGCAACAGAAGAAGGCTAAACCAGCGTCTACAATGAAAGTTTTCAATCTATGGAGGAAATGGAAAAAGGTGTGTGTGTTTATATGTCAGCTTGTTACTATAGATACATAAAATAGATGGTTTGGATCCAGTTTCAATACCTCAGTCAAAATATTTGACTTTCTGGTTTTGAGACAGAGCTGAAACAGTAACTGTTGTAAAATGAAAAGTTTCCCACCAAGTAGTCTCAGAATGCTGTTCTCTCTATCTAGAGACTACTTAAACACCAGTTTTAATGTGTCTTAGTATTGTTGATACTTTTGTTTTCTGGGTAAGCCAGGACACTCCACAGATACATTTTTTTGTCTTCAGATTTGAGAACAGGCCTGACTTGGGTTTTGTTTTCCCTTTGTGAGTTTTTGTGTAACTGCAAAGTCAGAAAGAACTTTGTGCTTGATGCTGTCTGTAGCTTGCTTGTGAAAATCAGGGGAATTTAGAAAGATTGCTATTTAGTTAGAAAATGGAGTTTCCTTGCAGGCTGTCACTTGAATGAAAAAGCAACTTGGAGTTGGCAGGAGAGACTCAGCATTTCTGAAGACCTTTCTCTTGTCCCTTATCACTCATGGCGCTTTTATTTTTCCCTGTACTGCTCAGGCAATAAAAGTTGTGCTTTTACTGTTCATTGTGTTGTCTGGATGAAGAATACCTGAAAAATGGAGTGAACAGAGCAATTTCTGTCCTTACATTCAAAGTTTCAAAGAAGATAATTCAGTTTTCTTCTTGATAGCACAAGACCTTCTTCATCCTACAAAGGCAATAGGATATACTTAAATTTTTCCTTTATCCTTCTCCTAAACACAATAGCATTTTTCATCTGGATCAAACCTCTGGTGGTTTCCTTTTTGTTCATCTCAGTACTGATTTAACAAGAAGATGCACCAATGTGTTCATCCAGTACCTGGTGGAGATAAAAGAACATGCATGACAAATCACTCCTGACAGGTTTTTTCTGGCTGGTTTTGGTTTGATTAGATAGAGCAGGATTGCATTAGGATGAATACATGTGCTCTCCTTCAATATCTAGTAAAAATAATTCTTAGATGCTCCTGTTCTGTGCTGCTGAACTTGGTCATGACTGGCAACATCCCACTCAACCCTTTTAAGACATTCAAAACTGTCAGTTTGGCACAGGAGAATGGGTCTAAACCAAGGATTTTAAATTCTTTTTACATCTTGCTAGTTTTCATTAAATCTATTAAATGGAAGAATATTTGCTACTGAAAGAGGGGAATATGAGATTTTAAAACCTACATATCAGAAAACATGGTATGACAATTAAGAAGGCAAAGAAGTTCTAAGGATTCCTATGTTCTTATGGGGTTTGGTGATGCACATTTTTATATTGCTGTGCACAGTGTCAATTTAAAATTGACATTTTTCTAGCAAAAGTTCTATTCAGACCTACATATACACACATATACACACTACATATAAATAGTTATATTTCCATGTGTGTAAATACTTTTTGGTGAGCTGTAGGAAATTGGGGTGTCCTTCCACTTCCTGTTGTGTTTGTTGTGTGTCAGGAGCAACTCCTGAGTACCTGCAGATCCCTTACACAGGACAGCAATTTGAGACTTAAGAACATGAAGCATTTTGGTGTCTTGTGACACTGACACCACAAATGGGACTTTTGGAGTATTTGGAATCAGCTTTTTCTCAAAATTAATTTTTTTTTTAATTTTAATGATGTGTTTCTTGGCAGTAAGGATGCCTGTATGAAAAAAAAAGGAAAATGTTCATTTTTAATGGACTTTTTTCAAACTTTTTGCTTATTTACTTGCTTTTTGCTTGCTTTTATTAAGTATAGCTGCATTTCTGGCTTTCAGCTGTATGTTTTAATAAAATACTGTATTTATCAGTGTAGCTGTTCATTTTTAAAGCCTGCTTATGTACAGTTTGAAATGGTTGGCAGTGGTTGCTAAGAGACATACTATTCAAATATATCCACAAGTCTCTGTTATGTAGGTTGCTATTTTGGAAAATTAATTTCCTTTTTCTATGTATGTTTAGAATAGCCAAAATAAATTATGGAAGTCTTGCTGCTAATTCATAAAAATAAGACTTTATTGTTGAAACCTGAAAACCAATTGGACATAGCAAAATAATAGTCTTATTATTATTTTTTTTTTTTAATGAGAGACTTAGTTTAGCAATGTTTCCAGAGAGGATCTGCATAAGAGAACTGGAAATATAAATACTTTTCAATCCAGTAAGAAAACAAAAACCATAAGTGCTTCCAGCTGTTTGCTGTCTTAGGCTGAGATGTTCTATTTGGGGAAGGATGAGGTGACTATTTATTTATTTAAATCCAGAACTAATTGAGGAGAGCAATGTGTTTATAACCTCTGGAGGGCAGCTGACAAACCTCATACTTCCCTCCTGAGATCCCCACCACTGCAAAGATGATACAGTGAGGTCTCACTTCAAGCTGCAGAAATGTTCCAAACAATGAGGAAGATATGTGTGCATCAGTCCTAGACCTGGATGTTAGAAAGCAAAATCCCAGACAGCCTAACAAATTTAAATCATATTTTTTCTTATCTTTTTCACCTCCTCAGAGTTATACAGTAGTTTAACAGAGATCAGGTGTAGCATGCATACACTGACATATCTACTTGCTGTAGGTATTTATAATTTATCTGTTTGTGAATCTAAGATAATTTTGTTTTCTGCCACTCCTGTAATGATTTTCTGACATTTGTAAGACCCATTTGTAAGACCTGTTTGACAATCTCTCTATTTCTCCTGCAAGACAAGTAGTCATTCAGTTACTTTTTTTCATGCAAGACAGATACTGGTTGCCATTGATTACTAAAAATTACCTAAAATTCCCTGGTTTCTGCACATTTGTGGCAGTTGGTTGTGCTTTTTGCTTTAATGTTTACCTCTGAATTTATTCCAAACATCCAGCAGAATACCCAGTGTTGTGGTGTTGCAAAAAAAAATGAGGATGGTGGCTAAGGGAAAGCTCATACTGTTGTGGCAGAGGATTCAAGGGGAATAAAAACAATATTTTGGTGATATTCCTGCTGCTCATTTCATGCAGCTTCAGGTGTCAGTGTTTGGGATACATTTTGTGCAGTACCAGACACTAAAACACCTTCTGAGTCTCGCATAACCAAGAACTACTTAGTAAATGTGGGTTTTCTAGTTTTTTTTCTTTATTCATTGTTTTGTTTTTTTTTAATTGTCATTGGTAATGAAATCACCATTTTGTTCAAAGTGAAGGATTAATTCCCTCTGATGCTGTTGATTTGTGGCAATTGGTGGAGATCCCATAGCAGCAGATCCAGTGCTGGCATGGACTTCCCTGTTGGGTCTTTCCACAGCATGAGGGCCTTGC
Organism: Melozone crissalis; assembly: GCF_028551555.1. NCBI lineage: Eukaryota > Metazoa > Chordata > Aves > Passeriformes > Passerellidae > Melozone > Melozone crissalis. Next base: position 4,152,882 of record NW_026535834.1, read on the forward strand.
AATCACTAGGAAGGCTTAAGAGCTCTTCATATGAATGACAGGCAATTAGAAAAATGTGACCTTGACACAACCTTGTGAGGACAAAGTGTTAGAGCAAATGAGGACCTTCTGGTTCTGCAGAGTCAGGGAATGGGGGATGTAAAAGGCAAACTGTCTTATCATATTTATTATTGGGATGAAGAAGGGCAGCAATCACAAATTTATTATTCTGAGTTTTATGATGCTATACTGAGGTTCCAGCAGGTTTTTTTAATATTGGATATCTACTGCTTAGGTACCATGGATGTCACATTCTTTGACTCGTGTGTTTTCATGAATTCCGTTTCCTACAGAAGTCTGTTGTGTCCTGCTTGTCAAATGTCTCCTGTTTCAGTTCTCTTTTTCCTTTAAACACAGCTGTTGGAGCTGTTTGACAGTGAAGACCCTCGGGAACGAGACTACCTAAAAACAGTCTTGCACAGAATTTATGGCAAGTTCCTGGGCCTTAGAGCATTTATCCGAAAACAGATAAATAATATTTTTCTACGGTAAGTTGTGGAAGAAGGAGCTTTTCACTTATGAACCCTTTAGGAAACTGATATATTGCTTATATTTAACTTTTCTTTTTTTAGATTTGTTTATGAAACTGAACACTTCAATGGCGTAGCTGAGCTGTTGGAAATTTTAGGAAGGTAAAGGAGTCTTTATTTATTATCTAACTCAGACTTCCCTTTGGACACGTCAGGGTAGTGTCAGATTTGGAAAAAGTATTATGATAATCCCTGACTCTGAAAACAGATGTGTGCACATGCTCATCTTTAAGCCCATGTGCAAATCTCTGTCACATCTTTGCCAAGAATATCTAAGTACAAGTTCCAGCCCAAGTGTTGGGTTGATTTTATGTGTGTGAGTCCATTAAACACTGCACGCTTCATCCTTACATGCTGGGGGATTATTTTCTTCTGAGCACACTTAGCAGAGGGGATGTTTTGAGTGAGTCTAATTTTGGTGGGTTAATTACTCAAGACCACCTTGCTCAGATGAATTTACAGACCACATAGACAAGGTCTTCTCTGTTTGGCAGCAGGTTTGTGCAGCTGTTTATGTGGTTATTCCTAATGGGAGCTGGATTGCTACCTGGATATGCAGTGCCCTGCTAATATAAACTAATACTGTTTATAAAAGCAGGGCCAAAAGCAGGACCAAAGTCAGCAGCTGTTTACAAGTGCTGTTTGTAAACAGCTGCTGACTGCTAAATATATTTTAATCTAGAAAGTGCTTATTCAGATCTCAGTATTGTTCTCTGTGATGATGACACTAACAAATATTTCTTTTCTCATTTCCAGTATTATCAATGGTTTTGCTTTACCTCTCAAGGCAGAGCATAAACAGTTTCTGGTGAAGGTGCTGATCCCTTTACACACAGTCAGGAGTTTATCACTCTTCCATGCACAGGTAGAAATTATGAAAGTATTTTCTTTACAGTAAGAATTATATGTATATTTTTAAAGGTTGTCTTGTAAATTTAATTACATGCACATAAAAAGGAGAGGGGAATTCTAAATGGACAAAAAATACAATTGATTTTTTTTAAAATTGATTCAGTATCTTTTGTATGAGAAGTATCTAGCTTCTGTTCTGATTAGGTAATTAAAAGCATAATATATATCTGTAATAGTTTGGAAATTTTATTTGGTAGTTAAGCTCTATCTCAAGGTTTTCCTCTCTGCTGTTTTCTCATTCTCACAAGTTTGCCTTTCCCATTCTCTCTCCTAAGAGGATGTTTGGGTTTCCTTAGTCTTGTCCTGTCAAGGCTCTTCTTCACCCTGGCAACCTTCTGAATACTCATACCCACATTTTTTCATTTAATATTCTCCCTCACAGATTGCTTAATACTGCCTTTATGCTCTCATACATCTTTTTATACCTTCAGTTTTCATGATGTAATTTTTCCTCTGATAGCTGCTACCTGTTGCCTTTCTCTTTCATTCTCAGATAGTGAAAATTTTCAGTATTTCTTTTGGTGACAAAGCTTTGCTTTCTAAATATGTTATTCCAGGTTTTAGCTGTGTCGACTCATCTTGCAAGAATTCTCATGACTTTGCTGTATAAAATTAGTAAAAAGTTGCACTTTAAGAGAGTAGCACAGGCTTCAAAACATTGCTTGTATGACTGCATTTAGATTCCCAAGTTATTCTGATTTTTGTTCTTTTATAGAACGTTGTTTCTTATGAACTTGTTTCTTATAAACTGAACTTTGAATGGATTTGCACAGTGCAAACTCTGCATCTCAGTCTAAAACTGGATGTAGTTTGAGAGAGCTGAATAGCATCTTGCCTCAAGTTTTTCTTTATAAAAAAGTTGGGGTTTTGTTGTTTCTTTATAGAAATGTTCTAATTTTGTTTTTGTAAATTGTCACCTCTTCCCAGCTGGCGTATTGCATAGTACAGTTTCTGGAGAAGGACCCCTCACTCACAGAACCAGTAAATATTTCTTTCATACTTTTTTTTTCACTATGAATGGTTTATCCTGTAGAGAGAAAAGCAAAAAGTCTAACTTCTTTTTCCTTCTAATTTAGGTCATTAGAGGCTTAATGAAATTCTGGCCAAAAACCTGCAGTCAGAAAGAGGTAAGAGATATGCTGATATTACAAAGAAAAAGAGTTACTTTGCTCTAAAACATAATAAGCAGGGATCTTTAATTCGTGGTTGATAGCACATGCTGTGGTGAATCTTGGTATTACTTCTTGTAGATGATTTTTCAATACTTTAATTCTAGTTTTTTAAACAGTTTTGACTGTGCAAAGTTTGATAAGTCTGGTTCCTATTCACAAAATAATTCCTGATTCTGCTGCAGAGAATATTTTAGAAAGGAGAAAATAAACATAGTTGAGGATAGGTTGGAAAACTCTGTTAGATTTGGAATTGTTTATATATGAAGACAGTATTTTTCCAGTGAGGATGAAAGATACTTTCTGTGGTGTTTACCTACTAAACATGTAAAAGATGCAGTTAAACACGTGCATTTTTGTTTCAGATGCAAATCAGAGTTTCCCTAGTGAGGTTTTGTGAAACAGCAAAACTGTTATTTTCAATGTTGCTCTCAAAAATGAGGTAAAATGATGAGAATCCCCTTAGTTACTGAAGTTTGAGCCTTTGTTCAGATCTTTGTGTGAGACAAGGTTTTCAGCATGGATGTTTATACTGGTGCAATTCTGAATTTCATTCAAAATACTTTAAATGCAGCACTTGAAGAAGAAACTTGTCCTTGTTTTAAGGGACTGAGTCCAAAAAAAAGCTGCCAGTGGTAGAACTGATGACATTTTTTGAGAGAGGGTCTCACTGAGCTGAGTGAAGTTTCCATTTCTTGCTGAAGCAGTAGAATTTGGAGGTTACCAGCATTCTGCAGAACAAGATGATTTGGAGGTTTTGTATTCAAAGCTTTCTTTTTTGTCTTTAGGTCATGTTCCTAGGAGAGCTGGAGGAAATCTTGGATGTAATTGAACCATCACAATTTGTCAAAATCCAGGAACCCTTGTTTAAACAAATTGCCAAGTGTGTCTCTAGCCCTCATTTTCAGGTCAGTGTTAAAGGTTATTGTTTATATAGGAATGTACAGTCTCAGTTTCAAACATAACTGCCCCCCAAATGTAAATATTATTCTATGTTATGTTTTTAAGTACTTGTCCTCTGTGGAAGAGGATTATGTTGGGGTGGAAGGTTAGGTCTGAGCTCCATTAATAACTTGTTAGAGGTGTTTGGGGTTACAGCTCAGAGCTTGTCCTTCTGAGCCCCTCACAAATCCTTAACCTGTGTCCAAGCAGGCTTTGAGCCCTCTCACTGAGGGTGGCAGGTGCTGGCCCCATAGACCCTGGAGGATGGATTTGCTCCCTGGTTTTGGTGCAGTTCCTGTTTTCTGGCTTGATTCCTTCTAACCATGTACCCATGTGTCTGGTTAGAGGTGACACAAACTGTGTAGCCTGTTCTAATCACATTGTGTAATGGGAGGAAGGGGAATGCATGGGCTGTAAATGGATATGTGAAGAGGATATAGAGTTCATGGCCTGTAGTGTCTCCATATTAAGCCTGGTGATCTGTCCTGGCACAAAGACAGATGTGACTTTTCAGCTCTTCCTTGGACTTCATCCTTTTTAAAATCATAATTCAGATCAGCATCCTCCTTCCTACCCCCAGCTTCTCTCCAGGGTAATTACTGTCCTTGGTACCTTCCCCACACTGAAGATTTCTCCTCCCTTACCCACCCCAGCTCCTGCCTGGGCCTTTCCCTGTCTCCTTTCCCTGGTATCCCAGCACTGCTGGCTTTTTTCCAACTGCACTCTTCCTGATTTTGAGGGAAAGGGTGATGGGAAGTCTGTCTGCTCTTCCTTTCCCTCCTCAACTGATGCTGTGTCTGCACCCAGTCTTCAGTCAGCAATAACACATTGCTCAGGAAATAGAGAGTGGGTGCTGTGGGATCAGAACTACAGGATAGAAATTAATTCCATTAATGCATGTTATGCTACTGATCATAGTAGTTTAATTCCAAAACTAATGACTCCTGGTAGCTCATCTTTGTAGAGTTTCTCTGTGATTTGTTTTTCTGTCAGAAAATCACAAAATTACAGCTATCTGAATTCCTGTTCCTGTTTTATTTCTTTGACTCAAAGGTGGCTGAAAGAGCGCTGTATTATTGGAATAATGAATACATCATGAGTTTGATAGAGGAGAACTCAAATGTTATACTTCCCATCATGTTTTCCAGCCTTTACAGGATTTCTAAAGAGCACTGGAATCCGTAAGTTTGTGCATTTACACTTTATCTTTCAGCATTTGACATCCCACTGATAAACTCAGGGAATGTATTGCAGAACATCTGAATGGGAGAGATGCACACTCAGAGCTGCTCTGAGCAAGTGCAGCTCTGTTAATGACAAAATGTATTAGTCTGCACTTGAGCTTGTCTCAGTGTTTTTAATTAACTGGTATGTGTACAAAAATCACTACTTTGTAGGATAAAAATAGGCCTTCTCACAAGATGGAAAAAAAGAAGAAATTAAATGTTACATTGTTATTGAAGGAAAAATGTTGCTCATCAAGTGTTTCTCCTACGCAGTTTTTTTATAAACGGGTTGGCTCTTAAGCCTGATTCTAAATTGTCTAGAAGAATATCTGTTGGCATTAATAAAGCTTTGTGGCTGTATCATCATCAGATACCTCTGGGAGACTTTTGGTGTTGGCATTTTTTAAACATCCATGAAACAGACAGTATATTCTTAGGTTGGGTTGTTTTTTCTAAATTTATTTAAATACAACTGTTTTCTATGACAATAATTAAGCAGTTACTTAGCATTGATATTGTGATAATTAGGCAATTTTATTTTAAACTGAATGGCCTAGTAAAAAGTGTTTTTATGAAAAATTGTATTGTAGGAAGATGACATACCATACATCCTTTATTTTAGTTGGAAAGTTTTTCTAAGTCAAGATGATTAGCATTTAGTAACGCCAGTATTTTTAATGAGCTGTGCTATGTTCAGGTCCCAGTTGCTTTGAGACCTTACTGTAAAATGTTTTATCTTTTCAAACACTGGTCTTTTTGTTCTGTTCTAGTCAAACTCTCAGGGTTGTGTGTTTACATGACAAATCTAATGCTGCTGGAAAGCCTCTGTAGCTTAACACTGGTCACAAAAAGACACTTTCCAGTCTCCAACCTTTTAATACTATGCACTGAGATGCTTCTGGTAATGAGAATATTCCAGTATCCCAATTCAGACTTTCCATACCCATAGTAATTTTGTTACACGAGCCAGGTAATGACACATCTAAAATAAAGGAGCTATTTAAAGAATTTTTATATTTATAAGAAAAATTTTCATGCAGGAAACAAAAATGAAAGTTTATTTAAAGAGATGAGAGACAGGGGTGCGTGGGAAATGGCACATGGTTTGTGTGTCCTGTAAGGATTAGCTCCAAAGGCTCCTGGCACTTGTGCTGTTGATTCACTGCCTCCTGGCTGAGGAGCTGCTTCTTAAGCAGCCCTGGGTCTGAATATGACAGCCAGAGTAGTGGATCAGGAACTGTGAAAGGGAAAATGAATAAGAACTGCATGAGCACAAGGAAATCACTCTTGAAATACAGCTTTGTATTTTGCATAGATGGAGTGAATATTCAGCTTCATAGAAGAGTCATAAGGAAATAAGAATCACTTTCATTTTGTGTTTGAATTCTATTCCTTGTGCCAGCACTGATGATTTGAATCTCTGTAGTTGCATTCAGAATTGCTCCACAGCATGAGGGAAGAGACTGTAGTTATGTGTAATAGCTTTCTGTTGTTGCCTTTCACCCTGGAGTTTTGGCCTGCTCCATTTCAGTAGTCAGTAGGGACGTGAAAGCCGATTCTCACCTTTAAGTATGTTAATCCAAAGTAGTTTCAGTGCAATCGAAGAATTTACATAACCATGCTTGCAGGAACAGAATCGGTCACAGAAAGGCTGCGAAGAGAAGACACTTTTTATTTCACCTTTGATTTCACCTGAAACTAATGGATCTCTTTCTTTCTTCTCTTTCCATGTTTCACAGGGCTATTGTGGCTTTAGTCTACAATGTGTTGAAGGCATTTATGGAAATGAACAGCACCATGTTTGACGAGCTGACAGCCACTTACAAGTCAGATCGTCAGCGGTAACTTTTTAAAGCTTTTTTTTGTCAGCTGTGCACATGGCCTGCAGTTTAGTTCTCCCCTTACACTCAGGTGCAGTTGCAGAATTTCAGACATGATTAACACTGCCCCATTTTTGCCCTTGCCTGCTTGTTGGGCTTCTCATTGCAGGATGTGAGATTGTGTGCAGGTTGTTCTTTAGGCCTTATTAAATACAGTATCCACTGCATGGCTTGGGAATCCACATTCCTGGTGCAATTCCTTTTTGACTTCATATTCCAAAACACTTAAGTATATCAAGATCTTCAATAATAAAAGGAAAACAAGCGTTGAAAGGTAACACTTTGCTTAAAGACTTAAAAAAAAAAGTTACACTGTGGTTTGGAAAGAGACATGAAGGAAACCCTTAAGATTTGATTTTCCAAGCTGCTGTTTGTTGGCTCTTAAAGCAAAGAGACATCTCTCAGCCTTTTTGTTTCTTATTCAGAGGTCCTGCTGTATCTGAGTCTTTCAGCATGCAGTATCCATTAAATACACCACTCATAGAGGCATTAGTTCAGCTCCAGTGCCTTCCTGTCTTTTCTCCCATTTTCTCTAATCTTTATTTCTCCATTACAGTGCAGCATCTTTTCTCAAAAGTTTCACCTCATGCAAAGATTAGGTGAAAAAAATGAGCAAATTTCAGGAGCTTTGAACAGGTTGCAGCTTCATTTCAGCCATACTTTGGCTGTGACTCAGGGTTCCCCCAAACAACACAAAGGGCACTGCACGTCAGCAGAGGTTTTTAGGGTAGTCCAACCTTGAAAGTCTCTTGGCTGCTGTAGTTTTTTGGCTTGTGTGACTGGAGTCACTGGCCTTTCATTCCTCTTTGTTTTATAGCCCCAAAAATGTGCACATAACAGGCTAGTTCATTAATAGGGTATTTTACTTGTAGAGATTTATTTAGAGATAGATTTGAGCTAAGAAGCCAGATATTCTTGATATGTATTGATAAATAAGTGCCAATCACGTAGTGCGGTTGAGATAAATTGTGGTTTCCCTGCAAAAAGGCAGAGAGTTTTAGGACTGATCATCTAGTCCAGATGTTCACTGAGGCAGCTTGGTGACCTGAATCCATTTGTGGTTGCACTTTGCCCCTTAAGATGAGAAATTCTGCTCTGAACAGCACCAGACACTGCAGTGGTGTGTCCCATGTCTGGATAATGGAGGAGCTTTAGTGGCTGAACTGCACAAAGAATTTCTTTTGCACCTGCTGACGTTGTACTTCTTAGCAAGGCGGGTGCTAACCATGTCACCATTTTTATTTGCTTCTTAGAATTTTAAAAGCTGAATGTATAAACCAGGATATTTACCTTAAGGTTTTCAGAAAATCTTCAGCATCTCAATAAAACCACATTTTAGGAGGGTAGCTTTGATACCACTTAAAGCTTGAGGAGAAATATGTTCAATATTAATGGCTGGGATAGGTCAAATAGGTGAGTTGGATGAGGTGATTATCCTCTAACAGACCTTTAGGTAAGCAGGCATGTATTTCCTAATGATTAGAAGATAAATATTGGTAAGTAGCCTGAAAATATAAGGCTATTTCACTTGTTCTTATATTTAAGTTTAAATACTCTCCAGTAACAATAAGGCTCTTTTTTTTTTCTTTACTGTTCTTCAGAGATTTATCTGAAAGCTGTTTGTATTTTTATTATATGTTTAAAATCCTCTTGGGAAATCAGAATTCCCAACAAATGAGCCAGATGTTGCTATGTTGAGTGAATCAAAGTGTGTAGGAATGTTTCTAATCCCTTGAAATACTTCTCAAAACTTCTCTAATGTGACTGGCAGAGAATCTGTGTATCTGTCATTGTTGGATTTCCATTTCATCTAAACCTGCAAGGTGATGTCATAGAACTTGAGAGCATTTTGTGCCTTGCAGTCTCAAGGAGATTTATTCACAGTAAGCTGAGGCAGAGACAGGAAATTTAGAAAGCAAACAATGCAGGTAAAGTAAATGTTAGGTTTGCTGTTTAATTTTCTCAAATCAGCCACTAAAGTCTGTTTTTAAAGCAAATGCTACACAGATCCTGCAGGAATTTGGTGTGGAAAAAGAGTAACTCACTGCACAAAAGACACATCTTGTAGGTTGAACTTTGCCTTGGCTGGTGCCTAAGCTATAGGGAAGCCAGCAGTCATGTAAGTAAAAATAGTGATTCTAAAAGAATCAAGGAATGCTTTCTAGAAGGTTGCTGTGATTTACAAGATTATTTATATCTTAAATAAATAAACCTGAAAATAATTACCTTAGTCCAAAATGTTAATTTTTATAATTTTGACAGATTAGTTCTGTAGTAAAAGTCCACTGCATTTTTTAATTTCTTACTGCAAATTAGTGTCTATGAACACTGTCACTTTGCTCAGCTTACATTTTATGCTCTTCCCTTACTGCTTTGTTTAGTTAAATTTATGTAGGTAACAAAAAGAAAATACCAAAAAAGAAGTTAAATACATGTTAGGAAAATTGCAGTTGTGTTTAAGAAAATCAGTGCAGCTCTTTAATGTCAACTATATATTTTTTAACATATTTATCTCCAGTCTTCTTTCCTGCTAACTCTTTGTTTTATTTCATCTGTCAGTGAGAAGAAGAAAGAGAAAGAGCGTGAAGAACTGTGGAAAAAACTGGAGGATTTGGAATTAAAGAGAGGTCTTAGACGTGATGGAATAATTCCAACTTAACAAAAATACAAAACAGCATTATTAACCTGTGGAGTCACACATTTATGTAGTAGAAGATGGAGCAACAGTTTTCTGTATTGTGCAACTTTACAGTAGATTTCACATTTGTTTCATTATTACAACAGCACTGTATATACCTGTCTCTAAGTAAAGGAAAAAAATAAGGACTTTAATCCAAAGTTTGGACAACAGATGGACTTCTCAGAACTTTGCAAACATAATCATTGTTTTAACCCTTCTTTAAAACCAGTCTTCAAAGATCTGTTGATGAAAATTGCAATGTCAGATTCCATTGTCAGGACCTGTTCCTTATTTATCGTTAGCAGAGAGTATAATACAACTTTCAAATGTGAACAATCTTAAAATTTAGCTTGTCTTTCTGCTAAACTGTTACGTGTATTTATAGTAAAAGAGAAAAAAAGACTGTCATTTCCTTATGAGTTTGTGTAACATCCTCCTTCTCTGGATAACTTTACTGTAATTTGACTTTCTTTTCCTTTTGCATATCTTCATAAGTTGAATGTCCATTCAGATCAGGGCCATAAAAAACATTGGTCCTGAATAAAAGTTTTGTTTACTGGTGTGAGCATTTTTTTAGTACCAGGCTGTCTCTGGTGCTTCCTTAATTTGAACATTAGGAATTAAAAAAACGAGTAGGTGATAAACATAGTAGGAACGGGAGCTTTGGATTCGTGCACCTATTTATTGCAAATCCAAATTAGTGTCCACAATCCATGGAAAAAAAAAAAAAGGGCAGTGGTAACACCCTGGACTTCAGTACCTAACCAGTATTAGTGATGCAGCATTGGAAACATGAACCAGACTTGGTTTAGAAACACCAATTGCTAAATTATTACAGTATGTTCTTATTGGACCATTCTGAAAGAATAAACAACACAAGCATGAAATTGATCTCCAGTGGTCATGGATCTAATTGGAAATTGAGTTGAGATAGCAGTTTGGACAGTTTGGAGTTGTTGCCTTACTTTTTAATATGTATTTATAAAGTGTTCCAGCAAAAGAGGATGTAGCCTCTAAGAAACATACTCTAGTGTTTTTGTGGTTCTAGTACTATTACTCATCACAGTACCAGCCCTATGGTCTTAGCTGGAAAGGATTCTGGATAATACACTTCTGCATTCTCATCTGGATGCTCATTCCTAACTACTGTATTTGTTACCAAAAGTGGTTCTACAAATGCTACTGAAAAAAAAAAATTCTGGAAATCCTAATGTTCTGAGTATTAATAATAAAGTTTAAAATGCTTTTATATCAAAGGTGCATTGTGACCAAATTGTTTAAAACAAAAGAGGAAAAAAAAAAAACAAAAACAAAGAAGAGGGCTGTATTATAAGTATACATTATTGGCTATCTGCTTTGTATTTGAAAGTGGAATCTTACATCTTTGGTAGGTAAAATGCTGATAAGACTTCTGTACAGTATATATTTAGCTAATGCAGTTGCATTATTCTATACCGGAAGGTATGTGTTTCAGGATTTTTCTCCAGGATGCTTTTGAACTGTTATAGACATATGACAACAGTGAATTGATAATCCTAAACCATCAATCCAGCAGTATTTACATTATAAAAATGAATTGGTGTTCATGAGTCTTTGTGATAGTTGCAAACATGAATTTATGACCTGTTGCCATTGATAGAAATACAGTATAAATACAAGCTTGTATATTTTTCTTCCTACCATTTAAATATACCAGTAGGATTTGAAGTTTTCTTGTTTTCAGGCACGGAAAAAAAAAAAGTAAAAAAGAATTCCCTCCTAGACTACTGACTGTTTCAGGATTATCAGGTCACAGTTTGTACTCCTGGGTCTGCACACACAAATGTTGTAAACTCAAGGCTTTGTAAGAACTTGACACTGTTAATTCTGGAAAGAAAAAAAAAAGTGGAACTAGTCATATGCAACACCAAACACAACAAGATTTAATGGGATTACTATGAGCTTCTTTTAAGAACATTGACTGGGACTCAATGTAAATTAGGCAGTTACTGTCATAGTTGAAACATTTTATTTTAAAGTGCTGAAGCAAAGGTGCAAGCTGAAATACTGAAGATTAAATAAATTTATAACAAATCATGTCCCTTAGCCCATTGATTTTGACAGTCTTTTATTTCTGTTACCAAGAAAACAAACTTGCTAGTGTGATTTCTGTGTGAAATGATCATTTCACAGTACAAGAGGGTGGACTCAAACTCATGCTCAAAGACTATGTTCCATTGTGAAAAACTGAGAAAGAATGGAGGAATAAAACTTGATGTTCTTCACCTGGTGGAGTAAAACACAACAGTGTGAAATTAGAAAAAGCACCTTGTCCTGTACTTAGAGTTTAGGTGAGTGTTGTTTGTTCATGACTATTTTTGGTTTTGCCATGTCATTCTACTCTTGATCATACAAAACTGACCAGACCCTGGTGGGTTGCAATATTTCGTGGCCTGTGCCGCGGGGACAGCGGGGAGTGTCTGCCGTTCCTAGATGATTTATCACTTCTGAGAAGGAATGTTCCTTCAAGGAGAAGGAGGTGATGTGCTGTTGTATGAAGTCACTTGACTCTAAAGGCTGAGTGAAGCGCCTGAAGAAGCGCCTGCAGCCAGGACCCCGCGCGTGCCGCAGCCCCAGCGCCGTGCCCGGCCCCGCAGGGCTGGAGCTGCGGCAGGAGGAAGAGGAAGGCAGCCTGAGTGTGATCAGTGCATCATAAATTACACTTCTGTTTGTTTGCTTCCTGAGTTCCACAAGCCACCTTGGTTGGTGTCAGTGTTGTTGTTGACTGCTCGTGCGGCAGCGTTGGGTGGTCCTGCGTGTCCTGGGCCACATTGGTCTCAGGGGGAAGGGTTGGGCACTGCTGCTCACAGGAAGGAGCTGCGAGGGCATTGGGGCATGGGGATGTAACAACTGTGCAAGTAAAGTTCCTCTCATACACTCTGAATTGACCACATGTTGCTTTCTTCATCTTGCACGTCTCCCGTACTGTTTTCCTTTCGTTGCTTTTGAGTGTTTTTTGTCTCCCTTCCAAAGGTTGGAATGCTTTAAATAAAGGTATTCTAATGCCATTGGAGCGTTTTGCTAGCAGGGTTATAGTAAATTTAATCTTGATTTTGTTAGCATAAGTAAAAAGGTTTAATTTATTTTTTTAATCTGTTCTCATATATGGAAAAATCGAGGGTGTTGGAGCCAAGAATTGCTTGAGTAAGAAATGCAGCAGCTGTACTTGCATTATACGTGTGTAAGTGCAGCCTTAGGCTCTCTCACTTGATGGAAAAGAAAATATATTAGGAGCTCTAAAAAGCTCTTTATTGTTTTGTGAGGAGTGGGAAGGATGAGATTCTTCTCCCTCCAAGTAAAACTGACATAATTTCCTTTTAGTTCTGTCTTTGAAAACAAAGATGCCCTTTTCTCTTAATTGTGTGACACCACTATCCCAAAGCAGTTGCCCTTAAAACAAGAGTGATGATGCTAAAGTTCGAAGAATGTTTTTATTTACTTACAGCTTTTTTAATTTGGCTCCTGTGCTTCCCTTAGCAGCTCTGAAGTGAGCCATGAATTAGTTCTTCCTAGTTGGTATGTGCAGCAGATTTTATGTAGCCCAGTTTTCCATTTTGAACTCTATGAAACAACATCTTGAAAGAGAATGGAACTACTTTTGGTAGAAAACTTTTATCCAAGTGTTGCTTCCCATCCACAGAAGCGTGTGCTTTTTATCACAACCTCTCTGAGTAAGAGTTTTTGTTACTTGGATCACCTGCTGTAAATATGTTGTATTCATAACCTCATGGAGCCATGAGGAGTTTTCAAATATAAATAGTACCAATACATTTCTTGTTGTTGTCCTATTTTTGATTGTAGTATAGCGAATGACCTGTCATGCTTTTTGTTTCAAGGTTAGCATTAGATTCATAGATCTTAATATTTTAGCATTTCATTGTTTAAGCAGGAGAGGGCAGCAAAAGTTCATTTTTCCCCATAGGAATGCTCTGGTCCCATTATTGTTTTTAAACTTAGGTGCATCTAACTATCTGTGAGTAGGGGGGAAAAATGAAACTTTTTTATATATATTAAAAGGTGCATATGAAAATATATAGACTGGTCCAACCAGACTGTGAAAATGTCTTCTACTCTACATCCAAGTAATAATAATAAAAATATCTTCCACCTCTGGATAAAGTACAAGCAGGTCTTAAACTCTTGGATTCAAATGTCATTCTTTGGAAACAGTTTACTTTCTTAAAAGTGGTATCAAAGAAACTCAAACTCAATGGTGCTCCCAGCTATAAATGTGTTATCTTCCTCTTTTGCACATGCTCAAGAGGCTCTGTACTGTGGGTGCATCTAAATAAAGAAGCAATGAAGTGTTTTCCAGGTGCTTGGCTTTTTTTTCCACCTCCTCCCATCTAAACTTCATGAGCCTTTTCAGCAGTGAACTTGGAGCAGTCAGGTGCCCATCTGCATGTATCAAATGTAAGGAATCTTGTCTGGAAAAACAAAAAATGAAGAAATGAGGTGGTAATTTTAAATTTCAGCCAGGATTACCATAGCAAACACTACGTTTTCATTAAGTTAATTTTTTTTCAGAGGGCCTCTGATGATGATGAGTATCCTTGTACCTCCCACAACCCCTCTGTGAGGGAGGTCAGGATGCAGGGAAGAGGCATTAAAGCCACACAGAGTTCTTTGGGAACCCTCTGAGCCTTCCCCTGTGCATCTGGTGAAGGGATTTGTTCCTTTCTGGCAGCATTCCAGTGTTTCAGTGCTCGTGCTGCTCTGCCTTGCAGTTTGGAGGTGAAGGGAAAGGCTGGAGGTCATCAGGGGAAACCTCTGGAGAGAGCCTGGAAAGGGGCACTGCAGGTGGATGGCTTTAGCAGCACTGTAGGAGAGCTGGTTGCTTCCATAAAATGAGAAATATTTATTAAACATCTGATTTTTAAATACCATGTTTTTAACATTATTTGTTCCAATAGTCTAATCCTTAATTCTTTCCAATTTTTTTTCCAACTTGAATTTTAATCAGTTGGATCTTGCCTGTCTTTGTTAGAAGAGCTCATTATCACAAATCTCTTTAAATACTTGTAAGACAATATTCAGAGCAATTCAGCTTAACAACTCCATGTCTCTCTACTTTCTTATTGCAAGGCAAGTATTTTCTAAAGAAGTTAAAAAAATAAAGAGAACATGCACTAAGTTGGCCTCCAGGGTAGGATTTGTCTTCTTACTTGCAAGTTAGAAATCAACCTTTACAGGATTGGAATTAAAAACTTAAATTAGTTTCCTACTTTCAGTAATGATAATTGCTTTGCTAATTTTTCATCTTGGTCTTTCCTTCTCAGGGATGTTTTGGTTTCTCCTGCAGCAGCAGAATGTCTGGTTTATCTTACATTAAGTTTGGACCTCAGATCACAGGTGTGTAGCCTACAGAAGTAGATTTGTGTGCAGGTACAGGCTGGTCCCAAGGCTGCATTAATTAGTGCCTCAGTACTCTGAAGGAATAGCTTGGGATTTAAACTGGACACTGATACAAAGTCTCAAATTATGATCTGTGATTTTAAAGATGGAGCTGAAGCTAAATCAAATACCCTGAATTTGTTAGTAAATACCTTGAAAGCAAATGTACCAACCCACTGTGAGCAGTGACCACAGGCTCTTCTGGGAGCTTCCATGACATGAAAATAGGTAATACAAAAACTTTATTTTGCAATATTTTAATGTTTGTTTGTTTTTGTTTCTCCCCTGTCCATCTTGTCTATTCAGTATTACCATCCCTCCTTCAGTCAGTGAAGGTGTGAGAAGCTGGAGGTCACTCAGGAAGGCTGGAAAGCTTGAGATGCATTTAAAGAAATGTCTGGTTTTTATTCAGTGGTTCATTCTTCCATACACACTGAAAGTGTCTGGGAACTTGGCATTATCCCTGCATCTGGGAAGGGCTTCCAAAAAGAGAATGAGAAAGGAATATTCTACACACCAGCTGAAATATTCTATCCACCACCTGAATCTTGTCAAAATCCTTACTTTGCAAGCTTTTCCTCGTGTCAGAAGCCTGTGCACTTCCCTGGCAGAGGCAGCAGTGTCCCAGCAGTGGATATTCCTGGAGCCCCAGCCACAGCAGGAGCACCCTGGGGCAGAGTGGCTCTGACAGCCAGGGAGGAAAGACCTTGTGTTTGCACAGGGATTTGTGCAGCCCTCAGTAAAGGCAGAGGGTACCTGCAAACCTTTGTGAACTGAGCAGGCTCGAGTCAGGTTTGAATCTTTGCCTTTTGAACCTTCAGCACATGTGAGCAAACTGGACAACTGATTCAGTTTTAGGTTTTTATATTATTTCTGCAAAGTGTGCTCAGTGGGGTTACAGCTTATGCTCATCCCAAAGGCTGTGCAGCAACTCCCCTGCTTTTTAGGATATTTGGCAATGTTTATGATGTGCATGAGTGGAAAATCACTGTATATTCATTTAACTGTCTCCAACCAACATGGGAATCTGCATTACATAATCTTCCATTTCAGGCATCTTGGAGGCACCAGGCTGAAATCTGCAGGTGCCAGATCTTGGAGTAAACTGCAACTTGGCAAAGGGCACTCTTGATTTCTGGAGGAAGGAAATGTGGAACTCAGACAGTGGTAATTAGTTTGTTAGCCCACAGACTATTTCACAAGCACAAGGGGATATTATTGCTGTTTGCTCTCCATGACACTCATCAGACAATAATTGTCACGGTCAGTGGTTATGCACATTTCAAACATCAGCTCTGGCCAGACAAAAATGACTCAGGAATACAAAGAAAATAATATTTCCAACTGCAGTGTGGTGCCCCCAGCCCCCCTTTCTCCTGTGCTGCACCAGGTTCTGCAAACACAAGTGTAAGGAGTTGTATTGGGCTGAATTCAAGCAAAATGTGCTGTTCTAGTTGAGATTGTCATAAGAGGAACATAACTACAGACCAGGGGGCACTTCAGCCTTTTCCAAACAAATGCCTTTAAGTGGTCAGCTAAAGAAATGGGACCTCATTTTAGAGGCCCTTCCACCAGATCAGATTGTTCTAAGCCCCATCCAATCTGGCTTGAACACTCCCAGGGATGGGGCAGCCACAACAGCTCTGGGCAGCCTGTGCCAGGGCCTCAGCACCCTCACAATAAAGTATTTTCCCCAATATCCTGTCTAACCATGCCCTCCATCAGTTGGAAGCCATTCCCCATTGTCCTCTCACTACACAGCATTGTAAAATGTCCTCTGATCAATGTCTGCAAAGCTCACTAGAAAGCTCACAAGCTGCACAAACCTTTTGGATTTTTCTGCTAATACAGCTTAGGCCAAGCATGTACAAGAGTTCTTGCTTGCTTGATTTTTGTCTGAATTTGGGAGAGCAGAGGTGGCCACTTGTCCCATGGAATTTTATTCCCTCAACTTCCAACTTTTTCAGCTGTTTTTTCCCCCTCTGAACATTTCATCTGGTTTTTCTTGCACTGGGTGTGAGTTGGTGACTTTCTCTGCAGTTCAAATACACTTTAGTACCAAAGATCCCCCGGTTTACATCAGGTGCTTCAGACTTACCAACCCTGGCATTCAGGTGCAAGAGAACACTCTTCCAGCAGGAATCAGGTGTGCCCAGAATGCACCCTTTAACCTATGATCTCAGTTGCTTGGAAAAGAGATTAACTAAATTAAACTGTAAAAATATACACATGGACAATTTTTCCTATCCCCTTCAAATAATAATTTCTATAATTTATATTTCTGTTAAATCCACAATCAAACTTCTCACTTCCTATTCTAATTTACCAATCCCCTCTAAAATCATTGACAATGATACGTATGCTGTATATAATTTCATGGGACAATATCCAATCTATTACTAGGACTTAAAATCTAATAATTAAATTTATATGCTTGGATTAATTGTCTAGGAAAACAGACTCTATAAATAAGCCATTTAATGTCATAGTGGCTTTTTGGTGTTTTTTTGGGCATCAATTAGTCACTGATGTAGAATATCCTGTTTTGATTGCATCATCAGTGCAGGAGGGAGTGTGGGCATGGAATCCAAATCTTGCAGCAATAAATAAAACTTGATTTCCAATGCTTAAGTTGTTGCTTCAACATAAGCCTGATTTCATGGGAGTGCTATTGGGCCAACCTTCATTCATTGTGGCAGGGTAGTTCAAGGCAGAAATGGGTTCAGTTTTTTATTCCAGTGCTTTATTGACCAGAAAGAGAAAAATCAGATGAAAAGAAAGCATTTCTACCACAACATTCTTTTTCAGTAGCCAGAGTGGGCAAAATACAGGTCAGGCTTAGCAGCAGTGATTTCAAGCTTGCTATGGAAATGCTGGTAGTTAAACTTCTGTGACCTTACTTCCACACTGGCTTGTCTCCTTCTGTGCTGCCTGACTTGGCAGCAGATGAACTCCCTAAAACACAGCTTTAAAATGTATTTTCCTTTACTGAAACCTTGAATTGTTTTCCATGTGTTCACATTCTCTCATTCCCATCCATTTTCCCCATCAGGCCATTCATGCTAATACATTTTCCAAGCAGAGTCTCACCTTCTGGAAGTGTCTCTCTGCAGAGCTGGGGCTGTTATCCCTTTTCGCTCAGAACCATGACTGAGGAGGTGACAGGAGGATGAGGAGAAGGTTTCTGGCATCCCTGTGCCAATGGGGTGGCAGTGTGAGCAATGCAGGGAGGACATCTCTGCTCCCCATATGGTTCCTCCCTTCTCTGAGGGGAGAGGGCTGTGGGGGAACCCTCACTCACTCTCCATTGGATCCCCATTCCTTAGGTTTTCCATCCCACCACACATTTCCCTGAGGATCAGATGCCTGGAGGGGAGGATATGCAGAAAACAGGTTTGTGTTAGTCTGGGATAGAGTTTGTCCCTCTGCAGAAGGGGATTTTGTTTAAATCTCAAAGATAAATCAGATGTTTTCTATCCAAGGCTAAGGTTTGGGGTCTTTTTAAAGATTATTTTCATTATTTTTACTATGACTGCACTAACATGTTCTTGAATGATGGAGATCTTGCCTCTTCCAAGTACAGAAACAGGGTGAGACAGATTAAGTACAGCTCTTCTGTAAACTGCAGGACTTAATTCTCTTCCTGCCAGAGTCAGTGATGGAAGCCCTGTTGCTGTCACCAAAAGTAAAATAAAGATCTGTGAGGAGATTGGACAAATCTGCTGTGTCTATGTGGGAAAGTGGTCAGTACTAACAGGGGTGACATGGACTCATTTCCTCTTCCTGCAGTAAATGGATCCCATTCACATCACCCACTATTGTGTGCACATTGTCTGCGTGACCTCCAGAAAGCTTTTATGGATATGAGCTCCAGAGGGAATGGGTGATCCCAGTTTGCTTCCTGCCTGTTTTACAATGACACCCATCAGCTCCAGAAAAAAACCCGAATAAATGTCTGATGCGTAGTTTGTGATCTGTACCTGAGCATTCAGGTAAACACTTCAGCACATGTAATGAACCCAGCCCTGGGATGTTAAGTGAGGCAGTTTTACTGAAGCTGTCTAGACACAATGTCTGCCTACAAAAGAATTTGGTTATGAACAGGGCCTCATTGTTCAAAAGATGTTATTCTGCTGTTGGGGAAATGGAAAAGATTTTTTTTTTCTTTCAGGAGCAGGGAACTGCCCTTTCCTGGTGCAGTTGTCATTTCATAAATGGCGTTACTAAAAATTTTCTCCTCTGAGACCCTCCATTATTATTAATTACGTAAAACATTCTGTCTTGCAAAAAAACCTGCTAACCTATTCTTTGACATGAGAAAAAAAATGGGAAGTAAGCAGTATAATTTCACTTGCTTTGTTTGGAGAAATGCATCCAGGAGAGGTGTTTTGTATGGACTGCAGTAAGTGTCACTGTGAGGCTGAGAAGCAAGGTATGTACCATCTGTTTGACACCCTGTAATGGAAGTGGACCAGCACTTTGACTGTGGAAAAAGGGACCTTGCATGGAATGTTCTGCTCTGCCCCTGACCTGAGAGGAGAAGGAAAAACGTGGGTTTGGAATGAAGTTTTAAAGCTGGAGGTGTTACAGTGAGGTGAAAAGACCAGTCAAAATCTGTTCAAACATTTATCTGCCTTGAAAGATGATCAGATGTTTAAGGAATTAAGGAGACAAGGCATTTTTGAAGATGTCACAGGATAGGGTTGTCTCAGCCATGTCAGTGAAAAGCTCAGTCTGGATCTCTTCACTGCCAGGGGGTGCTGGTTAACAATGGTTGAACATGAGCCAGGGGTGCCCAGGTGGCCAAAAAGGCCAATGGAACCTGGCCTGTGTCAGCAGCAGTGTGGCCAGCAGGAACAGGGCAGGGATTGTCCCCCGTGCTGGGCACAGGGCAGTGACTGTCCCCCGTGCTGGGCACTGCTGAGGCTGCACCTCAGATCCTGGGCTCAGTTTTGGGCCCCTCACTACAAGAAGGACATTGAGGGGTTGGAACAGGTCCAGAGAAGGACAGCAGAGCTGGAGAAGGGTCTGGAGCACGAGTCCTGTGAGGAGCAGCTGAGGGAGCTGGGGGGGCTCAGCCTGGAGAAAAGGAGGCTCAGGGAAGACCTTCTCACTCTACAATTCCCTGAAGGAAAGCTGTAGCCACGTGGGGGTGGGTCTGTTTTCCCAAGTTACAAAGAACAGGACAAGAGAAGCCACCTCAAGCTGTGCCAGGGGACATTCAGATTGGGCATTAGGAAGAATTTCTTCACCCCAAAAGTGGTCAAGGATTGGCAGAGGCTGCTTGGGGACATGAAATCACCATTCCTGGAGGTGTTTAAAAGATTTGCAGATGTGGCACTTGGGGACATGGTTTAGTGGTGGGCTTGACAGTGCTGGATTAACAGCTGGACTCAGTGATCTTAAAAGTATTTTCCATCCTTAATGATTCTGTGATTTTACCTGTCCTTATATGTGACTATTTTAGGCTAACCTCTGTGTGGGGCTTAGAGAGGTTGTCCTTCTCTTCAGGTGCTGGGGAGGAGAGGGCAACAGAAGGAGTGGGGAGCTGTATTCAGTGCCTCCAGTAATTTCCTATTTGCATGTGCCAAATAGGTTTGGCAGAGGAGAGATTCTGAATAACACCATGTCTGGATGAAATGCCCTGAGCCTTTTAAAAAAATGAATGAAAATTCAGTGTCCCATGGCTTTGGTGATAAAAACCCCTTGACAATGATGTCAAGAAGACCACACTTAAAGCAGGGAACCATCCTTGGATCGTGTTTTGAAGTTCTCACTTTCCTGTGACATGGAGAATCCTTTTTATTCCAGAATTCCCCTTCGGTCAGGCAAAATCTGTGTTGCTCACCCTGCAGCCACTGTCTGTTCTTATATATTAATTAGAAGGTTTGGAAAACCTTTGCCTGGACACGGTCCTGTGCATGCACTCAACTTAAATGGGGGAAGAGAGCAGATTAGAAAATTTTAATCTATCTGCCAACACTCTGGCTCCTTGGATTAAAAAAAATAAGGCAATTTCTGAGTTGTAAAAGGCTGTGCAATGTCCAGAAGCTGCCCTTGGTACCAATCTCTTTAGAGACACATTACAGTTCCACCAGTGCTCTCCATGCTGTGCAGGGAATGCCACCCAAAGCAGGAAGATCAGTAAATGTTGGGTTGTGGCTCTGGAGTTTGTTCTGTGTCTTCTTGGCATTCTGTGGCCAGCTTCTGTGAGGAGGAACTTCTATAGGAAATACAGACCAGCATACTGACTCCCTTCCAGTGTCAGTGGAGATTTGGCCATTGCTAACCTTGGTAAATTTTACCTACAGTGCTTGTTGCTCTTGGGTGATGCTTTATAAAGTGTTCAGAAACTGGAGCCTGCAGGACACCTGATCCTTGATGCTAATTAAAGAGGCAAAATTTAAATTTGATTTTCTAGCCTTATGTTTTGAGTCAAACCCAGAATTTTATTATCATTTCAGCTTAATCTGTGAGTCATTTGTAATGCATTTTCCTTCTAAAGCAACATCTGTATGTTGTATTCTTTACATGTCCACGAAGTTCAGTCTTTTAGTACTTTGAGTCAAATGGGAATCCCTGGGGTACAGTTTGGCACACACCTCTGCAAACATACCTTTTAGTCATTTACTGCTGGGTTAAAGCCTAAATGGATGATGGAGGATTTAAGCAGCTGGATTTCAACATCTATTTGCCACATGCCAGCTGCAAGCAAAGCAAGAAATTATTGTACTTAGCCATGATTTACATATTTGACCTTTGAACTCCAGAGGATATAGCTGACATTGTCAGAGTCAAATACTGTGTGAAGCTCTGTGAAACATGAAACTTGGCTTATTAGACTTGTCTGATCTTTATAAATTAATGTCTGGTTTGAAAGTGTCTTTAAATGACAAAAGTGTTTTGTTTTTATCAGGATTTATCTGTCTGATCTAATTAAAGTAGACATAGCTTACAAAGACTGCAGAATAAAAAGCATGCTTGAAGAAAGGCAGAGGTGTGTAGCATCAGCACCATAAAATTGAATTTGTGGTACTTTTCTCAGTTAATCTCTATTGATTAATCCATATGCAGGAGAGTGCAGGCTCTGACCTGAACTTTCAGCTCAGGTGAAATCGTTACTACTGTGATATCAGAATTTGTAAATAAGCTATAAACTATAATGAGTGATAGTAATTGGGAAGAAATTCTTCCATGAGAGGGTGGTGAGGCAGTCACAGTGTGATGTGCCTGTGCCAGTGATGCTCAGAGGTGAAAGATGGATCTTTGTTATCTCTCACTCTTCTTATCTTCCTCCCCTGGTAATTCTTCAGTTGCTGATAAGTTGGTGACTCAAGATAGACAACAGAAACCTGGGCAGCCTCTGGTACCTCAGCTCTCTCTGCAGGGTGGTGGGATTTGTTTCTGGCCTGCTGGAACATATTTTTCTTCCTGGCCCCTGTGAGCCCTGCTGGTCCCACGACATGGGGTGAATCTGCACCCACAAGGAACTTGTAAAAATCAGTGGGAATGGGGTGAAGAACTGGAAATAGGAGGACTCAAAGTGTTGTCTGAGGTCCACATTTCCCCAGGGGGTAAAAAGAGTTCAGGCTGGAAGATTTGGTTCTATTTACTTCTGACACTTTTTGCCTGTTACTGTCTGGGTCTGTGCTGTGCTGAGGTTTGACTTGGCCAGGTGCCTCTCTGGGGTTTGGGACTCTCATCCTGTTTGTTTTCCTGGCTGGATTTGGATTAGTTCAGTAGTTCTATGAGGTTATTCTGACAGGATTCACAGGAAGAGACAGTAGCTTTGTTTCAGGAGATTTCATTTCCAGCTTTGTCTAATTTGCAAACTTCACTCATCACAAAGGCAAAATTAAAAGGGGAGCATTAGCACTGGGGGTGATGTGAGTCACACAAGGTGTCTGTTCTGGCTTCGAACAGTAGGGAAATTATTGAATTAAGGTAATGGATCTTTGAACTTCTGTCGTTTTGATTAAGAAGCTTCATCTTCAAATTCTGAGCCCAGAGCAGCTGTGTCATTGCTCATTAGTCTGTCCTAAAAGACTAAAATGTCTTTTCTAAAAAGACAATTAAAGGAAAGCTATGGAGTGCAGAAGGGACTTGAGTTAAGTGGTTATTGTCAGCCACATAAAGTTTGCATGGCATCTGTATTTATTGGAAAAATCTTTTCCACATTGCAATGAATTCAGATCAAATCTCCAGGCAATTCCCTGTGTACAATTAGAGAGCCCAGTTCTCTCTCCCATCAATATTCACCAAATTCCATTGGATTTGAATTCTTGAATCCAGATTCTGAGCTGAATATGATCAGCATCATCACCATGAAGGGACAGTTTCATAGGGAAGAAAATGTGGCTGTGTTTGATGACAATGTGAGGGTGCACACGCTTCCAAAGTGCCTGAGGAAACTGAGAAGAATGTTACAAGAGTGTGGTGAAGTGGTGTTTGATTGCTTACTATCAGGAGCTATGCTTGACAAATACACCTTTCCAGAGCAGCCTTTACAAAGAGTCTCCTTACTTTCCTAAGGACCATGACAAAGGAGTTCCACAGCCTGGGCTCAGTGCTGAACCTTTACTCTCCTCCTCATCTGGATATGTGGGTTTGTGCTTGTCCCCTCACCATTGTGTATATCACACCCCCTGAACCTTCAGGGAAGGAATGCCCCTGTTGCAGGTAAATCCTTCCTGCCACAGTCTTTGAGAAATGTCTTCAGCAGCTGTTAATCTTTGCAACGTGTAACTTACAGCCACAGTGGAGTAGGACTCTGGAATCAATATTTGCACTGGTTTGACTGGGACAGATATCAGACAAACTGTCTGGTCTATCTTTTATTTTAATTTTTTTAAACATCTTTTATTTTAAATTTTGCTATCCTTTGCCATTGGGCCAGGATTAATTTTGTTCAAACCGGTTATTTTCTTGACAATGGAGAGTCTTTACTTCCTTTTCTGCCTTTATATTTTTCCTTCTGATTTCTACTTGCGAAGCATTTTGCTCAAAGTTTAAGGGTTGAGAAACCAGCTTTTCTGAGGTACCCTGTATATAAACATATAAAAAAAGTAATTTTAGTAAATGTGTTCAAACCATAGTTTTTGTCCACATAGTAACAAATCAGGTTTTTGTCCATATAGTTTCAAATCAGGTTATGATCAGTTTCTGAACTGAACCTGCCGTTCTGCCATTGATTTATTGGAATTACCTTGTTTAGGGTGCAATACCTGTATGTTAGAGAAGTGCACTGCCAAATTTTAGAAGCTTCAGCTCTTCCAGTGTCTGCAGGACCTTCATTAGTTCTCTTCTGGATTGAATCCATGATAGCTACAGGCCTTTTTTAGCAGAAGAGTGTTATCTCGCTGGGATAGATGTGCCTCAAGCAAACTGTGGATTAGTGTTTTTTGTTACTGTTAAGCCTCACCCTTGGACTTCATTTTCCAAGTCTGATGGAAAAGGAAGAGAAGAATAGTGTCTGACAGATTCCTTATAACAGCCGTGCTGCTGAGGCAGTCTGTGCTGAAGCAGCTGGGATTCTGCTGCAGTCAGCACACAGCTTTTCCCCAGCACTTCAGATCCGCAGAGCTGGATTTTACAGGTGTGCTCACTGGGCCGTTCTGCCATTCCTAACACAGGTACCCCCACAAGCTGCAAAAAGTGTTTACCTCTTCTGTAAGAGGGCTCATTCCCCTGAGTACTGAGTGTGGTGTGATTTACTGCCACAGCAGCCTCAAGAAATCCTCTTTCCTCACTGCATTCTTGTCCCCCTAATGCTCATTCAGCCGATGCCAGCTCGTGTTGTGTTAAGCCCAGGAAGCAAAATGAGCAGAAAGTCTTTTACAGCAGAAGTGGCTTTGTGTGCCCAAGACCTTCAGCAAGGACTGGTGTCCCATTGTCAGCAGGGAGAGCCCACATTTATCTCACTCCTGCCCAGGAACACATTTCCTCCCTCTGCTTGCACTTGGCACAGTTTCTGTCAGAGCCTTTCAAGGAGCTTTACTTGCTGCCTTTGATTTTCATGTACAGATCAGCCATGCCCTCTCAAGGTTAAACCTGCTTTGTCTGCCCCTTTACAAACCAACTCTTTGCATTCTTTCAGAATGTAGAAAATGACAGAAAGTCACTCTCCAAGACAAACACACAGCAGCTGTGGGGATCAAATAATCTTAATGCACTTGTTTCAAATGCTTTTCAGGACATAAAGGTTATCTTTTTTCCAAAACTACCAGCGTAGTAGTTTACCAAGAGTAAACAACCTATTGACATAAAGTCTGGTTTAACTTGTGATTCTAAAAGTAATTCTAATGCTATTTTTTTCTGTGAGTTCATCAAATTACATCTAACATTTATAGCTATGTATCCTACCTGATAGTTTTATGACTCTGCTCTAAACTGAACCCTAATCTCTCTCGGGTGCCACCTCCTGTGATCTTGGCCAGCCATCCCACACCACCTGGATTCCTCACCCATTTCTCCTTCTGTGGTGCTTTTGAAGTAACACTCACCTTTTCAAACCCCTGCTGTGTGCAGTACATTAAATATCTCCTGTCCAGTCACTGACTTTTCTTGCGTGAATGGTCACTGGATTCTTTTGGCCTCCAGAGCCTGCATGGCTCTGTGCAGTGCTTACTGTGTGTACAGCATTGGTATTTCCCTTGGTCTGCCTCATTAAATAGCTCATCTCAGCTCCTTTCTCACGATCAACCCAATTTGAAACCCTACTGGTGTATTTATTGATTAGCTTAAATGAGATAAACTCACAGAACAGTAAGACAGCAAAAACTCTGTGTGGGAAAAAGGCAGCACTCAGGCTTTTCACACAACACAATCCAAATCCTTCAGGAATTGGTGTCTGTCCCACAAACAGACAGGATTTTCTAGAAACAGAATAAGTGAGGGTCTGCAATTTCTCTTTTGTTTCACTCTAAGAGGCCATTCACTACAAATGGAGATGAGAGAACAGGATCTTACTTAGCTGGAGTCACTGAAACCAAACTGACTTACACAAAAACTCCCGCACCTGTTTTTTTAATCCACAGAAGAAGAGGGATCTGTCAAAGCTGGCTCATCTGCCATCTGGCACGTATTTCCTGTACCTGCCTCTAATCTTGGGCTCATTTTTGCTGGTACATTTCCAGAATCAAATAAAGGGGACTTAAGCTCAGTATTTTTGCTTTTACATGCTTTCCCCATAAGCCAGGAACTTTTAAAGTGTATATTTTTGAAAAAGCTTTAAAAGATTATATTCTAGCTTTATTTTTGGTCTGTGAAAATTACAGAGAAGTAGTTTTAGGGTTATTTTAGTGGAAAGTGATCATTTTAAACCGGTGACAAGACTTTGGCTGATCCTCTTGACTTCCCTGTGATTTCATTTGTCTTTGAATTTCTGCTTTTCCCTCTTGGTTTCAATGGGGGAAAAAGGTGTCTGGGACATGGTCTGGTGATCTGATGGAGACATTCACAACACCTCCATTGAACATTCCACCTCCAAAATCTCACCTGATCACCCTTCACTTGAACCTGGAGTCATTTACTGCCAGTGAGACTGGGAACAATAATGAAGGAGAATACTGGGATGGATTTTAAACAACCCCTCCCTTCTAACTTTTCAAATTTATTATTAAAAATTTTGTTCCTTCTTTTTTTTTTTATTCTTTTGGTGTCTGTTAAGTGAATTAATTATTTGAAGCAGTTGTTTCCCATGTCATGATGGCAATATGGCAACAGCACTAAATACCTGCTGCTTTTCTGTTTTTCAGACAGTCCCTTCCCTCTTTCCCTTGTTCCAATCACTGTTTCCTAATTTAGACAGAAAAGGTAGACCTTGAGAGTAAATAACCAGCCTTTTGCATTCCAGCTTGTGTGGCTGCTCCAAGCTGAATAATGGAACCCAGCAAGTGCTCTGGGGTTCCCAGGGCTCTGAGAACAGGAAGGAGCTCTGCTGCTGCACCAAATGTGGGCTGCTGACCCTGACAGAGAAACAAGGACCTCCAGCCATGGGTTATTTACCCTGAAAAGGGGAGAGCACCATTGTGGTGTACCTTGTTTGGTTCTGAATGGTTCACTATCTCATTTCCTCAATGGCAGTTTGTGTTTTCCATAGCTCATGATACAGAAAGCTGAAATGCAATCCATCAGATGTATGTATGGGATATTTGTAAGCTAAATTAACAAGCTCATAGTAATCACTGCTTCATATTTGATAATGATGCATGTTCTGGACATCAACAGATGCTGTTTCCCTTGGTTGTTGTGGTTTTTTTCCTCTACTCTTTTTTTGATTTCTACTTATTTTGCTTTTCCCTCTAAGACATTGTAGCATGGATTTTATTTGAATCAGGGTTTCCCCTGTGTTTTCTGTTCTCATGGCTGGGTTGTATTGCTGTGGCTGTCTCTGACAGCATCATCCTGAGTGGTCCATAATCCCTGACACTTGCCCTGTCTTTTAGGATTGTTCTGGAGCTGGGAGGTCACTGTCCATCCATGGTGGAAGGGAAGGGAGGTGACTTTCTCCAGGCCACTGGGTGAGCTTGTGGCTTCACTTCTTTCATGAACCCACTGACCAGCAAGTTTTTCACAGAACCAGCTTCCTCAGCTGCTCCCTGTCCTGTGGACAGCTGAGAATTGGGTTTGCACAGTGAAGGCAGAGGACAACGATTTCTGAATTTCCTTTCACAGTGAAACTCACCTGTGTTTCAGTTGCCTGCCTCACCAAGAGAAGAACACTTTCCTTCCTTGTAAGCTCACACCTCCTTCCCCCATCCCTTGCCCTTGCTTGTACACAGAACTCAAGTAAAAAAGATCTTCAGCAGTTGACAAAAATCCAGGCAATTTTTTGTACAAGTATCTGACAAGTCTCCCTTGAGGATGTTTACTTAGGACTTGTAAATTAGAGGTAATGATAATTTCAGAGCCAGCTTCCAATTCCTTCACAAAGGTGTTGATATTCCATTATGGAAAAGAAGATCCATTTTGCCCCAGTGCATGCTCATAATTTCACTCACCAAGACACTCCTTTTTTTTATCAGGTAATGAAACAATAACCTGCAAAAACAACAGTTCCCTTGAAGCTAATCACTGCTGGAAAGGGGAGCCTTGCTTTACAGTCAATGGCTTTGATGCCTTGGGTGGTTCAAGTAAGGATCTGCCTTGATTGACAAGACCCTTTCTATAAATTTGAGCAATTAGACATCCCAGTAGCAGCTGCTGGAGAGACCTACTGGTCACAAACCTGACAGAGATTGCAGTGCAGGTCTCCTGCTGCTCACTCTGACATCCTGAAACACCATCTGCAATTTAAAACTGCAAAAGGAATTCTGACTCCAACGAGTTAGGTGAGTGCATGTCTGTGTTTGCTCCCTGTCATGGCTCTGGCTCATGAATAAAGCAGCAGGATTTGCTAAAGTGGCAAAGGATAAATGTTTGATTTGTTCTGAAGTTTGTCTATTTTGCTCTACATATATTTTTTTAAAAATAAGGAGTTTTAGGATTTTTTTACCCTGTTGAAGGTTACGTATAGTTATACTCTCTTTAATCACATGTAAGACTCTAGTGTATACATGCTGACATATATGATGCCAACATCATGTCCTGATATAAAGCTCTGATTTAGCAATTTAGATTTTAAATCATTTTGTTTAAGAGGAGCCTAGAAACTCAAGCATCAGCCAGGCAAGTGGCAGTCCCAGCTCACTTAATTTTGGTCTGTGCAGCTGAGGACAGACCCCAGCACACACCAGTCTGTGCCCCATGAAGTAGATGACTTTCTCAAAATTCAGTGTCAAATCTGGGGTTTCTAAGATAGATGTATTTAAATGCAATGACAGTATGTGAATTGTAAAATGTGAATTGTAAAATGGACCTCATGACTTAAAGCTACTTTCCAGCTCTCTTTTTTTGACAGGAGAGCTGCTCCAGAGAAGTTGCTTGCTTTCTTTGCTGAGACAGAAGGTCAGCAGGTATTGGAGGGTCTTGGTGGGCGCTGGGCTGCTCTGGTGTGAGGAACTGAGGGTTCCTGTGGTCACCTTGGCCATGTCCCCTGTCTGCCCATCTCTGATCACTGCCTTGGCAGCCTGGGCTGGGTGTGAGCTGTGCTGAAGGTTCAGCCAAGCCCCTCTGGCTGCAGCCCTGGGAGGGGAATGGCACCAGGCCAGTGCGCTGGGTGCTGGTAATACTCCAGGATTTTTACTCTCCTTTATTTTTACTCAATTACTCTTCAATAACACTTTGGAGATGCTGAGATTGTAGCACAAATTCGGGGATGCTTGGCTCCCAGCTGTGCAGCTCTTGGGTTTTTGTGAGCTCAGGACAGGGTGGTAAAAAGGCATATGCTGCAAAACAAATCTGCAATATGGAGATTGGGAGTATGAGAGTATGGAGTGGGGCTGTAGCATGGGCTGGTGACCTTATGTCTTCCAGACAAACTCCCACTGCTCTGCAGGGAAAGCCTTCACACTGCTACATTCTGTGACAGACCTTTTTACTGAGATTTTCCACTTCTGGGAGTAGCGACCCCTCATTCCTCCCCTGGCCCCTCTTCTCCCAGGCTGAGTGAGGATGAGGTTTGAAGGGAGGAAGGGCTACCCCTGCCTCATCCGAGCCCATTCACTCGCCCTTCTCGCTGCTGGGCTGTGCTGGCTCTCCCAGCCCTGCCCTCCTGTCCCCTGTGCCCTCAGCATGAAGCTGCCCTGGCTGATCCCCGGAGCTCTCCTGGTGCTGCTGCCGCCCGGCCGCGCCGCTGCCGCGGCCTCGGCGCCGGACCTGCGGACGTTCGTGGGCTGCGCCGTGAGGGAGTTCACCTTCATGGCCAGGAAACGCGGCTGCCGCGGCCTCCGGGTCACCACCGACGCCTGCTGGGGCCGCTGCGAGACCTGGGAGGTGAGGCTGTGAACCAGGGACACCCCTGGCTGGTGTTTGTACCTCAAAAAAATCCCTCTGAAGACATCCACCCCCAGTGCCCGTGGCCCCCTGGCTGCGCTGTCAGCGTTTGTTGTCCCCTCCCTCCTGCCCCTGCCCCACAGGGCAATGGAAGCCATGTGATGATATTAATGAAGCACTTATGTAATGCTCTTACTGCGCAGTCTGAAAGCCTCTTACAGCTTGAACACTTAAGGAGAGGGGGTCTTTATTACTTCACTTGAAAAAAACAGTATTCCTTGGAGATTAGCATGGAGGCCCCAATTAACGGGTAATATATTTTGTTCCAAAAAGCAGATCCCAAAGATAATGTCTGTTTCTAATTCGGTCCCGTTTTAAGTCACAGCCCTGTATAAATATGAAGTGCTTAAGTTTTAGAGGTGTACAGAAGTTTTAGAGGTGTACAGAGGGAGAAAGAAGGAGCATAAGTTCATCCACACACATATCAGAGAGCAAGTTTCTGACTGTCTTTGCCATTCAGCAACTGGAGAGCTCAAGGGGCCAATCCCAATTTAATTTATTCAGAAAACCTCGAGTGACTCAGAGGGATTTTGTCCACATGAAGACAAGGACTCTACACTAGTGACCAGAGATGGAGCAGGCTCTGTGTGCCAACCCTGACTCCCCTTCTTCTTAACTTTTTGGGATGAGGGAAAAGGCCACCGGTGGCAGATTCCATAAAGTGCCTGGGAGGAATCTCTTGACTCCTGCTTCCCCCTGTTCCCAAGCTGAGACCTTGCAGCCTCCCCTGCTGAATACACCTGGCTGTGGATTCAACAGTTTCCAGAAGGCACCACGATGTGTTTGGATGTGCCTTTGTAAGAGGGAAGGTTTCTGCACATCTTGCTGAAATATTGTATTTGTTCTCTCCAACTTTTTTGTTTCCAAGGATGGGCTCTTTGCACAGCACAGAGGCAAAGAAAGAAATTAAAATGTCTCCTGGCTGGGAGGTATTAGGCAGTGGGCTCCCATTCCTGTGGGTGCTGCCCATTCCCAAAGCCTTTGGAAAATGGGTGCCCCTGTTAAGGAGAAACTGATTTCTCAGCAAAAACAATGCCACTGTGACACCACATGGCAGGGTGGGTTTCAAGGCTTTCTCCCATCATCTTCTGATGGCTGAGGTCTCTGGCCAAGCTGATTTTTTCCAGAGGAATTGCAGACTTCTCTGCTGGCTGCTGCGCCAAGAATTTTCCCCATAGTGTACAGCCATTGGGATTTGTGGGAAGTGCAGCCTGACAGGGAAGACTGGTCTGGCTGAGAAAACACCCAGCCCTTGGCACCTGGATGCACCCCTGCTCTTAGGCAGCTTGTGCACATGAAGGGTTTCCAGCAGAATGTGTTTAATGGAAAATCAATGCACTTGGAAGAAAGCAGCTGCTTTTGGCAGCTTTTGGTCGAAACACTCATACTCTGCTAAAAACCACTTTTGGGATAATCTTTTGTCTTCCTTCAAGCAGGTTTTAATAGGAGCTTTATGCTTTAGGCAAACTGAAACACATACATGCACCCACTCCCCTCCATGGCAGGGCTCCAAGAGGCAAGCTGTTAAAGAATGTAGCCTAAAATTTATTCCATGGCCCCTTCCACCTGATCCAGTAGCTCCTCTATTCACACAAAATCCCCTTGAGGAAACTGGGGCTCCAGATGTTTGCCTTGCATCTTGCCTGAGGCCAGCATTTCTCCCCTGCAGAAACCAATCCTGGAGCCTCCTTACATCGAGTCCCACCACAGAATCTGCACCTACAACGAGACCAGGATGGTGACGGTGAAGCTGCCCAGGTGTGCCCCTGACGTGGATCCCTTCTACACCTACCCGGTGGCCATCCGCTGTGACTGTGACATCTGCTCCACTGCCACCACCGAGTGTGAGACCTACTGACCTCCCCTCCCAGCCTGGGCAACGAGGGGATGAATTCTGCCCCAGCTTCACACCCTTGGTGCCTCCAGCATCCTGGAGGGTGTAAAGCAGCCCAGAATTTGATCTCTCTCTGTAATGCTGCTGCTCACTGACTTTTCTGGGCAGAGGAGGCTTAATCTCCTCTCCTTGTTGCAGACATCTTTTTATGAAAATCCTTTCCTTAGGATTTTTCCTCCTGAGAAGCTGAGAGGCCTCAGGAACAAATGTAAACATTGATTATCTGCTGCTGTGGAATGCAACAGGTGCATCTGTGATTGGTCTCATGTTGGTTGTTTCTAATTAATGGCCAATCACAGTCAGCTGGCTCGGACAGAGTCTGGGACAGCTGCCTTTGTTATTCATTCCTTTCTATTCTATCCTTAGCTAGCCTTCTGAGATGAAACCTTTTTTTCTATTCTTTTAGCATAGTTTTAATATAATATATATCATAAAACAATAAATCAAGCCTTCAGAAACATGGAGTCAGATCTATGTCTCTTCCCTCAACATAAGACCCCCGTGAACATGGTCACACTCTCCTCATGCTGCTCAAAGCATTATTGCTGTAGAAACCCACAGCCTTACAATAGCAAATCCCATAAAAAGAAATGTTGCAGTTTCCCTTCCCTCTGTGTGACCTTTCTTCCTGCACATGGACTGAAACAGCCACTGGGGTGTGGAAATACCCCACAAAAACATTGCCTCCTCCACAACAGCCTGATCCATCTGGGGTTTAGCTTCTTCCCAGTAACATAAATGCAGTTACCAACACTTCCACTCCCCCTCCCAGCCCCATTAGTTAATCTTACCCTGCAGTCATTCAGGAGTAACAGTCAAAGAAAAAGGTCTCAAGGCCAATGAAATGGAAATAAGTATTCAGATCACTACCTTGAAATTAGGGAAAATGCATACTCAGCCCTGACTCAGCCAAGGATTTA
Source organism: Melozone crissalis (assembly GCF_028551555.1). NCBI lineage: Eukaryota > Metazoa > Chordata > Aves > Passeriformes > Passerellidae > Melozone > Melozone crissalis. Next base: position 4,185,441 of record NW_026535834.1, read on the forward strand.
GCTCATGATTAAGTGTTTTGCTTAATATCAGTGGACTTTTACAGTTAAGCATGTATTTCAGTGCTTTGCTTTATTGGAGTTATTTTGTTGAAAAAAAAAAAATAACCTCACAAGAGAAAATTCCTGAAAATAAGAAAAAAAAGATACACATTATGTGCAGGACCATCTGCTTTTGTCCAGGGATTTGGAGGGGAAATGGCTTCACGTGGAATCAGTGAGACTCTGCAGAGCCCAAGGAATCTCTCCTGACAGTTTCCAGAGTCAGAGGGACCAAGCCAAAATGCAACGATCATGGTTTGGTTTCAGTGAGCCCCTGGCTGAGGTGGTGGGAAAGAGGGAGCTAAGGAAGGGTGTTCCCACAGCTCCCTGAGACCTGCTCCTCTGAGGGTGCACACAGAGCTGGGGGACAGCCAGATGTGCCTGCAGGAAAGCTGTGCAGTGTCCAAAATGGTGGGTGAGACATGTCCAGCACAGGAAAGAGAGCAAATGTTCCACAGGACACTTCACACCTCCTCAGACCCACTCCTTACAAACCAGGGGGACACCTGGGAGCTGCCACAGGAGCCCCCTGTGACCACAGCCACACAAGAGCCTTTGTTCCCTGGTTCCCACCTGCAGGAGGACACACTCACATTCATCCCTCATTTCTCCCCTGAGCAAAATGGGAAATTAGGCGAATGAAGGAAGATTTGCCAAGTGGGAGAGGCCCAAAGGAGCTCACAAAACAAAGACACCTTTTCAGATAGCCATTAGGAGAGAATTGCTGCTCAGGGCAATACCTGCACCTGTCTCCCCCCACTCAGTGCCTTGTCTCCTGGATGCAGGCACCTTCATTTACAGGGATGCATTCTTGAAACTACCCCAGGTGTCCTGTCCACACTGAGACAGATTTAATTTAACCACTAATTTATTGGTTGATATAATATTTTTTATCTGTGAAAGCTGTACTATGACTGAGTAGGAAGATCACCCATTCTGTAATTCTGAATAGAGACTGCTCTGTCCAACAGCATCAGGAGCAGTTTTTTTGCTGATGGAGAATTTAACTACCCTTTAAAAATCCTCATGTTTTGTTTCAAATTGTACCTCAGGATCCCTCTGATATTGTTAATTGACATTACAGTTATTATGGGAAAGCTGCAAATTTTGTGTCCTTAATAAACCTCAAAACTGTAGTATGAAAGCAATTTCAAGCAATGTGTCCCTCCTTTTCTGTGTGTAGAGATTTCTCACGTAGAATATCTATAAGCTCTTACAAACTCTCTGCCAGAGCTGTGAACACCTGCAAAACATCTCCTTGGTGTGAAGTCATTTCCTTCACTGAATTTCTCTGATGGAGTCTGGCTGTGCTGCAGTCTCAGGATTAGAGGCAGGGTTAGAAAGTGGCAAACTTCCTTCCTTTGCAGCCAGCAGGAAATCAGGGCTGTACCTGGACACAGTGGGACAGTAGAAACCTCAGCAAGTGATCAGAACAAATCACTGCAGGGTGGGAAAAGGGGTTTGACTGATGCAGCCAGCCTGGGGAACAGAAGGGGGAGGTGGGAAGGATGTACTGACTGAAACCAAATCAGCAAAATGCTGCTTTATGGTGATCTTTCAAGGAGGAGAGAAAAAGAGATGCTGTGTGATGCCCTGAGTGACAGAAATCCAATCAACACTAGATTGCAAATGTGGAACTTTATCCCCAGAAGTTATTACACGAGTAGGTCTTAATTCTGTTAAATTCATATCAAGTTTTATACTTAAAATCACAGAATAGTTTGAGTTGTTTCTAGTCCAGCCTGCCTGCAAAGAGCAGGAAAATCTTCCACTAGACCAGATCCTCAAAGCCCTGTCCAACCTCATCTAGAATGTTCCCAGGGATGGGGCATCCACCACCTCTCTAGCCAGTGTTTCACCATCCTCACTGTAAAACACTTGTATAAATCAACCCTCTTTTTGGTTAAAATCATTACTCCTTGTCCTGTCACAACCTGTGACCGGGTCTTTAGTTTTCACATCCTTAATTCTGAAGCTGGGGTGGTACATCTTGCCCAGAATTTGTAGGCGGTCAATACTGCCCACATGAGAAGCTTCTTCCCAGGCAAATGTCACCTCCTTGGGAGCATTTTAGTGCTCTTTAAAGCCATGGATTTACATGTCATCACCCAACCTGTCCAAAGCAGTTGAACAGCTTGTCTGTCTTTGGTATGTGTTTGCAAGGAGTGATTGTCACAAAGGCCCTGGCACCTCAGCTATTCTCTCTTCCACGAAAAGCAGTGGATTTCTTCGTGCCTCAGTTTCCCTTTTGGACACTGGGAATGATGCTGCAGGTGATTATTTCCTCTCTACAGTGCGTTCTGCAGTGTATGGGCTGTGAGGCCCCTTGTGCCCAGGCACATCTGTATCCTGCAGTGCACTCAGTGCCTGCAAGATAAATAGAAATTATTAGCTTTATTGTAGAAATTAATGGCTCCATTATTCCCTTGGCTACATCCACCCAGCCTTATCTGGCAGCAATTTAGGAATTTTCTGTTCTGGGGGATTTCTTTGGCACATTGCTGTTAACCCCAGACATGTGGGTTCTCCGTGCCACTTCTTCCCAGATAAAATCAGGCCATGGAAAGTCTGGTGAGTAATGCCACCTTCCTCTGGGGAAGGTGAATAAAATATATTCCAGGCTATATGCTGTGCCCTCTTGGATTGTCCTGGCTCCTCTGAGAATGTGTCCATTTATAGCAGCCAGGGATTTGGGCTGCAGTGCCTCTTTGTTTGGAATAAACCTTGATATCCTTTGTCTTTTCTCTGCAAGTGCTGCAGGCAGGGCTGAGGTTCACAAGCTGAGGTTCACAAGCTGCAGGAAGATGAAAAGAGCCTTCCTCTGGTGAAACTTGCTTTGGTTCAACCAAGATGAGGGATGATGTTCAGGAATGGTGGCATTTCTAGGCTTAACTTGAAGACCAGACCAGCTGGTCAATGAGATTGCTTCTGGTCTTGAAATGAATTTTAATGAACAGCTGGGTAACAAAGGCACTTAAAAATATTTTTTTTGGTAATTAATTTTTTTTTTTTTTTAAATATCCACATCTCTGCACTGGAACACTGGAGCCAATCATATTCTTATTTCCAGACCAGCAGGGCTGTCATTCCTCATGTAAATTCTTCATCACCATAAGCCTTTCACTTTCCCTCCTGACCCTCCCTGCCCTGGCTGCTGAACCACAGGGTGCACAGCTCATCATCTTCCTTGCCAATATGTTGGTAGGTGTTTTTCCTACCTGAAAAGTCCTGCAAGGTGCATGTGATGAGCATCTGGGAAAATAAACACAGCAGCACACCTCCCCAAAAGGATGTTGTCAAAATACTTTCAAATACATTTATTTTGTTAAAATAAACTATGTACAATAAATGATATTAATGTGCATTACAATATACAGTAATTACATGTTTAAAAGATGATAAACAAAAGAGTACAGAATTATGTGCTGTAAATAGGAAATTAATAGTGTTTACATGATTTTTAAACTATGCAGAACACATTTGCTTAAAAACTGAATTTTCTTGGTTTGAAATAGTTTTGCTTTGAATTCTGAAGATTTGGTTAATCTTTGGGAAAAAGGCATACGACTCAAAAACCAGACATACTGTTTTAGTGCCCATCCTTTGGTTTCACCAGCCCCTTATTCCAGCAATATTGCACACAGCAACTTTTAAGAGAGAAAAATTCAGTTGCTCACATCAAGTAAGTGACTCTTTCTCCTAACTGGCTGAGACCTGACTGGTGATGAGTTAGGTCCTGATTTGTGTTGAGGTCATTGCATCTGCTTAACAAATTCAATCAGAATAACTTGTTGAACTGTTAGTTTTAAATATTTCTTAAGAATTAATTTTAAGTATAACTATTAAACATGAAAATAAAGGAATGAAATGTCCTTGTCTTTGTGTTCTTGGGGGAGCAGAGAATCTCTGTGCCGTGAAATTCTTGTATTTGTAGAAGTGCATCAACATCATGACACATTAAGCTGGATTCAGTTGTCCTCACACTCCATCTCCCTGCTCCTCTCTGCAGCCTTGTTTGAAGTCCTCCCAGTCTGAAGGTGCTGCTGAGCCCCAGGTGTGACTCCACAGAGGCACCTCCCAGCCCATTCACCAGCCTCAGTCGATGTTTTTTGGGGCATCAGGGCCACCACACCATGTCCTGCTCTGTCGCATTTCCCACCTGGCACCCTGGACTTGGGTCACTTCTGCTCATGAGTGAAGAAAACTTTGCCATTGTCTTTCCCCTCTCATGTAAATTTTTGTTATTGCTTATCAGTGAATTAATATTTACAAGCTTGGGGAGAGTTTGGGCTCATTATCTCCATGCTGACAGGGCAGCTCAGTGCCTGCCAGGTCTGTGATGCAGTTAGAGCAGCTGCCTATTCAGGGGAGAAATGCTGAGAGGGACGACATGATAGCCACACTCTGGACATGATTTACCCAAAAACTAGTTTGACAGACATCAGACAGTTTTCATGTTATCAATACAAAAAAATGTTGTGTTGGAAGATCTGGAAACTGTAGACTGGTGACAACTGTTTACTCTGAATTCATTAACCCCCAATCAAAGTCAAAATTCACCGGAGTTGGTATCAGTGAGAGCTCAAACTGATCTTCATCAAAACTACATCAAACTTGATGTCCTGAAGGGCATGGGATGAAATCAAGTGACAGCAATGATCTTTAAGCAAAGATAACCATATGTCTTGAATATTACACTGTAATTAAAATGTAACTTTCATCTTCAGCTCAGTAGTGGTTGAACTGAGGTGTTGCAGATGCAGCCTCCAAAGGTGAGATCAGCAAAGTCTTTGGATGCCCCAACTCCTTTCAGGAGTCCTTAACCAGCAGCCAGAAGGTATAGAGGATTCTCGGACCTGGCTCAGTGTATCTGTGTGCTCAAGGCTTGGTCAGCCAAAATAAAAGGTCAGAAAAGGACGAAACATAAAGATTCTCAAGCATTTTCCACATTAGTCATGTGGAAAACCCCATTGAAATTTTCCATTGTCTTCATGAGAATTGAAATGAAGCCAACACAGAGCATCTCTGAAAATCCCACCCTACCATTATAGTTAGAAGCAGCCAAACACTGCATTATGGTCTGCACAATCTGAAAAGGATGGGGATCCATATTTTCAAATTTGAAGTGATTTTTCACCACTGACAGCAATTCACATGAGTTTTTGCTTATTGCTCTGGGTTTCTGAAGTAATTTTCCTCCTTACAATGAGCTTCTGACTCTTTTTGCTGTTATGGTGTGGCTCCTGGAACTGCCCAAGAGAACAGATTTTTGTTCCCATGTTTCTGAAAGCTTTAACTGAAACAAAGAAAAGAGAATTTGAAGATTTTTTGTTGTTGCTGTTCTAGTTATGGGTGTCCCCTTAACATCTTAAAATGAAATTCAAGGTTTAGGATCAAACTGATTAATTGTGGCTCTGGGCCCTGATTTTGCAGCTCTCCCCCGAAGCAGAAGTGATTCTGTTGCATCCATGACTTGGTGATTTTGTCCTGACTTTTTGATGCAAAACTATTTCTATTCCTGTTTTGTTTTGATAGGTGAAGACAGCTGAGATCACAAGCCACTACCGAAATCAGTGGGAGGCTTTTTCCTGCTTTCAGATGGTCTTTATTCAAGAGGAGGAAAATAAACATTCATAGTGGAAATTTGTCTTCATTTTTGCAAAGAGCTCAAATGTGACTAGAAGTTATCTGATGTAGGTCACTCCATGCTCACCTCCTGTCACAGCAGATGATGCTCCTCCAGTCCCATAGAGTTGTGAACCAACAAAATGTTCTGTTATTTCCAGATTGTCCTTTTTTAATGTAGGATAAAACAACATTACAGGTCCTCCTCAGGGGAAAAGAAAATGCATGGAGAAAGGCATGTGCAGCCACATTCCTACATTCTCCCTCTTTGTTTAACAAATGGTCCCTGGGCCAACTTGAGCATGTGAATTTCTTTGTGGGAGAAGACAAATGTGCTTTTAGACAATCCTGGCCTGAGACAGATTGATGCCACTGCAAAATATTTTTAATCCAGATGAGGTTTCTGTGTGGTGAGTCAAGAGGTATTTGCTGTGTCACTTGGGGGAAAAAGGTACAGGAAAAGGTCACGGGCTCAGAGCAAGGTATAAAAGCAGATGGGCATCTTTCCTACATGAATTAAAGGGAGAGATAGGCTGCCCAGGGAAGTGATTGGGTCACCATTCCTGAAGGGATTCAAAAGAACACAGGCCACCACCACTAGAGCAGCTGGCAGAGATTTTCTGGCAATTAAACTGCAAGGACAGATCCCCAATCAGCCTCCCTCATGACCTGAGCAGTGCCAGTGGGATGGAATGAGACATGAACAACTTGGAGATAGCTCCTTGTGAAGAGAGATTCTCTTCAGTAGGAGGAGGACTACCAAAATCTCTCCCTTTAATAAAAGCACTTAGAATAACTTTATTTCATATTAAGATGCAGTGCTATATTTAATTCTGTGTCTATTTTGAATGCTTTGAGTGCTTCAGAAGAGAAAAAAATGTGACAAATATCGATGCCAGGTGCTGAAATTATTGTTTTGATTGTCATACTGGACTTGGGGTGAATTCTGTACCCACACAGGGCATATATCCTGTTGAACAAATGAGAATGGACCTGAGTGGGGTTAAAGCCTTGTTTCTGCCTTCTCTCCAACTTTTCAGAGCTCTGGGAGGCACAGGACAAACTGTGAGTTTTTGTGGGACCTCCTTCAAGTCATGCTGGAAGTGGCAGGACTGTCCCAGTCCCACTGTCCTGGTGTTTTCACAGGGCTCTGAAGGGCAGAGGCATCTGTAGGTGGTTTTAATGTGGTAAAAGCTCTCTCATTAATTGAGATCTCTCTCAAATACCTCTAATCTCTCCTTGCAGGGGTTTGCATGAAAATACTTTGGGAATTCTGTTTGAAACAGCAGCTTCAGGTTAAGAACTCTGGGTAGAACAGGAAGGTTTCAGAAGAGGCCAAAGGAGATGAGTTTTATAGGATCCAGCAAGTTTTCTGCAAGTTGTGAGTGCTTTTGAAATGACAGCAGACTATTAGCAAAGGCAGCTCTGTCAGGAAAGGCTTTGACATCAGCTGCATTTAGGGCACGTTGTCAAAAAAGTTGCAGGGATGGTTTCTAACCTTTATGACTCTCGTTACAGTGTTCCTTTTAAGGTGAAATTGGGATCTGATTTCTAGCTCATCTCACAGTGAGTAAACCCATCCCCTTTCACCTGGCAGTCCTTTATTGATTTTCTTTCCTTATTACTAATGGTGCTTGAAAAATAACTTGAAGTTTATATCTGTGGCCTTATGCCTGCACTTGCACTATGTCTGCTGTTTTGGTTTTTCTGAAAATAAGCTTTACTGCCTTTCACACACCATCTGCTGCTTTTAAAAAAGGCATTAGGCATGACTTGCCAGATTGTCAATGACTCTCCTTACATCTGCCTGCAACCCTTTCTAAAGCCTCTTGGCCTGTGCTGTCCCTGCCTCCCCAAAAAAATAGTGTAACAGGGCAGATCCTGGAGAATTTGCCACATTTCATGGACAGGTATGTGTATATAAGCTAACACAAGAATGTTTATGGGACCTGCATTAAACATGGCTTTTCAAAAAACATTTGTTTTTGCTGGAAGAAAAATGAAAATAAATGGAGTGCAGAGGCCATTTCTCAGTGGATTGTAACCACTGTCCCTCTTTTGCATCTCCCAGAATTCAAATTTTGGTCAAAATCAGTTTGCAAAACTTGAAATTTTACTGTCTCACAAGCTTGACATGCTCCATTTTGTAAGTGCAAAGAAACACCTGCTTAGCCTTAACATTTTTTGTATGTATATTAACACTTTTCTATCTGCTTCCTCCATGCAAGGATTTGTTCAGATTGCTGCAGTTTAACACATTAGGGCAGCAGCATTTCAGCTTCTCCATCACCATATGTTTTGTAGGTTATTTCCCTCAAACCACTGCAGTTACATCGATGCTGCAACTTCTCAGTTGATTTTTGATTTTACTGCTGATCCCATGCCATTCTATTAAGATTAACAATCACCCTTGGTACTCAGTGGCAGGCAAAAAACCCCAATTTAATTATTTGTGGCATTCCCTGCTGCATGCCAGTGTGCTCCATTTCACTTTTCCAGTGTGCTTGTTACGTTAGGATGAGCTCAGCTGTCACTCTGGATTTTCTATTTCCTCTATTTCCACGTTTTTTGAAGCTCTAAGAAAACCAGGCAGTTCCAACCTGAGCCCTTGCATTGTGCTTCAGCTAAACCAGACTTCACCTTCTTCCACCAGACTCATACATCACTCTCCAGCAACCTACATGAGCTAAACCAATCATCCTAATTAATTTCCACTGAAGTGAAAGGCAGCACAGTGCAGATATAATTTCCCTGAAATCTGTTCAAGGCCTTTTTGTTGTTGTTGTTTCAGTGGAATTCTAGTCATGTTGTAAACCTAAATATTAATTTATTTAATCCATGCCTAGTTCTCCTCATACTCTAATATATTTTTACACATTATAGTTCAGCTGATAGACAGTGTCCTGTTGAGGTGAACACTCACTGCTCTGCCTGGGGATGGACACAAACTCTGTGGCATGGCATGAGCTGGGCTTTAGCAGCCAGGGCCTCTGAAGTATTAAAACCAAACAGAAAATATGCACAAAAAAGTCACCAGCAATGAGGGGAACTTGTCTGTCTCAGGTATGGCTCAACTGTGTTTTGATCCATGTTTGTGTGCAAGGGGAAAGGGATGGTGAGTGGAAGCCACTGGGTAAAAAAAGAGCAAAGCATTTGCCTCGAGTCTGATGGCTTTGGTCAGAGAGAACTGTTGATTTCTACCTGGAAATGTTTAGGGGTGTCAGAGCTGGTTTCTGTAGCTGTCCATGGTAAACTGGGGTTGGAATTAGATGATCTTTGAGGTCCTTTCCAACACAAAGCATCCTACAATTGTATGAAATGGAATTAGTGCTGAGGGAAGAGCTCAGATCCATGAGCCTGGTCCTGATGCAGGACTGGGCACTGCACCAACCTTGGTCCCTTCCATGTGCCCTGGGTGCTGCTCCCACATCTTGCTGCAGTCACTGTGGCCAGCACCAGCTCTGGAGCTGCCTGGTTTGTCTGGTGGCAGGAGTGTTCTCAGCCAGGACACTGTGCTTCCCAAGGGGAGAGGGCTGCCATTCTCCTGGTTTGGGGTGCAGAGGGGAGCAGGGCCCGTGTCCCCAGGCTGGGACATCTGTCCCACTGCTGTCACTTGCTCCCTCCTGGCATTCCTGGACATGCTGCATGCAGACACAGCTTCTGCAAGGAGTTACATCTTCAAATCTGTGTGTGCTGGTGCTGGGATTTCCTGCTTGGGGGATGACATCCAGGACAAGGCAGACCTGTGGCACTGCCAGGGTACCCAGAGGCAGCTGCAGGTAACAAGAACACCCTTGAGTTCACCTCTGAGTGTCTGTGTGCTGCGATGTGCAAAGCTGCAGGGTCCTGGGAGAGCCTTTAGGCACAAGGCACAATTTCCCCAGCAGCAAGGGGAGGTCACAGAAGATTCCTTTCCCCATGGGCTGGGTTTTCCATCTCCATGCTGGTGGCTGCACCTGCCACTTGTGGAAAAGTCCCCTCCTGAGGACTGCAGCCACACTGTGGAACAGAACTCTCTGTGGAGATGGAGAAATGGGAGCGGACAGAGAAGAAATGAATGGGAGGAGGGAGGCTACAAAAAGTCAACAAGTTCACAACTCCCCTTTGATGAGGTTTTTTACAGAAATACTTCATAAAAAAAGGATAATTTTAAGGCAATTGGATCACCTCAAAGCACTTAAAGTCGGCATGACCTTTGGCTTTATTCTTTTTTTTTCCCTGTTCTTGGCTGTTGGGTGAGATGTAGAAATCCAGCTGATCTGTAAGGTAAATTCTCAGTTGCCATGGCAATGTGTCTCGTTCTCGTTCTCAGTTGGAAGAGAGATTGTTCCATGGTGCTATTTCATGTCTAGGGCAAAATTCTTTGGTGGCAGAATTTCTTTGTTTCAGTACATTAATGCTACAACTCTGTGCATCCTTTCTCAGCTTAAGGAAACATGGCTCAGCCTGACATTCTTCTGTAAAAATACAGTTATTTGCATTTTTTTTTTTAGTTGTAAGAACATTCCTTGAGTCTGGAGGTAAATGTTGATCCATTTTGATAGCTTGGGTGCAGCAACATCCTGATGCTGTGAAGTTTCACCATTAAGTGAAAATAAACTGGAATCACTCCACCTTTGCTTCCACGTGGTTTGAACAAACTAAAGTATCTCCTGAACTAGCAAGTCTTATAAAAGAAAAGCAATTTTACAGTACATCCTACCTATAGTGTATATCTTACATATTAGATTTCTACAGATCTCCATGTGCTTTCAGTCATTTCAGATTCAATTCCTAAGGACTGCAAATTCCTAATTTGGATCAATTCTTACTTAAGGCCACAAAAGGAGTTTCTCCTGTTTCTTTTGCTGTCTTTAGCTCTTTGTTTTGTCACAAGCCACCTTCACCTTATTCCTAAGGTGGGGAGCCAAGCAGGCATCCTGGTTTCTGTTGGTGCAGTCTGCAGCAGTGGGACCAGGCTGCCAAACAGTTAGGAAACACAGAGACAGGAGTTAGCCAAGGGTGATACAGCTTGGAGGTGTCACAGCATGGAGAGCTCCTATATTTGGGTAAGAAGGACCCTTTTCTGGTCATGCTCCCCGTTTCAGTTGTGTGTGACCTTCATTGCCTTTCTAACCTACTTGGTTTCACTGAACTCAGCTGGCTCTGCCTCCCAGGGGACGTCACACAAGGGTGCAGCACCTGTGGCACTTTGCACAGCGCTTCTTCTTCTTCTTGGGGTGGAAAATGGTCATGATTGCCTCGTCAAAGACAGTCTTAAGGCCTTTCTGTGTGAGTGCTGAGCACTCCAGATAGCACTGGGCTCCGATCTGAAAGAGAGGAGGGAAAATGAGAGTCAGTATCCACTGTTGGGAGACGCAGTGATGCTGTTCCAGCATCTTCCTACATTTGGAAAGGGGTCAGACCATTTCTCTGTTTGTATCTGGCTGCCTGTGTGGTGAAGGGACAGGCTCATGTGGTCATCCTGAGGAACCAGCATCAACACGAGTATCTCACCACGTGGGGGTGAATGGCTGCAGGAATTCCCTGCACAACCCTCCAGAGAGAGGGGCTGCACCCATGTTTGAGGGCTGGACCAGGAGCTTGGCCTCCTGCCTGTACAGCTGGGGAGGCTTCTGAGGAAATGCTGGGTTGGAGTTGAACCCCTCACATACTTGGCTCTACTCCCCTGAACTGTCACTCTTGTGTCCTGCCTCCTCCTGTCCCAGGGAGCTGCTACCTGGGGAGGTTTCTGAGAATGGGGAAGCATCATTTTGAGATAGGAGTCTCCAGGGTGTGCTGGCATGACACAAACACCCACAGAGGCCTGGGAAAACAGCCTCAACTTATTCAGCAACCTTGTGGCTTATTCAGTTTGTTCTGCTCATGGATGCTCTGATTTTGAGGGCCAGGGACAATAATAGCACCTGCAGCATATAAGGGGACAAGGCCAGGATCCAGAATCCTGCACCCCAGGGCTTGGGGAGTGATTCTGACCCCCTACATTTGCAGGAAAAATGTACAATCCCACAGAAACCTTCTCTGCTGCCTGCAGTGCCACGGATAAGTGGGAATCCAGCTGTCTGTGCTTTTGTAAGGGGTAGGGAGGAGTTTGACAGGAGGTGGCTTGACTGCAGAGAGGGGTTTGCCACATGCATCCCCTGGCAGAACCCTGCACAAGAACACTTGACTTGGATAAAACAGGCAGTAAAATGGGCTGTTTTGGTGCCCATTTGCCACCTGCTGCCCTGTGTTCCTCACATGGAACCTTGAGGAACAAAGATTTTCTTAGAGCTTGGTCATGGCACCTGCCAGAGATCAGAAGTGTTTGGACCATTCTCTCTGACACATGGTGTGATTTTTGGGGTTGTCATGTGCATGCCCAGGAGCTGGACTCATGGACCCTTTTGGGATGTTCCCACTCAGGATATTCCATATTTCAGCTGACACTACAGCAGAAGCTCAGGGGTCACAAGGTGTGCCTGGGCCCAGCCTGTTTGAACAGAGGCTCCAATCTCTGTCTGGGGCCTAGGGGCCTTGGGGGAGCCTTGAAGGAAGGAAACCCAGAGGAAAGCTGGGATCAGTCAGCCTCATGTGGCATCAGAAGAAGCTGTTTTACCTCCTTTGCCAGCTTTACTCCGTGCTCATAGGTGAGTGGTTTCTCCTTCATGTAAAGCAGCCGCGCCAAAGTTTTGGGATCATCCCGGAGGTCAATCTAGGGCAAAATACACAAAATTTGGGCTGTGATTCTTCAGGCAGACACTCATGGCTTTACAGACCCACATCAGGGCAGCTGTATCACTCCTCAACTCAGGTGATACTTCAGAAATGAATTGCACATTTACTTACCTTTTATTTTTCTTTCAGTTTACCATGAATTAGCTCTCCTTTGCAGATTGCTGGGCCACAGCTCAGATGGGAGTGGTACAGGAAAGAACCCCACTGGTGGGGGAAGCTGCAACCCTGCACTGCATCACCCAAACCCCACCCTGACAGACAGACTGACACAGCTCACTCTGGCTTGAAACAAAATCCTTTGTTTCCATGGAAAGCATCAGAGCGAAGTATTCTGGCATTTCAAACCTGTCCATTTTCAGACTGTGTGATCCAAAGGATAATGTTTTTATTTTGAAATGGATATTTTAGATTATTCCAATGTAGAAAACAAAGCCAGTTTTTGAATTATTTGCCTTTCCTGTGGCATGAAGACTTTGGTTTTGACCAGCATTTGATCTGTTTCTCTAATTTGACTTAGCTTACTGTCCAGTGCTCTGACATTTTCCATATGGTTGTATCCCTTCCCTCACAGTCTCTATCCACTCTGTGTCTTGGTAACAAACCCATATTTAAGGCATTTTTATTTGATTGACAGATTAATAGATTTTAAGGCCAAAATAATGGGGTTTGATCATTCACTCTGACAATCACTGTAACACAAGCAGGATGGTGAGTCACCAGTTGTAATGTTGATACAAAAGCATGAAGGGAGGCTACTTCCTTCCCATGTCATCTGGCTGGTTACTCCCATTCTTAAAATTTAGTTTGAAGTTTAGCTTCAGCTACTAGCCACAAACTTTGATGGTTTTTTACCTCCTCATCAGAGACCTGTATGAAAACTTTTCTCCCTCTAGGTATTTATGACACATTAATATACATTTGAATAAAAATATGGGATGAGCTGTGCCAGTCTGGACACCTGCACATTGGATTCCTTTCCCAGTCCCTGAAATTTCCTCTAATGGGAAAATCTGGCTGAATTTCCTATGAGTTCAATAGGAATGCTCAGGAGAGGCTTTACCTGTGTTCCTATGAGGACATAAGGCACGTTGGGCATGCAGACTTTCAGCTCAGGCACCCACTCTTCCTGCACGTTGTGGTAGGAGGCAGGATTCACCACGGAGAAGCAGATCAGGAACACGTCTGTGTTGGGGTAGGACAGGGGTCTCAGCTGGTTGTAATCCTCCTGCCAGGGGACAACAGCAAGAGTGTCACTGTGACGGTGTTCACAGGGGTCTGAGGATGAGGGAAGAAACAAGGATCTGACTCCATGTTTCAGAAGGCTTGATTTATTATTTTATGATATGTATTATATTAAAACTATACTAAAAGAATAGAAGAAAGGATTTCATCAGAAGGCTGGCTAAGAATAGAATAGGAAAGAATGATAACAAAGACTTGTGGCTCGTCTCTCTGTCCGAGCCAGCTGGGCTGTGGTTGGCCATTGATTATAAACAACTCTCTGAGACCAATCACAGATCCACCTGTTGCATTCCACAGCAGCAGATAATCAATTACATTTTGTTTACATTTTGTTCCTGAGGTCTCTCAGCTTCTCAGGAGGAAAAACCCTAAGGAAAGGATTTTTCATAAAAGATGTCTGTGACAGTCACAAGGAGGGGATGACTGCAAGGGGGGGTGTCTTGTTGAGTTTGATGAAGTGGCCAGCCCTGTCCATATTCATTCACACTTCCCAAGCTCCAGGTGGCTGCTGGAAGGAGGGTGGGAACCACCCTGCAGTGAACAAGGGTGCTGATTTATCAGCATTTTACCAAAAAGAGCTGAAAGATGCCCCATCTCTGGGAGGTGTTCAAAGCTGGATGGGGCTGTGAGCAAGCTGGTCTAGTGAAAAGTGTCCCTATCCCTGGTGAGGTGTGTGTGTGTAATTAGATAATTTTGAAGGTCCCTTCCACCTCAGTCATGCTGTGATTGTGTGAACAGGTCTTGTTTGTGTTGTCTGTGGAGATGGTGGTGCAGAAGGCGATGCTGAACAGTCCTGCAGGGTGCACAGCAGTGTGCCAGCCAGCACAAGACATCCTGAAATCAAAAAGCAGATCAAATCCAGCCTGCAGTACCTGGGTACTCACTGTGGGTGATTTGGTGTTTCCACAGGCCATGCATGGTGGAAGGAGATGTTTTCTCCATAGTGGTGAAGAAGGTGAATTTTCAGACACTCAAATCACAGCTGTGCTATGTCATGAGCTGGCTTTGGTAGCTGAGTTTCAGGGAAGAATTTGGGTCTGTTTTCAGGCTTGAGAAGCTGAGAGCAAGCAGAGGTTTTGCAAGCAATGCGAAAGGGACAGCCTGGCTCTGTCTGACAGTGGGAGCATTTGTAGCTGTGTCTGGTGGGTACTGTTCAATGAAACCTCTTAGAAAACTCCAGTGCAATGAAACAGATGCTTTTTAGAGAGGATGCATCTGCTCCAAAGGCTTTTTTAGGGGTTTCAGAATTAAAAAAGAGGAATGGAACACAAAGCTGGAGTGGGCGAAACAAGAATACATGCTGCTGTCAAGCCTGACTGCAGTGTAGATCTGCAGTTTATAGTTTCTGCATTCTGGACAAGTCTCAAATCTCTGCAGTCTGGTTGATTTTGGTTATAACTGTGTGAAAACTCAGCTGGTGTGATTTGCTTTGCAGATACAGACTAGTTAATAAAAGGAAATAAGGTTAATAAAAGGGGGGAAAAAGACACCTGGATGCTGCTTCTCAGACTTGAGAACATTTATTTTAGGCAGGGAAAACCCACATTAGGGCAGGAATAATGGAAGCTGCTGCCTGTCCTGCAGGAGAAAGTGATGCAGGACTGTTCAGTGTGTGTCAGAATAGATGATGTTTTAGGGCAGCCTGATTTCTGCCTTGCTTTGATTGGGTCATCTAATGAGAGGACCTAATTGTGAAGTGAGACTGGCAAATCACCTTTCTGAAGTCTCTTTTTCACTGACTATACAGTAATAAATTGACCCAGAGTCCTTCTGGACCAACATTACTTTGCAAAATATACCAATGAATTACTCAAAACCAGTTTGCACCAACTGTTTCTAAAAAAATCCCCCAAAATTTAATTATTTATTCTGAAAGGAAGCATGAGCCCAAATTTAGCTCTGTGTCAGGAAAGAAAAGTTTAAAAAAGCATCCTGAAACACAAACAAAATGTTTTGTTTTGTCTAACTGGATGTTTATTGTCCCAAACCTACTTTGACAGGAAGAATAAATTCTCATTCACTTCCACCAGCCCTCACAGCCACGGTATTTGGGATAAAACCAGAGTATTTTTCAAGTGGCATAACTGTGTCTTTACAGTGGCACAGAAAGATCTGAAGAAGGATTTACAGGAGGAGGTGTTTGGATGTATCCCCTCCCAGGAAAGTGGATTAGGAATTGAAGTGGATTCAAGGACTAGCAGGAGAAAAAACCTCTCAGAGATGTTTGTGGGGTTTGTGCACCAGTATGCAGCTCATGAAGAAGCCAAGTCAGTGACAGGAGATTTATCCAAGGCTCTGGAGGTGGCAGCCAGCCCCCAGCAGAGGTTAATAGAGACAAAGTGGATGCCAAGCTGATGGGATCAGAGGAGAAATTGCAATGTAGGGACAGCTTTATGTGGATGCTGGGGGTTAGGAAAGCCTGGCCTGATTATGGGACATTGTTTGAAGGCAGAACATCAAACCTGAGGTTGATTGTGGCACAGCCACCGCAGGCTGATACCAGCAAAGGTAATTTCTGTGCTTTTGGTTTAGCTCCTGAGCCAGCCACGTGGTGGCAGCAAGCCTCAAGGAATCCTCATCCAGGAGTTTTGGGAAGAAATTGGCTAAATATAGCAATTTTCAATATTCCAGACGTGCATATTTAGAGGGGCTGGGACTTACTGTACCATTAAAACTTCAGATTAAAACCATGAGCGCTCTGCTTGGCTGTGACAGCTCCAGGAGCCTGCATTTAATTTCATTTTCCTTGTTCCTTCTGAATCCCTAGAAAATCCTTTTTCAGGAAGAGCATTCCTGATTTGAGCTATCAGCACAGAGCATTATATAAGTTGTAAGCAGGGACAGCCATGCACCTCATAGCAGAGGTCTCACCTCCCACCAGGGCACATGGGATTTTTCACAGACAGGTTAAAACACAAATATCATAGATAAGAGTTGATTTGGGCTCCTGAACATGAACAGGATCCTCCAAAACACATCAGACAAGGACCCCTTCTCTGTACGTGCTCTCCAGGAAAAGGCCTGATAGCTTTGCAACAAATAAAATAAAATAAAATAAAATAAAATAAAATAAAATAAAATAAAAAAAATAAAAATAAAATAAAATATAAAATAAAATAAAATAAAATAAAATAAAATAAAATAAAATAAAATAAAATAAAACAAAACAAAACCTTTCCATGGACCTTTAGAAAAGACAGCCTGTTGGGTAATTTCTCCTTCAGAGATGGTCAATTTCACAAAAAATGTAAAAAAGGGACTGAACATTTCCATGGGTATGGGCCCCATCCAGGGAGGGATGCTGTAGCAAGTGACAGTAATGTTTGGGAAGAAACTTGTGTCCTTGTGGGCTTGAGCTGAAGCTGATCAATAATTTATTTTTATTTATTTTATTATTTTCCCGGCTCATGCTTGCATTGTGCTGCCTGCTATTCAGGGAGCATGAGGCTTCCCAGTTAACATTGCCTGGCCACTGGTTTGGCCTGGAAATGCCAGACCTGGCCCTGCTGAGTTGTTTGCCTGTGACTTGCCAGGACCAAGATCAGTTGGTGCTGCTCCCTCCCCTCCCCCTTGGCCATCAGCTCAGCAGTGTTTGTGCCCCAAAAATGCAGCAGAGTTGGCTTTTTTTTGTTGTCTTTATGTTGTTGCTGTGCTGATTTCTTGTACACTCTGCTAAAGCATTTTGCACCTAAGTCCAGCCCAGCAAAAAGACCACAGTTTTTTCCTCCAAGGACCATTTGTGCCAGGGATAGAGAAAGCCAGATACCTCAAATCTGGGGTCTGTGCCAGCTCTCCCTTCAGGCTGACAGAGGGTCCTGCTACAGGAGTACATTTTTCAATTGTTATTTCATTAGCATATGTTTTATAGCATCGCAGTGTCAAGGGCTATTTCTGGCTATGACTTCACACTGATGCCTTTGGAAAGCCACACAGCACAAGGAGAAGGAGGGAGGAAACAACCCAGATGATCTGTTGTTATAACTGGAGCATGTGGGAAGCATCATCCCTGCAGCCTCCACGGGGACAATCCAGTCATCAGGGGCTGATTCACGCTCTGGGCTCTGCCTGGAGAGCCACGTCCTCTGGAGCAGGGTCTGGAAGGGACCTGGGCTTGGGGAGCTGCAGAGAGGCTTTGGAGGCAGGTGGGGAACTGCCTAGTGTGAAGCAAAATGCTGAGGAATGGATGGAGGGGTGAGGCTTGTCAGAGAGACAGCTGAGTGTTCCTTCTGGCTCAGGAGGACAAATGAGTGAGAGGAGGTGTTGCTGTGGAAATGGGTGGCAGGTGGAACTGTCAGCCCTACAAAACAAGCAGGAATATTAAGGCACGGGGTGAAAGCTGACTGGGAACTGAATATAACTCCAGTCTGGCTTGCAAAGGCTTGCAGGGCTGATGGATCATGGCACAGGCTCTGAGCTCAGAGTTTGTGAACACACAATAAAAGACTGAACAGGATTTGGACATGGGGCAAGGGCTTGGGTCATATTTTGGGATTGGTTTTTGGATCATCAGTTTTCACCATGTGGATAGGAAAGATGTGTGGTCTGTAAGGGCCACCAAAGCAGCTAAGACTAGTGCTGCCTACAGAGACATGATAAGAATAAAACTAAAGAAAGTGAAACCCAAAGCATCAAAGCCCCAGTTCTGCTGAGTGCAGGTTTTTCTGGAAGTGACAGTCTGTTCTGGTGTGGGTTTTTTGATCTCTCTGCACAGTGCTGCAAAGTATATTCTGCCTGAAGTGGCCTTTTGCAGACAGCAGGGTCTCCTTCTGCACTGTTTGTGCCTTTCATAGCAGTCAGTCATGGCCAAAACCAGCACAGCCAAGAAGGTGCTGCTTTCCTGGTGGAAGCAAAGCCCTGCATCCAGGGCTGCTGGAACCCAGAGGGAGTGAAGCAAATTCCCAAATCTGCTTTCTCTCCTGCTGCCTTCAGTGTCAGCTGTGACTGGAGGAGCTGGTGAATGTGGGTTACAACATTCCTAGTCTGTGAGGAACCTGGAGCCTCCTCCCTCTGCTCTCAGCAGATGATTTTTTGCAAGGTTTCTGTGCAGACTATGTCCCTTTCTTTATTTTGTCACTCACTGGCATTTGGAGTCAGGAGAGAGAAATTTCACCACAAAAAATGTGTTGCTCCCTGTACTTCCTTCTGCCCTTCTGCTGGCAGAGCAAAGCAGTGAGAAATAATTTCTCCTCCTCTCCAGGGGGTGAAATTATTCTGCAAGCTTTGAGTGCAATCACACCATAGCAGAGTGTGGACAGTGGAAACAGCAAAAGAATTCAAAATGTAACTGAGCATGGGATACAGACTGTCTTGTAATGGACACCCTTGTCCTGGGAGAAGAATGTTGGGATGTTGGGGTGGATGCAAATCTGGCTGGGTTACCACTTAAAAAGTCAACAGGTGGTGACTGATAGACTGGTGCTGAATTATACCAGTTTTCTGATCTTGAAAATGGGAATTATTCTCTGTATCTTCAATGCCACCGTGTGGTAAAGGTAAGAAAACACTGATTACACAAAGGATGGTACTTGCAGTAGGAAGTTGGGTATAAGGGGGTCTCACAGCCTCATCAAATTTTATTTTTTTGATTAGGCAAAACACAGTCTTAGGGATGAATGTATTTGTGTGTGTTTTACTGCTGAAACAGAATGAAAATGAAAGGGAGAAGGTCAGCAGTTCAACCATTACAACTCAAACCTGATTGTTATTATTTGTGAAAAAAACCCAACAAACTCCACAAACATTGCCAACAACAAACCCCAGTGTATGATAGTAACAAAAAAAAAAAAACATGAGGAAGAAAAATGATAAATGTTTTGCAGTTCTTTACCTGCCCTGCAGTGTCATAAAGCCCCAGCAAGTGTTGTTGTCCTCCCACAGTCACGGTTACTGGAAGAGAGAAACAAGAAATGTTATTTATGCCAGTGGCCTCATTTTGATGTGTTTTAATCCCAAAATGCCAACAGACACATTAGCAGGTGTCCTCCACTGGGCATCCTGAGCCCAGCACATCTATCCAACCCAAACTGAATCACAACAAAAGCAAATCCTTTATGCCAAGATCTCATTTCTGTACAAACAGCCCAGGGTGATGAGCTGCACACACTGCTGCCACCAGGGTCCAGAGACAGGGGGACATTTGCCTGCCTCTGCAGACACCAAATGAACATCCTGGACTTGAAAGCACAGGATTCCTGCCTCCCCACCATGGGCTTTGGGGTGGGCTGGTCGTAGATCATTGGGAGGTTTTTATTATTTTATTTCTTCCAGGCTGTGGAATGATGAAGCATTCAGCAGTGGCTGGTGTTTGGTGGGTCTCACTGGAGGTGCAGCTGTCCTGCCCTGTGCCATCTCAGGTGAGGTGGCAGTGTTTAGTACCTGAGGCTGTGTGGTGGGTGATTTGAAGGACAGGAAAGAAGAGGAGCTGGAATATTTTCAGGGATGTTGACCACATTCTGTGGCAAATGAAGGAAAGCTTAGTTTGTTGCTCACATCCAGCATATTTACTCCTTTAGCAGAAATCACTATGAACTTCATTTTGAGCCCACTGACAAATTTTGACATTGACAAAAATGTTTTCTCATTGCCCCATTATTAGCTGATTCCTGTAACCAGTGTTATTTCTTATACAGGACATGATCTGGGTTAATGACATTTAGTTAACCAGTTAATCTGCTTAAATCATTACCACTCAACTGGAAAGAAAGGGGGGCAGTCCAGTTCCACCCATTAGTCAACAGGAAGCCTTCAAACATTTGCCAGGAAGGTTGCTTAAAATAATTATATTGTTGCAGCATATGGACTATTAATTTTTTTAAACATGAAGACAAGTGGCAGAGCATAGGAATGAAATTAAAACTTTGTCAGGAATGGGGGAAGAGGCTCAGACTGGTGCCCATCAGGTGATCACAACTTGCAGTTAATGAGGGCTGGGTATGAGTAATGGTTATTTTGGACAATAAAAAAAAAGAGGCTTGAAAACATCATGCAGCATCTTGCTGATTTTTTTTTCTTTGTTTGTTTGGTGATAAAATTTGTAGCAGAAAAGCAGCTACAAATTTATGGAATTTAATAGCTCCTGCACTGGGGAACAATGTCCTGTTTGAGATCTCTTGGACTGAAAGTCCCTGCCAGTGTGACTGGATAGGCTGACTATTCAGCAGCTTTATTTGCTTGCAGAGACACAGCAGTGCTGTCAGCACATAAAGAGAGCAAACTTGACATCCTGGAAGTACAAAGGCTCGGTGGGGACCAGACTTGCTGATGAGAGCAGGATGGGCTGCACTGCTGGGGCTGCCTTGGGATGTGCCCTCAGGAGGAGGTGGGGAAGGGGAGGGAGCTCCCTCTGCTCATCTCAGCTCTGCACTCTGCAGCTCCAGGGAACTCATGGACACTGGGCATGGATGCCCAAGGTGGGGAAGAAGTACAAGCGTGGGGACATGGCCACCAACACAGACAGGAGACAGTCCGGATGCCCCATCCTCTTCCTTCAACCTGACTTGAATGAAATAATTTAAAATAATCCTCCCTGGCGCTGTGGTTTGCAACTTCTTGTGGCGCAGGGAATCCCAGAATGCCCAGCAGAGGTATGAAGTGTGTAAGTTACTGGCAACACTCCTGCTTTTCTTAGCTGCCTTCTCAGAAGCAGTGGGGTTACAGGTGTCAGCGCAGCTCACCGGAGGCAGCGGGAAATTTGCTTTTTTTCCCCCACTTGCAACCTTGGCAAGCCTCCAATCCACCCTTGTGCCAAGAAATGCAGGAGCCAGACCTGCTCTGGAGGTTTTACTCTGCTCAAGGACCAGCTGTGAAGATGTACCCTTCAGCTGAAGGCAGCATTCCAGCTGCAGTGCACAGCTGGCTGAGGTGGTGTTTGGGAGCACACGCGGTCTCTGGGGCTGCAAACAGCAGTTCCCTGTCAGTCCTTGGTGGAATGTGCAGGGAGCCTGCAGAGCTCCTCCAAAGCAGGATGCTCTCAGGACAGCTGTGGGGCACATGGAGGTGCAGATTGTGACCGTGTTCACAGGGGTCTGAGGATGAGGGAAGAGATGAGGATCTGACTCCATGTTTCAGAAGGCTTGATTTATTATTTTATGATATATGTTATATTAAAACTATACTAAAAGAATAGAAGAAAGGATTTCATCAGAAGGCTGGCTAAGAATAGAATAGGAAAGAATGAGAACAAAGGTTTGTGGCTTGGGCTCTGTGTCCGAGCCAGCTGACTGTGATTGGCCACTAATTAGAAACATCCACATGAGACCAATCACAGATGCACCTGTTGCATTCCACAGCAGCAGATAATCATTGTTTACATTTTGTTCCTGAGGTCTCTCAGCTTCTCAGGAGGAAAAATCCTAAGGAAAGGATTTTTCATAAAAGATGTCTGTGACAGTGCAGATCAGCTTGACTCTGAAGAGCCATGTGGCACACATCAGTGCTGACAGGGTTATCCAGCTCTGCCTCTCCTGCTGGCTCACCCTGAGCACTGGCAGATTGGGCTGGGTCCTGCTTGCAAAGACATCTTAAAAGTGCTTAAAAAGCTTAAAAGCTGAAATTTACTCTGCTGTGAAGCTTTGCTGGCCCATCTCTTTCTTGGTAGCATCTGACTGAGAGAGCTGCACTGGCAAAAAGCCCTGGTGCAGATACAAATTGCTGGTGTATTCCAGTAATTAATATGGTTTGGAGATAAGCTGTTTGGATAGAGGATCAGTCCACCTCGAGTGTGCTGTGCTCTGCCAGAAGGATTTAACTCCTAGACTCTTATCTGTGCTTTGTGGTCCATGAAGTCACGGTGGATGTTTTGCAGCAGGTCTGTGGAGCCACACACTGAGCAGTGATTGATGGTTTGTGCAGTTGTTTGGCTCCTGGTCACCTCTGGGAAATGCTGAGGGGGAATAAAGAGATTGGTGGTGTCCTACCATTACTCTTCCCCACTCCAGGGATAAGAATTGCAAGGGCTCTTGGAAAAATACATCCTGAGTCTACCCAGCTTGCATATCACATTTAATTCTGCTTCTACATCTTGTCCCTTTTGTGTTCTGCTGTGAATTTCTGCATGGCACCAATCCTATATTTTTACTTTTTCTCTCTTTTTTTTTCTCTCTTTCTCTCCTTTCTACTTTTTTTCCTTTTTTCCCCCTCCCCCGCTTTTTCTTTTGCCCATCAAACTTTATATTTTCTTTCTTCTTGTCTATTGTTCTAGCCTCCCTCATCATCAGAGGATATTATTCCTGCCCATATCACCTCTGAATTTGCAGCTACCACCCCAGCAAAACCTCAAGTGTTATCCTTGGATTCCTGGCTCTGAATGCAGTGGGGACCAAATGGCTCCCCCTGGCAAATGAAATGATCCCTGGCTCTTGAAACAGTGATGTCCAGGTTAATATATTGGTGCTAAAATTTCCACCACACTTTCAAGCAGGCAAAACAGATGTAAAAATAAATGGCTCTTGCCTGTGAAATAAATGGCTTTTGCCTGTGAAAACTTCATGGTGTTTTTATACCACGAGTTTATCAGTCTGCCTCTGTCAGGCAAAAGTCTGTTGAGAGTATCCACTTGGTGGGTCATATTTATGAGCTGAGATTGCCCTGCTAGATTTGTAGGCCTTACTTTTGGCTTTATTCCAGTTTATTCTTACTTACCCTGTTATTATCTTTTCCTGTTCTCTCCGTGGACAGGCCTATGGGAAGCCAATGAGGAATTCCTTCCCAGCCACTGGGGTAATACAGGCTCCTTTATGGGATTGTGAACTCGACTTTATGAGCAGTCTTGGAGTAACAAGACAAATATGAACTCTCCTTGTCATTTACTGACTGTATTGATGTATTGATTAAGCACTGAAACGACCTGGCCTTTAACACTGAGTGCAGCAGAGACTGCAGTAAAGTGAGGCTGAATATTTGCACAGCCCTGGCCCTCCTTTCTCTCCAGTCTGGGTTGCACCAGATGATGCAGCAGGGCAGATGTTCCCCTCCCTTCACTAGGTGGTTTTATCCAAGTGCAGAGTGTGTAAAACACTGCTTTAAAAATGATTGCTAGGTCATAAATTAGCTGGGTATTGCTTACTAGAGTTTGAATAACTATTTTGGGTCACTTCCAAGGCTTTCTTGCAGGTCTGTGTTTCTGGGGTTCTGCTAATGGACCTCAACACAGAGCGTGGCCACCACAGCAGAAGGACAAGGTCTAGATGGATATTGTGTGGGATGGACCTGGTGTGGACCATTGTGTATGGACCATGAACAGGTCTGAGCTGGGAGCTTTGTTTAAATCCATGCTTAGTTTGTGTTTCTGGGGACAATGTGACAATTTCCACTGATGTTCTCAATGCCCAGATCCACCTGTCAGTGGCCAATCTTTGCCCAACCCTTCTCCCACTGTGCTTTGTTTGGTAACTTTTTGGGGCTGAATTGCACCCATGGAAGAGCCCTTCAGCCAGACAGCAGCAATGTTCACTGCACTGACAGGAATGGGACATAAATTGTCTGCTGAACTCTCAGAACATCTTCAGTTTGATTAATGGAGCAAAGCAACACATAAATCTCTGTATGACACCGAGCTAGGATGCAATATCTCAGCCTCACTTAGCTGTGGAACGGGAGAGTGGATTTGCACATCAGGGGGAATTTTTCCATGCCAGTGAAAAAGTGCTTGCAGAACCCAAAGACTGTGAAACCCCCAACCAGAATACACACAGGAGCCAAGCAGTGTCTAATGTGACACCAGACAGGAAAAGTAATCCATTTATTCCAGTGCATTCCTGCCAACAAATTAAGGTCCAGCTGCTTCAGAGAAAGAGCCAGGAGCCTGTGAGCCAGCAGGGATGGTGGCACCTGCCTGGGTGGAAAGACTTTCTCATGGTTTTGGGCAAATTAAACTGCTTCAAGCCTCAAACTTTCACAAGGGCCATCTTCAGCCCTAGGCAGCAAGCTATGAGTATTAATCTGTGCATTTGACTGCTCACTATGATTACAGATACCTGGTGAATGTTGCTTAACACAGAATAATCAAAAAATTATAAAATTATTGGGGTGGAAGGGACCTTAAAGCCAGTCTAGCTCCAAGCCCCCTGCCATGGCAGCGATATCTGGCACTAGACCAGGTTGCTCAATGCCCCATCCAGCCTGACCTTTAACACTCCCAGGGATGGCCACCAGTACAAGAACAACTGCAGTTCTGGCTGACCTGCTGGCACTAGAAACGCCCAAGTCTGTTTGTTTTTCATCTGGGGAAAATGATAAAACCAGAACATGGGCAAAAGGACAGATCTTGGTATGCAAGTTCCTTCTAAGGCACCTTTCAGGGTAATTCCTGTGATATGAGGTTCCTGACACAGTGAATGTGGTCTGTTCTCCAGCAGCTGATGTCCCTGGGGATACTGACTGTGTGTTTGCTCACTGGGTAATATTTTTCCTTCCTTCCTAAATGCACTGTTGTGAAATCTCTTGTATTGAACTGGGAATTCCCCTCCACTCTACAGATGTCTTCTGCTCTCTGGAGCTTACACCAGGCAGGACAGGAGTGCTCTGGTAGGAGTTTGTTTGAAGAAGAATGATTTCAAAAATCTGGTTTATAAATTGCCTTCTTTTTGTACCGCATAGCTCCTAAATAAGGGTCTTTGTGGCTGGAATTTGAGGATCCCTGTGGCAGCTAGGCACTGAAACTCAAAAACACCTCAAAGGCATTTAGATCAAAGATATTCAGATCTTTAATTCCCTTTGGTTCCCATAATGGTCAGGCATCTAAATAACTGAGCTGGAATTACATATCCCAGACTTTAAGAATTAGGAGCTTTGAATATTCCATTAGAAAACAAAGTGAATATGGGCAGTGCATTTTTATAGCACCTTCTAAGTGCCTCATGTCCATTTCTGAATCCTATTTTGGGTAATATTTTTCTTCAGAATATCTTTCTTTGGCTAATCCAGGTAGAGAAAATAAAACTCAAGGATTAGGTGTCACACAATGCTTTAATTTTCTGTGGGTCACTGTCTGAGAAACAATTTCTGTTGCTGTGGACCACCCTTCAGAAGATGTTGCACTGCTGCAACTGAAGCTGGGAATGCTCTGGAAACTGCAAATCAAAGACAGTAAAAAAAAAGAGTAAGAAAGACCTTAAGGACAGACATGCAGGACAATCCATGACAATCACCCAGCTGAGCTCTGTGACTGGTTCCCATTTTAGCCAGAAGCCTCACTTGCAGTGCTGCCCTTGGAAATGTCCCCTTTTGCTTTGGCTGAAAGGCAATCCTGCAATGTTTGTGGCCAACACACCCAGCGCAGGTAAGAGCTGGTGTTACAGGACCCTTGGCTCAACCCTTGACTCCAGCCTGGGCCTTCCTTCACATCCATGCATCAGGGTCATCTCCAGGAGTTTGGGTGATTTTATGCTCAAGGAATGTTCCCCCACTCCCTCCTTCCTGACAAACAAGATTTGATTACAGCCAAGTCAATGCTCTACCCCAAACTTACCCTGCAGCTCAGCCACATTCTTCTGAAAAGCAAATCAAAAGCATGCTATTTTACCCTGTAATTGGCCTAAATACCCAACTTTATATGTAAATTTTACTAAATGCTTTGAATTGCTCTTGGAATCATCTACCACCAGGCACACACAGACCTCTGAGGGCCAATGTTTTCCAAAAGGAGGGCTCTGAGTAAACCTCACCATTCCCTGTCACCTCATCAATGGATGAGATCTATGTTCTGCTGAGCAAATACTTCTGCCCATCTGATATTTACAATATCTGAAAAACATTTCCAGTCTGCTCCCTGTGGTGGGAGCCTCCAGGGCTGGGATTCAGCTGATTTCACTCCTGTAGCTCTTGGTCTAATGAGGTGGTGAGGAATTTGCTGCTTTGTCTTTAGGCCACAGACATTTAGTGATTCTAAAGCCAGATAGGATTCATAGCATCATTTATTCTGCTCTAAATAGCTTATCTAGTGTCTTCCTACAAGGCATATTTTCTTGTTCTTGAATCATTCTTGCAGCTGTTTTCCAGATATTTTGTTGAGCAGTTGCTGTGACCAGACAGTGTGGTCTAGCAATGGTTTCATTAATGATCTAGCCAGAGGTAACATGAATTTCCTATTCTTACCTGTCACCCCCCAATGGTTCATCTAAAGCTCTCTTTGGTTGATTATCCTCATTATTTAATGAGTCTTGCTGTGCTTTATTCCTTTCTTAAGGCTAAAGTCCACTCATTCTTGGCTTTTGTATTTGCAAGTATTTTTATTACATTCTTTTTTAACTCTGTGGCTGAGTGGAAAATCTGGAGAGTGTAACTCAAACACCCACTGAAGGCATCTCACAAAAAGGGAGGGGAACAGCCACACTCCTGCAGTGCTCCCAGAGCATGGAAGTCAACAATAAAGGTTTTTTGGAAATCAGCATTAAAGGCTTTGGGAAGTCTGGGGTTGTCTATGCAGCGACAAGCTTTTTCAACAGAATGTTTCAGGTCAGAAAAATTATAAAAAATAAAAAAATATATCCAAACACTTCTCAATGTTCTCTTTCCAGACATCTCCCCACTGCCTTTAGGGACTGCTCTTCAGCCTGGGCCCTTATCTCTAAGGGGCACCACCTCCCCTCTTCCTTGTCCATACAGGTTTGAAGATTACAATGGAATCAGTGGGAAAATGCCCAATCCTGCCTCCTGCTGCAGCCTCCCTGGGGAAGGAGGGTGGCACCAAGTGACAATTCCATTGTCCCCTTCAGCAACAGCAACAGATTCATGGAGACAGTGCCATCCTAGAGGAGGATTCACAACTTGTGCTGTGTGGTTTTTTTGGAACCTGAGAGAAAAAACAATGCAGCTCTTCACAGAGGAGATGTACCTGTCCACCAATCATTTTTAATCGAGCAGCTCTAATGAAATATTCTCAATCTTTCAAAATGCACTGAGAAGTCAGACTTCAGCACTGGCCAGCATACATGACATGGAACACAAAAGCAGTGGAGGTTGATTAGGAAAATGAATTTGGTCCAGAAATGGATGAAAGAGAATGGAAATTCCCAAAGCTTTCAGAACAAGCACAACACTACATCTTGAGCCAGCTTCTGCTCAGTCTGGGACATTACTTATTTATAGGCAGCATGAATGAAGTTGATTTATCGGAATCATCGACCTTATTGTTTGTAAAATCAGCACTGGAGGATTTCCCCTGTATCCCCATGAATTATTGCTGTGCTAATCAATCCTTGAACAAATTCAGCTCCACTGATGGCAGGGTCCAAGGAACTCTGGGGTCTCTGTTTGCAAGAAAAGCGTGCCCAGTTTCTCCAGTAACACAGTGTGGAGGGAGCTCTTGGGACCTCAAGGTTGTGCAAAGCCCTGCTGGATGGAAAAGGCAAACATGATTTCAGTCCTTGGGGAGTTGAAGAGCAATTGACATTGTGTCCAAGACAGTGTTTTGTTAGATTCCTGTCTGTCTTAAATGGAGGGCTGAGCACTGCCACAGGCTGGGAGGTGCTTCCTGAGTGTTTCAGCTCCATCAGTTGTCCTCATGAAGGGAAGTTCTGCTCCTGAGTTAGAAACCAATAATAACTGCCAGATAAATGTAGTAAATCTGTGGGCAAATAGGCTCTGATGTGTGAATTTCAATGGTAATCTAATTGAAGGTCTTTTTGCTCTTTACTGAAAGTTACAGAACTGAATCCAACCAAATGCAAGGCAGAGTAACAACGGCAGCATTGAGCAATATAACTACATAGAACCTGATCATGTTCTTTAAAAAATGTGATTGTTCCTAAACAATGAGGAATACTGGATATTATCTTAATCCTGATGAGGGGAAATGCCTTTTTTGAGACCATGTGATTGTCTGTGACATTAAGATGAATGAAAGAACAAAATTTTGGCTACGACTGTAATGTAAACCTATTACAAAAGAAAAAAAAAGGCAACACATAGATTTTTAAAATACTTTAAGTTCTACTAAGTAGTTTTGAAGTTTCCATCACTCTAGCAGAATATTTAGGAAAATCTATTTTTCAGAGCTGGATTTGTAACTCAAGTCAATAGCAAACACAGTAAAGCTCTGTGATTATTAATGTGCAACTGATAATTGGAGTACCTTTAACAAGTATAACAAGTATTTTAACAAATTATGCCGACCTGACCTGTAAAAGACCAGATACTACAGCATTTTCTGTTTACTTTAATAAAGCGAGTCAGGACTCTAATTAAATCTTGAAACCTAACAGTGAAGGATGTATTTAGAGACTCCTAACAGTGATGCTGAGATCGTGGTAAGCAGAGAATGGAGTGGGAATTTTCCAGCAAACACAAAAAGTGGGAATGAAGGGAGAAAAATATAGGAATAAAGAGAGTTTTGGACTGTTTTTCTGTCTCCTTTCTGCTGTTCATGTGAGGCAAAAGTCATGCCTCTACCTCAGCTGAGTGCTGGGGAAAAGAATATCCCCAAAGTTATGTCAGGCATCTGGTTATCAAGGGAACATGAGACTTGGTAAATAGCATCAGAATAAATGGGAGATTAGTGGCAAAATGAAACAAATTGCACTGAAATGCAATACACAGGGTGTTTCCCAGAGCATGGGAGGACAAGGCTCCCTGTGTGGCTGGGGGGAATCAAGGCAGCTTATCTCTGCACTTGCACTGTTCAAAGATCAGGATAAGGGGGATATTTTTCCCTGGAAAGGAGAGGAATGCAGCCTGCAGAGGCAGTGCTGCCTCACAGCGCTGGCTCCTTGCTCTAGGTGTCCTTCTGAAGCCTGTGGTGACCTGCTTTGGTCTGGGTTAGATGACAGTGGGGGCAGACAATGCCAATGGAAGGGCAGAGAAGGTCAGCTCTGCAGTGGGTTTGTCCCCACTGTGGGCTGGACCTTCCAGTGATGCAGTGACTCTGTCCCAGTGACTTACACTGGCAGAAGGCCCTGTCAATACTGGCAGAGCACTATGGCACATCCTACCTCCACCAGCTGTGATTCAGGGGGAAAAAATGGCTTTTCTGCTTATCAGCATCTTCAACAAAAATTACAGATACCAAAGATAGAAGGGAAGAAAAAAATTGCCTGATATGCAAGATGGGGACAAAAGTGTGTTTTCTATAAGAATCTGATATTAGGGGAAATATGACTTATGATAAAATAGAAGAATGATTTATAATATAATATAGGAATGTAAACCAGGAGGCAGCCACAGCTTGGCTGCTATCTGTGCAAAGAGCCTGGGACTCCTCTTCCTCACCCTCGGAGCCAGGTAAGCTGGGCAGGCCTGTCCTGAGCTGGCTGTGGTACCTAAAGCCAGGATGTGCCTGTTGTCAGGCTGAGGTGTTTGGGATGCTGTATTTGGGCACAGATATCCAGGACGTGTGTGTGTGTGTGTGTGTGTGTGTGTCCCAGGCACTGCCATGAGCACTCGAGCAAGGTCTCTGCAGTCAGAGGCTCTCCCTGGCTCAGCCAGCAGAGCAGTGCCTCGGGCATCATTCCAGAGTTAGGGCAGCAGAACTTAAAATAGCATCTGATGGCTCTGGGGAGTGGGACTTAAAATAGCATCTGATCGTCTGAGCTGTGAATTGATGGGGCAGGGGCATGTTTGGCACACTGAACTGAATCCAGCAGGCCCCAGGGTAATGCTGAGGTCAGTGTGGGAGCTCAGGAGCATCAGGTTTGCCCAAACTCCAGTGCTTCTGTATTTGACATTTTACATGCCATCAGTCCTGTTCTGGGCAGGGAGAGGATTAAATGGTATTTTGTAACCCCTTCCCAACACCAGCCTCTGATACTTTGTCTGCATCTTGTTAAAGTCTGACCTGAATGCTGGTTTTTCCCCATGAGGCATTGCTTGAGAGGAAAACAAAATACATGTTCCTGAGCCTAAGGAGTAGCAGGATAGGAACTCTGCTTTGCATTTCCCAGGAAAAAGAATCAGGCCCATTGTCCTTTGCACCAGGAACAAGCCTGAGCTGCTATTTGCCCTGCAGCTTGCAGAGATTAGCCAAACATTTGGGCAGCAGCTCTAAGCCCGTATGGCTTGAGAAGCAGAAATGTTAAACACTGTAAGCAAAAGTCTTGGAAATATTTAAACTTTCTGATAAGAAAACGTGAAGTTAGGAATTATTATTTTTCTCTTGGCTACCACAAAGGTTTTAAGTGCTGCTAATGCTTTTTCTACACCCTGCTGAGGATCTTTCCACTTTCCTGTCCAGTGTGGCAGTGCTACAGACAATGGAGTGATTGTAATGTTGGAAAAGCAACAGTTGGAGATGGATAAAATGGTCTTAAACCTCAGTGTGTTTTTGTGTGCCTGTGAAAGGGAGAGGTGAGAGCAAACCTGAGCTCTGGATACCCTTATCCTTTATTTCAGCATGGCTGCACTCACATGAAGCAGAGTGTGATATTCCATGATCTCAGGAGGCCAATTTCTAGGGATGATTTGGTGGCCCTCTCAGCACAGAACTGGGTCTTGCAGGCTCCTCTCAGGAGAGCAAGAGGCTGCAGGTTGGCTGCAGCCCAGGGTGTACAGAGGAGCTGCTGAAGTGTCTGCTTGAGCTGAGGCCAGAGGATTTTTCATTTGAACAGAAAAAATAAATCCAAATTCCTCTGTAGAGCTGGAGAGGAATTTTCAGCTATAAAATGTGATTTCTACAGAATCCGAAGTTTCCATGGGAAGCTCTCACTTTCAGCAGAGGAGTTCAGATGTTTCAACTGGGAGAAATGAGGTGAAATGGTGTGAACCAAGTGACCCTGATCTGAACTGCTCCCTCTGCTCCCTCTTAAAGACCTGAGCCATTTTGAGCAAAGCTATTTCCCTGACAGTGACAGTGACAGGGACTCCTGCACCTGAGGCAGTGACCCTGGATGGGAACAGTGACCCTGGATGGGAACAGTGACCCTGGATGGGAGCACAGCCCTGGGGTGCCAGGGAGGCACCAGGGCACTGGGACAACTGGTGACAACTGGGAGAGCAGAGCTGCAGCCTGGACTGAGAGCAAACACAAATATCCAGACCTGGTCCTCCAGATGCCATGGAGAGCTCCACACAAAGGTGAAAATGAGCTTTAGCACAGAGTCCAGGTTTTTCAGGCTGTTGGAAACGCATTAAACTGCTGGCTTGGATAAGCACAACCCTCACCTTGATTGAAAATTCTGAAGTAAAATGGTTGAGTATTTTTCAGCAGATCCATTTATTTATTTCTTTTTTTTTATTTGCAGGAAGTTTGTTCTTATGAAAATGTTATAATTTTAAATCTTTCATCCACATGTACAGTGAAAATGAATTCTGAAATGTGTAGCTTTTCCAAGTGACAGGAATTAGTGATGGGTTTCTGCTCTAACCAAAGCTCTTTAAACTTCTAACTCTCATGTTAGGATTAAATAATTTAACTGTTCTGTTAATCATTCCACGCTTGAATACAATTTCTGAATGAAATGTTCTAATTCAGTGGTATTTCCAACAATTTCTTGTACTGCCTGTTAGCTATAACTCCATTTAGAGTGTATTTACTCTTGAAAAGATTTATTAGGTTTAATTCACCTTCGCTGCTGCCTTGTGAACATCAGAGGCAGCTCTGCTAAGCTCAGTGGAGTTACTTTTGCTTGGGAGAAACATCAATCATGTAGCTGCAAAACAAGTGAACTAATTTTGAAACAAGCAGTGTATATTTTCATGCAAATTGCTGTTAAAATGTTATGCATGCAATGGTCACTAGGTGCAGAGAGCAGAAACTTATGAAGAAATTATTATTTTTATGACATTTAATTTTTTGCCTTAGGTGAGAAAGGAACACAGTCAGAAAAATACAAGATAGCAGAAAATAGCTCAATTAAAATCAAAATATTAGCCTATATGAAATTTGGCATATCTCCAAATTATTCTTTTACCTAGCATAAATATTATTTATTTTATACCTAGCTTTATTTAAAGCTGTGTTTGCTTAAGGACTGACTGAAATACACAGCTCTTAACATTCTGAGAGAGTCTTAAACATCATGCCTGGTAATTTTTCTATTTCCCACTGCTCTCCTGAGAGCCCAACAATTCAGTCCCTCTTGTTTTCTGGAGCTTTAATCTATATAAGAAAACGTTGACACACTTCTTCAGCTACATGAAAGTGCCACTAATGGGGATCCCATCTGACTTCAGAGGAAAGGGACTTTGAAGAAAAATCACAGAAAACTGCAAATAAAGGAGAAATGAATCAAGGTAGAAAATCCACAGCTACTTCCCCCAATTGATTACAAAGTATGATGTGAATTCTGCCTTTGATTTAAGCTGCTGCTTAGCACAGTGAATGGATTTTGTGCAGTGTATTTTACACAATGAGATACATGAAAAGTCTTGTTTTGAAGAGGTACATTGTTCAACGTTTCTATTTTTGCAGTGGCAACACCTCGGATTACGACTCCATTGTATGAGGCTGGTGCAAACAGGCTGAGAGAGGCCCTGCAGAGCAAACACCAACAATGAAGGTGGAGAAAGGAAATTTCCTGTTTCACAGTGAGGGAAACAAGGTGCTCAGAGGGGATGTGGCTCTTTGGGGCTGCACCAGGCAGCTGGGGAACCCTGAGCTTCAGTCTGTGGCTTCCACTCAATGCAGAGATTGGATTTGGCCATCCTTAAAGGCAGCACATGCTGCTGAATGATCACAGAACCACAGAACCAGTGGGCTTGGAAAAGAGCTCTGGGATCAGTGAATCCAACCTGTGACCAAACTGCACTGAGTGCCCCACCAGCCTACCCTTACACACCTCCAGGGATGCTGACTCCAACTCCTCCCTGGACAGCCCATTCCAGTGTCTGATCACCCTTGCTGTGAAGAAATTCCAACCTAAACCTCCCCTGGCACAGTTTGAGGCCTTGTCCTCTTGTCTGGCTGCCTGGGAGAAGAATCCGATCCTCATTTGGCTACGGCCTCCTGTCAGGGAGTTGCAAAGCAATAAAGTCTCCCCTGAACCTCCTCTTCTCCTGGCTAAACACCCCCAGATTCCTCACAGAATTTGTGCTCCAGACCCTTCACTAGCTTCACTGCTCTTGTTTGAACCTGCTCCAGCACCTCAATGTCCTTCCCAAATGGAGGGGCCCAGAACTGGACACAGGACTGGACATGAGGCCTCAGAGCCTGGCTGTGGATGAGCCTGACCTGTTCATCCCAGGCCACAGATTCACAGAATCATAGAACCATTAGGACTGGAAAATAGCTCCAAGATCATCCAGTCCACCCTTTTGTCCACCCCATCTCACACTAAACTGTGTGTCAGGATCCATGTCTGCTTGTTTCTTTGCTCTGGCAGGTGCCTGGAGCAGCAGGGAACAGAGTGCATTGTCCACGTGTGCTTTTGGAAAGTTAAAGTCCCTGCAATGTTTTATTTGAGCTGTTTTCCCTGATAACATGATTAGAGTGGTGAAGCATCACTGCTGCTGGAAATTGATGTTGAGCATCAGCAAGGCATGTGTTCCTCTCAGCCACAGCTGCCTGGCAGGGCTTGCTTCTCTGTAGCCACTGGGGTGTTGCTGAGTTTTTAGGCATTCTGCAATTTTCTATTGATTTTTAATGAAACATGCTGATGCTTGTATAAAAATGCACCTCAGGGTCTTGTGCTGATTTTGTCCAGAGCTGAACTCATCAGATAATGTTTTATTCCCAGTTCCTGCCTTGCCAGAGCAATGTGTCTGACAGGTGCACAGAAATCAATTGAGAAAGTACATCCTCGAAGAAATCAGCCTGCCAGATTAAGTAAAACAGATATTAACTCAGACACCTCTGGGCTCACCTGAAGCACACTTCTGTGCATAGACAAAAGCCAAGTTGTTTGCTTTGTTTTCTTGTTTAAAAGGGTTTTTTGACATTTTTGTGCATTCTCATAGCAACAGCTTTAGAAGAGACTGAGAAACTTTCAACTCTCTGCTTTGGTGTCACAAAATTGGAGTGAATCAAATAGTCTGAAGCATTTTAAACCAAGCCCAGAGGAATTTTGAATGACCCATTGCTGGAAATGTTGGATGTCAGGCTGGATGGAGGTTTGAGAAACTCAGTCTACTGGAAATTGTCTCTGCCTGTGGCAGGTGGGTCAGAACTAGATGATCTTTAAGGAAATTTCCAATCCAAATAATTCTATGATTCTTGGATGGGTTTAGACATCTTGTGCCACACTCTCACTCATGCCAGTGGTTTGAGTGAGCTCTGCTGTGGAGAACTGGTTTAGAAAGGCTGCAGGGGTGGAAATTTGGATTTGCAGGGCTCTCATGTAGCAACCCCAGCTTGCATTTTGAAGATCTCTGTTGCTGCCACAGGCTGGAATTATTAAGAATATCCCTTTGACTGCTTTCTAACCCATCCATATAAGGAGAGCTGCCACGGAGCTGCACGGGGAGAGAAATTCAAGGGGGAGGACGCTGCTGGTTTTAAACCCTCTCTGACACTGCTTGCATGAGTTGGAGGCAGCACCCTGGACATCTGGGATGTGTAAATCTGTCTGCCCAGCTGCCAGCTAATGCTCTGATGCACTGGGAACTCCGCTCTGCAGTCAGTGACCACATTGTGTGCTCAGCCACAGCTTGGGGCCAAACAAAGTGGAAGGGGAGACGAAGCAAGCGTGGACCACAGAGCTGTGTCCAAAAGCCCAAAGGCACAGCTAAAGTACAACAAAAAGAATAACTTTTGTTTAAACTTCTGATATTTCTAGTGCTCTGAGCAAAACTTCATTTCTATTTTCCTTCTGCCTGTGTTTTTCTGTTCTCGTTCCACCCAACATTTCTCACAGGGAGGCAGGGCGTAAGTGAAATGCAGAAGGCAGGATGAACTCAGTTCCTTTCACCTAGTGTACTTTAGCCATCTGTCTTTTCCTTTGATCCCAGGGTTATCCAGGGCTCTTACATCAAAGAAGAATCAGGACAAAGTCTGTGTATAAGGGTTGGCTGTAGATGTTACACAACCAGGCAGGGAGGAGAGGCAAGGGAAGGGCTGTGCAATCTCGACTCCGTGGAACTGGGAAAAGGAAGGTGAGAAAAGTGCTGCTTGGGGTGCTGTGTTTATTCCAGTGAATAAACTGGATTTTATTCCAGCCCTCCCACTCCCTGCACTGCTGCCCCTCTGACAGCTCTCATGGCAGCTCCCCCCAGGGCTCCCCATCAGCCAGAGCCCCTTTGCAGGTCAGGGAAACAGCTCTGCTGCACCTGAACTGACCAAGTCCTGGACATTTTACCATTTTACATGCCCTTCTGAGAGGCCATGGTGCAATGGAGACCCCAGAGGACCCTTTCCCAGCAGCAGGCTCTGTGTGAGCACACAGTGTTTGCTTTGTGTGCCCCTCTGCCAAGTGACATTTTCCACAGATGCTGGCTGGGATCAGTCTGCACCTGCACGTGTGTGTAACCCAGGCTGTGATTAGCCCATTTGTCTGAACAACTGTGGTTTCAGCTCTTTTTTCTTCCCCCCCCCCACCCCTCCCCATGCTCACAGCTCTCCTTTTTAGCAATTTGATCTGCTGCATGCAGCAAACCTGTGCTGCAAAACAGGCACACTGCAATTACTGCCCTTTCCTACCACACAAAGTGAACTTGATGTTCCTCTCTTTCTCCTCTGCCACACAGACACTTTGTTGTTTATTTTCAAAGCATTTAGCATCAGAGCTGAAAAGTAAGCTGCAATATCTGTGGGCTAAACCTGAATTATTAAATAAGACTGAAAATATTCATGGAGGACTTTCTCTGGTTTAACAGACAGGCTTTCATATTAGATTAACAGGGCTGTATTTCATGGAATCACAGGTTAATTAAGATTAGAACATGAGATTGTTGAGCCCAGATATTAAGTCTATCTCTGCCATGTTGCCACCGAGCCATGTCCCCAAGTGCCACATCTACATGTCTTCTGAACACTTTTAGGGATGGTGATTCCACCACCCGCCTGGGCAGCCTGTTCCAGTGCCTGACCACATTTCAGTTTGCTATGGTTCCTAGAGAGATGCTAGAGGAAATGTGCAGCTCTTTAATGGCTATAAATTGAAAGGCTTCCTGGTCTTCTTGGAGAGCGACAGAAAGTTGGGAGTGACTTCCTGGCTTGTTTCATCCTTGGAGACAACTTGGAATGGAGATAGTGGCAGCCATGTAAAGTGGTTGATTTAGAGACTGTTGAAACATGTAAGGATTAGGGATCTTTTGTAAATCAGAGCCAGGATTTGGAGGAGGATGGGAAAGAGAGAGCACAGGCACGACTGCAGCCTTCTCTCACTGCAGGATTTCTCCCTACTCTTGGTGTGACTGCACCACATGCCATTGGTTTAAAACCAGCACAAGGATTGTGAATCAGAATCTGTGGTGGAAATCCCTTGGCCCAACTCAATGGAGCCACATCTCTGTGACAGAGGGATGTGATGCAGAAGCCTGGCATGGAGCAGGATGGATGGAGTCTCTCTGTCTGAGGTGCACAGCACTATTTTGGGCAATTTAACTGCACGATCAGTGATGAGTCTGCTCTGATGCAAGCTGGCAGGCTTCAGTGCTGAGGCTCAGATGGCGAGCACTGCTGCTCACTGCATATTCCTGAATAATTTCCCTTTCATCTTGCCATACTTCTGTCTTTTCTGGCTGTTTTGAAATATGCCCCTAGTCCACATGCATGGAGATGTCTGCAAGGCAGTGCTGCCTGTGGAAGGAACAGCACCTTGCCCTAGATACTGAAATGTCAGTACAGCCTTGCCATCCTAAAGATTTATGCAGCAATTCTGCCTGGAGAGCAGGAGCCTGCAGCTCCCCTGTGTGTCTGGACAGGCTGGTTAGATATTCTGGTCCTGGTTTTACACACTCTATTTTTAAGAAGCTCACACTTTGGTGCCTTTCCCCCTGACTAATGTAAAAAGGCAACCCACCTCTAATCTGGTTATTAGAAGATCATCCAGCTCCACAGGTCAATGAAGAGTCAAAAGCATCATTTAATTCTTGAACTTTGCTGCTGGCCCCTGGACGTGGCTGGTGCTTGCTGTGAATCCAAAGCAGTTGCACAGAGAGCAGCCAGGATGTGTCTGGGCAGAGGCAGCCCAGGGCCAGAGGCCAATTGTTTCCCTGAGCTGGTGGCATTTTTTTTCTTCCTGGAATGTTGCTGCATTGTGACTTGCAGATCATCTTCCTCTCAGCCAGGGAGAGAGGCTGACCCTGATCCCACTGCTGCTCTGGGGTCCTTGCTCAAAAGGACAGATCTTACAGTGTGGGTACAGAGGAGGAGTGGGATGTGACCGTGTTCACATGGGTCTAAGGAAGAGGGAAGAGATGAGGATCTGACTCCATGTTTCAGAAGGCTTGATGTATTATTTTATTATATATATTACATTAAAACTATACTGAAAGAATAGAAGAAAGGATTTCATCAGAAGGCCAGCTAAGAATAGAATAAGAAGGAATAATAACAAAGGCTTGTGTTGTGGATTCTCTGTCGGAGCCAGCTGGGCTGTGATTGGCCATTAATTAGAAACAACCACATGAGACCAATCACAGATCCACCTGTTGCATTCCACAGCAACAGATAATCATTGTTTACATTTTGTTCCTGAGGTCTCTCAGCTGCTCAGGAGGAAAAACCCTAAGGAAAGGATTTTTCATAAAAGATGTCTGTGACATAGGGACACAATTCCACTGGGTTTATTCACAGTTCAACACATTGCCAGGAAAGGCCTGCTAAATCCCTACTGAGGATGTTCCTCTCAAATGCTGGTGTCTCATTCTCCCCTTTGCCCACAAGGTCATCGCTGGTGTTAATCCTGCTCTGGTGGTTCATGCTGCCCTGTCCTTCCCCACTGGGGGAGAGACTTCCTGCCTCTGAGTCAGTCTGGCAGCTGGACCAGAGAGAGCAGCTGGAAAAAGGGGTGGGCTCTGCTCCTCACACCCTGCATCCTCCCTCTGCACCCTGACATTGCATCCTCCCCACTCACACCAACATGCAGTGAAGATCTGCCCTCTCTGCCATGCCACAGAAACCAGGACTGCTACAACTACTGCAGCACCAAGACTTGTGTTCAGGGAGCAGCAGGCTGACTTCCAGCACAGGGATCTGTAGGACTCATATTACAGTGCTTAGGAAATACCCATAAAGTATCAGCTCATTAGACACACTCAGTGGAAATTAGACACACTCGGCATTGGAGGTACATCAACAATGAGTCAGAGTTGCTGTTTGTCACTGCAGCTCGTGGCTGAAGTGCTCTGAATAACAGCAGGGCTCCCTCAGCTGTGCTGTGTACGGCAGAGAGAGGCAGCCAGGGAGGTGCTTCATGTGCTTATGGCTTGCTCTAATGTGGTCCACTTCAAACAATTTATCTTCTGAAGTCACAGAATCATGGAATCATAGAATCATAAAATGGTTTGGGTTGAAGGGACGTTAAATTTCATCCTCCTGGACCAACAAGGTGCTTGGAGCATCAAAGCTACTCAGCAATGAATGCCGAAAAAGAGTATTTCCCTGTGTCTTGTTGGCTTTTTATAGTATGTTCATTTAAAAGAATGGCCACTTCCTCAGAAATTTGCTTTCCAATTAAAGTCTTTAAAAGGAAATACTGTCTATGAAAGGTGAAACTGATTACTTTTCTCTAAAGACAGATTAACTGTGAGCTGTTGTGTTTCTTTGGAAAATATTGAATTGAGCTGAATGAAATTACAGGGGGTAAAAAGGAAGCCTGGCTTTAATCAGTTCTGTTGAGAATTGTGGCTAGTGCAATATAGCTCAGAGAAGATATGGATGCCCCATCCCTGGAAGTGTTCAAGGCCAGGCTGGAGTGGGCTCTAACCTCATCTAGAGGAAGGTGTCACTGCCAGGGGCAAGGAGGTTGGAATGAGATGATCTTAAATGTTCCTTTTCACCCAAACCATTCCACTGCTCTATGATGTCTTTTATCCACACCTCAGAAGGAAGGAAGTAAACCTTTTGGACCTGGATGGAAAATATATTACTTTTCCCTCCTCCTGTATCACAGGTTGTGAGTGTTGTCCACATTCACCTCCCTGTCACACTGCTTCTGTGCGTGTAAATGTTAAAACTATTCTTAGGAAGGTTACTTCACGTGTGGACTTGCAAACAAGTGACAGTTGTGCTGACAGCAGAGTTAAAAGACAGGGAAATGCATCTGACAGGCACTGCTTTCCTTGCAGAAGACTGAGGAGATGGTAGCATTCATCAGAGTGGGTATGGTGCTTGCGTTTCTGCGTGGTTACTCTATAGATTTTACCATTGCGTGACAGCCTCTCTTGCTCTGTGTCTGAAAAGATCTTTTGTCCCTTTAAATGTCACACTTGCTGTCAAATTGAGGGAAAGCTTAGAAGCCAATGTTGACATTTATGCAAACAGATCGAAATGAAATTTCTGGTGAGGTTCCACTGATAAACACTTTGGCCGTGATCTTGCAGTTGGGTGTGTGCAGGCAGATGTGTGTGTGTTCCTGCAGACCCTCTTTGACTGCTGGGAGAGGACATATGTATTTAAATCAGCTTTTTTCCTTGGGCTTTTTGCTGGACAGGGTTTTAGCAAGGAGTTTTGAGAGACAGACAAATGACAGAAGAGGCACAAAGCCACCAATTCTCACTGGGAACTGTATATCAGAAATGAAGTCAGGCTCTTTTGAAACTCTGAAGTTGCTTTATTATTTAAGAAATTGTCTAAATCTAATTTTCCTTTTCCCTCCTCCACACATCTACATTTTTCTGTCCTGTTAAGTCCTACCTCGTTACCAGCCATGAGGGCCTGAATTTTGCCCTCAGCTGTTCATGCAAACCCTCATTTTCAAGCAATTAGACACCAGCTAGATAAAGGATTAGATTAGACTTGCATGGAAACACACAGAGATCCATGAGGTTTGCATGGGCATGTTGCATTATGCAGTGATTCCTGGAGTATGAAAAATCATTGAATTGTCTAAAATCATTGAATTGCCTAAAAAGATTTAAGACAATTAATGTTTTTAGACAATTCAATTATTTTAGACAATCACTGAATTGTCTGAAAAATTGTCTAAAATCATTGAATTGTCCAAAAACATTGTCTTAAAATTATGTTTTAAGTGAATCTTGATTTTTTACTCAAATCTTTTTGATGACAAGCTATGACATTAAGGTCACAGTTGAACATTTAGTTTCATATGTTAGGACCTGGGTTTTGTGTGTGGACCCAAGTTACTTTTGAGGCAGAAATAAAAACTGAGAGAACAGAGCTCCTGTAAGGTTTGCGAATTTTAAGTGAGACCACACCACTTCTGTCTTTCTGTCTCTCTGCTGCTAGAAGCTGCCCCAGAAGTTTGTCCTGCCAAGGCAGATGTTTGTCTGTCTGTCAGTGACAGAGTCTCAAATTTGTCTGGGGAGAACATAGGAGCTGCGCTCTCAAGAGATGTCTGTTCCTGAAGGATGTTTTCCCTTCCAGGCTTCCCAAGGTCATGCTTCACCATGAGACCCGAAAATCTCACATGACAGCGAATAGTGGGACAATCTGGTGAGCACACTCAGAGGCTGAGTAAGCTGTCTTTTTTTGTATTGCTGTGTAAGCATAAAAATGTAGAGAAACTCCATCGACTGTGCTACCAAACTTGGTGTTTCTCAGCCTGCTCCTCTGCTGCTGTAGTGACTTTTGTGTAGATGCCCAGAGCCCCCAGCCTTGTGCTTTGGTTATGTTTTCTGTTCTTTGGTGTTCCAGCATTTCTGATGTCTCCCTTGGGGAGAATCCCAATGAGTCAATGGAAAAATTGTGTTGAGAGTATTGGAAGCTGGATTTGGCTTTTAAGACCCCCTTCTTAATCTGACCTTGACACTGCCTGTAATTTACAACATATGCAACTAGAAGGATAATAATAGCCTAGGAATGAAGGTTGACTGTCACCCTTAAAAGTGAAATCCCTATGCAAAGTGGATACTTGTGTTCATCCCTCTGTACTACATTATGCTCAGGTCTTAGAGATCCTTCTTTAGGACAGTAATGATTGTTGGCACAAAAGGTTTAAGAGCTGTCACTTTGAATATGAAAAAAAAATATCATGAGCCATGTCAGATGATTTAAGCTGCTGTTCAAGACCAGCCAAACCAGGAGAAAATGGTCATTTGGAGTCCTGTCCAATTAATAAATCACAGGAGCTTCACACCTGATCCATGCCCCTTCTGTGGCTGTATGGGAATCAGCTCTCAAAAGCAGCACATGGTGTGATCCAACACCAAATGGCAGCTGAAGTTTAGGGCACTGCTTTGGGCTCTCAGATCACCCAGGAGAGCTTGCCCTTGCTCTGAAGGCAAGCTCACAGGCTGCGTGCAATGATGAATAAGGATGATAGCAGCTGAGCTTGTTGGCTGGCATACCCTGCTGTCTTCAGCCCAGGCACCAGAGATGTTATGTATTTGCACAAGAGATGTTATGTATTTGGACTAAGAAAGCAGGGAAAGGAAGAACAAAATGCTTCAGGAAGGGGCTTTCAGAAGCTCTAAGTTCTGCAGAAGCTGGAGACTCATTTTCACTTCAGAAGAGAGGCAGCTCTGGACCATGTGCTGCACTCAGATGTGTGTGTGCTGCATCTGGAACACAATGGGGACTCCATCTGCTGAGATGAACTCTGCAAACATGAAAAGCAGCCAATGCCTCCCCTGTATGCAACATGCTCAGGAGAATGGCTCTGTTGTACCCAGCTTTCCATAGGAAATGAAAGAGCCTGCATTGTCCTTCCCAGGCACAGCCTGAATCCAAATCCATAAATACAGTTAATATGGCTGTTCTGCTTCCACAAGTTTGTTCTTACAATCTCTACTTACTAAAATGTTAAGTCCTTAATTGAAATTCCACCTCCAGTGGAACAGCCCTCCATCAGCTGTCCCTGGGAAAACAGAGCAATGACAGCAAAGGCATTGTGATGAGCTTTTGTATCCCCTCCTGTCTTTTTTGAAAATTTTCCATTATTTTGGCTAAGAGGTCAGAACTGGTCTGGAAACTGAGTTGTGCTTTTGATTCTTTGTTATTGAGCAAAACATAACATAATTTAAAGCAACTACCAAAATCAGAAACCAGACCTTGCACAGCTTGGGAAGGGCCTCCTTTAATAATAATTTTTTCCAATGATCCTGTGTCTCAAGCAGCACTGAGTTACCAAACCCAATTTGCCATATATATTTAGAATATAAATTGCTTCTCACAGCAGAGAATGTTTGCACATAACTTTACATAAAGTTGTCACAGTTCTCTTGTCCTTCTCATCTCTCTCTTCCTGTCTCCTTAGATTTAATTATTGCTTTTTGTCCTTGTTGCTTTGATGAGTAACCTTTAACAAAAAGCTCTCAGCTCACACAACACAATTCTCCAAAGACAATTGAAGATATTACATGCAGGTCCACAAAAAGGGATGGGGTAGAAATAGGGTCCCAGGAAACCTCCTGACTGCACATCCACCTGCCAGTGCAAGGCAAGACATTGGGAATAGCAAATGGCAGATAGCAGGAAAATAGCAGATGGTAGATACCTCCCAGAGGTGCTGACAGGTGATTCAGTGTCTAATATTTGCACACATATAAGATCTCATGAATATATGTGAAATATGGCAAAACAGAATCTGCCATAGGCTCTGCTGTGGAGCTGGTTGTCCTTGTACTCAGCTAATGTCCTTAGGGGAAATTGGTATTCTAAAATCAATGGGTTTTTGTAGGAACATGTTTACACACACACTTGCACTCACATTTACATTTAGAAAGATTTTCAGATGGACTTTGCAGATTTAAAGCCCTCTCTTGGCATCACTTGCCATGAGCTGCCTTCAACCCCTTCTCTGACCAGGAGACTTCCTCACTGTTTGAAGAGATCCACCTCTTCCAGGTTTGACTTTGGTGGAATTGTCCCTGATTTCCACAGTTTGAGGCAGGCAGTGATATTTTGTAGCTCTGGAATTGATTGGGAGGAGGAGGAGGAGTGAGGAAGAACACACAAAGGCAGAGGGGGAGGAGGCAGGCAATACATCAGACAATGTGGACTGTTTCCCAGCATCATTTAATGACTGCTTTGAATGGCTGAGAAATTACACCAGAAGTCTTACAAAGGCAGCAGAATATATGTTTCAATGTATAATTATATGGTTATATTGTAGTCATAAGGATAATTATCACAATTTAAAAAAACCCAAATCATTAATCTGTGCTCTGTCTGTTCTGTTTTATTTCTGCATTACAGCTATTTCATGCATCATAAAGTATTATCCACTACAGGAATTGGAAATTACTTGTTTTATATTGTTGTGGTTTTATTTTGCATCAATCTCTACATGTTGTCAATGCATGTAGAGATTCATGCATGTCAATTCAACTGCAAGTGGGCAGTTGAATTTTAGCAAGAACAATTCACTGGCAAATAATGCTGCTGAGGACCAAAGTATCTCTGACCAAATTCTGATGCACAGAAAGCCTGCAAATGCTGTCCCAGGTGGCTCAGGCTGTCAGGATCTGACCCAGTCCACAGCATTTCATTCATCAAGTGGCAACCTCTCATCTGATCCATGTGGGCATTTTATGGAGTGAAGTCCTAAATTTCAAGCCTTATAACTTGCACATTTGTTCCTGCCACCCACCATGGGCTAGTAATGTTCCAGCTCAGAAAGGCACTCTTGGTTTTGCTTGTCTTGTACATGATACATGAGCATGCTTGTTTATGTGAAGTTTGGGAGAACAAAGGCTAACTTGATCCCACCCTTCCAATAGGTTATGTGTTTTT
The DNA here is from genome assembly GCF_028551555.1 of Melozone crissalis. Lineage (NCBI taxonomy): Eukaryota > Metazoa > Chordata > Aves > Passeriformes > Passerellidae > Melozone > Melozone crissalis. The sequence continues at coordinate 4,229,728 of NW_026535834.1, forward strand.
TCAACCCTGAAGCAAAATTCTACGTCTGTATGTTTTGGCTTTTAGACTCAATAACCTGCAGGCCTCAAGCACATCAGAAAAGAGATGGAAATCTCATTATGACACAGAAGGTTTAAAACTTAAAAACCAGAGGCTAGATCAACAGCAAATGGGGCACCACAGACATGCCCTTCTCCTTGGGACTTCCACTGGATTCAGGATGGAGGGATGCTGTGAAGGTTGTTTTACTTTGCCTGTGCACTCTTCAACCATCACAGTAGGTTGATGGTACAATGGCTTTTTTTGGATATTACTGTAGATTCTTATTTGACCAAATAAACAGTGCAAGAACAGACAGTGTGACTTCAGAAGGTGAAGATGAGACGCTGGGCCATGTGAATGAGCATTCACTCCCTGCCCACTCTTCCTCTGAACTTTGTATCTGCTTTGACTTGGCCGCAGGAATTTCACTGGGAGTTGAATTTTAGTAGAAAACTTTTAGTCTAAATTTTGGGCAGTTGAAGGTCATTTAGGCTATTCTGTAGGTATGAACTCCATTTAAAAAAAGAGGGTCCTTCTGCCCTGAGCTTCCTATTCTCTCTTCCTCCCTGCTCCCTCTGGACTTTTACCTTGCTGCTCTATATTGTTTTTCCACACAGTCCCTGGCTTTGATGTCTGCAATGCTGGATTTTTTTTTTCCTTTACACACCTTATTTTGAAACCTTCTGTTATTTTTGTGACCTTTTGGGATACTTTCCATTCCAAGAGCATTCTTTGTAAGACAGACTTGATATAGAGAGGAATAATCCCAACCTGGTTTTACAGGACATGTTTTTCCACCCTAATAGTGTGTATTTTTAACCCTGTAATGTCCTTTCCCCTGCTCCCACGGGTGCTGTGCACAGCTCTGGTGTGCACCCAGGCAGTGTGGAGCTTTACCAGAGCTGTGTGGGTTGCTGTGTTGATGGGGAAGGCTGTCTCTGGAGGATGCTGCCATCAAAAGCAAAATGCCTTTGTCTGCCATGCAACTATTTCCATACAACCAACAGTTTTAAGGCTTTATCTGCATATATATCCCCTGAAGGGAGTCTCTGGTATCCTGCACTGTTGGTTTCCTAAGGGGAAGAAAAAACCCTGCTTGGAGCAGACCCTTTGAGGGATTGAAAGCTCCCTGGAGGAATGCAGCCCTGAACCGAAGGCGTCAGGTGCAGCTGAACCCAGGAAAGCTCAGGGCTTACGAGGGTTGAGTGGGCCATGGAGGGGGGAAGGAAGGATTCCTGGCCAGAACCCAAGGCCAGGCAGCTGGGGATTTACAGAGCTGCTCTATCTGCCCTGATTTCTTGGATGTGGAGCAGCCACTGAGGTGTGCAGAGGGCGGTGGGGGACTTGGTAGGTTAAACACAAACCCACGTATGAAATGGGAACTGCACCAAGGAATCCTTGCTTTTCAGCTGCTGGATATGCAGGAACCTCCAACACTGTGCATGATTTCTGTGTGTTCCACACAGGGATACTGATGCTATTTTTTCAGAGGCAAGCCCTAGAAAGCGTGGCTGGCTGGTGTGGCTGCCAAAGCTCTGCCACTTGGGCTTTGCTTGTCAGAAGTGAAAAACACGGCTGGTGCTTCAGGCACTTCCAGAGTAAACACCAGCGACAGTCCCTTCAGTTTTGAGACAGGCAGCTGCATTTAAAAATGCTCCATTCCTAATGAGGAAGGCTGAGAGTCGGGGGCCTGTTTCCCAGGGTTTGATTTTAACCCTGAGGATGTTTTTTAGGGACTGCATGTGCTCCTCTGAAGTTTCCAGTTTGGCTGTGCTGGGCCAGTGATGCTGAGCCTACGCAGAGGGGACAATGCTGGATTGTTCCAAATGAAACTGGTGCAGAACAGCATACAGGCTTTGCATCATCTGCTAAAACCAAGGAATTAAATTATTTTTTTGCTTCCACCCTACTGAGAAAATTTAAATCTAAACCTTCAGCCTGCGGAGGTCTTGGGGGGCCAACCCTATGTAATTTATGCAAAACAAAAGCAGGAGGATGATCATTCTCACTCCCTATAGGCTGGCAGACAAAAAGATTCGGATCACTTTAGCAGGTCCTTATGAGATGCAAGAACAGCATCATTTCATCTGTGCCTGAGTGCTTCAGCACAGTTACAACACTGAATTGATGGCAAAAGTGTGTGGCAGCAATTACTGCCATGAGGGTTGTTCTGGAAAGAAACACAAAAAATTAATTTAACTCCTGCACTTGCCACTGTAAGGTAATTTGGACATGCTATATTCCCAGCACAACTGTAAATTTAAAAATAAGCACAGCCAGGGCTGTAGTTGGAGAGGGACTGGATGGTGCAACTGATCAAAACGTGCTCCAGAACACACTGGAGTAAAGTTTACAAAAAGCTGCCTTTTAAATCTTATGCCTACGATTTGTTTCATTCTGGAACAAAATATGGTTCTTCCAGCCTACAATATGGAGTGACTCATGGTATTGCCATTCTGCTCCCAGCACAATTGGAGCATACCTATGGTATGAAGTGGGAGAAATATTTGGCCCAGAAGAAAGCTCCAGAATGTTTTTTTTTTTTAATGTACTGTCAAGACACGCTTAATAAATGGAGAGTATTCTTTCCATATTGCGTAATTCTGACTTTCCTCATTCTGGGCTTTTTTCAGCAGAACACGCAAGTGTGGGCTTATCTTTAATGAGTGTTTAAACCCAGATGAGTGTAAACATGATTATGGGAAGGACTTTCCTTGCCAAGCATGGAGGCAAATGTGTAATTACACCTGCACAGGGGCTGAATGAAGATTTGGAGGGAAGCTTTTAGTGGCAGAAAGCACAAGAACTTGCTGTGGTCCACAGTCCCTCACTCTGTATTTCTGCTGTTCCCCTCAGGGCTCAGCTCAGTGGTCTCCAGCATCACTCATGTGGGTATGCGCTCAGCAATGCTAAGAGAAACAGCATGAAGGGCAATAAAAGGAAAAGCCTGGCTGCCCATCTGGAAAGGCTTTGGGGCACGGGGTGAAATCCCTGTCCTGGCCATGCCAACAGGAATATTGCCTTCAGCAGAGTGATTCCACTCCCTGTGTAGGAACAGACGCTGAAACAGAAAAGAATCACGATGAGATGGCCGACTGGGAACTGTTTTGGCAAAGCAAACAGGGCTTAAACCTCGAGCTCTTCCAGGGGAGAAATAAAGGCAGGAGCAGCTTTAGTGCACAGGAGGGGCAGCGGGGCGGGCTGTGGGTAAGGCTTTGGTCCATGACACAGATGATTTGGCCATGGTTCCTGCCCTGCAGCTGTGTGACCCTCCCAGGCCAGTGCCTCCCTCCAAATAAAATGTGAGTATTGACACAAACCTGCTTTTATGTATTGCTGTGCTTATACTAGAGACTGCTTATGGATTGAACTTAATGTTTGCTTAATATATCCTACTCCTTGATGTTAAATGCTGTTACTATTAACTGCTGTGATGCCTGCTGCCCACAGGGCTTTAATGATCAAGGTCATCTAAAATAACAGTGGTTCATTTTGTTTTTAAGCATTCAATAGTGTGCAATGGGTTGCTTAACATTAGGCAGGGTATGCATTATTATGCTGTGCTCATATATGAAGTGTGTTTTTTGACCAAACAGCCCAGAAACTTTTCTTGCTCTTGGTAATGAGAGCTCCCAGAATCAGAGAGCTCATGAACATTTGAACCCTCCAGAGTGTGAAATAATAATGGCCAGCTGGTGCCATTTCAGTGGGGAAAGCAGTGAGCAAATGGCAAAGATATGAGAATTAAATCTTGTTTATACCGCACCGCTGAGGACCACTAAGAAACTGGTTTGGTTTGGTTTTAAGAGGATTTCAAAACAAAGGGGTTTCTCAAAAATCTCTGCCCTCTCAGAACAGCAACATTCCTCTGTACACTCAGGATCTTTGGACTTTGAGTTAGAAGCAGATTCTCAAATAAAAGATGGATTGACCTCTGCTGAGACCCTTTGGAGAAATTAGGATGAGAAAAATGTCAGGAAATGTACCCCTATATGTCTCTTCAAACCCATCCCCTTCAGCTAACATGCTAAATTGTGGCTGGTATGTTCATAAGGCAGCCTGGGGTGTCTGAGGGGCTCCCTGACAATTAACAAACAGATGGTGCAAGTCAGACACTCCTCAGGTTATATCCACCTGGTCAGTGATGGATAAAACCAGGGCTAAAGTAAGCTGTGGGTGAGTTATGGAAAAATTATATCTTCTTGTAATTACAGGAACACACCAGGGACAAATTAACTCAATCTTACAGATAATTTCATACTCATAACCTTCTGTTCACTTTGTAATTTCAAGGTGAAACAAGGGCCATATCTTTTTGAACTCAGGACCATGTCCCTTAGCCTGTGCTGCCATGCTTGCCTATGTTTGCTCACTCCAGAAAAGCTCTTTTTTTTCACCCAAGGCTATGTGGATGATGGAAAACTGCAGAGGTTTTTTCCAGCAAATATGCTTTCCCTCTTGAACCTTTTTCCCTGGAGTTTTTCCCACCCCTGTTCCTTCAGACATATTGATCTCCACAGCCTCACTTCTTCCTGGTATAAGATCTGTTTTCTTTTAAGACAACTACAAGTCTGGGAAATACACACCCTGGTGTCCAAGAGGGCAGAGGGAGGTATTTCTAGAAATAGCTGGATGACAAACAAACCACTACAAGTTCTAGTCTTGGCTACCTTACTGTAAACTCAGCCCATAGATTTGTTTTTTCATTTTCAGAACTGAGGTTTCCCATCTGCGTATGGGTGAATATAAATCCCAGCAGATGTTAAAGAGACATCTGGAGTGTATCCATTGCACTCTCTGTGTCAGTGATCATCTCCCAGTCACTCTGTGCTTTTGCTGAGCTAAGGGAATTTGTGGCCTTCCCTCCAAGTGGGTGACTGCAGAAATTGTGATGTGAAACATCCTCTGCTACAGCTACCAACGTCTCTGATGCTGAGACTCCTACTGAGCACTTGTGTTTCCATAGCCAAGGGTTTAATGACCACCCAAACAAACCATTTTATAAACTAAAGCAGTGGGTGCTGAGGGTGGGCTTCCTGCTGGCCTGCAGGGAAGACCCTGATGGCTGTGACAGGACTCTTGGTCATGGAGGAGCTTCATGAAGCTGAATGAGAGGATTTGAACATCTTAAAAGGCAAAATGAGGGGGGAGGATTTCCCAAAATCTCTGTTTCCAAGCTGAATTTGAACGGGATCTCCAGCTCTACAAGGTGGCTCCAAAAACCCTGCTCTAATTTTCCATAAGAGGTAAATATATTTTTCATCCTCTCACATCTGGCCGTGGCCTGAGGTGTGCAGGCAAGAGAGAAAACTTTTCCAGCCAACTACATATTTTTCTGCCCTGGGAAAGACTCCATTGTACAGTGTGAATGCCAAAGTCCAGTTTCCTTCTGGGCTCTGCACATTTTTTGAAGTTGGTGTTTGTTTTGCCTGATCTGCCCTGACTTTCTGGTTCCTGTTACTGTTCTCTCCTATTGTTGCTGGTGAACTCTGGCCCTTACCAGGATTTTGGTGGAGTTGCTTTTCTCTGAGCAGGTACACAGGAGATTTCCCAGAACTGGAGAAATGGCATCTGTATTCCCCTGCTGATCTTATTCCTCTGACTATTCCAAAACACAGAGAGAAATAAAGCTCATTAATGAGCCCCTGTAATTAACAGGAATTGAAATAGAGAGGGACATTAGAAGATTGTCTTTCCCTAGCAAGATGCATCTGTGAAATTATTTGGGGGAAAATTCCCTGAAATGGAAACTATAGGTACTTCTCTAATTGTTTATGCAAATGAATACAACAAAGAATGAAATTTGGGGGAAAAAAATCCCCAAACATATGGCTTGTTTGTAATCTAATTCTTTGACAAAAATAAAGCATGGAATTATTAATATATGAGCATTTCCCTGCATGTTCTGTAAATATAAAAGGAGAAAATTGATACTTTATTCTTCTGAAGAAGAAATTATCTACTGTGTATCTGTATCTTTATTCTGATTCCTTGGGAGCTTAGAATTTTGCACAGAATTGCATTAATTAAAATACCTGCTTCTTTTTCTTATTTTACTCATCTATTGTCTTTTTATCATATGTCATACATTCCTTCCCCTCAAGGGTTTCCTGACTTAGATTTGCTTGGCCCCAGCTCTGTGAGCCTTCCAAAACCAGATGAACCCAAGTCTTGTGTGAGCACAGCCAGCCTTGAAAAACATTGACTGAAATCTATTACTCCTTCCTTTTTGTGTCTGAAAATGTATTTACCACAATTTCTTCATGCCGAAGATCTTCAGACTAAAAGCCATTTATTATGGCAACAGGCATAAATATTTACAACTAATAGAGGCTATATCTAATTTTAGACACCCACACCCATCACAATGACTGGGAAAGGAAACCAGCCTCTTTCAGGTTATGCTTCCAGCTCTTCTGAGGGAGAAAATCCATCAGGCACCATCAGTAGTGACTTCTCACTACTTCTGTTGTCTCTGTTTTATTTCTTGCCTGACAGCTCACAGCAGGAACACATTCAGAAGGGTTGCCCACATAGGAAATCTGAAATTCAGTGATCCTCAGACACCCCAAATGAATTTCCTTAGGTCAGATGTAATTCATGCTTATGACAGGATTTTGAGCCCTCCCTGGAGAAGCTCCTGGGAAGGACTGACTGTTTTAGCTCCAGGCTTATGGAATGAATCCCTCCTATCAAACAGCAGTGCCTTGGCTTGTTAACATGACAGACAGCAGAAATGCAGATGTATGGGAGGGATCTTGGAGGTGATGTAACAGAAATGGGGATATAGGCTGAATTTCAGCTGAACTGATTGCACAGAACCCAGTTCCCCTAAATATAATGGTGTTCTTCCTAAGTGAATGCAGAACGAGCTCCCAGTGAGGTCCTTTCTATTTCCTCCACAGTTCACAAACAGCATTTCTAGAACGTGGGCACAGACACCTCCCTCCATGTGCACTGGGCAGCACAGATAAGTCCTTGTTCCAGTGTCACAAACTTTGGGGGCCGCTCACTGGAGCAGGATTGTGTCTGGCAGAGGGAAGATGTCCCTTGAAAATCTTTGAGAGTGTTTGGGGTAACTTTATTCTTCTGGGAATGAAACATATATCGCCTTATAAATCAGAAATGTGGATTTATTGGGCATTTATGTGATGATAGAAGTCATCAAAATAGAAGATGAAAAAACCCCTTTCCGAGAGAGAGTGAAGACAGAATGAGCAACACTCAGCTCAAAGACTGTTTTCCCTTCTCCTGAGCACTTGCCTGGTTCTGCCATTAGCTTTGCCAAGGCTTTGAGGATTGCCAACCTCTCCCTGTAACCACTGCAGCTCTTCATGCTGAGAGAGCCCAAAACCACACCTAAACTCATGTTATTTGAAGCACTTTCCTTGGAATTTTTTGTCTTTGCTGCACAAATATTTCACTTAGAGGAAGCCTGCCCTTGGTTAATAATGATTGCAATACAGCAACTGGAAAAAGGATAATAACAACAGCTAAGTAGAACTGGCCAGGGGATGATAATTCAGCTTTGCGACAACTTCTGAGGTTTTACAATTTGTTTTCATTTTACAATGGAATGAAAACAAAACCTTCAGATATTATGTTTTCAATTTGGGCCTTTTTTGCTGCACTGTCAGAAATAACCAGAGGGCCCTGGACCTCAAGAATTTGTCCTCTCAAGTATTTAAAAAATGCTTCAGCTTTCGTGAATCAGCATTTTCTCTTGGTGGGACAGTTCATGAAAAATGCTCTGGCCAGAACTTTTGCTAACCCCAAAAGTTTAAAACCATGAGTCATATCCTCCAAAACATAGTTGTTACAAATCACTTGTTTTGTGATTTATGGACATCTTCTGGACTGTCTGATCTTAAACATACCTTTCCCCCCCATCCTCTAAGGATGTACATCTCTTTCCCACACTTCTCCATGTCTTCTCTCCTAATTACTTGGGCATTTTTTTGGTTCTCATGCAGCTCCTTGGCTTGTTTGACCTTCTCTAACCTAGACAATGCCGAGATAATATTTTTGTGGAATTCTGTGGCAGGGCTTTGCCAGGAAAGAGGTGGCTGCTGGAATGGATAGTGGTCACCGTGGGGTGGTCCCACCACCAACCCTGTCTGGCTGCTTGCTGGTTCTCACTCATCCCAGATGACATTTTCCATGGGGCAGAGCTGACATCTGTCAGGAGAAAGAACATCTGCTCTCATGCCCTTGGCCCTGGCCAGCTTGGCAGCATCAGAGGGAATCAGAAGAGACACCTGGTACCAATTATCACCCAGAGCAGCCGCTGTGTGTGCAATGTCTGTGGTTTGGTTTTGGACCCAGAGCTGCCTCAGAGGTGGCTCTGCAGGATCCATAGCTGGTTCTGGCCAGCTCCATGGCCTATGCTGTACCCAGGAAAGCTTTGGGAAGACAATCTGTCTTTCTTTTTCTTTAACATTTCAGGTGGAAAGACCCTGCTCATGACAAAAAAAAAACAGCGTGGAAAATGACTACCAAGAAAAGGAAATGTGGCTATTCATTCTGAAAGCTGGAGGAAGCAGCAGAAAGGAAATCAGGACCTGGAAAGAGACTACATGTGATGGAAAGTACAAAGTGCTTTCTAGTCAGGAGGTTTTTGTAAGATTTGTCTCATGCACCTCACCAAGACATACTGTGAATGCATTTGGCCAGGGACGAGGCTCCCCTGTGTCCTCAGGATTTTCCACCCTGTTGGGCATAGTCTCAAAATACTGTTCTCCTTGCAAAATCATTGCAAGACTTGCATTATTATTTTTCTTTTCCTAATCTCTCACGTTCATGCATTTAAATAGAAGGCAGGGGGAGAGAAGCCCAGTTGGGAGCACCATATGGAGAGAACACAAGTTATTGCTGTTCCCCCATTATCTTGGCACAGATTTCCTTTGTCAAACATTACTTCAGATTTGGGACCTCATTCTGTATTCACACTCCCTGTTGCTTCTTCCTTCCTTGGAAGCATTAGGAGGGAGTTATGGTATTGCTACAAGGAGCTCTTTACAGGAAAGGAAGTAAATTGGGCAATGTGATTCAAATAATGGAAGAATAAATTATTTCACCATTTCAGCAGTTTCCCGTGAGGGACGCTTGAGGGAGAAAATGCACTTAACACTCTAAAGTATTAAAATAAAAGAACCACAGCAACCTCACCCAACTGGACTTGAACCAAACCAAATGGTTTAGGTAAATGCCCAGCAGATCTTCAAGTGGCACAATCTGTGAGAGACTATTTCTATGCGTGGCAAGGAAAATTCTCCATATTAATGATATCATGAGCTGGCTCAGCTAATTTGGACTTCATCCATAAGGCCTGGTTTCTGGCAGATTAGCTGAGGTTTTTTTGAGTATGAACTCCTCTTTTAATGTTGAGATTGATCCTGTTTTCATGGCTGATATTCCTGGAAAATATTTTCTTAAAGCTGTACTTCACATATATTTTTTAAAAAATGAGAGGTGTTGCTCCCTTGTGTTCCTGGAAGAGGCTTAAAATATCCTGAGCAGTAACTAGGTGATGAGATGAAGGGAACTGTGCTGGATTTTTGCAATTCACTGGTTACATTGCTGGCTACCCAGAACAAAGCAGAGCTGTACTGTGGAGATAAAGGGTCTTTCTAGGAGCATAAATCATAGCATCCTAGAAGTTGTTCATGCTTTTGCAGAAAATTTTGGTGGCAAGTTTTCAATGAGCAAAAATGGGCTCAAACTAGACAGAAACTACAAACCTACAGTCTCCTTTGTGTTCTTGATACAGCTGAAAAGGTTTGTGTGTAGCCATAACTAAACAAAAATAAAGCTGCAGTTTCAAAACAACTCTCTAGGGCTATTTTGTGATTTGTATGCAGATACACCACGAGCCCTCAGGGAAGTTTGTGTGCCCATGTGGAGCCATTTGGGAAGCAGGATCATCCGGCCCAAACCCAGCTGGAATGGGCAGCATGAGGTCCTGGGCATTACTGCCACAAGCCACTGCTTGATACAGACAACATAAAATAGAGGGTCTCAGGAGGCATTTTCAGTGTGAGTTTGTGCCAGAGCTGAGATTCCCTCGTGGAAATGCCTCGACTTCTAAATAAAAAATCAAGTCTCTGCATTTCTGCTGCTTGTGGACAGAGACTTCAGCAACTGGGCTCCCAAAATTAGACATAGATGTTGACTTTACACCAGTTATGGGAGAAAGCCAGTTCTAAAATGGAGCTGGGGGCATTGCTCAGAAACCATGTGTGTCCTAGATGAGGAGGGTCTGGCCTGTGAGGACACAGCACCTGGATGGCTGCCAGCTCTGAAGATGGAGCATGAGACAGTTTGTGAACTTAAAACACATTTTCCAACCTTATGGGATTTTCCTTTAAGTCTGTTCTCAGCAGAGCAGCATATTATTGCAAATAGATGCTCTTTTAGTCCCATCTCCCAGGGGACCGAAATTAATGCTATGTTTGAACATGTATGTTTTCCCACTCATTGCTGAAGCTGTGCTTTCCCTTAAAGTCTGCAGAGAGCTGAGCATGAGCAGATACTGTTAATGCCATTACTTCAGAGTTAGAGCTGGAGTCAGGGCCAGAGAGAATTCAGTGAGAGACGTGGCCTCTGTTAGCAGGGGCTGGAAAGCAGTTCCAGTGAGTCATGTCAGGCATCCTCCTGCTCTGTGCCAGGACCTTTCTGCCCAGCCCCTCTGCACAGCCCTCTTTAACCCTGTCAGGTGCCCAAGTGCTGGCTCCTGTGCTCACCCCTGGGATTGTTGTTTCCATGAGACACTTTTATGTGGGAATCCACAAAATCAGATGATTTTGGGAAAGCTGCAAAAGGCAGGCCTCAGAGACAGTAGAACTATGATTAGAGCTAAACAGCAGCCATGAGATAGGTCAGCAGAAAAATTATTTAAAAAGTAGAAAAGCAAGGACAAATAGAACAATGGTCTGTGTATTAACGCTGGTCTAGAATAACTCCCTAAGCTACAGAAAAGTTTATCTAGCAAGATATTAGGAAGTTTGAAGCATAATAATGGAGCTCTCTGCATTGTGTTTTAAGGCTTACAAGTAGGTATTGTATTTGAAATAACCAAGAATTGTTTTAACAAAAGGTATGTGTGCTTATAGTGGTTGATGGAACTACTGTCAATATGCTTTTGCTTTGTGGGATTGGTCAAAAAACTTTTAAAGTAAGTTGTAACATTAAGTTCTTGGTCTGCTGCCTGGGATGTGAGCTGGTGGCATCTTCCCATTTTCATAACCATGTAATGAGACTGATGTGGAAAATAAACCAGCTCAAGGCACGTTCCCAGCAGTCCTATCCCATTGGCGATTTGTACACAGCCCCCAGCTGACCATACTTTTACACTGTCCTGAACCAGGAGTGAGGATGTTGGCACAGCACTGTGCTGCTTTTTCCTTCTTGCTCCAATGCCATCACCCTCCTGACTGTGCCTCCCGTGCCACTGTGCTTGGAAATATTTTCACAGCTGTCCATCTCCTTCCTCTGGGAGTTGTTTCTTGTTTTTTTCCCCCCAGTATTTCTCCTGTCAGTGAAAGCTTTTTTCCAGCCTTTTCTTCCCCTGAGGGTGGGTTGGTGTATTTGTGGATTCATTGCTGTGCCAGTTCCCGAGGTAAAAAGGCAACCCTGGGGCAACACCAGTGCTGGACCCACACTGAATGTGGAGAACTGTGTTAACTGAAATAACAGCCTGTCATGGTCCTTCAGGCCTTCCCTGGGACCCCAAACACCCCTTTGGATATGAGGGCCACCTAGGGGACAATGACTCCCAGCAAGTGACCATGCCCCCAGGACTCTTCCAAGCCACCTTGCCTCACATATGACTTTCCATTTAAGAAGAAGGTTTTTATCTTGGCCTTAAATCTATGAAGGAGGGAGACCTCTCACTTTGAATGCAAATAATGTTAGATATTAAATAAGGTAAATCAACTTTTTTTGGTAATCTTTTAATTATTAGACATTACTTTAAAACTAATTTCCCCAGATATTATTTAGGGAGAAAAAAAGAAATGAATACTCGTTCAATAATACTGTTTAGAATTCCTTAATTCACTCCCCCTTAGCATAAAATATTGGGTGACAATTCCTAAAACTTTCATTCTTTAGTGACATATTCCCTGACTTAGGTGGAATACCCATAGCTCAGGGTACAAGGACAATATAAGTGGAGAATGGCAAATGGTCACTCTTAAAAGCAGATGAGAAATATAAAAAACTTGTATTTTTTCATTGCAAAGATAAATATTAATTTGACAGGAGATGTCATTACTGTTTAATGACTTTGTCTGAAGAGAAGAATTGAAGGAAATATGTTTGCTCTTCCTCATCCCTTGCCATTTCCATGATGTCATTAGGTCTGGCCATAACAAATGGAAATTCAGAACATAGGAAAGGCACTGCCTGCATGGCAAAATCTACTCAGTGATGCAGAGTAGCCATGATATGTATCACTAATGCAGTCATCAAAGTATCAAGTTTATCAAGAGAGCAGAAAATGAGAAGCAAGTTTTAGCAGAGGTATTTAGCATTGACTTGATCAGTAACTAAGCCATTGCAGTGAGGACTTAGTGAAAAAACTGACACATCTGGCAGAAATGAAGTTTTCGTGTCTAGGAATTTGGTTTCTTAGACTTCTTTGCTGAATTTTTGTTTTTCTTCCCTACATGTGGACAATCTTCTGTTGTGAAGCATCTGCTTGGCTGCCTGGCACCACCCTTAAAGTGGCTTTGTCCCCTCATGTGGGTTGCTTGGCCACATGTACTGAGTCAATTATTGATTTTGAGATAGTGGATGTGATTAATTTCAAGCTGTAGAGATTGTCCTTCAAGTTTCAGTTTTGTTCTTCTGAGCTGGTGTCACCTCCTGCAATGCTAGGCAGATGACAAGGGGAGGGAAAGACCAGGCCTGAATATCTTGGAGTAGTAGAGAAGAAAAGGGTCATTTTTTCAAATCCCTTCATGTCTCTTTGCAGCAGTCCATTGCTGGGTAAGCAAAATTCCAAAATCTGTTTGCCCATCCATAAATCAGAAGAATGCCAAAAAGTTATTTTCTACAGCCCTGGGCACAAGGTGCCAGGTTGGGCCAAACTCACAGCCTGGTGTCTTCATCTCTGACATAGCAGTGGGCAGCTTTAAGATAATTTGCCATTCACCAGGCCAAATTTAGGTCTTGTCCTGAACTCTAAACCAAAGTTGTGCCAGCTCATTTCCTGCAGAAGTCTTTTTCATTAGCTTATGATAGCACTCAATCTCCCCATAACATGGTTCAACCCCCTTTTTTTGCACACCTTGTTAAAATTCTGTCCTCAAGAACTTTTACAAAGTGATAAGTTCCCTGGGTTAATCACATACCATGCAAAGAAATATTTCTTTTTAAGCCATTTGACTTTTCCTTCTTTCCAATCCATTCCCTCAGGCCTGTGGCTGACCTTAAGAAAAATCCCACCATTCTACATCCAAACCACCAACACTCATTCAAATGGTGTAACTCCTTGTTTAGTATTCTTTGTGACTCCTCTTGCCCTTCAAGCACCACATATCTAATACAAAAGAGTAGACAGTGGGGCTTAGGTGGAATTTAGGCTGGATAAATTTGGATAAAGCAACATGGCTGCTCCATCTACTCCTCTAATTCCTGGCCCTATCCTTTGTGTGCTGTAGTTTCCTTACTCTACACCCAGTTTTCAGACTGACAGTGTCATTCTTGGTGCAGTGTTGTCCCCCGGTGTGCTTGAAGCACAAGGACATCCACTGGTTGGGGAAATCACTTCTCTGTGTTGGGCTGCTGCAGCTCCTGGTGGGTGTGGGATTGGTGCAGAGCTCTTCTGGGCCTCTCTGGAGCATAAATTCAAAGTAAAACCCACCCAGGAGTGGCAGCAGCACTGAGAGAAGCTGCACAACACATCCAGAGGCAAAGGTTAGGAGCAGCTGGGGTGCTGCAGGCTGTCCCCATTCACAGCTGTAGGGGCAGGGGACAATGGGGACTTTGTCACCACAGTGCTCAGAGCGCTGCTGCAGAAACCATCTGCCCTGAGAAACAGAAACCCAAAGCACACACCTCTGTCTCCATGGGCTTCAAGTGGACTGTGCAGGCTCAGGACAATACAGGGATGTGTGTGAGGAAGAGATAGCAGATATTTATCTCGGGTCTCTGCACACTGACAGCACCTTCAGGAGGAAAAGGCCCTAAAATGCTTGGGGGTGTATGTGGAGCCTCCCAAATGAGTGTGAATCACAACCATGGTGATTCAGGCAAAAGGCATCTTTTCGGTAAAAAGACTGTTCAGGCTTCCTGGATGTGAAAAACCTGAGGATCACTACATCACCTCTGACTTGTATGACTCAGGACAGAATGAAACCTTCTGTTGGGAGACTGAGAATTAGTGGTTCTGTAAAACTAATCTTCAAAAAATCCAGCTGTAGAAACATTAGAATTGCATTGGTGTGTTTGTTGTGTCCTCATACCTTAATTGTTTTATTGAGGTCCCTGGTCTATTCTGAATGATACCAGGAAGACTGGCAGAGAAGTCTTTTCAGCTCCTGAGAGGCAAAATGAACATATCTGTTCAGTGGCTGCCAGTTTCAAGAGCCAGCTCTTAAAAGAGTCAATGCTTCCTTGTCTCAAGGCTAAAGTTCAAATCTGTGTGATCAAAACTGGATGAACATTAAAAGGAAAAAAAAACCCCACTGCACATATCCATGCAAATAAACATCACAGCTCTCTTTCAGTGCTATTTATATCTATTTGAGTTTAATGACCCCAAACATTGTATGAGGAGTTTCTCTAATGTGCTACCAAGACTGTTTATGGGAGACAACTGTCTCAAGAATGTGGCAGTGTGAAGACTCTCACGGCAGCACCCGTGCAGAAATTGCAGATCTACTTGGGCAGTCTTTTCCTGTCAGAGTTTCAGAAGGGAAAAAAAACCAAAAAAAGTGATGATCTTGGGGTTATCACACACACATTGTGGCAAGCAGGGATGGGTTGAAAGCAGTGTGCATTAGCAATCAGTTCAAAATGGCTAGCACACCAAAAGTGTGCTCAGATGTGCTCTTGTGCCTGTAGCTGGAGAAATTTGGGATGTTAGGTCTCCCCTTGGGTTTCTGCCATGTCTTGGCTGGTGTTTCCTGCTCCTTGGGAGAGGCTGCAAGGCAGAGCATCTGCCTGGTGCTTGGCCTGTCTCCCCTGGGTGCTCCTGCCTGCCCCAAGACAGAGAGCAACCAGCCATGGATCACTGACAGCCACTTCCAACTCCTTTCCTCTATGGGAGGACATGAGGAACAGGGATTTGGGTCAGTGCTGTGACATACAGGCAGGATATAACAGATCTGTGGATTTGCACAGATACAAGCTGGCCAAGAGCAGTCATACTGCTTCTATGCTACTAAAAGTGCCAGAGCAGGAGACTCTCCCTTCTTGCACAGCTTGTCTGGCCACAAGGTTGGGATCGCTGCTCTGTGAGACTGGTGATGCTCCAGCTCACTTCAGTGCAAAGTCAGACAGATTACATTGAATCATCATAGAAGAACACAAAACGTGTCTCCTAACAGTAAGTAATGTCTCACTTCTTCTATATTGCATTTAATTTACAGAGCCCCAGTCAAGGCTGAGCTGTTCTGTATGCTATTAATTAGCTGATCACATGCCAATGCTAATTTTTTTCAAATGGGTTCACTATTTATAAATGTTCACCAGTTTGTGCCGACACATGAGGGGAGGAGGGACGTATTTACACCATCTACTCCTTGCAGATGCTTTGCAGTTCTGCCTTGGAGGGATTGACCTCTCTCATCTATCAAAGATGCAACTTTGGCTCCTAAAGCTGTTTGTATGGTATTCATCTCTGTATTATGCCTGAACTGGAGTTGAGTTTAAGACTCACAACCCTCTTTTCCTCAGACTTCAGCCATCTGATGAGTACAATCACCCTTGTTTGCACAGTGGGCCAAATTAGCTGCATGCCATTGTTACTGCTCCTTAAGCATGGAGAGGTTTTTTTTTTTTTAATTTATAAGAAATTCTGGAATATAATGGAATAGTTTCAGATGGATGGGGCTTACAGTGATCATTTAGTCCTACTTCACCATTTCAGGCCTGACCAAAACTCCCAGCACTTAATTAAGGGCATTATACAAGTGCCTATTAAATACTGACAGCCTTGGGACAATGATCACCTCTCCAGGAAGCCTGAATATAAATTTTAGGGCAAATAAATTTCATGCTAAAAAATTACTATGTTTTTAGGCTTCGTGAATATAAAATGGGATGCTCAGTGGCTTCCTAAGTAACACCACACATTTTTCTTATGTATTTCACAGAGCAAGCAAGCTACCTTTGGTACTATTAAACCAACTCTGCTAGTTGTTGAATTGAGTTTTTGTGTTGGTCCAACCTCAGCCCTAAATAAACATTTGTAACCTCACATAGCTGGGCACAATACAAGTCACCCTGGCTGAGAGACCTTTGCTCATGGAAAAGCAGCATTTGATGTTCAAAAGACAGAGTGGAGCCAGCATGTTGAAGCATCTAGTCACTATCCAAACAGCGCCCATTGTTACAGTTATTGCCAGCAATATCCTGTTTGTCACCGGGATAGCACTTTGGGGAGCCTGCCCTAGAAACACCCATTTGCCTTGTGGCTAAACCCTTCCAGCGCAGGATTTGGAAATTCACCAAAGCAAGGAAACCTACTCAGGGCTCTGGCCTCCAGCAAAACCTCTTCAAAATGCCTTGAGAAATACCCAGACTCATAAAATTCCATGCATCCAATGAAAGAAACCATTTTCATATCCAAGGAACAAATTTACCCTCCCCATCTGCTGGCATTGCTCTGATCCTACTCTACACTCGTCACATCCCAACACTGGCAACAGGCCTTGAAGAAATTCGGTTTTGTGGACTGTGGGTGAAATCCGAGGCAGGATATTACTAGTGTGGAGCTAATAACCAGTCAGGACTTTTGTACAGTGCAGCTGCACACGTGGTGAGCCACCAAGAGCTTTTTGTGCCAGCCACTGCTGTGTCCGAGCTGTAAATGCTGTGTGAGTTATCTGCAGGAATACCTGCTCCTTCCCTGTGTGAGTTACCTGCAGGAATATCTGCTCCTTCCCTGGGTGAGTTACCTGCAGGAATACCTGCTCCTTCCCTGGGTGAGTTACCTGCAGGAATATCTGCTCCTCTCTGTGTGATTTATCTGCTCCTTCCCTGGGTGAGTTACCTGCAGGAATACCTGCTCCTTCCCTGGGTGAGTTATCTGCAGGAATACCTGCTCCTTCCCTGGGTGAGTTTTCTGCTCCTTGCCTGGGTGACACTCAGCTCCTGCCTTTGATTTTCCTAGAGGCAGGTTGGCCCCAACTTTTATAAAGTGGTTTCAAGCTCTTTCATGTGAAAGGCACAGAATAAGCACCGTGCAGATCTAACAGTGCAGGAACTCAGCTGTTTCTTCCTCTGACCACTCCTGTTGCTCCCTCCACCTGCTTCAGCTGCAGGAGCTGAGGAGATGAGAGGCAGCAGGGCAAGTGCACAGAGCTGGTGCCTCAGGGCCATGAACAGTTAAGGCCTTGGCCACGGCACTGGTGCAGCTGGAGCTTTTCCCAAAGCTGGGCTGGAGAGCATCACTGTCTCCCCCGAGCTGCTGGAGTCGTGGCAGTGAGAAGCTGCTCTGAGATCACCACTGGAATCCTTGGGTTTTCATGCTTCCCCTCCCCACCCCCTACATTTTCCATTAGGAAGAAGTAAATTGGTAAATGCCCCAGGAGTCACAACCAGGCTGTGACCTGGTGAGGAAAGAGGAAGCCCTTGCTAACACACCAGTGCTGGTAATAATGCCTGGGTGGAAAACCTTCCATGGAAAGTGATACTTTGCAAAAATCTGCAGAAATTAATTGCTTGTGAGCATTTCCAGCACAGAAATGAACCATTGAATCTGATGTTTTCAGCTTGTTTGGGAAAACTGAAACAGTTGGTTTCAGCAGTGGCAAGGACAGGGGTAGATAAGCCATTTTCCTGGGGAAAATTCAAATGTGATTTTCCAGAGCCTCCTACACCCTTCAGGCTCTGTCCACGTGTGCAGCTGTCCCATGTGCTGCGCTGCCTGTGCTGCCACCATGCCCATGGTACCTCTGTGACCATGGTACCTCTGTCCCACCTCTCCTCTTCGCCATGGGCTGCTATGCAGATGGATGTGGAAAATCCAATGAAAGATCCTAATAACTGTAAGCTCAGGGGCAAGGTTGCTCCAAGTGAGTTCTTTGCTCAGTCAATATTCACAGTATTTTAAATAGGCTGTGGTATACTTTATGCCATGTAATATTTTTATGAGTGGGATTTTTTCCAGCACTCTGCTCTAGAAGTAATTCCTGCTGCTCGACTCTGTGTGCAGTTTTGTAGTGAAATCAGTTTAATAAATGATGGGATTCCTCAAAAAACTGAAATTCCATTTGTGATCAATGCTAGTTTTGACCATTGTCACTGGACAGGGATTATCTCAGAACAGCATGTTAATAAACAGAGCTATTTTTCCCCCTTATCTTTATGAGTTTTGTCACTGAAAATATTTTTTTATTTATGTGCTATAGTAGTTAAGAAAGCAGATAAAAATAGCTGGAGATACTTTAGAGGGTAAGTCTCCAAACCCTGAAAATGAGGCTTGATTTAAAAGTGCCTTCACACTCCTTTTACCCCAAAGAGATCAGGATTATGCTACTTCATCTTCCCATTCTTCCCTCAGCCCTCGTATCCCTCAGTACCTTTTGAGCCCAGTGGCAATTTGGCAATTTCCAACACTTCTGACAGAGGAAAAGGAATCAAAGCACGTCCCTGAGAGTCACCTGTGGCTGGTTAGGGAGGAGAAACTCAGAGTGGTGCCCCCACAAGTGCCAGCCTGCCTGGCTGGCATCACTGCCCCTGTGATGCACTCTTCTGTGCCCCCAGGCTCACACCAAAACCACCAAGACTGATGCTCACATGGTCTGGCACCAGCTATTGGATGGCTTTTCCTATAGGCAGAGGTGTTTGCAGGGTATGGAGGAGAGAGGGAGAAGGGCAGTGGGTGCTGGGATCAGCATTTTTTAAGGGGTGAGCAGGTCTGAAGTTATCACAGGAAAGTTGGTGCTGTTGCAGTATAAGGCAGCCCTTAGGGATTTTGGCTCATGGAAGCACATATTTCCAACAGGCAATATGTTAAATTTAATAAATGTTGTATATCTTGTCTGTGGAAATGTTTTTTTCTAAAGGGATCACTCAATCTATGTGGTGGGAAGAGCAGAGAAAAGAGAGAGCCGCTTGCATTAGAAGTGACGCTGCCCACTCTTGTGGAGGAAAAGGTCTTCACATTTCCACGGATCAGAGTCTGCAATTACACAGCTCTCTTGTTTGGCCAGTTCATCTGCTCAACCTGACACAGAGCCAGAATGCAAACAGGGATTTTTCCCATTACAGAATACCAAATCTATGATAAGCCACGCCATGAAAATTCAGTTTTTAAGGAGGTGGGGAGAGAATGAGGGAAACTCCAACTGCTGCTGCAAGATAAGCAATGAGATTTGCAGTGCTTCTAGAATCTGTGTCTGGGATCTCATTAAAAAATCCTGTGAGCAAAAAGAGCAATGTGAGAAGAAAAACAGCAGAATTTGGGATAGTAAAATTTAAGCAGCTGTTTGAACACCAGTTTTAGCCTATGAAACATCTGTGTGATAACTTTGGACACAGCTGGACAAAGTCAGTAATTGCTACAGAAAGAGGCCTGTGAATATTGTGCTTAATCTGTGGGTCTGCTCTGCACAACAGTGCAGTGAATATCACTGGTGATCTTGATTATGTTTGTGGTTTTTTCTTATATTACAAATTCCCCTACTATGAAGGATTCAAATCAATCACCTCTTCTGCTTTTCACTACCATCAAGTTGTAGTATTAAAATCTATTTATAGATGGAGTAACAAACGTCACTGGAAGGAGAGTTATATACTGACAGCTTGGAAAGAGACTGTGCTGGTTTTCTCAAAGATCACTCCTTAAATAGGATGTATTCTCAAAGATTATTCCTTAAATAGGATATAAATATTGTAATTTATGCATCATTTGCCAAGAGGGACAAGATTGTGATAACATATATATATGTACATATATATTTAGAGAGAGAGTCTTCCTAACTGCAAACTGCAAAGCTCAGAACTTCAAAAACTAACTGAGAATACAAAGTGATAGAGGCTGAATTACATTTGTTGTCCCAAAACACAGTGGATTTAACTGTATCCCTAACGCTTCTTATTCGCCAAAAACAAGACAAAAATAAGAAGCAAACAAATAACTTCTCTGAATAAATCCTGCATTGTCCCAATTTTATGAGCTGCCATCTAAGCTGCCTGGCAACCATCCAGGCCTGAATGACATTCCTGGACAAGAAGTAACCCGTGCATCCCTTTTGAACTGTCCTCTCCTCGAGCTGCTTTTGCCTCCCACCTGGCTGTCCTGCAGCTCTCCATTATATTTCTTTTAAAGCACTTTCTTACCTGCATAGTGGTCAAACACAGTGGGGACATACTCCTCTGGGAAGGCATCATTGGCATAGCTCATCAGCAAACAGGTTTTCCCAACTGCACCATCCCCAACCACCACGCATTTCAGCATCTTCTTGGTGCTGCTCCTGCTCCCGTCAGTGCAGTTGTCATTTTCCTCCTTGCAGTTCATTCTTGCTGCTGCTGCCGCTGCTCTTGCTGCTCCCAGGACTTCCAAGTGCACATGAAGGAAAAATGAAGTGCGATTGTATTGACTTTTCCTGAGTTTGGAGAAGGAGGGGGGTGGGGATGGGGGGGGGGAGAGCAGCAAATCTCAAACTCAGGAAATCATACTAATGTTTCCAGGCTGTCACAGCCGCTTCTAACAGTTACCAGATCAGTCAAGAGGATCATCGAGGTGAATAAATTAAGCACACAGAGAGGAGTAGCATAAAAAAAAAAAAAAAGAAGAGTGATCTGTCCTTTTTCGTTTGTCCCAGTCAGGAAATCCTCATCCTGCCCGGCCGTTCCCAGTCTTTATTGTGACTTCAGAAAATATCGGCAGCCTGTGGCTTCGATCCGCGTCTCCCTTCCTCCAGCCCGGCCGCAGGAACCAGGGATTCCTTTAAATCCACTCCATTTTCCATCTCATTGCTACATGGAGGAGAGTCTGGAGGGTTTTAATGGAGTTTTTCCTTTCTTTCTCCAGCTTGCTGTGTGTCAGGAAATCATGGGTTTCCTGCTGAATTCCATATTAGGATCAGTGGGCTTGTGAAGGGCTGCAAACAATGGGAGCTCTGTGTGTATTTGTACTTTGGAGGAACTCTGCCAGGACATGGAGAAAGGAAAACACTAGAGGTCCCCCTGCAGAATGAAGTTTTTTAGGCTCTCTGCTCCATCCAGCTGCTCTCCAGGCTGCCGGCCCCGGCGAGGAGGATTTGGGAGAATTTGGAATATGGGAGTGCTGGAAATGCTGAGAGCTCTGCCCCTGTCCCAGGGATTCCTGCTGATCCCAGGCACGACCTCCTCTCATCTCAAATACGTATTTTCTCCCATTTGGGAAAGGGAAAGGGGGAGGTGGAGAAGCAGAGAGGAGATATAGTGGCTAGATAATGTCAACTTTCTGTCGCTATAGCTCTTTAAAGTGTTTGTTATAAAGAATAAATAACTGATTTTTCAGTTCATGCACTTACTTACTCTTGCCTTTTCCCTTGCCTTTTCCCTATCCTCCCTCCTCCAAAAAAGACAGATTTTCCCCTTCTAATGTAAAGATGTAAACACAGTCAGAGAGAATAAAGTGGAATTAAGAGTTAGAGGAATTAAGAAATTAAACAAACAAACCAACACCCCCCTGTACGGCAATCTGTGAAAAACCAGCTTTGAACTACAATTCCTGCCCCCTCCTCTGGTTTGTTCCGGTGCTTCACGTGCCTCCTAAGCCTTCTCCCCATTTAAATTCACAACAATCTACGTGTACATGAAGGGCAAAACTTCCCTCTCCATGCACAGGAAAGATTTTGCAATTTCCAGCAGAAACGAGCCAGACACTGACACAAACCCCAGCGCAGCAGCCCAGCACATCCTGCTGGCTGCATTTCCCCTGCACGAGGCTGGGAGGCTTTGAGAGGGGGAAACACCCCCCTGCTGGCACTCCACCGGTGATAAACACTGCCCCTGCCCTGCTCACACCTGGGGAGGGATCAAAAGGATGCACCAGTGCACACCTGGAAGTGTAAAGAGCCACACAGCCTTAGAAAGGAAATCTTATAGCCCCAAACTGAAGGAGTAAGGACAAACACAGCCATAATATTGGAAGTCTGTTGTTCCAAAATGTGTGCCCTTTAATTTTTTTTTTGTAGTGAAGAGGCACAGCAGACTCACCTACAACCTTCCCTAGACAGGCTAAGTCTGTCAGAGCTCTTCAATGATCTACTTCTGCCAGATCAGCTCTGGGCACCTACCCCAAGAGGTGGTAGAATTATAGAATCCTGTAATAATTTGGGTTAGATGGGACACCAGAGATCATCTAATCCTAATCCCCCTGCCATGGGACACCTTCCACTAGACCAGGCTGCTCCCAGCCCCATCCAACCTGGCCTTGAACACTTCAACGGATGGAGGATGGATAAACCATGTGAGCAAGGTTTGTCTGTTCACCTGGAGAGCCCCAGGCAGCTCTGTTTGCTGTCTCTAGGCAGGAGTCTTGGTCATTCAGTGATTTGTGCCTTCACCTCATCCATCCCCCCTCCCTGCTGATAACAGGGAGCTAAGCAGGCAGAGTTAGGCCCAGCATCACACCTGCCATCAGACACATCACTAAAATGTTTCCCAGATTAAGGAGATCAGGTGCATCATCCTAGTTTCAAACTGCAGCCCAAGGCTGAGCTTCATCCAAGAAAACCTGTGAGCTCTGGGCATCAGAACCCCCATTCCCCAAGCATTTGCTCTGCTGATCCCTCCTACCACCAGCAGCCTGGCTGGGCTATCCTGAGGTGCAGCACATTAGAGAGATTTATTCTCTGGGCTTATTTCTAGTTGTAATTAAGCTCAAACTCCAAGCCTGTGCTCTAAGGAGGCACCAGCACCCTGATCCCCTCTGTGCCTTTGCTTACTAGCCTGGTGGCCTGGTGGGGGAAGTTTGACAAATATGTAGGTGCATGCTGTTGCAAGGTAACTGCAGAGCCAGAGGAAGAAAAACGTTCCAACAATTCATGGTTCGGGTCCCCACTGCCTCTATCAGACAAAAGCAAAGGCTGTCTTGCTTTCCATTTTAATCTATCTGCAAGATTTTTTCAACATCAGACATACTCCAGTTAAGGCAAGATTTAGTGCTAATTGGGCCAGATTTAGGCCTGCAACAAAATCCCCATGGCTTATTCCTCCCTGATCATAAAGCTGGGCAAGTCCCAGCAGGACTGTGCCCACATCCCTTTCTTTTGCAAGAGGTTGAAGGATGAAATTTCCTTGCTGTTTTTCCTAGAGGATTAAAGTGATTTTATTCTATCTTCCCCTTTAAAAAAAAAGATATTCCAAAATTTAAAGCTCTTCTCGTGCTATTAAGGGGCAGAACTGGATGATCGTAGAAGCAGAGAACCCCAAAATCATTAAAGTTGGAAAAAATGTCCAAGGTCATCGAGTTCAACCTTTGCTCCATTATCACACATCAGCTAAATCACAGCACTGAGAGCCACATCCAATAATTTCTTGGACACTTCCATGGGTGGTGACTCCACCACCTCCCTGGGCCACCCATTCCAATGCTGGACCATCCTTTCAAGGGAGTTCTTCCTGAACTCCTTAGGTCTTTGCAGACCCTTCCAATTCCAAGCTCTGATGGGACATTTTGTGGGGGACCAGTTTTAGTTAAAAATGTTTTAATAAAAGGTTTTATATCTGTCAATGAGGATAATAGAAGGCCAGAGCCTAAATAAAGGATGGCCCGGAATAAACCGACAGGAGGAGTTTACATTGAAGGTGAAGGAAGGCTGACATCTGACCTGCCAAACTCAAACTCAGTGCTACCAGTTTGCTTTCCCTATAAAAGTGATATGCGCAGCTTTAGAGGAGTTATGATGAAGTTATAAAATAAGAATTGAATCCAGACTAAAAACACATGTTCTTTTAATCTCAAGACTTTAACTCAGTTTGGCACCATTTAGATCAGCTGGATCAAAACATTTTAAGAGCTGGTTTAGCTTCAGCAAAGTTTGATCACGTTGTTCTACACCACTTTACTCAGGGGACTGAGAGAGTGCTTACCCCTCTGCTGCTCTGGGGTTGTTGTTTTTTACTTATCTTGGCTGTGTGAATTAACAGCCCAGACCTGTCATCCAGCAGTCTGGTAAAGTTTGAGGCAATCCTGTTGCACTTTACAGAAGATTTGTTAACCTGCAAATGGCAAGTGACAATTCTATAGGTTAAGCTGACCCTTCTGCACTGCTGCGCAAGTTTCAGCTCCCCCAAGAGCCCTTCTGAACAAGGGAGCTGCCTTCAAGCCTCAGCCTGGAAGCCACGGGGTTATTGGTAATCATTAGCAAATGTCAGAGAGTTCTAATGATTTATTCTACATCCAGGGCTTTTTTTTTTTTTTTTTTGCTTTTTCACTAATCAGATTAGAATTGGTCAGATTTTTTTCACAATATTTCAGTCATTACCATCTCACAAACCCAATAAGAGCAGGCTGGTTACAAGCTACAGCTTGGGAAGACGTGTCTGAAGCAAAAATAAAAAAAGAAAGTAAAGCCAACGAGTCTGAATGCTTGGAAATCTTGTTTAAATGTGTGTTGTTCTCAGGTATCCAGTCTGTTTCCCGCTGATTTTACAAGTTTCTAGCCAAGGGCACTGCAGCTCAAGCAGATGTGGGCAGGTGCAGTGAAGATGAGCACCGTGGGGTGAAGATATCACCTGAGGCACTTCCTAGCCAAGTTTCTCAGGCAATCTCTGCTCTTGATGAAGTGCCTCTGACCTTTTGCTAATTAATGGATTTACTGGCAGCAGATCTATTCCTAAGGCTGCAGAGTATCTCCAACTCCCATGAGCTGTGGGGATGCATCACCTTCATCTTCATCAGCACGGGTCAGACAGGGGTGCCTGGCTCTGCTTCCTTGGGGAGTAGCAAGTTCAAGGCTGGTGCAAAAACTTTAGGTGAGAAGATCTGCAGGACACAAAGGACTTGCAAATTTCTAAATTAGCTCTGCAATTAGCAATATCTTGGCCAATTAACTTTATTCTGTATTTCTGTGCAGGCTCACAGGAGGAAAAAAGGGATATGAGGCTCTGTCGTGCTCTCCCTGCTCTCTTCCCCTGGCCAACCTGCCATCCCCACATTTCTCCAGTGCCTCCTGAAATGCAGTGGTCTAACTCTGTGCAATCTTATGAGTTTAAAACCTGACAGTCAGAGCAATGTTCTGCATTAAGTGTTTTCCTCACCAGACCTGACTGATTTTAAGGGGTCTTAACTCTTTCTTATGTCTTGTTCCCCTAAATCCTCTCCTGCCCTAAACCAAGCAGATCTGTTTCCACATTCTCATGCTTAAGAAGCTCTCCAGGGTGGGGGATTTTGAAGGTGACAACACTGCTGTGAAAGTTTTCTCCCCATGCCTTGCTGCTAGAAATAGACACATTCAGCCACTCTCCTTCCACCTACCAGTGTTGATGAGGAAATGAAGTTTCTGGCACTACTACTGAACTGTAAATTGGTTTCAGGCAAATCTTCTCACATTTTTCTTATCCTTTGTCTAATCTGTTTAGATTTTGAGTTTTTTAGGGCAGGGATTGTGTTGATATTGGACTGAACATAGCAAAACTATATTAAGCTTAACTATCACTGTGCTGTTCAAAACCAAGTTTCCCTGGCTATCAAATTCAGGACCTTGACTGGACTATGTTGTTGTGAGAGCCAACCTTTTGCAGTCAAAAAATCTTTGGGACTTTAGGATATTCCCACAGTCACCCCATCTCTCACCTCCAGTCTTAGATATTGGGGTGGCTCCTTTTGTTCCAGGGTTGCCTGGATGGACCTTCACATTATGCTAAGATTTAATTAAATGAGAGCATTTTATCCTCATTCCCTCCATCCTCTCTCCCCCATTCATCAGCCTCCCACCCCAGTGAAGTGCTCACTGAGACCTCAAGTGAATTTGATATATTGAAAAGCAGAAGCAGCAAATTCAGGATAAAAAAAGTGATAGTTTGACAGTGACCACAGGAGGGGTCTGGAAGTGCTCTGTGTGAAGCCTTTTTAGAGGCATCTTGCTGATGGGCAGGTGCTGAGAGCCAGCTTTGAGGCTTGTTGAGAGAGAGAAAGCCTCTCTCCAACCATGCCACCCCATCAGGCAGATGCCACCAGCACCACCACTGTGGTGGCCATGCCAGCAGTGGGAGTTCTCTGTTCAAGCTGCAGCTGCCATGGATATAATTAGTGCCATGGATATAATTAAAGGCATTGGATAAAAAAAGGCATCTTTGCAGAGATGAGTTATTAAAACAAGAGGCTTTTGGGAGAGGAGGTCAAGCAAAGGAAGTTTCATGTCCTGCCCAGCAGAGACCCCTCTTGCTTCCCAGAGGGGGCTGCTGTAAAGCAGCATGAGAACTGCACATGTTGTGTTTGTGTGTTTGTGAATGGGGAGGGCAGTTTTCTACTAGGGGCAGATGATTCTCCCTGTTAACCTCACAGTTAATTCTGCATCACTGACTGCAGACAGTGCTCTCTGCGTGTGTCACCCCCAGCTGGTGGTACTTATCCAGAGTCTGCATTTCCAGCTGTTTTCTGTTCATAGGTATTTGAATTTGGGCTTTGAGGATGAGTTTTCCTTGGAGGTGTGAAAGTTCCCTCTGGATACTGGAATATCTGCACCTGGTGCATATTCCCCCTGTTTGCATCAGAATTCTCTCGTTTCCTTCCAGAAAATCACTGGCTGTTGCCTCTGCCTTCTCTGCTTTATGGCTTTGTTTTTGCATGGCTTCTCTTCTCTTCTCTTCTCTTCTCTTTTCTCTTCTCTCTTCTCTTCTCTTCTCTTCTCTTCTCTTCTCTTCTCTTCTCTTCTCTTCTCTTCTCTTCTCTTCTCTTCTCTTCTCTTCTCTTCTCTTCTCTTGTTGTTTACCTCTCCCTGTCACAGTGGGGAGAAGTGGACTTGGGTAAGAATTCAGCCTGGGATTAGCATAGCAGAAAAAAACATCACTTCAGGCAATTTCTTTCTTCCTACCTATGATGTTTTCCATAGAGATTTTTTTTTTCCTAAATTACATTTATTTTAGGTTGAGCAGTACAGCAGGAGGTTAAACAAAGAGAAACCTCATCTATGCCTCTTCTGCATCTCGAAATGGCATTTGCCTGTGCTGATGGAGGACTGCTGGGAATGTAAAAGGGCTGCAATCAGGAAATCAAGCAGCACTGGGGGCACCAACACTGTGATCAATTAGCACCGTGTATGCAGGTACTCAGTGAAGCCATTACAGGGACAAATCTGTTTTGTTCACCTCTGAGTAATGCTTGGGACATAAGCTGCAATTTCTTTAAAAGCAGAGAAACTTCCCCAAGTTTAGATGGGTCCAAATGTAATGTTTCCAATGGGGGAAGAGGTTCGTGTCTAAAAACATGCCAGCTGGAATCTGGAGGTTTTCAGCTTCCCCCTTTCCAGCCCAAATTGCCAAGCTGGCTTTATCGTTGAAATGAACACACGTCTGATTCATAAAACATTCATGCAGAGTTTTTACTCTCTTGGAAAGAAGGGACCAGGCTGCTTCCAGGAAGGGAATGTGCTTTTTTGCTTCATCTGATCTTTCTGCCTCCACTCAAAAATAAGCAGAAGGCTGCTGCTGCCTCCACACTCCATAGCAGGCAGACAGGAGGAGGACCAAGGTGGCAAGCAAAGGGATGTCACAGTTTTTGTGCTGTGTCTCCTTGCTGAGCCTGCTCTCAGCACAGCCCTGTGCCAAAGCTCTGCAATGAGGCCCAGGAGCACCATTTCCAAACCTGCTGCTCAGACTGGCTCAAGTGGAGTGGATCATCCAAGTAAAGCCCTTATCTCATGAGTGAAAGAGGAATGAGGAATGCTTCCTTTTTTTCTGTCAATTTGTACTGCTGATCCTCAGGGCAGGACCAGCTCCTGCCTTGTCGGAAAGGTGTGGGCCCATGACAGAGCTAAACCAACTTGCTGATTGCCACCCAGAAAGTGCCTGGTCTAACCTGACAATGAGCTTTTTAAAGGAGAAAATGCAGAGAAAACTCTTCTGCTCTTTTTCCCTCTTTGTAATGATTTTCTGCAGGCTGATGTCTCCCAACTTAGTGTCCCCCACTATAGGGACAGATTGATTTTCCACTAGTGATGAGAATTATGGGAGAAGTACTGGCAGCAGCAGATTACTTTGTTCTTTTTGTAGGAATTAGAGGTTTTATTTGCACTGCCAAATCATCCTCTTACTTTAAAGGTGGCTGGGTGTGATGGTAAAATGAATGAGGAGCGTGGGCCGCCTACCTAGGCAGCTGAAATGTCCAAAAATCGCATGAGGCTGAAGGTTAAGGCCTTAGGTCAAAGCCTCAGAAATAGCTGAGCATACAACGGAAGGGGGAGGGAGAGGTGGAAAATATTCAGAAGCAGCAGTTTTGCTGCAGGTAATGCAGCCGTCAGTGTGGCTGTGCCAAAGGTTTGTGTGTTGCAGGAGCTGCAGCCACACCATGCTGGGCATCCATGGCACACTCAGGCTGCTTTAGAAACTCTTCACCCGTCTGTGCCTCCTCTTTCTCATCACTGCCTGGCTCATTCCTTCTCTGAGAAGGTGCTGACATCTCTCAGGAGGAAGCTCTGCTTGTTTAGCAGTGAAATTCAGGTATGATGTCTCCTTGGGGGATCTGTGGCTGCTGAATCCTGCGAGTGCTGCTGTGCTCTGCACTGGGCTGCAATCAGTGCAGGCAGCTCCATGAAGATTTCAGGGGTCAGGGCTCCCTTTCCCTGCTCCCTGTTCTCCCACAGTGGCACATTTCTGTAAAATGAGCCTGGCTGAACATTAGCCACCATGTCAGAGCTCTCTGGGTTTGCTCCCAGTGCCTGCCATTGAATCCCTGTGGGTTATTTTCCTTAGTTTAGGAGCAGTTGGGACCATCCTGTCTTCATGGCAGTGGATTTTGCACTGGTGACACCTCTGGACATTTAGTGGGCAAAATTGACTACTAAGATTTTCCAATTTTATTTCATAAAATAAATATGATGTGGATGGCAACTACAGAGAATAATATGTGGATCCACTCCCAGTGAAATATTATTGACTGAGCTTAACTCCAACATAATTTCTCTATTCTTTTCAGGAGATATTTGGTAATAGTCAGATACAGGTTGCTGTTTTCACAGCACATGTTTAGAAAGTGGTCAGGAAGATCAGTTTTCTTTCTTGTCTCTATGATTTGCACCCTGCAGGCGTCAGACCTGATTATTTGAGTTGAATTGGGATGAACTCTACAATTTCTGATATGCAGAGAGCACATAATTTCTCCTCCTTGCCTGTGGTGGTGGATTTTGGGCAGAGGTTTCTGATCAGAAGGGGATCAGTAGAGTGTGGAGATGAACAAACATCTCAAACCAAGTGGGTGTATTTCACAAATGAAGCAAAATAATAGAGAAACTGACTTGAAGACAACAAGCAGCTGATGAGCATCAGTACTTTACACTTCAGACTTCTGTGATGGATTTTGCTCATCACTGGTGGGAGCAGAACAGCCCCCAATTTTCCTGCAGGCAATCTGGAGACCCAGCCTGATCTCAGTAGGCATCATCCAGTGGAACATTTCCTTGGAAAAGCTTTTCCCAAAACCCACTGCACTCATCTGAGCCCTGTGGCCATGCGTTGCCCTGGATTTGCCAAGGGCAAACAAATCCATTTGTTGCCCTGGATTTGCCAGGGGTCCCAGATATGAAGTGTCACACACTCTTGTCTTTTTCCACCTGGGCACCCAAGCAGCCTGAGAGCACAGGGCTGCAGAAATCCCAGAAATTGTGGTCACGCCCTCCAGAGCAATTCCTCCTTATCCCCTGGCCCACAGGGCTTGTGAGGATGGTGAAGCACAGCCATCTGAGGCTCCCACACTCAGTCCTGAGCCCACCAGCCTTCATCCTTACCAGCTGGACTCAGTGATCTCAGAGGTCTTTTCCAACCTTAACGATTCTGTGATTATAGAATATTAACCTATTTGTTTCAAATATTCCTTGCAAGGTTCACTTCTCCCAATATGAAGGTGGCTTTAAAGGTATTCGTTGCATTACTGGCATTTTCATCCTTTTTTTAGCCCAGCCTTCATCACCATCATCAACTGAGGCAGGAAACCCACATGGCAGATGCTGTTCAGGTGCTCAGCAAAGAGAGCAGATGGTTCCAAGAGCATTTCAGCCCTTTCTGTTCTCTCTCAGCCATGTCTCAGCCCTACCTGAGAGGAAAAGGGCTGGGATCCTGGAATAAGTTGTGACTTTCCCTCTGTCATGGGTGACAGCTCTATCCTTTGTTTGCAAGTGAACAGCACGAATGAGGCTTCATTTCAGCCTGTGGCTGTCACACTGAAATCCTCCAGTGGCTTTTAGTCCTTCCTGTAGCTCATCCTCAGAGCTTCATCCACTTTCAAAATGCTCATTGAGACCAATTTTCCAATTTTAGTTACTGGTTAACCATTACAAATTAAAACCCCCATTTAAAGCCGTTCATTAAATATCTGAATTGTGGCATGACATCTGAATAATGGCATGGTGCTTGGATACATTTCTCTTCTTTCTCAGATGTCTTGAGTACTGTTAATTTTTTTTACTGTTTTGGAAGTACAGCTGGAATCACTACCATTTCAGTGCCCAAGATAATTTTGGGCTACATTCTAATTTCTGGTGGAAAAGAAAAAATAATAAAAAAGAAAAAGGAAAAAAAGTAATACATGGAATAACACAGATAAACTTACTTTATAAGTTTTGACAGAAAAGGAACTGTCAAGCTCTTCAGAAATCTGTCCTCATGAGATTTCCCAAATTTTTGACCAGGTCCTGTTAACAGTCCTTTTCCAAATTTGTGCTGAGGTAAGGAGGACTGGAAAACAGTCCACTGGGAAATCATCTTAGAGTGGGTTCATGTGACAGCTCCTTCTGTGACTTGTCATGCCGTGAATAGCAGAGCAACAGCCTTTCAGCACTCACCCATGTCACTGCCTGCCTTGCTTTTGATGGAACTGGGCTGGGTGGAAACGAGGGAAAACTTAACCAGAGCTCTTTATTTCCGTAAAAGGTCTGGTCTGTGCTCCCATTCAGTGTTTGCATAATCTGATTTAAGTGCCCTGGTGTCGCCGTGGCCCTGCTGCCACGGCTCTGTGCTGGCACGCAGGGTTTGCACCCAGCAGTGCTTTGGAGAGGGGAACACGCTGCTGTGACACCCAGCATTGTGCACAGGGACAGGGACACTCAACAGCTCCAGCCTCCCGCAGGGCAGAGGTGCAAGGGACAGCAGGGGAACCAGGAGGGGAAGTGTGGTCCAGCTGACGTGTGAGGTTCTGGGCTTGCCAGAAATAGCAGCCTATGCCCTTGACCCATGAGCACTGGTTATCTCTGGCTAAGATAAATGCCTTTGAGTCATGTGCTGTGCCTAAAGCAGGTTGCTCTGAGTTGCAAGCTGGGGGCCAGAGTCGCTGTTTATGGGATTGTCCTGCTGTGGGACCTGCTACTCTGCAGCACGTGGGAAGGACTGGGTGTAAGGTGCTAAAATGGAAAGATGTAAAGCTGCTGGAGTGAGTCCAGAGGAGGCCATGAAGATGATCAGAGGGATGGAGCTCTTCTGCTACAAGGAAAGGCTAAGAGAGTTGGGGCTGTTCAGACTGGAGAAAAGAAGGCTCTGGAGTGACCATATTCTGACCTTTCAGTACTAAAAAGGAGAGCTGGAGAGGAATTATTTATATGGGCAGAGTGTGATAGGACAGGGAGGAATGGCTTCAAGCTGAAGGAGGGTGGATTTGGATTAGATACTAGAAAGGAGTTGCTGACTGTGAGGGCGGTGAGGCCCTGGCCCAGGTTGCCCAGAGAAGCTGTGGC
The DNA here is from genome assembly GCF_028551555.1 of Melozone crissalis. NCBI lineage: Eukaryota > Metazoa > Chordata > Aves > Passeriformes > Passerellidae > Melozone > Melozone crissalis. The sequence goes on from NW_026535834.1 coordinate 4,261,797, forward strand.
TGTCCCATCCCTGGAAATGTCCAAGTCCAGGTGGGATGTGGCTTTGACCGATCTGGTCTAGTGGAAGGTGTCCCTGCCCATGGCAGAGAGGTTGGAATTAGATGGTTTTTGAGGTCCCTTCCAACACAAACCATTCTGTGACTCTGATTTCTGTGTAAACTGTCCTGCAGGTGCCCCTTGAGCAGAGCAGACAATTCTCAGGGCTCAGCTCAGGGCTCCTGTTCTTCTCTCTGTTACAGCAGAGATGTTTGTCTGAAAATGTCCTTTAGGAAAGTACATTCCTTCTCCCTGCCCAGCTGCACCAACGACTGTGAAGACATCAGCAATGAACACCTGATGGCACAGAGGCCTTTCCTTAGGTTCAGCTCTTTCCTCCTCCTCTTGTTGCCTTTCCCTGTTGAGACCATCCCATTGATTGGGCTTGAATTTGTGCTTGAACTTGTTGCATCACACAAATCCTACCAGCTGCTGCCATTCTGCCCCAAGAGGCAAAATCCAGCTCTGAACACTTCCTGTGACTAAATTTTTTTGGCTGGCAAGTCCCTTGGTTCCCAGCCAACACAAATCAGTTTGGGAACCAACAAGCTCGCAAATTTTGGGGTTTCAGAAGAGTGGGTTCAAAATGGGCTTGGAACACAAAAAGATAAGACAATAGAGACATGAGATCTTCTCAGGTGCACAATCACATCCCACCTTTTCTTCCTTCCAGAGTGTAGAAACCACATTTACATCTGAGCAGGACTGATCTGGTGGCGCAAGCAATTTCCCACAACCACGAGGTTACTTCTCACAACAGGCAGCTGCTCACAGCTGCTGTTTCCCACTGTGGATACACACAGCTTTGCTGTTAAGATGCAGGGGGAGAACTTGAGCTTTCAAACCCTAAACAAGCTATTTGCTTCTCCTTCTGTCTCTTTTTTCCCACAGCTGACCTCCATGTCCAGCTGCGAAGGCATTTTCTGTTTTACGAGTAGTGGTGAGCGGGGTGCCAGCAGGTGAAATCCCAGCCTCTCCTGCTTCTCTGTAATTAGCAGCCCCAAATACGGAGCAGTGTCTGACCCTGTGACATTTTTTTCCTAAGGCTTTTATTAATTTGACACTGGTTTTCATAGCAACTCACCAGGGAGCTGTAACAAACACTCAGCTGTACCTGACAGAAAATGGGGGGTTTATCTGCTCTAAAGGTTATTCCAAGCGTCAGAGGCCAACTGTGGTTTGCATCCTGGGGAACTGCTCCAACTGTTTGATGGAAAAAACATGGAGCACTAAAGTGGGAACATTACAGTTTAAAAACAGGGTTTGTGTCACCTTGAGCTCTGTTATTGTGGTCTATCCAAACTCCCACTCTCTATGGAGCAGGCAGGTAGGGGGCTTCTAACACCCTTAATGTCACTGTTCCTCAGGGGACACTGCCTTGTCATCTCCAAACTGATTTAAAATAAAGGTTTTGTTGTTTCATTCGTTAGCTGATGGAGAATTTTTTTTTATTTTCTGAAGTGGGCTTTTCTGTTGTTTTCACAAAAAAACTGTTCTCAGTGCTCTTGTGATCACTTTGCTCCTGCTCTGCCCATTTCTGGTGGGAGCACACACAGAATGGCACAGTAATTCTTGGACACCTCAAATTGCCTGGTTTTTTGGGCCAGACACTGTGGCAATGGCCACAGCATGTGAAAGTTTGTGGGGTTTTTTTGTTTGTTTGTTTGTGGGTTTGTGTTTTTTTTTGTTTCATTTTGTTGTCCAGTGGACTCCAACTTTTGGGTTTATGTGGTGTTTTGTCTCAGGTGTTTTGTCATTATCCTAATGAAATTTGATGGCAGTGTTCACCCAGTGCATGCTCTACCTGGACAGGGGTATTTCCTCTCATCCTTTCCTTGATGAACTTGAAATGCTCTGTTGGAAGATCCTTCTTCATTCTTGTGGAGTATCTTGACTTTACCCCAACTCCCAATCATGATCTGGTTGCTACAATCAAGGATTCTCTCCTCCCCTTACTGATACATGATTCTTGAGTAAATTATAGTCTATTCTGTCTTTTCTCCTGTTGTTGCCCATCTTGCAGACACTCCCTTCAGTGAGGAAGGGTGTTCAACACAAAGACATCATTCAGGGTTCTCTGGTGGCTCAGGACATGGTTCAGTGGTAGCAGGGTGCTGCTGGATTACCAGTTGGACTCAGTGATCTCAGAGGTCTTTTCCAACCTTAATGATTCTGTGGTTATAGAATATTAACCTATTTGTTTCACATGTCCCTTGCAAGGCTCATTTCTCCCAACACAAAGGTGGCTTTAAAGGTATCCATTGCATTTCTGGCATTTCCACCTTTTTTAAGCCCATACCTTGGTTCTTCTGTCTAACCCTAAGAGTTTCTCCTCCAGCATAAATGAAAATCTCTACTTCTGTATTCTCTATTTCTTTTCTCTTTATATCTCTATTATATTGTGAAAATCTCTTCTTTTAGTGTTAGGCATTTCCCTGGGATGTTTTCCTATGAGTCTTTTGTAAAATCCAAATTGTTTCCAAAAATATTTGAATGCACTGGACAGTTGAGTGATGGACCAGTCAGCTGTCAGTGCAGAATGAGAGAATCACAGAATATGCTGAGTTGGAATAGACCCTCCAGGATCATGGAGTCCAGCTCCTGGCCCTGCACAGGACACCCCAAGAGTCACACCCTGTGTCTGAGAGCATTGTGCAAACACTCCTTGAGCTCTGTCAGGGTTGGTGCTGTCACCACTGCCCTGGGGAACCTGTTCCAGTGCTCTGGGAGAAAAACTTTTCCCTAAACCTCCCCCTACTCAGGTTCATGCCATTTCCTCTGTGTTTAAGCAGCACTGCAGTTATTAATGCTTCATTCCCCCTCTGCAGATTTAACAGTGGTGGCCTGAGACCTGTACATCCTAAATTTTTACTATTCTTAAACAGATAAACCTGACATTTAAATTCCCTTGAAAACTCATTATTTTCTGTCTCAGATTCCATTAAGATCTCAGCAAAGCTTCCATAAAATGGCCTGTGATTGAGACAGGAGTTCTTTCCTCTCTTACCTTGTGTGGGGGCAGCATGTGTGGTGATGTGTTCGTGCTAACTGCAGGTGGGATGTTAAATTCACTAACACCTGCTGCTAATTCTGCTGAGTAGGTAAATGGGCTCATGCTGTTGTTCTTTTCTAGCTGCTTCCATCTGCAGTGAGGTGAAATTTGAGGGACTGCACCTTGCATTCATTTGCAAAGCAAAATCATTCCTAGGTACGGGCATTTTTGGGAAGAAGGAAAGGACAAAGCACACCCAGACATCATAAAGCAGCAGTCTGTGTCCAAAGCATAGCCCAGTGCAGTTTCACAGCTGCCAGCAGAGAGGGGTAGCCAGCCATGCAGACAACAGCTGCATTGCCAAGGAACAAAATTACAGAGCCAGATGTTCCTCTTGGAAGTACATTACACTGAACTTGGTAGATGAGTGCAGTAGCTGCCAAGTGCTTCTCTTATTTGGTCATAGGTAATGATTCCTCTATCAGGGAATGTGGAGGAAAAAGACCACACAGAATATCCTCCTCAAAACGCTGCAGTTGAAACATTAACTTCTCTTGGTCCAGAAAGATTTGGAAGCTCCATGGCAACCTTCACATCTTGTTTGAAGGATAATGTTGTTTACTACCAGGCATGAAGTGAGAAACTTACAGCTCCTGAAGCCAAATGCTTTCAAGGTATTTGCTACTGAAAGGTGACTAAAAGACAACTTTTATAGCAACCGCAGTTGTTTGTGGGCGCTGTTGTAGTTTTCAGCTCAGGCTGTGAGTGAGAAGGAGAGCTGCTGGTTGTGTCTCTGAAGCAAATACCGGGAGCTCGGGTTTCTGAGGACGTGTTGGTGCTGCAGCCAGGATCTCAGTGCAGACCCAGGCTGCTGGGTGTGAGCAGGGACTGGCCAGGGGAGTGCTGAGCATCTTTATCAGCTGTGTTTGTCTTCACAGGCAAGTGGTGAAGGCATTTCAGCCTGGAGCTAACACTGAGAGGGTCCATGGTGCTCTGCAAGGCAGCACTCAGGCACACAGGCTCAGACCATGCCAGCTCATAAAAGTGCCTGACTTGGGGCTGCGGACTGCCAACAGAGAAAGTTTGATATTCTTTAGGGAGATCTACCCTTCCACAGACCCCAGGCACCTCTGTAAGTACTCATCTAATGAGAACTTGGATGACTCTGAATCCTTGGAAAGAGAGAATATTGGCATCTCTGAGATAACTGGAAAGATAATTCATGTCTTGCATCTCTTCAGTCATCTTTCTTAAACTCTCTGAATCTGATCATTCTCTCCTAGGACTCACAAGTTGCAAACCCAGTTCTTTTTTAAAAGTACCTTCTATTTAATAACCAAATAAATGCACAATAGTTCCAAATCCCTCTGCCAAATAAATCTGTCAGTAAGGAACTCACCCCTAGAAATTACTTTGGCCCAACATTTCCTGTACGTAATATTAAACTTACTCCTGCACCATCAACAAATTTAAGATCCTCTATCTCAGGGATTGAAAGAGAGTCCAGAAAAGCTGCAGATCATGAATGAAACCTGCAAATCATACTGAGATTTGTAAAAAATTCTAATCACATCGAGTTCATGGCCCCACTATTATTTGAGAAGGGAGGGAAAAGGTCAGATTAAACGCTGAGGGTTGGGAGAGGGAACTGCCTGCCTATTTTCCATTTTTCCATGTGATTGAAGGACAATAAGTTTCTCTCCCCACCTAGTGGTCACTAAGAGCCTTTTAATTGAACGGCAGCCTGAACCAGGGTGCTCAGCAGCAGATCCATGCTCTGATTTTTCCACAAAATGGGAAAATCAGGGACGAGATGGTTGCTCCCTTTGCTGTAGGTTATCTAGCTCAGATGAGAGCAGGATCTCTGGAGGATTCACTTTTTATTCCAATATACTCTTAAAATATGGTGAGGGTAAGAAACTGAACTGATGGTAGGAAGTGACTGTGAAGCAATGATTGAGCTGTGGCTGCTGATTTTTCCTCCTGCTGTAATCCTCCCTCTGTGGGTTTTGTGGTGAGTGAGAGCAAGTTTGAAATGTGACAGGCACAGAAACATCTTCATTGCTCAACAGTGTGTTTGGCCTGGCTGTGGTTAATTCTGGAAATAGTGTGGCATCGGGTGAGGGGAGAGGAATATGAAATTAAAATGAATATGGATGTTAAGCAAAGCTGATGCTGACTCTCCTAAATATGAATAAGTAAGTCAGGAGAGTAAGCAGTGAAAGCAAAATTTGAATTCTTCCTATTCCAATGCCCTAAGGAGTTATCAGTAACAAGAGGAAAATATATGTGAGCCAAAAACATGGTCATGGTACACAAGACATTCCACCTCCTTTTTTGAGACTGTTCATCACACATATCCTGTGGGGAGTGGGCATTTTGGGGAAAACAATGCTTTTTTATTGCTATCCCTCCTTTAGAGCAGGTCACAAAACAACACAGAGATGAGCCCTGCTGGTACTTCCTGCTGACTCTGGGTTACCCAGGGATGTCTCCCTGCCTCAAAACTAGGTGATCTCCTGCTGTGCTTCCCAGAACTTCACTGCAATTTTGTTAATCTGTAGCTGTGAAATGAGGGTAATGATATTTTTCTTGCTGTGAATAAAACTTCGAAAATGAAAGTTGAAAATTGTAATTAAAGTACTGCAGTATGCCAAAAGTGCTGACAGAGGTTTTATCATTTACAGGACAGCTCAAGTGTCCTTCCTTCCAGCTGGAAAAGTCCCAGGGAGCCCCAGTCCTGTCCCACACGTGGAGGTAGGGCCAAGGCAGGGTCTGGATCATCAGCTCACACCCCAACAGACAAACTTCCCAGAAGAATTTTGTAGAAAATCCCTGGAACTGAATCCTGGCTGCCCTGAGCTCTTTGTCCCTTCCCTCTGGATGCAGACCCAGGTGATCTGTGGGGACTCAGAGGTTGCTCACTCAGGTGCTACTCCCCCATGTCACCCAATTCACTGCTTGCTGATGAGCTTTCCCCTCCTGCACACTAATAAAGTATTTTAACTGAGTTTTGAACTGCTCTCAGCTCTAGCAAATTGGGACAAGCTTCCCTGGAGAGAAGACAGATGTCTCCCCTCAGACTTCCCACCACTTGTCTCAGGTGTCAGACTGACTTTGTCTTTAATAAATACCTAAACCAGGCAGAGAAGCTGAAAGCCCATGGGAAGGGATCAAATTATCCTGTGGCTCAGGTGAGGAGGAGAAAAAAGGTCTGGCAGGAGGTTTCCACATGTGACACCACGTTTCTGAAAGGTACAGTGGGATTAGCTTGGGATGGAAGAAGTGCAAGTTAAATTCCTTCTCAGCTAAAACCTAGTTATTATTTTCTCCACTTGACTCTATAGGGACCTTCATGCTGTGCCTTACAGTGGTATAATAAAGCAGATGGAGAGAAATGTGCATCCTCCCTCCAGCTTTCTTATCAATACCTCTGCTGAACAGTAAATAACAGGGAAATGGAGCTGCCTTGTCAATGTTCCCAGCTGCCGTGGCTTTCTCCAAACATACAGCCAGATATTTATTGCTAACTGTTCTGAAATAAAGAACAGCATGGGACAGGGATGTGGACACATTGTCTTGCTTAAATAAGATATTACTGACAGCCAATGTTAGATAGCTTGGGGTTTTTATATTTTTATTTTCAGCAGATGTTTCCCTTACAGAGGGTGCCAGAGAAGCTGTCAATGTAGATTAACTGACTAATTTCAAATTAGGTTAGGTTGACAGCTAACCCTAATTTACACCTTGAATACCTAAAGGGTGTGTTTGTAGGGGTATGGGGCTGATGATGCTTTGCTGGAGGGGGAGTGCATCCCTTCCCCACCATCCTGGCTCTTGGGCCTGCCAAGAGGTCACACCTGGCTCAGGTTTGTGTCTGGGCATGTCCTGCCCTCCTTGGTGGGTAGGACCTGGTATATGGTCTCCTTGAGCCAGGTCTCACAAGCTCTTGGAGATCTGTATCACACCCTAGATAGTTCAGTTACCTTAGAGGGCATAAAATCTACAGGATGGCTTCTGTGGTAGTGTTGGAAACAAAAGTTTTAATAAAAGGCAAAATAACAAAACTCTTGTCCTGGTTTAGGGCAAATTTGGGAGAAAACCTCCAAAGGGGCCCCTCCAGAAAGCAAACCCACATGGTGCCTCCCCACAACTGGTTCAGAAAGGATTCCTCAGAGAGAAGTGGAAAGAACCTGTTTATTTAACAGGCACAGCACCCCCAGCACACAAAATGAACAATACTGGGTGACATCCCTCTGTCACCACTCTGAAAAAGATGAGAAATTCAGAAAGTCTCTCTGGGGGTGCTCGCTCTGTTCTCAGTCCCTCCGGCGCTGGGGCAGCTGCTGCCCAGAGTAGGCCCCGCTGGGCCACAAGGTGCAAACTCTCGGGGTTTGCCAGGCCCCAGCCTGGAGCAGGCTCGAGTGGTGCCAAAAAAGGGAAAGGAGAAACAGTCCAGGGAAAAATTCAGACTGCTTAGCTAAACGAACTAATGAGCAGAAGAAAAAAGCAAGAGCAAAGCAGGAGCAAGAGGAAGAGCAAAGCAAAAAGCCAAGCAAAAAGCAAAAGCAGTACTATGTCTTGCCCTGTCTGTGTGTCCTGCCAGCCATGAGGGAGCGGCTGATAAAACCAAAACAAAATTTTCACTCTTCAGAATCAGTCTTGAAGGACAGAACATAATATCCAGCACAAACAAAACACACAAATGGGGATACAAGCATCATAACGTCACCCTAGGACAACTCTTTGCAGAGAAAAACCGGGCCAGGTGCAAGAGGTTCTTGCTCCTGGTAAAACACCTCACAAAAGTGATTAGTTTCTTTGTTCTCTTCTTTTTCTAGTAAATTGCTCAGGCAGGAGCTTTTTTACTTTTTAGCAATTTACTTTTTAGCTTCTGTCCAATTGGCTATCCTTAAGTTTGAAGTGAAGTCCCCCAGGTCCTATGAGGTGGCTTTTTGCCTAATTGAGGAAAGAAACTTCTGGGCTTTTTTCCTTTTTAAGGAGACAAAGGATAGTTTTGTCACTCCATCAACAGGGGGCACGTTCCTATAAGGACCCTCCTAGCTGAGGCCACCTGCATGCTCCTGAAGCTTTAATTGAGGTCATTAACATGATGGATGGAAGTATTGAGTGCAACTGAGCAGGACAGAGCACATCAGGAGCCCAGTGTGCTCTCAGCCTGAGGACAGATTGGTGGGACATCTTTTTGCAAGCTCCTGGAAACCACACTTCCCTTGTTTCTCATCACTGAAATCAAGACATCCAACATCTACCACCTCCTGCTTTCCCACTCAGCCTGTCAAATAGGGAAATGAGTTTGGGCTGGGTACTATTTGTTCTTGACACTCACTCTAGCTTTTTTTAAAATCACTTTATAGTTCTCCTGGTGTTTATAAACAGATTGTTTAATAATTTGAGCTATTCTCTTTCCAGACTGATGGTTTTTTGGTTCCCCAGACCCTCATTTCCCACCTTTAATAGTGAGAAGTACTCTGTTTACTCTCCTGGTGTGCAACACAAAACATTTTATGCAAGAAACAGCAAACTAATATTGCATTGTATCAGCTATTCTGAGTCATCCCAAGGATTAAACAGGAACAACACCAGTGCTAGGACCTGAATATTCAGAGAGATAACAAGGCAGCAGGGAAAGGCTATGCCAGCAGCAGCATCCCACCTTTGCACAGGGTGGGTGGCAGCAGTGGTGGCTCAGTCAGGATGGATTGAAGGGAGAAAAGCATCTGCCAGACAAGAATTTCACATCCTGGAGCATCGCCAGAATTCAAATATTTGGGTGTTTGGCTGCTGGAATTTTGATATTTTGGACACTGCTGTCCATCTCCCAGTGTGGAAGAGCCAAAATTGCCTTTTCCAGAATGCATTGATGGACTGAAAGAATTGACAGGCCAAAGTCAGACATGTGACTTCTGTCATATCCACATTAATCCCTGGTGTTGAAAAAAATGAAAGAATCCTGTAGTTTAATAAAAACTGAATTAAGTTCCCAAACAGTTTATTTTAAAAAAAAAGTTTCTCTTTCTCTGGCAATGCTTGATTGACCTATTTTGGTGGATTAGGTACTGGGACATGATGCTTATATAAACTTTCTTAATAAGCTGTGCTAGACACAAACATCCCTTATGAAAACTATTATCTTCTTGCTGCTGACAACTGCATCCTTTTTATTGTTCAGAACATAACACAAGGCTAAAGTACAGAGAATTCAGAAGACACTTTTATCATTAATAATTTCTTAATTTTCCCTTTGCCTGTTTTCCATTAAGAAAAGTAAATGCTTAAATTCAAGTGTACCATTGCTATATTGGATCTGAATTTGTAATTTATATTCCTCATAGCTTAGAAAATGAAAATTTGGGGAAATACTATCATTTTGTCATAATGAATTTCAGTTTCAAACACTCTTGATGTGCACCATCACATGAAATATTTTTATTTAACATTAAGGAGGAGTTTTGATGCTGTGCAGTGGTTCCTGGGGTTCTCTCTTTACATGTAGGATGGTGCCTCTACCTTAGCCCCTTGTTGTGAAATGTGAGTCCTGTGCATGGCCATACAAGTCAACACTGAAGGAAGCAAGGGGATGACTGAACTACTGAAGGTGAGGCAATATTTTAGCCCAAAAATGAACCCAGGATTTGAGGTGAGGCCTCACAATGCCCAGCACAGGGTATCCCTTCCCTGGTCCTGCTGGCCACACCATTGCTGATTCAGGCCAGGTGCCACTGGCCTCCTTGGCCACCTGGGCACAAACTGGCTCATAATAAAGATTGCCACCTCAGGTCCTTTTGAGTTCTACCATGGTCTTTCCTTCACACCGCTAGTTTTCAGTAACCTTTGCTGATGGCAAATAGCTTTCTTTTCCCAGTGTCTTTCTGCAGTGCTTTGCTTCCCATGTGACAGACAAAAACATTTAAAAGTGATTTTTTTTTTCTTAATACTATAGCAACTGCATCATGTTTTATATGATATAATTAATATTAATATTATTATACTAAATATATTTCTTATACTAAATACTTTTTTTCTTATATTAATACTAAAGCAGCTGCATCATGTTCCCAAGTCAAATATTGTCATTATTTAAAACAGATCTCTTCTTCATTCCTTCAGTATTTAGTCAGAAGAAATGAAGTCAGCAGAAAAAATGGTCACAAAGCCCAGTTGCCAAATATTTCCATTACAGAGAGCTCTCAGTCAAGTGTCTGCAGACATAATGAACAGGAACTGCAGCCAAGTTCACAGAGTATTGGGGACAAGTTAATGGGAAGCTCACAGGACAGACTGCAGCTCACTTATGCAGGTACACCCCTTCTCTCCATAAAATGAGGAAGATTTGACTCTAGGGTCTTTAGAGGTGTAAAAGAAAGTCCTTCAGGGAAACCTGTCAGTACAGTGGTGTGCAATAAATGCTTGAGATCAGCTGCAAAGCACACTCACCTTGGTTCTTGGGGAAGTGACCCAAGGGTTGTTAGGAAAATGAATCCTCTGCTTTCAGTGGGATCAGGGGTACTGGCTTCTGCACTCGTGTCCTGGTGTTCCCTGGTGGTGGAGAAACCTCAGGGACCCCATGTGGTCACAGCAAAACCTATTTTAACAAACCATAGCTGGGAAGACATCTCACAAGACAAGCAAAATCACTTTTTAAATTTCTTTTGTGGCTGATAAAATGGCCCTAAGGAAACAACATCTTGCATCCTAAGAATATCTCTAAATAAAATTGAGGTGAAAGTGGGCAGTGACAACAACATTAGCCCCATGGCACTGGCGTGATTGGGTATTTAGGAATACCCTGGAGGTGTTGAACAGCCTTTAGTACAAACACTCCTCTATTTTGGTAATAACCTCACTGACTTAGTGGTGCAACACTTCTAAAGCAACTCAGGAGAGCATCTGTCCCTGTTAATATGAAACATTAAATAAATACATTGCAGAAATCAACCATAGAGTGTTACTTGAAGATGATGAATTGACACTGATCACCCAGAAAGAGCACAGACTGAGCAAATTGCACTTTATGAAACAGAGTGTTGAGAAAGCTGGAATCTTTGCAACCTTTTCAAAATGGTAGAGAACCTGGGCCCACACCCTAAATCACTGAAAGGGATGTGAAGGAAAGGTACACATTTATTTTCCTCCTGGTTAATTGGCTGGCTTGCCCTATCTCATGGAGTTATCTTTTTAAATAAAACCTGGTTAAGTGATGTTTGAGCAGTCAGGCCATCCATAATCCAGGCTGGTGAGTTGCTGGCCCTCTGAAGCTGGCTCTGAAGGTACAGAGGACAAAGCAGTGACAATCTGCTGAGGATATTTCAGGGGATATTTCTCTTTGGATTTGGGGAGACAAAGAAATGCACAGCTCCACAATAACCTACAAAACACATGAAAGCTGAAGCCTCCTCCTTTGCCAGGGAATAGAAATTCATCAGATCCCTCCTGAAGGCTGACAGCAAGAAACATCTTGCTAGGATTAAGGTTTTGCTTCATTTCTGCTCCCTTGGAAAGAGCTGATGATGCTGCAAAACCAAGAGAGACTCTTGGATGGAGGAAGAAAATTAAAAAGAAATTCTAGGATATATTTAAATGTTAAATAATGTTTAATGTATGGTGTCTGAGACAGAATGTGCTTAATTAGGGGAAACAGGAAATCTGTCTAAGAAAATAAATGAGTATTGACTGAAGATTTGAGGGGAGTGGACTGAACTGACCCATGGTGTCAATTTTGTGTTGCTCTTGGGATGAGTTTGGCACAAATTGTATAAATGTCAAAACCAGGTAAAAAGATAATTGTTGATTTTATTTGCACTTAGCCTTGCTCATGGTGGTTGCTGTTCACAGCTGAGTCTCCTGAGAGGATTAGTAATTCAACTAATGAAGACTAATAATGCAGGTAAATTAGTTTGTATCTGATGTAATGGACTATTTTTTGAAACTCTAATGATGTAACTGGGAAATCTGTACTCATTTTCAAGTTCCAGATGGTTTGAGAGCTAAGTCTGATTTTCTGAAAAATGCCTCAGATGCATCATCTTCAGAACATCTGTATTTAAATTATATCTGTCTTGTCCTGTGTGATGAGCAAGGTATGCATTTTCCTCTACTCTTCCAGGAAATGTGATTTATGGTTTTGTACTGTACAGGAATGGCAGAATAAGCATCCAAATTAAGTCAGGAAGAGGCAAGTTTGGGTGCTGTGCAGGGATGGGCTCCAGATTGGTTAATTACTTCACACTGAAGGAACGACCATGTCAGAAGTGAAATCTCTGCCCTGCATGTGGTTTGGCAACTCTTCTAACAACCAGCCCAAAGCATGAGCTGAACTCCTGACACTGCCTGTCCACCTACAGTGGGATTTTCCCCTCTCACTCCCTGTCTTCCACATGCACATGGTGTTTTTGGTAAGACTCAGGCTGAACTTGCTTCCAGCTGAGTTTGGATAATTCATCCCCCTGGGAAGGGGGGTAGGTGAGCAGAAGAGATGAGATTACAGAGCAAGACACCCTCATCTCCCTTCCTTCTTCATACCAAATCTGGGATATGGGATTTGATAGGGGGACAGGAACACTCCCACATTGTTTTTCAAGAACAGGTTTTTTTCAGCACTTTTCATAGACGGGCACCTCTATTATTTTCTGTAAAAGTGCATTTAAATGCTCTGATCTTATTCTTTTTCTACTATTTGTGACCCCTTAATTTAACATTAGGGAGGAGTGACTCTGCAGGCCTTTGGCAGCAATCTGAAAGCCACCAGCTGGAAAATATCCCATAGCACATCTTGAAGCAGCCAACACAGTGTCTGCAAGCTTGGCATGTTCTTCCCTCCTCTGAGCACCTTGCAGCACACAAGCACACAAATAAACCAGCTCTTGTGGGTGTTTAGATTGTGCTCTTGGCTTATCTTTAGGTAGAAAAAGTGCAGGCAGAGCAGTGTTTTGTTCAGGTGGGGTTTTTTTGAATGTGCACATGTAAGGTCTTCATGGAAAACCCTTCTCCAACAGCCAGCAGCAGTGTGTGTGTGATACACATCCAGGAAAGGACTTGGAACAGATTTCCTGGAGCTCTTGCTCGTGCCAGACACCTTTGTACTGAAAGAAGGGTTCTGTGGGAACTCTGGGAACTCTGCCTTGCACAATTCCTGTCTGCTTTTCTGCCCTCCTGACTTCAGTCCACAGGAAAGCTTGTGGTCGCCCTCTGCAGCATGTTGTGATGGTTAATGTGAGCTACCTGTGTGTTACCTCTAGTTTAATTCCTATCCCCAGGTGAAAACCAGAACAAATTATTGCAAGGGAGCTGGTGAACTCCTGAGGTGTCACAGAACTGCAGCCAGCAGGTCACAGAGCCTTGGAAGCCAAAGTTGTGATGATCAGAAGATAAGACCCCGTGTGGAAAAAAAGAAAAATTGCTCAGTGGTGTGTTGTAGCTTTGAATAATCCATGTAAGGAATGCCAAAAGTCCACTAAAAAGGATGATTTGGTGGGCAGGAGGAACCTTGGTGGGTGAGTGGGCACCAGGGACCAGCTGGGTACAGAAAGCTGTACCCATGGCTTGCGCCCCTTTCTAGTGGGTCTGATTTTGTTCCTGAACAATGACTACTGAACTTCTTAATCTATTCTTAATTTTGGTTATTGTTAAATGTTTTCTTCTCTGTTGTTTCTCCAGGGAAATGTTAAATTATCCTTTGTTGTTTTTTTTTCGTCCCTATCTGTCTACTGGTGTTTATCTCTTCCTGGAAGAAATCCAAGTTTAGTAATTAAGGCACTAGGAACAGTCAGAGGTGGGATCAGTGGATAAAATGTAATTCTAATAGATCTATGAATCTCTCTGCAGTAAATATTTTAACACTTTAGGCCAAATCCTCCATGAACACAAAGAGAGTTTTTGGAGATCACTGTCTTATACCTACTGGGCATCTGTGTAAAACTGCACTGGCAGCTCCATTGTGATTGTCTGGGAAAACTTAAAAAAAAAAATTACCTTAGGAAGATGAGGTACAATACCCTGCCCAACAGGCAGTTTGGATGAAATGTGTGATTTTTTTCTCACATCCTGTGATGTATGCTTGCTTATCTTTTTCCCTTGGCAGTTTTCAAATACACTGAAATAGAATTATGTCTGCATAGGTAAAGTCTTCAGTTCAGTGGTGAGCAGTTGGACTTTGTATATTAATTAGACAAGGGGTGTAATTTATTCCCTAATTTGGGTGCTTAGATGAGGGTTTGTGGTAGAAACATTCCACAGAAAATAAAATCACAAAATGATTATTTGGGAGAATAGCAGAAAATAACCTGAAAATTCCCCAAATCCCACCACTCATGGGCATCTTGATTACCCTTCTGCTGAAGTCTGGAGCAGGTTTCCATGCCATAGCTGGTGGCATTCACTATTTCTGTCCTCCCTGACCTCAGAAAAGGCTCTCATGGGACACTGGCCCTGAGGTCTTCCTCAGCTGTGAGTCCTGGGGAAACTGAGGTCAGGTGTGACCCACCAAACCTGCAAAGTGCCAAATGTTCTGTCATCCCCTGGTGTGGCTCAAAAGCTGCAGAGGGACACATGGGAAGGTTGCTGGCCACAGCCATGGCAAGAGAAGGACTTCTGAGTGAACAAAGCCCCCTAGGTGATCAAAAGTTTTCCAAGAGACTGTATGGATGAACCCTAACAAAAGATGAAAAATCAAAAGAAAGTTTCTTAATAGAAATGGAAGCCTGGTGGCAATTCCTGCTTGCCAAAACTGAGGGGCACAGGTCCTGTAGGAACAAAAGCAGCAGCAGTTAGATGGGAACAGACAGCTTATTGCATAATTAAAGCAATTAATCCCTCAGTGTGTCTTCCTTCCCAAGCAGAACCAATAACCTCATGTCTTTTAAACAATGACAGCTCCACTAAGTCAATAGAGAGTTTGAAGAAAACATTGGATAAGAATGCAGCATTCGTATAATAGGAAGAAAAACAGCCTCATTGAAATGTTATGTACATGCTCCATCCTTTAACAAACTGAGATTTCAGGGAGCTGAGAGCAAAATTTGAGTCTATAAATCTTCCTGTATTACTGTGGAATATTATATAACACAACACAGAGTATAACATAATGTAGTGATACAATTTAATGATATAAAATTTAAAATTTAAAATGCATCTGTTCTTTAAAACCAGGGTCCAAAGCTCATCTGGCCCTTCTGGGTGGCCTCTTTCCTTATGTGGAATTGAGATGAAAACCCTTACCTCAAGCTTGTGTCTGCACTGAGTGTGTGATCAAAGAACAAACCACAACGATCTTTAAAGTCACCAGAAAGCTGCATGTCTATCAGAGACATATTTAATTATGATTCAGAGATGCCAAAAGCATCTTTTTCCTTCAAGGTTTGCCAATTCATTTGAAAGAAGACATAAAGGATGCATCTGTGCAAAAGCTTGGAGTTACACAGCTGGAAAAGGGGGAAGCCAGTTGTTTATCCCTTCTTGCATTTGCACAAGCAAACACTTCACAGGCTGGAAAGGATGTGCCCCACTATTGTATTTGCAGGGAACCTCATGGCAGGGAGGAATGAAGAATCCATGTTCTCAGAAGGCTAATTCATTACATTATTATACTATATTATATTAAAGAATACTATATTATACTAAAGAATACAGAAAGGATACTTACTCAAAAAGATAATTATGAAAACCCATGACTCTTTCCAGAGCCTCAACACAGCTTGGCCCTGATTGGCCAAAGAGTCAAACAACCAGAATCCAATGAAACAATCACCTATGGATAAACAATATCCAAGCACATTCCACATGTGAGCACAAACACGGGAGAAGCAAATGAGGTTAAGAATTGTTTTCCTTTTCTCTGAGGTTTCTCAGCTTCCCAGGAGAAAAACCCTGGGTGAAGGGATTTTTTCAGAGAATGTGAATGCTACACCCCACACCATGTCTGTGTCTAGCTGTGAGTGCTCAGACAGGAAAAGCTGTGCCTGGCTCTGACCAGAAGGTTTTGGAAGCAGTAACGAGCAAAGCTCGTGGCAGCACCAGCTCATCTATGAGACACAGTGATGTTCCCACAGAAATATGCTCCTGTGGTTAAGTACACACCAAGAGAAAATGTACCCCATGCAGATTTCTTGGTCAGTTGGTTTCTGGCAGGGGCAGACAATTAGAAAGAGGAGTTTCCAGACATAAATCAGCTTTGTTTGGGCTGAGCAGCATTTGTGATGTAAGAAATGGAGGCCCCAGCAATGGCAGATGCTTGGCTGTCCTTGGCTGTTTCCCTTTATTTCAGTGTTAAAGTGGCTGTCCTGGGAGGAGTCAGGAACTGGGGTTAACTGGGTTTTAGGGAACCACACCAAATTAATTCATTTTGGGGAAACATGTTTTGCAAAGAGTGAATAAAGATCAAAACCTATGAAGTGACATTAACTCTGACAACCTGCATTTCCATGGGATATTTTTGTCCTCTGAAACAGAACCTGGTAGTGATGATTGAAATAGGGTGCTTTTGTTGTTGATACTAAAAAAAGCAAATACTGACTGCAATTAGAATTTTCAGTTGGGGTGGAGTTTTTTGGGTATTTTCTTTCCCAGTAGGCTCAAGGGCTTTTATTGGGAATTATCAGTAGGAGCTATAAAAAGCTGTCTTGCTATGTATATGTAAAAGTTAGCTCTTTGAGATGTGCTTGTTGTTTAGGTCTGTTCATTTTGGTTTTGTTTTCCTGGGAGACAAATCCATGAATGAAGGATCACAGAATGTTTTGGGTTGGAAGAGACCCTAAAGACCATCTTATTCTATCTCCTGCCATGGGCAGGGACACCTTCCACTATCGCAGGTTGCTCCAAGCCCCATCCAACCTGGCCTTGGACATTTCCAGGGATGGAGCATCCACAACTTCTCTGGGCACCCTGTGTCAGGGCCTCACCACCCTCACAATCAAGAATTTATTCCTATTCTAAACCTCAGATTGTCCTGACCCATGTACAGGATGTTGCACTTGGCCTTGTTGAATAATAAACCTTTGTGAGATTTATCATACCTTTTCTATGAGATTTTTTTTTTTCTCAGAATCAGTCATGATGGCAGCTGCTGCCCTCAGATTTCCTATTGCAAACAAACAAAAAATGAGAACTTTTGGTTCAGATATTTGTCTCAGTGTTCAAAGAGCAGCTAGATGAGCTCACAGAGGAAGAAGCTGCCTGTCAATGTTAAATGCAAAGGAAACATCTCTGGCTGAGGAAACTCCTGGAGTGCAAAATATCTATTTTGGAGTACATGGACTGTACCCTCATATGGCTGCCAGGTGCTTGTATTCCCTCCCATACACCTGTTCTCTGTCAGTGCTGGAAACAGGACAATGGGTCTTTTATCTGCAGCAGCACCTCAGGTTTTTGCCCTTGTGTTTTTATTCCCTGTCATGAAACCACAAAAACTTCGTTGCTTTGAAAATGTTTCTCAGCAGCAACACACCTGATTTTGGAGCTACTGTGGCTGCATATCACAGCAGAAGATAAACCAGCTTGGTGATATGGTAATCTACATTGCAAAGTTTGAACATGAAACAAAAAAATAAATAGAGTGTATTGAAACAGAGTGCTGCAGTGAGGTGCACCCAGGTAACTGTGGAAACTGTCACATTTTGAAAGTAACCACTAAAAATTAAATAGACATGTGACAAAACCTCATGAAAATCCCTTAAAAGCTTAATACAAACTTCATTAAATAACAATCAGAGCAGTAAACTATTTGTGGTTCACTCTGGTCATATGAGCTCATTTGTGGCTTGACTTTCTCTTGATTAAATTCTTTGTGAGAGCTGCTCTCAAAGGCAGGAAAAACAATGGGTTAGTTTCATATACCTGATTTAATCAGATTGCCCAAATTATCATTTTTCAGTGCTGCCAGGGAGTCAGAAACAACCTAATATTCTTCTCCTCAGTCCCAGTCATTTTGGCATCCACAGAGTTTGGACCAGGGAAGTGTGAAAGAAACAGGTGGTAGCAGCAGTGCAGTGGAAAGTTTCAATAAGTGGTTCAGGCCAATGCAGCACTTACATGGGGTCATCTGGCTGTAGAAGTCTTGGGGAACTTTGTACTGGAAATATTCAGTGGACCCCCAAAATGCTGTGAGCCCCAGCTGTGACTTCTCCACCCTCTTGGTGCAGTCACTGTCAGTAATCCTCAGGTTTTAGCTTTTGCATTTTTCAGATTCTGTACTATTTTGGTGTGTAGTGCTGAGCTTCATATGAGGGAATGGTGAGCTCTCTTCACAGAGTAGGGAGACAAAACAATTCCTTCTCTAGCTGGGGACCAAGGACAAATGATCCAAATCTCAAGCCCAAGAGCATAAACAACGTGGACTGAAGAGAAAAAAACCAAGAAGGATGGGACTTTATAAGCTAAAGCTGAAACTGGACAATTAACTCCAATATGCAAATGGACAAGAACTTATAAAAGTGTGTGACCCTGTGACCAGTTGTCCGTTTTGTGACCATTTTGGCTTCATCTTGGATGTAGCCCTGGCTGGGCTGTTGTGCTGCCCAAGGTGGATCCATTGAGGTCTTTTAATAAATCCTTACTTTATTCTTTAACTCTGTTTAGCCTCTGTTCTAGGTCAGCCTTCACAATGCATCATCAGGGCAAAGTGGGAATTCCTCGATGGGTTCAATTTGGTTAAAGAACTGCTGATTGTGTGTTAGAGAAGAAAAGGCCTTTCTGCAGATTCCTAAATAATCTGGTTTACTGTTGCTGAGTGCCTCTTGCCGTCACCTGATGCCATTTGGATGAGCTCTGCTCACAGTGATGCCCCTTGAGGGGTGTATTTGCACCCTGTCTTGTGGTAGCCTGCCTGGAAAATATCCCAGCTGTCAAAAATAAACCTATACATCATTCCCTTTTTTTCTTTTCCTTTCCCCTAAATTTTGTACTCAAGACTTCAAGTTTGATAAGTGAAAAACCATTTAATCAAAACACCTTTCAAAAAAGGAAACTACAAATTAAGAGGACATGTTGCCTTAACAAATGTCTTCAGTTAATTTGAACAGGCCAGCTGCTTGAGGAATCCCAGAAGGATGTAACATAAGGGTATGCCTATTTTTCACCAGCAGTCTCCAAGAGAATTTACCAATTTTTCTATTATTTATTAAGGTCTTCTGTATTCTTTTATAGAAATCTCCCCAGAAGGAAGCAGGACTCAGCTTCTGCCTCTGATGGCCCAGGCAGAATTGCGTGCTGTGTTTGACATGATGGTCCCTCAGAGCCTGGAAAACATGAAGAAATTTGAGATGTCCTGCAGGAATGTGGAAGATATCATGTGCCTTGGAGCTTGGTGAATTTCCAAGTAAATTTCCAATTTACTTTTGCTCTAGATTCATATTAATTCCTCAAAATCTGCCAGTTGAGACACTCTTAGCTAGGAAAGCTGGAGGAAATTGAAAATCAGGGTAGACCAGAGACACCCTTGCACAGGGGGTCTGAGTTATGTGAAAAGAACAGCTTTAGGAATCCCTGTGAACCTGGGGAAAACGTCTCCACAATGCAAAGCAGCTGTGGAAAGCCAAGAACATTATGGAAGCTGTGTTAACAAGGGAATAGGGAGTAATACAGAAAGTCCAGGGGCTTGACAAATTAATCAGAGCTGGGCAGCAGTTTAAGAAACCTCACAAGGATATAAACCAGAGCTGCTCAAGTGATTTCCACCACGAGCTGCTGGAGAGATGTAAACACTGCAAGGGGTTGGGTTGTTTCACTTCACAGGGATCTCAGGTTATTCAGGAGTGCTGGGGAGAGGGAGGGGGATTGGCAGCACCAAAGGGAAGCCAGGGGTGATGCTCTGGGGGAGGTGTGTGTGACACAGAGCTCCTGTGTGTGACACAGAGCTCCTCTCTGCAGGGCACAGAGGGGATGGAGAGTGATTGGATCATGTAGGGACATGGACAAGGGGAAATGGCTTCAAGATGAAGGAAGATAGATTTAAATTTTATATTAAATTCTTCCCTGTGAGGGTAGTGAGGCACTGGCACAGGCTGCCCAGAGAAGCTGTGGCTGCCTCATCCCTAGAAGTGTTCAAGGCCATTTTGGACGGGGTTTTGAACAAGCTGGTCTAGTGGAAGGTGTCCCTGCCCATGAGATGATCTTTAAGGTCCCTTCCAACCCAGACCCTTTGGTGATCCTGCGATTTATTTATTTATTTATTTATTTACTTTTTGGGCTGAAACAGGATTCAGAACGTAAGGGCAGCCTGAAGCTGCAGGATTTGAGAAATAAAATAGTAGATGGAGTAAGAAAAAAACATAGATGATCAGAATAAAAAGAATTTCAGGCAATACTTTTTACACTGAGTCTCTGTTCAGACTACACAATAGAGGATTAGTAAACCTTATTCACTAAAATCAGAATTGTGTTATTTAATTTCCAATTAATAGGTGCATTTCAATCTCCTAGGCAAAGACAGCAGAATAACTGGAGACAGACCTGCTCATGCTGCAGATCAAATTGCTTTTATCTCTTTTAAGGGTGTTCCTTACTGATGCAGCTCCTTGTTCCTCTGTCTGCTTATTCCAGCTCACAGATCACCACACTATATCACATTTCTAAAATACATAATGCTTTGCCTGAAAACTTTTAGAATTGGCCATGGTTAAAGATCATCTTCAGATCCTGATCACTATTACTGGAACATGAAAGAGGAGAATGTTCTTTTCCCTTTGCAAAATCATCATATCCTTGGGTGTGTTTGATGGTTCACTCCATTGCAGTGCTGCTCTCTGAATCCACTGTGTTTATTTGTTCTGAACCTGCTCCACCCTTGGAAGAGGCAGGGGGAGGAGGAAAGTGCAAGAGGCAAGAGATAAGGGTCAAAAGGAGGGAAATGGAGAGGAGTGAGAAGCATGAAGTGGAGGGAGAAAAAAAAGGCTGCAGAAGGAGGGGAAGGCACAGATACTCTGAGCTGGGAGGATGTGGGAGCCACTGGAGCCCGGCAGAGGATCCAGCACTGAGCCTGAAATGCAGGGAATCTGCAGAGCTTGTGATCTGAACCATCAGGTGCATCCCACCATCTTCTGCTCAGCTCATGGGATGGAGGAGTGTGCTCTCTGTTGACAGAGTGGTGAAACAATCCTTTGTCTCTTTGAAAGGAAAGAAGCCCGGAAGTTTTTCTCATCCATTAGGTGAAAAGCCACCTCATAGGTCCTAGGAGACTTAACTTCAAACTTAAGGATAGCCGATTAGACAGAAGCCAAAAAGTCCTGCCTTGGCAATTAACTAGAAAAAGGAGTGAACAAAGAAAATAACTGCTTTTGTGAGGTGTTTTTGCCAAGAGTAATAACATCTAGCACCTGACTCAGTTTTTCTGTTTGTTATTTTGCCTTTTATTAAACCTTTTTATTTATAACACTGCAACAGAAGCCATCTTGCTGATTATTGTGCCTCTAAGAGTAGCTGAGCTATTTTGGGTGTGTTACAGGCTTCTTAAAACTCGTTAGACCTAGCTCGAAGAGGTTACTATAACAATGGGACTGGGCTTGGGCATCACCTGGAAGGAGGCTGAAATCATGGAAACACTTCAGTGTCGGGAATTGATGTAACCAGGACAAAAGAATGGTTTAGAAGAGGCAGGCAGTTCTGCTTCACAGCATAGATAATTCTGATTGTATTATGTTTTCTGGTTTTGTTGGCAAATATCTGACAGCATGAGACAACAAATGGCTTTTAACTTATTGTTTTTCTCTAAGGAAAGCATTATTTTTTAAAGATCTCCCCATTAAATCTGCATATGCTCTGAGCCTGAAGAAAACAATCTGATGGAGCAAGGGGATGTAAGAGCAGAAAATCTATTTGCTAAGTCCTGCAATGGAGAATATATATTTTAATGCAAAACAGTGATGGCAAGGGAAGCTTTAGACAGCTTCAAAGCAAAAGCATCCAGGCAGGCAGTCCTGCAGGACTTCAAAACCTTGTGTAGAGACAAAGCTTATTGTACATCAGAGCTTGAAATTCAAATCAAGCAGAGATCAAGCCAAGCCAACTTTGAGCATTTTGCATTTCACTTGATGTCCTTAAAGGCTGCAAGAGTTCTTTTATCATTTTCTTGCATCACATGCCATTTTCAGTGCTGTTTTGCAGGAGTTTCTTTGCTCCTTTTCTCCCGGTTTCCTTGAGTGGTTACACAGATTTGTAGTGTATCACATGTGTTTTTTAAAGCTTTTGTTCAGCTGGATTCCCCTTCCCTCCCTTCAGCCTCAAAGGCAGATTTACAGGAATCTTTCAGAGATATGACACTGCATTATTTTAAAAGCTTTGCTCTTCTTATCTTCATGGCCTTGGAGGTCACAAAGAACTACATGTGAGGATAAACATCAGGTTTCCCAGCATGGAATAAAGTCAGGCTGGATTGCAAAAAACACTTTAACACATAAATCCAGATACTCTTTGCAATGTCTCCCCTGTCTCCTATCACTGATGAGATTTCTTGAATTTATTTAAAAGAAGACAGGAGGGGAAAGTGCCAGGAAGAGCAAAAATACCCCCAAACCTTTTTCAAAGGACCTGAAATAATATTTTGATTCCATCCATATAATGCTGGTACAAGAGTGGCTCAGTAAAGATATTTTATGACAAAAGCAGCAAAGGAATTTTGTTGCCTAACTACTGATAGGGTTTATATTTCATTAATGAACATCCAAAATATCATCTCATGTAGAATGTTTTCATACTAAGGGCAGAGAGGAAATTACATTTGCTTCTGTTGAAGGAGCAACTGGATATTGGAAAATTGTTGCAGGCTTTGCTGGATTTGATTCAGAGAAATGCTTACAGCTTGGTTCTCTATTGCCTGTGTTTTTTACTGTAATTTCAGCCACGCTGCTTCTCCATGTGCTGCTGCAATTAAGGAACCTGAGTCTTTTATATTAGGTTTTCCCACATCCAGAGACAACTGAGATAGCTGGAGGGATGGCACCCCATCTCTTGGCTCCCAGGGTACAATATCAAAACCTGCACGAGCCGCCTCCTGATCTGCTGGATGAGACTCAGATGACTGAATTAGCACCAACCCTCCCTCTCCCTGGGACCAAGAATGGAAATGGGACAAATCAGCCTGGTTTTGGTAGTGACACAGTGCCCCTCAGGGCACGAAGGGGCTGGGTGGCACTTGGGGGCTCCCGCTCTGGGTCCCTGGGGATTTCAGCACCCCTGTAGTGCCTGGGTGCCTGTCCTGGTTTAGGGCAAATTTGGGAGAAAACCTCCAAAGGGGGCCCCTCCCCACAACCAGGTTGGGAAGGATTCCTCGGAGAGAAGTGGAAAGAACCTGTTTATTTAACAGGCACAGCACCCCCAGCACACAAAATGAACAATACTGGGTGACACCCCTCTGTCACCACTCTGAAAAAGATGACAAATTCAGAAAGTCTCTCTGGGGATGGTGGCTCTGTTCTCAGTCCCTCCGGCGCTGGGGCAGCTGCTGCCCAGAGTAGGCCCCGCTGGGCCACAAGGTGCAAACTCTCGGGGTTTGCCAGGGCCCAGCCCGGAGCAGGCTCGAGTGGTTCCAAAAAAGGGAAAGGAAAAACAGTCCAGGAAGAAATTTGGACTGCTTAGGTAAACTAACTAATGAGCAGAAGCAAGAGCAAGAGCAAAGAAGGAGCAAAGCAGGAGCAAAGCAGAAGCAAGAGCAAAGCAAAAAACTAAAGCAAAAAGCTAAAGCAGCACCATGTACTGCCCTGTCTCTGTGTCCTGCCAGCCGTGGACTATTTTGCTGGTAGCAAAACCAAACCAAAACTTGCACTCTTCAGAGCCAGTGTTGAAGGCACAGAACATAATATCCAGCATAAACAGAACACATGAATGGGGATACAAGCATCATAACGTCACCCTAGGACAGTGCCACTTACAGCCTGGCAGGGAGTGAGGACAGGGTCCTGCGAAAATCTGTGCTTTGCCAAGTGGCAGGGTTGGGGCATGCAGAAACAGCTCTGCAGTGATTTAAATAAGACCAAGGAGCGGTGCTGGATTTGGCTGTGCCTGCTGAGGCTGAGGGAGATGAGGTTCATGTGGCCATCAGACACAAAATATCTCCTTGTGTTCCCCTGCATTTCAGTGCTCTGTCTTTTCATAGAGAGTTCAGTTTGTCCCTCTTGCTCCTAAACCTGCTCTCACTGGCAAGCTTTTAATCTGAAGACAGAAATTAGGCTGTGCTACAAGGAGAGGAGCTACTCCAGGAGCTGAGCTAAGGGAATGGAGTGGGAATAAGGGGCAATGGTTTCAAACTGAGAGAGGGCTGGCTTAGATGAGGTATTAGGAGGAATTTCTGGACTGTGAGGGTGGTGCGGCCCTGGCACAGGTTTCCCAGAGCAGGTGTGGATGCGCCATCCCTGGAAATGTTCAAGGCCAGGCTGGATGGGACTTTGAGCAACTTGGTCTTGTGGAAGGTGTCCCTGCCCATGGGATTTGGAATAGAGAATCTTTAAGGTTCCTTCCAACCCAAACCATTCTGTGATTCTGTGACACTGACAGTCCCTTCAGCTCTGAACAGTTCCTCCACCAGTGTGGTGGACACCCCAGGGGGAGGCTGCTGCTGCAGATCCCCAGACCTGGCCTCCCTGTCTCTGAGGAACCCTGGAGTTTGTTGCATCACAGGCTCAAACAAGAGGGGGTGTCACAGGAATTTTCACAAATGGAAAACCTCAATGGTGGCATTTGCAGTAAAATGTGAGAGGATGGTGATTCCTGCTGTGTGCCTCCAGTTCTGATGCTGTTTCCAGCTGAGGACAAGAGGATGATTCTTGCATTTTGTTCTGCTGCATAGGTCTGAGCTATTTGTTGCTTCCATAACCTTAAAGGTCTTTTCCAGCTGGAATGGCTCTGTGATTCCATACTGAGAAGTTTCTTTCTGAGGGACAAACTGCTCAGCAAGCTCAGGAGGATTGGTCCAGCATCTCCTCTGGGGAAGTGTCTGCCAGGTAGGAGGGACAGGATGTCACTCTAGGACACGAAACAACACGAGGGCACACACTGCTGCTCTCAAGGTAAAGAAAAAAGGGAAGTTTATTTTCTGACTCCAACATTAATAGTTTTCCAAAAGTGACAGTGACACCTCTCCAATGACACTGAACAAACCAACAGTCCATCAAATTTCTCCTCCTCCATAAAGAATGCAAAACAATAAGTTATTTACAGAAAGTGTGTGAGAAAGTTTGCCACAAGAATGTAAACATCAGAAGGCTGAGAAAAACTTAAAAAATCAGGGTGACAACGGGGAATGTTCAGCTGTGGCTGGCAGAGGCTCTTGCTGAAAGGCAGAGGTACAGAGAGGGGTACAAGCAGCCTCTCTTCACTCACAGGAATGATTCCTGCCTCTGAAGATGTTGGCTCTTACTACTCCTGAGACCACAGGCAGGAGTCTCTCAGCATCTTCTGTGCTCAATATTCACTCAAGAGAAAAAGTGCTGCTGGCCAAGGGCTTTTTTGGTAAAAAGCCCTTAACTTAATTTTGTGTATTTTTGTTTAATTGTTCCTAAGGATTTTTTCAAGGAAGGGCAATTCCAAATTTAGGTTAGATTGACTACAGAATACACACCCAGCTGGAGATGCTGTTAGTTTTCAGTTTGGAGCTCTCCTCAGAAACCAATGAAATATATTGTGGAAAAGCCAAAAACCCCAAGTAATTTTGGCTTTAAACACCTGACCTACAATTAGCATTTTGCCTTTTTCTAATGGATAGCACAGAAGCCCCAGGCTGTGACTGCTGATTGTTCAGTCAGGAGAGCAGGACACTCAGGGGGGCTTTGCTATTCTCTGCAACTCCCTGCAGGGAGGCTGCAGCCAGGTGGGAGTTGGTCTCTTCTCCCAGGTGATGGGACAAGTGGAAATGGCCTCAAGCTGTGCCAGGAGAGGTTTAGATTGGATTTTTGGAATAGTTTTGTTGCTGAAGGGATGTCAAGCAGTGGAACAGGCTGCCCAGGGCAGTGATGGAGTCACCATCCCTGGAGGGATTTGAGATGTGTAGATGTGGCATTTGGGGATGGGGTTTCATGGTGGGCTTGGCAGTGCTGGGTGAATAGCTGGGCTCAGTGATCTTTGAGGTGTTTTTGACCCTAATGATTCTATGAATCCATTTTCCTGCAATTTCCATGTGCAGAGATTGAGGACAGGATGTTGCAGAGCACTCTGATGGTGTGGGCTGGCTTTGTAGGTACAGAAACAATTCATATACCAGAATGTGACTCTGTGCCTGTGAGGGAGGAGAGAAATTAATTCAGGTGAGTCTGGAGCATAATCCCTGTGCCCATGCAAAGCCTTAAATGTTCAGTGGGATGCTTGAGTCAGCAGGAGGAGATGAGGAGTCCCCGTGGGCACAGGCGAGGGTTTAAGCTGTGTGTAACCAACAGGGGGCATTAGGTTTATGCTTATTAAATGTGTATTTCTATTCCTAGCAGGGAAAAATCTCCGAGTAGTTTGATTGAAAACAGCAGGATGTGAATCTTGTACCCTATAAAAGATGCAGGATTCTGTTGTTTAGTTGCTTTTTTTTTTTCCCCCAGAAGATTTAGTAACTGTATAAGTCTGCTTTTCTTTAGGTCTAGCCTGTATCTATTCTGAGACAAAGAGATAGATGATAGATGTAATTAACAATCAGATGATTTTTGCATGATTTGCAGCTCAAAAAGCACTTGAAAAATAGAAGTGTTTCTGGTACAAATTTGTTTGTATTGATAATTCCCAGTTTTCTAACCAGAAATTAATGTAAGGCTGCAATTATATCTTTCTGATGTAAATGAGATTCAGCAGTGCACAGTCAACTGCTGCCCTTAATTTTGGAGAAATCCTTGCCCTGAATTATTTCATTACTGAATGCAAAGGACTCCAGTGAGGAGCTACAGTGCAAGCACAAATTGTGGTCTTTGGAAATGAAAGTAATATTTATTACAGAGATAATTATTATGGCTACAACCACTCATACTCCTGTACATGGCATTATTCATATACATGTTCCTTTTGTATTTATATTTTGTATTCACAGCACTGACTGTAGGAGCAACATTTTCCTCTTCACACAGAAGCGGAAAACTGTAGCCTGCTCTGCACTCCTGTCACACCCCAGCAGCTGGAAAACTTTTTTAGGTGATTTCTACAATCTGTAGTTAACTTGAGCTGCATTTGGAAACATGGAAATAGATAAAGAAATTAGATGTCAAACAGTTAAGGGATACAGCTGTGACCTGCTTTCATAAAGCAATGTCAAAACAAATTACTGTCCCAAATGTTCAGATGCTCTGTTTCAATATGTGGATTTAATTACCTGCCTTATGTTAAAATGAGTTTTACACCACCTAATAACTTCTTCCAAAGTAAGTAAAAGTTAGGATTTTGAAATAAAGAAATAATCAACCTCTAGCAGTTGCAGACTTTTTGTCTGGGATACTGTAAGCAACTCTTGTTCCCCCACTGTCAGAGAAGAGAAATTCTAATGGATCAGTGGCACACAGTAACTCCTTTCCCCTAAGCCCTCTTTAAACCCCTGCCAAAAAAAAAAAAAAAAAAGCAAGATGAGCTTGGTTCATATTTATCCAGACAGAAGTTGTTTGGAGGGAGGGTTGGATCCAACTAATCAGTGGCTTGACTCTGAGGGACACACCTCATCCAAAGACTTTTTTTCCACAGTCCCAATGTGCTGCAGGCAGTTCAAGGTCTGTAGGCTTCAGGCTGGTCACCCACTATAAACAGAAAAATGTGTTTTATCTTACCCTGTTTGTAAACACAAGGGAAGGAACCAGATCACCTAGGAAGATTTTTTTTTGGTCAATGCCCTGGCACATCCTTCCTTCTTACTGAGCAGAATTTTGATTTTGTGTCCTCCATCCAATACTGAACTCAGGCTGAACAGCATTTTAAGCAGGATCCCATCTGCTGGGCCAGTTTGTGTTAGTGAGGAGTGGTGTTACTCTGTGTATCCAACAGAACAGCAAATTAGGGACACCTTTTCCATGCTAATCAATTAGTCACATAAGATGCTCCTGCTTTCCAAAGAAGTGCTGGAGTAGCAGCTGTGTGACTTGTTATGAAAGGTCTGTGTGTCAGCAGATTCTGCCTCTATGTTGTGCTTTTCTGCAGAGCCAGCAGCAAATCCTAATAAAACTTAATGTGAGAAAACATTGCCAGTGAGGTGATAGGTTGAGATTAACTGCACTAAGAAGAGGCAATTCCATGCTAAGTCTTTTTTAACTTCTCTGTAGAGTCACTGTTATAAACATACCAATTTAAGGGCTTCTTTCTGCTCCCGTGAAAATCAATATGAAAACTCACACTGAATTAATCTAAAAAAGAAAAAGCAGCCAGCCAGCTGCTCATCCTACACTTGGACAGCTACACTTTCTGGCTTTCCAGTAACACAAGTTCTAACAAGTATGTTTAAACTCATAATTAGCCCCACGCTGAGCTCTAATGACAATTCCTAAAAAAAAAAAAAATAAAAAAAATTGAAATTGAGGTAAGCTCTGATGCAAGTAATTTCCTTCTCAAAGATAATTTTTATAAACAAGTGTATATAAATAAGTTTGAAATTGGAAAAAAATACCCAACAACTTGTTCTTAACTGCATCACTGTTATTATAACATATTCCCCCAAACATATGAAACACTTAACTTAGATTTCCTACATTAGAAGCAAACGTTGTGTTTAACACCTTTTTGTGGTGTTTGGGTTTTTAGGTACCTAAGTTCCAGGACATTTTATGTCACCCACTTATGTCCATCCTTCAGCTGCCAGAAAGTCTTGAGATTTTCTGGTGTACTTGAGGCACAATCCCCAGGATCTCAGAGGTTTCCATGTAACATAAAATGGGGTGAACCCAGTGGACTTTCACTTCTGGGGAAGGTTTTTTTTTCTGGAGCTCCTGCTGATTTCAGCAGAACCCCCAAAACTGGCATGATTCTCACATGGAAAAGCGTCCAGAAGAGGTGTCAGATGTGGGAATAACCTGTAGCACCTCTGGGGAGGAAAATGAAGTGTCTCACTTTGCCACAGGCACCTGTGATCACTGACTGACTGCTCTGTCCCGCCTTCCTGCCAGTGCAGCTCCCCATGTGTGTGCTACCACCTGTGGAAGGACAAAAGTATTCACCATCCAAAAAAATAAAAGAGCCATGATGAAAACTAGAGCCCCAGATCCCTGAGTCATAGGAACAGAGACTCTCAGCTTGCCCTTCTTTAGCAAAGAAAATATCTTCACTTTGGAATCCCCCAAAAAGCCTGGTCAGAGCAGAGCCTATGAAGCAATTCCTGTCTTGGAGTCTGCAGGAAGCCTGAAAAAGAGCTCTGATGCAGAAAATGGCTCCATTCTCCAGCAGGGTGCTTGCTCTCCTCTCATCTCCCACATGTGGCCATGGCTCCAAAGAGTGGGGTTATTTGCTGCTGCTCCTTTCACACTCCCCCAGTTCCCCTCTGATGGGATTGTGACCTTTGGGGTGCAATGGGGGGTGTCATGCTCTTTGAGGCTTCTATCAGACTTAATCCTTATTATCTACTCCTGCCTGAGAAAATATCCCTTTCTGCTACTAGGGGAACATTTATTTCCGAATTTCCTGCCCCTGTGGTGCCAAGGATTTCTTGCTGGTTCAAGTAGTCCAAAAATTCCCCAAAATATGGAACTTTGGAGTCAAGAGCAGGTTTTTTTTAAGTCTATTGCAAACTGTACCCAGAAAGGACCTGTGAGCCTTTGCAGTTCTTGCTTCTTTCATGGATTTCCTTAGAGCATGCCTGCTAGGATGGTTTTGGGGTAAAAATCCAGGATTAGTCAAAAAGGTCAAGAGAAGCAGAACGAGCTTCTGTGACATGTTCTTAGATGGACACTGCTTTAAATGCAAAATGCTTCTTCTAAGATAAACCAGTGGATTGTTTCCAATTCTTAATCTTTTCTGTGATGATTCAGCTATTGGCAGAAAATAAGCTGAAGAGTATGATATTGAAGCATTGTCATCCCATCTTTCATGATTGTTATTTAATATATTACCTGTCCAGGGCAAAAATATTTTCCCCTTAAGAAAAACCAAAAATAACAACAACCTCCCCCTGCAAAAAAAAAACCCAAAAAAACCCCAAAACCTCACCAAAACCAAAAAACTAACCCCACAAAGAAAAACCAAACCAAACAAAAAATAAAATAAAATAAAAAACAAAAGCAAAAACCCAAAACAACAGCAAGAAGAAAAGTGCATGAGTCCATTTTTCTTGGTCCTCTGTAATTAATGCAGTGATTTATCTCTGTAAAGCCTGCCAATAAATTATTGGTTGCTATTAACTTATTTCTCAGGATGAGTCCCTAGGAGAGGAAGTTGCCATGGGCTCATCAGAGCCCCCAGTGATTAATGTGGGTGCTGATATTTGCTGTCCTTATGATGGAAGAACATTTCCTGCCCTTATTCCACATACATTTTTGACCACTGAACACCAACCATTTATTTTTCACATCTGACTCTGACTGTGATTTACTTGTCCCAAAAATTTCTTCCTGGGCATCTGCAAGCTGCCATCCTATGGCACTGTGGTCATCCTGGGGCTTTAGGTTAAATCAGAGGACTCTTCTCTCCTTTCCAAACTGGAGTTTGAGAATTCTACCTCTTCTCTCCTGAAAGGTCCTGAAGACATGAAAACTTTCACTCTTATCACTGTATGCTTCCTTAGCCACAAATGTGCTGCAGCATGTGTCAGGATTTCCTTTCAGGGTTAGAATTATGAGCTCTCTACCCTTAAAAATGAGGGACTCCCTTCCTTTCCAGGGAGAAAGTACACAGGAGCCTTGGTTTGGGCCTTGCAGCACCTGCCTGATCTGTGATAATGGACTTTGAAAGTTCAGATGCTGTTCAATTCTAGGTGTTATTTTAGGTCATTTCAGAAGCTTTAATGGCTCCCTGTGTCTGCACAGCTGGGCTCAGGATAACTGAAGCACAGACCTTCTAGGTGAAGGAATATGAAAAACAACATTAATAAAATGATAATGTGTTAAAGGCTCTTTCCCCAAGTGTCTGATTCTGGCTAAAGAAAAGGCTGTGGAAAAGAAAAATTGGGTTTCTAGGCACTCCAAAGGGAGGCAATGGCCATAGAATGGCTGGGTTGCTTCTGCCTTTATGTCTGTGCATTGCAACGCACTCTTCAGTTCCACTCCCCACAATATTTCATGTATGTGTGTGTATGGACTTCTGACTTGTGTGCAACTTTGGCCTGTAATATCTTTGGTGTGCCCCCTAGAGAAAATGAAAGAGATGAAATAATAAGGCAAGGGCTATAAAAAGTGTCATGTTAAAAGCAAGCAAGAAGTGTTACTGTTAAATCTCCTGTTAAACAGGGATCTTCCATGAAGCTGTGCAAGTCATTCAAGCCCAGGCTCTCCCATTCTTCCTCTATTTTTCATGAGCTCCTGGAGAATGCAGAGGTTGTGAGGTGGACAAGTGCTTTGCTCTCACAGCTGTAACCAAAGCCTCCAGATACTGAATGCACAAACTTCTGCTGAACTGGAACTCCTCTGCTAAGGCATCCTGGACGTCTCAAGTTGTACACTGTAATTTCCCTGACCATTCTGACCTTAATCTCCCTGTGCCCCAGTTTCCTGTCTGATCCTGGTATGACGAGGTAAAATGCAGAAGATATTCAATGGTGCCTACAAAGCACCAGCAGATTAGTGATGAGCACCACACACACAAAAAATTAATCATGCCATCCTTGAGCACAGGTTGGCTGGGGTCCCAGGAAGGTGGCACAGGGCCATGTTGGATGAGAAGTGTAAAAGGGAGAGGCTTAGCCATTATCCTCAGTGCATCCCAGGTGCAGGACACACAGGGAGCCTTAATTCTCCTGATTCCTGTGTGCTTGACTCAGCTGAATGCTGTTGCTTCCCTTAAGTTCTTCATTCCTTTGCTTTGCACTGCCAAAGAGACTGAGGGACAGGACATTCATAACCTCCAGGTCTAGCTGTCCAGACTTAACTTGCCCAACACAACAGAGAATAAAGAATTCTCATCGGTGCCAAATTAGAATCCGGCGAGTGCTTTAGGTCTGAGGTTTCATCAATACTTTCCATCAATTTTTATACCAAAAGCAGCGAGTTTTGTCAAGTTTTTATTGATTTCCTGTCTGCCAAAGTGCTTTTTCAAATTTGTAATGGGGTAAGAAGCAAAACCCCTCAAAACAGGGAAGGAAAGAAACAGCAACTTTTTATTTTTAGGAAAGAAACAGCAATTTATTTCCTCGCCTTCTGTATTTTTTGTCACCTAAGTATTTTTTCTGGTATTATCAGCTGCTGCCATGAGCAGAGGTATTTCCTCCTTTTTGAAGGCTACTGTCTGAAGGCAATGCAGAAATTCAGATCTGATGCCATCCCCTCAGCAACCTTCAGACTCAGATTCCACCTTTATGGCGAGCAGGATGGTGGGCTCAGAGATGCTGCTTTGCTTCCTGCAGATTTCTGAGAAACCTCTCCACAGTTCTTGGGTAATGTTTCTGGAGTCAGTAAAAAAAACCCCATGCCTTATGGTCCTCCCTACTGAGGAGAAAAAATTGCAGTATGAGCTCCCCTGTTGTCCCACCCCAGTGTCTGACAACAGATGTTCTTCTTCACTCATGGAGTAAGATTTATTGTCTAATGCCTCTTAGGAGAAAAGTCTCTTCTGTCACATCCTTTGGTGTAGATGTTTTTGCCTTTAAGGAGAAAACTCTACCTGCTTTTCCACCATTAAATGTTAAGGATGTTAAAATGAAGGATGTTAAATCCTTCAAATGTCTGTCTCTGGCATTTGTTTTCCACTTGAGCTGTTGTTACAGGAATACATGCAGCTCATTGGAAATCAAATAGTGCTAATTTGGAGTTTATATGTACAAATCACATTGTTTATAACCAAAGCCCACGTTCATCTTGATGGTGGTTTTTAGAATGGGAAGTCTTCTGTGTGCACCTGGGCTAGCAATCAGCTCTGAGCCTTGCCAAGGGTATCCCATGACTCAGCTCTGCTCTGAACATTTTTAGCCCTACACTGAGTCTCACTGGGTCCCCAGGGCGGTCCCAGGGAACCTGACTCACCTTGTTACACACAGCACTGAGAGCAAAGGGGATGTGGAGCTGTTCAGCAGCTGGGATGTGCCAATGACTCAGGCTGTTGCATTGGATCAGTGCCTGACCTGTTTATGCTGCTCTGTGTCTCCCTCCTCTCCTAGGAGCCCTGGGAGTGATGATTCTTCAATTCATAAATTCACAGAAGACACATTTAAAGCTCTGTGCTGTGAATAAGAACCAGTTCTGAAATGTTTAATAGTCCCTGAAGGAAAATAACCCTCTCCTGTAGGTTTAGATTCCAAGGGTCAGCTCTTCACCACGTGCAGCTGAACTTGACAGTGTGTGCTGCCTCCCCTTGCTGTGGGAGCTCCGTGCTCGCCCACTGCTGGGTGGATTTGGGGTATTGTGCCTTTTGTAGAAATACCAGAAAAGAAGGAAGTCACCCTGAGCAGCTGCTTCAAATTTCAGAAGAAAGGAAATGGTGGAGCAGAAGAGGAAGGAATCGTGACTACTTTTACTCTGGTACAGCAATGTGCTCATTCCCTTTCTGCCTTTTTCCTTTTAGGAAAGGAAAACTCGTTTCTTCCCTTTAAGAAACAAAGTTTGCAAGCCAGGAAGAAAGAAGAACTAGGAATGCTCTGATCATCCATCAGGAATGTTGTTACATTTAGCTTAGACTACTTTTCTTTTTTCTTTTTAATGTTTTAACAATTAATTAATTCCTTAAAATTGAAACTGTTTTGACTTATCTATTCTGGAAAAAAAAAAAAAAGGCATTTTGAATCACAGTGGGTCTTCTGCTGCACCTGAGAACAGCAGGTTGAGACTGGGGTATTTTTGATGCAGAAAGAAGCTGCCTAGTTGTCTTTTTCCTACTTGCAATGACCTCAAACCTTTCTGACAGTTTCCTGCCTGGTGGTTCGATGCTGTTTCAAAGCACAATTCGAAGATTCCCAAAAGAAGACAAGAGTCTCTTTGCAGTTCCCAGTTTGCTTTCTTTGTCAGACTCTTCTTTTCAAGGTTATCTTTAGCCTCGTCCAGCATTCCAGGAAAAGAAGGAAGTGTCCTCTGGAGTTGTTTGCACCCTTAGTATAGCAACATCCCACCATGTCTTGCCATTTATATCTGACGTCTGTGACATTTAAAGATATGTTTTTGGAGCTTGTCCCTCTCCGTAACCTATTGTTTAATTAGTGCCACTGGAAATACAACAAGGGGACTTAAAAACGAGGGATCTGAAGTTGAGGAGATGGAGCAGGGGGGATGGAGTGACTCTTGAGCATGATGAAAAGTTTAGTGGAAAGGGTGAACAAGAAGGGGTCTGATGAAAAGGGGCATGGGAGGACAAGTAGCAAGTCTAGGTTTCAAAATGAAGTTGGGAAATGAGTAGAAAAATTCAGATTGGTTGGGAGGGAGGGAACTAGGGAGGAAGAGGTCCTGGCAGCACTGTCCAGACAGATCAGTCATACAGTATTTGCCTGTGCACGGCTGGGTTAGGTGACCTACAGCTCACTTGAAACAAACAAAGGTGTTGCCCTCCAGCATCCAATTACCAGGAGAAAAATTCCCCTGCACATCGGGGCAGCGCTCAGCAGGAGCATCTTTTAAACCACACCACTCTAAGGAAAGCCCTGAAGATGCCAGACCTGGGAGGAAAACAGGAATGTTTGACAAATCAGGTCTGGTTCACACCTCAAACTTGTTTTCTGTCAGCATTCCCAGTTGAGCTGCTCCTGATTTGCATTCGTTTAAATGAAAGGAAAACCAGACATTTTCCAGGAACAGCAGCAGTGGCACCCAGGAAAGTGCTGCTCTGGCAACAGCAGCAGCTCCTGGTGTGGCAGAGATTTTAAACTTTAAGCCGTGGAGTGCAGGTGACCTCAGTGTGCCTCTCTGGACCAAGACTCAAGCACAGGAAGGAGCAGGTGTTGCAAGCAGAATGAAAAGATAAATAAATTGATTTTTCCACAGTGGAATGATGTCCTCTGGGAGATGCACTGCTGCTTGTGCCAAGCAGGGCAGGAGCGCGCGGCACAGCGGGCTGTGCTCTGCAGGGCGTGCTCCTGCTCTGAACAAACACTGATTTTCCATGTCTTAGTTCCTTCTACCATCCTTGCTTGTCTGCAGCAGCATGCTAAATTAGCAGAGGCAGAAGCAGTAGGTCGAGAAATTCCTTCCAGGATTTTACTGTCCATAGCTTTAAAAAATGCGGTCCTAGTCAAGGAAGGGCTGGAGGGAGGAGAGCGGCTGGGTCAGGAACAGGGCAGAGCGTACTCGGGAGCTCGGGTGTGGCGGCTCCTGCACTGACTCACCTGCTCCTCTGGGGCTCCGGCGCGGCAGAGCCTGCTCCCTGAATGCGAGGAGAAAAGAGAAAATACGAGGAGAGAAACCCCAAATCCGCCTCCTGTTGCCTCGCACGGAGAGGGGGGAATCCTCCAAGAAATATCTTGATGCCTTCAGGCAAGGCTAGTGGCATTTAACACGTTACGTTGCACTTTGCGTTTATCTTTTGCGGGCAAAGCGCGGCCGCCTTCCCGTGTGCCACACAAGCATTCCCGAGGGTTTTCCCTCGAACCCAACCGCTGGGGGGGGGAACAACAAAAAACAACCCTACACAAGCTAAAGAACAACCACAAACAAAACAATGTCTAGATGCAAAACCTGAGTTTCGCTCAGGGCAGAACTTCGCAGGGGACCAGCGAAGGCGGGGTGGGGGGGCTGCTCGGGGGATGCTCGCGGACTCCGCGCGGTGCCTCCCGCATCCTCCCCATCCCGGGGCGTCCTTCCCCATCCCCATCCCCATCCCCATCCCCTGCCGTGTCCCCCCCGCATCCCCCCCATCCCCGGGCGTCCCCCGGGCCGGCGGGGCGGGCGCGCAGGCGCAGGGGGGGCGGGCGCGGCGCTGGGAGCGCGGAGCGCGGCGCGGCCCCAGACCGCGCTGCAGCCGCCGCGGGGGCGCCACTACCATGAGCGGCCGCGGCCGCCCCTGCGCGACTCACGGGCACCGGGCGCTGCCGCCGCCGCCGCCGCCGCCGGCCCCCCCCCGCCGCCGCCGCCGCCGCCGCTGCCGCCGCGCACCCCCGGCCCCCGAGCCCGGCGCTGCAGGATGCCGGGGGGCAAGAGAGGGCTGGTGGCACCGCAGAACACCTTCCTGGAGAACATCGTCCGGCGCTCCAGCGGTGAGAGATACCCCCGTCATGCGTCCATCCGCCCGTCCATCCATCCGTCCGTCCATCCCTCGGTCCCTCCGGCGTTGCCGCGCCGGTGGGTCCGTGCCAAAGCGGTGCCTTCAAGGAACGCGATCCGCTCGTCCCCTCCCGAGCATCCCCTCGCGGTCCTTGCCCTGTCTCCCCGCACTTCTCACATCGCAGTCACTACTGCCAGTTCCAACCTTCTTCTCTTTTATGATTATCTATTTATCCTCTTCGCTCATCCGGTCTTTAAATTTTTAAATATTTTTTTTCTTTATCTTTAGTTTTGTAATAATTAGGACTTGTAACTGTTTCCGTTCAGGGGGTTCAAAGTTTTTTTGCGATTCTGTGGCACTTTAAAGTCTGTGGCGAGGGTGCCGGGAAAGCGGTGAGGGAGTGCCTGTGGTTTGGATGATGGCAATCCTGTGGCTGGGCAAATGGGTTAAGAACTGTCTGCACTTGGTCATTTACGGCTCCTCTGTTAGGTGAATATTTACAGGGCTGGTTCAGGACTGTGGCACCCAGCTGTTCCTTGCTGCCGGAGTTAATTTCACCCTTTCTATTGCAAAGCAGTGATCGAGAGCACTGTACACAGCTCCATTAAAGTTACGATGTGTTTGCAGCTCTTTGGGTGTGCTGGTGTAGGTGCTGCTTTAGCCAAGTCTTGTGCTGGTTATGTTAATTTTTTAATGTAGTTTTTGCACTGGCACAGAGCTACTGAGACATAGGAGTGTTTGCACAAATGTAGGAAAGCTCAGCTTGGGTTTTGCTAAAAGATAACTCCTTGGTCAGCCCTGGTTTAGGGTGATGCTGCCAGGGGGAAGCATTGCTGTGCCAGCGTACACCTGGGCTCAGGAGTGGGAAAGGTGAGCAGAGCAGAGCGTAGAGAAGAATTACTGCATTTAGTATTAATCAAGACACCAATGGGCTTTGAAATTATGCTGAAAAATGTTCCATTCCACCTTTCCCTATTGCAGAGTGCTGGATGTACCTCTCAGTCACACCAGCATGGTCAGTTGCGCTGGCTTGGAGTGGATTTGGACAGCAGGTAGTGAACTGGTGATTCATGGATTTTCCTCATGAGCAGGAGTGGGATGAGGAGTTGGAATTTGTTTTAAAATGTTGTGTGTTAAAATGCCAGCTTTGTATTGAGCTGGTTTTGGGGGGCTTCCTCGTTGTTGTGTTGCCTCTGTCAGTTCTGTGGTCAGCAGCTGACTCCCTGTCAAGCCCTGTAGCTGCCTGATCTCCAAGAGCTGCTTTCCCACAATAGTGTATTTATTTCCCAGAATATTAAATGCAGGCTTAATTAATAGGCATTTATATAGCACTTTCCCTCTGACAATTTCAAAGTGTTGGGTGGAATTTAATTACACTTCACGGCTCCTTGTGGAAGAGGACATACAGAGGTTTTCTCAACCTGTTCATCAAATTGTGGTGTGAATGGGGGCTTGGGGCATCACAGCTGATTTCCCCAGGTCAGGCAGCATGTCAGTGGCTGGGCTGGGAGCATGGTTTGGCAATGCCATGGTTTTGTATCGTGCTCTAATTAAATCCCACATCCTCCTTGGTGAAAGCTCACTAAAGCTTTGAGACATCAAAAATTGGAAAAGCTCAGAAGGCTTTTCAACATTATATTTTAAAAGCATGTATCCCCTCCAGTTTTTAACCTGGTTTAATTTAGGAGCATAAATCATGCTGATCTGGTCATTCATTCTGCTTTTTCTGTGCCACTGATGATGTCTAAGCATGGTGTTCACTAGAGAGGTAAATCTTCTCTGTTGGACACAAAGAGGAAAGTAGATTGGGAATTTGTATTTAACTCATGTAAATTGTCAGAGTTGTGAGCTGAAACATGATTTAGTTCTTATTTTTGTCATTCAGGACATAGCCTTATTTATCCTTTATAGAAATAGTAATTTTCATTGGATTCAGTACTGTTTAATCCAAACTTAATAGTATACAGTGGAGCAAATCTGGTTCAAGTATCTCCTGCCAGTGCTCAGAAGAAGACAAGGATTTGGTCTGCTGGGTTTGTTTTTAGACTTGAATTCACCAAGTTCCAAGGGATTTTTCCTTGACAATTTGAGGAATGGGATGAAGGAAAGACTGATGATTGTTTTTTAAAATACATCTTCAGCATTCCCCCCGAAGCGTTTCTGTCACCGTTCCTGGTTCAGGAACATTCTCTTTTGAGATTTGTCACATTTATGCAATCTCATTGCACTTCTTGATCGCAAATCTTTTCTTAACAAGGTTTGTAGGTACAGGTAATAACTTCTATTAGGCTTTGGGTACCGCTGGAAAAAATCAGGCAGGTATTTCAGCAGATAGGCTCTTCTTCAGGTGAAATAGAAGCAATGGCTTCAAAATGAAGTGTTGATGGAGATAAATTACTCAGAGTTACCAGAGATGGATCCTAATAACAAAATTTATAGACAGAATTGTAATAATTTTAAAATGTGGAAAGTCAGGACTGGGAGCGAGTGTAGCGGGAACACGGTGTGCAGGCTTGGTGTGGTGTCTAGCCTGGTGTTAAAAGCAATCATATATTAAATTTTCAGCATTATTTGGGCACTTTCTCTTTAGGAATGTGGTGAACCCTTCTTTTTTACCTCATCTTTGGCTGCTCACCAGGTTAAAATTTTGGGAGAAGCCCTCACAGTATGCAGCCAAGAGCAAAGCACCAAGGAGCTGAGGAGAAAGGAACGGGGTGGCTGTGACCAGGGTGGACATAAAACAGTGACCAAGGCTCTTTGCCCTCTCTCTTGGAGAGTGGGAGAGCTGGGCTGCCCTGCTGGATGCCCTGCTGGATGCCCCTCTCCATGCCAGGGTGTTTGTGAAGGATGGAGCTGCTGTCAGAGCGATGGAGAGGTCCCACCGTGTTCCCCTGGGGGAACAACATCTCCTTTGGAGACAGCTTTACACCTTGGAGCTTGTGAAGTGTTTTAGGTCAGTGTTGAAGGTTGGTTTATGGGCAGCATCACAGGCTGCAGGTCCTTCCCAAAGCATGGGGGGTGCATGGCAGCCTCTGCTTTCAGGGTCTTTGCCCTCTCCACAGCTGAGCTCCACTTAAGGAGAGCCAAAGCCCACGGGGAGAGCGCTCTGTCCTTAGGGCTGCTGTGCCTGGTGAAAGGGACAAGCAGACCTGTCCTCAGGGTAATCTCAGTGCACTCCCTGCAATCTTTTTTTTTTCTTTTTTCTTTTAAAGCACAGTGAGAATACACTGAGGCTTATCTGAGGCTCACAAAGATTGATGTGATCTCGCTCCAGCCTTGGCTGTGCCCTAGATCTGAAGAGCACCAGGTGTTTTGCTGAGCTGAAAGGTGTTTTGTGAGAGCACTGGGCTAAATCACATTAAGGTGACTGCCTTTTACTGCCATTAGTATTTGGGATGTTTAATAAGGACCATCCTAAGGGCAATGTTCTCTCCCAAGATGTTCTCAGCAGGCTGTGCCTGTTGTTACTGATATTGTTGTTCACTTCTTCAGTGCATTCAGAGCTCTGAGTGATACTGACCCGTGCTCAGCACTGTGCAAGTGCAGAGGCTGCAGAATTGGGCAAGTCTCTAGATCAGGGCTGGGATTTATGGACCTGTCCCATGGGCAGAGTCATCCAGTGAGTTGAGACATTTAAGTTTTTTCTTCCCTTCACAAATTCTATCAGCAGAAAAATTAAGTATATGTTAATGACATAATTTGCTTTTATGGTAGAGCATGAATTTGTGGAAAGGGTGAGTCTGGGACTTGCAGCAATCTGCAATAAAGACTGCTAGCAGTTTGGAAGAGGGGATGAATTTAGTGAAAAACTGTATATAATCTTATCTATATGATAACATTCATCATTATTGGATATTGTTTCTGTTGCAATAACTCTTTGAAAGCTTCCTCATGAAAGTGGTCTTTCATAAATGCATTCTGACACTGGGATGAAATCTTAGCTCTCTAAGGCTTACATGGGAATTTCAGCATGAGTTTTAATGAAGCTAGCATTTTATTCCTGGCCTTTTTCAGCTTTATGCTGTGTTTCTAAAAAGCAATTCCTTCACACAGACCTTTATGCCCTGCTGGGTCCCTGTGACTGGTGGGTGGAAGGATCAGCCCTGTTCATAGGTGATTTTTGGAGTCAGGTTACCTGGAAAGGAGGAAAAAACAAGTGTCACATCTGTAGCAATAAGGCACCTTTTAAATTATTATTCCACTGGTATTACAGATAAAATATGTGTCTCTTCTGTTCTTACTAGCTGTGTAGGGTTCCTGTCTCCCAGGCAGGAATGTGGATGTGATGCATGTGGGCTTCTCTCCCCTACATTAAACCAAGCTGAATTTTCATCTGGCACCAATTAAATCACACATGTTGCACAGAGAAAGTTCTTTAAAGCAAAGTACTTCGAGTTTAGTGGATGTCTGTCACTTGGGATCCTCAGAGAAAAATGCAGGGCTCAGCAGTTCCCTAAATCCCTGCATGAAAGCTGGATGCACCGTGGGGTGAAAGTTTCCATCTCCAGTTCAGCTCAGGAGTTAAAGAAGGGATTTCCAAGGTGCTCATGTCATTGGGGTTTTCTTTGGCATTGGAAGGCACAGGGCTCCTTCTGCAGTTTCTGTGACTGCAGGGAGCTTGCTGACACATGAATCAATGCAAAGTGGATTTTTACACTGCCAAGCATTACTAGGTGACATATGTGAGGGGTTTGCAATTGCAGACACCCTGTTTTCCTTGCTTTTCAAGTGGGCTCGCTGAGCACAGACAGATTAAGCGTCTCTGTTTGCTGCTGCTGAAATTGGGGGAGTTCTGCATGGCTAAAGTGTTTATTTTTACTTTTAAAAAATAGTTATGGAAGCTCTGTGCCGTTTTACTAATTTAGAAACTTAAAGAATGCCATGTTAGTGAAAGGAAAAGCTAGATTTTCTTGAGATATGATCAGCTGCTTTGTGGTCTTATTTCTAATGATGGCTCTGCCCTTCCTTCCTTCCTTCCTTCCTTCCTTCCTTCCTTCCTTCCTTCCTTCCTTCCTTCCTTCTTCCCATTATTTTATTTAATTTTCTTCTTATTTGTGTAA
This sequence comes from Melozone crissalis, assembly GCF_028551555.1. NCBI lineage: Eukaryota > Metazoa > Chordata > Aves > Passeriformes > Passerellidae > Melozone > Melozone crissalis. The sequence goes on from NW_026535834.1 coordinate 4,303,098, forward strand.
TTTTTTTCTTATTTTTTAATTTTTTTTCTTATTTTTCTTTCTTATCTTTCGTTCTGTACTTGGTGGAAGAGGTTTCCATCCTCTCTTTTTGGGGGAAGTATGAGAGCTGCTGAGCACTTGCCACAAGAGGTCACTGCAAGAGTTGCTGCATTCCCAGGTTAATGTTGAAACCTGTGAGAAGGAAAATAATTAAATTGTTTTGTTTTTTTTTGAGGAAACATTTGAGTTTTCTTGTTGCAGTCGGAAGAAGTTTGCAGCCAAGGAATAATGTCAGGAAGTGGAAATACATTTAATTAGCCTGTTTTATAGAGTGCTGTCTGGTGGTAAACTGGGATTTTAAGTTATTCTCTTGGATAGCTGAAGGAAATAGGATTTTCTGATTTGATAACATTAAATAATAGAAGGTTTTGGAGTTGGTACTCTAATAATCTGCTTTTCAGATAAAAAAAAGGACAATACTTGTTTAATCAGCACACTCAGGGGACTGGCTATTGGAAGTGCTGAGCCCTGGCTATCCCAAGGGCCTGACTCCCCACCTGGGAGGATTTTAGGATCAGTCCTGTGGAAAGCTTTGCTCCAGAGAGTAGACACAGAGAGGAGACACAGGGGGTGCAGCTGATTTTCTGCCCAAACAGGTTTTTTTGAGAAGCAGCCAGGCTCTGTGGAGCTGCAGCCAGGGCTGGATCAGTGTTTGCAAGAAGAGCTCTGTGTCTGAGGAGCTCCTGGTACCACAGTTTCCTCCTCTGGGAATGTGAAAGCAGCACTTTCATTAGTGTAAAGCTGGAAGTCTGGATTCTGCTTCTCCCTGAGGGTGCCTGTGTGCCTTGAGTGAGAGCTGCAGCGTGCTCCAGTTTGAATTTAGTCCCAGTACATCTATGTTGTGTTCTGCATAATTTTAATAGAGAGCAGATTCAGCAGAGGCATCTAGATGATAAGTGGGATAGGTGAGGGTCAGTTTAATTCTAGGATAAATGGATGTGTGGGGGAGAAACTGTGATCAGAATTGTATGAAATGTCAATTTTTCAGGTAATTCATAGAGATGCTCTCATGTCCTTACTGCCTCAGAGTTCTTCCTGGGGTCAGTGATGTGCCACAGGAAAGGCAGGGGCTGTTTGTGGGCTTCCATTCACATTCCAAATGACTGCAGTTCATTTTCTGACTTTCGAGGAGGTAAACTTCAGGCAGGCTCTAATTTTTCTTCTTGAGCTCGCTTGCTAAATTGCTGAAAGCTGCTGTGTTCCCAGCTGAGTGGCTTACATGTGGATTTAATATTTCAGCCAGGGCTGGGTTATTCATCCTCTGTTTTATTTGAGGAGCATGTTTTTGAGGCAGGAAGTGGATAATTTCAGCCCAGTCAGTGTGATCACACCTTGCTCTGGCTTTAGCCCTCTGCATCTTCATAATATGAGCATTAAATAAAGACAACACTGGCATTGAAAGGTGACATAAAGAGTCAGTCCTTTGAGAGGTTTTTTTGGTTTTTTTTCAGGCAAGCAACACTTAATGTACTGGGTAAATTGGGTGACAGTGATGTTTTGCATGCTTTAAAGACACTGGGGAAATTACAGCTTTGTTAGAAAACAGCGCTGTGGTTTTACAGACAGGAGTACAGAGTGCTGGTGGAGGTTGTGCTTCAAGAGCAGAGGTTTGTCTGCAGCCAGCCCCAGAGCTGGAGGGGTGTTGGTGCCTGTTGAGGCAGATTTCAGAGGGCTGTGCCCTCCAGGAGGGTTTAGGATCTTCCTCTGTATTCCATGGGGATGCAGCACATCTGGAGCACATGGTTGGAGTCAGCACAGACAACACCAGGGGTTTTCAGGGCCAGGACTTGCTCAGGAAAGCTAAGAAAATTAAAAAAGAGACCTTTTTTATTACATCCCTCCTGAGACACCCTTTACAAGATGCTCTAAACAAATCTGCAGCAATTTGCTGACCCCGTGTAGATTTGAGGAGAATCAACTGACAGCAGTTGAAGTGGTTTGGGGCTTTTCTATTAGGGAAAAAAAAGGCAAATTCCAGATGTTTCCCAGCCCCCATGAGGTCTGAGCTGCCTTTGCTGTGCAGTGGAAGGGTGGCAGTTCTGAAGGACAGCTCTGTGTAAAGTTGACAGAGGTAGGAATTTGCTCCTAGATGAAAATGCTGCTGCTTTTTGTCATTATAATCATTATTGTTGTTTGTGTTCTGCTACTACTTTATTTTCTTTAGAACGTCTTTTCAGTGGTGACCTTTCTAAAAGAGGTCAGTTGCCAGTTTCCTTGAGGAGAAAGGGAATTCTCAAAAATGGTGATTTAAACAATTTTGGTTGCAAGTGGTACCCAAGCATTCTTGAGAAAAGATGATTAGAGACAACGTTTCTCACTTGGTTAAGCATATCTCCTGGAATGATTTAGCTGTTCTTGCTCTCCTGTCATTACATAACATGAATTTTACACTGCTTTAGGCATTTTGTTAGTTAAAAAAATTGCTCGCACGCTGTGGTCTTTTTATTTTGTTTTAATGACAAACACAAGGCTCAGCACCGTGTTGAGTGCCAGCTACTGCAAGATAGAGTAAGATTAAAAGCTTGCTGCTCTACAGCATAGGCTGCCTTTAAACAAAAGAGCCTTTTTTGCAAAATAAAATCGTGGCAACGGCAAATGCAGTGCCTTTTAAAAAATTGTTTTTCTCAATTGTGTTTTCCAACGTGAAGTTTTGCTGACTGAATGCCTCTAATACCCTGTTTCCTTGCCATCAGCATTAAACCTTGCAAATAGGAGAGTTATGTTAGTTAATAAAAAACCTGCTGCCTTCCTGAGAGGAATCTGGCAACTCCGAGACAGATGAATCTGTTGTCAGACCCTGCTTTCCTTACAGACAGACAGACACTGGTGTTCAGAGGTGTCCAGCCAAGGAGCATGCACAACCTACAGAGCTGGGGTTTGGGTTCCCTACAGTGCATCAGAAAGGGGAATGAGGGGAGAAGATGGTTGGTGGAGGCAATGACAGCAAGACAAGCTTAGAAATAATAAAAATTGACATCAAGACAAGCTTGGCAATAATAAAAATTGGCCTTTTATCTGTAAGGAAATGGGAAGTAGATGTGCACTTTCAGTGCATTGGAGAAATCTAAGAAGGATGAACAAATCACCAGGGATTTTGGGGTGATAATCATGAGTTTTGAAATCAGCTGCATGTAAATGTTTTCAGAGTACAAGACACCACACCATGGTCATCTGGATCCCAGTTTCCTGGGGTTTCACCACATGCTGGATCAGACCAGAGGCTGTCAGAATTACTGTCTTGCTTTCAGCAGTGACCAGTGTCTCTCTGACCAGTGGAGAAGCCCCCCAGCTTCTGTAGAAAAATATTTGTGAGATTGGGAAGCTTCACAGAGAGAGATTTTCCTTTCTGGCCACAGCAGGGATATTGCACAAGTTTTGGTTTACAGCACCTTACAGATGATATCAGCTGTATTTCTGCCCTGCCATTCATAACTTTGGCTGTCCTTGGCAATCCCTGCTGTGATCTTTCCATGAAGTTGTGACATAATTAAAGTAAATTCATGTGTTCTGTGATGCCCAGTTGCAAGTAACTAAACTCTCTTAAGAAACACTTTTTATTGAGAATACCTCCAACAGAACACATTCTCTCAAAAGACTTGCTTGCAGAATGTAGTTCTTGTCTGTTGGATCTGACAGGAATATGGCTATGGAGATCCCAGTGCTGGTGCCATGCCCACCACCCTGCCATTTCCAGACATTTTGTTGGCTCCTTTTTTTTCTGAAGAGGGTCTAAAATACCCCTTTTACCTGTCAAAGACCCCTTTTATCTGTCAAAGAGGTTGCCTCTCCCATGAAGGGAGTCTGAACACCTCAATTTTTGGCTGTCCTGTGGCAAATGGAGATGGAGATAAAATGAGGTTTTTTCCAGCCTTTGTCTCTTACACCTGGTTCAGGCAGCCAGCTGGAAATTGGAAAGAGTGGAATTTGCCATAGACTTGTGGAAATAATGATCAAAGACACAACTGTGATGACCTTTCTTAGCCAGGAAATCACGAGTCTGAACTGTGGGAATACAAGAGTCAGGCATGCAGGATTTAGTCCAGAACTGGCTGTGGATCCATCCTCATTGGAAGGAACTGCAGAAATGAACTTTCAATGAGTAGTTAGTGGTGATAACATGATTTCATAAAATTATGGTCAAAACCAGAGGTTCTCTCAAAATGTCCTGTCATCCAGTACACAGGTTGGATTTTTACAGCTGGGGATGGACTGGCTCATGTAGAATTAAATCTGCATGGAGTTATGATTTGTAACTGCAGAAATAGGGGAGAATTAATTGTGTCTTCATTGAAGAAAATAATGACTTGTGGTAAAATATAAGGTAGGTTAAATACAGAGGGTTCTGTGAATACTGAGATTTGGGTACCCAATAAAACCAAAGGGTCAGATACTGACCTGTTCTTCCTTCAATTTTATCAAGTTGCTCAGTGAGCAGCAGCATTAATGAAACGTGGATTCCTGTGGATTTGTGCCTGCACTTGAATTTATCGGTCTCTAACAAGAGGCAAAGATTGATTTAAGATTTTTCTTTGACTGGAATTGCACACACACACACACACACACACACACATACAGATATTGGTAATGGACCTGGCCGTGCTGAATTTGCAATTGGGCTCAATAATCTTGGAGGTCTTTCCAAACCTAAAAGATTCTATGATTCATATTCCTGTGCTGAGCATGGATGAATGAGCTTTTCTTGCTTAAAAGACAAAGGTAAAAAAAAGAAGTCAGTTAAGTAAAGGAAAATTCAAGGGGACAAAAGAAAATGTCGTCTAAAACCTGGTCAAGTTCCTAGTATGAATATTATGAATCTGATCTAACATTAAAAATTAAAAATACTAATATCTACCAAGATGTTTCTAGCGTCTTTTTTACCTCAGACTTTATGGGATTTAAAAGAAAAACAAACACACAACAATTTGTCAATAGCTTGGCTTTACGTTTTGTCCCTCTCAAGTTTCTTGTGGATTTGATCAATTCGTTGAATGCCTTATCAAATATTTTGAGACCCTCAGGTGCGAAGAAGTATAAAATCCATAGAAAACAACCATTAAATGCTATTTATCTGGCTGCAGCACATATCTTCTGCTGTGTGCTCTGTGTCCTGAAACAGGGATGGGGTGGGAACACCCAACTGAGTTCATGTCTGAGGCTGGGGAGGCTTTGCAGGAGGGTTGTCTGGTTTTGGACTGTGACCCTCTGGGGAGCACAGGGATGTGCAGAGCTCCCCTGAGTGCATCATCCCCAGGCTGTGCCCTTTGTGTCAAGGTGTGTTGTTGGAACCCAGGACATCCCTCTGGCTGTCCTGAGCAGCCCAGACCCTGGCACAGAGCCCAAAATGCCCCTGTGGGTTTGATTATGACTCATGGAGCAAATTACCAACCTTAGATGAAGATCTGCGGGCCACAACAGCTTAAGTAGATAGAGAATTTATCACAGGGTAAAAAAGTAGATTTTGGGGTTTTTGGTATGGGGATTCAGGGGGCAAGATGGAGGGATCTGGGTGTGTCCAGCCTTTCTTCTTCTTCTTCTTGGCCTCAATCTTCTGCTGTGATGTTGGCACTTTTGGATTGGTTTAGAGTAGAAGCTCACTGTCTAACATAGGTGATGGGTATTGGAAAGTAACTGTAATCATTGCGCAGGTAGTTTTTAGTATAAAGACATAACACTGCCCTGGGAGCAGGCAGAGTGCCTGGAACTGTCCTGCTGGATGGACTTCGGCAGGACAGGAGAAAGAATTTTATAGATAAGGAACAAAAACAACCTTTAGACTGAGAAATGAAGAGCTCTGACTCCTCCTTCATGTGCCAGGGTAGGAGAAGAGACTTTCTGACTTTTCTCAGGATGACTCTGACCAGCGAGAGATCCTGAGAGTGTGTGAGCAGAATTTCGGCCAGAGGTGATTCTATAAAGACAACCTTCCCAAATTTAACTTGCAGCCTTGGGTTGTGTCCCTGTGGGATGGGAAATTCAGAATTGCTGATGCTCCCAGCATCTCCAGCTTCTGGAGTGTGGTGGTGATGGGGTGGCAGCCATGGGGACAGCCCAGGTTTGGGGGGCTGGGGGTGTCTCCCCTTTTCCAAACTGGAGGTGCTGCCTAATGACAAAAGGAAAAAAGCCCTGCAACACTGCTGAAGTAGTAAGATAAAAAGCAATTCATTAATGAAAGCTGCAAAATAGGGTGCACAAATACGCCTCTGTGCACACGTGAAAAATTATTTTCCCATTTTTTTTAAGGTTAATTAATTAGTGTATCTGGCCAGTACAGCCAATAGGAAATCAGTTACCCCAGTAACCCACCCTCGGGCCAGCCCTTTGGAGTTGCTCCCGGGGCTTCTTTGCCCTATTTTCTTGTTATATCTTTTAAGTTCTGGTGGAAAACAAAATGTCCTTATGAGAAATTCTCTCCTTAAGTATAAGATTAAACAGAATTTCAAGAATGTGATAGAAAAGGGGTAGTTTATTATGAGAAAGGGCAAGAAAAGCACTAGAAGGTATACCCATATTAAAAATCTACAAGGCTGAAAATGTATGAAAATACATAAAAAAATCTTGAGGCATCAGTGGAGATGCAGGTATGGGGGGAAAGCCACTACACTGGGATGAGCTCCAGCAAACCCTTTGTTCCCAGGGGTGGTGGAATCCAGGGATATTTTATGTAATGCTCAGGTTTTACTCTGTGTCTTCTGCTGTTTGTAGAGAGGGCATCTTTCTGGGCAGGAAAACAAATTTTTAAAGTTGACATTTAGGCTTAAAGACTATTTGTAATGGATCTGAATAAATGCCTTGAGTGTAAAAGTAGATTTCACAAAATCTAAACTTCTATTTCTCCCATTGGTTGGCTTTTAAATATTTTAAAATCTGCTTTTCTGTAGAAAATCCAATAATCTCCAGATTATTTTTTTTTTCAAAATTCATGCTTATAAAGGAAAAAGATAGAATTACTGTTTTTTAAAATACATGTTCCACATCCAATAGAATAATGTTTGCAGAATGTGCAATCCAGTCACAGTTATAAACACTCTGAGTAGGGCATGTGTAGCTCATGCAAACTCAGTGTCACTTTTATGTTTAAATCACTATGCACACCTGAGTGAATGTCTGTTGTTGTCATAACCATTCTTTGGCTATTATGAGGAAAATTTGTAAAAATATCCCTTTTTTCCTCCACAAGAACTGCTGAAAAGAACATTTCCTGTAATTTTTATGCAGCAATGATTGTTAATAGTTACATTTTAATAGCTTTTTAGCAGCAGTGAATGGGACCATATAGTTCCATAGCTGTAGTCAAAATGAAATTGAAAACTAACAGTAAAAATAAAGAAAACATTGAAGATTACCATGGACTACAATTTAAAAACATCTGCTTTCCCCAGTGTCACCTGACACTCTCCCTCATTCCAGGGATGCTGGCTGGCTGTGTCCTGCAAAACAGAATCAGACCTGCCAGGAAGAAAAAATTCCTTCTCTCAAGCAAAAGAGTCATTATCAGCTTTGGGCACACATACAATTCAGCATTTAAAACTCAGTTTGCACGTTAATTTAATGTTGCTTTCAAGACATGTATCAAATAAAAATAAAAGATGCTGTCTTGCCCAGATGTGGTGAATAAATGAATGCTTTCTAAATTGTTAAGGAATTGGGGCTTATATTGAAGTTGTTTAGGAATTGGGGCTTATATTGGTATTTTGTGGTGTAGGAGGCTCCTTGCATTACCATAATTATTATTATTATTATTATTATTATTATTATTATTATACAGTTATTCTGTTTGATAACAAATTCTTTTCAGATGTCCACTTGGATTTCCCTCTGAAACGCCCAGGTAGAAATTCCTGTCACAAATAACTCTGCATCTGCTGTGTAACACAAGCAGGATTTCATTGTACTTTGCCACTGACAGCAGCCCTTTCTCCCTTGTGCTTTTGTCCTTTCAGAATCCAGTTTTTTGTTGGGAAACGCCCAGATTGTGGACTGGCCCGTAGTTTACAGTAATGACGGATTTTGCAAACTCTCTGGGTACCACCGAGCGGACGTCATGCAGAAGAGCAGCACCTGCAGGTATGCCCATTGCCTTTTTTCTGCCCCTTGGTGCACTTGGAAACTTTTAATCTGCTGGGAAGAATGGTGAGAGTTTGGGAGAAAGGATTGAGGTGAGAAAGGCATTGTTTTGTGGGTGTTGAAGTCTTAAAACGGGATTTAAATGAAACTGATACAGAATTTATACAGCTCACAACTGACACAGAACATGGTAAGGCACCTTGAAGTTTATCCTGGCTAGTATTGGTGAGAATATACTCTAGCTAATGATCCAGTAAAGAGAGTGGGGTTTTAGGCAATATAGTTCAAAGGCATTTTTGCTAGATTGTTCTGAGTTCTGCTGTTACATGCCAGGAGGCAGCGGGCTCTTTTGCAGCCCACGCTGGCCCCTATTATTAAGCATACACAGAGCCCAGTAATGCACAAAGTGCATCTTTATTCCCCAGAGAGTGATTAGGCTGCTGATATATTTACTCTAAGCATTGCAGCTTTATGGCTTTTTTCTTTTACTGGTGGTCTTTCAGGAGCCAGCAGCTGTGATTTGTGGCTGGATGTGCATTTGAGCTGTGCCTGCTGCCTCCTTTAGAAAGGGATGCTTTTGGGGAAGGACTGGCTCCCTGATGTGTGTGTGAGCAAAGCAAACTAGGGACAGAGGCAAGGAGGGAGGGTTGAGGTGCAAGTTTGTGTAGGTTTTCCCTTTCTCCCTTCAGGGAGTGCCCAGTTTCAGGCATTAGGGACAAGGGATGGAATATTTGGAAGTGTTCAAGGCCAGGCTGGACAGAGCTTGGAGAAACCTGGTCTGGTGGAAGGTGTCCCTGCCCATGGCAGGGGGTTGGGATCTTTAAAGTCCCTTTCAAGCCCAACCATTCTGTGATTCTGTGATGATTCTGTGATCAGCAGTGATGATTTTTGGGAGATGGTGCTGCCATACACTGGTGATCAGCTGATGCTTCAGCTGGCAGGGGCAGGGTGGGCAGGGATCCACTGCTTCCTCCAGAAAGCAACACCTGCTGGTTATTGTAAACAAGGTGCCCTGACAAAGGCAGGAATGATACATCTGACTCCATGTTCTCAGAAGACTAATTTATTACTTTATGATACTATAATATATAAAAGAATACTATATGATACTAAAGAATACAGAAAGGATACTCACAGAATGCTAAAAAGAATGAAAACTTGTGACTCTTTCCAAAGTCCTGACACAGCTTGGCCCTGAATGGCCAAAGAGTCAAAACAACTGACAGCAGAACCCAATGAAACAATCACCTGTGGGTAAACAATCTCCAAACAGATACAAACAATGTATATCTATCCCCTGATCCAAGTTGTTTTTATTACTGATCCTGAGTGTGATAAAGGACAATTTATAAATATTGCAATGTTTGGTCAATTGGCCTCAGGCTATAAGTGTTTCAAAATCATCTTTCAGCCATACTTTTCTCCTGGTAGTCCCATGAGAATTCACTCTATTCCCTTTCCCACCCCATCCCCTGCATTGGGACTGTTCATGTGCTGTGTAGGTGTGGCACTCATGGACATGGTTTAGTGATGGATGTGGCAGTGTTGGGTTAACAATTAGATTTGATGATCTTGAAGGTCTTTTCCAACCTAAATAATTCTGTGGTTCTGTGATTTTAAATCTCAGATGGTCTTGCCTGATACAGATCACAGGGAGAGGTGGATCAGCTGAAGGGACTGGAGGTGTGAGTGAGTTTTGTTCCAGCTCAAGCAATGAGCTAATCCTGTGACAGGCTGGTAATTCCTTTGAATTTGTCCTTCTCTCATCTTTTTAATCAGCAACAGTATGCTCACTGGCAGGAAAATCACTTAGAAATCCCTCAGTATGGGTGCCAGTCTCCTTAGTTTCACAGGCACTATATAAAAAGCACATTATACATAGGAGTCAGCCTATACTGGGTGATGGGAGTTGATATGTGTTCTCTCTGAGCTCACGTGGCACTCAAAACTGCATGTGTAGCTTGGGCTGATATATAGAATAATTGGTATAAATGGGTGCTAAAATGCAGAGAATTTTTAGGTGGAAGAACTTTTCAGCTGCTGTGCCAGGTGAAAATGAGCTGACAGTCCAGGAGGAACGGGGTTCATGTGACTGAGACACCCCTAACCTCCATTTAACCAAAAAAAGACCTGCTGGAGGTGTAGGTCAGCCAGCATCCAGGAAAATCACTGATTTGTGCCCAATTGTCCCCAGACATGACCATATGTGTCTTCATGAAAGAATAAACAGTTGTAAAACACTGAAATGCAGTTTAATGTTGCAAGTTATTTCAGTATTTTCTAAATATTGCTGCTTATCAGCTAAGCTCTGTGATTTCATCATGCCTTTGGGAGAGCAGGCATCCTTTAATGGACCTACCCTGGCTTTTGGCACTTGGCATTCACTCCAGGCTTTGCTCTGCTTGCCTTTCCTTGCACATGAGATTTCCACAGCCACTGTTCCCACTGGAACACTTGGTCAGCATCTCTGCCCTGCCTTGTTTTGATTTACTGCCCTGACAGGTGGGATTAAAAACCAGCCTGCAAGGGAAATCCTGGCTCTAGTGAAGCTAAAGGCAAAATTCCCACTGTGCTCAAAGAAATGGGATTGTGCGTGGTGGGTACAGCTGGACTTGAAGAAGGGTGGATTTGGGGTGGCACCTCTGTGGCCTAAGTTTTGTGTGTCCTTGCAGTGCCAATGGTGTCTGCTCTTCACCTTGCAGAGTTTTGAAGCTAAATATGTACAGATGTGTATCTGTATTTGCTGTTCCTGCTGTGTGAATGTTTGTCTCCTGTAATTGATGCCCTGACTGCTTGTGGATGAAGAGAGCTGTAAATTTGGTGTAGGGCTGGATGCCTTCTGTGCTTCACTTTTCCTCTGTCCTGGATAATTCCTCTCAAAGGAAGGAGGAATTTTTGCAGTTTGCTGCTGCCCTGCAAACCCAGAGCTGCTCTGATGCTGCTGCTCTGCATCCTGGCAAAGGACAGAGCTGCACAATGTGAACCTTAAGTCTTTGAGGCTTTTCTGTGCCAAGAGGTGCTTTAACAGGAAGGTGGGAGCCCAGGCATCCTAAATGACAACTGGTCTGTTTTAGAGGTGGAGAAAATATCTAAGATTATGCCTCTCTCTGTGTGTACCTCAGCAAGTCTTGCTTCTCTTTGATAAGTGTGTTTTCTGTGTAGTAAGATTCCCAGTAGCAGAGTGGTTTTGATATTTATGTCTTGTACAGTTTGCACTCAAGGCATTTGACAAGCACAAAATAACAAAAAAAAAGAAAAGGCAGAAAAAGACAGAGTGATTGACTAAAGAAGTAGGAGTCTCTCCATGTGTACAAAATAGGACAGACTAAATTAAATTAAACTTGTGATAAGCAAAAATCTTATATAACTCATGCACTAAAAGGCTCTGAGGTTCCTTTGGTGCTGTTAAAAATTGCCTTCTGAAAAATGTTTTTATTGTTCCAGAAGCCTTTAAAATGTCTCTTTATGTGTGAATATAATATGAGATTTGAGCATTACAGGTTTACTGCAACAATAAGCTGCTTGTAATTTAAAACATAAAGTTGATTGATCACGTTCTGCAGCACTAACTGGTATCGTCCACCTCTCATCATCAAGTAGGATTTGTCATTTTAACACTAATTAGTGATGACTTTCTGTATTATAAATGATGTAAAATCAGCACTCAACAAATTCTTGCTATTTTTTCCTTCAGGACTATGAGAAACATTGTTTTAAGTCTGAAGAAAACAAAAAAGAGATCCATCAGAGCATTAAAAAAGGCATAGATTAAAAAAATAATTAAAAATATCAAACTCTTTTTGCTGTCCTCTCCTGTATAAATGTGTGAAAGGTTATCAGGTGAAATGGGGAAAGGCAGGTCATTTGAAAAGCAGCAGTAGGCTGTGTTCTGCATGTCCTCCAGACACCTGTGCATGTTGATGACAACAGGACATTACTGAAGCCTCGTGCCTGGCTAAAACCATTTCCTGCTGTCAGCTCCTCTGGTGGCACCTCCTTTGCTGTCCCAAAGGTGACACTAGCCCAGCACTGCCACCTTCTCCACACAGCCACGTTCCCAAGTGCCACATCCTCGTGTTTGCTGAGCGCTTCCAGGGTTGGTGATCCCACAGCATTCCTGGGCAGCCTGCTTCCATGCCTGGCCACCCTTTTAGTGATGTTTTTCCCAATGCCCCATCTAATCAATGCCTGTGGCTGTGTGACCAGTGAAGAGGCAGCTGCAGGGACACTCAGATGTTGCAGCCACTCTGATGCCTCCATCACCCAGACTGGGTGTTGTATTTGCTGGGAATATCCTGACGAAGGCAGGAATGATGAATCTGACTCCATGTTCTCAGAAGGCTAATTTATTATTTATAATACTATATTATATTAAAGAATACTTTACTATACTAAAGGATACAGAAAAGATACTTACTAAAATGCTAAAAAAGATAATAATGAAAACTGGTGACTCTTTCCAGAGTCCCGACATGGCTTGGCCCTGATTGGCCAAAGAGTCAAAACAACTCACAGCAGAACCCACTGAAACAATCACCTGTGGGTAAACAATCTCCAAACACATTCCACATGAGCAAAACACAGGAGAAGCAAATGAGATAAGAATTGTTTTCCTTTTCTCTGAGGCTTCTCAACTTCCCAGCAGAAAAATCCTGGGTGAAGGGATTTTTTCAGAGAATGTGAATGCTACAACCAGGCACCACCCTGTTGTGGGAGCAGCTCCATTGCTTCCCTGGGCTGGCTGTGAAGGGAAAAGATTCATGGTCTGGCCTTCATTGAGTACTTTAATGCTTGCTGAGCCTCTAACCACTGTGTTGTTTTATTGTTTCTTTCAGAGCAGTAGACATAAAATAAATGTTTATTGAACCTTCGGAGGTCTGTTGATCAATAAGAGAAGCTGCACTGAAACCACAGAGGCACTGATAGCTTTTCCCTTTCCTATTCTCAGGGTTTTCTGTTTCTGTTTCAGCTGAGGCTCAAACTGTTTGTGAACTACGAGAAGGGGGTGGGGGAATAAAGTCTGATCAATTAAAATTATATTCATCCAAGTGTCTGTAAGCTTTTATCTGATGTTCCATTTTCTTTCAGGCCTGTAATTGGGAATTTGCACAGAGCAGCCTTCACTTATTTTTAATCCAGGGGAGAATGACCAATAAAAGCCTGGCTGTTTCCTTACAAAGGCTGTCAAAAGCAAGGTCAGGGGGTTGGGTTTGCTTACACCAGCTGGAGGTCTGACCTGGAAAAGAATGCAAAGATGAGATGCTTAAGTGGCAAGAAATAGCAGAGTTAAAATTACATTTTTACATTCTCAGCCCGGAGAGGGATGAGTCTCCAAAAGCTTTCTAGTATTTTCCACTGAACTATTAAAGAAATGCAGTATACAGTAAAGAAAATGAGGATGAATTTGGTTGTTTGATAGTAGTGCAGACATAGCTACACATTGCAGTCATTGCTCCTCACTGTTTAAATCCTACCTCTATTTGGATTGGTATTTAGTAAAAGAATTCCAATTATCGCATTGTCCCAGATGTATCTTGACAAGATTAGATTTGCATCCCTTGGTTCAGCCAACAGCCTTTACCTTTAGTAGCTTACATCCCTCCTCTGGAAGGATTTTCAGGAGGATTGAACAAAATTTGGGAGTTTTTAGAGGTTTTGTTAAATTTTCTCTGTTTTGACAGGAATACTGCCATGGCCTGCAGCTGTGGTGATAATGGTTTCATAAGCTGTCAACTTTTTCTAACCTTATATCCTTAAAGATATACTCAGTAAAGCACTTAATGAAGCATTATGTTGGATTTATTTGCAGTAAGGAGGTGGTCATGGTTACTTGCTATTGTAGGTGTCCTTGTGACACTCTAAATATTTAGATGGGGTGTAAATCATAATTAAACCTTGGTAAATGACAGTTCGTAGCATCTTTAATGCTTTTGCTATTTAAGGTGACTGTAACAATGTTGTTGCTTGTCTAGAAAAAAAGAGAATTTTTTTCTTTTTCAGTTTTATGTATGGTGAACTGACAGACAAGAAGACCATTGAAAAAGTCAGACAGACTTTCGACAACTATGAGTCAAACTGCTTTGAAATTCTCCTCTACAAGAAAAACAGTATGTATATATGTGTGTGTGGTGCTGGGAGTGGTAAAGCATATTGAAAGCATGCAATAGACTGAAAGAAATTTTCATTTTGACATATGGGTAAATTTGGGGCAAGATTTGGAGAGGAAACAGGCATTTTGGTTGCCACAGCTCAGGAAGAGATTTCTCTTTTAAGGCCAAGCATTCAGATTGCCAAGAATAGTAGTTGTTCCCTGCTGTCTCTAGTCTGACTCCTTCTTTCAAAAATATATTTAGTTTTGAGGATTGTTTCCCTGAAGGGAAACTGACTGGGCTAAGTGAAAAGAAATGCTGAATGAGGCTCCCCCACATCCTCAGGAAACTCCCCCATGTCTCCACAAGTGAGAAGCCAGGCCCTGGTTGTGGAGTGGCTGCTCCTGGTGCTGTTGAGATGCCTCTGTGAGTGTAAACCAACATGTGCCAGCTCTAGGGAGATCACTAAGCCTGGCACATAGCCCAGGGATTAGTTAGAACACCAGGGACTTGGTGGCTCAATGAGATTCAGGGCCTCTGTTCCTTCTTCTTGGCGGCATTGGGTTTGCAGGAAGTTGCCAGAACTGGAGATTTTCTTCATTTTTTCTTAACCATGAGCCATTCCAGCCACATTTTCTCTCCTGGGCAGCACTGGCTTGTTGATTTAGAACACATTCTGAGCACAGCCCATTCTGTTGTGTGGCCTCCTGCTGGACTTGTGCATGGTGGATCAGCAGATCTGCTGAGCTGGTGGTTGTGATTCCTGTTGTTGTCAGTAGAAATGAGCAGTCTCCTTCACTAGCACAGACCATCTTTCAAGATAGAAAGCAAAATTCAGATTAAAAGTGCTCCAGAAAATCTGGTTCCTCTCTCTGCACAGAATTAGTCCAGGTGACAGGGTTGGTGGCCAAGAGCAGCCCAAGACCAATCCTGATGGAGATGCTCTCCTCAGTCTGGCTCTCAGTACAGGGTGCAGGTGCTATGTGGGGCTGGGGATCTTTTCCCCTGGTTCACCTGCCTGGAGCCCAGAATCTGAGGCCATGCTTCCCCTGGGTGGGCTTTGATGTTGACATGGGATTGCCAGAGCTTTGCCTTTGATGCTGACATGAGATTGCCAGAGCTTTGCCTTTAATGCTGACCTGGGATTACCAGAGCTTTTCCCTGCATGCTGTGGCTGAGGGAGGGGAATGTTGTGCCTTAGGAAAGAGCTCCCTGTGCCTGACTGCCCCATTTCACTGCAAACTCACCCAAACCTTTCATGACATTGAAGGGAGCGTCCCGGACACCTCCTCTTATGCTTTACCTCTGTTTTCCCTTTTTAGACTCAATCTTCCTGTGTGGGCACTAAAATAGCAGGAAATGCTTGTAGAGTTCTCAGTTCTGCCTGCATCAAGGCATTTTAGCCAACATGTTAATTAAAGGGAGAAGCCAGAGCAGCTCTGAAGTCCAGCTGTTCCTGCAGGTGCCCAGGGGAGCCCTCCAAATGACCTCTTTTTGGTTCCTAAGCATATGGATGTGTCTGTTCCACAGATCTTCTGCTTCTCTTCCTGTTTCCTGTGCATTCCAGGTCACCTGGATGCCCCCTCACCTCAGGGGAATCTCCTGGGACAGGCTCATGTTGGGTATCTTTGCCAGTGGTGGTGCCCAGCACTGCCATGCCCTGTGTCCATGGGATTTCCAAAGTGGATCCCAGAAACCCTGTGCTTACTCCAACCCTGGCTTCTCTTAGTAAATGCTGCTCTTAGCTCTTGCTCTAGAATGGGCCTGAATTAGATGCTTTTCTATTTTATTTATGTATAAGAAGAGAAAAGTCTTCTCTTGGTGACTTTCCTGTAACAAGGCAGATGCTTTTTGCTTTGGGTTGTGGATTGTCTGCTGGAGCTTGATGATGCTGCAGAGATTTATTGAGCTGCAGTTGCCTTAATAAAATCTTCACCTTTGCCCAGATCTCCGAGCCTACACTTTCCATAAATTATGCAGGATTACAGAAGGACTTTATGGAAAATTACTCAGTATTTCTCTCTGGGTTTGAGTCACTTCCCATCCATAACATCTGTTGTCAGCTTTCTTTTCCATCACCCAGAGCCCAGAACCTCAACCCCTCACTGATGCAAACAGGCTCACTCTGGGCTCCAGCTCAGCAGCTGCTCTGCTCAGGATTTCCTTCCATTTGTCATTCTCTGAGCCTTGTGGAAGATGGTCCTTAGGAAGAAACTGCCTACTAATCCCCCAGGCTGGAAATTGGAGCAGAGGAGGAAATAAAGATTAGTTATCTCTTGGAATAAATGTACTTCTGCAGAGTGTAGGTGTGGAAAGGCTTGTGTTTATCACCTACATGAGGCTTGCAATGCCTTCAGAGCACCCTCCCACCCACATTTTTAAACTGAAGGTCCAGGTGTGTATTTTTGATAATGTGGCACAATGTGTTATTTTTTGGTGTTTTTTTTTTTTGTTTGTTTGTTTTCCTTTACCCATTCCCTTTTGCTTCTGGCCGAGGGAGATTTGGAGGTTTTCAGGTTGTTTTCCCATCCTTCTCTGCTGTGTTAGAGATGATCTTTAAGGGCTGATGTTCTCTGGCAGCATCTGTTTGACTGCTGCCTTCAACACTCCCCTTGGTGTGTTCTAACCCAGCTCGTAGCTTCCAGCTTCAAGACTTGAAAGCTTGCTACAACCCTCTTCTGCTTTGCTGCATTCCCTTATTATGCAGTCCTTACCTCTGCCCACACAGCTATTCATCAACCACATTAGGCATGCCTACATATATATATGTGTGTATATATATATATATATATGTATATGCATGCCTCTCTATATATGAATATCTATATGGTGATACTCAGGAAACATCTTTACTGCTTTTTCTCATTTTGCTGCTTCTACAGCAGTAGCCACCTTGCCTCTGTCTTTGATTTTTGTCAGCACCCTTGTGCGGGGTGTTTTGCCTACTTGCTTTCATCTCCAAGGGTACCAATGGATTCCCAGGTATAAGTGCAAATTACTTCTCCAGAAAGCTGCAGCACTCTGTTTTAGTAGTTATGAAAAGTCTTTTGTCTTGGGTTAGCAACTGGGAATTAAGATAATCAAGTAATCAGCATAATAGCTTTGGAATTATCACAAAAAGCAGTCCCACATCTCTCCCACTTCTCCAGTTTACTGGTAGTGAGTTACTGGTTTAATCTGGGTTGAATTTCAATAAACCCTTGTGGGTTTTAACCTTCCCCACAGTAATCCCAGCCCAAATGGTTTTCTCTGCCCTCTGGGACCTGTGCTGCAGCTCCTGGCACAGCTCCCGGACCTGGTGCATCAGAGGAGATTTGGGGGGGGCAGCAGTGCCCATGGGGGATAACAGTGGGCAAGGGGCTTGTATCAATGTGTCAGCTCTCAGGCAGCTCAGGAGAAAAGCCGTTCTGTCAACTGGCTGAAAGCACATCAAATCCCAGAGGTAATTATCTGGCTGTGAAGGCATTTATGGTGCAGCGAGCGTAGGTGCTCGTTTGGGAGGGAGGGACACGGAGCTCTGCTGGATGGAGAACATCTGACATTCCCAGCCCTGCAGGGGAACAGGGTTTTCTAAGAAAATTGCTCCACTGTTGTAGGATTTCACCCCTTGTGGAGCACACCTGCATGTATGTAGGGCACTGCCTTGTGTGTGTCAGCCTGGAAGCTTCAGCTCCTGAGCACCTGCAGGAGCCCTCTGCAAACAGGGGGGATTTACCAAAAGCCAAGCTGGCCACTCCAAAACCAAGGGCTCTTTTTGGCTGTTTATTTGGTGGGTGGTAGGATTTGAAAAACCCTTGGTTTCATTTCAGAAGTTAAGTAGAGAGGAGGGAGAGTGCTGGGAGAGTGCTGCACTGGGCAGGGCAGTGAGGAGGTGGAGGTGTGACCTGAAACACAAAAAAAGAAATCAAATCTGATTTGTCCTGGTAGGACATTGAGAGTCCAGCTCAGGTCCTCTTAAATAATGTAGTCATATAAAATTTGGAGCAATTCACAATATACTCCATCATTTTTGGATTTGATAGCTCCATATTATGTAAAGAGGGAATCAAAGATGCCATTCACCTGTTTTTTTCTCACCTTTCTACATTTCAGACCTCAGTTTGTGCAACATGCTGGGAAAAAACAAGAGCAAGAGGGGAAGAACAATGTGTTTTATTTCAGAATAAATTTTTATATAGCCTTCTGCCTCTGTTTATCATCTAGTTAGGTTATTGAAGCTGTAAAAATGGGAATATGTTGTTTTCCTTGGAGGAAGTAAAATTAAAAACTCTGGAAGATGTGGAAATATTGAGATACACAGCTAAACTACATGTGTGTGTTAATAATGTGTAAATGTTATGGGTTGGGGGTAGTTTGTGCTACACCACATTCCAATATTCCTTTTTTCTCTGCTCCAGGAACCCCAGTTTGGTTCTACATGCAAATTGCACCTATAAGAAATGAACATGAAAAAGTGGTTTTGTTCTTGTGCACTTTTAAGGATATCACTTTATTCAAGCAACCGATTGAAGATGATTCAACAAAAGGTAAACATGAAATACATTATTATATTTTGTGAAGCATAGAAGTAAATGCTTGAGCTCAGACCTGTCCCAGGGATGTGTCATGTCTGTGATCTGCGTCTTGAACTGAGGAAATGTTTTGTGACCTGTCAGAGTTTCAATGCCACTTTCCTAAATTATTAAAAAAAAAATAGAATAAGTTACCATGAGTGGAAATTCCCTTCCAATGTTTTTCTAGCGTCACAAGCCTTAATTTTTCTTTGTAATTCAATTCTTCATCACTACAACAGGCACTTTCTAAAAATTACACAGTTTTGAATCATTTGAATGCTGTGCTGTTTTGGGAGATCTTTCTGTTATGGGACAGGTGTCATCTTTTCAGGAAAAAATAATTCTAGCTCCTTGTGATGACATGCTGATATTTCTTCCCATTCTCCCTCTTGGAGGTGAAATGTGAGACATCCTGCTTGAGTCATTTATTGCTGCTGAGGAGTGATGACTGCATGGCAGTGGGCATTGTGCTTGTTACTTATCAGCTGCAGGGCAGGATTTTGTTGGAATGCTCTTGTCACTGAACAGCTCCTGGCCAGGCCTGCAGCCTTGCAGGAGGAATTTGTGGGGAAAGGTACAGAGGATCTGACAGCATCATCTTCTGCTTTAGTTACAAAACACATGTCTTGTGTCAGGTTTACATGTGTATTGCTTTGGGTGAAACAATGCATGCTTGCATAAAGAAGGACATTATCCACATCTCTTGGAAGTTGCCTCCTGATGATTAATTCTTTACTGTGTTTTTCCCTTCATGTTTGGAGAAGGTTTGATATCTCACTTGGAGCTGCTGTGCTCTAAGCCATCTTCTTTAGGATAAAAAGTTGGTGTCATTTGAATGCAAACAGCTTCTTAATATCTAGATAGCACTTATTGCAAGTGTTTGGATAACTGAGAAGTCAGTTTATAAAGGCAGACTTAAAATGAAAGGTTCCCTCCGAGCTAACACTAAATATGACAGGGGTTTTTTTGTCTAGAGAGTATTATCCATAAAATTATAAGATCCTGATATAGGAATACCTTCCCAGCCATCATAAACTTTATTGCCTGTACAATTTAGCTAGCAACCTGCAAATGTTCTTTATTTCACTTCATGCTCTATAATGTGGAATTCTTTTGCCTGGAAAGAATCAGAGTTTTTTAGGGTAAATGTCAGTTAATTAAAAGGACTTTATAGGTATCTGAAGGCATGGGGCTGGCTCCTTGCTGCAGTGTATGTAATACATAATGTGAGCTCATAAAGGAAAAAGCCAGTCTTTGCAAGAACCCTCTTGTAAGGTTCCCTATTTGATGCTTTCTGGGGGAACCAAGATGAATCTCACATGGAACAGCTCCCAGATCCCCCCTTTTTCCCAGCTCTGCCCCACTTCCCACAGGACTGAGTTGCACTGAGAAGTGTTGGACTGCAGCAGGACAGAGAGAACATACTGAAGGTGGCTCTCAAATGCAGAAATGATGAATGTTGTCTCCTTTGGGTTCTCAGCCTGGGGGATTCAGGCTCTGCTGCCTTCCCTGGAGAGGCAGGGATGTGCTCCAGGGGCTGAGCTCTTCCTCTCCCCATCTTGTGGCTGAGGAGCAGAGCCCATGTGGCATCCAGAACAGGAATATGTGTTCCTGTGGGAAAGAGCAGTAGCAGTGAAATGCATGACTTGTGTGCTGCATTGGAGAGCACCATTAATTAAAATGCCAGGTATTAATGATGTACATCACAAAATATTGCCCTCAGCAGCCAAGGAGGTTTGGCTCTATGTCTAAAGAGGCCTTACTTCTGTCAAAGTCATACTCTAAAACCCCCAAAACTCAAACAGAACATTGCAGAGGCAGTGCAACCACATTTCCCACATTTCTGTAAAGCACAGAATTGGAGCCTTAGGAATCTGCTTTGGTTAGAGCATTGAAGAGCATTGATCTGTTCCTCCAACAAACCTCATCATCACAAATCACTGACTCGATTTTTCTTCTGCTTCTGTATAAATTAAAGCTTGTCTTTGGCATCCTTGATATAAGGAAAACATATTCAAATATTTGCAGCACTTTACTACAGGGTGGGAAAGCAGCACTGTTTTATCACCCTGTGCGTCTCAGCTGTGTGGGTCTCTGGGATCCCACAGCACTGGGATCATAGTGGTTTTGTGTCAGACATGGTGCTATGGGAGATACATAATTCATTGTCCCTGCAGATAACATTACAATGTGCTTAGAAGCTGCCAGGCCACTTCCTTTTTGAATTATGAGATTGGTAAACATACACGTTAAAATTTAGCAGAGAATTTTTAAAGCCTTGTGGGAAAGGGTTTCAATAAAATGCTGCTGTTGAGTGCTGGGATTTGCCATTGAAAAGGCTATTTTTTTTTCCTTTTTAAAAGAAGGATATTTCTTAAGAAATTCTGCCAGGACCATGCAATACATAATACATAAGTAACTATGGTGCAGATGAGTTACTGTGTGTTACTTATGGGAGCAGTAAATTCGAGATAAAAAATTCAGCAGGAATAAAATATTGATGCCATTATGCAATAATCTCTCCATACCAAAACGTTCTGCACTGTTCAAAGGTGTGTTGCTTTGTTGTGAAGCTTCAGTAAATCATGCCATGTGAGGCATTTAAATCATGCCATTGGTTGTATCTACACTGCAGAGTGTCTGTGTGGAAATACCTGGTGGGGTTGGCATCTCTTGGAGCCCTTGCCCGGGAACAGCAGGTTTGAGGGACAGGGAGTGGTGCTGAGGATGCAGATCTGCCCAAAAGTGTCAGGCAGCTTGTTGGGTTTGGAAAACAGGACACACAAATGAAACAGTTGTCTTACTACAAAGCACATTGCCAGGGTTTGGTGGGATTTTTTTTTCCTGATGTGGGTTTAAAAACGTGTTTGCTGAGTGGAAAAAATGCAGCTGACTTCATGGGGACAAGCCCCGTGTGAGCAGAGGGAGTCAGAGAGGTCTGGGACACTGTGACAGATGGTGTGTCTCTGCTTTCTCTGCTTACCTGTGTGCTCACCACTTGCTCTGTTAATGCTGAAAGGAGGAGGAGGAGGAGGAAGGGAGGAGGAAGGAGCTTTGCTTGCCAGAGGGAGTAAAAGTAATGAAAATTTTTCCCAGGCTCACCCAGGGGGCTGTGAATTTGCTGCAGACCAGAAAGCTGTTGAAAGTTACTGGACTGTAAGCAAGACTTGAGAAAAGGGATATTTAAAAGCCACCTTCCTCTCATAAAATACAGTGACAGAGTTCAAAACCCTTGTTTTCTGAGAGGGTGCAGGCAGTTGACTGAAGATTGGACTGACTTTTCTTGTTACTTGCGCTCCAATCTGTTATTGCTGGGTGATGCGTGGGAGACCTATGATGTATGGCAATGTAACAGTGACCAAAACCTGCTGTAAAGCCATTCCTTGTAAATGGAAAATTACTTCAAAAAGTGTCTAACCAGTCAAAAGAGTCAAAACCCCCCAGCAACTCCAGCAGAAGCAGCAAAATTGATGATGGAAGGAAGGATCAGCCTCCTGGCTGAAGGAAGGATCAGCCTCCTGGTTGATGTGTTCCCTCCTGGCTGAAGGTGTCACCAGCAGCTTGGGGGTCTGGAGGGTAGAGAGAACCCCTCAATTGGTTTGAGTTTGGATTTGTAGTGCCACAGCTCCTGAGCCAGTGGCTGATGAGCTGTGGATGGAGGCAGTGTGGAAGAAGAAGAGTTGTGAGAATTCGTGCTGAGGCAGGAGGTGATGGCTGCCCTTGGTGGTCACTGGGCCAGTGCTTTATTTTCTGGTTAAGGAGCTGTGCTGTGCTTGTCTGATCTCTCCTTTCCTTCTCCTGCTCCTCTTTGCTAATGGGAGTGTTTGTCTGATGTGGATTCAGCAGCAAGCAGCAGGTCCCACCTGTGGTGGCAGAGGGCCAGATCCCCAGCTCTCTGTGCACAGCAGAGCTGGAAGTCCATTACAAGCATATGAAAGATCCTATTATGTATTTTCTTTAGGTGAATAAAACCCAAAGGATCTTTTTTTTTTTTTTTTTTTAATGTTTGTACCATTGTCAGGTCACAGTTGGATGCTTTTATCAGCTTGCTGAGCTTTTATTCTGTCTTTACCCAATGGCCTTTTAAAAACATCTGAAGACTTTCAATTCCTCCAAAGACACACAGTGGTAATAATCTTCTGTTTATTTGTCAGGAAAAAAATTAGGCCATTTTTCTGGGCCCTAACTATTAGAAGGGTGAATGGAGCCACTTAAAATGTTAACACCATTTGAAGCCAGGATTGCTGTAGAGTCTATGGAACAAAAAGTTTAAGTATAGAAAAAAAAAAAGAAGCCAGCAATTTTTGTTAATAGGGGAGTTTCACCTAGTTGAGCAATGGTTTTATTCCCTTTGTTATCATCAGTGAAGAAAAAAACTGGCCTCTATGTAAACTTAGAATTTTTTGTTGGCTGGGATTCTCAGTGGTTATCTGGAGTCTCTGTGGAGTGAAACATCAGGCTTGTCACTTCTGCAGTGATGGGGAAGTTCTAGTGAATAATGATGGGATGCAGAATCAGGATGCAAAGTTGTGTTAATGAGCCCCCTACAACTCAGGACAGTGTATTGTTAACAGATGGGATCAGGAAATGGCACAGCAGGATCCTGAAGTTGCCTTTTTTTTTTTCTTTTCCCTTTTCACTTGCTAGAGCCAGACTCTGATAATCAAGTCTGTCTGGGACAATGCTGTAATGCTTCCAGTGATATAACTCTTTATGGTTATATAACTCTATATAATGATACAACTCTATCTCAGAGTGTGACAGGGCTATAAAAAGTGTAGTAGTTGCAGAAATATGCACTTATGGCTTGCTAATCCTTGCTAAGCCTATAATTCTGATCCTTTTTTATCTTTAATAAGTGCAAGTTATTAAGCATATATAACTAGTTGCACATGGGAACCTTTTTTTTTCCTTGAGGGGGTATCCATCCTAGTGATAATAGAAGAAGTGGGTGGAGGGATTAGAGCATGAAAATAAGGTTTCTACCTTTAGCTGAAGCACAGTGTACCCTGTTGAGTACATCACCTTGACAGTAATCCATCACAGTAATTTAATAGGTTACAATTTGGATATCCTTAACAGGTTTTTATTGTTCTTTTCTGTGGCTGTAATAACAAGGGTCACAATAGAGACCCACTTGTTCTCATGCTGCTTCCTTCTGCTGTGATCTGCAGTTTCCCTCCCTTCCAGGCAGCAAAGAGATCACCTCCAGTTCTCCATTCTCCCCTGGGTCTAGAGTGCAGCAGAAAGGGCTTTGGTTTGGGAGGGGTGACAAGAATGGGCATTTGCCGGGACACCAGGTGGGTTTTCAGTGCCAAGAGCAGACAGCTCAGTGCAATGATGCTGAGAGAGAATATCTTTTAGTATTTAGATAGTTAAGATAATATTCTTATAAAACACTATTTTAGGTAGTATTTTAAACCACCCATTTGGGATAGGCACAGCTTGCCAGTTACCTGGAAGACCTTCCAAGGTTGCTTTTTTCCTGTTCCTGCAGGACAAACACCCCTGTTATTCATCCCTGTTATGTCTTCACTGGTGTGCTGCTGGCACTTTGTGCAGACACTGCACAGGCTAAATAGTCACAGAGAGATTTTCTTCCTCACTTTCCGGAGTGATGCTCCAAGGCCTTATTTCCATTTCCTCTTCCCCCTTTGTATCCTTTTTTTCTTTACTACTGCTGGAGACCCACCATGGTGAAGACAAGGGAATTTCCATTTCCATTTCCAGGGCTGCTTAGTTTCTTTCAGAGAAATGAAATTCTTTTTTACTGAATCTGATACAGCCTTTGGAGCCCTTTGTGTGCTCCATCAGCAACCCATCAATGCACATCAACTGTCTGCAAATTTCTGGAAGTTTAATGTGCAATGAAAATGAAATCCCATTGAAATGAAATCTAGCCCTGTGAGAGATTGAATTAAACTGGAAGCTGATCTTTGAAGCAGAAGCTGTTTGTAGATGGATACACTTTGTGTGTAGAAAACTGAACACTCATCATTAGCCAAATCTAAAATAATAACTATAAATGTAGTGGGGTTTAAAAGTCTGATCTGTGTAACACAGGGCATTCCACTTCACTGAGTTGCTCCTCTGCTGAACCCATGAACTTGTGTGTAACTAAATCATCCCCTCCAGGGAGGCATCCAGTATTGATTTAGGAGAGGCTGAGCATCCACTACATTACTCACTATGTTTTGTGCTTCTCCATTAGGCTTTTGGCATTAAAGAAGTGTCAAATTAGCCTGGCTTCAGCTTCTTGAAGTGGCATCTTCTTATGTCTTCTTTCCCACTGTATTAAGAAAGTCCCACTAAGGCACTTAGACATATAATCAGCTCATCACTGTGCCTCCATTTGATAAAGTAAATGAGTTCAGCTCCTTAAACCTCTGTCTAGACTGAGTTTGGAGGTCTGGTGATGGCAGATAGGTGGATATTTTAGCTGCCCTTTAATCCAGCTCATTGGCAGCAGTAGGGATGAAGCTGTGGTGGCCTGGATTTCATCCTCTCAGGTTCCCAGTGAGTTTCTGCAGCAATTATTGTGGCCAGGTGGGTTTCCAGCTAATTCCTCATTATTGCTCATTGCTCAGCCTCCAAGCCCAGTTCTTACTGTTATGTATCCAAGGAGCAGGTGACTTTTTGCCAAAGCCAATTACATGCTGTATTGCTCATCTGCCAAGACCTTTGGATCCTTTTCAGACCTGTTCTTTGCCTGGGACATTTCCCCCTCCTTGTGATGGAGTTAAAATTTTCATTGCTTTTCTCTGGATGACTGTTTTCCATTTAAAACATATTTTAATGGCATCAAGCACAGCATCCTGACTGTCCTCAGTGCTGTTTAACATTCCTCTAATCCTCCTGTCATTTGACACTTCTATCAGTCATTTTATGAGGACTTTCATACCCTGGAGATAAGCACTGAATAGGATGCCTGGCCACTGGTGTCATGAAGGATCCCAATAATAAATTTTTACTATTTCCCACTGCTCCTTGTTTGATACTTGCCAAGTAATAAGTTCTTCACCCATTTAACCTGTAATTTACTGAAGTGTGTGGTCTCAATATCTTGTTGAGAGTGTCACCCAAGGGTCAATTTGGTGAAGATTGCTGTGCAAGAGGCTTTGGCCACTCTGTGTCTCTGGGGGATTCAAATGCAGAACCAGGATGAGGTGATGTGATGGGATGAGCACTTTATCTGACCAACTTGTAAAACCCAGTTAACTGATATTTACAGTAATTAGTATTTTCCCCCCCTTCTTCTTCCCCAAAATTTCACCTGGTTTTGTACTCTTATGGGAACTATTACCCCAGTGGCCCTGTGTTTGTGTATAAAGTTTAGCCTTATTTGCAGAAAAGTGAAATGTAAGAAGTTGGGCACTGTACATTTAAGGCTATTTGAGAATTAAATTAAAAAATATTTTGTAATTTTAAAATGTATGCCTAGTGTAGTCTAGAGTTATATAAATCTTAGCTCTCCTTATCAGTAGATCTCAAAATGGCTTGCAAATTAGGTAATTTGCATTATCTTCATTTTAAGGAGGAGAATCTGAAGCTCAGAGAGGTAAAATGATATGCCCAAGATTACCCATTAGTTCTTCATCCATACTGAGCTCCCCAGCAGTTGCAGTGGGTGGATGGTAACTGGGAAGACAACACTGAGCAAGAAAGGAGGTTGGATGTAAAAATTATCCCAGGAGTGCAGTGCGTTTTCAGACAGTGGAACACGCAGAGTTTCAATTCCAGAAATTTATCCCAATATTTTGAGTTTCATTTTAGTAGACTCTAAGTCCAGAAATATTTTTACTACACACGGGAATGATTGAACATTGTTTGACTATTAAGCTGTTTATTCAGGAATCTTGTTTATTCCCCTCTGTCTCTAAAAACCCAATGCTGGGATTATCAAGTTTTTCAGAGAGACAGTGAACTCTTTCAGACATACTTTGCCTGCAGTAAAGAGCAAGCAGCCAGCCATTGTCATGATTTTACTGCTGGAGAGTCTAGAAAGAGTTTAGATTTATACATGCTAACTATTTATGCCAAAGGATGATCTGTGTTGCCAGTTGAATTCCACACTTCCTAACTCTGAGCAGTGCCAGCTTTTTGCTCTTGTGGGTAAGTCATAAATTATGTATTATTTAAGCATTCTGCATGTTAACTGTTTTGTGCTTCTCAATGACATCAGAACAATCTTCCCATGGCTGGGATCTGTTCCCTGTGCTCCTGCAGGCAGGAATCAACACCAGCACTGCTGGAATTGCCCTCTGCAATTGTTTTTTCACACTGAATATAATTCTTAACCCAAGTGTATTCCCTGTAATCTAAGGTAGGGGATAGTTCCCTGTTATACTGATTTAAAAGTCACCATTATTTAAGACCAGACAAACCCTGACAAAAAGGTTAATTGCAACCCAGTAGAGCTGCATTAATGCTTTATTAGGGGCAGCTAGTCATGTCGAGGTTTTTCAGAGCAAGTGCACCATAAAGGACATTAACATTTCACCTTGAGATTTTAAACTCTTCATAAACTCTGATGTATGAATTTAGCTTTAAAATAACATAATGTAGTTTATGAACTAAATATTTTTTTCAGCGTGGCTGCTAGCTGGGTGGTTAGATGTGCATTTGGAACTGTACACAAACCCAGTCAGAGAGACTGCAAATTTTCAACTCCTAATTAAATTATGGTGAGAGCTCTAAAGGTTTTATCACTTGCATTTAGTTATATTTGAAAATATTTTCTGTTTTGTAGCTTTGTGAGCTTGGAAATCCTTCTGATTCCAAGGCTTTGTCTCCACATAACCTTCAGGAAAGAGTCTCAGATGCCTTTTCCAACCTAAGCGATTCAATGATTCTGTCTCATCCATTCCAGCATCAATTCTGCTTGGGGAAGCCTCCCTTGCTGCAATTTGTTTGAACAGATTTTTACTCTGTTTTTTTTGGGTTTTTTTATGCTCTGCCATACACTGCATCAACATCTTGGAGCTGGCTGATGTTTCTCTCTGCCCAGGGAAGGCAGCAGGGATGAGGAGCAGGGTTGGAGCTGCTGGGGGTGTTTGTGGGCTGCATCCATCTGCAGGCTGTGGTGTTGGGGAGCAGGCTGGTGACCAGAAGGGCACAGAGAGGTCCCTGTGGCAGTGCAAGGGTGCAGCTGGCAGAAATGTGAAAATGTGAGGCCTCTAAATGAGTCTGGAAAGGATTTTGCACACAGAGAAAGCAGCGAGTGCAGCAGTGGAGGGGAGGTTTGTGCAGAGCAGCTGCCACAGAGCTGTGCCCATCCCAGAGATGCTGCACAGATGTGCCCATTTCAGCTGTCCAGTGTAAAACAGAATGATGGATTTGGGATCCCAGGGAGAGAGATGTGTGGGCATAATGCTGCTGTTGTTGGAGGAGGAGCTGATGGAAAGGCACGTGCTGTATTGAGGGAATAGTTTGGACTTTTGGGTGGTGGAGGGACAAAAGGATCAACTTCTAACCTTGAAATACCATCTCCCCCTCAGGCACCATGAAGTTTCTGTAGTGGTGTATGAATCTATACATTCATAAACCACTGAGTGGCTAAATGAGATCCTCAGATCCTTCTGGAAAGCTTTTCCTCCGAGGAGGAGGTGTTTGGGTGCTCTGACTTGCTTCACCTGACTATTCCCTTCCTCCACCCCATGCTCCTGCACTCCCCCAGGAATCCTGTCACAGCATCAACACCTTCAACCAGTGTCACAGCATCTAAGGTTTAGAAAAAATACCTTTTTTTAAAATTAATTTGGTATTCCTGTTTTTATTTCTCTTCAGAGGAACCTCTGGCTCAGCTGTTGTGCGAAGGACATCACAAAGTCATCCCTGTCTCAGTTAGACCCACAGTCAGAGGGCTGTCAAATTGACAGTCCTGTTTAGGGCAAGAGGGATAGTGGATGTAAACTATTTAATTGTGTCTAAAATACATGGAGGAAGAAGGAAGTTTCCTGCTTTGGAGGGCAGCATTACAGCTGGGCCAAAGCAGAGAATAGTTTTGCCCATGTCCATCAGCATGTTTGCCTTTTTCATGTCCTCTTCTTGTAACTGTTAAGCCTCCAGTTCACTGAGAATGCAGTAATTTTACTTTGAATAATGGATAGAAACAGGCAAATATTTTTCTAGGTTCCTGTTTAGGCGATCATTGTTTTGGATCCTGAGAGTGAATGTAGATCATGAGGGCATTTTTTTAAAGCAGGGGAACAAATGCTTCTTATTTTGTCCTTGGATAAGAACGTAATTAAAAGGAACCAGGGGAAACAATCATTTTATGTATAAGCTATTCCAGAATTTTCCATTTGAGGTGGTTCACATCTTTATGTGGAACACCCAGTTTAACTGCTTGTAAGGAGAAGCAGCTGCTGGCCTGATCTGGTGTGTGACCTGATGATGATGCTTTTCTGAGTGCAGTGGTGCAAGTTCAGGGTGCTTTTTTTCAGGCAGTGCTGTGGAAGAAAGATGCAATCCAGCTGAGCTGAAGAGAGCATCAAAAATGTTGCATTTTCTCATAGTTACACTTTTGGTTTTGCCCCTTTTGCACCTGCTATTTGTGCATCTCCTTTACTCCTTCCAGACTGAAAATATCTGTGAGGACAGACGGTCACTAATACTTGGGATAAAATTATCATTCTTTTCAAGTGTCTGTCTAAAGAGGAAAAGAAAGGAGAGACTCGTTTGAAGAAACATTGACAGCAGTAGGCAGCTATGCAAATTTTCCCTGGTCTATTTAAACATACACATTGGTTTTAAATATAATTCTGAACTTGTCTAGTCTACAACAAGGTCAAGAAAGAGAGAAATGTACCCTGTGCAGATTATTTCAGACACAAGGCAGCCTGTGTGCATTTTCACCTTCCCACTCATAACCCAGCATCTTGCTGTTGCTGTGTTTTTAGTTCTCTTGGGTTGTAAATAGGAAACAAAAGAACTTGGTACTTTTTTTCACACTATTGCAGATGAGTAGATTGGAGCAGGTAAAATAATGCTGGACTTGGTGCTGAGTTGGAGAAAAAAGTCATTTTAGTGTATTCTGTGCTTCCAGTGTCCAGAATCATGGGCTTCACAGGGCTGAAAGAAATGTGATAATGTGAATTCTCTAAATGAGGCTGGAAGGGTTTTGCAGAAGGTCTGCTCTGGCACAAAGCAAAGCTTTGGTCTTGGTGGAGAAAGGAGACAATGAAATGGTTTGTCCTGTGAAAAGAAGAGGTCACAGCAGATGAGCAGAGTGGTAACTTTGAATGCTAAAATGTGTGGCTTCTTTCTTTCACATGATATTGATGATTTCATGTGGTGGTAAAGAAGGATTGAAAAAAATGATAGTTTTTCCTTTCTTTTTATTTTTACAGCTAAAGGGTTGGTGTTTTCTGGTGTGCAGCTTATTGCTCCATCATCCTTAACTTCCCCAGGAATTCTGCATTTGTGGTTAATGCAGGACAGATGCTTTTCTTACCTAGAAAAGTGACAAGGGATTTCTCACCAGTTCTGCTTTTATAAGAGAGACATTTAAAACCCTGTATTTTTGAGAGGGATCTCTCAGCCTGCAAAGCCCCATGACACAGGATTTCTAGAGGGTACATGAAGCCATCTCCTGTCATTGCCAGCCTCTGACTCTTCTCCAGATCCTCCTCACTGCAGTAATTGACCACACCAGTGAGCAGGAGATGGGAGGGATCTCCCTCCTGGACCTGCTGGCAGTTCTGTGTCTCACCCAGCCAAGGATTTCCACCATGGACACATTCAGCTCAGTCCTCTGGGAATCCCCACACCATTTTCTGCCAAACCACTTCCCAGCATGTATTGTCCATGGGGTTGTACCTCCTTAGGTACAGGGCTTTTACCTCTCCCTGCTGGACATCCCCATGTCCCTGTCAGGAGCTGGAGTAGTGACAACACTGGGATGTGAGAAATGAGAGTAATTTGGGCTGCACCCAGCAGTTTGTCTGTGGTGGTTTTGTGTTTGCTGAGCACTTTTCCATCACTCTTGTATCAGCTGTGAGGCAGGATGGCAAAATAAAAGTTGGGGACTGGCCCATATTTGTCCTTCTGGACCACAGGGAAATATTTTTCCAGGGGAAGAGGACCATGACTGAGTACATGAGTGTGTGAGTACCTGCCCAGGATTGGAAGTGAGTGAGGACTCCTGGAGAAGAGCTGCTCTTTTTCCCTGGTTCTTGCTGTGTGTTTGCAGTGACCCAAAATAAATCACCTGCATGCAATGTGGCCTCCAGCAATTACTAGAAATGCTGGGGCAGAGCTGTCACAATGCTGTTCCCAGGCTCACTTGGTCTTTGAAATTGCTGGTTTAGAAAAATAAAGAACAGTTCTGACTTCTGTCTTAAAGCTTCTGCAGTTTTAGAGACAATTAGGAGAAGGAAAAGTGCAAGGATTTTTAAATAGAAATTAATAGTTCACAGATCACTGTATTCTGCCTTGACCTTGTTAAATAGAGAAAGTGCATATTCCTAATTGAATATCCCTGTAAGCTCCAGAAGCATGAGACATATCCAAAGCTCACATTTAAAGTTTACATTTGAAAAGTTAATAAAATGCTTCTATTTTTTACCTTTTCCCAGTGAATTTTTTATGTGCATTTTTGAGGTCATGTATAAATAGCCTGACACAAATGTTTGTGCAGTGCTGGTGGCATGTCATGATATTTTAAGCTGTTCTGATTGTGAAATGATGAACAATGGATTTACATTTGTGTGAATGTGATATGTATGTGGTAAATGGCAAAGTCAAGTTTGTACATAATTTTTTTCTTGAAGTTTTACTGTCTTTTCTGTTCCCTGCTTGCTATTTCATCTCCCTCAGGGCTTCCCTTAACATTCCAAATCCCTGACTTGGAATTTAAAGGCATTTAAAATATAAACCATTTTAAAATAAGCCTAGCACTGGCACAGGTTGCCCAGAGCAGCTCTGGGTGCCCCATCCCTGGGAGTGTTCAGGCCCAGGTTGGATGGGCTTGGAGCAATCTGGTCTGGTAGAAGATGTCCCTATCCATGGCAGGAGGTTGGAATGAGAGGATCTTTAAGGTCTCTTCCAACCCAAACCATTTTGTGATTCTGTGATGATTCTAATGTAGAAATGCTATGTTCCCTTTCTCAGATACTAATATTTTCCCTAATTTTCAGCATTCAAATTAAATGAAAGTGAAACCTTCTCCTGAACTCCTTTCCTGTCTATAATTGATATTTTATCCACAACTCTCTGATAAAACAATGACATTATACCTGGCTAAACTGAATGTTCAGCATCTCCTTCCATATCCTTGGGAATATGTTTCCTTCCTAAAGATACTTGGATTTTCAATTTTCCTGCTCAATACTGAGGTGCTACACTGCTGAAAATCCTGCTGTTGTCTTTGCTGCACCCATCTACCCCATCCACTGATGCATCCACACCATCACAAACACTGGGGTGTTTTTCCAGCAGGAATGACTTACTGACATGTCCCTGGGCTGGTGCTGCTGTCAGTGACAAACTGCTCCTTGCCAGGTGCTGCAGGAAAATGTTCCTCAGGGGCAGCTCAGTGTGTGGGTCGCAGGCTACAATTAAAGCAGATGTTTATCATTAGTATAATAGCTATATTTATTTCTTAATGCCATTTGAAATCAAGTTCTTAATCTGAATTCAAATGCTTAATTGTATTTTTTCTTCTAGTTTGAAGCATTGCTACTGGTGCAGTCTTTTTAATTTTTTCCAGTTTATTTTTGTCCCTGAAGTCTAGCTGGGGCAAAAGACCAGTAAAGACTTAAGATCAGACTTCTGGGGCTGCTCCAGTGGTCCTGAATCAGCAGGAGCCTTTCTGTAGCTGGGAAGGATTTTTCGTCAGCAGGATTTGCAGGCTTGGGAAGCTTTTGCCTGAACTTCAGTGGCTTAGAATTAGATTTCAGCAGCAGAGAATGTCCCCAGAAGGCTGAAAACGGGATGTCATCCCTCTAACACAACGTCTCCAGAAGGCAGAGGAGAGAATGTTTTGATTCCTTTCACATTTACCTGTGCTGCCTTGAAGAAGCAGCATTTTCCCTCTTTTGCAAGCTCTTTAAGCACGGAGCCTTAAGCCGCTCTGTGCGGCAATTTAGAGAAACCATTCATGTCTGAGACTGAACATCGCTAAGCAGAAAGGATCCTTACTAGCATTGGATGATGCCTGGGTAGTTCTGATGTGATTTCTGACACGGTTCCCTTCTTTCCCTGCAGGCTGGACCAAGTTTGCCCGGCTGACGCGGGCGCTGACCAACAGCCGCAGCGTGCTGCAGCAGCTGACGCCCATGAACAAGGCTGAGGTGGTGCACAAGCACTCCCGCCTGGCCGAAGTAAGTGCCTGTCCTGGGTTGACAAGATGATGCTTTTATCTCCCA
Organism: Melozone crissalis; assembly: GCF_028551555.1. Lineage (NCBI taxonomy): Eukaryota > Metazoa > Chordata > Aves > Passeriformes > Passerellidae > Melozone > Melozone crissalis. The sequence continues at coordinate 4,336,212 of NW_026535834.1, forward strand.
TCATCTTGTTCTGAATAATAAGTTTTGCACCTTTAGGACTTGTTCCAGAGTGTGAAGGGGGGAGAGAAGAAGCTGCAGTTTGTTTTCCGACACCGCACTCACTCCTCCACTTCCCTCCTCCTGGACTGTGTTTGCGGATGGACAGACAGCAGGACAGAGCTCTTCTTTGTTTTAGTTAGTTTAGCTAGCTGAGGCAAAGAAGTTCCCTGGACTGTGGGTTTTTTCCTTTTTCTTTGGGCCTGTTCAAACCTGCTCTGGCCTGAACACTCAGCAGAGCACCGGTAGCTCCACCTGAGGCCCACCAGGCCGGGCCTGGGCCGCGACATTTCCAGCACCAAGAGTCTGAGTGAGCTGAATTGCAGCCTGGGGAGGGACTTTCTCAGTTTGTCATCTCTTTTGGAGCAGCAACGGGTTTTATTGTTTAATATTGTTTAGATTTTATTGTTTAATAAACAGGGTTTTTTCCACTTTTCTCCAAGGAGGTATTTTTCTCCCGGACCGTTGTGGGGAGGGAGAAAAATTGATTGAATCTGCTTTCCTAGAGGGGCCCCTTTGGGGGTTCTCTCCAAAATTTGCTCTGAACCAGGACAGTGGGGTGGACGCCAGCCTGCTCCCTTCCTGGGGAGGTGGGGGAAAGAAAATCCACCCTAATTCCCATTTGGAAAGGATTTTCTTAGAGGAAAATATTTCCTGACTCTGATTTTTTCAGCCTCGCCTCTACTCGTCGTAAAGCAGCTCCACGTGGCAAGCTCACGTGTTTAGGACAGGTCATAAAACACTTTCACTTAAATGACACTATTTCTGTGCACACAGTCCTCAGCTTCCTGGGTGTTCCTTAACTTGGGGTGCAGAGTGTGCTTCTCTGCTGTGCTGTCTCACAGGGACATGGAACCAGGTTTGATGTCCTTGAATCTCTCTCCGAGGAAAATGGGATTGTTTGAGAAACCTCTTGGAAGCATCCCTGTCTAGGTCCCCATGGCCTGCATATAATACCCTGATCTTGACTTTCCTGCAAAGCCATTGCTACAATATTTCCCCCATCACTTTTATCTTCAGAACTGATGAAATGAACTCTTTGGCAGGTTGCAAATATCTCCTTAACAGTGCAGGTGGTGCAACAAGTGAATACCTTCAGGTTAACTTATGAAACAGAGATACTGCCTTCACCTTCATGTCCACTGGTAATGAAAAATAAATTGGTCAAAAATACAGGATCAAAATATATGAGCTACTGAAAAAGACAGCCCTTGTGCCAGAGAACTTATCCTGGCAAGTGGCTGTGGAGACCACTGAACTATAATGATTTCTATGATTATTTCTATCATGCTGCATGTAAATCACCAAAGAATACACAATATCTTGTTAGTCAGCTGCATTCACCACAGACTGTCTGAATTATTTCTGTGTACAGCTAATAAAAATGACTGGTAACTGTTAAGTCTGATAAGGTGAGCAGCACATTCTGCAAGGGATGAGCTGTGAAGATAATGCTCCTCCTCAGATACAGAAATATGGAAAATGGGGCCTGTGCAGCAACGGTGAACCCCCCCTCAGTCTGCCTTCCTCACAGCACTTTGTCTACAACGCACTTTCCAGCCATAAAGTACTTTTAAGAGAGGAGTTTGCACACCCTGCAAGCAACTAGTCCTAAGTACAGCGTCATCCCAGCTATTCCTGAGCACATCTACTTCCTTACTTGAGGTTCTGCTTGAGGTAGAACTGATAGCAGCTTTAAATGTTTGATTTTTTTGTTTTCATTACCTTTCCGGTTTTATCAAAGTGAACTTTGATAATAAAAATCTCAAATTATCGTGATGAAAACCCACAATTTTCAGGTGTTGGCAGCGTGGCGTTTTCCCTTGAATGGTCCCATACCAATAGCTTGGATAAATGATAGATTATTGACACCTCATGCTTTTCAAAATCATGATGGTTCATTGTCCTGTAAATCCAGTTACAGCCATTCTTGGAAATTGTTCACCAGGACCACTATAGCTAGAGGAAAAAAAAATGGCAAGGGAGATTTAAATCAGGGAGCAGCAAAACCTCAAGTAAGGGAGTAGGTGTGCTCAGGAATAGCTGGGATGAGGTTGTACTCAGGAGAAGTTGCTTGCATAGTATGCAGACTCCTCTCTTAAAAGTACTTTATGGCTGGAAAGTGATTTGTAGGCAAAGTGCTGTGAGGAAGGCAGACTGAGGGGGGGTTCACTGTTGCTATACAGGTCCCATTTTCCATATTTCTGTATCTGAGGAGGAGCATTGTCTTCACAGCTCATCCCTTGCAGAATGTGCTGCTCACCTTATCAGACTTAACAGTTACCAGTCATTTTTATTAGCTGTACACAGAAATAATTCAGACAGTCTGTGGTGAATGCAGCTGACTAACAAGATATTGTGTATTCTTTGGTGATTAAAATCCATGCAGCATGAAAGAAATAATCATTATAGTTCAGTGGTCTCCACAGCCACTTGCCACCCACTCACCATGTCAAACTCAGCATGAGATTATGTTAAGAATAATAATTATGCTTTTACAGTATCGTGGGAGCTCCCAAGCACTCCACCACCAGAGGCACAGGGAACTATCAAGCATATGTTAATCACATTCTGCTTGAGCCCTAAGTAGTTTATTTTTCCAGCTCTAGTGTGGACATTTCCAGCTCCTGCCCCAGTGAACAAGGCAAGGAACAAACAGGCCTGAAGAAACCAGGGCAAGAAGTCCCAGAGCTGATTTATCAGCAAAGTGTTGGGCACTGATGTGTCCCAAGAGATATCTGGAGATAACAACCTGGAGTTTGATATTTTATATGTCTCACCAGGGGTTTGGCATCTGTGCTTGTCTCTGGCAAGTGCCATTGGTACCACACCACTCCACAGAGGGCTCTGGGTTACACTGGGGCTGGTGTGACATGAGGATGTTGGCAAAGGGAGCAGCCACAGACTCCTGGAGGTCTCTGCTGCTCTCCCACTGCTGCCTGTGTACTGGTCCAGTGCCTTTCTGGCCATGGGATAATTCTGTGCAATTCTGCTGACCCTGTAGAAAAGAAATAGCTAATTAATGGAACAAGTTAGTTTTTCATTGTGTCAGCTCCACTGACTTTCCCTACAGATCCTGATTTCTCAATATGGGCTGAGGGAGGGTGGGAGCAGGTAGGCAGGAGCAGGTTTGCATCCCTTCAGCCTGACACTGGCCAGGATTCTACATCTTGGGAAGGCACATTCCCCATCACAGAATGAGGAAGGCTGCTGTCGTTGTCCCTTGGTGTTTCCTGGAGAACAGATTTTCAGCAGAGCCAGACTTTTACTGTCTGATCTCAGCAATAGCTTTCTCTTAAAAACACCTTAAAGACAAGACTGCAAAGAATTAATGGAGAATCCCTATCTGTGGTGCTTGAGTTCATATTCTTAGTTATTATACAGTTTATTCAGAGCCATTTACTCCTCTCCATTGAGGAAGGAAGGATCCTGTATTTCATCAGCTTCACACATCTGAGGCTGCTGTTTTCAATCCTGGAAATATGGTGCATCATTCAGTATGGGGCAGCTGTTAGGCTGGAATGAGTTTTAAAGTTGCTGTAATTACTTATTTTATCCCATACAGACTTCAGATCCCCTGATGGATCCCCAAATGGATCTTTCAGTTGTCAGTGCAATAAATTACCATGTGTGTGTTCCTTTGTGCTTTTGTCTCTTGTGTTGGGCTGAGATAAGAGGTAATTAGATTAGCTGGGAATGCCTTAAGTGAATTTGGCTTGGTTTTTGCAGTGTTTCCAGTTCCACAATTTTACAGCAGTGAGCATGCAGGAGATTATAGTCCTATGCAGAAAAAATGAGAAGTAATTACAGGAAATAAAGGAGAACCCACTAGTGATACTGAGCTTGTGGGAGCAACAACTTTTTGAAGAAAATACGAAGGAACTGTGATATTGGCAGGGTTTTAGGCGGAGGTTGTGCACATGATGCCTCATTTTAGGAGGTCAGCCAGCAAGGCTGGGGTCACCTTTGATAGGGTGTTGCTCTGGCTCAGGAGTGATTTAAAAAAGAGATCAGGCACAAAGAATTAGTCTTGTAACTATTACAAATCTGAATGAGTGTTCATGTTTAGATTATGTATTAGGAAGAAGCTCCTTTTTCTGAGGCTGGTGAGGCATGGGAGCAGGTTGCCAGAGAAGCTGAGGCTGGCCCATCCCTGAAAGTGCTCAAGGCCAGGTTGTGTAGGGCTTGGAACAACCTGATGTAGTGGAAGATTCCCTGCCCATAGCAGGAGGGCTGGAGATAGATCATCCTTTTGGTCCCTTCCAAACCTAAATCATTCTATGATTTTATGTTCATAACTGCAAAGCATCTGCTGGTGTGGCAGTACCCAAAACCTCTGTATGGAGCCTCTCTTCCCTTGCTGTTGGCATGGTTTCCCCTCAGTCCATCTGCAAAGACCTTCCTTTTTGCAGGAACATCCTGAGGTGCCATGCTGCTCCCATTCATTGAGTGATAGCTGCCTCTACACGTCCTAAATAAATCAGATTATTTAGAAAATGTGGGTTGCCTTGCAATGTTCAAAGAGCACAGTCCTGTCTCTGCTGTTCCTCACAGAAGCCTGTAGGACCCATCACTGGATCCTGTTCACTGAAAACTGTAACATTTGTCTCTCTGCCTCCTACAGGTTCTCCAGCTGGGATCTGATATTCTTCCTCAGTACAAGCAAGAAGCTCCAAAGACTCCACCACACATTATACTCCACTATTGTGCTTTCAAAACCACCTGGGACTGGGTCATCCTAATTCTAACCTTCTACACAGCAATCATGGTTCCATATAACGTGTCCTTCAAGACAAAGCAGAACAACATTGCCTGGCTGGTGCTGGACAGCGTGGTGGACGTTATTTTTCTGGTGGACATTGTTTTGAACTTTCACACCACCTTTGTTGGCCCTGGGGGAGAGGTTATATCTGATCCCAAGCTCATAAGGATGAACTACCTGAAGACGTGGTTTGTGATTGATCTTCTGTCCTGTTTACCATATGACATCATCAATGCCTTTGAGAATGTGGATGAGGTGAGTGGCTGTAGTCTGTCTCAAAGGGGTTGTTTGAACTAAAGGTTCATTTAGAAGCTTCTTCCCTGGTGCTTTGTGTAGGCTGACCTAGAGCAGAGACTAGACAGAGTTAAAGTAGGGATTTATTAAAAGGGCTCAATGGATCCACCTTGGGCAGCACAAGAGCCCAACCAGGGCTACACCCAAGATGAACTAAAATGGTCACAGAATGTGCAATCAGTCAGGAGGTCTCATACTTTTATAAGTTCTGGTTCATTTGCATGTTGGAGTTAATTGTCCAGTTATAGCTCCAGCTATAACTGAATTCCCATCCTTCTTGTTTTTCTCTCTTCAGTCCAATGTTGTTTATGCTTTTGGGCCTGAGACTTGGATAATTTGTCCTTGGTCCCCAGCTAGAGAAGGACTTGTTTTGTCTCCCTACTCTGTGCAGAGAGCTCACCATCCCTTAATATATCTCAGAACTACACACTAAAGCAGCACAGAATCTGAAAAATAGAAAAGCTAAAACCTGAGGCGTCACCCAGTGAGGCAGCTCAAGTTCTGTGCAAATATAGGGGGTTGGCCTTGAGCTGCTGGGATTTACCGGCAAGATGCTCCTGTGTTGGTGGAGAGGTGTCTTAGGGTTCCAGTACCATGTGTGGATGTTTATTTTAGAGATGGGGGTTTTAGAGTTGCTTGAGTGTCATCCAAAAGCATTGGTGCAAATCCCTGTCAGAGTGGGCTGGGCCAGTTGGGATGTCCCCTGTCACAGCCTCCCTTTTCAGCTCGGCCTTTGGGCAGCTCTGACCCATTGCAGGCCTTGATTACGGTTCTGTTATTGCTCTGGCTGAAGCTGGTGACAAATTTGCCACTTATATGAAAGCAGGGAATGGCTCTGAATAAGCATTTTTTAAAATCCTGCCCTAGGACTACCTTTAGAACCAGGCTGTAATTTTTTTAATACCATTTTAAATGTTTGATTGAGAGAGAGATTTATTTCCATTTTTTTTGTACAATTATTCAACTACGGCTAAAATTTGAGAAACTGTTTGAGGAGAGAGAACATAAATATCAAAGATGGATGCTGAATGAAAGCTTGTTAACTGTAAGAGTGTTAACATTTATGCAGTTGAGCTTGCAGCCTAAGCTAATACAGAAAACAAGCAATAACTACAACAAATAATGCATGCACGAGTCAGTGTACAGAAATTCATTATTAAAATGGAACTGTAATGGCTTTAGGACTTGTTTTAATTTTTCTCTAGAGCATTTTATCTTCAGGGCCATAAACAGATGAAAAAGCCTCTGTTCATTTTTGAACATTTTAGCAGTTTTTTCTTAGAACACCGTTTAGTGGGGTTTTTTGTTTGTTAGTTTTTTAATTCTCAATTCTGCACTTATATATCCTCACTATACGAAACCTACATTCTTTTTTTTTTTTTAATGCAGGTTTTACTGCAAATTTTGTAGAGCTCCTTTAAAATTCCATCCCTGCCTCTGCGTGCTGAGTAGCATCTTTTGACATTGTTCCATTTTATTTATAGCAAATATGACAGAAGTGATAATACTTGCAGCTTAAATTCAAGATCCTATGAGGGCTGCCCATCTGAAACCAGGTTGTACAGTCAGGCTGTGTAAGAAGGTGATATTAGCAAGGCTGTAGATGTAATACATCTTTTAAAAGTAACCAGTTTCAGACTCAGAGGAGCCTGATTTTTGTAAAACATGCAGCATTATCTCCAGATTTTTGAGCTTTAATATGTAAAACAAACAGAAAATTTCTGTGCCCAAGCAGGACAAATTTAAAGGATGAGGTTAACCTCTTTCTCTAACATATGCATGGGAAATAAACCACCTACAATATTTGTGTCAGGGAAGAGAATCTTGACAGAGCATTATAATTGAGACACACCTAAAGTGACAAACTTTAATCAAAATGTAATAACCATAGCAAGGTATCATGAACTCCAGTGATCCTAGAGCAGCTGTCATTTGCTTTCAAACAAATGAAACATTAACTCCTTTTTAATAAAGGAGACAACACTAAGATTCCCTTGTCATGAAGCAATGTGTTATGGCTCTGGAGCCTCCAGCAGGTTTATATTTACTTGATTTCCCTCCCCTCCATCTCCAGCTTTCCCTAGTGTCTGAAAAGAAATTGAAGTGATTTTGAAAACAGGTATGTAAACAGTCAGCCTTTCCTCCCTGGGTCTACATTTTCTCTTTTCCCTGTCCTTCAGGGGAGATCTTGTTATTTTTTGTGATATGTCTTCATTTGTGACATTTAAGTCTTTTGAGCTGGTTGGTGTGTTCTGGGTGGTTGCAGTTATTAATTCTCTTTATCATAATTTGGTTTTTAACTTTTATTTTAACTGGTGCTTCTTGCCTGGAATTTAACTTTTTGGCCCCCCAGCAGCAGGGTGTTCAAACACTGTTCATAGGTAAAGAATACAGAAATCCATAATCTTAATTTGGGAGAGATACTCTGAATAAAATCAATGTTTCTTGTTAGAAAATGGGTGTTTCCTTTTTAAGGTAAGCAGGAGAGAGAAGAGTTCTTTTAGCAAAGGTTTTAGCTCTTTGTTTTGGCCTTGGATGTTGGATAAAAGTCTTAAAGTTGATGATTGTGGCATTTCAGATAAAGTTGCAGTAAATGAGCTTAGCAATAATGACCTTGGGTGCAGGTCCTGGTGCTCTTTGAATTCTTGGTGTGTTGGTGAGGGATGGACCCAAATCAGAGTGAACAGCCCTAAAAGCCAGCTGAGTGAAAGGTGACTTCCCAAACTTCCCTTGTTTTTCCCACATCTGACCCTTGTAGTCCCACATAAAGCATTAAATGCTTTTTTGCTAGTTGTTAAGGAGCTGGATGAGAAGGGAGAACACCATTGGAGGGGGTTTCTTTTCCTCCCTGGGGGCAGATCTCTCACTCATGAAGAAGGATATGGCCAAGGAGGTTTGGGATTTTGTCTCTCTGTTGTATCCATAGACTGCTCTATGTGATACAGGTGCTTGAGGTGAACTGAGATGCCTTAAGCACTAGAGTGCTATTTATAATGCCAAAATTAAGGAGGAGATAAATTGAAAGATTAAAAAAATAAGGTTGAAAGAAGGAAATGTGTGTTTTCTTACCAAGGGTTTGAGTCCTTCAAATGTATCCAGGGTAGGATCTGTGTCATTTCCCTCACAGACAACTTTAGGTGAAGGCTGGAGTTCCCACCTGAGGCAAGCATGACTGCAAATCAAAGTTATTTTGTTGCTGAGTACATGTAGAGCCTTGGTAGAAGGATTTGATGGAGAGGATTATGACACACAAATTGAGAGCTGGGGGGGATTAAGATGATTTGAGGCAGAATTAGAGGTGTTGGTAACTCCAAACCTGGAGTTACAGAGCCAGGCTGTTGGAGTCTGCTCAGGGGGATTGGGATGTGTGAGAGGGAGGGGGAAAGGGAACATAATGAGAAACACCTTGTTGGCATTTAAGATGATGTGATGGATGAGGAATTAAGTGGCTAAGTGGTATTGAAAGGGCAGGAAAACAAGGTAAAATAGGCTGGAGAAAAATGAACTAATGGAGAATCCTTAGTGGGATATTTGATTTAGGAAACTTGCTAGGATGATAGTCCCAGACCCAGAAAATCAGAAAAATGCATATCTTTTCTAATTGGGCAGCATATCCTGCACTGATATACATTCTGGCTAAACCAAAACCTTACAGAAAACCTTTCCTATACAGAAGTGAGACAGGGGACAGCATAGTGGGGAATCTAAGCAGTTTTCAAGCAACAAACCAGAACAGAGTATCTGTGCTCAGAGTCTCTGAAACATGGCTGAAATTTTTTTTCGTATGAGAGTTCTCAAAAACTTCAGATTTAGTCTAAAAGTGTCTGTGTGTCTCTTCTTTAACATAATGCGAAACAATAACAACAACAACAACAACAACAAACCCACTAAACTTTAGATTAAAGGAGAATGTGGTGTTTGGATCCAAAGGTTTTGGTCCCATGAAGTTCCTGTAGGTATTAGGATGTGAAGTGTGTAGAGACTGGAAATTGGATTTTTGTCTTGAAGTTCCATGTTGAAGCTTGCAGTGATTCTAATTTTTTTTTTCCGTGAGTAATGAGCTGCATGTAACAACTCTTCCACTGCTGTATGCCCCAGTTGATAAAATTTATAAAATCACAATTCCCTGCTTTTGAAGCTGGAGAATTATGTTACCTTGAGATACAGCCTTTTTATGTATTCTGCCTATTAGAGAGAGAAATATCCAACCTCTCTCAGTCTGGGCTACCAAAAAATGTTTGTAAACATTTTTTCCATACAAGTCAGAATTATCAGCCCTATATTGTGATGAAAATGTCAGCAAATTTGCAGGTGCCCAAGGATTCTGATCAGGTATGGTCAAACCATGCTAAAATCTCCCTTTGGGACCAAATACATTGATTGGCATCCCAGGACACCAGGAATGTTGGGCAGGTGTTTGGATCTTGTCTTCACATGCATTTGAGCCTCTACAAATAAGTATTTTGAGTAAATATTCCCCAAACTAGATGGATGGACAAGCTTTTGGCCAAATGTAAAATTCTTCCACAAATTAAGGGTTGAATTCAGCTGAAAAAGCTTCTTACTATTTTGAAAAATATGATTTTTTTTCTGGGAATTTTAACTGAGATTCATGAATTTCTGAGTTTGTCATGAAATAATATTTAGAAGCTAGATCTCCTCTGTGCCAGAAACATGGTTCTGAAATAACAGATCACGTACTGTGAAGAAAGGGATCCACAAAGTCAGGGAGGGATCCAGATGGTTTTCAGATGAGTTGTGTAAAAGATCATCCTTTTTGCAGAAATTAATTTTTGCAAGGCAATGGCTGGAAATGAGAGCAGAGAAATTTAAATGACCTAAACCAAAATTCTGTGCCTGTTGTTTAATAATGTAAGACTACATGACCCAGTGGCCTTTAAAATTTAGTGATCTATACAGGGCACATAAAGCACGGACTCCTTGTAATTGTAATTTTCTTTTAATTGCTATTATCGATCTATTTCAGCACTGTCAGGAACTTCTTTGTATCACTGCAATTAATAGAAACTAAAATTGCAATGTCTGTAAATTGAAAGCAAACAAGAGCTGATTAAGCTGGTGTAGCCATGTTCACACCTGCAGTGCTTTACTGCAAACATTTCCTTTATGGGAGATATTTGAAGGAGAGTTTTTGGGCACCAGGCTGAGTGGTGTATGCAAGGTGAAGATAAATTGGTGTCTTTCAAGAGTGTGACTTTGGCTCTGAAGTACAGTCTATGGCTAGCTAGCTATTTTAGATCTTGGTGGCTGACATGGAGAAAATAATTCCCAGAACTAAATCCTGGCTGCAACCAAGTGTTAAACTACAGTGGAAATTCCTAGCAAGAAATGACAGAAGCACTAACCCTGGGACCTGGCATTTCCCCCCTTGTTATGCACTCAGAAGAAAATTTAATGTGGAGAATGCTGTCATTCTGTTGTAGTGTGTGAAAACCCACAGTAGAATAATACAGTGGCATGGGTATGGTATTAAGTTATAAAAGTATCCACTGTAGGTATATATTTTGTAAAATTTCCACCATTTTCACCCCTTTCACTTAGTCACCTCTGTCACCCCATTGCACTGACTTGCAGAATTGCATCTCTTCTCTTTGGCTTTTATTCTAAGGTTTTATTAAAGTTCTGCCACCAGTTAATTAGGCAGCTTTAAATTTTTTTCCTTAATTAATTAACCAGCTACTTTAATGCTGTACAAGGTCTGGGATATGTCTGCAGGTTTCCCTGTGGAAACACCTGAAAGTCTCCATGATGTGAGAGGCAACTTGTGAAAGGAAGGAGCTGAGCCAGAGCCAGGGCAGGGGGTGGTGGGTGACCTGACAGCCTCATACACCTCTCTGATGTGGGTTCTGGCACATGAACTGTAATTAGATCTCCCAGTGGTCTTTTTTTATTCCATTTTTTAAATATTTTATTTCAATGTAGTGTATATATTGCTGGGAAGCAGATGTTGGGTTCAAGCCATTTAAATCAAGTCTTCAGTCAGAGCTGTGTAAGCTGATACAGAGTCCAGCAGAAGAAATGGTTTGTGGAGCACTTTCAAGGGAAGCTTGGAGTCCTGTGTGATCCCTATTGCTCACAAAGGAAGGGAAGGTTTACAAAGGAGATGAGGAAATGAAACAATCTGATCAGATGCTCACTGAAGTGATGCTGATGGCAGTAGCACAAATTCCTATTTTGTCCTCTGCCCACCTTCTCTACGTGAGTGAACATTATAATATTTCATGATACTGTCTTTTTTCTCTTTTTTTGGGCACACTCACGCACTAACAAATAAGCAGTTCAAGATGCCACATCCCCCTTGTATCTAGAAAAAATATTTTGCAATCACCCTTGTCTTTATAACCTCAGTTATTTACTGTTTGACATGTGCTGCACTGTATGGTTGTGCCATAAACAATTCACTGGAATTTTATTTATAATGTTACAGCTTATTGACATTTGTGTTGGAGGAAAAAACAAGGAAAGTTTCTCCATCCCTCAGGTAAAAAACCAGAAGATAAATCCCAAGCAATAAATTTAAGGGTACTTTTGGAAAATGCACCAAGAAACCTGCTTACTTACATTTTGCTGCAAGGACTGAAATTTTTGCTCACTGAAGTCACTATTCCCATTGCTTCCAGTGGTGCAGAGTCAAGTATTAACTGGGCTCTGCTTATATCTGGACCTGGGATCTAGGTAGCTGGTGCAGAAGGAAAGCCCTTTACTCCTGTGTGTGTCTACATAGTTGAATGCAACTCTAAATTCTGCTTTTAAAGTGGTGATAAATCAGAAATGTTGCTGGTTTTTGTTTTGTTTTTTTGTCATTTGCTCATTTTGACACGTAGCTCTATAGCTCTGCAGCTTTATTATATTAATTGTTTACCAAGAAATAAAGATTTCTGATACAAGTTAGAAGATTTACTTTAACATTAACTCCAGTAAAGCAGAATTAAGGAGCTAACCAGGGATTTTGGAGCTAAGCTCTATTTAAGTAGCTAAGCTCGAAAATTTCTTTTGGGAATGATTTGCTGGTTGCATTTCAAACAGCCTTTACCTCCTCCAGGATACTCCTCCTGCTCTGCACAGAATAGAAGGTTTTGGTTGTGTGCCTGCAGGCTCACCTGCTGGTGTTGGCAGGGCTCACCCTTTCAGTCATTCCCAAAATCTGTAAGCACTTTGTTTCCTCTTACATCGTGGAACAACTGTTTGGTGGAGATTGCCCAAGGTTTACAAAAATCCTGCCTCTTTCTCTCCTTCAATACTTTAATTACAGAATTCACAGAATCAGCTATGTGATTTATTTTGGAGATTTTTTGGTTTTGTTTTTTACTTCTGGTGAGAGAAAGGTAATGAAAATTTTGCCCACGCATCTTTAAAGAAGGTATTTGGACTGTATTTCAAAATGTGCTAAGCATGAGATTCACCTGATGAATTCACCACACGGGGCCAGGCATTGTCCACAAGGAGGTACAGGCAGTTTGGGGCAGGGCTCCTCATGTTCTAAGATGCATCTCCAGTGTAGGTTTGAGGAGTCATTCTGCCCTAAAACTTCAATTTCTCACCCTGGAATGTAGTGACACTGCTGTGATAGCTCAGATGCAAACTTCTCTGTGGTCTAGTTTGGGCTGGGGTGAAATATATCCCCCTTGGGACTGAATTTGCCTCACTTTGATTTTTCAAAGGATAAAAGCAAAAGCAGGAAAAAAAAAGTGTAAAACTCACGGCACTAGTGTAAGTGTAGTCAAGTGTAAGACTCAAGCACTTTTGAGTCTCTGAGTCATCAGCTTTGGTGAGCAGGTTCATTGTATCACCCATCCTATAAACTGGTCAAAATCCACCTTTCTTCATGATGTCTTAATAAATCTCTCTTAATTTGCAATCTGTGCATTCCTCCCTGTGCCAACCTCCTTGGTTAAATATTTCTTTTCCCTCCCTCATGTTTGTCTCCTCGATGTGCTTAGAAAGAAGAGTCATCCCTCCACTGCATAAACACCCCTATTTTCCTTTCCTTAGTTTAGGCAAACTGATCTTGTCTAGACAACTCATTTATGAAATTTTATGAGCATTTTTGTGACTGTTCCAGCTGCCTCTCTCTGCAGGAAGTGAAGTTCAAATACATCTCTTTAGGGCAGAGCTTTACAGGTTACTCCAGGTGGAGAATTCATCTTCACTTTGCAACTGGGGTTTGGCTTTTCCTGTTGATGGTGGAAACATTCAGCTGATCTGTCCTGGGGCTGGATTGGCCTCTCTGTGAGTGCAGCTCACTGATTGCTCTGAGTCATGTGGGATGGGTATGTGGGATTAGCCCATATACCCAAATATTTAGTTTTCTCAGTAATCTTCAGGTAAAGACCCTTGTAGTAGTAGACATTTTTGTTAATTTGTGCTATAATGGATGCCTTGGGACTCTATATTGTCGAGCTTTATTACATTTTCCTTTATTCCCACATGGTTATTCTCTGTTTCTGACAGTGTGCCATTAGCAGGTTCTGTGACCATACACTGTTTCTGTTTATGTCACTAAGAAGCCAGAAAAATCACCAGGCGTCACCACTTGTAACCCTTGCTAGACTTCCTTCTTAGGATTTCCATTTTTCCACCCTGTCCACAAGTTCTTCAGTCACCCTGGTATCCCAGTGGTGGTCCCTGTTTTCCCCGTGTTTCATAAGAATTTCACCTCTTGTGTTACTGAAATACTGCATTTCTTATATTTAGAAAATGGGCTGTGTTATCAGAGAAAGCTATGAGGAAACCTTGGATAGATCTCAGCTAGCCTGAGCTCAACTAACCTACTGCTCCACTGATTGCATTTTGATTTATCTCAAAGATTCTAATTACTCTTTCCCTTAACATTTGTTCAGGTAATGTATCTGTTTATTTCCTTCTCGATGCATTAGATTTACTGGGAAATAGCAACATATTTTTGGAAACTAATGCTCAGGATAAATTTAATTTTTAGCCCAAGCCTGCATTATTTTTACTTCATTGCAGCTTGATCACTTTAGTTGTTTTAGTTGGTTTTTTGTTTTGTTTTGTTTTGGTTTGGGGTTTTTTGGTTGTTTTTTTTTTTTCTTCCAATTTTGAATTGGAAGGATCTTTGGATATTTGTTTTAGTATTCTTTGGAAGGAAATGTTCAACCTGGCATTTGGCAATTCTAACTTTATCTCTACTTCCTCTCTAAGGTGTAGTTTTCTGTTGATCAATTTTTTGTTTCTTATATGTTGTCAGTTCTCTGTGTTTTCTTCCTCTGGGTGATTATTTACTCATTTATAACTGATGCTCAGCTTTAAAAGTTTTTCCATTTATTTGAGTTACAACTTTTTGTACTTTTTGATGTAAGGACATTCCAGGTGTCTAACTCTTCTACCTCTCATAGTCCCCCTGTCTTCACTTATTCCTATCTCCAGTTCAATATTTATGATTTACCAGCTCTTGCCCTTTTGAGAGCAAGAACCCCAGTCCATTTTACTTTGTGATTGTTCACTTTTTTATGAACTGATTCAATTCCTTCCTCAAGCCAATGGGGACTTGTGCAAAGCCCTGCCAGAACCGTAGCTAGTGTAGCATCACATTATGTGGAGTAATTGGCTGTTAAATGAAGAAATGAGCATGCTGCTGCATCTGCAGAGCCTCTCAGCCTCCTGTTATTAATAGCATTTATTCCCCAAGCTCCTCTGGAGCAGCATCAGTCTCACCTTGGGAGGCAGTGCTCTGTATTTTCTGTTTCTCTGGTGAACAGCACAGACTGGGTTGTGTGCAGATCCAGCTCTCTGGATTTCTGGGGGTGGGTTTGATTTCTGGGTTTCTGGGGGTGGGTTTGATTTCTCCTCACAGCAGCAGTGCCAGCAATAGCCCTCAGCTCCCGTGTGCTCAGTGGCAGGGGAGGGAGGTGATTCATCCCCTCCCCATCTGGCAGAGGTGGAGGGGTGAATCACTGCCCTGACATGCCCCACTCCTCCTCTCTGGGAGGAAGGATGGGCTGCTCACAGGGACAGGGTGGTTGGCCATCAGCTTGCAGCGTTCTGTGGGATCCAGAGGGTGCTTGCAGCTCAGTCCATGCTGTGGCCACAAAAACCATTTTGCTTTTGCACACAGGTGAGCCCTGGCTGCAAAATCCCCTGAGGATTTGATCACTATGATGGAGGTTTTGCTGCACTTGCTTCTGTCCAGCATAAAGATACTAGCTTAAATTTAGTTTAACATCTGTATATGGTGCAATCCCCCTTTCACTGCATTTGTAACACGTCCTACCAACATTTCATAGCTCTGATTCTTGGCCACCCCATAAATTCTTCAAAGCCACAGTGTGCTGAACATTAAAATTGAGTGAAAAGTTGTTGTTTTTTTCCTCTGACCTTTTCTGAGACAGTGTTTTCTATTAAATGATGCAGTACTGATCCCTATTTCCAAAGCTCAGAGTATTTCAGTTTTAGAACACATTGAAAATGCGTATTTAGTTTCTTTTTGTTGTTGTCATTGCGTGTGTACCCACAGCTAACAACAAATAAATAAATAATCACGGAGTGAAATCTAATTGAAAAAGTGCCTAGAGTTAAAAACACATTGTTCCCTAGTAGAAAGAAAAAGATATGCATGATTTACCATTCCAGTATACTGGGATTTAATTTTGAGGTTTAAGCAGAATGTTGTATATTTAGATGGTTGAAACTAATGGCTGGTTTTGTTTTTTATTTTACTTTAAAAAATAATTTATGCTATAATTTCCAAATTCAGAAAAGCTTAATTAGATTAGCAAGTAACCAGCTATTTTTTTCAGATTTTACAAACATGCAGCTCTGCTATTCTGCTGCTGCTTCAGTGTAGAACAGACTCCACTCTTTTCCCTGGTTTAGGAGGTTTTAGGTAGAGTCATTTTGGACTCAGATGATTTCCTGTCCCTGTTAACCTTCCTTTTCCTTTGGTGACAGTATTCCCTTCATCCTCTTGCATGTTTGGCTCTTGACCCCTGTATAACACAACTTTATCAGCTTCATCCTTCCTGCTGCCTGGCTTACCAGGGATTCATTAAGTGCAAGAGAACTTTGCTCCCTGTTCTTGCTGGAGGTGCAGAGATCTGTTCCCACGCTGTGCATGGCAATTTTGGGAAACATCTGTCTCAGTGCTGTGTCTGGAAGAGTTCAGCTTGATGCAGACACACAGCTTAGACACTTCTTTCATTTTGGAGAACAGCAGTTTGACAGTGTGGGAACATCTAGGGTCTGAAATGGCAAGAGTCAGGTAGTTCAAAAGGAAGGACTGGTCCCTCTGCATGTCAGACTGAGTGCTGTTGTCAGTTGTGACTCCACTATCAAATTTAATTTCCCTTCTTAGTGTATCAAGAGGATTTGAGAACACAGACTTTGCAAGGTGCTTGTATCAAGCAATCTGGGCTTTGTTTAATCATGAATGTCTAAGTTAATTCCAAAGTTAAGCATCCATCCCTCAAAAATATCTTTCTGGATAAATTTGACAGAGTCTATGTCTTTTGTACAGCCTCAGCTGTCTCCTGAATTGAAGTGGTGGTACAAAAATGGCTGGTTCAGAGCCACTGCTCTTGTCCTCTCCTGATCCAGTGGCCTTAGAAGTCCCTGGGAAGGACTCCTGTGACTCACATTTGGAATAGTTAAATGGATGATGTGTGCCAGATGGGAATTTGGTTCCAAACTTAACACCCAAAAGGGCAGTTTTGGAGTGGGTGGTTTTTCAGTGGAAAGATTTCTGCAGCTGAGATGATTGATGATGAGCAAGCTGAGTGTCCTCATCTGATTGGGATGTGATAAAATCCAAACCCCAAGGGGCTGGATTGGATAGTTGATAACATAAGGAGATATTCTCAATTAGAGAACACAGCCCAGCAGCTGTTACAGACAGTTGGCCCAGTTGAAATGGCAATGGAGTCACAAATGCTCCTCCCAGAAGGTTGGATCTCCAGCATCCAACATGTGCTTTATTCACAGGATAAATAAATCCAAACTGGATTACATGCCCCATTCACAATTTCTAATCACCTCTCTGTTCCTTGAGTGCTGAAGTTACTTCTGTCAGAGCAGATGCTCATCCTGGAGTAGGGAGGTTTCCAAAGTATTCATTATGGATCATAAACACAGTTAAAAGAAAAATGAAATTAAAAGCAGCCTGCAATCAATTGAGTTTGGAAAACTGAATTTCTTAATTGCCCAAACGTAATTCAAGGCAGTTAGTCTTTCACATAACTTCTGTCAAAGATGTTGCTGAATCTGAGGCAGAGCTTAGCATATTAACAATTGTGCATTAATTGTTGGCAATTTTATAAGTATGAAGGTACCAGGTTGACCTAACAGTAGTTCAGTAGTTAGTGCATATGTGATTGACATATATATATATATATATATATATATATATATATATATATATACTCTATACATGAAAAATCATATATTCATTTAGGATTTGTTTGTTGCTGTTTCCTACATAGTGCTTTATGGAAGAGGCTTTTGAAGCTTACAATATTGTTTTTCTATTTTGGAAGATTAGACACGAAATATGAATGTTCAATATATCTCTTTTTTTTTTGACCTTAAGTAAGGGGTCAAACTAAACAGGCTTTAAGATTTACAGTGAAACTTAACAATTAAATTCATTTAATTGTTAAATTAAATTAATTGCTATTTGGAAATAATACATTTCAATGTCAGCTAAAATGAAATATTTCTCTTTGTTTTATACATAAGAGATGTGATTGTTACCTGTGCTTAGAGAAAAAAAAAAGACAGCACAAATTTTCTCCCAGACTTTGAAATAAATGCAGTATTTTTGTATTATTTGTATAACAGCTAAATTGTCCATGTAACTTAGAGAAGATGAAGTGTGGGTAGGGGATGGAGGTGAGGTCACTCTGTAAACTCTTCTGTTCAAGGGTTGTTTGTGAGTAAAAAGTGCAGTGTAAGCTGTGCCACTGGGACAAACTTAAACTACTGGGTGTAAAAAAGGGCCCCCCAAGCTTGAATTCCAGGTTTTTAACTCCTTCCCTAGCCTTAATCGTGGAAATGAACAGTGACACTTTAATAAAAATAGAATTAATGCGTTTCTGTTTGACCAATGCAACAGGATTGTGTCCTAAGAGAAAAACACCATGCTGTCTTCTCCCTCTTTTGTAAGTTGTGAGCTTTCAAAGTCAAGGTTAACTCAGTAAAATATAATGAATATTTTCAGAATAACTATGAAACTAGTCTGAACTTCTCTCTCTTTTTTTTTTTAATGTACATATTGTTACTGTGGTGTTAGACCTTCGTTCAGTTGTCCATTGGCCACAGGCCATTGTATCAGGAGTATTGGAAGGGACTTCCCAGTTTATTGGAAAAGTTGGTTGCTCAGAGTGTCTCCCAGTCATAAATCCTAAGGCAAATAAATAGATATACATTTAGATGGAAATAAGGATGATACTCTGATCTCTGTCTTGTGTAAATGCAAAATGCAGAAATCAAAATGGGAAAATTCCACTTCCCTCTGTGGTATTAGTCATCATGAGAGCTTGAATGCAAATATAGAGCTTCAATTTATTAAGGATTTGGGGATCTGAAACACATTCCAACAGGATTTGAAAAGCATACAAGAACTGTGCCAAACAGATTACATCTAGAAATATCAGATGTATGTTACCCTTCAAATGCTGGGAAAAGGGAGGGAAGATGCAAAAGAAGGAGAAACAGAGGTGCAAAAGAGACAAATGTTTTTCTGGTATGGAAAACTCCAGAAACTCCAGTCTTTTACTGTTTGATAATATAATTAGCCAGTGTTTTGACTAGACTGATTTGATAATGATGCATAGAAAAGGGCAATTTAATCTTGGCACAGTAACGAGGAATGTTTGCCTCATTGCTTTCTATGTCTTAATTTCTACTTTAAATTAAATGTCTTCAGCTTCTGAATGTTTTATATTAGAAACCTTCCTTTACAAACCTTCTATTTTGAGCCACTAGTTAATTTAATGCACAAGTTAGTTATATCATGGGATTGCAGTAGATCAAGAGCATATTTTTGTTCTCTTTCTGCATCTCTAAACTCCCAAACCATTTGTGCATTGAGAAGGACATTACACATTTCTCATCCCTTCTCAGATGTTTCTATTAACTTTCTGATAGTCCTTGTGCTCTTATTCCCTAAATATTTGTATTTCCATTTATTTTTATGTCATATATCTTGCATGACAGGAAAAAACAACAACGCTGCACCAACACTTGCTTTAGGAAAATATCTTTTGATTGAAAGGAAATTAACCCTATATGGAAAGGCCTTGTGGTCTGTGTTTCCCTTGCTCAGGAAGATGATGTGCCCACAGTTGTTTAATTCCATGGTCAGTCACAGAGGCTTCTTGTAAATAAAAAAATATCTAGAGTTATGCTTGAAGGATAAGTTACTCAGCTCCTGTTTGGTGGGTGAGAGTAGCAATAGGCAGATTTCTCTGAGTTTTCCACTGTGATTACATTCTGATGCTTCTCTTAAGCATCTCCTAATGTTGAGGGTTCTTTAAGTAGGTGGGCCCTCGTTTTGGCCAGAATAAAAATCCTCTGCTTGGGTTTTATAGAAGGCTGTTCTCTGGGAAACTTCAGGAAGGCTCCACAGGGTTGGTGTAGTTCCATCTGTGACTCCTCTTCCACTTCCTTTCATCTTCTTGGGGTCAAAAGAGTCTCCAATTTACTTCAAACTGGCGAAGCATTGAACCACTCCTTTTGTAATAAACTTGCTGTTTCCACTTTGGATTCTACAGAACCCTTCTATTGCTTTGAAAGACCGAGTTTGAACAAAGTAATTTATCCACCTAGTGAGTGCCAAACTCAATTTAGCCTGATGAGGACAAAAGCACTGGAGGGACAGGAGGGTTTGATCTTGTATTCTGTTATCTGAGGCCTGAAAAATTACATAGAAAGATTTTAAGCAGATGCAGGAATTGCTGTATAGCCTTCTGTGCAAAACCAGCAGGGTATTTCAGCTCAAATAATGCTTTTTATTCCTTTCCAGGGAATCAGTAGCCTCTTCAGCTCCTTAAAAGTGGTGCGCCTTCTGCGGCTGGGCCGGGTGGCCAGGAAGCTGGACCATTACCTGGAATATGGTGCTGCTGTGCTGGTGCTCCTGGTGTGTGTCTTTGGGCTGGTGGCCCACTGGCTGGCCTGCATCTGGTACAGCATTGGGGACTACGAGGTGATCGATGAACTGACCAACACCATCAAAACAGACAGCTGGCTCTACCAGCTGGCCCTGAGCATCGGGACCCCATATCGCTACAACACCACGGGCTCGGGCCAGTGGGAGGGAGGGCCCAGCAAAGACTCCTTGTACATATCCTCCCTCTACTTTACCATGACAAGCCTTACAACCATAGGATTTGGGAACATAGCACCCACCACGGATGGGGAGAAGATTTTTTCGGTGGCCATGATGATGGTTGGCTGTAAGTAAAATCTGATTTTCTTGTGTTCCGTGGCCGGTACCATGCTTGTAGAGGACACAGCCTCAAGCTACATCAGGGAAGGTGTAGGTTGGATGTTAGGAAAAAATTTTTCACCAAAAGAATAATAAAGTACTGGAATGCTCTTCCCAGGGAGGTGATAAAATCACCATCTCTGGATGTGTTTAAAAAAAGGCTGGACATGGCACTTGGTGCTATAGTCTGGTTGAGGTGTTAGGGCATAGGTTGGACTCGATGATCTTAGAGGTCTCTTCCAGCCTCATTATTCTGTGATTCTGTGTGATTCTTATATAGTGCACTTGCTTTAAGATTTCTTAACATCCTAAAAAACCTGCAATACCTGTAAATAATAATGAAATGAACTTGGAATTCTTGAAAACAGGTATTGAAATTATGTACTTGCTGTACCTTTTAAATTGCTAGCAAGGCTAAGTGGTCTGGGTACATAAGTGTGCCCAATGGCAAGTTTATACTTGGAGACTCATCTTTGCACTTTAAAGATGGCATTTATCATGTTTGTAAGGTCTTTGCTAGAATTTGGTTAAAAGTTACAAAGTGTATTTGAATTCAGGTAGTCTGAATTTTGCTTATAAACTTACACAGGGCTGGAATTGTTTGATGTGGTTTTATCCAATTCTTGAAACATTAAGTGATTTCATAAATAGATTGTTTACTTTATGACACTGCTTTGAGATATAAATCCTGATTTTATCTTCTGAATGTGGTGGCCTTTGTCACCAGCAAAGCTGGGAGGGAAGGAAATGATGAGATAATAGATTGCACCTTTTTTCTGCTTCCTGCTGTTTCACAGCTCTGCTGAAATAGTCCAAAATCAGGAGTGGTAAGGCACAACTCTCATTTCATGGTTTCATCACTGCCAAGGCTGCATCACTGAAAGGCTCTACAGATAACCAGAAACCTTCAAAATATAGTAGAGACAACTTAAAATGTTAATACCATTTGGAGAATTATTTTTCTATTAAATCAATAACTCATGGTATTTCTCTGGTGCTTTCCATTTCCTGAGCACCATGCAAACACTAAGCAATTATGTAACAAGAGAGCAAACAAAACCTTTTGATAATAAGATCTGCATAATCTCTCTGATAATTATCTCAGCTAACACTTTGAGCTCATCTCTGAGAAATACTGAACTATAAAAACGAAGTTTTCTTGCCACAGTCTTTCTAGATCTTTGGAAGATTAAAGACATTTGTTTGGAGATTTTAAAATGCTTTTTAAAAAGAGAGGTTGCAATTTTAGGACCCTTGCAGCGTGGTGCAATTAAATTTCTGCATGATGGGTTGATGTGTTGCAAAACATTTCCAAGTCCATAAAAAGCAAATCCCCAAGCCAGAGCACTAGTGAGCTATTGCAGATAGGTCATCAAAAGCCCATAGGAGCTGATGTGCTGTTTGTTGGCAGTGATTTGTGATATTTACAGAACCTGGGGACTTGAAGAATAAAGTGGATGTAGAACATTTTTATACATTGCAATACTTGCTTCCCTTGTTTTGTTTTTGGTTTGGGGTTTGTTTGTTTGTTTGTTTGTTTTGTTGGTTATGGTTTTTTGGTTTTTTTTTTGGGGGGGGGGGGCGGACTTCTGTTGTCCTGTTGAGAGGTATTTGACAGAAAAAGCTAAGTGGTAAATGACTTAGTGTGTGATGAGAGCCATAAAAACATGATGAATGCCACTAATACTATTTGTGATAATAACAACAACAAAAAAACACATGCATGGCCTCAGCAGGGTAAAAGGAAGGGGAGATTGTAACCTGCTTTGTGTCTGTTCCAGGTGGACTGTTTCCTTGCTTTTTCATCTCTGAAACTCATATTGAAATGGGGAATACAAAGTAGCAGGATCAAAATTGACGCTGACAACAAGCCTGTGTATGTGGCACTGGCTAACAATTTCCATAAGTGTTACCTACAAAATTACTAAATTTCACATCAAATTTATAAGTGGCAACTGTGAATTTAGCAGTTGCGAAATTGTGTGTAGGATTATAGGCTTTCAGACAAAGTCAAAAGTAAAATCTAAAATTTAAGAAGTGTGGCAAAAGGATTACTGAGGTGCTTATTGCATCAAAATCATAACACCAAAATAAATGTGCCTTCCCTTGTGGGGTGAAAAGCACTGTGGCAGGCAGGAAGGCTACAGACAGGAGAAACCTTTTTGGTTTATTTTCAAGTAAATTTTACAAGTAAAAGTGCTAAATTATCATAAAATGCAACAAAATCAATGCAGATTTGAAGATTCCTGATCCATGCACATCAATGTGATGAGTGCTCCTGACTGAAATCCAAACCTTGATTGATCTTTTTCTAGTGGTTAGAAAATAAACCAGCTTTGGAACAGGCTCTGGTCATGAGCTTAGTATTTGCAATATTTGTGCAGATAGATCAGACCTGCAGGATTGTATAGACACGCTTTTCAGAGCCAGCTGCTGAAAGCCTGGCACTCTGAGCTCCAAAATAAAACAGGGAGGCACAACAAATAGTCGAGGGAAAATGCAATTTCCCATGCATTCAGAGTGTCCACTGAGCTTGGGAGAAAGATTTGGCCTCATGAAAAGGTGTAACTAAGAACTGAGTTATTTTCAAACCAAGATGATTTAGTTTCTCTTTTGAAACAGTGTTTTGAGATAAACATTCAGTAAAATTCAATTACAGTTCAGTCAATAAATATGTCTGGTCCACAAACACGCTCCTGTTATAAGCAGAGAGAGACAGTGAAATACCTTTGGTAGTTCTCCTGAAGAAGTTTGCTAATACCAATAGCTGATATTGGCAGTGGGTTTTTTTCTAACAGACTATGCCAAATAAATGTTTTAAACTTAGCACTGGAATCAGAGATAGTAATTCATCACAATCCCAGCTGCCTACTCATGCAGACTGCAGATAGGAAAGGAAATCTTGCCAGCCTTGTCAGCGAGCTGCAGCTTGTTCTGAAAAGCCCCAAGTTTCCTATTCATGCTGGCAAAGTTATCAGGACCTGGGAGGAGTATTTGGAGAGATTTGCAAATCCTTCTGGGTGGGCAGGACTGCAGGATGGTGTTCTTGTTAAAAATAGGCAGATTCAGATTCTGTAGGTGCTGATGAAGCGCTGCTTGGTGCGGGGCAGGGGCGGGGGAAGCCCTGATGGATGGGGAGCTTTCAGCTGGATTGGCAGCTTGTCACCTGCTTGTTCACTGAGGACAGATCGAGTGGGATATTCAAGCTGAAATACATCACCTGTCTTGCAGGAAAGAGAGCTTTGAATAACTTAACTTCATCTTGTGGAGCTTGCTTCAGATTTCTTTTTGCCTCACTTGTTTTATCATGGTGTCCAATGCTGTTCAGCAGTATTTTTTTCCGTTGTTTCTTGACACTTGAAAAGCTAAAAATAGCCAACAAAGCATCCTATGACAAGGGAGCAAGGTTTTTACAAGGGTTGTTGTTTAAATACCTGTTGTGCGTTTGCTGCCTAGAGTTGCTGAATATGCATTGAAAATCTGATTTTTGTAGCGCCTTTTGTGTTGATCTGGCTCATTTCATCCCCTCTCTGTGCAGAGCAGAACAAATAGGTAGGTCTGTCAGATCCTTCGAATGCACCAGGAATCATTTATCATTCAGGAAGGACCTTTGTTGTGAACCCCCCATTATCTTCTGTCAGCTCAGAGCCTCCAAACAAAATCTCAGCCTGTGCTGCTCGGTGTTGCTCTACTTCTGTGCACAAGCAGCTCTAAGACTCCTGCAGCACTGCCATAGATGCAGAGGTCAAGCTGACTGGGTTTGTGTCTTTCACAAAAAGAAACCCAAAAAACCAACAACAATAACAAAAAAACCCCCAAAAAACAACCAACCCCAAAAAATAAAAAAACCCCCACCAAGTACCAAAAAAACCCCAAATTGTGTAAAGAAAGAGAACAGAAAGAAACTTTTGGTGCATACACCACTATCACTATCTTGCAACTCAGCCCAGCCAGGCTTTTAGCAAGCAGAAAATGAAAGGGAGAAAGCATTTTGGGGAAGGTGGCAGTGTGGTTGGGTGAAATAGCTTGAAAAGTTCAGGAGAGATGGGGCTTTTTGAAGGAGCACGTGTGAATGTTTAAACAACACCAGTACAGCCATATGCTTTCTTCCTTCCTGTACTTTCACTGTGAGAGCAGCAGGCAGCTTCCCAAAGTCCTTGTTTAGGCAGGGATAGAGTTAATAGTTTTCCCAGTAGCTGGTACAGTGCTGTGTGTTGGATTTAGAATGAGAATAATGTTGATAGAACATTATTCTATCTGAGAATATATTCTAAACTGAGGTTTCAGCTGTTGCTGGGCAGTGCTTGCATGAAGTCTAGGACTTTTCAGCTCCTCATTCCCTGCCAGAGAGGAGGCTGGGGGGCACAGGAGCCATCAGGGGACACAGCTGGGACAGTGATCCAAACTGGCCAAAGGGACATTGCACACCATATGGCATCATGTTAAACAATAAAACTGGGGGAGCTGGAGGGTGGCTGGTCAGCAGGCAGTGAGTAATAGCATTGTGCATTTCATTTTTTGTATTCTTTTATCATTGTCATTATTTTTTCCCACTTCCTTTTCTGTCCTGTGAAGCTGTGCTCATCTCAACCGTTGAGTTTTGCCTTTTTTCCTGATTCTTTCCCCTATTCCAGTGGGGGAGAGGGAGTGAGCAGGTGGCTGGGGGAGTTTCAGCTGCCTGCTAGGCTGAAGCACAGCACCCAGCCTGGGGCTCAGAGGGTCTCTGACACATTTCGTGCTGCTGCTGTAATCTGGAGTAATGGCTTTGGCCCTGTCCATGTGCACCAGTGAAATGGCTCTGTGTGGCACAGAGCAGATTGCAGCATCAGTCTGGCCCCATAAAAACAGCAATTGCAGGAGTTTATTTGTCCAGCTGAGTGGAGCTGGCATGTACATCCAGGCAGTTGGAGAAATCCAGTATATTCCACTGGTCACTGAAATGCTCTGATGATCTGTGCAGCAAGGGAAGGACAGAATGAGATACTGAAGGCAGGAGTGTCAGTGAACATTGAATAATTCACTGTTTCTCAGGCTGTGAAAAAGTCATAAGAACCTCTTAGTTATCCATTGATACCCACAATTGCTGAGCAAAGGGTGCTTTGTTGTTCTTCCTTTAGGGAAATACTTTTATCTATATACATAATTACTTTGACTTCTATTTACTCCAGTTTTATGGGGAGATGTTGTGGGAGAGATGATATTTTTCAGTGACTGGTTTTAAATTAGGGTGAAAACAAGCCTGGTTTTGCACATTGGTTTTGCATATGAGCAGAAGAATTTGTTGTAGTGATTGCACAGGAAACCTCCTCTGGAAAATGGGAGTAATTTCTAAATTTCTCTTTCCAGGAGTTTCTAGTTTAATGTCTCAAAATGCTAACTTCTTGTTTTCCTCTTAAAATACCCAGGTTCATGATTTTCAACTTTGAAAAGGAGACAGATGTAATTGCTGTCACTTGGACCCCAAGTTATTATTGCTCTTGCGAGAGATGATGAAGGAGAGTGTGGGTGGGTTCCTCTTGACATCCCAGAATCACAGATTGCTTTGGTTGGAAAGGACCTTAAAGATCATTCATCACCAACCTCCCCGCCATGGGCTGGGGCATGTTTCACCAGAAGGTGTCTGCTAGACACATTAATATAGATATAATTGATATCTCAGTTATCTCTATTAAACACACAGATGTCCTGCCCTCCTAATTTTATTAAGCAGTGAGAAAATAGAGGACAGTCTCAAGCTATGCCAGGGAAGGTATAGGTTGGATATTAGGAAAAAAAATTTGACTGAAAGAATAATAAAGTACTGGAATGCTCTTCCCAGGGAGGTGGTAGAATCACCATCTCTGGATTTGTTTAAAAAAAGTCTGGACATGGCACTTGGTGCTATAGTCTGGTTGAGATGTTAGGGCATAGGTTGGACTTGATGATCTTAGAGGTCTCTTCCAACCTCATTATTCTGTGATTCTGTGATTCTGTGACTTGCTCTTTCCTTTTTAAAACCGGTCAGATCCTCTCATCTGAGCCACCTCTGGCCCTAAACTCTCCTGTATTTGGCAAACACACTGAGAAGCTGCTGACTGCTCATGGCACCCCCTTTGCTGCTGCTCAGCTCGTTCAGAACTGTGATTTGGGGTGCCAGGGGCTGTCAGTCAGGCCTCCATTGATGTGTCAAACCAAATTCATGATTTGAGCGCCTTCTCTCATTGTTCCAGCAGCGTTCAGCAGCTCCCTGCCAATATTTGGTAGTTAGCCACTTGAATGCTGTTTGGATGAATCATGGAAGTTTATCCAGCAAATTTTTTAAGCAGTGGCTGAGCCCACGCGCTGCCACAACAGTGTATCATTGCAGGGAAGCGCTTGCCTGGCAGCCTCCCAGACAAGCAATCCCAAGAGCCCATAGGATTTAATTTTTGATCCTGGGGAAAGTGTGTAAGATAGCACCTTCCAGCAAAAATCACTGCCAGCAATGTAGTTTGAATTGTATTTTTCCTAGCAACAGACACTAATATGAGAAGGTTTTACACCTGTAGGAATTCATAGGCTGGAGTGTTTAGCTCTGGTTGAAATCCAGGTCTGCCCCTAAGGGTGTCCTACAAGAGCCAGTTCTGTGGAAAGGCAGCTTCTTTTTCTTTCTTTCCTTTTTTCCTTCCTTTCCTTCTTTTCCTTCCTTTTCCAGAGGTCTGGGATGTGGGGGAGATGTGGTTCTGCATCAAGGCACAGCAGAAGGATTTGACCTCTTCAGCAGCAGAGGACTGGTGCCATTTTTGTGCTGTTCCTAAAGTTTCTTAAAATTGGGACCAGTGAGGGGAATGTCTCTTCCTCTTAATTTTTTCTTAGAACCACAAAATGATAAAATTATTTGGGCTGGAAGGGACCTCAAAGATCATCTGGGTGCAAACCCCTGACATGGGCAGGGACACTTTCTACCAGGTTTCTCAGGGTCCCATCCCTGGCCTTGAACACTTACAGGAATGTCACATCCACAATTTCACTGTGCAACCTGTTCTGCTACAAACAGATGTAATCCTCAAGCAATGAGAAAGTTCTTCAACATCCAAATCAGGAGAGAGTAAAACTGTACATTCACATTTACCCATTAGCACAAAAAGAAGAAAGTGGCACAGAAAGTTACAAGAAGTTGCCTTGCAAGGGAAAATTTCCCCTCTTGAGTGCTATTGAAAAAGCATTTTGACACTTTTGGATTGCTGAACCATAGCCCAAGTGCTATTAGCTCTACAAAGAAAGGATATCAGGGTCTTTCTGTGATATCTTTTAGTAGTTACCAATCTTACTTATGTCTCACAGCTGGGGCAGATGAAGTATTTTGAGCCAGGTTATTGGTGTCAGTGCAGCAGTTGAACTTGGCAATCTCAATATTCTCTGAGCAGCTGTATGGAAAAGCCTTAAGAGTATAATCACATCTCAATAGCCTACAGTAAAAAAATCAAATTACTCTTGGGGAGTGAAAGATGTAGCATCATCCACTTTTTAATGGAACTTGAGTGTAAGAGTGAGATCGTAAAATCATCGTTTAGGTTGGAAAAGAGTTGTAATGTCATTGAGCCAAACCATTACTGTGGGGTAAGCTGCCAAGCCCACCACTAAACCATGGCCTCAAGTACACATCTACATGTCTTTTAAATATCTCTAGGGATGGTGACTCTACCACTGCCCTGGGCAGCCTGTTCTGGTGCTTGACACCCTTTCTGTGAAGAAACTGTTCCTAATATCCAATCTAAACCTCTCCTGGTGCAACTTGAGGCTGTTTCCTCTTGTCCTGTCACTTGCTACCTGGAGAAGATGCCACCACCCTCTGGCTACACCTTCCTTTCAGGGAGTTGTAGAGAGCAATGAGATCCCTCCCATCTTTCTTTTCTCCAGGCTAAACACACCCAGCGCCCTCAGCTGCTCCTCATCAGGTTTGTGCTCCAGACCCTTCCCCAGCTCTGTTTCCCCTCTCAGGACAGGCTCCATCATCTGCTTGTATCCACCAGATTGGGGCCATATGTGCTTTGTTTTGCTGTAATTCTGTCAGAGCAGGAGATTTTTAGATATTCAGGTTCTAGTTTATAGCAAAAACATGTGTCTTTATATAAAGAGCTTTAAAACTGTAAAACAGCTTCCTTGGGAAGCTTTATGGGATTTTTTTTATCTCAAGGTTATAGCTAGCATGTGTTTATATAAGGTTTACTTTTATTGTCATTGGCTTGATGTGTTTAAAGGAAATTATGGTATCAAGAGAGATAGGACAGTGAGTGGGAGAGGTAACAATGAAGAGGGAAATGTTATTTCATGCTACTGAGCAATATTATTTAAAACAACTGAAAATTGTTATTGAATAAATGATACGTAAATGTTGAAAATGGACCTTTATGCTCACACACAGAGTGCAAGCAATCACCTGAGATAGTCCCAGAGGGATTATCAAGTAGTCCTGGATTACTCAAAACAACTGTATCTCTCAGGAAACAGAAAGTTTTAATTAGCCCAGCTAGATCAGCAAATATATCTGACTGGCTAAGAACACAACACAGCTCAGTTTTATAGCATATTGTGCTAGAGGGATAAACAAATCTGAGATAAAAGATAACCCCCAGGGTGTCACACTGCTTGGATGGAAGGGGCTTGGCAGCCCCTTTGTGTTTGCCTGTTCTGAAGTTTCAGAGAGCCAAGTGAGTGATCTGAGTCTGTGTCTGCAGAGATCCTTGGTTAATTTTGTGTACCCAGGAGATAATAACTCTGTGTGGTTGGCATTTAAAAGGGAGAGTTACCCACGTAAGTCAGGCCAGTGAACAGGTAAGTCCTGCCTGAAAAACAGATATTTTCTCTTAAATCTCATTAATATTGGCCCAGTTTTGCTTGCAGATAACTGCTGTGTTTTATCAACTCAAGTGGAAGTTAGGATGGGCAGTTCAGCGAGGAGACAAGTTGTTTTAACAAACGTCCTGTTGCAGAAAATTTGAATCATACCACTGAATCAGGCCTTAAAATACCATTTTTCATGTCCAGCAATAGATTTCCATGCTTAAATTTTGTTAGCCTGACTTTCAGAACTGAAAATCCGTGTGACATTGTCACACATCCAGAGATGCTGACAGAGCTGGGGGATTTTGTGTTGTTTCTGTAAAATATACAAAAAGCCCCAGTTTCTGGGAGGTTTCATTATCACAGTACTGCCTGTGGTGCTGAAACACGTTAGGTGGTACTGGGGGATGTCAGATAATTGGATGAAAGATGACAGATACCAGTTCTTGCTTTCTAGTTGCTTTCTTTCTGTAGGTCTGAACTGGTGCAATGTCATATTCCTCTTGAACATTCTGAGCACTGAGGACTCAGCCTATGTAAATCTCATCCTCGTTCATCTTTCCTGTGGCTTTTTCTGCAAGAACTTTGGTAGAACCAGGAAAAACAAGCATATTCTGTGTGGGAGTATGGTTGTGGGTTTCCTCCTTAAAGAGCTTTACTCCTTTCCCTTCCATTTTGGAGGAAGGACAGGAGAGCATCCAAACTGGCATCTCTCCCCTGGGTACCTGCTGTGCATCCCTGCAAGTGCTGAGTCAAATCCAGTTGTGTTTCAGTAGGAATATTTTGGTCATGTATGATTAAGGCTAATTTTCTTCCACTGGCCAGCAGCCAGCATGGATTTGTCAAGAGGAGTTCATGGCAAATTAATCTGATTTCTCTCTTTGACAAGATAACTGCCTAGAGAATAAAAGGAATTGAGCAGATACAATATATCTGAACTTTTTAGAAGTCTTTCTGACAGTTTTTTACTTAGTGGCCTTACAGCAAATGTGTGAAAGATGATGTCAACACAGTCATAACAAAGTTGGTGATAACTGATTGAACAATCTCTCTCAAAATATAATCAAGGGCTTTGCTGTCAAACTTGGAGGGAATTGCCAGCGAGATTTTTGCCCTGCGTGTGATTCTGCTCAACACTTTCATTAGCAGAGATGAGTGACAGAACAGAGAGAGCACATTGGGAGAGTTCTGGGAAGGGTTGCAAGCAGTTCAGATGACAGCATCAGAATCCATAATCATCCCAATCAATTGGAAAGGCGTCCCCAAACCAGCGAGGTGAATGTCAAGAGAGGGAAATGCAGTGCACCACGTGCAAAGGGGGCAAATCGAATGCACAAGCACAGTCTAGCACAGTGTATGGAATAACTGGGTCTGCTGCTGTGAGGCTGGAGAGAATTTTGGAGGGTATTGGAGGAGAAAAGGGATAGGTGACTGCAGACTGAATGTAGCAACACAGCAGTGGGGTGAAACCTGTAAATTTCACTCCAGAAAGTATCAGGAGCAGTGCTACAAACAAGCTGAAGAGGTATTTATTGTGCTGGGACTAGGACTGGGTAGACACCTTTTCCCTTTCTTTTTTATAAAGGAAACAGCACTTTAAGGGAGCTGTAGACCAGCTGGAGGGAGAGGAGATCATAAAAATGTGTTACAAGGCAGGATCTCAAGGGAACAGTTGGAAGAACTGACTTTGGCTTAAGCTGATGGAAGCTTAAGGGGAGCATGAAGATTGACTTCTAACATGGAAAGAATGTGCTTGAAAGGGAAAAAAAAATTGATCTTCTGTGTTTCCTGGAGTGCAGTCAGGTCACTTAGGAGGGAGTGAAAGACTGATGTTGGAAACAGGAATTTCCAACACCCATCCACCAAAAATTTTACAGCTTGGGCAGAACTTTGCAGATCATGGGCAGAGCAAGCACCAGATTTGGTAGACTCCATTTAATTGGTGAGCATTGCTACAGGTAATCCTTGCTCCTCCCTCAGGATTGCACTCCCTTGAGGTCCCTCAAAGCCTACAAATCTCTGATGCTGTAGAGTAAGGCACAGCTACAAATCCCTGTTTTGTCTCAGCAAGGCCAAGCTGGCAAAGCTCACTTTTTCCAGGTGGTTGACCATCCCTAAACATCTACTGATTAATTTCAGTACAGGAGTTCTGACTTTTTTTGGCTTTAAAATTTTTTGTAACTGAAATATAATTCTGAGCTAAAAGTTCTTACCTCTGTGTTTTCATAATGACTTTTTCATTAGTAAATATTTACACTAAAGAAAGAAAAAAATTATATAAGACATTTTGTTCTCCTCCCACCCTTCCCCCACCCCCCCATCTTTATTTCTTTAAAGTTTGTTTTTTTAAATGCTGCATCTTTTGGTATAACATGCTGGAAGTATAGTAGAAGGATGGAAGTAAAATTTTCCTTGAAGACTGAGAAAAAAAAAAGAGACATTTGGGAGCAATTTTTTTTATTTTCAGCCATTTCTCTGTTTTTCTGGGGGAAACCAAGCAGGTAGGTAAAAAGAAGACCAACAGATAGAAAAAGATATTTTTAAAATTTGAAAGATTATTAAGCTTTTATTTTACTTTGTCCACATTTTTGTTGCATAACAACATAAAAGATTTTTTAATAGAGCAGAATATTTAATTTCTTCCAAAGTGTCTCATGAAAATTAAAACACATCTCAAAGCTCCATTGTGAAGTGTAATCAGAATCTAAATAGGATGAAGTTGATGGAAAAGGGTTTATAAATATCCGCTGCTGGTTTCTGCATGGTGATGTGACAATGGGAGATGGAGTGGAGGCTGCATTCCTCTGCAGGAAAAGCCCAGCTCTGTACCAGTGGCATCGTGTTGGGAGAATTGTGTCAGTTCTTCCTCAGTGGATGATGGTCAGTTCTGAGGTAAAAGCCCCTTAAATTGATTTTTTCCTGTATTTGGAACACTGGGAGGAGCAGTCATATCCATGGCCCTACAAAATTTGTGGTTTTTCCTTTACATTCCAACAGTAATGGTGGCAGCTACAGAAAAATTGTGATTCTGACATTGTATGGGCAAGATTGAACAACCTGAGCTCAGCATCAGTGTCACCCAGGCAAACACTGTCACCTTGTGAGTGGGTGCTGCATCCCTCAGGCCTCATCTCTCTTGCCTCATATGTGACCAAAGGATGTTAGGTTAAAGGCTAGGAGGGCAGAATGAGGTGTGATGAACTCCTGTCTATTTTTTAAATTCATTTTACCCAGTCCTTCAGTGCTTCCTGAACTGGGAACTTTAAACTCATGGTGTGTTTTTAAGTCCCACTGACCTCATTGTTGCTCAATGAGAACTTACCTTTATGTGTTCTCTGGCCACAAACCATGATGAAAGGACCATTTCTGACACTTCATTTATTGGTGAATCTTTCAAGTATTGGCAAGAGGGAATTAGGGGGTTAAGCCCCATTTTTAGGCTCACACCTAAAATCCATGTAGGTGTGTTGTAAAAACCTCAGCATCCATTTCAATGAGGTCTCATGTAGAGAAATTTTTTTTTTTTACATGATATGTTTGAATGGGATTGGTAAAGACATTGGAAAACACCATCATTCCTGTATATGGTGAAAGGACAAGCTTCATTTTCCTCCTTCTTCCTCCTCATCCAGGAACATTTCAAAACACAAAATCTGATGCCTGCTTCCACTCCCTTATTTTTGAATAGGAGATGGAGGCAGAAAGAAGGTTACTACTGAGCTTCATTAATGCAAGCATTTCCTGCTGAAATTGATAATCCAGCTTACCTAAAGGAAATGTAACTTTCTGGTTAATCAAACACAATCTTGAAAAGGGAAAAAAAAAAGACTAGTCTGTAATGTAAGAAAGAAGTTCAGGATAAAGCTGCTGGCAGCAGTGCCAAAATAGGAAACTATTTAATGGCTGTGAGTCTGAAATAATTAAGTGTGAGTGAAGATTGGTCATGCAAGAAGGATCTTGTAATCAAATCTTCTTGTCTCAGGATGAATGAAGGAGGAGAGAGGGGGAAGACAAGTGTGTGAGATGCCTACAAAACCTGTGGTGTGGCCACAGCCCTTGGAGGTTGTTGGGCAGCCCTGCCCTGCCCTGTGCAGGAGGTGATTTCAGCAGAGCCCTGTCCAGTGAGGAGCCAGGCTGGGTGTGTGTGATTCCATGGCAGCGATGCTGTGCTGAGCCCCATCACATCCTCCACTTTCTGCCTCCTCTGGGAAGTCAAGGGGTGGCACTGGCTGTTAAATGGGATGTAAAATGACAGAATTGGAGAGATTTATCTGAAACATTACTCCGTGTCAAAATAATAAATCTTCATTGGCTGAACTTCCTTAATATTTTTCAGGGGTTGCAAGAGATGCTCTTTATTTGTGTGTGTGTTGATGAGCAGGGTTGGAGCAGGGTTACAGTTTTACTTTGTAGATCCCAAAGGCTGATTTGGATATTTTTGAAGAAAGTATTTCTTTCCCAAGCTTCTGAGTGGGACCCAGCGCTGCAGCTCTTTTTTTGTTTTTCACCAACTGCTAAGGGAGCAAAGCAAATGAAAGCACAAGCTTAGAACAAGTTTCTGTTTACCCTGTTAAAAACCCAAACAAGTCCAGGAATAGCAGAAAATATTAATGAATAAAATCCTGAGTGCTTTGCTAAACAGAGGATTTAATGATGAATGTTGGGGCCCTCCCACTTCTTCCTGTCTTAGGAACAGCTGAGATTTAAACTCCTCTGCATTACAGACAAAATAGCAAGAAAATTATTCATATGCTTTAAACATGGATGTGCTCTTGTTTAAATGCTTCTTATAAGCATTTAAACAAATGTTTCTAAATGGTTGCAATATTCCATGGGTGATTAGAGGCTTTGGAAGGAGTTTAATGGAAGCTGCAGCCGTACTGAACACCCACACGGACACCCAGAACAGGAGGGACAGGAAGCCGAGCTGAGCAGATTTGATCCAGCCTAATTAGTCAGGTTGTTGTTGTTTTTACAGTCTATTATTGATACACAAACATGCTGCTGAAGAATTAGTAATCTACAACACTGCAGTTCATTAGAGTTTTTAGTGGTGCTCTAATAGCCACGCTCCATCTGGATGATAATAAGAAATAATGGGCCATAGAGAAGTTATGCATCCTCACCTTCTAATCCATTTTCAGCCAGCTGAGAAGGCAACAAAGAGGATGTTTGCTGAAATATTATAAATTCAAAGGGAACAGAGTCCTCTGTTCTTTATCTCTGCAAAAGGCATTTATCCCTTTATTCCTTTGTGTGCTGCTCTACTGTTTCTAACCAAATTTCTGCTGTGGATGAAGGCAGATCATCGTGTCAAAGTGACACAGACATCTCTGCAGTGGCATGATATCTTTAATGGTTTTTGTGTTACTACAATGAGAATGTCAGAATTAATCAGACTTTCTCTCAAGTTTATTGTCTGTCAGGTTATAATTGCAGCAGCAAGGCATGCTCAGGTGTAATGGCAACACACGGAGGTTGTTTACTGATGTGTTTTCATGTGTACATGAAAAGGAGAAGGACTCAGCTGTGGCTGCTTTTAATTGGCAGCATTCAGTACAGAAACAAAAGCTTTTGGGTAGAGGTGTCTAAAAGTTCAGGCTTTCATCTAGGAAAGTGAAACTTTTTGGTTTCATTTCCAGATCTGACATTTCGTAGAATTGTGAACTCTGGCGTTTGATAAATATTGTGGGGCTTTATTCCTCTCCAAACTCTGATTTGTTGGTTTAAATGTTAAATGGTTGGGGGCAGGAACTCCACATGTTTTTGTAAAGTGCCTACCAAACCATATTATGAGTTACAGGGAACAAAGTAAAACGAATTGCAGTATTCCAGGAATCAAAAGAAAAAAAAGTAAAAAAACCCCATCTGACTGCACTGAATTAATCTGAATTTCTGTAGCTGACTCCACATAACTGGTTCAGGCTTTGGGTTAAGTTCAAAGAGTGCAGGAGACATTTAATCTTTGCCAATCTAAGCTCAAAAGCTGAGGTAAAGGCAGAGGTAAATGTAGGATAGTGTGCATTGCTGTGGCTGGCCTAATTGTCTGCAGTCAGGATATTCCATGATAGCCAAGAGCTCACATGGGCCTGGGCTCTAACATTTGTGGGAATAAATCAGATGAACCTTGTAGTTCATCCTAATTTAAAAAATAATAAAATACATACATTGTTTTGCTTCAGTGGATGGAGCCTAACAAGTAGGGCTGGAGGCAATTCTTCCTACCAGGAGCAGTGTGTTCCATGGTAAATAGTTCCAGGATTATTATAGCCAGGGTACATGGGAACTGTACAGATTTGTGCTGAAATTAGTCCCTGTCTCATGCTTCTCAGACAAATGTGATGAACATATGTAGGCATAAAGGCAATGGTCTGATACATCCTGATCTTTTAAATTGATAGAGTAACGTGTTTAATGCAGAGCCAATGTTATTTAGTTGAATGGCAAGAAATACCTGGCTGACATTGCAAAGCCACAACAGCTATCTACTATAAATATGCCAAAGTCCCCTAACAGACACTGGAAATGGGAGTTATATAGGATAATATGCAAATATTGAAAACGCCAACACAGCTTTGGGGAGTTTTATGTCCCATTCCCTGTCAGAGATATCTTGGCTTTAACATCCTGTCCCTGTTTTCTGCAAGCCTTTCCCATTGCAATCAATATAGAACATTTCAAACTGGTTTAGGATCTGCTTCTCGCTCTCCTTTTGCTCTCCAAAACAACACAGAAATATTAATCACAAAAAGGAAATGTGAGATAATAACAAGGTTAAGATAAGCCATGAAGCTACCACTCAGAGGCCTCTGACCTCTGAGCATGCGGTCTTGGAGTGCTAAGCCTTAAGAGTAAATTAATATTAAACACTTCTTTTCTGTTTCATAAAGAAGAGGAAACCACAGTCTCGCTGGTTTCAGTTTTTATATTGCTTTGCACTTTCTGCATTAGATTTTCTTGGTTTTTTTGTTCTTTGAACCTGTTTCTGCCTGAAACATTTTGTATTAAGTTTAAAAAAACCCACAATAAATTCAATTCTTCTGTAGATGAACGAATGTTGGTTTTGAATGCCTTTCATATTAGAAGGATATTTCCAAAATTTTTATGTGCATTTTATCCTGCTGTGATCAAAAATTGCATTGAATTTGAGGTGTGTGTGCCAATAGCTGCTGCTGCTCTTAGACATACTTCCAAAAATTAATGAAAAACTCTGTATTTTTCATGTAGAGCTACAACAGATCAAAACCAGCCAAAATAATTTTCCCTCAGATTTCCTGGGAACATTCACCTTGACGTTGGAAAATATCAGGCCAAAACAAATTAGTCTGACGAAAGGAAGGAAGTTTAGAGTGGGAGGTGAAACTGTCTCAGCTGGGGAATGCAGTGTTCAGTCTGCAGATGATAGTTTAACTTTCTTACTTTTTAATTAAAAAAAACCCCAATGATGACTGTACTTTTGTGAGACATAGTATTGCCTTACTTCTATTTCCTGCCCCAAATGAAATTTGGCAATCAGCTTTATATTTGCAATATCCTCTTTCCTTCGTTTTATACTTGCTTCACATTCAAGACACCTAAATAAAAATATCAAGAAAATTAATATCCTACTCAGCAGATTTGGTTGAGAGTATCACAAAATGAGGACAGATTTAATTTTTGACAAATCCATTTCTTAGGTTTTGATTGTGTTAGTTCATTTCAAAACCCGGTACTAAACAATGGACTTTACTCCATTCCATTTAAGCAGTCTGGGTGTGTCATCGA
Source organism: Melozone crissalis (assembly GCF_028551555.1). Taxonomy (NCBI): domain Eukaryota; kingdom Metazoa; phylum Chordata; class Aves; order Passeriformes; family Passerellidae; genus Melozone; species Melozone crissalis. The sequence goes on from NW_026535834.1 coordinate 4,373,330, forward strand.
TCAGACTGAGATGTTTTGTCAATTATTCTGTTGTTATCCTCAGAGACTTATACACTGTTTTTCTTGAAATGGTTTCTGTGAAGATGATAATTATTTATTTTCCTAATGTTTCTCCCCAAATTGCTGTTGTGGCACAACTATGGAGTTCTGTTTGGCTATAATTGGGATCAGGCCATCTGTGTTGTCCCAGGGCAAAATCCTGATGTCCATTTACCCCTATTGTTTTGACAATGAGGGAAAACCTACAGGTTGCATGGGCTCAGCTATGCAGTAATTTCAGCTCACTTTTTATGACAATGTAGAACATGGAGTGTGTTATCTTGGAGAGCTGATCTTTTCAATAAAGCAAGGAAATCCTCAATCCTTCTCTTCTCTTCTCTTCCCTTCTCTTCTCTTCTCTTCTCTTCTCTTCTCTTCTCGTCTCTCGTCTCTCGTCTCTCGTCTCTCGTCTCTCGTCTCTCGTCTCTCATCTCCCTCTCAACAAGCTGGCTTTAGTCAGCGTGTATTTGTGATGTTGAGATGTAAAAGTGAGTATCTCTCAACTCAGAGTTATTTTTTTATGGCTGATCTGTTTCTATAAGCCTGTGTTGTGCATCACAGTAAAATATGGAATTGCAAGAAAAATACTTTTTTTGGTTTTGTTATGAAATAATCCATGTGATCCGATCATGCAGTGGAAATATCATGAAGCATGGGAAATAATCGCTGTTAATTAAACCTTCCTGATTTAAAACCATTTCTGTAATCTAATTAGGCTAAGTATGTAGCTCAGTACTGTATGGATTAGTTAATGAACATATTTTTGAACATGAATCATGATGAAATTAGAAAAAGTTAAAATTAATTATGGTCAGGAATTTTTCTTCCTCCTTTCCAACCCTATCCATGTGAATTAACTGGGATGTGAGGTCTCCTCCCTGTGTTTCTTTGTGCTGGCAGAGGAGAGATTCTGCTGTTGTCTGAAACATTTATCACAGCAACAGCCATAAGTATTTTCTTTCCTTTGGGAGGTGAGTGCTCTGTGTTCTTTATGCAGGATAAATAAGCTTTTTCACAGAATTATGTTGTCAAAGTCTTTAAGTACAGAATATTGGAGGCATTTTAAACATTATTAAAAAGGCACTTTGGGCCCATTTTGTAGCAGTCGATTCTGTTTGCTTTGGCTTTAATCTTGCCCATTTTTCACTGGAAAATCTGATGCACACTTTTCCCACACAAAGGACAGACTCCCACCTTTTTGTAGTCAGCACCTACAGAGCTGTCCATTAATCAAGCACTTAATAAAGACTACAGCAAACTTATTTCAGAAGCAAAGAACTCCCACTTTTAAGGAAATACAGGTACCAAATAGCTGTGCTAAACTCTCCAAGGAGGAGGATTCAGTTTGCCTCCTCCTTCCAGTGGTTCATTGGCAGAGCTTGTTTCTGTGTGTTTTATGTAAATCCCTGAGATTTCACCTCAGCAAAGGATGAGCAAAACTACAGAGAGAGGAGAGAAAAGGGAAAAATGGCAGAGAAGTGTGGTTTTCCTCATCCAGACCTCATGGAAGAAGAAGGGCCCAGACTTTGGAGTGTCAGTAGTGACATGGGTTCATGTTAAAATGGGTGAAACTGGAATGGTTGTTCTGTGCAAGGGGCTTGTTTGCAGTGGAAATGCCTTCATGGAAAGGACAATGCATTATTTTATTTATAATTAAATAAGTGCATTTCAGTTCTAAAATTTCCATAAGTGAAACAATCAACATAGATTGAAATGTTCTGAGCTTTTACTCTGTCAGGTCTTTTATTGGCCTGAAAAAAAAAATGCAGTGGGGAAAGAAGGAAAAGAGAGGGACAGCATCTTCTTGGAGCATGCAGGGGGGAATTTCAAGGCACTTTCTCTTCCTCCTCCTTGAGAAGTTTATTCCTTTACCTCGGGATCCTAATTCCATCAGAAATTCTGTTCCTCAGCCCCGTGGTTTTAATCCCTTTGCTAATTCCACTCCAGGGCTCCAGGTTGAGCGGAGTTTTGTGTAAGCACATCTTTGAATCTGGTACAGTGCCTTCTTACCTTGTTTCTGATTAAAGGCTGACATGGTGGGAAGAGAATTAAAAAAAATGCTTTTATGCACATTCCCAAAAACATTCCAAGGGACAACCAGTGATTTCTGATTCCAGAAGTTATCATGAGACATTTAGGGCAGGAAATGCTGGCAAGCAGTGGCAAGTTACCTTACCAGGGGTATCATTGGCTTAGATGAACATTGAACTATTCCTGTGGTGGGTCTGGTAAATGTGATTACCATATGATTGCAGCAGTGTCCTCTGGGAGGATTTGAGTTAGGAAGATTTGCAATGAAGAGTTGGATTTTGAGGCTCAGAGAGTACTAGGAAGGTTTGGGTTTGAGTGTGCTGTGCCTGTATTTGAACCCAGCCAGGAATATGGATTTACTGGCCAGTACTGAGCAGAGGCTGAGGATGGAGAGATGAAAGCCTGTGCATCCTAAAATTTCTCTCCTTTTGAGCTTTTCAGCTTCCCATGATGCATCAATTTTTAAAATGAGACTTCAGTCTACAATATTTTAGCCCCTTTAATGAAGGTTTGGGTTTTTTCCTTTACTTTTCCCTTTTTGCCAGTTATGTAAAACCATCTGCTGTTTACATTCTGTTACTTTGAGTGCTCAATCCCTTTCTTTATTTTGTTTCCTTCTGTCTTTGTGGAAATAATCATAATAATATTTGGAAGTTTGATTTGGAAGTTGCTCTGTGTTTGTGGTGAGTCCAGTGGTTGGCAAGCACAGCAAGGCTCAGAGGTCCTGTGACACCCTTGATACTCAGGGTGGATTTTCCAAGGGCAGAGTGGGTGCAGGAGGCTGGGAATGGCACTGGCTCCACACAAGCAGCTTTGCAGGGATGTGCTGTTGTGCAGCTGTGGCCTGGAGCTGGTTTTCAGGATAGCCTTGAGCTCAGCATTGCAATAATTTGTTTTCTGGGCCCTGTGAAGATCTGGTTTGTCTTCCACCTTCTGTAGAAGATGCAGAGGGGAAGAGGTTAATCTGAGTAAATTTGGGGTTTGATGCTCAACTACTGCTAAGCAATTATTCCTACTGACAGCAGGAAGGCATTTTTCAAATGCTGGTTTATTTTTTATTCTCACTTTGCTGGAAAACCCACAGATTACTGCTTTACAACTTCTCCATTTGCTTATCCCAGCTTTTGATCAGCTCTAGAGGTACATATTAAAACTGCTGACAAGATGTTCATCAAGAGAATCAAACAAAAAGAGGAGGAAATGGATTGTCAAATTTGTTTCTGAACATCCTCTCCTTCCTTTTTATCCCAATGACTCTGTTTCCTAGTCATGCCTGACTTGGGGTAAAATTCATCAGTGCAAATTATCATCCCAATTATTATTTAAATACCACTGGTTTTAATTAAAGAGAAGATTTTTGTCTGCTATTCCTCCACTTCTCCTTTTTTTTTGTTTCCTTCCTCTTTTAAAAAAATTAAATACCAGCTCTGTATCCACTTAACAGCCCCAACAATTTAAACATTAAATACCTGACAGTACATTGACTCTCAAAGATGATACATTGGAAGAGTTGTAATGCAAAAAATTCTTGGAAAAACTCCTCAAAACCAAGAATGTCAGTGCACCCTACATTTTAGTGTTGGTCTTAATTGTGTTTCATTTGTTAAATGCAGAAGCAGTGATGGTGTGAGAGACACCTGATGTTAGACAGGTCTGGCTCTTTAACCTGTCCTCGTTCACAGGGTAAAGCTGAGGGATCATTTAACCTCTTTCCTAAGATGATGTGATAGTGCAAAGACTGAATCCCTATTTTGTAGGAATATTGCAGTGAAAAGAAGCTTTGATATTAAGACAAAACCACAAATGCTGCATAATGCTGATGTTAAAGTAGCTTAGATAATAATTTCTTAAATATGAAGAAGAGTTGGAACGGACTGTGTTTGTAGTCTGATGGAAACCATAGCTTAGTTATGCTGGAGATTTTTAACTGCAGTTTTCCAGGGTGGTTCTCAGCCCAGGGTTTTCCTTATGCTTTATCTTGTGGCAGATGCTTTACAGGCATTTCAGTCACTGAGGCTGCTATATTTAATGCCTGTATTACTGTTACCACAGAAGGTGTTAATATCCATAATGGTATTTCCCCTGAAAAAGCCAGCAGCATTTATTCTTGCTCTTTGTCTTTAAGGTGATTGTCAAGATTTTGCTATGTTTGGAGAAGGAAATTATGACATTCAAGCCACCTCAGAGCAGTAATTCCATTAGAGTACTTTTCAATTCCTTAGCTATGGTCTTAGCTTCTTTAATTAGCAGAGAAATTTAATAGAGATGTATTAGTGAAAGGAAGCTAGCTTTGGAGAGTTATCTGAAGACAAAAATAAATACCCACTTTCAAAGGTGACTGAATGTGGACAGCTAAACTGGATCCACAGGATTTTCTCCAAGGATTTGTTTTGCAGGATGAACACCTGAGGTTACAAAAATGTCCCACCATGTCAAATCTTCAAAGCAGTGGCTGAAGCTACAAACCTTATAAATCCTGTGCAGGAAAAGGAGCCTTTTCCTTGCTTCCTGCATGGGAGCGTGGGGCACAACTATGGAAATGGCCAGATGAGTTTGCCAAGGATTTCTTGTTGAACACAGTGAGTACTTAAATGTTGGGAATCCCATGAACAGAAGGTTGTAAGGCAGGGTGGCTGCCAGGATGCTCTTCCCATCTGGGACCCAGCCCCACAAGGGCAGCTGGATGCAGAGTTTGCTCTTTGACAGGAGCCAGGGGTGATTCCCCATGGCAGAGTCACTGCCCTCCCCTGGGTCCTGAGGGGAAGCTGGGCATCTCTTTCCCTAGGAAAATCACTCTGAGGAACCATTTGTGGGCTGAGGGGTTTCAGTTCCTCATCATTCACCCTCTAGGGGTTCCAGGTCACCTTTCCAGCTTATCCCTCTTCCTGCCCTGGGCTCCTGCCTGTTTCTTCCCCAGGTGTTCCCTCCCAGGTGAGCTCACTCATCTAGGAGCTGGCCACTCTCCTGAACCCTTTCCCACATCCTCTGAGTTTTCAGCAACCTCCACTGATTGCAGGTCCTTCTGCCTGGTCCCTCCCAGATCTTTGCTGAGTCTCAGTCTCTGCAGAAAAGCAGCATTCAAGGTGACTCGGGAATATTTAGATTAAAAAGAGAAGCAGCTGATGGTTCTGAGTAATTCCAGGGTTAGTCCTTATTGCAACACAATGATGCAGGCATTTTAAGAAAATTCTCCTAAAGTTTGTTTTCTGCTTCTGTTTTTGCTCTGGTTCTGTTCCACGCTGTCCAAAGACCCTAACAATGATTCAGTTTTCACTTTGCACGGCACTCATCCAGGTGAAATTCTGCATCCTGAATGTTTATGCTGAAATGCTCTGGCATCACAGCAAAGCTGCCTGTACAGACCAGTTTTGCCTGCAGTACCCTGCCCCTGGTTCTTTTAAAAAAAAATATATATCTGTGACTAAGAGCATTTAATACAATTACATAATTGCATTAGGAGAAAAAGTAAATTTTTTAAAATGGACTGCTTCTTCCAAAATTGGTATTTTAAAAGACTTGAAAAAAAAGCCTGCTTCTTGGAAAAAATCAAATTATCAAGATGGTGTTTTTTGTGCAAATGCTTCCTACTTTTGAAGGCTTTATTTTTCAACTTTTGCAAAAACAGTTGAGTACATTAACAAGCAATTGAAAAACATCTGAGAACGCTGCAGCCATTTTATACTCCTTACGAAGAAGGGAGAAAATGAAGATAATGTTTTGCCTTTTTTAAACAGGTATACTTTTTGCATAAGTAATAGGCTTTTATTTGTCAAATGCCTTTCACTGCATGTTTACTGCTATTTGTGGGGAAAGCAGCAGCTATAGTACAATTCTTGAGAAGAAAAGCTGAAAACAGGCAGCTTAAAATAACCACGGTCAGGTGCTTGTTGGGGATTCGGGCAGAAAGGAGAAGATTGCACCTGTGTTTGCCATCCCAGTGCAGCTGACTTCTTAAAATCTTTGATCACCCAGTTCGTCATTTCTTTCCTCAGTCAGAAATAGTGCTTGGCCGGCAAAGCAAAGCACTATCTAAATTCTTTTGCCTTTTCCCTTTCATTTCCTCTTTACTTCTGCTGGTGCTAAAATCAATACACAGCTCCCAGAAACGTCTCTGGAGTTGCCTGGGGCAAAGGAGTCAGTCAGGAGGTTTTGTTGTCAGAGTGGTGTTAATTCAGCACCTCCAACAATGCAGATAATGTCAAACTGTCAGGATACAGACACTTTTTGGGTTCTCAAAATAGGTGGCAGCTTTTCTGTATCGATTTTGAATGGATCATGAAAAGTTCATGTAGCAAAGGTAAAAAGATTCTAAAACCGTTACTACCAACAACAGGAAAAAATATTAAATATTTTCAGTCTAGCCTCAGTCCTCCTTCCTCATCTTTCACCCTTTTCTATTCCCTTCCCAGCCAGGACTGCTTAAAAATTCTGTCAGCTCATAGGGAAGGACTGCTGCAATCACTAGAGTTTGATTCTTCTGATTCCAGTTTTATGTAACTTTTTTCCTCCAGAACATCTATTGTCACTCTTCTCTGAATAGAAGACATTACACTTAATACAGATTCTTCTTGTCTTTTTGTCATTTAAATGTAAAGCCCATAAATTTAGAACCTGTTAGAAATTATATTTAGTTAAGAAAAGAAAGTGCTGGGTAATGTTCTTTTCTCTGACCAACTGCTGGATACAAAGAGCTGGTGAACAGCCTCCAGAGCCTCCAGTTCATCAGTGACAGTGACAGCATTAAGTCATCTTTTAGATCCATGCAGAGGACAAAGCCACTGCTCCTCTGTGGACAGGTGTGCTGCCCCTGTCATGATTTTAACAAAGAGGAGTTTTAATGATTCAGTTTCTATTTGAAATAAAGTAGGTGAAACATAGTGAGAAATAGACTTGCTTCTGAAAGACTGTGCTGTGTATTTTTAGAAGTTGCCACTGAGAAGTTCTATTTTTTATTTTTCTCTGAAGGAAAGTGAAAAATATCATGTGGGGATCAGTCATGGTAAATGTGCTCAGTAGCCTTTCCCAGATGTCATCTCAGCCCATGTGAGGATCATGAGATCAAAAAGAGAAGAGTTTTCTTCTTCCAGTAATTAAGAAAAATCAAGGTACTGGATGAACAATTGCTTTCAAATTGCTTGTAGTAATTTAGTACTGGACTGTGCCTCAGTGGTAACTGGCCTGAACATCCCGATGAGCTTCAATACACAGATATTCGGTGTGGCCCTTGGGAGTCTGAATGCCCTGAATGCAAATACCATTGGAGCATTGCAGAAATCCCTTCCTAGGGAAAAAAATTGGAGATTATTAAAGCCAGTTAAAATCTTTGAGGGAGAATATTATTTCAATAGAAGAAGCCAATTTGTCAAAAAAGGAGGCATTTAACTGATCTTGCCAAAATATCTTTTAAAGCCTTGTTAGCACTCAGTGTCCCCTTCATTATGGGCCAATAAATTCCATATGGGACAAACTGATCTATCAATTTTGTCATTAACCATCCTTAGCTTTGAGATTTTTATTGTCTCATGTTACCTAGTGGAACATAAAATAGTGAAAAACTGATTTAATTTTAATTCTATCACCATAACCCACCCCCACCTGCCCACAGTTTTAAAATCTAAAAATTATTCTTTCTTTCCCATTTAGACTCAAAATCAAAGCTTCCTAAGAAGAAGAAAATCTGAGCCCTATCAATCTCTACATATTTTTGAGGGAGATTTCAAAGGCAAATATAAAAATATATATGGTACCTGTTAGTAGGAGACCATGAGGGGACATGCTTTGCCATGTGTGTTTCACTAATGTCTTGGTGACATTAATTTATTTTATTTGTCAAATTATGGAGCAATTAATGACTCTGTGTCTGCTTGTGGCAGGAGTTTTATGGGGTAGGCACAGGTTTGCTTAAATTATCTGTGGGCTTTGAGCAGGGTCAAAAGGATCATTTTTCCACACGGTCCCTCTATGTTCTTTGAAATGCTTGCTGTTGGCTGACTACTTATAGGGGAGGAACCTGGAAATGGACTGTAAATTCATTTTGTGTAAATGAGACAGGAGATTGGCAAACTCTTAGTAATTATAATCAGTAAATTGTAACTTTTGAGAATTTTAATTTGCTGTTACTTTGGTTGCAGAGCTCAGAAATGTTTCACAAATGAAAATAAATACATTAGCTGAATAAATCAGTTCTTGAATCTGGTGTCAATCTGCCCCAAATAACAATTAAAAAAATGGAATTTCATAATAGCCTTATGCCTCTGAAGTGTGAAAGGGAGAAAACATCAAGGACTTCAGATGCAGTTTTGTTATCCGACTTTTTCCTTAAGTTTTCATTAGCTTTTTATCCTAGCCTTGTGAATGAATCCTCATCAACAACAATAAAAGCAGGTTTTGCTCAGCAAGTTTCTTAATAATGTATAAATGAAAATAAATGGATTTTTTCTTTCTGTGCAAAGCTTGGCTATTCCCAATCTGTATAATTTCTGCAGTATTGAGTGCATAGTTTTGAAGAGCAGAACCACAACTCCAGTGGTGTGTGTAAGTAAAAATAATGAATATTGTTAATATTCTGTTTTGCTAGAGACATTCACAAGGACAAATACACTGTGTCCATGCTGTGCATTTCTGACTGCCTCAGATACAAACTGTGGTCCTCTAAATTGTTCATAATTGCCCAGAGGGCTGTAATATCAGCACTGTCCAAAGCCAGGCCAAAAGGGATTGAGCTGTGAATGTTGCTTGGTGTGTACTTAACATGCTTTGGCTTCATTTCATGTTTTTAAATTAATTTTCAAATTATGTTTTCCTGGCTGGAAAGGTCTGGGTCAGGAGGTAGGGGAGGTTGTGAGAAAATTGGGATTAAAGTTTGGAGTGATATAGGGGCAAGGCAGGAGGGGTTGGGGTTGTCAGAATTGAGAGGAACTTGTACCAAGGACCACCCTTCTATTTAGGATGTCAAATTAATCTGGAGCTCCTGGCTGTGCCCCTGCTCCTTGCAGGAACTCCTCTCAAGGTGGCCCTTTTTCTGGAGCTGTACAGCTCCTCGAGAGCTGCAGAGCCCTGAAAATCATCTCAGCCATTCATGTCTGCTCTGAAATGCACTGTCTTAAATCACATTGCTGGAAATTCAGGAAGCTTGCCTGACCCTTTAGGGTGAGGCTCCATCTTAGGCATCTGTGTAGTGTAAACTGCATTTACTTCCTTCCATGTTTTTATTGGTGTGAATGGTGGGGGGGCTTGGCAAAAGCACTCAGCTGTCATCCAGCTTGTCTCCTAAGATATATCCTCATCAGCTGCCTCATGCTGATGGATGCTGAACAAACCTCACTGTTTGTTGCCTTCCTCTGGGTGCCCTTGGCTTGTCACATCAAGCGTGCCTCTGTCCCTCCACACCCTGGCTTGTACCAGCAGCAGTGTGGCCAGCAGGAGCAGGCAGTGATTGTCCCCCTGTGCTGGGCACTGCTGAGGCTGCACCACAAACCCTGTGTCCAATTTTGGGGCCCGCATGACAAGATGGATGTGGAGGGCCTGGAGTGTGTGCAGAGAAGGGAACAGAGCTGGGGAAGGGTCTCTGGGGAACAGAGCATGGGTTAGATGAGGAGCAGCTGAGGAAGCTGGAGGTGTTTAGCTTGGAGAAAAGGAGGTTCAAGGGAAGACCTCATCACTCTGTACAGCTCCCTCACAGGAGGATGCAGCCAGGGAGGGGTCGGGCTCTGCTCCTGGGTAAAAGGTGATGGGAGAAAAGGAAATGGTGTCAAGTTGCTCCAGGAGAGGTTTAAATTGAATATTAGGAACAATTTCTTCATGGAAGGGTTTGTCAAGCAGCGGCACAGGTTGCCCAGGGCAGGGGTGTGTCGGGGTCTCTCGCTGGTCAGAGTGACCCCGAGAAATGTTAGAAAGTCTCTTTTCCCAGCCCGGTGCTCAAAGAAGGAGTCAGAGCTCTTCATTTCTTGGTCTCAGGGTTGTTTATTGTATCTTCTCTATAAAATTCTTTCTCCTGTCCTGCCGAGGTCCGAGGTCCATTCAGCAGGACAGTTCCAGGCACTCTGCCTGCCCCCAGGGCAGTGTTATGTCTTTATACTAAAAGCTATGTGTACAATGTTTACAATTACTTTCCAATACCTATCACCTATGTTAGACAGTGAGCTTCTACTCTAAACCAATCCAAAAGTGCCAAAATCACCCAAAAGATGCAGACCAAGAAGAAGAAGAAGGAGACACCCAGATCCCTCCATCTTGCCACCCCTGAACCCCATTCTAAAAAACCCCAAAATCTACTTTTCCACCGTTGATAAATTCACTGTCATTCTGCTTAATTTGTCATGGCTTGCAGATCTTCATCTAAGGTTGGTAACTTGCTCCATGGGCCATAATCAAACCCACAGGGGCATCTTGGGCTCTGTGCCAGGGTCTCTGAGCCCCCTGGCAGGGTCTGGGCTGCTCAGCACAGCCAGAGGGATGTCCTGGGAGCTGACAGTGGTGGAATCTCCATCCCTGGAAGGATTTAAAAAGAGTGTGAAAGTGGCACTTGGAGTTTAATGGTGGCCTTGGCAGTGTTGGGTGAAGAGTTGGACTCAATGTTCCCAAAGGTCTTCTCCAACCTAAACAATTCTGTGATTGCATAAAGCTGTGCAGTCTTGGTCACTATCAGCAGAAGAAGGCTTTACAAAAAAGCACCCCCAATTTTAGCCCTATTATTCCATGAAATCTGCCTGCAAGGATTAGCTCATTAATTATTTTTTATGGATGTGTGCAAAGGTAGGGAGCTGGTGAAGATGTTCTGCATAAATTCTTTAGGAAGATCCAAGAATGGAGAAATATGGAGTAATTTCTTACAGTGTCATGGCAACAAGCTCTACCCAGAGGAGGCATCCTATCAATTAGGTTAAATAATTACAAACAACATTGAGTGAAATGAAGAAAAACAGCTTAGAATCATGTCAGGTGGGAGGCAGCTGAGCTACTAAACAAAATAAAAAATAAGCTATATCACTTCTGGAAGAATTCAGCAGAGGCTGAAGGCAGATGTGGAGAAGAGAAAGAAATGAAGAGAGTTAATGAGATAGAGAAAAAAATCTTGTGGTGGAAACTTACTCAGATAAAATAAGAAGTGTTTGGGAAAGTCCTTAGTTTTGTTGAAAATTTATTCTTATTCTTAATTATGCATTTTGAGGAAAAGAATTGATATACACAAGGGGTTTTTTTAACATCCAAACTAATATGTCCCTGTTTTCCAGAGAACTGAAAAGTCGTCTCTTGATCATTCTCTTACTCTGCTATTCAGATTTTTCTTTTCACACTACAGTGAAATGAAAAAAAATCCTTCCCTTGTTTTTTCTGCTGGAAAAGTGGGAGAAAATCTTAATTTATTTAAAAAAAAACTTTACTTGGATGTTGGAAAAGTAGAACATATTAAAAAAAATAAGACATTTGAATTCTACTTTGACTTTACTGCAGTTACAAATTCAGACTAAGACTCAGGTTAAGGTGTTACTTTTCTTTTTCTGCTAAAGCTTATTGTATTTCATAGAATAAAAGCAGAAAAATAATGAAGTGGGAAATAGTAATTTTTAAAACCAAGACTGAACATCTCAATTTTATAAAATATTTCATTCTGAATTTCCTAATGAAAAATAGAACAGGGACAATTGACATAAATGATTAAGTGTGGAACTTTATCATAAATGTTTAAGTATGGAACAAAATTGAATAATTTACCTTTCTTTGTAAAATGTATGTATTAATGAGAAATGTGAAGTGACTGTGAAATGATGATGATGATTGTTATTATTCCTAATTCTAACTATGAATAGGCATGAAGAAAATTAAAATTGTGTCCCAAAGGCCTTTTCTGCTGCCTTTGGGAAATTTCTCATACAGCTTCTCAAAGGAAAATACACTCCTACATGTTTATTGCCAACCCTAAAACTCACTAACATCAGCAGCTACTTTTTATTGACCTCAGTGAATTATGGACCACAACCTCTGGGAAAAATGACTTCAGATTAATATCATTAGGAACTAAAGCAGGTTAGCTTGCAAATTTGGTTCAAAGTGTTTTTATTTAGGTTAGGTAGACGTGTTTTAATGTTATGCTTACTAATATGTGCTCACAGAAACAGGCACTTGCATAAAATGAGAAATATGTGAAAGATTGTTTCTCCTAGACCATCAGCAGAGGAGATGAAGAGGCTCTGCTCCATAGTTAATAAATCTGAATGCCTGAAAAGATTAAAGGAAATATTTGCAATTTGATCAAACAACTGTGGGGAATAAGATGAACTCCTTTGGGATTGGGTTTGCGAAACTGAATAAAAAATGTAAAGAAAAGAGCTTTGCAAAGTCAACTGCAATTAATAGTTCAGTATAAAATTAATGTACTATACTGCAGAGGCTGGGGGAGAAGCAGGCTGGAAGGCCTGAAGAGATGTGCTAATAGAGGGGTTGTTGGATATCATTTTCCTGGGGTTTGAAGACTCCATCCTGCAGGGCTTGCAGTAGTTTCTTACAGAAGTAGTTGGTGGTAGGATAGCTCAACGTGAGTGATACTTGCAGATGTTTAGTAACATGCAAAAAACATTAATATACTGTCAAACTCCTCATTTCATGTGCAAAGCTTGTTTTTTGTGCAATTTCAGATGTCGTTGTCTCTAGAAAAGGACATTATTGGCACACATGACTAGCTATGAGTGCCTTGCAACAGCTGAGAAACAACTGAGGGTGGCAAAATAACTGGGGAGAGACCCTGCAGTCATTGCCTCAGCTCTTAACATGTGAACAAGTTTGTCAAAGGCATCAAGGCCACTGAAATTACCCTCTTGCATTTGTGGCTGATCTGACTGGTGTGTGAATAAAGAGAGCAAGATGCCCAGTGTTAATGGCACATTCAGGCTACCAGACTGGAGGGCTGAGTGTGTCTTTTAGAAATTCATGCTTTCTCCTGCTGCTAAAGAGTTAATGCTTGAGAGATATCCCATCCCATAACTGTTGTAACTGTTGGGTCAAATATTGATATTTTTGTTCTGTCAAATCTCTTGTTTATTTTCACTGGACTTTCAGGGTTGGCTTAGTCACTCTTGGGTAACATCCAAGAACAGCTTTGTCCTGCTCTGGGAAATAGTCAGTCCTGCTTGTAGTAGAAAGATGATAAAATCTTCCCAATTATTGTGACCTAAGCTGTGATACTGGCATAAACTTAAAAAAAAAATTAAAACTATTAAATTTTGCACAGACTTCTATTTTTAACTCGTAGTTGTATCTAAATGTAGCTTAGGAGACAGCTTAGGAGAAGCAAAGAGAACACTCCCTTGTGCTGCAGGTCTGCTGAATCCTGAAATCAGGGTTTGGTCCAGCAATCCCACCACAGGATTGTGAAAAGGACTGACGAAATTCAGTGTCAGTGCACACAAATGAGTAGGTAGCTATACCTACACAGTAATGTTTTCTAAATTAGCAGCTCCCACTGAGGGATGACACCTGACTCTTGCTGCTGAGACTCCCTTGAAAATATCGGTGCAATATTCAGTACCAGTCAACAAAAGGCAAATAGGATTCCTGGGCAGGCAATTGAAATTAATGTTGTTGCACCACACTGCACTGCTCTGCAGCAAGATTCTGTACGATTAAAAAGGGTGTCTGAAAGGTGACAGGAATGAGGCATGGCATGAGGGCTGCAAACACAGAGTGGGCGATGGCTTAAAAAATCAAGAGTGGAGCAAAGGAGATGGAGAGGAGCAATTACTCACTTTCTACAAAGGGCGGCTGAGGGTGGTCAGTGTAAAGGCTGGGGCAGCCAGGCTTGCAGAATAGCACCAAAAAAAAAAAAATAGTGTTGTGGTGAGGAAAAAACCCAGAAATGGATTTGTGGAGCGGTATTAGATATTCTGGGTGGAGATTGTCAGTGTGAGTGCAGTCCCTGGGCTCTGTGGGTTTGTGGAAACCTGAAAGGAGTGCACTGGGCAGGAGTGCACTCTGCACCTCTTTCTTGAGCTCTTCTCATAAATATCTGGAGGGGGTTGTAGTCATGGGATGGGTTTTGGCTGGGTGAGCAGTTAGTGTGGTGCTGCTTGTCACATTTATCACTGTACACATCTCTGTGTTCCCATCCCTGGAATCTTCCAGGCACTGTCTGGAGCTTTACAACAAGAACTCCTTGGTCCTACAGAGCAACTTCACTGCAACATCCCAGAGCAAGTACATTTTAGTGAAATGGGACTTTTAAAAATGCCATGAAACAGTCATCAAAAGAAGTCGAAAGAAAGTGATAAAATACACTCAATTATTCTCCTCAGACACTCTCCAGGCACCAGTGTAATTTCATTGACTTCAGTGAAATTAGCGTTAATGTAGGCATGGAAATGCAGCAAATCTAATTCCAGCATCTCCTTCCTGGAATAGTGAGCAAGAGAACAGAGAGGTAATCAGGTAGAAACAAGTGCTGATCAGAAGGAGTTGGACAGGGAGGAGAGGAGCTCCAGGAGCTGCTGCCAGGAAATACAGATACTTTTCCAGTCTCACATAGTCATGGAGAGTTCAGCAATACATGCACTGAGGCCAAAATGAAAAACCAGGCATTTTTTTGTCTTAGTTTGAAGATATATGCAGTCTTTTGTTGTTCTTTTGAATATGCTCAAACCCTTCTGCCAGGACAACATTGATGGCTGGCAATGTTTTAGTGTTGATGGCTAGCTAGTCCTGTGCAAACATTTACCTTTGCACAGGACTTTGTGCAGTGTGCTAGCAATGTTTCAGGAATATTTTTTATTTTTGCTGTTATGGAGAGGGAAATGGTGCAGAGCTGTGGGACTGGTGGAGAGAAGTGGAGGTAATGTGAATAGTACAGTACTTGAACAGCTTGTTTCACTAAAAACAGATCTTTTTATAGCTTTGGAGTGCTGATGTCCAGTTCTACATACAAATTTGTAAATAAATAAATAAATAAATAATAGCTTTTACTATCTGGCTTCGTGATCCTCTGATGAACAATGCAAAAACATTTTTATGGTGTTGTCTGCCATTTTGCCCTTCACAAGGGTGCTTTGTGTCACTTGGCAAAGGTGAGCACAGAGAGAGTCTCTGTCAGACCATAGGTGTTCTCTGAAGTGCTGTAAAAACTCCCCAAAGATACTGTAATTCAAATCAACATCATTTAGGGAATGAAACATTTTCTTTAAGCACATTCACCTTCCCCAATGAATCTTCTCCCCTGGTAAGAAGTGGTTTTGTGGCAGCTCTGAGTGACTGCCAAGACACAGACCTGTGACAAATGTGGTTGTGACCGTGTTCACAGGGGTCTGAGGATGAGGGAAGAGATGAGGATCTGACTCCATGTTTCAGAAGGCTTGATTTATTATTTTATGATATATATTATATTAAAACTATACTAAAAGAATAGAAGAAAGGATTTCATCAGAAGGCCAGCTAAGAATAGAAAAAGAAGGAATGATAACAAAGGCTTGTAGCTCGGACTCTCTGTCCAAGCCAGCTGGGCTGTGATTGGCCATTAATTAGAAACAACCAACAGGAGCCAATCACAGATGCACCTGTTGCATTCCACAGCAGCAGATAACCATTGTTTACATTTTGTTCCTGAGGTCTCTCAGCTTCTCAGGAGGAAAAATCCTAAGGAAAGGATTTTTCATAAAAGATGTCTGTGACAGGCGGTCCCACCAGCGTGTCAGGCAGGGGGGTGGGCGTGCTTTGAGTACACAAAGGGTTAATTGATAGTGCTGAGTGCCACATTGAGAGGCCAGCTTCTTTCCACCCCAGAGGGATGCAGCACCGAGCAGGACATGTGATTTCATGGAGTATAAAAGTGGGAAACGTGCTTGTTTCCACTGTTGGGTTTCGCTTGGCGATTGGCTGTTCTACAAGGCAGCCACAGAGGAAGCTCTGAAGAAGCTGTCAGGCTTGGTGACAGCTCAGCATCTGTCACAGCTAAATCAATACTGCCATGGAGGACAGGTTCCCAGAGTGAATAATCAAAGTAGAGTAAAGCTAATTCACCTTGAAAGTCTGAAAACGTTGGTGTGAAATTTTTTAGACAAAACCAGCATTATTCCAGCAAAAGAGGAGAGGGGCTGAGGCCCAGCCCTGAGCACTGCCTAAGTGTGGAAGTGGGGAGCAGGCTTTACACCAGTCATGTGCACAAATGTGCCGATAAAATGGAAATCTGGTGCTAATAAATTGGGCAAAAAGGAGTTTGGATTGGCCCTTATTGCTAGCAGTGTGCTAGGAACTCGTGGCTTGGTTTTGTGAAAATATTCCATTGCAATGTAAACTGAGGGTGTGTGTGAAGATAATGAATGTTTCACTTTTTTTTAGGCTGTTAAGACTCTCTTTTTTTTGCATCAAAATGTGATTTTCTTCCATTGTTCAGGTTTCTAATATTTAAAATTAAAAGACTGTAGGAAAAAATGTTTTGCTGTGGATGGTTTTAGTTTTATAAAACCTGGAGGTGAATTGTTTCAACTTTTTGTAAGACTTTTTTTTTCCATTGGTTTTAGTGCAAACATGTCAGGGAAGAGAAATTTAATCAGAGCTAATCTGTCAGCATCAGATGGAAACTTTTGGATACACAAGTTTGCTAAGCTCTGTCTAGAAGTGCTGAATTTTCTGGGTAGAGAATTAAAGTGCTTCTGTAGATGACTTAGATAAGTAAGAAATATTATTCTTGAGTTCAGTGAAGCAGTTTTGTGGTCATTTTATGAAGCAGAATTACTCTGAAAATAATAGCATGGAAACATCATCTCCACATTTGAGGCTTTTAATATTAAGGGTTAAGTACTGAACTTTGTTCCTAAAAGTAATCTAAAATTACTCACAAAAATCCATCTTCACACAGAGTTCAGGCTGAGTTCTACTGAATGGAAGCAATATTGCTTTAGCTGTTCTCTGTCTCATTAATATTTTCAGACAGATATTGTATAAATACTCACTCTTGTGGTAACAGGGATGTTTACCACATCTCTCATGGCTGTACATGGCCTGTATTTTATAGCTGGAATAATTCCTTTAATTGTCCCAAATCATTCTTGTTATTTGTGTTGAGATAAACCCGACATTGAAGTAAATGAACAAGTAAAATTGGATTTTAAAGAACTAGAAAGAATGAGCAAATTAGAAGACTCAAAGGAAAATTTGCACCTGCCAAAATTCCAAGTCCACTGATGTTACACATTCACCTTCACACTGTGTATGTGTATATGTATATATATATATATGTATATTTATGAGTATCTAAACCACACCAGCACACAGATTTATACAGCACAAACTTCTGCACTGGCATACACATAAAAAAAGAGCCCAGGAGCACAGAGCTAGAGGCATCTTTTCATACAGTGCAGTACTTTAAAGGTGTGTTTACAAACTTTCCATTATATTTTAACAAGACAGGCAATTTAGGTGGTGTTCTCAGTGTGCAAATGATGTTTTGGCATCCTGCCTCCAGCAACATTGCTATCCTGAGTTCATCTTAATGTGACAAGAACTTGGTGTCCCACTAAAAAAAAATAAAAAATCCTTTAAAAGTATTAAAGTGGGCAAAAAAATCAACAAGAGAAAAAAGCCTTGAGGCTCAAATCCAGCAAGGAGCTGTGAAGTCATTTCACACAGGGATACTGACAGCTGCCAACTTTGCTCAGGAAACTTTTTTCTTTGAGATGATCCCTTTGGTTCCTGTGCTACAGTTCAGTAGTGTTGGAGACCCTTTGTGTCCTCTGCTTGTTATTGGTGACAGGTTTGACACACTGAGGCACAGAGAGCAAGGCTCAGGATGGTTTTGATCCCTAGGTCTTAGTTCTGGACAGTAACAAGAGTAAGGACAGCACTCTGGAATTATTTTTTTGATGGAGAATGGAGAGAGAAAGATTTATGTGATAGGTGGATGATTGTCTGACAGACACAATTCAGCTTTTTCTGAAATACTGGAGAGATTTGCATGGAAATGAGGCAATGTTGGAGATAATATTCAAAATGGAGAAGATGATAAATAAGGATGGAGCAAAGTGTGCTAGAGGCACAGAAGTTGCTGGAATTTTGGGTGAATGTAATTCTCATGAACTTTGGTTAACTTCTGCTTCTCTACTTTCCTCCTGCACCCACTGTAATTACTTTAGGGAAGTGATTGTGTTTTAATTACATTTGCACAGGACTTTGTGCAGTGTGTAAAATGCTAGACATGCCATTTGGAAAGGAGGTGATGGCTTTTTGAAGAAACAGGAATGATGAAGCATTATTACAAGAAATGGTTTCACTCATTTCACTAGTTAATTATTATCTGTGTTTGTGTCATACTGTTCTGCTAAATGGTAAGTTAAATATTCCTGCCCCAACTGTCACCCTTAAAAGCTGTGACCCATTAAACTTAAAATCTATTGCATATGAAATGTGTAAAAGAACCCCTAATCAGCCTTTTACTTCAGAGCTCTTAGAGGGAAAGATTCTAGAATTAAGGTCTTTTCACTGCAAAATAAGGATTTTTCCAGCAAAGTGATGTTTTTACCATTCAGTTAACAGGGTACTGCTGGTTGCCCTGCTGCCTGTTGTGGTGTAATTGCCACCATTTTTCAGTCTGTGCCTTCCCATATGTTGCTTAACACCCTTGACTAATGTGATGAGGAAGAAGCAGACCCTGGCAGTCCCAAGACCTGTAAAGTTTTCAGATGGAAAGAAATGCAGGAAATTCAATCCAGATACCAACAGGAACCTCCTGAGCTTGTGCAGGGCTCTCTTTCTGATGGCAGGCACTGTTTCTCAGGTGAAGGAACAAAGGTGAGGTGAGGTGGCTGTGGAAGGGGATGTTGGGCAGGGAATGTGTGTGCAAACTGATTTGAAGCTGCTTAGCATCAGATCTGGGATCCCTTGGCCCCTCATCCTCAGGGGGTTGAAACAAGGAATTTTCTTGTCAGTGCTGCTGAATGAGCTTAGCCAACTCCAGCTCTTGTCCATCACTGCCACAGGACTGGAAGCCAATCTCACTGATACCTGTGGACAATGGTGGCTTTAATTTAAGACTGTGTCTTGCAATGCCATGTCAGCCACTCTTGTCTTGCAGCTCTGTGCAAAAGTGCAGGTGGTCAGGTCATCACGTCTACATGGTGGTGTGGCATTGGAGCTTTAAACTAAGTATGTTCCATTAGCTGAGTGTGCTCATGGAAAAAAACCGAACAAAAAGCTTTCAGGTTCACCATTTAAACATTAGTGACTGACCATACAAGTGCAGTTGAAAGCCTTCATTTTAATAAAAATTTATACATAAGGAATGCCAAATGCCCAACTGCCTCCAAAGCAGCTGTCCCTCCCTTCTGTGCAGTGTCCCTGCAAGGGGAAGAACAGTGGGAGCTCCTACACTTTGCTACTGATAGTCATCTAATTTACATATTCATTAAGTTCTTGTCAAGCAAATATCAATGTTAACAGGGATTTTACAGGCCTATCCTTTATTACCACTGTTATCTTAATTTAGGATTTGCACTACTGTAGTATCAGGAAGGTTTAAAATAAAGCCTGGATGTGGCACTGGGTGCCATGGTTTAGCTGAGGTGTTGGGGCGTGGGTTGGACTCAATGATCATTATTGGTCTCTTCCAACCCAGTGATTCTGTGAATTCTATGGAGCTGCTGGGCCAGGAAAGCAGGGGTGGATATCAGCTGGACCCAGGACCCAAGAGGAGCTGTGCACCTTGTGTGGCTGCAGAGTGGGATGTAGGAATGCCACCCAATGCAGGACACACATCTGGGCCAGGCTGCTGGTGGGATCAGACTGGAACCTGCAATCATAGTGGACTTTTGACCAGACACAGCTGTGTGCAACTCCCCCCTGGTTTCAGATGGTTTTGGTGAGGAGTTCAGAGCTGAATTTCATGGCTGAATCCAGAGCTTTGCCCATTAGCTTCTCCTCTGCAAGGTGGGTTTGACAATGCACACTTATGGGAGGATAAATACATTGGATGATGTGTCATGGGCTGCAGGGGTAATTGGAAGAAAGTTTTTTTTTAAATGCTTTGGGTAGTTTTAGAAGAAAAATGTAAAAGTTACTGTGCTCTGGTGTTGGCATCTGCCTGTAAATGGGGAAAAACAGTGGTTGAACACTGATGTAAAACATTCCTGGGATGGGGGAGAGTATTTTAACAGCAAAATATTTAGTAGGGCCAAGGATTTAGAATCAGGGTTGGCCTTTTGAAGAGCTGTAAAACCACCGGGCTGTGTTGGTGCTTTCACAGGCACAGCTGGCAGACAGGAGTGTCCCTGAGGGGGAGAGGTGGGAGGCTGGGGCTGGCATCAAAGAAGTGCTAAAAAACAGTGATGGGGGAGGGGGCTTAGCAGGACTATTTTCTCCCAAGTAGTAACTTGGTAGAAATGTGTTGGTGGATCTGAGGAAAGCTATTTCTGTTAAGAAAGTGGCAGCGTTTTGCTGCTGCTGCAGCATCTCAGCGAGGCTGTTTGAGATGTAGGAGATGGCCACTGCCTGCTGTTGCATCAAACAGAGCCTGCAAACATTTTGCAGTCCGAGCAGATATATTAAGGTGAGATGGAAAGAAATAACAGAAAACTGCTCAGCTTCTAAAAGCATAAATCAGATATTTGGGTACTGGGTTTCTCTCCATTTATATTTAGTAAATTGTCGTGGTTTGACCCTGTCTGGATGCCAGACACCCACCTTCTTTCTGTCCATTTCTCACCCTTCTCTTCTGTGGCTGCAGTTACATCTGCACAATACCTTTTTTTCTTTTTTTTTTTTTTCTTTATTATTCTTAAATATGATACCACAGAGGTGTTACCATCATTTCTAATTGGCCTTGGCCAGTGGCACATCTGTCCTGGAGCTGCCTGGCATTGGGTCTGCTGGACGTGGGGGGAGCTTCCAGCAGTTTCTCACAGAAGCCACCCCTGTGTACACAGAAGCCACCCTCTCAGTACCAAAATTAGGCTGTGCAAACCTAGCGCAAAAAATATATGTTGGAGTTCTCATTTAATCTCTCCTGAATGATAGAAATTTAATAATACTTACCTTAAAATCTTGCAGGAATAGCTTATGTCAAGAATTAGTCGAAGAAATTGCAGCTAGCCTCAATGTGCAGAAATGAAAATCTATATTTTTCCATGATCACTGCCTCATAGAGTTGTTTATGTTGGAAAAGACCTCTATGGTCATTGAGTCCAACCATTAACCCAGCACTGCCCACTCCACCACTAAACCAAGTCCCCAAGTGCCACATCTGCTGTCACTTAAATCCCTTCAGGGATGGTGACTCCACCACTGCCCTGGGCAGCCTCTTCCAATGCTGGACACTCCTTCAGTGAAGAAATTTTTCCTAATTTCCAATCTAACTCTCCCTTGGCACAACTTGAGGCCATTTCCACTTGTCCTGTTGACTGATATTTGGAAGAAGAGGCTGGTACCACCTCACTAATCTTCTTCACAATTGCAGTTTAGAGGAACATTGTATATGCTTGGATTAATAATATTCCAGGATGTAAGGAAAATCAGATCTCTCAATTAAACCTTCAGTTCCTTAAGGCAGATGTTCCTATCTGGATGTATTTAGCATACAGTCAGGATAATACGAGATCTGAAATGCTTTGGGATTATTTAGGTAAGTCTGAATCATTTTTTCTTCCAGAAAGTTCCTTATTTTTAAATAGGCTAAAACATTTATGTAACACCATTGGTAAATCATTCAGAAATGTTTTATAAAAGTACAAATGTAATAACATTTTATATGTAAAAATATATAGTACTTGGGTTCTTGTATGTAATTTTGGGGAGCTTTTCCACACTTAAGGGTAAAAATAGAAACTACAATTATAGTTGAACCACTTATCTCACCTTTAGGACTGAGAAAAAATATTTCTGCATCATTACATCAAATTTATCTCTATAAAATTTAGTGAAGACTGTTCCAGATCTACACACATAGAACAATTGAGTTAATGAGTGTTGCATGACTTTAGGAACATAACAGGAAATGTTTGGAGAAATTCAAGTGATTATAGAGAAGGTGAATAAATGCAGTTTGACCTAAGCAGTTTTTTAATGAAATTGGATAATTTCACCTTCAACCTCGTCTTTCCTGTTTATTGTAAATGGAGAGACTAAATTAAAACTATTGAGTTTTAAGTGTATGAATAACTTCAGAGATTTCTTTAGAGGTTGTTTAAATACTTTTACTGTAAAGAGAGGCACAGCATTATATTTTCTTTCCTTTCAGAACCTTTTGCACATGTTTTTTACTGCCAATTCCACCTGCCAAAAATAATTAAAATACAGCAAAAGTGAAATGCCCTTGGTAGTGCTTATCTGCCTTTGGTTTTTTTTTATAGGTGAGGGGTAAGACTCACACTTGTCACTTCAATATTTTCTCATTAAATAGAGATTCTCTGACAAATCTTCACTTGCTAATTATGGACAATATGGGTTATTGATGGAGAGCCTTAACCCATTGAAGGTGCCATCAGCATTAGATGCTTGTCAGCATCTCCAAACTTCTGTTTCATACCAAGGCTTGCAAAATTATAAAATCAGCTTTTTATAAATGACCTCCTTTTCTAGTTACTATGTAGAGAACAGAAATGGGGAGAGGACTTACAGAGAGAGGTAAATTATGAAAAATCTTCTCTCCCCCCAAAACCTGCAAACCACCCTCAGCAGGGTGTGGGCACGGGGGAGCACCACGAGTGAGGAGAGCCTTTGAGGCACAGCTCCAAAACTGTGAACATCTAAGGAGGTTCCCTTCAACTCTTTGCCAAAGATCCCCCATGCAGTAACCTGTGAGAGAAGTGAAGTATTTGGATGAACTCAAAAATTTTTACCATTTCCAATCGGAAAGGAAAGCTTTAGTTTCCAACAGAGAAACAATGCTGAGTTTGCCTGTGCAGACTCCACAGCCTGGTGGATTCTGGCTTCCTGAGGTATTGCTGGCTGGTGTTTACAGGGATTTTGTGTGCTTGATTCAATAATTTATTCTACCCATAATTTCTCGAAGAAACTTTTTTTTTTAAGTACAACTTTTCCAGGACCCTATATTATGAGACATAAACCCAGAATTTCTTCTCTGGCTTTATATTTTTCTACAAATCCTCTCTGCCAAGAGGAGGTAATAGGTGCCAGTTGCTTCAGACAAGCTGTTTTCTCCATGGCATTTTTAGCTGTTTCCAGCCTGTCAGGTGACAGAGTTGCATCTCTCTGTGCCAGTCTTGCAGGGCACATTTTCAATCAGCCTGTGTGCTCTGGGTAAGTCTGCATGGCCAGCTGGGTTGCAGGAATTGGATTTGCAGGTGCAGTCTAGCTGTAGTTGGAGGTTGTAGGAATTCTACTTCTGCAGAAAAACAGCATTTTGGGGGCAATTGGGGCTTCTCTATACATTTATAATGATTTGCAGTAACATCTAACATCAGGGATATTGTGCCCTCACATACCTGATGAGATGAGTGCATGATAAATCAGCAACTGTTCAAAAGGATGAGGGATGTTGCACTTAAGAGAAGTGATATTTCATCAGGTTTGTCCTGCTGCAGAAGTCCAAAAGAGCAGAGAAAGCTAAAGAAGTTTAAAAAGTCATGTGGCATTCATCCATCTAAACTTTCTTATAATCCATATGCTTGTACTCTTAAGTGTTGATATATGTCTGAATGGATACAGAGGAATAGAAAAATCTTTCTGTAGCTTGCAGATATGACACAGCAATCAGAAAAGCAAGGAAAAAACCTGCCCTTGCAGCATCACACAGACTGTTATTCTGCTCTGTTTTCTTAAACAGAAATCTTGTGTTCATTTGTGCTACACATTGTGTGACTTTGTTGGGTTTGAATCCTGTATTTGTGATGAACTTCGACATCTGATTTCTAGCTGGACACATAAATATCACAGTGTGAAATGGGAGTACAGTTCTTCTATTAGATAGGTTTTAGGAGAACACCATGTTGCTTTAAAAATGCCACCTCTCACGTAGGGGTGATGTACAATAGTAAATTGGTTTGAAACAAAGTGAGATTTCTGGAATGAGGTAGAAATGGGTTGTGTAGAGGGAAGACATTAAGCACTGAGTGATAGAAGGCATTTTTTCCTTTCACAGTGGTTTATTTCTTACCATTTGTAGGCTGCAGTTGTTTTGGTTTTTTTTTTTAAGCAATATGGAAATGCATAACTGAATTCTGCTATAAAGTATGTCTGAGCAAAGATTATTAAAAATGACAGGCACATTTCTGTGTATTTGATAATGTCAAAAACAGAAGTAGCGCAGCACATTGGTATTATGAGATACCAGAATATTTCTCTTTTCTGAAAAGTCTGTAATGTCTAATGTTAGAGTGTAAACCATAAACTTCTCTGACATTATCTTTGAATTATGATTAGCATTTAATGGAGCATACATATATATTTTCTTTTTTTTTTTTTTTTTTGCAGCTCTTCTTTATGCAACTATTTTTGGAAACGTCACCACCATTTTCCAGCAAATGTATGCCAACACCAACCGGTACCACGAGATGCTGAACAATGTGAGGGATTTCCTAAAATTATATCAAGTCCCAAAAGGCCTTAGTGAAAGAGTCATGGATTACATTGTCTCAACCTGGTCCATGTCTAAAGGAATTGACACAGAAAAGGTATGAGTACCTGAGGTAACACTTTAGATAGCAAGAGTTTGTGTCCATTGTGTGCTTTCTTCTGTATAGCAGCTTATAATTTACTAACAAATTCTTAACTGCATGTTACACCTTTATTATGTCTGTGTTTGGAAAAAAAATTGTTGTTTTTAGAGTGGACTGTTATACTGTTTTCAATGTATGCCTTTATTTTTCATTGTGGTAAATGTTTTCTGCTTTCCTTCCAGTCTTGGTTCTAAATACTAAATAATTTTAATGTACTTAACTATTGAAATCAATGGGAAATTGGTCTTCAAATTAGGCCAAGAACATAGTTTGGTGTCTAAACTACATCTGTATTATCCTGAGAAGTATTGGCATCTGTGCATTGCAATTAAATGAGTTTGATTGGCTTGGACCTTTTGCTGATGCCCAGGCCATAGACGTATCCATCAGCATAATTAGTATAAGATTTAATGGCAGTAGAGATTGATCTCCCTGAGCTCAAATCTCTGGAATGGCACTTTGGCCCTTTGGTAGGGAGGCACAGAGAATGTGATACCCTTGGCATCCATGACAGGGTGGAAGTCCTGCAGGACTTTAGCCTTCAGAAGGAACTGATAATTTAGGTTTCTTCAAAAGCTGGTTTTAGAAGATCATCTTTGGAGAGCGATTCATCATGTGCCAGGACTGACCTCAAGGCTTGTCCTCAAGAATTCTCTTTCTGCACTGCATGTGCAGTGAGCCTGTCCAGCCTTGGACATTTCAGAGAGCTGAAGTCAGATGAGGGAAGGGTTCCAGCTGCAATGCCTTGAACATAAGGCAAGATAAAACAGCTTTGGGGTCAGATTTTTGTTCAGTGAGGATCAGCCATGCTCCTGTGGCTCCTGTGGACCTGGTACACGTCAGCTTAAATTAGGCAGTCAAACTTCAGTATCCATGATTTCCCTCCTGAGAACTTAAAGGCCAAGGGTCCAAAGGAGTTAAGGAAGAGTCATGACAGATGACAGATGACTCTTGAAATGTGCTTGCAGAGCTTTAAAGTTCTTTCTTCAGTTGAATCTCTGGTGCAATATGGGAGGGTGGTGCAGATTGTTCAGGTATTCCAGGATGAAATCCCTGCACAGAAAAATTTAGTCTTACATCATGTTTTTGCAACACCACTTCTCTGATTTATCATCTGCTATGAAATTCAGTTTACCACTACAAATACAAATACTTTAAGTAACAAAAATCTTTATTTCTTTGATTCTTGTGCTTCAGTATGCCACATTCTTTAATATGTTAACTTCTTATACACCAATACCCTAACTTCCTAATCCTGATTTACAAGTGTTAAAAGTGAGCTTTTCTATTCTAAACTCCTGTAAATGCATTCAGTCCTACTGTATAAACTTCCAACTACATGAAAATTCAACTGCCATTTGCATTTATCTCCTTGCTATTAAGCCAGAGTCCTGTGTTACTCCACTACAGTTTCATTAGATTTTAATGATGCTTTGCAGTTAATTAGGAGAACCTATGCTTTAATTACTGAAATTTCCTACCATAGTTTCCGCATGTCCGGTTTTATAGATGATAAAAACACAGTTAGAGCCCTAATCTCTGACTCATGGCAAGCATTGTTCTCTGGTCTGTAGGATGGAGTGGCTGCTTAGCTAGATAATTAATTTACCTGTAAAATCTGTGACTTAGGTTTTTAACAATTTTCTCTTGGTTGAAGATTTGCCCAAACATAGCCCTGGATGCAAACTCAATGTAAAACAGTGGAAGGATTTCAGGAACCTCTGCATCTGGACATCAGTAGTTGAACTAATGGAGCTTCCCAGAAAAGCCCATGGTACAGAAGAACAGAGACAAGAGAAATGTAAGAACTTGAGCACTGGGTTGGATATTTTGGTATTTTGTGTCCCTTACAGCCTGCAAATCTGCAAAAGCAGCAGCTCCAGTGGCCTGTAGTGCCTGCACAGAGCAGCCCAGGGCCTGGATGAGGGCAAGGACAAGGCAGTTTGCTTTCTACTTTCTGCAAAACTTTGCCTTTAGCAAAAGCTTGGGAAGCTGTGTTGCAGCCAGTCTTACATTTATCTCCACTCAGGAAGGTGTCATGATGTACATCACCCAAATAAATGGGAAACTATTGTAAATTCCAGCTGAAAAATCATAGAAACAGAGGTACAGTCCTAGAGATTGGTGATCTAGGGTGGATGGCTTCTCTTGCCTCAGGTCTTTCATTAACCCGTCAAGCCTTGCTGTAAGACCCTCTGCACTTAACTTACATCCATCTGCGCCAAACCTAGAGCAGCCAGAGGGTGGGAGCAGAGGGACCCCGAGGTACCCAGTGTCACATCAGATTTATTTTTGTGGCTACACAAAAATTTTTGTGGCTAATGGGATGCACTGCACCTGCAGCTGAGCTGCTGAGTCCAGACAATGCTCCAGCTTGGAAGAGGGGATTTTCTTCCAGGTCTTGTATTGCTTCTCTGCACTGCTTCTTCTGGCAGCCTGGACCTGACCTTACAGGTTTCTGCAGTTTCATTTTCAATTCGCTCCAGCAATGACATTCTGAGCAGTCTGTTGTGAGCATATATTTGCATCACATGATTTCCCATTTTCCTTAATTTTTATGAACTTTTCATTAAGCTTCTTATTATCTTGCAAAACACACATGTGGTCATGACACAGCATAATTACGGAGGAATTTCAGCTTTAATTTTTCATCAGAGAGATCAGACAATTTCTATCATCCAAGGATGTTTTTCAACCCAACATACTCTATTACATCCTAAATTGTTCCACATATATCTCCATGGTCACACTGGAGTGTGTTTTGGGACATCATTTGCCCCAAATTTGTAATACATTTAATTCAGTCACCCAGCATGTTAAAATGACTGTGTTTTGAATCCCAAATTTAAAGAAAAGAAGAAAGAATGAGTTTTTTAGGAGTATTACAATAGATTTCTGTGGTGTTGGACAATCCCAGCATTGATGGAACAAGAGGTAACGTGTGTTTCTTTGATAATTAAAGATTTTAAATTATTGTGCTTGAAATCAAAATATAAGTTAAAAACTTGATTGAAATTACTACCACTTCACATCTGTTGATTTGCTGTCTCAATTATTTATCCCTGAATAGCACATTCAGTGTGCAGTCCCAAAGAAGATCTTGGCCAAAAGTGAAGAGTCCTTACATGAGAACTGAAGGCAGAATGGAAATTAGAGTGGAGGAGGTTAAGTTAAGATCTAGTCCTTGTTGTCTGTGTAGCAGGATGTCCTGAAAAGAGTTTAAAATCTCAGTGTGCTTTCCTTGTATGTGGACGAGGATTTGGTCTCCCACACTGAAGTGGAGATGCTTTAAGCTCAGAATTTTGGCTTCCCTGATCTCCTTGGGAACAATTCATCTTCAAATCCTGCCTTCAGACCACATTGCTTCAGCCTGTCTCTGAGTGCTCACAAACAAGGAATTAACAATGACACTAAAAGCATTAGCATATTTATTATTATTACCTAAGGGGAAGAAATTGGCCTCTGATCCATAATCTTAAATCACTTAAACATGAGAGCCCTCCTCTGACAGCTGGGATGAGAGATGTAATACATGGACACTTATCTCCTGGTGTAACTGTGGCTCAAACAAGATGGGATTTTTTAAATTTTTTTTTTTTTAATATTTAGTGATGCACATTTTGGGGTTATTCATCTAATAACGAGCAGGGTTAAAAACCTGACAAAACTGAAAAGCTTTTATATATTAAGCAATATCTCTCATCCATCAGAACCTGGGGTTGTTTTGTGAGAGGTAAAAGAGGCAGTGCTTTATGTGTATGTGACCATTTTAAAGTAGATTAAAAAAAGTCTTTGCAGAAATATTTTGGTGTATGAAATACACTGAATTCAAATATCTTAGTTTTTATGAAAATATCCAGGCACCAAGTGAGAAATTTATAGATACTAGCTCTTCTGTGAGAAATGGGTCATTATCCAGGAAAGCAGAACAACCATTAACTAACATGCAGATGTCTCAAGGTCTTATCTAATGATAACACTGAAATGTCTGTAAAACCCAAAGATTTTCTCATCTTGACCTTTGTGCTGTTTTACGGCTTACAATTTGCTCAGAAGGCAATTAAATAAATGTCTGTCATGTTTTAACAGTAGTTTCCTTCAGAAAAGCCATAGGTTGAATGAGAAAAACGTAATCTTATTTAGTTTCAACCTGAACATCAATGGCAATTGGGATAATGAAAGCCAATTCCACATTGCACTGGCTGAAATGGAAATCGCAGGAACATAACACAGTATTAGAATTATTCACTGCCAAGCTTTCATAATGGAGATGGGTTTATGTTAAATAGACACAGGTTGTAACTTCATTAAACATGAATCTACATGAGGACAATGCAGCTTATTCATGTTTGTTGTTAATAAAAGCTTCAAGAGATGTAGAAATAATTAGTGATACCCTGGGACAAACTGAGGAATCGGGCTGCCATTCCTGCCATGTCCCATCAACTGAGGTGTCCCTAAGTGCTGGCTGGATTTTCTTGTGGATGACCAGGAGTAGAAGCCTGCCAGGCTTTGTGGCCAAAGAGAACTTCCACAACATTACCTGGGACAGCTGCACGCAGTTCCCTGCTGGGAAGGGCAGGTAAAAATTGTTTGGACGAGCATTTTTGTTTTGCTGTAGAGGCTGCAGAGGTTGTTGGTCGTTCCTTGCAGTTTGGGATGAGGTGAACAAGGAGTTGTGGCTCACCTCCCAGAGCTGAGCTAGGAACAGGAACAGTTGGAATCCACAGATCTCTGGAGAGGGGGAGGCAGGAGAGATGCTCAAGATCTCACTGTCCTTCCCATGGGTCCGTGAGCGGGGCCTGTGCACTGGTAGAGCTTTCTGTTTCCCCTTTATGGATTGTTTGCCTCCTGTATGCACTCTGCAGGACCAGTAGAGAGTATTCACAGTTATCTCTGCCTCTTGCATGTGATATCTTGGGATTAATACAGAATAAATGGTGACCTTGGCATGCTTGAGGAGATACCTGGGCTATGGAGTTGCTCATGAGTTTAATTCCTGAGGGAGTAAGTCCCTGAGTGGATGGGCCAGGCAATTTCCTGGGCACTGCCACCAAAGGGATGGAGCAGACAAGGGGGCTCTCGGTTCCAGACCACATCTCAGGGAAGCTCTATCCACATCTGGTTTCACCCTTCATTTCCCTGAGTGTCTTTACACAAAATGAAGCCACCTCCAGAAGAAGCACAAAATGAAATAATGCACTGAACAATTCCATTCTTCCAAGGCTGACCTTAAGTGTCAGAAACTGTTGTGACTTGAGAAATTCTTTGATGCATGACACATGCTTTCTGATATTTCTTTTTCTTGTTTTATCTAAAAAGCTGGTTTTTGAGGATAGATTTTCCAGTAGTGTGCAATCCCTTGCCCCATTAGAAGGCTGTGCAATAATTTTGCTTGCTGTAACTATGACAATAAAACTGAAAACTATAAAACCTTTAAATGTATAATCTTTAGGCAACCTGGGATCTACTACTTGGGGTCATCCATGGATGTTATTAGCGTGCCACTTTTCAGTGCATTAGACAGACCAGTAGTCCCTGTGCTGGTGAACCCCTTGATTCCTTAAAGGACATGTTGTTGCCTTTCTTCTTGCCCTGATTTTCAAACCCTCAGCCAGATTCTATGTGTGTTGACAAAACAGAATTTAATGGACTCTACAGCAAATTTCTAGGGATTTTTTAAATGTGTCTAACCAGTCACTTGGTTAAAAAACAAGTTAATTTTGTTATGATGCCACTAAATCTATCAATTTGAATCACTGCTTCAGCTCATATATTATTAATGAGAAAACAAGCCAAACTCAACTTAGATGTGATTTTCAGATTTCAACTTTAGAGCATTTAAATCCAAGTGACCTTGGATCTTAGTGCAATTAAAACAGAGCACAGCATTGCTGCTGACATTCTGTTCTTAGGGCCAAGATACTCAGTGATGTGCTAAAGACTACCCTAATGCATGCAGGGTTAATTACTGCTCAGCTCAATACATCATCTTTGAGATCCTTACAAAATTACCTGATTATTACAGAAAAAGGCTGTGATTTGCCAATCAGATGTTTTCTTACCTTTGTCTCTTTGGCCTCCATCCAGTGCTGAATGTTTTGGCCAGGCCTGAAATAGAATTCCATACTCATATGAGCCAAATCTTTCTAAAAAATCTGAGTGACTTGGTCAGCTTCCTAGTGAGTATTGTGGGTTTTTTGTAAAGAGCTGACCTTGATTCTGACTGCTGAATATGTCTGAAAACCCATAGTTGCCTTTCTCCTCAAAATAAAAAGACCTATCTGTGGCCTCAAATGGGTTTGAGGTTGGAGGAGTTTATTTTCTTTATTTTCAAAGCTGGCATTTTTAATATCTCTGATATTTGTTACAGTTATTCATTCAGGAAGCATTCCTAGTTATTGCACCATAGAATGTCAAAGCTCTTGGTTATCAGTCAATATATTCCCAACATACAACCCCCAAAATGTGGGAATCCTGTGTGCTGAAAGAGGGTTGATACCTAATGTTCGTTATTCATTGGCCTCTGCCCTTTTTGTTGACAAGTCTTAGCAGATTCTGTAACCCTGCTAAGTCATTCTGTAGTGTTTTCCAGCTGGGAAAGATTTTTTTAACAAATACTTAAACCTGTAAACCCATCCTAAAAGTTATTGTTTGGACGCGCTCTTAATCTGTGCAGGTTTTGTTTTAATTCATTTGCTTTTGTTTGAATTTTTTATAATCTCTGCTCCCTGTAGAGCTCTTTGAGCTG
The DNA here is from genome assembly GCF_028551555.1 of Melozone crissalis. Classification (NCBI taxonomy): domain Eukaryota; kingdom Metazoa; phylum Chordata; class Aves; order Passeriformes; family Passerellidae; genus Melozone; species Melozone crissalis. The sequence goes on from NW_026535834.1 coordinate 4,404,800, forward strand.
TTCAGGAAGCTTATCTTGAACTGCCTGCACATGCTGAGGCAATGGATGAGAGAGTTAAAAAATCAGATGGAACCTCCTGGGGAGTTTAATTCCCCACCCCTACAGATCTCGAGCTGAAAAGACTGTGAGACCTTTTGTGCTAATTCCCTGTGAGTCTTCCAGATCTGGTTCCTGCCTTTCCCCATCTCTAGCAGCAACCACAAGCCATTCTCTCCCTGTCAGCATTTTCCATATGAGATGATCTAGAGATGATGGCGCTGTTGAGTCTTTGCTTTGGGACTCATCTTGCTGGGGTCTGCATCAGCTGGGTGCCAGGTGGAGATGGCAGAGTTCAGCAATTGTCTTACACTGACTTGGAGGAGATTCAGTTTCCTGTGCAAAGAGGGAAAGTGATAAATATTATTCTGTTCATTTAAATATTTTTCTGTTTATTTATTCTGCTTTCTTCTCCCTCAGCTTTGGAGTGGGTCAGATATTTGTGGATACCAGTGTGCTGTTCAGGGAGCCTTGCTTCTTTCCTGGTGAAATCAGAGTTGGTACAGCCAGCAAAGATTCTCCTCTAGGTAGAATTCAGCTTTCTCCTCTGATTTGGCACTGATATGTAGCAGGTTCTGTTCTTTCATGCTGCCTGGACACATAGGGGAGAGCTGGCTGCAAAGTCTGTGGCTACAGATTTATTACGAAGCAAATTCTGTAGCAGCACAAGCACCTGTCCCCTCAAGTGCTCCAAACCCCTCAGTTAGCACCTGAATACCCTGCCTGCCTTACAAACTGCATGTTTCATTGCAAAAGGCCACTGAATCTCCAAGAAAATCTCCTCTTAAGAAATTTATCTTGGTGGGTTTTTGCTGTGCTGTTGGAAGAACACACAGGGCAGAACCAATGTCCCAGCTGAGCTTTGGCTCTGTTGCCAGGATATGTTGGAGATATTTCCCTCACAGAGAAAAGATTGACTGAGCATTGCAGGATATACCTATTTTTTCTTTTTTTTTGCACCCACATGTGTGTGTTTGTGCACAATATGAACTCAGGGACAGCCATGGTGCTATTAGTTTGTATTTCTTTGGCTGCATGCTGCTGAGATCTCAGTGAGAGCAATACACTGTAAGAATGTCCAGAGTCTTGTATTATCAGTAAGAGGTCATTTTCATGAATATTCATCTGAATTTGAAGTGCTCATTTGAAGAGCATGCATTAAACACATAGCTGAGTGTTGCAATTGTCTATCTTTGCTCTCTTTTTCCCTCTACATGTATCTACATTTATCTATGGCAGTCAAAAATGCCTTGCCAAATCTTCTAGTATTAAATATTTGTTTTACTTGTCATCTGTTTCATTCTTTGTTCTCAATGCCTATGTAGCAGACAGGAAAAATTAAATTAAGCATATTTGTTCCTGGCTAACTCTTAGATCATTACTCATTTACTGCTGATGTTGATAACTGATATCTCCATATATCTCTGTACAGTGATTTGCCATTAGGAGAATCACTTTTTCATGACATCAGAAAATTCCTGAATTATGCTTTCTAAGACTGGCTTTTCTCTGTGCAATGGATTTTTTTTTCTCTCTCTTCATATTACAGTGTGTAATGATAGATGTGCTGCTTGTGTCTATAAAAAGAATAATTCTTTGAGTGTTCACTTTTAATACTCTGTATTTAAGTCTATATTTGTGAGGAAATGGTATGCTGCTTTGCATTATTTCACAAGTCCAATTATTTCACAGTCCAAACAAGCAAAGGGTCTTGGAATATCTCGGAATCTTACAGGAACAACCTCTGCATCAGTTTAACCAATTTTTTCTGCAGTTTGGAAGCTCAAAAGCTAAAGTTTGGTAATCAGTCATGTATGAACACAGACATTTTTCTTAAGAGCAATGTTTGAGAATTCCTAGCTAGTGGCCTTGTTAAGTCAAAAGCACTTACATTTCTGATAGTATTAAAGGGACCTAAAAAACTTATAACCATGATTCAGGCCCAAGAGTAGATAAAAATGTTCAAAATCATCAATCATGGTAGAAAGGAAAGCAGAATTTTTCATTAAGTTACTATTGAGATGAAGAAAGATGGCATGTTTCTGTTTTATTGTAATAAAGACAAACTTTCTGTTTGATCCTCAAGTAAGGCTGAGGTGAAACAATCACTCTCAAAAGTATATTTTTTTTTTTTTATTGAGAAACTTAGGTGTGCCCATATTTCTACTGGTAAATGGAATGACTCAGGTAAATAGACTTTTGTAAAATTGACATTTGCCCCTGCTAAATTATGGAAATGTGATACAGAACGTGGTCTACAGTGACTCAGACAAGATACTATTACTAATGCAAATGATGGCTTATAGAGAATATGCCTTGTCAAATGTGTTTAGTACTGTTTTTATGATAAAACATACTTATGCAGGGGATTTTAATGTGTTCTGTACAGCATTCTGTTACAGAAAAATACTATTAACTCAAATTGACTTACTCTGTGTTAACTAAAATAAAAACTAATGATCTGGTAGCTCTGGGAAGTTGGTTGTAAGTGAGAAAACCTCAGGAAGGAGGAAGTTCCCAAAGAGAGCCTGCGCTTCATAGTGTTAGACAGAAAAAACATCTTCTATCTCTCTTGTTTTTTCAAAATTGAGAGGTGACCTGGTCATATTCTATGAACACCTGCATGTGGAAGAGATTTATGAGTATTGCAGGTCTTTTATCTCAACAAGATCATAGATTCTCTGACTGTTGGCTGAAAATGAAAAAAAAATAGTTCAGAAACAACACGTGTTTTGAAAGAAAGAGTAGCTGTCCATTGGAACAAATGACCTGTATCATTTGCAAACTTCCAGGCTATAATTTTACCAGGTGTTCTGGGATTGATGGGAATATTTGGAGTGGAAGAGGTTAGTGGAGATGATTACGGCAGCCCCTTCTCACCACACACTGTCATAGTACAGAGAACGGGAGAATAACTTCTGTTTCACCTTTCTGCATTCATTATGTCTTTGATCCCAAAGGCACTTTGATCTATCTGAATAAGAAAAGGACCAATTATTATTATTAAAATAAAATTTATTTATTCTTTTCACATTCTGTGCTCTAAGAGCTTTAGTAATGCTTTGCAGTAATTTGTTTTATACCTCTCCTGCATTAAACAGAAATTAAAATCGTGGCTTGAGTTCATTAACGTGACCATTTACCTCAAAGCTTAGTCAGGGTTACCAGAGTCTCCCTCTGCTATTATTACAGAATAGTCAACTCATTAACCCAATGTCCCTGTAGCCTGCATTGTCTGCAGAGCAAGCTGCCAGATTAATTCCATGTGATGGGAAATTAATCAGTACTATTGATCTGCAGTCTTCTTGATATGAGACTTCCAGGGTGCTCTTAGTGTCGTGCTCTTTTCTATCATTTATTCTAGAAAAACATTAAGAGTCTTTATATGTTTCTTAGTGCAATTAGCTACTGTGCATTTTGGGGCTATGAGAATATTAGTGTTTTTAGGAGGCTGTGCAGGTATTAAACACACAGTTTACAAACCCAACAAGACCCACAGGTTTTAATTTTCTTTCTTCAGGTGTATTTGTGTTACTGTTTCAATAGGGAAAGCTATTTAAGGTAAAGAAACTAGTTGAAGGTCTTATTTAATTGATCTACAATGAAGATGTCTTCATAGTGGACAGTTCTTCACTTACCTTTACTTTACATTTCATGAGGTTTCAATATACTTCCTTTTTCCTTCAATCTCTTTGGATTTTCTGGTCTAGTAGGCCCTGAGCAGGTAATTCCTTGTATATCTCACTGAAACTGAGCCCTGGGTGTGTTTGGACATGTGTTGATAAGTGGTCACTGCATCAAGAGTACTGAAAGTTGGTTTTTCTGAGTGTGAACAAAATGTGGTAGTTTTCTTTGTGGATGGTCTGTCTTTGCATGTCCTCGAGCTCCTTCAGCTCTGTGAGTCCTGTGTTCTGTGCTCCTGCAGGGACTGAGCATAGCAGCAGGCAGATAGTCTGGGCACCAGGTGTGGGGGGACACCCACAGACAGGACAGAGCATTTCCACCTCTGGAAATGAGTGTGAGATTCTGGAAATGAGTGTGAGAGCTGTGAGGAGTGAGCAGAGTGTAACAGAACAGTGCTGTCTTCCACATCACCCTTTCAGACAAAGTGAAAGCTGTAGATGGGTGGGAAAAGACTGCCCCAAATCAGGATAAAACTCCCACCAGAAGCTGTAAGAAATGATTGGATGGATGGATGGATGGATGGATGGATGGATGGATGGATGGATGGATGTGACCATGTTCACAGGGGTCTGAGGATGAGGGAAGAAATTAGGATCTGACTCCATGTTTCAGAAGGCTTGATTTATTATTTTATGATATATATATATTAAAACTATACTAAAAGAATAGAAGAAGGGATTTCATCAGAAGGCTAGCTAAGAATAGAAAAAGAAAGAATGATAACAAAGGCTTGTGGCTCGGACAGAGAGTCTGAGCCAGCTGACTGTGATTGGCCATTAATTAGAAACAACCAACATGAGACCAATCACAGATTCACCTGTTGCATTCCACAGCAGCAGATAACCATTGTTTGCATTTTGTTCCTGAGGCTTCCCAGCTTCTCAGGAGGAAAAATCCTAAGGAAAGGATTTTTCAGAAAATATCATGGCTATACATGGATAGGATGGATGGATGGATGGATGGATGGATGGATGGATGGATGGATGGATGGATGGATAGATGGGATGAATGAGATAGATGGATGGATGGGATGAATGAGATAGATGGATGGATGGATGGATGGATGGATGGGATGAATGAGATAGATGGATGGATGGATGGATGGATGGATGGGATGAATGAGATAGATGGATGGATGGATGGATGGATGGACGGACTTCAAGACCCCCCACCGGCACACCTTCAGACCCACCCATCCAGTTTATTTCAAACAGTGGTGGCCTTGGTGTCCCATGCCCAGCTGATTATTTTTCCATCTTTTCTTTCGCCCAGGTCCTGTCGATCTGCCCCAAGGACATGAGAGCAGACATCTGCGTGCACCTGAACAGGAAGGTTTTCAACGAGCACCCTGCCTTCCGGCTGGCCAGCGACGGCTGCCTGCGAGCCCTGGCCGTGGAGTTCCAGACCATCCATTGTGCCCCGGGGGACCTCATCTACCACGCTGGGGAAAGCGTCGATGCCCTCTGCTTTGTGGTCTCAGGGTCCTTGGAAGTCATCCAGGACGACGAGGTGGTGGCTATTTTAGGTACTGTGATCTCTGCTGTGGTCTGTGCGTGTTTTCCTTTTGCTGAGGTTTGAATATTAATGAGTTTTGCCTAACATCAGCTGGGACTGTGGGAAGGTAGCAGTTGTCATAAGATGGAGATGCTGTGCCTCCAGAGATCCTTCTCTAGAAGCAAATCCTTCATGTTTTGTGCCATTGGGAGTGCTCTTTCTGCCCAGAATGGGTCACTGGGCACAGCTACAGTGTCTCTGAGCAGAGGAGAATGGCATTTGTGTGCTTGACATGTTTGACACAGAGGAAATGCTCATTGTTTTATCTTACTCCCTCAGGAGGATTTCCACATTAACCTTCACACTGGGATTTTCATTCTTCTTTGTTCTAGCCCAGAATAACACCTGCAAACAGTCTCTGCAAGGAGGCACAATTTTTGCTTGTAGTGAGCTGGCTTTACAGAAAATTGAGTCTGATCTGACCTTGCAAAGGAATGGGTTACACCATGTATCAAACCACAGTCATGAGAACTCTGAGTAATGGGGAAATTTAGGTAAATCACCCTGTCACTCCACTGTGCTGTCTGGTTTTGGGAAATAACCCAGTGCAGACCCTCATTAGCTTGTATGGGACTGGGAAAGGTGTGCCACGTGGTGGGACTGAGTGGTCAGCACCATTGTGGAGGCAGGAATCCTCCTCAGAGGCAGAACTATGTGGAGGAAAACTGGTGGCTCTGCAGAAAAAACTACCCAGAGCCTGTCTTGCCTATTTCAAATAGGCCCATTTATTGTAGAACTCATATCCTGTTGAATATTTGCCTTCTCTTAAGGTGGAGCTGTCACTCCCTGAGGGCAAATCCAGCGGGTTCCTGGTCCTAGAGCAGCTGTCAGACTCCACTGAAGCTCTGTGCTGCTTCTTCCCTCTAAGGGTAGCTCCAGTGGGCTCCTGAATTTCCCTAAAAATGTGTGTGTGCCTGGAAGTGGGGTGGGACTGGGCAGTGTGGATGGGGCTGAATGGGAACAGCTCCCGCAGGGCATCACTTAGATTCTCCCAGCTGGAGTAGGAGCTCAGGAAAACTCACATCCATGCTCTTTGGAAACACCTGCTGCACCTTTCTGTATTCTACTGTACACTAAGTTTTTAAAAAAGAGAGATTTAGTGCAAGAATGAATCTGTTTCCATGTTCAGACATGAAGTCATTATGATGAAAGCTCCTAAATCAACAATTTCCATAGGAAATTATTCCTTGTATTCCAGCTCACTGGACCATTTCATTTTTATAATTAATCTCAGTGATGATATCTTATATTTGCTTACAGTTACTTAAAAAACAAAAGGCTTAAGAAAAAGTAGCAGTATTTAAACAAATTAATGGTTTTTACAATGAAAACAATAAGTATGTAATTTATTAAGAGCCATCACTCTTGGATTACATGCAAAAATTGATTGCAGTTATTGATGAATACTGTGTGTTTGCAATGACAAGACAGTAAGAACATTTTGTTTCTACCTTTTAGATGTATTAAATCTAGTGTCTATGTTAATTCCCATTTGACCAGAGAGAATTTTAACCATATCTGGTTAAATGAATTACCTTTAATTACCAAAAGTGCCTTCAATTCTTCCATGACTCAGAGCTGTGTTCATCATGTACTACAGGGATTGGCAGAACGTGTAAATGTAACTTAAAGCAAGATAAACTGCTTCCTCTGATCCTAGAACACATTGAAGAACTTTTTCATGCTCTGACAGATTATTTAGCAGAATAGTGAACTGAATAATTATGGGATATTTTGTCCTAAAAATTCACTTGTGGAAGAAAATCTCTCCCAGATGTAGCTGCAAAGGCATTTCTAGTGGCAGCTGTGGCACCTGAAACAGCAACTGAGATCTGACAGTGAAAAACATAATTTTTATTGATCTTTTCTGCCTTGAGAAGTTCAAGCACAAGGAACATGAATTTGCCTAAGGGGGAGACCAGGTTTAAAAAAACTGACTAATGGGAAAACCTCAGTACCTGCTTTGAATGCTCCAAGCATCTGCTGCCACTCTGGTTTTCCCAGGGAAAGTCAACTTGCAGGGTTGTGCTGCCAGTCTGTCCATCTTCTCCTCCTCCCAGCACTGACCTAGAGTAGAGGAAATGCAATAAGTATCCTTTGGAAACTTGTCCTCATTAATTTCCTCTATGAGAGCAGGAATGAACAGGACGTTCTGTCTGCAGCCTCTGCTCCTCACAGAGGAAATAATAGTGCAATGTGGTTTTATACAGTAGTGTGTGATTTGCCTTACGGAAGGAGAGGGAGAAGGACACGGTGTTTTGTTTATTTTTCAACCATGCTTACCCACAGATGGATGGTCTGATGTATTTTTAAATGTGGAATATCCAAGAGAAGTGAGTCAGGTAGGGACATTAAAACAGGTTAAGAACCATCATGTCCCATCTCTGACATTCGTGCTTCCATTCAAAGTGCAGGGCTTCATCCTCCCTCGGGTCCTGGCATGAATCACTCCATGGGTTTTGCTGCTTTTTCCCTCTGTCCATCTTCCCTTATCGTGTTCCCTTGCCTCCAGCCAGGGTGAGCTGGCACGTCCAGCCTCCCTGCCTGCAGGAACAGTGTCCTCAGGAGACTTGGCATCCTGTCCAGCTGCTTTCCTTTTTTTCTACCTTCATGGAACAACCATCCTTTCTTTCAGCAGCTTTCTTCCTGCCTCAGCAGTGCCAGCTTTGGTGTTCCCTGTGCTTGAAATCAGGTGGAGCCTGGTGATTAACAGGACAACTTGCAGCACTGTGATATTTGGTTCCCCCCCAGTTTTGATTTTGTTCTCATTTGTGGATAATTAAAGGCACAGCCGCTGCAGTAATCAGCATTATAGAAACACTAACAGTGAGAGAATGACTCCAATTGCAGACCTGCAGTTTTTACGACTCATTAAAGGAGCTATCCAGGTGCCCCATTATGTTCCCCTCATTAGTTACCTCCCCTTCTCGAGGACAGTGTCCCACCTTTTGCAGGTCCTGGCTGGAGCAGGGAGTTCTCCATGTGCAGAGCTGGGGTGCTGCTACACTGGGGAAAAGGAGACACAGACATTTTAACATAACTCATCTGCAGCTGCCAGCAGAGTGGAGAAGGGCAAACAGTCTTGTCTCTAATTATCCAAACTTTCCCAGCAAGCGAGGTGACCCTGAGAAGGCACGTCAGTAATTTTCCACCGTCTCAAGCAGGAGTAAACAATTTAACTGGCACTGCTCTGCACAGGGAGGTGTTACCAGCAAAGCATCTCGGGGAGGACCAGGGGTTTGGAGTCCCCAGGCTAATGAAAAGAGGCATCAGCTACCAGAGGGCACCTCATCATTCACCCTGCTGCCATTAACCTGAATTTGCTCCTGATGAGGAGTTACACATCGGTGGCAATGCCATCCAAGTGGCTCTGAAAGTTGCTTCCCAGCTCCTGCTATTTGCACAGCTGGCTGTTTAAGTTGTGCAGTAACTTAAACTGGGCATATTGATTAACAAGGTTTAAAGAAGTTGTTTTTTCAGCAGAAAAATAATGGTCTGCTGTGTTCAGATGTTGATTGTAGGAATTGATCAAAAATATTGCTCAAGCTGCATAGCAATAAAAATATATTGAGCAGTGAAATCCTGGTGGGGGTTGCTGCTGAGTGAACTCAGTATGATAGTCAAATCAAAATGAATATAAATGTAATAGTTCATGTTTCAGTAACCCATTGTTAATTGTTATTAGACAAACCAGACCTCATTAAAGGTCTGCTTCATTAATTATTTCCAATTTTTTTTTATCTGGGAAGGGGATATGATGCTGTATGAGAGGGGTAAAGCAAGTTTCTTGAGTTTGGTATGGCGGGTGAAAATCAGGATGAGTCTTTTTCTGCTCTTAATGCAACTTGTGTTTGAAGATCAAAAGATTGATAAAAGATCTCCCACCAAATCACACAGAGAAAAGTTCTTTAGAGGAAGAGCAAGTAGCAGCTCCCATTTGGGTGAGCAGGACTCCCAGGAGCTCCACAGCTCTTATCCATGGCATTAGCAAGATGATATTTGGTATCCATGCAGCAGCACTTTGAATTTCCATGCCAGGGCAGCTGAGCATGTGCTTTGTTCAGGACAGGAATGAGTGTGCATGTGGTGCACTTTGTGACATGAAAACCTGCTAGTCCAGTTCCATCTCACAGTATTAGTGGCTAATTGCCTGATTTTAATTTGTTTAGTTGCAGCTTGGGTTTCTTCTCAAGTGGAATGAGGCTGGCAGAATTGGCCCCTGTGTCAAATCAGCTCTTGTTAATTTATACTGAACTTTTGTGATGTTTTCCATGTGAAGTCGACCAAGGCAGACTAATTGTGAACATTTCCTCAGGTTAGTAGCATGCACCTGGTAGCAATTTTCAGAACAGGCTGTGTCCTATTTCATCTATAGGAAAAGTCCCCTGTGTTCCAATGAGTTAAAGCTCTAAATTAACTAAGAGGAAAATGAATCATAGAGAAAAGGGTTGGGTTTTTTCAGCTAGCAGAACTGAAATAATTAATGTGATTTAGGCTGGGTTTTAAGTGCTGAATCTGAAAGTATTTTGCAAAATATGAAGGGTTACTGGTTCTGAAGAAAGAGTGTGATTTGCTGGTTTGCACTGTGCAGTTCTCCTTAAGTGTCTTGGAAGCAGTCAGATCTTGCAGGTCTGGGTTGACATCTGCATTACTGTTGTAAGATTTAGTCCTACTGATGCTTGTTCAAAAGTGTCATTAGTTCTTGCTGACAAACCTGAATTTTTCATATTGTTTTGTAAATTTAATATATTTTTGTGTTTCTGCATGATGGTTAATTATGATAAGAAACATCAGTCTTAATTTAGTGCCAGCTAGTGTGTTACAAATTTGATCCACAGCCTCCAGAGTCTGAAAGATTCCTTTCTCTGAATTGATATGTTTTTGAATTAGGCCTGCATGCTTCACTGCCAAAACTTGAAAGTCTTGCCAGCACAAGAATAGGAAAATAATTTAAAAATCATGTGGTACAGTTCTTTTAAATCCGAATAACAGTTTGAGGCAACCTGATTTGCCCTACAAGTTTTCAAGGTGGTAGGAATGGTCATGCTTTCAAGTTTATTTCCTCAGTCAGGAAAGATAGAAACCTATTTCTGTATAAAATCAAAATGGAAATAACCTGTCTCCAGGAGCTGGGGCTTCTAGAAGGATGTGCGGCAGTGATGATACTTGCACAAAATCTTTCTGGACTTTGGGCCCAGCTTGCAGCTGTCCTGAATGCTGGAAGAAAGGTAATTCCTTTTTGTTTCCAGGTGCAGATGGGGAAGGTTGCACTGTGTTAAATAATGCAAAGTCCCTTTGCCAGCATGGAGCAGGGTTTTGGCACAGTCATTGCAGCTTTAGTGACTGTTTGACAATGCCTGAGAGGCTGAAATGCTGTTTTCTCCTGTCATTCTGCCCTTTCATGTGCAGCCCCATAGAGGTGGGTTTATGTGCAGCTCAGTGATCAGCTCTGGTCTGATTTTCGAGGAAGTTCTGGCCCTTCTGGATGCCCCAGAAAAAGTTGAGGCTAGAACATTCCCAGGGGCAAGAAGACCTCTCTTCACAGTTTAGAATCATCCCTGCACATCTTTAGCTGTGCTGTCCCAGATGGGAAGTGCACCTGATGGATTTGCACCACTGCATCACCTTCTCCAGACACCCTCTTTAGGCAGAAACCACCATTTCAGCTAAGCCAAATGTCTTGGAGTGACTTTACGGTCTGGTATCCCCTATTTTTCCTAGATTTGTTTCCTCCCAAATTTGTCTCCAACCAGGACACCCAAAAATCCAGCCAGCCCTGCAGCCTGTCTCCAAAAGTGGTCAACAGCAGAAGTGCAGGAGAAAGTAGGAAGGTGAAGTAAGGAAACTGTGATGCTTCCCCAGAATATTTCCAACCCTCCACTGGACTGTATTTCAGCCAGAGGGAGATCTTTTGTGTTTAGTAGCCACAGATGGATTTTATCCCATGAATATATTGCATCATTTTGTTAACCTGTGCTACCAGTCCCAGTGTGCCATGGTGAGGAGATGCAGAACTGCTCACTGACCCATCTCAGAGCTGCTGTGGGTGACAGGAGCTGATTCACTCCCTGCTCATTTGGTTTCTACATCAGTTTGGTCCTGCAGCAGGAGGTTTCACTGCAGATACACAGAAATATGAATTTGTATGAATGCAGACACCAATAGATGTAATTATGACCTCCACTTGTGTGCATGCTGCCATCACTTGATGGTATTTGGCCCTTGAGCTGATTGGATGAACATTTTCTCTCTGTGGTTCAGTTTTACTGATCTTCAAACAACATCAGCCTCTGCTTTTCATGAGCAGTGTAAGATTTGAGTGCATCCTGATGGAGAGCCAACATCATTCATCATGTCTGGCTCGTGCTAGCATGACTGATGAGGCTTTGGAGATATTTTCAAATGGTTAAAGGGTAGCTGGTTTATTAGCTAAGAGTGCACAAAAACCACCTCCTTAAGAAGACTTGGTTCCCTTTATGTGTTTTTACCCAGTGCTCTTTCCCATCAAGGATTAATTCTTTAACTGCCTGCCTAAACTTTCTTCCAAAGGATCCATCAAGCTCAATAAATATCCTAGCTCCATTTCTGCTAGGATATTTATTAGCTCAGTTTCTGTCCCCATCTGAAGGAGGATAAATTTTGTCTCTGCATAAATACACATGTGGATTCTGAGATGTTGTTTAAACAGAGTGTTTCTGAGTGTTTCATTCCATCTGCAAGCTCTGGAGGGTTCCATAAAGCCTTTAAAATTTTTTCTACCTGAAAGGTCCAGGCATAAACTCCTGTCTGGCAAATTGGCAGGTCCGTCCCTGGTGTAAGGCTGCAGAGAACATCTGTCCCCCCAAATCTGTTTGGCAAGGTCATCAGAATATAGAAGATAGAGCAGTGCATAGAAATATCCTGACAGCTGCATACCATCTGATTGTCCCTGAATATATTTATGTGAATATGCATGAATATATATGTATATTTTATGTACAGGCACACATACATAGTATTTAGAATGATAACAATGTTGGTATTTCAGCAAAAATTATGCCTGCCCACCAACACCCTTCACATGTCCTCTTGTTGCAAAAATCTGAATTTTTATGATTTTAGTGGTCTTTTCCAGCCCAATGATTCAATGATTCTGTAGATGTGGCATTTAGGGGCATGTTTTAGTGTGGATTTGGCATTGCTGGGTTAAGGGTTGGACTTCATATCTTAGAGGTCTTTTCCAACCCAAAGGATTTTATGATTCTGTGATGTGTAAAATGTATGCAAGTATTTCCCTTGCACTCTAGTTTAGAGCATTCCTTCTTCCAGTGATGCTTTGGGCACTGTGAGAAGGGGCAGGAGGGTTTCCCAGAGGGAAGGGGGTTTGGGAGGGGTTTGCCTCCATTCAGGAGGTGCTCAGGACTCAGGACAGGGCAGATTCAGGAGGGAATGTCCTAAGGCCTCAATAAATCTCTAGAAAATCTTTGGAAATTATGCAGGCTGCATAAATATCCACCTCTGCATTCCCAGCTCAGCCCCAGCAGCACTTCCCCTGGAGCTCTGAACATTCCCTGCAAGTGAAAAATTCTTGTCTGTGTCTCTGGGTGGCTGTGTCAGACCTAACCAGTTAAGTTTGCAGTTTTGCAACCATGACATTTTTGTTTTTATTTAGTTGCAATGTGTAAAATTACCCTCAGAATCATGGAATGGGTTGATACACCTTCCACTAGACCAAGTTGCTCAAAGCTCCCTTCCAGCCTGGCCCTGAGCATTTCAGGGATGGGGCACCCAGAGCTTCTCTGAGCATCCTGTTCAATGCCTCACCACCCACTGAGTAAATCCTTTCCTAATCCTTTCCTAACTTCTGATCTTGTCCTGAGTGAGAAATTACCTCTCTGCACAGTGAACTGCAGTTAATAGGGATAAAGTATAGTGCATTAATCTCTGTATTTATGAAAGAAGAGGCGTTGTTTTGGAGAATCTGGGAGGTTTTGTTTTCATTCTGTACATTCCTTAGCACATTTATAACCAGCAGACAAGCTCAGAAGTGTTTGTGGGAAATGTCAAATTCAAGATCCCTTAAAGGCTTCCAAGATTTTGTACTATCTGAGGAGTATAAACCACGATGTAAGAGGAGTTTAGAGTTTCACCCTTCAAATCCAGTGAGTGATGGCTCATGGAAGGGTGAATAAATTCAGTTCATTGTGTCCCAACCTTTAAGTCCCAACCAGTGCAGTCCCACATTCCTGCCACACTGAAGGGCACCAAGATCTTCTCAAGCTTATGAATATTATTTCATTTATCCATGGTCTATATACAGATTTTGTAACACACTGTTGTCCTAAGTTTTGGGGTGAGCATCCACTGCTTTCAACCTCTTGGTTAAATTAACTACACATTAGCCTAAATTTGAAAAGAGACAAGTGGTTTGCTCACATTTCAGTGGTAAAACCACTGTCTTTTAACTGCACTCTGCACTGAAAGTAGGACTCAGCTCTGTCCTGTGTCCACCTCAGAGAGCAAATCCATTAAGCAATTTTCTGCATTTCAGAGATGGCTGTTTTCTATAAATTATGTAACTCTGCTGAGCATGTCTGTAAACTGGGTTTTGAACTCTAAGTAGAGACAAGGACAATTAACTGCAAAAGGTAATTTCAAAGCAGTACATTGGATAAATTATGTTACTATAAAATGCTCTGTATTAAGGAAAACATTTTAAAGCACCTTGTTTTATAAATTATACCAGCTGTGTTATGTATTGTAGTTAAATTTAATTACATAAAAATATGTAGAATCAAAAGCAGCTCAATGAGATGCAGTTATAACCTTTCTAAGGGATGATTCTGTTATAGAGACATTTTTTGGAAAATAAAAACAGAGAAGGGAAGATAAAGACTTGCACATTTTATTTCACTCTGCCTGAGAGATGTTAGATATGTTTTACTGGGTACAATACCAAAAGCAGAAATGGAAATAGAGAAATAGAGCCTCTGACCCCTAAAAGTAATAAGGTTGGATAGATTACCCCTTTGGTCTGTGTTTCCACAATAGAGTGGAGCAAAATGTTAAAAGTTCTTAAAAGAGTAAATACTAAAATCCATTACCTTTTTTATGCCAAAACTGTAACATCTCTAACCTTCACCAAGGGGATGCTTGAGGTGCCTGAAATCAATAGCCACTGGCTGACTGATCTGAGTTCCCTTTAAATAACAGCTAAAGCACAGAGCTGGGATATCTCTGGGGGTCTGAAACAAAAAACACCCTTTCTACCATGGTTTCTGCTTCAGGATTTGAGGTGTCAGCCACAAACCACACACCAGGGTCCTGGCCAAGCCCAGGCGGCAAGAGGCAGCTTTGGAATGTATTTTCTGTAGCCTCTTCTCAGAACAACCAGATAGCATGTCTCCAACCTGCACCAATGCTGGGCTTCTGCTTGGGTCAGAAGTGTGATTTTGAATCTGGTGTCCTCATCCTCTTCTCCTGCTTGGGTGTCTAGCACAGGTGTGGGGATGTGGATTCCTTGCAGAGGAAAGAAAACTGGGCTAAGTCAAAGAATTCTCAGTCACTGGAACTCTTCTGTCCATGGAATATAGCTAGTCCCAAGTCCTCAATCATCTGTCCTGCTACACTGCAGAAGTAGCCTTAGGTGTAATTTTCCCCTGTGGTTGAGGCATTTATACATGTAGGTGTCTCAGGTGTCAAACACTCTTACTCAGCAAACATTGAAATACAGACTTAAGCCTAAGCCTCTACTTAAATGGATGAATTGGGGTTAGAACTGTACTTTTGGATGTGTTTAAGATTTAGCGGTGTTATTTAAATGTTAAAAGTCTCAGTGAGGCTTTTCGTTGGTTTTCCAGAAGGAGTGTTACCAATGACACTGAATTAAAAATGTTAAAATGTCCTCTAAAATGTGGTCCATGGGCCCTGGAAGCTGGCTCCTGCCCCTCACTGTAGAGCCATGAGGATGAAAGAACCTAGATGTCAGAAGGTTTTTGTAAGACCAGGACTCCTAAATCACTTGGGAACAGACACCTGAAGTATTCAATCACCTGAACATTAGTTAAGTGCTCATTATATTTGGTAGCCTTTGAAAAATCCATTACTTGAATCCTCAGCTACAAGGAGACCTTTACAATCTGGCTCTTACGCTTTGTGACACTTCACAGAGCAATCTATTAATACCTTTAAAACCTGGGGCTACTGCTAAGGATGCTCAAGTACCTCAGCTAATTTTAAAACTTCTACCATTGTTAGTTTTCATGGCTTGGAGCTTGCGTTGGGATAATTGGGAGCATAAGACAGATTGTGAAAAAATCATCTGTGTGCTGAGAAACTCTGCCTAAGCATTACCTTTTAACAAATCTGCCCTGCTGTTTTTCAGGTAAAGGTGATGTGTTTGGTGATATCTTCTGGAAGGAAACCAGCCTGGCCCATGCCTGTGCCAACGTTCGGGCTCTGACCTACTGCGATTTGCATATAATCAAGCGAGAAGCCTTGCTGAAAGTGCTGGACTTTTACACTGCTTTTGCCAACTCCTTCTCCAGGAACCTCACGCTCACCTGCAATCTGAGGAAGAGGGTAAGCTCCTTATTTTCCCCTTCCTCTCACCAGGTGCTTGCAGTGTTTAACAGCCCCCCATTTCCTCCTGATGTTTTCAGGTCAGGGCAGATTGAGTGGCCTTTCGATAAATGCTCTTGTCACTGTTGGTAATGATGGCTCAATAAAAGTTACCTGTAGATTTGCAGCTCTGGAGAGCAGCCCCAGCAGGATGACATATGGATTGCATTTCTTTTCCTTTTCTTCATAGTTGCTGGCTTTCATTTTTTTGGCTTTTTTTCCACCCCATCACATAAATGTATAAAGTTATATTTTATAGAATCCAGATTCTGGATTTCTCAAAGTTGAAGTCTCTAAGATACAGTTCAGAGGACAATCTAATAGATGTCCATGTTAGAGACCAACTAAGAGAAATTTGTTGATGCTAAATAAATAAAATACACTCATCAAAGGTACTGTATTAATACCTGCTTCTCGCAGTTGCATAGTCTAGAATTTTAATATGGCAAAGTTAATAAAGCTGGGTAGTGATTTTACATTCACAGCTCACTTCTTAAACCCTCCTGCTCATTTTATAATCAATCAGCAATGCTCACTATCCATTAGTCCTTTCAAAGAACACTCCATCTGAAAATTAATTAGCTATAAAGACGTATCTTGAACACAGGTTAAGGGATCCTTTAATTCACATTGCGGCTGCAAAATTTCATCTTTATGATTTTTTTTTTATGATTGATGAGGGTTATATAAATTTCATTTGCATAGAGAAATCTCATAACAATGATTTATAGATTGCTGAGCATTAGCTGTGATCCTCTAGCTGCTGAAACATGTTTTTCTGCAGCTGTACCTTGGGCATCTCACCTGAAAATTTACGAAGGCTACCTCAGTATTTCACAAGACCATTTCATTCTCTGCAGTAAGAGGACTTCAACACAACTACAATTTTACTTTCTTAGGTCTAGTTTCTCTCTAGCCACTGTAGCTGCTTTCAGAGGAGGTTTCAATTTCTGTGCATCACTTGTGCTCATTAATACCCCAAGTGTGGCACAAAATACCCATGGCAAGAAGCAGATGCAATGGGATTACAGTGCCCCTCTGTCTGTGCTGGAGCCTGAAGGAGCTGAGTTATAATCAGATTTGGTTCCAGCTTGTCAGCTTACCTCTGACTCGAGGTTGTTAGCTCCACTTCAGACCTGAAGGAGGGCTTGGGGGCTTGGAAGCTGGTTCCTGATTTCTAGCTTATCACTTCTCTGTTGATGAGAAGTGCTCCAAGCCTTGACTTCAGCATTCCCCCCCTTGCCATCTCACCAGCTACAGCCCTGCAATGACAGCTCTGCTCAGGCACTGCTGATGGTGATTTCATGGGACAAGATAATGCCACTTTATTGTACCAAAATGTATTCTTTCCTTCTTAAAACTGTGAACCTGTCACTCCAGCTGGCTTCCTGAGAAAAACATGGACATGTCTGTTCCTGACAGGGCACTGTGCTGGAGTTCAGCTCTGCAGTCCAGGGCTGTGTATGAGGAGTAGCCTCCTGCCTGAGTTGTCACAGAATTTCTTCTCATTTTCTCTCTTTCTTCTCAGAATTTGTTCCTCATTTTTTTTAAGAAAAATTGGTTTCCCTACAGGGCCCTGGCATGGGGAATCACCCAGGAGAAACTAATGGAATTCCAGTTGCCAGTATAGCTGTTGTTTAGCTCAGTGTCAGGTACATGGACTTTGACATGGGGACTCCCAGTAAGGAACAGCATTCCTAAAGAAATGTTGGATTTTGCAGAACGAGAGGAAATGCTATTTGGGGGAATGTGTGGGCAGTATGTGAGAGTGGATGAAGAGTCAGAGAAGGGTTATGTCAATGTGGAATATGGAGAGTAGAGTTCATTTCATTAAAAATTGGGTGATGATGTCCAGGGGAGTCACCAATCACCTCCATAGCTCATGAAAGATGGTTCCTCTAGGAGGAACCAGTTTGGGTTCCCAGTTTGGGATGGAAAACCATCCCCTTTTGATTTCACAGAGTCCATGATCACTAACTTTCAAATACCTCACGTCCATCAGCTGAACTCCACCCCTCTCCAGCAGCTCCAGCCAATAACTGTTTGGGAAGCAGCCTGGCATTGCAGTCAGATGTGCTCAGCCAGAGCCTGCTTGCAGAAATTTGCAGAAATTCTGTGTTTTGTTCCTGGGCACAAAATAGATCATGCTACATTCAACAGCAGGGACACAACCCAAGTCCTGTTACATAAAGATATTCAGGGGATTGTTTCAAACCTCCTATCTGCTGGAAGGATACGTGGTTCCCTGTTGGGAATCACAGAAGCATTTGGCAGTGAGTTCACCCCTGAGGAAAATCGGTGCCATCCAGGACAGGTCCATCAGGTGAACAGAAAGCAATTGTTCAGGCACTGAGGCAGGGCTGACAGCTGCACTGTGCTGCAGCAGCTTGCGCTGGAGTCATGGAGCCTAAATGGAAAGAAAATCATTGTCTCCTTTAATTGATTTCTATAGAAATATATACTTAGCACTTTTTCTACATAGTCATCACTCATAAGGTTTGACATTTAATTATAACTTAAATAAACTCCTTGGGGGTTTGTGCCTGAGAAAATGGCTGTTCTCACTGACAAAAATACATAGGCAGAAGTGTTCTTGCACCAGGTCTGCTCTTTGAAACACATATCCATGGATTTGGGTGCACACAGCATGTGTTTGTGCTGCCCTGTCCCTCAGCCAGCACTTTGATGCAATCCACAGACTGCAAAACATTTAAACGTTCAAAAGGCTAATAAATTAATAACAGCACTGAGCACAAAAGGTTATTTCCACATGACAGGGAAGCTAAAGTCTTGTTGAAGTGGGAAAATAATGTTTTCTCACTCCCAAATAGCATTTAGAGCCTGGCATGTTGAATGACCTCCTTAAGGCATCTGCTCAGCAAAAGTATTGCAGCATATCATGTTTAGTGCTCTGATATCTTTACAGCATGTCTGACATCACTAATGCACACTCCAAGGCAGTACCAGCACTTTGAACTTCTTTTTTTCTTCTTTTTTTTCAATCAAGTTAAATAATTACTCTGAAAAGATATTCTTTAAAATCACAATGAGATTACATAGCTGCCTCTGAGGATTGAGTAATAAAGCAGGGTTTGGGATACGTATTCAAAGAGTTAATTACTGCCTTCTGATGCTGGAAGGGAATATTAATAATATCTAATTCATTAAGTGCCTCTCAAGATTTCACACAGCTGGAGGGGGCCCTCTCTGCAAGCTTGAGCCGTGGAGTTTGGCTTGAGGAGGGGAGTCATGACGGATTTTTAGGAAGCTCTGTGGCATCCTAACATTAAAGGGAAATGAGCAACCAGGGTGGAAATCTTGGGTTGAAAGAACAACAGAAGTCAGGGGGTCTGCAAATGTTTGCAGAGTTTCATTAGTAAATTACACACTTGGCATGGGAATTTTTATGAGTTAGTCCCTGCTCTCCCTGTGTAAGCACACAGCAGTGGGTTTTGGATAAAGGAGTGGGGTGGAGCAGATAAAGAGAGGGATGAATGAAAGCAAGCAAACAAGCAAAAGAAGGGTGAGGAAGAGGGATCACCAGTCCTGGCTCCAGTTGTTCCAGCTGGGGTGTCCTGGGCTGTGGGATGCACACATGCCCAGGCTTTACCCAGGGGGGTACCTGTTTGTAAATAGGTTTTCCCATCCTGGAGATAAGTTTCTCATTTTCTAACTATTTTTCTAAATTAGTTATCATGCACAGTCAGTTATTCCAGACATTCCTGGCATTGGGTTAGAAAGCTTTGAGGGTCTTGAGTGGTCTTGATCCCCTGCTGCTGTCCATGCCCACATCTCTACCTCATTCCTGCGCTTGTGCTGTGCTATTTCCAGGAGCCAGAACAAGGATGTTTGTCCTGGAAAAGTGCTGCCCTACCTACCTCCATATGGCCCCTGCTCCAGCCACATTCTGGGTTTTTTCTTGTCCTTTTCTCATCATTGCTTCCATTTGCTAATGTACCACCTCTGCTGAACTGCCAGCCCAGCACAGCCTGTGCAAGCACGGGGGAAAATCCAGATGAAACCTTGTCCCTGCTGAAATCACAGCTAAAATTCTCCTGTGCTTCCATACAGCAAAGATTTCAGCTTTTAAGGCACACAGTCACATCCTGCTGCTTTCTGCTGTGGCCAGAATGAGCTGTGTTAAAGGAATGAGTCAGGGGAAGAGGACAATTGTTCCTGTCTGACCCCTGGTGCGTTTGCTCCTGGAAGGTGTGCTGAGAGCCAGCCAGGTGATGTGAGGAGAGATGAGTGCTTTAAGGCAGTGAAATCCCATTTGGGGAGCTCGGGTTTTTTCTCCCTGTGATGCTCTTAAAGCCAGGGACAACACTGTGAGCAGCTGATGTTATCTAATACCTCCAGCACACGGAATCTCTGGGGCTTTTTAGCGGGTGAGGCCATCAGACTGTGTTAACACACACGTCCTATTTTCCTTTTTTCTTTCAGATTAGAATAATTTCTTTTTAAATTGCCTTTCTCTTCTTGCTTGTGGTTTTAATGCATCACATATGGTTTCTTGACTGAATCACTCATCAGTTCTGTGTCATGTGGTTTTTAGAAAAGCTTTATTTTAAGTTGAATTCTGCATTCACGTGTCCTAAAAGTGAAGGTTGTCCCAAGGTTCAATCACCATCCCTATTTTCATTTTCCACACCCTCCCAATGGTGCAATGGTGTGCTGTATTAGTGACAGATGCAGAATAGCAGAGGCAGGGAGCATTGTTTAGCTATCAGCCCTTGCCCCTGCAGGTCACTTGTGTTCTGGTGACTCTGAGGGCTTCCACACATTTTGAGCTCTGAATTGAGCTGCTCACAATTGCAGGAGCTGAGGTCAGAGCTGTTAGCACTTCACCAGCTGGTGCTCACACACAGTCCCCACCAGTCCTGAGGAGTGACTTGCTTACATGGAAAGGGGTCACAGCATTGTCCTTGTCTCAGGCCTTTTCTCTCCCTCTCTGGTTTTAAGTTGGGTTGTTTTTCTTTTATATGAACATGCTATCCCAAAAAAATTAAGTTACTATTGATATAGTTTATCTTTAGTGACTGTTTAGTGTGATTACCAAGCAAGTAAGTTATACCCTCAAAAGTCAATTTGGTTTTGTTTTGTTCACATCTTAGGTGACTTTGCAGCTGCCATTGTGCTTGGAAAGACTTTCACTTTGGAACAATTTTGAAGATTTTTATTGTTTAGCTTTATTTCATTCACCACTCTCTCCAGATATGTTAATACTCAATTGCAATATTTTCTAAAGGACTGTTCCACTGATTTATATCTAACACTACCTCTGATGGTGTCTACACAGATGCAGAGCCCACTCCAAGCCTTCAAATAAACTGATCTTGTCCAAATTGTGGATTGGTGCTCTTGGGCTGGAAATTTCTGGTGAAACTGCTCAGGGATCTGAGCAATCCAAATCCATGTGAGGAATTTATCAGTACAGGTAGTGCAGCAATTCCTTGTGTGTTTGTAGCTGTGTGGTTACAGACAGCCCAGCAAAGGCCATCCACCACCTTCTGCCACTGAGAGCCCCAAGGATCCTTCCAAGTGAGAATTACAGATCTGAGACCAGAGTTATTTCTGCAGCTCTTCCTTCCCATCTCCTGCTCCCCTGAGCAATTCCTTGTGTCTTTGCCCCTCTTCAGGGACATGGGGATTTGAATTTAAGGCATTCAAAGCAAGGCAGTGAGTCCTTGGAGGACTGTGTGTGACTTTGCTAGGTAGAAGAGCAGCATAAAAATTGAAAGGGAGAACTGCAGCAGCTTCAAGTTCAGCCCCTGCCAGATGGGTTGGGACAGCTGGGGCAGAGTGAGTGCTGCAGGAGCTGCTGTGGGTTTGCTGTCTCACTTCTGTAGCTGTGACAGAGCTGGACTCTTTTCCCTGAGCCTCACTCCTTTCCCTCTGCTTTCTGCCACTTCTTCATCTGCTGTACACTCATCTCTTCTTCAGGTCATCTCCTCTGGGTGCTTTTCAGATCATTCTGACTGTGGGAAATGAGGTGCAGTGAATCCCCTCCCTGCAGGAGCAGAGGGAAAAAAGAAAAACAGAGGTTTTCTCTTGCGTGGCTGTGGCTGCACTCGTGGTTAAGTGTGAAACTTGAATGCACCAGGGCAGCAAAGCTGTTGAAAGGGCTGGAAGGAGTGTGGGGAGCAGCTGAGCACTTTGGGCTTGTCTGGTGTGGAGAAAAGGAGGCTGAGGGTGGCCTCATTTCCCCCTGCAGCTGCCTGAGGAGGGGAAGGGCAGAGAGAGAACTGCTGATCTCTTCTCCCTGGGGTCCAGTGGCAGGATGTGTGGGGATGGTTCAGAGCTGCTCCAGGAAAGGTTTACTGGAAATTAGGAAGCATTTATTTACTGAGAGGATGGCCAAACACTGCAATGGGCTTCCTAGAGAGAGGGTCGATAGCCTCAGCCCATCAGTGTTTAAGAGGCATTTGGACATTGCCCTTAAGATCAAGCTGCAACTGTTATCAGCCCTGAAATGGTCAGGCAACTGAATTACATGATGGTTGTAGATTCTCCTGTCCTGTCCTGTCCTCTCCTCTCCTCTCCTCTCCTCTCCTCTCCTCTCCTCTCCTCTCCTCTTTCAGTACTTACCTCAAACCCAGGGCCCTGAATATCCTGTGGGATCTTTGGGAGGTTTGGGGTGCTGTGGATTCACAGCACAGTCTGGATTAGCACATTTTGCCTTGATGCAGAGATCAGCCAGTGCACTCTCATCTCTAGTGTTTCAGAGCCACATAAATCCCCCAGAGTAGCAGCAGGCCAATATTCTATTCTGGATATAATCTCTGAGTTAAATACCTTCCTCAGACATCCTGGCCATGCTTCTGTAGGAGCAAGAGACAAATCACCAGCTCTGTTAAAAGCAGGACTGAACCCAATTCTGATAATCCTTTGGCATTACAGAGGTAGACTTATTATTTTCCTGTATGTGGAACTTGCCTGTCTAAATCTAAATCAAAAGGTCATTTTATGTTGTTTTTCTGCTGGTCTTTATTGAGGAATACAAGGCAATTTTGCATACTTCTCATTCAAGGATCTTGGAACAGCATTGTCTGGCTGATAAAAAAGAATCCTGTGTGCTAGTGTGATGATTTCTGCACCCAGAGACTCAGCAACTGATGCTGAAGGCACTCAGCTGATGGACCCCAGTGAGAGGTGTGAGCATCCCCTCCTCAGGCAGGCAGTGCAGTCTGGGTGATTTGTTTGTGTGTGGAAAGATCATTAAACAGGAATGTCAGGTCCACAGGGAGACCAAAATGTGACTGGCTGTGTTAGAGTGAAGATCCAGATTGATGATTATTTGCTATTGTGCTTTCTGTGAATTAATACTATTTTCTTGTTTAAAAAACTCTCATAATTAAGAAATTCTCCTTGGTTGACACAGAAAGCATTCTGCAGGCTGTCTGCTGATAAGAGTTCAAGGCAGCATTGCTTGCACAGGACATGACTGCTAATAAAAAAATTAATCAAAGGTTTGCTATTTTTAATCTTGTAAATATTAAAAAATAAACATTTTGTGTTTACCTCCTCTCATCAATTAAAATTTATGCTTTTAATCCCTTCCCACTGTAAAGGAAAGGGAGGGAATGTGCATGGTGCAATGGGAAGGAACATTGCCATTTCATTTTTGATTTCCAGTTAAGGAAGTTTTTACCAGCAGGCAGGATTCACACAGAAAGTGAGGACAGAGGTTACCTCACACCCCTCCAAACAATTATTCCAGAGAAATGGATTTCTTCTTACAGGGGCTGCTGAGTCTAATTCCTGTGTGGATCTATGATTTTTTTCAACCTGGTAACTTCAAGAAAACGGGGAGATGTTAAAAAACTGAGATTATTAATTCTGTCATTGCTCCCTGGAGCTGAGCACCAGACATTTTAGCAACAGCACAATATGACTTGAAGGTATAAAATGAGCTTCTACCCCAGACTTCTCATTCCCTAAACCTTATTTCTGCCAGACTGGGAATGCAGGTAGAAATGCACCCAAAGCCATGGCTGGGGAAAGAGAACCTCTGCCTGTTCATGGGGATCATATCAGTGGTTCCCCATGGGCTTCACAAGGCACAGGCAGAGCTTGAGCATTCATCCAAGTGGGAATTGTCTGGCTCTGCCCAAAATGGGACCCATTTTCACCCATCTAGAAATGATGAGTAATAATTTCACAGCAGTTTTGCAATGGAGACAGCACTGATTTTATTTATTAGGTTTTTTGCCTTGGCTTGAACAAAAAACCTCCTCAAACAAATAAATAAATAAACAAATAGCTTCTCAAATGCTAAATAAAACTCCCTGTGTAAGACCTTTCTTTTCAGTGCAAGTATAAATCCATTAATCTATTATTTTTCAGCTCACACTTTACAGATTCAATAATACCCAAATGTGCTGGTTCAGCACACAATAATCATTGCAGTCCTGCAAATCCCAGATTTACCTTGCTGTCAGTGCTTCCTCCAGAACATGTAGGAAAATATTAAATTGTAAACAAAGTGCAAGAGGAACTTTGTGGGAAAGTTTGCATAAATCCCACTAGTTTTAGTTAAAAATAAAACCCAGCCTGTCACTTCCAACTTGATGATGGCTGATTGTGCCTTTTTTAATTGTCTGCCAGTGGCTGTGATTAGCAAGCTGGCTCAGTTTAGGTCCCATGCAGAGAAACTCTGGAGGAACAAATCCAGGAGATGCTTTAATATATTCCAGAGGTGGGCATAGCTGTCAGGAGGGAGAGGGACATTCTGGGAAGCACCTGAAATAAGCTGAGTCCCCTATTATTGCACTTCTGAGCAACTTACTGAAAGCTAAAAATATTCTGTGTGTTTAGGAAGGAATATATATTATTCATTTGGTTTTTTCCCCCCATATTTTTATTTCTCAGAGCTTACAGCCCTAGCTCTTAATTTGTTTCCCTTCCTGAAGATAGCAAAACCATAATATAGGTTTTAGTTGTAGGTTACTGTTAAAAAAAGGAGCACAGTGTGAGCAGTTATAAAAGACTCTGATTCTCTCAACTCCTTAATTAAACTGTCAGTGATCTTTTGATATTTTGAACTTTGGGACCTCCCCTCTGACTTCTGGGTGAATATCAGATTTTTATTAGTACTCTACAAAGCTGTCTCAGCTGCCAAAAAGGTTCTATATCTGTTTCCTGTATTAAATTTCCATCAGTCATGTACCTGCAGAGCAGGGGGACTTTACCTCTTCGTGCTCTCTGAGTACATATCCCTTTGGAAGCAGTCCATTGTCCTCTTTTTTATTATGAACAGCACTCCTGTTACCTCAGGAACAGGCTCTGGCTTCTTCTGAGAGCCTAAAACACTTCATACTCCCTTAAAAATGTGAAAATGGGGACCTAAGCAACCAGCAGATGACAGCAGCAAAGAACAGCCATTTCTAATCAGGATATTTCTAACTGATCAGATGAAATGAAGCCTTTTTATTATGATTAAATTTGCTTTTCCATTCATGCCCACTGCTTCCCTCTCAGTGCACAGACATTCACTTTTCCTGTCCATGTCCCTGACCCTAACAGAGCATCCTGTCATCTCCATAATTAATTTCTTGTCTGACCTCACTATTTTCACCAATTCTGCCTTCCTTGACTCTGTGCCACTGCAGTGAATTTCCATCTCCATCATTTGTCTGAGGTAAATCCATTTTAAATGGGGCAGTTGCTGGTCAGAGCAGCTCAGCTATGAATGACCATCCTTCTCCCAGGCTGCATTGGCCATCCTGCCAAGGAAGGCCACACTAGAGATGTAAATGGATGAACTGGATCATGCATGTTTTTAATGTGTGGATAATTGTCCCTGTTCCCATTTCATGAAGGACTCATTCAAAAACCTCAAGATGTTCTACAAAAGTACATGAATAATAATTTACAAGCTCAGTGCAGCCATGCATTAATGTCCCAAACAGATGCCTGGCTGAGCCTGATGAACCATCAGCTGTAACTTTAAGCATTTGTTAGAAATTCTGTAGTATGTGTCCCATGAAGAGCTTCCTGCCAGACCTGTTGGGCTCAAATTCAGTCCAACATATCAGGCAGCTGCTGATGGGGATGGTCAGGAATCTGCCAGGACAGAGAGTGGGCTTGCAAAACCCCAACAGCCTTCTTTAGCCTTGCTGGCCTTCTTGGGCACAAGATGCCGTGGCCCCATGGATCAGCCCTGCCCTATGTGGAACACAGAATTACAGAATCACTGAATAGTTTGGGTCAGTTTGGCTTTAAAGATCATTTCCACACCCCCTGCCATGGGCACAAACACCTTTTACTACATCAGGTTGTTCTGAGGCCCATCCAGTGAGGCCTAGAACACTTCCAGAGGTGGAACATCCACAGCTTCTCTGGGCAACATGTGCAAATCCTCCTCACAGGGAAAATTCCTTCCTTAAATTGAATCTAAACCTGCCCTCTGGCAGTATAAAGCCATTTCCTCTTGTCCTGTTGCTGCATTCCCTCATCAAAATTCCTTCTCCAGCTCTCTTGTAGCCCCTTTGGATGCTGGAATGGGCTCTCAGGTCTGTCTGCCTGGAGCCTTGTCCAAGCTGAGCAAGCCCAGCTCTCTCTGCCTTTAATCACAGGTGAGGTGCTGCAGCCTCTGAGCACCTTCATGGTGCTGACATCCAACACAGGTGCACATTTGTCCCCAATGTAAGAGCCTGAATGAGAGATGTGGGACTCCAGGCAGCTCTTCAAAATGCAGTTTATTGTATCCAAGAGGTTACAGCAGCCCAGGGTGGTGGGTGACAGAGCCTGTGCCTACAGCTGTCAGCTCCAGCTGCAGGCAGGCCTGGACACCCTTTGGTTTTGGTTACAATGCATTATATACTCTGCTGAGCATCTTCATACAGTAGAACCAGTCTATACCTTAACTATTTTCTATATTAACCTATCATAACTACTATCATTACCATATCCATGTTACTGTTGTCCAATCACTAAAAGTCAGTACATTACAGTTTAAGCTAGAAGTTGTTATTCAGTTTTCTTGCAGTAGAAAATTCTGAGACCTTTTTCTACTTGTAACATTTGCTGACTTGTTTGCCTGTGCTCTCTTTCTGCGTGGTAAAAACATCTTCTTGTTTGAGGTGGGTTTATCTTTTGCTCTAAGCCATAAAAACCCCTTCTAACTAACACACCCTTTGCCTCCTTGGTTATCCAGTAAAACTGCCTCAGCAATTTTTTCTTCTATATCAAAACTTGCTTCTGTTTCTATTCCTTCATCAGACTCTACATTTAAAAATCTTTCTGCTAAACATACATATCTGTGAGACTTTCTTTTCAAACTTTCATCCTTCCCAACACCCCTAACAGCATCTAAGGTGAGTGAAAACCCCCACTGAGGAGAGTCAGGCTCCTGGACAAGGCTTCCCTGGGAGAAGGTGACTGAAGAACTGCTGTCTTGTGTGAAAGACTTGGAGTTAGCTGGATTTTTTGGACCTCAGAAAAAAAAAACCAAAGAGAAAACCAGGGAGATGCTTTAGCCAAAGTTTCTGAGCTCAGAAGGAGCTCTGGGAGGCCAAGACAGCATCTGAGATGGAAAATAACAGAGACAGAGATCTGTACTTTTGTGTAGTGTCTTTTTACATCCCTGCAGCAGTGTTTATCTTGCACCAGCTGGTGTTTCATTAATTGTGTGTGCACAGGGAGTGGTAGAAAGCAATACAAACTGTGTGTAAACAGGGTGAAGCATGGCCAAAAACAGGCAAATACAGAATCATCGATATTATTGATTGCAAAGACCTGTTATTTGTGCAGGTACAGAGTTTTCTTCTAGCCCCAGACAGGAAGAGGGGATTGACTCCAGTTTTACATGAAGTAATTTCTGATCAGTTTTAAAGCCAGGTTTTCCAGAGCATACAATAGTGAGGATTACAAACTAATTTGTTTAGGTCTGGAGCAATGAGATAAGCAAAGGCTGCAGAACCAACAGGCTCAGCCCCTATGGAGCATCCTGTGTCAGTGCCTGAGTGCATGGATGGGAACAAAAACAGTGCTGGTGAGCTTTACAGAGATCCACAGCTGGCAAACAGGCAGGGAAGATCACCAAGAACCACATGAGGAAAATGGAAGGAGCTTCCCTGAGAGTAAATAAAGTGTGGAGACCCAACAGAATGATACCCACAAGCAGGAAATGGTCAGATTGTTAAAACCCTTCACAGCACAGCCTCAGCTCATTGCCATGAAAATCCAGGGATTGATTTAATGCAGTCAGTGTGCAAGTGGGAAGGAAATGGCTCTTCACCACACCATCTGCTCATGCCATCCCCATAACCCCACCAGCAACTCTCCTGGGCTGCCTTTTCCTCCTGTGGGTGCCCTTCAGAAATAAATGCAAAGCTCTGCAGAGTTCCCACTTGCCAAGTGCCTCAAGTGGCATCTCCTGATCTGGGAGAGCATGCAGTGCTCCCTTTGGGACAGGAAGAGCACTTCATCCTCAGGGGGTGTGTGTCACAGAGGCAGCCCCGTGGTGCTGTCCAGGAGTGCTGTGCCATGACTGTCATCAGCAGCTCCATCTCTGCACAAGTGGCTGCAGGGAGCAGCACTCTGAATTTTCACACAGGGAGCAGCACTCTGAATTTTCGCATAGCTGGTGCTTGTTTCTGTGCTGTGGTAGGGAGCTCACTAGCTGGTGGGTAGCTTTCCTTCTGGCTTGTCCAGCTGTGGGAGATTTCCCTTGCCTCTGCACCAGAAAGGAAGAGCTCTTCTCTGGTGCACATTCAAGTATGAGGAAACATTATCAAAATCTTTGAAATGTGGTCTTTGCTCTCTAAAAATTAATTTAATTTGATCTGGCTATAAATAGAAGGCCCCTGCTCTGCTGACAATTACAAATGTCTCTAAAAAGCTGTAATTCCTTCAGTCTCCTGAGCTAAAGCACCTTCAGTGGCAGAGCTATGCCAGACATTTAAGGCTAAAGGGAAAAGTTTTAGGTGAAAGTAGCCCATCCTCTTCATGGTATATTTCTTCTTGACAACATACTCCTTAATGTTTGCATGCTTGTATTGGGTCTTTTTTTTTTCTCCCCAAGTGGTTCCTCCCCACTGAAGCAGTGACTGCCATCATATTAAAGGCAATTTCAGCATGTTCCAACAGCCAGCACTCCTTAATCACACACTGCCAACCAAGAGCTCCCAACTGGGAAAAGCTTTGCTCTTGCTGGGTGCGATGTTTCACTTGAAGAATCCCTGGGATGCTTTTTAAGGTTATTTCACCAAGCTTTCTGCAGTTAAATGAAGTAGATATTAAAAGTTTAAATAACCTTTTGGTCTTCTTTTCCTGTCAAATTTGGATTTCCCAATGGTTCAACTGAGTTATTTCAGATCTCTTGCACAGTGGGCTGACCCTGTCTTTCAGAGGTGTTAATCCTTTCCAAGTCTTGATTTCAAATTAAAAGAATTGTCAGGTCACCCTGCCAGTGGATTTTGTGCTGTGTCTCTGAGTTGAGAAGCAGAGATGTTGCTGAATTGCCCCAGCTCATGCTCCATGGCAGCATCCCTGTGGCTTCCTTTGCAGGGCATCCCATGGATAAGGTGGGCACTGGGATATGATCAGTGGTCATTTGAACTTAGGTTTCATCCAAAAGATCTGTAGGAAGGGAGTGAACAGTGGCTGAGTTTGGTTCAGACAGCTTCAGTCTTCTCTGATTTGTCAATAGGCTGTAAAGAAATAACTGAGGCAATTTTGGCATGATTGGCTGGCTGAGAGAAGAGCCATGGTGCAAGGTTTGAGCTTGAAAACAGAGAGAGATGAGATCAGTTCTGAGTGCAGCCTGATCAGAGAATCACAGAATCCCAGGATGGGACCTCAGTGGATCATCTGGTCCCACCTCCTTGCTCCAGCAGGGCCATCCCAGAGCACAGGGCACAAGATTGTGCCCAGATGGTTCTGGAATATCTCCAGTGAGGGAAACCCCACACCCTCTCTGGGCAACCTGTTCCAGTTCTCAGTCACTGCATGGGAAAGAAGTTTCCCTTCATCTTCAGGTGGAACTCTTGTACATCAGTTTCTGCCCATTTTCTCCTGCTTGGCACCACTGAGAAGAGCCTGGCTTCATCCTCCTGGGTCCTGCCTTTCTGCAGGGGGACGGTGCTGTGGGACAAAAGGAGTCTTGGTGCCCTTCCACCTGCTGTGACATAGGCAGGCCCTCACTTTTAGCCCCAAAAGGTCAGGTCCTTGACTGGAATCTAGAAGCAAATGGGAAAGAAGCAAATGACTGCCCATCCAGCAGTGTAAATCTGCTCCAGTCAGGAATACTGGAATGATTTTCAGCTAGCTTGGATGTGGAGTCAGTGGCTCTCTCCCCTAAACTGGTCTCTGTTACTAGCCCTGGTTGAGGTGAGGGATATCTGACAGTGACTGAACAGCATTTTTTATCTCCCTGTTTTGTAATACAAGCTGGAGTCTTGGCTCTTCTAGGTACAGAGGCTGTCCCTTTTCCCTTCCATTTGGGTTTTTTAAAGTTATTTCTTCATTTCTGACTTAGCACTTCCAAACAAAACTGATGGTGGGTATTCTACCTTGCATGGCAATGGAAGTGCATTGTTCTAATTGAAGCTCCTGCTGTAAAAGCTTTTCAATAAATTAACAAAACCTTGAAAGTGATGAAGTCAACAGAGTAGCTGGTGGCAC
The DNA here is from genome assembly GCF_028551555.1 of Melozone crissalis. NCBI lineage: Eukaryota > Metazoa > Chordata > Aves > Passeriformes > Passerellidae > Melozone > Melozone crissalis. The sequence goes on from NW_026535834.1 coordinate 4,435,301, forward strand.
ATTCCTATAAAACCAAGGTTTCTGAAAGCCAGGTGGAATGTTTTCAATGTCAGAAGCAAGGCTGATAGCTACGGGTGTTATTTTTTATTGGGCCAGTGGATATAGCTGGAAAAAAATCAAAAATCTTTCAGTTGCAAAACACTTTTTCAGGTCTGAAGACTTCAGATTAAATTTCAGGCACTTTATAGTCTGGTACAGTAATATTTAAGTTAAAAAAGAAAGCCATAATGATTCCAATTAATTTAAATTTCCACTTAAAGCAGACAGCAGAGAGTAGTATATTTGGGGAACAATTTGCAATTCTTTTGCTGATGTATTACTTTGTAAATGGAGAGACTCTCTTAGGCATTTAGTGAGACCATTTAGTCTTCAGGCAAAAAGCAATAAGAGGCAAAAATGCAGAGAAGAAAACACAAATTCTGCAAATCCTCTGTGCCCGTGTTCTGAGTGGCTTTGTGCTGGGGATGTGCAGGAACACTGCACAAACAGGGCTGGCCAGAAGCCAAACATGAGGATTTTGATATTTTTCATTGGAATAAAAGCACAGCCTTTCTCACTAAATAAACAGAAATAGTTCTGCCTCCCTCCTCACCCCTCTTCCAACAAAAACCTGAGCAGCAGTAATTTGTCCTGGTCTGGATTTAATTTCAGCAATTAACTGCAATTAAAGGTGAGACTTTTCAAATTATTTCTAATCCAGAACTCTATACACCAGACAGGACAGTGGTGAAAATAAAGGTTGTTGTTATATTAATAATCTTCTTTTACTTCTAAAAAATATATTTGTATGCTTAATCTTTTTGCAGTATGGATTTTCCTGCTTTAGGGGCTTTAGTTTGGAAACCTCGGCTCCATCCCCCCAGCTTATGCACTGAGCAGCTCAGTGACCCTGGGCCAGGGATGCACGACCTCTCTGTGCCCTGTGCTGGCCTCTGGCGCCAATGGCAGCCACGTAAATCCAAATTCCTCCAATGCAGGGAGAGGGGAGGGCTGGATTAGTGCTGCGTATTATTATTGGTGATTGATTTTCTGCTCCACGTTAAATCAGGCTGAAGAGCAACTTGTAAAGTCTTTTGGCACTTTTCCCCTGTTTCTGCAGTGTGCCCCAAGCTCAAACCACCCTGCTGTCATCTGCAGGCTTTGAACTGTGCTTCCCTCTCCCTGCCCAGGAGCGTGGCCCCCTTAGGAGATCCTGGAGAACTGAAGGCTGTTTTCTTCTTTTAATCATCTCTGGTAAAATGCAGAGACAGTGATCTGCAGCAGAGATGAGTGTGGATCAATTGACAGTGCTGCTGACTGACATGTCATTAGGCCAGTGCCAATAGCAGATATTGATCCAGCTGCCAGCCAATATAAGTTTGCAAGGACCCAGGCTGCCTGATGGAGTTGGGAGCTGTGCTGTGGAAGAGGAAGCTGTCTGGCAGTGAGCACAGCACCCCTCAGCTGGGCTGGGAGGCAGTGGGAAGCTCCTAAACCCTGGGGTACCTGATGGTCATGTGCTGGCAGGGTTGGTGGTGACAACGTGGTCATAGTGTCCCACGTGGTGCCACATGTCACCCTCTCCTTACATCAGTGTGGTTCTCTGAAAGTCATGAGATGGTCTGGTTGGGGTGGGTGGAGGCTGTCTTTGCTAGGATTCACTTCCACATGCAGTGAAAGATCTTGGGAGTAATGGGCTTGGGTTTTTAGCCATCTGCAGGGCTCCTCTTTCCCCTTCTGTAAGTACCTCAGCTTCTCTTCTTGCAGGAGAAAGAAACATCTGCAAAATGGAAAAAACCAAGAAATCCTGTCAAGAGAAATCTACTTTTCCCTCTGCCTAAATGCCAGACAAAGAAATAGGAGAAATATGTCCCTTGCCCTTTGCTCTCTAATAATTGCATCCACAAGGAAGAAAAGAGAAAGGGGAAGGAGAGATGAATATGTGATACTCTGCATCAAGGGCACATCTGCAAGTAGTTTGCTCACCCACAAAATGCCCAGTCCAGATTAGACTTGTTTACATGGGAAGGTTGTCAGGGAGTGATGGAAGGCATGAGTTTAAATCCCAAAGTGGATAACCCTGACCAGAGAGAGGGAACAGGGGTGCCCACAACACTGCTCAGTAATAGTTACACTGCAGCAGTCAGACTCAAATTGTCCTCTGCTCAATTTCCCCATGTTTAACCAACTCTGTGTGATATACAGAAAACAGATTAGTCTGATTCAATGCATTATTTCAGCTCTCCTATCCAGTTTTGTCTTTTTATTGAGTTCATTGTAGGACTTAGGGTTCTGAAAAGGAGTTAGGAGGCTAAAGCTGGGCTTCTTTGCTCCCAGCTGTGACAGGAGCCCCAGAGGAGCTGTGACCATGGTCACAATCCTTCTGAGGCCACACAGATCAATACTTCACTCTGCAACAGGCTGATCTTACAAGGCCAAGCAGCAACAGACCCTGGTTGAAACCAACCATAAATTCATAAACAAAGTAGCCTTTCTGGTTTATTGATTGAAATGATTTTGTATGTGGAAGGAGCATTTTGCTCACTTGGATAGTATTGCAGAAATCATTCTGAATCTGTCTGCTCTGCAACATGCTAAAGCATCTGCTGTTTGGTTACAGCAAAGAAAACAGAAAATACTGAGTGAAAAAGCAGCAAAAATAAGCAATCAATTCCAATTCCAGTCTCATTTAAAAACAGTGGCAAAGCTCCCCACTTCCAAAGGAGCACAGTGCCCTTCTTCAGCATCCCTTTCCAAGCAGACAAACAGAGCCCAGCAGACATCAGACAACAGCTGAACCTGCAGCCACAGGAAATCCATGAGTTGTTTTCCCCTGGGATATGGAAAGGTGGAGGCATCTCTGGGCAGGAGGTGCTCAGGCCTGAGTGACTCAAAGAACAGAAGAGGAAACCGAGCTGCTCTCATATAATGCTCTTGTATTTGGTGGAAAACTGTATAATTTTGCCAAGGGAGGAGAAGGTTTAGGCATTTCTCTTGGAAATCTGACTCCATAGCTCAGCCCACACTTGGCTGAAGGTGTAATCACACTGTTTAAAGAATCCATCAGGCCAGCTGAGTGATCTGACTGATCCTTCCTTGCAGAGTAGGTGTCAGTAGGTGTCAGTGCCTTTAATCAATCTGAGATTGATGTCTCAGGGGATGAGACCAGGACTTCATGTAGCACTGTACATCCATTGTGCACTGCCCTGAACATCTCAGGGCAGCATGCCCTGGGCTTTTCATCTTGAGCTGAAACCCTGAGCACACCTATGTGCATTCTTTCTGTGCCTGTTTTGTATTTTTTTTAAATGAACTGCCTCAGTTTTGGCAAGAGGCCAGCACAGTGACCTCTCTCTGCTGTCAGCCATGGGTTTTAGTCTCTCGGTTGTAAATAGTTAGCAGTGACAGAGGGATTTCCAGTTAATTGGGGAAATGAGGGCAGTGTTATTATCCTGTGTTACACTGGGGGAGATGGAGACATGAAGAGTGATTTGTGCAGGACTTCCCACTTGGCTGAAGGTCAGGCCAGCAGGATAATCCATCCCTGTGAATCCCAGCCTGCTGCTCTGTGAGTTTGGCCACGATGCTCCAGGGATGTGACAAATGAGACTTGGATCTCTGCCCCCTTCTCTCCTCTTTCTTCTTCCATCCTGACGTGTTTTAAATGACACCAGGATGACTTCAGATCCATACTCAGTATGAAGAGGATGGGTCAAACTCTCAACCACTTTCTTCTTCATATTCATGTTTTTTCACAAATGCAGATCAGCCTAATTGGCTGCCAGCATGCACAGATGTCTCTCTGCAAGAGTACTCAGGTGCTGTGAGAATTGATTGTGAACATGAAATGGAATCAGATTAAAATTTGACCTACAGTAATCAATTTCTAAACAGTAGGACAAGCAGTAAGGAGATGATGGAATTTCTGGACTTTGCAAATCAGTTATTGGCTGTTGTTGTGCTTTTCTGAAGGGTCTCTTCCCCACTACATGCCCTGATTTTTCTTTAGATGAGCAACTTGAGGGGACAAAGATCTTTATTAAGTCATCATAAAAGAATGAACCTCTTCCTTGCACATAAAATGCCACTAAATATCCCTTTAAAGGGCTTTTTCAGCATCATGGAAATAATTCTCATTTCCTTGAAGCGACATCACTTTGTTACTTGGATTGGAAATCTTCACATTTTTTGCAGGTCAATTCAATAGTTGCTGAGGAGGAATGTGTGTGAATACAGTTTCTCCAAAGCAAAATTAAAATGTGCTTGGTAGGAAGCTTTTGCTGTAGCATGTCACTGTGTCTGTGAAGTGAGGATCAATAGAAATTTGCAGAAAGGCTATTATTTACTGTTTCTTTCAAGCAGCTGGAAGACTAACCTGCAGAAATCTTCTTTTCCTCCAAAATCCAGCATGAAAGACTGTTTAGTGAGACATCCCTGTCCTGGAGATTAACTAATTGCTCAGCAGTCAGTCATTTTCACTGCACAGCCAAGGACAGAGATTCCTTTCTCACACGCAGATGGAGCAGTGGTTTAACACAAAACAGTTCCTGGGACAGGAGGATTAAGGGGAATTTACTGGAGAGCAATTAAAAGAGTTGTTAGAGCAGTTTGTTTTTGAGGCTGAATTTCACATCAAAGTGAAGCTATCTGAGGAGTGTGCAGAGCAGAAGAACAATAAAGCCATCATTTCAAACCATCTACTCTGCATCCTTGGAGTGCAGATTAATAAAGTGAGCTAAGAGTTTATGGAGATTTGCAGGAGTGAATTAGCGAAAGCAGCCTAAAGGCTTGTGTGGAGTCATTTCCTATTAATCCATTTCTGTCTAGTCCTTCATAGTTTGACTTTTTAAATTCACTTTTTAATTAATGTAAACAAAAAAGGAAGATTTTTTCATATAATGGAAGTTTTTTGGTTTTTTAAAAATAACATCTGAAAAATAAGATTTAAAAGCATTTTAGTATCAGGTATTAGTAATGTCTTGGGAGCTTTCTGAACAAGAAAATCTGAAAAATAAGATTTAAAAGCATTTTAACATCAAGTATTAATAGTGAGTCTAGTTCTCTGGGAACTGCCTAGATTTTAAAAACACGTTCATTTTGGAGCAAGTCTTTTCACCAAGGGTTATACATTAGGAATTAGGTTTGACTGGCCTAGTTTTCAGAATATCAGAAAAGAGGGTCCCAGATACGCCTTGTTTTGACAGCTGAAGGCTTCTAGAGGGGACCAGTCCTCAAGGACTGAGGGATGCAGCATCCCAGAGCCCCCTGAGCCCATCAGAGCCGTGGCCTGGGAAGGGTTTGCTGGGTTTGGCAGTGCCAGGGGTGGGAGTGATCCAAGGGGAGTGATCCAAAAGGGAGTGATCCAAGCAGGATCTGTCCTACAGCACCTGGAGTGGGATGGGCTTTGCAGTGCAAAAGCTTAGGTGGATAGAACAGACACATCTCAGGTGGTCTCCAATTTCCCAGGGGCTGTGGGCAGGGCATCTCCATTCCCCTGCTGGAAGGTTTTCCTGGGAAATGTAGTGAGAATAAGGGGGAAGGGGTGGGTTTCCTTTCCCTGCTGGTGGTTTGTTGAGACATCTTTTATGGAAAATCCTTTCCTTAGGATTTTTCATCCTGAGAAGCTGAGAGGCCTCAGGAACAAAATTTAACCATTGATTATCTGCTGCTGTGGAATGCAACAGGTAGATTTTTGGTTGGCCCATGTTAGATGTTTGTAATTAATGGCCAATCAGTCAGCTGGCTCAGACACAGAGCCTGAGCCACAAACCTTTGTTATCATTCTTTGCTATTCTATTCTTAGCTAACCTTCTGATGAAATCCTTTCTTCTATTCTTTTTAATGTAATATATAACATAAAATAATAAATTAAGCCTTCTGAAACATGGAGTCAGATCCTCATCTCTTCCCTCATCCTGAGACCCTGTGAACACGGTCACAGTGGTTCATCCAGGAAATTGGAGACCACCTGAGATGTGTCTGTTCTGCACACCCACCCTTGTGCACTGCAAAGCTCATCCCACTCCAGGTGTTGTAGGACAGATCCTGCTTGGATCACTCCCCCCACTGGCACTGCCAAACCCAGCAAACCCTTCCCAGGCCGTTGCTCTGATGGGCTCAGGGGGTCTGGGATGCTCCGTCTGATTTTCCACAAGCTCTCAAGAGAGCCACCAGCCACACTAGAAGTGTTTCCTGGGCAGTGGTGGCTTGCCCTTCCTCTGCAGCTTTTGGAAGAATAAAGTTTGTCTGTAAGGACTGGCTGGGCCCTGAGGCTGTGGGGAATTCATCCCAGCCAGGAATTGGCAATACCTCAACACCCTGAGGTGGAAATAAAACCAGCATCTGATGAAGGGTGCAAAACACACACACATACACAGAATAACTACAGGAGGCTTTTTTACACCCTCTGCACCAAACCCTGACATTTTCACTGCCAGAGGTGGAGATTTGATTCCTCCATCCCACCATCCATGGAGGGTGTCTGCTCAGAGGCGACAGGCACGGAGCTGCCTGTGCAGATTCCAGAGACAAGCAGGCAGCTCAGGGCACAGCTTGTCTGACCTGCTTTAACATCCAGCTGCAGGTGAAAGAAATGACTCACACCTTCCAAGTGCATTTGTCTTCCTCCCTCCGCTGTGCAGGGCTCCTGGAGGGTGAGTTCACATGCAGACAGAGGCTTTGTAGGTGAGCCCTGTTCTGAGTGTCTGTGCTCTGGAAATTGGGTATATTTTATGGGGCAGGAAATGTATTTATGTATTATGTATTTTCAGGAGCAGGAAATAGCACACACGTCTGCACTGGAGTATCCTGTGTCTGTCTAAATCCTGGATCTGACATAAATCTGCCTTCCACATGAGCATGACAAAAATGTAAATTACTTTTGTACAGTGCACTCCAAGATGTGAAAATTAATAGTATTTTTTGCAGACATCTTTATGGAAATTTATGTTGTACAGCCTTGTAGCATTATTTCCAAAGAAAATGAGATCTGTGTTATTGCAGTATTGGATATTGGTTATACCACTTAAAACTTAAAATCCATTTGCCAGCTTTGGCTAAGCTTGTGTAATTTCAGGCCAAGAAGGCTAGGGAAGGCAGCTCTCCTGTTTCAAAAAAAAAAAAAAAAAGCTTATATAAAATCAAGCCAAGGCCAACAAGCACACCTTGTGAGGACACTCTAACTCCCTTTTTGAATGGGAATTAGACATTCCTGGAGGAGGTGGACCAGTCCAAATCCTTCTGGTGGAATCTGAAAACTGGTGAAGGAGCTGCTGGGTGGGTCTAAGCCAAATGCAATCCAGCTGCCAGCTCTGCAGTGTGGTTCAAGGAAGGGTGCATTTCCCTGAAATCCTGCCTCCATCACCTGGAAAGCTCCAACTCACCTTGTTTGCTCATTTCCCTTGCTCCATCTGCAGTGTTTTCAAGTACAGCTCTGGACCTGTGCTGCCAGGTGTGTCCAGGTTAAAAAGAGCCCTCTATTTCTTCAAATTTATTAACCTGAGGAATGAATCAAGATCATCAACCATTAACTTGATTATCTTGATTCTAACCTTAATAATTCTGTGGTTCTATGATTCTTATCTCACTGATCTCAGATGCCTTCTCAGAAGTTGCTGTATTAAATAGGAACAAAAATACAGGGATCTGGACAAACACATTGGGTTGTGAACAATCAGATGCAAGGGAGATGGGGCTCCTACAAGACGTTGAATCAGACAAGATAATTACCCCCGAAACAAACTTTTCAGAGATGATCAGCACTGACATCAGCCTGGTCTGTGCTTTAATGAGAGTGACCTGTGGTTACTGAGTGGATGTGGCTGTGGGGACGGAAGTGTGGTATTTCTGCTGCAGAAACGTCCTGTGAGCTGAGTCAAACCAATTCTCCCAGGACAAGGTCTGTGACAATCTTTGCTTTTTGGTGGCTTTGTGTGGCTCTCCCTCCCTCCTCCCCTCTCTCCCTCCCAGTCAGTGCACACACACTGCATCCATCACCATGACAACTGTGCTCCCTTTGGATCCATGGCTGTCCCTTTCTGGCCATTTCTGTGGAGAGGAGCAGGCACACCTCGAACACCACTAACAACAGCATGGGATGTTCAGGCACAGGACAGGGTGATCTCTGGTCAGACAGCTGCCACTGTTGTAATTCTTCAAGACTTTTACCAGCTCTGTAATCCCTTCACGTACCTGCCTTGGAGTCACTTATTAAGGGATCTTTGTGCAGATCTCCTGGATGGAGCAAGGTCATGCAGGGATTATTTCCACAGTACTGCTACAAAAAAAAGACAGCAGACAAGAGATGCATTTCAAAGCACCTGAAAAGGCCACAGCTTTACTCTTTAATTCAGTGTGTGTCTCAACTTTGAGCTGCCTCCCTGACTCCTCATTGCTGGTGCCCTCATCTGCACTTGGCTTTGGGGCTGGTTATACAAGCTGGCACCTCACAGGAGCTGTGACACATCCATTGCTAGGACCTGGGGTAAGGTCCCCCTTTGGAGGGACAGGGACAGAGTTCACACTCACATCAGTTACCTCTTGGTGTGCAAGGGAGGCTGAGATTGAGATCAGATGGAGAATCTCAAATTGCTGTTTTCTCCTCCATGCCTGCCTCATAAATAACCTGAGTATTTCAGTCCCCATGGCTGAATGTCAGTTAACTTCTGCTTCATCTTTGCCAGCTCAGTAATTAATGTCATCTCTGTTGCCCCTTCTACCCAAAATAAAGACACAAAGAGAAACCCAGGAACGTGGACCCCTGGGACAAAATTTGTGCCACATGGAAGGGTCTTTCACAATCTGATCCATAAAGGAAATGGAGTCCTGTACTGAATGTCTGTTACATTAATGAATTTAGAACTTGGTGTGAGACAGGAGTGTGGCACTTTACTCCTTGAAATAAACTATACACACTTAATTCAGCTTCTTCTTTAAAGATTGTGACTGTTCCTGGGACATACATTTGGGCAGGCCTGTGTGTAACTTCTCTGAGAAGGGTCAGGGACAAATTAAATAGCTCATCCAGCCTAAGATTTCAAAATAATGCTCTTCCAATCTGCAGAGAAATGTCAGATTGCATGAGATGTTTTTCAGTTCTTATTTATAAAGAAAAAAAGCTGGTTAAAGTTATTAGACATTAATAGAATTAAGTTTCCATGCAAACATTTGTAAATGTAAACACATTTTAACTATTCTGGTTTAGTTTAAACCACTGTGGAAGCAGATTAAATCCAGCCACATGAAAAATCTCCTAATATGGAAAAAATTGGTAATGAAAAATAACTATTGCTCTGTTAGTGCTAGAATTCACATCTTGGTTTTTTTTCTTCAGTTCTTTGTCCATGTAGGATCTTTCTTTTCTTTTACTTGTACATATTCTACTGCTCTCAAGTACTCCTGACCAAAACTGGATCCTTGCTGTGCTAGGGGTGCATCTCCCTTGGCTGAGGGGTAGGAAGAGAGGGAAGTTCTCCATGGGGTGAAATTATTTCCTTGGCAGAGTAGTTCAGTGGGAGAGTGAGGACCAAGACCTCAGTCTCCATTCAAAGTGCCATTATCCCACAGGGTGAGTTGGGATGTGAGGGTCTGCTTGGTTATGCAGTTCTGAGTGAAAAAGAAAATAAAACAGCCATGAACACCTACATGTTACATGAGAAAACCAAGGGGAGTAGGTCCAGGGCTGTGCTCCAGCCCACCTTTGCTCCATTGGAAATAGGGCTCCACTGAGGTAGATCACTCCTGAATCCTTGACTCTCAGCAAACCCTCGGATTTCTGAGTCCCTGGGCATTTTCTGCACTAATCAGTTTGTGGCAGATCTGCTCCTTCAGAGGAGCTGCTCAGAACCATTCCAGGCTGGAGCATTTTCTGTCCCAAGAGAAGAAAAGGGAAATAACTCATTGAAGATCTCTGTCAGCTTGTGTCCTGCAGGAAGCTGAGAGAACATGTTTTGAGGAGGTGACAGCAGGGCTTTGGGTGTGTGTCTTCACTGCATGGCCATAAAGCTTTGCCATGGGGTAAAGCTCATGGCTGTGAGTGGTCAGCGGGTCCTTGGCCTCACACAGCAGACCAGATTTGCATGATGTATCTGATGGCATTTGCCACCTTGGCCACCATCCCTTTCTGCTGTTCCCAAAGTGTTTGCTCTGCTCTGAGTCACAGCAGCACTCAGGCTCAGACGCCCCTGTCACTGGGCTCAGCCCATCCAAATGACACCTGGCCAAGTGGTTCTGGGGCAAAAAGCTTCACAGTAATTTCCTGACTTTTATAAGGACACACTTCAGGGGTGTGAGGTACAGGTGGTGTCAGATTAGAGAGGTTTTGGCTTTTCTTCTGCCAAGCCCAGCAGCAGCAGTCGCTGGTAATTATATTCTGTGCAGGGAGATAACCTCTGTCTGCAAAAGGTTTGAACTGAGTCTAGAAGAGGGATAAAAGAACCAACATTGGGTTGGGGAAGAAAGAGAGGTGAGGGTAATTTTCAATGAAGTGGAAGATTTGGGAGAGGAATCAAAAACTGCTGCTGTGGCCTTTGTTGCTGTCATTCTGGTTATTGTAAACATGCAGTAGGATAGGAGTTGTCAGAGTTCCTCCTGCCTTTCCCAATGGCCCATCTAGTGCCACGCTGGCCAGGGAAGCACCGTGGGCCTGTGCTTGCTGTGCTTGCTGTGCTTGCTGCAGCTTCCTGTGCCTGCTGGAGCTGCCTCCCTTCCAGCATCCTTCCCTTCCAGCATCCCCCACTGCCTCTGGACAGCCCAGCCAGGCACAGGCAGCCTGCAGGGAGCAGGGGGCTCAAGCTGTGAAACAGATTCATGGCAGAAAGCAGGGAAATCATGGAAACACAGAATGGTTTGGGTTGGAAGGGACTTTAAAGATCATCCATTTCCAACCCCCTGCCATGGGCAGGGACATCTTCTACTATCCCAGGTTGCTCCAAACCCCATCCAACCTGACCTGGAAAACTGCCAGGGATGGGGCAGCTCTGGGCAGCCTGCACCAGTGCCTCACCATCCTCACAGTAAATAATTTCTTCCTAGCATCCAGTCTAAACCTACTCTCATTTTAAAGCCAATCTCCCTTTGTCCTGTCCCTACACAACCTTTTAAAGCATTGGGTAGAGGATGTTTCCCCCATTGCAGATGTTTTCAGGGACTCAGCACAAGCAAAGCCAAACAGGGACACCTGGAGGGGAACCAGCCATGTCCCCCTGAGACCTTGGGGACACATCCTGGGGGACACATCCTTGCAGCTGGCTGCTTTCACTGCTGCATCTTCTGCCAGAGGTGCTGTGCTGCCCTCTGGGGCAAGAGAGGCACAAACTAAACATCACACACCACCCACCTTCCAAATGGGCCTTTAGAGAGTGTGGCTTCAATTAAATGTGATCACTCAATTTTGAATCAAGGGCAGTTTCTCTTGCCCTTATTTGCTCTTGAGAGTGGCCAGAGAGAGAGAGAGAGAGAGAGAGAGAGAGAGAGAGAAAAGCTCCATGAGGGCAGCTGCTAATGAAGGGGAGCCTCCAAATGAGGGAATGTGTCACTGCATCTAGGTCAGAGCAGTCGCATTAAAGTAACTTCCATGGTTGTCCCTTGGTTTTGTTTATATTTGGGCTTCTAATAAGCAAGTTAACCAAATTATTCTAAGCAGCTGTGTCTATCAGCAGCAGGCAAGGAGAGATCTACTGCATTTGAAAGCTCTCTAATGAAGCTTTGAAGTCCAGCTCATCCCAGATTCATGCAGGGAAGATCTGTACCCATCATGGCACTTCTCTGCTGACTTCTGAAGATGTGAGACTTGAAAGTAAATAGATTCTCAAATATGGATACTCAAGTTGATATTTCAAAAGCCTACAGCTGACTGACACAGGGTTTTGTTTGTGTATTTCAAGGGCTTTGTTTTCCTTTTCTTACCACACTATCCCTTCACAGTCCATATTTGTATTTAATCACAGGCTGCTTTTCACAGTGTTGTCAAACAGAGAACCAGTTTCCCAGATTCCCAGTCCCACATTCAAGAAAACTGGATGAACCTAAAAATAAAAACAAAAAATCATATGAGTAACATGCAGATAATCAACAAAAAGATTTTGCTCTGTAGATCCTCCCTCAGCTTGAGACTCAAATCCTTTTTCTGTAGCAGCCTGAGACATGCTGCTGGGTGAAATAACTCAGCATTAAATGGCATGATGAGAGGTTGGATATTGCTGGGATTTAGAGCCACACACAGCCCTGTTACTCTGCTTCTCCATGGTGCTGCCAGTTCACCTACACATATTAGGCATACTAATTCTGCAGTAAACACTTGTATAATGTGTGAAGCCACACTTGTGACCCACGAGGAACCTAATTGCACCCTCCAACACTCCTAAAAACCCTAACCCTAACAGCAAAACCAAAAAGTATTGAGCAAGCTGGGATTTTGCAGCCTCTGGAAGGGTGTGTACATTGAATTTATCTTGCAGCTGTGTAGTCCCTGCTGAATTACTGTTTCCTTTTGATCTGTACTAAAGATAGTGACAGAGCAGGTATGAGTGTGAGTAATGGCATCACAGTATTTGGGTTCTTTGTCAAGGGCTTTCTTCTCTTTGTTCCGTTCCTTTCCTTCTGTTGGTGTTTGGATATTTTTAGTTCTTCAAGTATTAGTATCTTCTGCATCAAGAAAAAAGGTGAAACCCACCTTTAATGTATCCTGTTAAGAAAGTGTCTGTGTGTGTGTGTAAGTATGTGACCGTGTTCACAGGGGTCCCAGGATGAGGGAAGAGATGAGGATCTGACTCCATGTTTCAGAAGGCTTGATTTATTATTTTATTATTTATATTAAAATAAAACTATACTGAAAGAATAGAAGAAAGGATTTCATCAGAAGGCTAGCTAAGAGTAGAAAAAGAAGGAATGATAACAAAAGCTTGTCTCAGACAGAGTCCGAGCCAGCTGTGATTGGCCATTAATTAGAAACAACCACATGAGACCAATCACAGATCCACCTGTTGCATTCCACAGCAGCAGATAATCATTGTTTGCATTTTGTTCCTGAGGCCTCCCAGCTTCTCAGGAGGAAAAATCCTAAGGAAAGGATTTTTCAGAAAAGATGTCTGTGACATAAGTACCCTATCTATAGTGGTTAACCTTGAGGTTGCTGTGTTTTGATCAGCTCCATTTGAAATCACTACAAAAAATTAAGATGGAAAGGAAGATCAGAATTAAGAATAAAGAGAGAAATGGCTGTTCTCAAGACTTATTACCCACCTCAAATTAATATTTTCATGCGGTGTCCTTTGGGTCCTGACTCTGTCATGGATTTATCCCCTCACAGATCATCTTCAGGAAGATCAGCGATGTCAAGAAGGAGGAAGAGGAGCGCCTGCGCCAGAAGAATGAGGTGACCCTGAGCATCCCCGTGGACCACCCCGTGCGGAAACTCTTCCAGAAATTCAAGCAGCAGAAGGAGATGCGCAACCAGGGCTCCAGCCACGCCGACCCCGAGCGGAACCAGCTGCAGGTGGAGAGCAGGAGCGTGCAGAACGGGGCCTCCATCACGGGCACCAGCGTGGTCACCGTGTCCCAGATCACGCCCATCCAGACCACCCTGGCCTACATGAAAAGCAGCGAGGCCGTGAAGCAGAACAACCGCGACGTGATGGAGCTGAAGCCGAACGGGAACGGAGAGCAGAAATGCCTCAAGGTGAACAGCCCCATGAGGATGAAGAACGGGAACGGGAAGGGCTGGCTCCGGCTGAAGAACACCATGGGTGCCCACGAGGAGAAGAAGGAGGACTGGAACAACGTCACAAAGGCCGAGTCCATGGGGTTGCTGTCCGACGACCCCAAGTCCAATGACTCGGAGAACGGTGTAAATAAAAACCCACTGAGGAAAACAGACTCTTGTGACAGTGGGATCACAAAAAGTGACCTTCGCTTGGATAAAGCTGGTGAGACTCGCAGCCCCCTGGAGCACAGCCCCATCCAGGCGGATGCTAGGTGTCCTTTCTACCCCATTCCTGAGCAGGCCTTACAAACCACGCTGCAGGAAGTCAAGCACGAACTCAAAGAAGATATCCAGCTGCTAAGCAGCAGGATGGCTGCCCTTGAGAAGCAGGTGGCAGAAATTTTAAAAATATTGTCTGAAAAGAACGTGTCCCAGCTCTCTTCCCCCAAGTCTCATTTATCACCCCAGTCCCCTCCCCAGATATCCTGTCAGGATATTTTTAGTGTTTCGAGGCCTGCATCACCCGAATCTGAAAAAGATGAAATCCACTTTTAGCATATACCTATGTGTATATATGTATACAGTATATATGCAGAGGTGTATATATACCTTTATACATATATATATATAAATGTGTGTGTATATGGTAAATATATATACATATATATTTTCACTTGCATCCAATATGACTTGAACACACCAAGGATTTTGATATGTAAATATTGCATGTCCAGCTGGATTCTGGCCTGCCAAAGAAAGCAATTATTAACATAGATATTGCTTGTATAATATGCAGTTGACTGCATGCACACTTTACATTTATTTATAATCTCTATTATGTAATAAAAGAATGACTTTTGTTTAACAAAGGCAATGTACTATTTAAAGAATCAGGGTCTAACCTGCCAATATTGCCATGACAGTTTTGATCTCAGGCTGGGTGAATTGAGCTTTTATTTCCTCACTGTCTTTTCTGCCGAGTTAAACAGTAGATTAATATGACGTGAAGGACACGTTCAGACTCCTGTTAGTATTGTTTGTTTCCTGGTATCATTCCATGACAATATACTGTATATTTGGTGATGAATTCCCCTACTCCTCCTAAAGGGAGGGCTCAGCTCAGTGGGCAGGGAAGGGCACCGTGCCTGGTGCTAGGGTGGATCACTGGAATTTATTTGTATGGGTATTGTGCATGCACAGCCTTTTATTTCAAGTATCCTCCTGCTCTTTTAACATCGTAAGTAAGAAATAATAATAATAAGAATAATAACAATGGTGATTTATGTAACAAAATGAAACTAACAGAAACTCAGTTGCACTCCCTGAGTGTTTGGGGGTAACTTATTTCTTGAAAGCCTCCTTTTACTGATGCCATTTTTACTGAACTGTTAGAGTAACATTATGTAAATTCTCTTTGCAGCACTCAGTGGTGGTGTCCAGTTCTGTCAGTATCTTCATTAGCATGTCCCATTTTTGTGGGGTTGAGGTTGCTCTCCCCCTGTCCCCCCTGTTGCCCCTGGCAGAAAGACTTTGCACGAGGTCTGAGCAAGGGAGAGAACACTCACAGTTCAGCTTCTTGGGAACAACGGGAGCAGATTTGAAAGCCTGAAGTTAAAAGGCCTGCAGTAAATCACCTCCACTCTCTTCCATGAGGACATTTATCAGTCTGCAGCTGCCTTTAGAAAGAGAAACAATAACTGGTCAGGTTGTAGTTCTGTGTCGTCCAAGGTGCTTGGATGATGCTGGGAGGGTGGTGGGTGTGCTGGGGGATGGAGCCCTGCCTGGAGTGCTGCTCCTGCCTGGGGCTCCTGCAGGTTTCAGTGCATGGAGGGGCCCTGTTTCAGGAGCAGGCTTGCAGTGCCCACAGATCCCCCACACACTGAGTCCCTCAGGCTGTGTCAGAGGCTCTGTCCCTCCTCTCAGCTGCCTCCCCTCAGCATCTGCCAGCCTTGGACTGTGCTCAGACCCCCTCTCCACTGCTAGGCTGGAGCTGCTGGCTTTGCAGGGCTGCAGCAGGGCAGGCTTTGCACTGGATCTTGTTTGATCTCCTGTTTGGAGCTGGACTTTTCAACTCTGCCCCTGAGTGTGGTGAGGGTTTTGCCTCTCAGTTTGCACTGGTTTGAATCCAGGTACACAAGATGCATAGCAGAAATTGCCATTGCAGCTTCAGAGGTGTTACCTGGTGTAGTCTGAGGACAGAGCACAGTGGCCCCTCCAGAGCAGGGTTCCCCCTGGCTCTGGCCGAAATGACCTCTTGTATCAAGATCCTGTGTTTTCAAAAGTGCCTGGACTAAAACATGGATGTACCACAAGGCATCACTATGATTCAGGTATATCAAATACATGGCTATAATTAGTGAGCATTCTAAACACCAGTATTAGATCCATTTTTTAACATTAGAAGACTAGACTAAACAAAATCACATCCTGAAAAACTAACAAAACCCCTAAACCCAAACAAAGCATCATTTGCAGTAGTGGCAATTAGGAATCAACATCTTGGGGTGAACATATCTTTGACTGTGAAATGCAAATCTATAGAGCTCCAAAAGTTCATAAGAAAGCCAGAGAAGTCATTGCTTCTGTTGTGTTAACTCATGGAGGCTTTTGGGGAGATGACAGTGTTTTCTGTCCTATTTTTGCCTCTTTCTTAGAGAAATTAAAGAAAAAAAAAGGGGGTGGGGGGGAGAAAGAACAAAAAGCCACAGTAGGGCACAGCCCTTCCCAAAGCCTGGTGGTCAGGCCAAATGCTCATTCTCATTTTAGTTCTCTGCAGCTGCAGTTGCCTCTCTCAGAATTTTCAGCTGTATTTTGCAGCTGCTGTTCTGACACAAGTGCAAATCCATGACTCTGCAGCCATGGTTTGGACTGCAAGAACAACCTGCACCTGCAAAACAACAGGACCTCCCATTCCTGTGACAAGTCCCATCCTGGAACCCTGAAAGAATGGGGGGGTTGTGGGTTAGGGAGTTACAGGGTTGCTGCAGGAGTCTGCACAGACCTTGTGGGTACAGGTCAAGTGCCAAGATGTCAAGTGTTGAATGTTCTTGCCTGACTTGGTCTGATGGTGTAGACAGACACACAGCCACTGCCCAGGGCTGCCTGGTGAATAGCTGAGCCATCAGGCTCAGTCTGGGGGCCAGGCTTTGTTAAAATTCCTGGAATGCATGAACCTGCCATGAAATGATACTGTAAAAGAGACAGCAGGATAATGGGGGTTGGCTTTGTTAGAAAGCTTTAGCCTTAATTCCTCTGCCTTTGTGACAGACTGCTTTTCTTTCTCTATGACTGATATTAATTCTAGGTAGAACTGCATGGCATGCAAAGGGATCTCTGTTTAGGTTTATCTTGCAAGTCAGGTGTAACTTTGTGCCACTTTACAATGAGAGAATGTGTTAACAGGATTAGTCTGACCTTGAAAATCATTTGGGCAGGCCCAGAATGTCTATTACAGTTCAAGTGCAGCTTGAGTGGTTCAAATGTGTAGTGAGTGGCTAAATAGTGTAAAATACCAAGTTCATGAAAAAAATACAGTGTCTCCAGGTCTGTTTCTAGTGCTGCTTTGACCCTGATATCCCAGCACTGTCCATTGCCAGTTCAGTGGAACCAGCTTGTACCTTGCACAAAGCAGTGGAGTGATGGGTGCCCTGTGGATGGGCTGTCCCAGCCTCTGTGTGCTGGGGCAGGCCCAGTCTGTGGGGTTGGCAATGGCTGGTGCAATTCTGAAGGACTTTGCCTCCAAAATCAGTGTGTGGGAGCATTACATGTTGCTTCATGGAGTCGTCAGCAGTTTGTCTCCCACAGGGTTGTCATTGTCCCTCGTGGAGATGCCATTGTGCATGATGTGATGAGTGACTGGGGCTTTCCCTCTCTGTTAAAAAGCATGATTCACAGTCCTGTAGTTCAGGCTGGACTGAAAGCAACCCCCTGTAGTCATTAAGTGCAATAAGGACACCAAGGTGTCCCTTCCACCCAGGCCAGTGCTCAAGCAGTGACACACCATGGGGAGGGAGCTCTTGGCTGCATGCTTTCCTTTCCTTTCCTGTAAGAGCTCAAAACCTGTACAGATGTTCCTGCCAGATGCTGGGAACAGCATCCTTAGCAGCTACCCTGTGCTTTGTGTGTCCAAAGCATTTTACCTGCACACCAGTGGATTTTATCTTTCTGGACTCTGGAATAGAAATAAATTGTGTACAGAAAATGTGTACAGAAAAGTAAACACTTCCCAAAGCAAATGAACTAGAGTACTTTTAATAGCTTTTTTGGTGTAATGTTGCATATAAGAGATAGAACAGCACTTCAGGATAATTACTGAAAAAAAAATACTGTTGTAGTGAGGATTCAGTTCTTCTGAGTTTGTATTTATAAATTTTTTTTCCTGTCTTTGCCAGGGCACGGGGGTTAGAGCAGAGCTGATTCTGGAAGTGACAAACTTAAGCTTTGTCCATTTTTCTTCTCTGTGTTCTGCAGAAGAAGCACAACTGTAGGGGCTTGATGCTGCACCAGAGTTTGGGCTCATTGCCAGACTCAAGTTCAGTCTTCATTTACCACCACATGGAGAGTAACCCTGTTGCACAGGTGTGAAGGCTGAATCTGATAATCAGACCAGACTTTAATATGTATTTTGGATCCCAGGACAGTTTCAGAGGACTGGAAGCTGCAGAAATAATGCTGTACTCTTTGCAAAGCCAAGAGCAGTTGCCCTGGAAGTAACTGAGACCGTTCCACATCATTGCCTGGGTCAGAAAACAGATGTTGTGCTCATGAAATAGCTTAGAGGGTTTTAGGGGGAAAAGATGTCCTGAACTGGAAGGAAAAACAAAAAAATAATCCAAAGTTTTAATAGGAATTTGGGAGTGAGGACATAGAAGGATATATTGTGAGAAATTTCCGCCTTTTTTACTTGGATTTTGAGCATTTAGAAAACTCAAGCCTATCTTTTTGGATGTCAAAATTGGACAGATTGTCTTTTAAAATAAATACTTTTTTCCCTAAGAGAGGTGGTGTCAAAGTGATACCTGATTTATTTTTTTTAAAAAAAGGTTTTCAAATACCATTTTCCTGCAGAGGAGGGTTTGAATGGGTTTTGTTAACATTTCTCTTAATAGGCTGTAGGAGGAAAAGTTTGATCCATCTAGATTTCCACATCTGGGAATATTTTTTATAACTCTCCCCTAATTTTTTTGGTGCAGATAACACAATCTCTACATGTTTTATTTGGTTTAATATGCAATGGTGCATTTTCAAATGAAATACGTTCTTAAAGCAAAGTGCTGAATGGAGCTAGAACTGACAAAAAGTCCACATTTCTTCTGGCAGAGAAGCAGTGAATGTTCTTACTGACATAAAGAATATTGTGCAAAGATCAGTGCTGTGCCATCTAACAAATGACAAACAAACTAAAATCATCCTTACCGAGGGTGCATTTAGCCAGGCAGAAAATTGACCTTGTAGTGCACAGTGGGACAAGAAGGCACATATTGATTTTATACACTCAAATAGCAGAAGCATTTAAAAAGGGCTTGACCAGGCCATGGTGAATAAATTGTATTTATTTCTTATATTATGCTAATCAGCCCCCTGATGCATGGCACGTGGAACCAGGGATCTGAGGCAGTATTCTCACAAACCTTTTATCTGTTTTCTATAAAGCAGATATGTTCTTTTCTTTGTTGTTTTCTTCTTGGAGATGCAAGCTTGTTTGGCCCACAATCTGAGACTACTGGTGTGCACCAACTCTGTGTCTGGCTGCCTGCCATGAATACATCAATTAGCCTTAATTAAAAGCCCTATAAAAAGGATTTTGTGCTAGGTTGGGCTCAGCCCTCTCTGCTCCAGGACAGAATGAGGCTGGCAGAACTATTTCCCCTCTGGGACAGGGAAAGTCCATTAAAGGATATTCAAAAATATGCTGTTAGGGGAAAATGTGGGCTTCAGGAGAGCTAAAGCTCTTCCAGTATCCCAAAAAGCTGTTGGAAAGGGGCACAGAGTATCTAAATTATGTAGCATCAGTGTATGGACTCTGTGTTTGCAGCTGGCCCTGCAATGAACAGAGGGGGTTGGACCAAGTGATTTCCAGAAAGTCACAAGTTCTGTTTTATCATTTGGTGATTCTGTAGATTTTAATAGCACAAACAGGAGGTAAAATTTGAAGGTTTTTAGTTATGTCCTAATTTTTTCTGGTTTTCAGTTTAAATACCATGCGGAGGAGCGTGTTGCCAATTTTCCAGATAATAGCTGTGAGAGCCAATACTCATCAAACAGACAGCAGAGAAATCTGGCATATTCTAAACTATGGCATAGAAATAAATTAAGTATTTAGTCAGGCATCAACTAAAATCCACACTTGGTGCCAAACACTGAGAATAATGTCTCGGTGACTATGCAGTTTCTGGAAGCAGTGGGCAGATATGGATACATCAACAACACCCACACCCTCTTCCAGCCTCTTCCCCAGTCCAGTGAAAGGTGATTACATGTCTGAAAATGCCATCAAAATATCAATAGCATCTGAGCTGGTTTTCAGTGCTGCCCTGGTCGACCTGCACATCCAAGGCTGTAGGAAATGTGCAGGTTTCTCATTAGTGGCTGGATCTGGAGGTGATTTTCATCCCTCTGGATTTTCATCCCTCTGGACTCAGCCTGCTCCTCAATATGTGGACATCATTGATGAAAACGCCTGAGCTTGTCCAAAAGGTCTGGGGACATCCATGGGGTCTGGGCACATCCATGGGGTCTGCCCAAGCCCCATTCCCAGGATTATTGCCTGCTTGTCAAGGCACATTCAAAGGTTTACACCTGGCCCTGTTATTAGATGTTTTCCCAGACTCTGTAGCCTCCTCAATCTCTATGATGGCTCACAGGGTTGTTACTCACAAAATCCTTCCCAATCTGTGGCTTAGCAACAAGTCTCCAAATTAAACAGGAATAACAGGGTGAGCCACTCTCAGGGCATTATTTTATTAAACAAACCTTCATTTTATTTTATTTTATTTTATTTTATTTTATTGTACTTTATTTTATTGTATTTTATTTTATTTTGTGGTCCTTTTGTACACTCTTGAGCAGCACAGTGTTCCACAGAATGGCAGGGCTGGGGGTGTTTGTGGGTTTTAATGAGCCACTTTGAGAAGGGGAACAGGAGTGAGACACCAGCTTCTGCCATGTGTGTGACCATTCCTACTCCAGTTACACTTTGGGTGAACTTCAGCCCCAGCAGCAATTTGAACCAGTGCCGTGTAGTGATAGTAAAAATTTCTCTGTATTTCTTCAGGCAAACCTAGGGCTCTGCTCAGCTTCTCCACGTGTCCAATGCCAAGACATGTGGGCACTTTCCTGTTCTGGACTTGTTTTCAGCAGAGTTTCCTGACACGTTCCACCTCTTTTCTCTGTCACCACTTTTATTTCCTAGAAAAAGGGGGAAAAAAAGCACTTTCTGACTAATCATCGGGAATTCAATTGCATCCAAGGCTGCTGCCAGGACCATTAGTTGGAGGTCACAGTTCAGTTTGTAAATTGAGTGTCTTATCTGAGCTCTCATGGAAAAAGGCATTTTTTTTTCTAAAAGAAAACAAAATTTCTGCTCTGCTTCTAATTAGTCCTCTGTTGTCCCTGCAGGATTAATTACTGCCTTCTTCACTCGAATCATCAAATGCTATTTGGCAACAGCTTCTTTTTTTTTATATTTGATTTTATTTTAGGTGTAATTAGGAGTCCTGGCATTACAAACAAGCCAGTCAGGTTGTACCTTAAAATTTCAGAGCTGAAATATCACCTCAACTAGTTGTTCATACCCAGCTTTTTGAATACCAGCAACCCCACTGCACTCAGTGCATGTTCAGAGCTCATCCCTTTGAGGTCATCAGTAGGTGAGTGTGACATCCTTCTCCTGAAATCAATCACAGAAGGGGTTTTATTCTGCAGGATCCCCCCACAATGGGACTTTTAGAAAAGAATTATGGGTGCAAGGATGGAATGGCACCTCCCAACCCTTCCTGCTGCCTGTTGATGGTCTGTAGGTTCCCAGACACATCTCTTTTCTGTTTAAAGGAAGGGCTGAGGGCCACCAACTGCCTAATTCTATCAAGCGGTAAATTGAATTTATTGGGTGAGAGAGGCAGTAGCCAGCAATAAGGCAGGATTTGGGTTTTAAAAATCTGCCTGGTGGGAATTGGGCAAGCTACCAGAAAGACAGTAAAGGATTTATCTGGCAATGCATGCCAAAGGAATGCTAAACTTGTGAGCAGGAGAATTTATTGATACCAGTGGAAAAGCTCATTAGCATTGAAGTGTGAAGCAGGTCTGTAAATGTTCCTTTCAGCTGTCCCAATAAAATCCCTGCACTCAGACGAGGGGAGCTGTGGCTCATTTCTGTCCAGGGCACAACTGGCTAACGAGCTTTCCCAGAAAACTTGCACACAAACCATGTTTTCTCCAGTGTAGTAGTTGGCACTATTTCCCTTCCATGGGCATATCTCACAGCTGACCTCAGTGTCAGCCTCTCCCTGCCCCTGGTTTCACAGGGGTTCAGAGATGCTCCTGAAGCTGGGAATGCTGCAGCATTTCTCCTAGGGCAGCTTTGTTCCCTCCTTTCCTTGCTGATTGTTGATTATTTGCCCTCTAAGGGATCTGCAGCCCTGTGAGGGATGTGGGGCAACTTGTGGGGCTGCAAGCAGAGGGGAAGGTTCACCATATCTTGTCTGCAAAACATGCCAGCCATAAAATACTCCTGCTAACAGTTTAAAGCTCCAATGCCTTATCAGCACAGTTTATGTAACAAAATCCCATTAGTCCTGCCAACCACCCTCACATGAATTAGGACATGATATGCTTCATAAACCTTACATACCCATTGACTGTTCTGCTGCACAGAGACTTGCCTGGGCTTTTATGTGCAGGTGTAGCTGAGTATCTTGAGTTAATTTCTGTGCTTTGAAAGCTACATAATATGAAGCAGGATATTTTCCACAATGAAATGCAGTGTTTTCCTTCCTTATTTGTTTGTTTATATCTTTTTCTCTCTCCTTCCTTCCTCCTATGTTTTCTTGCCTAGATCATTAGGCTAGCAAACTGTAGAAATGGGGAGATTGATTAAGTGATGTTGCATCAGCAAATTTAATGAGGTAATGATCTGTTTTGCTGTTTGTGTTCAGGAGAAATAATATGCTAATAAGAATTGTAGCAAGAGCAGATTTTTTAATGTCCTGCTTAAATACCAGCCAGTGACTGAGTGGTTCAGTAAAGTGGTCTCAGCAGATCTTCTAAATTGTGTTCTCTGTTTTGGAGGTAAATATTTTCAAGCTTTGAGCATCTTGTGTAAATATTCCTTCTAAGGTCAGTGGAAGTCTTTCCATTAATTTCTCTAACAGAGTTTGTGCAGAGGGACCAGGACACTGAGTCCCAGCGTGGGCTGAGCTTTCTCAAAACTGAGAACTGTGGGTACTAGAATTTTAATTTCAGGCCCTTGTCTAATGCAAATGGGTCCAAGATTTCATGCCCTACTAAATGCTGCATGCTGCATGCAGAAATGTAGAGGATGTCTTTGAAGATTGGGACAGCAAGGTGGATTGCCATAAAAATCAGCTGACCCGATCAGGGAAAGGGCAGTTTTTAATTAACACATTTTGGAATCCAAAAGACACATTCTGGGTGTCTGAACTGTCAGTAATTTCCATCCAAAGTAACTGCTCAAAATTCATGGCTGTCTGGAATATCCTTGCACAAGCCAGATATGTACATAAGCTGTGCAAACTCTCTCTGGGGAGAAGCACAGTTAAAAATAAAGCTATTATTGCCACCACAGAGAGAGATGATGACAAAGACAAGGGGCTGAGCACCAGGTGAGGCTGTGAGGCTGAATCCTGCCTTGCAGCCCTCCAGCTGAGCGTTGCTGATCCAGCTGTGGGCAGATGTGCTCAACTTTTGTGTCCTGTTTGTGTCCACACCTGGAGCAGAGCAGAGCAGGGAAGGGAAGGGGCAGCTTGTGGGGGGTTCCTCAGGTGTATCCCCAGACCAGGCTTTGAAGGATGAAATCCTGGCTCTGGGAGGGACACGTGGGTTTTAGGCTTCCTCCCCTGCCTCCCCCATCCCTTTGATATGCTTATGAGTTCCCACACACTTAGGCAACTAGTCATCCTAGGCTCCTAAATGCAGAAAAATCTAGGGAATTTATACTGGGAAGAAAGAGGGACAAGGGGTGGGCATGATCTGTGCACCCTCAGCTTTGCAGAAGTACCCTGGTAGGAGCATGCTGACAGAATAATCACAATTAATGGCAGGGGGAGATTATTTTTTGATGAATTGTCATCGCAGGGGACCTCATTACAGTCAAAACATTGCACTGTTTTTCTAGGTTTTTTTCCTTAGGCTTTCCCCCCCTCACCCAAAATGACAACAAAACTAAACTGAGCAGGAGCTGCTGTACAAGCCTGCACAGAGATGTTTGACCTAAAAACCAGCCTGCCCTCACAAGGTACCCATGGGGCTGTGCTGAGCACCCCACCTTGGCATAACCTGCCTTCTATTTATTCTATTTATTTATTTTTCTGCTGAAATTGTAATGTGCATTTTTTTCCTTCCCTTGTATCACCAGCTCAGCACTCCCCACCCCACATTTGTGGCGCTTTTGTGCTGTGGTGTCTCTCTCCACCCTCCAGCACCTAACAGGGACTAATCCCTGGATCCCTGGCTTGTGGGAATCTTTCCACAAACATTAGCAGGACTTTGCAAGCATGGTGAGATTTAAATCCTCTTTTATTTTTATTTATTTTATTTTACCCTGAGGTCCTTATTTTCTGTGTTCAAGTTTCAAGGTGTCCCATTAGCTGAAAAAGCACCAGCTGGTATAATTGTGTTTGTGCAACCCTCGTGGAGAAGTTGGGCAAAACAACTGGTTTTAAAAGCTCATGTTGGAAAACCTGATCTACAGAGTGACTGCTGCTTTTGAATGTATGTGATTCACAGACACGGGACTGTGGGGAGGAAAAGTATTTTGAGAAAACTCTTTTTTTTGCAAGGAAGAAATTGGGGGAAAGGGTTATTGCTGGGGTGATGTTTCTTTTGTTACTACTTGCTGCTCTTTGTACACTAGCCAATGCAAATGACATTCATGTTCCTGACAATATTTTTGAACAGCCCAGCTATCTTTTTTGCTGTTGTTAATCTACTGAGGATTTGGGAGGATTTTAAATGCCTCTGCCTTTCAGGATTATTTCTACAAAAGCAATTGAGAACTGTGTTTTGACAGCAGGAAGCTTATAAAAACCTAGAGGAGAAAAAAATAAAATAAAATAAAGTGTTTGAAAGTGAACAGCTATGAAAGGAATGCATCTCTGCTACCATATCTGAAACCTGCAAAGCAATCAGGAATTGCAGCAAGGAAGGACCATCTTTCTGCTGGAAATCACACATCAGTTTGTGCAGAGTGGATGCTCCCTTGGCCACCTGTGTGCTGCCCAGGAGGGAGCTGGGGATGCTTTTGTTGGTTGTGACTCTCCTGTCACCCCGTGCTCGGGGAAATTGGTTTATCTGTAGGAAGCTTCTTGTTGCACTTTTCTGTTTGCTAAAATTCAACAACAAGGAAAATCGTGGGTCACTTTAAAGCATTGGCAGACAACTGTTTCTAACCCAAAGGAAAATGGGTTTTAGCACAATGAACTGTACTTCTTCAGGGAGGATCAATGTTGATTTTTTTTTTCCCACACGTCTTTATTTACATGTGGCTATATTTTCATTGATACAGAATAAAAAGTGCATTTTATTGACCTTGAGTGTTTGTGTCCTTACTTTTCTTGAGCACCATAAAAGCCATAGCTCTTCTTTTCCTGACCAAAGCAGAGTACAATTTGTTGAGATTAATGAGCAAAACATAATCTTATTTTTAGGTGGTTTGGGGATGAGGGAGATACATAAATCTCTTGTTACAATGGAGCTTCTCTACAGGACAATAGGAACAGTTCTTGACCCTCCTCCTTGTTAGCCTGAAGACAATAGGAAATAAATCAAGCTGAGCTGGTCACAGATATCTCATCCATAAAACTTCTGTAGCCTCTAATTCCCTCTCTCAAGCAAATCAGGCTGAAGAGGGAATACTTCATCTAAGTAGAAAAGAAGTATTTTCTTTCAACCTTTTGTTCATAAATTGTTCCATTTTATTTGTTGCAAATGGGTAACCTTGCTTCAAAAAATTACACTTCAGATACAAAATGAAGATTTTGAAGGACAGTGGGATAGAGGCAGAAGTGTTTCACTTGGAAATTTAAATAATTTCTAAGACATGGCTCCCTTTGCTTCTTGCATCATTAGCTTGGTTATGAATGCATTCCCAAAGGAGCTGCCTGTGCCAAGGTACAAGAGATTTTTTGACATAAACACACACAACATTGCTGACCTGTTCTTGAAACCACCATTGCTCTGGGGCTCCTTCAGTGCAGAAACCAAAGCATGTGGAAATTGGTGGAGCTTTTTCTATTCCCTTGCAAGTGGCTTTGACCAGACCCTACAGGTTTTGTCCCAGCCAGGAATGGTGTCTGGGTGTGGAGTAATCACAGCTGTGAGAGACAGAGTGGCATTAATTCAATTTGAGGATAAAGTACCCAAATCTAGTTGTCCACAGATAGGTTTTGCCATCTGTAGGGACAGGTGCAGGAAAATTCTTCAATTTATGGTGTAAAATATTAATTGGGGAGCTTTTAATTTTCTTTACTCTCTGAGCCTCCTCTCAGCATCCTCAGCTGGGGTGAGGAGACCCCTGGGCTCAGCACAGGAGGGAGAACAGGCTAAAGCCTTCAAACCCTGGTAGGACAGGCCATAATTTCCACTGCTGAAGAAAACGGTGTCAGGGACTGCTCCTGCTGCTTGTCCTTTGTAATTGTGGTTGGCTTTTGCCAGACTGGGAGCTGGCAGCATCAGCGCAGCAGCTTCTTCCAAGTGGGCATTTGGGAGAGTGTCAAGGCTGTACATGCCAGCCCTGGGAGCCTTGCTGGAAAGGGAACTGTCAGGATGGGGTATGAAGCAAGAATGGATTTATTTGCAGGAGCTGGTTTGGCTGACAGCCCTGGTTTGGGTGGTCTTGCAGCTCTGCCTGAGCAAGCTGGCAATTCCTGTCATTATCCATGGGATGAGCCCTCACCAGATGCCAGACTCCTTCCACAACCCCAGACAGGGTTTGCATTGAAACCTGCAGTGGAAAGGATGCTCTCCAAAATGCAGGATCAGCCACAAAAATTTCTGAGGCCCTGAGGCACCCATTTTGCTTTTCAGACTGCTTTGCCTGTGCTCATAACCTCTGCCTAAACAGGCCCGGTGGAGCCAGGGAAACAAGTTAATATATGCACATCTCAATCCCTTTAGGAGAGCATCATCCAACACACCAGGATGAAGATTTATTCTCCATGGCTGATGCTGCCCCTGATTTCGGATCCAGATATAAACAACATGCACAAGCCAGCACAGGGCAGAGACAGAGCTTTAGTTCAGTCCAGCTCCTTCCTCACATCAGAGCACTCTTTACAGGCACCTTTCTTACAGAAGTCTTTTCCTAATTCACAGTGATGTTGCACTGGCTGGGCTGGATGGGGCTTGGAGCAGCCTGGCATGGTGAGAGGTGTCCCTGCCCATGGCAGGAGCTGGAACTGAATGAGCTTTAAGGTCCCTTCCAGCCCAAACCATTCTGTGATTCTGTCATTCTGTGATTCTGTTATTTGGCAGAGAATGAGGCTAAAACGATCATCTTACACATCTGATTAAGTGAAGTAATGAAGATGGACCAAGTAAGTTCTTCAGCACTGAAAATTCTCTGTCTGCATAGAAATAAAACAGCTGCTCAGTTCAGGGCACAAATTGAGCCCGGCATTAAGAGCCACCTGAACTTTTGTAATGCACAACTCAGAAATTGATAAAGACAGGTGTGCCACTGGTATCAGCTATTTTTCTAGACACTTTGAGACACTCTCCTGGTCAATAATTTCCATCTAGCCAGGTCTGTCTGGGTAAGGCCTCTTGCTCACTCGGAAGGTTGCGCTAAAGGAAATTTATAAATCATTACTTTCAAGCATGAGCAGGCTGCTCCTGCAAGCCTGAGAGTGATGTTTGTGTGTGGGCAGCAGGGACAGAGGCACTGAGGTGACATTCCCAAAGAGCAGGAAAGCTGTCCCAGGGAGGATTCCTTCCCAAGTGCTGCTGCAGGGATTACGGCTGCTCAGCACCTCCTTCAGCAAGAGCTGTCTGTGGTGCTCACAGAGGGGAGCACATCAGGAGGAAAAGGGATCAGGCAGCAGGAGGAGTGGCTCTGAGAGCTCCTGACCTGGGAAGGTGCTGGCTCTGAACATCATCAAGGCTGGCAGCACATCAGCAGGCACTCAGGAAACATTGCTGGAGCAGAGCTGGAGTGTGCCCTGTCAGGAACTGCTGCTGATTGGCAGCAAGATGGACTGACCAATTTAATGAACCTTCCATCCCTCCCCAGGTAATCCTGTGGCATTTTCTCCAGGAAAGTAACATGGTTCCAAATTAATCTGATTGCAGTGGAGCAGGCTGTCATCAGCCCCTGGGGAGAGCAAAAAGGTGTGATCCATCCCAGTGAGAGCAGGTGAGACTGCTGCTCCAAAGGCACCCAAAGGGCAGAGGGTGCTGAGTCTGTCTACTAATAATTAGCAGAGAAATAAGAAAGATAGGATAAGGAAATAGATTGAATCAATTTATTTCCTGCTGGGTAAAATAAATAATGGGAAAGAAAAGAACTGAGATGAGAAATAGATGGACAGAGAGAAATGAGGGATTAATCAGTCTTGCAATCTACTTATAGGATTATAGATCAGTGATATAGACACTACTCAAAGAAAAGCACATCTCTGTGTGAGATCTGGGACTGCAGAGCAGACACTATTCAACATGGGAGGAGAATTTGGGCATATTTATCTGTTTTTCATATATATGTGTGTGTGTGTGTGTGTGTGTGTGTGTGTGTGTTGTAACATTCACTCGAGCTTGGCAGTAGCCTGCAGGTGAGGCAGGAGGTGCCAGTGGGAAGAGCTGCAGGAGCTGGATGGATGCAGCTCTGCTCCCTGCCTGTTCTCAGGTTTATTCCAGCCATTAGGAAGCATCAGAGTGAGGAGCTAGGCAGTGCAGACATGGGAAAGCACATATTTCATTTAACAAGAGAAAATCCAAATCTGTGCTCATGCAGCACATGAACATTCAGAAGTCACATAAAGGATTGAACACAAATGACAAGGTTTTATTTTGTTGAGATGTAAAGGAAGGAGGCAAGGAGGATTGGAGAAGAAAAATTCTGTCTCTGATGATTTCCCTCTTCTCCAGTTTCTTATATTCTTCCATTCAGGTGCCATAAATTAAGGGCTTCCATCAGGAGTGTAGAAAATATTCACATGAAATAATTTTCCACAGAAACAGAACAGTGAAGAATGACACCCTGATTCCATGGGTCAGAAAATCAAAGAGTCTGAGAATATCCACAGCCTTTCAGAAGTAGCTCAGCCTGTTGTTATATTCCAAACTTTCTCACAAGGGTTCTGCTTTATGCTTGGGACTTCCTTCTCCAGCAGAAGTTTTCAAAAACTTCAAAAACAAAACAGGGAAAAGCCCTGGATCAATGGGTATAAGGAGACTCTGAATCCCATTTGAGGCTCACAGTCTGATAACACAAATTGTATTGTTTATCTAAAACACCCTCATCATCCTTATCTGCTACTTAGATTAACAGGGCCAGGAACAGCACAGATTTCCTGCAGTCAACAGATCACTCACCCTAAAGATTAAAGAATGCTACCTCAGCCTTTCACAGTGCAATTTTTTAATTGTCTATGCAGTCAGCTTTTCTTAATGAAAAATGAAATGTGCCAAACCACGGTTTCTAAGCCATGTGCAGACTTCTGCATCCCTGTGAGAGAGGAGGGCTGACTCAACATAGACTCATTTCTAATAAACCTAGAGTGTCAACAGGTTGGTCAACTTTGTCCTGGGAGTATAGGAAAGTGCAGTGGCTTCACAGAAGATTTAGTTTTCCTTCAGTAAGGTGATGCCTCTTTCCATTTCCCTTTTCTCTTCTCTTTTCCTTTATTCTTTCCTTTTCTCTCTCTTTTTTTTTTTTCTTTCTTCTTCTTTAGCTTTCTTTTCCTTTGTCCTTTGCTTTATCCTTTTGAGCTCCATGCAGAAATGCAGACATTTGTTCAGGCCAGCCTGACCTGCAGCATCCAGCTTGGCTTTTTATTCTGGCCAGATGACTTTCTAGCTGTACCAGGGAAAGGAAAAAGAATGGAAGAGATCCAAGACATCAATTGTGACAGCAACTGTATGCTGGCAGTCTAGCACACTCTATATTTCTAGATAAGCTTACTTGAAACAAAGACAACTAAAGAAAACAAACAAACAAAAACCCCCCAACCTCTCAGAACTTGACAGAACTAACCCCTCACCATATGATATTTGCTAATGAACTGCATGCAGTGAAAAATGTGTGAGAATCCTTTCCGTGCCTTTTTGGGGAGGGTGATAAATTAATTTGAGTAATGTAATAAGCGAGTCTGAAAATGGGTTGTGGTGGGTGGCTGCTTGCCCCCCCTCTGCTAAATCATGCCATAAATGTTTCCCTCAGCAGATGCAGACACACATAATTTCTTTCGGGATTTTATAACCATGACAACCAGTTTTAAAGGAACGTTTTCAGTTTCCACAGTTTAAATTAGAAGTGTATCCAAAAAAGAGGGTTGTAAAATGAGCAGAAGTCAGCTACTATTGCTACATCTTCCTCAGAACAATGGGGTGTTGCATTTTTGCTTTTGGTTTTGCATACAAATATGATAACATGTAAAATAAACCTTCTGTGCCCCCTTTTACTTTAAAAATATTTCTTAAAGAAAATTTTATTCCCATGCTAAAATGCCTTCATTTTAAAGATAGTGAAATTAAATCTTTCCCATTTAACTCATGTTAGATTTAATGATACTGTAATTTATAATGAGTAAAGCATGTTGACATTTAATGCATATGCCTTCTTTGAAGTTACATCCTTTTAGTAGAGATGAATTTTGCTGAGTGTTACCAAAGGGGTTGAAAGAGTTTAGGCAAGCTAAAAATAACTCAGGAGCAAGCTTAATCTGGGTTAGACAATGTTCCTTTTATTTTACATTGAAATCTCATTAGCAGCAAGGTGCAGAGAACCTTTCAGGGCTTTCAAATTCTTTAAAAATCGATGCCAAGCCTTTGGGCTGGAGTCACAGAGAGGACACTACCCAAGCCCAACATGCTGCCAGTGATGCTGTGCTGGTCACCTGCTGAACTGGGGTTTCACCCCAAAAGGCTCTGCTGTGCTCCCATTTCTGTTTAAGGCCATGTCCAACTCCACCTAGGGCTCTTCAGCCCTGCCCTGCTCACCTGGAGCCCAGCAGTGCTCATTAACACAGGTACTGCCCATTTGAGCCCCTGCATGCCCAGGGTAATAGGCAAAAGATTTGTGCAACACCTGTAGAAAGACAGAAGAAGAGAGAAGATGATGATGCTGTCCCAGAATTTCCCTAAGCAAAACTTTTTCTCAAAATAAAACATTTAGATAGGTCAGATGAGCTATGCTGCATGAGCATCTCTTCCTCTTTTGTTTTAAATTAGGCCTCACAGAGGCAGGTACATGCTTTTGCATGGATAAATCCCATCTGTTCTTGGAGGCTCTGATCCCACTGTGACCAGCAGATAACTACAAACTTTTAGTCTCAGGGCCCTCAGAGTGCAGCAGTGCTCCCGGCCTCTTGTTACAACACCCTGGCTATTGCCCTAGTGCTTTTGCTCCATATTTTGGCTACAAGAGCTTTTATTACTCAGATTATCACTTTGAAACTCTGCTGGGCTCATTGGGGTTTATACAGGGTGCTCAGTAGAACTTTCTCAGTGCTGCTGTTTTGTGAGCATCTCCTCCCTTGGCGTGTTTCACAAGATTAGCCCCTGGTTTGGCATTTGCAGCCCCTATTTCTAACCCATCTTGAAGTGGTTTGCATAAAGTCTCTGTGGAGTTTGTTTGCCATGTTGCCAGAACTCTGTGCCAGCCTGGGTGGGTGGTGCAGCCCCTCCTCTTCTCCCAGGGCAGGGTAAAACTCACCTACAAGGTTCTGGGCAATCCCAGGGTTCATTTACCACGTGGCACATATAAAACCTGTTTCCCAAAAAGGCAGCACACAACATTCAGCTGATCCTTTCTGCATAAATCAGCATTACCCTATCATTACTAAGAGGTGCAGGTTGTTCTGTGCTCAGCTGTAGCAAACAGCAAATTCTTCTCCCCCTTGTGACTGGGGATCCACCAAAGGAAGATGAGCTTGTTGGGTTGTTTATTACAAAACCACTGAGGACTCAGTACTTGTGTAACTTCTCCTTAGAGATGACTAAGGTGCCTTGGTAATTCCTCTTGGTAATTCAGGTAATTCCTCCTTGGAAGTCTCCAGCCTTATCCTGAGAAAGCAATTTCAGCCTGTATTGCAGCCCAGCTTTCCAGTCTGAGGTTCTCCATCACCAGAGGAGCTTCTTCTGCACACCCAGTTGCACACTGTGAAATTCACATTTTCTGGAAAAATCTCTTCACCCAGGATTTTTCTCCTGGGAAGCTGAGAACCCCAGAGAAAAGGAAAACAATTCTTATCTCATTTGCTTCTCCTGTGTTTTGCTCATGTGGAATGTGTTTGGAGATTGTTTACCCACAGGTGATTGTTTCATTGGGTTCTGCTGTGAGTTGTTTTGACTCTTTGGCCAATCAGGACCAAGCTGTGTCAGAACTCTGGAGAGAGTCATGAATTTTCATTACTGGCTTTTAAGCATTCAGTAAGTATCCTTTCTGTATTCTATAGTATAGTATTCTTTAATATAATATAGTATTATAAAGTAATAAATTATCCTTCTGAGAATATGGAGTCTGATGCATCAATTCTGCCTTGGTCTGGGGAGAATGCAGATACACTAGCACACCCCTGCTGGCTCTGCTAATTGAAGGTCCACTCCAGCTGCCTGCCCAGCTGGGCACAGCTCCTGGGAGCACATTGCCCTTCCTGCAGAAACACCTCAGTGATGAGAATGATCACCTCACCCTGTGCTGAGAGTATCCAGACCTGTGCCTTGCTTTCTCAAGCTCACACTTGTGTGTTCCATTTAAACCCTGGTGTCAAGCCAAAACAAGCTGCTGGTACAGGGCTACAACAATCAGCTCATGTTTCCTTTATCTAATCACATCTTTTCACGCTGAGCAATAAAACCCCAAATAAATGAAGCAAAGTCTTGGCTTCAGAGAAGTGTGGCAGACAATTGTAACTAGGAGCTGATTATCAGGAGAGCAGCACACCAGGCACAAGCAGGTAGCACAGAGGTATCCAGAGGAGAGGTGGGGTTTAATCTAGCACAAGGTCTGCTTAGGCTGAGCATTACAGAAAGTAATAATCTTGGATTTTTGTTACTATTTTTATGGAAAATTTCTTGACACATAGCAGCTGTACAAGCATTAGTCCCTACAGCTGTATGAGCACACCAGAGCCATCATTTACAGGTTTTCAAGGTAAATGAATGCTCACTAACCCTTGGGAATAACATAAAAAGATCAGAAGGAATTATGACCTCAAACTGCTGTGTGCATCACCTGGATCTCTGAGGGGCCCAGGCTCATGGATTTGGGCTGTGCAGTGCTCACCATGCTGGTTAACATGGATTGACATTAAACTTGGTGCTCTGAAACACCTTTGATTTCTTTCCTGTTTAAACATAAATATAATCTAATTGTGATATGGAGAGAGACTCTGCACAACCAAATTTCAGAGTGATACAGGTTTTTTATCAGAGCCCAGCTGAATTTTCAGTTCACTGCTGAGCCCTCACTGCTCCCCTGCCCTGCTGTACCCTCTCAGCTCTGCTGGAGCTGTGCTCTGGGTACAGCATCAGACCTGGAGCACGCTTGGCAAAGCCAGGAGCAGCAGCCACTCCTTTGGAAGCAGAACTGAGCACAGCAAAGGTAAACCGCCCCATTTCCCTTCCCTTTTAGCAGCAGGTCAGTGATGAGTGTCTCTAATTAGCACTCACAGCTGGCCATTGCTGAGTGCAGGGAGATGTTCAGTGCCCTGCAGGTATTTTGCCATCCTCCCCTTCCACTGCTGGTTGCTTTCAATGCTCCTGCTCCTGACTGCTGTTAGTTGAGCTGCAGAGCCAGCTGTTACACTCTGGATGAGGTCAGGGGATTTTTGTTACCTGAGTGAACAAAGGAGTGGGTAGAACACAGACAGAATCTTTCACAGACACATCAAACCTTCGCCATGTCAGGAATTAAAAACAGGTTTGGGTTAGGGGACAATGTAAATTCGTTCTCCCTGTAGATGTGGTCTAGTAAGACCAGACCCCCTAGATATGGTCTAATAAGAAAATGCTGGGTGTGATTTTCAAGCAGAAGTGAATATTTATGAAAATTTACCATTTAGAACAGGGCCCTTAGTCTGTGAGAGAAAAGGAGCAACATGATTTCAGTTCAAATCAAAATGTACAATACACACTTCTATATAAAAATATGTGCTATACATATGAATGTATACCTGTGTGCTCCCATTTTCCCATGTGCATGCAAATAAAATTATTGAAGGCTGTCCTGGTTTAGGGCAAATTTGGGAGAAAGCCTCCAAAGGGGGCTCCAGAAAGCAAACCCACACGGCCCTTACCCCTAACCGGTTCGGGAAGGATTCCTCAGAGAGAAGTGGAAAGAACCTGTTTATTTAACAGGCACAGCACCCCAGCGCACAAAATGAACAATACTGGGTGACACCACTCTGTCACAGCTCTGAAAAAGATGACAAATTCAGAAAGTCTCTCGGGGGTGCTCGCTCTGTTCTCAGTCCCTCCGGCGCTGGGGCAGCTGCTGCCCAGAGTAGGCCCCGCTGGGCCACAAGGTGCAAACTCTCGGGGTTTGCCAGGCCCCAGCCCGGAGCAGGCTCGAGTTGGTTCTGGAGAAACAGTCCGGGGAAAAATTTGGACTGTTTAGCTAAACTAGTTAATGAGCAGAAGCAAAAAGCAGGAGCAAAGCAGAAGCAAGAGCAAGAGCAAAGAAAAAGCAAAAGCAGCACCATGTACTGCCCCGTCTGTGTGTCCTGCCAGCCACGGGGGAGCAGCTGATAACAAAACCAAACAAAACTTTCACTCTTCAGAGCCAATCTTGAAGGCACAGAACATAGTATCCAGCATAAACAGGACCACACAAATGGGGATGCAAGCATAATAACGTCACCCTAGGACAAAGGCATGGACTGAAGAGAGAAGGAAAAAAGTAGAGGAAGATGGCAAGTTTTCACCCTCTGGAACAAAGCCTGGTTTAGAATACTTGCTGAGAAGATAACAGTGTAAAGCAGTGATGTTCCCACAGTCTTTCTCCCCTAGCTAGTGCTGCTCCCTCCTTTTTGGCCTCTGCAAAATAAATTAAGCTTAAGGAAATGCTTCCCAGCCTCAGTGATGCAGGACTCCTCCAGGGCTCTGCTTTTCTTGGGAGGAGCAGCCTTTTCCACCACCAGCCTGTGAAGGGCAAATGCTAAAGGCAGCCAAGCCCACTGCAGTGCTGGGGTCTGCAACGCCAAAGAGGGGATTTTTCACAGCTTTTCACAGAACTGGGGCTGGCTGCAGGAGTGAAGGGCTGGCCTTGTCCCTAGTTACTCACAAAGAGCACCAGTGTTTTCACTAAGCAATATTACACAAAAATATCATTCAATTCTGTGAATGGTGGTGCTCAGAAAGACAAGAACTCTTAAAAGAACAAAAATAGAACATTCTGTAGGTTGGGTTTTATTTTTTAGGAATCATCCTTTCAAATCAGCTATGACACACCTAGCAAACCTGTAAGTCTTGATAGGGCTGAGTGGAGTATTAGACTCTCTTCCCAAGGCTTTATCTTAATTTTATCACAGCTCTCAGGAAATTAAATGCATTTTATACCATTCCTTCATTTGTGATATACCTGACCTTGGTCTAGATTTCGTTTTTTCCAGCTGGCTCAAATTGGGCACTGATAATCCCTCCTTTCTGCTGTTGCTGAATCTGAAATACCTGAATTAATGAAGTCTCTTGTTTCGCTATCACATGATCTAGGCTGCCAAAATATTTACTTTCTCCCTGAGTGATGTACAAAAGAATGAAAATGTAAATTGTCTACGTGCTCCTTCAAGCTCTACTTTACATATAAACTACTAACCTTGCTGCCTTCTACTTTCCCAGCTGTAAACTGCAATACATAAAGAATGCTCAAATTCTGTCAAATTTAACCACAAGTATAAATATAATCCTGGGCATGATGGGCTTTAGACCCACTTAAACTGCAAAAAATCAGCTTAACCAAACTATCTGCTTATACTATATCTTTGGGCTAAGTCCCTCAAATATATAGCTCCAAGCTCACAGGATAAACCCAATGATATATTAGGAATTCGAATGAAACCATAAAGATTAGGGATAGCTAAGACTTTAAAGTCCTTCCAACATTAATTTGAAAGTGGAACCTTTCCCTAACGGGAGAGGAGAGATGAAAACCTAATAAAAATACTTGTACTTTATGCCTCATCTAATGAATGATCCCATAACAAATGTTAATAGTTAAATAAGGCAAAAACCATTAAAGTGCTGTTGCTCAGGCCCTGCTGTCAGCTGGAATAACTCCACATCTTCAATGGAGTGAAAGCCAACCCAGGAACAGAAGATCTGGTCCACTGTGTTTCTAAGGAGGCAGAGAAGCATCTCAGCAGAAAACTTTCCTTCATGTTTTCTCCACACTTCTTAACATACTGGAGCAACTTTTCACTCTTCAGCTTGCAGGCTGGTGAAAGGAGAGAAAAGTGATAGAATCCAGCCCCAGCTCATGACCATGGCTATGTCCCCACCTGTTTGGTGCCACAGCCAAAGGCAAGCAGCAGCCAAGGTACTCTGGTGCCCAGGTATCTCTGTTCCTACAAGCTAGCTGTGTGCCCCAGCTATCAAGAAATCTGTATTTAAGAACACAAATAGTGTTTCTTCCACCCCAGTCTAGGGGTGGAAGAAACATCCCAGTGTAGGAAATACACTTGGGATAAGATATTTAGGTGCAAATAAAGAATTTATTGGGATCGAATCAAGGAGGTGCCTTGTGTTTAGCACAAAATACACAGAAAAGGAATTTTATCTCTTGATGCTTCACTTTGGTCTGGGGGGACTTTGAGAAATTTGACTGGGACAACAAAAAACTCATGGAGTACTAAAAAAAAGGTGGAAATTCCTGCAGCTGGAATTACAAATGCAGGTAAAGTAGAAGCAGACAATATAGCAGGGGAAAATCCTCACTAATTGCCATTTTGGAGGTTCAGGGAAAAACCTTCCACCAGGAGGGTGCTACAATGCTAAGTAAGCTGCACAGGCAGGTGATTTCAGGTTCATTCTTGGTGGCTTTCAAGAAAGACAAAATCACATCTGACTGGTAAATCAGACTATAGATCTCCAGGGTGGTTCCTGCAACAGATGTGTCATTCTTACCCACCTTCCTCTGCTGGCAAAACCTTCATTCTCCCGGATAAATGGAACTTTTGTGATATATCTCAAAGTTCTGACAAAGCACAGGTGTCTCTGAGCCCCTGAGGAAAACTTTTGATCATAAATTTGTTTTCTTTGTGGCAATCTGTTTTTGTCCTTCGCGTCCCCTGAGTATTGAAAATAGAGAAAAGTACTTCAAATATTAACATAAAAAAATAATTAACTGATAGTAGGGTATCTTCTGCTTTCACTACACGAACTTTGTCTCATTTGAAAGAGGAGCTCCAGCTAGGGAGCCAAAAATTATTATGGGTAGGGATACCCACAGACCTTTGCTTGTATTAATCCAAATGGAGGATGAGCCACAGGCTCAGCCAGTTCAGCATCTCAGAGTCAGCAAAAATATTGTGATTTACACCAGCTGAGATGTGGCTTTCTACTTTAATAAATCAGCTGAGAGAATAAGTTTCTCCTTACTAGCCTGGCAAGGTTCTATTGAGATGTTTAACCACACTAACACAGTGACTATGATTTTAGTGCAAACCACAAATGAAACATCTTCTGTGCACATCCTCTAGCTCAGACTGATTGTAGAGGTGCTAATTATATTAGTGTTGCAGGAACTGCAGTAATTCACTTCTAAAATCCATTTAATTTCTTTTTAATTACTCATGTTTACCAATTCCTTTCGATTCAGAAAAGGCTCAAAATTGCAGTTAGCAAAGGAGGCTTGAAGTGGAATGATTAAGAGCATCTGGCATATACATAATTATACCAGGCAATTTATTCCACCATTACCATTTCACTATAGCCATGGTAATGAGCTGGGGCTGGATTCTATCACTTTTCTGAACATTTCCAAGTACCTTACTACACAGACAGCTTCACTGATATGACTGGCAATAATTAAAGGGTATAACAGCAAACCGTGGGAGAAACAATGGTAGATTCTTTCTCTTGCTAAGTAAAAATGCCAGCCCCAGATGTGTGGTCAGCTTTGTCCATCAACAGATCCAGGTAAGTTTGAATTTATCTGAAAAAATGTTACCTGACTGTAGCTAAACATAGCTTAAGAAAAGTATGAATCAATATTAAAGTCATGTTGATTTTCTGCAAGGATTTTTTCTTTGTAAGAAAACAAAAGCAAAAAATCAGGCTATCTCACACCCTAGTGTGAGATAGGATCTTTGAAGGATCTTTTCAAGGATCTTTGAAGTTTGGCATTTCATTCTTGCTTTAAAATGTTACATGAACATAGAGGAGATGTTAATTAAAAAATTTTACTTTCAAACCATGTTCAACCTAATCTTCTGTCATGGGACACTTAAAAGATTTACCTTACTTGAAGTTTGTGCAAGGCCAAATTTCCAAAGCTACTCAAAGAAGGACTTTGATTTTCATAGATACATTTCTGCCTCAGTAAGTGTTTCATTATGTAAATGATGAGGCTGGTTGATCAAAGTGACTCCTTGTGGCCAAGGATCTCTAAATTTTACTCCCTGACTGCCATTTTTTGGATCTCTTTGTGCTTTGCAACCTCTGACCAGCACAGCTCAGACCATCTCCTGGGAAGTGCCATGAGCCACAGGGTCACCAACAGCTCCTATTTCCTGTGGCCCTGGGGTAACATGGAAGAAAACATTCCTGAAAGCATTCCAGGAGGATTTGGCCAGTGTCAGGAGTTGTGATAACCCAGGAGAAAACACCTTCTGAGAGAATTGCAGGATGACTTGACCAGTGCCAGGAGTAACCTTAAGACCCAGATGCCTGCAGAGATCCTGACTTCTTCTGTACAAATTCTTAACAGAGAAAAATGAGCAAAAAAAATAAACCAGTGGAATCTAGGTTCCTTCCTCTGCAGCATTTCACAGGAAAAATATTACCATCCCATTAATTTAGCATCTCAATAGTCCAATTTGAAAATTCTGCATTATGGATTTCCATGAGACATGTAATGGAAAAATCCAGCCCTACTGTGCAGTCGGAACAACTCCAGCTGCAGTGAGCCAGGGCTGAGTAATTAAATTTGAGAGCGATATTATTTGAGAGTTTGGAAGTTTTGAAGTGCTCAGACTGTTGTCACCACCAGAGCTCACACTGTGGCCAGCTGGGGGAGGGACAGCTCAGCCCAGCTCCCCCTGCACTGCTCACCTCACCTCTGTGCACCAGCAAGGGCTTGGAGGAGATGGGCTTGTGCAGCCTCACAAAATTGTCTTCTCACCACAAAACTAATTACAAAAAGAGTGCTGATCCAGGCCACAGCCACTCAGCTTTATTTTTAAGGTAAGCAATATTGTCCAGGACCATTTCCTCGTGCCATTTCTTCAAGTTCTTAGCCCAGGATCTTCTTCTACTGTCTCCAGTTCTTATCATTCATTTGTTATTGGCTCCTAGCTGCTGCGTGGAACTGATTTCCTTTTTCATTTAGGCAGTCTGTCAATTCTGCCACAAAATTGACCCTCACTTATCTTTTCTTGTGGTTTTGTGTGTCTTTTGCTCCATCTTCCTGTTTGTTCCTTTGTGCAGTTTCAATGCACCTCACTTTGGTCTATATTACTCTTGTGAATAGGAGTGACAATTTTATTGAAGATTCAGCTTTTCTTCTGTGTTCCCTGTCTGCCAAATATTGAACCACGTTATTTCAGAGACTACTTTTCAAATCCAGGCACCAAAAATGCATATACTTCCTCCAGACAGACTTTGTAGGATGCAGTCCAAACCTGATTTGAGTTGGCCCAGCAGCTGCCTCTACACAGTAACATTAGCATTTCCCTGCATAAACTGAGTCTTAAAAAATTCATTGAAGAATGTTTTATTCTGAAAAAACCCCAAACCCAACCAAAAAAACAAACAAAAAAACCCCTCTCACAACATTTTTATATGAGATGCATATTCCTACCTCAAATTTAGATTTCTTTCCATATATATCTTGCCTGGGCATACTTTCAAATTTCTGCAAGGGAATTTCTTTCATGCTCTTTCAAAGGCTGAATGGAAAAAATTTAATTTTTTTCTTCGTTTATTCTAGTGGCTGTTGTTTTCATGTGAAATACTTTATTGACATCTTTGCATGTTTCTTGACCTGTGTAAATTTTGCATCTGTGGCCAAGTCATGATTTGATTCTTTCTTACAGAGTCAAAATGACTCCTTGGGTTTTAGCTGAAATTAGGAACCCCTGATTTCAGTCTGAGATGTTCTGTTCTAAGTCTGCTCAGTGACTCAGTTTTCCTGGGTAACACAAGACTGGTACAAATGGCACTGGTACAAATGGCACCTTAAACCTTCCTTCCTGCAAGCCATCCTTTGGTCACCAGATCTCAACCCATTGAGACAACCAAGATAATTTCCAGGAATGTCTGATGAAGATGCTCAAGCACAGAACAGTGTCAGTTATCTTTACCATTGGGGTAAAGATATAAATATTGTGGATTTTTAAATTTACATGGATACTTCTGGCTACAGCATCAGTCCACTTAGCAAAAATTTCCCATGAAGACAGATCTTAATAGACTCATCAGTCCAGCCTATTTTTTTTCTTTGGAACTACAGTGTTGCTGTGAACAACAAAAAACAAGGAAAAAGAAATTAAAAAGCTAAAGAAGGAAAAATAACTGAAGTAAGTAGCAAACATGGAAACTCAAACCTTAGCTGGTCCAAAGATTTTATTTCTATTAAGTGCTTGTTTTCCTAGGTTTCAGATAGCCTATTTCTCACCCTGTGTAAATACAAACATGCCACTGCTGTTCAGTCTATCTACTTTGCAGACAAAATGGAAATGTAAGCCCTCAACAATGGCAATTTCCATTCTTTCATCAGATTTAGACATAACCTTTATGATGTTATAAATCAGTGCTGGCATCAAACATTGCTGAGGTGTGCTGCTTTTGGCTGGGTAGAGTTAATTTTCTTCACAGCAGCTGGTGTGGGGCTGTGTCTTGGATTTGTGCTGAACACAGGGTTGGTAACACAGAGATGTTTTTGTTATTGCTCACACAAAGCCTTTTCTGCTTTTCCTACAGCCACACTGATAAAGAAGTTGGGAGTGCAGGGAGGGCTGGGAGGAGACACAGCCAGGACAGGAGACCCCAACTTTTCCTCTCTGAGAATTCATATAAGGAGGTGTCGCTTGGGCTTTTTGTTTCTGTTTTTATTATTATGGTTTGGGTTTTCTTTTTTCTCGCTTCTTTTTAGGTAAAAAAGGTTGAGGAAAAAATTTAGAGCTTTGAAACAAGAATTAAAGAGAAGAGGAAGCATATTTTCCTTTTCTGTCTTAAAATAATATTGGCAAGCCTTTCTGTTTTGTTTTGCTTTGCTTTGCTTGGTTTCAATAGAAACTGTGAGCACACTTGGATTTAGTGCAGGTGTGTTCTTTGGGGTTACAGCTCTGCCTTTCCCTGCTGCTGTGAGAATCCACCAAGCTATAAGGCTCAGTTTAATGGTTTTTTTTTTTTTTTCCCTCTCATTTTGGCTGTTGCTGCTTTTGAAGGTGACATTTTTCACTCAAAAATTTGCACATTTATGATGCGTGTGGTCCATGGGGCAGCACCTGCTGCAGCCAGGGGTGGTGGATGTGGAGCTGGAATTTTTCTTCCACCACTGCTGAGTCTCACTGTGCAGCACTCAAATGAGGGACAGAAAGGACAAGGTGAAGAAAATGAAAAGCACACAAAACTTGAAGCCCTGGTGAGGCAGGGAAGGCAGGAAAGAAAAGGGGAGATGAATTTGGGAGGAGCCATCAAAGGGACAGAATGGAGAAAGAACAAAGAGGCGAGTCAGGGTCTAAATTAAGGAGAAGGATTTAAGCCAAGATTGAATGACACAATAGAAAAAAGAGAATGAAAAACCAGGTTGGAGAGCTGAAGAACTTGTGTTTATGGATGGAAGAGCAGAAGGATCTAGTTGGAATTTCCAAGAAAAAACAATGAAAGTTTGGAAACTTCCATTAGAACACTCTGAACATCTTCAGACACCCCAAAATCTGGTTATGCTACTACAGGGATAATCCCAGTGTGTGAGGGGCTCTGGAGCAGCTTGAAGTCACACTTTGCCCAGTGAGGAGACAAAAATTGTGTCCACTGAGGTGCTGAAGAGTCAGGAGGATTAAATGGTGATCAGTCAGTTAAAAACCACATCACAAAATGTCTGCAGAATGGACTTTGCACGAGTTCTTTAACCCTGGCAGTCACCTGTGAGTGCAGAACCCTGCACCTGATGGAACTCCTGGGAAGTGGCACTTTTCCCTGTGTCCAGGGATGGTTTAAGGGTTTTGATCACTTCATGGTGGTGGTTTTCCACTGGCTGTGAGTTCAATCCCAAACTGTGCTAAAAGTCTCACCCTTCTTTTATGTAATTTTTTCTAAGGGAAGAAAGGCTCCTTAAGATGTGGAAAAGCAGCAGTGTCAACAAGACCATTCTGAAGTGGGAAACAAAGCAGAAAAGAGAAAATCTGCTTTTTTTTTTCCTTAGAAAATGCAACGTATAGCAATTTGGAACTCCAAGGGTATTTTAAATCCATTTCACACTGCACTTAAACTTATTCCATTTAAGAATTAGCTGATAATACCATTTTCTATCTGTCTTTTTCCTCTTAGTTGATGAATAGAGGCAAGGAAGTCTTTATCAGTAAATAATAAAGCAATTATTTTTTAACAATTTCAATTTCTCAGTAGAAATAAATAATGAAACAATTATTTTTTTCTCGAGTCCTTCACAGAAAATCAGCACATTCTGTCTCTGAAACATATGTGTAGCTCACAGGCTTTTACTCCTAACCACAACAAGACCTTGCTCCCCTCTTTACCATTGCTACCACTTGCAGGGATGGCAAATGCTTTAACTTCAGCAACTGATAACCTCATGTCAGCCTACAAGGTGAACATGAATTGTTTGCACAGCACAGGTTTTAGTTTAAATCTCAAAATTTTCCTTGATTAAAATACTTCCTACCCTCTTCTTCTGTGCTTTCAGGGTTCTGCCTGAAAGCACCCAAACTGCAAATGGC
Organism: Melozone crissalis; assembly: GCF_028551555.1. NCBI lineage: Eukaryota > Metazoa > Chordata > Aves > Passeriformes > Passerellidae > Melozone > Melozone crissalis. The sequence goes on from NW_026535834.1 coordinate 4,478,492, forward strand.
CAGAAAGATAAAAAAGGACACAAACATGGGAGAGCACAGCACATTTCAAAGATGCCATGTAAAAAGTGCCATTTTTGGAGGGATGGGGTATGCAAATATCCTGTTAAATTCAGCTGACTTGGTGTTGCTGATTTAAACAATAAGCCCAAAGAAGCTCTCCAGGTTATTGATTTTTGCCATGCATTGTGTGCATTTACGTAAATCTAATTAAAACCCCGGGCCTAACCCAATTACGAGCTATTCCCTTAAAGCAAGTTTTATATTTATCTAAGCCAAGCTGTGCCAGCTGTGAGAATAACCCTGGATTTGCATATAGTTATTGTGTAACAGCTGAAGTCATCAGAGAAATACACTGAGGATTTTGCCTTTTCCCTAATGGATCATGTACTTGTGGATCAGGACTGGCTTTGGCTTTATCAGGTCACTGAGTTGTACATCAGATTGCTCAGAACAAGTTAAGATAAAACTTAAAGTTTCAACTTTATGGTTAGAGGAGGGACAACAAAACACCCTCGATAAAACCCAGTACTAGTAAGTCTTCCTACAGTAGTTCTACACCATGGTACTGACAGTGATAGACTATGCATATTCTTTTCTACCATTGGATAAAATATAAGATTCAGGAGGAGCAAACACTGGACTGAACTTTTCTATCCAGGAGTAGAGCCAGCCCTGAACCTCCTTGTCCTTTCCAGGAGCACTTTGAGAAATGCCCTCACTCAAGGCTCAAATTTGGGCTCTCCAGTTTAGGAAGAGGAGCTGGCACAGAAGAACCCTTCCTAAGCCTGGAGAATAGGGGAAGGAGGATAAATCTGGTTGAAGCATGTAAGAGAAGGGGCAGTGAAGCAGGAAAGCCCAGATAGGCATATGCAGAGCCAGTGAGGAGAAGGGGAGAGGAGAAGACAGGGAGGCAGAGCACTGGGAGGGTGAAACAGAGCCAAAGTGACTGTGAGCAGATCCTGACTGGGACAGCACAGAGGGACAGTGGGAAGAAAGGACACAAGATTTTCTCCAGTGAATTACACACTGTTCATCACTCTCAGGCAGGAACTGATGCTGTCAAGTGGAAAGCCCAGGAAAATTCTCACCTGTGACTCTCAGTAAATTACTTTTCCTTTCTCCATTTCCATGCTCTTGGGGACAGCTTAGCTGATCAGCAGGTTAGAAACCATCCCAACCCAAGCAGCACTTTACCAAGCAAGACTTCAGCTCCCAGCAGAGTGCCTGCAGAGGCAAAGCTGCTGCTGCAGAGCAGCATGACAAGGAGCAGCCTCTCCTCGTGTGACCTTTATGTGTGGGCTTGGTACAGTGCTGGAAGCATCCCCCTGGGGCAAACGAGGTTGACTTGGCAGCTGAGCACATGTACTGCCCAACCCCAGGATTTCAAACTACATCCCACTTCCAGTTGGAGACAAGTTTATGAGCTTGAGCAGGCAATAAAAGCTCCTCTCTGCATGCTAATGAAATGTCCAAGTCCTAATGGATTAGTAGTTTTCATATCAGATTATACATGCATTTTTTGCTGATAAAGACAGAGAAGTCACTCCTATTAGGCTTTCAGATTCTGTTAGTAAAAATACACCTCAATGGAGCTCAGTGCCTGTGGGATGCAGACAGGACAGAAAAGGCAGTGACACGTGATGGGGGACTGCTCAAAAACTCTGCTCTCCTCCAGCTGGCCAGAACACAGTCAGGCAATGTGCAGGAAGATATTGCTGATGGGGAGAAACCCTGTGGACACTTTCCTAGAAGACCATGCACAGCCCAAGTCCCTGGAGCTCTTCTGCAGCTATGGTCAGATATGGAGCCCCTGGAACCATGGAAAATTCTCCCACTCCCTTCAAAGAGTCCAGGAGATTCTGGAATCTGCTCCACGTGTCTCTTTGTGAAGCCTCTGAATGAGCAGTGACCCCAAACTCAATCCTCATCAGTAACTTTCCACCCTAAAGAACAGCAAGCATTATTTTGGGGTACAGCACCAACCCCAATTCCTCCAGAAAGCTGCTTGAGCCCTGCCTGTGCTGCTAAAGGAAACAGCCTCAGACACTAAGCACAGGTGGAAGCAGCTGGCTCACATCTTTGCTGTTTACAGCTCACCCCTTCTGTCCTGAATTTGTCTAGAAGAGAGTTGCGTGGGTCGACAGCAGAGTTGAAAAGTGAATTATGAGCTAAGTAAGGTGGACAATAGATGTCCAGCACTTAAGCTGGTTCCATGCCTTACATTCAGCAGCACAGAAATTCTCTGGGAGCCTGGCAAAGGGTGGGGATGTCACTCTGTGCTTGGACTGCACTGCTTGGACTGCACTGAAACCGTGATGCAGGAGAGGAGCACAGGGCAGTGACCCAGCACAGCCACTCCAAAACTCCATGGCAGGAGAGAATTCCTGGCTGTGGATCTCCCATCTGCAGCTCCCCATGGGTGCCCAGATGCTGCATCTGAGATCCTGAATCCCCCTTGCAGCAGTGCCTTGTCACCTGTCCTTTTGTGCTTTGCAAGCCAAACCTTCAGGGTCTCCTCTCTGGAAGTAGTTAATAACGTGCAGGACAAAATTGACTCAACCAAAGGGAACTTTGCTGATATTTTATACTCATGGCTGCTTTTGGTTTTTTTCCCCCTTTTAATTATTTGCCTTTTGGAAACTTTTGTTGTTTTATACCTTAATACAGCGATGTCGTTTTCCATTTCAGTCAGTGACCCCACTCGCTCCCCCTCTTGCATTTCTGACTGAGTCCAAGGAACAAAAAGTGATAGATGAATTATGACATTTGAAGTCAGAGGAAAAAACTCTGAAAGGAAAATGTAATTAAGAAATAAATTGAAAAATGGAAGCACCTGTGATACAGTGACCAGGAATGATTATTTTAGGGGGGAGACCATCACAGGCAGCCTAATTCCATTTCATTCTGTTGCTTTGGGATTTGGACTGTTTGCTCATTTATTTGGATAAATGGTAAGCCTATTCTACTTGCACTGTTAGATGTAATGAGTATTATTTTGCATTTAATTAAAATACTGACACATTCCCACTGATAGAAAAGTTTCCATTGCTTTTCAGAAAGTGCTGGGTCATTTGAGTTATAAGACATAGTTATTAACTGCTCAGCAAATACCTGCAATGGAAATAATTTTACATGTTGGGAAAAGCACTGCTGCTCCTGTAAAAACAGAGGTTTCAAAGAGACTGAAATGTCTGGAAAAAATTCAAAGTGGGAAGGGAAAATTCGCAGGAGGCCAACTGCAAAAATGGGAAAGTGACATTTTGAGTGTCATTTGTATCAGTCATTTTGATCAATGACTGATACAAATGTAATCACACATGGAAATGTGACTGCACTGGGACAGGAAGCACTGCTGAACCTCTGTAAAGTCTGGATTCAGTAGCTGAAGTGGGATGAGTTGCAATAAAAGAACTAATATCTGAAAAATGACAGGAAGGGACTGAGCCAAAGCTTCCCTCAATCTGAATTTGCATGGTATAAATGGGAACCTTTCCCTAAGTGAGTCTGCTACTTTTACAGTACCATTTACAGCTACTTCATTGCCATGGGAGAAGGTGAGCAGAGCAGGAGACAAATCAAAAATTGACCCAAAGTTCCGAATTAAAAGTCAGAGGAATTCTGCCCAACAGCAACCCTGTGCTATCATTCTCTTCCAGCTGCCTCCTGACATTTCTTCTTCTGCCCAAAAGCAAAATTACTCTTCCCAATACTGGACTCTCATTCCTACCAAAGATTGGCTAAAAGTCTAGAAATCAGAGAGGAGGGCAGTGGCTCTCTCTGGAAATGCCTGCTCACACCTAACAAACTTAAAGCATCTTTTCTGGTGATGTTTAAAAAATAAAGTGACTCCATTTTCCAGGGTTTCAGCCTTTTGGAACAAGAAGGGACAGGAGAGCTGCCACAGCTATTTATGCTACAAAGGAAGAAAAAGGTTTCTTCATGTCTTGATGGACTCAACCATCACCTGGTGATGGGAGCATCCAGGAGATCCCTTGGTATGATGGAGACAGACTCTATCCTGGGGTCCTGTATGAGCACCAGAGCTTCTCTCCAGCCCCTCACATTTGCAAGTCCTACTTACAGGAGCTGGAAGCAAGGTCCCATGGAAGACCTTGTCTAACAACACAGAGGTTCATTTCTCAGATGGATCTGAAGCCATCTCATCACCACAAAGCACTAAACCCTGTCACTATTTTTTTCCCAAAGGTATATGAAACTTCTGACCTCTTTATTTTATATTATCAGTGGCACAGGGAATCTTTGGTAGAAATTAACACTGTGGCATCAGAAAGACTGCCAGAATGTGCCAATATTCCTACTTCGTAGTCAAGCTAGCTTTTTTTTAAAACCTCTAAAGAGAGAGAGGTGTCTCATGTCTACTCTACCTGTACCTCAAATGATTTCAACATGGCTTAGTTGAAAAGCTGAGGAAAAACATGATGAACAAATTAGGAATACAAATACAACAAATGCTGTAAGTGATTTCAATTCACAACTTTTAACAGCACTTTCAGGATGCTGTTCACTTCTGTGTTACACACTTAGGAATGAAACTTAACAGCTGAATAAAAGATCTGAAGCTGCAGAATCCCACCAAAGCATCACAAGGGAAACCAGGGAAATGGATGAGATGACATTAGCCTGGTTACTGTGTTTATTAAATCTAAAGTACTTGCAAAAAATAGAGATAAACTTTTAAAATTGCTGCAATTAATTGTTACCAGAACTCTGAGGCTTTGAGACAGCAACAACCTCCATAGAGAGTAACTGAGATGAACTTACTTATTTTGTCCTAAGCTTCCATGAAAAACATGCACAGAGTCCAGTTAGGAATACATCAGGCTTGGAAGGAACCTAGAACTGGTGTAGACAGCAATGTTTCAAGTACTGGTGTCTCTGCCTCCAGAGCTGGGCAGTTTATTATGGATGTGGAAGCTTTTGACACAGCAACTCTGGGAATTACAGCAGGTGAAAGTTTTGTGGAAGTGTTTTTACACTAGGAAAAATTGCACTGTAGCAGATTGAAACCACATAAGGACATACTGAGGGGGAAAAATACAACAGCAAACCAACACACATAAGTGTTTTCAAAACAAATATTTCAATATTGTTGCAACTGAACAGAATCACAGCTTATGGAATGGATGAGGCTGGAAATATCCCTGGAAGCCACCTAGTCCCACACTGCCATGCTCAGGAAGAGTCTCCTAGGGCAGGCTGCTCAGGGCTGCTCATCTAACAAACTTGTTTTTCACCCATTCCCCCAGAATGATCCACCTGCATTTTACAAAAAGTCCTCAGATGCTTCTGAAACAAACATGGATGGTCAGGACCATGGATTTGTTTAAGTCACAGTATTAAGTTTACTGAACAATATAAGGATAAACTTAAACTTATTAAATATAATAAAATTTAATAAACTTAATATTAAACACAATATTAATATTATGTTTATATTAATATTGTTATGTTATTAAATATAAAATAACAATATAATATATTTTTCAATATATTTAGGATTTTTTTTTGTCTGATGCCAACAGCTGTCCAAGGGAGTAAAGAAATCCTAGGTAGTTTTAAGGATTTGTTTCCCAAATATTTGGCTCAGTGGAATCATGGGGAGTGGGTGGTCCTTGATGGACTGCACAAAGTACATTCACAGAGTGGAGACATTTATGAATGTTCATTTTTATTTCAGTTTCATGGGTCAGAGCTGAGCTTTTACTACAGCTCAGTGAGTCTCAGCCTCTGGGGGCCTGCAGGGCAGCCCAAGGCCACTGCCTTGATGGGAAGATTTCTTCAAATGACCACTTGATGTCACTTGACACCATGCTAATAATCCTGTTAAAGCCACTTCTGGGCAGTAACTAAAGGTTCTTAGAAAAAGGTGTCTGAAAATGGGAAAGCAAAGTGCTAAAAAAGTCCTATAAGAAGGTCATATTTATTTTGCTTATGTGTTTTGTAAACCAGTACTGACCATTGCCAAATTACTTACAAATCTACAATTTCTTTTGTCCAGGGAACCACACAATCATGAAATCATTGAGGTTAGAAAAGACCTCAGAGATCATTGAACATGAACAAATCCAACATTTGACTGATCACCACCTTGTGAACTAAACCATGACTCTAAGTGACACATCCAGCTGGTTCTTGCACAGCTCCAGGGATGGTGACTCCACTAGAGCCCATTCCAACGCTCAACAACGTTTTCCATGAACAAATGTTTCCTGATGTCCAAGCTCAGCCTCCCCTGGCACAGCTTGAGGACATTTCTTCCCCTCCTGTTGGTGGTTGCCTGGGAGAAGAGGCCAAACCCCACCTTGGTATTGGTGCCCACTTTCACCTCCAGAAATTATTTAGAATTCATCACTAAGACAATATTTTACTAAACTGGGATGTGTTCCTCACTTTTTGGATGCCCAGTTCTGAAGAGGCATCAAAGAGACTGCTGATGCCAGATGTTTCTGGATTACTCTTGCACAGATAAGATTCCATCAGCAATCCAGTGTCACCAGTCCCTTTAAAAAAGTTTTGGCTAAACCTTAGATTTTCTCTCCCCTACAGCTTCATTCCTGACTGGCAGTGAGAATTTCACATTTCCCATGCATGTGAAATGCCAACTGAAAACTAATGCAAGATTCCATATTTCCTCATCTATCTAGTCCAAAGGAAAGTGAATTATTGTCCCCTGACAACATTTTTCATACATCAGCATGACCTGAATCCTAATAAAGTGACATGATCAGGGGCTTAAGGTCTCTCCTTTTCCACTTTCCATTTATGTGCTGCTGGGACATTGATTTATTTCTGACAGAAATCTTTGTCCTTTGTATATGTTGGTTTTATCTCCTGGTATTCACCATCCAGGTGGTCTTGGATGAAAATAGATTTGTCTGTAAAACAAATGTTAACCCAGAATTTTTTCAATCCCAAAGCTGGTTGAAATATTTTAGCCAGAAGAAATTTTCCCTGCAAGTTTCACTGCAAGTGAAATGTTTCTCTGGGTGCTGTTTTCGAACTATTATTAGATTTAAAAAAAAAGTAAATGACTTATTGAGGTTGTCCCATTTTGTTTTGAAAATGTCACGAGAAATTTGTCCTTACTTTAATCAAAGCAAAATGAATAAGCCATATTGAACTATATTTTAAAAATATTTTATATTGGTTTTGATGTCTTTTTAGTATTTGAGTCGTTCCAAATTTAAATAGTTTGGAAACTCTGTTATCCTAAATTTTGGAGAACAGAGCAGATTCTGTTTCTTGTTTGCCTTTCAGCATTGGTATTTATCACAAAAAGAAAATATCCAGCCTGGTCATATAAATGTTGGGAGCTTGTTCTCATTTATGATGTGTTTTATTTGGAGGTTACACAATTTCTCCCAGGTAACAAGCTTTTCCTTGGCAAGGCAGCCTAAATCTGTACCAACAGGCCAGTGACACTCCTCATTCCCTGCAATCAGCTGAAAACAGCAGAAATTCACTCCTTATGCTTGAGGGCTGCCTAAGCCCCTGCAGGTATCTCATTTATGATTTGCTGTGCTTTATCAGCCATCACTTCTCCTGCTCTGCCCTTCCCCTCTTGGCTGGAATCAGAATGAGCCGTGGCAGATCCTGCTGTGAGCTGGGCTGGGTGAGAGGCTGCCCAGGAGCTGGCAAAGGGCATTTTCAGCCCAGAAAGCCAATCCCATTGTCTTGGTTTGGAAAGACAGGAGTCTGCTAAGGAAGGCAGGAGCCTCCCCTGAAATGGAGGATGTAAACCCTCCCCACTCCTCCAAATTGCTATAAATTTTAAATTAAGGATCTCCCCGGCAAAAATATGGGAGCAGGAAATAACAGTTCTTTAATGAGGAAGAAAATAAAAGGATAAAATAAACACTGCAGTACACTAGAACAACACTGACAGAGTCAGAACCCAACCTGACACCCTGTGGGTCAGGGTGTTGGCGGCAGTCCCATTGGAATTGTGGCTCAGCCCTCCTGCAGTGTCAGGGCTGGTTCTGCTGGAGCAGGGATCCTGTAGAAAAGGGTGTATTCTTCCTCTGAAGACCCAGTGGAAGAAGAGGCAGCTGCTGTTCCTCTGGGAAATCCAGTGGAGAAGCCGTGCTGGTGTTCCAGAATCTCCAGATTATATCCAGGTAGGAATGCTTGGCTCCTCCCTCTGGGCTCACATCTCCCAATGGGATGCTGTAGTTCTTATCAGCCATGCAGTGACATTCAATAGCTGTTATCAGCAGATGTCCCCTCCCGAGGGAGGAGTGATTGTGATCACTCAGAGAGAGAGATAAAGCAAACTGCCCACTTGACAAAAGATAATCTGCCATACAGATGGTAATGGAATACATCTTGCCTTGCCATCTGGAACACCCATCCTGGGCTGCACCCCCAGCAGTGTGGGCAGCAGGGACAGGGAGGGCACTGTGTCCCTCTGTCCCTCTGCTGAGAGCCACCAGCAGTGCTGCACCCAGCTCTGGGACCCCCAGCACAGGAAGGTCCCTGGGACACTGGGGCCAGTCCAGAGGAGACCACTAAGAGGATGAGGATGAGTGGAATGGAGCAGCTCTGCTATGAGGGAAGGCTGAGAGCATTGAGATTGCTCAGCCTGGAAAATAGAAGGCTCTGGGGTGGCCCAAATACAGAATTCCATGTCCTGAAGGGAGCCTAGGAGAGAAATGTGGAGAGACAGGACAAGGGGGAATGGCTTCAAATTGAAAGTAAGTAGGTTTGGATTAGATATTGGGAAAAAATCTTTACTGTGAGGGTGATGAAGCCCTGGCACAGGTTGTTCAGAGAAGCTATGGCTGCTCCATCCCTGAGAGTGCTCCAGGCCGGGTTGGATGGGGCTTTGAGCAACCTGGGATGGTGGAAGGTGTCCTTCTCTTAGACAGGGGAGTGGAATTGGATGACTTTTAAAGTGCCTCCTAAACCATTCTTGTTTTCTATGATTCTATAACTCCTTCAAGAAAGATGAGGGAGATACAGAACCTTTCCATAAAACTTCAAGGTCATACAAGTAATGTCCATAACTGTCCACAACAAATTTACCTTTATCCAGTAGCTGAGGTTATCTTTTCTTTAATGCATGTCAAGCCAAAAAAATCCCCAAAGCTGGGTGTCTGTACACACACCATCAAGTTTTCTGGAGAGCTCTTTGGTGGTGCTGAGTGGAGCCACAACTTGGAGGCACCTTCCACAAATATGTGTTGCTCTATAATACTGAGTATAATACTGAGTATAATATAATACTGAGTATTGCCATGGTTGGACAAGGGGAGGATGGTCAGCAAGAGAGCCAAGCTTGCAGATTTTCAAGCAAACTAAATTTGTTGTATATTGAATCTGTCTGTAAATTAGGGCTGGCTGTGACTCCTTCAAGAGGACCAAGGTCATAAAAATGAACTTTACATAGCAGACATAAGCACTTTTTGGACATCTTAACCTCCTTTACTTTCTACAGGAACAACAAGCTGGAGTATTTTCAAAGATCAAGACATAATTTTGTTTGAGAGAATTAGGAAAAGTATTCTCCATACTCTCATCTCTGGTGGTGTTTTGAACACCACAGTTTTTCTATTTGGGGTAATTTCTAGATTTTTCTGCCTATACCCCAGCTCAGACCCGTTTCCAAAGTTCTGATCCCCAAAGAATTAAAAGAATAACTGTATAATTATCATAATTAACTCTCTTGCTTAGGGAGGTAACTTTAGTCACAGTCTGCCTTCCAGCACCATCCTCTCTAGCTGCCAGTGTTTGCAGTTCTCTGGTGCTTTATAACCTCAGTTTCCACAAACACTGTGCAGATATTGATGATTTATTCCTGTAATTACTGTGCTCTTGAAGCTGTACCAAATGGAGTGTGCAGTTCTGTTCTAAACACTGTGAGTTAAATCCCACTGGTCAGGAAGGAGAAAAGCAGCACCACTGAAGGATGTCAGAGCACATTTCAGCCCTTGCTTGGCAGTCCATCAAGCAAGATGGTCTACAAGGCAAAGATGAGACAAGGAAACACACACAATCCATCTTCTTCCAGTGCAGGCAGTGCGTGCAAGTCATTTATCTTGTGCTTTAAACTGTGTCCCTTGGCCCATTGCTTTAAAATGAGAGCTTATGACAATTTCTAGGCCCAGGAAATTTTGCTATTTCATTGCAAATTGGAATGAAAGCTGCAAGTATTTTAAGAAATCATGAAAATAATTGGTAAAGCCACTTTGTTGCAGTCAGAGAGTTGGGTTTCCAATGCAACCTGAGATGTGATAATGGTGAAAACTGACAGAAAGCAAAAGCTTAACAAAAACCAACAGAGATAATGACCATATCCTATCAGAACAAGACATTCTGCAGACACAGAAATTATCAAGCCATCTGTTCCCATAGAAAAACATATTTGCAGATATTTTTTGTTAAAAGTAGATGTTAAAATTTATTTATTACTTAACTTGAGACTCCTGACTTCATGGGTTAGGTGACAATGCACTGCCATCTTAATATTAAATAAAAAGCAAGAGTCATCCAGGCAGTGTATTGCTGGAGCCAACATCTGCAGAATCAGAGCATGCCAGTGGTCTCTTTCTTCCCATCAGGTTGGCAACCCAAAAGGAAAGGGGTTGGCACTTTTCTGATGAGTTTTTCAGCTCCCTCAGCCTTTCCCTATAAGAGATGCGGCAGTGCCCTAACAACCTGAACATAAATCCAAATGTCACTGCTTCAGCTCAGTGATGCTGTGTATTGGATCACCAGTTACCCATAATTATTCCTCTCATTAGCAGCCATTACAGTGCATTTTCCTTCCCATTTTTTCTCCTCCCAGCAATGTTTCCACTTGCATTAATTCAAAAAACTCTTAGGGCTAAATCTGCTCTCGGAGAGTTGTAAATCAGGCCAGCATTGTAAATCAGGTGTCCACAGTGGTATAGCAGCCACGAAAATGAGATTGGAAGAGACTTGCAATTTCACTCTGTGCAGAGAAAGCTCTTTGCTTTTTCAGCAAGTTAACTTAGCCTTCCTTCTGAGAGATGACCACACTTAAATATGAATCTGTGAGGAAGTGGAATGAGCCCAAGCAGCACACAGCAAGCTCTGAATGCAAAGCAGCCACCAGCAGCTCTCCCAGCCAGCCAAAAATCTGAGGAACTGCACTAGCAATAGTTAATGTTCTATTGAGCACCTTTGAACTGTGATGAAGCAAACCTTGGGAAGACTATTGCTTTGGTTAAAATCACAAATTGAAATGAAAGACTGTGGCACAGGTTCACAGCTGTGTTTCATGTCTGTGCTCATTTGAAGGAAGCAGACTTGAAGGCAGTGGTGGAAAGCAATTTATTTACTGGATGTACTCTGGCTTTCCACCCAAAGGCATCAGGAAGGCACACAGGTAGCTCATTAGGCTTGAGGATAGATGGCAGCTCAGCTGCAGACATTAACCTTATAACGTCTTATAACCTTCCAAAACTTCATATCAACACACACAGTCAATTACTGGAGATGGAGAGCAGGAAATGCCACCCAGAGTTCTCCCTGCATTGATCAAACTCAACTGAGTGTTGCTCCACACAATTCCCCCTCTGTGGGCAAAACTCTGCCGGAATTCCAGAATTGGATGTGGCACATTAATCACCCTGGGCTGGCACAGCACAGACCTGCAGGGTGCTGGAGGTGGTGCCTCACAAGGGGCTTGTCAAAGATCTCTTGACTGTCTCTACATGGACACGGGAACTTAAAAAGCAAAACTAACATAAATAGCTAACTCAAGTGTGGGAACCCAGGACATCCCTCTGGCTATCCAGGATGGCCAAGACCCCTGCCAGGGGGCTCAGAAGCCCTGGCACAGAGCCCAACACACCTGTGGGTTTGATTATGACCCATGGAGCAAATTACCAACCTTAGATGAAGATCAGAAAGCCACAACAATTTAGGGAGAATAATAGTGGCGTTATCATGGGGTGGAAAAGTAGATTTTGAGATTTTTAGAATGGGGACTCAGGAGGCAAGATGGAGGGATCTGGGCATGTCCAGCCTTTCTCCTTCTTCTCCTTGGCCTCCATCTTCTGCTGTGATGTTGGCACTTTTGGATTGGTTTAGAGTAGAAGCTCACTGTCTAACATAGGTGATAGGTATTGGGAAGTAATTGTAAACATTGTACACGTAGTTTTTAGAATGAAGACATAACACTACCCCGGGGGAGGCAGAGTGCCTGGAACTGTCTTGCTGGACGGACTTTGGCAGGACAGGAGAAAGAATTTTATAGATAAACAACCTTGAGACTGAGAAATTAAGAGCTCTGACTCCTTCTTCAAGCGCCAGGCTGGGAAAAGAGACTTTTAACATTCTCGGGGTAGCAGCGACCTAAAAAGATCCCAAGACTCAAGTGCTCCCCATCTCTGCAGCTCAAGAGGTGACCTGCACAATATTCATCACATTGCACATGTGAAGGAGTCATGTGTTGGGTCTGTGAAAGAATGAATGGACCAGAGGGTGCTGTGATGTTCTGCACACCTGACAGTGCAGTGGGGTGTCTGTCACCCTTGTCCTTCCCTGAAATGTCCTGTGGCTCTCACCATGCTTCTGTGTGAGCCAAGACTCCTCCCATCCTCAGACTGACACTGCTCTCACAAATTGTTCTGGGCTGAGGTACAGCTTTACTAAAATCTCTTTATAATCAAGACCTTTGGGCCATAAATCCCTGCACTCTGTGACAAGCACAGGCTGAAGGTGACCTCCAGAAGTCACCCCTGAAAGAGGTAGCTTTTGAGAGGAATTTGCAAATAGTGGTTTCCTTTTTCACTTGTCAGAATCAAATTTCTGTGTTGATTATGTGTTTGACACGGAGACAGATATCAGTAATTAATACCTTGTGTCAAGCTCATCTTACAGGGCTGAAATAAATAATGTGAGTGCCACTCTAATTCATTTGAACTATTTAACCCTGCATAATTTTCAGAAGGAAAATGCAGGCTGACTGTATTTACAGGACAGAAAGCACAGAAAGCCACCTATTTGTTTTCCTGAGAGGTTTCCCAGGGCACACATCTGCGCAGATTCAATTTACAAATGATTTTTGAAAGCCGGGATACCAGTCTAAAGTGAAGCACTATGAAGGTAACAGACCTGCTATTTTGTAAAAGGATTACACATTCTTCCTGGTCCCTCTGGATTCAATCTGCTTTGTAGCTGCTTTGCTCCTCACCTTTCCAGTGCTCCTCTTCTTGGACTCCAAATACTTCTCAGATTTCCTTAACCTTGTTTAATATCCACAAGACCATGTGTGGGCTACATATTTGTCCCTAAAAAACGCTTGACTGATCATTTCTTCAGGCCTTTTATGAGCTGCAACATCTGCAGTGCAAGAGCAGATGTTGCAGCTCATGGTAGTAAAGGTAGTGAGAAACCATGCAAAAATCTGCTCCTTTCCTTCCACAAAACATCTGAGCCAAGGAAGTCTCATGCTCAGGATAGGGCTGCTCCCCATATGAGGAACTCAAGTTGCCTAAAAGGCATAAAGCAAATGTAAAATCCTGCAGTGAATCAGAAGAGGGAAGAGTGAGGGCAGTGAACACCACAGACTGAAGTCAGGCATCCTGCCCTTCAGAAATCATGGGAAATGGGAGTGGAAGCAATGAGAGAGGAGAGATGCCTAACAAACCCAGGAGATCAGTGGTTTCCTGACTCCTTGCTCCCTGTTGGTTGGCAAAGCTCAGCAGGATGAGGTCAGCTCACAGAATCCCCATTTTCAGCCAGACACAAAGGGAATTTTCTGTCTTTACCACCACTTTCTAAGGAGTTGTTGGCTGCAGCTGTCTCTCTTTGCCCACAATAGTTTCTTTACTATGCTTCCTTACAGCTTGGTACATTAGTTTCTGAATACTTCATCTTTTTGTCTCATGATGTGTTCATCCCTAAATGTGCAGAAACTGAGTGAGACTTCAGACAAACCCTTCCCAGACCCAACAGAGGGCACTTGATCCTGAAAGCAGTTAGGATGAATGGGGAGCACACTTCTTCTGTCTCCTTGATCAGATCCTGCAGGTGACATCCAGGCAGCCTAAATTCTGCTCAGGTCCCAGATGTGCTGCAGCTTTCTGCTTTCCAGCACTGCTGAACCCTTGAATCTCAGTGTGCTCTGATGTGGCCAGAGGGTTCCTTGTGTATCCAAAAGAAAAGGCAACATTCCCTTGACTAAACTCTTGTGTTTGGTTACTTGTGGCGGTGTTCACAGGGGTCCCAGGAGCAGGGAAGAGACAAGAATGTTGACTCTGTGTTTCAGAAGGCTGATTTATTATTTTATGTTATATATTAGACTAAAACTATATTAAAAGAATAGAAGAAAGGATTTCTTCAGAAGGCTAGCTAAGAATACAAAAGGAATGACAACAAAGGCTTGTGACTGACTGAGACAGTCTGGACAGCTGGACTGTGATTGGCCATTAATTAGAAACAACCACATGAGACCAATCACAGAGAAAAAATCCTTAGGAATCCTATGTTTTTCATAAAACATGTCTGTGACAGTTACTGGCTACTGTGGGTTGTACACCTGGCTACTGTGGGATGGGGCTGCTGGATGGGTGAGGATGGCATCTCTCTGCCTTTCTGTTGGGGAAGATGATACAGGAAAGCCTTATAAATATGATTGTCTAGCAAAAGATTTTGAGAATATAGAAACTATAAGTGAGACTGAAATGAAGGCAAGCTTTGAGACCTCTTAATTACTGAACAAGGGGAAAACAATGGCGTGGCTGACTGAAGGCAATCCCCTTTTGATGAAACAAGACTCTCTGCTTGCAGACAGGTCCAAGGGTCAGAGCAGACCGTACTAGCTCAGCAGAAGGGGTCCAAAGAGCAGTTTTTAGGGTTTAAAATGTAACACAGTATGGTAATATAGGGATTCTTATAGGCTGTATGTAAATGCTATAAGATTTGAATATTGTACTAGATTGGTTAGTGAGAATCAGAATATTCAACACAGAAGATTTATTGTATTGTAACAGCAACTTTGCTCTCTTACCTCTTCTACTCTCTTACTCCTTTTTACTCTCTTATGCTTTGGCTCTTTTACCTTTTTACTCTTTCACCCTCTCATCCTCTCTCCCCTTCTCTTCTCTTGGGCCTGCTCTGAGCTGTGGCTGGCAGCTCCAAGCAGGGCCCCAGCACCCAGAACCTTTGAAATAAACCACAAGTTCCATGACCTGGCTTCAGAGATCTCTCATCTCTGTCCGTCCATCCTGAATGTCCTACCCCACGACGCTCCTACACCTTTCCTGGGACATGGAGCAGCCCGAGGCACAGGAATTGCAGGGCAGTGGAAGAACAATTTGGAGAAAAAGTGACCATGGCTCCCAAGTTTGGATGTTCAGATGATGCTGTATGGCTTGGAGCTGATCCAGCTGGATTTTCTCCTGGCTTTGAGGGCTCCTGTCAGATGCTGACAGCTGAGCTACATCTGTGGTTGGTGTGAGGACAAACTTCACCGCTGCTCAGGAGAGATGAGCCCAATGAACCCGCTGAGGGCAAAACACTCACATGGACCTGACATTTACTTTTTGGAAAGTATTTTAATAGATATTTTGTGTTTCTTCAGTTTACTTCTGACTAATGATTTGCTTCATGCCCCCAGAATTGGGGTTGAAATCAGACAGGCAGAAACTAATGCAATGGAATTGGTTTAATGTCTTCCACAGCATTGGAATAAAATTTGAACAGAGTGAACAGAACTACAGATAGTACATTTATATTGAAGTGGAAGAAAGAAAATTCTTCACTCATCAGAAGTGCCCTAAAATAAGCACAGAAATATCAAAGCCAATTAGGGAGACAGCAATGTGATTCAAAGACAAAATAAGGAGCATTCTGTGATGTGGTTTATGAACAATTTATCGCCACACTTTGGCTCCATCAGGAATATAGTCCAATAAGCTACTGGCTTCAACTTACCTTTAGATCTCTATATCTGATTCAAAATGATGAAGTCAGGACCTGAGAGTGGTGATAAAATGAACCATTTCCAATTATTCAAACTCAACAAAGGGTCTTCTAACAAACACATTGAATATATTAAACTGAATTAATTTCCTTTGATGGATTCCCAGCGCTGCTAAAATCAGTAGATCGGTAGAGTGAAAAAAAGGAAAAAAAGAGGAAAATCTGTGTGTTGAAGTGACAGCACAAATCCATAACCAGATACAAAACTGCAGACCCTCAGCAGCCTGGGAAGGGAGCACATTAGGCTAAACAGAGGATGACCACTGCTGGAGGGAGGAAATGAGAGTGGATATTGTGCATCCTGTGCCTAATGCACCATATTGACACAAAACCTGCCTTTACTCTAAAATATCATTGCAGCGGTAGAAGAATTTGAAAATCCTGTTTCAGACAAGAGAAACCATGGTGAGTGTGCTGGAAATGCTCAAACACATCAAATACAAAATGAATGGTCATTTGAGGAAGGCTTTAGAAAGGAATAAACAGAGAAGTGCACACATAAAATGTCCCTGATCTTTCCTTCTACAAATCAAGAAGTTATAGCAGGAGAGATTACAAGCCTAAGCCTGGTTTTCAGTGAGCTGGAGGCCCAAAGCAGGCCTAGGGTTTGTTTGATTTCTGATTCCAGACTCACATTCCCTTCTCTTAGGAATGGGACTTCTCAGGGACACATTTAAGAGCAGAACACAGCAGCCAGATCAGACTTCTTGGTCCAGGATTACCAAAAGTAAAACATCATCAGGCAAATGGAATTGCATCAGGGTCAAGTCCCTCTTTCCTATTGCAAAGATGCTGCGAGGATTGAGACTCTGATGTTACTGTTGGAAGAACCCATGGACAGGTGGTCCCAAACTTCCATCCAGTGATTTGGACACCAGCCCACCAAATCCCTGCTTCCCACCAAAATTTTTCTCGTGAATGACCCTGAGCAGCAGCAACATGCTAAGGACACTTTGATCCAGGCCTTTCCGTCAGTGTCACCATGTCTTGCTTGTCCTGACCATGATGGGACACATAGGAGGGCAGGAGGCTGCACAATCACCAATTAATCTTTGATTGTAAAGTTTGGGGCAAAGCCTGAACCTTGCTCTGGAGAAAGCCACCCTCAGAATTTTGCAACTTAGCCAGAAATGTTCTGCAGTTGCAGCACACAAAGCAATCCCCACTCCAATGGCACAAGGCAGAAATGCAGACACTGATTTGCCCTGCACAGGCTGCAAAGGGAAGCACAGGGGGATGTTGATTGAGCTACAACACACAGGGAGCTGCAGGAAACCATCACACAGGACAGGGACAAATTCCTCACACCACGAGAAATGAAGAAAGCAAAAACTACATTTGTTTAGAACCTTCAGCATCTCCCAATGCTCAGAGGATCCTCATCTTCTGTGTCCCATTTCCCTTTGTTAAACTGCTCAAATCCTCTCTTTCCTTCTTTTTTAGGAAGATTGATCCCTTTTTCCACATGGACTTATTGGTTATAAACCAAACAATAATAGCTAAACTTGCTGGAAGGTGGTGCATTCATTCTTTTGAGTTTCTTAGCTCTAGAGCCACCACAAAAAAACCCCAAAACTCAGAGTTGAAGAGGTAATAATTTTAGTTATATCAGCAAAGTGGAAGGCTGATACATTCCCTACCGAGTAATAAATTAAAATAAGCCTAAAGCAACAAGAAATTTCTGACTTTTCCATGTGTGTTTTTATTTCCAGGTCTCTGGTGGCTACCTACAAGGCGAATATGTCAAAAGCTTCCCTTAATGCTGAATTTCAAGTCTGAATTATATTATTAGTGCCAGCAGATGCTCCACCATGCTTATTGAACTCATGCAGCATGCATCCTGCCTGTTTTCCAGTCAGGCTTCCTGGGATGCCTGTCTGAACCTGGACAGGAGGAATCCTGTGGGATTTGGGGAATTATCAGCAGCATGAAGGGATCTGGCCTCAGCTGTGTGAGTCTCAAAATAAAAACCTCCCTGCTGCAGTCCCTTCTGAGGACACCCCAGCACAGTCTCACATCTCCTGTATCTTCATTTGGCCTGCTCCCTTCCTACTGCATCAAATTTTCACTGAGCAGTCAATCTAAACTAAGAGAATAATTAGCTCAGATGGCCTTCCAGAAAGAAGAATAATCAGGAAGGATGGTAAGACTTACAGACTGTGCTGTGGCATTTCCCCGCTGCTCCAAACCTTGTGTCACTGATGCCAACAGGACATGCAGTCCTGTCTTCCCTGTCACCATGATATTTTCTGAAAAATCCCTTTGCCAGGATTTTTCTCCTCAGAAGCTGAGAAGACTCAAAGGAAAAGAAAAACAATAATTATCTGCTGCTGTGAAATGCAACAGGAGCATCTTTGATTGGTCCATGTTAGTTGTTTTTAATTAATGGCCAATCACAGTCAGCTGTCTCGGACTCTCTGGTCAGTCAAAAGATTTTATTATCATTCCATTCCTTTCTATTCCTTGCTAGCCTTCTGATGAAATCCTTTCTTCTATTATTTTAGTATAGTTCTAATATATAGTTTTCTTTAATATAATATATATAATAAAATAATAAATCAGCCTTCTGAAACATGGAGTTAAGATTTTCATCTCTTCCCTCATCCTGGGATCCCTGCAAACACCGCCACACTTCCCAACCTGCATTGAATTTATCTGTACACCTCCACCTGCCTCCAAACCTGTGAGTAAATCCTGCTGCTCACTTTGGAGGAAAAACTGCTCCCAGTTTTCAGCCTGCCACTCTGCAGACAGTCAGACCTCAACATCTGTAGCACTCAGCCAGCAGCAATCAAAGCCACAAACTATTCTCTGCCACTTCACTCCTCCATCACAGCCCCAGCCAGGCTTGTTCTCCACTCCTGTGAGTCAAAAAAAGGGACAGAGAGCGCAAGTTCAACTTGGGGAATGTTTCACAGATAGGTTCTGCTTTGTAAGCCTGCTTGACTTTGTTCACTGCCATCTGAACTGCCTGAAAAGGAATCAAACACAGCCTTTCCTAGCAACAGGGTGTTAGAAGAGGATCAGACTTACAATACCTGCAGTGCCTAAAAATGGAGCATTGTAATGACTACAGTCAGTCAGTTAAACCTAAAAATCCTAAAATTAGAGCCCACAATTCCAGCATTTAAAGGGATGATTTTCCACTTGAAGGTTTTTAGACTTGAACACTTTTCTCCCAGCTTGTTGAGGGAGCAGCTTGTCTTATGAAGAAAGCTGTGCTGCTCCCCAGTTTCACCTTCTGGGCCCTGAAACCTGGATTTTCCTGACACCTCACCTTGCATTGCTTCTCTGTGTACAGTGATTCTGTTGTAAATGCCATATAAGAAGCAATGAATAACATTTGGTTGTTTTTCTCCAGCAGCGGCAAAATTAATCTCCAAGGATAAGATTAGCAGTGGTTAAACTGTTCTAAACTATGGCCAAAGCTTTCAAAAATAACTGCACCATAACTTTTTGCAAGTTTGGGAAAATCTAACAGCTTCCTTTTTCATTATTGTTATTATTATTATTTCTAAACATTTTCTGTGTTCAGCCTTCACCAGGAGTGCTGAGGCTACAAATGCTTTTTGGCATGTGTAGACAGTAATATCCCTCATTGTCTGATGGCAATGTACTTTTCAAGCCTCATATTCATGAATCTCCTCAATGCCCTGGGGATAACCAAGCACCACTGTGTACCACTATGATAACCCAAGGCATAAAGAGGGTAAGAAACTTTTCATGCATTACCAACAGAATCAGAGCTGGGCATGGAACCTCCAAAGGCTGATCCCTCATTTTTCTTCCAACCACCCCTTTTCCAGGAACCAAGAGTGATTTCCAAACTTTAGCTGCTGCTTCTTCTTGTTACCTTCAGCAAAATCATCCACTGGCAGGACTTCATACATTTCTTAGGTAAATGGAAGAGGCATTTAAAAAAATTAGCATGGAGAACTTGGATTTTTATTAAGGAAAATCCACCTCCTGCACCATCCACTTGCTATCTTCCCTTCTAGGGATCCACCTTGCAAGCAAAAGTCTGATCCAGCAGCCACCCTGCTGCCTTGCAGCCACTTTTGGAGGCTCAACCTGATGCCAAATGTGCATTATGACACCAGAGAGACAGTGGGAGGAGGTGAGATCTCACAGCAAGGTACAGGGAGAGGAGGGGAGGGAGAAGGAAAGGCAGTGGAGTAGGAGCACCACTGACAGGCTGCATCTCCTCAGATGAAAGCATTTTAATGTCCTTGGTGCAGCATCAGCCCCTTTTTGAGCCCTTTTGCACAAAATGAGGAGAGCTGAGATTTTTGTATTGCCTTGGCTCTCTGCCAGTAGTGGGCACACAGTCAGGCTGGACACTGATGAATTTGGCTGCAGGCCTCCACGTTGAGTTTAGGCCTTTGCCAAAGCAATTTCTATAAGGTGAGGCCAGCAGATGTATTTTTCATTTTAAAACAAGCAGGCTGTTTTAAAATGTTTTTAGCAGGGATTAATCCTGGTCTGGAAGGGAAAAAAAGTCTTAGGAACAAGTTTTTGATATTGAATTTTTGAAATCAATGTGTGTAAAGGTCACCATACACAGCATCTTCTGGGGCCTACCTTTGGGGTATCCCAAAGGGAGGTACCCGTGGGCTGTTTCCTCAGGTGGAAACTCCTTCAGATGGCAATCCAGGCTCCCAGGGGCTGGAGGGCAGAGAACAAACCTGTTTAGTGGGGAGCTGCTTCACTTTGCTAAATAAAGTGAATAACTCCACAACCCACCTGGTGAGGAGATGACAGGGAAGATAGTCCTGAAGACTTTAACTCTCCATGTGTTCAGTCTGGTAAGACTGGCCCTCAGCCTGCCAGCTGCAGTCTCTGACATGGGAAGAGCTGGGACTGCACAAATGGGGAGGTTTGTTCCCGTTTTTGCTCCATTCTTACAGGCAGAGCTGACAGAAGTGATGTTATCCTTCACAGGGCCCAGCACTGGGGGCTCTTGTGGGGAAACAAGGAGGGAAAGGTGTCAAGGAAGTTCCCCTGAGAAATCACCTGTGAAGGTGTGGAGAGGTCATAGAAAGAACTGGAATACTGGAGACAGAGGCTCTGCCAGGTTTCTTAGTTCTGCTGGATGCCCTTTGATAATTTCTTGCCCCATTCTCCCCAAAATGTGCCTTCCTTGAAGGAAACATTTGTGACCTCAGATGCCCAAAACAGAAACAGACCACTAAACCACAGCTGCCCACCAAAAATGGCTTCAAACAGGTTTGTTACAGATGGTGATGAATAAAGCAGGGATTTATTAAAAGACCTCAATGGATCCACCTTGGGCAGCAAAAGAGCCCAGCCAGGGCTACACCCAAGATGAACCAAAATGGTCACAAAATGGACAATCAGTCATGAGGTCTCTCACTTTCATAAGTTCTGGTCCATTTGCATATTGGAGTTAATTGTCCAGTTACAGCTTTAGCTTATGAAGTCCCATCCTTGTTTTTCTCTCTTCAGTCCCTGTGGTTTATGCTCTTGGGTCTGAGATTTGGATCATTTGTCCTTGGTCCCCAGCTAGAGAAGGAATTGTTTTGTCTCCCTACTCTGTGCAGAGAGCTCCACATCCCCTAACATGAAGCTCAGAAATACACACTAACGCAGCACAGAATTAAAAAAATATTTAAAAATCAATTAAAATATAATATAAAAGCTAAAACCTGAGACATCAATGGGAAGACCAGAAGAAAGTGAGGGTTGTTGATACCTACCCCCAGAACCAAGGATCAGCTGATGCAGAAGCTGCCAAGCCCCCTGAGGATCTGGGAGCTGATGGAGCAGCAGATGCAGCCCCTGCTCTGCCTGAAGGAGCAGGAGTTTGTACAGCCCTTGTGGCCAAAGGGGTGAGAAAACAAAGCCATTCCCTGTGGAGGGATTGCTGGAGGAGTGGGAGAACCTGGCTCCAAGAGAATCCCAGCATCAGTTTTATTGCTCTGGTGTGAAAGTGGAATTGTGTGTCCAGGGGACGCATGCTGCAGTGCTGTTTTCCACATTAACCTCAGACAAAGAAGAAGCACTTCTTGCAGTGCAGCTAAAGGGAGACATCCTCTCCAGGGAGTCTGACTAGAATTTAATAGCATTTGTTGGCCAAAGCTGCCAGGATATGTTAAAAACCCTATATTCAGATTAAAATCAACTCTAAGCAGTTACTTGAAGGCTTCCACTCCATCCGAGGGATTTTTTTCAGAAATTCTGGTTGACCATCACCAGAATTTTACTAATTATTTTTAAAAATAACAGGTCCAGAAGAGAATTTGCTTGGATATGTAATAAAAGTAAAAAAAAGACCTGGTCCCATTCCTCTTCAACAAAAAAAGCACAAAAAAGCCTTAAAAATGACAGCCACTCCTGGTCTGGCAGCATAACAACTACATAATTACAGATGCACTGAGGGAGTCAAGGTTTTGGCAAAATTAAGAGCAATTAAGACAATTACCTGATTGTCTTAGACAGCAAAATCAGCACTCATTTGCAGAGTCACTGTGGATATACTGACCAGAATGTCTCTGCCTTACACCCCCTCTAAGACTCTGTCATGCTCTATTTTCATCATCCTAGATTTTCCATGAGAATAAAGCATTTTTTATGATCTGTTATACACCCAGGCAGGTTTGTAAGGGGAGACAGTAGCCAGGGACTTCTTTTTTTAGCCACATGATAGAAACCTCAGACTTCAGGGCTGCTGCTGGTACATGCAGCAGACAGTAAGAATCTCACATTTCTCTCTTATCTTGCTGCATAATTTAATTTCTGGTTGATGGATTTTCTTTTTCTGCTTTCTCTGGACACCAAAGAGCAGCCAAATTTCAAAATTAGAGGGAGGATGATTTTCTGGGGGTCTCAATAAAATTCTATTCTCTGAAGTGTGCAGGGCTTGCACTCCAACAGGTTTGGAACTCCCTAGGAGGGAATTTTCCCCCTAGGTAAGATAAGCAAGAATTTTGAGGCATTTATGGCTTGCCCCCTTCATGTGCCTTTTCTCTCTTCCATAATCTCAAGAAAAATCTGTTTATTTAGTTCTCTGGTATCAAAGGAGTGTAAAGACATTGCTGATTCCTTCAATCCCTTCTGTTCTCTTTTGGTCACCCATTTAAGGCATTTTATTTCTTACTAATGCCCAAATAGGACATGATTTCAATGCTTCTTGGTATGAGGATAAGCCTGTGGATTTTTTTGAGTACTTCTTGGTCTCCTGCTCTTGCAAAGGACCAAAATCAATGCCCTGGGGTCCCTCTTCCAACTCTGTGCCTTTTTATTTCATTTACCTTTCATTAAATACAAAATATACGACCAGCCACATTAATGAGATGAAATATTACCAGGCTGCTGAAATTGTACTATAGCATTACATTAGCCTAAAAGTTCTAAAATATCACCTGAAACTACCTAAAAACTGGATTCTAAGGGTTAAAAAAGTGCTCCCATAATATCTGTGCTTCCTGCAATCATTCTATTCTGACAGTGTCATGAACACAAAGGCTTGAGAAAAGAGGAGGAGGGCCAAACTTTTTGCTAAAAATATCCAGATATTGGTTGCTTCAGGCTATGCCAGCAACATTTAGCTTCCCTTAGTACAAGAGCTCTTTCAAGCAGCATTTTAACCATGCAGTTAAAAAGGCCAGTCTTTTAGGAGCCCCAGTCTTCTATGAGGATTTTATTTGCCCCTCATCCTGGTTACCACCTCCCACCTTGCAGATTCTCTAGAGCAATGGCTAATGTTACAGTGCCAGTTTATATAACACAATTTACAGGCAATTCAGTTTCAGTCTCTGAAAATAAAAACTGCATGGAAAAAACACCTTGCTTGTTTTTCCCTAAGAGACACAGCAGTGAGTGTGCTGGCTTTCTCTTCTGATCGTTTTTATTTGCTTGTGGTTAATATTTGAAGGATATGGCACCCACAAGGGCAGGACATGAATATTCACAGAATCACAGAGTAATCAAGGTTGGAAGAGACCTTCAAGATCATTTAGTCCAGCTGTCAGCCTAATCACCCCTAAAACATATCCCCAAGAGCCTCTGGATTGCTCCTGGACAATTCCAAAGGTTGTGACTTCACCACCCCCCATGGAAACTTATTCCAATTCTTTCAAGGATTTTTTTTTTTCTAATATCTAAACTGAACTTCCTCTGGTTACTCCTAGAGGCCATTTCTTCTTCTCCTTTCACTTGGGCCATTCTCACCAGCCCTTGTGTCTAGCTGGGCTCTCCCTGCCTTTGTGCTCCCCAGCCTCTGCCTTTCTGATCTTGCAGTACCGAGCTCTGTGGAAAGGACAAACCAAATAATACAATACAAATCATACAATACAATACAATACAATACAATACAATACAATACAAATAATACCCTACAATACAAATAATACAATGCAATACAGTACAATACAGTACAAATAATACAATTTTTTCATGCACAGGCTGTGCCCTGCAAGCAGACCATCCAGTTTGACCAGAGTCCATTATTTGTTCCTTTAAAAAATGACACAGAATTCCAACCAAAGCTGAGAAACTGTGAAGCACTCCAGAAATCATTGCAAACCTCTGGCCCTGAGGTCAGTGTTTAAATCCATCAGAAATCATTGCAACCCTCTGGCCCTGTGGTCAGCAAGGAGCTTGTTTGCCTCACACTTGGTGACAAATCTCAGGTGTTTTCAAGGATTACCAGTCTCAAAGACAGAGTGAGCAAGAAATAGAGTATTTGAGCACCAGTCTTTGGAAATATCCCGTGGCAAGGCACTCTGCTTCCTTTAGATATGGGCCACCACCCTGATGGATGGAAGTGCTCTGAGCAACTACATTGACAATGACACATCCACTTTGTCCTTGGGGTCACCACTGACTGCACTGGCCCAGCCAAGTTCATCCAAAACAACATTTTTCTCACTTCCACCTGCCAGTGCTGCAGGGCTGCAAACAAAGAACAGCCTTTACAGTCTGTTAATCAAAGGCCAGGAGAAAAGAAATTAAGAGCTTCAGCAGCCCTCACCAGCAGATTCTGATCTCTGTGTGTTGGGGTGAGCTTGCTGCTTGTGAAATAACATCTGCAGAGTTTTTTATTTTGCCACAGGCAGAAAATCAGTGAAGGCCTCAGCACCATGTGGTTTCCTCTAGCAAATCCCAAGATTCCATCACTGTATCTCAGTGCTATGAGATCTAAAGATCTTAAAGATATTAGGATCTAAAGATCTCAAAGCTTAGAGATAAAATGATTTTGCTCTACATCCAGGCATTTTAGTGTCTGTGTAGGGTAACACAAAACCTTTCTTAAACTGACCCCACATTAAACAGTCATCAATTTATTTAGATTGCAAATTTTACAGCCTGAATGAACACCCCTACACCCACATCACTGTTTTGTACATTCCTGAATTTGATCACTACCTCAATACAGACGTCCTGTCACAACAAGTGGTTGAGGTCCAACAAAACCAAGCACCTTGATATGATGTCTATGATTAATATTTAGATCCCTCTGAAAGATCAGCAAAATGTTGCCTAGCAGAGAGGGTCCTATTAGATAAAGGTAATGCAGTTTCTGAAGAAATTCTATTATTACAATAGAAGCACAGATGCTTTCCCCCCCAAAAAAAATTTCCACCATTGCATGTCTGTGATTTTGAAGAAAATATGCTGAAGAAGAGCATTTGTTAGCTGTCCTCAGAGATAGCCTGAGTGGGCAGTCAACCTGAGCTATTTTCTTTTCATCAGGATATGAACCAAGGCATGACTAACAAAAAACAACAACTAGATCAAAGCTCCTGGGTTTGTGTCTTCTTGTTCAAAAGATAGCACATACCAACTGAAAATGTGCAGGTTTTTTATTAAATTGCTAAATCTCCACCAGCATGCAGCTGTCCATTTCAGGGTAAACTCTGTATTTCTGACTCAGGCAAGGATGCAGCATTACTGCAACGTTCTCAATCTTGATTAAAACAGGAAAAATTGGAGGCCAGCTCTCTCATATGGTCAATTAACCCAGACAGACACTAAAGCAACTGAGAGCCCAAAAGCCATAGAATATCTTTATAATGCCACTTTAATTATGATCATCTTTATTGTCTTAAAATATTCATTGTGTAATTTCATATAATAGCAACATGTAAATTTGTTGTGGTATTATTTCGTAGCATTTTCATTTGCAATCTCCCAAGACATGAACAGTGAAAGAAGACATCAGTTCCTAATGGTTAGAGACACAAACAAGATCTGCTCTCTGGTTTCAGAACAAGTCATGTCACTCCCTTATGTTTGCCAGCTGCACAAGGACAGCCAAGCCTCCTCTGCTCTGCACTGTGGATCCCACCTCTCTGTATTATCAGAGAAACACGGATCACAGAATGGTTTGGGTTGGAAGGGACCTCAAAGATCATCTATTCCCAATCCCCTGCCATGGGCAGGGACACCTTTCATCAGACCAGGCTGCTCCAAGCTCCATCCAACCTGGCCTGGGACATTTCCAGGGATGGGGCAGCCACAGCTGCTCTGGACAGTGTGGGCCAGAAACTCACAGTAAAGAATCTTTTCTCACCAAACTCACAGTAAAGAATCTTTTCTTAATATCTCACCTAAATCTACTCTCAGATCAAAGCCATTCCCCCGTGTCCTGACACTACGTGCTTTTGTAACAAGTCCCTTTCCTTGTTGGCTGATTTCAGGTACTGAAATGCTGCATTATTAAGGATAAACAACAGGAATTAAACCACATTTCATTGCAGACTTGAGTGAAGAGGGTGTGTATGAGATGAACTTCTCCTGAGGTGTCTGATGATCCATCATTAGAATGCGTGCCTTACCTCCCCTAGCCAGCCTCTCCCAAAGTTAATACCTATGGTCAAATGACAAATTTTCTTTTCACGCTTTTTCTCATTTCCTGAACTGTCTTTCCACTTCCAGCACTTTCAATTTCAGATCACAGTGTTTAAATCCATCAGTAAATTCATTGAGTCATTTCATTTTATTATTCACTTCCCTCCTCACTAAGGTAGATGGTGCATCAAGCCTCCATGCTAACCCCAACTTGCTGTGCCACCTCTCAAAGAGATCAGAAATTCTTGCAGAAAACTCACCCCAGCATTTCTGATTTGACACATTTAGGTGAATTTAACTACTGGCTTGTGTAACAAAAGCAAACATACCCCTTTGACACAAGCAGAGTTGGAGGCCATGCAGGCATTTCTGAGGCATGGTCTGGCAGAGAGTTTGCATAACATTAAGTGCTATAAAAGCACAAATACTTGATGGCTTTGGAGTTATTTTACAATATCCCTACAGGGTACATAAAGCGTGGGTGCCTGACAACCTGGGCAATGACTCCCACTGGAGGAGTGAGTGTCTGTGTTTGAAGACATTACTTTCTATTTCAGTTTGGAGAGAGCGTTGCTGGTTTTTGTTGTTGTTGCTATAGCTGACTGATCCTATACTCTGGTGATATATTACTCTCCCTTGCCTGCCTTCACCAATCACTGCAAGTCTGTCAAAAATGTTAGAATCAAGTGGCACAGCTGCATCATGAGTGGGAACAAGCCAGGTCTTTTGGAAATCTTTTGAATTTTCATAGCCGAACCAGTTAGCTACAGCACCTGGCTGAAATTTTAGTGTTCTTTAAGGCATTGGAAAAAAACAGACAGCACTTAACAGGTCTGAATTATTGAGGCTGGAGGTTAAAAAAAAAAACCCAAACCCAATAACAAAAAACCAGTCAGTCACAGAGGACAATTGTGAATTCTGAGAAAGCAATTGGAACGTTTAATAGACTTTTTAAAGGCCCTGAATGAAGTCATGAAGTCCTCAGACATTGAATTAAGATATCCACAATAGGCTCTTCCAAAGTGGAGCCTGGGATGTTTCAGAAGTAGAATAAATTTCAGACTTTGTACTCAGTGCCAAGACTTGAATTCCAACTTTTAGTTGCTTCACTTCAATATTGTCTAAACTTACTTTTTTTTTTTCCTTGTGTGTTGAGATTTAGAATTGGTGCTGTGCTGGCAGGAACTCTTATTAGGTGCTGAAGAATTCAATCATGCAGAGGGGAGTGGGGTGGGAAGGAACACCAGGTTATTTATTTTCTCTCTACAGGTGCCCTGCATTTTGCCCAGGCAGCATCCTCAGGAAAATTTCACTGTGTTCATAAAGACAAGGCAACAATGGAAAATACAGTTAAAAGTCTAGAAATTCTGATAGAAGCTCTGCATTCAGTCTGGTTTAATTCAGCTACTTATCTTCAATATATGTCAATCTAATTAAGAACTGGTGAGCAGCTATTAATAGGCACATATCTTGGATGCTAGTATTGCGGGCTTTATGCTCCTGCCTGGCAAAGCTGAGATGTTAGGGGTGATGGGAGTATTGGTGTCAGAGAGCTGGCACACTTGCCCAGGTGGGTGAGCAGCTCCCTGTGGGAAGGGTTTTCCTCCCCTGTGAGCACTCTGGGTGTCCCTCTGCCTACCTGATGCAAAAACCCAACATTTATAGCTCCCAAGTGGTTCAAAGGAGTGGCTGGTCTTTGAAAAGCATGGATGAGAAGGAGGTTGAGCAGCAAGAGAAGCACTTTGTGAAGCAGCACCTAACAGCTGTCACCTCCTCCACCCATACACACGACCCTGTCTGGCTGTCACAGCCCCCTGAGCTCAGTTCCAAAGGAATAAATAAAGTCACAGCCTCCATCAGAAGAAGTGGAGCACATCCTGTGCAAAGGCAGGCTCTAAGGGACTGCCAAAACCCACTGAGTTTAGCAGACATGGCTAGCAGTCCAGTCAGGATGGAGAGAGAAAATCTTCTCAGGTCTGGTGCCTGCCTGGCGCTGCAGAAACTCCATGTTAGAGGGAAGGTGATCACCTCAGAGCTTTGATGGGTTCTCCTGTCATCACAGGCCGGACATTCATCCCCATGCTAAGACAAATACTTGAAAGGATGAAGGAACTCAGAGATTAAATATTTAGGTCAACTGAACAGAAAATCAGATGGAAAAGAGACCTAGATCTTTGTGATGCCTTTCTGCACGCTGGTTATCAAGATCTGCCTTTCCATCCACTGGCACTGTTTTTACACAAAATATCACAGATGACAGTGGAATAACGAGTCCAAAAGAGCTGCTTGACCAAGTTTTACAACAACGAGAGCTTTTTTGACTGAAGTGTGAAAATTGGGAAATGCTTCAAGAAGGTATCAAATTCCATCAGTTCTTTCACCAGAAATTACATTTCACTGTGATAGATTCAATCATTTTGTTTCAATAGAATAATTTCAGCTACCATTGTGACAAGCAGAAATAAGAGCAAAATGTTCTAAATTACCATTACGAAGCATTTCAATCAAGACATTTCAATGTTACAGGAACAAAAAAATCCCCCAACTTCACTTGGTATTTAATTTTGACTTCTAGTGCTTGTTTGAAAATAAAATTGTAAGTTTCCTGCAGAATGAATATTTCATTTTCTGACCTGTCACGTTCAGTAAAGATATTTCAAAGGTAATTTAGAGGAATAAAATGGGTCTATTTCCACACACTGCTATGGGACACTGTTCCAGTTGTTTCTTGGTCTGCTAAGAACCTCCTCCTCTTCTCACAGGGCATCAAATAATATTTCATGGGCAGCAGCAATGAGCTGCACACAGCCCATCAGCCTGCAAAACTAGCCAGGAGGGGTCTTCATCACTTTAAAATATTACAAAGCCAAAATCAGACAAATCTAATAAACCAAGGGAAAGTAAACCCATTTTAGAGAGCACTAGAAGGGAAGAAAAGGGGAGAAAATAGAGTTAAAAGAACCCATTCACCCATCACAGGATTGACAGTGGGTCTCTCACATAATTTGCAGAGATAGAATGGGGTGCAAATGTTTGATCGCTGGGCTTGATAAACAACTCAGACTCAGACCTTCCAATATTCTATATTTTTATACTTATTTGTATCTGAGAAAGAGTAGAGGGAGACAGCCCTAAGGAATTTTAGTTTGCATTTCCTTTACCCAATGTACTTGGTGTGCATCTCTGTGCTTTTCTGGGATAGCTAATGCCTCATGAAAAAGCCCTTTGGAAAGGCTTTTTTTTTCTGTGGAGAACAGACCAGACAGGTGTTCCTGTGGTGTCTTCTGTCCTGCACATGCTCAGGCCCCACACCTGGATGGGTGGGCAGTGGAGATGAAGCTCCCTGGAGGAACCACACAGAGGAGTTTAATTGAAGCAACTCTTCCCATCCAACATGCTCAAGGATTTGCACAGTTTGAAGACATTTAAATGTTCTAGTTTATTTTTTTTCACTTGCTGATATATTTCACATCTCAAAACAGTGAGGGATAGCATGGAGGGTTACAGCAATGAGCGCTGCATTCCACAGAAGTCTTGAGCACGTTTGCCCAAGAGAAAGGGGAGAAGGCAGCAGGTGCATGCAGGGGCTGTGATGCACAGCTCTGCACTGGGGCAGCACCATAGCATGCTATTCCACCCCAGCAACATGGAAAAACCAGCTGGGATTCATTTGGACTGGGCTCAAATGGGTGCTCCCAGTGTCCCTGCAGAAGAGAGGTACAGAAGGGATGTCCAGGATGCTGCTCCTCTTTTTCTGCTTCCACATGGTATAAAAGCCAAAAACTATTGTTGGGTCACTTTTGCCACTCTGGAGAGACCCCTCAATCTGCTGCCTGGCCCCTCAAGCAAGCTGTATGCCATGAAGTCAAAACACTAAGTTTGGGGGTGACCAGAGATGTGGTTAATGACCAAGAGGCTGCTAAACGGACTTTTACCAGCACACACGTGTCCTTCTGTCTGCCTCCATACCAAACCATCCCTCCCATCCAGCAAGGATCCAGGTCCTTCAGCCTGATCTTCTGCACATCCTTGCACTGGGAGCAAGTTCTGTAGGTTGTCTAAAGCATCCCCTCTTTCCTGTGCTTTCCATCTCCTCCCTGAGCCACAACAGCTAAAACAGGTAGGAAAAGGAGGTGGGTATAAAGGTAAAGGGTCTGAAGGGGGCCACAAGCATGAACCTGGGGATAACAGAAACCAACACACAGCCCAGTGCCTTTCTGGAGAGGTTGCAGAGCTGGCTGCACTGCACCAAACGCCGCTTTCAGCAGAGGGGCACGCTGCCAGGACAATCTGAGCAGTTCTGAGTCCTGTCTGTGCCTTTCCTGGTGTGACAGACACACTCCTGCTGCAGGCTGTGCAGTAGGGATGGATTTCATTTGCTTTCCAGAGGCAGCCGGCTGGAGCACCAGCCAGCACGCAGAGATGTGATGCTGACAAGGCAGCCATCAGCAGGGTTGATTTCCTAGCCTCTTTTAATTGGAGTGTTAACTTGTCCAATGCCACAACACTGCTTTCCCATGACCTCTGCTGTTAGCCAGACACTTCAGGGCAGGTTGGATTGCTTCTCATCCTCAGCAGCAGCTGTGGGAGCAGCCGACTGCGTTGAGGCAATCTGCAACCAGAGGGACTGACTCAAAAGCATTAGTTGAAGTGTGAAATTTGCCTTCCCCTCTCCTCCTAATCAGCCCTTCACATTTAAAACCCCTGTAAGGACTTTTTGATGCCACCATAGAGGGGGGAAGCAATAGCTGCCTGAATACAAATTATGGTTTATGCATTAATGATGAATATTCATTAAGTGGGCCAGCCTGTGCTAGTGTGCTCCTGTTTGGAAGGTCTCAGCATTATAAAGAAGGCTCTTTAAAAAGCAGCATTACTTTTAGGACAAATGAACAGTTGTCCAAAAGGCCAGAACTTGTAATACATATCCACGCCCTGCTGGGAGATTTTCTTGCAGGAAATTTGTGTATCTTCCATGCCCATTAGGTCAAACTCTGCTCTGTCTGTATTCCCTGCTGATGCTTCATGTCTGAAGCATGCAAGCACACATAAAGCTCGTGTTGCTTCAGGCCATGCAACAGCTTTGATTCAAAGAAAATCTTTTCTGTGGTCACATCACAGCTCTGCTGGCTTTTATGTGTATTCCTGTTCCGAGGATGGGTGGTCCAGTTCACAAAATGAAAATATAATCCCAAAGAAAATTTAAATTTTCCACCTGAGACCCAGTCAGTTGAAATTATTTTATTAAACATTACCAATATGATTTACCAGAAAAAACCCCACTCACTGGAAATATTTACAGTGCAGGATAATAATAAAAATATAGAAAACCCCAGATAAATTAATGGCAGAAGCACACTGAATAGTAATTTTAGCAATAACAAGTTGCAACATTTTCAAAATATTTCCCTTGTGGGCTTTTCATAAGCTGTGAGCAGTGCTGCCTGTTGGACATCTGGGGTTGATTTTGGGGCAGGACAGGTTTCTTCTCAAAAAGCAAGAGGCAGGTAAAGAACTACTGTGGTTTGCAAACAGGAGATCCTTCTCTTGTTACATCAGGGCACACCCAGCAGAACACATGGTGCCTTCATAACACTTTGTCTGAAGTGAATAAGTGAATCTTTAGAAGAAGTTCAAATCCTGGCACAGTTCAATCACCACTTCAGGGTTCTTGAATGCAGAAGAAGTGTTTAACCAGCCTTGGTCCTTCAGATGAGAGCAAAATCCTTCTTGTGCTGAAGGAAGTTCACAGAATATTGTGTCCTAGGATGTGATTTCATTATGATTTGGAACCTCTCCTACAAAGACAGAGGGACCTGGGGCAGTTCAGACCCTTAGAGGACCTTCCAGTACCTGAAGGGACTGCAGGAGAGATGGAGAGGGACTTTTGACAAGGGCATGGAGTGACTGGACAAGGAGGAATGAATGGCCTCAAACTGAAAGAGAGTGGATTTAGACAAGGTATTAGGAAGAAATTCCTCCCTGTGAGGGTGGTGGGCTCTGGCACAGGTTACCCAGAGAAGCTGTGGATGCCCCATCTCAGGAAGTGTTCAAGGCCAGGTTAGAGGGACATTGGAGCAACCTGGTGTGGTGGAAGGTGTCCCTGTCCATGGCAAAGGGAGTGGAATGAGATGATCTTTAAGGCCCCTTCCAAACCAGACCATTCCATGATTCTGTGATATTTATCCATGTACCCACAGCTACACCTCATGTGTCACTACTAAAAATGGTGACACTTCACTGGTGTAGGGTATTTATAATGAAAGAGAGAAATCTGAGGTTTCTGCCTTCATTGCTCTTTGAACCAGCTTGTGCACACATGGCAAACACAGTGTAATCTTCAAATATTTCTATCTCAGGGCCACACAAGTGGGATAAGTTGGTGCAACAAGATCAGTAAAATATACCCAACTGATCTGAAAACTTTGGTTTAATTAGAGGGAGATGAACTCTCCCAATTCAGTCTTCAATAAAAAGCAGGCTCCTCTATAACCTTCCCTGAGAGTTTTGATAAGCAGCACCACAGCTCAGCTGTTAGTCTGTGATCAGGAACAGCAGAGGATGCTTCACACCAAGGGATCAACACATCTATCTGGGGCAGTCTCAACACAGCCCACAGCCCTGTGTCTGCCTCATCTCCACACTACTCATTCCCATATGAGCTGAGCTCCATCTGCAAACTTAAAAATGGAAAAAAAAATAAAACCAAGCAAACTTTTTTCCTCCCCGCATCAAATTCTGTCTGAGCAGACAGCTTTCAGAAGGCTCAGCATTTTCTGAGTTGCAGGTTCCCTTTGGATTTCTCACAAAGTGGTTGCCCACAGTCATCAGATCTGCTTGAAAACCTTTGCCTTCACCAGTAGGAAATTAGATGCACAATTGCATTTCCCCGGGGTTTGGAATGGTCTCTGTGGCTCACAAAACAGAGCATGAAAGAGGCAGGTTTATGTCAGAAATGCAGACAATAAGTGGTAGCTCTCAGTGTGAAGATTTATTTATTTAGCAAAGTCTCAGAGTGAAAAAGGACGACTTGAAAGGAAAGGGCAAATGTATTTCTTATTTTGTCCACCACATGGAACTTCTTTTCCTAATCCTTCACCATTTGAATATGACTGCTCCTGGAGGCTGCAGGGATCAGGGAGATGAAAGGGCAATCCTTCATGTAAGCACCAGCCCTCCACTTTAAAATCTCCCCATGCACTCTTTCAACTTTCAACTGCCCCCAATTATATGTTTTTAACATTTGAAAACACTTTAGGACAGCAGGTGCCTCTGTCACTCGTGTATTGTTCACCTGTCATCACCCTCTGCCTGCCCTCTCCCACTGTAAACCCTCTCCTTTTTATGAAAAATACCATAATAGTCTTGTATCCCAAAGGGGGAACGTGGGAGGACAGAGGAGGTGCAGTCCTCTGGTACCTGCTGCTGTTTCACAGCCTGATCTCTGTGCTCTGAGGTGCTCTGTGTGATTGCAGCTCTTGTGCTTGAGGAAAAGGAGCCAAGCTGGGTGCACACCTGCATTACCAGGGCTGTTGTCAGCTCCCAGGACATTCCTCTGGCTATCCTGAGCAGCCAGGACCCTGCCAGGGGGCTCAGAGACCCTGGCACAGAGCCCAAGATGCCCCTGTGGGCATTTGATTATGGCCCATGGAGCAAGTTACCAACCTTAGATGAAGATCTGCAAGCCACGACAGTTTAGGCAGAATAATAGTAAATTTATCATAAGGTGAAAAAGTAGATTTTGGGGGTTTTGGTATGGGGGTTGAGGGGGCAAGATGGAGGGATCTGGTTGTGTCCAGCCTTTCTCCTTCTTCTTCTTGGCCTCCATCTTCTGCTGTGATGTTGGCACTTTTGGATTGGTTTAGAGTAGAAGCTCACTGTCTAACATAGGTGATGGGTATTGGGAAGTTATGGTAAATAATGTACATGTAGTTTTTAGTATAAAGACATAACACTGCCCTGGGGGCAGGCAGAGTGCCTGAGCTGTCCTGCTGGATGGACCTGAGCTGGACAGGAGAAAGAATTTTATAGATAAGATACAATAAACAACCTTGAGACCAAGAAATGAGGAGCCCTGACTCCTCCTTCAAGCACCAGGCTGGGAAAAGAGACTTTCTAACATTTCTCGGGGTCACTCTGACCAACAAGAGATCCCAACAGGCTGTGACTGCAAATCACTGGTCCCTCACCTCTGGGACTCTGCCTGCTGCAGCCAAGCCAGAAGCTGCTGCTGGCTCCATGTCTGGAGCTCCAGGTGGAGCTGGCAGAGCTGGAGAGAGGAGAGGGTGAGGTGCACACAGCCCCTGAGCCACTGAGGCTGTGGGGCTGAAGATGGGGCAGTGAATCTCATCTGAGAGGGTGAGGAAGAGGCAGCAGAGCATGCAGGGCAGGGTGGCTGTTTCTCTTCAGGGTGTGAAAACCAAGTTTGGTTTTTCTTCCAAACTTCTCTGAGGAAGATGATACTGGGAGGGCCACACCACTTATCAAAGAAGCCCTGTGCACAATTCAAGTGATGAATCCCACACAAGGGGATTCCTGGGGCTACAACAAAGTGGGACAAAAGCTCAGCTTCCAACTCCCCCTGTTGCATTTTACACTCACAAAAACTCAGCTGAAGGTTCATCTAGTCTCACATCTGTCACAGACATCTTTTATGAAAAATCCTTTCCTTAGGATTTTTCCTCTTGAGAAACTGAGAGGCCTCAGGAACAAAATTTAAACAATGATTATCTGCTGCTGTGGAATGCAACAGATAGATCTGTGATTGGTCTCACGTGGTTGTTTCTAATTAATGGCCAATCACAGTCAGCTGGCTCGGACAGAGAGTCTGAGACACAAGCCTTTGTTATCATTCCTTCTTTTTCTATTCTTAGCCAGCCTTCTGATGAAATCCTTTCTTCTATTCTTTTAGTATAGTTTTAATATAATATATCTCATAAAATAATAAATCAAGCCTTCTGAAACATGGAGTCAGATCCTTGTCTCTTCCCTCATCCTCAGACCCCTGTGAACACGGTCACACACGTCCACACTCCTTGCTGTTTGAAGCTAATAAACCAAATCTACCAAAACAGCCAGGCAGTATCTTCTGGTAAAGGCTGGACAGCCCATAAAACACCCAGGGAGTGAGCTCCTGTACCTTGGGTTACCCAACACTGGAGTCTGTATAGGAAACCAGAAGGTAATAAAACCACACCATTTAAAAATTCATATCTGCATAATGAGCCCTGCAACTGCTCTCTGTACCCAGAGTGAGTCAGGCCCACATGGCTGGGGAGAGCTTTCAGAGCAATCAAGGCAGCACTGCCTGCTCCAGGATGCTCACACAGGCATTACCACTGCAGAGAGGGTCTGCAAATCACAGGGCCTGCCCTGCTGCAGGCAGCCAGCACAGCACAGTGTGTTTGTTACATGGGCTGCCACCTTGGCCATTGTTATTAAAGAATAAATCATGTGCAGGAAGGGAGGGGTGTCTTTGTGCTGCTCTGCAAGGGCTCCTGATTAAGCTTTTAATGACCCTCGAGTCTGACCTTTGAGTGCCTGGCAGGGGTGCAGGGCTTTGATTTCACAGCATCAAGGGAACATGATAAACAGAATCAGTTGATTAAGGTAATCAATAAAACCTTTTGATTCCCATTTCTTTGTAGAAAACTGAACAGCTTAAGGCAACAAGGAGAGACAAAACTGTCCTGATGTGTCCTCATTACCTCGAGCCTCATCACAGATCTTATACACTAATGGCTCAGAAACAACCAGTGACTATCAAATACTCATTTTTACCTGTGGATGAAGCCTTGCAAGGACTAATGAAAAGATTAAAGTGGGAAGGAGAAAGTTTAGTCCCTGTGCAATTCCTGTGCCATTCTGGAAGAATTTTACTGTTCCATCCTGACTAGAAATCCTGAGAAATGGAAAAGATGTAATCTCAACTGCTTTCAATGCTCACCCTCCCTCCACCTGAACAAAATGCCAGGTCTAAGCTCCATCTGGATATGAGGAAAGGGAGAGGAAGGGAATAGCTTTTCTAGCGTCTCTCATCCCCCTCAGCCAAGGCTTCAGGGGATGCAGCTGCAGGATGCCCTTAGGGAACCTTCCCAGCCAGGGGTGGCCCTTGAGGCACATGGGAAGGGCAGGAGAAATGGGTAGGGCTTTTCTCTTGGCAGCATTGCAGCAGCAAAGCCAGAGAGAATCTCTCTGAATGCAAATTCATCACAGTGTAAATCTCTAAATTCCCACTGCCCTTTCCCTCCTGTGGCACAGCCTTGCCAGGTGGTGTAGAATAGATCAGAATATATCTTTGGATGGCAAGGTCAGGAGAAAATACTGCAATTATCTAGACTGGCTTTCTGTGTGATATACACCTGAGAACTTCCTGGGACTTTTCCCCATTTGGAGTTGAGCTTCATTTTGAAAAACACCTAATCTCGTTTTAAGACATGCCAACAAGCAGCTGACAAGAATATTCCAGATGTGCTCCACTGGTATCTGCCACTGCCATGGAAAGCACACTCTGGTCCTGGCCTGGTTTTGGCTTCTCTGGAAATCCCAGTGACTGCATTCAAGGTTCTGAAAGGGAAATGCAGGTTTAGCAAAGATGCACAAAATGTGATAACCTTTTAGAACACCTACAGCATGAGGAAAAGCTCTTTTCCTGGGCTTGTAACCAATTTTTGTCAAAGACCTCAAGTACCAGCCCTTCACCAAGATATTAGACCCAAGTGGCATTTTCTACTCTCCATTTAAGTCTGTCTCTGTAGCAAAGATTCCCTTTAAAGACCTTGAT
This sequence comes from Melozone crissalis, assembly GCF_028551555.1. Taxonomy (NCBI): domain Eukaryota; kingdom Metazoa; phylum Chordata; class Aves; order Passeriformes; family Passerellidae; genus Melozone; species Melozone crissalis. The sequence continues at coordinate 4,516,062 of NW_026535834.1, forward strand.
CACAGAGGTTATTGCAGACACCAGTATTTCAAATAACCTGACCTACCCATTAAAATGATAACCTCAGTGTATGTTCAATAAGTACTAACAGTGCTTTGAGTTCAGTGAAGTCCCCAACTTTCATCATTTTATCCCATTTTTCAAAAACTGATTTTAGACATTTTTCTCATATTCTCTCTCTCTTTTTTTTTAACTTGAAACCAGCTTGTTTTACATAAGAATATTAAAAATACAGCTTTGTGATACTTATCTCTCACCTTCCAACCCGTGTTAGCAACTCAGGTTGCAGTGAACCCAAAGTGTCAGGTTTGGACTGTCTCAGAAGATGGAGTAGATGCAATTACTTGCATTCTTTAAAACATGATTGATCTAATGCTGTCACAGGAGAATTCACACTGGATTCTGATGGCACAAACACTGCTGAAATGAACCTAAAGTGTCAGTCTGTGACTAAGATACATAACGAAAGACAGAATAATTTTTTTTCAGCTTGGGTCAAAGATCCTTCCTGATGCCTCATGGAAAATTCTGAAACATGCTTGGAGGTGATTTTGATGACAGAAAATTTTCTATATTTTTCTGTTTATTTTAGGCACAATCTTGTGCTCTCTTTGTCATCAATAGCCTACATACTTATGCAATATCTTGGGTTATGCATCCTGACACCTGGATGAACAGATGATCTTTGGAAGATTCAAACCACACCTGCTACAATTGGGTCTTAAACCATCTTGTGCAATCTTTTGTTGAACATTTAATTAGGAAACATGGCAGGAATTTTTTGAGGGAGGGAAATAAAATTACTATGATTGGTTTCATCAAAACCTGCTGGCTGACTGAAACCAAACCTTTTCAGGGAAATATACTGATTTTGATGGAAGGTTTGTTAATATTAGTGCAAAATTCAAAGTTTTTTGCTCAACCCAAACACAAAATTATTCTTCCTCAATGTGAGTGTGCCAGTTTAAGGTTAATAAGTTATCAGCAAAGATTCAGTACCTGCAGACCTCCTGCAATCTGGGGAAAAGTCTTTACATTCAAGCACTTGGCTGGTTTCTGACTGACTCCTTTCCACATTCTTCTGTTGGAGGTGTTAGCTTCTATATTGTACATAAAATGTTGTGGGCAAAGCAGCAATTCTGGAGACTCAGATCCAGGACACCCTCTCCAAGAACAGGGAGAAGTTTATGTATCAGCAGAACAGCAGATATGCAAAAGAAACAAGAAATGATGCTGAAGTGGCCATTTTTATCTTAGAGACTGGACAAATTCACCCTAGGAATAAAAATAGAGATAAATGTATTCTGGAGCTGGAAGCACACTTGGGCTGAATCTCATCTCATGGGCACGGCTTTATCTCAGGTCCTTTCTCCTTTGATCAGACATTTCACAGCTCCCATCTGCCATGGCAGATCAAAAGCTTCTGATCTCCTTAGAATGGAGTTTCCCCACAAGATGCACATCACCCTGTCTGGGATGAGACCCAGCAGGGAGCAAGGATCACAGACTAACTAGGGCAGCACAGCCCCAGCCTTCAGACCCTGCCTTATAAATACAGAAACAAAACATGACAATCAGAAGAAATGTTAAAGTTTTCTCACCGAAGATGCAGAGCAGCACTGGTGTGTAAAGAAAATGTGACTGTGGGACCTTGGCAGGAAGGTCCCTTAGGTCCCTAATCCTAACCCACTGACTTGGTGTGCACCTCAGCTTCCCAAAATTGTACATTGGCCCCATCTTCCATCATACCCACAACCTCTAAGGGATCCCATTCCCACTGGGCTCTTCCATCCACATGAGTGTCTTATCAGTGAGGTAGCCACAAAATAAACTCATTCCTGGCCATTTTGGGATGGAGTTACTGCTAAAACCAGACTAATAGAAAAGAAAGTGTATGAAATTGGAGGAGAACTTGTCTGGGGCCAAATTCTGAGCAGTTCCACGCTGGGTGGAGCTCATCCACAACAACTTCCATGAATTTATAGGAGTGTTGACAATCAGCTGTGTACCAAACAATAAGGGTAGAAAAGACCTTGTGAGAATATGCAGAGACCAAGGATACACAGTTTGTAAAATAAAGGAGAATTGCTCACGAAGCAGCAGCTATTTGGATCCCAAGAGGATCATGTAGTGAAGCTGAGGGCAACAAGTGGCTGTGAGGTGGTTTGTTGGTTAATAAAATCACTGACAATGAAACCACTGAGCTGCATTTATGAAAGATGGATTAACATCTCATTTGGCAGAGTAAGTGGCACAAAGACTCGAAGCAAGGTGGCATGGCAAGTCTAATCAAGTCAAACTATGCGCAGCAATGACACGAGCAGACAGCAAATTACTTCCCTGGCAATTCATTTGGGTAATTGACCAAGAAGATACAGAAAACTATTGAAAAAGAAGCTGTTGGAGGAAAATTAACTAAGTGGAACAAAACATAAAGAGCTCCTACAAGGTCTTTGTTTTCATAAAGGAGTGTCATAGACTCTGTTTACGTCTTCACATACGGAATTATAAAGCCATTGAGGGAAAATCTTCTGAAAGGATGATAAGAAACTGCATTGTCTTAAAGACACATCTTGAAAGAAAAGAGAAGAAGCCCAAGCAAAGCAGCAATTTGCCATAGCATGATCTCACATCTGAAGTTATCTTTTCATAAGAGAAGTTTTCAATACAAAAATAATTTTCCTTAGAAACACACCAACTGAAATATTTGAGTCACATTAAAACATTGCAGTTTAATGTTGCTCCAACAGGTTACCTGCATTTTGCAATAGTTTAATAGAAGTTGTGCTCTGACCCAATTAATGTAAATATCCCAACCCATTTTCCTTCATGGAACAGAACTTTTGACTTCCATTTATGCTATTTTATTTATCAGAGATAAAATTAAGATGTGAGTTGAATGAATTAAAGAGACAGGAGGAGTGGAAACAGGCTTCATGCAAAGGACACTTCAAACCAGCAAATGTAGCAATCCTTGGAGGTTAAATCTGCAAAACCCAAGTACAGAATAAGACATTTTGAATGGTGACAACAACTAAGCATTGGAGCAGAATGTAAAAACCTGGAGAAAAAACCAGGCTCACAGGAGTGCCAGAGGCTCTGGGAAACTCTTGTGGGATGGCTTTTAACTATTTCTGCTCCTGTAATCCAGTTCTGAATTATCATAATAAAACCCCTTTTGCCCTGGTATCCCCATCACTAGAGACTGTTAACTGTGAAACAGAGATTGTGCTGTCCTTGGGACTGACCAGAAATGTGTTTGCACATGGAGTTTGCAGGGGTGTGCTTTGTAACCAGGTATGACACCTATCTGTGCTGGAAAAGTGCTTAAATATTTTACTTACCTGAGGTGCACTCACTATCACCAGCCCAATTTAAACTGTTAGTAGATACTGCAGAGTTTCTGGTATCGTCTCAGACCCTATTCTGGTACCCAAAATCTTTTCAGCTGTGATCACACTAACAATCTTGTAGGGCACATCTTAATTGTGTGAGCAATTCCCAGAAGTAAAGGTCAGGAGTTCACAACAAATAAATGAACTCAAGTGGAAAGATCCTTGCAGGTACCAACATCACATTCCCAGATGGAATCCTGCCTGTGCCACCCAGTCCTCTGCTGCCAGGGGGACACAGCTCTCATTTTGTCTCTTTTTGTTCCCCTGCTCAGAGAACACCTTGGAGTCACCACACAGAGGAGTTTTGATGAAGCTCCAGTCATGGGAATGAAATACAGCAATGACTCCACAACAGAGGTCTTAATAATATCTCAAAAAGAACAATTATTTCTCTGGCTTTGAGCAACACATTTGTGCAGAAATTTCCTAATTTCCTTCTACTCCTTTTCTTCTGTTTGCTCACATTGCACAAACACTTCTGAGATTTTGCACCTGCCTCGTGCCACAGCCCCATGGAGCTGGAACTTCAGCCCTGAGACAGAAAGAGATCTGGGATTGATGTGATTGCTGAAGACTCTGAGGAATACAGGACATCCCTATTAAGTATACCAACAACAATTTTGAAAAAATAATGTCCAGGATATAGTTTTCCTCAAATTTTGGAGGCAACCAGAGTTTGCTGCACAGCTGGTCTCCAAATAGCTGCTATAGATGCACAAATGTCATAGAAAGGTTTCAGCTGGAAGGGACCCTAAAAACCATCTCATTCCAACCTTACACTAGATCAGGTTGCTCAGGTATTCCCAAAGTCTTGCCCTAATCTGAGTCTCACCCAGATCTCAGGCTGCATTTAGGAAAAAAAGGAATGTTCAAATGACAATTTATAAACAACTGACATGAGAGAACAGGACTCTCATGCTGCTGGTCAATGATACAGGAAAACCATTTGATTTATCAACAATTGCATAGGCAATGAGTGCTCATGACAAAAACATCAAGATTTTGTCATTTGGGTTTAAGTTTTGATTTTTTTTTTTTGCCTGACTGGCATCTGCATGCTGGGTCAGCATGTTATCAAATGAGATTTAATTAATAAATAGTATTATTTTATTAATAATTAATATTAAATTTATTAATAAATTAATATTTAAATAATTAATTATTTTATATATATATTATTAAATATTTGCATTATTGTAAAGGCTAATATCTATAAGAATAACCTTAAGATAGTAGAGCAATTATAGCATTTCTTAGTGAAATTAAATGGTCTTACAGTCCATGCCAAGTCTGCTGCTGATGTCAAGACACCTTTTTCCAGACGAATAATTCTAAGATTAAGCTCCAAATACTTACCAAATATATTTTAAAATGTTTCATAGAATATTTTAAAGTTCCAATTTATTCTGGAGTAGTCTGAAGCCTATTCTCCCACTCAGGGGCTTGTTTAGATTAAAAAGATTATCAAGGGAAGCTGCAAATTCTGCACCTCATAGTGTTGTTAAAACATGAGTAAATCTGTGTGTCTGAGAGGTCTGTTCCAGCTGAAACAGAGGCTGGGATGCAAAGCACAGGGCAGGAATTACTGGGAGCAATTCTCAGGCATGTTTTAGGCAGTGGTTTGGAATGAAGCACTAAACAGCTTTTTTATTTAAATTATGGCTTTCTGGTGCAGAGAAGTACAACACTCATCACCCTGAGGATGTGAGGGCTCTGAAGGGCTGCAGCCTGTGGGGAGGACAGACTGGATGTGACCCTTTACCCTTTATATTCTGCTGCATCCCCAGCTCTAGCCCACACCCAGGGAAACATGAAATAAACTCCCTCAGCACTGCTGCTTTCACACCCCATCCTGGCTCTCACTCCCACCTGGGGCTCTGTGCAACAGCAGATTTCTGGAGAAAAGAGGAATATTGGTGTTTCTTCCTGAGAGGGATATTGGTGTTTCTTCCCATGGCAGCCTCCCTGGAGGGCAAACTTGGCTTTAGTTCATGTTCAAAACACAACAACCCAGTGTAGCCACTGAGAAAAGGGAAACCATCCTTCCCCTCTGTTCAGGCCCTACATCTGGGGGTCTCTCCCTGCTCTGGACTAGAAGAGCTCCTGACATCCCTTCTGACCCAAATTATTCATTTATTACCAAGGTACTGCCATACCTAACACCATTCATTGCCTGTTTCATCACACACACCAACAACAGGGGTCTCTGCTGGGGTTTCACAATGAATTTCATTGGGGAAGGGGGTGCCAGGCAGCAGAGAGTGGAACATGCCCTAGGACTGACGTTAGGATCATGTTCAGTCACTAGGGATGCACAGAGAGGGGCAGGAGGGGTAAAAACAGCAATTCAGGTGAATGTGAGGGTGGAAAATTCTGCATAGTGGGAAAAAATTTAAGGCCTGATGTAGGATTGATACAGAGAAGGGTATTTTAATTAATCCTATTAATTACTAATAAAATTCTTATTAAGCTAAAAAAATCACAAACAACCTGTTTTCAATAATTTCCTATTATGCCTTTAGTTAGGGTAAAAATACACTGCCATGTGACATTTAGGTTTAAGATGAGCAAGCAAAAGTAGCAAAAAATAAGGACAATTACAAAAAAAATGCAAAATTTAAGAGGCCTCATTCCTTTTGCAAGTCCAGCACACATCTCAACTAAAAGTTTATCATAGAGGAGATACAGAAGCTGCAGAAATCCTTCCATTCAATTCCAAGTTCACTCCTCCTCAGAAACAAGCAGGGGCACTGAGTGTACAGTTGCAGTTCAGTCTGGGTGTTGCTTTGAACAGATGATATTGCACAAAGCTTGACTTGGAGGTATTTTTAAATCAGATGCTAGACAGATTTATTTAAGAGTAGTCACAAGGCAAAGGTCTATGAGACCTGATCCAAGATGGGAAATGAGACAGTGAGGTTCTCTCTTGTACGTCTCAGCCCAAGGGGTTGGTCTGTGATGGAGAAAGGGTGATAAAACCAGGAGAGAAAGTGGAATACAACATATTGGGAGTCACACTCCCTGCAGAGCACATCATTGTCTCTTGGCAGACTTAAGTAGGTTTGACTTAAGACAGACATTTCTGGGGACAGAGCTGTCAGTTCCCTGTCTGGCCTGTGTCTGGTGCAGCAGGAAGGAGCCTGGGTTAGGCTGAGGCTTTTCCTCAGAGAAATCTCTTGGTGCCTGACTGGTGCCTCCAAGGGTGTCCTGGGCCACCAGCCTGAGCCAGGAAAGGGCCTGGACCTGCCCTTGCAGCATGGACATGGCCATGGTCTGCTCAGTGCCCATCTCTGCTCAAAACATCCACAGGAACAGGGCAGGACCTGGGGACACGGCTGGGAAGAAGAGTCACAGGAAAATGTGAGAAATAATACCTGTACAAGCCTCTTCCCTCAGCCAGGGCATTTATACAGCATTAAATGCCTGGCATGGATAATATTTTCACACTGGATGGGAAAAGAACCCTTTTTAATCGACTCAAAACCCACACCACCACTCAGGCACATTTTCTTTCACTTAGCTCTGTTCACTTTTATTAGCTTGGGGCTTTTTTGGTACAAACCTTAAGGAGATTTTTTTAAATGGTAGAAATTACAATCTCAAACAGAATCTTTCTTTCTTAATACTGGTATTCCTTCTTCAAATGCAGCTCAGCTAAAAGTTTCTTACTTCAGGTAATCCAGGGAAAGATATAGAGACAAAACCTCAGAGGAAATTCAAGTTAAAAAAGGGAAAACACATACCAGGAAAATCACTTTCAAGAAATCTTTCACAGGCAAAGTTTCTTCTTCAGGAAACTGCTAACAAAATTACTTCATTTTATTTATCCCAAGTGCATGTTTCTCCTATGGGGTGTTTGATTTAGACAGAAGGTGGCTGCAGGAAAGGGTAGAACTGGGAATTTCTCATTCCTCTAAAACACAAACCGATAAAAAGCTGTATCAGGTACTGAGTATGGATTAAAAAATAAAATTACTCTGACCAGTGAAAATTTTGGAGTGCCCAGGTGATCCTGCCATACATTGGGATAAATTATGCCTCATTTTTTTTTTTTTTTTGCATTGGCAAAGAGAAGAGTCCGTGGCTGATTGCATGAAGGATGCTCAGCTGGACTCTGGCAAGCTGAAGGACAGGCACTGCTCTGCCAGCAAGAGCTAATCCTGGCTCTTCTGTCATCTCTGATTGCTCTGAGGATTGAGATGAGGAGCTGTTCCAGCTCTTGGAGGAGAAATTCCACTTTTTAATCAGACTTTGGGCAGAAGGAGCAGGCAGGCTGATCCTGTGGGCTGCCAAGCAGTAACTCTGTGCTCCAGGGGGGCAGCTGGGCAGCAGCAGAGCTCACCTGGCTCTGTGCAGGTGGGATAACCCAGCTGGGCAGCAGCAGAGCTCACCTGGCTCTGTGCAGGTGGGATAACACAGCTGGGCAGCAGCAGAGCTCACCTGGCTCTGTGCAGGTGGGATAACACAGCTGGGCAGCAGCAGAGCTCACCTGGCTCTGTGCAGGTGGGATAACACAGCTGGGCAGCAGCAGAGCTCACCTGGGTCTGTGCAGGTGGGATAACAGAACTGGGCAGCAGCAGAGCTCACCTGGCTCTGTGCAGGTGGGATAACACAGCTGGGCAGCAGCAGAGCTCACCTGGCTCTGTGCAGGTGGGATAACAGAGCTGCTCACAGCACCTGCCTCAGGGGAGGTGTGAGCCAGGTTAATTCTGGTCTCTTTGTCCAGGGGCAGATCCACAAGATCTGTTTCTTTTACAGGTGAAGTGTGTTCTTTATAAGTATCATGTTCTTCATAGTCCCTAAATATAGGGCAAGAAGTGTTATTAACAGTGCAGCTTCTGACAAAAAGTATGCCAGATACAGGGGCCAATCCAGCTGCTGCTGCCTGCTTTCAGTGCCACTAAGAACACTCTAAAAATAGAAACCAGTCAAAGGACCAAAACCCTACAGCAGCCTGCATCACTGCTGGGTATCTTCAAACCATGGCAATATGAGATGATAAATAAAAGAGGGAGAGAAAACCTCCAGGCCATAAAAACAGAGAAAAGACATAAGTTTCTAAGAGAAAAAAAAAAATCTCTCTCAAATGTTGCAATTTTAAATGAAAAACAACAGAGCATTAAGATTAGCATTTTATCTATTCCAGGACAGAGAGAAATACCCCAAGTGTGTAAAGAAAAATGTGTTGTGGCCCAGAAAGTGTTTCTATAAAGAAGTGCATAGAATTGTTTAGATCCTACAGCTGGGGATCAAAGATCCTCCACCCCAAAATCACCATCAAACCCAGTGTCTTTGAAAAATGCCCATGTTTTAGAAGGCTAAATCATCAAGTCTAGGATGGTGATGTTCCTATGTATTTCCTCAAAAGCAGTTTCAGTGCTCAATAATCCTCATTATCAAAATCACACTCTTTGTTTTCAGCATGAATTAGTCTGAGTTTCCTGTTCCACTTCTTTGACCACATTCTGTCTTCATTAGTTTGATGACCATTCCCCAGCCTCAGAGGGCATCCATCATCAGAGATGGAAAACTAACTTACCTTCAAGCTCAGCCTCTCCAGGGCACAGTTCTATGTCCACAGACATTTCTGTAGATCTTTTCTAAGTTTTCAAATCTGTTTTCAGGGTGGCTACCAGAACTCACCATCTTCCAGCCATGGGCTTGCTAATGCCACCTCTCCTCTCCTCCCAGCCAACAGCACCTGGTCTTTGACACCCAAGGGTCACATCTTGAAATCAGGGCAATGGGGGATGACATTTGGGCCATGGGAACGTGAGCAGAGCAGGCAGAACTCCCCCTGGCAATAAATAAGTGACCCAGGATGGGGAACTGGGCGCACCAATTGCCCAGGGAGCTGCTGAGTGGTCCTTTGCATGGGGCTGAAGGGGATCACAGGCACCAATCTTGGCTTACATGGACTCCAAAACTCCAAATATTGGCTCCCAGGCTGCCCTCCTTCTTTCTCAGCGGGAAAATAATGAATATTCTGTCTGCTCCCTCTCCCACCCTTGCTGTTCATCACACTCAGGCAGTCAGCAGGGTTGCTGCCCCAGCCACAAAGTGATTATTTTTCTCCCTTTTTATGCTAACCCAAATGCTTTAAAAAATGAGCAGTTATTAATGCACAAACACTTTTTTAGCAACGAGGGGGCAAGCAGGGTGTTGTTTTCCTTTCCTTCCATGGTTACTACCCATGGTACCACAAGCAGAATCTTTATTGACTTCACGCCTGTATGGAAACTGGGGGCCCTGCTGTACAGGGGCAACCATCTCCTTGTCCTGCAAAATGAATGCTAAATTTAAATGTCATTAAAACTACATCAGTCTGAAGCTTTCCAAACAAAGCTGGTAAAATAGAATCCTAGAAAAAGCTGTTTCTGGAAGATAGTGTTTAGTTATTCACTTTCTTTCTAATAGCATTGTCACCTAACTCTTCAGAAACAAGCTTTAGGGGAAAAAAACACCCTGATCACAGGTCCAAATTTATTATTCTGCATTTCTGCTACATTTTACAGTTATGTTAAGAATGTAACATTTTTTTTGTGTAAAAGTTACAGAGGACAGCTTTGTGCACTTTCAGTAAATTGAAATACAAAATACAAACAGTTGTGCTCGGTAAGGTTTATCGAGTCCTGTAAATTAAAATTTCTTCTCAATTCCCACTGCTATTTCTAGGCTGCTGCAAAATAACAACAAAAATATTTTGTGGCTAAAAATAGGTCAATGAAATTTACATTGTCCAAGCTGAAACTAAAAGAACACTCTAAAAACAGAAGAATTGATGCCAGAAACCGCTGAAAATCAGTAACATATTATAAAGGCTTCCTGGGAAAATTTGACAGAAGGAAAAATATTGAGGCCTTTCATGCAATTTTTTCCTCAAGAGCTTCAGTAATTTTAGAGAAATTGGGAACCATAGCCTGGCTCATCATTGCTTCAGTTTTGGGGATGCAATGATGTTGTCTTCCTGACTCACCTCTCACTTCTGGGATTTTGCCTATCTCAGCTTTAGCCTCAGATGAAGTAAAGGAGGGAATTTTTTACCTAAATTGCTAAAGAACAAAAGTCTCACTGATTTTCAGTGTATCAGCTGTCACCCAAGACACCCAGCTGATTTTCGAAGTCATGAAGTCCTTGTTTATGATTGTTATGATGGGATTTTCAGTCCTGTAGACTCTTTGATAACAGCTCAGTGTCTCAGAAGAAAGCAGCTCCTTCAGTCTTCCTGTGACCACTTCTAATCACAGAACCACAGAACGGTTTGGTTTGGAATCAAAAAAATCATCCAGCTCCAACCCCTGCCATGAGCAGGGACACCTTCCACCAGACCAGGTTGCTCCAAGCCCTGTCCAACCTAAACTCCATTTGTAACCCTAACCTCTTTTAGGTTTATAAATGGAATTAGTGAGGTTTTCAAATGTTAGCACAGTTTCAAGCTTAAAAATTTAAGCTGACATTTCTCATTGATAACTCAATGGGCATCAAATGAAAGCAAAATGAGAACTCCAAGAACAGCTGTCCCCTGCCCCAGATGCCACAACACCAAGGAATGCAGCATGAGAACACCTCTCTACATCCACTGGCACCTTTCAAAGTACAGATAAATATCAATTAATGTGATAATATTCATGTATATTTAATGGTGACAAATTATTGCAGTGTTTTCCTTGATTTCTTAGCTCCCTTACCTGAGGTTGTGTCTTCTGAAATATACATCAAGCACTGAGAAATCTTGAAGAGTCTCTCTAAAAGTACTTTAGAACCCTCTGCAGTACTAGCACTATTCTCTTGACAGAGCTTCTGTGTTGAGGTATTAAAAAAGTAAGGAAAACAAGGATTGTTTCTTGAACTTGCCTTCTCCAGTACCACTAAGCCAAACACAACTGAGAAATCACATTGCTGCAGGACTCAGGGATGGAAAATACATTAAACAAACAAGAGATCAATGAAAAGAAGGGATGAAATGTTGCCTAACAGATCACTGGAAGCCCAATGTGCCAGTGGGAGGCAATGGATTGTGTAGTTTATAGCCATGAGTTTAAAGGCAGAAGCAGCCCCAAATTGTTCCCTGAATGAGAAAGGGACGTGCCTAACTTTAAATGTGAAATCTTATATGAGGACACTTGATTGAAGATTATGTTGTGATCCTGATTGTAAATTCCCCAGGTTCTCCTGGGGCCAATTTGCAAAGGTTTGTGTGCAAGTCTAGTGCTGGGAGATGAGAACACAACGTTGTTTAACACACAAAGAAAACTTAACCAGGGTGCTGTGATCAGGGAACTTCAGGAGTACCAAAAACAAAACAAAAAAAACCCTATTGAGCTTGGAGCCAACATATCTTAGAGAGATGTCTCAAGAAAAGTCACTTTTAAGGCTACTTTACATGTTGCAGAAATCAGCTTGTTACTAAAGTTGATAAAAAACATTTTGAAGAGAAATTGAGGGAATTAAAATACCTTGTGATTGTTAGGGACTTTTTTTTCCTATAAAAAGAGGGATTCTGCTTTTTTTAAAAAAAAAATTCAATGCACTAGAGAAAATGGAAAACCAAAAAATGTGTACTCTGAAAATTTATCAGATTTAAGCCAAAGGAATGACAGGTGACTGGCTTGATGCTGAAATGCCACTTGCTCTTTCCATCTCTCCAGTCTCCAGTGGGAAGCATGGAGATGGGATACAGGAGGCCTGGCAAGGTGCCCTGGTGTGGGGGTGGTCAGGAGGCCTCGTGAGAGAATGGATGCCCCAAGTGTTGAACTACAGCTCCCACCTTGTGCTGCAGCAGCATTTCCAGCCAGACTGGGAGGAAGAAGTGAGGGTGTGCTTGCTTTCTTTTTATTTTTTTTTCTTTTTGAAAAGTAAGAAAGAAATATGTGGCATTCACATTCCCTGAAAAAAATCCCTTCACCCAAGATTTTTCTCCCAGGAAGCTGAGAAGCCTCAGAGAAAAGGAAAACAATTCTTATCTCATTTGCTTCTTCTGTGTGGAATGTGTTTGGAGATTGTTTACCCGCAGGTGATTGTTTAATTGGATTTTGGTGTGAGTTGTTTTGACTCTGGCCAATTGGGGCCAAGCTGTGTTGGAACTCTGGAGAGAGTCACGAGTTTTCATTATTATCTTTTTAGCATTCAGTAAGTATCTTTTCTGTATTCTTTAGTATAATTTAGTATAGTATAGTATTTTTAATATAGTATTATAAAATAATACTACAGTATTATATTAGTATTATATAGTAATAATATATAATTATATAATAATATAGTATTATATTATATATATATAAAATAAATTATTACATTATAAAATAATAACAGTATTATAAAATAATGAATTAACCTTCTGAAAACATGGAGTCAGATGCATCATTCCTGCCTTTGTCAGGGCATTCCCAACAAATACAGTAGAAATACCCTAAAAAACCTAAGCACCCAACAAATACCCTAAATTCCCAACAAATACAATAGAAATACCAAAAATATCAGTTATATTTGCTGAAAAGTCATAAAATGTCCATAGGAAGGCCTTGAACCCTCTCTCTGATCCCCATCGCCATTTCTCTGACCAGGGCTCCTGCGTGCTGGCGTGCTGGTGCAGTGTTTCTTTTTAGAGAGAAGGAGGAGACTGTAGTCTGTCATATGTGAGGGAACTGGGTTGGAGACAAGAGGCAGATGACAGGGGTGGTTGGGCAGGGTGTTGGCAGGGCGTCAGGGGGAGCTGGGAGGGGGTGGCAGCCATCTGCCTGGAGAAGAAGGTTGCTGAGATGGAGGTAAAGGAGGTGGCAGAAGGAGAACAAGCATGTTCTGCGCTTCAGAAATACTTTTGGTGGAAGTTTGGGAGTGGAGTTGGTGTGGACACATCCCCACATGCAGGGAAGTTATTAATGATGCTCGACATGAGTTATTTTCCTTGAATAAAAGGTGGGTGAACTCACCCTGGGGGAGCTGACAAGGCTGTGGCAATATTGAATCAACCTGCAGGGAAGCTGATTTCACCTACAGAAAAGCTTCAAATGGGTGATTCATGCTCCTTCTAAGGATACAAGCCGGAGGGTCTAATCACAGGAATCTGAATGGCAACCCAAGAGTCCTTCCCAGGTTTAAGTTGTCCTTTCCCTGCATGCATCATTCATCCCCACATGAGCAGCTTTGGAGAGAAAAGCTTCAGGTGTGCCTGTGTCTATAACCCTAAATAGGAAAGTCAGCAGAAACCAAATCCTTGCAGGTTTTCTGGCCTTACAAAGTAGAGGGGATGCTCATGAAAATGGATGTGCATTCCTGGCTCATACCAGCCCAGATAAATGACAGGGGAGGGCCCTCAGCCAGGCAGCACTCAGAGAATATCAACTATAACATAAACCTGAGGAAAGCAGAGCTATGGCCCATGTGGGAACAAGAGCAGCTTGAAGAGGAAAGTGAATTCAAGCAATAATTGATAAGGAAAGTGGCATTTTCTGTGACTGTCCAAAATACTAAACTGTAAACAAGTGTTCTGATACAAAACTGAGAATTCAGTGTCAGGCAAAGCAACAAAACATCCCAGAGCTGCAGGACACTCAGCACTATGAAAATATTACAAATCAACAGATTTGTGGTGGTGTGAGATGAGCCCAGAGGTCTCAGCTGGGTTTGTGTGAGTCTTTTCTATGTGATGAAAGAAAAAAAGGGAAAAACTAAAAAATGTCAAGTTTTAGAAGAACTTGAAGCAGAATACTTCAAATCTTACAGAAAGAATAGTTGAAAATCACCAAGAAAGCTAGAAAGGTAGATCACAAAAAGGTTTTTAGGGAAATTTAATGAACGGAAACGTAGCTGCACAAATAGAGATTTTATTTCTCCTCCTCTGGACAAACGGATGGGGAGGATGGAAAAGGTTGAGGATCAGCACCCTGAGCCTGTCTAGTTCACAGCCAAGCTCCTCAAGCATCAGGTTTCTGAAACAGGCAGGACACAGCACTGGAGATTTTTCTCCTGCCAGCCCAGCCAGAGCCCTAAATACTGGCAGTGGAGCCTCCATCCCTTCTTCCCTTATCTCCTCTCAAAAGAAAATATCATTATAAACATCTCACCTCTATAGAAAACTGCAGTTGTGAATGCACTGTTTCATCAGAATGATAAAAATTAACTAGATTTGTGTGCCCAGAATCAGCAGAACATTCAAGCATTTGCTAAAATCCCATTGAGGTCAAACTACCTGGTTCAGTTTCATGAAGTATTTCCATTAAATAAAATTAGACTAAGGGTGGCAGTCTTGCATATTTGGCAGCAAATTTCTCCTGTTCCTGGACTCCATGAACCCCCTCCCCATCTGGAATTCAGGATTCACTCTTTTGCACAGGCCTGGCTATGTCACATTCAGCTCCAGGGACAGACTGATATGCAACCTCTCCTCAGAAATAATTTTTATATGCTGTGAGTCCCAATGTACAGAGTTTACACACTAAATGGAATTGCAAACATTTGAATTGTCTCAGTTTTAAAAGAATGGTTCTACTTCTATCACAATCTGAAAACACTGAAGGGGGGGAAAAAATGGAGATTTTATCAAATACTCAAACCTCAAATTCCAAGATAAGGAATAAGAAATTTATCCTAAGATAAATTCCATGAAAAGTTATCTTTGTTCTGCTGAGCATTCACAGTGCTGGACAAACCTGTCTTGGACAGGAGGTCTACATGGAAAAGAGGAGAAAATTGCTGCCACAAAGGCAAATATAAAATTTCATTTGGGGATTAATCAAAACACCCAGTACAGAACCAACCTTCCTGCAGTCAGACTTAATGGAAACTGGAAAAATCCATGTCTCATGTCCTGAAAATATTTTGCCATTCTATAGCAGGGAGGCCTGTTTAAACCACCACCAGCAAAGCCACTGAAGAGCAAGAAAGGCCAAAGGATCCCAGAGGACATAAAGGCATCTGTCAGTGCTCCAGAATGTGTTCAGGTAAATAATTTGATCAATACTTGCAGAAATTAACACTTCCTCTCACACAAGGGGAAGCAAACAAAATAAAAGAAAAAATTAAATTTGTGCGTCAACTTGTTCTCAATGATTAATTCAGCTAGGTCTAATCAATTCCACTATTTAGTCTTCCCATGTCCTACTGATCTGAATCTCTTTTCCCCACCTCCCAAGAAATCCTGGTGAAAAAAACCCAGAGGAATGATTAAATTTTTAGTATGAGACAGCCTGACCTTGTAATCCATTAAGCAGAGTGTTTCCATAGTTTCCATGTAATTTGTTATGGATGAGTTCACCTATGTATCAAACTCTTTATATTACCAGAGTTGTGTAGAATAAAAACATCTGAATTGCTACTGTTTAATGAAAATATAAAACCCAAAGTGAAACTTCAAAAACCAAACATTCACATTGTCCGTAGGTGGCCAAAACCCACAGTACTTTTTGTTCTGTCTCCTTGTGAACTTGGAAGGCTCTTCACCAAATGAACAGACACTGTGACACCCTGAGCATTTCTGAGGGTGTGAGTAAAGCAGAAACAGCTCAGGAGAAAGCCTGGATCCACTGTAATCAACAGGATTTGGGCCATTGGTTTCAAAGGATCATAAAGCTACATGGCAACTTGTTAGAATTTAATTTCAGAACTTTAATTAAAGGTTTATCACCAGACTCCCATTTATGCTGCTTTCCTGGCAGCATTAAATGTCACTCATTTGGGGATTTACAATCATGTTCCAGGTCTCCTTTGTGGTGAAGGCAAAGGGGACACAGCTTGGAAAAGTCCAGCATCCCATCCCATCCCATCCCAAAGGCTGGAGCAAACCATCAGAGGACCAGGGCAAAAGCAAAGGCAGCAGCACAGCATGGGCTGGCTCAGGTGAGGATGCCAGAATCCACACTTAAAAAGGAATGTTGGGGTTTTCTCCCCTAAATTTGCTGAAGGAGAATAATTTCTAGTAAAAAACAGCAACCACAGGCAGGAATAAAGTTTCTGTGCAAAATTTCACGGGCCCAGATGAAAGATGTGTGATCTTCCCTCATCTCTCTGTGCAAAACACAGAGAAATGAAGCTGGCTTGAGCAAGCTCTCAGAAAGTACCCAGGAGCATTGAGCAGTTGTGGACTCCCAGTTTTGGGAGTTTCAAAGAAAAGGCTGGATATTTTTCATAAAGATGTCAGGAGAACAGATTATGCCATCCTTCCTTAATGTATTGGCAGCTGATTTAAAAGATAAAAGTACATTGCAGCCTTCAAACTCACCTTCAAGCCAGATGAAAACACCAGCTGACAGAAAAGGACGTATTTCCAAATTAGAACAGATCCTCAGGAAATGTAAAATGACTGAACTCCATTGATTTCAAAAGGGCAGCATCAGTTTAATCAGACAAGGATTGATACAGGGAATAGTGCTGCAGAACACCCAGGTAGGTGCTGACCTGGAAATGCCCAACCAGGGAGTCAACACTGATGGAAAAGTGATAAACAAGACATTGCCTTTGCTAGGATCAGGAAATTTTCTGCTGTCTTTGTGAAATCAGTGATTTCTCTACTAATTCATACACAAAAGCCACTGCAATACAGATGTTTATTGGCATCCTTGAAAAACAAAATGAAACACTGCAAAACCATCTGTAAAGAAATAACTGTACAAAGCCATATTAATGGGAAAAAAATTCCCTCACCTTCAAACTTGTCAGGAGTTTTGATATGATAAAGTTACACTGGTGAAATATATCTGCACTGTGAGTGTGTGCATGTGCATTGCTCTCTAACTTCATTGTGGTTTTGGGTTCTGTGAACCATGGTAGGGAAATGATGGATATCAGTGATGGTAACTCAATTCTACATCAGCATCAAGTCGTCAGTCTTCTGGCACTCTTAAAAAAAAAAGAGCCTGGATAATGTTCTATTGATGTTCTGTAGAGCTTCTCCTTTCTGATGTTATGTATTATTGCTGCAGTTTCTTCCAAAATTGTAAGGATCTTTATTGTTTACAAAGTGAATTACGCTTTCATATCTTTTGCCTTACTGTTTTCCCAATTGCTTAGCAACAATTCTCCACAAAGAACAAAAAACCCAGAGCCCTCTTTCTTTTATGTTGCACATCAGCAGCATTGCTGGAACAGCAGTGACCTCAGACAGCTGAACACCCAGCACACATTTGTTCCATTATCATAATCCTGTTGTTCTGCACAGGGTCTATACATGTTAATAGTGAAATATTGCCTTTCTGAATCTGTAGCTGCTCTAGTCCTGGTGCTACAGCTTTGTGAGCGCTATCTTCACCTTCAACATTTTAAAAACTGCTATTCATTCCCAGTTCTTACTTTTCAAGAGAAACCAGCCCAATTCCAGAACTTGAGGTAAGCCAGACTTGTGCTAAGTTGAAAAATCCTTTAGTTACTGATCCAACACAACACTGGGAAGACACCTCTGTAGCTATAACCAGCATATAATATCTACAAAATTAGCATTATTGTTGTTGTTTTAGACCCAAACAGCCACAGTGATGCCCATCATGAAAGAAACATTTTTTTATACCTTGAGAGCTTCATCTCCTTTCTTCTTCTTTGTCTTACAGCAAGTCCAGTGGTCTCTACTGAAAATTGATATATGTTAAAAGAGAGGCCAATAGCTGGAAAACTCTTCTATTTAGGTATTCTGTCCCCCTAAAAATATCTGAATGGGGAAAGACAAACTGGGTGATGGCAATGCACAAGTAGTATGGGGAGCAATGAGAGAAAATATCCCAAATAACATGAAAATAAATCTTCACAAAACAACACAAAGGGTCAAACTGGAACATCAAGGAGGTGCCAGCCCTATGTTGCCAAGGGAAAAGCACTGCATTATCTAATATTATTTTCTGTCTTTAATTTTAATGAACATCAGGCTGCCATCTTCAACAAAATGCATTCCCAGATGGGAAGGTTAAATAGGTTTACAGGCTTATATTGGTTTTAGAGTGCACCAAGTCAGATGACTGCTAAGATAGGCTGGTGCAGCTCAATCAATCTTTAATACAACTGAGATACACAACAGATACACAGTGTGTACACCTCTGCTCTGCTTTGATGAGTTTGCCACTGGCTGGAACTTTTAACAATAGCCTGCTGTGATATTTTGGTTTGGGGGAGGGTTTTTGCTATTCAGGTGACAAATGCCCCAAATTTCCATGCTGAAACCTCCTTCCCACTCTGCCCTGACCCCTCAGTGTGTGTGTGAACCCTGCTCTGGTACAGCTCCACACCAGGTAAAACTCCAAGTGGAATTCCTGTATTGTGGAGAAACAAAGACATTTCACTGAAAACCTACAACCATGTTCAAAGCAGAAGTCCTACAAGGTTGTGTCTCCTACTAAAAACCCAGAATTTCCAGTTTATAAAGTCCTTTTCTTTAGCATTTGGAAGACAGCCATCTCATCCCTGGTAAATTAACATTGGGGTGCTTTTCCAGCAGCAGGAACAGGCAGCATTTAAATGGCTTTTGGGAATGAGTGCATTTTCTGGATTTGATTAAAATATATTTTCACATATATATGTAAATATATATGTGAATATACAAATATGTATGAATATAAATACTATAATTTAAAAAATACAAAACTGTTACTGGCTCACACTGTCCATTTCCGTGGCTGTCATTTTATGCTTCCAGGTGCATTTAATTTTTTCAAGGAAAGTAGAACTTCCCAAGAGAAAGGGAATGCCCAAATATGCTGGCAGAGCTGGGCATTCTTGCACGAAAGTCTCTGAATATTGGGTGTGCAGGATGGATGCTGAGGATAGAGAATGATAAAGTTCTGTAAACTCAAGGGAAGAGTTTTCAGATCCCTGGAGGCTTTAACTCTAAAGAGCAGAACCAATATTTCCTCACCTTGAAATATAAGCCAGTCTCCTCTGAACTTACTCAATGCACTCAGGGCTTTTAGAGCATAGTACATGCATTGACAAAGGTAGGTGAGCAATGTTTGTAAGGGATTCTGGTAAACACAAGACACAGAGCAAAACTCCAGGACATAATTAATTGCCAATAATGACAAGTGTTGTTATTCACAGGCTAACACAGGCTGCAGTTTTGCTGAGTGTAACAGTCATCAGGACATGCTATTACACTCCAGAACCCTTGAAAAAGGTTTGGGCAGGGGAGTGGCTCTGGGATATCCTGCAAATTTGGCACAGGACCTGTATAAGGACTGACCTCAGGTTTCTTCCCTTCAGAAATGGGACAGAAACCACATTTTTTCTGGAAATCACCACCAGACACCAAGTTTTCCCCTTGTTCATGCACTGTGCATCACTGATGGCCACACTGAGAAAGAGCAGCAAGGACTTGGCTCTGGTCAAGGCTCACCCCTTCACAAGCAGGGAGAGCAGAGCACAGAGGTGGCAGGCAGAAGCTGTGCTCCATATTCCTCAGAAAAAGATCATGCACACCTGGAAAAAGGTGTGGGTGGTCCAGGAGAAAGAGCCTTCAGTGTAGTAGTTCTGCTCTGTGCATTAGAAAATCTCCTGACAAGAATGGTGAGAGACCTTCATTTGTGTAAAGAGAACCAGACACTGCTGGAATCTCTAGTTCAAGTCACAGTTCAGCTGTGTATGGGCTACACAACCTCACAGAAATTACCTGGATCCGGCAGAGATCTCAGCTTCTGCAGCTGTAAATGGAAATTTTGACTCCACTTTTTTTTTCTCTGCAGAACTCAGCAAGGCTCAGCTCCAGTGGTGACTGCAAGGTGCTGCCATTCAAAGACCATGGAACATTCACACCTTACACAGCAAGCAAAAGTGCTTACCATGAGCTCACTTCAGTTCACTGCTGCCCATTCCTGTGCTTGGAAAGGTGGGAAGTGCATGACTCTCCAAGATATCTTCCAGAAGTGCACTAGAGCAAGTCAGGGTGCAAATAGCTCTGCCCAACAGCACAGACATTTAAAAACTAAAGCAGATATCCTCTTTCACCCCATGTGCAAGTTAAAGAGCAAACAATTAATATTCTCTAATTGTTTCCCACACCTGCCACTGCAGGTAAGGGCCAGAAGGACTTATTCCAGCAGCTCACTTGGTGCTGTAACACCCTTTCAGACTAAAGCTGAATGAACAACCACCCCAGGCTCATATTTACAGCAGCATTTAAGCAGTTATGTGAAAGCAAATATCCTTATTTGCAAAGCAATCACAGCTAAGGGAAGTATACCTGCAGGGTATGGGCAAGGCAATGTGGCAAGACAAATCATTCCCCAGGGGAACGTTGCATTCCATGAATTACTTTACACAGAGTTGATTACTTCCAACACCAAGCAAAAAGGCTGGCAAAGAGTCCTTCAACGACTGTTATTAGTGCTGATTTACAAGAAATCTATAGTAATTTTTTAAGTATTGCAGGCTGGGAGAAGACATTACAATGCAGCAACTTGCACATAAAGACTTTTAAAAAACCCCACGCTGAGTTTCTGAGTTTCTCGCTGCAGCTCCCTTGAATTGATTCACCTGATACACAGCTTGGGGTTTGCTGCTTTCAATAATTCTGCTCTGCTTTTGTTCACTTCTCTAAGTGTGATGAGTCTGTGTTGATTCCTTCCAGACAAACAGATCAGCCATTGTATATATACAAGGTTAGAATCATCAGGTTAGTTCTTACACAACCCAAGAGGTCTTTACCTTCTTTGATGTTTCTTCAGCAAAACAAACAAACCTTGGCTTATTGGAGTAAGGCTTCCTAGCCTGAAAGATCAAAGGACCCTTAGCAGAAGAAGAAGAAGAAGCACAGAGAAAAATCTCGTACTCACCCATATTCCAGGTACCTGAGAATCATTAATTCACATTGAAAGGCAGAAGGTTGCAGGACCTGCCAAGATCCCCATGAGCAACACCCCACAAGTTTGGGAGAGACAGGGATGTTTGTATTCCACAGAAGGCTGGAGGGGAGCTGAGGAGCTCTGAGGACACATTGGGACAGCATGCCACCAGCCAGATCTCCTCATCCTTTCAGCCACAGGGCAGCTCTGGGCTGGAAGCAGTGTGCAGGCTGGAGCAGATGACTCCAGGAGCACTGATATTTTGTATATTTTGTCTGGTCTTCCCATGACAGACAGGACTCCACAGAGCCCAACTTCCTCTCTGCAGACCAAGCTCCTGCCAGTGCTAAAGGTGAGGTGAGATTTGATGGCACCTGAGTACATCCAGAGGCTGTTGGATATCCAGGGTGGGTCATCTAAAGTCTGTTTGAGACATGCCTAGAGGAGGATTTTTGTCTTGATGACTTTACCACCTCCTTTGGTCCATGGCCAAAGGTCTTCATCCCTGGAGGTGTTTAAGGAGATGCTGAATGTGGCACTTGGTGCTGTTCTCTGCTTGGCAAGCTCAAAGGTTGGACTCAATGATCCCAGAGTTCTTTCCCAGCCTACCTGATGTTTGATGGCATCTTCAGAAACACCCTGGCCATGGGGTTGGCACACCCAGAACTCCAGCCCAGCAAGGAGGGGCCCTGCCTGTTCCATAATTCCTCACAAGAGACTTTCACCACTGCAGGGACCAAACCTGGCTCTGCTCAGGTAGGGAAATCTTCATGTTCTCACATGAAGTTACAGAAAAGGTGTTGCTGACCTGAAGGCTGCTACTAGATTTTGGGGGACTGAAGAGAGGATGGACAAATTTAGGAGAGGTATTAAGATACACCTTGTCTTAGGACAAGGTACTTGGTATAGTTTGAATTTTAGGTCAATGTGAGGGAAAAAGGAAGGAAATCCACAGTTCTTGTCCCAATTCCTTCTTGCTGACTGCACACTACTATAAGTACTATGGCTGGGTGAGTCATTCAGAAGAAATTGGTAATTTGACATTGTTGACCCATTTCCGTTTCACAAATCACTTCCACCATCATATTTTAATTCAGTTTTTTTTACAGTTACATTTCTGCAACAGTCTTTCTCAACTTCTGTCAGGGTGCTGACTGCTCATGCATTATTTATTGTTCAATAAATAGAGTGTACTGATTTGTCACCAAATCTTGAAGGTGCTGTGGAGGTTCATGGGTCAGCTTCAAAATGAAGGGCAAGTAAAATTTGTTTTGTTAATTTTTACCTTGGTAATTTCAGATGAGACTCTCAGATACTTAATTGATTTCATTAAAATATTTTTAACCAAAAGTTTGGGTTATCAGTAAATGTAGGAGAATAATTTAAAAATTGTAGAAACCATGAGAAAGGCTCTAAGACAATTTTGTATAAATATGCCTGTGTATGGATTTTTATTCTGCATGTGGTTGGTGGTCTTCTCAATCAGCATTTTTTACACATTCTTGGAAAATGCGTGCCAATAATTCTACATCTAATTTTATAATATTTACAATCAAAATACCCAAGTAATTTACCAACAGTACTTAAAATACATATCCCAAGCTTTTATTCTTTATAACCTGTAAAAGCTACAGACATCAATTTCAACACTTATTTGGTACATTACTCCTTTGCCACATCGCTATCATAATCATAAAATGTGATTGATGGACCTTCATCCACTGTGTCTTTCAGACAGGTTTATTGACTAAGCTACAAATGCTCCAGCTCAAAGGCTGTGTTTGCTCCTTTTGCGGAGGAATATTTTAGCAGCACATGTTGCAAAATGAAAAACCTATTGGAATTCCATCTCTAATCTGAATAGGACCTCGGAGTCAGCCTTCAGACAAAACTTCCACAGATGTGTATTTGCTAAAGTGTTGCACCTCAAACTTGCTTCATACTTATCCCTTCTAAAAATCTATCACCTAGGTATTTGTTTATTTATTTATTACAGCTCTGCCCAAAAGTCAGGGATAATCTCTGACAAACTGTTTTATTTATTTTGCTGTTGACAAGACAATAAATCATGTGCCCAGTTTTATTGCATATGTAAATATGACTGTATGAGATAATTTGCAGATTCAAAGCAGAACAGCAAATAATTATGATGATAAAATAATGTGGGGAAAGGAATTTATCAAAGCCAGTGTACTGCTCAAATTATCAGCAAGAAATTTGAATTTGGATGAGAGCAATAAGGGTTTAACTATTTATACTGATGGTGATGATTTGAATTTACTGTCCTTCATGTAAATTGCAAAATTTCCATAGAGAGCAGCTGGGACCTTAAATAAACCTGATCTTAGGTTCTAAAGAATCTGGGTCTCAGCAAGTACAGAAGATTGTCACAAGGAAACTACAAAAATATAAATGTTGAGTTTGGTGTTTTGGGTTTGCTTGTTTGGGGTTTTTTGTTTGTTTGTTTTTTGTTTTGTTTTGTTTTTCCCTAAGAGCAGGGATTGATTTTAATTAACCAGATGGAAATCTGGAATTATCCTTTCCCATCTCACAGAGGTTCAAACAAATGTCCCCAATGTCTTTGAGGTAATATTGATAAAGTCAAGGCTAACACACAGCAAATCAACACAAGATGGGTTACAAATGATCTTATTTTTTTCCTTTCAGCAAAGCCAGAGTGAGGTTTAGAATGAAATTAGCCCATGGAAGTGCAATTTGAGTTTAGAGCAGCCACCAGTGTCAGCCTTCAGCCTGAGAAGGTCAAATGCCATTGATCCAGCTCAGCTGGGACAGCACCTGGAGCAGCACAGCTCATGGTGGCAGGAGTAGAAGAGGTCATTATGTGATGGGGGCTTGAGAATTTCACCAAGTCTCACATGGAGGGTGAAAGAAGGAATTTTCCATGGGACAGGAACAAAGAGAAAAAGCCAAAGTGGCACTGTGTGCACTGACAGGAGGAGCAGCACTCCTGCAGTGCAGTGGGGCTGGGAACAAGTCACACGTCACCTGTGACGACATGGGACTGAGATCCAAGATGCACAACCTCAAATTCTCTATTTTAAACCACTGGCAAACCCCTTGGAAAGTATGAAACAGCCTAAAGTTAAAACTTCAGTGTGGCTGAGTCAGCCCTACCCCTACCACAGAGTTCAGCTGTGTCCCCAAAACCAGGCCGTGTCACTGCAGGGATTGCAGGAGCACCTTCTGGTTTTGCTCTAGATGGGAATTTGAATGTCAGCACCTTTTAGTTCCTGCCAAAGAAACCCAAACTAGTCTGCTGATCAAAGCTTTGGAGGCTTGAGCTCAATTTAAATCTCAGCTTCATATTTTGAGTGGCCAATGCTAGCAAAAGGATCAGAAGAGGTTAGAGGAGAATTAACCACTGATTATTAAATTAGAGAGAATACTCAAACATCTCAGTCTCTCAAGTTAATGCTGAGCAGAAATATGTGGGCAAAGGCACATCCTTTATTAAAAACACTGCACCAAAGTGAAGCTTGATCTATTATTCAGTCAATGCTCTTTTGAAGCAAATGGTCATTTTACATCAAACCCTTTTATCTTTTTTGTTTCCTTTTTAATGCCATGTCTACTGAGGGGGCGGAGGGCACTAAATATCCCTGGATGGTATTCATTCAGCTGCCCTGAGCAAGCAGGGAAAGGAAAGGAACTGGCTATTTATAAAGCTATAGAAAACACACTATTAGAGTGGTTTTGCACTTTTTGTGGGTGCAGACCGATAAAAGGGCTTTGTTTAAATTTATTTTTTTGTATGAGATCACAGGAAAGATATTTATACTTCTGGCCTCAGTGGAAGTCCATTTTTGCTGACAATAGAGGCCTCCCAGGTGCATCTGCCTTCATCTTTATGTGAAGAGAGAAAAGCTGCAGGAAGTAAACAGAGCCAGAGACCTGACAGCATGGAGACTGAGCAGGGAGAGCTGGCAAGACAAATCAATAAAGAGCTTGCAGGTGCCTGCAAGACAAAGGCTGCAGCAAAGGAAGTTTCTGTGGGGAAAAAAAAAAAAAAAAAGACAGGTGGCACATGGGTATGAATTAAAATAAATAGGCAATAATAAACGGGAAATCTGTCCTTCCAAATGAAAAGGCAAAGAGTTCCCAGAGCAGTGCCCATGATGGTGAGGATGGTGGAGTGGGAAGAAAAGCAAAGCAGCTCCAAGTGGGGGAAGAGCTCCCTGCCCATGAGAGGGAGGGATGGCAGCAGCGAGAGACGTGTGTGAGCAAAGGCAGCAAAGCAGGAGACAAAACAGAAGGCAGCTCTGCAAAAATAGCTGCCAGTCAGAGAGGATGGACTGGCAGGAAGTGTGTGTGCATGCACACACTCAGTGAGGCTCCATGGAGCACAGCACAGCAGTATTTTCTGCAGACAAATCACTTTGGAGCCAGATTAATATGTGTGTCCCAAGCAGTGCTATCAATGCCTCAAAACTGAGGTTTCCCCCCAGGTTTTTCCTTTAGAGAGACCCAGAACAGCAGTCTCCATCAGATCCTGTCTTAGAATAGCCAAGCAGCAGCACGAGACTCAGTCATTAATGAGGAAAATGCCTCCCCTTTACAATCCAGATTTGCCACCAGCAGAGAACAAAGCTAGATTAGGATCTGAGTCCCAGGTTGCCAAAATCAGAAGGAAACAGCATAGAAACTTCACCTGGCTTTGGAGTGGGCCACTGTAAAAGACAGAACATACTGGGATGTTGGGATGTAGGACTCAAGGTTGAATAGTGATAGTTAAAGGAGAGACAAAGGAGAATTCAGCAGAAAGAAATGTTTAGTACATATAATTTTGCAGGTTATCTGTGCACACTGTGTTTGACTCACTCCACTTTCCTTTATCCACAGGGCATTAGACTGGAAACAGCACACAGAGCAGACTGGCCACTCCTGGTCTGGGGGAGTTTCTGATCACAGCATGGCAGGGGCTGGAAGGAAGCTCTGGTTGAAATCCCCTGCTCAGAACCCAGCCAAGGAGAGCAGACTGTGCCCAGTCAGGTTTTGAACAGTTCCAAGGATGGAGATTTCACCACCCCTGTGGGGAATCTGTTTCACTCTTTGACCACATTTGCAGCAAAAGTCTTTTCATATGTTTAAACAGAATTTCCTTCCCATTTGTGCCCGTAATGCAAGGTCTAAACACTCATTCAAATAAGGATGGCCCTTCTTGGCCTGTGCTGCACTGAGCCTCTCCTCTTCCTCAGGATTTCAGAAGGAACAGTTGATCAAATCAATTCTATGTGCTCCCATTGGGAAAGGCTTAGTTCTCAGCTAAGCAATCAGAAAAACATCATTATGAACAAATTACTCTGTTGGTTTTGCAAATAACATGAGATAAGAGACATCAGTCCATCTCTCTTGAGGGAGCATCAGCTGTCTAGAGCCATCTCTGAGCAACTAACTGTCATGAGGGTAAAATATTTTCTGTAAAAACACATCCCACCCCAGAGCCTTCCTTGTGGGAGAAACCAAGGAGATAAGGCCACTGCACTACATACCCCATATTTAATTATAGCAGCATTCCCAGGTTCTTTTTTCTGTCCAGATATCCAAAGGAAAAGGGAGGAAGATGGAGAGAAACAGGAGGTTACTTACCAGGTTACTCACTGTATGTGAACCGAAAAGTATAATTTCTGTCACTCTAAGGATTATTTAGCACAATTATGTGAACAGAATATTGAAGACATACTGAAATACACAAAATCTACCGCACATTATATCTAATTCTGTCTCCCATACTTCAGCTTTGGATTGCTTGACTTACATATTCAGGTACATTAAATGTGTTACAGATTTCTAAACCTAAATAAATAGAATATTCATCATGGGATAGGAAATGCACCAAACCATGAGGAACCATGAAACCTTGTCTCCCAGTATTTCCTCACTCTCCAGCTGAGCTTTCTCTTTTTCACATCCATTAAAGTCTGGACTACTGCAGTCAAACAACCAGACAAAATTATTTATTTATTTACTTAGAAGAGAAGCAACCTTTGCAGAATAATGGTTCTTTAAAGCTGGACCCACCAGAAAGCCTTTTCCCTTTTGTGAAGGCCTGCCCCATTCTGCTTGTGATTTTTGGGACAAGGGTACACAAGAAGAGAAGAAGGGAAAGTTCTGCAGAGCTATGCTGAAGCAATTCCACTATGGACAATCCACCCAAAGAAAAAACTGTAGCCTTTCCCCACATGCTGTGAAAACCTCTTAACAGTCTGTTTCAACTTGTTCCAGATACATAAGCAAGCCGATAAACAACTCTTGCTGTTTTTATTCCCCTAACTTTAATAATGTTTTAATATAGCATTGGAAAGCTTGTACCTAGTAATTATTTAGAAGCTGCCTCATGGACAGGTTTTGTACCTTATTGCCGCTGTTTTTCAATCATCAACAACTGAAAAAGGGCCATTATTAATATACCTCACCTAAAGTATCTTTTCTTATCGTGCCTTGTGATATAAAAATAACTGGGGAAAAAAAATTCTTGCATATTTATGCCTTTCAAATTCTCATATTATTAAAGAACAGGAATAGAGGAACAAAACTACATCCTCATTGTGCCAGGTCCTTTTATCACCTGGAAATTTCAAATCAGGCAGTGAGATGCACATGTACATATCTTTTTTGGTGTTTTTTTTTTTTTTTAATAAACGGTTGCTTATTGTGTTTTACCACATTACGTAGTGTCTCCTTTAGAGACTGGCACTTTGCACCTATTCTAATCCTTCTGGGGGCAAGATTTCAGATACAGCTGAGTTCCTGACAGTGGAGCAAAATAAGATGGAAAGACTGGAAGTTGAAGTTCAAAAAGAAATGAGCAAAAGGTATGGTGAGTTTAGCCACAGTTCAAGGTAAAATATGCCAGAACTCACTCCTGCATTTGAGTTCTTTCAATCAAAGTGGGGTAACTTTTACATAAGACATTTTTCTTTAGAACTCTACCAATAAAATACAAAAGATATTTGAGAGAAAACCCATATCACATTTTTCAAAGCCTCAGAAATGCCCCAACTGAGCTCAAACATTGCATCAGACAGAGCCCCAGCATTCTGAGGCCAGAAGCTGAAAGAGCACGCGTGTGATGGCAAGATCTGCAAGTGCATAGAAACATTGTTCAGAGGATAAAATTCTCACTGCTCAGTTACACTTTGCGCGAGGTTCGCACCTCGATGTGCTGAGTGAGCGATGCTCAAAGCCAACCATTGCTGAAGGCAAGAGGACACATATCAAACTGACACCCTCTTGGACGCAGGTCTGTCCTGGGATTGCAGAAAAGAGCATCAGGGAAATCAAAATTCAGGGAGAAGCCTTCTGCACTTAGCAGCTGATATGCCTATCCTGATTTCTGCCTTCACAAGTGCATGAATTAAAAACCCTTTTCTAGGGAATGACCTAGGAGTTGTAAGGTCAGAGGAAGAGCAATGAGGACAGAGACTCATCTGCTCAGTGCCAGGAAGTCAAGAGACAGCAGGCAGATCTGCATACCAATTCCTACCTCCATGGGGAAATATTATTGCTTCAAAGATATGCCTGATTGCATTGTAAGAGGCATAGTTCAATGTTTCTCTCAGTGTGTTCTTAAACAGATTTCACAAAGATTTCTTCTGTATGCAGTTCTCCTCTGAATTATGACTGAAAGATGAAAGCTGAAAATTTTTGTTCAGGTGAAACATCTTCTCAATGGAAGAGAAGAAAACAAGAAAACAAACCCAAAGAGCAAAAAATGCTCCCTAATATTTGCCTGATCTTCTTACTGGATCTTAGTCATGTTACCCTGCAGTCTTCCCAGATTAGAACTGCTTTGATGTTTCTCCTCCTTCTTTTCAGGGTGTTTCTTCTCCATGCCCTCCATATTTTCCCTCATTGCTTTTTTCATTTATTGGAGCTCATTTGTGATGCTTTCTGGTACCATACCAAGGAACCGGACCGACTTTGTCAATAGTTTATTCTCAGTCTTCCTCTCTGGAAAGATATGATGCAAGGATCATCTTATGATTTAAATAAACAACCAAAACAACAAAATCCTTGCTCTTGAAATAGGGGGAGTGCTAAAAATGAAAACAGCTTTGGCTGACAGTAACCCTCCTGTTACTGCTCTTTGGTCTCCAGCCACATCAGTGGTGATGGGGGTCACCTCCCACCCCTATTTCTTAGTGTTCCCACAACTCAGAGAGCAGCTGCACATGTCTTATGTCATTACAGGAAACACACAACTCTATTTTATAGCCATTTTTCCATTGGAAATTTACCAATCATTACAAGAATTGATACCAAGCACTGCACTAATGTCGCAGACATTTTTCCACAGAAATCCTTTCTTTCAGATTTCTGTATCTTCTGGGAAGCAAAGGGCCCCAGAAGATGAATGTAAACAATTGTTATCAGCTGCTGTGGAATGTAACAGGGGCCTCTGTGAGTGGTCTCATGTGCTTGTTTATAATTAAGGGCCAATCACCAGTGCAAGCTAGGGGACCGAGTCCCTGGACACAACTTTGTTTTAGATTCTTTCTTTTCTATTCTTAGCCTAGCTAGCATCTGCAAGCCTCTCTCTTTATTCTTATTAATATAGTTATAATGTATAATATATCATATATCAATAAATCCAGCCTTCTGATCAAGAAACAAGATTCTCGTTTCTCTCACCAGCAGCGATCCCACTCAGGCGCTGTGATACACTAATCTATCATCCTGATTTTGGAAGCTTCATTGCTCTCCAATTTCTACTCCTATTACAACCCTCAAATTCAACATTAATTTCCCCCATTGCTAAGCAGAATGGAGAGTGACTCTCCCACTTTGAAAGCCACAAGTAACACTTCTTACATACCCAAACATGTTACACTTCAATTCTCCATCAAAACCCCTTTTTGTCAGCAAGAAGCCATTAGGATCCATTTTCTCCAAGGAGTTCAAGCTTATAATCAGCACATTTAGCACTAGCACAGCTTTTGTTGCTGCAGCAACCTCTCTTCTCATTCCCTGCTCCATCCTTACTTTAGTCACAAGTTTTACTAATTAGAACAGCCTTCTCTCACAGGTCTTTCTCAGATGTCAAAATCCTCCCCTGTAACTCACCGCTTCCATTCCTTACAGACTTCACTAGCTCAATAGGGTACAATCCCAAGGAGGACTTGTACACCTGACCAAGACTCAGATCTGTGAAGTCAAGTGACTACAAAACACGGAGAAAAGAAAGGAAGAAAGAAGTTAAGTTTCTAAGGTCTGAGTTCTCCATGAGTGTTTGCAAGGGTTTGTGTCAATGCAGGTGAGCTGGGATGGGGAAGTGATAACTTCAACATGAAAAACTGATGAAATGGTTTTATACAAGGAAAAAAATCCCATCAATTCTTATTTGTGTGTCTTGTTAACCTGATCTACAGCCAGTGCCATTTCTAGAGGACATTGATTTTTTGTACTGATCCCAGTGGACCAGAGCACAGCCACACACCAGAAGAAAAAGGTGGTGGAGGAAGAAGCCAGTTCCTCACCAGGTGAAGGCTGTGAACACCCAGCCCAAGTACACTCCCAGTCAGAGCCATGTGAGCTCTGACCTACAAAAACCTGCATGAAATGAGATCTGAGAGCTTGCTTCATTCCGCAGGAGCAACAGGGCTGGCTGGGGTTGCCCTGCCAAACCCAGCATATTGCTGGCAAAAATCTCTGGAAGGGCCCCACTTCCTTCCCTGGTGTGAGAATCAGGTCCTGCACCACGTCTGGCTGCCTGCAGGCAGCAAATCCAACCTTTCCCAGCAGGAATTCACTCAAGGCTCGAGCGTGACATGTCTTTGGAGAAACAAAGATCTGAGAAGCTTTTGCAGTAACACGAATGTGTCAAAGAGCTTCTAACACAGGAGAGCCAGCACTTCTATTTCTGTGGTATAGCCTTAGACTGCAGCCAAGATTTTTCCTATGCTGAGCAGGGATTTGGGGTGCCTCTGCTTTGGGAGACCTCTTAAAGAAATTCAATTTTATGGAAATGGAAAGCTCTCATTTACAGGCAGACAGCAGCATTCATGTCAGTGCATCTGGGAAGGATCCCAGAAGCCAGGGCACTTTGATTTGTATTTTGATGGAAGGCAAAACTTGGGTATATAGACCCATCCCCTGAATGAATATATTCCAAGAACATTATTTAATCTTTCCACCACTCTAAGGGGTTAATTTTCCAGGAAGAACACTGCAAAATTTGATAGAAAAGGGCAATTACTTCACAATACTTCACTGATGTTTTATGGTGCGTATCCCCTCAGCCCAACTGCTCCAGATACAAGCACAACTGCAAGGGAAATTTACTCGAATATTAATTGAGTACTTCATATAACACGCTGATGAGTTAAACATCCCTCATGTTTTTTAAACATATTTTCAGAGATGTGTAGTCTAACAGACTACAATTAGCTTAATGAGATTTAAATTGCACTAATGGACCTCATTAGGAGGAAAAAAGTTATGAAGTCTTCAGCAGTTACTCAAAGGCTTGTGTCAGCACAAGGAGAAAAGGTTCCCAAGCTTCATCCACAGTCAGTGAAGAGAAACAGATTCCTGTAGAGAGAGAGACAGACCTAGTTCAGACATCCTGATGCAGCCTTAGAGGATCACATCTCTTACCATCAACTCTGAATTGAGCTTAAAAATGCTACCTTTCCAGAAAGGGAATAGGCTTTGCGCTCACCCACAGCCCTCCAAAGCTAGATTTTAGAATCTCCACTAATATTTCAAAACCTGACATGGAAAGAGGCATTGTGCTAAACTGAGTGAAATCCATTGAAATACTAATTTTCCACAGAACAGTAGTGACCAAAGCAATTAAAAAGATAACTTCCCATATTCCATAAGTAGAATGAGAGATCCAATTATGTAATTTCTGGTAAAACAAAAGACTGAGTCTTCAGTCAGTCTGCTGTTTGAATCTATTTGGATAAACTATCAAGTGAATCCATTACACCCAGTCAATAGCAGAATCAGTAAAAGTAAGGCAGAGACTGCAATACTGAACTCAAAGCCTTCTTTACTTTCCTGAAATAACTCCAAGTTATTTTAAGAAAGTAAAGATTTTCTGCTTCTTTAAAGTCATTATAGAACATTTCTGAGGTACGTAGGGAATTATTTTAATGATTGAAAGGTTTGATAAACTGTTCTACAAACAGAAATTTACTGCTATGTAGGGAACAAAGCATGGCAAAGACTGTAAATAGGTGCAGTTTGGTACATAAAGCTCTAAAATCACATTATTGCATGTCTGTAAGAGCTTGAAGTCTCCTAAATATTGTTTCTTATGGCTATAAACGGCAGCTATGAAGAATTAAACATTCCCATGTTTCTTTCTCAGTGGCAGCCTTTTACTCCCTTCTGAATCTCGTCCAATGACCAAGAGGTCTCTGCAAATTAAGTACTACAGTTTTAACCTCCTCTTTTGAATCTTTTTTAATGTTTGGTTTTGTTTTGTTGGTTTTTTTTTTCTGGGTAAAAGAAGGCTCTGGGGAGACCTTAGAGCACATGTCAGTACCTAAAGGGGATACAAGAAGAGGGACTTTTGGCAAAGGCATGCAATGACAGGATGAGGGGGAATGGCTTCAAACTGAAAGAGGGCAGGTTTTCATTAGAGATTAGGAAGAAATTCTTGACTGTGAGGGTGGTGAGATACTTGAAGATGTTACCTAGAGAAGCTGTGAATGCCCCATCTCTGTGTTCCAGGCTGGTTGGATGGGGCTTAGAGCAACCTGGTGCAGTGAAAGGTGTCCCTGCCCATGGCAGAGGGGTGGAACAAGCAGGTCTTTAAGGTGTTCCTTCCAACACAAACTGTTCCATGATTCTATGACTTGCAAGAAAATGGCCAATATCCCATTTAAAAGGCTAAGATATGACCCATTCAGCAATAACCAAATTGGTAACACTTCTTGGTACTGCTCAGACCTTTCCAACCCACTTTGTACTCACCTCTGATTACACTGAGGTGGCCAGGACCCTTCCTGTCCTCTCCTCATTTATAGCAGTGCTGCCCTGGATTTTCCTGTGGCCCTCTCCCAGCCAGTGTCCTCTTATGAACTCCCCACACCCAAATCCAGCACAAATGCAAATGTTTTTCTGCTGCTATTCTAGTGGTTTGCACGTTTTCTCAACCAGTCCATATTCTCCTCCCTGCCTTCCAACACCAGACCTAGTTCCTAAAAGTGACAAGCTTAAACAGTTTAGCTTTTGAAGGAAGCTTTCATAACCCTGAAGTTTCTTTTTCCTTTTTATTTTTATTTATTTTAACAGCAAGCCAGTATTCTGTCTGGCTTGGTACTTAGGATGCCACTAATAGCTTTATTGGGCTTTAGATCATGGTAAAAATGTTGCTACAATAAAAATCACCTATAAAGGAAAAAACCCGAGATTTATACCGTGATCTGTTTTGTTTGGGTTTTTTCAGCTATTATTTTTACGTTTGTTTTTGTATTTTTTTTTAATTATCAGATGAAACAATCTAACTGCAAAACTAGACAAGCTTGTTGGCATTCTTGGTATCAAAGGACATGACCCTGCCATCTGTCTGCTTAGAAAGATCTAATTATTTCTTCAGTTTATTAGCTTATTTCTCAGACTGATAACCCCTTGCCTGTTAAATTGGACCAAAGCTGTTACAGAAGTGTGTTCACATAAACCAAACAGAGTTAATCAGCCTCACAAGAATTTGTTTTTAAACTAACTGAAGCCCAAACCCCATTGTGTTAGAAACATGATTAGCAGCAGGCAAGATGCCACATCATCTTCAGAAACAGCTCCAAAATCCCCTTTTCATCTTCATGTTTACTTATTAACTATGTATTTTGCATATAATCTGACAGATATGGAGTAGTCAATTGGTTAGGATTAGTGCATTAGTTTGTGTCACAGTAATATTAAAATATGTTTACTTAATTGCAGCAATATTCTATAATGAAAAAATATTGCACAATATCTTGTATATTACCAAGATCCTTCATTTAGTCTAAAAATATCCCACATTAAGCAAGTTAGTCCTTTGGAAGAAATGCCTGAATTCCAGACCTGTCACTTGATATTCTCTCTTACTGTGTTCTCTAATTACTCAATCTAACATTAATTAATCTATCAGACATTAGCTACATCAAGGGGGACTTACTTTTGCCATATATTCCATGTCATACCAATGTAAAGTCCCTGCTTTTCTTTACCTCTTCAAGATTTTGGGGTAAAATAATGAGCTATGAACAACTTCTTATTCCTCCTTATAAATCAATCTCTTTCCTGAGAGAAACAACTGTGTTTGCTCATGTAATATTTTGCCAGTTTTAAATTACAAATCCTAACCTCCAGTGAGTAAAATTAACGTTATGAAATTTCAAGAAAAAATCTCTTCTTCACATGCTTCCCTACATTAAGCCAAAGCTACAACTGGAAAATCAGCTTCTGGTCCCTTCTTCATATGAAGAAAAGCTATGTGCTCCCAAGTTTCAACACTATTGTGATCAAAACACTGCTATTAGTACCTATCATTTGCATATCATTTGCATATCACAAAGGAGGATCAGGGAGAACCCTCAACAAATATACACAGACAGCAGTGCCAATACAGACATCTCCAGGATGGGGGAAATCTGAAGTGTTCTCCTGCTCCAAGGTGCAGCCAGAGACGCCCAATGGAAAGAACATGGAAGGGATTTTAGCTGGAAAGGGTCTGTATGAGTCTAGAAAAGGTGACTTTAGAGGGTAGATCTAAAGCTTCAGTAGGAGGTGAGGAACCTTTGCAGCACTTGCACATCATGTTTGGCAAATTTAGTGACATGGGGCATTGCTATGTATACAAAGTTTAAAAACCCACAGGAAATGCAGAAGAACATGGAAGACAAAATGTAACGCATGTAGGACCTAAAAAAGCACTGCCTGAAAAGCTTTTCCAGTTTTTCCAGATTTTAAAACAGATTTATAGAGCTGAAGAGCATTCACAACAAAAACAGCATTACTTTTCAACTGAAGAAATGCAAGTTTTCAAATTGCTATTTCTAGCTTGAATCACAACCTTTTTATTGGCAACACACTGAAGCTGTAAAATAGGGAACATTTTACCCATGCCAGAAGTTGCACAGGTGTGGAGAATAAAAGGATAGAGTCCATGTAAAGCTTGCAGTGCCACAGGAGTTTAGTCAAGAGCCCCCTGTAAGCAGGAAAGGAACAGCTTTGAGTCCCAACATGCACATTTTATCTGGAAGTTTATCAAGACCTTGACCAGAAAGTAGGAAAATAGATGCAAATTGTCTCAGGAAATCAGCATTGTATTTCAAATAGGCTGTGAAACAAGTGCACAGATCAGGTATTTGAGAAACATGAGAGATTTTGTTGTTTTTTGTGAGAACTCAAACTCAGCCCACCACAACAGGGATGCAGACATTAATTAGAGAGCCACTGCTGGAGGAACTAATGCTTCCACAGTGGATGCAGTGCTTCTAAAATGTTTTATTTTCTAGTTGTTTGGAGGGTTAACTGTTCTTGAGCTAGATCCAGTCCCTACGGATAATTCTGAGAGGGAATTTTGTCTGTATAGCACCAAGCAAAAGAAGGTCCTGGAAGGAATAAACCCAACAAAGCTCTGAAGAGTACAGTCATAAATGAGCACCTGTGCACAGGTGAAACCATCCTCTGCAGAGGTTTCTTTAAATAGACATATTCAGAAAATTATTCGAGCACAGTAAAGTGACCAGAGAGCCTTGACAGCTCTAGAGTTTCAATTCATTGGGTATGAAGTCAGTGTTAAATGGTTGTTGCCATCTTTTTCTTTCTTTCCCAAGGGTCACAATAGCAATTTCTCAGCCCATGCTTATTTTCCTCTGGTGTGCTAGAGCCCAGAAGACTTCTACCTAATACACAGACAAGCCTGGAAAGGTTTGAATTTCAGTATGAGTCAGGGGTGGCTCTGTGCCTACAGGGTTTAAGAGGAGAGGGAAGAGGAGAGGTGACAGAGGTAAGGCTGATCTTCATGTAAGATGTGGCCCAAGACTTTAACTGTCCAGTTTAAGAGACTCTTCCCTCATTTTCTTTCAGCACTAAGATAACTCCAGGGACATTCCAGGAACATGAAGCCTTCTTGGCTAATCAAGATAGCAATCAAACACGAACATTCACATGAAGGGAGAGTAAGTGACAGAGCTGCTAACTGGCAGCTCCCTGTAGCCTGCTATGCCAACAGGAGTTCAGCTACTGCTGTAACAAGGACAGCATTACTGACAGATCCCCCACACACAGGATACTGAAATCTTGACCCCTGTGAAGTGGGTGGGTGTCTGTCATTAAGTTAAGTGGGGACGTGACTCCGTCAGAATGCGCTGATGTTTCTTTTTATATTCCCCACACATGCACACACACCCCTACCTTCAGAAAGACTCAAGTCTCAACAAAACTACCCTTTTCTGGATCAGCCACGCAGAGAGTGGTGAGAGGAGGAAACATCCTTCAGCAACCTGCTTTTTATATGGGGCTTACAGAAATGGGGCAGCCTGGTCTCGTTGAATAGCAGCATGTACATCCCCAAGGTTTGCTGCAGGGCTTTCAGCTGGGCCAGAGACGCTCCTGAACAAACTGCAGTCCCTCTGCCTGCTCCCTGTGCACAGAGACAAGGCAGGACTCCAGTGGAGTGGTTGACAGGACTGAGCCATCTTGCAGGGGAATAATCTCTGAGTCAGGCTGTCAACAGCAATCCTCCTGCTCTTCCAACCCCAGCGAGCACCCAAGTGAAGATAATACATGTGACTACCTCTCAGGACCCAGGACATCCCTCTGGGTGTCCTGAGCAGCCCAGACTCTGCCAGGGGGCTCAGAGACCCTGGCACAGAGCCCAAAATGCCTGTGGTTTTGATTATGACCCATGGAACAAGTTACCAACCTTAGATGAAGATCTGCAAGCTGTGACAAATTAAGTAGAGTGATAGTGAATTTATTATGAGGTGAAAAAGTAGATGTTGGGGTTTTTAGAATGGGGATTCAGGGGGGAAAAAAATGGAGGAATCTGGGCATGTCCAGTCTTTCTTCTTCTTCTTCTGGGCCTCCATCTTCTGCTGTGATGTTGGCACTTTTAGATTGGTTTAGAGTAGAAGCTCACTGTCTAACATAGGTGATAGGTATTGGGAAGTAATTGTAAACATTGTACACGTAGTTTTTAGTATAAAGACATAACACCGCCCTGGGGGCAGGCAGAGTGCCTGGACTGTGTTGCTGAGCTGACCTTGGCTGGACAGGAGAATGAATTTTATAGATAAGGAACAATAAACAACCTTGAGACCGAGAAATGAAGAGCTCTGACTCCGTCTTCAAGCACCAGGCTTGGAAAAGAGACTTTCTAACCTTTCTCAGGGTCACTCTGACCAGCTAGAGATCCTGACAACTACCGAGCTGCAATCCAGACACAATGCTAACATGGGAATGCAGGGTATACCAAGGACTCTGGAGTGAGGTTTGTGACCTGACACATCTCTGGGCACTCCCAGTAGTTCCCAGCTTCACTGCTCTTTCCCTTGTCCTGAAGCCACCTATGCATTGTCTCTCCCTGTTTAACTCTGGCTTACCCCAGGAGCTGCAACTGCTTCTCCTCCCAGAAACACCTGGAATGTCCTTAGTGCCACCTCTGCTGACTCCCAGGAGACCCTCTGGGCAGGAGCACAAGGCAGACAGCAAAGCAAAGCTCACTGCACTTGCTGAACCATGTTTTTTACACTTCTGGCTCTGTCAGAAGTGCTACTAGGAACCAGTTAAATAAAACATAAATGTAACTGCTCCCCCACAGCAGAGAAACAGGGGCAAACTTCTGCTTTTTGTACCTGTATAAGCTACTGTCTTCTCTTTGCACTTCAAATACAAACCTTGCACAGAAGCAACATGCAGAAAAAATGTCTGCTGTCCAGGCTGTGCTGCAATCAGCAGCTCTGAGGCATTTGAAATCTGTGGGGGGAAAAAAAGGATGTTTTTACTTCTGTCAATCCCATGCTGAGGCATGCCAGAAAGGCCATTCCAGAAGCATAGTCAATCAAAGTGGACTATAAATTGTTTAAAAAGCTCTGGATCCAGCGCTCTAAAGCAGAGCTGGAGACAGCAGTCCTCTCAAACTACTTTTCTGATGTATAAACCATCATTTATAACACAGAAAGTTCCTACAAAAAAGTATAGCATTTTTGCTTGGCAGATTCCAGAGGGACTTTATTATTGGCATGGTGGTTGCTATTATGTGAACCATATGAAGTGGCTTAAATATTATACAATTCCTGCATTAAGGCAATGGGTGAAGCAAAGAGCCTACTGTGAGCTCACATCAGATCCTGAGCAGCTTTCTGGTAAAACTCTAGTCTTTGATTTTGAAAGCTGAATTTAAGCCCAGATCCTCCCATGCTCAAGCATGGAAATACAATAGGTGAATCCATTTCATCCCCTCCCCAACCCTGCAAGGGACCTGTTTGCAGAGTATTGGATTCCTTCCTAAATCTGATCCTCTGCCTTTGGAGGTCAAATGGAAGCTTTGTGTTACTCACAGACTCTGTATCCTCTCAGTCCTAATAACAGCAGATCCAGGCAGTTTAGTATCTGATTTCATCATCCTGACACAGACAGCACAGAACTAGAGGTTATCACCAGACATGTCAGATAACAAGAGGGGAGGAAATTTCTCACCAATGGAATTTAAACTTATTACACCTCTAAATGCAGTGCACAAGTTCTTTTATAATTCAATAGGTTTCTAATTAAAAAAGGAAATAATTTTACTTTTTGCTTGCTAGAAAATCAATTTAAGAATACAGCAGCTCTCACATTGTCTGCTTGTGAGTGGACAAGGATCCTGTGCTGTTCCTTCTCTGATCTCAAAGAGTTTTATATCATCCACAAAGCACATCTTGTAAAGGAGTTCAATCCAACTATTATAGACTGGCTTTGTTAACACAAACCAGGAATTCACAAAAACTGCCAATTTTTCTCTAGACATGGTCCCAAAGCTTATGCTCTTGACAGTAAGGTCTTCTTTAGTCCAGCAGTGATTTAATTTTCCTATGTCAAATTCAAACCTCATTCAATCTCTTTTGGAAGAAAAACATCTTTCTGTCACCATTGCCATTCTTGCCTCCATTTTCAAACCGAATTAAGCTTGCACAATAGATGCCACTTGGCAGTGTGTGTACATACATAACTCCTCCAAATGTTTTGAGCCCCTCAGTCGATTTGTTGCAGGAGTGCAATATCTCAAAATACGTTGGGTCCCATAGTTCTAACAATTACCCATTTCACTAATAGAAAGGAAAGGTTCCAAAACCTTGACTTTGAGTACAGAAACTCATTGAATGGTGTTTTCCCTCTAGATGCCATCCCATATCCTGTCTTCTGGTTGGGGAAGAAATGAGCACCTGCAAGAGGTGGAAACCAGAGGATGGGAATTCTAGGTTCTTCTGCATGGTGTGTTCTGTCCAATGACCAGACACAGAAACACTTGGCAGGAATGCGATGTGAAGGTTTTGCTTTCAGTTTTAGGTGCTGTATTTTTAAGCCTGATAAGGTCATTTGCAGCTCTACAATTGGTGTTATTTCTACACTTTGCAGTTGTTTCTAATTGTGTTTTTGAGAGCTGAACTTGGTACAGTAGAGGAGAAGCAGTAGTTTGGTTTCTGTAACAGAACATCCCAGAGTAAATACCACCAGCACTGAGATTTGTCTGTCACCAGTCCATATTCACTAGATAAATCTCTGGATTTTAGTTCTGAAAATTAAATGATCAAAAAGGTGCTCTTTTGTTATTTATTTGTTATTGCACAAATATTCACAACATTCCTGAGCAGAGTCTTGCACCAATAGTATGTGATACTTACATTTCCACAGAGAAGACAACTTCATGCAACAAATGTTTTTTGTATCTAGAGCCTTTTTTCCCCTCCTTCAGTACAAAACCAGTGTTTTAAGTCCTCTTGCTTAATATTATTATTATTAATGAATTTTTGAAGGATGGATGTGAAATAAATAATTTGATTGCATTCCTTCCAAAGTGTTGTATCTGGGTATCCAAAAGCTGAAGTAGTTAATAATAGTCTCAGAAGATAAATTTTTATGCTGTTACGAAATAAAAGCAAATTGATCTAGGATTAAAGTACTAGCCTACATTTATTTTTAAGTCTTAATTAGAAGTTCATTGATTTTTCTATACTGCTATAGAGATGTAAAATAAAATGGTTTTGTGAGCCATAAACTCCTGGCATTGCAGCACCAGTAGGAAATTCAACTGCTATGCATGTTCCATTATACTAAATGGAAATTCTTATGTGAGGTAGTTTTGACATAAAACTTTAAAAATAAAGGTAAGTGAAAGGTGGACAAGAGCACAAAAAAAGTGTTATTATGCCTGTTTTTTAAGGAAAAACCTGATACAAAAAGTTTAGGTGCAGGTCAACTCAATCTCACCAAATCTAAATCATCTCTTCTCAGTTTCAATGCCACTCACATTATTGCTCTCCTTTTTATCTCTCAGGTTAATCAAAAGCTCTGAACTACCCAGAAGTCAGGTTATGATTTCAAACCCCACCTTCTACCATGCTCCCTCCCAACAAGAGAAGCTCCCCAAGGCCTTCCAGAGAACAACTTGGGGCCTCTCCCCCTCTCCCTGTGCTGCACCACCCTGGTGAGGGTTACAGGAAGGAGCCACAAGAATTTACAGAAATTTACAAAGCCAGTGCTCCAGCTCAGTCCACAGAGGATCTGGGGCAGAAATGCTCTTTTTGTGTCATGTCACAGCAGTGAGTGATCCACTTCATCAAGCTCAGCTCCTACCCATGGCTGGAAATGAGCCTTCACCCCTGCTCCCCGTGCAGCAAAGCAACACAAAGGAATTTATACTTGCAGACAGATTTTCTTCTCCAGTTTAGCAGGAGAGGTTAAATGTGCATTGTTCCTTTCTGCCCCACACATCAGCTGGTGACTCAGCCTCAACTCACAAAAAGCATCTGGGGGGAAGAGTTAATGCTCCAGCAGAGAACTGTGCTCAGGCTTACAATTTACACTGTTTGTGATGTGAACTTGCTGCAGTTTGGGCTCTCAGGGATTCTCCAGGTTCACATGATATTGGTTCCTAATGAGAACCAATGATTCTATCCTTTTGGTTGTCGTATCAGCCAAAAATGAAGTGTCTTACAGAGATTGAATCAGCTTCACTTACTCTTTTGCAAGCCTAGAGATTAATTAAAACCTCAGGTTTTAAGAGTGAAACTTGCTCAGTTTTACATCCAGAACTGGGATAGATTTTGGGGTGACTTAGCAGATGCTGAGGGGTTTTTTAATATCATATAGGAATATTTATTTTCCGGCCTCAGAAGGAAGTTTCATACATAGCCTCCATAGTAGACAGTTTTAAAAAGAAAGGCTCTTCTTTTAGAAGAGATTCTCTTCTCACAGAATCTTAGAATCATATGGGTAGGAAAAGACCTTTAAGATCATCAGCAGTTGAATCAGCACAGCCAAGCCCATCACTTCATCAGGTCCCCAAGTGCCACATCTACACTATTTTAAATACTCCCAGGGGTGGTGACTCACCCTGGGCAGGCTGTGCCAGTGCTTGACATCCCTTCAGTGAAGAAATTCTCCCGAATATCCAATCCAAACCTCTCCTGGCACAAACTGAGCACTCTTCCCA
The DNA here is from genome assembly GCF_028551555.1 of Melozone crissalis. Taxonomy (NCBI): domain Eukaryota; kingdom Metazoa; phylum Chordata; class Aves; order Passeriformes; family Passerellidae; genus Melozone; species Melozone crissalis. The sequence goes on from NW_026535834.1 coordinate 4,557,866, forward strand.
CAGCCTGCAGTGGTACCTGGGGTTGTTGTGATCCAAATGCATGACCTGGCACTTGGTCTTGTTGAGTCTCATACAATTGGCCTTACTCCATTGATCCAGCCTGTCCAGATCCCTCTGTAGAGCTTTCCTACCCTCCAGCAGATCAACACTTCTGCCAACCTTGGGGATTTGCATGGAATGGAATAGAAATCTGAGTCATAAACCAAGATCTAAGGGCCACTGTTGAATAAACAAAATAAGCCTCTGGGTTTATTTCCAGCTTTTCATCTTTTAACTCAAACCTAGGTGAGCTTAGAAGAGGTATTTGAGCTGTTTGATATCTTAATTTATACAGACAACCTCTTTGGCTCATACCATCCTGAAATGCTTGTACTGTTTAAAAATAGCAAGAAGTTGCCAATTTGAGAAAACATCAAACTCAGCAGGGCACTGGTCTGCCCTCAGTGATTTTGAGGAATGCACACATTGTGGCAACAGCTCTTTTGCTGGAGCCTTTTAATTTCCTCTCCTGGTCAGGTGGCAAGTGGCATTCATTGCTGCTGCTCTAGGTTCCTCAGCACTGCATGTTCCAAAATTAATTCAACCCTTGGGCCAGACTCAGCTAAAATTTCCCCAAATTTGCTTTCAAGCCAAGCCCTGTTACAATCTGGAAAGATGAGGACTGAAATGATGTCATGCCTCCAGCTGAAGAAAGAGAAGAGGAGGAAGCAGGCACTTGCTGATGGAGAAATCTTTAAGAACAGACACCCAGGAGGATTTGGGATGATTTTTGGCAGTGAGAAGAGAATTGTCCAACAGAGCATGTTTCCAAATCTGCACACTGGTAACTGGGCAAAGATTACAGTGCCATAAATAAAAATCACAAGTCACTCCAGCACTGATGAAAAAATATCCAGCGTCAAAGAATTATGAGCTAAGCAAATGTGCCCAGCTCTGCAGACTGGCCCAGCCAGGACAGACAGCAGGCGCAGAGTCAGCAGCACTTCCCAACACCAGGGCATGAATCACTCAATCCACAACGGGCAGCTGAACCCTGCCAAAGCTCTGGGCAGCTGCCCAGGAGTGTGGTAGTGGCCAGACACTGCATTGCTGCCAGGAGAGGTGAATACTGGGCTCTGAAATACTTCCAAGAACATATCAGGCCTATCCTGACTGTCTCCTAACTACTGTGGGAACACCAGAATCACAGATAGAATCATGTTTGTTTGAATATAATCATGTTTGTTTGAATATGCGCTGTTGCTGTGGGTGCTGCAGGAGTGTGTTCCATGTGCAGTCCATGGAGGGTGTGAGGTTGGCATCTGTCCATCCCTGCTCAGCTGCAGCTCACTAGAGAGCCCTCCCAGCAGACACAATGTGGATGAGCTCAGTTCCTCAACAGCTTTATTTCTGCCTCCCACATTAGCTTTTGCAAGACTTCTGCCTTCATTTCTGATGATTCCCTGTTTGCCAGTGAGGGGAGGAAGATCATAAATCTGCTGGTTCTCATCAACACTGGCACCCCTGTGATAGCCTCAGGTTTGGAAACACTCCTGCCATTAGGAGATGAACCCTTCATGAAATATTAACATTTGCTTTTCACATGCACAAACCTCCCACACAAAGTAAAATGCCTTCACCATTCATATTCCAGTAATTTTCAAAGAACACATTTAGGGTGGGAAAAAAATGCTGAGGGGCACTACTGAGCATTGTCAGAAATTACTCTCCTGTTCCAGGTGCCATCAGTAGGAACTGATTTGAGACAGACAGAATTACATCAGTCTCACCTCCTCAAGGACAGTCTTGCAGGGGTGGAACAAATGAGTTGAGAGGAGATTCAGAGGGCACAAGTCTGACTGCTGTCACACAGGGAAACGAGGCCTCTTCAGCATCACTCACTGCACTCTAGGGCATCCCTTGGAGTAAGTACATCCCTAGTGCTGACCAGCATTTTCCAATCCAGCCTGGAAATGAACAGTCCCTCTCCATCACACGTATCTCAGTATTTATCAATTTAACCTGCCATTTACTCCAGAGTAAAGATCTGAGCTCTCTTGATGTCACCAATGTAAGAACACAATTTAAATTTGCATTTTTCTTCCTCTGCCCATGACCAGCTGTCCTAGGATGATGTTATGATGCTTGTATCCCCATTTGTGTGCTCTGTTGATGCTGGATATCATGTACTGTGCCTTCAAGACTGGCTCTGAAGAGTGAAAGTTTTGTTTTGGTTTTGTTATCAGCTGCTCCTCCACGGCTGGTGGGATACACAGACAGGGCAGTACAAAGCGCTGCTTTGCTTTTTGCTGGGCTTTTCACTTTGCTCTTGCTTCTGTTTTGCTCCTGCTTTGCTCTTGCTTTTTGCTTCTGCTCATTAGTTAGTTTAGCTAAGCAGTCTGAATTTTTTCCTGGACTGTTTCTCCTTTCCTTTTTTGGAACCACTCGAGCCTGCTCCGGGCTGGGCCCTGGCAAACACCGAGAGTTTGCACCTTGTGGCCCAGCGGGGCCTACTCTGGGCAGCAGCTGCCCCAGCGCCGGAGGGACTGAGAACAGAGCGAGCACCCCCAGAGAGACTTTCTGAGTTTGTCATCTTTTTCAGAGCAGTGTCACCCAGTATTGTTCATTTCGTGCGCTGGGGGTGCTGTGCCTGTTAAATAAACAGGTTCTTTCCACTTCTCTCCCAGGATTCCTTCCTGAACCGGTTGGAGGGAGGGGCTGTGTGGGTTTGCTTTCTGGAGGGGCCCCTTTGGAGGTTTTCTCCCAAATTTGCCCTAAACCAGGACACCAGCAGAGAAGCACCACCACCCCTGAGGTGGTGGCTGCAGAACTGTGCTGTGCCCTCCCCAAGGACAAGAAAGTGCCTCTGTGTCCATGTGCCTCAGCCGTCCACAGCACAAGAACATCCTCTCACAGGAGGGCACACACAGCCCAGCTATTTATGTTTGGTTGCAGAAGTTTTAAACCTAAACATGTCATATATGACTAGAAAGACACATGAAAAAAACCTAATAAACCTAAAATGGGAGGGATGGGAATTGCAGATGGTCTCAGAGCTGATTTGGAGACTGAGCCTTCAGGCATCCAAGTGAGGCCTGTGCTATGGCTGGGCCAACACATTTCTTGTTTCTTCAGCTTTAGCAGGTAGCTGACAGCTACACCTTGGAAAGTGTTCACTCTAGGGCAAAAAAATGAAACAAAAACCTGTCAGCTTTTGTCTAGGAAAATACAGTTGAGCAGCCATCCAGTTGATCCTTGCAAATATTCACGAGGCCATGTGTCTGTATCACTAGAAAGGTTAAGGGCAATTCACTCAGGGCAAGAATCTGTGGCCAGCACATTTTGTCACAAAAGAGACAAGCAGAGAACAGCTTATCCTCTGTGAGATTTTAGCCTCCTTTGACTGAAATATTGCTTATATAAATAATACAACTTGCAATGTTTGGATTTAACTGAGCAAAATGTAAATAGACCAAGAAAAGGTTGTTTGTCCAGACTCCTTTCTCACCAATGAAGAAGGAGAAACTTCTAAGGCTCAATACAGCTGACTGATTTTGGAGAGCTGTCAAGGTATGAAAAAAATCACTTCTTAAATATATCCAGTTCTCTCCATCACTTTGAAGGGAGCCTCAACAACAAATCTGTTTGAAGTGCAGATGTCTACCAGCTGATGAATCCCAGCTCAAAATGCCATCCCAACCCCAGGCATTTCTCTACATTACTGGAGGTGAAAGCTGCACTAATAAAGATGGGAGAGTGTTTGCCACACTTAACAGCCTGCAGACAAAGGAAGCTTCCAGTCAGCTGGAGTTGTAATTCCCAGTGGCAAAGCAGGAAAAGCAATCTCTTGGTTGTCAGTTTGTTTCTCTGTGAAGTTTCAGAGTTTTGCAGACAGGATATAGGGTATAACTTCTACTCAGCTTCAGCACTGTCAATGTTTTGTTCTCTGAACAGATACAGCTCTCTATTGCTACTTCCAGAAGAACCCCACAATTATTTTAAATCTCTCTGTGGCTGCAAAATTATTGCTCACACCAGAGAAACCCCCACACAGTGAGGTACAGCCTGTGGCACACAAAGTGACACAGCAAAACCCCTTCAGAAGCGGCTCTTTACTGGCCTGTGGCCAAATCAAGGAAGGATGTGGAGGCAGCTGAGGGATGAGATCCTCACCCAGCTGAGTGCATCCTATGGCCCCAAGCAGCAGCTCAGAGCAAATCCTCAAAGCCTCATGCTGCTGGTGTGGCCAGCACAGTTGTGATAGCCTCTCTCTTTTGTGGAAGGGCTTCCTGACAATCCCAGGCTCCCTACTCAAGCCTCTGTCTTGGGTACACAAGACCTTTGTCACCATGAAATTTTCTGAAAAATCCTCTTTGCCCAGGATTTTCTCCTGGGAAGCTGAGAGGCCTCAGAAAAGAATGAAAACAATAATTATCTGATTGCTTGGGAATGTGGTCTGGAGATTGTTTAACAACAGGTGCATATTTGATTGGTTCCATGTGAATTGTTTTTAATTAATGACCAATCATCAGTCTGACTGAGGAGTCAGTCACAAGCTTTCATTATCATTCTTGTTTAGCCTTCTGATGTATCCTTTCTCTACAGTTTTAGTATATAATTTCTTTTATTATAATATTGTATCATATAATAAAATAATAAATCAGCCTTCTGAGAATATGGAGTCAAATTCTCATCTCTCACCTCATCCTGGGGACACTCACAACACCACAATCCTCCTCTCGTTCCCTAACTCACCTCATCCATCACACAGTTGCATGAAGCCCTCTGGAAGGAGGAGCTGGAGACCTGAAAGATCAGCTGGGAGCAGATGAAGGAGCCTCTCCCAGGAATCCTGACTGATTGCAAGCCCAGCAGCACAAGCCCAAGAGCTCCAGCAGGTGTTTGGCAGCCTTTCCCATCAGGAGTCCACTGATCCATGGAACTGGTGCAGAATGAGACAGGCACAAGTATGATCAGAAAAACCTCTTGCATACCCAGCTTCACAGCACTGAGAACTTAGGCTTTTTGCTCCTCATATCAACTCCAGGTCAATTAAAACCAGCTACACAATAATTGCTTTCAGATTTTCATTAAGGTGGATTTTGTTCCTCAACATTACATGGTCAGTGCAAAATATGAAAGCTTAAAAATCACAATTCCTCTAGCATTGCCCTCATGGAGAGCAAGAGATAAGCTTAAAACACTATTGATTTAACCTCTGAGGGAGACATACATCAAAGAGAGCTGACAGTTCCACGAACTGCCAAATTGAAATGAAACTCAGCAAGCAAGCCACATAATCATTGAAGGACAAGGGCAATAAACTCCAGAGAAGTTCCTTAGCTGCTAACAGAGTCAAAGTATCCATAAGACAAGTCCTTGGAGGAGAAAAATAAGAAAAGAAAACCCTGAAGAGTCCACATTCTTTAGAGAAATAGCAATCCTTTAACCTGAAAGCTTGTTGTTTTGGTTGTTTGATCTTTATAATTGCCCAAAAATAAAGCAGATAGCATAGAATGGTTTGGTTGAAAGGGACCATAAAGATCACCCCTGCTTCAAGGACCCCTTCCACTACACCAAGTAGCTCAGGATCCCATCCAAGCTGGCCTTGAACACTTTCAGGGACGAAGCATCCCCTTTTTGGATGTTGAGATCCCCCACCATGTGTGGGAGATCAGAATTTTCAATATTTCAGCAATTGCCTGCAAAAAAGCCAACAACAAAATACAGTTAATGTTCATCAAAATAGACAAATAAAAGGCTTCTCACTGAATACAATTTGAAGCAATCAGGAGGGAGGCATTCACTGCCTCTAGTAGTTAAAGCACCACAGACAAGTGTATCCAGCTCTAAGGATCTTGGGTACCGTGTTTCCAGCAAAATACAGGTGTACAGATTTCTCCAAAGCATTCACTTTTACACAAATGTTTTCCAAAAGAGATGATTAGAAGAAAAATCTAACTTTGAACTGCTATCTACTATACCCATTAAATAGGCACTGAACAGATGGTAAGTATAGGACAACAGCAGTAACATTATCAGCAGCAGAAATATAGAAGCAAATATCAGCAGCACTTATACTTCAAAGCCCTGTCCAGGAACGTACATAGTCAATTTTTTAAATAATGTATTAACCATACAGACTCACAAGTGTTCCCAACAATTTACATGCTTCAATCCTTTGTCTGGATTTTTTTTTTTAATCAAAGTTACTATTGGATCTTGGGATGTGTATTCTAATTGCTATAAATAAATCATGAATGATTGGCTCAATGTATTTTTCCATGGCAACTCCTGCGTCACACACAGCATTACATTTTTGAAAGAGAGCTTTGCTCTTTGAGAGAGAGACAAAGATTCACACTTAGGATGGGCCTCAGATCAATTTTACAGTTTCTTCTTGAATACAACATGTGTGAGCAATGAAACATAACAGTTTTCAACTAATCATAAATTACTTGGGCACCAAAGTCTTTATAGCGCCCTCCACCAGAGCAGGGAGCTGCATGGCAACTGCCCATACAAAATGCAAGTTTTCTTGATTCTTCAGGCTCAGATCAACTTGGACTTCCTCAAGCACAAAGCATCCCACCCCAGAAAAATCCTGTTCCATTTCTGTCTCACATCAGAGTCCTAAGGAACCTGCCTGCTGAGGATGGCAGCAAGGATGGGGAAGAAATTCCTTCCCTGGGTTCTGTGATCTGGTCAAAAGGAGGAAGGTGACATCTGTGCATGGTAGGTTATGCCAAGGGAAACAGAAGGAGCTCTTTCCAACACAGAATTTGGCCCTGGTAAGATAAAACAAGAAAACCTTAGATATATTTCCTCTACCTCCAAAAAAAAATTAAAAAGTACAGTTCTACATTACTTGAAATCACTCATCTGCATTAGAGAGGAACATTCCAAAAGTACATATTTCCATCTGTTTTCTGAAAGGGACACATGAAATATTCAGTGATTTACAGAACTAAAATCAGTTTTCTACTTATGAGGTAAGATTTTTTTACACCAGTTTAGAAGATTCAGTATTTAAACCAAGAAACCTTCTACTATTAATTAAGACAAATCAAGTTTAAAGATTAAGTTGTTTGAAACTTTCATCAGCCTCCCCAAAGTCCCATTTATAGCATCTTAAGCAAGTTCTGTAGCTCAGATGACACAATTCAGTTGCACTTCCTGAGAGAAAAAGTCAAACAATTTTTAATTCAAAACTTTAAAAAAGCAATTTCAGTTCCAGGGCAGGATGAAGCCTTTAAGAGGAACTGTCCCCATCAGACTTTATCTGACCATGTGTTCATGAATTTATCTAGTTCCAGGTATCCTTCCTCTTGTTCAGCTTCACCAGAGCCTGCCAAGCACCTGAGATTTCATCCTGAATTCAAACCAAACCACAGTTTGCTTTAGCTTCAACTTGTGCAGATTCAGATGCAGACACCTTGGAGCATGTCTAGAAGCTTACATTAAACAGACTCCAGAGAACCCTATTTTGAAAATTAATTGGCATGGCTCTCAATCAAGAAGCTCAGACTCTTCCTGTTTCATGGTTTTCACATTCTTTGCCTCTGAACAAAGGTTTTGGCATCAGTTATTTATTCTGTATTTTCTAAGAAGTGTGTATTTATAAGCAGTGTGTATTTATGACATCCACTACCCACATTACACGGTTTAATTTCAAATTATTCAGAGGAATTTGTGTTCATATTAAGTAACCTGCAGGAGATGACACACCTTTTGTTAAGCAGCCATCTGAGGAGTAAAATTTACAATAATGGGCAAACAAGCTCACTTATTTCCCGTTCATGGTGAGCATTAGGAGCACAGAATGAATTATCCATGCTGGCAAAAATTCTGCCTTAATTTGTTCCTAGGAGGAGGCTGAGTTTTTATGTACATCAGAATCTCTTCTTTTCTGATTTCCAGGGAAGATGTTGACCTGGTTTTGAATATCTTAGTGAAAATTTTAGTATTGAATTTTTTCACTTGTTCAGTGAAGAAATATGCACTTCCCATGCACATCTGTTTTCAAAAATAAAACATGGAGATAAATGTGTACCTCCCAAAGTCTGCAGTGGACAGCATGTTCCTTGGTCTTATCAGTAAAAAATAAAAGAAAGAATTTCATTTGACAGGAGAGATTTTTCATTATAACCAGCTACATGATTCCAAGTAGAATTGAAACCTTGCAATCCCTCAAGCATTCAGTCTAAAATAAGTTGAACCAACCACGAGCTTCCAGCTACAGGTAAACGTGAGATTTTAGCATGAATTATGTAAAGCCTCTTGATAATTACAAATGATTGTTAACGGCAACAAAGCTCTCCCAATAATAACAATCTGGCTTGTGTTAATTATTACAGCTCTCCTGCTAAGGTGCCTCACTGTCTCAGAGCTTCTAGACATAAGGCCAAACGAGAGTGGCTCGTACTTCATCACACCAGTAAATCAAAATCACTTTAATTATTCTCCAGTGAAACTCCAAAGCCTTCAAGTCAGCACAGCACGAGCCATATGTTTCTTTCTGTTTGGGCAACACTGCTAATTAGCAAAGTTGGGAAAATCTTATTTCAAAGTGATAAAGCACAAACCTCAACATATGTTTACTTGAGAAGGAGGAGATTTCATTGCAATGGGTCCATTTGCTGCTGTGTTAACAAGCAGGCTTCAAGGTGAGGCTTTGGAAGAGCTTGGTTACATCCTCAGCTGGTGCAGGTCAGTGCTGCTTCACAAAACAGCTCTGAGGGGTGAGACCACCCCAGCTGCCTGTGCTGATATTCATAAGGTGTGGAAACCTGTCGGAACCCAGGACATTCCTCTGGCTGCCCTGAAGGACTCGAGACCCTGGCAAGGGGGCTCAGAGATCTTGGCATGGAGTCAAAGACACCTGTGCCTTCAATTTTAACCCATGGAAACAATTACCAACTTTGTGTGAAGAGTTACAAGCCACAAGAGTTTGAATAGAATGATAGCGAATTCATCACGGGGTGAAAATGTAGAATTTTGGGGGTTTTAGAATGGGGACTCAGGAGCAAGATGGATGAATCTGGGCATGTTCTGCCTTTCTCCTTCTTCTTAGCCTCCATCTTCTGCTGTGATGGTGACACTTTTGGATTGGTTTAAAGTAGAGACAGACTGGCTAACATAGGTGATAGGTATTGGAAACTTACAGTAAATAAAGTACATGTAGTTCTTAGTATAAAAAGCTAACACCACCCCAAGGGCAGACAGTGTGCCACAACCCGAACTGCTGGATAGATCTCAGCAGGTCAGAGAAAGAATGTAATAGATAAGAAAAAATAAACCTTGGAAAGTCAAACCAATGAATCTCAGCTTATTCCTCGGTCTCGGGGCTCGGAAAACAGACTTTCTAACACCTTGGGGTCATCTCGACACCAGAGACCTCATCAGAAACCCAGGGCACCAGGGATATTTCTCTGTCTGCTCTGGGTGCCCTGACCCCCAGGGGAGCACTGACTTTGACCCTCATTCATGGAGAAAGTTTCCTAAACTTCAAGATTAGAATCCACTAAAGTGTGAAGTAGATTGTAGAGAGTAGTGTAGGTGGATCACTTAGGTGGGAAATTTAGGTTTTGGGATTTTTAGTATGCTGTGGATGGATGCAAGATGGAGGGCACAGGGTGTCATCCTGGGTTTCTTCTTCATTCTTCTTCTTCCTTCTTCTTCTTGGGTTTGGGTGGCATTTTGTAATTGGATGGAAAAATCCACATTGCAGTCTTTTAGGGATCAGTTATTGGGTTAAAAAAGTTTTAAAGCTAATCTATCCAATTAAGAGCTGAAACCTAATCTAGGTTTCAGCTCTTAATTGGATAGATTAGCTTTAAAAGATGTTGTAATGAAAGATTGTTGGCCATTTTTGTGATGCTTTTCCAGCATGCTGAGCCTAGTGTGGACAGCATGTAAAACTCTAGATAAGATAATAATAATCCAGAACATGGAGACTGAAAAAATACAGTGCATCTCTCTTTCCTGACACAAAACCACTTCAAGAGGGTCTCCTCCAACAGGGGAGCCCCCTGAAAGGGCCAAGCTTGAGTCCCAGAAGTTGGGGACTTAGCCACAGGTACCCCGGCAATAAGGGGCTTAGGACCACGTAAAACCTCCCTCAGGTGGGACAGCACAAAGAAAAGCTTTGAAAGAGGAAAAGTGTCCCTTTCAAGGCCTGAGGATGGCTGCAGTCTTAGGCCTGAAGGTTCCCTTCCCCTGAAGGCAAAACACAATGTTTTACAGCTGGAAGATTCCTGCCACAGGCACTGGTGAAGGAATCATCCCCCACAGCAAACTTGAGGGCAAAATTTGTTGTCAGCCAGGTGACTGGGGATGGCTGCAAAAGGGCTAAAGAGCAAAGTGTTGACTCCAAATCTTCTGATTTCATAGTAGTTCAAAAAGCATTGAACACCTGTCTTGTGATTAGTACAGCTTTAACCAACAAGAAGACAAATCTGTTTGAGGTGGACTATGTTTGGATATTGCAGCCAGTTGCAACACACTGAACAAATTCAAGAAATTCAGTTTCAAGATTCTGCTTATAGAGCACTAAGAGCATAGCTGAACTTCACTGAAGACTTGAAGCTGAACATGAATACTACAAACCAGAGTGAAAAAAAACAACATTCCTTTGTGCTGTTGTGCAAAGCAAGGGGAAAGCAGATAGGAAAACACACCAGCAGTGGAGAAATCTGACACTCTCTATCCTGGTTTATTTTCTTTATTTCTATCCCAGCCTCATCCCACATTTACCACAGAAGAATCTTTGAAATCCCATCTCCTTTGTTTCCTCTTAAGAATGAAACCAGAACTGGTCAAATAAATGATGGTGAAAATAAATGAATAAAAAAGCTTTGCTAATAGCACTATTGCTTCAGCAGCTTGAGAAAGGAGGGTACTGATGATGGCTGTCACCAGGAACACAGAGTGATTGCCTTAATTTCTTATCTTTGCAGTCAATTCCACAGTGAATGCATCCAGATATATACAATTTCCCACACAGATGCTATTTCTCTGCCTTAAGATCCCTCCAACATCTCCCTGTGTGCGATTGTTCACCTGCAATCATTTTTGAGATTTTTCCAAATGTGTATCTCATTTCCCATGTCTTCCCCAGAATCTGGCTGCAAATGCCATATTTTTATCAAGCTTTACTTTTAAATAAATAGACTGGAAGAAAAATTTGATTTTAGGGTGAGAAAAAGAGAAATCCTTTAGTTGCTTCAAGACACTAATTACAAGCTAGAATGCAATTTTAAGAAACAAAAAAAAAATCTCTGCATTTAGAGTTTAGCAGGTCTAAATCGTGCATTTAATGTTAGCCTAGTTAATAACTTACTCTTAAGAGCACACTGGAATTATGTACTAATGTCTACTTGATATTGTACATAGGCATCCTCTTACTCAAAAGGACTTTGATGGATTTAAAATTGAAATGCTTTAAATCTGAAAAATACTGGATTATTTGACAAGCCTAAGAGGGACTTGAAATAGAATAAAATCCTGCTGTCTCAGCCGCCACCATTGGGGGAAGTAAAAATGCATTTGAAAGGCCAAGTTTCCATACACATTTTACCCTTGCTTTGTTTTAGCATTTCTCTAACCTAAGTTCTTGATGTATAACACAATTTAACTGTGATGCCAAATACTGTGAAACAGAGATAAACCAGGCAGAAGTTGTTACTGCCACAACTGCCTGGTCATGGCCAGATTTCTAGGTGTTTCCACACTTAAAGCTGCAGGTGACCTCAAGGAGGACTCCATTTCCTCACTGTAAAAATGTTCAGAAATACAAACATCTTGTTTGGTTACTAGCAGGATTTATTGCTAGATATTAGATATTTCTTAAAGGTGCACAGAGATAGGACAAGAAAAAATGGACGGGGTGGTAATTCTACCTAGAGACTGGGTGCATAAACCACAACCACCTCCTCCAACTCTTCCAAAAAAAAAAAAAAAAGAAAAAACAGGAAAAGAAATTATAAAGAAAATAAAAACATCTTTTCTCTGTGAGTTTAGTCAAACTCTGAAATGAGCTGCTCAAACTAGACTCTCCATACTTGGAGATGTTTGGAACTGTATTTGACAAGGCCCTGAGCAACCTGAAGTAACCCATCCTTGATTAGAGGAGGGAGTTGGACTTCCAAAGGTCCTTTCAAGAATAAATCACAAATCACCTCATGAAGTATTTAATGAAGAACCCACAAGTTCTGGTGACCATTAAAATCTCATTCTTTTGAAATCCACCCCACAACCCCCAGATAATATTTGGTACAGTAAAACAACAAAACACTACAATATTCATGGAGGACACAGCCTCTTTTGGAGAAGATGTTGTCACAAGCTTGTTGATCAAAACTAAAAATGAAGCACCCCCAATGACACCACATTGCAGGAAACACCAAAATCAAACAGAAAACATAGGAAAAAAAATCACAAAGGAGAAGAGAGAAGGACACAAGATGCTTCAGAGCAACCCCAAAGTTTACCTGTACCTTGTTAGTGCTGAAGATTGTTGGAGATGTGATGTAAAGCCCTTGTAGTTTGGTGGCAAATCTTCAGCATCCTAAAAAACATTTTCCATGTACTTAGATGATGGCATGATGTGAATATACAATCATTTTCCCAGGATCCTTGCTGTCTACTCCAAATAGGAGAAAAAAATCAAGATTTCCCTGTCCCTTTGTTTCAAAGACTCCTTAGCCAGTATGGTTGTAACAAACACATTTCAATCTGTGTTTAAATATGCAGTAACCAATCTACATACCACCTCTTCTGACCAGATTTCCAGAGTAAAAAAAAATATTTTTAACTGATTTTATGGACTGTATGAAAATTTTCTCTTTTCCTCCTTCTTTTAAGTCACTTTTGTATCTCTGACTGATCTCCACGCAACCCTCCCAAAGTCTTTATGAGCCTTGCTTTCTTTCATAGTTTGCATGCATAATTTCTTCATTAGACAGAGTCATTGCAGCCCCTCTAAATATTTATTTCCAGCAAGAACAGGTTCTGCTGAGCCATTAGCAGCTGCAGCCTTTCCTTCAGGCTGACCTCCCCGCCTCCATGATGACCCTGCAGCGCCATCACCCAATTATTTCTGCCCATCAGTTCCCTCCTTCTGGGGAAATTGGGTCTATTGAAATTCAGAAGCCTAGCTCTTGCCTTCACCTCCACAGCTTAATATACAAGGTCAAACCTAAAAGTTATGTGATTTCTGTTCCCAAAAGTCTGTGGCCTTTGCTACTTCTTTTCCCCAGTACCTGCAATCTCCAGGATTGCCTCATATCCAGTTGTTTCTTTTGTAACTTCCATTCAGATTCTAGAATCCCCAGTTTACCAAAATCCTCAGTTTTATATCCTGATAAAGCAAAATACTGGTCCTCTCAATTTATTCACTGCTTCAAGAAAAATATATCTTTAAATACCTTTCTCAAATAGGTGTATTTCAGGGTGAGTAAAATTCTCTCTTTGAAGCTGTGATAATTCACTAATTAGTTGTACAGACTCATTCAGGTCAAGACAAAGAGCACAAAAAGATGCTACTTTTCCAAGTTCATCAGTCTCCCTGCAGGTAAATGAGCTGCAGTAATAACCAGAGGTGGAGCCTGTTGTTGTTGCAGCTTAACTTCACACACAAGCCCAAGCCAAACAGGGAGGGATGAGTGCAGTGCTCTGGTGGCAGCTATTTTTGTGCTTTGACATATTTCATGTGATACACAGAGAATTTGGGAAAGTGATGCTCCAAATTTTCTCAAGCAATATTCTCATATATGCGCAGAAAATGGTTTGCAAGAAAAAAAATCATCAGCCACACAACTCTGCAGATAACTCTGAAAATTATACCTTCAGGCTTGGAACTGCCATGGTCACTGCTGCAAGGTCAGCATTTAAACAGTTAAAACAATATTAATTTAAACTGTGTTTTTTTCACTTTGATAATAATTAATCATTATAACATTGTTGCTTAGCTGCCACTCTCAGAGACCACCTGATTCACTGCTTTGCCAGCAAAGTTTTGTGCTTAATAGGATGCTATTCAGTTCTTTGTTAAGTCTCAGATTTGTACATCACAATAAGTCTCCCAGCCTGGCCTGGCATGGCAGGATGACTGTCTCCTGTTGCCAGCTCCCTTCTTGATCTCCTGTGTCATCCCAGACAAGCTGCTTCACTCTGCACTGGTTCTGTCTGCTCTGTTTGTAATCAGGGCACAGACCACGTCCCTGGGAGGTGTCTGTGGGTGCCTAACCACAAACAGGGCTGTAAGCCTCAGGATCCATAAAAGTAGGTGACAAAATGGTGCAACACCTCAAATGAAGTGTCACCTACCACTGCTTTGTAGGGAATAAACACTTCCACCACTTGGTGGAAGGGAAAATAATGACAATAAATTTCAGTCTTGCACAATAAAATGGGGTAAGGATTTCTCCTGGTGAATTAGCACTTACATATTTCAAATGTGCACTAGATGTTACATTTAAAATACAAATTAAAAAGATGTGTGAGTAATGCACCTATAAATAATCTTACATATATGAACAAGATATGAATCCATATTTGTTTTCAGCAAGGAACACTATTATTCCAGTTCTGGACTAACCACAACACATTTAGTGTGGGAATCAGACCCAAACTTAACAAAACAACATGTATGGATTCTCAGTCTCCATAAACATTACAACTGAACACCAACTTCAGCATTTCATGGCAAAGAAAAGGAGTAGATTCATTTTTCTATAGAAACAGAAAATTCGAAGAGCTTTAATATTTTTGACAATGATATTCACTCTGCAATACATCTACATCAATCACCACCCACGCAGGCTTTGAAGACTGAAAGTAGATAGTAAGTCTAGCAGAACTTCATGGTGGGAGTTGTGAGGCTTTTTTAATCCAACCTTGAAAGTAGGCTTGTAAAAAGTAGCTTTAAAAACCTGGTTAAATCCCGAGGATATTAAAATTTTGGACTTACTACTCATTTCCCAAGTTTTAAACCAGTAGATTTGCCATTTTAGGTAATTTATAACTGAAGACAGGATTATTTAGTTTTATTTTTCAAAATAATGGTTTGGCTTAGTTCATGCAAGTGTTTCGATTGGGAAACATTATCAACTTTATTGAAGAGGAGGTCGGAACAGACTGTCAGTAATTCTCCTTCTGGTCCTGCAGATTTACAAATTCACCACTGAAATCAAAGCAAGGACTGAAAAAAAATTCTCATTACAACTTGGAGAGAGTCCAAGATAAAGCAAATTTTGGCTGTTTGGCCCAGCCTAAACTTGTAACCACATGGGTGACATAACAGTTTCCCCATCATTCTTATGATAACCACAAGGCTTCTGACTGTCCCAACACAGCTTCCAGAAAAACTCCCAATTCTGATGCTTCAGCTTCAAATGATGAAGAACTCAAGATATGCAGTCACTGGTTCTGCTTATTTGCACCTGAATAGAAAGAAGCCATAGGAGAAATTAATCCTCTAAGTCCATTCAATAGAGCTAAGTAAAAAGAAAACAAAACAGAAGACTGCTGCAGGGGCTTAATTTTTATTGATCTGAATTTTAAAGCAGGATGTGAATCAGTTCTTTTTCTGTATGGGCCAGTGCACTAATGCCAGATGCAAAATCTTGTATGGCTAAAAAAGCTTACCTCTAACTAAACTGACCCCACACTTTTACCCTTGGGACAGGCAAATAGCCAAGGCTCTTTTGTACCCAAGCACCTGAGCCTGCAAAACAGCTTTCAGCAATCAACCCAACAGCCACCTACTCAATATTTTCATATTGAACACATTTTCTCTGTTACATATCTCCTTCTTAGAGCATCACTGCCGGTCTGGACTCTGACTTTCAACGCTAATGAAGGCAACCAGCTCCCTTGTGCAGGAGTCCAAGAAAGTAAATTCACCCATATTAATGTAATCTGCCTCTAGGACTGAGACAGACCACAGCAAAAGCTCACAGCTGCTGGCTCCTTATGGAGCTCTTCTGCCTGGGGACACCTTTAAAGAAGATTGTCCACGTTCACAGTCAGTGGTTGGGCACTGCCAACAAGCAAGTAACTCTAATCCCCCAAAATGCTGGGTGGGGAGGTCACAAACTGGGCCCTCTCCTCTCTCTGCAACAGCAATGTGTCCCTGCAGCCCCTCAGCCCTGGACTTGGGGCTGCCAGGAGCTTCTTCCCAACTCACAGTCCCCAAAAATGACATGGAGGGGTCAAGAGGAGGTCCTGCTCCCACACTGCACTGAGAGTTACCAGCTTGGGGCCTGAGCACATGGTGGCACCACATTAAGAATAAGAATAAGAATAAGAATAAGAATAAGAATAAGAATAAGAATAAGAATAATGGTCGCCCTGTTCTTCTAAATTCTTCTAGGTTTCTGATGTTTACATTTTTTGTAATGGAGTTTCTCACGCACCTTTTCATGTAAATAATTATTGTTTTGCATTCCTTTCTGGAGGAGGAGAGAATTGATGGAATGTTGATTTGACCAGTGTGGTTGGAGAGGTGGCAATTTCACCCTCCAATCCACTCTCACGTTGGAAATTCTATAAATATCAGAGTTTGGAAATAAACTCTCTCTTTTTTACCTTGGGTGATTCAGCGTGTGCGTGTCATTAATTTTGTGTCCTATTGCAAATATAATTAATAATAATAATAATAATAGTGATGATGATGATGATGATGATGATGATGATGCCTGTAGATGTGATTTAGAGGTTTTTTTAATGAAAGACCTCCTAGAGTGGTTCTCAGTGGCAGCAAGGGTCAAGACACAAGGCTTGGTACAATATCTGTGACCAGATCAAGACTGATGGAAAGCAAATCTATGGAACATAAGTGTGACTTTTCCTAGACGCTCTGAATATCCTGAACTTCCAAGGGGAAGCACCTGGAAGGGTGCTCCAAAGAATCCATGACAGAGATAGCCAGAGATCTTGGTTTTTAGGACACAGATGGGCCCTTTTGACAGAACAGCAAGTGTACAGCAACTTGCTTGTGCTGCATGTCACTGCTGCTCTCTCAGAGCTTTTAAAAGCACAGAGCTGTGCAAGAAGCATGTTGGAACTGTTCCCAGCAGCAGCTCCTTCCTCCAGCATGAAGCAGAGGCAGATACTCCGGTCTCCCCCTCCCTGCCCCGGTGGAGGTGACAGCTCCAAGTGGCTTCACTGTCACAGTGCCCTCCGAGCAGTGCTCCACTGTTTCTTTTCCCAACACAGGCCCAGCAGGGAATTTAGCTTAGATTTAACAAGTGCCTGGAGTTTTAGAGTCTGCTTTTAGTTTTGGTTTTGTTGGTGTTTTCAATTCAAGGTGCATATATATACATATACAAAAATACTGCCAGGGTATTGTCATAATAATCTTGAGGGAAATAATGCCTGAGAAACTGGAAGGTATTCTTCCTGCACTCCCACATGCTTTGCTTTTAAAAGGCAAAGGAAGAAAGAAGCAAGAAAAATACCAGTCACATTCTCTAGATAATCTATTCCTACATTTTCTAGGAGGAGTCACAGACAGAAGGGAATAAAATGTCTTGTTATGAACTCTTTTTTTTTTTTTTGAGAACTTTATCATAAGGAACTTCAAATAGCCCTTCCTATTGTTTAATTGGCCCATGCTTTTGAACAAGTTAAATTCACCCAAGGTGATGAGGTATTGCTTGGTTTTTACCTCCTTATGTCCCACAGAAAGTGTGAGAATATATTCCTGCCTGCTGCAGGCTTTGCATAGCAGTGTAATGTTGTTTTCCCTTTCTAATCTCCAATATATGTCTCTGAAACTGCAGATGCACTGAATCATCAAGCTTTGTGTTTGTTTGCAGGGGATAGCAAATCAAAATTTCAAGCCCCAGTAACTTCCTGGTGCTTTTCTTGTAATTTCTGTGTTTCTGGATTATACAGTTTCAGTCGACCTCATTGACTTCAGATGGCATTAACAGGTAACATTTCTAGTCCTAAATTACTGACTCCTCTGAAATATGCAGAACTGTGAGAAGCAGGAGCAAGCAAGACAAAAACTTCTCATGTCTGATATTAGAATGTGAAGGAATGACTCTGCTCTTACACCTCTCCCTCCTAAAAAGTTTTCACAAGGAATGGCTCCATTTCCAGCTCTGAGGCTAGCAGCTCACTGATGAGCTTCAAGACATTAATAAAAATAATCAACAACCTTCTGGAGCTTGCATCACACTCAGTAATGATGTTCAGAGAACCAAGATGAAATACTAGTAAAATATTCAGGGGAGTCTTGACTCAGTTGAGAGAATAGGAGCAGTGAGGTGAGGAAATCATACCAAGAACATTAAAAAGAGAAGAAAGTGAATGTCTGTTTTTAAAACCTTAATCTAACAGAATATTTCAAAATGGAAGACACTTTTTATAGCAGTCATACCACAAGAGGAAAGCTTGCACATCACACTAAAACCCTAACAGGTATTAAAAGCTGTGAAGTTTATCTGCTGCAGAACAGAAGGACAAAGGCAAGGTCATCTACTGTGTGCAAGTGAAAGAACAAGGCTCCAAAATCCTCAGACAAACAGGGCAGGAAATAATCTCCTCAGCAAAATTTTGCAGTATTTGAGTTTCAGGAGAAAGTCAGAGGTAATATTATTGACTAACCAAGCTGACATTTGGCTACTATTTAATTCTTATAGTTTCTTCTAGAGGAAAGGTTACCACTTCCATCTCCAAGTGATAGTTTGGCGCAGTCAACAGAATATAGAATATCAACTTTTTTTTTGGTCAGTGGGTTGAGGAAGAGAGGACCATCCTGAAAACTTCTCATTTGCCTATTGTCCTTTATCATCCTTGATTATTTGATTTTCAGTAGCACTTGAGGTCCAATTCTCCCAATTAACCATTCTCATCTTCCTTCAGTCTTTTCTGCGGGGAGCTTGGTGCAGAGAAGGTATCCCAGGATGTGTGCTGGGTGCTACCACCAGGTGGGTCAAGCCACAGATTCCACAAAACAGGGACTGAGTGGATGGAAGGAAAACCCCTTCCTGAGGAAAAGAGCCTGCATGGCACAGTGCATGGAGCAGGAGGCTGCAGTGGTGGCTGAACACAGCTTAGAAGGTGATGGACCCAACCAACCCCTGGCAAGGGCTCAAATCAGCTCAGCTCTTCTCATCTGGAATAAAATCATTCAGCACATCCCAGGCTCATGGCAAAACTGCTGAGAGAACAGCAGGAGAAGTGTGAACCTCTTACAGAACAGTAACATAGATCACCTGGCATCTAATAATTGTGGGATGTCTTTGTTGACATGATCAATGTCCAAAGACTACAGAATCTAAATAATTATATCTGTTTTCTGAGAAAGCTCCAGCTGGGCAGCAGTTCCACCATCAGTATTTTATTGGCAGGGCTGCAGCAGCACTTTATAATGTTCAGCCACAGATGACAAACTGCATCCCAGTACATATTTCATAGTGAACTGCTCCAGTCATTCTCCACCCCCCAGCTCTTCTTGTTTGCCAGCTACCTACAAGCAAAGTACAGGATTTTTTTCTTAGCTGTTTGCTAAGGTTTCCATGCACAATCTTTGATCTGTGGATTGCTGCACATATTTGAAATTCAGCATTTGATCTGCATCAATTGCTGACAGGGGAATTTCAGCCACAGGACTAAAAATGCAACTCTCAGGATCAGATTTATGATGCAAATATTGAAATATACATTTAAGAGACAGTACTAACTTTGGAAATTCATACTATAAAAGTCCCTAGGTTTATTCCACAGATTCAGTTATCATCAACATATGTGGGAGAATTCCTTCCAATTCTCATGTTTTTATTCAGTACCTTACTGCTCCCCCTAGTATCTTCCTGGTTTTGAAATTAAGGAAACAGAAAACATTGATCAATTTTTTTTAAGATTTAAGACTTCATGCCTCCATGGTGTTTTCTCTTCTCAGAAAACTCAGTGCTAAACTCTCTTTTCTCTGTGCTGAACAGACTCTCTTCAGGCCATTACTTCCCAAGGGCACTGGTCTGATGCTCAGGACCATCCTGTCCAGGTGGTGACTCAGGCAGAGAGGACACCAGCCCTGTCCCCTCTGGTCCCCTGCACTGACTGGCCAGCAGTCCCTGCTCTGTCAGCTCTGAACCTTTCAGGAAAACCAAATTTACACCCACACACTTCCCCTATGCCTTCCTTTAGACATTATTAAAAACCTCCATTCCCTGATGATTCACCAACACCTGGGAGCAAGTTCTGTTTTTTGTTTCTCTCCGACTCCAATCTTTGCTTCCCCTTAGCAACAGTGGCAAAGCCTTCGAGATCTAAAAGAAACAGGAATGAGTGTGTAAGTGTATGCTCGCTTCCTTGGAGTGCATGAAAGGCTAATTATAGAAATTAAATGCTAATTTCTTCAAGATTAATATAGGCAAGTGAAAAAAGGCTTTTGCATTATTTGCATAAGAGGCTACTTCAAAATCTTTTGTCCTTTTGCTCCTCACCTGTGACTCCTACCCTTCGTGCCCATGCTGGGTTAGATGGGTCAGGTTGTTAATTGGTGCTCATTAGCCAAGCTGTGGGTGCTCCTCTCTGGCCAATGCCCATGGGTGAGTGCTGCCTGCACCTCTGTGGTGGGAGAGGAAAGCAGAATCCCCTCCCAGAAACAGCAGCACTTGGAGCTCTCTCACCAGCAGCTTCCCTGACACCCTGTGGAGAACGGTAAAGGGGAACAAAATAGACACTACAGAAACATCTTTGCAGTCCAGCTCCTTTGTCTGCCAATAAAACACAAAAATGTGAACACATGCACTCCCAAAATCTGGCGTGTTTTGTGCTTTTTAATGGGCACTGACTTCTGCAATTTATTGTTGTGTTTTACCGTGCTCAGAATGCTCCAGTTCAACACATCCCATAGGCTGTCCCCTGGAGCACAGCACTGCAGATGCCTCCTTGAATTCAGGGCCTAATATACATTTATACACAACCTGGTCTAGTGGAAGCTGTCCCTGCCCCAGACTGAGGAGCTGGAACTAAATGATCTCTGAGGTCCCTGTCAACCCAAGCTATTCCATCATTCTGTGATAAATATTTATCTGCTTTGCTATCTAAAACCATTGGGGTCTGAATCATACTCTGAATACATGAAGTGAATATAACTTACATTGCAAGAAAAATAGAGCTGAAAAATTATTATTTCCCTTTGATTCTCTTACCCAGCTTTTGGTGGAACAGCATCTCCTTGCAACCTGCCATCCAACCATGCTGACCAGAGCTCTCTAACTGGAGTGGTGACCCTACTAAAAAACAGCAAACCCTCCTCACAGCACAAATGCAATAATGGAGAAGCCCCAAATGGAGAAGCCCCAAATAGAGAAAGAATAACAAATATAGATAAGAGAATAACAAAACTGCCCCTATTGCAGAGCTATAATCAGGCAAGGGAAGAGAAGGAATTAATTTGATGTACCTACATGCACATATTAATTAAAGATAACAAGAATAATTATACACTTGGGGAAAGGCAAAGACAGGTTCTCAGAATATCAAGAGGTCTATAAAAATTCTGGTGAAAGGCACCAAAACCTAAATAAAAAGGGGTGCAATTATTCCCCACCACCCACCTCTGCTGAGAGTGGGAAGGGACAAGAATCTTAGCAAGAGAAAGTAAATGTCACAGATGGGTAATAGGGACAACACTTGAAAGACACTCTGTAAGGTCTCTGCAACACAGAACAGCTGAACTGAGAGGATCCAGCAACAGGATTTACTCACAGGACTGAGACAAAATTAAAGAGCATTTCACACCTCTCCCTCAGTGGTGGGAAAGGAACAGGCAACTCTTCAAATGGAAAGGGACAAGGAGAGCAAAAACTGAAATGGGGTTTTAGCAGGCTGATGGTATTTTCCTTTCACCTCTTTCAAGATTAGGACATGAAAACAGAGAGAATCTTCTACATTCCCCACCTTGTAAAAAAGCTTCATTCCTCTTCCCTGCAATCTTTCTGCTGCAAACATCAGGTTTGGCTTAGACAGCAGATCAGGAAAATATCATTTGCAGTAAGAAGTCTGCCTGCAAACACCCTCTGCCTCCAGAATAAATGCATGAAACTAAGTAGACACTAACTGAAAAACAATTCAGCAAATATGGGTTTATTGAGGTAATATCCTACATGTCTTCCTACATTAATTGTCCAGGAACTGCAGCTAACTCCATAGGGACGGTGAAGAAGCTGACATCTTTAAGAAAGGAGAAAGAAGATGCTTATTCGAAGACATCATTTTGAGCACTAGATACAGAAACTTTTTCAGCAGTGATTTTAAACTCAACCAGATGCCTGTATTGGGTGATTAACGCAATAACAACATACGCTGGTGTAAAAGTAGAACCCCTCATTTGATGCACACATCACACAGCTGCTCAAAATGTCTCAGAGAGCACAGAGAGGTGACACAGCTCAAATGAGAGTCTCAGGGACTCCTGTTATTGCAGAAGAGACTTTGTAGTACAGAAGTTTTAAAGCACAAAGCCTTGAGCAATTTAGGCTCTTGCTGAAATGTACATCCACTCTCACACACCTCCACCTCTGGCATAAGCAAAGGCCACCAGCACTTGGGATAGGAATCTGGAATGTCATCAGGCCCTCATCAAATTTCAGGATCTTAATTGTGTCAATTCTAGGTATCAAGAATTGACACAATTAAGGGTGTCAAATACACACACACACACACACACACACACACACACACACACATACATACATATATATATATATATATATATACATATATACACATATATATGATACTGTCCTGCATGGCAGACATCCTTACCTCCAAAATTGGAGAGACATGGATTTGATGGATGGACTAACAGGTGAATAAAGAACTGGCTGGGACATTCTGGTGTCCCCAACATGAGAAGGACATGGAACTGTTGGAGCAAGTCCAGAGAAGGCCATGAGGTTGATAAGATGATTGGAGCAACTCCCCTATGAAATCCCTGCCTGAGAAAGTTGGGGCTGTTCAGGAAGAGAAGGTTGTCTGGAGACTTCACAGCACCTTCCAGTATCTGAGGGGGCTGCAGGGAAATCAGAGATGGACTCTGTCAGTGTCCATCTGACAGAGTGATAGGATAAGGAGAATTGGGCACAAAATGAAAGAGGGGAAATTTAGGTTAGATGTTAGGAAGAAATCCTTCCCTGTGAGGGTGGTGATGGCCCTGGCACAGGGTGCCCAGGGAAGCTGTGGATTCCCCATCCCTGGAAGTGTTCAAAGCCAGGTTGGACGGGGCTTGGAGCAATCTGGTCTGGTGCCCCTGCCCACAGCAGGGGTTTTGGGACTAGATGGTTTTAAAGGTTCATTTCCACCCTTTAGGATTCTATGATTCCCCCTCTCTCTCTTTTTCTCTGCCATTTAATTCTAGCTGAAATACCAGAATATAGTTTACAAATCACATTTAATATAGTTCATAAATAACAGTTTAATTGGAGAATATCCCAAACCAACCTTCACATCCCCAAAACAAAAGACTGTAGCTCTAGCAACAAAACAGCCCCAGTACACATTTCTGCTGTTATTTAATCTCTAGGCAGTAACCAAGAGAGTTTCACTGCAGCCTTTGGATTATGCTAACAAGACCAGAGCAAAAAATCCATTGGTCAAGGGCCCTTGGTGGAACAGATACAGATCAGCTGCAGGACTGTGAATAACCTCTTGTTCTAGAGAATCTTGGACTAAACCACCACTAATGTTCCAATCATATTCCAACACTATTCCAAAAAAAAAGGGCAGAATAAGACACTGGTGTCTGGTTGCTCAGAGATTACAAAAGACAGAGCTCTGGAAGGGTTTTTTCCAGATTACTGAGTAGCTTTGCTTTAGATAGTAGCTTAGAATCCTTTTTGGCAGCAATTGTAGGGCATAACGTACAGATGAGATGTGGCACACATTCCACCATATGGGCTAGAAAAAAGCAGATGTCTGGGGAATATCTTCAACTAAAAATATTGTGTCTTATCTGGCTAAGAGAATTGTAAATATTTTAAACGATACTCAGAATATTTAATTGCACTCTTTGAAATACTGGAATTTACATGCAAAATAAACTGACAATTAGACCCAACACCTTGAAACTGCACTGTTCTGTGATTGCATTACAATAAAAATCTATTCAATGTATGGGGGAGAAAAAAAAGAGCAGATCTTCTGGAAAATCTTCTGTAAGAACAGAGGTGAAGGGAAATTCTAATTTTGTCCAAGACAGATTTTGGTTGCCTTCTGGAAGACAGTAAGAAAGACCTGATGAAGGAGACCAGGAGACCTCTCCCGAGTCTTCAGAAATGTTTGAGCTAAAATTAGTTTTTCTTGGAAGCCAGTTGCAGAGTCTTTGGGACACCATGACTTAATGAACATCACCCATATGCTAATTTAGCACACAGGAAAGATTTATCATGGAGGATACCTGAGTGAGTCATACTAGAAACCAGAAATCTCTTTCTATGTGGTGGTGTCTCTCAGAATCTGATTTCTTCCACTTGAGTGCCTGAGGAGACAAGGCTCAGTTGTACATTATACAATTCTCAATTTTTCACATGTCAAGTGGTATTTGTGCAAACAATAGAATTTGGACTCTCAGACATTATTTGCTCAGGCAATGATCTGATTTGCATGTGAAAGTTAATCTTTGTAGATAAAGGCATAGGACCAAAGATAGTTGTAGACCTCAAATAACCAAAAGCAATTGTAAATTCTATTATTTCAAGAGAAGAGCCACAGTGGCAGATTTCTGTGGGAATAGATGCACTCCTGATTAATCAAAGTACCATGGTATCAAAGCATCCACATCCCAGCCATGCCCCACTGGGAGTTATGGATGCAGCAAGAGAATTCCCAGCAATGGGATGTAACTAATCATCGCAAACCTGTGTAGCGTGTACAGTCAACAGTTTATAAATCCATTTTCTCCTCCCCAAATTCCTGTGTCCATGGCTCAGATGGTGCTCAGGGGAAAAAAATGGCAGAAGGACCTTCTGAAACAGTGAAACAACTACTGCCTTCTTAAATGTGAGGTTCTTTTACCAGAGTAAGGAGCAAGATAAAGAGTAGGCTCCATGGAGTTATTTTAGCCATTTTTGTCCATGTGGAGCCCCCTGCTCAAGAGCTCACTGCTGAGTATCTTCTACCTGGTTTGGATATACCCAGGATGAGAAGAATCCTTCCAGCCTCATTTGACCTCTCTTCAAAGCCCCTCTCCTCATCAGGGAATGCCAGCTACAACCTGCATCTTTTTGAGTTTAGAGGTTTCAGACAGGTGAAGCTGCTGCTGCTGCAACGTGTTATAAAAGTACTTTATAAAATGAAAATATAAATATATTGGCTAAAAGAATTTAACAGCTCAGGAATGCAGTTTAAGACATACTGTCACCAAAGTGCAGCAGCAGTGAAAAATATTGAATTGGTGGCACAACTTCAGGACAGTAAAAAACAGGATTTAGTATGAAAATTACCCTCTCTTAAGAGGGAGAGATGCCTGCATCAGCTATGCTTTCTGTCCATACACTAGAATTCCTCTGGTTTTCTTGACTTAGGAAACAGAGACAAAATTTAACTTTGGATGGTTGTTAAGATGCTACTTACACTTTCTTGAATTCTCCAGGTTCATCTGGTTGAGCCTTAACTGAGGACTTTGTGAACAATTTGCTTCCCCTCTTCCTCATCCTCAGACACAAGCATTTACCTCACTGGGCAAATATCCAAAGTTTGGGGAACCAAAGAACATTTTTATTCCTAAACCTTCTGGAAAACTGTACAGATCATCATCAGAGAAGGTGCAGAGTAAAGGACAGGAAAGACATTTTAATCCCTCTCATCTCCCCCTCTATTCCATGGAATTGGAATACTCATATTTCCTTCACCAAAACTCACAGAAACACTTCAGCATTTAGAGATGACCCCCACAATTTCATCTTAAAATTCAGAACAAACTGCCAGGGCTGTCTGGAGACAGCTCACCCCAGACAGAGCTGCAGGAATGTAGGAAAAGCACCACTGACATTATCCCACCCCATAAATGAAACCCTGGGGGTCAGCAGCATCTGCTCCTGCAGGCTCCCTGTGGCCCTGCTGCTGCATCCCAGTGTCCCAGGGATGCTTGGGAATGGGGGTGGGATGGCATCCACAAGCAGCTGCTCAGCCCCCCTTGGTGCTCTGGAGGGTGATGAGCTTTGCTGGGGTGTGCAGCACTTCCAGTGGTGCACGAGGCTATTTCCTCAGGGGGAGATTCCAGTCTGGGCAGTAATACCAATAAACCCAAGGCCAATGCTCAGCAGTTGGAAATTTGAATTTAGTGGCTGGCATGCAAATCCGCAATGACACTTCATAGTACTCAGGATAACAGCGAAGCACAGATAAAAAACCAAATTCAACGCTGAAAACAAAAAAAAAAACCAAAATAATCAAATAATCTTTCCACCCTGAGCTATGGAGTCTAGACCACTTCTAAAGAAAGAAGGTAAAGATACAGAAGTTGCAAATAATGATTTTTTGGCTCAAAATGGAACTTTTCCATAGGTTTAATGGGATAAGAATGTATAAAAAAACAAAGTACTTGGAGAGAAAAGCATAAGACAGAAACTAGAGACAGCTAAAGGAAATAATGAATCTATCCCAGAAAAATCTGAAATACAAACAAAATAGATTCCAAAACTCTCAGAAATCTTGAGCAGGAAAATGAGATCAATGTGATTTCATAAACAATTTTTGTTTGCATTAAACAGTTTACTTGAAAATTCTTTGTCATTAAAATTTGGCTGTTACTGAGGTTTTTCAGCTATTAAGATTAAGACTGGACCTCTCTATACCTCTTTTATGAATTTCACTGTTATTCACCTCAGACCCATTTTTGTGTTGTGTGATACAACAAGCAATGCTATCATGTACAGCAGAAAAGGGAATTTAATCTCTTTTGAGTTTCATTGCAGATCACTGAATCATTACTGTTCTATTATGTTTTCAGGACAGTAAATTAATACTGTTTAAAGCCACAAAGTCCATGTAAACCAATCTGCTGCCTATGCCATTTCTTACTGTATTAGAACGTCTCAAAAGGTAACTGCTGACACTCCTTAAGGAACTCCTTGCTGTTGGTAAGAAGCCAAACACTCAGTCAGAAGCACCTTTACCTAAACCACTTTTTCCACTAAATGAGAAGTGCTACACCCCATTAGCTTTCAGTTCAATTATTTGGCAATAGGAAAACTCCATTTAAAATTCACCTGTTCAGGAGTTGCCCAACAGAAGCATGGTATATGAATAAAAAAGGAGTGAAGGAAAATTAAAAAAAAACTGAAGGATGGACCATACTGTTCATGTCCAAGAGCATCCTGTACCACTATTCTGCTTCATGTCACCAGCACAGCATCCATGAGCTGGCCATCAATGAAAAATCACCAAAGGTCTGTCTGCCATAAATAATCCATTTGTAAACACAGGTCTGGCTCCTGTTCCCTGCATGCTGGGTCACAGAGCTGGACCAAAAATCTGCACCCAGAATTGAGACACAGCAGGTCTTCTCAGAGCTGGCAGTTAGCTTCTCCTTCTGCACAGGAGGGAGCATTTGTCAGGTGCAGAGTAGCTGAGTTATGTCTGTGCTTTAACTCCAGGTACAGCTGAAATTTGAAGGTGTTCAGAGCCAAAAAATGACTTTATTTGCACGTGAACTGCTGCCCTGGCATCTGTGCAGACCTGATTGATGGAGCACAGCACACACATGCAGCCATTTTCTGCTGGCTCCAGGTTCTGAGTTACTGGCACCACTTTTCCATGCCTGACACATCCCAAATGTAAACATGAAGGATGTGTTCACTGGGCTGGAGGGAAAGAAAGAGGCCTTGATCCCTTTACCATCAGCTTATTTGCCTTCAGCAGGGCATCTTGTTTCAAAATTCCTGATGGGAATCAAGCCAGGAAAATTCTTGCTCCTTCCCAATTCCTAAATCACCAGGTCCCTTAGGCAAGGTGTGCAAAATCTTGCCCTTCCCATCCATCTGCTGTGAAATTTGTGTTACACCACCACAGCCACCACTTCCCCAGTGCTTGGCACCAACTGTATCCCACAAAACACAGAAAGTGTCCATTTTAACCCAGCACAGCATAGATTGACAGGATGGAGGGAAGGGATGAGGAGCTCTGCTTTTCCTGTGGTCATCCCATTTTATCCTGCAGTTCTCATTGCAGCACAAAAGTATAAAGAGCTTTAATCACCACATCTCAAAACACACAAGTTAGTACTTTCTCTGCTTCCTGACAGTAGATTAGTGCAGCCTGGCTGCCAAACATGATTAATAACTCTCTGCATAGGCCTTTGTACTGTATGCAGTGTTTGCCAAAAATGGCAGGAATCAGAAGAGAGAAGGATGTACTGCAATGACAGATATTTCAGAACCAAATGACTGTTTTTTGTGATTAAAGAACAAACTCAATTACATGAAGAAAACTCAGTGACATAAGTCACTCTCCTCTAGTTCCCTCCTCCCCAGGCCCCTTTACCCCTCCTCCTTTCAAGTGCTGCTTGGCATTCCTGAGATTAACTTCAGGGTTTTAAAATAAACACTTCCAAAAATAGTAAGAGGAAGTGGTAATCTTGCAAAGTGGAGTTTGTTTGCTTATTTTCCAGAAACCAGCAGCCCTGCCTGCTTGAAACCCTTATTGCTCTGCACAGCAAGACACAAGAAGATAAATGACTTTCTGTATCAGCAAAGACCAAATGCTGCTGTTCTGGTGCACAGGCTCAGGCTCCAGGCCATGTGAAAAGCAAGAGAGCGACTCAGGGCTCAGGGCCTGGGGCAAAACCCAGCACAGGAAACAATTTCTAGTCTATCAGACCCCACTGATGAACATCTTGGCTACTGCAAGCCCAAGGTGCTCCTCAGAGCCACAGAGGTTCCTGTCAGCATCAACACCAACTTCACCAGAAAAGTGCACAAGAAATTTTTCAGCTTAGTCTGTGAACAGCAGTTACAGAGCTGAATACCCTCCACAGTCACATCCACATCCTCATTCCCAAACACTTCTGACCATTTAAACTCTGCCCCTCCCTGTGCTCTGGATCTCAGCTCTGCCTGTCACACTGAGTAGGAGTTCATGATGCCTGAAGTGGGGAAAGGGCTGGGATGCCAGTCACTCCCTCCTCCAGGACATCCAGCAGGAAGGCACCAATCACTGCTGCAAATGAGACAGGTGGCACTGAAAAATGTATGCTGACACTCCCTGGGAAAAGTGAGGCCTCCCAGCTCCTGCAGTCAGTCAGCTGCCAAGGCCACTATCACCACACCATTCCTTCAGGCACAATAATGGGAGCCAAAAACTAACACTAAAAAGGCAAGTGTTTCTTCAGACTGCAATTTCTAAATTGTCATGTTTCTGCCTCTCAGGACACACACAGCAGAGCTCAGATAATCTGGGATGCTTCTTGATAAGCATCAGAGTCTTTGGGATGGGGACTTGCATTTGTGCCTGAAGCCTAAATAACTGCACAATTAATTCTTCATCGCATTGTGAGGCAGCAGAGAGGATCTGTTCTGTCAATGGAGCATCCCCATCTACTGTTGGAGAGTGGAAAGGGAGCAGCACAGCCCCCAGAAGGAAGCAAGGTGCAATCTGCCACCCAGCAGGGTGGTCAGGAGCCTCTGTCCAAAGGCTGAGAGCAATTGGAGAGAAACTTTGGGTTCCCACTCTGCTGTGGCCTCCACACCAGCTCTAGTCCAGTATCTGTTATGAAAACAAGTTTTTAGATGCCATAGTTTTAAAAAAAGCAAAATTTTAGGAACAAATTTATATGTGAGCCAAGAAAAAGCATTGCTTTCCTAATCTTGCAAAGAATCTCAAATGATTGCCTAAGGAAATTTGAAGTCTCCATGTGGGACAGCTGGATGGTGACAGTTTAGATGCTAAATACATTTAAATCTTTCACTGCTGTTCATGACATTAAACATGCAATGGCAAATAAATTGTAACCTTTTTTCATAATATTCATCAATATTCAGATATTTTTAATTAAAAAAATAAATTAAATCTCCTTTTACTTAAGTTCTAAAGGGTTTCCAAAACATATCTAATTGGAAATAAAGGATTTTAACTTTTTCATAGTTCTGAAGTTTACTGAATTCACACTCCTATCTTGGATCATCTCCTAACAGACAAGGAGAACAAAACAAATTATCCTACTCAGTACTGCATAGCAAGGTATGGACTTAGTAAGGGGCAAATGCAAAACTCAAATTAAGACATTAATAAACCTGACTGCCAGAGAAAATGTGGAATGATTCCAGACTGAAAACTTCAACACAGCTTTCTAATTACAGATTATTCCTCATCATAGCAACATGATGAAAACAATCTTGATAAAGTTACCTATTCATCAGCAAACTGTCATTTCCCTGTAATAATCATAATCCTGCTTTTATAGAGAAAGCAGGAGCTCAACATCTACTGTTCTATATTATCTCACACAGAAACGAACAAAAACTCAAGGGATGGATTTGGAGAAAATAAGTTATCAATCCCTTTTCTGTGGCCCTTTTTTTACTGAGTGTGTGATGTAGAAATGGGCTAAAAATTAATGAGACAAGACTTCTCCCATGCTGCAGAAGTTAAGCACCCACTTTAAACAGCATCCAAAAAAGAAAGAGAATTGCTTTCACACTTGGAAAAATTTGCTAACTTGAAGATTTTAATGCTGAGGGATGACTGAAAGCAGCCCCAGAAGATGCCATATTTTCATGACGTATTTAATTCAGAAAAGAGTAGTTTAATCTTTGAAGACATCCACTATGATTCTGAGACTGCAATAGCCATGCATGTGTACACAGCCACAGCTTGCAAAGGCATGGGAAGGAGAAATCCAAACACTGTTTTTAATTCATAGACAGCACTTAACTTGCTCCAAGCCCATTGTGGAGGTCTGTGTTTGGATTTACATTTTCTTTCTCCTCTGCCTTATCATGCACTCCACTCATAAGAGGAAAAGAAAAAAAGGAAAAATAAGAAAGCCAACTTGAAAAGCCAACTTAAATAATCTACATAAAGCTATCCCAAGGTCAGAAGATGACAGAGACTCATGGGTCAGATTTTTCACTCAATGCTCCCATCTCTCAGGGATGGAGGGCTTAAGCAGCTTCCTCCAAGTGCTCAAGAAACTCCCTTGTCCCTCCCATTGCAAACCACAAAGGAGCAGAGCTCTCCTTTCCAGTCTAAAATGGGAAATTATAACCCTTCAGCAGGGGCTGGAACAGGATCATCTTTAAGATCCTTTCCAACTCAAACCATTCTGGCATTCTGTGATCTGTCAAACATCCTGCCCTGGGCTGGAGTTTCCTGCAGCAGAACTCCTCACACATTCCTCCCTCTTGTAAATTACTGATTGATTAACTCAGAGGAGCAGAGAGCTCCCAGGTAAGCCAACAGATCCACCCCTGGTCCTCACAGGGGTCTGTCCCTGCAGGTGTCTGTCCTGCAGCACACCTTGAGCAGAGCCTCTCCTTGAAACCATTTCTTGATGGCCTCCTGGTAGAGAGGATGTGCATGCAAGGAAGGGCACAGCATCAGAAAGGTTTTTGGTTCATCAAAAGTTACACAGGAACAGTCTCTGTGAAATTAATTTTTAAAATTAAACACATGCATAAATGTCACAGAATTTAGGGCTGAGAGACACCAAGCATTTACACTTATCCAGCAAAAGGATATCCTACTTTTGAATCAAAATAGGTTTCAATAAACTTATCAACTCCATATAAACATTCTCACAAGGCTCTACCCATTTGCTACTGGAAAGATACAAAAGGATTGAAACAGAATTGAAAATTATTATTATACCCCTGTGCTGTAAAAGTGATTGTTCAGGGCATCCAAGAAGTTGAGATAATATTAAGTTTTATTAAACCCTTGGGGAAGTCAGGAGAGCAGAAAAGACTAGAACAATTGCACAAAGGCAATGACAAATTCCTAGAAATGGAGGGCTGGAAATCCAAATAAGAGAGTGTTGGGCTAAAATGACCTAACAATCTCTCTCCACTGGCAAATAACAAAGGTCAAGGGGATGGTGTTCAAAGTTTCCTGAAAACTGAAAACTTTTTCTCCTTTTCTTTTGGAAAAAAAAAAAAAGAAACCAAACAACTTTTTGCTATATGGGGAAAATGGGACTTTGCTATAGAAATGGCAAACTTCCAGCAGAGGCAAATTAAAGAAATAACAGAGAAATTTTTTACTTAGAAAAGGAGAGAGGACCCTGAACCTATAATGGAATACATATATATCTACATATATATATATACATAAATGCAGATATATATGGTCACAAGAGACACCCATCCAGGCACCTGCAAGGGGACTGCAAACTGACAGAAACTATCTCAGAGTGCTTAATGTGGCTTTGACAAGCAGATAATTCCACTTTAGCAAGAAACAGGCCATGGTGGAAGCAGGGACCAGAGAGGAGGGCTCCAGGCATAAGGCTGCATACAGGGGTGTTATGAAAAATATCATTAAACCCAGACAACAGATGCTTCCAGCACCGTGGGAGATGCCTTATGTAGCACAAAAGCCTCAGCAAGGAGGAGTTGCTATAAATGCTACACAAAACAAAGCCCTGAGCTCTGGAATATTCCCCAGAATCAGGTGCCTCTGTGCTGTGAGAGCAAGCACATGGCCAGCAAAGCAGAAAGGAGACTTTGTTCCTTGCAGAAAACCACCTCAGAGGCCATTTAAAACAGAAGATATCAGCAAAGAGTGGGGAGCAGCTGGGATGCAATGACCCCCAGGTAACTGCAGAAAGCTGCAGGCAGACAGGTGAGGATGTCCTGATGGCAGGGATTTGGCAGCTTGTTATAAACCCTGCCATCACTTTGCACATTAATCCAGACCACAAACACTTCCTTCCCCAGTCTAAGCAGTTTTGCTAATGAATAATGAATTAATTCTCCTCTCATTCTGAGTATTCTTAGGGGAATTCTTAATAAATCTGTAATTTATTAGACACACACTGCATTTTTTGATGAGAAAACAAGTCTTTTAAGTAAAAAAAGTGATGGTCCTACTCTCCCTTAAGGCTGACTCAGACTGTGAGCCAGCCCCACCAATGCCCACCCTCACCCCAGCTAATCTATGTGTGAATTCCAGTCTGGAGCACAGATATTTCAGCAGAATTTCTTTTGTTCCAGCAGCAGACTTATTTGACAAAATCTAACACTTGGATGAAAGCAATTTCCCTGTGGATAAAGATGCTTTGCTATGTCACACTCTCTTCCCCCATCACCTGAGAGGTGGAGATGGAAAGTCAGAGCAATTAGAAATATGGAGATGTCAGCATGGATTAAGTCACCATCAACAAAATTTGTCATGTTTGGTTTATAT
This sequence comes from Melozone crissalis, assembly GCF_028551555.1. NCBI lineage: Eukaryota > Metazoa > Chordata > Aves > Passeriformes > Passerellidae > Melozone > Melozone crissalis. Next base: position 4,591,208 of record NW_026535834.1, read on the forward strand.
ATTCTCATCTAACTTGAAGTGGGCTTCTCCCCTAAAAAACAGATCTACTGCTACACAAGGTTCTTATAGGAGAATAATGGCAAAAACAGAGCACATTTATTCCAGAGCAGAGAGTGCTTTTAGGAATGAGAGAAAATTGGATCAAAACTAGAGGATTGTTTTTCACAGCATCCTGTTGCTACCAACAGCAGGTACCAGCTGTTTCAACAGATGATACAACAGTGCTAAAGTCATAGTAACCCTACCTACTGCAAGAAAAATAAAACAAAATACTGTTTGATATGTAAACAAGTTCTATTCTTTTTGCCCTGTCTACTGTAATTCTGGTGGTCTCTATCAATGCTGTAGCTGTCCTGCATGACTCAGAAAAAAGATCAAAAAATGATCTTGTCAGCATCCAGGGGAATGTGGGGTTTGATATATTAGGTGCACTGTGTAATATAACTATTGTTCTCAATAACTGCAGCGTTGTGTCAAACATGATTTCTCTGTAGGTAATGAAAAACTTCAAAACCAACAGCTGCAGCAGCAGAGCAAGGCTGGTTTTCTAAATTACCAGAAACAAAAGCCCTTAGATTATTATGGACTCCGTGGGGTCAGTTCACCTTTAAGGAGCTTTGCTGGGCACATGAAATTTCACTAACCACAGGCTGTGGCATTGCAAACATCAGTATTTCTTGCTGCAAAAGCAGCAACAACGCTCATATTTACTGCAGTGATGGTGACTACTGTGATCTCTAACAATTCCCACCAGCATTGATGGCAGTGGCAGCTTTTCTTCCCCACATCACGACAGGACCAATTCAAATTTCCTCATTATTTTCAAATAATGGGGGAAAACATCTATCACTTATGCTGTGGGCAATGGGGAAGTTGGAACAAAAGCTTGGTAGGGCCCTACTCACAGCATTTAAACCACAATGGCTTTTTGCCAGCCAAAGGAATACCTGATTCTCTCTCCTTCATCCAGCACCTCACGATCCTCCTCAGTGCTCCTGGCAGGGAGGACAGCTCTGCTGCAGCCTGATGGAAAAAGCCATTCTGAAAGGAGACATGGACTCCTGCCAACCCTGTTACTTCTTGATTTCAAGAGGTTTTCAGCAGAGTGAGTTCACAACCTTCAGGAGCCCAGTTTCAGAATATTTGGTTTGTTCAGTGTGTTTTCACTGATGCATCAAAACACAGGCACACTACCAACATATTTTCACCCCAGCTGATGGATGTTTATTCTCTTGCCTCATCAGGTCATCTTCCTTTTTTAAAAAGACACAATTCCTCAATAGTGAAACTTCAACAATCCTTTTATTTTTTTGTCCTTTTTTACCCCCATCTCTCTTTTCCAAGACTGTTATTCATCACCAGTAAGATTTTTAGGAGCCTGTAGACATTCTTCCACAAAATTTTGATCAGTCCATCTTGTTCTACTCAGAAGTTTAAAAACAAAATTTCACCTGCCAGGTAAAATTCACACACCCTTTAAAGGCACAGTAACACCACCCCAAGTTTGGCAAATGTTCCTTAAATCCCTTGGGAATTGTCACTTCATATCAGCTGCCGAGCTGACTCACTTCACCTACAAACCTGACCTCAAAAATCTCAAAACCAACCTTTTTTTTTCATTTCTTCCATTCAGGGATCTCAAGGCACATTTTAAGTCATAGCTCTCCCCAGGTGAGGCCCTTTCTACGGCCAGAGCACACTCAGATGTTCAACCCCTCTGATGTCCCTTCCCTCCTGCAGTCAGTCCCAGCAGCCTCCATCCCTGAGCTCCTGCAGGGTTGGTATATTCACCTTTACAAACCAATAAATGCTGTCATTCATGCAGAGTTTTAAGGCACATAGTGCAGATAACACTGACTTTTCATGAATATTCACCTGCAAGGAACATGCTGAGATGGAATTCTTTTAGTGTTCTCCTGCCTCGTTTCCTCTCCAGATTCTGTTCAGCATTTTGACACCCTCATTCACTAATTAAAATGTCTTTCAAAATAGAAACACCCCCAAGCTGAATTTTATTAGCTCTGTTTCACAGGTTTATTATCCTGTACCAACAAAAACAACAAACCCTGTGCTGTATTAATGATCAGGAAACATCTCTGGATAGATTTTTCCTAGAGTCCATCAATAAGTACATGTCAGTAGTGGGTCAGTTTGAAAATCTTTTTAAGATGTGTTTGACCAACAGAAGCATTTTCCTTGTATGGGAAATCCAAGCTACATTAGCACTATAATCTGAAAAAAAATGGGGGTAAATTTTGTAGGAAAAAAAAAAGATAAGAGGACAACTTCTCAAATTTTTAAATGCTCACTAAGTTGCCTGGTGGGGCAGATTTTCTGAGCAAGTTCACAGGGAGATTGCCTTGCAGGCAGACAGGAACTGCTGATGGAATGGGATGTCCCTCATCACACACCTCACATTTCCCTGGCCTGTTCTCCTGGGTTGTTGGGACTCCCCTCCTCAGTTCTGGTGTCTGTCATTGCTTTCTAACAGGGTCATTTTGGATCTATCATGACATGGAAAGAGGGAAAAACTTCAGAGAAATGATCCAAATTACTGATCCATGCCTAATTCTTGGGGATCAGCTTCTTCAGAAAGCAGATGGAGACAGGCAGCCACCACTTCTCACAGAAATATTCAGCCCCACCTAAAAGGTGTAGAAATAAGGAATCCATGGAGTTAGAGATGGTTTGACAACCAAATACATTTCCTTAACCAGTCAATTTCTAATTATTTTGCTTTTCCTGTATTAAGTAGAAGGATATGGGGAAAGAAAATACAGGAAAAATAGGCATTTCTGCACATCCATTTGTGGTGTTTGTAAGGGTCCCCAGGACAAGGTGAGAGATGAGAATCTGACTCTATGTTCTTAGAGGGATTATATTATATTATATTATATTATATTATATTATATTATATTATAGTCATAATTTATTATAATGTCATATTATATCATATTAATGCTATACTAAAACTATACTAAAGAAATAGAGAAAGTATACATCAGAGGGCTTAACAAGAATGAATAATAAAAACCCGTGACTGACTCAGGGAGTCCAACAGAGCTGTCTGTGATTGGTCACTAAGTTAAAACAACTCACATGTTTGAATAAACAATCCCCAGACCACATTCCAGAGCAGCAAAACATGGAGAAGCTGAGGCTTCTCATTTTCCCAGGAGAAGAAATACTGGCCAAGGGATTTTTCAGAAAATATCACGGTGACATCCATTAAACGCAGGATCATAATGGGTGAAAAGGGTCAGATCTGTTAGGAGCAATTCCCACCAAATCTAGGAATTGCACTGTCATTAAACACACATTTCAGCAGATAATCATGGTGGTTTTTTTCTTTTTGGGCAGACATAATCAAATCAATGCAGTTATTTGTGCACAGTACAGCACATTCATATACTTGAGAATTTAAGGGTAGATGCTGTCACGTCAAAGTTTCCTAAGTGTCAAGTTTGAGTTTTGCTTCATTTTTATTTCCTAGAAAGTGAAGAACACAGGTATCATTTTATTTCACTGAATATTGACAAAAGGCAACCCTCATTTGGAGTAATATCTCCAGGAATATTTGAATGCTGTGCTTTTCTTCCTCCAACAAGATGGGGTCAATTTTTTCTGGAGATGTAACAAGAGCCTGATAATTTGGAACATTGCATGGGGCCTCATCAACTTAAATTTTTCAGTGCCTGTTGTCTCCATAGGTGACAGGGATTCTTGTGCTCTCTCTGCTACACGCTCTTCCACTCCTGCAGACGTGTCCTTTTCAACACTTTCCACTTGAAATTCTATTTCAGGATCTTCTCTAGCACTTTCTACATCCCTTTTCACTCCTGAAACGTCTACCATTACATCTCCCAGCTTTGCTGCAATGTAAGCAGCATCTTCTGATCCCTTTCTTGTAGACCATTCACACCCAGGCCTTTTTTTATCAACTGTCTTGACTATTTTCTCCTGTAATTTTCATTTCACCCACATTTTTTCCCATTTTAATTGCTTCTTCTTGACTTTAAATGCCCAGCTCTTCCTTTGGAAGACAAACAGCTATATATTTTATTTTCTACCTGCATTAATTTCAGCTAATGATCATTTAAATTCTACTCCTGAATTTTCTAACTCAGTAGATCTTTCTGCTTTGGGGATCTCTATAGCCAGTGGTTTGACTTTATGTTCTTGAAGAGTCATAGAACACGTAGGAATTTTTTTGAATAAACTGCTCTCTTTTTTGTCTTTTTTTTTTTTTTGAAGTACTTATTCCTGGTTTCTACAGCTCTGCTGAGAACACAGTGAATTGTGAATTATGCAGTTTTGTCCTTCAGCACCAAGATGAGCTGCATCTGTGCATTTGACTCTATCTGGGTTTGGAATATTCACTCTAATCCCTGTTCTCTTTGCAGGTAATTAAATATCTTCTCCCATCTCTGGCAAGCTAACACCAGAACTCTTCATGTAATCTCCTCATTTTTGGAACACTTCTTTTTCCAACTGTAATTGTGGTCTCTGCATATGGAAGGTATCTTAAAGGAATATTTATTCCAACTTGTATTTTGGCACAAGGATCACCTACCTGAAGCTTTTCCAGACTTCTTGCAATATCAGCATCACCTTTTTTTTTCTGTCTTTAGGGATGTCCAGCCTGATGCAGGTATTCTGTGTTTTGGCATTTAAAGAGATCTCTGCAGTGCCTTGGTCTCAACTTTGACAGTTTTTATCTCCTATTCTCCTTTTAATTTTATTTCCTTCTCCTCAGGGTTCTCAACACCTCCTTCTCCTCCAGGATCTGACATATCAAATTTAAAGTTCTGATGTTGGAACTTGCACAGAAATGTCAGCAATTTCCAATGACATTTTTAGCTGGGCTTGCTCCACTTCTGAAGAGCAGAACTTGGCTCTTTCCTTTTTCTTAGGGAGATTCCAGACTTTTAAAAATTTTAATTTGATCTTTCTTTCAGCCAGAAAAAGATGATCATGATTCCTATTCAGAGTTTCTCAGCTCAGCTGAAGCATCTCTTTTGGGTTTCGAATGATGTCTTCATCAGCAAAATTTGATTTTTTTTTTCCTCTGGGAAGTTTCAGATTCCATTTTAGAACTGATGTCACTTTCTGACAATTTTCTCTTACAGCAAGAAATTCTAAATTTTTGGTTTAAGTTTAATGTGTTTTAACTGTGCATTCTGTGTCACCCACAGATATTTCAGGAGATGGAGTTTTCCCTCCTGGCTTCAGGCTTCTTTGCTCCAAAGATCCATCTTCATTTAAAATTTCAAAATCTGTTACAGATTCATATCAGGAAGAGATGACATTTTTGATTCAGATTCTGAAATGTTCATTTGATATTTAGTGTTGCATTGCCTTTTGGTAATGCAGAATGCTGTTCAATTCTGGAAGAATGAATATTAATGTAGGACAAACCCAAACCAGAAATTCTAAACACAGTATTTGTAAAAGCTCTATCTCCCTTGCAGATGGGAAGAATTTTAGATCCAACATTCCTTGAAAGATTAGGAAGCATTTCCTCTGTTCCTGCATGAGAAAGATTCTCTGATTGAAAAACTTCAGCTCCCAACATGCCTGTAGGCATCTTGGAAGGAGATGTGAAAGGGTGTTTCAGCAATCTAAATTGTCCAGCATTTTCATTTTCATTTACAGAGCCATTACCTGGTATGCAAGCAGGTTTCATGTTTTCTGCAACTTCCCCTAAAAACTCCGTCCTAAGTTCTCATAGTTCCACATAGTTTCCTTAGTTTCACAGACATTTTCCCCATCCCAAATACCCAAATTTTGACTTTCTGCTTGTTTCTGTCTTGTTTCCAGTGTGTGCTTTTTATCAGTGCCATTTCCAGTCCTCCCACCTGTATGGATCCTCTTGCTGTGTGCTCCATTACATCTATGTGGATTCCTCCTTATAATTTCCCTTTTTATTTTGTTCATTTCTGTTTCTTCCGTGGGAATTTTGATGAGGCCTGTGGTGTTTGTTTATCTGGGCTTTCTTTCAGATCAGGTATTTCTAAACTGAGCTTTGATATCTGTGTTGTTATAGCTGCCATTTCTGGTGCAGTAAACTTTGATGTTGATTCCTTGTCTCTGTTTTTTAATTGATTTTTTCAACTTCTGAATTTTTTTTTATTTCTTTTCTTCATGGGTGGGAATGCTGGTTTTTATTTCTTTAAAGTCTTCTGTTAAAGTTTCCAAACAGAGCTTGGGGTGTTCATTTTTCCTTGCAGTTGTTCAAGGCTAATTGAAGGGATGATTGGTAGCTGGCACTAATTCAGCAGTTGGGAGAAATGAAGAAAGGATCATCTGAGAGGATTTTTGGGTTGGTTTGCTGCTGATTCTCTTGTTTGGTTTTTCAGCAGAGTTGTCTAGATCTGGAGCAAAGCAAATGTGGAGTTGAATGGCTCTGTGTGGTTTGTGTGGTTGATTTACCACGCAGTGGGGCACAGCCATTGAGTCTAGAATAGTGCAGCTGATCAATATTTTGAAAGAGAGGAAAAGCTTTATAAACCAGATGCTTTAATCAAGGAATCATTATATGCATCAGTATATGAAATTACCATAATCTGTATGCTTCAAAATCAAATTAGGAATTGATCAGAAACTGGAGTTGCTGTTAAAAAACCCCAAACCTACAAACTCTTTTGTTAATCATTGTGTTTCTTTTGCTTAAAAATGACATCCTTCTCTCTGTACTTCTTACATTTGGGCTTTTGGCCTTTCAGAATGCAATACTACCGATGCATATGAAGGTAGAGAATTTAAGCAGCCTGTTTGTTTTTAAAAATTTAACCTTTCACCCCATTAACAAGTAAAATCCTTCTTGTAAAATTTTCCCTGTTTAATCTTTTTTTCTTAATTTGAGGGAGAGAACTGAAATGCTTCTGTTGTCTTGTTTTCCCTACAATTTTGATGTAGATCAGTTTAAATTGACAAGAGAAGCAATGGCTACACTGCATATATTTTTGACACACATGCAATTTAAACAGAGATCACTCTCAGACAGAGAATCTCTTCTTACCAGGATGGGTTTCTTGTTGCCATGCACTGGCTGGCAGCAACTATTAAGTTCACTTCAGCAGCTGATTTCTCTCAATAAACAGAAATTTGAGCTGTGATAGACCCAAACTTCTGTGTTTGCCCACACATTTATTATGGTTTATTGATGATATCAAGGCTACAAGAGGTGTGTTTGCTCTCCAAGGCTTTTGGTGTTTCATACTTACCTTCGCTGAGCTGTGATAATCATGGAATCATAAAATGATAGAATGGTTTGGGTTGGAAAGGACATTAAAGTTTGTCCAGTTCCACCCCCCTGCCATGACCAGGGACAGTTTCCACCAGACCAGGTTGCTCCAAGCCCCATCCAACCTGGCCTGGAACATTCCCAGGAATGGGGGCATCATTGTCATTGTTGGCCTTGTGTTGGACGTAACAATTTCCACATTTCCAGTTTGCACAGGCCTCCCTCAAGTTCTTAGAATTATAGATTTATCTTATTTTAAATAAGATATTATGTATTTAAATAAGATATTATGTATTTATCTTATTTTAAATAAGTATGTGCATCTCTGCCATCAATTGACCCAATGAAATTGTGGCATAAATTTGAAATTCAACCCTCGTGTAGCCCAGAGTGAGCCCCACCTCAGGAGCTGCTGACTGAAAAATGGGTCCTTTAACACTTCTGCACTTGGATAAATCTGTCATGTGAAGTAGATAAACACATCAAAGTATTCAGCTTTATCACAGTATCTGCCCTGTGTAAAGTAGCAGAGGTGTGAAGGGGAAAAATAACATGGGTCATGTTTAGTTAGATATTATTTCATACAATTCTGAACCATTGAGAACAGAGTATGACAACTCTGAGTGCACAGCCCGTGACAAAAACCACAGGAATTTTACAGTCTGTGTGCAAGGAATGATGCACTGACAGTTAATGCTGCAGTAAGTAAAATTATCATTCACCAAAAAAAAAAAAGAAAAGAAGTTTCTGGGAGGAATTAATTCCATGCAGTGCTTGTTGAACAGAACTCTAGGAATGGAAATGAGAAAACAAATGTATCAATCTCTGCTCAGTTCCTGGCAGTCATCATGGCATTTATTTTTTACTCTCACATTAGGATCCCTCTGGAAAGGGAAGGTGAGAGGAATCTTCCATTCCAGTCCTTCTCCCAAGCAAGGCACACCAGCAAGTAACCCCAACTTCTGGCCAGCTTACAACTTGGAATTTCAGAGGGCTTGAATATAATTTGTTTCTCACTGAATTGCCTTTTGAAGAGATATGCAGATAACTTAAATTCATGCTTAATACCTCTAAGCACAGCCCATAGAGGGCTGACCAAGGTAAGCACCAGCAGAAATCTTAAATGTTTAAATGTGTTTTGTACTCACAGGGTCTGATATTCTGAATTCAGAGAGAGCCCCAGATGATTCCCAGGTCTGACTGGGAAACCTGGTTAAAGGCAAGTATTGCATGCTTGACTCAGAACAAATCCCAAGGATTTGTTCATCAAGGATCTGGTTTCTCCTTTTCCTTTAACAAGTTCTGCTCTAACACTCATTTGATTTTATTCCTTTGCTTCTAATGGAATACAACCTGCTTGAGACTTTTTTTTAATTGGTAGCACACTGTGCAACAAGAGAATTAAACACATCAGTGATTTTTCTTTCTTTTCCTAAATGCAGAAACCCATATCAATTGCTGGGCTTTACCCCTCATAATATCCCAACCCGGCCTTCTATTCCCTTATTTACAATAGGCAGATTCACACAGCTCTGCCACAGCTCTGAGGATTCACTTTTATGAAAGTTCAAGGCTGCAGCTCATAGAGACTTGCCTAAACTTGGAATGTGAAATTAAGAAAGAAGTGACCTGGCTTTTGTTGGCTGGACAGATCAGCAAAGCCCAGCAATGTGTGCACAGCAATGTGCACTAAGCAAGGGTGCAGATCTAACAGAGCACAGCAAAATGAATGTTTTCTAATTAGCTACTTTGCCATTGCAAGCAACTTCCAGTTGGTCAGATGATTATTTCATTTATACAAGTGATGTGGGACTAATTATCAAACAGAATTCAACCAACTTGCAAAAAAGGCAATTGCCTATCCAGGAGCAATTAGAAAAGCTTTCTGAGCAACACTGGAACCACAAATATTACATAAGTCTGGAAGATGAGCATGGACAGAAAGATTAACTGGAGAGATATACCCTGAAGTGAATAGAAATATACATTTAAAATAAAATGTATATTTGAATCTTGTTCCCTGTGCAAATCAAGAAAGTTTCTCTGTTATGTCTTTGTCAGAGAAACTGATTTTTGGCAGTGTCCAAACTGTGATGATGTGAGAACTTCTGATGGTGGGGTCTGCCTGCAAACCCTCCTGTGTGTGACACTTCCCCAGCTCTGGGATATCCCTCCCACACTGACAGGAATGCACACAGTGCTGCAGGACACTTTATCTGGTATTCATGTGAATACAGAAGACACAATCAGATCCTAATCCATGAGAGAAGCAGAGCTCCAGTGCCAACAGAGTCATTCCATGCCCATGGCCCTGCTGATCCTGCATCCACATCCCCTCTAAGACTGGAGATTTGGTCTGGCCTTGTCATTCCATCCCCATCACTGGGTACCCAGTGCTCGCCTCCCTGGTGAGGTGGTGGGACAGGTCCTGTCCTGTCCTGCCAGCCTGGGGAGCCCCCAGCCCCTCCCTGTGCCCCAACATCTCCAACATTAACCTGCAAGGCAGTTTAAACAGCCTGACTTTCCAGGTCAAATCCAAACCGAAACTAAGCACCCCCACCAAAACAAACATAAATTAACCTGGAGATCTAGGCATTTTTTGGCTTTTTGATGGCAGCTTCCAGCTAGACTGGAAGTTTCCACTTTTTTCTTTTTCAAATTACAGAATTCTAGAATGGCTTGAGGACCATTAAGACCCTCCAGTTCTAACCCCCTGCCATGGGCACCAAACCTTCCACTAGACCAGGTTGCTCAGAGCTCCATCTGACCTGGTCTTGAACACTTCCAGGGATGGGGCAGATGGTTTGGGTTATAGAGCTGGCAGATGGTTTGGGTTAAAGAGCTGGCTTTGTATATATTTATTTACTGGTTTGTTTTATATTTGGGTTGTATAATTGGTTTTATACCAGTCTGGGGCTTTTTGAAGTCCCTGTTTACAGGAGTAGCTATCAAGACATGCCTTAAACTCCCCATTCCCCATCAAGAATTTAGAATAATTTGTTAATTACTGAAATATCATTTGCAATTATGGTCATCTCAGATTTTCTTGATTTCAACTACAAACGTAAAGTGAGTATTGGGAAGCTGGGAATTTGCCTTACCATATCTTGCTCTTTTACACCCCACTTCCTACAGAAACCTGTTTCAGAGGAGCCATCCTACAATCTCCCAGGTTACATTTCTGCAAAAGTCAGCAGAAAAACTTAAAACAAAAAAAACCCAACTTGGCAACCCTTTGAGTTATAAATTGCATCTTTGCCAAGTGCTTCCCTGCTGCACAGAGCAGATTGTCGCTTCTCACTTCAGCTCCCTGTGCTTTGTCCCACAGCTTGATAAGCGTTTTTGCAAGTGTTACAAGATGGGATCCAATCCCTCCAGACAGACACACACCTCTCTCACATGCAGAGCAGGATGTGAAGTGGAGAACTCTCCACACAGGGGACTGCCAGACCAAAGCAGATGTGGAATGAAATCTGGGGGTTTGGATACCACAAGTGCTCTCAGACCCTTGCTCAGCACACAAATATCAGAGGGAGAACACAAGAAGTTATCAGACCTCAGGCTTTTTTGCTGCTGCTATCATGCTATCCAAAAGTTTTCCATGCACTAAGAGCTATACAGTCAAACTGCTGTACTATTTTTCAGGCCCCTTGCCTTTATTCCCTGGCAAAGCTTCCAGTGCTGTTAAAAGGTGTCTGATAGCAGCAGCATTCAAGCAGAACAGCTTTAAATCAAAGGTTTTGCAGCTTCTCTTGTGGTTATTAAACCACTGCCTCAGATGCTCTTTTTTTGAAGCTGGTTCCACAGGCAAATCCAAGAATATTTCAGTCCCTCACTCTTCTGCTACTCTTTGAATCCTGTCTCAGAAAGCATCATTGTCTCTGCACAGTCCCACTGAAATGTGATCATTCCCCAGAGAGGTCTCACCTTGAATGTGCCTGCCCTCCATGCAAAATTTCATTTCTTTGTTATTGTCAATGCCAGGTGGATTTTTCCTCCCCTGCAGCAGGAGTGTTCTTTTCAGTTCCCTGCTTTAAACAGGTGAAGAGCCAAGTGCCACCTTCTAATGTGCTCAGAGAAAACTCCTGGAGTTTGCCTGGTGATGGAAAAGAGATTGGAACAAAAGAGTCATGGGGTTTTGAATTCTGAAAGGAAGAAATTATTTGTAAGCTTTTTGAAATGCCACAGGATTTCATGGATTTGCACAATGACAGACCAGCTAAGAAGATAAATACTCCTGTGCTTGTCTGTAGGGGCTCAGCCCATCCTGCTTTCTGCATTTTGCCCATCTCAGCTTCCTCACTGCTCAAGCTTCAGTGCCAGGGAAAACAGATGCTAACACCATGCACAAACTGACACTACAAAGTCAGGATCAGACCAACATTTCTCCAGGCTACAAAGCTGTTCCCACTGCCACTTTTCAAGGCATAGAGAATTTTGGATCAAACCTAATGAGTTTGTGTTTTAAAAGGTATCTTCTACTTCAGTGTCTGAAAGCCAGAGGCTTTCAGACCCTGGGACTGATTTGATATTTAGCTTAAAAACTGGTTCTTCTTCCCTGGAAAATTATTGGTGAGCTCCCATAGTCTGCATGCTAATGGTGTACAAGGAAAGGACACGAGAGGAGCACAGAAATCAAGTTGCTGTGATGACAGCAGTAACTCAAGCAAGCAAAAAAACCCTGTATGAGAGGGTATAAAACCCCAAGGACCACACCAGGGGAAACTGAGTAAGAGTGGGACTCTGCTATTCCAAAAAGCAGATTATTCCCACCTTGGTGCAGGCTGCCTGGCCAGCAGAGACTCCTCAGGGCCCTGCACATCTAGAAGAACACCATGGATATGAACAGAGCCATTTCACAGCATGGACATGACCAGAGACACTTCTGGTGTGCCCCAGAGCAACGTTCATGAGGAAACACAAGTCAGTAACCAGGTAGAAACAATTTCCCAAGGGAAGAGAAGTCAGAAGTTTTAGGACAGCAATGAAGACAAATATTATCTCATTTTCTGAGCCTAAGGGACTTCTTTCTCCCCTGGAAGGACCTCAAGAATTATAAACCCCTTGCTTTTCAGAACTGTACCCTCCTGCAGCACATAACTCCCTGCAGTGGTGTGTGGCAATGTTCCTCACTTGGGGCTCACCAAATGTTGAATTTTCAGGCAACCCCAACAAGGGAAGAGATGAGAATCTTGACTCCATGTTTCAGAAGGCTGATTTATTATTTTATGATATATGCTATATTAAAAGAAAATGAAATATTAAAACTGTTCTAAACGAATAGAGGAAAGGATTTCATCAGAAGGCTAGAAAGGAAAGAAATGTAATGATAATAAAATCTTGTGACTGCTCACAGCCTCGACACAGGTGGCTGTCATTGGCCATCAAGTAAAAACAATTTTGCATGCTGTGAAAACAATTCTACAAATCACATTCCAAAGCAGCAAAACATGGAGAAGCTGAGGCTTCTCAGGAGAAAAGATCCTAATGAAAGAATATTTCATAAAATATGTCTGTGACAGTGGTGCCATGTCCTGTTGAGCTTCCCAAAAGCAAAGAGCTGCTAATGACTCCCAACTCTGCCAATGCCTGCAGAGTTCAGCACTGCAAGACCAGCAGGTTTGGGCACCCCAAAATCCATGACAAGGTCTCACCAGCACACACCTGTCCTGCAGACACAGAGCCTTGTGCTGAGCACATCTGTCTGTGTTAGCTGTGAGCTCTCTTTGCTTTTTTTTCTGAACTCTTTAAACCCCTTATTACAGGGTTTCATCTAGGAAGTGTTGTCTGGGAGCTTTTTGTGTTTGTGTGACATGGGTGATCTCATATTTTGACAAAGGAAGATTGCTGCCTGTTGCAGCTGCAGGGAGATTTAGAGTGTGACTCCACATAATGGGGGCAGCACAGAGATGAAATAGTCCTTGCCACTAAGAAAGTACAATCTGGTTTTTTCTCTGAAGGATAGATTACTGTCCTCTGTGGGATCTCAGTCTCTCAGAACTGGGGGGGCTCGGGAGTCCTGGAATGCTGCCAGAGATGTCTGGTGGCTGGACTTTGATCCCACATGGGAGATGACATCAGTATGAGGACGGGAGGATTTCACTGGGGTGAATGGTGAAGGGACAAGTTAATTGGAGTGTGAGATACAGGGTTTAAGATCCCTGTACAGGGGGGTCTAGAGAGGCAAGATGGAGGGATTGGGGCGTGCCCTTCTCCTTCTTCTTCTTCCTCTAGGCCTCCATCTTCTGTGGTGATGTTGGCACTCCGGGATTGGACCTTACTAGGGGAACACTGGTTAATAAGGGTAGAGGGTATTGGAGAAAAATGATAAATATTGTATACGTAACTCCGGGTATAAAGATAGGTGACCGCCCCAGGGGCTTTCAGTGTGTGCCCATGGCTGACTGCTGAGCAGAACTCTGTCAGGCCAAGAGAAAATCTTTTAGATAAGCAATTAATAAACACCGAGACCGAGAACAAATCCGAAGCTTCCTCTCGTCCTTTCGAACCCGGGGGCCCAAGGCCATCTTTGGGCTTTTCCCCAGACCATCTGAACAGCCGAGAAATCCCACAGTCCTCACCTGGATGTTGTGGGGTGTATTAGAGAGTTGCCCAAGGTGACACAGGAAGACTGTCACAGAATCAAGAACAATATAATGTAATTTTTCCCACTTCTTCTGGAGGAAGATTTAGGCAGTGGTTGCCAAAAAATCAAAGGAGAACTCCCAATTTACAGCTTCATCCTAAAAAAAAATAAATCCTTTGCTCAGTTGAAGGCTGTCATTTCAGATGACCTCACCAAAATAGAGAAGATTTGAGGAAGAAAAAGGTAGCAGAGCTGAAACTCACTCTTAAAAAGGAAAACAAAACAAGATAAAAATACCTTGTTGCTCCCCTGCCAACCCCCATCCAAAAATAAGGCCGAGAAAAAAAAATTAAAATCTAGCTCTGCCTGAGCCATCCTTGACGGATTTTGTTTGAAGAATTTAGAGACAGGTTGAATAACAGAGGCTCCACCTCCTATTCCAGTTTTTTTGCTATACTTAGAGACAAAATTCTTATGCTAATTTAAACCTCCCTTGTTTTAATTTAAATTCATTATTACTGGTTCTACCCACAGTGTACTTGAACAGATTATTCCCCCACTCTTTGAAGCCACTTACACACTTAACACATTTGAGGACCGTTCTCCTTCAGTTTTCTGTTTTCAGCAGACCCCATTCTTTCCATTTTCCCAAACAGTTCACTTCCTATGTCCACCATCAGCACCACACTTCCCACCTAGACCATGGCTCACTGGTCCCATCCCTCTTGGATTGCAGTGCCCACAGGATTTGTAGGATTTCCCTGCATCTTACCTGCTTCTCCTCCCTTTTATTGATGAAGCTGAAACACATTCCACGTGTGAGCAAAACACAGGAGAAGCAAATGAGACGAGAATTGTTTCCCTTTTTCTCTGAGGTTCTCAGCTTCCCATGAGAAAAAATCCTGAGCGAAGGGATTTTTTCAGAGAATGTGAATGGCACACCCAGTGTGTAACCTGGGAGCAGTTGGCCAGGAGTGAGGGTTGGTGGCTGGGGACAGACTTGGCATCAGTCAGTGGCAGGTGGGCAATTGCATTGTGCATCATGTGCATCACTTGTCTGTCTTTGGTTTAATTTATTTTCTTTTTTTCCTTTAAAACTATTATTTTTGTTATTATTATCATTATTATTAATATATTTTACTGTGTTTCTATTATTAAACTGTTTTTAGCTCAATCCATGAGTTTGGGATTTTTTCAAACTATTTCTCCTGATTTTCCTCCCCATCCCAGCAGGGCAGGTGAGAGTGAGCATTTGTGTGGTATTTAGCTGCCATTTAAGGGTTAAACCACACCACCTGGGAAAGCCAAGGCATTGGCATTTCTGAAAACGGGCACTGGGACAGAGACAGAGCAGCACATTTACTTCTGCTCTCCCATACTGCCTAATTTTGAAGCCAAGCTCAGCACAGACGAAGCTATAAAAGGGATGGCAGAGGGATATATCAAAGTTCTCCCAGCCAGCAAGAAAATTAGTTTAGAAAATGCTTACCAGCATTCCCTTAAGAGTGTCTTATCCATTTGACTTTTGAAAATAAGTCAGATCTGTTTAAACTACTACATTGCAGCCAACAAATAAAAACACCTAATAAATATCACTACAGTAATAGCACTTTGGAGCATGCATTCATATCTCTTCTTTCTAGTTACCAAATATACACTCATTTCTAAATATTCAGGAGATAATTTGATGTTTCTGGATATGACACTGTGAACAATATCCTTCTCAAAGTGGTGGGAATACATTATGACTCACACATGACATCTGCCTAAGGAGTTATTTAAACTGGAGTATTTTATCAGGGGATTATTAATTTTGGTACCAAAATTAATGAGCATTAACCTGGGTGAATATCTAGAAAATATTACAAATGAGTGGGAAGGGAGAAGACCTACTTGGTGACTCAGAGCAAAGTTTAAAATATCACTTAAGTGGGTATAATGAGCACAGTAATGATAATTTGAAAACTTGAGCCAAATTATGTCTGAGGTAAAATCTATTAAGGGTAACAGCAGTGCCCCCCATCACCATCAGAGGTCTGTGCCAAGACACCACAAGCAAGGAACAAAACCACATTTTTTCCATCAGGCTTAGTTTGTTACGATCTGAGTGAGAGATTAGCACATTTTAAGGATACCTAAACACTTAATTTGAGAGCCAGAGTCCACCAAAATGATTTCTTAACAAATGGGCAGAAGAGCATTCCTACCCATACCAAAATAATTTTATTTGGCAGCACAAAGGGACCTAAAAGGTTTGGGGTTTAAAATCAAACATGCAGCTTAGCAGGTCGCAATAGGTAGTGATGATTTTCCACTAAATCTAGAGAATTTATGAAGGACACCATCAGAGGGTGGTTGTACCTCTCACATATGGGAATGTGTCTAATTAGAAATGCCTAATTTTTTCATCTTGCACTTGGAATGGGCCACCCAGGGCTCAGAACATAGGTGCCACCTGACAAGATTGTAATGGGAACCCAGCAAGCCCTCAGTTGTTTATAAGCATGACTACCAAACTGAACTTTCTAAATGTATTTCTTGTCCTTTCTGAAAAAATAATGAAGTTTTTCTTTGCGAGTATTTATAGTACTTCATGAATTTGCGATGAGTACTAGCAAATAGTTTCACAGCCAGTGAAACAATAGTAAATAAATACATAAAGACTTGGACTTTATGCTGCAATGGTTTCTTGTCCCTTGGGTCTAATTAAAAAAGGGCAACTCACATGTCAGGCCTTGAAATGAGTGGTCTTTTACACAACACAATCATTAACTTTTCAGGCACTAAAAAGAAACTCCTGTTCTGTGTTTTTCCTGCTTTGGTACTCGCTGACTTATAAAGGATTAGGAACTACACTTCTGCCTAACTCACCTGGCACCAGGAACCCCAAAACTCAGAGGTGGTGGGGGGCACTAATGCTTGGAGTGCCCCTAAGGGCATGATCTCCAGGGATCCCAGGTTTGTTCAGTGTCTTGGTTTGGAAAGACAGGAGTCTGCAAAGGAAGGCAGGAGCCTCCCCTGAAATGGAGAATGTAAACCCTCCCCCCACTCCAAATTGCTATAAATTTTAAATTAAGGGGCTCTCAGGCAAAAATATGGGAGCAGGAAATAACAGCTCTTTAATAGGGAAGAAAATTAAAGAATGAAATAAACATTGCAGTACACTAGAACAACACTGACAGAGTCAGAACCCAACCTGACACCCTGTGGGTCAGGGTGTTGGCAGCAGTCCCATTGGAATTGTGGCTCAGCCCTCCTGCAGTGTCAGGGGTGGTTCTGCTGGAGCAGGGATCCTGTAGGAAAGGGTGTAGGCATCCTCTGAAGATCCAGTGGAAAAAGAGGCAGCTGCTATTACTCTGGGCAATCCAGTGGAGAAGCTGTGCAGTTAGTCCAGAATCTCCAGATTATAACTGGGTAGGAATGCTTGGCTCCTCCCTCTGGGTTCACATCTCCCAATGGGATGCTGTAGTTCTTATCAGCCATGCAGTGACATTCAGTAGCTGTTATCAGCAGATGCCCCCTCTCGAGGGAGGAGTGATTGTGGTCACTCAGAGAGAGAGATAAGGAAAAAGGACACTTGACAAAAGACAACTACCATACAGATGGTAATAGAAAACATCTTGCCTTGCAACCTGAAACACTCAGCCAGGTGAGATCTGTGGTGATTTAAGCCTGGAAGAGGAAAAACTACAAGGGGAAGGAAAATCTCCATTGGATGTACAGAAATTTCAAGAATGTCACTGAAATTTTCTGCCACACAGAGCTGCAGAGAGGGAGGAATGGGCACTCTCTCTTCACCAAGGCTTCCTCAGGCTTGGAGGTCTGAATTTCCCCATGGAAGGAGAATGGCAGCCCTGGAATAAACAGTGTATGTGGCTGATCTGAATAGTCCAAAGCCTATCCAAATCTCCACAGCGTGAAGAACATCCCTCACAGGACAACACTGTATAAACTCTTTGAGGATTAAAATTCAGAGCTTCAGCTGCACTGTGCTAGACACTGATTTAGACTCCAAAATAACCCATCTCAGGTAGGAGCAGACACAGGTGGTGCTTGCAGTGTCCTGTCCTCCCAAGTGCCTCCTTTACTGGCACAGAAACAACCACAGCTTATTTGATTATTACAAACAAGATTTGTTTGCAATATCAGTGGCAATGCCAAGCTTCCACAGAGCCTTGTTTCATTTATGAAAATATATTGGTTTGATTTGGGTTTATGATTTTTTTTTCCCTCTGAGTCATATATTTGCAGCATGAGGAACAGCAAAGCTTTCTCAAAGCAGGAAGAGGGGCAGAATTGAAGTGTGAGGCTGTGGAGTAAAGGCAATTTTGATATGATGCTGCTTTGTTGAGCACAATAATTTTTTAGGATGACGAGGCCTGAGAAAATGTATTTTAAATTAAAATAATACCCAAGCACTTTCATGGCAGAAGCAGTAAGTGCACTAAGATAAAACACACACAAAATCTCTCCCAGGCACTTGCAAGTTTGTCACAGCTCCAGAGGGAAATTGTTACTGATCCAATGACCTTCCTCCAAAACCACACAGAGCTATTTGCAACACGACAGTGTGATAACTAAAACCAAGATGAGGGCAGGGTCCTCAAAATTACCTGTTATGCAAGTCTGGGCTCTGGTTTCAAAGTGTTTATGGTGGCAGAAAAGACAAGCTGCAGAGCTTTTCCTTGCTGAGAAAGGCTGGGTGTTGGTAAAGCTCTAACTCTGCTCTTTGCATAGCCATGGTTGGATGCTTTGAGTAATAATTTTCAGCCACTCATAAATATTTTATCTGAAAGCCGTACAGCAATCTCTTCTTAGCTTGCAAACAGGCATTTGACAGCTTGCAAAATAGGAGGTGAGTGTGCAAGGTGGGCTGAGTGCCAGGATTTGCAGGGAGCTGGGGCAATGCCCTTTATTATCCTGAAAATCCAGGCAGCCTCAGAAGGAGGCTATGAAAACCCTCTGGCCAGGTCAGGAGCATTTTCACTGCCTACAGATTGGATAAAACTCTTCCATCTTTCCACTGACCTGAGAAAAATCCATAATTAGCAGGGCCTGAATTTAGGTATCAAACATCCATTTTCAGATCCTGAGAGTTTTGACAGAAAATGCAGGAAAACTTGACACAACAGCTCCAGTTCAGGCTCAAAATGCAGTATTAGCAGACACCCACTTGCTATGTTGTCTAGTCCTAAATAATTCCTGAAAACTGAGGAGTTTAGGTAATAGGAGAAGTGTGGGGGAAAAAAGATGCTGTTACAGAAAAGTGACTTTTCACAAAGAACAAAATGCCACCAGTCAGGAACTTCTGCCACAGCCAAGTCTCATTACTTTAAAGGAATAGTCCAGGCAAATCAGGACAAGCAAAGCCAGGCTAAGCAGAGCAAATGGAGCTGGCAGAGCTGCTGACAGAGGCAGGTGAGTCCCAGCACCATCAGCACAATGCTGCAGTCCTTGCTGCAAGAACAGCACTAAGCTTGCACTAATTTTCACACTCTTTATCTTCCTCCCCTTCTCCTTGCACGGCATGACTTGTTAAGCAGTGTCCTGAAGCAAGGGAATTAATAAGGTGTCAGCCTTTCCAGCCCCCTGTTTTGAGGAAATCTCAGTTTCCAAGCTCAGCCAAAGCCCTCCAGAGCGCTCCCCTCTCCCCTCCCCACCTGAGCCAGCCTTTGGAAGCAGAGCTGCCTGGCTTCAGCCATTAGGCTGCTAAGAGCCTGGCACTAACACTATAAATATCCCATATTCAAACATTATCATTGAGCTCCCAGAGAAGAAACTACCTTGATTGAAGAATGGACTCATTAAGGGACTGAAGTGACAGCTCTGAGCAGGCTCTGTTTGCAGTTTCTAAATGCATCTGCTCTGATGGGATTAAAGATGTGTTCCCCACTGGGAGCAAAGAATGGCCTTAATGCCAGGTCTGCCTCTGGCTACATCATTAAGCAATAAGACATGACAGGCAGTGCATTTCCAGGGTTTTTTTTGCACACTCAGGTATGCAGTGTCATAATGGTCATAGCAAAGCAATGTTGGCCCCCAAGAGCTGTGCTCACTGCACTGGTGCCTATTAAACACAACTCTCAGCCAGCCAAACACTGTCCATCTTCAATGCAATAATAGCAGGAGCAGAGAGCACCATTTCTTGCATGCCAAACCATTTTTGGGTGCAATTCATCCCAGCTGCCTCAAGTCCAAGCAAACAGGCTTTAGATTGACCACACATAAGTCACTGTATCTATTAAAGAGGATTTGTGAGCAACCATCATTTCAGAATTGTTCGTAAAAGGCCACATCCTGGAGAACTCCCTGAGCAAGTGCCATGCCAAAATACTCACAGGTGGGAGCAGAGAGCCAGCAGTGATCCCACAGGGCTTTGACACATCACTGAGCACAACTGCAGCAAGCCAAGATGGTCATCCCCATGTGTGTCACTCTTTAGGAAGCCTGAAACAGTGGTACCTACATTGGCAGGGGACTCTGCATCCTCTGCTGCCACCCTGGTGGAGGTTTGCCCTCAGCTAACACCAATTCTTTGTGAGAGAGCCACCCATCATCACCAAAGCAAACAAAATGGTTTTAGAGCAGCTCACTATTGTATTTGCAGGGACCCTCATGGCAGGGAGGAATGATGGATCTGACTCCATGTTCTCAGAAGGCTAATTTATTATTTTATTATACTATATTATATTAAAGAATACTAAACTAAACTATACTAAAGAATACAGAAAGGATACTTACAAAATGCTAAAAAAGCTAATAATGAAAACTCGTGACGCTTTCCAGTGTCCCAACACAGCTTGGCCCTGATTGGCCAAAAAGTCAAAACAACTCACACCAGAATCCACTGAAACAATCTCCTGTGGGTAAACAATCTCCAAACACATTCCACATGTGAGCACAACACAGGAGAAGCAAATGAGATAAGAATTGTTTTCCTTTTCTCTGAGGCTTCTCAGCTTCCCAGGAGAAAAATCCTGGGAGAAGGGACTATTTCACAAAATGCAGATGCCACAGTTCACCTTCTACTGCTGCATACATGGGGGAAAACCCATCATTTTTGTCCATGCAGGAGGTACAACTGCAAGCCCCACAACCAGGGAATGCTTACACAGCCAGGACTGCCAAAAAGAGCAAGACAGATCCTGGTGAATGGAATAAGGGTGGTAAACCCACCTTAAAAGGAACAGGGTGGTCTTGAACCTCTCAGTTCCCAAATGGTGGTGAAAAAAATTAATGTAGCAGGGTCTACTGCTAATAACTGCTTCCAATGCGTCAGTCCTTTTCCACACATCACGTCTGGCAGCTCTCCTTGCCTCTGGACTCACTACTGACTGCAGTTGCTTGAATGTATTCATAACCCGTTGCTTACTCAAATAAATTTTTCAGAGCAGAAATTCTCCAAAAATCCCTCAAGCCAGACACAAAAATGAAGATGTTGAAAAATACCTTCAGGATGCTTTCCAAAAAGCATGTACACTTTCTTTTGGACTGCTATGACTGCAAAATGCAAGCTATGTATTTCATATCTTCACAAACCCAAAAGCAAGTCTGCTCCACATGCAGTTTGGCTGTGTGAATTATATGCCCTATGTGAACAATATAGGAAAGAAAACTACAACAGAAAAAGATAGGCAATGGGGAAATTATTTCTTAGCTCACAAAGGGCCAATCATATGATCAGACACCCTTCCCTGAAAGAGTCAAGTGCTCACAGTTGCTATAAAATTCTGACCACAGCAAATTGTTCTCATCAAACAAGCGCCCTTACTTCAAATGTGAGGGCTTACACCAACCCAGCATGCTATGAAATATGCAGGGCTTCTCTTAGAAGCCTGGGGATTTTTCTAAGTTGCTTAAATGAATGCATGTGGATGGGCTTAGGGCTGGCCAGCCCAGCACAACCTGCAATGGGCAGCTTTAGAGTCATTAAATACAGGAAAACACCACCTGAACTATCTGAGAGCTTAGTACTCCATTCCTGAGAGGCTTAGCCAGAGCACATAAAGGGGATTTCTCTGCTGGGTCTGAGATTTGTAACCAAAGTGTTTCCTAACAGTAAGAAATCACGACAAATATGACCAATTAGCCCTTTTTTTTCTGTTTTTTTTTTTTTTTTCCTGTTTTTTTGTTGTTGGTTGGTTGGGTTTTGTTTTGGTTTTGTTTTGGTTTTGGGGTTTGTGTTTTTGTTTTGTTTTTTTTGGTTTTTTTGTTTTTTTGTTTTTTTTTTATGGAGTGAGAAAAGCTTAGATCACCACCATTTTCCCTCATGGCTCTGCTCAAACAGAAATCTTCACTCCAATGTTTTAGTCAAGAGGTTTCAGTTTCTACCTGGTGGGACATTTCCATCCACACAGGTAACAAACTAGAATTACACCCTGGGAACCCTCCTGCCCTATCCCTCCTGTGTGTTTTCATCAATCACCCAGGTTGGTGTGGGAGCTCCCAGCCCAATCCTCCACCGTGGTACAGCCACAGCCTCACATTAAAGCATGAAAATTTAAACTCCTCCTGCTCCTTTGCAATATTTACAAATCTATGAGAGTAATGCAAGCAAATGGCAGCTGTCTGGGGCTGAGGGGAACTGCTGAGCTTTCCACCAGCAAATCAGTTCCCATCTTTTATTTACAGGAATTTAAGAGATTTCATTAGTCATAGAACAATTCACATTTCAAGACAAGTGAGGCCACACAGTTGCACTGCACTCAGCAACTCCCCAAATGCTCCCACATTTTTGTAGGAAATGCAGAGGCTGAAACTTCTTAGGCTAGAAAGCCCCAGGGATGAAACTCAGCAAGGAACCCCACTGCAGAGAGTCCCACAAACCCTCAAAGTGGAGGCTGTCCTGTTGTGGGATCATGAGCTGGCCCTGCAAAGCAATCTGCCTCTGCTCCATCATCCTCTGACAGCTTTAACAGTCCCCTCTCTGCTCCTTATCTCCTACTGGCATGGGAACCACTTTGCTAAATTCATATCTGTCCAAATTTTACAGGCTTATGCAATATTGGATAATCTTTCCATTTTAAATTGAGGTGGATTTTTAAAGAGCTGTTTTAAGTTCTATGCCACTCAAACCATTTTTACACATTTCCTGTCATGTTCCTAGAAGCAGAAGAGCCACATCGCAAGAATATTCCAATTTCTTTTACTCACAACCAGCTTTGTGTTACAGGTTCATTTGGCAAGAAATACCAGTAATATTCTTCCATCCCTGAAAATATTCATCTGGTGGGAGATGTCCCTACTCATTGCAGTGGGGTTGGGCTAAATTATCTTTAAAGGTCCTTTCAACACAAATTATTCTATCATTTTATACTGGGACAGACTCTCTGCCACCAAATGGAAAAGTGATTTCTTTGATAGCCATCACAAGCCTCACCACCATCATCTTTTCTGAAAATATGTACCCTTTAGGGACCAGGCAATGGAGAGAACGTGATCCATGCCACAGGCAAATTACCTTCCTGAAAATGCCTTGCTTGCCTTGATTCCACTTGCTGTCAGATAGGATAAAGCACCCTTTGGGAAGAGGATGCTGATGCTACAGAAGCAATGAGATAAATGTGTATTTACCAATAATTCATGATTTATATAGGATGAGAATCCTCTTGTCTGAGGATCTTCAAAAACATGAAGCTGAGAAACAGCCAAAGTTTTCCAATTACAGAAAGCAAGAAGACTCACAGCATTTGAAATGGATTGGTTTTTAACAAGAACATTTATAAATCCAGAATATATAGACAAGGCAGATTATGGGAACTCAGAAACTTCCTTAACCTTAGCTGACTTTAACTTTCTTTATAGAATTACCAAGACTTCTCTTCTTTCCTCCTTGCCTTCTACATCCTTTGTCTCTACAGAAACATTTTGAGAGCCCAACTCACAGCCTATGAATCACATAGCACAGTGAGCCCTCTTCTGGATTCACCCATAGATGTTACTGGAAGGAAACAAAATAGAGCCCATATAGCCTCCTCATTAACATCTGAGTTATTCCTGGAAGGCTCAAAGACTTTTCCATCAAGCTTGGATTGTTTTGGTTTAAAAGGTTTCAGCAATGTTCTGCCAGCTTTTCTCCAGCCCAGTCATAACTTATTAAATTAAACTGCAAATCTACTTTAATTGCTGTTCCTTCCCCTCATCTCCTCCTCCTTAAGGGGTTTCGGAATAATCATAAATTTGCTTTATTCGTGCTTAAAGCCTCAGAGCTGTTCTCTACCTTCCTGACATCAGAAATTCAGGAAAGTACAGTCAGCGCTCAGGAAACCATCTGAGATGGACACAGCTGTTTCCTCATCTTGGAAGATGCACAGAGCAGAGCAGGCAGATTACCTCCACAAGACAGGAACTGCCCCTGGTATACACCCTGCCTGTCCTTGGCACATTGACCTCAGCAAATGCCAAACCATGCTTCAAATTTAAAAAAATCACTTCATTTATCAAGGAGATGCCTTGCAAGTCCTGTGGTAAGGAGCAGAGCTGGCTGAAACCTTCCTCCCCCTTCAAATGAAGATCAGTCCTGCAACAGGGTGCACACATGGCATGGTTCTGCTGAGAGACCCGTGACAGAACTTGGGAAACAATTATCATACAAGAAGAGATAGCTCTGGGAATATCCTGCAGCTGTGAATGCAGCAGCAGTCCTGACAGCCTGGGGAAGTGTTGCCATCACTGCCTGTCTCAGTGCTCTGGAAGAGTTCCAGCCAAAGCACTCCTTGGTATTTGTGCTTGGTGTGAGAGGACACACAACCACACCTCCCTGTGACTGCCACTACCCCAGGGAGGTGTTTGCATCCAAAACAGGGTGGAAATTTCAGAAGATGGGACTGGTTTGAAACTTGCAATGTGTCTGGAGTGTCCTAGGAGAAATCCATCTCCCTTCACTCCTGTGTGTGCTGGTGGACTTCCACATGAAGATCCCATCCCATCTCTGGGTTCCCTGTGCTCAGGAAAATTCAGCTGCTGGGGCTGGGCTGGAGCTCAGTTGGCTCCAGCCAAACTTGGTTGTCAGAAACCACAAAAAGAAGAGTTCTGGCCAGGGCCACTGTGCTTGAAAACACAAACAGAGCCAAATTCTGGCGCTCACATGAGTCTGTATTGTAAATGCAGGGTCACTGATACAGGGAGAGAATTATGCATCTGACTCCATATTCTCAGAAGGCTAAATTATTACTTTATTATATTATATTAAAGAACACTATACTATACTAAAGAATACAGAAAGGATTACTGAATACTAAAAAGATAATAATGAAAACTCATGACTCTTTCCAGAGTCCTGACACAGCTTGGCCCTGATTGGCCAAAGAGTCAAAACAACTCACAGCAGAACCCCATGAAACAATCCCCTGTGGGTAAACAATCTCCAAACACATTCCACATGAGCAAAACAGAGGAGAAGCAAATCAGATAAAAATTGTTTCCCTTTTCTCTGAGGCCTCTCTCACTGCCTTTCAGCTTACCAGGAGAAAAATCCTGGCTGAAGAAATCATGTTCAGAAAATGTGAATGCCACAGTCTGAAAATTGGAAGACTGGCAAACCTGGCCTTGAAAACAATCATGGCTAATCAAAAATGAAGACACACTCCTGAGCCAGGTACTGAGGTGGGGAGACATTTCTGTTGCATGTCTTACCCCTTCCTGCACCCAAAATTATTCTGCATTATTGGTTTAAAAGAAAAAAGCATCATCCATTTTCTCTCAGTTTACCATTAATTCTTCAATTGGTTTACAAGGCAGCAAGTGAAATACTCTCTCTACAAGGAGCTAAAATGCTTACAGATCACTGTGAGTTCAAAGGATGTGTCATGGAAACACATTGGGGAGAATTACTATTTCTCATCAGTGGGATAATTGCAGGCAATCCATCTGAAGGTTAGAACACAATATTTGGAAGAAGTTATTGCTTCTACATTTCTTTATAGTCTGACATGAAAGATCTGAAACTTCTTCTGCATGTGACTCAAATATGAATAAAGCTCATAACAAAACATAATAGAGAAAAATGAAAAAATCCTGGCTTATATAGAGGCATCTGTGCTGTGGTTAAATTATATTTCGATTTTCAGCTCATTTGTTTATTCCTCCAGACAACTGCTGACCGTGTTCTAGAGGATCTTAACTTTGTTGAGGACCTCTTGACTTTGCTGACTTTTAATCGTGCATCAGGGAGACTTTAAATAAATCAGCCATTGCTATTGGCCAGTAATGAAAAAACATTAGGAGGAGATGCAAGCAGTACCTACAAATTACTGAGGATAAATACAGAGAGCTGAATCCCCCATCCATGGTACAGACAATTCCTCTGCAAAGTCAAAGCCTGCCCAAGGGGCTTGGGCTGCTTAAACCAGGTTTGCCAGAAGCTCTCACAACTTTTTCTGTGTGGGAGCTCCTGTGGTGACTGAGCCAGCAGAAACATGAGCAGATTGTTGTTTTGCCAGGCTCATCATAGCAAAGGGACTGCAAACTGAACTTACCTGGGAAGAAGAGTAAGACAGATTTCCCTTCTCACCCCCAAGATTTCACCTTTTACAGTTCAGGTCTCAAAGTCCCTCTCTGGAATCCACTAAAAATATTACTGGTACTCATCTGAGCTTTTCCTCCTTCCTGCTTGGCATATGTGTAAGGGATCTCTTCATCTTCAAGCCCAGAGTGGTTTCTTTGCTCAGACCTGGTCTCTGAGCCCAGGAGTCCTCTGGAGTTCAAGGTGTCAAAAAGCCAGGCCATGGGGAAAGGCCTGAAGAGTTCTGTTTCAGTGTCCTATGTCATGCTAAAGCCAGGGTGGCAAACAACATTCAGTCACCTCAGAAATGCTGACCAAGGTTTTGCAGATCTCAAGGAATGCATGTCCAACACAAGTGTGCTGGAAGAGACTTAAACAATCTGACATCCCCCCCAGCCTTCACTCCTCAGCATTTACTGCTGGTAATTGGTGCAGATTTTTGCCTTCAGCAATTTCTCACCCAAGCACTGCAGCTGAAGATCCTGACTCCCACCATGCTGGGGGAGCAGGAACAGCCTTGGGCACCAAACACTTCCCAAGAACATCCCCCAGCAGATGGCACAAATTTAGGGAACTGTGGATGGGAAAGGGAATCCCCAGGAGATGCAGTGACAGCACACACACTGCGATGAAGATCTTTTTTCTGTGTCCTCACAATCCATTTCCACACAGCAGTCAACTCTTCTCCACATAGTGTTTGGGACTTGAGCACCTCTAGGGAATCACACTTACTTGATGAGGGATGAGGAAGAAAGGAATAAACAGCATTTTCTGCTCTTGAAGAGAGATCACTGAGACACCAAAGGCCTCTCTCTAGCACATGGGGTGAGAGATGCTGCTTTGTGTCAGCAGGAAGGAGCCCCAGCAGGATTATATTAGCAGCAGCAGGGAAATGCCCTGAGTTCTGCTGCCTCCAGGCCTCAGTTGTTCGCTTGCTTAGCTCCAAGCTCTGCACAGGATACACAGCTGTCTCTGGGTTCAGGAGTTGGGTATCACAGGATACCCAACTCCTCTGGGTTCTGCACACTGGGCTGCTCCAAGGGCTGAGACACCTCCAGCAATCATCATGAAGTGCCTCTCAAGTACAAGATCACAGAGCAGGATCACAGCCATGGAAGAAAACAGCTTTCTGTGCCCAGCTGGACTGCATCAAACAACCTAGCTACATTTAAAAGGTGTTTTCTGCCCCTTTTCTGAAAGCCAGCTTCTCATACCTCCATGCTCATGGGCTCAAAAAGCCCCAGGGTTTGCAGCCATGCAAGTCAGCTGCTGGACAGCAGAGCTCCAGTGCTGCAGGGTCTGCAAAGCTCTGCCCATCCTGGAGATGTGCACAGCACCAGATACCTGCATTATCACAGAACACACCTGGGCAGGTGTGACAAAGCAGGAGGAAACCTAACAGAAAACAACACAGCCCTCAGGAGTGAGAGGAGGAATCCTTTCTCCTGTTGGAAATGTTCAAGGCTGGGTAGCCAGACCATTCTGGTGAGTGATGCCTTTAGGGAGCCTTTCACCTGAACCAAATGCTTCAGCATCCCACAGCACCAATGACCCCATCCAGAGTACACCTGGATAAATGACCAA
This sequence comes from Melozone crissalis, assembly GCF_028551555.1. Classification (NCBI taxonomy): domain Eukaryota; kingdom Metazoa; phylum Chordata; class Aves; order Passeriformes; family Passerellidae; genus Melozone; species Melozone crissalis. The sequence goes on from NW_026535834.1 coordinate 4,619,126, forward strand.
AGGAGTGCTGGCATTAAAAGTGGCACACTGAAGTGAGTCACCAATTAGCAGCCTCTGTGCAGTGTTTAGTGGCCAGAGCAGGGCTGTCCTGTCTCCTAAGTGACTCACAACATGAAAGAGCTTCACATTGTAGTGATCAATCACAAAAGGTGAATAAGCAGCTGTGGTTTTGTCCAGAGGCTGAGTAACAAACCCAGCTACACATCAATGTGATCCATGCTCCTTTCCACTTAGTTAAATGAGCACCACTGAGTGTAAGCCCATTGTACCAGGCAGGGTCTCCTCTAAAGGGGGGAGATCAAAGAGCAGCAGAGGGAGAGGTTTCCACACACTCCTCATAACTTTACTATTGCCAAACCCCTATTGCAACATCCAGATACACTGCAGAATATCAGAGTAAAGGAACTGCACAAATTCCACCTGAACAGAGACTTGGATCAACTAGGAAAAGGTAACAAAATACTTTTTTAATTGAAGATAGTGTTTTTTACCATCTTTTCTGGAAATGAAGTCTGTCCTTTCTCCTACCCCTCTATGTTAAATCCTGTTATAGAATAATAGGACTCTTTGGGTTAGAATGGACATTAAACACCATTTATTTCCAAGCCCTCTGTCATGGTAAAAGTGTCTTTTCACCACACCAGGTTGCCCAGGGCACATTTAGATGGGACTTGAACATTTCCATAGATGGAGCATCCACAACTTCCCTGGTCAACATGTGCCAGTGCCTCACCACCCTCACTGTCGAGAATTTCTATTTAATATCTCATCTAACTCTACCCACCTTCAGTTTAAAGCCATTACCCCTTGTCTCTCAACACCTGCCCATGTCAAATTCCCTCTCCAGCTCTCTCCCCATGACCTCTTACTGTAACTCAAGAGCTGAGCAGCAGCAGGAAATTCAGACCAGCATAACCAGGGTGAGCAGGGAAAGCAGTAGAGATTTCTCTCTTAAAAAGACAAAGCTGCCACACACCCTCCCACACTGCAGTTCTCTCAGAGATCCTGAAAGCTGATGGAGAGCTGGGTCTGCACAGCATCAGACAGGCATTCACCAGGCAGATGGAGAGTTTGTGCTGTCAAGGCACCCTCCAGCTAAGCCATAAAATCCTCCTTTTTCTCTCATTATGAGGAGCAGAATGGCTTTAAGAAGCACCCAGCATAATGGAAAAGAGAGGGGTATCTGGGCAGGAGGGCACTGCCTTGAGCAGATACAAGTTCCATCTGTGGTGGTGCATGTGTTTGATGACTCCATGCAACATGGGAAGGCAGATATGGGCTCAGTGTAATGTCAGATCTCTGCTTTCTTGGTAAAGGAAAACTCAGAATTTCATACTACAGGCAATCAAATTCAGGAAAAAAAAAAAAAAAGAAAAAAAAAAGAGGGAAAAAAAAAGAAAAGCAGAACCCAGAGCCAAGTTCTTTAGCACTGAAGGTTTGACTCTACAACCTCAGTACCTTTACTTCCTCCTGTAAAGACATGCAAATACAGATAAAAATACTCCAATGATGCTGATAAAACCTTTACAATGCTGTATCTGGGGTGATCACATTATTCATAGGTTACAAGCTTTACATGAATAGTGCAGCTCATTTGGTTGATTTTTTATTCAACTTTTATACAGTGGTAGATAATGGCACAGCATGTCATAAACCTTTTAGAATTCTATTTTAATGTCTTCCCCAAATATTTCTGACTTAGCATTACAACAGTTGCTTTCAGCTCCAGAGACAAATTCTTTGGAATGCGTGAAGGCAAATGGGCAGAACTCAGAAACAGCCTCAAGATAAACTAAGAAGCAAGAAAAATCCTTTTTTCACACTTAAAGACTTAGAATTCACGCAGAATTTCCAAGGATAATGATGTTTTCTCCCCTTCAAGAGCACACAGGAGCCAGATCCATCTGCAGAGATGCTATAATCCAAACCAGCTGATGTTGCAGTCTGGTGTTCAGGGGAAGACACCTCGAGGTCTCTTTTCCACTCCCCCATCCCCATCTTATAAATCCATACGGCACAAGATAAGGGCTTATTAGGCTTTGTTAATCAACACTTGAGGCAAATGAGAGTCTGTAAATCTCATTGTTTTGTTTTTAATTCAGGAGTATTTTCACATCCAGCACTGTGTTAGATTGGAATTTAGCCTGAGCTCTTCCATTCCACATCAGTGCCTTCAATCTATTAATTAGACAGAGAAAACCCTAACTATTCTCCTTTATCCAGACAAGCTCTCAACTGGATAGATTTCTGATCTAACTTTAAAGAGTTGCACAAAAGGCAGCTCCAAGGAAGGCTTCCTGTCTATCTCACCAGCAGAGCCCAGTGTGTGCACCAGACAACACCTCACACAAAAATGCAGGCAAAAGACTGAATTCCAAAGAGCTGCCATGACCTAGTTTCACGTCAACCTTCAAAAGACCGCAGTGTGTGCATGATTTCTACATTTTCACTTGATTCAGAGAAAACCAACACTTTGTTTCTAACCCCAGCAGAGAGGCCAAGGCAGTTTTGCTATATTACAATATGATCTCCCTATTAAGTGATGGTCTGACTTACTGGTTTTAGGGCAGTCTTTCCTTTGGCTGAGTGCAGAAGGAATCATGTCTATAACGCTGCAAATTCTTCTGTACCTGCTCTGCTCAAACCCAGATTACCTTCAGCCTTTGGAGAAATCAAGTTGTCTTCCAGCTTTTCTCAGTGTAATGGAATCAAGCCCCAGAGATTTTCAGCAGACCATGCCTTATTGTGTTTGTGGGGTTCCCAGACAAAGGGAGGAATGATGAATCTGATTCCATGTTCTCAGAAGGCTAATTTATTATTTTATGATACTATATTATATTAAAGAATACTATACTAAACTATACTAAAGAATACAGAAAGGCTAAGAAGATAATAATGAAAACCCGTGACTCATTCCAGAGCCCTGACAAAGCTTGGCCATGATTGCCCAATGAGCCAAAACGATTTACATGAAACCAATGAAACAATCACCAGTTGGATGAACAATCTCCAAACACATTCCATATGTGAACACAACACAGGAGAAGCAATGAGATAATATTGTTTTCCTTTTTCTGTCTGGCTTCTCAGCTTCCCAGGAGAAGAATCCTGGGCAGAGGGATTTTTCCAGAAAATATGACAGTGACAGTGCCTGAAGACCACTTGTGTTAAACCAGGATTTCCAGAGTCACACCATCCAAATTGTGTTTTGCCAGTTCTTATCCAGCACTATGTCAACTCTTCTGCATAACAAAACACAGGACCACTTTCCATACTGCAGGATAATAAGGCAGATGAACAAAAAGTATATGTAAGCAGATTATCCTCAGATAGGAAGAGTTGCTCTGCATTCCGGTTTTGTTGGCAAAAGCAGCACTGTACAGTTATGAAGCACAGTCTTCCAATCCTTTCAACCAGAAACAAGATCATTTGGATCCCATATACCATTAGTCTGAGTATTAACAATCCCAAAAGAAGTCAAAGTAGTATAACACTTGTGGAACAGCAGTCAGGCCCATAATGTACCAATTGCTCATTCAGCATGAGATGAAAGTATTTGAGCCTTTAATGATTTGGTTATGTTAATTCCACCTTCAAAAGATCCTTAAGCTACAGGGAGGAACACAGGGTACTCACATAATGCTGCAGCTTGAATCTTTTAATCTCTACCTTAACACAGACCACATATTTACCAAAATGCAGTGCCAAGTCCAAAAAAAAAAAAAAGTTTTTAGAAAAACCTTTCCAGATAGTGACTTTACCATAAATATATACATTTTATAGGAAAAGCTTTGATTAAACAATCTTTTGTTCAGTCAGTCCCAAGTATCCTAAATTTAGTCATCCACTTAAACAACAGCTTCAATCCTTATACCCCAGACCTAGCAATAACAAGATTTAAATAGGGAAAATAAGTGTCAAAGTCTGAAGACCAGTTTGAATGTATTTTTTGCAGTGCTATAGGAGGATGAAGAACAGAGAGAACCATGAGTTTGTGCACTACAAAAATAAACTGTCTGTTTAAAAGCTTTCATTACCTTGGCCACAGACTTTTTGAAGTTCCCACCATATTTTGAGTTGTTTCTTTGCCCGTGTTCGTTAGTTAGGAGGAGATCTCTGAGTCAGCTGAGAAAGAAAGAAAGAAAATGTGAGTTTCAGCTTTCTGCAAATCTGATTGTTGAACATTTTCAGCTGATTGCATTATCCCCTGGCCTAAGCCAACTAATTGCTTTGGTTCAATTGAATGATAATTGGATTGTTCCCTATAGTTGTGGTTCAATGCCACAGCATTGTGCTGCCCATAATACAGTAAAAGCCTATTAAATCCATGGCCTTGCTGTGCAGAATGGTACCTTTAAAACACACATTTGCTTCTATTGCACATATCAATGCTAATTTTCTTCTTACTTAAATCATAGGAAAAGGGCTTTAAAAATGCTGCAGCAGAGTGAAAGAGCAGAAACTGTGCCCAAGTTTCCTTCCAGACAACAATGCTAGATCTTATTCTAAGGTTTCAAAAGGTCTCAAAATTCCAAATTTTCATAGTTGTAATTTAGACCCTTTGCCTGGAAAACTTGTATTTAAAGAATTGCATCCCAATGTTTTTTGTGTTTCTTGGGACAGTAGTCCAAAAATTCAACTTGAATTTGGAGCTTTAACTCCAGCTCTCTCTTACCAAGAAAACACGAGTTTCCCTGAGTGCCCTCTAAAATGCAGCACACTCAGAGGGTAAACTATGTTCCGATGAGCATTGCTAATGGAGACTTTTCCATTAAAAAGGTAGAGAAACTGACTTTTTTCATATGGCAGTGATCCCAGCCATTGCAGAGCCCAGGTCCCCATAAAGGTATGAGCAGGGGAGCTCTCAGGTGGATGAGGATGAAGCACCCCTGGAGATGATGAGCTGTAGCTCAAGTGGAAGAGCCACAGCTTTAGGTGGTACTTCCCCAATTCACAGCCTAGATTCTGCAGAAAACCCACCTGTGCCTTTCCACCCTCCTCCCACAGGCTGCTTCTCCTTATCAAGACACTCAAAACTGGGGCTAAAGCACAAGCTCACAGTACCTAGTCCTGACAAGGCAATATTAATTCTGGCAAAAAAGTTCTCAAATGCAGATAATTTGAATCAGAAATTGTTATAGGTATCTGTGAGACAGCAGGCAGCCTGGGACAGCCTTTGTCATAAAGTTTAATGTAAGTTCACCTCAAAAAAAAAATCTAATGTTTTACCATTTTCAGGAATCCTCTCAGGACAAATGTACCTGGGTTCGTTTCATGGTTGAGAAGTGTTTGCCTCTGTAATAAATGAGAACTTCAAACCCTCCTGCAGCACCTGAGATGAAAACTACCTCCTCTCTGAATTTCTCTCAACTCTTATTAGCACACTGCAGCACAACTGTGCTTAAACCTACACCTCTTCCAAGAGCAGACATTGAAGGTCTCTAAAACCCCTGCATGAGGTGATTAATTAGATGATTATTCACACACAGAGCTTAATCCCAAACCCAGGGAGACCTGTGGGAGTTTTCTGACTAACGACCTGCAAGTTGCTACCTGGAGACTCCCCAGAGATTAATTATGTGCTAGATCTGCTCAGATTATGGGCCTGATTTACAACATTGCTTGGTATTAAGCTTGCCCAACTCTTTCTGGTTTTCAGTTTAACGTTAAATGTTTGTGCTGAAGGGTTCACGTTGTTGCCTCAAGGAGCACTTTTGGAGAATGTTCAAAGCCAAATAGCTTAGTGGTTTCCAAGGAGGAAAAAAAATTAAAACAAGAAAATAATGTGAAGATATTGGCTTGGTCCCTGCTGCCAGACCTGGTGTCTTGGTTTGGAAAGACAGGAGTCTGCTAAGGAAGGCAGGAGCCTCCCCTGAAATGGAGAATGTAAACCCTTCCCACCCCTCTGAATTGCTATAAATTTTAAATTAAGGGGCTCTCAGGCAAAAATATAGAAGCAGAAAATAACAGTTCCTTAATAAGGAAGAAAAATATAAGGATAAAATAAACATTGCAGTACACTAGAACAACACTGACAGAGTCAGAACCCAACCTGACACCCTGTGGTTGGTGGCAGTCCCATTGGAATTGCGGCTCAGCCCTCCTGGAGTATCAGGGATCCTGTAGAAAAGGGTGCAGTCATCCTCTGAAGACCCAGTGGAAGAAGACGCAGCTGCTGTTCCTCTGGGGAATCCAGTGGACAAGCTGTGCAGTTAGTCCAGGACCTCCAGATTATATCCAGGTAGGAATGCTTGGCTCCTCCCTCTGGGCTCACATCTCCCAATGGGATGCTGTAGTTCTTATCAGCCATGCAGTGACATTCAATAGCTGTTATCAGCAGATGCCCCCTCTCGAGGGAGGAGTGATTGTGGTCACTCAGAGAGAGAGATAAGGAAAACTGCCCACTGACAAAAGATAATCTGCCATACAGATGGTAATAGAAAACATCTTGCCTTGCAATCTGGAACACCTGAGGGAAAGGAAAGGATTTTTATTTGAAAACATCGAATTGCACGATATCAGCATGTAGAAAGGGGGCTAAGAGACACTAACAGCTGTTCTTTTCTTCAAGATCCACATTTGTGATTTTTGGTATTTCAACTCCTACAATACTGAAAGACCCTGTTCTCAGCTTTCATGGAAGGTGATACTTTCCTGCCACTCCAAGTGGACAGCACTGTGGGCAGTTGCTGCTGTGGATGGGAGTGATGGACCTCTCAATCAACAATCTGCATCAGTATTTTCCTTCTGCCTGCATGGTGTGGCAGGACAGGAGGTAAAATTACCTCTGAAGGCCAAGGTAACTCACTCAATGGCACTTGGTGTCACACAGACACAGAAAGGACACACAGAGATGGCCTGGGGCAGCAAAACTCCTCTGCATGAGCTATCTTCTCATGTATAAACCACTTGAAGAGCTGTCAATAGAATATTTCTGAGGGAGTTTAACTTTCTGATTAGCCTTAATTGGGTTGGTAAATCAGGAGCGGGATCAAGGCATTTGCTCGTTTGTAACAGAATGGGTTCATGGCCCAGTGGTTTCTGTTTCAGCCTGTGCTTGGCTTCAGTCCACCAGCTGGACTATAAAATCCTTGCAGAGGGAGGATCCTGTTTCAGCAATTCCTTGGGCTGGAATTTGTGAGTGAAGGTTGCCATAAGACCATTGGGAAAGGTAAAAGAGCCTCTCTAAAACAGAGCCTGCCCCACAGCTTGTGAGGCAGCCTGGGAGTCTGCAGCTGGGAGAAGTCTGGAAAGGCAGAAATAAGTCAGGGATTTCCCTAATAATAGAGTTACTCATCAAAACAAAGGACCCGAGCTGGCTTCCTCTCCCAGGCAGGAAAAGAGAAAAAGAAGGAGGTAGTGAGCACACATAGGTAAAAACTGAGGCTTCACCAAAGCTGCTCTTTTCAGGTCCTGGAGGACTTGGATTTTACCAAGCCTCCATTTGCACTCTTTAACCACAGAATCCATGTCTGCAGAGCTAAGGGAGGCAAGGGGAGAACATCCAGGAGACAGATCTGTCCTTATCCCCAAACAAATAATGTCTACCTCAGGCGCATGGCAGAGATAAAGATCTTCCTGTAGAACACCACTTAGACCGTGAATGGGATTTCTTTTGCTGTACAAGACACTGATATTGGGTCTACATCCTCCCACCAGCCCCAGAAGGCACAAGACAAAATACTGCAATTATTAAATAGAAGATGCTGGAGCTGTAGAGTTCACATCAGATACATCAGAAAAATACAAGGATCTGAGTGTCCTTGCTCTTCCTTTGCTCTTCAGCCTAAATTGTCCACAAACCCCTTTGGTGAGAAAGGATGTTTTCCTAGAAATATGCTGCAGCATTTCACACTCAAGTGCTTTGCATTTTCTCACAGCATTTTCCAGCCTCTGTTGAAGGCAGGTCACAGGACTGGGCAGACTGTCCTCACCCAAGACACAGGCATCCAGCCCTGCACTGGCTTCAGGTCCACAAATTATAAACTGAACTGGGGAAAAGTGTCTTTCCTAGATTGTCTTGCTGCTCATCTCCCCGACTTCAAAGCTCGCATCTGTCTCGTGAGGTGAGGATGGTTTCTAACTTTAGTTGACCCAAATTACTCCCAGCCTTCCTCTGCAGCACACAGCAACACTGAGCCTTTGTCTCACACCTTTGATCACTACATCTGGGAAATAAACTGGTGTCTCTGCAAAGGAAGCTTCACAGGCAAAGGCACAGAGGTGAAGCCCATGGCTGAGTCACTGTCATTAACAAAGTGATTCTGCTTGGGAGAGGCAGCAGGGGGAACCTGAGCACAAAACACAATTTGAGCTTTTGGGCACTCCTATCACACCTAAGGGCAGATCCTCACTTTAGGGAAGAGTCATGCTCTGGTTTTCCACAAGGTGGTCCTGCAGGTAGCAGACAAGCTTTCCTAAGTTTTAATTAGTAAAAAATGATGCAAAGACCTCATACAGCTGTTCTCAGTACTGGAATGACTTTCAAGTTCCTCAGGGATAGAAGGCTGGGACATTCTTGCTTTGTATCCTGAAATCTTTCCCATCCCTCCTTATCACGGTCCCTTCAACAAACACAAACACTGTAAATACTGAATTAACATGCCATTAATTCACCCTTCTGAAAGCAACATGGTGTCTGGTTCAGAACAGACCTATGAAAATTATGCTTAGAATTAAAGAATTTATCATTAAATTTCATCATTACCAATGAAAATTATGCTTAGAATTAAAGAATTTATGGCAGGATATTTAGTTTTTTTCCTCTCAAATTAATTTCTAGTGTACTTTGCAGTTGTATTCCTGCTGAGCAGGATGATTGTCCTTCAGTATAAGGATGAATTTTGGACATCTTCTACACTTAAAACTTTGCTGACTTAGCCACAATAGCAAGAAAGTAGCTGAAACTCTCAGGGATACTTGTGACTTTCAGTTCTGTTATCTCAAAGAAAAATTAAACTCAAGCTATAAAACACAGCATCTTGCAAAAGGGCAAGGCCATTTTTAAACACCACAGATTAGCAGAACATAGCACAATCCAAGCTTTTGCCTATTCATAGACATGACCCTCCTAAAAAGTGAGAAAAAGAAGGAAAGAAATTTTTTGTTTTTATAAAAAGTTTGAACTCTTAAACAGCAGGATATTATGTACCTGCTATTAAGCTCCATCTGGCACTAACCATGCAGGCAAGTGACAAGCAAAGACAACTTTTTTTGGGGAGGGTAGTGAGGGGTGGAGAGTGGGGGGACTGACTGATTTTAGCAAAAGCTGTAGAACAAAAAATTTGTTTGAAGTGCTTCTGCACAGCTTTTTTGTCATGCACTTGCAATTTTTAAAACTATTTTAAGATATGGTGGTAAATGTGTTAAATAGGTCACTGTCTGTGTCCAGCACAGGGATAAGAGGCTGTTTATAACTCCAGCTGCAGAACTTTGGCTTTTGAGCTCAACTGGTAACTGCTTACATGGCAGGTCCCCAGTGCTTGCCCAGAAGGCAAAAGTTACAGTCAGAGAAAATAAATAAATCTGACTGCTCTCATGTTCAGCCTTGCTCCAACTCACCAATATTTCTATACATGGCAGCCCTGGAGCTCTGGGGCACAGACACCACTGAGGAGCACATGAGGAGTGGGAAAAGCAGCCCAAAAATGTTAAAAAGCATTAGGCAAGGAGGCAAACTGGATGGTTTTCTAAGAAGATGATGAGAGAAAGTAGGTGACATTTCTGCCAAAGAGGACTTGGGGTCTGCAGCTGCTCCCAGAAGTGACACTCCTTGTTTGATTCAAACAGGAGCTGCAGGAGGGGTCTGAAGGAGACAGACACCCAAGAGGAGGGTGAAGCAGCATCAGCATTGATCCAGCACTGCCTAGGCCAGGAAAAAACTGAAAACAAGAGCGATGTGACCCAGTGAACTGGTGTATTTTGAGATGGCCACAGCCTTGGCATCCACTAAGGAAAATATTCTGGCCAAAGCAAGTGATGGAAGAGCTGGCAGAGTGCAAATGTGTTAAATGGCCCAGCACAGAGATAAAAAAGGCTGATTATAACACAACTGCAGAGCTCTAGAGCCCAGAGCCACATTTCAGAGGGTCTACTGTCCTGCACAAGTGCTTTTACATCCCTCTGGGATTACATCTACCTCTAAGGTGGGTTAAAGCCTCACAGACTGTGAGTGAGACATGTCGAGAGAGAATTGTAAAACAAGGTCTCTACTTTCTCTCCCCTTGCGCCTCCCAGAGGAATTATTTAAAACAGGATCACCAAGTTCTGTTCTGGCCATGAAGAATCCATGATTCTCATGGCTTTACAAACTTCCAAGACTTCACTGTGCTTGGTACCATTTTGTCACAGGCCAGTAGTGGACAATCAGCCCACCTGTGGGCTGCACTACACCTTGTTTGCCCTTCAAGAGCAGGGGTTTAATCACCTCTCTGATTGCCCAGGAATTAGTTAAACCATGACCTACCTCCTGTGTGGGCCAGGGGTAGCCACAAAAAGAAAGGGATCCAGGAGGTTGTGTTGCACCAAAGTTCTGAAAGCAGCATGGTGTCTGGTCCAGAAATTCCTCATTTAACAAATAAATCCTGTGGGAGTTATCAGAGAGCATGGGCAGAAATACTTCAGACACTGAAACTGCAAAGTTGCAGCTGATGGCTGAAATAATCTTGTGAGATGTTTCAGAGAAGCAGGAGACCAAAGGATGTGGTGACTATGCAGGAACAAGGAATTAGAGCCATAAATCCTCTCATCACATGCAGCCCTCCCTGACATAAAAATATTACAAAAAATACCCAACAGTGATGCCTGTGGGTGGTGAATGCTGTTCTGGGTCTTCACATTTCTGCTGCTCTTCTGCCCTTTTGTTCCTGCTTTTGGGCACAGCAAAAGAAGCATGGAAACAAATCAAGAATCAGTCAAACACAGGAGGAGAAAAATCCCTGACAGCAGCTAACAGGAATCAGAGCATATGTTTACTGTCATCTTCCTCCCCACATTTGAAAGGCCACCTCACTTCCAAGGGGGAGAAAAATCCTTTTGCTGAGTCCCTTGGAGGAGAGAGGAGCACCTCATCAGCTGGCTGCTGGCTCAGCTTTCAGCAGTGCCTCATTTTCCTTCTGTGCCACCCTCCCCAGGGCTCTGATGGAGCCTGTGATTAATTCAGCTCTTTACTCGAGTTTAATGCTGTTCCACAGTCATTTTGTGCCAGTCGTTTCTCTCCTGTGGCAGAAAGCATCGCATTCTCATGCACGCCTCTGGGTTGTTGTCTCAGATTGATGGCTCCTTGTGCTGTCAGTGCTGAAACATCCCTTGCACAATCCACAATCCCCATCCTGCCCCTGGCCAGGGGATGGCTCACTCCCTGCTCTACAGGAGGGCAAAGAGCCCAGCAGAGGGATATGGGACTATTGGAACCCTGGATGCTGAGAATTTTAAACTTTCTGTGCTGAAAGGTGCAGAGCAGCAGGAGAACATTACATTTGACCTGGGGCAATTCCAAAATTTATTAATATCACTGAGATTATGGGTGTGTAGTTGGTTAGAAGTGTGTGATTTCACAGAGTAAAAAAACTTTGATTTGGGATTTTATATGGTGATATATGGGAGCTAGGATGGAGAATTTTGGGTGTGGGTTAGATGTCTTTTTTGCACCACCTTCTTCACAAATCTGGGTGGTTTTCTCTAATTGGGTGAAAGATGTCCACATTGCAGGTTTTGGGTGATCATAATTGGGTTAGAAGCATAAATAATATAGATTAGTCAACTGTTTATTGGGTAATTGGGACTTAAATAGCCTTGAACAGACACCATTTTAGGGCACTTTCTCAACTTGTTAGGGAGAGCTCACATCTTGAAAGTTTGTAATAGATAAAGATAATAAACTTCAGAGGGAAACTTCAAAAACAACATCTCCTGAGTTGTATTCACCCTGGCCTTGGAGCAAGAAAGAGCCTGAAATCCCAACATGGGACAACACAGCAGCCTAACCCCAGAGCCCAGTTTGCAATCCCAAACCCACCTGCACATCCCTGCCTGGGGACACAGAGGGAGGAAAAGGAGGAGTGAAGAGCAGAAGTACCAATTTTCACTTCTGACACTCTCATTTGAGCACGGGCTGCTGTGTAATCTCTTTATTCCACAAATCAAACATCATCAACAACCCTCAATTTACCCCACAGGGGTGAGCTCTCCTACCAAGCACAGGGCATGCAGCCAGGTCATTGGCACAACCACCTTACTGGGGCACCAGGAGGTTGTCCAGCTGTGGAACTGGACCCAACTGGAATTCATTACAGGCTGCAGGACCAGGAGGATTAAAACTGGACCATGCACCAACTTCAAGCAAATGAAAAATTGCATTTCTGGGGCTCCTGTGTATAACACAGCACCAGACACACAAAGCAAGGAGCACTTCTACATACTTAATTCCTTCACCAAAAGTATAATGAACAGACCATGTATAGTTCCACCGCCTGGTTTTCTGGTTTGTTTCAATTTTTTTCCCCAAAAAGTTCCCTTGGCCACAAGATGAAGTTATCTGTGGAATTAATTATCCTGAGACAGCAGCGCTGAGAAACAGAAGTGTAAAGCTCTAAAGTGCTTCAAAAATAGAAAAATATTAAGTCAATTTAAAAAGAAATCTCAAACTTAAAATATTATATTTTAAGACAAGGGCTACCCTGTTCACTGTCACACACCAGTCACCTCAGAGAAAAAATTATTCTCACAAATAGAAGGAGAAAATCTTTCTGAGGAGCCAACCTTTCCCAAATATAGTCCATCTATATTTTCTCCTGTCTGCTCCAAACAGAATAAAGGTTTCAGTTTTCAAATTAGTAGTTTTTACTTCATATTCTGGATACTGTTATCTCCTGGGCAGTCCCATTTAGCAGCTCTACAGCATTGTCACAGTAATTTCTGTGTGAAATCAGAGCAGAAAGTACAGGGGACATTTGGCATCATCAGGATTACACAAACTTTCACACCTGGAAATTTATCTCAGCTGGGATAGGAACAACAGGATCATCAGGACATCCTTCTGTTGTTGCAGGAAGATTTCATGGCATTTCTTTTATTACAAGCTGAAATTAAACAGGTGCCTACAAGATTTTCAGAGAGAGCAAGAATACAGAATTAAAGGAAAAAACCACCTTGAGCTGACAAATTATGAGAGTATATGAAATAGAAAGAAAAACAATATTTAATGAGTGGTTATGGGACACTGTGTTTTGCTAAACATCCCTGGCCATGTGGTAACCATGACATGCCACAGCCACACATTCACTTGGTATGGATGTTTGGCTTCAGCTGCTCACCAGAAAGATGGAAGGTGTTCTCATTGCTAGAAAATGAAAGCCTGCTAATTATTACAACTCACCAAGAGAGACTTTTTAGTGGTATTTATAGATTTGTTTATGAACTGTTCACTTTGATCTCATAATTTCTATTATTTCCATAGTATCCAGAAGGAAATATCTCTATTTTATCAAGTTTCTACTAACAAATACACAACCACACACGCTTCTTTTACCCTCAGAAAAGCAATCACAGTGGCCAGGAGCATCACACATAGTCTTTATATATCTGGGGCTTGTTTTCAGTCATTGACCTCTCCTTAATTTGTACTTGAAAAAATAAGTTGGCAGCCACAGATTGTTTGATGGCTTTTCTCTCTCACACAAGTTTGGAGAGTTTATCTTTATTTTTTTTCCTAGTGGAAGGCAGGGGAGTTACCAGGAAAAAAGGAAAAGGCTTTGCTTGTTCTGTTTTTGTTATAGTTATTAAAAATCTTGGCGCTTTATTGTTACTATATTTGATAAAAGATAAACAGGAGCATAAACCAGTAACCATTTGGAATGAAAAGAACCCTGCTTCTTAGAGGGAATATTATATCCTTCCTTGCATCCTTAGATACTGTCTAGAGCATAACTAGACACACACTACATCTGTGCTATGTTCTACCATAATTCTGATTTTGGACAGAGCTTTTTCTCCCTCCCTGCATTTCTCCTTCATCCCCAGGAGTGAATCAGCCAGTGATGCCTTGTGAAGGCTGACCTAGAACAGAGGCTAGACAGAGTTAAAGAATGAAGCAGGGATTTATTAGAATAGTAGGGAGTTTAAGAAAAAAGTAGGGATTTATTAGGCTGTCACTGTCATATTTTCTGAAAAATCCCTTTGCCAGGATTCCTTCTCCTGGGAAGCTGAGAAGCCTCAGAGAAAAATGAAAATAATAATTATCTGATTGATTCTCTTGTGTTTTGCTGCTTTGGAATGTGGTTGGAGACTGTTTATCCAACAGGTGGTTGTTTGGTTTCATGTGAATTGTTTTTACTTAATGACCAATCATCATCAGCTGTGTTGGACTCTGAGGAGTCAGTCACAAGTTTTTCATTATTATCTTTTAGCCTTCTGATGTATCCTTTCTCCATTATTTAGTATAGTTTTAGTATAGCATTCTTTAATATAATATAATATCATGCAATAATAAATTAGCCTTCTAAAAACATGGAGTCAGATTCTCAATTCCTCCTTCATCCTGGGGACCCAGCAAATACCACATTAGGCCTCAATGGATCCACCTTGGGCAGCACAAGAGCCCAGCCAGGGCTGCACCCAAGACGGACCAAAATGGTCACAAAATGGACAACCAAACACAAGGTCTCTCACTTTTGTAAGTTCTGGTCCATTTGCATGTTGGAGTTAATTGTCCAATTATAGTTTTAGCTTATGAAGTCCCATCCTTCTTGTTTTTATCTCTTCAGCCCATGTTGTTTGAGCTCTTGGGCCTGAGATTTGGATCATTTGTCCTTGGTCCCCAGCTAGAGCAGGAATTGTTTTGTCTCCCTGCTCTGCAGAGAGCTCACCATCCCCTCATATGAAGCTCAGAACTACACACTAAAGCAGCACAGAATCTGAAAAATAGAAAAGCTAAAACCTGAGGTATCACCAGCACCAAACCCACCTGCACAAACTCATCCAAGTGACAAGTCACCACTAAAATGGTTTCTGACCTTCCCCTTGTTCCCGCATTCCCACCACACATCCCGGACCCCATCCCACCCCTTGCACTGTAAGTCTGCACTGCATCAGTGGAGGTTTGCTTCACAAAAAGGATCCAGCATGCCTTGACAGCCACTTGAAGCCATCTGAGCCTTACACACACCAGGTTTTCCATGCAGGCATGTTCTGGACAGCGTTAGTGCAATGAAGGGCATTCCAGGGGGAGCAGAACCAGCTCCTGCAGGAGCAGGAATCAGGATGAATTTTAAGTATCAGTGTGAAAACAGATTGTCTCCTCATCAGTCATAGCACTATAAATATTAATCTAATCTTGATTTAACAGGAATTTCTCCCGGTCTTGATCTGCAGTAGCAGCTCCTAGCATGCAGCTTCCAGCTACAGAAGCACTCAGGAGTTCCTGAAGTTCACATTACAGGGACAGAGCGTGATTTCCCAGGTTCGAGATTTCCTGATTAACACTGATCTGTAACACTTGGGTGGCCTCAGAGAGCTCTGCACTCGCTGTGAGGATGAGGTTTTTGGGACTTGCATGATCCCCTGAGCTCCAACACTACCACAACACTGAGGGTAGGATTACAGACAACAGCTTGAGCAACACTCAAGGGGACAACATAAACTATTTCACCTGCCTCTTTTCCTTCCTGTGTTGTCCATCCTTTTATATTTTTCCATTTTTTCTTTTCAACATGCAGGTGTTTTTTTAATACCTTTGTAGTAGTAGGAAAAACAGATCTCTTGTCTGTGAAGAATTTCATGCCAGAAATTCTGTGCTAGGAAAAGATCATGTAAGGCAATGAGGATCTGTTATGACCCCCAATACTGGACCAATATAACCTTAATATCTCCTGTAAACATCACACTGGCACTTGCAGCAGCCAGAAGGAGCATGAGGCTCTCTTGAGCTCAAAGCTGCACTCTCTGGCTCCCTGATCTCTTCCAGATGTGTCCTTTTACCTCCTCTCTCCAAAATTACCTGGAATTAGCAAGAACATGAAATATTCTGGGTTTGACAAAGGGATCTGCACCCCAAGCCAACAAACTGTCTCCTGGCACTGTAGTGTGATATATCCACAACCAATTTTGCATCATAGAGTCCAAACCACTGAAACAAACATAAAAAGGCAAGAGTCAAGAAAGCAGATAAAAAAAGACTACACTCCATACAGGCCAAGAAATCCTTAATGCTTCATGTTATACTTTAGAAAATCACTTTAGCCCAGGCCTCACTTAGTGATTGCAGCCCCATTTCAGGGCCAGATACCCAAGTGAAGCTCTGATGGAAGGGTTAGAAAAGGCCTTTTAGCCACAGACAGGGAGATCAATCTGTTTAGTCTCAGAAGGGAGAGAGTGGGAGGCAACCTGATTACACTGTCTTCACATGGAGAAGATAACAGGCTCTTAAAAGGGCTTTTTAATCTGAGAGCAGCTTAACAAAGTGCTCCTGGCTAGAAGCTGAGTCCAGACCAATTCCAATTGGAAATAAGACACTTTAAAAAAAACTGAATTAAAAAGAAGTCACCTTTTTAAGTGGTTGTGATCACTGGGACAGTCCACTTAGAAAGGAAAGGACAGTCTCCAAACCAAGACTGGATGCTTTCTGGCATTTGTCTTTCTGTCACCCCTTAAGGAGCTCAAAAGGGAAAGCCAGTTAAGAATTTACCAAAATTTCACCTACGAGCTCCTTCTGAGCTTATCTAAGCCCTCAAAATAGCTCAATTTAAAAAATATATATATATTAAATAATCCTTGCTAACAATCACAGTGCAGTGCTATTTAGGTCCACATTTACCTGGGCTTTAGCAGCATTTGTGCTTCCATCAAAGCTATCCTTGAAATGAAGAGACCACCCAGGACAGCCAGTCCAATGCCTTTTCACTGCATTAATACCTTATCTCAGCTGGTTCTTGCCTGCTGTCTTCCCTTTTGTTGTATGTAGGAAATGGAAAAGAAACTGCCTTATGCTAAAACAAACAAACAAACAAACAAACAAACAAAAAAACAAAAAACCAACCAAACAAACAAAAAAACAAACAAACAAAAAAACCCAACAAAAAACCACCAAACCAAAAAAACCCCAAAAAACCACATTTACAGCCTGCTGCAATTCTGTCCTGTTCCCACCATGCAATAGTCAGGAAGGGCAAGAGGGTGTTAAATAAATGCATGCACAGTGGACAGGCTAGTAATTCACTCCATTCATTTCATTCATTGAATCATAGCTTGGAAAAAACCTCTTAGATCATTGACTGACATGCTCACCACTAAACCTTGACCCTAAACACCACACCCACACATTTTTTGAGCCCTTCCAGGGATGCTGATTCCTTGAACAGCCTGTTCCAATGCCTGACTACCCTTTCAGTGAAAACCTTTCCTAATATGCAGTCAAAATCTGCCCTGGCACAGCTTGAGGCTGTTTCCTCCTGTCCTGTCAATTGTTCTCTGGGAGTAGAAACCAACCCCCAGTCTGGCTACAGCCTCATTTCAGGAGGTTGTTGGGAGTGATGAGGTGTGACGGTGTTCACAGGGGTCTTAGGATGAGGGAAGAGATGAGGATTTGACTCCATGTTTCAGAAAGCTTGATTTATTATTTTATGATATATATTATATTAAAACTATACTAGAAGAATAGAAGAAGGGATTTCATCAGAAGGCTAGCTAAGAATAGAATAGCAAAGAATGATAACAAAGGCTTGTGGCTCGGACAGAGATTCCAAGCCAGCTGACTGTGATTGGCCATTAATTAGAAACAGCCAACATGGGCCAATCACAGATGCACCTGTTGCATTCCACAGCAGCAGATAACCATTGTTTACATTTTGTTCCTGAGGCCTCCCAGCTTCTCAGGAGGAAAAATCCTAAGGAAAGGATTTTTCATAAAAGATGTCAATGACAATGAGGTCCCTTCTCAGCCTCCTTTACTCCAGGCTGAGCCCACCCCCAGTTCCCTCAGCTGCTCCTCGTGGGCCTCATGCTCCAGAGCCTTCACCACTCATTTCTGCTGCTCAGCAGTAAGCACTGCTGGCATTGCTCACACCAGCATCACTCAGGACAGAGAGGTGACACCATCACTCACAGCCTGTGAAAGCTCTGTGTGACCCTCTGTGAAGTGGTTCAGCAGGAACCAACAGAGCTGCATGGCTGTTTCTCCTGGCACCTTCCTTCTGTATGCCAAAAAAGAAAATTGTACCTTGGGTTCCCAGAGAAATGAGATCTCTCAAAGAATCACAGAATTGTTTCAGCTGTAAGGAATTTAAAGATCACCTATTTCCAACGCCCCTGCCATCAGCAGGGACACCTTCCACTGTTACAGGTTGCTCCAAACCCCATCCAGCCTGGCCTGGAACACTCCCAGGGCAGTCACAGCTTCTGTGGGCAAACAACTCTGAAAATATGAATGACAGAAGGACACAAGATATCTGATACAACTGTCCCCCTTTCTGCAAGGGTTTCAAAGGGAGCACTTGGGTGGTGCAGTGTCAGATCCCATCAGTGATTCTGAGGCACGATGCTGTTTGATTTATTTATCAAAGCTTTTATTTTCAAAGGAGTTTAAAGGGAACCCCGGTCATCTGGGAGGGGAGGGAGAGAGACACAGAAAGGTGAGTTCACATCTAGAAAGGCCTTTCAGAATTTGAAGTTCCATGAAAGATTTCTTTAAGAAATCCCCAAAAGCTTTCACTGGAGCAGTTACACACCCCCCTGCCCTCCTCCTAGCAAAAAGCACGAACACCAAGGTGTAGAGGGATTTGTGTGCACATGCAACACCTGCAATCAATGCAGAAAACTTTATCCATGGAGAACTTTCCTGTGGTTTTAACCTGGCAGCCCTTCCTTGCTTGCTCCTCTGTCTTTTCAAAGGAGAGCACATAGCTACATGGAAGGGGGAAAACAACTTTAAATATCACACCATAGTCTGGAAAACACACAGCACAATTTTCCACCCCAGGTCTCTTCTACAGGCAAACAGTTCCTCAGGAGTTTGTGGAGAAGAGCCACAGGTACAGCAGCCACCATCGGTGGGGAAGGGACCCTGCTGTCACTTGGTCTCTGCACTGGAGCCCCATTCCTCTTTAGAGCTGCAGGGAACTTCTCCAACAGAGCTGCTAAAATAACCATGGGGTAAAGCCTTTTGTATTCTGAACGATTTGCTGCCCTCTGTAGTCCAAGCAGAGCTTTATTCAATCCATGGCAGAACTCTATTGCTTCTAGCTGAATTTCTCCAGCAGCCTTTGGAAGCGAGAGCTCAGAGTGGAGTGAGAAAAAGGGGATGGGTCCAACAGGACAAGCAAAAAAGCCACTCTGCCAAGAGTGAATTTTCACCAGGGCAGTCATCCCAAGGGTTTCCCATCTCCAAGAAAGCCCTGCCTGAGAGTCAATCATCAAACTTCTCAACCCTGCAGAGTTAGAAAGGGGACAGGCATGGCTTAAGGCAGTGCCTGTCTTGCTGCTCCTGTGTCTCCAAGCTACAGGAGCTCAAAGCTAGAATAGAAATCTGCAAAATCTGTGTGAAGCTGGAAAAAATCCCCATAACAGTCTGAGCAGAGAGCCCTGGAGAGGCACAACTCTTCAGCATACTGTAACACATCTGCAGATTAAATATTTCACTTGTCAAGCTCCTGCTGCCCAACTGCACCTTTCAGTCCTGGGTGTGAAGCAGGAAAAGGGAGCCCAGCCCATTGCCAGGCTCTGCAGAAAGCTGATCCCAAGGAGAAGGGCTTGGGTTTGGAGACCAGAGGGGCTGAGCTTCAGGGAACCACTGTCCAGCTCAGAAATAGATGGCTGGGAAAATTCAGCAGATCAAGGACCTCTTCATCTCCAATGGCACTAAGTATTTAATTTATGTTTTTCAGCATAAAACAGGCTAAAGCTTTATTTTCACAGCCCTGCTATCCTGAAGAAAAAAATCTCCCCTTTCCCTCCCTGCCTTTATTAGAACTAACCACAAAGCTTCCAACAGGGATAAAAGCACTTTCACTGCAAACCAGTGAAGTTTGCAGCAGATTTCTCCCAAAAGAAAACAGATTCTGCTTTTCAGCCTTCCCCAATTACACTGGCACAACACATCTCCTGAAGTGACAGGTGCTCTGGGTTTAGATTAACCTAAATAGAGCCTGCAGGTAGATGCAGCCCTCCAGTGGTGAAGAGAAAGACAGCAGATATGCATTTTGTGTGTAATGAAGAAAGAATGCTTCTCTTTTGGTGGCCTTTGGTGGTGCCAAAGCACAGAAAACTGCAAATCCAGACCCAGCTCAAGACATCATTGCCAATCCACCCATTGACTTAGTTCATGGGGTTTTAGGATGAGGGAAGAGACAAGAATGTTGACTTCATGTTTTAGAAGGTCTGATTTATTATTTTATTATATATATTGTATTAAAACTATACTAAAAGAATAGAACAAAGGAGTTCATCAGAAGGCCAGCTAAGAATAGAAAAAGAAAGAATGACCACAAAATCTTGTGGCTCAGACTCTCTGAGCTAGCTCACTGTGATTGGCTATTAATTAGAAACAACTGCAGGAGACTAATTACAGATCTACTTGTTGCATTCTACAACAGCAGATAACCATTGTTTACATTTTGTTCTCGAGGCTTCTCAGGAAGAAAAATCCTAAAGATTTTTCATAAAAGATGTCTGTGACACCACCCTAATTGAAGATGATCTCCCATCACCTTTGCAGTGAAACAGAGCCTAAACTGATGGTCAGACAACAGATCTGGGACACCTTGGTCATCCAGGGGTCAGGGAAGGTCATCATTCCCTTCCTGTAGGGTCTAATTCTTACCTGCACAAATCAGGGATCATTTGCTGCTTCTTCAGGTTCTTCAAGAAGTGAAGGGTAAGTGGAGCAAGAGCCCAAAAAAGACAACTTCATTCACACCTTTTGGCTCTGGCCATTGTTGTTTTACCTGATGTGAACACCTGGGCAGAGCCTGGGTCACACTCCCATCCATCTTCTCACCATCAGAGCAAGAAGGCAGCTAACCCTTGTAAATTAGAGCAGCTCCTTGCATTTTGTCCTGCTCACACCAGACCTCTGCAGAGCTCAGCAAGCAACACACGAGTTACAGCCCAAGAGAGCAGAGGAGAGAGTTTACACCAATCTAGCAAGATCTGGACACTCTCTGGGGCCAAAAGCTAAGGAAAAACTCAGGATGATGCTGCAAAGAGACAGCTTTGTTTGGGGGTGGCCTGTCAGTGCCCCACCACTGCACCCTCACCTGAGCTCCCCCAGCTGCTCTGCCCTCCTGCTTTCCACGCAGCTCCATGACAGCAATTTTCCAGCACTCCTCCAATGTAGCAGTGCCATCTTCAGGCCCAAAACCTGCCCTGCAGCGCTGGGGGAACAGGGACCTGCCTGGAGGAAGGGACAAGGTGTCCTGGGGTCAGGCTCAGTGCCCAGGGTACCAACATTTGATTTGCTATAGCCCTGTGCTGCGTGCAGCTTGCCCTCACTTTCCAGGTGATCCCAGCCTTGAGAGCTGCAAATGCAAGAGCTGTGTGGGCTTTTCCAGCCTCATGACAAGTCTCCCTTCCATCACTGATTTTTTTATCCCATGTGGAACCAGAGCAGACAGCTCTGAGCCAGTCCCTGGTCATGTCTTCACTCAGAGCCATCTCCCAGAACACAAACTGCCAGCTAAAACAATCCCAGGAGCAGAGGAACTCCTTGGTAGCCAGTGCAAGACTTCTGGGAATTGAGAACTTCCAGACCAGGTTTTTTGTACTAATTCTGGTGCTCCCAAACTTCTTGTCCTGGTTTAGGGAAAATTTGGTAGAGAATCTCCAAAGGGGGCCCCTCCAGAAAGCAAACCCACATGGCCCCTCCCCACAACCGGTTCGGGAAGGATTCCTCAGAGAGAGGCAGAAAGAACCTGTTTATTTAACAGGCACAGCACCCCCCAGCACACAGAATGAACAATACTGGGTGACACCACTCTGTCACTGCTCCGAAAAAGATGACAAATTCAGAAAGTCTCTCTGGGGATGGTGGCTCTGTTCTCAGTCCCTCCGGCGCTGGGGCAGCTGCTGCCCAGAGTAGGCCCTGCTGGGCCACAAGGTGCAAACTCTCGGGGTTTGCCAGGCCCCAGCCTCGAGCAGGTTCAACTTGGTTCCAAAAAGGAAAGGAGAAACAGGCCAGGAAGAAATTTGGACTGTTTAGCCGAACTAGCTAATGAGCAGAAGTAAGAGCAAAGCAGAAGCAAAAGCAAGAGAGCAAAGCAAAAAGAAAAAGCAGCACCATGTACTGCCCCGTCTCTGTGTTCCACCAGACTGATAACAAAACCAAAACAAAACTTTCACTCTTCAGAGCCAGTCTTAAAGGCATAGAACATAATATCCAGCATAAACAGAACACATGAATGGGGATACAAACATCATAATGTCACCCTAGGACACCTCTGCATTCTGCACCTGTCTGAGCAGCCGCCAGACACAACCTCTGTCTCCCCTCCAGAGCACACCTGTCTTCACCACAGCTATCTGCAGCTAGACCTGTGCTCCTAAAGGATACTGAGATGCCCATTAGCCTTAGACCCAAAATTTTGCAGAAAAAAAAAAGCAATTTACACTAATGCTGTAAGCCAGTGACCCATCTCATTGGGATCATCAGGAACAGCACTCTGATTCCATTATCAAAAGGTGGGATATTCCATGGTGGGATATTTTTATGGGATATCACACTCTACACCTGGCCATGCAGGACCTGCATTAATGCCTGCTAACACAGTACAGGACCTTATGGCACTGTCACACTGGGTGTGTTCACAGAGTCCCACCCTGCAATTCCATCTACCTACAAAATCCCAATGTTTCCCTGGATAATCCACATTGAAATGCCACCCTTGCCTTCACTAGAGAGCTCTGGGAGAGACCCTGTCTGCCTGGGGCATGGTGCATCCAGCCTTTTGGAATGCCATCCCATGGGGCATCCAGCCTTTTGGAATGCCATCCCATGGGGCATCCAGCCTTTTGGAATGCTTTCTGGGTGTGGGATTTATGGTCCCAAAACTCCAGTGGCTCCCCCCAGCAAGGGCTGTGGGTTTGTTAGGGGCCCAGACTGTGCTGGGCTGCCCTACCCTGGCACTGCCAGTCCAGATCCATGGAGCAGCTGGCACAGAACCCAGGGAACTCTGTAATGGGATGGTTTCAGCACACCTGAAAATGTCTGCTTGGCCCTGAACCTCAAACACAGGAGGGCAATTACAGCTCCCCCACTAAGAACAGGGGATTCTGGCCCCTTACAGGGAGAAAGACCTTTTCCTCTCCAGCCATCCTTCCTCTCTCCTGGCAGCCGATGTTACACACAAACCTCCTTGCAGCAAATTGGCATTGATTTCCACTGAGCAGCTTATGTCCCAAAAAAAGACCCCTTCAACCAGTAAGAGGTACAATTTGGCACCACTCAGCCTAACTGGGGACAATTTCCCATCAGTGGCACATCAGCCTGTGGCAGCAAGGCAGAGCAGAGCCTCTCACTGGATTAGGAGAGCTGGGAGGCTGCAGGGCTCTGCTCAGCACTCAAAGCATCACCTGGTTTGGCCATCAGCACTGCTTATCTTGGGGCCTGGATTAATTAAGCCCTGAAATGCACCAGGGGTGGGATGTAATGATGAGTTACAGCTCCCAGCTGGGTTCCCTGGGTCCTGTGCCAGGGCTAGCAGTGCCAGGATAGGGCAGCCCAGCAGCAACTTCAATTCAAAGTGGCTGTAAAGAGCTAAAAAGAAAATACAGCTGAGTGCAGAGCAAGCCCACAATGGTGTGGCCATGGTATTTTCATCAGCTTCTTAAGCAGCAGAGGAATTGGCATAGAGGACCTCACCTTAAGTCTGGAACTGAATTTGCTTTGCGGTAGGATGATCCACATGACCTTGAAAAGATCCATAGCAGGAAAGAGTTTGCCTGTGTTGGACAACCCAGTGCCTCTGTTCTGGGAGGTGGGGAGCTGCTCCAATGCCTTTGGTTTCCACACTACGGCAGTTCTCCACACAACTGGGCCAAGGAAGCCTCAGCACACCTTACCTGTGTGGTGAATCCTCAGAGGTGGCAGCTCCTACCAAGGTGTCCAGGTGTCACAGGTGAGACAGCCAAAATACACAGAGTATCACCAAACAATTTCAGAAAGCTTCAAGCCATATAGAGCAACGCAACATCACTTCAGAAGGCTGCAAGCATCTGCTCTTCTTGTTCTTTAGCCCAACCTTTTATCCCCTCATATTGATGCACTGCACCTGTGTGGCCTCTGTTCCCTTTGGTGGTTGGTCAGTGCCCCTGGGCACTCCATGGCTCATTGCTGTCAGTGCTGCTCACCTGCTGCTCACAGCTGTGCCCACTGGGGATGAGGCTGGCCCACAGCTACACTTCCAATTATCACAAACTGTGTGCCTACATCCTGGAGGATTTTTTATAATTTGAATATATTTGTCTGTGCCAGAGACCCTTGGTCATTCACACAAAAGCAGGTTCAAACTGCAGACTTGCAGCAAGCTCATTCCTCTAAGTCATGCACATCCCCAGACCAAGGTCTAGGTATTGATTTTGGTTAAAAAGAGGAGTGGTTCAGAGAGAGGTAAAGGTGTCTGATAAGGAACACCTCAGGGTCTGGCTGCTAACCCTGGCAACATCACATTCACATGGGGGGCTCAGGATCAGTGGTTTCAGAGCTGCCCTCAGGTTGAGGCATCCAGCCCTTGTCTCCTGATGCAACAGCTTCAGAGGAGGTGACTGGCGTGCTGCTGTGCCTACGGCACCTGGTTGGGATGTTCTGTCTTTACAAAACTTGGACCTGCAGCCCAGGTGGTACTCAAGTCCTGGCTGGACATGGGGGCTGAAGCACCTGGCCTTAGAAGATGTTTCCTTGTGAATGCCTCAAAAGGGGAAAGCCCATCCTTTGTAAATATTTTTTCAGTATCTCTTCAATATGTTCAGTGTTTCACTTCAGCTTCTTCAAGAAAAGAATCCTAAAGAAAATTCCCAAGGGTGAGGAAGATGGTGATCTTTCCATCGTAATCAGGATTTTTAGTAAAAAACCCCATTTATCTGAAAGGCTCCAAAAGCTAACTATTTTAGCTTTGACCCTTTGGCAGCCTCTGGAACATGCCCTGCAGAGCATCATTAGGAAAATGGTTCCTTGCAGATTTTGAAATAAAATACATAAACAAGGAAAATAAGAAGGGTCTTGCAAGTTCAGAGGCAAGTTGGGATGCAAACATGGGATCAGGGCAGGACAAATGAATGACAGAGGAGTTACCCCAGGTCTGCTCTCTGATCCAGGTCCTTCAAAGAATCTATGGTTATAAGTTTTTTAGGGAATTGATGGAGTTAGAATCTTCTCTTTAGAAAGATTACATGCTAACTTGTAAACCAAACAACATACAATCAACAAGAGTCCATCTGGTTCAATAGAAATAGATCTTTATTAATAACATGCACATCATACGTATATTTAAAATACATATACATTTTTTCTACTATTCACTTTAGAAAACAATTTCATAAAAACCTTCAGTCAGGTCCCAGGTAATTTTAAACATTAAAAAGCTTTTTTTTGTTACAGAACCAGTAGGTATTATTCCAATTATTTGGTGTATAATCACCATGTATTTAACATAATGCAGGCTCATGCATTTCAATAGAAATAGGTGTTCCCTTCTCTGCTTTGTCAGTCGTGTCAAATATATGATGATATACTTGACAACACCTGCCACAGTTGCTATATGCAGTTGTGATTCCCTCCTGGGAACATTCCACAGGTGGTATTTAAAATCTGGAGACAACTTTTTTACAACTTTCTGAGTTGCTACAAGGGGCTCCTGGTGCTGCAGGCAGCCCAGAGCCCAACTATGGCAGAAACCAGAAAAACAGAATTTCATGAATGTCGGAGAGGAAAGCAATCTGAATAAAGAAAACAGGAAATTGGCAGATCCCCTCTTGTGTTCATGGCAAACTGAGGTCAGGGTTGGGTTTCCCAAGGTCCTGCCAAGTACCAAATCAGATCTGGAGAGAGTGCACGGAGATACCAGCGATGGACGGTTTGCGGATTTACAGAACATTTACAGAGGCTCGAACGAGGGTGGGACTTTAAGGCACAATAGTCCATATACTCACACATTCATTGGAAAACAGAAGTTCAGTTTACAGTGCAAGAGAGGTGTGTTGGAGAGCTGAAGCAGCAGCTCAGGGTCACTGTCACCGATAACATGGCAATTGAGGGGGAGCTGGCAGCCCCAGTCCCACACAAGCTCGTGCACATGCTGAGCATCAAGCACACAAGGAGCCTCTCAGGAGGCTCTGAGTGAGGAAATCAGGTGATAACCCAAGCATTTACAGGATCAGGGCCCTAATGTCACAGAAGCATGGAATCATGGAATGGTTTGAGTTGGAAGAGACCTTAAAGACCGCCCGGTTCCAACCCTCCTGCCATGGGTGGGGACACCTGCACCAGGGCAGGATGCTCAAACTCAGTGCTGGGGCTCTGCACCAGACCCCACCCACACCCACACTGTGGACCCCACCTATGTCCAGCCAGAAAAGCAGCACAAAGAAAACTCAACTCATAGAAACACTAATTACAGCCAAGTGTGCTGCTGTTCCCAGGTGGAAATGAAATGTCCCAAGCCAGTCATTTTCAAAATGATCAGCTCTCCTCACCAAGTCTGTCCTTGTTACCCAGCTCATCTATATTCCCTCTGATGAATATTCCATCTCCAAGGCAACTGAGTCAAAGGGAAGCAAGGACTTTCTTTACATCCAGTGCAAACATAGCCCATATGTAGGAGTTCCTAATGCAGTCATAATAGAACATATATATATATATATAAAAATCTATCTCACTGAAAGTTGACCACCTACAGACAGATTCTCACATCAGAAGCCAGAAGAGCTGAACTGTAGCTACAAACCCAAAAAAGAAAAATCATCGCTGTATGTAGCTGTATTAAAATGCTGGTACCCAGTAACTTGGCAACTAAATGTTAAAATCAATATAAGTATATAATTCAAAAGGTGTCAAGTATTTTGGGAGTCACTTGCAATGTTATTGCACATTTTTACTTCTTTATCACCCCATAAACTATTTTAAGCATTCAAATCAAAATTTTCAGACCCACTTTTCAGCAGCACCAATCACTGGGCAAAGCAGAAGGCAGTAAAAACTGAAGCAGACTTAAAGCATATAGAATAGTGAACCTTTGATTCAATTCCATATCAAAAATTCAACCATAAAAAACTCAATTTGTTCTCTAGAAAGAAATAATCCATTTTAACACCTCCTGGAGCAAGGGAAAATTAAAAAAAAAAAATTAGAGACAATGTGTTTTCTTCAAGAAAACAGCACATGAGAAAAACATGAGTAAATTATCATCCTCTGTCCTAGGTAGCCCAAGGAGTTTTGTGACCTGATGCAGATTTTTGTCTGTTATATCTGTTCAGTTATCACAATGCCTTCACAGAGAAGCTTTCAATAGGCAAGAAAGTATTTCCCTCTTTCAGCAGGCAAAGAACCTCTTCAAAGGTGAATCTGACAGGGCCAATTTTTTTTTGTTCAGGTGAGGTTAAAGACTTTGATCCTACTAAGCTTTTTTCATTACATTGAAATGTTTCTAATTTTAAGTTAAAAGATTTGTTTATTCAAGCCAGAGCCATCCTATGAATATAAAAAGTCAGCCAGCAAGAGAAAAGAAGCATTTAAGCATTTCCTGTACATGCTGGATCGTTATGAAATCAAGTGAAAATGGACACTAAGAGAAAAAAAATTGCATAACTCAAACCACTTCAGAGTGGAAAATTACATGGTTTGAAAAATCAGAAGACAGGAGCAATTTTCCCTCACCATTCCCCCAGCCCTGGGGTGGCACGAGGCGTTCCCAGTGCCATGGAGGCCAGGGAGCTCCTGGGGGACAATGGCACCTCTGACAGCAGCAAATGGGCTTCTCTGCCAGCTCTTACTGCTCACACTGGGGCTGTCCTACACCCCTGAGCAGCAGCCTGGGCTCTCCCAGCCCCCTGTTGAAGTGAGCCTGGCCCCTTCCCACTGGAAACTTCTCAAACCGCATTGAAACCGTTTCTCAAATCATGCAACCGGACCAGCTGCATGATTTTGGGCTGGTGCAAGCCCAGGGGCAGCAGGAATCAAACCATGCACAGCCAGGAAGCTCTGAGGCTGAACTGCACTGGCTGAGGATTGAAAGACAGCCTTTTCTAAGAGATAAGTAAATATGACTTGTCTCAAAGCAAAAACAGAGATCTGAACATTCATCATGACTAGCAGCACCTCCCAAACAGCACTGCCCTGCTTTTTCAGCCTTCCCACAGTGTCTGAGATGTTTATATTCTCCAGTTTGCAGGTTATCCTTGTTTTGAATTACACTGCTGACATTAATTTTTTTTTTTATTAAAAAAAAATCTGGATTTTACTGTGTCTTTCTGTCTCCTAAACCTGTAGTGACTTCTAACTACTGACACCAGAGTTAAGTTTGTTCTTCACACCTTTCTGCTTTTGCCTTTCCTCCAGCACTAACACGTGCCTGGGAGCTGTGATGATATGTGTGACACACGACCAGGGTGCTCTGAGCAGGGTGACAGGAGGAATCTGACACAAAAAGCACATTCCTGGCAAGCCACAGCATTTGTTCACACTATATAATGCTTTAGAAATAGCATCAGCCACATCTGCAAGAGCAAAGCCTTTCAAAACAAATAAAAAATTTGGTTCTTAGATATATATGTATATATATATATCTGCCTCCAGCTGAGTGTGCACTATTATTTACTTTGTTTTAAAGCTTTAAAGTGGTGATAGCCAGCGAGGCAAAGCCAACAGACCTGCAGGACTTTGACAGACTTTGAACCATCTCGTGTATTTGTTCAGCAGTTCTGGGATGCAGGTCCCTGACAGCTAATTTACAGGCTCATTAATCACATTCCCCCAGATTATAGTGCAATCTCTGCTTCTGGCCCCATGGCTGGAGCATCATCCTTTCCCTAATGTTACTCTTTGGTATTTTCATGACGTAGCTTTGGCAGCTGTGAAACTTTCCACTTGTAGTCATTCCGTTTGCTGAACATCCCACATGCCATAGCTTGTGAAATATATATATTTACATATTTTAAAGTTAATTCCCAGATTGAAATTAGACATTTCACTTAACCTGAAACATTATTACTAGTGCTGAGCAGTTTTATCAGGAGAGCCTCTGAGGTCTTACCATCATCTGTCAGATACATTCATTCTCTATCTATGAGAGTTATCATTGTTTTTCTGCCTTTTATAGTCCACATAAAAAGAAATTGCTGTCTATTCCCTAGCACCAGTGTGAACCTCGGGCCAAACAGCAAATTAGCATGCAAAGAAGTATTCAGGGAAACAGCTAGGGAAAGAGGCAAATGAAGTTAAGGGAACACTGATGATGGGCTGAAGAAACAATCTTTCCTGTGAGTCATTCTGGTTTGCATTAAAATAGCAAAGTAGATACCAGCTAAGAGATAATATAAGTAAAAAGTGAATGCAATTATTTTTTAAAAAAACCAACCCACAAACCCTTGCAAATCTCAGTACAGAGTGTCTGTAAGTAGCAAGCGAGTTCAGTCTCTGAAAATCCTAAGCTAAAGACTGATTCCTTTGGCACTGACTCCTTCATGGTCAAAGCAATTCTCAAAGAAACTTTCTGTCTATAATTTTATAGCAG
Organism: Melozone crissalis; assembly: GCF_028551555.1. Taxonomy (NCBI): domain Eukaryota; kingdom Metazoa; phylum Chordata; class Aves; order Passeriformes; family Passerellidae; genus Melozone; species Melozone crissalis. The sequence continues at coordinate 4,648,834 of NW_026535834.1, forward strand.
ATAACTTGTGTTTTACTCCTCACTGTTAGACTACTCCACTGCTTTGGGGGCTCCCCTTGCACCGGGGATGGCGGAATTTAACTGCGAAAGGGATTGGGAGCATCCGTATCTACACACAGGTGACTTCAAGTGCAGCTTTGTTTCTACAAACCGCCTTGCACGCAGTCTCTGCAGGTTTAGGACCTCTGTCTTGCACCTTTCTGTGTGCACAGCAAGGTGCTTCACACCGGGGGTTAACAGAGCATTATCCAAAGCACCTTCCACTCAGCTCCCTCTCCGCCTCCCAATGATCATCGCAAACACCTCTGCAATCAGTGCCTCACCTCAACACCTCAACAAGCAGTCCAAGCATTCAGAAACAAACATCAGTGGGTCTAACAGCTACTTTTTTAATTCATTTTATAAATAAGCAACTGAGGATTTTGCTCCAGGTGGCTGCCCGTGTAGCCCATGCCGTAGACGGCGCTCTCTGCGGAGTAAGGCACGATGCGATACGAGTGCAGCTCTTCATAATAGAGCGACTGGGAACAGCACTCCTGCACCATCAGCTTCAGCCGTTTTCGTGCGTCAGAGTAGGCAGTCCTACAGCACGGAGCCTCCTTAAAGTATTCATAGCTCTCCCTCTCTGTCTCTAGGTGGATCTTCCTCAACAGATTGTTAATTAATACCGACCTACGGAGATAGGCCTCGGGGTCGTCCAGGAAGCGCAGCTTCTGCAGAGACAGTTTTAGGATACAAGTCCGGTCCTCTGGTAGTATCAGGTGCTGGGGAGTGAATGGGTGGGTCTTTAGCATCAAGGAATGAAATTAGGGGGAGGGTTGGGGTCTGGAGTGAGGGAGATACTCACTTTTGGACAATACTTATGGTGATCTTTCAAGGAATGAAATTAGGGGAAAGAGTGAGGGAGATACTTTCTTTCAAGGAATGAAATTGGGGGTCTCCTCTCAGTGAGGGAGATAATTTCTTTCAAGGAATGAAATTGGGGATCTCCTCTCAGTGAGGGAGATAATTTCTTTCAAGGAATGAAATTGGGGATCTCCTCTCAGTGAGGGAGATAATTTCTTTCAAGGAATGAAATTAGGGGTCTGGAGTGAGGGAGATACTCACTTTTGTGCAATACTCACGCTAATCTTTCAAGGAATGAAAGTAGGGGAAGGGTTGGGGTCTGGAGTGAGGGAGATCCTCACTTTTGGTCAATACTCATGGTAATCTTTCAAGGAATGAAATTGGGGGAAGGACTGAGGGTGATAATTTCTTTCAAGGAATGAAATTAGGGGTCGGGAGTGAGGGAGGTCCTCACTTTTGGACAATACTCATGATAATCTTGCAAGGAAATGAAGTTAGGGGGAGGGTTGGGGTCTGGAATGAAGTAGATATTCACTTTTGGACAATACACATGGCAATCTTTCAAGGAATGAAATTAGGGGAATGGTTGGGGTCTGTAGTGAGGGAGATACTCACTTTTGGACAATACTCACTCACTTTTGGACAATACTCATGGTAATCTTTCAAGGAATGAAATTAGGGGAAGTGTTGGGGTCTGGAGAGAGGGAGATACTCACTTTTGGACAATACTCATGGTAATCTTGATGTAAATGTTCTTCTTCTGCATATTTTCTCTTAAAGTAAGCTACTTTCGACGTCGTTAATGTCTTTGGTAGGCCCCGATCAGATCAGCTCTGCACAAAAGAGGAAAAAGAAAAGTCAGCATTGGCCAGGGTGGCTGCAGCATCAGAGTCTGGAGTGTGCAGGGCAAGGAGGGATCCAGAGGGGTTCAACAATCAGCCTGCAGCCCTCAACCTGCTGGAATCATAATTGAGAGGCCGGCAAATGTGAGGCTGTCTCTGAAACAGCCACCCTGAGCTTTGCCAGCACAGCCAGCCCCTGTCCCCTCTCTGGAGTGACCACCACAGCCCTGGGCACAGGCAGGGTCTCCTGTCCTACAGCTGAGCGGGTGTCAGGGCAGCCACAGCCCCACGGAGCAGGCAGGAGATGCCCGAGGTGGGAATGTCCCTGACCAGGATGGGGCACCTGAGTGCAGGACAGGACACCCTGTGCCCTGCTGGGGGGGGGGTGGGGTGGGTGAGGATTGGGGTTTGATTTCCATCCATCACACACGGAGCTCCGTGGCTTCCCTGGAAAACCAATGCAGAGTGCTCTCACTAGATGGTGGTGTTGTCTCAGAAGAGCAGCAGAGCCCCGGTTCAGTGGGAGGGTGGTGGGGTGGGTTTGTACTCCGGGTGGCTTCAGTTTTGCAGGGCACAGAGGATGGAGAGTCAACATTTGGGATAAGAAAAGGAATTTATTGGGCTTTTGTCCTGTGGCAGGAGCCATGGGGAGGTCTGTTCCTCCAGAGGACCAGGGCTCTCTGGGCTGCCTCATCTGAGCTTGCTCATCTCCCTGGAAAGGTGACATGGTGCTAATTCAGCATCTTAATGAGGTGCATAATTCCAGTGGTACTCAGCCTGGAGAGCACTGGGTCCCTGTGACAGCCAGGACTGGGCTTTGCTTGGCTATTCACCACAAAACACCAGGACCCTGTGCAGTTCTGGGAAGCACAACCTCCTCCCAAACCCTCCTTTTTACAAGAAATTTATGTTATTTGCTTTTAAATGTACTTTAAAAAAATTAAAAAAAAACCAAAAAAACCACAAAAAACTACAAAAAAACCCACCATAAACAAAACCACCAAAAAAACCCCAAAACCAACCAAACAAAAATGAAAAAAAAAAACCAAAACAAACAAACAAACAAACAAAAAAACCCGGAAAAAACACCCAAACTTTATTGTACTGATGTCTAAAGGCAATCCAGGAAAAGAAAGTATCCAGAGACACCAGGTCCTATGGAAAATATTTTCTCCCCCAAATTGAGATCTCTTTATGGGAGCATTTGAAACTTTGATTTTCTGAAGAAATAAAGGCTTTGGTTCCCTGACACAATAGAAAAGCAATATTGTATTTCAGAGCCAGAACACAGACCTCGTGTTGCTGGAAGGATCCTTCCATGGGGCATGAGGGGCTCCTTGAGCCTCAGCTGCTGCTGGGGGTGCTGAGATACCCACAGAACCATTCCAGGCACTGACAGCATCTCTCCTTCACTGGCAGGAAGGAGCAACATGTCCTCCCTTCCTTCTACATCAAAAACCCACAAGAAGGGGCTGGAGAAGAAATTCCTTCAGTGAGAGGATCCTTGCATTTTCTCACTGAATTTTAAGGATGGAGGTTTTTCTGATGAAGGAGAAAATGGAGAAGGAGATGAAGGATTCTGCAGGTGTGTGCAGAAAACTGACAGGTGGATTGAAACCCCATTTGGAGTCAAGACCCCTCAGCCCTGCCCTGGGACCCATCAGGCCATGGGCTGCACTTCAGAGCAGCATTTCTCCAGGAAAGGGACTATTGCTCTTACAGTGGGACCACACTGCCAGGCTGCCAAGGTTCTTGCTGCCTTGGACCCTCACACACATCAGAGATGCTCCCAGCACCCAGCTCAGCTCTCAAGAGCAAGGGCAGGGCGGTGGTCTTCACCCCTCTACTGGCACAGCTGCAAACACAGCTTTAAATTCATGTGCAGCAACCTCCTCTGCCTGCAGCTTTCATTCCAATATTTGAGTTACCCCAGAGCCTGGGCAGCCTGGATATTTAATTACTCTGATATCGTATTCTCCTAGGTGAAACCTCACTGTGCTGTGTTACCTGAGCACAACAAATGCATTCATCTCCCAGTGCCACGGGATGGGAGAACATTTCAGCTTTCCTCACACTGCTCTGAGGAAAACAAAGGTACAGACAGATGAAGTGACATTCCCAGAGCCACCCAGGCTGTCAAGGCTGGGAAAGGAGCCAAAGCCAGCACACAGGTAGGTCCCTTCCTCAAACCAAACCTCTAAATGCTAAAACACACTCCCTAGTGCTTTTCAGGGAAAAGGCTGGAAGCACAGCCTGCGTGCAGAGGAAGCAGAAAATCACCCTGAGTGCAGGGGCAGCACAGACAACCACAGCATAAAGAGCATCTCAGCTCAGTTCTGCAGCTCCCCCAGCTCCATGCAAAACTCTCCCTTGCTGGTCCAGGCCACGGGAATTCCTCTCCCTGCCCCAGAGATGGAGGGTGACTGAAATTCAGCATCCCCTGAGCACACCTGGTGCAGGAGACATCAGGGAAGGGAAGGGGCTCTGGCAGCCTGTGGCTGGGAGGGAAGAAGGGCTGTGGGTTTGCACATGCCACGGGCTGGCTGGCAGGAGCAGAGAGAAAAATTGTATTTTGCTGAGGGACACACATGACCATCCTGGCAGAGGGTTCATTGAGCACCCAGCTGGCACCCCCTTCCTGGGTTTAGGTTCAGCACCAGCCTGTGACACACCCCTGGCTGGCAGAATTTAAATTCCTAAATAATGGTTGGCTGAATTGAAATTCCTTACGTCAGCTAAAGCAGCAAAGTTGTCACAACCCCCTCACCCCAACACCCACAACTCAGTTTAGGAGCAAGGAAGAGAAACAACAACCGAGCAAACACCAAGAGCATCTCTAGGCTCTGTAAGTTTGGCTTGAAATGTGTTCCCAGTTTTAAATGAAAGACTACATTTGAGGAGCAAAGTCGCCCCAAGCTGCTCAACACCACACCATCTGTCAGCAAATCCCAGCAGCTCCAAATCTGCAGAGCTTGGAGCACCCACTTCCCAGCTCAGCAGCTCCAGGGGCTGTCACAGGTGGCTCAGCTCAGCTCCCCAGGAGCAAAGGGTGCTGCCTGCACACCTGCAGGGTCAGACAGGGAGCTGGAGGCACCCAAGTCCCATCCCAGGGCTGCTCTAGAGGAGTTCAGGGTCTGCTCTTGTGATCAGTGCAGCTGCCATCCCACCACCCCTCATTCCATCACCATCATCTCTTTTGGCTGCTGCTGGTGCCCACACATCTGCCTGCAGGTTCAGCACCAGCCGTGCCCTCAACACCAGCAGTGATGCTGAGCCCTCCAGGGACCCCTCTCCATGCAGGAGGCTCCCAAGGACCCAGTCTTTCTCTAATCTTCACTGGAAATCAGCTCTCTGTGGCTCTGTGCGTGCCTGGGAGCTGCTTGGCCGGGGTTACAGCCACCCGGGGCTGTAGTAATGCCGCAGTGAATCAGACCCTTGGCGTTTTGTTTAAATATAAACACATTGAATCAGTGCTTTCTGTGTAGAAGGCTATTCTCGCCAGCCAAGTGTTTTGACAGCTCCAGCGAGGTGCTGTGAGTCACTGCCTCTGCCTCACTCCAGCTCAGAGACAGATACATCTTAATCACATTACGTTTTCTCCAGCGCTTCACCACAAGTCAAGGCACGGGGCCAAAAACCTCCCAACCAGCCCAGCGCTGAGTCCCCAGCCTGAGCTTTGTCCTCCCAGCCTGGATGAGAGTCGGGAAAGCGCATCCAGCATCCCGGCAGCGCTCAGCCCCGAGCTGAGCTTTGTCCTCCCAGCCTGGATGAGCGTCGGGAAAACGCATCCAGCATCCCGGCAGCGCTCAGCCCCGAGCCCTGCGCTGCTCCCCGAGGGCTCGGTGCAATTTGCACCGTGGGATCGGCAGCCCCAGGGATGCCCGGGGTTTGCATCCCGGAATGCGGGGCACACCGGCTGGAGCTGCCATTAGCGCTAATGGGAGTTCGGAGTAGAAATCCCACTCGCGGCAGTGGGGGAATAGATAAAGGGCTGCCTCTGTCTCAGGCTGAGAGCTCTCAGGGTCAGCTTCGCCAGGGTTTTAATTGTAATTTCAACAGAGCAAAATGTGTCTGTTCCTGTTTGTTTCTCCGGGAATGATTGTGGCGCTCTGTGGTGTGGTACTCGCAGAGTTATTAGGCGTGTTTGGACAGAGGTCTGTCTTATCTAAATCGGGTTGGAAATAGATTTATATCTTGGCAACTTCCCGTTTGAACTGCAAATTGCAGCAAAGTCGCTTCAGCTGCGCTCCTGCATCGCCCCGGTGACAGCAGCCCCTCCTCGGCATGAGTTAATGCCGGGCGATTTCCAGTCTACCCGAGACAGGAGCTAGAACGGGGTTTAAAAAATAATTGAACATCCAGGAAAAAAAAACAACACCTGAGCGTGTGCTCTTGCATCTCAAACAGCAGAGAGGGATCTGCAAGCCCCGTCACAGAACTTGTTACATGAGCCCTCGGCAGCATCCCCTCACCTGCCTGCTCTTGCACCTTCCCTGCCTTTCCTCGGGAGGAAAATTCCTCCCTGCCTGCTCAGCGCTGCAGAGAAAGGGCTCGTCCGAATCGATGCTGTTTGGTTGTTGATGCAGACACCTGCAGGGGGTGAGCACGGAGCCGGCCCCGCCGGGCTGGTGACTCAAATGTGCCGCTGCCCTGCAGGGTTCCCATCGCAGCCTGAAGGAGAGCGATCAATATGCGAGCTACGGCTGCCTGAGCCGAAGACCTTCACCGAGCATCCCCTGTGTGCTCAAACACAAAACCTGAGGCTCCTGAGCACACAGAAACCGGCCTTTATCATCAGCAGGAGATGTGACTTTGACATGGCAGGACGCATCATCGTGTCCTTGCTGCTGCTGTCAAAGTGCGGTGACAAACTCCCCCGTCCCCAACCTTCGGAGCCGTCGCAATTAGGGGGTGCTCAGCTGAAACGTGCTCCTGCTTTCACATGCTCTGCTGCCGCTTTTCTCCTCTCCTAGGGCAGCACAAGCAGCTGGTCCCACTGTGGGATTCCCAGCTGATCATGCAAAGCTACCAGACCACGGGCAGATGAACATGTGGATCGAAAACACATGCCAGCACCGGGATTTCACACGGCTGCCAATCGATGGCAGCCCTTCTAAGCATATCGAGCCCCCCTAGCATATCGAGCCTTATCAGGCAGAGCAAGCCCCCTTTCACTGCCTCACGGGGAGCTGGGGACCCCCAGCCGCACTCCTGTCTGCTGGCTTTGCACTTTAAAACCGCCTTTTAGCTTGCTGATTGCTCTGCAGAGCTCCCTAATTGCAGATGCTCCCTGGGCACACATGTGTACAAGGCACAAGCATCTGAATGGCCCTCGTGAGGGCATGAAGGCATGAGACTTAATGGCTGAGTGACTATTCCTGTCTCCCTCCTCAGAGTCCCACTGCTTTCCCCTACAGAATAAATTAATAATTCCAGGTTCACCCCGTTTCGACATTAATCTCGGTAAATTCCCTCACTCCGCCCAAGCAGCTGAAGTTTGCAAACTTGTTCGTTACCTGAGGGTGCGGAGTCAGTCTGCAAAGGGTCGTTCTGGGGTAATCTCAGCAGTTCTGGTAAGATTTCCCCCTCGCACGGGCTCAGCGAGCATTTCTGGCAGCACGGCACTGCTGAAGGGTCACCTGCCGTGGTGGATCAAGGAGAAACACTCATGGCTCAGGTGGCAAAATCAGGACAAACACGGCGAGCAGCTGGACCACACGAGGACAAAGTGCTATTTCAGCATCCCCACAGGGCTTAGTAACAGGGATAAATAAGAGTTCTGCTGTTACACCCAATTCTCTAACTTTGACCTTGCTTTCTGGAGTCCCTTTCACACATCAGGAAAGCAGATAAAACATTAAGAAAAAAAACATTTCAGTCTCTCAGTGGTGTAGCTATAATCCACTCAGAGCAAATGCTGCAAAAATACAGCTTGCTCCTCTAAATATCCGGATGTTTCTGGAGCTAGAACATTAATTCTGCCCCAATCACCTCTTAAAATGGCACATTATTTTCTCCATTAATTCTTGTCAACCTCAGAGGAAAGCTAAAGGGCTGCTATTAAAACCATGCCATTATTTTGAGTAGCAGCATTAATTCTCTATCATACACACTCACACTGCCTGCAGAGCAGCACAGGTCTGGGGAAAGTCAGATTCCCGTTTCTCTTTAACAGGGTGCACATTTCAGAGTTTGCCTGACATACATTTTCCAGGCTGATGCCTTGCCTTCCGGGTGAAGTATTTGGCACGCTGTAGTAAGAACATCTCCCACTCTCATGGGGGAAAAAACCACCACAGATACATGTGTACACCTAAACTCTGCACTTTTACACGTGTGTGCCAGAGGCACTCAGAGTTTTTGAGCCCATGAACGAAATTAGACATGTCTAAATGCTGCAAGAGAGAAAGGAAAGGAGAGCTGCTCTGTGTGTGTACTCGTGTCTCGCAGCTATAAGACAACTAAATTTAGACAGTTGTGTCATCCCAGAGGATGACAGCATTAACAGGCGATGGAAAGAGGAGCTATGGTTACTTTGCAGAGTTCAGCTCTGACCGTAAAAAGAGGACTCTGATGGAAATGACCTTTTCTAGAGTCCGGCAGAGCAGCAGCACCTCTGCCCGTGGCACTGCGGGACGCGCGGAGCCTCCCCCGGCTCGTCCCTCTCCCGCGCTGCAGCAAAGCCACGGGAGCTCCCAAACAAACGCAAAACTTCCTCTGCACGCCAGCAGCCACCTGCTAAACCCTCCGGAGCAGATCCCGCCAGTAAAGCCCCGCACCACCTCCCTGACACGGCAACAACATCTCGCTGTCCCCGGGCACCGCGGGCTCGGTGTCACTCACCCAGCGAGCCCCGGCTCCAGAGGGAGGGAGCGCTGCTCCGTCCTTCCCTCGCTGCTCCTGGCGGAGGTGGCGGCGGTGCTGCTGGCGGCGGCGGTGGCGGCTCCTGCGGGTCCCTGCAGCCACTGAGGAGCGCATCACCTCCCGGCCGCAGCCCGCGGAGGTGGGTGCCCAGATGTTCCCCGCGCGGATTGGTCCAGCGGGAGCAGATGTTGCCCGGTTGCTAGGAGCGTTGCTAGGAGCGCTGCTAGGAGACGGTGACGCTCTCTCCATCACTGGCGCGACTCGAGGCCGCGGGGAGGGAGGGAGGGAGAGGAAGGGAGAAGGAGGAGGGGAGGAGGGAGGAGCGGGTCCCCACCGCCACCGGGATGCTCCGCGCCGGGCCGGGCTGCGGGGTGAGCCGGAGGATGGAGCGGGTGCCGCGGCTCAGAGCGGGACAGGCGGTGAGGAGCTGCCAGAACAGGGAGGGGGGAGCAGCCCGGGGATGGGGAGGGCGAGGGGACCATAAAAGCTCCCTTCAGGGCTGGCTGAGGGATGCGCGGAGCGGGCCGGCAGCCGCGGAGGCGCCCGGCGCTCGCTGCGGCACTGAGAGGGAGAGCTCTGCTCTTCAGGGAAAGACCGGGAGAAATACAACCCAGTGCCTGGAAGGGCTGCAGGGAGAGGACTCCAATTCGGTCCTGCTGGCAGAGACCAGCTCCTTTACTGGGTCATGTTCCTTACTGGGACATGACCTTCTGCTCTCTTACTGGGTCATGTTCCTCTTCCCTCCTGATTTATGATTCTCCCTTTTCCCTCCATCAGATCCTGGCCCACTTTTTCCCCTGAGCTTTTGGGATGTTCCACCACGGTGCCCTGGGTCCCACCCTGGCACACCCATGATCCCATGGCCAGAAATTGGATTATTGGAGGATAAAAAGCTGCACAGCAATACTACCCAGACCTCCTCTCAAATAAAAGAGCAGGTCACTGTGGGGTAGGACAGCTCCTGCATCTCAGACAGATTTTACTGCTGAGCACACTCCTTAAGGCAATAGGTGGGATACCAGGCTCAGTCTGCCCTCACAACCAAGGGTCCACCCAGAAAGGCTCAGAAAAAACATTAAAAGGAGTCAGCAAAATCTTACCTGTATAATACAGTGTACAGAAAGAGGGGAAATCCCTTTTCCTGAAAGCCTAGCTCTGTATGTAAATACTGGCAGATAAGAAAGTTTTTAGAAAAAATTTAAAATACACCAGCTATGTGTAGAGACCTTCCCTGGAAGAAGTGGGTCACTCCCACTTGAGTGTTGGAGTTGCACAAGATGTGATTTTCTGGACAGCCAGATTGGTGCCAATGGCTGCACTGGAGTTACTGGTACAGCACTGGCTCAGATCAGCCCCAGCACCAAGGGTTCTTCTCTGCAAGAAGAAACATCTCTAGACAAAAAATTTTCCTCTGCACCTGCCAGCTGTGTCCATTTCCTCACAACTACCCTGAATGACACCACTGCTCCTGACAGACTCACGTTCATGCCCTCCCTATCCAAGCACTCAGCCCAGCCCAGAGAATCTCAGAATGGTTTGGGTTGGAAGGGACCTTCAAGATGATCTTTTCCCATCCCCTGCCATGGGCAGGGACACTTCCCACTACACCATGTTTCTCAAAGCCCCATCCAGCCTTACCTTGAACACTTCCAAAACAGCCACTGCCCCCTCCCATCCTGGTACTAAAGGTGACTCAAAGGCTCAGACAGTGCCAAAAACAAGGCAAGGTGCAATGGGAACATATTCATTTTGACAGCCTTTGAAGATCCTGAGCAATTCCCTGTTCCTCTGGGATCTGTAAGATGCCTAATGCATATTCTATCAGGTCATGTCACTGCTGGAAGGACACAGGAGTTCCCCTCCCTCTGATTACTCCATGAAGGTTCTGCAGAGGATTTTGAGCCAGGCTTTGTCCTCCTCCTTCTTAGACAGTGGGAATGGAGGCACACTGCATTTGGCACCCACCTGGATCAATATCTCACCCAAATTTTAACAAACTGGGTCTTGGCAAGCCTGAGACTCACCTGGCACATGTCAGTGCAGCAGCCTCAGACCAGTTATTCCCTTTGATTTGGATCCCCTGGCTGCATTTGGTACTCAGTGTGCACAAACATGGGCGCACGTGGCTCCCCTGGTCCCTACAGCTTGAGGAAAGACCACTCAGGGCCACATATTTACTTCAAATTATCTCTGAATCTCTGCTTCTTTTATTGAGAAGTCAAATGAAACTCCAACTAATTTCAAATTTGAATTTTCCAGGACAATAGGAAGGCACTAGAATTTAATTGATTTGGATTACCTGCCTTATTATTATGCTGTCAGTAGCAGTAGTTCAGGTTGGTGTAATGTTACATTTACTGTGAGGTGAATCTGACATTTCTCTACTGCTGAATCGAGGACTTGAGCAATTCTTCAGCTCTTCACAAAAATGTTGTAATTAATTCAGTAACATCCCTTCTGTGAGCAGAGATAGAAAAGGAAGACACAGGAGCACCTACTCCATGCCTAAGAGCTGAATGAATGACAGCATCACTCACTCCAATCTCTGTGGAATTTACTGTAATTTTTTTTAACATTCAAGACAATTCCTACTGCAAAGACACACCTTCCCCTCTCCTGTCAGCACAAAAACAGGACTTACTAGCAGGCAATAATAACACAACCAAAAGGTCAGCTGGATCCAAGAAGTGTTTCCATCCCCTGATCAGCCCTGAGGAAATTCTTCCACAATCCGAGTTTAGCTGCTTTTCCTTGCCCACTTTCCAAGGGGGCAGAGAGTGCAGGGAAGCAGATCCCCTGCCAGTGTAAACCAGCTCTGTTCTGTTGGCTCAAAGAAAATTCCATCAGGAAGAAGAGATGCCCCATCCCATCCCATCCCATCCCATCCCATCCCATCCCATCCCATCCCATCCATCTCCTTCCTCCTGCCATGGAAGCTCAAGAAATCACCTCCCTCCTTGTCTGAGAGGAGTTTTCCCCTCTGCCTGGTCAGGAATCACTGCCCAGCTGACTCACACACTGTTTTAGTGCAGCAGAAATTAAACAGACCCATGAGCTGGGACCAAAGTCTCTATTGACAGGGATATTATTTGAGAAGATAAGATTTTTAAATGTGTGCTGCACAAGATAAAACCTGGACAGGCAGAAAATAGAAGAGCAGCTTTTTCCTTTCATTTGAGTTTTTCGAAAGCAGGATTGCCTGACATATTCAGTGCTATAACAAATACATGTTTTTAAATGGTTTAGAGCAGTTGGAAATATAAAACCCTGGAACACTTGCATTTACTTTAACTGTCTCACAGAATTAGGGGGAAAAAAAATCAGTTCCTTAATTTCAAAGCAGTTATGTCTTCGCAAGTCAAGTGTTTAAAAAACTGAATTAAATTAATGTATCCTTTTGCATTCAAGCACCAAACATTCCAAAGATGTGTGTATAAAAGCACCAGCCCTCCCAGGCTGCATGTACCTACACAGGTGCTGCATTTCTAAACACAGCGTGCAGAAGGCATTTTCAAAAGATAAAATACACCCAAAATGTTCTGCATCTGTACCTGAGAAGTTTCAGATGTGAGGAGCTGCATCCTGGGCTGGGTTTTATCCTTGGCCTGGCCCACTCAGACACAGACCCTCCAAAGCTCTCCCAGCCATTGGCTTGTCACAGCAAATGAAGATGAGTGGCTCCGGTTTCTGGACCCTGTTCAAGCCTCCCAGTGGTTGGCCAGCCTCAGAGGGACCAGATGCCTTGAGAGGCTAATCCTGCCTCTATCTAAAATGCAGACAGCTCTTTCTGTTCTTTCTGTATAGAACACTATTTTCCACCTCTATCTTCCAACTCATTGTACAAGAAAATATGTTATTTTATTTTTTTTCTTTTACCTTTTTACATTTGAGAAAAACTTTTTAAAACCTTCTGAAGCAATCTGGGGAACAGCAGAAAAAATGAAGTTCATTTTCCTACATATCTGTGCTCTTTACCCTCTACACTCTCCCCATATCCCCAACCAAATTCCCCCACATCCCCTTGGGCACCCCCAGCTCAACCAGAGGCAGCTGGAGCTGTCACAATGAACCAGCTCACCGACCCTTGGCCATCAAACCCACTCCTTTCTGCTTCTCTGGAAATGATCCCCTGCCAGCTGACAAAATCTGTGGAAGCATAGCTGCCTTTGAGACACTTACCCTGCTCTCAAATGTGATTGAAATTGGCCAACCTGTTAAAAAGTGATGGTGGTGGAAGAGAGACTGGCGAGGAGACAGATGGCAGACAGCTCAGCTTTAGCCTCCACTGAGCTGATTGAGAAGTGGGAATGCTTTCACCCTCTCGTGAAAAATGATATCACTCTTTTGCTGAAATTCAAAACTTCGTTTCCTGACATTAAAAATGTGACTTTTCCAAGTGGTCAAAATTAGGATAAAAAAAAAAAAAAAAAAAGAAAAAAGGATGTCTTGACAAAACAGCACTTGGTGCTTTGCCAAGGGATGAAGTCATTCTAAAGAATTAAAATGCAGCTGGAGGAAGGACAGGATAATCAGAACGATAAAACACAACACAGCCGGGGCCCACACGTGCTCGTACTGAGCAGTGCTGTCCCAGCAGGAGCAGCAAGTGCAGTGCTGAGCCCTTGCATTGCTGTACACAGAGCGCAAACCTGAGATTTTGCTCCCAAATCAATGGGCAGCCTCATTTGGGCCAAGCTGACCAGGTGCTGACACCAAGACCGATGGCCCAGCTGCCTCTCCCCAAATCCAGTGCCAGCAGCTCCATCCTGGTGTGTGCTGGGCTCACAGAGGGTGACAGGCAAGTCTGCCTGCAGGAATGAAACCAACCCTGGGCTGGTCAGCCCTGAACTGGGAATCAGCCTGGGAAAACCCTCCTGAGGCTGAGGACACTGCCACAAGGACAGGGTGAGGCTGCAGGAACAGCAATGTGAGTGTGGTGTTCCCAGCAGTGCCCAAATCCTCCAGAGCCATCACCAGCATCCCTCAGCACTGGGGCGTGGGGTTCCCATTCTCTGAACCTGAGAGAAGCAGGGAAAAGAATGATCAAAACAATTCTTTTGCTCATTTGCTGCTCCTGTGTTTTGGAACATGTGGAATGTGTTGGAAGATTATTTCCCTGAAGGAATTTACTTGATTGGATTGTGGTGTGAGTGTTTTGTTTTCTTGACCAATCTCTGCAAGCTGTGTCCTGATGGTCAGTCAGGAGATTTGGTTGAGTGCTTGTGCAGTTTCAGTTTAGATGTAGAATAGAATAATATAGTATAATATATAATAATAAAAATAATGCAGTATAGAATAATATAGTATAATAAAGTGATTAATTGGCCTTCTGATATCAATGGAGTCAGATGTATCATTTCTCCCTGCCATGGGGGTCACTTTGCATCCCATACTGGGGTTACTGGGGAGGAAGGAGTAAGGTGAGCTGGTGGCAGAGCTGAGGCTGGTTGATTGGGCAGGGAGAATTTTAAGAGGTTTTCAGAAGATGCATGGGGTGAAGCACTGTTAGAATAACCAAGTCAGGAAAACGCTGTCCTGGTACTGGCTCAGATCCTGGCAGCAGCACCCACCTGAGCTCCCAAACCATAGGGGCATCTTGAGCATCTTGCAGACAGTGCCTGGCTCTGCAGATCCCCCTCTGTGCCTGGAGGAGCTGCTGGGGCACTGCTGCAACCCAGAGCAGCCTCCAGCCCACCCTGCAGCCCCACCAGCCCTCTCAGCTGAGCCTGGACACCCACAAACATCAGCCCTTAGCAAAACATGCATTTCATCCCAGTTTTCACCAAGGAGGGTGAGTTTTTCCAAACTCCCTAGTTTCTCTCTGAGCCTCTCATTTCTCCACTGTCTCTGGGTTGGGTTTTCTGTGTCCTCAGACATGTCTTGTATCAGCTGCCTTTGCTGAGGTTTCCAAGCACTGAAGCTACCAACTGTTGCCAGAAAAAGAAACTCTATTTCAGGGCTGGTCCTGGAAAGCCAACCCTGTGGGTGCCAGCAGGGCTGCAGAAATCGTGGTTTCTCATGTCTCCCTCAAATCTGGCACTGCTATTCTGAGAGGAACAAGCTAACCCCAGTTCAAAGTCACCAATCTGGGAGTTTTTTAGTTTCTATCGCTCTCCATCTTAATGTGGGCAGGAATTACAACTGCAACCTGCCAGAAGTAAACCACTCATAAATATATCATGGCCAAAGGTAGATGCAAACAAAAGCAGCCACCAGACACTGACACACCCTTTGTTGGCCCAGTTTCACCTCTCCAGCTCACCATTTGAGCTCTTACCTTCACTTCCACCAAGTGGCCACCCCAGATTTGATGGGGGTATCCCTCCATGTCAGGACCCAGGACATCCCTCTGGCTGTCCTGAGCAACCCAGACCCCTGCCAGGGGGCTCAGAGACCCTGGCACAGAGCCCAAGATGCCCCTGTGGAGCATGGCATGGAGCAAGTTACCAACCTTCGATGAAGATCTGCAAGCCACGACAAATTAAGTAGAATGATTGTGAATTTATCACAAGGTGAAAAAGCAGATTTTGGGGGTTTTAGAATGGAGGTCCAGGGGGCAAGATGGAGGGATCTGGGCATGTCCAGCCTTTCTCCTTCTTCTTCTTGGCCTCCATCTCCTGCTGTGATGTTGGCACTTTTAGATTGAGTAGAAGCTCACTGTCTAACATAGGTGATGGGTATTGGAAAGTAATTGTAAACACTGTACACGTGGTTTTTAGTGAAAGACATAACACTGCCCTGGGGGCAGGCAGAATGCCCTAGACTGTCTTGCTGAGAGGACCTCAGCAGGACAGGAGAAATAATTTTATAGATAAGGAACAATAAACAACCTTGAGACCAAGAAATGAAGAGCTCTGACTCCTTCTTCAAGCGTTGGGCTGGTAAAAGAGACTTTCCAACTTTTCTCAGGGTCATTCTGACCAGTGAGAGACCCCGACACCTCCATGCCCCCCACACAGAGCCAGGATGGCAGCAAGGCTGGTGTCTGCACACTGCAGGGACACTGGGGACACTGACCCCATGTGCCCACACATCCCTGGTGTGCAGGAGAAATGCTGAGTGCAGGAACCACCACAGAGGGGCTGGAGGGGCTTCTCCCCCAACTCCTGCCAGGGTTGGATGGGGAAGCAGGGAAGAGCAGATGTCAAAGGCACAGCCAGCACTTCTCCTTCCCCACACAGAGTTGGCTGGACAGCTCTATGCAGAGGGAAGCAGAGACATGATGGTGTTGCCTTAGTATTTAGCTTTTATATTTTTCAGGTACTGTACTGCTTTAGTGTGTAACTCTAAAACTCCACAGCCTGTCAGCTGCTGTTCTCCCATTTTGTTCAGACAAAACAATTCCTCTCTAGGCCTGAAACCCAAGGACACATCATTGTCTCAGACCCCAAGAGATGCAAACAACAGTGAATTGGGGGGGCAAACCTGGAGTAAATTGCTTCATTACCTGAAACTGTACTTGGAGGATCAACTCCTGATATGGAAATGGACCAAACTGGTAGCTGTATGAAAAACTTGTGACCATTGTCCATCCTGGGTGTAGCCCCTCAGAGGCCTTGACTGCCCAAGGTGTCCCTAGTGAAGGCCTTCAATAAATACCCACTTTTATTCTCTTCATTTTGTCTAGCCTCTGTTTCAGACAGCCACTCCAAGGCATCAGTGGGAGATGGGAATCTCTTCAGCCCCTGGAACACCCCATCCTGCTGCCACAGGGCCCCTGAGTCCTTGTGGATGGACAGGGAGACCAAGGGCAGGGCAGACACTTCCCAGTCCTGCCAGTCCTGCATTATGCACCAGGCACCTGCGTCCCTGCTCTGAACAAAGCACATCCCCCTCTCCTGGATGCATATTCACTCCTTTCTGCCACAGAGAGAACAAAAAGGAAGACAGGCGGGGTTTGCATGTCTACATGAGCCATCTGCTTCTCTTTTATTGATAAAACCTGTAACAGCAGCATTCTCCATGACAAAACAAGACTGTTTCTAAGGTGTGGACAGCTGTGTGTGTGCAGCGGTAGTTTCAGCCCAGAATTCTGCAGAAGCTGGGTTTAATGCTGATTTTTATTTTCCAGTCAGATATCATCCAGACATTAGTATTCCTAACACAGCATATAATTAGCAAGAGGCAATATATTGTATGATCATGCACGTTAGCACTTAAGTAAAATAAAAAATGTTTCATTGTCAAATACATGGAAAGCTAAGAATAAACCCATACTAGTTTTCCAGCTGAATATCTAAGCATCTTTTCCTTGTACTTTTTATCTTTTTATCACAGTTTTGCACTGCAGATATCTCTTTCAATCCCATACCCAGCAAGTGAAACAATGCTCACACCATCCCCGTGGCCCCTCACCAGTCAATGCCAACCATTCAGCAACTAGATTCAAGGTACAATTTTCAGTGCAAATCTTTGATCTTTACAAAAGTGAAAAGGACATATAAATTTGTTTCTTATGTAGGAAAAGTTCTCCCTTTGTAGATTTATTTACCATAAAAATAATTCATCATTAAATGGAAGCTCTAGAAGCCTTGCCTTTGCACCAATAAGGATGTGGCATGCTTATTAATTTGTCTGTATTGTTATTTTTTAAAGTAAACAATTTATAGATAAATTTTGTGCTTGTCCAGAATGGTTGTGGATGTGCTCAAGGCCAGGTTGGATGGGCTCTGAGGAACCTGGTCTAGTGGGATATTACACATGGCAGGGGGTTGGAGTGAGGTGGTTTTTAAGGTCCCTTCCAACCCAAACCATTCTGTGGTTCTGTGATCTCAGGCTGGGAAAGGGAGCTGAGATCTCCATGGTGCTCCCTCAGCCACAGGGCTGAATCACTCCAAACACCAGCCAGCTCTCTGTGCTGAGGAGATGGCAGCAGAGAAAGGAGAAATATGAAATGTTCTACTAGAGAAATATGAAATGTTCTCCTAAACACCAGGGGGGAGGTGCAGTAGGAGGCTCACAACTCTGTCCTGTGGCAGCAAACCCCAGGAGGGACACCTGCCCACCCACAAAGCTCCTGAGGGGAGCAAATCCCACCTCATGGAAAACAAGGAGGAAATAGGACAAGGACACACCTCAGTGTCCAGCTGTGCCCACAACAGAGACAACAAAACCCTGCCAGGGATGGTAAATAGTTCCAATATAGAAAGAAGTCAATACACACTAAAAATAACTTATTACATACTGTGTATTTAAATCAACAGTCAAATATACATTGAGATGTGCTTCATGCAAACACCCCGTGGCACTCTGCCATAAAAACCATTTTTTATATACACACACACACACATATAAATGTCACACAGTATTTAAATGCTAAGTCTACCAAATGATTACTTCATTTACTCTTCTTGACAAACAAAACTCTCTGCTGGGAAAAGTCAATGAAGTTACAGCTGAGAACAAAGCCCAGCAAGACACAAACCACAGCAATGCCAGCAGAGGAATACAGCAGAGATGTGATACCAGTTTAATTGGAAAACTTGTGCTTGAGGTGCCACAAAGTGACAAGGGACTGGAGGACAGGTTTTATCCTGAGCACCATGAACATAAAATATTGCTACCAGGCACTGACCTGCCTTGGACCAGAGCTCTGCAGATATTAATGAGAGGGTGGGAGATGCAGTGGTGGAGACAGCATGAAGGAAAAACACCTGGAAAGTGCTAACAAGACATAACAGGGATGAGGGAAGCTGGAAAAATTATAATTTTTTTTCCTGGTTGTTAATGAAGAGAGAAATTTGCAAAGTTACCCTAAGAGAAATGAAGGGAGAGGGAAGTATTTGGCAAGAAGTGCCTTCCCTGAATGTCACAGCTAATTAGTGGTTGTGGGGCTCAGGAAGAATCCTGCTTTTGTGTGAACCCTGAATCCTTGTTCCTCACCCATGGCCAATATCTGTTTTTTGGCTCTTGTTTCTCAGTAAGATCAGCCCACACTGGGAATGACTCTACAGGGGCCAAACACCTCCAGAGTATTTGGTGTCTATTTTATGTCCCCCATCACAGCCAGAGGAAATAGAAAAGCAAGGAGGAAACATCCTTAGCTCCTCACACCTGCAGCTGCCAAAGCAGCTGTGATTTCTGTTACAGCAAAAAAAATTGCTTTCCAATTTCCTTGAGAGATGAACAAGTAACAGTTCTGAATGGAGTTTCACAGCTCCTGTCTGGTTTTTGTGCTTCTCCCTCAACTATTTCCAACCCCAGCTGCCCAATATTGACTGTGACCCAGTGGCCATACAGGTTTTTGGTGTGTGACAGGTAGGCTCACAGCCTACCTGATTCACTACCTGCTCTCTTCTTTCTGCTCCACCAGTGATACCTCAGAGGATTCAGGGGTTTAATGCTCCTGTGATAGGCAATACCCTAATCCTATGCAGGTTCCCAAATTAAGACCAAAAAACATCCCATCACTGGAATTTTGTCTGCCTTCTCCCAGAATTAGGTTTTCCCTGCTCTAGTGACAGAGCTTTGCTAAGGTTGTTCAGCTTTGCAGAGAGATCTCAAAATTCATCCATCCAGGACAAACTCAGGGGCAAAAAAGAGGAAGAAAAATCTCACCTTCAGCCTTTTGTTTTGGAGGAGCAGCACAGGGAGATCCCAGCCCAGAGCTCTCCTCTTACCCCTTCATTTGTATAGAGGGTTTGTGTGGAGAACAGAGGAACTGTAATGCCAAAAGTGATGAATGGCATCTACCAAGTTTTTTATTGAGGCTGCAATATTGACCTATATCTGCTTTACAAAGGTGAAAAAACATGGATAGCTGTGTGGGTTGAGCAGGAGCATCTTCCTGCTGCCAGCTGGCAAACAGCTTGGGGATTACAGCATGAGGATTAATAGCCTTTGTCATTTGTAAGTGCAGATGCTAACCTTACTCATATGACAGACTGATCTTTGGATTCTGTGCCTGTTTGCTGTTCCAGAAAGATGACCTTGGGCTGCTGTGAGAAACAAAATATTTACACATTCATTTCTTAGGGCCCACAGCGTAGGCTGCAGGGAGACACAAGCTCACTCTGCACTGAATAAAAAATCTGTGTGTGCCTCCAGCAGAGCTGGAGCTCAAGAGTCAGGCAGAGAAACTGGATTTCAGCTCAGGCTTGATGCTACTGCAGCCTGGCTGTGCTGCTTTCTGGAGTGAGGAGTGAGCAAATTCCAGCTCTCAGCAGCACAAGCACACCAAGAGCCTTTCCCTCCTGCTCTATCCCCACCACCACCTTCCCACCACTGCCTGGGGTTTTCATTTCTTGCATGACAGCTTCTTAAATCCTCACCAGACCCCAAATAAACACCCAGACCAGCTCTGTGGAATTATCTTGGATGCCTTTCCAAGCTTTAGGATCTGTCATCTTCTGGCTGCTTGTATCACAGAAGCAGATGAGCTCAGAGCCAGCACTGCTTCCTGGGAGATGAGAATGTATTTGTTGGGGTATCACATGCTGGAGGGAAAAACCTGCCTCATTCAAAGTGTGAGCTTCTCTACAAACCCTGGCTGCTTTGTTTCTTCCCCTCAACCCCTAGCTGCAAACATCACACTTAGCACATTTTAAATGGAAAGAGGATGCTCCTGCATACTAATTCCTGCAGGCTCTGTTGTCCTTTTGCAGAGCACAATGCCCATGAGAGAAGGAAGAAAGCAAATACAAACCTGGATCTTTCTTCTGTCATTAACTTGGAGGTGAGCAGGTGTCACTCTGTAAATATTTAAGTGTCACAGCTCAACCAACAAACTTCAAACTCCACAAGTGGACAAGAGAGTAGGAAGGCAAGGTCTTGATAGGAACATCACAATTTTGGGATGGGATAATATGATGGGGAAGGCCATATTCTTTGCTCAGCCTTTCAGTCCAGTTTTCATGCTGAAGGGCAGAAGGCACGAGAGATGAGAGAGAGAGGCAGAGAGATGAAGTGCTGTGATCACACAGATTAAAAATGATTATAAATATGGGAGTGGAAAGCAAGCACTGCAGGCACGCCAGCTCCAAGGTCACTGCCAGCTCCAGCTGAAGGGGAAAATGAAATGCCACCAGAGGAAAAGCCTGCTCCTCTGCCAAGCTGCCACCTTCAGCTTTATGCTGGGAAAATGATCAATAGCAGCTGGCGGCCTTTGGATCTGTGCATCCAGGAACTTCTAAGGCCATCCATGACTGAAGATCAGTCGGCTGTGTAAAGCACCAAATAACTCCTCGGGATCTGCAGCTGCTAAAAATACACCCCAGCATTGTCCACCTACCCGGGAGCTGCACAGCCCTCACTGCCCCTGGAGGGAAAGGAGACAAGGCAGAGCAACAGGAACAGGCAGGCCACAGCGGGGTCCAGCTAATTAAAGACATTGGCAAAAAGGAAACCCAGACAAATCAAAGGATGTGGAAGATCATCCAGATAAAGCCTTTGCAAATGGGCACTTCACAAAGTGAGCAGCGATTGCTGCAGCTCAGTGGGCTAAAAAAGGAGCTCATTTCTGTGGGCATCAGCTGAAGATCACCGTTATTATGGGGAGTAGAGACACGGTGAGATCACTCTGTTCTGTTGTCAATAAACATTAAAAAGGAAAAAAGAAAATAGCAGCAGAGAGCTTGGCAGGACGGGGGCATGGTGGTTGGGGAGAGAACAAGGAAAGAACAGGCTGCAATCAGCTGAACAATGCTGCTCAAGATACAGAGATGGATCCAGGGCACTTGCCCATAATACCCTGGGCCAATGCAGTTATTCCCTTTCCACATTTTCAAGCCTCTTTTTTTTTTTTTTTAAGAAAATTCAAATAAACTATACAGAGATTACAAACAGTGGTGCCAAAAGGGAACAAATTATCTTAGAAAACATGAATGCATTAGGAAACATCCATACTCTAGACCTGTAAGTTCCAAAGCATCCCAGAACCACCCTGGAAGGGTTATCCATTCCTATCCTGCTCCCTGAAATCCCCATGGCCTCCTCAGAGCTGTTCTCCCCACCTGGAACCCCACAAGAGCAGAGAGCATCAGCATCCAGAGGAGCACAGGGTCTACAGCCTACCTGCAAGTCAAGTGGCAGTCAGGATTCCCAAGGAATGGAAAACCTCCTGGAAATCCAGCCTTGTCAGCCACTTCCAGAGGAAACAAGGGGTTAAAGCAGTGACTAAAAGGGCAGTGATGTTTACATAAGAAAGACCATGAGCACAAGCCCAGCCTGTATCAATATTAGCAATGACTAATTCAATCTGTCAATGGGAAGAATTTACAGGAGCTTTGGAATATGCCAGAGCTGCTGCAAAGCTTCCATTTCACAGACAGTCAATAATGGAAGGAAAAATAAACCACAAAAGCAATAAAAATCCCAAAATATAAATAGCAAACATGAGTACCCCCAGCACCTTGTTCACCCCAAGATTCCTAAATTTCTCCCTTGCTTTACTAGGAACATAAGGAACCCCACAAAAGCACTTCTCAAGGCATGGATGTGCCAAGAGGTTTGGCAGTAGCTCTAAAAACCCAATGGTCCCCCTGCCATAGCCGTTGCCCCTTCCCTCCAACATTGTTTGACAAAATATAAGAGTAAGCAAGGATGCAGCAACCTGCTTCCCTTGGACAGCAAAGTTTTAACACATGTTTAGGTATTGACTTACTCTAAGTAAGTCATTTTCACTTGCTTTTCTCTGACTCCAAAATCTCTACAATGAAATTATATATTAAAATTCAATTCCCTTAATGCTATATCTTCAGAAAACATCTTAATGTGAAAACAGCATGGAAGTCCAAACCCAGTGTACCTCATTGTTTTTTTAAATTATCTTTTTCATTAGGTTTTTTTTAATCATGCTGTTATAAATCTGGGTTATCTCCAGTTCACTGCTGATATGTATTATGAACTTACACTTTTTCCTTAGCTAATCATGAAGCATAGGCAAGGCTTTGCAGGTTCAAGAAGTTCTGAAGAGAATCTCAGTAAGTTTATTACACCCACACATTCCAGGTAATAAAAATTAATTATAAACACTTGCATATCCATTTTATGCAGTTCAGGACAAAAAATATGTAGAGATTGGAAAATAACTAGAATCAGCCTTTTGAATTGGTCTGTTTCCTCTACTTTTTTAATTTTCCCCAGCAGAAAAGTGTATGATAAATGAAATTCTATTCTGCTGATTATCACTCAGATGTTCACTTTTCTTGCATTGCTAATACAGCAGCTTTAACAGTGCAGTCAAGAACACATTTGCTCGATGAGCTGCATTTGGGTTAAATCCTGTTTTGTGTTTCAAAGCCCCAGTAATGCAAAGCAGACATGCCAGCTTATCTAGACAGTGGAGGAAAACCCTCCTGCATAGGATACCCAGCAGTCTCTCTGGAAAAATGATGCTCAGACAGGTGATAAGAAGGTACAAGAGTGTGTTCTGTAGAATAGCTTGTATCACCTGTAGCAGAAGTGCTTCTCTGTGCAGATTATTCTGTCTGCCTCCTTGGCCAGACAGAGCCTCTGTGACACCAAGTGATAACCTGTGAGTGCCCTCAGGGCCTGTCTAGCCTGGATGTGACAAAAACCAGCACCAAGGACCAATTTTGGTCAAACAGCCAGTGCCAAAATTTGCATTAGTTAGATTTGCACAGCACCATTGAAGCAAAGGAAGTGGCTGTGGTGCAGGAGGAGGCAGAATTTGGTGCCAGGTCTCTGTAAATGGCAAAAACAAACCATGAAGTGACTCAGTACAGACAAAGCTCTTCAGCAAAATATTTCCTGTGTCTTGCTGTCATCAGCAGGAATGGAGGAAAGACAGTCCTCTCCTAGAGAGTGTGGGGAATGGGAGATTGGGCAGCTGATAGCATTTGGAGATCTCAGCACCTCACTGCCTACATTCCACTGAGGAGGAACACTCTCCTTTGTGTCACACACAGCACTGCAACAACAACCACTTAGCCAAGCAGCAGACTGAGACACATCCTCCATCCATCATCTCCATGACTTCAGCTCCCAGAGACAGGAAAAGAGATTAAAATGGAAAAGGACAGTGCAGTCTGAAAAGTCACCACGTGACAGTGTCATCACCTCATCCAGCAAGGCTGCTCCTGGCTTTGCTCTCAGCTGGAGGCAGGAAGCACAATTCTTTTCAGCAGAGCCAGCAGCCCCTCTGGATCCCATTCCTGGTCTGCAAGAGAGCTCCTTCCCCAGGTTAGGTGACATGATCTGGCATCCTCTGCTGCTCAGCATGCCAGAACCAGTCCCCTTCCATATCCCAAGGAGATATTACAGGAGATTTGAAGAAGAGCCCTCAGCAAACTGAGTAGTGCTTTGCTGAACCAGAGAAAAACCACAGGTCTGAAGCCCTCTCCTCTAATGCTCACAGAAATGCTTTTGTGAATGAACCTCACTTCTAAAAATCACATTAACACATGGGCAAAACAATGCAGAAAGGAGTGATTCAGGCACAAAGGTGGCTGTGCAGTTTGTTCTGGTCTTTTTTTGGTATTTGTGATGACAGAAGCCATAACTTCAAGTAAACATCTAAACATGCATTGTATTATGCAATATAAAACTGATGCTTGTTATCTCTTGTGCAAACCTATGTGAATGCAGGCTAACAGGTGCACAGGGTGCCTAATTAAAAATACCAGTAGTATTTAGTCCTTATATCAATTGTTAGTACAGGAGAACAGTAGGAATGTCTAGGCACTTAAAAGTTAACAGAGAATTCAAGAGTGCTTTCTCATGCTGCCTGAAAAATATATCATCCAGTCCACAGTGGTATCAAATGCTTTTTTCTAGGACTTAGAAACACGATAATAAAAGGGAGAGGATGTGATCTGCATGCAGGTTAGCTTTTCTGTGAGCTATCTGCGTGGCAAGAATATTTGCAAACTTCATTATTACAAATAAGGGAAAAGGGGGAAGTGAGAGTTTACCCCAGAAGAAAACAGCATCACATCAGAATCAGTCTGTGGTGATTAAGCCTATAGAAAAATGAGCAAGACAATGTCCAAGGAACGGATTTTCCAAGTATTCCCACTGCTTCTCACTAGGGTTATGTCAATGTAGAAAATGCAGGGCAAGCTGGTAAGGCAAGAACTAAACTTGCTTCCCAGGCCTTGCCACATCTGATGCCCACAGCTGCTGGCACTGAGGGGGCAGGTTAAAGCTGTGTGCCCTGCCAGAGCTGGATTCTGCTGGCAGAGAGCAAGGAGAGACAGCCCTTGGTGCCCACTAGGACTCCAGCAGCATGTGCCACCTGCAGACCTGTGTCCCCTGTGCCTCCCTCATCTCCTGCCAGTGGCTCTGCTCCTCCTCCCCGCTGCTGCTGTGGCCCAGCGAGATCCAGCCCAGCATCTCCTTGCGCTTCAGGCCGCGCCTGCTGTAGATGGAGATCAGCAGGGTGACCTCAGAGAGCTGGAAGAGGGCGACCTGTAGTGGGAAAGATGAAACAGGAAAGCCTTATGAATATGATAGTCTGGAAAAAGATTTTGAGAATATGGAAACAATAAGCGAGATTGAAAAGAAAGCAAGCTTTGAGATACCTCAGTTACTGAACAACTGGAAAACAATGGTGTGGCCAGCTGGAGGTGATCCCCTTTTTATGGAACAACACCCTCTGCTTGCAGACAGGCCCAAAGGGCAGAGCAGACCCTGCCAGCTTGGCAGAAGGGATCCAAAGAGTGGTTTTTACGGTTTAAAACTTAGCACAGTACAGTAATGTAATGATTTTTATAGGCTGTATGTAAACACTATAGTATTTGAATATTGTACTGTCACTGATATATTTTATGAAAAATAGTTTTTCTAGGATTTTTCTCCTGAGAAGCTGAGAGTCCTCAGAAATGAGATGTAAACAATAATTATCTGCTGCTGTGGAATGCAACAGGTGCATCTTTGATTGGTCTCATGTGGTTATCATTAATTAATGGCCAATCACAGTCCAGCTGGCTCAGACTCTCTGGTCAGTTACAAGATTTTATTATCATTCCTTTCCTTTCTAGCTTTCTGATTAAATCCTTTCCTCTATTCTTTTAGTATAGTTTTGACATATTATTTTCTTTTAATATAATATATATCATAAACTAATAAATCTGCCTTCTGAAACACGGGGTCAAGATTCTCATCTCTTCCCTCGTCCTGGGACCCCTGCAAACACCACCACATCATACTGGATTGGTTAGTGACAGTTAGAATATTCAACATACAAGAAAATTTATTGTATTGTAACAGGAACCTTGCTCTCTGATCCTCTCTTTTACTCTTTCATCCTCTTTTCCATGCTCTTGCCTTCTCTCTCTGTACCACTTCTCTTTCCCTCTCTCGGGCCTGCTCTGAGCTGTGGCTGGCAGCTCCAAGCAGGGCCCCTGCACCCAGGCCCTTTGCAGTAAACCACAATTTCCATGACCTGGCTGCAGAGATCTCTCATCTCCATCTGTCCCAACCCTCCTACCCCCTGTTGCTCCTACAGACCTGGAAGATGAAAGTCTCCTTGTAGACAGGGTTGGGCTGTGCCCGGCGGATCGAGGTCTTGCAGCGAGACATCTCCTGACCCACCGAGTTGCGCAGGCAGAGCTTCCCATAGGTGTCTAAGACAAAAAAATAAAAGAGTGAATTACATGTTTGGGGCAGGTGAGAGGCTGAATGAAAGTCCCAGGCAGTCAAAAAACACCCCCAAAAACCATCCAAGCAGAGCAGTTTAGTCTGCAGTGAACAGCAGATGAGGGCTGGATGGCGCTCATGGTAAAATCCATGGGATGAGAAGCAGAAGATGAAAGCACCTTTGGGATTTTCTCATATTCAGCTGAGGAGAAAAGAAAACTGATGCATGTTTCAGCCCCACTTTGTTGCAGCATATATCACAGTGAGACAGGCATAATACACAGAACATCACCATACAATTTCAGAAGGCTTAAAGCATTCCCCCAAACAGAATAACACCGTACCACATGAGAAGGCTTCAAGCATCTGCCCATACAGAATAACATCATATCACTTCAGAAGGCTACAAGCATCTTCCCTTCTTCTTTAGCCCAACATTTTATCCCCTCCTGTTCATGCATTGCACCTGTGTGCCCTCTGTCCCCTTGGGAGGTTGGTCAGCACACCTGGGCATTTCATGGCTCATTGCTGTCAGTGCTGCTCACCTGCTGCACACAGCTGCACCCACTGGGAATGAGGCTGAGCCACAGTTCCACTCCCAATTACCACAACCTTTGTACCTACACCATCCTCTTGGAAAGAACAGGATATCAGGTACCCAGTCCTAGCAAACCTGTCTAACCAAAACCATGAGCATCTCTATGGATTCTCCACTTCAAATGGTGTCTCCACCTTCCCTTCCTCTCCCTCACAATCAAGCTTCACTGGGGCTATCTTACCCAGGCTTTCCTCAGCTGCCCTTGCCTCTCCACCACTATCTATTTTTTGGGATACTAGAAAATAAGGGTCTTGAAAAAGAGGGAAAAGCACCCTGCAGAAACAGTGAAATTATTTGATCTCCCATAATTAGTTTTCCAAAATCTCATATTACTTTTTTGGTAGACCCAAAGTGAATTTTATTTACAATTTAAGTCCATACAAGGAGTAAAACATGCTTAGCAAATACAAGGAAGGGATGGTCCAATTTAGTGCTGCTGTAAATCTACTCTTTAAATTCCTGCTGTCTCCTGTATTAATCAGTTCTCCTATATTACATGGTTGCTAATACTGTGGTGTCAGAGCTCCCAGAGCTCCACAGACCCAGCTCAGTGTAAGTTTTCACCTCGCTCTGCACATGACAGTGACAGATTTCTTGGCTAGACAAGTCCTCTGCTAACCTCTTCATAATCTGTGCCTGGGTTCCTGCAAGTGAGTATTATTTCAGAGTGTGCTGAAGATGGGAAATAAATAACAAGCCTCCATCTCTTGTCTGCAGCATTTCTACCCTCTCCTGTTCCCGTTTGATGTGCTATTTTACGCACTTATCTGCTGAGCAACACAAGGTGTGAAATTGCACTTCAGGTGTGAAAACACTTCCACGTCTCCAAAGCAGGGCTTCCCGCTCCTCTCAAACTGTTCCCCTGAAAAAGCTGTCAGGAGGCTGACAATCAGGGAGCAAATTGTGAGCCTGCACAGCTGTACAGCTATCGAGTTACTGCGGGGAAAGTTCAGCCCAGTCATTAGCTGGGGGTGCCAGCTTGGCTCCCAGCACAGCGCTGGGGATGGAGAGGATCTTGCCAGCAGAGACCAACTTGTCACACAGAAAGGGAAAGCTCTGATTCAATTTCCTGATTGTGTCTGGGAAGGAAAAAACCCACTTTACTGAAAGGTGTAATTTCCACTAATTTCCACTGTAATATTCAGTGTTGAGGGGCTGAAATCTGTGACAACTTCAGGCTCATCAGGAACACAAAGCCCGAGAGAGGACCCTCTGTTCCAGCTTGACTCAATGTGAAAGCAGACACAACTCCTACAGTATTTGTAGGGATGTCACTGTACTTGGCACTGACAAACCACAATGTGCACTGAAGCATTCCTCATGTGGAAGTCCTGGCTGCTGGTCTAGACTGCAGGCAGCTCCCTGAAAATAAAGATAAGTAGGGGTTTTATGGGTTGCTTTTTTTTAATGTATTCATCGGGGGTTTTTTTTGTTTTTTTCTGAGAAGGGGGTTTTGAAATTTTGGAAGACTCCACCAGGCTGATTTTTAAATACAAACAAGCAGGTAATTAGTACAATTCTCTGTTTGAACTTCAAAATTTTTCTTTCTTTTCACAACTAACCCAGCATTACCTTCCAGTGCTATTTTAGGGAAAGGTGTCCCACACATGCCTGCATCTCTTTTTCTAAGAAGACAGGGAAAGCACTGAGGTCTAGATTTTACTTTTAGTATGCCTTGCTGTCATACTTCCTTCTGACTTTCACCAGTTCTGGCAGCTCAGGTGGGATTCATCACACCTGACTGCAGGCACATCCATCTGAACAATGTCCAAAGGAGTCAACCAATTCATAATCCAAGAAGCAGATGCCATAATTCAGCACAGATCTAGCAGACAGTGATACCAGTGTAGATGATTTAGGTGTTAACACTAAAGCAAGTGCCACAGCTAAAGCACCTCATGGGATACTGTTTCAGCATGTCCCAGTTAATTTTGCAGGCAATGAATGGATGAGAGTCATACAGCCATAAACTCCAGGATGTCACATCCCTGACTGAGGCCTCAACTTCTGCAAGTGAGGGACAACACAGCTGGCCTTGAGGAAGAATGACCAGCACACCACCAATGAGTTAAAGTCACAAAAGTTGGCTTTTTCTTTAATATATGTCAGATTTCTACATAATTCTGCACCAAGACCCCATCTGTTCAGTACCAAGGTGGGTGGGGATTCTGCATGCATCCTCTGGATCAGGCTGTACTCAAGGCAGAGCTAATACCAGGAGCCCTATTCACCCGCAAGAAAACACAGGCACAAAGCCAGTGCAAGTCACAACTAAATCAGGCTGCAAATTCTCCTCAAGTTTATTCCACTGGGTGTATTTTACCAGCCAAACGAATCAAGCTTGCCTGAACAGAAATAAAAGAGTAGGTGTGGATCATATATTTAGCATCTGAAATTTGCTTTGCAGAGTTGGTACATATGAGGCTGAGCTGTTATTCCGCTTCACTAACTAAATTTTAAGATTGTAGTTTTCCCTTCCTGCATTGTGCTCTTTGCAGCTTCTTTTTGGGTATCACATCAGAAAACACAGCTTTTTTTGTGATCCACTCTGGTCCTCTGGGGTGGACTTTGCCAAAGAAAATCCATCCCCAGTTACACAGTGAAATTAGTGTAGCTACAGCAAGGATGAACTTGACGATTTACTGAGGAATGTATATGTAAGAGCATCTATTCATTATGAAGGCAAACATTTTCCACCTAATTACATGCTCAGGTTCAGTAATGGCCTCATTACCGTGTGTCTCAGCACTCTGTGCTCTTCACAGTGTTTACTTTTGTGCCACCTCCATCAGGCACAAAAGGAAAAGAGATTAGGGCTGACACTTTAAAATGCCTAAGTGCTCACCTTCGGCTTAGGCACCCGTCTCACTGACACGTGAGGAAGAGTGAGACCTCTAAATATCTGGGAGTGTCTGAGACTGCAGCTTGCCCACGGTTACACAGAAGTCTCTGTGAAGATTCAAGAACAAAGTCTAATTCTGCCAAGATCAATTTTAGCATGGCATCTACCAGGCTCTCCTTTCCATGCAGGTTTTGGGAGAGAAGTTCTTGCTGCATTCGGAGCATTTTTGCTCTGAACTCATCTTGCCTCTCTGGTATGAGTGGACTGCACAATGTCCACATATACATAAAATACCAACATCTCAGCATTTAATACCAGACTGAAAAGCACTAAATCAAGGAATGCTGCAATTAGCCAGACACATTTTGGGCTAGTGCTGCATCTTCTTACTCCAGAGGGTTGGGCAAACCTCTCCTCTGTCTCCATCAACCATCAAACACCTCTGGAGAGCTCATCTGCAAAGGCAATCAGTTTTTCCAGGATTCTTCTAATGACCCATTTCTGTCATGATTCTTCTGAGGGAACTAACTGATAATGACAACTCAGGGGAATAATCAACTGTAATTTATGCATTCCTGTTTTTGGAGCAGGGACCATAGCGAGCAGCGTTCTTCTTTCACTTACACTAAGCACCACCATTATTATTAGTAAAGCTGACCCATGAGCAAGAGCACTGCAAATACAAAAGCATCCAACCCCCCTGCTTGAATTTATATTTAGAAAGGAAGTAAACAACCAAAGACTCCTGACCCCTCACGTCTGAGGACTGCAGGGCACCGCGCAGCGCCGTGCGGACTTTCCCACCCGCGCTCCAGGCGAGCCAGCTCATTTCCAAAAGCAGGATAACCATGTCAGCATGCTGCAATCCAGACTAATAACAGCCACAGCAGAAGAAAGCCTTGGGCCTGGAGCTTAATTTCCCCCAGCTGGCAAGCCCACGCTCCCAGCCTACATAATGAACAGCAGCACTGCGTGGCAGTGCAGCCCCAGAGCTCCACTGTGTGCTGCTCTGTACAGGCAGCCCCATGTGAGCTCTCAGTCTGAGGCCCACAAGACCATTAGTGCTGCCTTTGCCTCCCCTTTCAACCAGCAGTGGGGCAGAACACTCACACTCTGAGCCGGGCTCAAGGCAGCTGGATCAGTAAAATAGCAGGGAGGAGGATTAGACCTGAGCTTTTGATCCCAACCCACATCATGAAAGTCTGGATTAAGGCAGTTTATGGCCTACTGTATAAATCATACAAGGGCTGAGAGCTGCCTACTACGTTGCTGAGAAGCCAACTTTCCTTTCCCTGTTCCACCAAGCTTCTTCTCAGGTTCCCTCTCCCGGGGCTGGCAGCTCTCTCACAAGGGAGAGGCTGGGAGCTGGCAACCTTCACAACATGTGAGTCATCAGAGAACAGACCAGCAGTGCCTTTAATTTAAAATGCAGCAGAAAAGAATGCCCTGGTCCCTGGAAGCACTGTTTGGTCTGAGAGGAGGGAATTGCCGGCAGCAGTGGCATGCAAGAGGAGCAGATGAGGGCTTCCCTGGAAGGAACTGCACAGGTCTCTCAGGAAGGGCAGCTCCTCCTGGAGCACCCAGGAGCTCAGTGATTCTCCTCTGCTGCCTCAACACCCCATGTCCACTCCATTTCACAGCACCTGCCATCTCCTGGGACACGTGTCAGCTGCAGAGCTGCTTCACACCTGCCTGCACTCCCAGCCCTGGGGAGGTGCAGCTCCAGCCGGGGCTGACACAGCCACAGCAGAGCACAGGCACCTCTGGGGATGCACAGCGTGACTCTCCTCTAAAAAGGGCATTTCTACTCCTCTAAAAAGGGCATTTCTACCCTTCCCACATCAGTGCATTGCTGCTGCCTCAGAGAGGGGGCTGGGGCTTTACCAGGGAAAGCAGGGATGCACAGCTGAGCAGACCAGGGAGGATACACACCTGCCCAGCAATGGGAGCAGCAGGATGTAAGGATGCTTAAGCCAGGCTTTTGTCACCTGCAGCAGCAGTGCCCACGGGCATGGCTGGATTACACAGCCTGTGATCAGACATCCTGCGGCTCGGCAGTGCCACTGCAGATTGCCACTAAACATTCAGCTCCAGCTGAAATTTGGAATTAGGATAGTGCCACTCTGCTAGAAGTGGCTTTTTTCTTTTGCCTGTTTTGGGAGGGGAAGAATTTTCTTTTTCATAGCCATGGGAGTGGGAGAGCATTACCATCCATCTACTTTGTCCTTTGATTCAGAAAGATCTTGAGTTCTATACCCAGCAACTGTATCATGGACTATGTTTTTCACAGACCTTTCAGAAACCTAAAGTTATTTAAAACATTACTGGATAACCACACATTATCCCAGGATGTCTAATTATTACGGAATATCCCCCACAAAAATTGCTCCTTGAAAGTCCCTTTTTCACTTGTTTTGACTGTGACACTTGTTCTCCCAATCCTACTCAGTCCCAGGTCCCTCATGTGCTGGGGAGAGCTGTACCCAGCCAACCCATCCACCCAACAGCACCCAGTTACACACAGAGCAGTAAATCCATGAAAATATGGCATGTGCTGCTTCTCCCACAAATACTCTCAAATGTCCAGTGATTTGTGACTCAGGAACTTCCTCAGCCACAGGCTTTGTATTTAATAATCCTCTGTGGATTTCTCTGTGCTGCACAGAATTGAAGCAGGCTTCCAGCCTCCATGGCATTCTGTAGGGAGGAATTTGAGAGCTCAGGTGAAGAGCTGTCTCCTCTTCAGAACCTGCTCCTCCCTTGCTTCCTTTTACCATCCTTTGGTTTTTGTATTAGGAAAAGACAGCGAATTTCTGTTGTTGATTCACTTTCTCAATGACACTTAGAGACCTCCATGAGTCCTCCCCCACCTCCTTTTGTTGCAGCATGTAGGAGGTACAGTCTATTCAGCTGGAAGCTGCTCCCATTCCCCTGATTGTCTCCAACATTCCTCACCACATCCTTCTAGTCCTGCCATGTTCTGTTTGAGCAGAGGAAGACAGAACTGTACACATTGTTCGTTTACAAACACCAACTTTCCATTTTGTCCACCTTAACTTTGGGGCTTTTTTTCACTTCTATTGGTGACCCTTGAGTTGACATTTTCCTGCAGCTATTTACCATGAGCCTAATATTTCACTCCCAAGTGTCTCTGAGTCCATCCTGCTCACATTTGAATTCCACCTGTGTCCCCATGCAATATCTTACACTCATCCCCACTTCCTCTTCCACCTCACTGCCCAGCTGCTCATTACTGAGACATCCTCCGGGGGCTCCTTGCATCTGGCCTCATCTTTTCCACCCAGAACAAAGCTTCCTCAGCTGTTCTTATTATAGGATTATTCCAGCTGTATTCATGGATGGGCAACAAGAATGTGCACAAGGAGAGGTGGTTTTCTGCAATCTTACTGTCACTGACTGGCAAGCACTCAGCAGCAAGACGCTTCCCAGCACATTTACTGCTCTGTTTTCCAATGTCTGGAGGACTGAATCCAGCCCAGCTTGCCCTGGCACAGATCCCTCTTCTATTACTGATGACATGGGAACATGAATCACAAAGCTTTAGGAGCTCAAGCAAGTTCCCTGCTCAGAGCAAGATATGCAGGTTAAAAGTTAATTTATTTTGTTCAGCTTCTTGGCCTGCTTTGAAGTAATTAAAGGAATTAACCTGTGCCTTTGTTCTCCAGGAATGTAACGGGGATAATAACTTTTCTTCTCTCAAAAAAAAGCTGATAAAATAAAATCCATTAATGGCTTTCAAGCACTCTGATCCCAGAGCAAATAGGATCCTAATTTAAAGATCCTAATTTTCCTATGGGAACTTTTTCTGTCCTTGTTGGCATCGTTACCTGTGGCTCAGGTAGATGTTTGTTTTCAGACAAGTCTTTACTTCAAGCATTTCTCCTGTTCCCCATAGAAATCCTGATAGTTTGTTCTCTCCCCTCCTGTCTTTTCCAGCATCAGTGCCATTGTATTTGTTTAATGGGGTTAATAAGCTGCTGGTATAATAATGATCATGCACAGATGCAATTATTATGTGTGATTAATTCTGCAGCTGCCAAAAAGCTTGGAGGACTTTTCTTAGGCGAGGGAATAACTTCACAATAGTTCTTCTCACATTGCATTCACACAGACATAAACCCCAAAAGAAATGCAGAAGAGAACAGAAGGAAGGCTGGATTAGAGGAGACAGAGCTGCCCCCAGCAGAGCAGCTGATGAAGGTTTAGCATCATATGGGCAGACACATTTCTGTGCTTTGTGTTTATGCACTGGCTAGCTCCAATGATTCCTGGTCCATCACTGTGATCCCAAGGTATTACTTCCATGCACATTGTATGTAACTGGTTATAAATTTTTAAAGACATTTCAGCCAGTGGTGTAGGCTTCTCTTGTTATTTTTCTTTTTAAATAAACACCCTTTAAACGAGCATGCTGCATTTTGTTCCAAAAAGATACAAGACCACAGACCAAAATATGAACTTCTATAAAATGCTGGCACAGGTTAATGATTTTTACAAGAAGCAAGGAGAATGAGGTGCACAGCACACAAGCCATTAGCACTAAAATACCAACAGTGTCCACATCTGACAAAGCTGTGGATGCTTTTCTGCACGAGGCTTTTTGGCACACCCAGATAATTTACGGTCCAATGCTGGAGCCACACTCTTGAGTGCTCTTAAGTGCTCTGAGTGATAATGGATCTATTTGTGTGATCAGGGAATGTAAGCTGAGGCCTGTAACTCAGCATGTTCCCCAGAACAATACCTGGACACTTATCTTTGACCAAACTATTCTTAAATCCCACATATGTGTCCTGAAGACAAGGCACTGCCTGCACAGTTTAGGTTTCTGTAAGCTGCCCAGCTGTTTTCTAACCCATTTATTACCCACACAAGCACCCATGGCTTTGACATTTACCTGACTCAGTTTAAAGGTTTAAGTGAAGGAGAAAACGTGCCCAGGAAACACTGAGACATGCACCATCTCCTTTTTCTTCTCTATAAAACCATCTGTTCCAGCCTCTGCAGCCTTTAACACCTAAAATCACCAATGTCCCAGTCCATTTCCTTGTCCTGCACATGGAGAAATCCCTGTGCATGCATGCCAAGAAGGCAGCACACAGGGTGTGGGTCTACAGGTGGCAGAGAAGAGGGTCAAGGTGGGCAAAAAGCACAGCTGGACACTTTGCTGTTGTTCAAATCTCCTTTGCCATTCCTAAAAGCTGACAGGACCACATATGGGTCCTGCACAGGGTCTGTGTATCCAGGGCTGGGAATGGAGAGGAATTCTGCTCTTTCAGTCTTACCATAAATGGCTGCCCTGAATAGCAGTTTAAGCTGGCTGTTTAAGTGTTCCACAGCGCTATTATATCCAAAATTTCCATGATACTTTAAAGAAATCACTCCCTGTGAGCCTTGAACAGCAGAACTTCAAATAGCACCTATTTAAGAAAACACAAGGGCTCTTTGCTCACCCTCCAGACAGGGGCTCAGCAGTTTTAGCTTCACTTTGTGAAGGACTTATTGAGCATCTCATTCAGCCAGCAGCATGTCTGAGACAGTAACAAACTGCTCTGCAGTGCCTGGGGGTTATCAGTGAAGAGCTACTCCAGCACCGAGACAAGAGCTGCTTTCCTTCCTTCTTTTTAATTTCTTTCAGTTTCTGCTTCACTGGGTTTTCTTTTTCTCACCACACTACTGGGGGCTTTACAGGCACAGAAGAACAATTCAGAAGGCAGAAGGAACAATGTGACTTGGAATAAAAGAAGCAGATTTTGATAGGTTCAGAGTTTGCCTGTAATAATTTATGGATTTCTGTGTTTCACTTAAAAGTTTATCTAGCACTGAGAGACACTGGTCTGACGCTGGTCTGTATGATCTGGAAACAAAAAGGATGAAATTTTCCTTTATGGGAAAAAGAAGTGGGCATTACAGTTGCCTGAAAACTTATTTGGACCTATATTGTGACTATTTTAATTTCATTTCTGATAGTAAAACTTTAGGATGTATCTACTCTGCAGCATATATAAACAGGAGAGCTTTCCTGCTGGGGCATGGTTGCCTTAGTCTACCTTTGTTTTAAATTACTAAAGAAGATCCCAATTGAAAACCTTTTATTAAAACATGTCCATGCAAACAAGAACATGACTTTAGGTAACCCATGCGGAGAGGTTTCCTGTCACAGCTAATAAAAGACAGTGAGGGCTGCACAGGCTGGGTCAGAGGTTTTACTGTTGCACAGAATTTCCCTTAATTCTCAAGGGATTCACTGATGACGGATTATTTCTGTAATCCACTTCAGTATAGTCTAGTGTAAAATCTAAGTTTTCACATCCATATACTGAAATATTTCATAAATATTTTTCTAGATCTGAACCAAAGAACAGAGCATCTTGCAAAAGCCATTTCAGTGTTCTGCAGCTCGAGATACTCTGTCAAACCCAGAGAAGGCAAGGAACTGCCAAAGGTTTACCTCCTTTGACAAGCAGGCACACATCACAGACAGCAAACAAAAAGGTTGTTTCATATTGCCATCAGCTGCTGGTTTCAGACAGGAGGCAAAAGGACAGCAGGAGATGAATGGAGCTCTGCTGTTCAACCCCTGAGTGAGGTAATCAGCAGCAAACTGTGGCTATGACTCCATCTCCATCATGGACATTACCAGCACCATCCTTCTCCAGGACTCACCATTGTGCCTTCTGCAGCTCAGGCACCGACTAAACTTACTTTAGGCAATTTCTATTTTTCCCTTTGGGACTGGATGAAGGGAACTGAGCTGTTGCAACAACCTTCAAATCTTCTTTCTGCAGAAGATTTCCCTGTGCAGCAGTGGAGAATTCACAGCAGGAGGGTCCCCAAAGAGTCCCCCAGAGCAGCAGCTCACCCAGCACTCAGCAGCACAGCAAGGGACTAAACCAAGTGCAGCCTTGGGAAACACTTAAGGGCACCAGGCAGGGCCTCTGTGGGTCACATGGTAACATTCAAACACTTGGATAGTGTTTTTTTAATGGAAAAACACTTGGAAAGTGGTTTTCTATTCACTTTTTTAATGAATCTGCTGAGAATTCTGTGCTTTGGGTACAGCAGCACTTTTGCCATAATCAGATATTATAAAGGTATGAGCAATAAAGAAGATATTCAGGTATTGTTGTCTCATCAGCTGAGCCTTCAGATGATTCCCTCCAATTGCCCTGTACTATTTATCAGCA
The DNA here is from genome assembly GCF_028551555.1 of Melozone crissalis. NCBI lineage: Eukaryota > Metazoa > Chordata > Aves > Passeriformes > Passerellidae > Melozone > Melozone crissalis. Next base: position 4,685,572 of record NW_026535834.1, read on the forward strand.
CATGCATCTGAAATAATACTTAATTTTCAATCAGGTGCTCTGCAAGGAAACCTAGCTCAGAAAATCTCTAACTGAGTACCTTGAGGAAGAAAATAAAAAACCAAATTCTGGCTCAAGGGTGCTATTTAATAGCAGTGAAAGTACTTACCAGGTGGCCTATTAATTGCAAGGTTTCTGAAATGGCTGCCTTTGATCATCTCCACTGCCAGCCTCCCCGTAGTGGCATTGTATGACAGTCCCACGAGCAGCTCTGGCACCCCTCCATGCGACAGGGACTGTGTTGAGGAAGCGCTATCACTGTGAGAGATTGCTGACAGACTCAGCTGAGAATCTGCACTCTGCAGGGAAAGAACACTGAGAGAATCATCAGGACATTCACCACCCCTCCCTCCCCCCCCTTAATTTGTGTCTTGTGGCCTTGTTTAGTAAGATCTCTGCTAAGAAATTACAATAACTGAGAATTAATTATGCCGGGGCAGCAGAAGAATCAGAGCGTCACTTTTACAAAAACACATCTCTGAACTTTCTCTTTAAAGATGAGGAACTCTGAGTGAAGTGTTATCACGAGTGTAAATCAAAGCCTCTGAGATAAGCAAACATCCTGCTGCACTAATACTCTGTACATCTCCTTGATAATGGCTTTTGGATGGAATACACTTTTCAGTTTGGCAGTTTTTGGCCATGTACTGTGCATTTTATTACTTTCTTTCCTTGCTACCACAATGCTTTCACTATTCTCCACTTCACCTGGAGTAGGATGATTTATTCATCTCACGTGCACAACCTCTCTCCGAGCTTTTGTAGACAATGAATCATGACAGAGCTCATCTACACCAATTGATTGGCATAGCCAGAGCTGGATACAACTGTGATGTGCGTGGAAAATTAAGAAGCAGCACAGCCAGTTCCTCTTCACATGACCCAGCTCTCCGCTTCCATCTGTCATGTAGGAGAACATTACTAAGCATTTCTGGCAAGATGGAAACTGCACAGTGGAGATCCACAAGCTGGTATCTAGGGCCAAATGAGGTAACTTCTGCACTGGGGTGCACAAGAACCACTGCCCTTATTGGAATTAGGACTAATTATGCCTTGGTGGTTCCCAGACCAACCTGGGGTATCTGAATGGCACAGCATGTGGTGAGTCGTGCAGATGTAGTAGATCCACAGGATTTTGTGTGAGCTTGCTGACTGGGCTGTTAATAAAACGCAGCTTTGCACAGGGAGGAAATTCCCTGAGCTTCCCCTTCCTGATCACTTTTTAAGTGACAGCAGGTCAGATCCACCAGTCACACACTGATAGCCCTGAATGAATGAAAGATTCCAGGAACACCATATTCACCAAAAACCAAACAATTTTAGGGACTCCATCTGTCCTTCACCGAACTTACACTCAGGTTACTCCGTGGCTCCAAGAGCAGTGTCACCTTCATCTCCCCTTCCTGGCTGATGCCCCTCAGGTAGAAGAGCTGCTCCCCCATCATCTTCTCCCCAAGCACCTTGTGCACGGCGTAGAGGCGGAAGCGAACGGCATGGCTGCTCAGCTCCTCTGGCTCCAGCTTGCTGAAGGTGATTTTGTCCTGGAAGACGGGGATGGGTCCTCTCTGCACACTGGTCTTGCCCCTCTGCTTCTTGCCCGGCATCAGAACCGCGTGCACCTGCCAGGTGTTGACACCACTGCGGTCCTTGTCTGGGATGTCCCTGGCCTCCAGGACAGTGGCTATCAGCTTCTGGCTTGAGGATTTGTAGGTGAAAATGACATCCAGGTCACCACATTTGCAGATGGGCTCGTGGGCACAATGGTGAGCTGGCACACTGTTCACTTCATTGTGCTCCTGCAAAGGGAAGGAAGGAGTAAAACCTCCAGTGGAGTTCAACTGCCTCTGTGATTCCAATTCCAATTAAAATGAAATTGTTCTCCTCACTTTAGTATACGCAGTTGCTGTGTGAAATATGGATCCAAACTGTTTCTGGAAGGGCCAAAGATAGTTAATTGCCTGATTTTGTGTAATAGTCCCCATACGCTCTAGTAAGCAGCAGCACTTGTTGAAACATTTCCAACAAAAAGTTTCATCAATATTTAAGTGTTTTGCAGGAGATGGTTAATTTGGCAAACATTCTACATAGAGAAAAACTAAACAAAGGGATTTTTACATTTCATTCGTGTCAACATTGAGGCACTAGCAAAACAATTTGACCTACTTAACCTGTTACTTCGAACATACACTAGAATTGCTTTTCAAGGTGGAAATTTTTTACATTATTAAAATCAAACAATTCAGCTGAACCTGCTAACTTTTTTGATATTTTGTTCTGCTAGAAATTTTTAAAAAATTAGGCACTATGTTTAATATGAAGAGGAAATCATCATGTCAGAATTTCCTGTAGAATGGAAATTCCATTTCTAGATGCTAACCCATAATTCAATAGTTTTCCTACAGCTAAAGCAATGATAATGGGGATAAGCAGTCTGATCAAATACATATTGATTCTTTATACCCTTCTAAAATCTCCCAAGAGAAGCATCTGTTCCTTCTGTTCAGTTTGGGTACTAATAAATTCAGAATAAAAATTCAAAATAAACAACCGCAACATGTGCAGACCAATTCACACACAGTCTTTTACCTACTTTTAAAACAAAAACCATCTTGATAAAGCAAGATAAAACCATGGATGCTCACCTTACCTTTTGCTGAGTGGGTGTGTGGGTTTCTGTTCAACTGTGCTTTTTTATCTCAGAGCTAGAATGTGCTTCATATGATAAAGGGGTTGCTATAGTGATCAATGGTTTGTATTTAAACACGAGTATACACTGTACTAGGGAAAGATTTTCAGTTAATAGCCAGAAGGTGAATTAAGGCTTGTCACCAGCATCTGAGTCACCCTCCTCCTCAAACATTTATCTTCTTTTCACATTTCAAGTAACACTTCTTTCCAGCACAGGAGTCTTTTTGTTCAGAGAACAGATGATGGGCCATGGGACGTCTGGTGTTAAGTCCCTTCAGAAGTGTCTGGGTGTCTCAAACAGGGTCTCAGATAAACATCAAAATTTTTGTTTACTTCCTGTCAATCTACTTTTGAAGTGCCCAGATTCATCTGCCATGACATGCAAAGCTCCAGATTTTCACATTTTCAGCGGTGTTTAAGACTTGAACACAAAAGTCCAAGTGTGCAGATTACAGACCTGCTGTTGCATGTCTTGCAGAAATAATGTCAAAGGGAGAACAACACACAAAATTACATGCTTGGCTACAGAAACATCTTTCTGTATAAAACAGCAGGCTGCTAAAAACAAAAATGCAAGGCAGGCCAGGTTGCCTGGAGAGAGCATGGTGTTACAAAAATGTTAAGTGCTCCTGTGTAGCAGTCAAGTTATTTCTGTCTGGTTGATGAAATAATATTCAATACGTGATGGGGTTGGGCTTGACTCATACTTCCCTCCACACTTTTATCTGTGCATTTGCTGTTGAGGAGATGGAATCAAGGCACATTTAAGGACCGCTGCTAAGGTCTGGAGACAACCGTGTTTGAGGCAAAACTTGGCTTTCAGCTACATGTCTGAGCTGGAAAATGTGAACTCCAGTGCATCAGCACAAACCCACAGGAATGAAAGTCCAAGAGACACTTTCCTGCCCCAGTAGGGCTGATATCATCACCTTCTGGCAGTGTGTAAGGAATACTGAAGGTCAGATATCTGCATTTTGACTGAACAGCTAGAGAAGATTTGGATTTCAGGAAAGCTCAAATTGTGCTACTAGACAAGTGGCCAGACCCACTGCAGAGAAAACTGCATGAACTGGAGGCAAAGAGGGAAAGAGAAATGGCAAACTCCTTGGCATTAAGCTTTCCATGGGAAACCAAGCTTTGGAGACCTCACAGCCTGGCCCTTTCTGAGAGCATTGTGCTATCCAGGACTCATCCCCATGCAGGTTTGCTTCATGCCTACAAATCCTCCTTCTGTGGAAGTCATTGACAGAATTCCCCCCTGCTTTCAGAGCCCAGCTGGGCCACAAGTGATTTGTGAATGTGTTGGTTACACAGATACTTGAACTGAAATCCAAGCAAAGACTGGGGTTTAGGTACTTCATCTGAATTTCTTTCTTTCCCTTTTCCCAGCACAGTTATTGAGAGGCTAGGCCAAGAATCCTGATTGATACTGCACATCTAACCCGGTCATTCAGGACAGCCAACATCCACTTCACTAAGTAAAATAAGTCCATTTCTGCCAGAGAAACCTGAAAGAGCAGCTAATTATGGACAAGGCTTGAAATGGTACTTGTGGTTCCACTGCAGGGGCATAAAATTACCATTTCTGTCTGTAAAGAGAGGTCCTTTGAGTGGAGCATAATAACACTTGGACATTTCTGGCATGTCAGAACATTTAGTTCCTGCAATAAAAAGTCTTTCATTAATCTACACAATACCTTTAAATGAGAAGCTGCTTGTAAGAGATAAACTGTGTCTTGGGCATTTCTGCTCCAGTATGCTGGAACCCTTCTTTGCATTTTTAAAATGTAGACACCAGGAGTAAAATGGGCCATGCATTCCAAAGAAACACAAGAGGACACCGGAGACACTGCAGCACACGTGAACCGTGGCAAAGCAAATCAAACGCAGAAAAGGAGAAACGAGCCTCAGATGGGCAGGCAGTGTCAGAAACACAGCAAAGAGAGGGCAGAGCTGCTGCCACACACAGCTCCCATGTGGGGTGTAGTGTTTTGTGGGACTGGGTTGTGCAGAAAGCCAAAATGCTGCTCCAAACACCCTTTAGGGCTGGAGCATCTCTCCAAGAAGATGCCCTCCAGCTTTGAACTGGCTGCAGGACCTTCCCTCAAAGCCTTGCTGCTCACAGTCTGATGGAGGTATGGATTTCCACAGCTGTCTTTTAACTCAGGCAGAGGATATGACCTTTGTGCTGTTCTTTTAATATGTCTGATGCAAGCTGATATTTTTCCAGAAATTTAATCCTGCGGTAAGATAATGAAAATCAACACATCATGCAGAGAGATTAGAGAGAAAAGGGAGATGCAAAGTCATCAGGTGTTTATAATGCCTTAAAATCCAAAATGTTTCCTTGAGGATTCAAAATAAAAGTGCAGAATTAAAGGAAAGAAGACTCAGGTTCTCTCCTTCCCTAAAAGTTTGCCTGGTATCAATGGGGACGAGATTACTGTCACTTGGGCAGGTCACAGGCCACCCCCACCGGCTGCCTCCAGCTTTTCAGATTATTTCCATTGTCTAAGTCATAGAAAATACCTGGAAAAAGACACAGATCTGACCCAGTGACCACATACCCTGTCCTGGGACACACACCCTGCATGTACAGCCAGTGACCAAGCCCTGGGCTACCACTGAGAGCTCCTTGCTAAATGTCAGTAAATGCTGCTGGGTAGCCAAAGTTCCAATTTCAGTTCAGACACTGCAGTCAGAAATCAAGCAATGAAAGCCTTCCTGTAAATTAGTGTTAGTAGCAAGGGGTAAAACACCAGAAAAAAGGGGAAACACACAAAGAGGTGTATGGTCATGCACATAAGCACAAAGGAGTACCATTATCTTGTGCTGTGCTGATCAATTTTTCACTTCATTTCTCCTCTAACATTTTTTGGCCCCCAATACCCTTCAAAAGCTTTCAGTGTGTGTAATAAATGACAATCCAGCATACCTCAGGGCTCCAAGCCGATGAGCTGTCAGTAGCATCATTTACTTCCAATCCCTGGTTGGCAAATGCTGTCTCCATTTCCAGGCGTCCTTCCCTGTGTGACTGGCTGACACCATCCCCAGTTCTGGGCTCCATCCTGGGCCCTTTGTGTTGCCCAGTGCCCCTACTCCTGGTTGTTGCTCTTGAATCAATAGATGCATGGTCATCTTCACGACAGGAGAGGTTGTCTTGGTAACTCAGTTGGCTTAGTCCATCCAGATCTAACAATTTCCAGCAAGAAAATAATTTCAGAGAGATTAGAACAAATTTCTCCCCATTCCAAAATGTGCTTTTCTCTCCTTTCTTTTATTTTTTTTAACTTTTCCCTAATCCCCAGTGTTTACAATAGACAGTTTCTGCTTCCTGCAGCACTGAACCTATAAAGAAACCAATCCTGTTTAAATCAGCATTTGATGGAGGGGACATGGCTGTTTCTCAGCCCGTACTGAACTGAGAAATCCATTGCCTTTATTTGAAAAAGTTATCCACAAAATTCAAGTGGAGTTTCTGGGGTATTCATGTGCAGCCCCAAAGGAATCTCTTCTATGAAAACACAAATCAAACCACAGAAAAGCACAGCAGAGGCCTGATGAACAGGTATCACAATTTCCTCCTGTGCAGGAGGAGGAGATGACAGGAGTTAGCACTGTCCTCAGGAGCATGGTGCTGGTGAGGGAGGCAGATTCACAGACAGAACAGAGAGCATTACCCTCTCACCCATCCCTGAGAGCTTAGTGAGCAGCTCATAAAACCAGCTAGGAATCTCTAAATCTCATGCTTGGGCTGAATTTTCCTCCCAAGGACAACAGAGGAGAGATATGTTATCTAATTTCCTAACTGCTTTTATTAGTTTTAATTCATCTTGTCCTACACACATGTCCTCCATAGGCTACAGTAAGCTTCATTAATGAGAATAAAATAATTCACACCACAGATTCCTTTCCTACACCACTGAAATCTCTGTTATGAACACAGGGTGCTTTTCTCTACTTGAAAGCACCAGTGAGAGCTCTCTGGATGGAGCAGCACAGATAATTACATGCCCAGGACACAGATGAAAACATCATCATGATTTGGCCTTGGATGTGTTCTGCAAACACTTTCAGAAGAAAAACAGGGACATTCCTCCTCCTAATGCATCTCATGATGAGCCTTGCTTCAGGAACACGGAAAGAAAATTCTTCCTCAGTCTCTTTCAAATAAGCAAAAAGCATTGAAAACAGTGAAAGAATGAGTTGTGCTTCCAGACAGCTGATGACAGCAATGAAAACATAACAATTTCCTTTGCAAACAGAGTTATTTGGGGTTTGAAGGTTTCACAGAAGAAGGTGAGGTTGGAAGGAGCCTCTGGAGGTCATCTCATCCACTCCCCTGCTCAAGAAGGGCCATTTGTTTGTTCCTATGAAGATCACTACCAAAGAACAAACATTTTTCTCAAATTTGGTCTCAAATTCAAATTTTAAAAGATAGTTTAATAGAAAACCATTAGTTTGCTTTTGTTAAATGAATCAATGCTTTTATTCCCTATCTGATAAATGAGATAGAGAATCTGGTGGCATGGAGGAGTCTGAGGTGCCCAACAACTTTTTCTGTCTCAGTTTTCACTGTCAGTTGCTTGTTTCACATCTCTCAAGTCCATCAATCTCCAGGCAGGGGCTGGAGGAATGAAGTCCCACCCATCTCAGGAGAAGATCAGGTTTGAGACCCTCTGAGGGACTTGAAAATCCACAAATCTGTGGCACCTGAAGAGATGCATTATTGCTGCTTTTCAGTACTTGAAGAGGGATTACAAGAAAGGTGGAGAGATACTTTTGGCCAAGGCCTGTAGTGGCAGGACAAGGGTAATGTTCTGAACTGAAACAGGTGAATTTAAGTTGGATATCAGGCAGAAATTCTTTGCTGTGAGGTGGTGAGACCACTGGCACAGGCTGATCAGAGGAGCTGTGGGTACCCCAGCCTTGGATATGTTCAAGGTCAGGCTGGATGGGGCTCTGAATAACTTAATCAAGATAGGGGGGATTGGACTAGACAAATTTCTAAAGTCCCTTCCAACCTGAGCCTTTCTATGATCCTCTACACATCCCTCTGTCTTAGAACAAAGAGCCCAAATCTTTCTGAGTAGAAGAAATTCTATGTTTGGCCTTAGCAGCAAATGCACTGCTTCTGATGCTTATCTGCTCCACACACACAAAAGTCCAAAGAGAGGAGTGGGGATTATACTCAGGAAACATCTGCTGCAGGTGAACAGAAGTCCTTGCTCCTGTCCTTGGCTGCTCTTTCAATTTAAGAACTCAGAAATTAGGAGAATAACTTTATCCCCTCTCTTCAACTGTGAATGATCTCCACTCTCCCTCCCAGTAAAATGCTTCAAGCACAGGCACTTCAACCAACAAGTCTGAGAGCATCTCACAGCTTCGTAATTATGGTCCTCTTCCTCATGGGAGATGGTCCTTCAGGAGCAAAGAGGGATCCAAATTCATCTCTCTCAAATTCCAGGTGAGTGCTCTCCTCACTCCCATCTGAAATGCAGAACCCATCTCTTCTCCTGCTCCTCATCCTCCCATCTGGCAGACCTAATTCTGAACTGAGAGCCCTCATTGTCTCACCTCTGCCCTGAGCAAAAAGTCTTGAGAGAGGTAGAAAGTAATTTTCTTTTTTTTGGCCATTACTCCCCTTCCTCTCTACAAAGTCAGAAAACAGAAAGAACTCAACTTAGAAGCACAAGCAAGAAATAAAATAACAGAAATTCCACGCATTTACTGAGACTGAATGGATCCAGGCACTCCTTAAGGCATTTAATTAGCAAGCCAATGTCTAATACACATTTAAACAGTGGGTCATCCATCAAAGCACACACCACACAGCAGGCTTTCAGAATAAAATGCTTCTGTAGTAAGAAATTATCCTCACACAATTGTCTTGTGGGTTTGACTCCTGCTGGGATAATATCTAGATCAATAATAGAGGAATTTTCAAAAACTACATTAAAGCCATAAAAGTCTACTCGTAACAGGAGAACTCCAGAAATATATTAATAGAGCAAGCCATCTCCCTGAGACTCAGGCACAAAATGAATGTGTTAGGAAAGCAAAAAATGTAGTGTTCAGGGGAAGTAAAGAAAAAGGTGATTCACCCAAACCAATCAGTGAAACAGTCTGGCTTTTTCTTTAAATTTAAAGCAGTTTTGGTAAGAGATAATCACGTATAAATACCAGTATTAGATGATCATTACAGATAATAGACCAACTATACAGACTAGAACAACGACAACTCTCCAATTACTTCCCTTCCAACATTATATTCACAAAATAAATGTTGAAAACAAAAGTTCCTCCTGTAAAGGAAAAGGTCAGAGCAGTAAAATGCCTGTAATTTACCTGAGAGATCTTTAAGGAAGAAAATGTCAACCGTCTTATGAATACCTGACGTGAATAAACAGCACAGCATCAGGGACAGAGGTTGAGACAGCATTATCTGAACTTTAATTAGCCAAGAGTCCCTGCAGAGCAATAGCAGACAGTTCTAAGATTAAGGACAGATAGTACTGTACAATGAAAAATGTGATTTTTCTTAAGAATCTCATCTCCCAAACTTTCCCTTTCAGGTCACGTGTTCACAATCCTGGAAGGAGGCAAGTGGAATACTGGGTAGCAGAAATCACCAATAAATCAGAAAAGTCTATGTTCAGGGTTGGAGAACTGGATGTGAAAAAAAAAAAAAACTTTCAGATGAAAGGATGAGCATGACCTCCCAGTAGAACCCTAACAAGAACTGGGATATGGAAGCCTCTCTCCAAAAATACAAGGCATGTTTGGCACATCAAACACTGAAAACCAGGCTGGAAAAATATTGTGCAGTCCCTCCTCACACTGACAGGCAAATGTTCTGGCTAATTTACAGTATCTGTCTTTTTTTTTTTAATGACACAAAATCTCTCAGTTCTATGAATCACTGTATTGTGCCAAAGGAACGTCCTAGAGGTCTCAACACTTCCTAAAGCCCACTGCCAGAGTTAAAAGATGGGGACTGGAAGATCTTACTAAATTAACACACATAGTTCATTAACCAGCAAGAAACACAGATGAAGAATTTAGGTGTTCCTGTTACCCATGCTGACCAAAGGAGTGTTTGCTATGTGAACTCTAAGGAATCAGTTTGCTTCCATGCAAAAAAAAAAATTAAATTACCCAAAAAAAACCAAGTCTTTTCTTTGAAAGAAATTAGATCCCTTCTTTAAACTGTATAAAAGTCATGATGAAAGTTAAGAACCTGTTTAAATTTAGTCCAGAGGAAGAAAGGATTTCAGTATGGACCTGGGTACCTCTGGACTTGAAATTCTCCTAGCTACAGCAGTCATTTTTCAAACCCCTCTTCCCAGAAGACAGCAGAGCTATGGCTTAGTGGGCCTGAGGAATATTTGCCCCCACACAGCAGCAATTCTCTTGCCTGGCCCCTGCTACAGCCCCAGTTCCAGACCTGCAATACCACTGCACCCCTTGCACTGAGATAAACCAACAGAGAGACCAGGCAGTGCTCCTGCCCCTGGTAATTTGGAGATTAGCCACCAAAAGAGTGCTAAAAAACTTCCTAGAAGAGCCTCAAAGGAGCAGAATCATTATGTAATTACCATAAATCTAAACAAAAATGGCCTGTAAATTTTAGGGGTTAAGGAGAAAAAGGATCTTAAATTTCAAGTGACATTATGCAATCAGGCCAAGATTGTTTAATTTACCACATGCTGGGTAATAGCCTGAGAAGGCTCCATGTTTCCAGAGCTGAAATAGGCTCTTTATTAACAGGGTGATTTGCAGAGAGGCTGTGGGCAGAGCTGGCATTCCAGCCTGTTCAGCTCCCCAGAGCATCCTCCAAACATTTCCTTCATGCTGTCTGCACTCCAGGATCTATACAGGTTACTACAAAGATTTTTTAACAGGTGAAAAGTTAAAGCTAAATGAGTCCAAAGTGCAGACTGTCACAACAGTGAAAACAGAACCAGAAGGTCAAGGAAACTCTCCTGTAAGAACACAGTGAGAGAAGACTCTGCCCCATGCCAAGTCTGAGTGGGAGAGAAGTTCAGGGTTCTCCAAGATGCTCAGCTTTGCTCTGTGCCCAAGTTTGCTATAGATTTTGGATTATGTAAGAAATGAAAACTACCAGCAATACATGTAAAAGCTCTGTTAAGAGTACACAAGGAGAAGAGAAGCCTCAGACAAAGTCTGAACATGCCATGATCCAGTCTGGACTCAGCACTTCCTAAAGGTCCTTCATCCTCCCCGCCCAGAGGATCTGCTCAGCTGGAGCAGTGTGTGATACACCCTTGGGGCACAGGGATGGCTTTACACCCACAAATCTTTGGTTTGTGATCATGGCACCACCTAGGTTCCTCTGAAAATAAAAGTAAGAGCAACTCTGCGCCATGTTGTACCAGAAGAGCTAGATGGAGAGATCTTTAAATGATCTAATTGGAGGGTGCATTAAATTCAAGCAATTATATTTCAAAATTAAAACATTATATTGAACTAAAAACAAAGGGCACTTTTATGGCTTTTCCCTCTAATGAACTTCTCTGGATTTTAGAATGTGTTCAGGCCAATTTTCTAAATAGCTATGTTTTTAAATGCATTTCATCTCTGTTTGTATAAAAGAGTCATTACATTAGTCCATGGAAGATCATAAAATTCTTCCCTTCTGCGCCATAAATTTTTAGTTTCTGTCATTGCCTGACATTTGGTGTATGTGCTGGCAAATGATACAGCATAATTCATCCAATGTTCACCTTGTGTTTGTGAAGTTGTTACAAAAGGAGACATTCAGCTTCTGCTAAAAAGCTTGCTAAAGGGATGACTTATGTGGCACAGATAAAAAATAATTACAACCAAGTCCTGCAGTCTTTAGAAAAATTTCCAATAAAAATCCATGAGAATACCTGAGGGTTAAAGAAACAGAACTCAATAGCAATATGCAGTTAGTGGAAAGATCTTAATGGACTTCAGCAAGGCTTGGACTTGGACAGTTCCCTCTAAGTATTATAGCTGCAGGTAAAATCAGGAAATAAAGTTTAGTAAGAGAGAATGGAAGAACTAGGACTTGTTCTCCACAGCAAAAGAACTTCTCTGTGTTGAGACTACAGATCTCAGACTCCAGCTTCTGTAACCTTTTTCCATGCAAGCAATACCTCTGCATCCAGACACCTCTGTCCTGTGCTCCTGTGGCTGGAGGGCAAGTGGCTGAATTTGGGTCTACACTCCACACCTGATTTTTATTCAGATACTTCTGATCAAAAACCGTGTAACCATGACACAGAGGTCTCAAACTGCCTGACCACATCATGGTTACTGCCTGAAGATGCTGCCTGTTCATCCTCCCCCCTGTATCTGCTCACTGGGAGAAAAATACCACTCATGCTGTAGCCAGCTGCTGCTCCTGGCCAAGAAGCCAGAGGACACTTCTGACTCTCGGGTGCATCCTCTGGGGAGAAAAAGTCACCAAGGATTTCGGGAGGACTGGGGCATGAACATGAGAATCATCCGCTTCTTCAAACCTCTGGAAAGCTTGATGGTGTCATATTGTATCAGCAACATTTACATATTATTAGACCCTGCTCAACTCTGCCTGTTAACCTATTCTTCTTTAATGAAGATATTTAACAGAGAAAAACACAAAATCACAACACACAGAAGTGTGGTGGTGTTTGAGGGTCCCCAGGATGAGGCAAGAGATGAGAATCTTGACTCAATATCGTAATATAATAAATCAGCCTTCTGAAACATGATGTTAAAAGAAAATGCTATACTAAAACTACACTAAAAGAAATAGAAAGGAGACATCAGAAGGCTGAGAATGATGATAAAAAGAATGATGATAAAAAACCTGTAACAGACTCAGAGTCTGACACAACTGGCTGTGATTGGCCATTAATTAAAAACAATTCACATGCTGGGTAAACAATTCTCCAAATCACATTCCAAAGGAGCAAAACATGGAGAAGCTGAAGCTTCCCAGCTTCTCACGAGAAGAAATCCTGGCAAAGGAATTTTTCCAGGAATTTTTCCTAAAATAAAATAGGACAGTGACACAGAAGAACCTTGCAAAATCATTTGCATGTGCTAAGACAAAGTAGTAAACAAAGGACTGGAAAACTTTTCCTGCTTCCATGCCCCTTCAGCCCCTGCTAAGGTGGGGAGAGAACTTTTGTGCAAAAAAAAGCAGCTCGGATGTAACCTGCTCAGGGTAGCACCACCAACACATAAACATGGCACGTGGCTAACAGGAACTGCTGGCTCCATCTGCCAGCAGCAGACGAGCTCTGGAGACCAATATAAATTATAGCCTTTCAAAATGAGGATTATGTACTTGAGCACATCCCTGTGCTGCCATCAATGCATGGGGCATGGCTGTACCCTCAGCAGTGCTCAGCATCCTGCAGGTGGGAGAAGGAGTGTGGTGTTTGTGAGGGTCCCCAGGATGAGGGAAGAGATGAATCTGACTCCATGTCTCAGAAAGCTGATATGTTATGTTATGTTTTGTTATGTTATGTTATGTCATATATCATATCACATTATATTTCATTATATTAATACTATACTAAAACTATACTAAAGAAAAAGAAAGGATACATCAGAAGGCTGAACAAGAATGAATAATAAAAACCCATGACTGACTCAGAGAGTCTGACACAGCTGGCTGTGATTGGTCACAATTCACATAGAACCAATCAAAGATGCTCCTGTTGGTAAATGATCTCCAGACCACATTTCAAAGCAATCAGATAATTATTGTTTACAATTCTTTTCTGAGGCTTCTCAGCTTCCCAGGAGAAGAAATCGTGGTGAAGGGATTTTTCAGAAAACATGAAAGGAGGGCTCAGGACATGCTCTGTATTCTTGGCCTGGCTTGGTCAGGATGGGAACACAGAGACATTTTGCTGATGTCCCTGCCAGCAGCACCAGGGGAGCACAGCAGGATGCTGGCATCAGTGGGACACAGCAGTCACTGTGCACACCTGGGTTTGTGTGTGAACAGCCCAGCTGGGAGCAGGGTCAGGCCACAGCTCGTTCTGCAGCACCAAGGGCATGATTGGGTTGCCAAGACTCACTCTGATAATCTCCATGGCAAACCCCAGCAGCTGAGCAAACAGGGGGAGAGGGAGGACTCTCCTGTTTTGGGAGGGAAAGCACCTTCCTCCACCTCAAACCTACATCAGCCTCAGGTGAGGAAACAGGGACCTGCTTTTACGCACTCTGCTGGATCTATTAAAATCTGGATGAAAAATTCAATGATAAGTGCTGTCAGAGCTCCATAAATGTCCCTGCTGCTGCCCAGGAGGCAGCACTCCTCTCCCAGGACACAGCACCAAGCCCAGCTGAGCCCAGCAGGACCCAGCTCCTTTCATGCCCCCACACTGGTGGGTTTGACCCTCTGCTGTGCCACAGTTTGACCACAAGCCTGCTCTTCCTGCTGGAAAACTGCTCTCTGCTGGAGGAAAAAAAGCTGTGTTCCTGCTCTGATAGAAGTGAAAAACTTTTAAACATGAGTTTGTAAATGGTCAGTGAACAGCTGTGATAAAATTTGATTACTTTTATGTAAGCTATTAAAAATAACCTTCTTTGAAATTTTCTTGGATAAAAATTATTTCAAGCAGTAACAACCCCATGGCCTAAATGTGATCCAGCCAAATAATCAAAACACATGAAAATATACATTCCTTTTCAGCCTAATACCTGCATTTCTACCTGAAGCTCTACCAAATGTATCTAATTGCTCAGCAAATGCTATAAAGTTCTATTAATATGTGGATCTCTTTTGGGTGATTAGGATAAAAATAAAAAATTATCCTAATTTAACCAAAAGTCCACATTTCACTCAACTTCATAAAAATCCTGAGTAAAATAACATTTTTAGTAATTAAACCACCCCTTTTACCATTTCCTCAAACAAGTGTAACATTAAAATCGTGCATCCATGGGCATGATTCAGTAAATAATCAAAACACATAAGAATAAACATTCTTTTTCAGCATTTCTACCTGAAGCTCTACCAAATGTATCTAATTGCCCAGCAAATGCTATAAAATTCTATTAATATGTGTATATCTTTTGGGTGATTAGGATAAAAATAAAAAATTATCCCAGTTTAACCAAAAGTCCACATTTCACTCAACTTTATAAAACTCCTGAGTAAAATAACATCTTTAGTAATTAATCCACACCTTTAACCATTTTCAAACAATTGTAACATTAGAATCCTACATCCATGGGCATGATCCAGTCAAATAATCAAAAGACATAAAAATAAACATTCCTTTTCAGCCTAATACCTGCATTTCTACCCACAGATTCTGCTCTACTAACTGTATCTAATTGCTCAGAAAATGCTATAAAATTGTATTAATATGGGTGATTAAGATAAAAATAAAAAAATTATCCCAGTTTAACCAAAAGTCCACATTTCAACTTTCATTCTCACATTTCAACACATTCTCAAATTTTCTAAAAATCCTATGTAAAATAATATCTTTAGTAATTAAGCCACCCCTTTCACCATTTCCTCAAACAACTGTAACATTAAAATTCTGCATCCATGGGCATGATCCAGTCAATAATCAAAACACATAAAATTATACATTCCTTTTCAGCTTAATATCTGCATTTCTACCTGAAGCCCTACCAAATGTATCTAATTGCTCAGCAAATGCTATAAAATTGTATTAATATACAATTAATATGTGTGATTAGAATAAAAATTTAAAATTATCCCAGTTTAACCAAAAGTCCACATTTCAACTTTCATTCTCACATTTCAACACATTCTCAACTTTTCTAAAATCCTGTGTAAAATAATATCTTTAGTAATTAATCCACTCCTTTCACCATTTTCTCAAACAAGTGTAACATTAAAATCCTGTGTCCATGGGCGTGATGCTGTAAACTCAGATAAATGTAGCTTAACATAATGTGAAATTCTGATTATTACAAGAAATTTTGCCATGGCCACGTGGATGCAGGACTCCTGGACAGCTCCTGTCAGGGCACTAGCCTCCTATAAAACACAGCAGAGCCCTTTTGCCAAGAGAGGAGGAGGAGGGTGCAGGGATGGAGGAGATAAGCTTGGCATGGTGTGATACATTATTGGCTGCTTGACTTTGATTTTGACTTCCCCAATCCCCAAGGCACGAGTGCATCACTTGTTATGACAGAGGCTGCTATTCCTCACAAACATTTGGAAGCACGCAGGCTAATTAAACTGTGGCACTGGGGAATCTGCAGCAAATCTGCCTGATGTGCCTGCTGCTGAATCGCTGCCTGAGCAGCGACAGCTCCCTGTCAACTTAATATCTCTGTATTAATAACAGTAACTTAACCCAGGGGAGAGGAAAACGAACACCATTCAAACACACAAGTGGCCTGATTAGCAAAGGACAAGGGGGAAGCATATTCTGCATCACCATGGAAACTTAAATAAAGGGCCCATAATTACAATCTAAATTCTGGAAAGATAATGAATACATCTTGAGATCTGCAGATGTTGTGCAGCATATACATATTTCTAGCAACTTCAACTCAATTACTTCTCTGCAGCATCTGTTTTACAAATCAACTTCCCACTGCTCATAACGAGGCATGTGGGAATTTTTAATTTTTTTTTTCCCAGAGGAGACAGTGGGGGAAGAAGAGGGTGACCTCTTTTTTCTGGCAAGGTATTTCAAACCACCACTATTTATTTAGAAATTTCAAACACCCAGTCAGTTACAAAGTTAGCTTACAGGCATCCAAATACACCAAGCTAAAATACATGAAATAAATAATTCAAGAATTTGCTGCAGTGCTACCAAGTAGAAAGAATAACTTATCATTTGCTCCAAGCTTACCCAAGAAAAAAAGAAATTACTGAATAAAATACATCATGTTGAAATATAGAGGTACTGCACACATCCTGTCGGCCTGCTTGTTGAAAAACAACAACAACAAACAAGACTCATTTTGTCTGAACAATGGAAACTTCCCAAATGCCAAATTTCTGGTTTTCCTATACATTTAATGCTGCCTTTGTGCATCCACTTTTTCTTAGAGATTTTTGATTCTGCTCTATGGAAGTCAGTGAGAGTTTCAATGGGAACATCACCAAGCCCTGAAGGAAGCAGGGGTAGTAACAAAAAAATGCATTTGATCACAAAACCAAGACAATATCAGTACATCTATGCATAATGCAAACACTCAGAGCATCCCAGGAGCACTCACTGCTGTGTTCTTTACTTCTACAGAAGCAGTCACACAGGCCTGGCCTTAAAATTTTCATGATCAGGATGACAGAGAGGAACAGAGCTCCTACCTCAGCAAAACCCAGAACTGTGCACAGAGAGAAAAGCTTTTCTCTGGAAAAATGGAAAGGTCTGTGGCAAACAAGGGACTTGTTAAAGCTTCTCAGAAAGAGGAGGAACATTTTGTTCAGGGAGGAACATTTTGTGCAGCAGCACAGGTGGAGCTGCTCCTATCAATTCCTGGGTGGCTGCAGCTCTGTAGGAGTTTTCAGTCTGGAGCCTTCATCCTGCTCTTGCTGTCAGCCCCTTGAACTGGGAATTCAAATGCACAAAGCATCAACCTGCCTGATTCAGTATTGGCTAAGGAGGAGAGCACCCAATCCAAGCCATTCCCTTAGATCCCAAATGTGTTAAAAAATGCTGGAGCAAACCCACACTTCTACACAATGGCAGGACGCCCCTGACAAACACCCAGTGGTCATTTACTGTTGAGCAGGATTGGATTTCTCTTTGCACCATCCCTGTGTGTATTCAGCCCTTCCTGCCAGGTCTAACAGCCAGGGAATATTTGGTCTCCAGTGCTGAAGGGGAGGATTTCCCCTCTCTGCTCAGTGTCCACAGACAGGGCCCTGCTTCTGCCTCTCCATCTGTCCTCACTCCATGACCAAACCAACTAGGAAGCTCCCCAAGGTGAGTTTATTTGGGTGTTTGCATGTGATACAGGTGGAGAGAAACAGAACTTGGAAGCCTTTATACTAAGGGATACTTACAACAAAAATAATGTTTAAGAAAAGAGAAAAAAAACAGCAAAAAAGAGAGTAATCAGAAAAAAAAAACATTTTTTGGCTCTAACCACCTCTACAGTGAAACAACACAGCAGTCAGAACACTACACCCCAATTCTGCACACAGCTGTGCAAGGAAATAGAGGACTGCCCACTGAAAACAGCATGAAAACCAGCATATTTTCCTATTGTTTCTTTCCTACTCCCAAAATTGGATTTTAAAAATAGGAACACGGGATTCCACGTCAAGCTGGCTCTCACTGTGCTGCCTAAGGTTCTTCCATAGCTGTAAGAAATGGCAGCCAAGAGACTGAACCACAATCATCCCTGATTTTCCCAATCGCCTACTTTACATCTTACATGTGGAGCAAAAATGAGTCAGGCTTCATTTATTCTACTGGGTTCTATTAGCACAGGCCCAGGATTTGTGCAGAAGTGGAAGAAAAAAGGAGATTACACACTGTAGGAGACAGTGCTAAGCCAGGAAAACCCCTGGTGTGGATGCAGTTACATCCATGAGTCAGCCTGCAGGTCCCTGAGAGCTCAGGTTGGGTGGTGTGCAGGAAACATGCAGCTGCAGAGGCAGAAAATCCCTTTCTGTCAGCAGATGGGCTGAGTGTGCTCTGGGGTGTGGGGCTGGAAATGGGCTCAGAAACTCAACAGACTGCTGGATGCCAATGGCTGGTGAAGTAGAAAGCACTGTCCTTTCCTTCCAACAAAAGAAAAGAACTTTCCCCTCACCATCATTATTTCCATAACCATTTTCCTGGTGGTTTTCATACCATAATGGGTTGAATTCCTTCAGGTTACCCGTCCATCATTTCTTCATTTTGTTTGTTTGGCTTGGATATGAACTTCCTCTAATGCAAGGCAGTCAGTTCCTAAAGTTCCTCCAGTATGTTTAAGGAAATTTCTTTGGATTAGGACTCTTTGCTTTCAGCTATCAGAAATGAAACTGGCCAAGGAAATATCCAGAAAACTCAGGCCACTGACTTTGCTCCTCTCTAAAGCAGTTTCACCACTCCACACAGGACCCAGGGTATGCACATAGCATTTAAACCATCAGCTTCACACCCACAGGGCTTTGTTTGCTGATCAACAGTGTGGAAATGAACTCCCTCCAAAATATATTTGTTTGGATTTGATACAGAAAACAACTGCACTGCAACAAGGCAGATATTTATTTTCCCACTGATTTTTCTAATTGAAACTTTGTTTGCTGCCAGAGTGTTGATTCACCACAATCTCCCCCCTCCCCCTTTATTGTAACACCACAGCACTGCTGGGAAAATCACCAGCTTTGGGAGCAGCAGTGGGTGGGGATGTGGTGCAGCAAGGCTCACTGGGCTCAGGACTGAAGCTGTCACCCAAAAGGGACAATCCTGTCCTCCTGCCCCTCCCCTCTTCCTTTTATTTTGGTTTTAGCAATCACATGGCCAACTCACCTGGCTCAAAAGTAGCAGGGAAGGGGCTGCTGGCCCTTGTTGGAAGCAAGAGGCTGGGCTGAGTCATGGAAACAGCTCAGCTGTGTGATAGGGGAAGGATGTTGTATTTCATCCTCTTGTATTTCAGCTGCAGTTTTACTTCAATAAGTGGCAATTGCAAAACTCAGGCCCAAGGGGTTTGTAGCTACATTATTTATGGCAGTAATTCTAACCCCCAAACTGACCTTGAGACACAGAACTCCAGCAAACCACAGGGCTCTCATTAATCCAAACTCAGGGCTTCCTCTCCAGCACCACCAGTCTCATTATTTGCTAGCAAATACTCCCACAACAATTATGCTGTATGGACTGTGCAGGTTTGAATCCCTCTCAGCCTGAGGAGGTAAATTCCTCTAAACAGCCAGCTTGGGGGCAAAGTCCTCATGAGTCCCTCTAGGGATGCTTCACCTCACAGGGGTTCTGAGTTCTTGAGTCAGAGAAGCACCTGCCTGGACATGAGGGAACTTTCAGGTGGTGCAGTGATGCCATGAGAGCATCAGCTGTTTTCATGGTCATAGGAAGGGATTTTCTACAGATTTTGCTATGGACTGATTTAAGATTCAACCCAAGCCATTCTTGTTGGTCTGCAAATAGGTACTGATGAAATGTCCCTAAGTCCATCTGTGGAAACTGCATGAGAATCACACAAACAGCATCTGTGGAGGGACAGCCCAACCACACCTTCCTCATTACCTGCAAGACCCCCAAAGCCACACAGTGACATTTCCATGCTTTAAAACTACACAGGTTTACCTCCATGACTGTAATCTCAATATTTGCTTTCAGTGCAGAAAATTAATTTTCCTCTTGGTTACAAAAACTACTTGAGGAGTCTGTGAGGCCACTCCAGGTCATTACAGCAGCCAAAAATTACCTGGGCACAGGAAAGTCATATCCACACCCCTGTCTGACAAAGGGTGAAGATCAACACCAGCTCACCTTTTGGCAGAGTGATCCCATCTTATAAAAGCTGTAAGCTTATTATTATTAATATTATTATTAGTGGGTTTTGTGCTGTTAAGCATTGCAAAGAGGGAACAAGGATGGATTACCTGTGCTTCCACCAAGCCTCTGTGTGGCATTCACATTCTCTGAAAAAATCCCTTCACCCAGGATTTTTCTCCTGGGAAGCTGAGAAGCCTCAGAGAAAAGGAAAACAATAATTATCTCATTTACTTCTTCTGTGTTTTGCTCATGTGGAATGTGTTTGGAGATTGTTTACCCACAGGTGATTGTTTCATTGGGTTCTGCTGTGAGTTGTTTTGACTTTTTGGCCAACTGGGGTCAAGCTGTGTCGAGGCTCTGGAAAGATTCAAGACTTTTCATTTTTTGCTTTTTAGCATTTAGTAAGTATCTTTTCTGTATTCTTTAGTATAGTGTAGTATTCTTTAATATAATATAATATCATAAAGTGATAAATTAGCCTTCTGAGAACATGGAGTCAGATTCATCATTCCTCCCTGCAAATACAACACCCCTGCAGGTCAAGCTGGCAACAACTGCAACAGAAAAGAAAAACCACACACACACACAAAAAAGACAAACAGTAGTACTGTTTGTGTCAGCACACAGAATTACTATGTTCCAGCTCTGCACAGAGTGCTGCTAGTATTGCCTGCATGTCACCTCCACCACAACACAATGAGATCATTCACACCTGCCTCGCCTGTAGTAGGAGAGGGAAGGTGAGGAGGCAGGGTTTCTAGGAGAAAGGCAGCATTTCCCAGATGCTGCCAAGATGCTGTTTATTGGTAAATGAAGTCTCTTGAGTCCTAAACAACCTTCCCAGAGGAAGATAGAGTCGCAACTGCCATATGGAGAGTGGGATGAGGATGTCACTTAGCGAAACGGATCAGAAAATACATGCACAAACACACACGCTCACACACAATTTGTTCTCTAACTGCACAGAATGGCAAAAGCCATTTCATCCTCTCAAATAAATCCTTCTCTATACAGCTTATGCAATCTTCTAGATGACAAGAGCAGATGACAAGTGCTCCTGAGCAGAACATCCTTCCCCATGCCCCCAGGAAGATGGGCACAAGGCAGTTCTGCCCACCAGACAGGGAACTTGGTGAAAACCCAAACCCCTGATCTCCTGTGGCCTGACAAAGACACTATGCCTGAAATCACTGATTGAGGATGAACAGCAATGCTGACAGGCCCAGTGAAAACCCAAACCCTTATCCCTTGTGGCCTGACAAAGACATTGTGTCTAAAATCACTGACTGAGGATGAACAGCAATGCTGACAGGCCCAGTGAAAACCCAAACCCCTGATCCCTTGTGGCCTGACAAAGACATTGTGTCTAAAATCACTGACTGAGGATGAACAGCAATGCTGACAGGCCCAAGACAGTGCTGGCAATGGAACCACCTTTGAGAAACTGTGGTTTGAACCACTGTTTGGCTTCAGTTCCCCAGCTGTAAAGCTGACATGCCACAATCCACCCTCCTTCTGGGGCTGTTGTGTTTTCGCATCCCCACTCCTGTGTGACTTCCTGCATGAAGATCCCTCATAATCTGAAAATCTGAAGAGACAGAACTGCAAAGGAATACTCTAGATACAAGTAGGAACATTGTACCACCTTCTCAAGGACAAAAGTCTGTGCACAAACACTTGGAGTGGTTCTGAATTTCCCAGAGAGAAAGAATTCAATGCAAACTCACGTCTGCACTTCACTTCAGAAAGCCAGGGCTGGCATCACATTCTTCAGAGAGCAGATGCTGTCCCCAGTCACGTTTGTGCTTTGTCCCACTCGAGCTGCCAGGAGCATTTTCTCTGAAATGTTTTTGTCCACTGTCTGTCTTTTCTTTCACCCCCTTATTCTTCACGGTGGTATTGATTCGGTGCAGCCTCTTTGAATGTCCTTCTTGGAGTACAGGCAGTGATTTTTATAGGGTTACATTCTGGCTAGAACACTGGCTGGCTCCATACCCAGACAGGTGATAAAATTCATAAACACTTCACTTCTCAATGTGGAGACTGGCCATCTATCTATTTGAGTCTCAAGTTCAAGCAGAAATTTAATTTATCACATAATCAACATCATCTTCTTAAGGGAATTCTTTGCTGTATATGTTTATAGGACCTAATGAAAAACTCACTTCTTGCCTAGGATTTCCTGCCTGTATGAAGGGTCATTTACTGAGGTCAGGAGTATTCATATAGAGCAGAAAGAATAATTTCCTTTACTACAGAAATTACTGGCAAAAATCAATGACCCCTGTTAAGCCGGAGGCCAAGGTAAATAAATGCAATAGTGCTGTCTAGATTTAAAAACTCCCAGAGCCTCAGAGGTGTGCTTCCCCTCGCACATGTGCTGAGGAAAACTAGCCAGCCATCCAGACAGGGGCTGTCACACTTCCTAGCATTCCAAGGCCACAAAAATTATTTTAGTGCAACTGGAATGCAGCCTTTAGCTGGCACTGAGGTTGTCCAGTTGATGGAGGAGAAGAAATCTCTAAGGACTTTTTGCAGTGGAAGTGCTGTGCTCACCTATCCATTACAGCAGGGCTGTGAGCAGTGCCAGACAGCCTGGGAGACTTCCACCCCAGCACTCACTCCTGCAAAAATAGTTCAGCTCTCACTCAGAAGGCTCAGCTCTGCCTGCCCCTGTGCCTTTTCAGGGCAGTGTCTGGTGAAAATGAGAACTTAGTGGTCATTTGGTTTTTTGTTTGCAAAGGACAGCAGCCCTGGGGGAGAAGTGGTGCACACTCATTTTTATTCTTCACTTTTTCCATTATTGCTGATTTTTCCCTTCAGTGCACACTCATTGTTATTCTTCACTTTTTCCATTATTGCTGTTTTTCTCTTTTAGATTCATGCTGGGAAGAAGAAGCACTGGCCACCTCTACCCTTCTACTTGCAGTGCACTACTTTCAGACTTGGTTTCTTGCTCCTCTGTTTGTTGATTTGGATTTTTTTTTTTCAATTTTCAAGCCAACTGTGCAATGATGGATCTGGCAGCCACCCCCAGTCAGCTGAGCAGCAGCCTCCCAGCCATGGGGGGATGCAAAGCAAAGGCTGCTGTCTCCCTGCTCTGTGCTGTGAGACAGCTCCTCTGCCACAGACACTGAGGTTAAAACACTGAGGTTAAACAATGGACAAGGCTCTGAGAGAGCGAGTTCATCTATTATGCAAAATTCACAGCTACAGGGTTTGCCACTGGTGGCAGCAATCTGCACACACAGAAGGCTCTGCCTTGCCATCATTGACTTCTTAAGCCAAACACCTGGCTCTGCAATAATTCCTGCTGAGCCACCTTCTCAGTATTAAACTGTGGATCAAAAGCATACAAAGTAAAAAAAAAAAAAAACAAACAACCAAACTTCCTTGCATTTGTTTGAAAACTTGCTACAACTTTGCTACCATCATTTAATTGCAGAGCAGCACAGGGCAGCACCCAAACCTGCACCCCATGATTAACCTGCCTCATGGTGTCTGATGGACATTTGACTTCAAAACCCAAGAATTTCATTGCTCAAGCAATTTATTAGGTCCCTAAGCCTAAAATAGGTTTTCAGTAATATGTGTGCTGCTTCAGAGCCTAAGAAAATTTACTCTGGGAGCCAGGAAACATTTCCTAAGAGGCAAAAATGGGATCAAAAAACATATTTGATAAAAAGGAGAAGGAGTAATGATGGTTTTTAACTACAGTGTTATTGTATTTCATCTCAGAAGCATGCTGTCAGTTTAAGAGAAGGGAACATCTATTGGATTTTGTTTGCATCTCTTTTAACACAAAATTATTCTCACCTAGGGCTGCAGGGCTTTTCCCCCCTAAACCAAATAAACTATATATTGGAATGACCTTGTAACAGGTTTCTGTGGCTCTTTAATCACCAGAGGCTGCTAAATGAAGCATATCTATTTTCTCTGTTACATTACTATTGGCAACCAGGTCTTCAGTAAGTGCCCAGAAATATTTCCATGGCAACAAAAAGCATTCAGCATTGCTACTGTTTTGTGCCAATTTAGCTTTAAAATATTCTATTGTGGAGAGAAATATGGTACATTAAGTGAAATAAAGTCAAGATGCAATGTTCTGAAAAGAATACAAGGATAAACAGGAAATACGTATTTTGCAGAAATGAGGGGGGAGAAGCCTGCCAAATGGGAGGAAAAATGTTCAAAGCTCATTTTGATGCTACTGAACAGCATTGCTGAATGTCAGCAAATCCATGTGTCACTTATATTGTCATTTAGGGTTAGGTAAAAAGCTAACAGAAATAAGGATACCTCGAACATCTTCTCTTGATCATTTTAATCCATGACTGAAATTTTAAGTTGCCAGGGTATTACAGCCTCTCTGCATGTCTAGGTTACCATCAGAAGAGTTCACACTCTTGATGTTAGAGAATGAATCTAAAGGAAAAAGAGGAAATAAAGAGCTGAAAAATAAAGCACAAAGAGCACGTGTGTTTTGGAAGCGAAAGTTCACTTAGAAGAGCAAAATGAGTTCTTCCACATCAAAGGGTCTGGGGAAGACATTTTCAAATCACAGTTGAGCACTTTCTCTCCCATTATACAACTTAGTTCTGAGAGAAAAAGGTATCAGTTCCCAGCCCTGTAACCCTCAAACAGCCAACTTTTGTGACTATGAAGTCTTGAGACCATTGGCTGGCCCTTTGTGCAGCACATTGCAGAGATAAAAAGATTAAACTCTGTCTGAGACCATTTGGAATGACATTCCCTGAGGTGCAAAAAGCTGAGAGGTGCTCCCTGAAGTGCCTGGTGTGCAAGCAGAGAGCTCTAGGAAGCAGCACTGTAGGTGCTGGGGGCTCCATGGGGCCAGCCCTTCCAGCCCACAGTGGCTCCAGGAAGGTTAGGGAGAAGGAAAGCCAAAAAATATGGAGAATCAAACAGCAGCTTGACCAGGACCTGCTCTCATCTGAGAGAGATGTCCAGAGGGACCTTCCCTTGAGCTGCAGGGATGGGTCACTCTGGCATCTGTCTGTCACTAAGTCTCTCATCAGGAAACTCCATCTGGTTCATCACCTACCCCTAAGAAATCTTTTTCTCAGAGGTCCCTGCAGGTGACAAAAGCTCTGACCAGGACAGCAGCTCCTTCATGGGCCCTATTTCCCTGAGAGCTTTCCAGCTTTCATCTACCCACTGTGAGCAAGGGACAGGGACAGGGAGCACCCCTGGGAATGCTGTCTTTGGACCTGCTGAGCCCCAGGATTTGCTGTGGGTTGCTCCAACAGCCCCTCCTGAGTCTCAGGGCTGCAGGCTCTGCAGGTTGTGCCCTAGGACAGTGTCACTGTCATATATTTTCTGAAAAATCTCTTTGCCAGGATTTCCTCTCCTGGGAAGCTGAGAAGCCTCAGAGAAGAATGAAAACAATAATTATCTGATTGTTTCTCTTGTGTTTTGCTGCTTTGCAATGCGGTTAGAGAGTGTTTATCCAACAGGGGGTTGGTTGATTGGTTTCATGTGAATTGTTTTTACTTAATGACCAATCATGGTCAGGCTGTGTCGGGGCTCTGGAAGAGGTCATGAGTTTTTCATTAGTATCTTGTTAAGCCTTCTATAAGTATCCATTGTCTATTCTTTAGTATAGTTTTAGTATAGTATAGATTAGTATAATATAGCATAATATAGTATTGTGTAATCTAATCTAAGCCTTCTAAGTACATGGAGTCAGATTCATCAATTCCTCCTTCATCCTGGGAACCCCAAAATACCCCAGGACAGCACTCATCCAGGAGGATCCACAGCCCCAGCACTCCCTGAATGGACACTTTGCACCCTGTTCCATGACTTCTGTGCCCACACTGGTCACCCAGTCCAAGCACACACACAAACCCACCCTGCAGCACTGGCTCAGTGCCCATGGATAAACCCTGGGGCAGGATATTGCCCAGGCAATGCACAGGGGTACCAGAAGGGAGGGACTGGGCTCCAAGAGATTCAACTCTGAGATCTTTAATCTGAGAACTGGCAATCTTTCATTTGGGATACTAAACAAGCAGTCCCAGTTTGGGAGGCAGAACAGCTAGACCAAAAGAGCTTTTTAATTATTTACTCCCTGGCCATAACAGAGTGAGAAATAGCAATAAAGAAAAGAGCTAATTTTACAGTCATTAAAGAGTACCATCAAGGTTTATACCCTCTCAGTCTGATACTCCTGTTAAATACAAAAACAAACAGGCTGATCTTCCACAGTCTGCACAGAAAAGGCTAAATATGTAAGACTTCCCTAGAAGCCAAGAGTGAAGAAAAGCTCCTGGTCATAATAAAACAGACATTTTCAAGAGTATTTACCACCTGCTTAAAAAAAAAAAATTAGATATTTGAAGCCAAATTCTGTAGATCCTCAGTGAGCCTCAAGTTCTTCATCAGCTCCATATTGCAGAACCCAGTTCCCCCATCCTCCTTTCACCCTCATTCCCATTCCTAGGATGTTTGCTAAGAGCAGCTTTGTGCCAACAAGACCCAAGGATGGTGTCAGCAGGACTGCAGTTTCCCTGGGTGCAGTCAGGACCTGTGTCATCATCTCTCTCTGTGAGCCAGGAAACCTCCAGCCACACCTGTGGTAACACTGAGCGATCACAAGTCATGTGGCTGACACTCAGTCCTGGGCACAATCCCCTGACAACACTCCTGCTGTCATTTAAAGATCAGAAGTCATAGTTAGGCCTATTTAAAACTGAAAATATCAAACTCCGTTCTCCTTCCCATAATCTCCTGCCTGCTGTCTCTTCAGTCTTGTTTGAAAAGCCTGTGGGGGTGGTGGGAGGAGAGGAAAGTGATTTGGGAGCCTTTCATCCATAAAATCATGAGATACGGCTGGCTTTTTAGTACAGCATTTCACAGCACATGGCACAGTAACATCTTGAGATTCCTGGCACAAAGAAACAAGGTTTGAGATTACATATATCTTTAATAGCAATGACACAAAGGCAGATGGTTCTCAAAGCGAAGGCTTAAGGCTAAACACTCTCTTTGAAGGGTCCTGCTACCAAAAACTGAACAGGGAGGGAAGCAAAATACTCCTTGCTACAGCAGCAGGGCCTGATTGCCTTCTAATACACAGGATTGTCCTCTAATACACAGCATTTCACCCCAGAGATCTCCAATTCTTTCAATGAGATTAGTCTCACAAACAAGGGAAGGGTTGGAAAGGTTAGATTTTTTCTTTGGGATTTGGGGAGTTTTATTTTAGCTGTGGGAAACAGAGACCATACAGAACATACTGAGCAGATTAGCAAATAATGAAACCAACAGCAGCAAGGAAAAGCGTGGGTAACGCAGGCAGGGTGGTGCCAGCTGCTTACCTGCACAGCGTGCCGTGCCATTGGCACTGTGCAAGGAGCCCCCCAAGCTGAGGCTGTGCTCATGGGCTCCCATCCTCCAGGAGGGCTCACCTTCTTCCTCAGCAATGGGGGGAAGCCGATCAGGAGGCTGGAGATCCTCACTCATCCAGTAGGATCCATTGGCTGTCAAGGTCCTGCTGCTTTCAGTGCACTGCTCTGGCAAGGTGCTGGTGGTTTTAACCCCTTCGTGCCTCTGTGGATCCGTGTCAGAGCCTTGAGGGAGGTTTTGTGAAGCAAGATCAAGGCCTCCAATGTAGCTGACATCTCTAGGGTAGAAATAGTCTTCATCCCAAATGTCCAGCTCCTGTTCATCATCTAATTCCTCAGAATAATCCTCAAAAACTCCTCCATTATTCTCCAAGTCCTGGGTCCTTTCTCCTTCTGGCTTCCGACCCACTCCACTCAGATTCAGCAGAGAGGCAGATATGGAGTCTCCTGCTTGCTGGATTGCTTCATATACTTGAGACATCCAAGTAGACAGTGGCTGGAGGAAATTGTGAGCAGCCTCAGAAGCCATGTTTAACACTATGCCAGTGTCTGGTGATCAGTTGTTCAGCTTTGCCAGCATGTCACTTACAATTCGGGGAGCTACAGAATAAGAAATTACTGTAAATTGCTTGTCCATCAGCACCTGTCGACACACTATCTATGTGAGATGACTAGAACTGAGAGGGGGAAATGGAAAAAGCACTTCTATCCATTGAGAATGCTACCAGAAATCCAGAAATGATGGACAAATTGCCCATATTCCTGCAGAAATCTGGAAAGCTTTTATTCTATTGCTAAACCTAAGATAAAAATAAGAACACAGAACCTTGGAACACAAGTAACTTTTTGAAGTGCACACGCTCTGGTTACAGCTGTCAACAGATCTGGGGGAAAAAAGGTAAAAAACAACCTGTAATCAAAAATCTCAATTAACCTCCTGTCCCAATTTCCTTAGCATTAGCATGAACAGGTGAGAAAGCTGAAGGGAGGATAATTTGGGGAGAATTATGTTCTGTATGATGAAAATGACAGGCCTAAAGCTTGCAGTAGCAGCCCATGGCAGATAAACATCTCAAAT
Organism: Melozone crissalis; assembly: GCF_028551555.1. Classification (NCBI taxonomy): domain Eukaryota; kingdom Metazoa; phylum Chordata; class Aves; order Passeriformes; family Passerellidae; genus Melozone; species Melozone crissalis. Next base: position 4,714,185 of record NW_026535834.1, read on the forward strand.
GCTTTGCTCCAGAAAAGCTATGAAGAAACTCTCTCTGCCCATAGCCCAGAGCTGTTTTGCCATTCACAGAAATGAAAAAAAAAAAAAAGCCAAACAGAGGAGGTGTAATATTACAGGTACAAAATTACTGAGAACAGAAGCAAGTTAACAAAAGCACTGGTGTCATCTGAATATGATGCTTTCTCAAAATTCATCTAAACTCTAAATAAAAACATAAGTTGCAGAAAGTTAGCATGCCTTTTTGCCCAATATACATCTTCCCACAGCATCACAAGACAGACATTCTTTTAGGAACTCTGAGAAGGAGAAACCTTCAAATAGGATGATGGGTTTAGGAAGAACAAATTAAATAGGTGCAGATTTTAGACTAGAAGACAGCTAAAAAGAAGCTTCAAAATAAATATGAATGTCTTGTTGAATTGAGAGGTCTAAAAGCAATCAAAGTATAAAAGGGTAAATACGGTGTAACAGCAAGAAAATAAGCTCAGCAGCAATGTGTATTACCTTCTGAAATGATCTCCAGGGAAATGCAGTGGGAATTTCAGTGTTGTGGATTTTAAATGGAGCTAAGGAGATCCCACTTTGCTTGGTGAGCAGCTCCTCTAGACATGAGATCAGTGACTTAGGAAGACTTTAGCTTTTAAAACACCTGTGCCAAATAATTTTGTTCAGTGATGTTGATTTATGCTGCAGACACTTCCAGCAGGTTTATTGTCAGCTTCAGCTTGTGCTCTGAATTGCAGCCCTAACAAGGGCAGTAAATGAATGTGGGTTACTAAAGGCATTTTAAGAGCTGTGGCTGTCACAAACTCCCTGAGCTCAGGGCACAGACTGTTCCAGCATCCATCTGGCAGCTCCAGCCCTCAGCTCAGCCCCTGGGATCCAGGTAAAGCTCCCTGCCATGCATTAAATCTTTGGCAAGGAGCAGACAGTACCACAGCCTCACCTCCCAGGTGAGTTGTTCCCTTCCCTGGCTCTCCTCTTAGCAACTCTGCCTTTGGCAAAGCCTCTCTGCTTTGTGCAATTGATTTTCTCATAGACTAAAAGAGATTACAGGCTCCAAACAAGGCATTTGCAGCATAATGTGGATTGGGTACTGGTAAAGCACAGCACCAGAGAAGTCACTGGGAGGAGATGGTACTTTAAACAGGTAGATTCTCCCAGGCATGGAAGAGCTCTGGCAGGTAAGTGCTAGATACTGGGTACATTTTTAACATGGCATTTATTTACAGGCAAGAGCAAATGAAACTCTGGTTTCTGATGAAAGGAGAACCTCACAGTGCTCTCCCTCTGTCTCATGGCAGCAGTGGCCCTCAGAGGGATGCAGGCATCCAGAAGTGATGGAGATAAAGCATATGGGTGCTGAAATGAAGTGCTGATCTGTTCTAAAAATCAACAGAACATAGCCCTCTGATATTTGCATAGGCAATAATTAGCTCTTCTTGTTATTAGATTTTGGAACTAACCCCTGATTGGTCCAACAGAGCTACCCCACTTCTGGCTGGCTGCATCACAGAGTGACACAGGGAGGTTGGTACCACAACCATAAAAATGAAGGCAGCTTTCAAGGCAAGATTTTGCTTCAGTAAGGGAAGTAAAGCAGTGATCTAGACCCACCTGCAGGGCTTGGATATGGTCACTCAGTCATCTGAAGCAGCAAATAGAAATTGAACATGAACTTTCATATAGCAAGCAGCTGCCTGTAGGTTGTGGGGAAACATGACACATGCACATGTACACACATGCACAACTCTACCCAAGCCTGGGACATTTCATTGAATCCTAGGAACCCCAACAATAAGTGGTTTGATTTCAGTTTATAGACAATAGATGTGTATTTCACCAAAAAATCTAAACCATTTTGCAGTAACACCTGCAACTCACACGTGCAACTTGCAACCCAGTGCCTACACAATCTCTAGAGGCAAAAGCAATGTCTTTTCCAGGGTGCCTGACTCTGCTTCACCTTTGCTTTTCTTTTCCTACCATCCTCTTACTAAAGACTCCAGAGTCAGTGATATGCTGAACAACTGGAGTTCAGCTGAATTATAAATGGTTTATTTTTGTTCTTGCAGCAGATGGGTAAAATGTGTAACAAGCTGCAGACAAGTTTAGGCGGGCAACGATTTTACAAATTCACCAGAGGATCAAAGGGGGCTGAGCTGTGTGACAGGCTTGCTGTTTCCCAGGAGCTCTCTCCATTAATTAGGAGACACTGCTCCAACAGCATGTTTATGATATATTTCACAACGTGGCCTTTTCAACATAACGGATTTTTACTTTTGATTTCTCTAACAGTTTTGACTTGCATTAGAAGGAAAAAAAAAACTAAAAGAACTGAGAGAAGCATAAAATGTGTGGGAAATAGGAAAAAAATCCATTTCTTTTTAAAAGTATTCATGAAACAAGAGAGATGAAAAAAGCAGTTTAGCAAATTTACTTCAAGTTCCATCTTCTAAAACCACCCATAAGAATTTTCACACCAAATCACATGCAAAACTCAAAGTGGTTAGGGTTCTTTTTTTTTCCTCTCCTGGAAAATCAGATAGCTAAAAAGATCAATGTTAAGCCTCTCACAGAAACCATCATAACCTTTACTACAATCTATATTCCCTTGTCTTGATAAGATCATTATTCCTGAGTAGCATTCCCATTGAGAGGTGCAATTACTATATTGCTAAAAAAAGTAGACTATTACCAGAATTTCAGACACGACCACAATGCAGAGGTTTGTAATATTCCCAAAGTGTCTTTCAATCTTCTTGATAGGTAGGTTCCTAAAAAAAGTGCCATCAGTTGTGCATTTCTTAATGTTTCCCTTATTCAAGCTGTTGCAGAGTATAGGCACAAACTTCCTTTTCTTCCCTCACTTTTCGTGTGGCCCTTGGAGAAAGTTTCTACCAAACCCCTCCCTTACAAGCAGAACAGAGGTTGAAAATTGATTATATCCATGAGCAGGAGCGTTATTTGTGTGGATGTTGAAGAAGAGCAGTGTGACTGACCCTGCATGAAGCTTTGCCCAAATTTAGGGGGACAACCTGAAACAAGGTGTGAATCTAAGCTGATGCCCAGAACATCAAGGATCTGTGCTAAAGGTAAGGACATTTTGCTGTTCACAGAAGGGGGAAATAAGGAAGCCTTGGAGAGAGAAGATTTTTTTTGAGCTACTGAAAACTGTAATGAGCCTGATCTTCCTTTAAGGCTAGAGCCCAATTAAAATACACACATAAAATAGCAGAGGGTAGATTAGAAATGTACTCAGATGAAGGCAGGCAGCAGCAACACTGGGCCAAGAAATCCTCTATCCTGGTTCTGGGAACAATCTGGACTCTCTGCTCTCCTTGCAGTTGCCAGAATTGTATCTAACAAGATGCTTGCAAAGCCCTTACACTCTCACTAAACATTACTATGATGAAAATGTATTTCCAGCTGAAATTGTCACAGTGCCAAGCCCAGCCTGTGCACTTGAAACTGTTCAGAGGGTTGGAGCTTCTTGCAGAAGTGTTATGAGGGAAGTTCACAGACAGTGCCCAAGGTTCACATCAGCTGTCAACATCACTACTGACCAAACTGCCCTAAGGGAAAAACAAAACAGAAATACAGAACATCTGGTACCTTTTTGGCCTATTTTGTGCTATAAAATTGCTATTTATGTGGTTGAATTTAACACACAAAGAAAGAGAAGACAGAGGCACTTTCCAAGTGATTATGTGCTCTGTGATAATAGTTTTCAGCTGGTGAATCAGAAACTCCAGGGCACTGAAGAAAAATCTAATGGTTTATGCCAATAAATTAGACACATCTCATTGGAAACATTCACGGGTTACAAATCAACACAGCAATAAAGCCACTGCTGCAGAGCCCTGGTCCTGCAAGCCCCAGAATGGGGGAGAGAAAACAAAGATGATCTCAGGCAGACAGCAATGTACCCGGCTGCACGGGGCTCAGCCCACGCACAGGAAGCCTGCAGACTTATTTCTCACTCCCAAATCATCTCATCTCTTTGCAGGCAGCTCGCTAGTGATGCTGTGCCAAATTAGTTGTAAAAACTGATGCCCAAATGACAAAAGTGGTTTTGATCAGGATATTTAGCCCCACGTTGTCTCCTACTTTCTTTTCATTCCTTTGTTCAGTGTTCTCCTTTTGTCAATAACAATGGGGAAAATTTACTGATCTTCACTGCTTCAGTGGGATGGGGAGAAGAGGAAAGAGGTAGAAGGAAAAAAGGAATTATGCAAATGTGACATTTATCGTTCAGAATTGTGGAGCTTTTTTCAAAAACCCAAGTCTCTCCATCATACAGAGTATGTGATGACAAATTCAAGCAAAAAAAAAAAAAAGTTTCTGGAAGACCAGGGTTTAAATATTGTGCTCAGAAGCTCCTACAGCAGTGGGGCTAAGGAGTTGATGGCGATTTCCTATGCTGACCTCTTCATAACTCAGTTTTGCCTAGCTTGTAAGAACTACTGAAATCAGAGGTGTTCATCTCTTGTAAATCCAGGGCACCCAGAGAGCAGAGAATCTGTGAATGCACAGATAGATATTATTGTCACCAAAATATTAATAGAAAACCTGGGGAAATTTCAGGAGAGAGAAAGTGGCAACACCTCGCTGGCCACAATATTTGGTTTGGATATTCAGGTGAGCCAGATTTTTGACTTGGCACTGGTGATAAATCCAGAGTCACTCTATGAAGGCAGTCACATCCTTCAAATCAAAATAAAGCCCTTTGCATTTAAAGAGCTACTTGTCACCAGAGGCACAAAAAAAACCCCCTAAGTGTTCCATGGCTGCACAAAAAGCAGCAATGAATAACTTCATTTATACTTCTCCAGCCGAGGGTTACATAAAGGGCATAAAGAAATTCACAAATCATTGGAGTATTAGAAAAGTGGTGTTAGTAGTGGCAACTGTGCTCTTTCAGGCTGAAAGAGGGAGAAACATCTGTAATTACTGGATTAGGGGAATGAAAGGAGAAACCTGCAGTTAGAAATTACAGCAAGTTCTGTAATTGAGCTGCTGCAATTCTCCAGCTTGCATGAAGACAGAATAGCCAAAAGGAAATCACCAGTTCAAAGGGCTGGAGAAACACCAATTTACACCAGCACTCCAACTCACCCACCTGTGCTGTCAAGCTGCTCCCTAGAGCAGATCCCATAGACTGCACCCTGCCTGCAATTGTGCTACCCAGTTTGCAGCAAGTGAACAAACCAGGGTCAATCAGAGCAATTACTTGCATGGAAATGAGCAGTGGGAGAGCATGTCTAGCTGTTTAACAAAATGAAGTTATTTTAGAAACATTTAGAGGAGTCACCCAGTTCCTGTTACTCCTTCCCCCACGCACACACTCCACCCTTCCAAAGCCTGTGGGAATTGCTCTGTGTGGACCACCAAGAGCAGTGGAGGCAGTTTGGGAGACAAAAACACAGTGAATGATTCCTGGTAATCCATCTTTGTGTGCACATGTGGCTGAGTGTCCTGGTTTAGGGCAAATTTGGGAGAAAATCTCCAAAGGGGGCCCCTCCAGAAAGCAAACCCACACAGCTCCTGCCCCCACAACCAGGTCAGGAATGATTCCTCAGAGAAAAGTGGAAAGAACCTGTTTATTTAACAGGCATAGCACCCCCAGCACATAAAATGAACAATACTGGGTGACACCACTCTGAAAAAGATGACAAATTCAGAAAGTCTCTCTGGGGATGGTGGCTCTGTTCTCAGTCCCTCCGGCGCTGGGGCAGCTGCTGCCCAGAGTAGGCCCCGCTGGGCCACAAGGTGCAAACTCTCGGGGTTTGCCAGGGCCCAGCCCGGAGCAGGCTCGAGTGGTGCCAAAAAAGGGAAAGGAGAAACTTTCCAGGAAGAAATTTGGACTGTTTAGCTAAACTAACTAATGAGCAGAAGCAAGAGCAAGCAGAAGCAAAGCAAAAAGCAAAAGCAGCACCATGTACTGCCCTGTCTCTGTGTCCCAACAGCCATGGGGGAGTGGCTGATAAGAAACCCAAACAAAGCTTTCACTCTTCAGAGGCAGTCTTGAAGGCACAGAACATAATATCCAGCACAAACAGAACACATGAATGTGGATACAAGCATCATAACGTCACCCTAGGACACTGAGTCTGTAGTTTCCAACTCCCCTCACTTCTAAGTCAACCACCAGTCCAGCCAGAAACGCTGGGAGGCTGAGGGGTCACTGGGAAAAGCCCAGATTTAAAGGAATTTGGAGCCACAGATCTGAGCAGGCAGTTGTCCCTACTGACTTAGGAACTGTTCCCTCAGCTACTCTAATCCTCCATTTAATTCAACTTGTTGCCAACCAGGCTCATCCAACTTCAGTAGCAGCAATCCCACTGTCCCATGGGTCACTCACTCTTCCTATGTGCCTCTGTTGAAGTAGTTGAAAGGAAAATCAATTTAGAAGAGCAGCTTCATGTGGGCACTGAGAAACTTCCTTTTCACAACCTTCTCTCCTTCCTGCCACAGGTTGGTCAAGGAATCTGAGCTACATACCCCAGCTGGGTGACAGAAACAACCTCAGGTTCACTCTCAATCTGCCCACGCTGAGGATGGGAGCTACTGGGTGCTCAGCATCAGAAAAGGACCAACCACAGCTGTGTTTCTTTGGAGAAGTACACCCCTGAGTTTTCCACAACTTTGGAGGAAGCCAGACTGGTGCTGTCACACTCACCCACGTTTCTTATTTCTAAACATGAATCTCTGCCTCTGCTGCATGTGACAGTCCCACTCACTGCATATGACAGGTCCCCAGGGCCCGCCTGGCCCCAGGCAGCACTGACAAGGAAAGGCAGCACCCAGGCAGCCCTGCTAACATTCCAGCCCTGGCTGAGTGCTTGAGGTGTTGATGCCTTCCTCAAAGCCTTGGCTAAGGGAGATAAGTGGTTTATATAAGAACTGCATCTCCATTTATTTATTTTAAGTGTGCAGCCAGCCCTAGAGGCTGGAACAGTGGCTGTGCAGAGCAGCTTGAGAACATGGACTGAAAATGCTCTTGAGGCTGATAAAACAAAAGGAAAAATGAAAAAAAAAGAAAAACCTACCTTCCAACCTCATCATATTTATGCTGTTTTCACACATCAAGAGTACATCTTCAACAAGTGTTCAAGGCAAGGCACAACTGGAATATTTTCATATAAAGCACAATGTACTAAGTTACAATTTCTTTCCCAGTCTCAGGTGACGTCATTATGAAAAGATTAACGTGTAGAACAAAGAGGAACCTTCACTCTCTTGAGCCACAGCACTGAAGCCTGTGGTTGGTTACAGCTCTTTGCACAAAGGTTTTCCCAGGATTGTCACAGGCACCTGTGAAATTCACTTCACCCATGAACCTTTGAAGTAAAGGGCTCCCCAATTCTATAAACACCATGTGTAGGAACATCACCACCTCCTCTTGGTCCCAAAATCCACACTACACACAGGGACACCAAACCATTACACACCAAAAGGTCTCACATGAAACCTCACTGACTCTTCTCAAACCTCTGCTCAAGGGAAGCTCCTCCTTCCTTGTGTGGAGAGATGATTCAAGGGGCAATTTCCCATACACCCTTTCCCAGTGCCTGAAAGACCCCAGAGCTGGGAATAACCACTCCAGATGACTCTAAAGGTAAGGCAGTTAGTTTTTCCCTCACTAAGGAGTTCTGCACCTCACCTCTATAAAGGATCTACATCACTGTGGAAAGACCAGGACTGCTTCATGCCACCCCCTCTTCCTTCTGCACATGCTTGGGCATAGCCAAGCAAGCTTGATATGCCCGGTGCTGCCTTCCTACCAGGTATGTGCTTACCAGCTTCTCTACCCTTGCAGCCTGCTCTGAGCAGGGCCAAGTGCATCCTAAATATAGGTTGGCTGTGTCCAGATGAGTTCCAGCCCTCCCAGTGAAGGGATTCCTGCAGCTGAGTGAGAAGAAACCAAGGCAGCACATCCCTGCTCCAGAGATGGATTCATCATTGAGATCAACAAACCAATCAAGAACAGGATTCATAGAAGTCTGAAGTACCAGAAATTTGCCATCCATTTTGTCCCAGTAATTAAGAGCCTTTGTCCTAAAGTCTCCTAAAAGGTTTTCAATGAAGTCTTCATTTTCACAATGATCTTTTCCTTATCTTTCTCCCTCCATAGAGACACAAACTGTGCAATTAAAATTAAATCAGTAACAAACCAGCCAGATGTATCCTAGAGCCATGTTGATGGGAGCATCTATTTCATTCTGTCACTTGCCTTGTTCCGGGGTCAGGCTCTATACAGGAAAGCAAAAACAACAACAAAAAAAGAGGCTCTGACATTTTACAGTAGATTTTCTAAATGTCACCCTGCACACCTGCAAAGTAGACAGATTTCCTCATGTATCTCTACCAACTCTCTCCTTCATTGGTAGATAACTCAAAACTCAGCTGGATCCAAGGGCAAGAGGGGCAGCTCATGCACTGAGCCCATGCACCCCTTTCCCAGACCACAGTCTTCATTCATCTGTGCTATTGCATGTGGGGGTTCATCCTGTAGCAGATGTCACAAAAAGTCATGCAAAATGCCTTCTCTCCTAATTAGATAGATATGTTTTAAGCAGATAGATAAGTTTTAAGCACTCTTAATTCCAAATGTGGTGAATCTAAAATCTTTCCACAATTTGAGAGCTTAGAATTGGGAAGAGAAACCATCAGTGGGCTACATGTTAAAGAACACCAGAGTCCTTGGAATCAGGATCTCCTTGCAACATACACAGCTCAGAAGAAAAGAGTTGAAAAGAGGAAAAGTGAGTGCTAACCAATGAACTGCATGTTGCAAATGCTCCCCCATCCTGCTCCTTCCTACCCACCAAAGCCATATTTCCAAATCTGAAGCAAACTCTTGCTTGTCAACACTCCTCTTGGGAGAGCTCCCTCAGAGTGCTGGAAACAGCCTTCCCTGGCTTCCCTGCCCAGGCTCAGCCTCCAGGTTTCTACATTCGCCATATGACACACTGAGTTAGCCCAGGGTTTAATATATTCCCTCATGCTGCTGTCCTTTAAAAGCATTGGCATTTCCTACACACAGATTCCATATTGACTTTACAAGTACCAAGACACCACGGTGAAATTTAAACTAAATATAGAGGTGATATTTTTAAATAACTCTCAGCTCCAACTCGCCAAGCCTATTTTATTTGAAGGGGAAAAGCAGACTCCAGCTCTAAGCTTCCATTGTAATTAATGATTACAACACATTCCTCTGCCTTATCAGATTTAGCACCTCATTAAGGTACGTGGTATTTTTTCTTGCACTGCACAGCTGTAGTTAAAGTTGACTTAGTGTTTCCATTATAAGCCCATGTTTTCAAAGGTTTATCACTCAGACACATGAGATTTAGTCTGAAATGGAAATTGCCATCAAGAGTGTCAGCTGGGAAGCAATTTCTTGTCCTTCAAAACCTGGAAGCAACAAACACAAAAAAAAAAAAAAAAAGCAAGCCACTCTGTTTATTAATAATTCACATTTTAAAAAGCATTGCAAATACATGTTTACATGATAGCCTGTGACAGCTCCATAGAATGTCAACACCCACACGCTCCTGGGAGATGTGTCATCTTAAAAACTGAAATAAAAGCCACATTTTTACACCACTTGATGGGAGGCGAAGAGAAGGGGAAAAAGATTTAGAAGTAATATTGATGAAGGAAACTTATAAAAAAACCCCCCATAGTCTTTGTTTAGAAACACTGAAGTTAGGACTTTCAGTTGAGAGGGGTGTGGGCTGGACTCATTTCAAGTACCATTTGTACTTGTACCTTTTTGGTGCCTGTCCCTGGCTCACTAATTAATTGAGCAAGAATTAGTCCCACTGAGCTCCTACCACAGATGGCATCCAAGCTTTCAACTGCCCATGAGCCCTGGAGTCTCAAAGTGCAGCCAGATCATGTCCTCAGACAGGCTGAGACACAAGGGAAAACGAACAAAGCAACCTTGTATGAGCTCTGTGTTTTGGGATTGTGTTCTTCTGCCATTGGATTTAAGACTGAACCATTGAGAAGCAGAACCTTCAGTTGGGAGACTTCTGAGGCCTCCTCTTGGCTATCTCAGTGATTGCACAATTCTGATGTGCAGATTACAAGCAAATACAGGGAGAAATTATCAAATTCAGAGTGACCACCATTAGCAGAACAGATGCATTTTTGATGGCTGAGAAAAATTAAAATGTTCTTTTTCTAACATAATAAAATTCCCAGCTGTTTTGACTCCAGGATTTACGGGTTTACCCAAGACATAACATTTCCAGAACACAACAAACACATGAAGGAGCATGTAGTAGCTACTACAAGGAAACCAGGACAGGCATATCCTCTGTGAGCAGAAAGGCACAACTGTTACTCAGAAACACTCATATTTTGCTCCTCACTGGATAAACAAAACACTCCCACAACAGACAGGGCAGGGGGTGGGCTTCTTTCGCCAGTGTTGACTTTCATTTTTCAACACATTGCTCCAGACAACAAGGATAATGGGAACATGGCAGTAATTGCATACCCTCATGATCAAATTTGGGAGGTTATTACCCAAAACCCTACTGTTTTCCACACAAACAACCTGAGAAACAGCAAGTGGGCCCGTGTCTGTCCTCCCAGAAGACTGTACACCAAAGGCAGTGTAATAAATACTGTGACACTCACCAAGGCCTTCATGAGCTCTGGACTTTTCTTTGCAGTGTTTTCTTCACCTTCATTGTTCCAGGCATGGGAGCTCAGCTCTCTCTTCACAGCAGAGCTTGTTGATCAAGTGAAAGAGGACTGCAGGGAGGATAATGAAGGCTCCCACTGCAGACAAAAGCCAGTGGCATCAGGAGTAACTAAGGACAGAAAGTCAAAAAAGAAATCATTGGCACAACCAGGAAAAATTGCCTAGGGAAAATGTGGTTAAGAACAGCTGTATCCATGGCTCTGCTTCCCCATCCTCTCTGTAGAAGAAATGGAACTGAAATCCACCAGAACTTGGGCTTGGATATTACATCCATTTAACACATTGATCTGGCCTGCTAGGGATGTACATCACACAGACTTGGTTCCAATTTAGGTCCTCATTTCTGTCACAGGATGAATTCCAGCACAGGAAAGACACCAGCTGATTTTAATAAACTTTGGTAGGAATTCAGAATTCCACCAGCTCTGAGAGAGGCACTCTCCATCTGTACTACAACAGGGATCCAGCCAAGAAAGGATAGTTGGTCACTAAGGCCCCAACACCTCATTTGCAATTTATGTATTTTCTTTAAAATAATCAGATTACACATAATGGTACTCACTAACTTCATTGCATTTACTAAGAACCAGGTTAATGTATAGCCTGTAATCCTCATTCACAGCTTCTTTACCCTTAAGTAAGAAGTATATTACTGTACCACATAATTATTTTCTGGGGGGGAAAATAATCATCAGCCTCCAGCCCGGGTAATTCAGTTTAGTTCCTTGGGTGTCAGGTTTGGCCACAGGTGATGAGCACAGTGGTTTTGCACTAGCAGATGTCCCAGCCCTGTACATCACCATCCCTATGTCAAACTGTAAAGAAACAGCCTGGATTCAATTTATCATGTTCTGCTGTACCACTGGGTCTGCAACAAACCACAGGCGCCAGCAAAAAGCTTTTAAAGCCATTTCACCTCTCTCACACATATCAAAATGCCAAAACAAAGGACAAACACTACATACATCACTTGATGTGGATGGCAAGGGCACACATGTCAAAAACTTTCAGCGTCATCTGCAAAAAAAATTGGTTTTTATTCTGGTAATTACTTCACCAAGAAGGGGTGAAGTTCAGCTGCTCAATTTAAGTCAAAGACCCCATAAAAATGAAACATCAGCAGCATCAGTGGCACACCAGGGATGCCTGTGATTACAAAGCTGCAGCTCACAGATGAGCAGGATGAAAGGATGTAAACAGAGCCCTGCCTGTGGAATATCCAGCAGGGAATTTATAAGACTTGACTCAGCAAAATACTTGGGCTAGAAGAGCTACACTGACCCCAGTTACAGCCCTGATAGTGCACTGTATGACTGCCACTAAAGAGATTTTAAAACCTTAAATTACTACAAGCCAGCATGTTTCATCTGGAAGCAAAAAATCAGCAATGCATAGCAGCAGCCCACATGCAAAACAAACGAGCGGCTGGGACTGAACCCAGAGGAACATGTGTTGCACAAACTCTGGGGGTGGCTCTGACCCTCCTCATCCCAGCCTGAGGAAGAAGCAGAAATATTCACTGAATCACAGCAGCTGAAGGGACAACAAGGTGAAGTCTACACTTCCCTTGCTCTGTTCTGCATGGGCACAGACAATTCACAGAATGGTTTGGGTTGGAAGGCACTTTAAAGATCTTCTAGTTCAAATCTCCCTGCTATGGACAGGGACATCCTCCCCTAGGATGCTCAGAGCCCCATCCAACCTCTCCTTGAGCCTGCCAGCATCTGGTGCCACAATTTCCCTGGATAATTTAGCCAGCACGTTGTGACAGTGTTCACAGGGGTCTGAGGATGACGGAAGAGACGAGGATCTGACTCCATGTTTCAGAAGGCTGATTTATTATTTTATGATATATATTAAAACTATACTAAAAGAATAGAAGAAAGGATTTCATCAGAAGGCTTACTAAGAGTAGAAAAAGAAGGAATGATAACAAAGGCTTGTGTCTCGGACAGAAAGTCTGAGCCAGCTGACTGTGATTGGCCATTAATTAGAAACAACCACATGAGACCAATCACAGATGCACCTGATGCATTCCACAGCAGCAGATAATCAATGTTTACATTTTGTTCCTGAGGCCTCTCAACTTCACAGGAGGAAAAAATCCCAAGGAAAGGATTTTTCAGAAAATATCATAGCTACAGCACATCTCAGACCCATTTTCCCCTCACATCTCAACCCAGGGAGCAGGAGGTGGGAGTGGCTGAGTGAAACATTGACTCTGGCTATTTTCAGCTGCTGAAGTCACCATTAAATGGCTGCTGGAGCCAAGGATAAATCAAAGGAAATAGGTATAAATCAAAGTAGCCATAACCCCGGAATATACATGAAAGCCTGGCTGCATCCCATCATGGACTTGCCCTGTCCTTGAGCATAGAATAAGCAGGAAAAAGAATAATGCTCTACCTCTTATATAAAACACATGGGATCCCCACCTCTCAGCACACAAGAGGGTGTGGGCAGCAAGGATACCACTGTTACCATTTATTTTATTTCATAAAAATCTCAGTGAGCCCTAGGAAACACCAGAGTTTCCCCTTCTCAGACAGGGCACAAGTAAGCCACCAGTATTTTTAAATATAAATTATTCAACACTGCTCTGAAATGCTACACAAGCCTCATCTAGAGAAAATCCTCAAAGTGCTCCTTTTCCCCAACAGACCTTCAAGTACCTGGCAAAACCACAGAAGATAAATCAGATCTTTGACTAGACAGGCATCCTGAAGGAAAGCTTGGAGACAAATGATCACCTGCCATATATTTGCTCTGAAGTAACTCAGACTGGCACAACAGAGTTATTGCCCTTCTAATTCTTGTTTCCAGGTCAGATACAGAGGAACAAGAAAGTAGTAGCTCAGTGACACAGGACTTGGAACAACTCTTCTGGCTTCCCCTACTGCTTGGGGCAAAAATATAAAAGGCACCACCTATCAGAGCTCACCAAAGGTCCAGCATCAGCTTCCAGGAAGAAGTTTTCAATGCCAAGTACTAAAAACTGTCCACAGAGAGGGAGAGTTGGGAACATAGGCAAGAAGGGACTGCCCAGACTCTTCCTGCATGGAAAAGACCAACAAGGCCTCAGATCCCTCACCTCCCTCCAATATGGGCACCAAGCAGCTCTCCCATCCCTCCCAAAATCAGTCTGTCCACATGCAAGGAGGTGACTGGGACTTCTACAGCACAAGGCAAAACAGCTCATGTATCCTGTCCCGAGGCTTTTTGCAAAAATCTCCTCTTTTCTCAGCCACAATATTCATGTCACATACCAGGAATTTGTGCCACAATGTCTGTGAGGGAGGGCTGGATTTGCACCTGAGCACTGCCTCACACTGCAGCTGGCTCCAGCTGGAAGCTCAAATCCCTCTGGAGGGGGGAATATGCTGGCAATTTGCTTCTCCATCATCAAGAGAAAAACATGCTGCACCTGCCTACAGTCCTGATGAGACCTCACAGCCCTCAGCTGAGGGGCTTCCTCTCCAGATTTGAAACTCCCAACTAAGGCTGTGCCTGGGAAATGGCTGTAAAACTGATATGGAGCAGAGCTCTGCTCTGGCTTGTGATACCTGTGTCTGTGTCTGAGTGGTGCTGAGGAGGAAAAGTAGCAGAAATGCACACACACACACATTTCCACACAATTCTGTGCTTCAACATTGCTGTAATGTGTCACATTGCTGGAATTTTCACAGGTAAAATGGCCATCCTCGCACCAATGCATGACAGACTGTGCCTGGGGTGACAAAATGTGACACAATAAGGCATTCAGCTCTTGGTCCAAACCCTGGGAGGTGCTGACCACCACATGCTTTGGGACATTCAGCCAGGATCCTCCCCCATTTACCCATTTTTAAGTCAAGAAATTACTTCCATGGACACCTTTGTGCAGTGCCACAGTGAGTCCTCTCATTCTGCTGCTCTGGTTGAGAGCACAAGGCAAGAAATGGTGTTTGTGCTCCTGGCAGGTTGAGGCCACACGTTCTTTGCCCATTGCTCTAGAACAAAACAGAGGTGCAGAGTGAAGGGCCCTGAGGTAGAAAAGGGACCAGAAATGGAGGTGAGGTCAGCAGAAGAAATCTGAGAGAGGACATAGTGAGCACAAGGTGTTGTAATGCTGTTCCTGCTCCAACCTCTCCTCAAAGCCACATCCACACTACAAGATGACTTCAGGGAGAATCTGTCCAGAAGAACAAGAGAAAAGTGCTGGCCATAGCGTTACATCTATTGAATTCAGCTGGGTTTTGGGCTTGTAGCTGGTTTCACAGCAATCCTGGCACCAGAGCTGGCCTCTCCTGATGGACCAGGGCTAGGGGAATGAACACAAGAAGCTCCACAGTAGATTCACTTGGAGAACCTGCAAGTAGCAAGACCTTAATCCATTCTGCCATGCAAGGGTTAAATTCTGCATAAAATACTATTCCAGACAATAGCTCTTTAATTTCATTTGATATCAAACTTCCTGAAAAAGGAATGTTTACTGGTACTTTTTAATTACGAAAAATAAAAGAAACCATAAATTGTCTGTTTTGCTGTCTGTGCTAATTACATTTCATTATATATTTGGAGTAAGCTATGATTTTCCTGCTGGTTCCCATGACATTTTTCATTATCAGCCACTAATTGTCTAGCATGCACGCTGCATTGTGAACCAAGTAGGCTGGTGCGTGGGCAGAAGTTCCAGCGAAAGCTGCAAGGCAGTACAAATGTACATTATTATTATTACTATTATGATGTATTAGAGAGTTTCCACCTACTTGCATATCTACATAGCCTCATCCCTATCAGCAGTGTCACAGCAAAGCCCAGGAGTCCATCCTTGTGCTTGGCAAGGCTCAGCAAACACCGAGAGGAAGTTATGTGGGATGGGATGATGGCAGCAGCCCCACTGCAAGGACAGGTTCCCTGCTGGGTGCAATGGAAACACCAAGCAGCTTTCTCAGTCACTTCCTCTACTCTGTGCCCAAAGCACGTGGGGATCAGAATCTTGTCACTTTGCCCACCCACAAGCTGAGGTTACCAAGGAAAGCAGTGCCATATGTGGGTTCCTAAAGGATCAGGATAACTAATAGGATCTTTCTGAGACAGCAGGGCAGAAGAAAAAGGTAAGGGGTTTTCAGAAGCCATGGCTAATGCTGTATCCATTATAGAAAAATCTCCAACAAATCCCCATTTATGCAAACCCAGAAAGTGCCACAAATGGTGAAGCAACTTCTTGCATGCAGCATTTCATAAACTCAGGCTGAGGGAAGCTGTAGGTGCCAATTCTTCACACAGCAAACTGCAAGAACATGACCACTGCTTGTCCTTATCAGCCTTGGACAGGTGGCAATTCTATTCATGTGCACCACACACACAATACACAAACACTTCAGAAATAAATGTGTGCTTTCACAGGATTGCAGCTCTCTCCTGATATCTATTTCAAAGGAGACAAAGCCCGACCCTTTCCCACAGCACTGTGAGGGAACAGTTGTATAACTCCCCCTCTTCTCCTCAAGGTGATGCACAAATACATTATCAGAAATGCAATCAGACCACATTCCCTGCTGTAGCAGGAGTGAAATTCCCTTCCCTTCCCTTGCCCTGCATAGAGGCTGGGTTTCACACACTTTATTTTTATATGCTGATTTACAGATAGCAAAAATGAGGAGGTTCACCAGTCCTTTTATATAAGGAATATGAAGAACAGAAAGACACTTATGACCTGACTATGCCTCTCTGTACTTTGACTGCCAATTTTGTCTGCTCAAAGGGTGGAGGAATGGGCCCACTTGTAGCTGCTGTTGATGTATTTGCAGGTCATCTTCAAAGATTTAAGCTGCCCTTATGGCCTCTGACATAGGCATGCAATTTCAGAGGTCTGAAAGACAGTAAATCAACTTCATTTCCCTCTCTTCTACCACCCCCAGAGCCACCCAAACCTGAAAGGTTTCAATGCATTTATCCCCCCAGCAGGTGTCTGAAGCAGGGAACCACCAACACAACTGCCCCACAGAACAGGAGCCATGGTACAGGCACAACCTGAAAGGGTGGAAGTTAGACCCAAAAGAACAATCAAGAAAAGTTACATCCATCTATACAGGCATTTCAGTGCTTAGAATTACCTCATGTTTCACCCCAAAGCTGAGGCTTCATCTGGAGATGACACCATGGTGACAGTCACAGGACTCCAGGCATCTGTCCTCAGTCACACTGGCTCACACAAAAGCCTCAGAATTGGCAGTTTTTTCCCCAAAACTGGGGAGCTGCATCCTCCGATTCTCTAAGGGGTGCAATCCAGTAGAGGTGCTCAAAACCTTCAGGACACACTGAATTGAAGGCACATCAGGCACAGCAGGAGACACAGAGGTATTTAGCAAATGCTCTCCCCTTAGAAATGGAAGGCCTGAGATGAATGCTGCCTTAAATCCACATTTGCCTTTTCCCAGTACCCTGTCCAAGGTGCAGACTAGAGGAGGGCAGCCTCTGCCCTTCAGGCTCAGCTGTGCAGCCTGCACTGTGGCCAGCAGTAGCAGCAGATTTGATTTTTCTCAACCTGCTCATAAAAGCCAGACTCAGAGTTGAATCCTCAGAATGCAGTCTGGATTTCACTTAGAACCTGCTATAGATAAATGACCAAAACACAGACACTGAGAGGGCAAACCTCAAAGCACCCAGCAGCCAACCTTTGAGAGCCACAGGCCCAGTTTCAAAAAGGCTTTCCCTGAGGCCACATTTTCCACCTGACAGAGGCTGCTCTGTGTTTTGCTGTGTATGACCCCATGGCAGCTCTCTTTTCCCAGCAGCAAAAAACCCATCCTGGCCTTGAGCAGTGCTCTTGATGCATTTGTAACTGAGCACACAGGGTTCTGTGAAACATTATGCCTTCAACAAAAGGCACTTTTCAGCTAGAAAAGATGAAGTATTGGTTTTGCTGGGTGTGTTTCAAACGAGTGTGGAGCACTAGCTCAAGCCCACAGCCTCTGCAAACAATGGCACCTGAAATTCTGCATCCAGAAGAGTCCTGGCTCTCTCATTCCTCCATCTGTGAGCAAACACACCACAAACACAGATGGAAGAAGGGAACAGAAATGTGTCCTGAAGGACAGGGACAATTCAGTGTCTGGTGGAGGTCCAGGGTGATCCAGAGGTTCCACCATCAGCTTTAGTAATAACCATAAAAATGGCTCCAGTTCAGCACAATATTCAAAATTCTTTGAAGTTAACAGGGCCAGGGAGACTGAGAATTTGAGCAGCACAGAACTTGAATTGTCTTTCATGAGCTGAAAGCTGAGCCCCTCCATTTCAGGGCTGGACAGATTCGATGGGAACTTTTGTATTTGCAGTGTTCCCCATGGCAGGAAAGAATGATGAATCTGACTCCATATTCTTGAAGGCTAATTTATTATTTTATAATACTGTATTATAGTAAAGAATACTAAACTAAACTATACTAAAGAATACAGAAAGGATACTTACAGAAGGCTAAAAAGATAATAATGAAAATTTATGACTCTTTCCAGAGCCTCGACACAGCTTGGCCTTGATTGGCCAAACAATTCACATGAAACCAACGAACCAATCACCAGTTGGTAAACAATGTCCAAAAATATTCCAAAGCAGCAAAACACAGGAGAAGCAAATCAGACAATTATTGTTTCCCTTTTTTCCTGAGGCGTCTCAGCTTCCCAGGAGAAAAATCCTGGGCAAAGGGATTTTTCCAGAAAATATGACTGCCACAAGGAACCTCACACCCATCCCAGCCTTGGTCCTCCTGGCCCAAGGGCCCTGCCAGGATTGTTCCCAGGACTGGACCCACAGCTGAGGCAAAGTGAAACCTGCAGCCTTCACAACTGTTCATCTCAGTTCTTCTCCAGACCAGGGAAGAAAAATTAGAACCAGGTAGAAAATTACTTTCCCAGCCCACAATCTATGGCCTCACACTCAAAAGTTTGCTCTGCCATTTCTTCTCCATCTCAACATTCACTCTAATCTCTGAGCTGTGCCAAAATTCTCAGTTTTGCACTGTGGAACTATTTTCCATTGTAAAAGCAGCTATGACAGAAAGCAGTGAGCTACCTTGGAGGTCAAACCTTCACCTAAGGCATAGAAAAGCAAGAAAATGGCTGTGGTGATAATGATAAATACTACTTGAATCAGAGCAAATGAAAGAATCTAGTCCCTAAGAGCCAATCTCCTGCTGCTCAGGGCTGTCATGTTAGAGATGAGAGCTGTACTCAAATGCAAATAAATCAAACAGGACAGAGGTCTCAACTTGCCCCTTCCAGATATCCTTTGACTTTCCATCCTCTGGAAAAACTCCACAGTAGCAGGGGACAGGCTGTTTTTTGTCACAGGCTGCTCAGAGGAGAATTCCATACTGAAAGAAGACACAACCTGGGTCTAAAAGTTTTTTCAAGATAATGCACTTCTAGAAAAGTTATCATTTAAACAGAATTTAATTGTCCAACAAGAGCACCTTTTCTCAGAAGGTTCTCAGCCCTCTCTCCCTGTAGTAGGTTTGTCTTTGATGGTGTCCCAGGTTTGTTTTCAGCCACAGTGCAACACAGAGATCACAATCTGATACCTTTTGTCACAGCTGACACCAAGACTGCCTTGCTGGTAGGAAGGGAAGGCTGGGGCTGTCAGTCTGCCACCTTTCTTGAACACTGAAGTCACGCCTTTTTTTTTTTCCCCGTTTTCTTTAAGACAACTTCTTTGTTGCCATGGTATCACTAATGCAGTATTTTGAGACAGGGAAAGAAGATAACTGTGCAGCATCACAGTGACACATCTATCAGCTGCCATCCTCTCAAAAAGGATAAATAAATAAGGATGCCAGTGCAGACTTTTAAAGGTTCCTCCACCCTTTACATTTTTTCCCTGTCACATACAAGTCACTGCCTATAAAGTTCATGCCTTGGTTTTATTATAGAGAAGGTCAGAATTTTTCTCACAGCAAGGAGTGTCTGGAGTTATTTCACAATTCCTTCTCTTCTCCCTGTGCTACATGACACCAGCTGAGGTCCACACTCAAGAGAGAACAGTGCTTGCATGTTCAGAAAATGCCAGCCTGGCTCCCCATGTCAAACCATGCAGTGACTCTTTGCAAATCTTGCTTGTACACTGATTTCTCCCTGAGCTAACAGGGCATCCACTGGTGAGAATAACTCACATTCATCTCCACAGTGAGAGAAACATAAAGGAGCATTTTGATGGTGTCTTCTACACTACCAGCTTTAGCTCCCTGTGATCCTGTTATCCTTGTAGCCTTGGAATCTTTCCTATCACTGCCAGAATTATTTCAAAACATAAACCTTTACTAACTTAGCAAACTAAGGCCTGACACTCAGCACAATGGCATTTCCCCCTTTGGCTTGTGAGAACATTGAATCAGGTCCTTTTCAAAACTTCAGAGGTGGCTGTGCCCACCACTGGCGCAATTCTGCTGTGTGAGTAAATCCAGGGAACAGCCACAGTGAGAAATGCTCCTGTCCCCATGCACTCCCTGATTTGGGATCCAGAACAATTAACAGGCAACAGGAGACAGAGTGGCTTGATGAGATTTTCATCTCCCAGCTGATACAAAAGGAGGAATAATGTAATGAAATGGAAACTTTCACAAGCTGAATTTGCCAGGGCTTCTGTAGCAGAGAAAGGAGCAGAGAGCAACAAGCAAAGCAGTGACAAAAGGTCAGACTGGAAGGACCTCTGATATGAGTCAAGAATTAAACAGTGAGCACGGAGTCCTCTAGAGAATTAAAATAAGTATTTTATATTTGGGAGAGAGAGGAAATGGGAGGAGAGAGGGGAGAAAGGAGGATCTCAGTTGCTGTTTCACTTACTTGAGGGGATAAAAAAGAACAAGTTGTCTCCACTTGGAATTGAAGTGCTCTCACCTCTTCAAAGAGGAACCTAATTGGGACCTCTATGCTCTCATGTTCTTATTTCTCTCATCCACAAAACCTTGCTCTTAGTTTCACCAATTTGACCCAAGGCACAATGACTCATCACAGCAAAAGGCTGGACAGCAGCTTTGGGTTTTTTCCAAAGACCTAAATAAACCCTACTCCATCAATTGACCAAGGACAGCACCACAGTAAACCTCTCACTGAAGGCTGTATGTTGCCTTGGCAACCTGTCTGATCTCCACTGCTCCAGGGACTGGAAATGTGCTGCCAACAGGAGAATTTAGCTAATCAAACCAAATCTCTTAATATTTAGATGATTTCCCATCTGTGGAGAGCAGGCCAACTGCCAGTGGAAAGCAGGGCACCCTCTGAACACAGCCCTGGCTCCTCCTTGACCTCTTATTTGTTGGGTCTTTGTAGGCCACAGACATCTCCTGGCAGGTACCAAAGGAGCAGAAAGGTGGCAAGAGACCACAACCTCACACCTGCACTCAGCACATCCAGGTAGGGTGCCGGACCCTCACAATATCCATGCCTCAACCCCTGACCTTGGGAATTAAAGTGAATTTTCCAATATTGGCATCACACACCCCCTTGGTGCTGCTTGCTTTGAGCCTTCTGAAGCTGCTCTGTCCCTTTTCCAGCTCCCATTAAATGCATCCAGGCAGACTGCTGACCAAAAAGAAAAAGAGAGACAAGCACATGCCTCTCAACCTTCCTTGATCAGGGGCTGCTGTCAAACTGCAGTGCAGAACACCTGCTTTTTTCTAAAACTTCTAATTGGCAGCGCTAATGGGGCAGCTTTGGTGGCTAATTTTGTCTTCAAAGCATGACCAGCCATTGATTTTTTTTTTTTTTTTCCCAAGGAGTAGCCAGGTCAACCTTTATAAAGTTCCCCTTAAAGGTTTCTGGCCCCTGCATTTAAGCCCAGCAACAAATCCAGATGATCAGTCTGGCATTTAGCAAACCAAGGGGACACAAAAAGAGGCATGAGCAGCAGTGGGGAAAAAGGAGTGTTCCACAATCCTGCTGAGACAAGAAATTCTGTTTGGTGTTGATGAGAGTCACACCCCTGAACAACCAAACCACTTTCCATCTAACAACCACCAGAGCTCCATCACCAAAGATGGCCCTGACTGTGACCTTTCCATGTAATTGCCAAAGTAAACCAGGGGTTTGAGCAGCATATGTAGCTTTGGCATTCAGGTTCTCCTTTCCTTCCTGGATCATTCTTTACAGCATCTCAGAGGACACAAACCCACAACTCTCCAAACCCACAGATCCTGTACAGCTGTGCTGATAAACCCTGACAAAGGAGGAATGATAAGGAGGACTCCATTGATATCAGAAGGCTAATTAATTATTTTATTACACTATATTATTCTATACATCTAAAACTGAACTTGCCAAGTACTCAATTCTGCACACACTGCTCTGAATCTCATGATTGTCAGCCAACAGTCCCAATACACACACCTGATAGGCCAAGGAAACAAAACAAAAACCCATCACTTTGGGTAAACCATCTCCATATTGCTTTCTACTTCTGCACAAACACAGGCACAGCAAAGGATAAGAATTGTGTTTTCTTTCTCTGCGGTTCAGAGAATGTGAATCCCAGAAATATTCTTGAGAAGAATTATGCCTTGCTTTTCTCTGTAAAGAGAAATGTGGCTACAATCCTGCATGGAACTTCATTCCACACAGGTTATTTGCTGCCAAGTTAACTTCTGGTGCCGCTACAATTGGCATGAGGGATCCTCAGGTGGTTTTTGAGCTGGTACAGAGGATGTAGAGGATGTCTGCACAGCAGAAGCTGCCCCACCACAGTTTCCTGGGACCTTCCTGGGATGTAGCCACCAGCATCAAGCTCTGGTTTTTGAGGAGCAGGATGGAGGAATTGTTGGCATTTAACAGGAGGGCCTGAAGCAGAAGGCTGCTGCTCATAAAGCAGGGTGTGATTTCAAAGAGAGAGTTGTGGAAGATTTCTAGGCCTCTGGTATGGACCAAGTGACCCACACCCTGAGAAAATATGTTCTAACAATAACAAAAGCCATTAAACAAATGCTTGTGGGGGGAAAAAAATGTCAGCAGTTTCTAGAGTCACGTATTTAATTGAGTGAAGAGATGAGCAATGACTGACACCTTTTACCTTGGCCCTGGGGATATTTCTCATGTTTCTCTCTCCTAGTAACTGGTTAACTGGTTTATATGGGTATAAACTAGTTGCATGGAGAAAGGAAGGAACTTAAATCATTTCTCAGCTAACCCAGGGCTCTGTGACGAAGGAGAGGCAATGAAACCATGCATGCACAAGGAAGAGGGAAGCAGAGCTCATTTTAAATGGCCACAAGAACAGCTTGTTTCCTATGTGTGCCTTCCCAGTTTATTCTTTCCTACATCACACCTCCTTCTAGTCCAGGCACTCCTCAGTTTTACTGAGCCTGAGTTCAGCCAAAAACTGGAAAGCTCAGCCAAACTGAATCAAAGATGAACCCTGGTCCTTATGCCTGAAATTTCTGTCCCTACAGGACATGGAAAACCAAAAGGAGAGTGGTCACTGATTTAATGGGGAGCAGGAATGATCTCAGAGAAAACAGCTGTTGTAAATATATAATTCCATAATTCCCTTGTAAAAACAACATGCAGGGCAGGATCCCAGCACTTCAAAACCTGGGAGAAGGGTCTTCTCCAGATGGAGGGGCCTTCTCCAGATGGAAGCAGCCACAAAGTTGTTTCAGAGGTTTCATTTGCATTAACAGGTTTCAAAGCATCCACCCAGAGTTCCTTTCAAGCAAAAGCTGGGATGTCCAGCTGTTCTCAGGGATAAATGGAGAGCTGAGCCACTTCAGAGCCAGGAGGAGGGAAGAGGGGAGGCAGATAGAGCAGCTCTTAGCCAGAGCAGATGCAATGGAGATGGACTAAAATAGATCCTGTGCACTCCAAGGGCTTCTGCAGCACCATGGCTCCAGCCCACGTGAGCAAACATCCACACACACACTCTGCAGAACACTTGACATGAAGGACCACAGGAATAAAGTGCAGCCTGTACCTGGGATATTTTCAGCCACACTGAGCCAAGCTATGGAATCTATTTACTATTTTATTGGAATTCCTTTAGCTGTTTTTTCCCCCAGCCACCATTAAGTTCCTTTTTTTCCTCTGAACCTCAGTCACAAACACCTGCAAGTACCCATGGCTTCCCTTGCACAGCAATCAGGTGTGCCCTCTGCTTAACAGGAATGCAAATACTTTGCACTTTTGTTACTCATTATGGATCTAGAATTACAGTCTACTACTGCCTTAAAATAAAATCTGGAATGACAGCAGGAAACAGAACAATGTCAAAGTAGAAAACAGAAGAAAAGGCTTACTCCTACTTAATTTCTTGCCATTTCCAAGATCTTTGTATTTTAAGAAAGCCAAAGCAGCATGCAAATCCAAAGTTAGAAGTGAGGGTAGCATAGGATTTTCGTTTCAAACTGCAATTATCTCGAAAGTAACCAACTAGGGAAGCTGTCTTCTCACCAAGAAACAGCCCCAAAGCACTCCAAACACGAGACTTACCTAATCACACTTACATAAAGCAAGATGAGTCAAACCAGGAATGGAATTTCCCAAGAAAGCTTTGAAATGTGTTGTTTATGAGAAAAGTCTTCTTCATGGGACAGTCTGCTAAATCCTTAGAATCTGTAGTACTCACACAAGCTTGGCAAAGCTGAAGAGAGGCACAGTCCTGAGTTTGAGAAACAGGAGTGGTGCTAGTGTTCTTGCCCTTTTCTCTGCATGTGCTTGTTGATTTAACATCCCAAGGAAGAAGGAACTCTGCTGGTTGGTAAACATGTGACAGCCACCAAAGGAATGTGAGCCAGGGAAATGAGATAAAGCAGCCTATGCCACTTCCTAAAGGGGATATTTAAATACTACTGCCTCACCTTCCCTACTGCTCTCACCTTATGAGTGCTAGGTCTTTATTCAAACAGTTATCTTGCTAAAAAATTTACCTAAAAAAAAAAAAAATTAATTAATTTATCAGGAAATTGGAAGTGATTTTCTCTCCTGCACAGAGATATCATTTCTTACTTGGCTTAAATTCACAGTCTGGTAATAAGTATTTTGGATCCACTTTGGAAATGTACCTTTCCCATCCTGGATTCTCACAGATTTGCAGTAGAAGGGTCAAGTAAGGATCATTCCTCCAAAGCAAAGGGAGCAGCCTGCCCCTGGCCCTTGCCATGCTCAGCCAGTCATTGCTGCCCTGAGCTCTTCTCACCCTGGGGCATCCCAGGCTGGAAGGGCAAAGCTGTGCCAGCAGCTCTGTGCTTCCCAATGGGTTTTTACACAGAGGTACAAGCTGGTTTTAGAGCAAAAAAGGTGTAAGCACAGCACTGATCCTAATGCAGCCCTTGTTAACCTTAATTTTGAGGAAGGCTCCGTGTAAGCCTCATACGCCATGAGAGCACATTATCTATCTTCACCCTCCACACAACTGCTACTTTGAATGTGTATTTTGGATGTCATTTTGAATCCCAGCATGAGAAGGGTCATTTTCCTCCAACATTCAGGGCAAATCTCTCCTCACTCTCTGCCTGCAAAAGGTCTCTCTGTAGTGAAACTGAAGCTCTTCCCAACAATTCATTTATTGCTGTAAAAAAATTGTTTCCAGCTTCTAGAATACCTGATGCTCCTCAAAAACAGCATGGAAAAGCGATAAAATAAAACCACACACCCGAATCCAGCTGCTCACAATGCTCAAAACATGAGAAAGGGTGGGGAAGGTGGACAGAAAATGAGGGGAAGGAAGGGAGCACACAGAAGTGCCTGCTCACAACCAAAAGGCTCCTGGCCTCACTGCCTGCAGCAATTTGTAAACTGGCTCTAATCTACTCTCAGCAGTGTCTTGCCTTTCTAAGGCAAAATGCTCCCTGAGGCAATTTTCTGCAGGTGTTCCTAATGTAGCTCTTTTTTCCCCCCCAAAAAAAAGAAAAGAAAAGAAAAGAAAAGGTGTTCTGATGATCTTGTTGCTAAAAGCTGTTGCCTGGCAGATCCCCCAAAAGCAGTCCAGACTGGCATCTTCAAAATAAAAGCTTTTTAGAAAGAGCTCAAGTGGAGGAAGAAAAGTCCTTGTTGGGCAGACCTCAATCCCTTGGATTTACATGAGCCTGGCCACGGCAGAATCCCAATGGATCCCAGCTGGAGAGGGTGTCTGGCTCCCTGGGCAGAGCCCTGGTGAGGAGCCATGTGTGCCTCCAGCAGGGCTGTGCCCAGAATCTCAGGCTGTTCCCTGTCCCCACGGTGACACTCAGGCATGGCTGATGAGCCAGAGCAGGAGGCGGTGGCCATGGAGTTATTGGTGCTAATAATGGCTGTTATTGGTGCTATAATGCCCAAGTTTGGGAAGAATGATTGGCATCTGACTCCATGATATCAGAAGGCTAATTAATTACTTTATTATACTATAACTGTATTACACTAACCAGAGCTATCACTAACTAACTAAAAAACTTGTGACTCTCTGCCCAAGAATCCCAACACCCACACATGGATCCAATTGGTAAATGAATCCAAAACACCATCACCAGAATCCAACCAAGCAATGACCTTGGGTAAACAATCTCCAGAACACATTCCACATGGGCACAAACACAGGAGCAGCAAATGAGATAAGAATTATTCTGATCATTCTTTTCTCTGCTTCTCTCTGTTCAGAGGGCATGTGAATACCACAAGCTGTGTCTAAAAATACATGGGAAACACCAAATCTGGTTAAGTCAGACTCATCACTGGAGCCAGATGAGTGAGCCACTCCATCTATCCATCCATTCCCCAGGAGGCAGCTGAGTGAACCACTTTCATCCATCCATTGCCCAGGAGATTTGTCTCATCTGCTAAGCCAAGGGGCAATTTCCCTGCTGATTTAGAATGAAGATGAGCAGAGCCAGGCTGCCTTCACAGCTGGGCACACAGGTCTGTGGGTGCCTCATTCCCTGTATTTCCAGTGCTGCATGATTGAAAATAAGTGTCCAACTAGCAACTCCAGAAGGGAGGCTGTGAAAGGAGTTGTCAAAGAGAGAATAAGTTCTCAAGTTCAATAAGGTTTGTCCAGGTTTACTGCACCAAAGAAGTTGCTTACTCCAGACTTCTTCCCAATGATTGTTTTGTTATTCCCTTACTTTTGAACTCTTCCCTCTGCAACTTTCTCTGGAGCACCTAACATGTTTTCTGTGGAAATAAGATGCTTACCCTCTTCCATTCAAATTTCTCCAGAATTAATCAGGAGTCATGAATTCAGCAGGTCACATTTATGGAAGGAAATGAGAGACCATACAAGTCTTCCACTCATGTGCTCAGCTCCCTTTCTTCATCTCCCACATCAAGTTCTTACTCTCCTTTATTCTTGAAACCTTCCTTTACAAAGTTGCAATGGGGAAAAAATGTAATCCAGAAATAACAGCACAATGATGTTAAGAGAATAAACTCTCATCCTTGTCACCTCAACACTGCCCTTTCTATGGTTGTTTTTTTCCAGAACTGTTGTGCTAAAAGAGCTAGAGCACAATTGGCAGGAATTCAAACACATTTTCAGATGTAGTCAGTTTTTATTATTCTTTGTCAACCACCAGCTAAACTGTAGATATATTCCCTTTATGTCCCACTAAATGTCAAGCTGGTATTTTTAAAACCCAGGAAATGTATTTCACATAAAACTTCACACCCTTATTCCAAAGATCAAGCATCCTCTCACCTGGGAGCCACTGGAATGGCTGTTCCCCCAGCAGCAGGATGTGCTTCTGGCTTGGCCAAGCAGTGAGATCCCTCTCAGGCATCTCCTGCCCTGGGTCTGGATGAGAGATCAACCCTGACACAGCCCAGTTATGCCAAAAGAAAGAGTTTTAATGCTGGTGTGGCTGATTTAATTCCCTCACAGAGCAGCAGCCATGGGATACCTGCCACCCACCTGATATTTAGCAGGCACCACTCTCATTGTAGCTCTTCGCAAAACAATTATTGCTGGAGCATTTGCTGGAGGTAAACTTGGCTGAACAAAACATGAATGAGCAGGGAAGGCAGGATGGCAATAAAACGGCACACAAGCACCAGCAACTCACACTTCCACTTTGTTCAGTACATTAAGCCTTCCCCAACATTCTCTAGACTTGCAAAAAACAAATACATCTCCTACTGCTTGAACTTTAAGTCCAGTTATTCTCCCTTCTCAGCCCCAAGTCTTATTCAAAAGAAATATAGGAGTAAAGAGCAAACTGCATGCAACAGAGTCAGGTCTCTGAGTCAGGAGCCCCAAAACTAGAAAAGCTTGTGAAACAGAGCTCAGGGCAGTGAACTCCTCCTGCCAAGGCATGAATGTCAGAGTGAAACATCTCTGACACATCTTGCTGAGGTCAGACAGGGTGTCCCAATACTCCACTCCTCTGGGCCAGCTGGAAGGAATGTGCCTGTGCTGGATGGGTGTGGAGGCAGAAATATTTGCACAACACATTTCTGCCCAAGTCATTTTCACCTGCTGTCTGCTGGCAGGTACAGGTGACAAAGCCCTGAACTCCAGAGGAGGAGGAAACTGCCTTAGCAGAAGCAGTGTTTCAATTAAATGTTTGTAGGGACATCACAGCATTTCCTCACTAAAATTTCTATGAAGCAGCACAGAACAAGTGCCTGGTCACTTCAGAATTAACTGAAATGAGGTTGTGAGCCATTAGCCACAAATAAAAGGGTTAGCTTCACATAGAATCCAAAATACCAACACAATCCTTGTGGCCACTAAGCCTGTCATAGAGAAATCTGACCTGGCTTGCTGAAGTGTGCAAATAAAGAAGTTGTAGATTATCAAGCAGTGATTTAGTCAAATAATTCCCCTGTGGCTATGCTAATAGGTGCTGCCTGATGGCCAGGCAGTCATTGTCCTGTATTCCTATACACTTCACAAATGGGTTTTTGGATCCAATTCAGACTTTCACCCCAGGCTTGGGCCTCACAGCTTATTCCAATCAAACCATTTCCCATTAATTTAACAACCTCTGAAGTGGAACTCAGAGGTCCAGTTCACAGGAATTTGCACAAGTTTCAGAGAACTCCAGGGTCTCTCTTGCAACCTGCATTTATTCTGCTGGTGGGAAGAAGGAAAGCCTGGAGCAGCACTCAGTTTAGTGGGATGCCCAGGAATTACAACTGAGTAGGCAAATCAACCATTAAAAACAAAGCAAACAGACAGGCCTCCACATAAAGTGGATTTCAAAAAAAAAAAAATGTCCGTGTACACAAGGGTGGGTCAAGAATTTTGACTTTCTAAGTAAAGCTGGGTGATTATTTTTTATATCTGTAAAAGAAAAATCCAGCATAAAAAAGAGATTGTTGACAGAAATGCAACCAAAACAATTACAGTTGCAAAGGAGATGAAGGAAGACTGGAATTCTCCAGGAAAATGGCAGGTTTTGATCAGAAATCAAGAAGAAATGATCAGTGCTCTTCACCTTGCAGCTGAGTTCACAAACTGCTATGTCAACATCAAGTTAAATAGAAATATTGTGGGTTACAGAAGACCAGCTGGCAAGCAAGAGTATGGACAAGAGCAGACTTAAATCTCAAAAAATGCAAGCAAAGTCACAGGCAATGGCTGTATTTAGATCAGGAGCCCAACAGGAACACAAATACTGAGTCAGCTCATAGGTTAAAGCAATGTAGCTTGAGAGATGTGACAAACAGAGCTGGAATACAGCAAAAGTCACCACTCCACCACAAGAGAGTGATACAAGAGGGAAATACCCTCCTGTCAGCTCTCTTGACAGGCATGAGGGAGACAGACCCAAATACCCCAGGAATTGAAAAACAAAAAGAGGAACCAGCAAATAGCAACACATGCACCAACTGGGAACATTACCAAATAGGAGAAAAATGCCTCCAGAGTGACTTTAGGTAATTAGACCCCTTGTCTTGTACAAACACTGCAGCCTAATCCCAGCCACACTGATAAGCAGCAGTGTCAGGCTGGAGGAAAAGGAGCAGCTGCTCCAATACACAGTGAAGCCATTTGGAGATGCAAGAGCAAGCACAGGCAGTCAAGAAGGAGCTCAAAGTACCAGGACTGTCACTGCAAAACCCTGACATGGCACAAGCACTGTCACCTGTCCATACTCTGCACTCCTGAAGGGCAGCCAGGGATCTGCCTGGAGCACACCCTGGGTGCTGGAGCTCTGGATGCTGAAAATTTTAGGCTTTCTGTGCTGACACATTTAGGCTTTTTAGTGCTGACAGACTCTCACTCCCAGGAGAGCACTGCATTCGACCTGATGTGACCGTGGTCACAGGGGTTTGCAGGTGAAGAGAGAGGTGAGAATGCTGACTCCATGATTGAAGGATTGATTTATTATTTTATGATATATATACTACATCATAACTATACTAAAAAGAAATAGAAGGAAAAGTTCTTAGAAGGCTAGCGGAGCTAAGAATAGAATAGAATGAATGATAAAAAAGCAGCTCTCTCGGACTCTGTCCAAGATAGCTCAGTCCTTGATTGGCCATTAATTATAAACATCTAAGATGGGCCAATCACAGGTGGACCTGTTGCATTCCGCAGCAGCAGATAACACTGTTTACATCTTGTTGCTGAAACTTCTCAGCTTCAGCAGGAAAAAATCCTAATGAAAGGATTCTTCACAAAAGATGTCTGTGACAACCTGAGGCTGTGGAGAAGGCTTCAAAAATTGAATGATAGCACTGAGATTATGGGTGTGGAGTTTGAACAGAAGTGTGCAATATCACATGTGGAAAACTTAGAATTTGGGATTTTAGAATATAGTAATACATATGGAGCAAGATGGAGGTTTTAGGGTGGTGGCTGGTCCTTCTTCACATTCTTCTTCATGTGTTTGGGGGGCATTTTGTGATTAGACGGAAAAGTCCACATTGCGGGACATGGGCGGTTGGTTATTGGGTTAAAAGTGAAAATAATTTAAGTGTCATTTCTTAATTGGACAGTTTAGCCTTAAAAGACCTTATAACAAGAGATAGTGAGGCATTTTGTGCCTTGTTAGTGAAAGACTGCAGAAGTCACTGCTGTGAAATTGTAACATAGATAAGAAAAAATAAACATCTAAGCCTGAACATGAACTATTGTCTCAAGTGCCTTAAATCCCAGTCTCAACAGAGGCAGAAAAAAGAAGTAAAAAACTGGCACCAGGGGTGCTGGAGAAAGGAGGATGCCAACCCAGCCCAGCTCCAGCCTGCTCTGGAACAAGACAGGAGGAGAGCAGGGAAATAAATACCTAAACAATGGATTTTAGAAGAACGGTCCTCAAAAACTTTCAGGAATGCTGAAGAGAAACTCAGATGCATTGGGGAATGTTCACACCCCAGAAAACACGGGGAGTCCTTGTGGCAGTCATATTTTCTGAAAAAAAAACCCTTCTCCCAGGATTTTTCTCCTGGGAAGCTGAGAAGCCTCAGAGAAAAAGGAAAACAATAATTATCTCATTTGCTTCTCCAGTGTTGTGATTACACATGGAATGTGTTTGGAGATTGTTTACCCACAGGTGATTGTTTCATCAGTTTTCTGTGAATTATTTTGACTCGTTAGCCAATCAGGGCCAAGCTGTGTCAGGACTCTGGAAAGAGTCACAAGTTTTCGTTATTATCTTTTTAGCATTCTGTAAGTATCCTTTCTGAATTCTTTAGTATAGTTTAGTATTCTTTAATATAATATAGTATCATAAAATAATAAATTAGCCTTCTGAGAACATGGAGTCAGATTCATCATTCCTTCCTTCATCTGGGGGGAACCCAAATACAGTAAGTCCTCACTTTAGAGAGAGACCAACTACTCTTCCAGAGCTGGTGCAACTCCTCTTATATTGAGCTGGTGCAATATTATTATCCAACAGCATTGAAAAGAAAATAAAACAGTGAAAAGACAGCCACAAGACTAATAGTGCAGAAAAACACACAGGGGGGATTCACCACCAGTTGCACAGGTAGTTCTATTCAGGATTTGACTGGAAGACAAACAAAGGTATTTTCAATGCTAGCAACATGCTTTAGGTCATTGAAATGACAGAAAGGACAGAAAAGTCTTTAAGAGAAAGCCAAGCAAAGCAGCCAGCTTCAGCAATACAAGCACCAAGGATCATAAACAGCAAACACAGCAGAGGTGAATGTGTCTGAACTCCAAATATGAAGCAATGGAAAAAGTCAGCAGATGATATCCAGGGTGGTGAGAAAAGGAACTAAAATAAAGCTGGGGTACCTTAAGAGACAGCCAACATTGCCCACAGCAATTTGGTTTATTTAATTGAGTTAACACTGATAAATAAGAGGTTTGAACATTTGTTAGAAGAAAGGGAACAGATGTGGTTTTCTGGAGCATCAGAAAAACTCAGCATCAACCAAACAAGAAAAGTGCAGTTTGCTTACCCCCTTCCTGCAGAAAAATGAAGTCAGAATGAAGCTCAGAGGACCAGCAGAGAGCTCATAAATAGGCCTGGCTGGAGAAAAAGAAAAAACAATCACCCCCATGTCACTCCTGACAGGATTTCAGCAGTGGCTTTGTTGCCCTTGGGATGGTGCCACAGTCTCCAGCTGCATCCCTGCACTGCCCTTTGCTTCAAAACACCCCAGCACAAAACACACTCACTTAAATGAGTTTGGCTGTGCAGGAGGAGTAAGTGCTTGCTGATGTTTATTCTGCTTTAATTTCATCTTATTTCACAGTGCATCTTCAATTTAAAGCTCTTAATAGATGTCAGTCAACATCACTGAATGGCTGTTAACTGCTGCAGCTTGGCAAATGAGAACTCAGCTCAAAAATCAGGTCCTACATTCCAGCAGTATCAAACTTCAGAAGTTATCTAGATCAAAATTAAGTGCTTTGAAAAAAAAATACTTTTAAACACTGAAAAATAGGTTTAAACTCTCTTGTTTAGCCAATCAGTTTTCAAGGTATTTAAATCCAAGGAAAGAGGACAGATTTCAGCTAAATTTTAATACCATGGTCAAACTCCTGAGTGTGACTAGTTAAAGGAGCTACAAAGCTTAGTTTTTAAATTACCATTTAATGTAGCTAAGTAAAGGAATTTTTATTATGTTTCAGAGATTATAGTAATTGAAGTTTACAGTAAATTCACAGAGTTCAATAGAATTAACTGTGTGTAAATCTCAGAGCCTAAAACTGGTTTGCAGAGTAGCATGTGAGCGATTCCCAGACTCTCTGCAAGGTGCCAGCCATGGAGAGAGGTGATTAGTCAGCCTTTGATTAATTGCCTGCTACATTAGAGCCAGGGTCAATCTACTCAATTAGGTGAATGTCTGGTGGAGATCAGAGATGTGAATCAGAACCTGCAGCAAAGGCTTGAGCACAAGAGGAGAATGTTCCAGCAGCTTTTCTTCCCTGCAAGGACCTGTGTCCCCCAGGCAGCTGCTCATGGAATCCCAGACTGGTTTGGGTTTGAAGGGGCATTAAAGGTCATCCCATCCCAACCCCTTCCATGGGCAGGGACACCTTGACTAGACCAGGCTGCTCAAAGATCCATCCAGCCTTTAACACTTCCAGGGGCAGGGTGTTGTCTTATATATCAAGTGTTCTATTATCATTATGGTGCAAGGATTCCATATCACCAGAGCTTCATACCTCCTCAATGTTTCTCACAGACAGCTCCTCTAAGCACTGACTGTTCCTGGCCCTTACAGCAGCCATCTGACTCCAGATCCCACCAACCCACTCTTTTATACCACTGTTCTTATTGGCTACAGGTGTGGCCTGTTAACATCAGGCCTGCTCCTAATCTTTAGTAATTGGTCCAGCTGCAACTCATTGGGGGGATAAGATTACATTCTACATTACCTTCATTCACCCATAATGCATCCCCCTACAATTCCCCCTTTTCTTTTAACCACAGAGTTGCAGCCTTTCCAGAAGTATATATTAACATTATGACATATTCATATATTTCATTTAGAACTAGGAGTTGTACAAGTGTTCAAACAGCACATTATAGTACAGATATATGTATATTTCTAAATGTTAGTTCAATTCCATAGTTTACAAAGTGCTTATCATCATACTTAACGAACACTAATAGCTGTAATTGATATGTTTTGCCAATAGTTTAGTAGTCAAGTCCTGTTTCCCCAAATCCACGGGGTTGTATAGTTTAGTCCCGAATCCACGGGGCAATATAGTTTAGTAGTGAAGTCCTTTATCCTCCCAAATCACGTCGGGGGTCACCAATGTTGTCTTATATATCAAGAGTTCTATTATCATTATAGTAGAAGGATTCCATACCACCAGAGCTTTGTGCCTCCTCAATGTTTCTCATAGACAGCTCTTCTGAGTAGTGACCACTCCTAGTCCTTGCAGCAGCCATCTGACTCCAGATCCCACCAATCCACTCTTTTATACCACTTGTTCTTATTGGCTACAGGTGTGGCCAGTTAAGATCAGGCCTGCTCCTAATCTTTGGTAATTGGTCCAGCTGCAACTGGTTGGGGGGATAAGATTACACTCTATACTACCTTCATTTACCCATACTGTGTCCCCCTACAATTCCCCCTTTTTCTTTTAACCACAGAGTTGCAGCGTTTCCAGAAGTACATATTAATATTATGACATATTCACATCTTCTTTCAGCAACCTCTTCCATGGCCTCCCCACCCTCACAATCAAGAATTTCTTCCTAAACCTGCTTTCTCTCAGTTTGAAGCCATTCCCCTCCTGTCCTGTCACTGCATCCAAGGCTGCACCCACTGTGCTGCCACCTCCAAACAGGAGAGGCTGGAGCTGCTGTGGGATAGAAGAGAAAAAGGAGGGACACAGCAAGAAGAGGCTCAGTGGAAGACAAAACCAGTGGGAAGCTGTAAATCCCTGAATATGAGAAGCAGGAGAATGTCAGAAATTGTGCAATGTGTGAAAAAAAACTCCACAGATTAAGATTAGTTTAAAACCTACCAGATTGTGACACTGTCCACAGGGTGACTGGGTATGGAGACAGAAATAAGGAATGATTTGGAACTAAAGTTGTACCACAGAGACTGGGAAATGGTCTTGACAGGGTGCTGAAAACACTGCATTTTTATACATTATAAATAACTAGTTAAAAACCTGTAATAGAAGAGCAACTTGTCCCCAGCAACACATGAGAATGGCAATTCTTCAACACCCTATGCTAAAAAAAAGAAGCCCACACAAATCTAAGTAATAAACCTGGATTTGAAAAAGGAGAACTACATAAAAATCAGTGTAGCATTACGATGAAGTAGGTGGAAAGGCAGAAACACCTCAGGAGACCATGTACAGATACTATAGGAAAGCATCAAGACACTTGTTGATTCAAAATATTATAAAAGGACCAAAAAAATCAATTTGTTGGTTGGGATTGAATGGTTACTTAAGGCAATTACTGGTAGTAATGCCAAAACCAGGAAACAACTATCCTTCAGAATGTGAACATCATGTTCAGAGGAGGAAAAGAAAAACAGATGGTGAACTTCTGTCAAGTTTAATGTGGAATCATAGGAGGACAGACCAAAAAAACAACTGTGGTCAGCAATTTTCTAGTGGCATAAAAAACTTAATTACAGCTCCTTTTCAAGAGTAGCAGAAATTGGACTCTTTTCTGAAAACTGGTGAGGTCACCAGAGATGGTGGACAAGGAACATTGATGATGATGAGCCTAGAGTACTAATTTTTGCACCAGTGTTACCTGCAGAGAAGCTGAAGGATGTAATTCAGGACTATTTTCACCCAGAAAAGGGATCTTGGTGACTGCCCAAATAGTTCCTTGAAAATAGCTCAGTGCTCAGGAGCAAGGCAAATAAAGAAACATTATGAAAACTAGTAAGAGCACAAAAAGCATTGCCATTACAAATTCACACTGCTCCCCTTTCTTCACTGGAGTGTAGAAGTCTTAAAAGACCTCCTAAAAGACTTAAAAGACTTAATAGACACACCACATTATAGCACCATGCTGGTACAGGTAATGAGGGGTCTGCAAGAGCTTCTGCTCAAGGAAAAAATTTTGTCAAATAAAAAGGTAATCATGGGATCAGAGCAGATGGAGGGGCAATAAAACAGGGGTAATAAGTGTTATGGAGGTGGCAAATAAGGAAAGATTTGTAGCTACACCTTTCTAGAGAACAGCTAGAGGGCACACAACAAAATGAACAGGTAACAGGTACAAATCACAATGCACAGAAATAATGTTTAATGCAACACAAAACTATGGAGCTCACTGCTGCTGGTGTTGCATGGCCTGGAAACATAAGTATTTCAAAAAGCAAACAGATAAACAGTTTCAACATAGGCCATCCTACATAACCTCTGGGTTAGAAAGTCCCGAGCTGCTGATTGGCAGAAACTGGGAGCACAAAGTCAGACTCTGCTCTGAAATATTCTCCCCAGGTGCTTGCTACCAGCCAGCATCAGGGACCTTTGCTTGGACACAGCACAGCCACTCTTCTGGCACTGCACCACAGATTGCTTGCTTGTCTCATTTTTTAATTTATTTTTAAATTTAAAAATAATTGGAACCCATAGGATTGCAAGTTGTTAACAAACTGTAAAAAAGGAGCTGCTTGGTTTGAAGCTTTCACTCAATAAATCAAAAAGAATAACTTTCTTCAGTAGCTTTACCTGCCCAATAAACCTTTCTGAGCATTTGCTTTAGGTTCAGGGGCAGCAGTCCCATCAGGAATGGTATCTGAAAGATAATTTCCACTGCTAATCACCCAGCAATAAACAGAGGACCACACGACCCAACTGGCCCTGCAACTCATCTTTACAAGATTACCACAGATATTCCATTGTCACTGTCATATTTTATGAAAAATCCCTTCACCAGGACTTCTTCTCCTGGGAAGCTTCAGCCTCTCCATGTTTTGCTCCTTTGGAATGTGAGTTGGAGAATTGTTTACCCAGCATGTGAATTGTTTTTAATTAATGGCCAATCACAGCCAGCTGTGTCAGACTCTCTGAGTCATCACAGGTTTTTATTATTCATTCTTTTCTAGCCTTCTAATGTATCCTTTGTATCCTTTCTCTTTCTTTAGTATAGTTTTAGCATATCATTTTCTTTTCATATAATATATATCATACTATAATAAATCAGCCTTCTGAGAACTTGGAGTCAATTCTCATCTCTCACCTCACCCTGGGACCCATAGCAACACCACAACAGTTGGCAACCACATTCCAAACTTCCAGATCAGACCTAAACTAGGGTGAGGCATTAATCTGGGGCATTATCTTTATTCCTACTGGTTTTCCTGAGGTGCTCTCAGTGTCTGCCAGGCAGCTCAGGGACAGGTCAGCACACTGGTCATGGATCCTCTGCCAGGAGGGCAGAGCCAGCTCTGGGTTCCTCAGCACAGGAGAGACAGGGAGCTCCTGCGGTGGTTCCAGCAGGGGCTGCACAGATGATTAAGGCACTGGATGTTGCAGACATCTTTTATGAAAAATCCTTTCCTTAGGATTTTTCCTCCTGAGAAGCTGAGAGGCCTCGGGAACAAAATGTAAACAATGATTATCTGCTGCTGTGGAATGCAACAGGTGGATCTGGGATTGGCCCATGTTGGTTGTTTGTAATCAATGGCCAATCACAGCCCAGCTGGCTCAGACAGAGAGCTGAGCCACAAACCTTTGTTATCATTCTTTGCTATTCTATTCTTAGCCAGCCTTCTGATGAAACCTTTTCTTCTATTTTTTTAGTATAGTTTTAATGTAATATATATAATGAAATAATAAATCAGCCTTCTGAAACATGGGGTCAGATCCTCATCTCTTCCTCAATCCAAGAACCCCTGCGATCACTGTCACAGATCTTCTCCCTTCTGAGGAAGCACTGAGGGAGCTGGCCCTGCTCAGCGTCAAGAGGAAAAGACAGAGAGGGGACCTCATCATTGTATTCAAATATCTTTAGGGTGAGTGCCAAGAGCATGGGCCAGGCTCTCCTCAGAGCTGAGCAACAGGACAGAGGCAGCAGGCAGGAACTGATGCACTGGAGTTCCACCTGAACATGAGGAAGAACTTCTCTCCTGTGCAGTGACTGAGCACTGCAACAGGTTGCCCAGAGAGGGTGTGGAGATATTCCAGAACCATCTGGACACAATCCTGTGCTGTGTGATCTAGGATGGCCCTGCTGGAGCAGGAAGGTGGGACAAGATGACCCCCTGAGGTCCCTTCCAACCTGACCCATCCTGTGTTTCCATCTACCAGGACACCAGAATCCTCTCCTCCAGCCTGGGTCTCCTCCATCCCAAGGATAAACACTTAATTTGGTTTTTCTCCTGGCCAGGTAACATCACTCCAGCTCTGGCAAAACAAGTTCCTTCTTTCAGCCCCCCCCCCCCCCCCATGTGCCTGTGAGCACTGGGACACTCAGAGACACAGAGAGTTTCCTGGATGGGCTTTGCTCCCTGATAGAGAGGTCTGGGAACCATGCATGGAGCACCAGCCTGTCAGAACCCAGGACATTCCTCTGGCTGCCCTGGAGGACTCAAGACCCTGGCAGGGGCTCAGAGACCTTGTCATGAAGTCAAAACCACCTGTGCCTTTGATTTTAGCCAATGGAAACAATTACCAACTTTGTGTGTAGATTTACAAGCCACAAGAGTTTGAGTAGACTGATAGTGAATTTATCACAGGGTGAAAAAGTAGAATTTTGGGGTTTTTAGAATGGGGGTTCAGGAGGCAAGATGGAGGAATCTGGATGTGTCCAGCCTTTCTCCTTCTTCTTCTTGTCCTCCATCTTCTGCTGGGATGGTGACACTTCTGGATTGGTTTAGGAGAGAGACAGACTGTCTAACATAGGTGATAGGTATTGAAAAATTATTGTAAATAAAGTACAGGTAGTTCTTAGTATAAAAAGTTAACAGCACCCCCAGGGCAGGCATTGTGCCACAGCTCGACCTGGTGGATAGATCTCAGCAGGTCAGAGAAGGAATGCAATAGATAAGAGAAAATAAACAACCTTGAGAACCAGAACCGATGAATCTCAACTTCTTCTTTGGTCTCAGGGCTGGCAAAAAAGAGACTTTCCAACACCTTGGGGTCATCTCAACACCAGAGACCTCATCACCAGCTCAGCCCTGCCCCACTGGCTGGTACTTGCCCTGATGGGCATGGAAACCACAGAAGCCTTGGTCCATCTTCACTGATCCTCTGTGGGTCTCTTCCATCTCGTGTCATTCTATGATTCTGTCTGAGGCAGAAACCAGCCCAAGAATAACCATTGACTTTGGGTGGAAGGGAAGCTGGAAAACATCTGATTATTTTTTGAATGAAACACACTCAACTTGGAGAGAAAGTCTTCATGTCAGCCTACATTCCTTTGACCTTTCTGGCACAAGTAGGGAAACGCAGCCAAGTAGGGAAAAAAGAGATGGGGAGGGGGAATGGGGATGGAAGGGAAAAGGTGAGAAGGTAAACTACAAAAGGAAAAGCAATTGGCAATGTATTCCCCCTCAACTGGGTGACAACAGTTCAGCTTCCAACTTTTAAAAGAGAATTTCTCCCAGAAAAATGACAGTATATTTTATTTATCCTTTTCTTTGATGCTGCCAAGCTTGGCTGCCAGCAAAATAAGTTTTGAATAAAAATGTTCTGACCAGCTTTGCCTGAAACACTCAATTAGTGGTGAAGGGCAGAGCAGGAATTGGTGGGGGAAGGAAAAGAGGCCAGCAGCTGGGCAGCAAACAAAGCCAGGCTGGCAGAGAAGCTGGCAGCACTCAGGGCACCAGACCCCTGACAAATCTGTGTCCAAGATAAAAAAAGTCTCTCAAGTAACAGCTCAGATCCAGCAGCAGGTCAGTCTCTTTTCAGACCTCAGAATCACCCTCTTCCTTTTTCTAATTCTCTCTTTTATTATGTAGTGCATATTTCAGGCATCTCTAGCTCGATGCTCCGTTTGCTGGCTGCCTGACAGGTCTCAAAAAAGCACATCCAGAGCAGCTCTGTTTAATCTTGTATGAGGAAGGTGTATCACTTAAGTAACTTTTTCCACCCCTCCTTTTCTGCAGGAAAAAGGGGAGAAGTTGGAAAGAAGAATGACAGAAATGTTTCAACCTAAACGGGAGCAATTTGCATGCAAATGAGGTTTTTCAGGTGCCACAAAAGATGTGGGTGCCCTGACAATCTGAAGGGAGGGAATAAAAGGAAGGGTGAATTTGACACAAACACTGTCAAGTGATGAACCTGAAACTTTTCGTTTCCTCACTGGGGCAAAGTGTCCTGGAGAGAGAGTTTCTTCCTTACCACCCACGTATTTATTTTCATTCTCATTGGCACTACCATTGTAAGAAGAAAAACCTATTTCTTCTCGTGTTTGTGCACCTTCTCGAAGCTCCTTGCATGCAAGAGCTACAAACACAGTCAGCATGAGAGCAGGTACAACGGGAGGTAAACCCAGGTGGGAAGTGGTTTAGTTGCAGAACTTGATGAGAAAATGAGTTATACAATCCATAAAGTAGCACCAGTCTGCAGTGGAAGAGAGAACCTTGTGATGTACTAAACAGCAGCCAGGCATTATCAGCAATAAATCCCAAAACTGTGGGGGCTAGCAGGGGCACAAGAGGGCTGCTGAAGCTGCTGAACACAGAGGAGCTGCAGGACAGACAGCCACCAGCACTTTAGTCCAGCTAGCTCCTCCCAAGGGAGTTTCTCCCCCAGTATTTTTTGTCCATACAGAAAAATCTTTATGCCCCAGAGCTGGCACTCCTTGCTCTAAGTGTGGTTATTTGTACTGCTCAGAGAGAAGCCCTTCAGAGACTGACTCCCATGGACATTTATATTCTCCTGGCAGCACTGAAGTAATCTTTTGGGGAAATTGAAGGCACCAAGCCCTGTGGCAAAGGATGCCACAGCACTCCACATTTGGGACCCCACATTTGCTGCACAGTAGCAATGCAGTCACACCTTCAGAGATTAGCTTCGCTTGGAAGGGAACTTAGGGATAATCTTGTTCAGACCCCCCTGCCATGGGCAAGGAATCTTTCACTAGACCAGCTTACTCACAGTCCCGCTCAGCTGGTCTTGAACATTTCCAGGGATGGGGAGTTCACCACTGCTCTGGGAAAGCTGTGTCAGTGCCTCACCACACACAGACTAAAACTTTCCTAATTATATCTATTCTCAACCTACCCTCCTGCTCTTAAAATTCATTCCTCCTTGTCATGTCACCCACATCTTTAGGAAAATTCCCTCTCCAGCTCTCTTGGAGCCCCTTTGGGTACTGGAATGGCCCCAAAGGTCTCCCTGGAGCCTTCTCTACTCCAAACTGAACAGCTCCAACTCTCTCAGCCTGTCTTGATGTGCTCCAGTCCTGTGATCAACTTTGTGGCTTCCTCTGGGCTTATTCCAACAGGTCAGCACATTTCTTGTGTTGGGATCATTCAAACCAGGTCTGCCATATACAGACAGACAATATTTTCACTGAAGCTTCCACATCACATTTATCAGTTTTAACTATACCTGAAAACACAGAGAGAGAGCAACAGAAGAAAATTCCCTGGCTTTGCCTTCCCATGGATCCTGCACAACAGACCTGCTGCACCAGGAGATCAGCAATCAGGTTAGCAAACATGCCACAGCTGCCCTTCACTAAAGCAGACACACATCTGGTCTTGGAAAACTTTTATTGAACACATGTTCACATGTTTTGCAAGTGTTCATTTTTCCAGGCTCTACTTCCACGTTCCCGGTATTTTCTAACGCAATTTACCATCACTGCTCTCACAAAAGAATTACACCCTTTCTAAAATAATACCAGGACTGTGTGACAGATCAAAAACCAGCAAAATGCATCAGAGCAATTAGAGGTTGTGCTGCCTTTATGGCTCTGATTGGAATTCAGGTCTCCAGTGAGGAAATAGGGAGGCTCTGCATGCGGGCTCCATCTGCCGGCACGCCGCTCTCCCGGCCCTGCTCGGAACATAGTAAACTGAAACAAAAACCTACACAGCCATCAATTACATCTTCTTCCCTCAGCCTATGAATTTCAATAAATACACCATCTGTTCATCTTCTGTGTGGGAGTTCAGTCATCTTCTTGGCAGCAATATTATTCTAGAGCAATTACCTGTGTCTTTATCACCTATCATTGTGCTTCATCATCTTTTCATCATGTGTAAAAACCAACCACTTTATTACTACAATTTCTGTAGGCAGCCCGATCCTGTTAGTTACCATGGAGATGATCTGTCAAAAGAAGTCTACATTTAAAGAAGTAAAAGCTGTGAAAAGGAGGAGGAGAGAAACACAAAGAGCCTGAAATGAACTTGTTTCTCTAAGTCAGAGTTTAAGCACAAAAGGCACATCGCAGGCAGCAAGGCTGAGATGCCACTAACAACCTAGTTAGGGATCCATCAACCTGCCAATAAAGAGGATGAGTCAATGGCTCACAAGCATTACAATATGCCCAGAGGTCGGAGACTTGGCTTTAGTCCCTCAGCCCAGCCCCATGACCCGCTCTTAACAAGGCTCATTTCTTATTAAGATGAATCAAAAGATAAAGCTGGGGAGGGAGGGCAGGCTGGGACAGGCAGGCGGCGGTGGCAATTCCCCCCTCCCCACTGGCAGCCACAGTACCACAGTGACTCTTACATCAGCTGCACTACACTTTATACCCATTCCTGAAATCTCCTGGAATTAATCTCTTCCTTCCCCAACTTCACTCTGGGTTTTGCCCCACTTTCTCTCACCCCTTCCACAGATTCCTGCTTAGCTCTGCTCTTTTGCTCCTTCTCTCACAGGCTGCACATTGCTCTCTTCTTTCCATAAACCATACACACACTTGCAGCTGTTCCACCTCTCTCTTTCCAGATTCCCACATATTTTTTAAAAGCAGCTGTCAGTGCCAACTGTTTACAGATGCTTGCTCCCTCGCCCACCCACATACCCTCCCTGCCTTCATTTCATGAAATCCTGCTCTTCCCTTTGAATTTTTTTTCATCTCCTCCAGCCTTCCAACTCCCATCCTTCCAAGCTGTAATTGCTCTCGTGTTACTGCAGGAAAAATATTAGCAAAGTACAAAGGACTTGCTGATGCTCTGTGTTTGCAGGATGCGTCATTAGCAGCCTTGAGCTGAGACACGCCGGGCTGCAAAACTGCTTTGGCTCAATTCACCCTCCTATCCCTGGAAGAAATAAGCAATCTCAGAGCTATCCAATTTGTTTAATATCAAGTACACATGCAGTGAGTTTTAATGGTGGGGATTGTCATTCTGAATTGCAAGGGAACAAAAAGTGACCACCTCTATTCGCTGTGCTCACAGCTACCTCCTGTAATTGAATTTCCACGGTCTTGCAAATCACAGAAAGACAGTTAGGGAGGGAGATAACGTTTTCCAGAAGTTCTCCAGACTTAAAAGCACTTTAATTTCTGCCTGCCAACCTCAAAAC
Source organism: Melozone crissalis (assembly GCF_028551555.1). Lineage (NCBI taxonomy): Eukaryota > Metazoa > Chordata > Aves > Passeriformes > Passerellidae > Melozone > Melozone crissalis. The sequence goes on from NW_026535834.1 coordinate 4,757,194, forward strand.
TCAAGTTTCCTAAGTTCTAAGTGCCCATACCTCCCATGGATTTCTGCCTGCAGAAAGCTTTCAATGTTAGGTAGCTGAGTCCAAAGAGCCTCAAATTAGGGTGCTGTAAAATAGGAGGGGGGATTACAATAAAACATTAATCAGGAAAAGAGAGTGATGAAAATTAAAAAAAAATCAAAAACAAAAACAAACCAAAACAAACCACACCTAAGGCTGTATAAGGAATGTGTTTCCAGAGTTCAAAGCAGAAATCTCATGGACAAAACCAAAAATATCAAATCTGGAAAAATCAGCATGTGGTGGCAAAACAAAAAATTTCAAATCTGAAAAAAATCAGCCTGTGGTGACAAAATATGAACTAAGCATTAAAAAAAACCATATTCTGATCCCGTGTCTAATTTCCCTTGAAAATTTATTATGAAGCAAAAGTTCTTTCCAGCTGCCCCCTTAGTAGAAATGCTGCTGAAGAGAGACTGAAACCACAGACATATCAGACCCTGCAACAGCTTCAGTTGCTGAGGAAATGGCACCCACACACTCCTCTTTATCTTTAAAGATGTGGGCCTTGTGCTTCCACTCTCTCTCCAGATACCTTTTGCAGGCAGGTTGAGCCATCAGCTCCCATATGGTGCTTTACCTTCTGCAAGACAGGTCCAGGGAAAGTCACATTCCTGCTCTTTAGCTGTGCTGCTGCACAGATTGGATGGAGATGGAGAAGTGCCCAGGCTAAAAAGTGGTTTCCAGCATCCTGGGCCAACTCGGGCCGTCTCTTGGTAGGCAAGCTGTAGAAACTTCTGCTTCTGCTAACCTCATTTCCTCCAGCCAAGCCTTGCAGACAGGCTCAGTGGATGCTGCACAGCAGCTCTGTGCCCTTGCAGAGCAGATGTCCTCCACCAGCAGCATCTGTGCTGCCTCTGCCCTTGGCAGGTGCTGGCAGGGAGCCAGGACAGGCGCTGGCTCCGCTTTTCCCTCTGCTTCCCCACAGGTCGGCAGGGACAGCAGGGGCTGTGCCCACAGGGAATGCTGCCTGCCCTGCTGTGCTGCTCCTGGGGCAGCTCTGCCTGGGGCAGTGGCACCCCAGAGCACCCCACACAGCCACCATGGGGCACTGTTGGGAATTTAGCTGACTAGGGACTGGAAAAGTACAAGGCCGTGGCTAATTCCAAGTCCTGCACCTGCAAGATGGCGTGTCCTTGGGCCTAGCTGGGTACGATAACAAGTGGACAGAGAGACATGGGAAATAGAGAATGTAGGCCCAAAGGAATGAGGAATAGTTGATGGTATAGTTTAACCAATAGATTGCTTGGCTTACAGAATATTCATAAGCTTATTACTTGCTGTATAAGTGTCTGATGCTCTCTTCAATAAATGGAACTTGCTTATCACTCATATTGAGTGTCTGAGTCTCCCCTCACCAACAAATGGCTCATCCCCGACAAAGGCCTCATTCTGCAACAGGGCACTGAGGGCAAGGTCCTCATCTGCCACTCCCATTCTCCCATACCCTCAACAGCCTTGCAAAAATTGCTGTTTCTGCTTTGTTTGAGCAGAAAAATCTGCTCACTGACTGTCCCCAGCCAGGGCTGTGTGCTTGCACAGTGATTCTCCCTCTCTGGGGCTCTGACAAGGGCACAAAGGAAAGCAATGTGGGGATTGTGGTCCCGGCCTGGCCACCCACGGCTTGTGAAAGACACGTGGAGTGAGCAGCAGAGGATGACAGACAGGCAAGAATAAAAACACAGATAAAGAAGAATTTCTTCCACTCTTTCCATTAAATCAAATACACATGAGCCAACCCTTTGCACACCTGGCTCATTAAAATGGCCAAGACACCCACCAGGAATGGGCCTTGCAGCTCCCTTGACAGGGCAGAAAAGGAGGAACCAGTGTGACCCCTCTCCCTGCCCTGCAGAGAGCCAAAAGCACATTCCCCAGTAGCACCAGGAGCTGCTGCTGCTGCAATGACAGCCCAGGTCACTGCTCAGACCAGGCAGGAATTGCTCTGCTGGCTGGGGTGGCACAACTCAGGGTGGGAGAGCTTGCCAAGGGGATCACTGGGATCTACAGCAGCCCCAATAACACTCGCAGGCCCTGCACCTTCCCAGAGCAGCCTGCTACAGCCTGGAGCACTGCAGAGCCCTCACCACTGCTCCTGACCTGGGTCTGTGCCTGGACAGTGGGCAGAAGTTATTTGCTCACCCCTCAGCAGCAGCAGAACACATCTACAACCCTCCTCAGAGCCAGTGCTGTTTTGCAGAGATATAGCCAAAAACTCCACAACTTTGTGAAAGTTGTAAAGCCAGTATGTTTATTATTACAGCGCCAGACACATGCAGAGATTTCTCTCCTTAAAAGGCATGTCTACCTCTGGGAACTCCAGGTCCCTTTTTATCCCCCTCTCAGACACATATGCATACAATTTCACAATAGGTTCATACATATTCATATTTACGAATTTACAAATTTCGCATGGCATTTGCTGCTAGTTCTTCTTTATCAGAAAGAATTCCTAGGTCGGGTTTACTTGCTCTTACAGCAGTCTCTGTCTCTCTCTATCACCCTCTGTCTCCCCCACTTATCTCTGTCCTTCACTGATGCAACTTCACTGAGCCTAAGTTCTGCAGTCAGGCTAAATGGCTATGGTTTCTAACCACAGACTCAACTCAAAAATGTACATTTCACCCAAATCAAAATGGATTTCTACCCTGGAAAATTTCCACTTTGCCTCATTGTGACCCTCCAGCTGCATGCACATCTAGCATGGCAGCAGACATGGCTTTGGCTTTGGCTGCCTTCAGGTGACACCTGCAGCCCACACCACTGCCATGTCCTGTAGGATCAGCCCTGAGCATGGGAATTAACCCGTGGGCTCAGCAGATATTCATGGTCTAGGCTGGTGTTTGGCAATCCCAGTGTAAAACAAGCAGTGGCTGCACAAAGGGATGGGATGTGGCATGCCAGATGCTCATCCAGCACAAGGTCACTGTTGCTTGATTTTTCTTCACTGTGCCACCTAAGCTGTGCTTTGAACTGTCATAAATTTATTCCACCCAGTGATCCATCTTCACTCACTTCCAAACCAAAAGGTAGCAGGAGCACAGGAAGAGGCTACACACCAATGCTGGTGGCAGGGACAGAAACCAGGACCTAATTTGCCACTCTGAAGGATTACCTTAATGAAGAGGTGCCATTAACACCTTTCACTTTTCCCTTTAACGTTGTATAAAGCCAAAGACAAAGCAGTACCTACTTCTGTGATCAAAGCTGTGTTAATTATTTCAATTCACAGCATGTTTCTACCTTCAGTTCAGCAACAGCCTTGACTTGTTCCTTGAAAACTTTAACAATTCCTGGCCTCACCCTGGGGCAGCAATTTCCTGGCAGTGCTGGGCAGAGTGTGCAGTCAGCACTACCCACAGCAGCCTGCCTGGCAGAGCAGCAGAGCTGGGCTGGACTCGATTCAAAGGCTGAGGAGATGGAGAGACACAAACCATCAATTCTGCCAACAGCCAGGCGGAGAAACAGGAGTTCCCACTGAGATTTGGGGGTAAAAAGGTCAGAAGATCTCAGGTTATCACATCCCCTGTTGTTCTCATGTCACTTTGCGAGTGCGCACGCTTTTTAAATTTTCCGTACACATTGCTGATTTATTGGCTGTTCCACGGGGTTTTACAGCTTTTTCATTAAACAGCAATTAGAGCAGGCAGCCAAAGTCAAGTCAGACCTGTGCACTGAAGAGGCAGAAAGTCCTGAGCAAACAGTTTTTCCTTCCTCATTTTAGGCTTGAGGAAGAAAGTGACACTGGATCTAGCTGATGCTTCACCTCGTGTCTGCAGGTAGCTGCATGCAATCTTAGTGAAAATTCTTGAAAATATCATTGTCAATTCCCTTCATGTGGCTTCCTGCCCTGGTTACATACAGATATTTCAAGAACAGAGTGAAGCTCTGTGCTGACTTTTGCTGATATTGATGCACAGGGCTAGCAGAGCCCCTCAGGTACACCTTGCTTTGTACCCCTCACAGAAATGCAAGCACACAGCATCTGAATTTCAGCTAAACACACCAGCAATCCATTTGCACACTTCTCCTGCACCAGGTAGATCTGGAATCCTTCAGCCATAATTTGTCAAGTTTTCCTTCTACTTTAAAGCCCAAACTCAAGTTGAGATTCCCAGACAAGAGGCTGCAAGTTGTCGGGAAACTCAGAGGAATTGTCCTCTCCAGGGAACAGCTCATCACACAGGTTGCTGCCAGCATGGACAGACAGTTAGGATTCTCCTGACTAATGCAAAACTACCAAAGCAGCATATAAATACTTCCATCAAAAACCACTGTGTCTTATTTTCTAGACTGGGAGGAATCAAAGTTCTGTGTCTGCATGTCATGTCTGGTAGCTTAATGGGGGTAAAAAAAGGGACAATTTAAAGGCCTAGTGGAAAAACAAAAAGAAACAAACAAAAGAAAACCCAACAAACAAACAAACAAAAAAACCTGTAGAAAACATGTGACACAAGGAGATTCAAAGAAAGTGGAAATAAAAAATCACTATGGGTAGAATGGAGATTATCTGATCTCTGTGCTTAAATTGCAGCAAGAAAATCTGTCAGGAGTGAGTTAGATACTATTCTTCTGGATGTGGGGCAAAGGGATGGATCTGTGGTCCTGCCCAGCTTTATTTTCTGTGATTATCTGTGCTCCTCAGCACTCATAATTCAGGACACACTCCTGGTGCTTAGTGTACAAAGCCAGCAAAGCAGGACTTGTTTCCCATTTTGCTCAAGCTATAGAGTTTCTTCATGAAAATAACAATGTCTCCACTGAGCCTGGGGTCCTAAACATGCAAACAAATAAGAGTAAAAAATAACCACAACGCAATTCTACAAAAAGAAAGTCAGTATTAAAACCCATTAGGCAGAGGAACACAACATCTATCAAATTTATTGCTTGGTTCCAGGACTTGGGAAGAGTCTCTTCATTTCCTGTACCTCTGGAGTATTTACTATGTACCCTATGAGCTAAGTCTCCCAGAGTCATTTTAATGTCATGTTCTAAGCACTTCAGTGTTGTAAATCATCGATTTTTATCTTCTCCTCCCAATCAATGCGAAGATATTTATGCTGAACACATAAAAGCACTTGACACTATAGAGAAACCAATTACACCCTGCGAGACGGTTTCTTCTGGTCGTTGACATCATGGAATTATCCATTACACTTTGCACATGCCTGCCATTTACAGGAAAGCAGTGTGACCTTGCCTGCCTGCAGTTTGCATCCCTGCATCCTGGTGGAGCAGCAGGAGCTGGAAGCAGAGGTGTGTTGCCCTGATTTTTTAAGATTTTCTCAGCCTTCTGATGTTTGCATTCTTGTAGCAAACTTTCTCACGCACTTTCTGTAAATAACTTATTGTTTTGCATTCTTTTATGGAGGAGAAATTTGATGGACTGTTGGTTTGACCAGTGTTATTGGAGAGGAGGCACTTTCACCCTCCAATCTGCTGTCACTTTTGGAAAACTATAAATGTTGGAGTCAGAAAATAAACTTCGCTTTTTTCTTCACCTTGAGAGCAACGGCGTGTGTGGTTGTGTTGTTTCGTGTCCTATAGGGACAGAGGTGCTCATCCCTGAACCACAGGCTGTGAAATCACAAAATTCCAGCAGTTCTCATGCCAGCCCTGCTGCTATGCTCCTACCAGGCACTGCTTGCTGTCAGAGGTGCTGACCACACTGTCGCTGTCATATTTTCTGAAAAATCCCCTTCACCAGGATTCCTTCTCCTGGGAAGCCTCAGAGAAGAATGAAAGCAATAATTATCTCATTTGCTTCTCCTGTGTTTTGCTGCTTTGAATGCGGTTTGGAGATTGTTTATCCAACAAGTGGTTGTTTGATTGGTTCCATGTGAATTGTTTTTACTTAATGACCAATCACAGCCAGCTGTGTTGGACTCTGGAGAGAGAGTCACAGGTTTTTAATTAGTATCTTGTTAAGCCTTCTGTCTGTATCCTTTCTCTATTCTTAAGTATAGTTTAGTATAGCATAATATAATATATATCATATAATATATACTATACTATATTATATTATACTATACTATAACATACTATAACATAATATAACAATATAATATAATATAATATAATATAATATAATATAATATCACAAAATAATAAATTAACCTTCCAAGAACATGGAGTCCGATTCATTCCCTCCTACCACACCCTTCCCTCCACAACCTCATGGACAGGCTGGAAAACTTCAGCATCGCTCTGTTTGCCAGTGCTTCAAGGATGGCTCCCACATCCCCCTTCTGCCGAGCGCCAGGCAGGTCCTTCTGTCTGTCCCCACTCCCACACACCAGGCTGGCAATGACTGCATCAAACGGCAGGGCAGGCAGGCACTGAAGCACCTGCAGATTGTCTAGACCACCCCAGCATCCCCTGTGGCTCCCATACTCCATGGCACTGGCAGACAGGTTCAGGGATGAGCCAGGAGCCAGCCCTTCCCTCTTGGCAAAGCTGCAAGAGACTTGTCAAGCCTCAGAGGGATTTGCATTCCTGACGCCCACCAGAGCCTGTCTTGCACTTTCCAAGGTAGCAGCAGCAATTCACACCATCCCAGCAGAGCCCTGGCAGGTCTGCACTCCCTGGAAAAGGAGCCAGCACCGAGGGGTGTCCCAGCAGGTGCTGCTGCCCCATCCTCAGCATCAGATTCTCTCCCATGTCCCCTGCTCAGAAATGGGAAGGAGTTTTCCTGCCACACTGTGATGACAGTGATGTGTCCTGCTGCCACACAGCTCACTGCTTGCTTTCTCACAAGTTAGACAGACAAGTGTTTCTCTCAGCACTGAAATAGCCTGCATTAGCTGAGGAATAAGTGTGCTGAGCAGGACCATGCAGGAGTGCTGTGCTTCCCCCAGCACTGATAACTTTGCTGTGCTTCCCCCAGCACTGCTGCCAACTTTGCTTTTCCACCTCAGGTGCTTGCTCAGATTTCCTCTGAATTCGGCACAAGCCTGTAGCTCCAGCAGGTGAGGAGCAAGCCCTCACAACTTGCCCAAGTGAGCTGAAATTGGTTTTAAAACCTCGGTAAGAGCTTGAGTCCTGCAGCTTTTCAATAGCAAGGCACAAATTGGCTAACAATCTCTTGTTACAAGGTCTTTTAAGACTAAACTATCCAATTAAGAAAGGACACCTAGATTATTTTCCCTTTTAACCCAATAACTGATCCGTGGAAGCCTGCAATGGGGACTTTTCTGTCCAATTACAAAACATCACCCAAACCCATGAAGAAGGAGGAAGAAGAAGGAGTAAGAAGAAGGTAAAGAAGGACAACCTGCCTCCACCCTAAAACCTCCATCTTGCAGAAAGTAATGCCAGTGAAGTTGGGGAGCTGTGATGGTTACATCAGATCCAGCCTGCAAGCCATGAGCATAGCTTTAATGAGAGCACATAAAGAGAGGGAATATTAAACTCCAGATCGTTCTCTCTCCTTGCAAGTGCAAGAGTTACCAAAGCAGAGACACCAGCAGAAGCTTTAGGGCCCAGAGTCATCATGTTTGCTTTTCTACATTCCCCAGTGACCCAGCTGAGTGAGGCAGAATTATCTCTCATTAGTAGAACAATTAACTTTCTGTGTGCCCAGGCACTGCTTATACTGAATCTATTTTATATTTCTGGACTTTTCCTTAGAGAGTGTTGAGGGCTTTACCTCTTGTTAAAACAGGCAGAATTCAGCCAAGTTCTCTGCAGATCATCCCCATTAACAGGAGGCCAAATCACTGAGGGGGAAAAGGGCAATAAAAAGCACCACTGTGTTTAAAAGCCAACAACCATATTTTCACTCTCAGATTATAGGAAGAACAAAATCCCTTCCCCCTATTATTTATCCACTTCTGAACACCTGGAGCATCAGACAGGCAAAGGAATTGTGTGAAAAGAAGAAAAGGTGTCCCTTATCTTAAAGGAGCTGCACACAAAAGAAATGCTAATGACAAGAACTTGCAGCACATCAATTCAATGGCATTAAGCCCTTTGGCTATCTCCCTTCTCCGAAAAATCAAAGCAGTCTTAAATAATAACAGTATGAAATTAAGCTGATTTCTTGCTCTTTAATCTAAATGAAGACAGCACACATGGCTCAGTTTTAAACCATGGAGGAAATAACAAGTTTCATTCAGAAGGAGGCTGTAGACAGGAATTTGGCATCATTCTGTTAATCTGCTTTACAGTCATACCTTATTTAATTAGGAAACACATAGGGAAATTAATTGGTACAAACAAAAATTAGCAGTAATCTCTACTACAGTAATAGCTATGCAGCATTCATCAGGCAGCAGACAGTGTGATTCACAAAGTGTTGCCAACAGGTCTCCTACTTGAAAATTCTACATTTTGGTGTCTGAAAACCAGGGTGGTCTGACAGGCAGCTCGTTCAATTCACCTGGACAAACACCACCAGCAGCAGCTCTTCCAAAAACCATAGAGAAGGTGGATAGGTACTGCTGGAAAAGAGAATTAAATCACAGTAGAACTGTGGCATTTGTAGGTCTCATGTACCTTCTCTTTAAAAGCAGAATTAGAAAATAAAGAAAGCAGATAGAAGGGAGAGAGGAAACACTGCTTTCTTTTTTTTAAAATGGATTCTTCTGGAAGTATGTATAAGCAATTTTCCTTCCCTCCGGTTCAAATGAGAGCATCTTATTTTTCACCTCAGTTATGTAAAGTCCTCTCTGTTATCCACAGCCCCTCCTTTCCTCTCATCATCTCTCATTTGCACAGATGAACAAGATGTTCTGTGCTTAGAAAACAAACAAATAGGTATTTCAGAAGCATCAGTTACCTAATGCTGAGCCCACATACAAATCCTTTGCATCCACCCAGAGGAACTGCTTGAGGTAATCTCCTCTGTCACTGTGATATTTTCTGAAAAATGCCTTTGCCAGGATTTCTTCTCCTGGGAAGCTCCAGCTTCTTCCTGTTTTGCTGCTTTGGAATGGGATTTGGAGACAGTTTATTCAGCATGTGAATTGTTTTAATTTAATGACCAGTCATGGTCTAGCTGTGTCGAGGCTCTAAGAAGTCACAGGTTTTTATTATTCATTCCTGTTAAACCTTCTGATGTCTCCTTTCTCTTTCTTTAGTATAAATATAATATAATATAATATAATATAATATAATATAATATAATATAATATAATATAATATAATATAATATAATATAATATAATATAATATATCACCCTTCTGAGAACATGGAGTCGAATTCCCATCTCTCACCTCATCCTGGAGAGCCTCACAAACACCACACTCCTCTCTCCTGCTGCGAAAGGCAGTGAGTTTAACTTGGAAGGAGCATTGCTACCTGAAATTTGATAGAAATCCCTCCTGTGCTGTCTTACAGAGGGATGCTGGTGGCACAGTCCTGGCTCAAACATTCTCTGCAGGATTTCAGCCCTGATTCCTCCATCCCCAGCCCTGAAAGACCTCATGGACATGAGCAGCACAACCCCACAGTCTGGAGACATGAACCCTCTCACAGAGCAAAAATCCATGCCAAAAGCTCATTAAATAACCATCCAGCCATATATAAGCTGTTTATGGGGCAGCAAGGAGCTCCTGAGCCCTTCTGACAGCAGAAGCAGGCTCCAGGCTGTGTCTGCACACCCTGAGGACAGACTGACACCCCCAGTCACCCCCCTGCCACTCTGGATGCTGCCCTGCAATGTTATCAGCAGGCAGGTGTGTGTGAGTGTGTGTGTGTGAGTGTGTGTGAGTGTGTGTGAGTGTGTGTGAGTGTGTGTGTGTGTGTGTGAGTGTGTGTGAGTGTGAGTGTGTGTGTGTGTGTGTGAGTGTGTGTGAGTGTGTGTGAGTGTGTGTGAGTGTGTGTGTGTGTGAGTGTGTGTGTGTGTGTGTGTGTGTGTGAGTGTGTGTGTGTGTGTGAGTGTGAGTGTGAGTGTGTGTGTGTGTGTGTGTGTGTGTGTGTGTGTGAGTGTGTGTGTGTGTGTGTGTGTGAGTGTGTGTGAGTGTGTGTGAGTGTGTGTCTGTGGCACATCTGAGCTCCCACCTGAAGGGAATTCAAAACACTCCAGCACAAGGAAATGTTGCTTCAAGCTGTGCTCTGCTGACACAATGATTTATTGATTTATCTCTCCACAAGGGAAACAGGAGCACATCCAGTCAGAGGATGTGTTGCATTATAAGGCTGTGCTGGAGAAGGGGAAAGACGATGTGAAAACAAATAGTTCTTATGTGGACTGTGCTGGGTGCACAAGAGGGGTGAGCTTTGGTTTGTTTGTTTCTTTAAATTCTACACAAATATTGTACTTTTTTTTTTCTAAGAGATTAAAACATTTTGAAAATTAGTACAGCCAGTCTAATGTTCAAAGCTCCTCTAAAAAGAAGGCTAAGACTTCTTGGTGCAAAAAATTTTCATCAGTCAAAACTCCCTGTGAAATAACAAAAATTACTGCTTAATTCTACCTTCTTTTTATCAGTTTAAAGCAATTATCCTGCAGAGTAGGATGTGCTAGAAGTAGAAGGCTGTGCTGAAGAAGGGGAAAGACAATGTGAAAACAAATCGTTCTGGTGTGAACTCTGCTAGGTGCACAAGAGGGATGAGCTTTGGTTTCTTTGTTTCCTTAAATTCTACACAAATATCATCCTTTTTTTCTTTGTTTTTTTGGGGTTTTTTTAAGAGTTTAAAACCCCTTTCAAAATTAGTACAGCCAGTCTAATGTTCAAAGCTCCTCTACAAAGAGGGCTAAGTCTTCTTGGTGCAAAAAAATTTCATCAGTCAAAACTCCCTGTGAAATAACAAAAACTACTGCTTAATTCTACCTTCTTTTTATCTGTTTTCAGCAATCATCCTGCAGAGTAAGATTCCTATGAACGAATCCGGGAGGCTCTCCCGTCACAGGGATGCTGCACTGCCCTCTAGAGCCTCTCTTACTTTCTCATTACAGCATCGAGGCAAAAATTCTGACAAAATCGGCTCTAAAGGCCGACCACAGAGGGGAGTGCTGTCTACCAGATACGAGGCACGGCCAATAATTAAGACAAGAATTCAGGTTCAGACTCTTCAGGTGGTTTTGTCAGTGTATTTTGGACAATATTTCTCCTGCCCCTGCAGGTGAAATATTCAAGTTCCTCTGTTTAGGAAGGCACATCTATGAAATAAGGTATGGCCTTTTAGGAAGGATTTTCAATATCAAATAAAATTTTGATAATAAATTAAAAAATAGAAATAAAGAGTCTAAGAAAGAGAAAAACAAATATTGTATTTTTAATGACTCGCTCCTTTCCCCAAAGCCACAACTACTCCTGTAACTCAGATCACAGGATGAAGAATCTCCCTGGTCCTTTCAGGATGGAAAATTGCTGTGCTCAGACCTGCTGCATCCAAATTCAGTGCAGTGCTAGAGAAAGATGGTTCTTGCTCCTGTGAGTGCTTTGCTTTGATTTAAAATTAGTTTTAGTTCCTTTCTCTCAGATTCATAATGAAAGATCCTCCAACACAGCTCACTACCATACCTACATACCTTCAAGCAGCTGAATGTAATAATTTTTTCCATTCATAATCCAGCAAGGAGAAGATAAAACACATCATAACCCTGACATATCAAACTACATCAAATGTTTCTGCCAATATCACATCCTAACAACCACATGGACACATTTGCATCACCCTTGTGACAGGAGGTGGGCTGGTACCTCATCCTTCTCCTCTGGCATTGGCAGAGCATCTTGTACACATCATTCCAGACCTGCTGCTTCACACCCACATGCTGTCCTCACAGGGGATGTCTGCCTTGATGTCCTGAAAGACACAATTTTGCCCACAAAAAGGTATTGGTTTCTCTGGGCCTGGATTGAAGGCGCTCACGGTGTAGTTGATGTTTCCACTCAGTTGTTTATTATTTCTTATCAGCCTCACAACCATGAGTTCTACAGCTTTTCATTAGAAGGCACAAAATGGCCAACTATCTCTTGTTACAAGGTCTTTTTAGACTAAATTATCCAATTAAGAAAGGACACATAGATTATTTTCCATTTTAACCCAATAACTGATCCCTGGAAGCCCACAATGCAGACTTTTCTGTCCAATTACAAAACATCACCCAAACCCATGAAGAAGAAGGAAAAGAAGGTAAAGAAGAACAACCTGCCTCCAGCCTAAAACCTCCATCTTGCTTCATATTTATTTCTATATTCTAAAATCCCAAACTCTAAGTTTTCCACCCTGTGATATTACACACTTCTAACCAACTACACACTTCTAACCAACTACCCATAATCCCAGTGCTATTAATCAATTTTGGAAGCCTGTTCCATGACCTCAGGTCAAATGCAGTGTTCTCTTGTGGGTCTGTGCCTTTTAGCACAGGAAGTTTAAAATTCTCAGCCTCCAGGAGTCCAACAAAAAGGAGATGGAACAAGGACAGGACCCGTTTGGTTTGGTGTGGTCACTGCCCACATCAAACTGCACGAATGCTGTGGGAGAGGATTCATTTCAAACACGTAACAGAACGTGTCTGAAGGGACACAGACACACAAAATGCCCTTCAAAGGGCGCAGAGATGTGGCTGAGCCACCCTCCTGCTGCCTGCTGACCTCTGCAGCACCACTGAGATCAGGGCTGGAGAAGGAGGGCTCTGCTTCATGAGCCACACAGGGAAAAGGGAGCAGCAATAAGGAGCACCGGAGAAAAGGCAAAAAAGAGAGAATGGCTGCTCAGTTGCTAAAAGCCGTGCTGGGAATCACAAAACCAGGGCTGCTGGGATGCTCTCAAGGAGGTTTGAGTTTAAATTCAGACTTACACAGCCACAGGAAATGAAGAATCTCTAGAAGATGGTCCTGGACACCTCCCAAACCAAGTGCTAGATTACAGTGGGAACATCAAGGACTGCATTTTGTGCATGCCATTTCTAGTCACAGAGGAAAGGAGCACAAGACACATCTCTTAAGAGTTTTTCTGGCTACATGCCAGTGTCTGGAAGAGGACTGAGGTCTCAGAGAGGCGTCACTATTCCTTAGTCTCCAGCAAGCATCATAAAATAGTCAAGAAATCGGAGATTTTGGGTTATTCTCTGAAGTTTACCTGTTTTGTTGAGCTCCACATCATCCCTGCTGCACCCTGTCCCACCAAGCTTGAGCTTGCACAGAAACTACAGCACATTAAACTCACTCCATGGTCTAACCTTGAGATCCTCTATCTCCTTTTCTATTAAAGTCAGAAAAGATCACCTGTCTGCTGGAACACACACTCATTTGGATGTCACAAACACAGCTATGAAGTCTTTAGCTTATCAAGGCTCAGTGTAACCAAATCCCTGCTCCCTCTCATGACACAGGGACTTCACAAAGGCAAACTTACTCTACAGCTTACTCTCCCTGCCCCTCTCCTGCAGGCTGGGTCCCCAGGAGCACCCTCAGCTGTCTCAGTTTGGGTCTGAGCTTGGCTCCTCTCAGCTGGAAACTGGAAGGAATTTACTCTTGTTTCTCACTCTGAGGAACAAGATGTGAATGGACAAATGTGTCCTCACGTTTTAAATGCTTCCCCGCCCTCCTGAAAGTGTTACATCCCTCTGGGTTATCCATCCTCACCTGCACTCCCTTCCCTGCTGCTCTGTCCTCAGAGATGGGCTGCACTCTCTATCCAAGACAAAGCTGGAAAGATTTTAAGTTGGCCAAATGTACATCACACTGAGTCACAGTCAATTAACCTAATCAAGAATTTCTCTAATCAAAACATACGTTTCTGGGCTGGCAGTTTCTGACTCAACCACAATTCATTCAATCTTAAGGAAAAATCATTAGAAAAACCATCTGTTCTCCTTAAATAGAGGAGCTATTTTTGTGTTCATAATGAGCCCAAGTAATTATAAAACAAGTGGAGTGGGTTTCAAAAAGAAAAATAAAAAGAGAGGGTAAGACAGCTGCTACCTTGTGATTATCAAGGTACTAACACATTTCCAGCCATGTGGAGTTCAGGCCTTACACTCCTCACCTTATTAAGCAACGTGTGCCCCATTGTCATCCCATTAGCACAGTAAAAGCTGCAGGGAGGCACTGGGGGCAGAGTGCAGAAGAGTGAGATTTGGTGAATGAATATTTACATACTAGAACTGAACAGCAGCAGAATCCCAAAGTTAAAGTTCTCAGAGGAAATGGTGACAAGGTCCCACGCAACTGCTATTTTTGTGTGCCAAATTCAAGACTTTATTCCTCAAAATCATCAGTCAGTTGACACCTAATCCTAGGGGATCTGACATTTTTTGCATTAAAATTCCCTGGGCACCCACCTGCTCACAGAAACCATGACAGCATGAACCAAAACAGCAGAACTCTTTCATACCTAATCCTCCCATAACCCAGAGCACAGAAACTTCTGCCTACGTTTCCTGCTGAGATCATCCATTACTAAAGAGATGAAGAGCCATGTAAGATCATGTGGGCAGCACTTTTCCTTTCCAGCATGGCTACAAGGTGGGCCAGTGGGGCGCTCACATTTTCTGAAAAAAATCCCTTCTCCCAGGATTTTTCTCCTGGAAAGCTGAGAAGCCTCAGAAAAAAGGAAACATTCTTATCTCATTTGCTTCTTCTGTGTTGTGCTCACATGTGGAATGTGTTTGGAGATTGTTTACCCACAGGTGATTGTTTCAGTGGATTCTGGTTCACATTCTCTGAAAAATCCCTTTGCTCAGGATTTTTCTCCTGGGAAGCTGAGAAGCCTCAGAAAAAAGGAAACAATTCTTATCTCATTTGCTTCTTCTGTGTTTTGCTCACGTGGAATGTGTTTGGAGATTGTTTCCCCACAGGTGATTGTTCTATTGGGTTCTGCTGTGAGTTGTTTTGACTCTTTGGCCAATCAGGGCCAAGCTGTGTCAGGAATCTGGAGTCAGGAGTTTTCATTATTATCTTTTTAGCCTTCTGTAAGTATCCTTTCTGTATTCTTTAGTATAGTATAGTATTCTTTAATATAATATAGTATTATAAAGTAATAAATTAACCTTCTGAGAACATGGAGTCAGATGCATCATTCCTGCCTTTACTGGGACATTTCCCAGCAAATGCAATGGGCCAGCCCTGAGGGGATGTCCTGGCTTTGCCCAGAAGGATCTGAGCCCCACCATGCTCACTGGCCTGGCCTGTGGGACCCTCCTGAGGAATTCTCTCTCAGAACACCCTGCTGGAGTTGCTCCTTCTAAATGTTCAGTGGACCAAAGAGAAAGGCCAGAGGAGCACAAGCCCATTGTGAACTCCATTGTGAGGGAGCCTCCTGACCCAAGGCAACCTTGACTTTCTGCTCATGCTGCAGGGGTTGCTGCTGCCAAGCACAGAGAACGTGGGCAGCAGCTCAGGAGTCTGAAACTCCTTTTTGCAGCCCAAGAAAGGGGCACATTCTGCCTCAGTGCTGCTCTGCCTCTCACACTGATTGACTTAGAGCAATCCTCACATGCTGCAGGGCTTCCCAATGTGGTGGTGCTCACAGGGGTCCCAGAACAAGGGAAGAGATGAGAATCTTGGCTCCGTGTTTCAGAAGTCTGATATATATTATATTATATTATATTATATTATATTATATTATATTATATTATATTATATTATATTATATTATATATATCATATATCATATCATATCGATATATTAAAACTATACTAAAAGAATAAAGGATTTCATCAGAAGGCTAGCAAAGAAAGGAAAGGAATGAATAACAAAAGCTCGTGACTCTCAGAGAGCCCAAGACAGCTGACTGTGATTGGCCATTAATTAGAAACAACCACATGAGACCAATCAAAGATGCACCTGTTGCATTCCACAGCAGCAGATAATTATTGCTTTCCTTTTCCTCTGAGGCTTCTCAGGAGAAAAATTGTGGCAAAGTGATTTTTCAGAAAATATCATGGGGACATCCCATGGAGACACCTGGCAGTTACTGGTTCTGTGGGACTGCTCTGTTTCAGGTCTGACAGAAGCTCCTGGACATTGCTGCAGTGTCAGGGGAGGAAACCTTCCCTCAGGGTCCCCAGCTCTTGGGTGAATAAGCCAAGAACACCTCTGTTTTCCATCACCCTGGAGGGAGATAGGGGGAGTGAAGAGGGTAAAGAACTGAACCAAAAAAACAAGGAAGCAATGGGAAGGCAAATGGGGAGAAGAGAAACTCTGGGGATCTGTCCTTGTGCCTTCAGCAGGCAAATAAATGACTGCATAGTCATTGCTGTGGAAGCACTGAAAACAAATGTTCCTGCTAGAATCACTCCTTCCCCCCTTGAGATTTCCTGTTGGGAATCCTTAAATCCATTCCTTCTCCTCTAAAAGGGGGACCTGAAGCTCTGTTCCCAGAGTTGTAGCACATTTAATTTATTTGCTGCTTTTCTTGACTCTGTAACATTTGGACCCACGTCAGCACAAAAGAGAAGGTCAGCTTTGTTTTACGTTTCTGTTTCTAGCTCCTAGTTTTGCAGGAGAAATATCTGGAAACCAGAGGTGAGCAGAGTAAAGGTCAGTCATGGTGTATGCTTTTTGAGACTTAAAACTAGTGACTTTTCAGCATTAGCTTACAGGGTTGGGAGCAAGTGGCAACACTGTCACCTTGACATCTTCACAGAGCCTGAAGCATGTAATTCTTGATAGAACAAGGATCTAATTCTCAATAGGACAAGGAGTAGTGGCTTCACACTGAAAGAGAGTAAGTTTAGATTAGACGTTAAGAAGAAATTCTTGTCTCTGAGGGTGCTGAGGCCCTGGCACAGGTTGTTCAGAGAAGCTGTGGCTGCCCCACCCATGGAAATGTTCCAGGCCAGGTTGGATGGGGCTTGGAACAGCCTGGGATAGTGGAAGGGGATGGCAGAGGAGTTGGAACAAGCTGATCTTTAAGGTCCCTTCCAACACAAACCATTCTGTGACTCAGACACACCTAAACCAATTTTCAGAGTGGCAAGGAACAGCACATCCATCCTCTGCCCCACCTGACCTTCCCCAGTGATAAAGGGGAAACCATGGGCAGCACCAGAGCAGGACACACTGAGCTGTGCCAGCGCAGACAGGGCACTTTGAGGGCTCCTCCTGCAGGGACAACATTCCATTTGTCTTTACTAAATTACAGTAAATGTACTAAATCTGTCTTTACAAAATTTTGTCATTTTGGACAGATCGGGTCATGTGGCCTGGGTTGCTGGGTAATGAGAAAGGTGAGGTTAAAGGTGAGCCCCAGTATTTGGGCTAACTTGAGAATATCATCAGATACAGTCAAGACTCTTTAACTGCATGGTGGGATGTCATAGACATATTTTATGAAAAATCCTTTCGTTAGGATTTTTCCTCCTGAGAAGCTGAGAGGCCTCAGAAATGAAATGTAAACAATGGTTTTCTGCTGCTGTGGAATGCAACAGGTGCATCTGTGATTGGTCTCATGTGGTTGTTTTTAATTAATGGCCAATCACAGTCCGGCTGTCTCAGACTCTCTGGTCAGACACAAGATTTTATTATCATTCCATTCTTTTCTATTCCTCGCTAGCCTTCTGATGAAATCCTTCCTTCTATTCTTTTAGTACAGTTTTAATAGATCATTTTCTTTTAATATAATACATATCATAAAATAATAAATCAGCTTTCTGAAACATGGAGTCAAGATTCTCATCTCTTCCCTCATCCCGGGACCCCTGTGAACAGCACCACATTGGGATCACTATTTTCTACCCATGAAGTGTCCCTTACATATGTATAAATGTGTAATTAATGCACAGTTATGTGCACATCCCATGGTTCAGCCCATGACAACATTGGCATGAGGCTCCTGGAGCCAGGCAGGAGAACCACTCTGATACACAGCAGGAGCATCACAGACAGAAAAACCTGCAGGCTGTCAGATCCCTCACTCTGAACTGCCCCAAAAAACACAGCAGAACTTCCAATGCAAATCATGGCAGAAATCCACCCTCACTTGTTTACAGGCTGTCTTCCGACTTCAGCATGAAATGAATTCTGCTTCCACTGAAAAGTCTGTGGTGCAACAATCATAGAAAATTTAAGTAAAGCTGGGGAAACAATTAGTAATGTTATATTGAAATGCAGGGAGCAAACAAAGTCATTCAAACTGCAGAAAAGGACCCAAAGCACTGCTGCACAATGCTGTGAGCATTTGTACATCTCACCTCTTACAGCTTCAGTGAAAACTCAGCAAGCATTCACTCTGAAGTGCAGCAACAGAACCTCCTGGGTTAATTTTTCAGCAGGGCTCCCAGCACATTTGTAACCCCCACATGATGACCAATGAATTTAATTACAGTGTTGATGCTATAGAAATTCTTAAAGTCATTTTTTCACCCAGAAAATCAAATAATTTGTAACTCTGTCATGATTCATGGAGCATGCACATCATTTTAACACTTTAAAGGCAAGTATCACAACTTCACCAACTAAAATCTACACCTCCATCAAGCAATAATAGGTATTTTACCTAAATGTGTAGCTCTGAAGTAAATCATGAGGCAAAAATATCAGCTTCTATAACAAATAACCTTCTAGTCCTTGTGGCAATGAATAAAAAACGCCTTCTTTCCTTCTATCTGCTCCTCTGGAGAGAAACTCTGAAGATTTCAAGTGCTGCAAAACAAGAAAGAGGACAAAACCCACCCACACATGAAGCATTTTGTGTGATTTCTATGGTGATTGTGTTGTTCTTCAGGGTTGACTCAAAGTTTTTAAGCACAAAGCAGAACCAAGGCTCGTTATGCAAAACGGATTTCAAACAAACCTTCTCAAGTATTTTCAACAAAAGTTATTGATGGAAAATGTTGGTTCCAAAGAGCCACTGGGAAACAAGAGAGAAGAAATACCCACTCTAGAACAGTGCTTCATGCCCCCTGCCATTGTCTGATAAATACATAACAAATCCTTTTCTGCAGACAACAGCCTCAAGATGCCAATAATGCCTTTAAACAGTGGCCCAAATGTTTACCTTGAGATCAAACTCACATCACCAGCAGGAATCAGCATTGTGTGAATGCCTTCTCTCTGCAGAGTCCCTCTCCCCACACTGGTACAAATAATGCTTGGGAAAGGAGAAAGCACCACACCAAAGAGCAGTAAATTCTTATAGAAAGCTCACTTCTTTCAATTGTAGTGAGACATCAAAAAGACCTGAGTAGATCTTTGTTAAAATTATTGGGTTTTTGTTCAGCCACCAAACATTTTTGTTCCAACAAAGCAAGCAGGTTGTCAGGATAATGTGATAGGAAACTTTTGGGAGAATTTTTTTAATTTATGTACATTATCTGAATATGCTCCCTAAACACTTCTGAGATGTAAACCACATTTTGATTTTACACATTTTTGTAAGAAGTGTTAAATGTTTGAAAACTCTTGTTTTGACACAAAAAAAGCAGTTCTGGCATCTGAAAACCTGCATTTTTTTCTAGAATAACAATAATCTTAAAAACACACCTGCCAGCTGTAGGAGTAAGCACTATCTGCAAGTTCCCAGATGTTTTCAAACCCTATCAAAGCCAATGAAGGTTAATTAGGACTGACTCCCTACTCCTTGAAGGCACCCAGTGTCTTGTGTATTTGAGTCACATACAATAATATTAATATTAATATTAATTGTATATAATTATAATTAAATTATTATATATAATATATATTATATTATATTATATTATATTATATTATATTATATTATATTATATATATTATTATATAATTATTAATAATATTATTGATAATATTAATAATAATATTAAGAATAAGAATTCAAAATTAAAATGTATTATATATTTTATTCTGATATATTTATAATTCTATATTTATTATAATAATTGTTACTTATATTATATTATTATTATATTATATTATATTATATTATATTATCATAAAATTATAATAATAATAATGATAATAATAATAATAATAAATTACAGAGCACTATAGAAACAGCACAGGCAAACAGGGAGCAGAAGCAAACCCCCCTCACCAGTCTCAAAGTCAGCATCAGACAAGGTTTGTTCCAGTGAAGGTGTCCCTGTCCAGGGCAGAGGAGTTGTAATTAAATGATCTTTAAGGCCCTTTCCAACCCAAACCATTCCAGGACTCTGTGGCAGAATCCCAACACAAATCCCAGCTGTGCAAGAGACAGAGAGAGACACAAAAGGTGCTTGTGGACAGAGGGGTCAGAGTGGTATGAGGTGCCCTAAGAAAGAAAATAAACATAAACCAGCCCCATCCCATCCCATCCCATCCCATCCCATCCCATCCCATATACACATTTACTTATGTACGTAGTCTAATTTACAAAAAAAAATCATGTATCTTTTCTGATCTCTTCCTATACTAACAGCTGTGTCTTCTTCCTTACTACAAATACGCTCAAAAATCATCAATTATTATTTCTTCTATCAACTCAACTTTACCTACAAACCAACCATCAAACCCCTCAATTTCAACTGACTGTTTACCCACCCATTGTTCAACCCTCCAACACAAAGCCAATCTATCTGAAACATAAAAAGGAAGGTAGCCAAGAAGTTCATTTCAGACAGCACAGATAACTCAGCACCCCTGATTGATTAAAACACCCCTGATTGATTAAGACATGCCTAATTGGAGTTGATTACAACCACTGTGACAGGCTGGGTGTATTTGTATCTGATTGATAACCATGTTCTCCTCTGGTTGGGAATTCATCTCCCAAAACTACACAAAGAACACTCTGCAAAGTCTAAATAAGAACCAATCACACCAATCTGTAGAGGCAGTGGCTTGCCAGCTCTGAGGAAGCTTAAACTCAGCCCTCGCTGAATAATTGATCAAACTTTCTGTGAGCCATCAACAGCAGATCACACAAAGGGGACACGAACACAAACTCTCCTTAGTGACTGCTCAACCCCATCAGTCATCACATCAACCTACCTAAGGCACATCTGAGGCTGCTTTTTCAAAACAAAGCTGCCTGATGATTTTAGAATGTCCCCTGGTAATTATGGCTGCTCCTCTTTGCTTAAGAGATGTCTCTGCAGCTGAGCAGCTCCACGGAAGGACGCACCCAGATGGGAATCACTTGTTCCCCACGTGCACAGGAAGAGAAAGAGCACTCCAAGAAGGCAAATAAACATCCAGGCTCCTGCAGATGGCTCCCTGAGGAGGGGCTGGCATCATTACT
This sequence comes from Melozone crissalis, assembly GCF_028551555.1. Classification (NCBI taxonomy): domain Eukaryota; kingdom Metazoa; phylum Chordata; class Aves; order Passeriformes; family Passerellidae; genus Melozone; species Melozone crissalis. Next base: position 4,778,349 of record NW_026535834.1, read on the forward strand.
GGGAGCAAAGGCAAGGCTCAGAGCTGCACTTCCCAAAGCCTGACACAGCTGGAAGAGCTCGGGCTGCTTCCAGCACATCCTCAGCCCCACCACAGCCACAACACTTCATCCAAAATCACCCCTCTGCACCGAACAGGACCCATTGCACCGTGACAGAGGCAAATTAAACCAGTGCTACAGCCCTCAGTAACGAGGCTACGGGGATGCATGGTGCCATGCAACCTCAAAAGTATTTGGTTTAGTACGGAGGGGTTTGGTAGTCGGTTTGTAAGAAAAGTTGAGTTGATAGAAAAAATAATAATTGATGATTTTTGAGTATATTTGTAGGAAGGAAGAAGACAAGGCTGTTAGTACAGGAACAGATTAGAAAAGATACAGGAAAATTTTTGTAAATTAGACTACATACATAAGTAAATGTGTATATGTACCTAATTAAAATTCTATAAAAATTTAACCAATTATATTAACACTAATTACTTTAAACCAATGAATATAATAAGTTATTGTGATGTAGTTAATGACTAAAGATCACACTTTGTTAAGGGTATATAAATTAAAGAACAAGAAAAATTAATACTTGTTTTTCTTAAACTCTAATCATGTAGGTATATGTCACGTCCTACCTAACAGTAACAGTTTGTTAACTCACTTTTGTCCTCAAACCTCTAAAAATGTTTTATTATAAGCTTGGCTGCAGGATTCACAAGCCCTTTATCTTTTGAATTTTCTCTGCACCTTTGTAAATGCAGCCCAGTTCTTCAGTGAAGCCCTCTCCATCCTCTCCTCCAGGAGAGATAAAGGTGCCAATCTTTGTGAAGAACAAACCCTCCTCAGAAGCAGCATCCCTGGAGAATATCCCCCCCACCCCTTGAATCAAAACAGGAAGGAAACAGATTTTGAATATCCTCCAATTTACTTTGAGGTCTGACTATGCACCTAAATGTTCTCTCACAGGGACAGGTGCATAGGCACAAATGCAGGATCTCTGTGGAAGTGCCTGTGTTTCACATGCTTAGAAAAGAACACACAAGTGCAATCAATATTTTCCAGAAAGCAGACATTTCTTAACACTTACTTTCAACACAGCCAGATGTGATGCAGGTCTATTATTAGCAACAATTTAGGCAATGTTACATCAAAATGAAACAAGACAGGAAAACCTAAACCAAGATACAGCGACATGAACTTTCAAATGGAAGTCCATGTACTTCCAGTATTTAAAAACTGCTCTGAAGAGTCACATGTATGTTTCCTCTTTTAAATACATTCCCTTGGGAGATCTTTGATTTTAAAATATACAGAATGGTCTTATTATTATGAGGACACCATCAAATCATGAAATAATTTAGGCTGGAAAAGACCCCTAAGATCACCAAGCCCAACCAGCACTGCCCAGCCCACCACTAACCCATGTCCCCAAGTGCCACATCTGCACTTCCTTTAAATCCCTCCAGGGATGGAAACTCCACCACTGCCCTGGGCAGCCTGTTCTGATGCTTGACAACTTTTTCCACTAATTTTTTTTCCTAACATCCAATTTAAACCTCTTCTAGCACACCTTGAGGCCATTTCCTCTTGTTCTATTGCTGGTTCCTCACAGAGCCTGAGCCCCACCTGGCTCAGGGAGCTGTAGAGAGTGAGAAGGTCCCCCCTGAGCCTCCTTTTCTCCAGGCTGAGCCCCTCCAATTCCCTCAGCTGCTCCTCATCAGATTTGTTCTCCAGACCCTTTCCCAGCTCCATTCCCTTCCCTGCACATGCTCCAACCCCTCAAAGTCTTTCTTGACGTGAGAGGCCCAAACCTGAGCTCAGGATTCGAGGTGCAGCCTCAGCAGTGAGAGTGCAGAGGGACAATCACTGCTGTGCTCTGGCTGGCCACACTGTTCCTGGCACAGCCCAGGTTCCATTTGCCTTCTTGCTCACCTGAACCTCACATTCACTGCTGCCAACACCCCCTGGTCCTTTTCTCCAGGCAGCTCTCCAGCCACTCTGCCCTGCCATGGTGGTACATGGGTTCTTGTGATCCTGGGTTCTTGTGATCCAGGTGTAGAACCTGGCACTTCACTTTGTGGTCTCATAAAATTGGGCTTGGTCCATCAATCCAGCCTTCCTCATCCCTCTGCAGAGCCTTCCTTCCCTCCAACATTCCCACCCAACCTGATGCTGTCACCAGCACACTCAATCTCTTCATCAAGATCATCAATAAGGGGCTAAACAGCACTGACTCCCACAGCTTTAATTAAAACTGCATTAGAAATGGAGTCAAATGATGCGCAGCTCTGTTTGGCACTGACCTGAACTGTGTCCAAGCTAAACTCATTTCCAATTGAGCTGAAGCCACAGTGACTGGAAACCAAACTTCCCTCACTTCTGATCCTCGAGCCAGCAGGAACAATGAATTATTCAGCAATGAAACCAGAGCAGACAGGATGTAAAATGGATCTCTGATCATCTCAAGTCATCACTGCCACCTCTTCTGGCAGCCCAGAACCACAGAGGAAGGGAGACTTTCTGGCTCTTTCTGCCTTTCTCAGAGGAACAACTCTGGCACAAGGACAGGAGTGGACATTCCCTGAGCTCTCAGGATGCCCTTGCTCTCCTCCCAAAGCTCCCCAGACAGGACAATCTCTGGTCCTGCTGATGGTGCCACTGCTCCATACAAGTACAGAAAAGGCTGGCATCTGCTGAGGTTGGATATAAACCCAAACAGAACAATCCAGATTTACTCACTCCAATAAAAATCACAGTTTAAATCTAAGCGGAATTTAATACAAGCACATCAAGTCCAAAGAATGCAAATTTATTCATTTGAACTTCAGGCTTCCCTCCAGTTTTTTTTCATTTCAGATTATTATTTCTCTATCAAAACATTTAGCAATTTTCAAACAGGTGAGGAGTCAACTGTCAGACATGGATCCCTGTAAAATTGAACTCATGGAAAGACAGATTCTGCAAGGTAAAAGTGAAATAATACTACTCTAAGCAAACCAGGTTAGTTCCTGATTCTGCTAAGGCCAGGCTGAAGCACCAAATGGCTCCATGATGTGGAAAATCCACAACTCCACCCATCAGCCTGGGCCTTGCCTGGGATGACCCTTCCTTAAGGACACAGCCTTGAAAGAGAATGAGGAACAGCAAACACAAAGGAACATCACCAAATGGCAAAAGGAGGAGAGAAATTAACCTCCTGATTAAGTCCAATCTTTTTAATAAAAAGCTCAAGCCTAGGATTTTTTCCTGAGAGCTTATACACTGCTGTATGTCATCCTGGCATCCTTTAAAGGCTCATGTGATTATTTTCCCCAAAGCTGGCAAAAGATGCAGCAAAATCAAGCCAGCAATCCTCAGGAAGCACTGAAGTTGTCGTTTTTATAGTAAATCAAGAGGAGACAGCCAGGGCTGTGTCTAACAGCAGCAGTTCAGGTTCAGCAACTTGCAGGTGCTGTGATCTGAAATATTAAGGGAAGTACCTGGCAGCAGCACCACTGTCACAACCATGAGCTGAGCCAGGGTGGGTCAACAGCACCATCAATCAAAACAACACCCTCATCACTCAAAAATCCTCCCTCAGATCATTTCTATTATGCTGTGGTGAGAAAACCCAACAACTCCCAGGCTCCCAGACACAGACAAGCCCCCATGATTACAAGAACACCTGTTCTTCGTCAATATCTCCAAAGCCGGCTTTCCTATTCCTTTATTCTCCCTGAAATTGGTGTCTGTGCACAGGAACCCTCTCGGTGGGGAACACAGGGGCGGCACAGCCCGGCCCCGCTCGCTGTGAGACCGCGGGCACAGCCGAGGGGCCCCGCCCGCAGCCGGCCCGGGAGGGGACAGCGACCCCCGAACCTGCTCTCCCACCGGCCCGGGCCCCACGGCCGAGGCTCCTCACCGCCCCAGGGGCAGGGCCACGGCGGCTGGGCCCGGCTTCCCCCTCCGGGGGCCGTCAGCATCCCTCAGTGCCCCGCTTCCACCAGCATCCCGCATCCCACAGCATCCCGCTCCTCGCAGCATCCCGCTCCCATCAGCATCCCGCTCCCCCTCCCGCAGTATCCTGCTCCCACATCAGCATCCCGCTCCCTCTCCTTTCAGCATCCTGCATCCCGCAGCATCCCGCTTCCATCAGCATCCCTCTCCCTTCAGCATCCTGCTCCCCTCAGTGTCCTGCTCCCCGCAGCATCCTGCTCCCATCGGCATCCCACTCCCTCATCCTGCTCCCGGCAGCATCCCCCTTCCATCAGCATCCTGCTCCCTCTCCCTTCAGCATCCTGCATCCCGGAGCATCCCTCATCCCGCATCCCGGGCCAGCCCCGGGCACGGCCTGCCCGCACTCACCGTCGGTGGCCATGGCGGGGCCCGGCTGGGCGCGGAGCGGAGCCCGCGGGAGGCAGCGCGGAAGGTGCCGCCGGTTCGGCCCCGCTCGCTGCATCCCCGCCCGGCGCGGGCAGCGGGGGGAGCGGGCGCGGCCGCGGGTCCCGCGGGGCTGCGGGAGGGAGCGGCGCTGCCTCTGCCGGGGCGGCACCGCCAAACGGGGCTCGGCCACATCGCACCCCGAAATGCGGCTTGGGGGCTTGGCTGCGTCTTCCAAAATGCTGTACCGTGGCTATTGATGGTGCTCAGGACTGGGCTGAGCACGTGTGAGTACAGCGGGCAGCCCCCAACCCAGCGGGATGGACAGCGACAGCTCCAGCCCTGTGTCAGAATCACCTGCTCAGCAGGATGCACCCAGCCTGTCTCTAGGATTTAATTGCTGCCTCACTTTCCAAAACCTTTTTTTTATAAGAAAAAACCAAGTTACTCCCCATCTCCAACAACCCTTAGCAGCTGATGGTTATGTCCTCTCATGTCCCGCCTTATTTCCCAGATTTACATTGCTGCGACTAAAGAGGAAGCAGTTTGGTGTCTGTTGGCTGAAAGGTAATGTTCCTTTGATGGTTTCTCTTACAGCCAAACTGTGTCACAGCAGAGAGATTGACCCGGGGCTGTGAAGATGGTGAAAGGCCCAGAGGTGAAGCCACACAAGAGCAGCTGAGGTCACTTGGTCTGCTCAGCTTGGAGGGGACTGAGGGGAGAGTTTATCACAGTGTACAACTTCCCCTTGTAGGAAGAGAGGGGCAGGCACTGATTCTTCTCTGGTGCCCATTGACAGGACCTGAGGGAATGACCTGAGGTTGTGTCAGGGGAGGTTCAGGTTGGATATCAGGGAAAGGTGCTTCCTCCAAACGGCGCTCGGGCACTGAACAGGCTCCCCAGGGCTCTGGTCACCAAGGCTGACAGAGTTCAGCATTTGGACAAGGCTTTCAGGCACATTTGCACTCCATGCTGGGCCAGGATTTGGACTCCAATGATTTTTGTATGTCCCATCCATATCAGGATCTTCTACAATTCTAAGTGCTAAGAGAAAGACAGAGCTTAGCACATTTTAAATTCCTTGTAGCTGAGAAATTCCAGGAGTTCTATTTCCAAACATTGGGCTGCACATGGAGGGGGGAAATACTCCATTATCTGGCTTAACCATGTGCCCAGATTTGAGGACCAAGATGAAAATGGGCTGAGGAAGCCACTTAGCAAGCTTTGTAAAATCTAAATAGGCAACTCCATATGCAGAATGAACTTCAAAATGAAACACTTCAGACAAGGGATAAAATATCAGTGTCATTTGAAGAAACTTGCTATGCAGGGTTCATGTGATGAGAGAATACAAACACTCTGCAGAGTCCAGTTACATAAGACATTTAAGTATACCACCAGAATAATTTTTTAGTCCTTTAGGATCAGGTCTACCTTTGGAATTCCTAAAAAAAAAGGCAACAAAAAGAAAACAGACTGCTTTTGATTTTGGTCTGAAAAAGAAAAGGTTTAGAATGAGTGGAAGAGTCTCTCCAGCTTTGTAATGTGTGTTTATGCAGATGGTGATTAATTAATTTTTCTCCGTGCTCACTACAGTAGACATGTGCAATTGGTAGCAACACAAATTCACTCAATAAGAGAATTTCACAATAAACAATCTGGCCTTATAACAAACAGCAAAATCCCTTTTACTGCAGGAGTCTCCAGTTATTCTAGAGGTGATACCTACATTGACACTAAGCTGTACACACAGAGATCTCCACTGTCACCCATAGCATTTGGAATTTTTTCACATCACTTCCATATTGCTATTTCAACTTCAGTTTGAAGGCTGCAAAAACCTCCAGCTTGAGCACAGTTGCTAACAGGAGCATCCCTAAGCTGGTATTAGAGCTTAATTTGCCCAGTCTTTTACACTTACTTTGATTTAATGAGATCTTGTTGGTTGCTTTAATAAGAATAAAAATTATATTGTATACTTAAACAGTTTCCAGGTGCTCAAGAAAAGACTGGACATTGTACTCAGGGCCATGCTCTGGTTGACAAGGTGGTGATTAGTGAAAAGTTGGACTCAGTGATGCCAGAGGTTTTCTCCAAGATAATTGATTCTAATTCTGTAAACAGATGTCACCTCCAGGTGTTGTAGGTGTGTTTTGCTTCTCATCACCCACATTATCCTCGCAAACACCGAGCACTGGCTCCAGCCTCCACTAAGAGGATCTTTCACCTTTGCCAAAGAAATGGTGATTACTTTTGGATGGACAGTTGTGCATCTACCTCAGAGAAGCTTTAGCCAAAACATATTTATTCAATTTATTTCTGAAAACTGTAACAACACCCAGATACACACTGTCATATGGCCTCACTCCTTTCCACCAGCACAGCTGGAAGTTAGGCTGGCACTACAGAGATTAAATTTCCTTGCAGATTTTAACCACTGCAGTAGCTGAGGCTACAACCAGGAGAGAATTTAGATCTCAGAGTCTACTATTATTATTACTATTTGGATTTCCAGAATTATTGTTGAAGGGTTTTTTTAATGACAGCAGCTTGCTTCAATTAAGCATTTTAGGAAGTCCCTCTCCTGTTTTCAAAGCCTGTAATTGCCCATCAGACTGCAGCAAGGGATTTTTTTCTTTTAAAGATTACACCACCATTGTGAATCTCTGCTTACAGCTGCCACTAAATTCTCAGGATTACTGTTTTGAAACATCACCATGCATATAGTCAGCAGTTCTAAGTTTATTCTTCATCATGACTTCCATTTTCCATCAATGTAATTTTATAAACAAATTACAGAACTTTTTTTTTCATTATTACAATATGAAAACAACTTCTATTTGAATGCACCCATCCTTGTGCCTAGCCAAGCCTTTGCAGGCTTTGTACATGATTTGCAGAGGAGTGCAGGGAGGACTCATGTCACTGAGTGTCAAAAATTGTGACAAATTCTACACTTATTCAGCTCTTGGGAGGGCTCAAAGGTATTAGGAGAGGGAAATGAGATGGTCATGTTGTGAAAAAGTGAATACTGCAGAGAGCAGTATTAAATATGTTCCTTAAACATGTTACTGAGCAAAAATAGTCTGATTAAGTTTCCCTTTGAGGTATCTTCTGCTTTTTTTGTACCTGCTCATCAAAAAGTAGAAGAAATTCACAGAGGTAAGGGTTTGTGCAGGTAACGGAAAAGCACAGGTATTGTCGCTGTCAGAAAACCTAAATAAACCAAATTGTTCAAAGTTTACAGAAATTATACCTCCAAAACATTTATAGCCATAGATGAGTTCTTTTAAGAAGATCACATCTGAACCATCCACAGCCTTAGCCCAACCTCAGGCCAAAGAGGAAGAGTGAATGATAAACCAGAAAAAAAAGTAGAAACTAAATGTATGTATGATGACTTTAACTGTGTTGTTACTGCTATAGGGGTTTTTACTCTGTGTAGAAGTAATCTTTTTCTATAATAATTAGATCTGGGCTAATAATGACTTTTGGATTAGACTATCAAGACTGAGTATTTGACTGTTCAGTTTACAGTGCAGTAAGGTTTATTATTATTATTATTATTTGCCTTCATTACAAAGTGTTTCCTCTTCTCTCATTAACAAGGTCAAGTGCAACTCTGGCACTTCATCATCAGCTTCTCCAGTGTCCAACCTCATTTTGGCCCATTCCTCCTTGCCAACCAACACATTTAATATGGAAACCTTTGATAGTAAAACCATTTGTATCTCCATTTAAATGTTTTTTTTTCTAGGTAAGAGCACTTCAATTCCTATGGCCTTTGGCAGTCATACTAGCAAACTAATTAATTCAAATTAGGTTATTTTTGTATTCAAAATCTTTCAAATTTCTAATTGATATTTCCTCTTGAAGAAAAGGACACAACTCCTTTGGCTTTTTTGAAAGAACAGCTGTGATCAACTGGAGAAATTCCAAGGAGAGTAACTGCACATTCCACTTAAACTGTTGTGGTCAGAGGGGGATATTTAAGGCTACAGCCTTCCAAGGTTGAGTGACACAAATTCTGCTGGTTTTAGTGTGTACAGAAAATATTCCAGCTGATGATTCTCAGTCTATTTGCTTCTTCTGCTTCTTGAACTTATACTGTTACCAAGCAAATATTTCTCCATGCTGTGCCTGTTCTCACTGCTAAGATCCATGTTTATTTCTGCACCCACTTCTTTCACTCCCCTCCAATTTATAAAGATCATTTTGAATTCCAGTCCTGCCCTTGTACAGCTTAGGGTTATCTGCAGAATTAATGAACACCCTTTACCTCCTTCCATTTTAATACACAGTAACTCCAGATCTGCTGGAGACAGGGCACAACAAAAAGCTTATCAGCAAGTCCATTTCCACATGTGTGGGATCAAACCATGATAAGCAGTGAAGTTCACACACCATAAAATTGAGCACGTCAAGCATGAAAAATAATTTATTGCACTAATTTCCAACAGTCAATAACGTTATGTTCAGAGATAAGGGATTACAGACATGTCTTACATGGGCAAATATTCTCTGAGCCTTCTCTTTCCAGCTCACCCAGGCCACAGCAACTTCAGCCTCCCACAAGAAGTGTTCACCAGGTGGATAAAGGCACCACAAGACAGCTGAAGTGTCCCAGTCACTGCCAGCATCCCTTCCAGCATCACCTGTGCTTCTGGTCCCAGATACTTCTGTTATGTTCAAAGGTATCCAAAGCAAGCACTTGGTGTTACCTCTGACATTTTCATTTTGTCATTAAAATTAACATTAGTGCTTCCCCAACTGGATCCTCTAACGTCGTTTTCTCCTCTTGGGGAGAGACACTTCTGAAAGAAAATAAAGAGAAAGGGTTTCTTACAAGCTTTTAAATCCATCTTCCTTCATGGGAGTTGTTCAAGTAGAATGAATTCTATCCAGCACAGGAAATTAACTAGATGAGCTCTTGAGATCCCCTCCCAGTCCCTCTCCCCATGATTTTTAAATATGAAAAAAAATCTTTCTGGATTCAAAGTATCAACTGAAATTCCATTGATGAATACTGTACTTCAAAACTTACACCATCTTAAAACCTTTCTGCTCCTCACCAACACTTTTCAGATTTTGTTGTGAATTTGACAAATGGAATACTCACAAAATATCTGAAGAGACTGCTTATGGGTATTTTTAATGCTTCAGAATTTAGTGGAAAATTCTGAGAAGTGGGAGAATGTTCCTAATTTAGAAAGAAACTTTTTATCCACAACAAGTGGACGAGTGAAGGGAAAGTAAACAAAGTACAATATTAAATGCTCCATGGCACCTTCAATCTGACCATTTAAAACTGAATGAATTCCTAATGTCTACAAATAAAAGTGACCAGAGAATGTAATATTGCTTCAGTAGTACAGGATGCTCCTTTGCTTCTAAAAACAGCAAATATAAATATACAATGTCACAAAAAATGTATTTTAATACATTTAAATGTATTAAATTGTATTAAATATCCCTTGCATTACATATCCTTCCATTACATACAATTTTGGATAGTAATTTACTACAGAAGGTTTTTTATACTGTGCCATGTTCTCAAGCAGCTGAGAACAGACCCTTGAAGCTTCTGAGTTGCAGAGCAGCTCAGTATCATCCAACATTGCTCAAAACTAACAGTGGAGATGCTCTGCAGAAGCATCATTCTGCTTTATTATTGCTTCCCAATTAAAATGACATTATTTCCAGTAACCTGAGTGACAGCAAAGCCATTCACTGCCCTGCTGCAGTTCCCAGAGTCCTGCCCTGACAATGTCAGATAACCTCCAGCACAGCAGAGGATGCTATTGCTGTGCTGGAGCTCAATCCATGGAACACAGCCCAGCTCAAAGTAGGGCTGGAGAGGAACCTCCCCTCCCCTCAACAAAGGTGAGGGCAGCAAGGGCTCTTCTCTCCAAAGTTCACAGAGTTACCAGAACACTTCTGTAAGTGGATGACTGACCAAAAAAATCACTTTTCCCTACACAATGGAACTCCTCAAGACAAACTTGTATTACAGAAGAATAAGATTGCTTTAAACTGGACCAGTTTTAACTTTGAACATACTATGATGAAATCTATGCAGAAAAAATTTACTCTGGGACTTTGCCATGGCATTTCAAAGTTTCAATTTTCATGCAACAATTTGCAGGCTAAAACTAAAGCTAGCTTTTGCAAAGCAGCAAGACATGATCCAAATATTCAAGGGATATTAAAAACCAAGTCACTGGTCTGCTGGAATTGCAATCATTGTACCTCCTTCCTCTGAGTCCTCTTCTACAATTACTGGCATCCCGATATGCCGAGTTACAGCTTCCTCTGCCACTTGCTTTTCACCTGCACACAGATTTTGAGGAAAAACTGTCAGCTTTTTTTTGCTTCTGCATCCCTCATCCAGCAGTTAAAAGATTGTTCACTGCTGCTCTCCTGAGATGCTGTCAAATGCTGCAGACAAACCTACTTTTCACAGTACCTTCCATATGGCTCACTAAGAAACCTTCAATAACAAGTAATTAACACTATCAATTTAAAGCAAATTAATCACCAACTCAGTTCAATAACTCACAATGCCCTTACTACTCCGAAATACTTCATCTGCTCTTTTAAAGTCAAGCAAAGGCAACACTGCCTAATGCTCATCTCTGAAGAGGGATTCAATTCCTCAGTAACTTTTTTTTCCCTAGCAGAGGCTAAGCAAGTCTGAAAACTGAGTTTGGAACTTTGAAATTAAATTTCCATCTTCAAAATAAAGACACATGAAAAAGTGAAAAAACAATTGAAAAAGTAAAGACAATTGAAAAAGTAAGGACAACTGAAAAAATAAGGACAATCCAAAAAGTAAGGGCAATCCAAAAAGTAAGGGCAATCCAAAAATTGAAGACAATTCAAAACCATTTTGCTGTTTAATTTCATTTAAACTGTAACAAATAAGGAGTAAAGAAAAAATTTAGACAGCAGAGCAACTTCTATCAGTTGAAGAGTTGGATATCAGAATTTCCTTAGGAAAGGTAATTTCTCAGTGATCAACAGCAAAATTTAACAATTGAAAAAGACAATTCAAAAAGTGAAGACAATTGAAAAAATAAAGACAATTCAAAACCATTTTGCTGTTCAGTTTCATTTAAACTGTAACAAATAAGGAGTAAACAAAAAATCTGGACAGCAGAGCAACTTTTATCAGTTGAAGAGTTGGATATCAGAAAGAGAATTTCCTTAGGAAAAGTAATTTCTCAGTGATAACAGCGAAATTTGACCCAGCTAGGAAAGCAATGGATAAATTTTGCAAGCTCCCCGGGTTCATGGAGGCAATGGAGAAGTACCTCTAACTTCTGAAGAACCTCTCCTGGCTGGCTGAGGTGTCCTGCTGCCTTTTTTACGACCTGGAGACTTCCCACAACTGGGCCCTGATTCAGAGGATTCCAACTGCACTCGCCGATGTCTCCTGGATCTGGAAACCTGAATGACACAAAAAGCTGAATTTCTACAGCCAGATCCTGCTGTGGGTCACTTAACAAATCAGCATCAACCAGATGTCAGGGTGGAAAAGGGATAGAAGGGGAAAGAGGGAGGGAGGACCCTCAGTAGTTGCAGTTCTTCAGTTTTAACAGGACAATGCCCTTCTATGATTTAATGGGTGCCTGAATTAAAGTGTAAATAATGAAACATTCATTAATTCCCAATCCATTCTGTTATTACCAACCCATGCCATGCTGCATCCCCCTACACAAAAGCAACATTTCCAAAAACTGCTGCTCTGTAAAGCCTCCTTACCATCATATTTTGCTTAAATTCCTAGAAAACATCACTGCACATTCACAAGTCTGGACTGTTAAAAAATCCAGAGCTGTGTTTCATTTAATGACACATTTTTCAATATGAGATTTTAATAAATAGAGAAAGTTGAGATGCTTCTTATAGGACTGCTAAGAAAAAGACAAACCAACAATACTCTTTTAAGGGAGAAGCTACTGAAATAAAGTTTTCAAGAACTTGCAACTGACTTTAAACTCCCAAGTCCCATTTTCACAGGCATCTTCCAAGATTCCAATATCTAAGACACAAAGAATCTGAGCAATTTAACTGCAATATATTTTTATACATTTTCTTAAAATTTCATGTACTTAAACAGAGAGGAGATAATAAAAGATATCCTGTAAAGGAAAATCCCCCAAGCACAGGCCTTATCTGCACTGTTCGATAAATCTAACAAGAACAAGAGCTTTGGGTTTCCCTGCTGTTTTGTTAGGAAAACAAAAACATTCAAAAACTAAATTACAGAGTGCAGTTTTAACTCATTCCTTTTAGACCCAACATTTACATTAAACTGGTACTTAAAACTTGAAAAATAAAGACATTTCCCATTAGCAATTTTCATACCCACCTCAACAACTGCAGAATAAGACTTGTATTTGATTCTGGCCAGGGCATTTGCTCTTTCAGAACCCTGTAAAGAAATAAGAGTCCAGTCAGAAAATATTCTTATTCTATTCTAGCAGTACTGAAATATTGCATCAGGCAACCACTTGAGCAATAGCTCACTACAGCTGTAACTCCATAATTAGTTCTACAGAATTTCCATGCCACCAAAATGGTACTTCAAGGAAAAAAATTTCATTAAAAAGACAGAGCATAAGTTTGGTTGCCTTCACTGTTACAAAGCCCAGGAGGATTCAAATTTGAAAATTCACATCTTACCTAAATTCAAAGCAGATAAGTACAACATGAGACAATTTTGTAGCAAAAAAAAAAAAAAAAAAAAGAATATTGCCTTAAGCTGAAACTCCAGGAGGAAGTGTAAAGGAGTCCAGCTGAGAAAATACAGCTCATTTCCCTCCTCACCTGAGAGAGACTTTTTATGGTGATCATCTAAGAGCTGTCACAGCAGTGAATGCTCCCAGCTCAACAGAAAACAATGAGAGTTAAAAACAAAACCAAGCAACCAGCACCACCAGCTGTCCTTGGAGTTTATTTTGACACTATCAAACTTTGATCTGCACTGCTTAGCCTGAGATCTGAAGTCAAAAAAAGAAACAGATCTGGCCTGTGCAACGCAGCAAAGTTTCCTCACCTCTGATTTTAGCAAAGTCTCCTCTTTCTTTTTGTCTTCTGCTTCAGGAGCTACTTCAGCATTTCGGAGCAATTTCTGTGGGGAAGAAAAGTGTTTTTCTTTAAACATCTGTGATATACAAGACAGCTAAAAGCCAAGAACTGTAAAAAACAAGAGAAGCATTTAACACACATGCCCATTTTCTATATCTCCCTTACACTGTGGCCTTTCTTTGATCCAGAATGTGTTACAGAGGTATTTAATAAGGTCAGACCATCAGGGGGTCCCTCTCAGCAGTCAGTTGTGGTATCCCAGAGGCAAGAGCACCCCCAAGTCCTTTCTTCCATACCACATCCCCCCCTCAGGTTTCACACACTGCATGCCTTCAGTGTCACAGTTCCTTCTCCTTCAGTCTGAGATGTAATCACACCAAGAAGTCCAGCTCTTCCATGTTCACCCAACCTGCTAAGGCCCCACAGCACAGTGGTTGGTGGTACCTACCATTCTGTTCTGCTGCCATTCCTGATGTTCCAAGGTTATGTCTTTGAGATTAACCACAAAGTCATCTTTTATCAAGCTCAGGGCCTTGTCTGGCTGGGATTTGTCAGCTGAAATGACACACTTCATTTTCTGGTAGTGGTCGTGAATATTCATCAGCTCCTGGAATTAATTTCAAAAAGTGTCTTTCAGGAAAAAAAAAAAGATTCCAGCAGTAAAGCAATATTGGTCCTCAATGTACAAACCCAGGGTTATAGAAACCATTTTAAGGAGACCATTGGACCAGAAGGAATGTTAGAAACTGACTGTGGTTAGATTATTTGAGTTTTAGAGCCAAGGAATCCTGCTAACCAGAACTGACCTACCAAATAAGATAAAGAAGAAAGGGTATCTTATACTATTTAAACTAAAAAGGTGATTCAGGACCACTGTGATTCTGATACTGTGGTTCATTTTCATCTCTTTGGAGGAAACATTTTACTTCACAGATTTCCGTAGCACTGCAGTCAACCTTACTGATACACATTTGAATGAAAAAACCTGCAAAGAAAGTTCTGCCACTGAGTGATATAAGAACCTTTACCTGGCTCTGTATAAGAACTTTTACTTCACTTGAATTACTCAGGTTTTTATAATAAATGCATCATATAATAAAAATCAAATGCCTTTTCATATAATAAAAACCTCAGTGTTTGAAAAGAGAAATAAAGGTGGGAGAAGGCTATGAACTTGCAGATAAGTAAATTCATATTATCACAAGTATCAATCCTCCAGCTGCAACCTGCAGATGTATCACACCAAACATGCTTCCCCCCTTTTCCATTTTTCTCTAACTGACAATTAACCATTTACATCCTACTGAGGCAAAACCACAAAACATCAGAACATATTTCAGTATTGAAAAAGGTACCACAATTCTTCCAAACCAAATGCCACAGTTCTGAGTGTCTGCTGAAATTACCTGAGTCTGCATTCCACAAAAGGGCAAGACTGCCGATTAGAGAAGTTACAGCTCTTGGACAACAGAGAAATTAAAACAAAGCAAACCCCAATGATTAATCTGCAGTTTAAAGGTTACTGTACCTCCAGTACATCATTAGTGATGAGGCTGTTTACTCTGTCACTTGGGTCCTTAAATTCTTCTTTAAAGTAATTTTTCTCAATCTTCTTCTTAGTTCTGTAGGTCAGCTAAAACAAGAGGAAATGTTTGTAACATAAAAGAAAACTTTAAATGGCACTTCCTCCTGAGAATTCCTACTGCATATCCAACAATCAGGAGATGGGAGATACTGAAAGGCATAAAACCACACAAAACAAACAGCTTTGCTGTCACATTCTCAGAGGCAGCAATTTTCACAAGTTATTGTTCAGTTAAGAATTTAATCCAGCACCTTGACTAATTTCCCCAGCTGGTAAGACACCTCAAACCCATTAGGAATATTAGAGACTGAAAAACTAAAAACTATTTTCAGGTGAGAAGCATTCAGACATCCTCTAAGCTCTTCATCACCTACCTTTATAAAGCCACACATTGCATTTTAACTGGCCTCAAGGCTGAGCTGACCATGAGTGCTGCTGAACTATCAGGCACTGAAAGAGGAGGGTATTTTGGTTAAAAATGTAAGACATTAATGTAATAACTCACTGGCTTTGGCATTGCTGTGAAGTGGAAGGCTCTGGCAAGTCTCAGTCTCCTGAAGATATAGACTGCATCATAGTGCTGGGCATCAAGCAGATCCAGCTGAAATTTCTGGATTTCAGGCCAATGCTTGAGTGCAATTCTGATCTGCAAAAGAAGAGTTACATACTGTTAAACCAATACTTCAACCATAAAAATTAACTGAGCTGACTACTGTGATCTACAGTCTGATCTGACTGCAGACAACACCTGCATGTCCAGAGATGCAGAAAGGATCCCACTATAACATCTGTTACTGCCATCACCATTTTATGCACCTAAGATCATTATTATGCCACTTTCTTTGACGGTGGCATGGAACACAAGTCCTCTCTGACATTTGAAAACATTCATTCTTCACATTCTGAGGTGTGTGAAAAATAGTCTGCACCTGGGACATTCCCCTTCACTTGTGATTAGGAAACAATACTCCCACCAGGTTGTGCTGCCACTGAAATGCTCAAAAATGTTTTCTTTCCCTTGTTTCTTCCTTTCTCCACTCTGCCCACTTCCCTTTCTGCTTAACTTTCTGGATAACTCCTGTACCCTGTTACAGCTGTGGCTTTAAAATTGTCTAAATTCATCTTCATAAAAAGTCATTGATTCCTGTGAGGTCAAAATATGAGCCATCATGGCATCACTGTAGACTACTTCAAATTCAGTTTGTTAAAGAATTTGGACTCAATTTTGCACGTGCACTCAATATATATCGCAAAGTTCCTAAGCAAGCCACTTCTTGCACTGAGTTTTAACTCCTTCAGATATTGGTCTCCTACCCTAAAAGCAGCAAGGAGGGTGTCATTCACCCTCTCAACCTATTTATGAATTCCCTTTCTGGTTAACAGGAAGTGGAAATAATTCAGTCTCCATTCTGTTGGAATTCTGAAGAGTAACTCAGCCTGTAATGGGGTTCACCCTACAGCTGAAGAACACATTCTCTGTCCCTGCATTTTCCAGTAGCTTCTAATCTGGTTTTAAGTATTTTTATGTTGAGAAAGCAAGAAAAAATGCCCTAATCATTTTTGATGACAAAGCAGACAGCAGTGTACCACATATCTTATGCCTAGTATCTCCAGAGAATAAAACCTCAGGAACAATTACCTTTTGTTTTGGCTGACAAAGCTGGGCATTATAGAGCCCATACAGAAGGTACAGAGCACCAACTCGGATCTGGAAGGAATAGGGGGGAAAGAAGTACTGCTGGGCCACATCCAGAGTCTTCTTTGTGATCTTATTCCTCTCCAAAGCTCTTATTCTACCACTAAAGCAAATAAACAAAAAAAAAAAAAGCAGTATGTTAAAACAAGTAAATATACAACTGCAGGCTTTAGGAGAATCCATAATGCAGAAACAAGCTTTAGATGTTTTAAAAATAGAGAATCATTGGATGTCCTCAGCTGGAAGGGACCTGCAAGGATCACTGAGTCCAGCTACTGGCCCTGCAGAGGATGACCCCAAGAATCACAAGCTGGCAGAGTTCAAGAAGAGTCTGGACAAGATTCTCAGCACAGGCTGTGTCCCTTGGGGTGTCCTGTACAGGGCACGGATCCATGATCCGTGTGGGTTCCTTCCAACTCAGGATATTCTGATGCAAACATGCACGCCCCGCGACCACACTTTTAAATCTCCCGAGGACTGCACCAAGCTCCCTGCGGAGCCAGCGCTCAAACCACACACATTCCTAATGCACGAAATACCCTGAATTTAAAACTCTCTTCCATCATTACAGCCGGACCGATGCTACTCTGAACTTTCTTTAGAGCCCAGCCAGGCAACCCGCTCCCTGAGCCAGGCCTGAGGGGGCACACGGCTCACCCACACCTCCTTTAAAGCTGGCCTAGCCCGGGGGGAAACTGAGCACCGGGGCTGGCGAGGAGCAGGAGAGGCGAAGGCAACGGGAAGGTGAGGGGAAGGAGAGGGGCAGGGGCGGCTCGGCCTGAGGGGCGGCCGGGAGCCATCTCCACCATTCCACCATCCCACCATCCCCCTCTCCCTCACTAGAAGATGGTGTGGAAGCGGCGCTCCCTCCACAGCTCGGCGAAGCGCTCGAAACGGACGGTGTCTGCCTGCTGGAAGGCTCCGAGCAGCTCCTCGCAGTCCTCCTTCAGCCCCGGCACGCCGTCCATCCCTCCGGCTCCGCGCTCACCCCGCGGCCCCTCCGCGCATGCGCTCCCGCACCACAACAGCCGCGCGGCGCCTGCGCACGGCCCGTGCCGGGCGGGGCTGGGAGGAGCTGCCCGTGCTGTTCGTGAGGGAGCGGGGCTGTCCCGACCCCGGTACCGGGAGGAGCTGCCCATGCTACCCGTCAGGGAGCGGGGCTGTCCCGACCCCGGTACCGGGAAGAGCTGCCCGGGCTGCCCGTGAGGGAACGGGATTGCCCCGACCCCGGTACCGGGAGGAACTGCCCGTGCTGCCCGTGAGGCAGCGGAGGTGTCACGACCCCCTGTGCGCTCCCGCCGTGGTGCGGCCCCGTTGCTCGGAGGAGCTGCCCATGCTGCTCGTGAGGGAGCGGAGCTGTCCCGACCCCCTGCGCTCCCGCCGCGGTGCGGCCCCGGTGCCGGTCGGAGCTGCCCGTGAGGGAGCGGAGCTGTCCCGATCCACTGCGCTCCCGCCGCGGTGCTGCCCCGGTGCCGCTGCGTGTGGCGAGACCCCGTCAGTGACGAGCGCTCGCTCTGCCCGCCCTGAGCGCTGTCTCGCTCGCCCCCGCCGTTCAGGGCGAGCCCGATCTACGGGCAAAATGCCCCCCCGAGAAGCGCATCCCTGGGTGGTCCCGGGGCGCAGCCCGCGGGGATGAGCGGGTTCGGGCGGGATGAGTAGAGGCGAGAACGGTGCCGCTGTAGCACAGCCCAGAGATCCCGGGGACGCTCTCGAGGCGCGGGGCTTCACATCCCCGCCCCAGTCCCCACAGGCGCTCGGGGGCCGTGACCCGGCGGGCTCGGGAGCAGCGGTTCCCCCGCGGGAAGGGCGCCCGCGCCGCGCGGCCGTGGGGACGTGACACACCGCCACGCTCCGGTGAAGGGACACTGCCGGCCCCCTGCGCCGGTGCCCGCTGCTCCCCCGGCTGTCCCAAAACCCCGACGGCTGCGGGAGCCCCGTTTCCGCCTGGGCGAGCGCGGCACGCAGGGATAAACCGGCGGCCGCCCCCCCGAGCGGCGGGATGCCGTGCCCTGCCCTTCCCTGCCCTGCCGTGTCATATCGTGCCGTGCCGTGCCGCCCGCTCCCCGCATGCACGGCCACACGTAGGCGGCCGGGGCAGCGGGGCGGGCGGGGAGGGGGCCGCGGCTGCCGAGCCGCACGTAGGGTGGGTGGGTGCGGCCTCGCCGGCGGCGCGGAGCGGGCGGCGGGGGCTCCCCTGCCGCACGTACAGAGAGGGGCCAGCGGCCACCGAGGCGGCTGCCGGGACCAGCGCCGGCGTCGGAGAGCCCCGCACCGCGGTGAGTACGGACCGGCGGCACCGGGCACCGCTCGGGGCAGGGCGGGCAGTGTCCTGGGGAAGCCGGTCCTGGTGCCCGGAGGCTCCGCTGCCCCTCGGGCGGGTCCCCAGAGGGTTTGAGGACGGGGCTCAGGTTTCAAGGCGTTGTTGCGGTGACCGCCGCTGCTGTGATCGGTCGGGGCTTGGCTGCGGATTGTGGGAGCGCGGCTGGACGGCGGCACCTGCACCGGGAGCGCTCCCGGGCCGGGTGCCCGTGCACCCACGGGATGCGGGGCTCGGCCGGTGCGGGATCCCCCTGCCAGGGGAAGCCACGCTTCCCCTACAGCGTGTAGGGGAAGTATGGGCTTGGGATGAGCCTTGCGTGATGTCTTTGGGATGTTTAAATCTGCAGGAGTTTTCCCAGCGACCGGGTAAAAAATTCATATTTTGCTTTCTTAAATAATCATGCACTGCAAAATGAGTGTTGAATTCTGCTGGCTACGGTACCGTGATGTCCTCCAGTTCACCAATAGCATCAAGTAATTGATCCAAAGGTTGCTCCTTACAGCGAGGTGCATCAAGCTGTCAGCTCCTACAATGTCAGGAGCTCCCACAGCGTTCCAGGCATGCAAGCATCTTTCATATTTATTGTATTTCCCAAAAGGTTGCTGGAGTGCAACCTTTAGCAGCCTTTATTAGGAGGCGATTTGCCATCGGCTGAACAGCAGTAGCCTTTGAGCACCACTGGTTGCCAATGTCATTGACTATAGGAACAGAGATGTTTGCAGAGCTGTTGCATATGAACTGTACAGGGTTTAGCAGCAAAGCTGCACCTGCCAGAGTTTGGTTTGCAATTTTTTTCCTTTTTCTGAAAAGACACTTTAATCTGTCATTTGGATTCATGTTTGGAGATGTAGGGCAGTGACCCCATTCATCCAGTATGTGACCCTGACTTCAACAGATTGTACTGATTTTGGGACAGAATGCCAACACTGTTAGGAAAACAGATATAATGTTCTCCCCCCTGCAATGGATTTAAGAATTCAAAGCACAAGTAAGTCAAAAGTGACCCATCATGGAGCGAGTTCACTGTTACACACAGCTCAAAACAAGCCCTGTTTACTTACAGGAGTCATCCCTTAATTTAATAGGAGCAGAGGAGCCTGGCTCTGGGAGTGGTGCTGAATTTGTGAAGCTCAGAGTGTGTTTTCTGATTTTTGTTTTTTAAACGTGCAGTGACTGAGGTGATTTCTCAGAGATGATGTTTCAAGGAACACTATATGGATTGTTTTTTTCCTGAGGCAGATGGGGCTGCATGATGCAAGATGTAGTGAGGATGAGGCTGTTGTGCCTGTGTGAATGTGCCCTAAATCTTCCCTTGCAGGAAGTTTGGGTACAATGTAAAGAATGAAAATGCAGAAGAATAAAACCAAGTAACAGGGTCTCTTCATACAGTTTCTCAGGTGTGGTATGTAACATTTAATACACTATCACTTTTTAGAGTAATTAATACTCTTCTTAATCACCTGTGTTTTCAGTGCTCCTTCAAGTTATTCATTAATACATTGTAGTACAATTAAGGCCTTCAAAGTAAAAAAGAAAAAATAAATAATTAGATGATGTAAGGAAGAGTGTGCTGGTTACTATATCTTCTTCATACTCAACTGCTAAACAAAAGGATGAAATCCTATTTGCTCTATTAATTCCTAGTTTATAAGTTGCAATTTAAAAGCTATTTATCCTGCACTGATATAAATAATGGGGTTTTCCAGGTGCATATAGCACGAAACAAGTATTTTTTTTAATACCTTATATGATTGCATTAGGACACATTTTCAAGTTGAAAACATGAAAATAAATCATGAATATATTTTATTAAATAGCTTATTCCACCTTCAGTGTGTACAAACCTATTGCTGGTAACAGGATCATCCTCTACTGGCGCATGCCTCCTGCTTTCAGACCTCCCAGCAAGCACAAATTTTGCAAAAGCTTTTTAATCTGTGCAGGAGGAAGTGGCATTGATTTAAGGGGACAGCAGGAGTCACAGGTTCTTGAGATATTTGTGTGTACTGACAGCAACTGAGATCACCTGGAGACACGGCCGTGGATTCAAATGAGTTTGTGTTTTGTTACTAAGGGCATTCCTGGTGTGATTAATCAAAGAGGCTCCATAAATGTCCTCTGTCCCTCTGGCTCTGTAGCTGTTGCTCTCTCTTTGGCTTCTTCCAGGAAAAGCTACTCCATCTCCATATCTGACTTGTTAAATTGTATGTTTGACCTCTTGTTCACACTCTGCTTAACTCAGATGGAATAACCACATGTGAATAGGATTCAGCTTATATATAAATATGATCTATTTATATTATTTGTATGTAAAACATACATTTTGTATTAAATATAATAATAAAATATATTATATCTATATCATTAAATATAATATATAATATATATATAATATATTTAATGCAAAATGTATGTTTTTGGGACTGTGACCATGTCTGCTTGATGCCCAAGTTTCTGTGGGCAGGAAAGTCTCAAGCCTGCAAGGAGTCTGTTACTCTGCACAATGGTTTAGTTCACTTTTAAGTCACCTCCACCTTTTACAATAGGGAAAAGGGATGGACAGAAAGATCATAGATGTCACAAATTAGAAACAAACCCTCTCTTTTATTGA